>NC_091831.1:36092500-38592500 GCF_037783145.1 Equus przewalskii
TGCAATCTTAAACTTCCTTCAAAATTCAGCTCATGAAAGTTCCTTCAGGATAATTTTATGAATAACCATAATGGATAATAACTTTCTCATTACCTGGAAATTTTCTGGAATTTTCCCATCTCTTTTATGTCAAGTCTCTACTACACTATCTTTTATTTATTTGTATAACACATCAAACTTATTCTGCAATTATTTAGTGTATGTTTTATCTTCTAAACTCCTTGAGAACTGAAAGTGTCTTCTATATTAATTCACAAATGCTGTGAGAATTGCAAATTGCAATTGCAAAAGAATCACAAATCTTAATAAAAAGAACAGATTCACTAGAGGGCACCCTTCACCAAAAAGTAACCTCTAGAAATCCCAATATTTTCTTTTACTATTGCATCAAAATATGGTGTGAAGCTTATACTCAATCTAATTAACAACTAAGAACTAAAAAATCAAAATCAAAATAAGATTTCCCTCTTTTCTGAAGCTTCTTTATCCTGTTACCTATTTCTTTAGTATAATGGTTAAAAACAGCAGAAGAGAACCATAATCATAAAAATCCTCTGACAATTCCAGGCTCCTATGGGTAAGTACAGACAATCTAGCATAGGATAAACTTATATATTACGTAGTGCCTGACATATTGTAGGCACTCAGATATTGAAAAAACACAGATAAAAATAATTTTACTAAAGAATATCTTAAAGTTAGTATTTGAATTTATAATAAATATATAAAAGGGTTCATATATTACACTGAAAACTGATTGGAAATTAGCACTGACTCATTAGTCTGAGATCTAAAGAAACTGAGTATCAGTCAAATACAAACAAAAATGTATTTCACTTATCTTCCCCATCATCATTGGAAGGTCTACAAATAGATGATTTTTATGATTCACTTATGTTAGGTGTCATATATGAGGATAACGCTGAAATTAGTGAATAAAAAATAATTTAAAACTTCTAACAGATTTATGAGTTTTTTAAACTACCTTGAAACTATATAACACTAGCATTTTTATGGGGAGAAATATGTCAAGTAAAGTTAATGTTTAAAAAATAATCCAACTAAATAATACTGTGTAGCATTTTAAAAAATCAATGCTATAAGAATTCACACACAGGACAAATGTGTGTGTGTGTGTGTGTGTGTGTGTGTGTGTGTGTGTGTATCCACGTAGAATGCAATGTTCTAAGACGCAAAGATTTCATCCAGGAAACAGAACCTGAGATGAGAATTCATTCAATGATAGGTAATTTTTAAGTAGGTGGAAAATAAGGAGGGAGGTATTCAATCATGGGTAAACACAGGCAGGAAAGTACACGGCATGGTGAAAAAGACAGTTTAACTGATATGGTCATCTGTTTTAAGTAGTGGGAATTCTATTATAACTCTTTCAGCAGTCACTCAATCTTTATTTAGGCAGTGGTCTGGTGAATGGTAAGACCCTCCTCTATGGTTTTAATAAAAGTTATGGATCTTCTTCCCAGAAAAGCACACAAACACAACTGTAACATATACTTTCTCTCTGAGAACTGCTGACCACCCACAAGGCTGGACGAGCAGTACAGCCACTTCCAATCACAGTACGTTGCACTAGAGGTGTACAATTGATCCAGGCTGGCTCAGATATATTCTTTCAGGAACTCTGAACTGAAATTCAGAGATAGCCAGCTGTATATGTGCCTGACGGACATATGGAAACTATGGGCGGTCATCCTCCACCAAATGCGGAGAGAAGCAGAGAAGGCCAGATTTCAGAGAAGAATGAAGAAAACAGGGGGAAGCACGAAAGAAAAATAGAAGGAAACATGGTCTTCTGCTTCTTTGTTCCAGTCTTTGAGAAGTAGGACTGCCCTAAGAATTTTATGAGATACTTCAGTAACCTTTACTATTTCTTTTTCATTTTTCCTTCAACTAACTCAAGTTGGAGCAATACCAACAATTAAAACCAAAAAAAAATTCTTGACTAAGACACACATACACACCCAAAGCCATATTTCTTACAATTAAAAGGGGTTTACAAACCCCCTCATCTGACCAATCCATTAAAGCACGGCTTCTCAACTGAACAGGTTACAAGAATACCACAATAATGATCATCTCAGCCCTCAATCTAACTTTCTGTTTGTGCCAAAACAAAACATGGCAGGCAGCACTACCACAAAATAATCCAGAAATAAAGGTCTAAAGGCAAAGTTTAAGTTAACAGACTCCTGAGGAAAAGAGCATGTCAAATATGTCTCTAGAAGAAGAAATAATATAATGCCATCTAGCTTTTGCACAACACTTTTAATTTTTTCAAAACATCCACAAGATTGTCCAGCTAAGTAAAGAACTCAGGATAAGGTAATAAGGTCCTAAATTGCCACTGTTGGCTATCTCAACCAAGTAGGGGTAACCTGTAGCTGCAAAGGAACTGACAGCATCTAGCAACTCCAGGAGGAAAAAAACGCATAAACAGAGAATCCAATTTCTTTCATCACAAAATACTGAAAAAGATTTCTTGTTTATAAAATATTCACCTTCTGTGTGTTTTCCCATGAAATATTTTATCTAGTTTGCCACATGCGCTTAGAATGCTTTATAAAATAACGCCCAGGTGCTTCCTCTAATTCAATTGAGGACATTCTGTCAAACAATTTTTTAAATGACAGAGTTTATACACTCTAATTTTTTTTAGAAGGGTACAATCCTATCTTAAAGGATCATACAATCTGTCAAAGTGTCAAAATGAAGCGAAGACAAAAAAAAATAATTTTCCCTATATTTGTGAGGTTGAATTTTACTTGCCTGTTTTCTTCTATGTGCAATTTCTGTGACTTGTTCTCACTAATAGTATCCTGTTTCCATGCATAGGAAAGAGCCTAGTGCAGTTTGTTAGTTAACATTACTTCCTATAACTAGGGTTGACATTCTGTAATACTGACACTAACACTCACTGTAATTCTGGATAATAACATAGGACAATGATGATCATTAATGGACATCCTCTATGGTGAAACCTGAATTGATAATCAGCTAAAACAGATTTGCAATAGACTTCCTCCTTCCTGTTTTTACAATCCTGACCAAGGAGATGTCTCTTCCTGTTTACTTTTGAACTACTTGTTAAAATGCAAAAGATGAGAAGTGGAAACACCAAATATATATAAATTTTATTTGTCCTCTAGGATAACAAATTGAATTGCTAAATAAAATTTAATTCAAAAAGCTTAAATAATTAAACAGATTAATGAATGCTGATGTAGACTAGAATTATTTAGAATTATTTAGAAAATTAAACAAAAATATTAAACTGTCTGGAGCAGATCTAATGTGCAGTCTGCCTCACAGTTTAAGAGATGATCTATATACCCCACTAAAGTCCTTTACAGGAATATTAATCTACAATTAAGGAGAGATCTCTTAAGGATTGACTTTCTTAAGCAAAACAACCAAAAGAACACACTATTCACCATGGAAACGAAAACAGAATATTAATTGAGCTTTATACATATGATTGGTTCACTCTATGGTAAAGATTATAGTTCAAAATAAAGATGTAACATTAATATTTATATACCCATTACTTTAGCAACAAACTTTCACAAAACAGAAACTATAAAAGACATAAGAAAAGACAGAAACAAATTAATAAATGGGGACTTTAACACACCTCTCTCAATCCAAGAAAGATCAGATGAAAAACAATATGAGGCCTTAGAAGATATAACCCACTTAATTAATAAGGATAGTGTGTTTGTGTGTGTGTGTATGAAATTGAGTCCTAATAAAAAATATGTTTTTTCAAGAGCACATGGAACACTCATGAAAACTAACCATATATTAAGCCACAAATTAAACTTCAACGAATTTCAAAGAACAGAAATAATACAGATTTATCTAACCATAATGTAATAAAATGAAAAATAGCAACATTTTAAAAATAAAAAAGACCCTCCACAACTGGAATTTTTAAAAAAACTGTTAAAAAACTGTTGAATCAAAGGGAAAATACAAAAAGAAAATAGCAGAATTCCTTTAAAATATCAATAAGAAAAACAAATCAGAATATGTGAGCTACAGCTAGAGCAATCAACAGAGAAAAATTATAGCATTAAATAATTACTTCAATAAAATAAAGTGAATCAAGTACAAAATACAAAAACCTAGAAAAAGAATACAATAAATCAGAAAAAATGAATCCCTAACAATAAAAGCAAAAAGTAATGACTTAGAAAACAGAAAATTATGGGAATAAATTCGAAAACAGATTTTTCAGAATCAACAAAACAGACAAACTGCCAGCTAAGGCAACAAGGAGAAAAATGAGTGAAATCACAAATACCCAAAATTAGAACTGACAAGAGGGAGAGAACCATCAAAACAGAAGAAGTTATAAGACTACATTTGTACAACTGTACTCAAATAAATTTGAAGAAATTGATAATTTTTCAAAAGAATACAACTTACTGACCCTCTAGGGACAGAAAGTCTAAAACAGACCAATTATCACAGAAGAAATAGAGAAAAGAGTTAAAAGACTCTCCTACAGAAAAAAAGCATCAGGCCCAGTTGATTTCACAGGGTAATTCTAACAAACCTTTAAAGATCAGATAATATCAATGCTAATTATATTATTCCAAAGTGTAGAAAAGAAAGAAAACTTCCAATTTTGTTTAACGAAATGAGCATTACCTTGATTCAAAGACCTGAAAAAGACTCCATCAAAAAAGAAAACTACAGAACAATCTCACTTATAAATATCAATTAAAAAAAATTCTTTAAACACATACGAACAAACAGAATCCTACAGTACACTAAAAGAGCAATTCATCATGGCCAAGTGGGATTTATTCTACAAAGACAGGAATGTTTCAATAATAGGAAATATATTAATAAATTCAGTCATATTAATGGAGCAAAGGAGAAAAATCCAAGACTATGTCCACAGATGTCACAAAGACATCTGATAGGGGCCAGCCCCATGGCCGAGTGGTTCAGTTCTCGCGCTCCGCTTCTCGTGGCCCAGGGTTTCACTGGTTCGGATCCTGGGCACTGACATGGCACCACTTGTCAGGCCACACTGAGGCAGCGTCCCATGTGCCACAACTAGAAGGATCTACAACTAAAATTACACAACTATGTGCTGGGGGGATTTGGGGAGAAAAAAGCAGGGGGAAAAAAAGAAGATTGGCAAAAGTTGTTAGCTCTGGTGCCAATCTTAAAAAAAAAAAAAAGAAGACATCTGACAAAATAAAATTCAGTAGTCTTTCATGTAAAAAACACTAAGTAAAATGAGTATTAACAAATACTTCCTCAGCATAATAAAATACAGAATACCCTAGCCCAAAAGCAAGAGTTCTCCTTAATGAGGAAACACTAAAGGCATTCTTGCTAAAGTCTGGAAAAAAATAAAGATGCCCACTGTCTGAACTATTATGTTACAACTATTAGGCTATGAAGTTGGGCTAGGCAAAGCAATATAAGAAGTGAAGAAAAAGAAGTAAAATTCTTTCTAAATACAGATTATACAATTACATTCCTAGAAAACCCATAGGAATCAATGGGAAAAAAATTAATAGAAACAATAAGAAAATTTAATAAAGAAAAAGGTTAAAAATTAAAAGATCACCAGCATTCCTATATATAAGCAAAAACTAGTTAGAAGACTTAACGTAAGAAAACACACAATTAAAATAATAACAAAAAAATACACAAAATTTTAAGGAATTCTAAATTTATTTGTGGATTAATTTATTTGTGGAAAACTTTAACTTTCCTGAAAGATATAACATGTTCTTAGATATGAAGATTCAACATCATCAAGATGTCTGTCCTCCCTAATTAATTTATAAATTTAACTCAATATCAATAAACTACTTTGAGGATTTTCCTAGACTGAGAAAAGTTTATTATTAAGTTCATTCGGGAGAATAAACCAGGAAGAGTCACCAAGAAACCGCTAAAAAAGATAAGCAATGAGGTGAGGGTAGCTACCAGATATTACAGCAGTCCCCCCTTATCTGAGGGGGATCCGGTCCAAGACCCCCGGTGGATTCCTGAAACCTTGGATAGTACCAAACCCTACAAATACTATGTTTTTCCCTATACATACATACCTACAATAAAGTTTAATTTATATATTAGGTATAGTAAGAGATTAACAACAATAACTAATAAAATATAACAATTATAAAAACCTACTGTAAGAAAAGTTACTATAGACGTTAGCAACCTCAACACACAACTTTTTCCTTTCCTTATTAAGTCAAGAATTTTCACCTTTTCACTTAAAGGAAGCTCTTTATGACTTTGCTTTAGCATATCCAAATTGCCAGCATCATTACTCTTGCACTTTGGCGCTGCTATTAGGTAAAATAAGGGTTACTTGAACACAAGCACTGCGATACCGCAACAGTCGATCTGATAACCTAGACAACTTCTAGGCGACTAACAGGTAGGAGACGTATACAGCACGGACAAAGGGAAGATGTGGACAGAGCAGGACAGCATAAGATTTCATCATGCTACTCAGAACAGCACTCAATTAAAAACATGTTTATTTCTAGGATTTCTCATTTAATACTTTCAAACAGTGGTTGACTGCAGGTAACTGAAACCGCGGAAAGCGAAACCACAGACAAAGGGGGACTACTATATAACAATAAAGCCTCTATAATTAAAAGCGTTGGTATATAGTACATGAATAGACAAATAGATAATGAACAGAATAGAAAAACCAGAGACAGATCCACTGCATATGAAAATTCAGTAAATGATAATGGAAACATCTCAAATCAACGGGAAAAAGATCTATTTTTAATAAAAAGTGTTAGGATAGGGACCAGTCTGGTGGCATAGTGGTTAGGTTTGTGCATCCCGCTTCAGTGGCCCAGGGTTCCCCAGTTCAGATCCTGGGCATGAACCTACACTGCTCATCAAGCCATGCTGTGACAGCATCCACACAGAAGAACTAGAAGGACTTACAACTAGGATAACCATGCACTGGGGCTTTGGGGAGTAAAAAAAAGGGAAGACTGGCAACAGATGTTAGCTCAGGACCAATCTTCCTCACCAAAAAAGCATAAAAAAAAAGAAGTGTTAGGCTAGCTGGATTGCCATATGAGAAAAGATAAACTGGAGCCATTCATCACACCATACCCTAGGAAAATTCAAAAGGGAACAGAAATGTAAAAGTAAAAAAAATCAAACCACACAAGTTCCAAAAGAAAACATGGGTAGATTCCCCTTTAACCTAGTAGTATGGAAAAGTTTCCTATGACTCAAAATCCAGAAAGAAAAAGAGACAGATTGGTGAATTTCATTTTCATAAAAATTAAAAACTTTTGAATAGTCAAAAAAAGGGTAAGCATAGTAAAAGATAAAATGAAAAAAAGTGTTTCCTACTAATGGCAAGAAAAATTGTGTAAGATTTTGAAATAGACAAGAATGACTACTGAATGTCCCATATAGCACATCCTTCTTATTTATGCCTTTTACTGTCTTTGGGCTATTTTACAACTCTATAAATTGCAGAAAACTGATAGTAATGCAAATTCTTCTTGTTCATAGAAATGCAAAACATTTGGGCCTGTGAAATGCAACTGATTACTGCCCTGCCGATACCGACCGGTTACGTGCCTATTTATAAATCTGTTTCAGCATTTCCAAATGCCTATATTGCTTTTTGCCACTGCCTTCGAAACTGCTGTAACATCTTACTGGTTCCCTCATTAATAAGTTAAACAAAATCACCGACATGGATTCATTTTATATTTGTATGAGGGTCAGGATTTTATCTTTTTTGAAAATTATCTTTTAATAGTTTTGGAGGTTTCACCAAGCTACTCAGCAGATTCACCTGACAGATTCAGGAAACTGCATTGCCAAAAGAGTGCACTTCATGGGCTGCTGAAGCTTAGGCATGTCTTTTTTTGGCTCCCAGAAGTAAAACCCAGGTGGCAATATTCATTTAACTTTGTTTACTCTCTTTCTCTGGTGTTTTTTTCCTTCTCTACAGATTGTATGTTTTGGTTTGGTTTCTAGTTACTGCATGGCTAATGAGTTATTACCCCAAGTGGTAGCAACGACTGAGAATTTGGTTTTACGGTTTGTCCATTTATTTGATTATCCCTCTACATGGACAACAGAGATCTCTTGGGTAAAAGAAAAAAGACACTCTCGTTTGTGAATCTTTGTCTATTTGTCTCTTTTCTTTAAGATGCGCACCTGAACTAACAACTGTTGCCAATCTTTTTTTTTCTGCTTTTTCTCCCCAAATCCCCCCAGTACATAGTTGCATGTTTTAGTTCTGGGTCCTTTCAGTTGTGGCATGTGGGATGCCACCTCAGTGTGGCCTGATGAGCGGCCCCACGTCCGCACCCAGGATCCGAACCAGTGACCCCTGGGCCACTGAAGCAGAGCACACAAACTTAACCACTCAGCCACGGGGTCAGCCCCTATTTGTCTATTTTGAAATCAAAGTGGTTAAGAATTTCATGCCCACCAAGAGCAGATCTTTGATATCTGGACCAGTGAGTTTTTTTTCTCTCTACAACTCATGACATGTGAGTGAAATTATAAAAACAAAGATACAGAGCTCTGCATCCGTAATTCATAAGGCTTTTACCTCTCATTGTGTATGATAAATCAAACCCTTCATCTCCAGAGGGCATTAATAATTTAGATTTTAAAGTTTCTTAAGTTAAAAGAACTCTGTTCTAACTGGTTTTATTGATTTAAAAAAAAAAGTACTTATGCAATTGGAATATTTGTAAAATTCCCAGAAAACAAGAAAGTTGAACTTCTAATACTTTAAACATGCTAGACTTTTTAAAAATATTCTTCTTACAAGAATTAATTCAGAAACATTTATAAAATCCAAGTTCACATAAAGTACAACTTTGGCAAACAAGCCTAGTTGGATAATTTTGGTTTATAAAAACAGCTATTTATTCTCTCTGATTGATAATTTTAGTCTATTTGGGTTTGTCTGTCCTAAATGTATATAGGTTTACTGATCATATAAGCTAACATTATCCTACATAACTATTTAAGATGATTAAAAAAGTAAATTTGTGCTCAACTAACTTGAATCATTATTCTGACAACTTTTTACTTTAACTCGTATTGAAGATAATTTCCAATACCTTTAGGTAACTTAAAACCTTGACATTAAGTTAATTGATAGATAATCGTTGGATATCTAGTTAATTATTAAGAACAACAGAATCTTAGAAGACTGATTACTAAGCATAATTAAGTTTATATAGTTTTGCTTATTTTTATATGCTATAGAAAAGCTACAGTTTGGGAACATGTTAATGAAAGTGTAGGGGCCAGCCCCATGGTCTAATGGTTACATTTGCTGCACTGTGCTTCAGCGGCCTGGGTTTGCACGTTCAGATCCCACGCACAGACCTACACCACTCATCAGCCATGCTGTGGCAATAACCCACATATAAAATGGAGGAAGATCAGCACAGATGTTAGCTCTGGGCCACTCCTCCTCAAGCAAAAAAAAAAAAAAAAAAAAGGAAGACTGGGGCCGGCCCAGTGACACAGTGTAACCACTGTGTTTGCACATTCCACTTCAGTGGCCCGAGGTTCACCAGTTCAGATCCCAGGTGTGGACCTACACATCGCTTGTCAAGCCATGCTATGGCAGGCGTCCCACATATAAAGTAGAGGAAGATGGGCACAGATGTTAGCTCAGGCCCAATCTTTCTCAACAAAAAGAGGAGGATTCGTGGCAGATGTTAGCTCAGGGCTAAGCTTCCTCAGCAAAAAAAAAGGTGTAAAAGGGATGTTTGTATCTGTAGGAAGTTGTATTATGCGTGCTCATAAGCTTTCACAGTCTGATAAAATGACTGTCTACAACAGACAGTTCTCAATATTCCACTTCAGTGTTTCAACGTAAAATGTAAATTAGTTATTTGGTTAAAAAGTTTAAATCAATACCAGCGGTTAACATTACTCTAGGAACAATAGTGACAGAGAAATACGTGTATGTGCTTTTGTTTTTCAAGGGAAAAGAACAGTTTTGTCCTAAAGCAGCAGTTCTCAAATTTTTTGGTCTCTTTCACACTCTCAAAACTTACTGAAAACTCCAAAAAGCTTTGTTCTTATGGATTGTAACTATCAATATTTACGCTTAAAATTAAAACTGAGAATTTAAAAAAATATTGATTGATTCACTTGAAAATAACAAGAATGAATGCATTGCATGTTAACATAAATAACCCCTTAGGATTATTTGAAAATAGGGTTTTTTTGTTGTTTTGTTTTTGAGGAAGATTAGCCTGGGCCACCGGCTACGCCACCGGGCTGGCCCCTGAAAATAGTTTTGACCTCACATATCCCCAAGAAAGAATCAGTGCTCTCAAGCAAACTGTTTTAGAACATGAAAGAGGAGAGGTGTCAAGATGGTGGCATAGGCAGACTCTGAACTCACTTCCTCCCACGGACACAATCAATTTACAACTACTCTGGGAACAACTACCCCTGAGAGAGAACTGAAAACTGGATAAAAAGAACTCCTACAAGGGACAGTCCTGACTGAGGTGGAAGAGGCAGAAATTCCTTTCTGGAGAGAAAAATAGCCCCCTTCACAAGCCGTGGTGCTTCACAGTCCGCTGGAAGCAACCATAAGGTATGCAACCTTCCCTGGAGGAGTAGGGGACCTGAGCAGGGGACTGTTGTCGCTATAAGAATCCTTTGGACTCATCACAACAGAGACGAGTCTCCTAATATCTGGCTTTGCTGGCTACTAACAACAACAGGGAATACCCCCAGAAAAGCCATCGGACATGAGAGGAAAAAAGACGGCACTTAAAGGGCCCACGCACAAATTCACTCATTTCAGAAAGCAACCTAAAATCACCAGAGAGAAAGAAAGGTCCTTGGGGGAAAAGAGACTCACCTGATAGGCTCTGGGTGCATCTTGGTGAGAGGTGAGACCTCTCCAGGGACTGAGATATTGGTGGCAGTGATTACTGTGACCTAGTACAGGAGTGCTGACACAGATGCTGGCAGATGCCACTGGAGTTCTTCCCCTGGCCTGTAAGCCACTAGAGCCACAGCCACTAGAGGACCAATTTAATCTAGCTTAGCCAGGGCAGGCAGCCTGCCCTAGGGCCTGTCCCTACCCAACAGCAAGCCCTCGGGCAACTTCTGGGCCTGCATAGGCTGGGTGCCTGGATCCCCTGCAGCCGGGTGAGTGGGTTCACCTCTGCAGGGCAGGACATGACATGCACTAGGAGCGGGTGGAATGTGGGGGCATTGGTGGAGTGTGTGGGGCCTCTGCAGTGAGGCGACTGGGTCCACTTCAGGGGCTCAGGATGCATGCACAGGGCAGGACTATGTTGATGGTGTGTGTGGCCCTGTGGGTAGTGGGACTTGTCAGCTGCAGAAGATGTGTGCTTCTCAAACAGCCACATAAGGGATCAGCCCCACCTTCCAAAGATTGAAACAACTGGGTGCTCCCATGCCTGGGGCCAGCCCCACTCTGCTGCAATCTTAAGAGAGCTGACAAGAGCCAAGTGTAAGCCCCTGAGCCTAGCAACCAGCCACACTGGGGGCCTACTCACCTAACAGAAAAACTGTAACAAGAGTATGCTATCAGACCTTGCAGCTAACTGTGCTAGGGCTCCCCACACCCAATAAAATGACTGAAGGGTCCACAGAAGCCACATCCAGCTGAGAATTACAATTAGCCAGCCAGGGGGACAGCCTAGCCTCCCCAGGTACCTGCAGCACGAACAACCCTGCCACAACAGAGGGACACAGGTAGCCCACACAGTGGTCATTCCTGGAACATTTGGAACTGGTGACGAGAGGGAAGCACACTGCTGGCCTCATAAGGCATCTCTTACATAAGGCCACCTCTCTGAGATCTGAAGACATAGCTGAGCCACCTAATACAGAGATATAAGCAAAGAGAAAGAAGCAAAATGAGGGGGCAAAGGAATACGTTCTAAGTAAGGAAACAGGACAAAACCCCAGAAAAAGGACTAAATGAAACAGAAATAAACAATCTACCTGGCAAAGAGTTCAAACAAAAAGTCATAAGGATGTTCACTGATCTTGGGAGAACGGATGAACTCATTGAGAGCATCAACAAAGAATTGGAAAATATAAAAAAGAACCAACTGGAAATGAAGAATACTGGAAATGAAAAATCCACTAGAGGGACTCAAGAGCAGAGTAGATGATACAGAAGAACGGATCAATGAGCTGAACAAAAGACTAGAGGAAATCACCCAAGCTAAACAGATAAAAGAAAAAATGAATTAAAAGAATGAGAAAAGTTTAAGGAACCTCTGGAACAACATCAAGCACACTAACATTCATATTATAGGTGGCCTAGAAGGAGAAGAGGGAGACAAAGGGGCAGAGAATCTATTTGAAGAAATAATAGCTGAAAACTTTCCTAACCTAAGGAAAGAAACAGACATGTAGGTACAGGAAGCACAAAAAGCACCAAACAAGATAAACACAAAGAGGTCCACACCAGGACACATTATAATTAAAATGTCAAAAATTAAAGATAAAGAGAGACTCCTAAAAGCCACAAGAGAAAGGCAACAAGTTACATACAAAGGAAACCCCATAAGGTTATCAGCTGACTGCTCAGCAGCAAGCTTACAGGCTAGAAGGGAGTGGCACGATATATTTAAAGTGCCGAAAGGAAAAAACCTACAGCCAAGAATACTCTACCCGGTAAGGTTATCATTCAGAATGGAAGGAGAGAGAAAGAGTTTCCTAAACAAGCAAAAATTAAAAGAGTTCATCACTAAGAAACCAGTTTTACAAGTAATGCTAAAAGGACTTATTTAAGTAGGAAAGAGAACACCACAGATAGGAATAAGAAAATTATCACCAAAAAGAAGGCAATAAAATCACTGGTAAAGGCAAAAATACAGTAAAGGTAGCAGATCAACCACCTATGAAGATAATATGAAGGTCAAAAGACAAAACTACTAAAGTTACCTATTTCAATGATAAGAGGGTAACAGATACACACACAAAAAGAAGTTAGATATGATATCAAAAACATAAAATGTGGGAGGAAGGGAGTAAGAGAGTAGAGCTTTTAGAAAGAGGTTAAACTATGGGCCAGCCCAGTGGCACAGCAGTTAAGTTCACGTGTCCCAATTCGGTGGTCCAGGGTTTGCTGGTTCAGATCCCAGGTGCGGATGTGGCACAGTTTGGCAAGCCATGCTGTGGTGGGCGTCCCACATATAAAGTAGAGGAAGATGGGCACAAATGTTAGCTCAGGGCCAGTCTTCCTCAGCAAAAAGAGGAGGATTGGCGGCAGATGTTAGCTCAGGGCTACTCTTCCTCAAAAAAAAAAAAGAAAAGAAAAAAGAAAGAGGTCAAACTAAAGAAACCATCAACTTAATATAGACTGTTATACATGCAGGTTATTATATATGAACCTCATGGTAATCACAAACCAGAAACCTATAACTACACAAAAAACTAAGAGAAAGGAACCCAAATATAATACTAAAGAAAGCCATGAAACCACAAGGGAAGAGAGCAAGAGAAGAAGAAAGGAATAGAGAACTACTACTAAAACACCCAAAAAAAGTAACAAAATGGCAATAAGTACATGCTTATCAATAGCTACTTTAAATGTCAACAGACTAAATGCTCCAATCCAAAGGCACAGGGTGGCCGACTGGCCAAAAAACAAGACCTGTATATATGCTGCATACAAGAGACACACTTCAGACCTAAAGATACTCACAAAATGAAAGTGAAGGGTTGGAAAAAGATACTCCATGCAAACAGAAATGAAAAGAAAGCTGGGGTAGCAATACCTATATCAGACAAAATAGACTTTAAAACAAAAACTATAACAAGAGACAAAGAAGGGCACTACATAATGGTAAAGGGAACAATCCAACAAGAGGATATAACACTTGTAAATATCTATACACCCAACATAGGAGCGCCTAAATATATAAAGCAATTATTAACAGACATAAAAGGAGAAATAGACAGTAACACAATAATAGTAGATGACTTTAACACTCTACTTACACCAATGCATAGATCATCCAAACAGAAGATCAATAAGGAAACATTGGCTTTAAATAACACATTAGACCAGATGGACTTAGTAGATAAATATAGAACATTCCACCCAAAAACCGCAGACTACACATTCTTTTCAAATGCACATGGAACACTCTCCAAGACTGGTCACATATTAGGCCATAAAATAAGTCTCAATATATCTAGAAAGACTGAAATAATACCAAGCATCTTTTCTGACCACAACGGTATGAAAACTAGAAATCAACTACAGGAAGAAAATCGGAAAAGCCACAAATATGTGGAGATAAAACAAAATGCTACTGAACAATGACTGGGTCAATGAAGAAACCAAAGGAGAAATCAAAATATACCTGGAGACAAATGAAAATGAACATACAACATGCCAAATTTTCTAGGATACAGTAAAAGCAGTTCTAAGAGGGAAGTTTTTAGCAATACAAGCCTACCTCAATGAACAAGAAAAATCTCAAATAAACAATCTAACAGTGCAGCTAAAGGAACTGGAACATAACAAACAAAGCCCCAAATCAGTAGAAGGAAGGAAATAATAAAAATCAGAGCAGAAATAAATGAATTACAGACTAAAAGAAAAATAGAAAAAAAATCAATGAAACCAAGAGCTGGTTCTTTGAAAAGATAGAAAAAATTGACAAACCTTTAGCTAGACACACCAAGAAAAAAAGAGAGAAGGCTCAAATAAATAAAATCAGAAATGAAAGAGGAGAAATTATAACAGACACCTCAGAAATACAAAAGATTATAAGGGAATACTATGAAAAGCTATACACCAACAAATTGGATAATCTGGAAGAAATGGATAAATTCTTAGAATTATACAACCTTCAAAAACTGAATCAAGAAGAAACAGAGAATTCAAATATACCAATCACCAGTAAGGAGATCAAAGCAGTAATCAACAACTTCCCAAAAAATAAAAGTCTAGGACCAGACAGCTTCCCTGGTGAATTCTACCAAATATTCACAGAAGACTTAACACCTATTCTTCTCAAACTCTTTCAAAAAGTTGAATAAGAGGGGAAGCTTCCTAACTCAATCTACTAAGCCAACATTACCCTAACACCAGAAACAGACAAGGACAACACACAAAAAAGAAAATTATAGGCCACTATCACTGATGAACATCAATGCAAAAATTCTCAAAAAAATACTAGCAAATAGAATGCAACAATACATTAAAAAGATCATACACCATGATCAAGAGGGATTTATTCCAGGGATGCAGGGATAGTTCAACATCTTCGAATCAATCAACATGATACACCACATTAACAAAATGAAGAATAAAAGTCACATTATCATCTCAATAGATGCAGAGAAAGCATTTGACAAGATGCAGCATCCATATATGATAAAAAAAAAAAAAACCGTGAATAAAATGGGTATGGAAGGAAAGTACCTCTACATAATAAAGGCCTTATATGACAAACCCACAGCTAACATCATTCTCCACAGAGAAAAACTGAAAGCTATCCCTATAAGAACAAGAACCAAACAAGGATGCCCACTTTCACCACACTTACCTAACACAGCATTGGAAGTCCTAGCCAGAGCAGGCAGGCAAGAAAAAGAAATAAAAGGGATCCAAATTGGAAAGAAATAAGTGAAACTGTTACTATTTGCAGATGCCATGATTTTATACACAGAAAATCCTAAGGAATCCACCACAAAACTTTTAGAAATAATAAATGAATACAGTAAAGTTGGAGGATACAAAATCAACATATAAAAGTCAGTTGTGTTTCTATACACTAACAATGAAGTAGCAGAAAGATAAATTAAGAATACAATCCCATTTACAACTGCAATAAAAAGAATAAATATCTCAGAATAAATTTAACTAAATAGGTGAAAGATCTGTACACTGAAAACTATAAAACATTGCAGGGGAAATTGAAAAAGACACAAAGATATGGAAAGATACTCTGTGCTCTTGGATTGGAAGAATTAACATAGTTAAAATGTCCATACTTCCCAAAGCAATCTACAGATTCAATGCAATCCCTATCAAAGTTCCAACAACATTTTTCACAGAAATAGAGCAAGGAATCCTAAAATTTATATGGAACTACAAAAGACCCTAAATAGCTAAATGAACCCTGCGAAAAACGAACAATGCTGGAGGTACCACACTCCCTGATTTCAAAATATACTACAAAGCTATAGTAAACAAAACAGCACAGTACTGGCACAAAAACAGACACACAGATCAATGGGACAGAATCAAAAGCCCAGAAATAAATCTACATATCTATGGACAGCTAATTTTCAACAAGGGAACCAAGAACATACAATGGAGAAAGGAAAGTCTCTTCAATAAATGGGAAAACTGTACAGTCATGTGCAAAAGAATGAAAGTAGACTATTATCTTACATCATACACAAAAATTAACTCAAAATGGATTAAAGACTTGAATGTAAGACCTGAAACTATGAAACTCCTAGAAGAAAACACAGGCAGTACACTCTTCAACACCGGTCTTAGCAGCATATTTTCTTTTTTTTTTTTTTTTAAAGATTTTATTTTTTTCCTTTTTCTCCCCAAAGCTCCCCGGTACATAGCTGTATATTCTTCGTTGTGGGGCCTTCTAGTTGTGGCATGTGGGACGCTGCCTCAGTGTGGTTTGATGAGCAGTGCCATGTCCACGCCCAGGATTCGAACCAACGAAACACTGGGCCGCCTGCAATGGAGCGCACGAACTTAACCACTCGGCCACAGGGTCAGCCCCTTAGCAGCATATTTTCAAGTACCATGTCTGACGAGGCAAGGGAAACAATAGAAATAACAAACAAATCGGACTACATCAAACTAAAAGGCTTCTGCACAGCAAAGGAAACCATCAACAAAACAAAAAGACAAACTAACAACTGGGAGAAGATACTTGCAAACCAAATATCAGATAAGGGGTTAATATCCAAAACATATAAAGAACTCATACATCTCAACAACAACAACAAAAAAAACCAATTTAACAATAGGCAAGAAGATCTGAACGGACAGTTCTCCAAAGAAGATACAGATATCCATGGAGATATAAATGGCCAACAGGCACATGAAAAGAGCTTCAACATCAGTAACTGTCAGGGAAATGCAAATCAAAACTACAATGAGATATCAACTCACTCCCGTCAGAATGGATATAATTAACAAGACAGGAAACAAGTTTTGGACAGGATGTGAAGAGAAGGGAACTCTCATACACTGCAGGTGAGAGTGCAAACTGGTGCAGGCACTATGGAAAACATTATGGAGATTCCTCAAAAAATTAAGAATAGAACTACTATATTATCCAGCTATTCCACTGCTGGATATTTAAGCAAAGACCATGAAAATACAAATGCATAAAGATACATGCACCCCTATGTTCATTGCAGCATTATTCACAATAGCCAAGACTTGGAAGCAACCTAGGCGCACATCAACGGCCAAATGGATAAAGAAGACGTGGTTTATATACACAATGGCATACTAATCAGCCATAAGAAACAATGACATCTGGCCATTTGTGACAACATGGATGGACCTTAGCCTATTATCCTAAGTGAAATAACTCAGAGAGAGACACTCAAATACCACATGATTTCACTCATAAGTAGATAACAACAACAACAAACAATCACATCGAGACACAGTCTGGATTTGTGGTTACCACAGGGGAAGGGGGGAGGGTGGAGGGCAAAAGGGGTGACTAGGCACATGTATGTGGGGATGGATTGTAATTCGTCTTTGGGTGGTGAACATGATGTAATCTACACAAAAAGTGAAATATAATGATGTACACCTGAAATTTATATAACGTTATAAAATAATGTTACTGCAATAAAAATAAATTGAAATTTTAAAAATTTTTAAAAAGAACATGAAAGAGCCCAATGATGGACAGACATGGAAAATCAATTTTATCTGCCTTGGTTTACAATATCGGAGTCTTAAAATAAGCTAAGAAATACGTTTAAAATTTCACAACACTTGCTCAATTTTGTTGTGTTCGCTTCCTTGATTTACTGATTAACGACCTGCCTATAACATAAAAGGTGATTCTTTACTCTCTGTGTAATCTGCCTAGACAACAGTGAGTCTGTTTTGCCAGAACAATTTCCTGTGCTTCATGTGGACTTCATTATAGTCTTATTTAATAAACAAACAAAAAAAGGAAGGTTTGGGGCTGGCCTGGTGGCACAGCGGTTACGTGTGCACGTTCCACTTTGGAGGCCTGGGGTCGCCGGTTCGGATCCCGGGTGGGGACATGACACCACTTGGCAAAAGCCACGCTGTGGTAGGTGTCCCACATATAAAGTAGAGGAAGATGGGCATGGATGTTAGCTCAGGGCCAGTCTTCCTCAGCGCAAAGAGGAGGATTGGCAGCAGTTAGCTCAGGGCTAATCTTCCTCAAATAAAAAAGAAGGTTTCCTCTTACTTATAAAAAGAAGTGTGGTTCTTCACAATCAAGTTATCTATGTTTTTTAAATGTTTCACTTTCACTTTGATTAAATAGGTAACTAAGTATTGCTTGTCAGGCCACTTCTGACAACTGTTTTGATTTGGTCTTCCCAAATTTGCATCCTAAATATAACAAAATAAAATAAAATAAAACTTTCAAGGTATCTTTTACACCAAAAAACTATCTTTGAGATTTCCCAGAGGAACCCTGGAAGAGCACAGTTGTTTATTCTTTCAGCTTATAAAAGAAAAAATGCTAGAAATAATTAGGTTTGATGTGTTACTGTAGTAAAAGTTGCACGGGAAGAGGTGTCAAATTAGAGAGATGCTCAGCCTTCCTAGGTTAAATCTGCACAGTAAAAAACAACGTAATACAAACACTTCTGAAATTGTATTCTTCATGAGAAGTCCCTGAAGATTTGTCAATTTATTAGAAGTTCCTTGCTAACCATAATTATGTTTTCATTAATCAAAGCTTTTAAGTAGTAATGTACTGATAGAAAATTTGACTCTCCACCATTCTGATAGTATTAGTTAGAGTAATAAGCAAACCATAGCCATCAAGCACTCTGTCATCTACAGATAGTCTCTGTTTTACTCCGACGCTTGCCTGAAAGCTCTGCTATAAAGTCAGAATTTGTGTCTTCAACAATGAAGAATAGTTTCAGAGGCTTGTGGTACTTCAAACTATTGACACTTCACAAAATAGACTTTTTTAAAACTTAAACATAGAATAACCATAGGACCCAACAATTCCACACTTTAGGGATATACCCCCAAAAATTGAAAACAGGCATTCAAACAAAAATTTGTACATGAACGTTCATAGTAGCATATTCACAACAGCCAAAAGGCAGAAAAAACCCAAATGTTCATCAACTTATTAACAGATAAACAAAATATGGAATAGCCATTCAATGGAGTATATTCAGCCATAAAAAAGTAAGAAGTGAGGCTGGCCTGGTGGCACAGCGGTTGAGTTCGCATGTTCCACTTCAGTGGCCCAGGGTTTGCCAGTTCAGATCCCGGTTGCAGACCTACACGCCATTTGCTGTGGCAGGCGTCCCATATATAAACTAGAGGAGATGGGCATGGATGTTAGCTCAGGGCCAGTCTGCCTCAGCAAAAAGAGAAGGATTGGTGGCAGATATTAGTTCAGAGCTAATCGTCTTCAAAAAAAGAAAAGAAAAGAAAGAAGTACTGATACAGGCTACAGCATAGATGAATCTCAAAAAAATTATGCTAAAGTCAAAGAAGTCAGACACAAGAAGTCACATATTATATGCTTCCATCTAAATGAAATATCCAGAATAGATAAACCCATAGAGACAGAAAGCAGATTATCAGGCTAGTAGAAAAGGCCAGGAGAAGAGGGGGAATGAGAAATGACTGTTTAATGGGTATAGAGTTTCCTTTTGTAACAATGAAAATGTTTTGGAACTAGATAGAGGTGATGGTTGTACAACATTGTGAATGTACAAATGTCATTGATTGTACCTTTAAAATGGCACCTTTTATGTTTTGTGAATTCTACCTCTATTTAAAAGAAAAAGAAGCTTCCAGCACTCATGAATCTGCTTCCTAATGAAACAATCATAACTAGTGAAAACTACTGAAGAAAAAAAAAAACCGTTTGAAGTCTCTGAAAATTGTCCTAAGAGCATACAGCAAATGAAGAAACATTTAATCAAGAATACCTACTAAATACTTGGTAACAACAGTAAGAGTTTGTGGCCCTTAAACCACAACCCACACCCTTCCTCCCTAACCCCCAGCTCAGCATGAGAGAAGCTCCATCCTGGGTGGGTGTGGGGCTAAGAAGACAGGGCTTCCTCTTCCCCCAGGTTTCAGTCAAGGTCAAAGAAAGGGCAGGCACCCAGCACTTCTCATCCCCATCCCTCTGTGTTGCAGAAACTAAAATCCAGGTGACTGTGGCCAAAAGGGTAGGGGCTCCCTTCTTCCACCCAGCCCTTCTTCCTCTACCTAGCCCCATGAAGGGTGTCACAGGACAAAGGCTCTACCACAGATACAACAACCAAGAATACGGGGGTCTCAACAGCCCCACCTTGCTCTCTCATAAAACAGAGGCTCCACACTGAGTGGCAAGCCAAGAAGACTGGAGATTACTGCCCCACCCAGAGTCCTGCTTTTAAAGCAAAGGTGTTACTCTAAGGAGCAGGCCACAGTTCCTGCCTCCACTCTGGAGCAGTGGCTCAGAGATTATACCCAAGAGGAGAGGCAGGAGATAACTACAGAGAGCTGCAAAGCTCTCTCCAAAGAAGCTGACTTTATTTAGGACAGAGTGTGTGGAAGTTCAAACAAGGGCATTCTCAAAAACAAAGCAGATTTTGGTGGCAAGCAATTGAGAAGAGGCTGGTAGCTCCATGAGAGTAATAAGCTAAATCACAGTTTACCAAAGAGAACATGGGAAAGAAAAGATGAAGAAGAGCCGTCCTGCAGTCAAAACAAACATCAGGGGCCAGCCCTGTGGCTGACTGGCTAAATTGACACACTCCACTTCAGCAGAGTTTCGACGGTTCAGATCCGGGGCACGGACCTTGCACCACTCGTCAGGCCATGCTGAGGCAGTGTCCCACATAGGAGAGCCAGAAGGATATAAAACTAGAATATACAACTATGGACTGGGGGGCTTCAGGGAGAAGAAGGAAAAAAAAAAAAAGAAGATTGCAACAGATGTCAGCTCAGGTACCAATCTTTAAGAAGAAAAAACAAAACACATCAGAGATTGGCCTGAAAAACCACCACTGCACTCCAACACGTATCTAGACACTATGTTCATAGCAGCATTATTCACAACAGCCAAAAGACGGAAGCAATCCAAGTGTCCATCAACGAATGATGGATAAACAAAACGTGGTATATACACACAATAGAATATTATTCAGCCTTAAAAAGGAAGGAAATTCTGACACATGCTACAACATGGATGAACTTGAGGACATTATGCTAAGTGAAAAAGCCAGTCACAAAACAACAAAGATTATATGATTCCACTTATATGAGGTATCTATAGTAGTCAAATGCATAGAGACAGAAATAGAAACGTAGTTGACAGGGACTGGTGAGAAGTAGTTACTGTTTAACACAGTTTCAGTTTGGAAAGATGAAAAAGTTCTGGAGATGGATAGTGGTGGTAGCTACAACACAATGCATGTACTTAATGACAGAACTGTATATCTAAAAATTGCTAAAATGGTAAATTTTCTGTTATGTGTATTTTACCACAATTTTACATAAATAAGATTAAAAAATCAAGATTGGGAAGATTAGGGGATTTAATCCACTAGAAAAATCATTAAGCCAGGAAAAAATGTGAAATACAAAGGTAAATGAAAAAGTTATGTCATTTATTCCTTCGACATTATTGAGCACAATCTGGTTGGATGTGTTCCAGCTGCTGGTGGCACATTCATCTCCCAGCTGCTAAGGACTCACAGCTGCACTTCTCTGGAGACTTGCACTTCTCTTCTCTAGAGATCTGCAAGGAGGAGGCACTTCACCCAGTGATGCATGGGAGATTATGCCCCCCAACACACACACTTTCTGGGGGCAGCCTGCTCCCAATGAGAGATTATTTGAGGTGTGGGTAAAAGCAAAGCCTCTTTGCCTAATGGTGGAACAACTCTGTGATGTCATTCAACGTCCGGAGCTCCCCATGAGATCAGGCAGAGGCTAGACAACAGCTGAACCCACAGTTTTGCTGATCTCCTCTTCCCTATCCCATTTCCCTCACTTCTACAGGTTTCATCTGAAAGTATTCTCTCAACAGATCACCTGCATAACAAAAACCAAAAAAAAGTTACTACTGCAAAGAGGGCCAACTTTAACTGGGTCAGACTGTGAAACACCATATGCCCAGAATATTGCTGAAAACAACAGATCAGTCAACCAGCAATTACTGGAGTCTAACAGCTGAGTGTGATACCAACAGAGGCAGACAGCTGAGAGAAAGAGACAAAGAGAACTCTGCTAAAATTAGTCATTTCAGAGTGACTGTGTATATGCCAAGATTGCACCCTCTGAGGAACAAAAGCAGAGGCTTCACACTATGAGAGAAATACACTTGACTGAAATAGTTCAGCCAAGGCACTAAACAAACAAACATAAACAACAACAAGCCCCAGAGGGTGGTAGGAATCAATATCAAGAGTTGCCATAATCTATTATCCAAACTTTCTAGTTTTCAACAACAACAACAAATTATGAGATAAGCAAAGAAACAGGAGACTGTGACTCATATGCAGGAAAAGAAACAAGCCCTGTGAGAGGACCTAGATGTTGCATTTAACAAAGACTTCAAAGTACTATGTTCATAATACTGAAGAAAATCCTGATTTAAAAAGTAAAGGAAGGTATGATGGCAATGTCTAATAAAATAAAGAATATCAATAAAGAAACAGGAATTATAAAAAAGAACCAAATGGAAATTCTGGAGTTGAGAAGTCAATAAGAGAAATGAAAAAGTCATTAAAGGATCTCAACAGTAGATGTGAACTGGCAGAAGACAGATTATTTGAAGATAAACTAATAGAGATTATGCAATCCTAAGAACAGAGAGAAAAAAGAATGAAGAAAATGAAGAGAGCCTCAGAGAAATGTGGATCAACATACCCATGATGGGAGCACCAAAGTAAGGAAGAGAAAAGAGCAGAAAGAATATCTGAAGAAATAGTGACCAAAATTTCCCAAATTTGATGAAACATTAATCTATACATCTAAGATGATCAATGAATTCTAAGAAGGATAAACACAAAGAGATTCATAATCAAGCACATCATAGTAAAAATAATAAAAGACAAAGGAAAAATCTTGAAAGCAGCAAGAGAAAAATCGCTTATCATATACAAGGGAATCCCATTAAGGTTAACAGTTGACTTCTCATCAGAAACAGTGGAGGCCAAAAGGCAGTGGGCAACATACTCAAAGGGCTAAAAGAAAAAATGGTCAACTTAGAGTGTTATAGCCAGGAAAACCATCTTTCAAAAGTGAAGGTGAAATAAACATATTCCCAGATAAACAAAAACCAAGAGAATTAGTTACTAAAAGACCAGCCTTAAAAGAAATACTAATGGAAGTTTTCACCATCAAAACAGTGAAACCAGATGGCAGTATGAAGACACACACACAGACACACAAAAGAGCACCAGTAAAGGTAGCTAAGTAATTATAAAAGACAATATAAGTGCATCTTTCTTAACTGATTTAAAAAACAACCGCATAAAACAACATGTACATAATTCTATTGGTGGGTACAACACATAGAAATGTATTTGACATGAGCAGCACAAAGGAGGTGTGTGAGAGCAAAGCTGTCCTAGAGTAAAAAAATGGCACAAAAACCCAGCAACAAATAAAGAAATCAGAAATAGTAAATAAGGTTAGAACTCTATAAACATATACTTGCTCTCCTTTCTTCTCTCAGCTTCTTTAAGAGACAAAAAGTTATATAAAGTAAGAATTATAACAATGTTTTGTTGGGTTTGTAACATAAATAGATGTAAGATGTAAAACATTAATAACTAAAAGGGGAAAGAGGTAATAGGGCTATATAGGAGTTAAATTTCTTTATTTCACTGGAATTAAGTTATAACAAATCTGAAGTTGATTCTGAGAGCAAACACTAAGAAATAACTTTTTTAAAAATACTAAAAAAATCACTAAAGTAATTAAAATGATCATTAATTAAAATGTTACATTAGAAAATATTCACATAAGGAAAAAGAGTAGCGAAAAAGGAACAGAAGAAGAAAAAGAAAATGAGACATATAGAAAACAAAGAGTAAAATGGCAGGCGTAAATCCAACCATATAAATAACACTAAATATGAACGGATTAAATAATCCAACAAAATAGCAGAAATTGTTAAACTGGATTAAAAAACAAGATCCAACAATTTGCAATCTATAGGAGACACACTTTAGATTCAAAGATAAAAACAAGTTGAAAGTTAAAAGACAGAAAAAGACACATGCAAAGAGCAACCATAAGAAAGCTAGTGTAGCTATACTAACATCAGACAAAATAGACTTTAAAACAAGTCTAGGCATAAAGAGGGATATAAAATACCATAAAATGGTGGTAAAAGAGTCAATCAATCATGAATATATAACAAGTATGCACATATATACACCTAACAACAGAGCCCAAAACTACATGAAGCCAAAACTATGCATTATCCAATAAGTGAGAGGACAACTAAGCAACCAAAAGATCAAAAAGGAAATAGAAGACTTGAACAACTATAATTTAATGAGACCTAAGAGACACCCACAGGATATTCCACCCAACCACAGCAGGATACACATTCTTCTCAAGTGTACATCGAACATTCTCCAAGATAGACCATACGTTAGACCATAAAACAAGCTTCAATAAATTTAAAAGGACTGGAATCATACAAAGTATAATTTGATTTGAATTTTTCTAATGACTAATGATGTTAAACATCTTTTCATGTGCTTATTTGCCCTCTGTGTACCTTCTTTTGTGAATTATCTGTTCAAATCATTTACTCATTTTTTAATTGGGTTGTTTGGTTTCTTATCAGTCTTAAAGACTTATTTCATACATTCTGGATGTAATTTTTTTAATCAGATATGTGATTTTCAAATATTTTCTCCCGGTCGGTGGCTTGTTTCTTAAGTTCTTTAACAGTGTCTTTGAAGACCAGATGTTCTCAATTTTGAAGAAGTCCAATTTATCAAATTTTTCTTTTATGTATTATGCTTTTGGAATAGTATCTAAGAAATCTTTGCCTAACCCAAAGTCACAAAGATTTTCTCCTCTGGTTTCTAGGAGTTTTATAGTTTGTATTTCACATTTAGATTTACAATCCATTGTGAGTTAATTTTTAAACACAGTACAAAGAACGGATCAAAGTTCATTATTTTGCATATAAATAGCCAATTGTTCTACCACCATTATTTAAAAAGACTATCCTTTTCTAATAAATTGCCTTTGCATCTTTACCAAAAATTCATTGACCATATGTATGAATCTATTTATGGAGTCTCTATTTAGCTTCACTGATCTATCTTGATGCTAGTACTACACTGTCTAAACTTACTGTAACTTTATAATGAATCTTAAAACTAGGTAGTTTAAGTCTGCCAACTCTGTTCATCTTTTTCGAAGTTAGTTTGGCTATTCTAGGTCCTTTCCTTTTCCATATGAACTTTAAAATCAGCTTGTCAATTTCTACAAATAAAAAAACTCTGCTGGGATTTTCATTGGGATTGCCTTACGCCTAAAGACCAATTTGGGAAAACTGACATCTTAGTAATAGTGAGTCTTCTGATCCACGAATACAACATATGTGTGCATTTATTTGGGCCTTCTTTACTTTCTTTCTTTTCTTTCTTTTTTTAAATATTTCATTTTTCCTTTTCCTCTCAAAGCTCCCCTATACAAAGTTGTGTATTTTTAGTTGTGGGTCCTTCTAGTTATGGCATGTGGGATGCCACCTCAGCACGGCTTGATGAGTGGTGCCATGTCCACACCCAGGATTTGAACTGGCAAAACCCTGGCCCGCTGAAGCAGAGTGTGCGAACTTAACCACTCGGCCATGGGGCTAGCCCACATGGGTCTTCTTTAATTTCTATCAGCAATGTTTTACAGTTTTCACATACAAGCCTTTCACAACTTTTGTCAGATTTATCCTTAAGTATTTCATATTTTTTGATGCTATCAACTTTTAAATTTCCATTTCTGATTGTTCTTGCTAGCATATAGAAACACAGTTGGGTTTTGCATATTGATCTGGTATGCTATGTCCTTGCTAAACTTACTTATCAGTTCTAGCAGCTCTTCTATAGATTCCATAGGATTTTCCCTATGGATGATCACATTGTCTGCAAAATAAAGGTGGTTTTTCCAATCTAGATACTTTTTTCTTAACTTATTATACTGGCTAAGACCTCCAGTACAGTGTTGAATAAAAGTTGTGAGAATGAACATCCTTGCTTTATTCCTGATCTTAGGAGGAAAGAATTCAGTCTTTCACCATTAAATTTAATGTTAGCTATAGGTTTATTCATAGATGCCCTTTCTCAGGCTGAAGAATTTCCAATCCTAGTTTCTGAAGGTTTTTATCAGGAATGAATGCACAGATTTGTCCATGCTTTCTCGGCATCTATTAAGATGACCAGACAATTTTTCTTTTTTAGTTTAATATGGCAAATTATACTGACTGATTTTTCAAATGTTAAGTCAGCATGCTTTCTTGAAATAAACTTCATTTGATCATGCTGTATTATCTTTATACACTATAGGTTTAATTGGCTAAATTTTGTTTAAAGTGTTTTCATCTGTGTTTATGAGTAATATTGGTCTATAGTTTCCTTTTTTAGAAATGTCTTTGTTTAGTTTTGTTATCAGGTTAATTCTGACCTCAAAATGAGTTGAGAAATATTCCTTCTTTTTCAATTTTCTGGAAGAGTTTTTGTAGAATTGGTATTAATTCTTCCTTAAACTTTATAAAATTCACCAGCAAAGCCATCTGGGCCATGAGTTTCCTTTTCGGGGAGGTTTCTAACAGCAAATTCAATTTCTTTAATCAATATAGGATTATTCAGTTATCTGTTTCTTAAATGAGATTTGATCACTTGTATCTTTCAAGAAATGTGTCTATTTCTTCCAAGTTGTCAAATGTACTGGCATGAAGTTGTTCATAATATTCCTGTATCTTTTTTAATATCTGTAGATTCTGTAGTGATGTTACCTCCCTCGTTCCTTATACTGGTATCAGGAATTGGTGATTCCTGATAATTGGTATCAGCTCTCTTTTTTTCCTAGAGGTTTATCAATTTTACTGATCTCAAAGAACCAGGCTTGGTTTCACTGATTTTCTCAATTGTTTTCCTATTTTCCATTTCATTAATTTCCACTCTGATCTTTATCATCTCCTTTCTTTAGCTCTTTTGGACCTCAATTTGCTCTTCTTCTAGTTTCTTAAGTCAGAAGCTGAGGCCATTTATTTGAAATTGTTCTTTCACAGTAGAGGTGTTTAGTGCTATATAAATTTCTAAATACTGCTTTAGCTGTATCCCACAAATTCTGATATATTATGTATTCATTTTATTCAGTTCAAAATACTTTCTAATTTCTCTTTTGATTTCCTCTTTCATCTATGTGTTATTCAGATGTGTGTTATTCAGTATTCAAATATTTGGGAATTTTCCAGAGTTTTCTATTATTGATTGCTAATTTAATTCCATCATGGTCAAAGAACCGTATTACGTCAGGCCCTGTAAAAAGTGTATAACATGCTTCTCATTTAATCATCTATCTTCCTCCATAAGGCCAGATCTGATAAAAAGTGAATCAGGAAAAGGTCAGGCTGAAAAAAGAAAAATAATAACAACAACATAAATCTACAGGCCAGCTAAAAGATAACTGAGAAATAACGAAAACGATTAATCTTAACACTGAAATATTTATGGATGAATTGATGTCTGAGATTTGTTTCAAAATAATCCAGGGTAGGGGGCTGCCCTGTGGGTGCCTGTGCTCCGCTTCGGTGGCCTAGAGTTTCACCAGTTCAGATCTGGGGCGCGGAACTAGCACCACTCATCAAGCCCTGTGAGGTAGTGTCCCACACAGCAGAGCCAGAAGGACCTACAACCAGAATATGCAACTATGTACTGGGGGGCTTTGGGAAGATGGAGGGGGGAAAAAAAAGAAGATTGGCAACAGATTTTAGCTCAGGTGCCAATCTTTAAAACAAAACAAAACAAAAAAATAAGGTGATGAAGGGTGGATAGGGGAAAAGATCAAACGAGATTGGCCAGGGGTTGAATTGAAGCTAGATGACAGGTTGACGGTAGTTCACTACATTATTTTACTTTATAAAACATTTAAATTTTCCCATAATAAAAAGTTTTTAAAATTTTAATATTAGCACTTCACTCAGTGAAACCTAGGGAAAAAAAGAAGTAGCAGCTTAAACACTGTTTAAGAGAAAGGACTGTTAGCAGTGCCTTTTGTGTGTGTGGACAAAGTCTCCTTGTAAATGAGAGATGACAAGTGTATATATAGGATACGCATGAGTCACTGCAATTTGCTAAAGAAAGAGCGTGGGTTTCAACAAAGTGAGCAGGTGACACAATTGCCTGGCAAAAGAGGACAGAATAAGAACAATATCATGAACACATATATTCTGTTTGCGTCACCAAATCTCTCAACATATTCCAAATTTTTCTTCTAAGTTAATTCCATCTTTTTTCAAGGATCTGCCTAGCACATTTTCCCAAGATGAAACAACTCCGCCATAACCAATACTGTTTCAAAATGGACTGTTCTGATAACTATACAGCATACCGTACTGTTTCAGTTTCACCAGGCAGTGAGGAAAACAAAGCTTCCTTTCCATCTATGATTTCTACTTGCACTACCAAAAGTACAGTGTTTTATGAAAAGAAATAATTCTGTTGAAAAATTAAGGAAAAGCACTAATTATGCTTATCATATCATAGCAGGAACTCCATGTGACAAAAATTTATCAGGTGCCTACTACATGCTTGGTGTTAGGGACATAGCAGTGAACAAAGAGGAACAGCCCCTAATGTCCTGGTCTTTCTAGGCATCTAAACACCACCCCTTCTCATTCCACGAATAAGGAAATCCAAGTCCAGAGAGGTTAAATGATTTTTGCCCATGACCTACCACACTTCATCAGTGGTAGGACTATGGCAAAACAAGAACCCAGGTCTCCAAACTCTCAGGGCAAGGTGGATTTACATTATAACTTGAACTGGCTTCACTTTATGCTACATCCACAGGTCCACAAAACACACAGCGCTCCATTTCTAGGATGTGTATCCCGAAGAAAATGATAATGATAAAGCACAATCAGTCCTAACTTCCCTAAGTGAATCATAATTTCATTATCACCACTGTGAAAGATGAAGCTTTATATTTAAAAGGCACTCATTCTTGAAGAGAGGGCCTAACCTAATCTCATGGATCAGTACAGTGTCCGGCTAATATTCTATTAGGGCAGCAGGTATTCAGTCTGGACTATTCATTACCTGGTACTATCTTTAAACGGCGGAGATCCGTTTTAAAATAAACGGGGAAAGTAATGCAAAATTAACGAAACGCTCGTATATAAGTAAAAGCTTCCCTGCCTCCAGAGAGGCGTGCCCGGGGAGCGCACGGTCACCCCAGCGCGTTCCTGAGCATCAGCTCCTCCCCGCCAGCCACGCTCGCTTCTCAGCCCCTGCGACCGCGGGGGCGGCGGTAGAGGCACCCGTGTCTCTCGCTCAATTTCAGTTCTCCCCCGCCCGCCGCAGCCCCGCGCGCCAGGGGTGCCACCTGCGCGCGCCTGGACACCGCATCCGCCGGCTGCCGGCACTGAACCTTCGCTCCCGGCACGCCCGCAGCCAAGACGTCCTCAACCCAGCCGCGACCGGGGGCCCGGCAGGCCCGAGGCGCGTCCCCAGGCCGGGGACCGGCGGCCAATGCGGGGCGGCGCCGCCGCAGCCACACCCACCGGCTGCGCGGTGACAGCTCCCGCGGCTGAGGCGGGCCGCGCCGACAGGTGCAGCGGCCTGTCCCGCTCCGCCTCGCCCCGCCCCCGGCCCGGGGCCCGGCCCGGCCCGCCGCGCCGGAGCGCCCCCGCCCGCCTCCGCGCGCACCACCTGTCGGGCGGCTCCGCGCGCGGCCGACGGCGGACGCCCCGCCCGGCTCCTGACGAGCGGCCGGCGAGGGCAGCCCGAGGTCCCGGGGGGATGAGAGCTTTACCGGAGGGTAGGCCCCACGCAGGCGGTGTCGGTGCTCTCGATCTCCTGCAGGATCCGCTCGTGCTCCGGGACGGTGCCCAGACCCTCACCGCTCTCCGCCATCTTGGCTGGAAGCTGAGGGGCCGGCGAGGCGCGGCGCCGCGCGGACGGCGGGGGCGAGCGGCACGCGGCGCGAGCGCGAGGGGGCGGGGGAAGGGGCGGGGCGGGTGCAGAGGGGGCGGGGGAAGGGGCGGGGGAAGGGGCGGGGCGGGCGCCCAGGGAGCGCGGGGCGCGCGACCCGGTACCAGGTTCCGGTCCTCGCACCTGCCAGGGACTAAGGTGTCGTCCGCGGCGGCGAGAAGTAGAGCCGCGTCGCCTTCAGCTCTCCTCCGCTACTTGCCCCTCGTTGCTGACTGGAGCCTAGCCTGGCTTTAACATGTATTCTTGTATTCTGTGTGCCAGACCCTCTGCTGTGCGCTGGGGATACCTTAGTCACGAGAGGGGTCGACGATCAAATCATCACCCTCAACCTGGAATAAAAGCAACGGGAACTTTGAACAAGGAGGCCTGATGTGCTCTGGGTGGTGGAGAGTCAAAGAAAGGGAAACGTTCTCGGGAAAAAGCAAAAGTGTGAGTGGGAGTAAGATTTATTTTAGGAAGGAACCAAGAAAATCCCAGCTGACGACCATGACGACCACTCTGGGTGGATTCATGTCCCTGCCCACAGAGTTCAGAGGCCGATCAACTTGGAAATAAATTACAAGCCAGAAAATTTAAATGACGAAAAAGCATGGCGCTTTATGGCAAAGATACAAGAGAGACCCAGGGCAGTGTATGATTTCATGCCAAAGTCCTTGAACCCTGGTGCCCCCGCCAAATTGCCGTAGCTGGGATAACGAGGGATGGAAGCTCTTGAGAGGAGTGGCCGTCAGAGAGATGGGAAGGAGAGGTGGGTGGCTTGGGCAAGGGTACTAGTGTAGAAGAGTCCTATTTAATGACATGTTTGTGGGACGCTGAGCAAACCAGTTTGTCATGATCAAAGCAGCGACTGAAGAATATTAATCAGGAAGAGAGTGCAAACCTAACCCTGAGGGACGCTTATTTTTCTGGTCTCCATTAATCCGAGGCTCAACTTCCCTTTGAGTCAACCAAGCTCTTTACTATCTAGCTGTGTAACTGATCCCCTTGGGTGAGCTTTTACTAGAAGCATCCCTCCATTCTCTTCCCCACAAAAGCCCTGGGAGGTGATGTTGCATAATAGTTAAGAGTGTGAGCTTTGAAGACAGGTGTGCTCGATTTAATTCCTGGCTCCTTCACTTCACAGCTGAGTGACATTGGGCAAGAACCTACTTCCTTTGTATTTCAGTTTCCCCACCTGTAAATGCCCGTAATACTAGTATCTACTTCACATTGCTATCCTATAGTGTATTATTTTTCTATTGCTGCTGTAACAAATTATCACAAACTTAGTAGCTTAAAACAACTCAGATTTATTATCTTACAGTTCTGTAGCTTATAAGTTCAACATAGGTCTCACTGAGTTAAAATCAAAGTGTCCTCACGAGTGTTCCTTTCCAGAGGTTCCATTCTCTAGATGTTCCATTCTCTAGATGAGAATTCATTTCCAGTTTCAAGAGGCACCCCACATTCCTTGGCTCATGGCCCCCTTTCTCCATCTTTAAAGCTGGCAACATTGCATCTCTCTGACCATTCTTCTGTAGTCTCATCTGCCTCTGACTCTGCCCTAGGCCGGAAAAGATTCTCTGCTTTTAAGGACCCATGTGATTAGGTTGGACCCAACCATATAACTCTGGATAATCTTCCATCTCAAGGTCTTAACCTTAATCACATCTGCAACATCCCTTTGACATGTAAGGTAACATATTTACAGGTCCCAGGCTTTAGGACATCTTTGGTGGGGGGCCGTTATTCTGCCTGCCACACTTAGTAAGGGCCCAACAAATATTAATAACATATATAAATGTCCTCCTTCCTATTAATATGAAATTTCTGTCCTCCTTGGAAAGTTCTACTCAAATTTATCTCCTTCATAAAGATTACCTTAACTAATCACAACCTTCTCCGCTGACTAGATTCAATTTAGCACATTTATCCACTCCACCAACAACTGTTTTAGTAGTTTGCACTTGTTTGCACTTTTGATACATTTGTGAGTTTTGTTTGTTTTTGTACACTTGGCCCCTAGGGAAGTGAAATGTGGCTGACTTCAGTGCATGCTGGCTTGGAAGACCAAGGAATCTCTGCTACATCCAACTGCCCATTCTACCAAGACACCCCACAAGCCTGTTTCCACTGCCGTGATGGTACAGGAGAATCTAGATCTCCTCTGAGAAATCCCCTTCCTTGTGCTTCAAGAATATGCAGAAACAAAAAATCTTCCCAAGTCCACCAGGACTGTCAGACCACGTTAAGGTCCTTGAGTTCAGAAATGACTTTTTTTTTTTAATTTTGCAATTTCCTATGGTTCCTCATAGAGTTCTGCACAAGGCTGAGAGAACACTGGGGAGTTTTGAAACAAGACAATGCTGAAGCTCTGAAGCCGTTGGAAAGAGTTCAGGATGAGTTGGAAAGGAGCATTCCAAACAGGTCTAAGCATAAAGTAGGAGTTTGATTAATCCGTGATTGGTAACACTTAGGAATTAGAACAATATCAAATTGTAAAAAAGTTAGTTTCTTCAAACTTGCTCTTTATATATTGACATTAAATATAAAACCCTATAATGTGGATGTATTCAGTTGCCTTAACAGAAATGTGTAGCAATAACAAAAAATGTTACCTTGAATTCCCTGATGCCCACTTTTGTCAAGAGCTCCACTGCAAGAAACAATATTTGTGGACCTTTGTCCAAAGATAGATACTTCATCCACTCCTCTGGTTACTTAAAATGTTATCCTTGGATCAAGCCAAATCGCTGGACCAACACCCCAGTGTTTTGGCCCTTCACGCAGTTGTTTTTTATTATGTAGCAAAAAACTGAATTTTTTCTTAGCTGACTGCCTGTCCAATTACAGAGGCACCACCCCCTGGTGTTAGCACATCTGAATTGCAGGTTTAGCTCTTGAGAGGAAAAAATAAACCTTTTGGAAAATTGAACCTGAAATCCAAACATAAGAAATCAGGACAAATTTTATATCTTCTTACAACGAGAATAGAAAGCCAGTTCTCTCTGCAGGAAATGGTAGACTCTCTTTGCCCAGTCAGTGCGCATGGCCATAATTCATTGATCTGAAGGGTTCTGAAGCACGGGGCCACAGTTCATGTGGCACAGCCAGCTGCTTATTTGGCAGCCGTCCCCTGGTGGGGCATTCCTTTCTTGAGCATTCACTGTCCAGACCTCTCCCCCTTCTCTTCACCAATCCTGACACCATCTATCCAGTCGCAGCTCCAAATGCCCCAGCTCTGGGCAGCCAGCCCTGCTTCGGTGTTCTTCCCTCCAGGCCTGTTTGAACACCTGCCCGTAAAGTGTGCCTCATCAGAGGCAGCAGTCCTTCCCCTCGATTCAAGTCAAGATGGAAGGAAGTCCGTACACCACTTCTCCTTCTGAAACAGCTTTTGCTGCTTCCCTTGGGGACTTCTGACAGTTCTGTTAGTATCGAAACCTTTTGCTAAGAATTTAAAGCCAAATGTCCTAAATAACTATGTAAATTTGATTACGGACATAACAAATACATAAATATGCAAAAAAAAATAGTCTATTCTAAAGTGATACATTTCTAAAAGGCTCTAAAATAATTTCATAATAGTTCACAATAAATAACCATAATAGTTATTTATTGAGCACTATTTGCTAAGCCGTTTATATCATCTAATTTAATCTTTACAAATTTAATTAGTAATTTAACTGGTAATTAAATTAGTGTTAATTTTACTAAAATATAATTTAATTCTGTGGGGTAGTTTTACTATCTCCAATTTAATTTGAAGAAATTGAGTCTTACAGAGATTAAATCACTTGTCCAAGTGTATGCAACTAGTGAGTTGGAGAAGATGGAGCTATTAACGAGTTCCTGTCTTTCTTGTTAATAAGAAAGTCAGCCAAGAAGAATGTGTTGTTTTACCCCAGCGATAATGATTGAGTCAGTCTAGTCTGAGGAGATGAGGGTAGTAGGGCACACACAGGCAGATTGCACTGGCATTTTGAGCTATTTTTCAGGCAGTGGATATTGACTTCGAGACATCTACCTAAAATCTATCTTCAGCACTCCCAGGAGGGAAAAGGAAGACCGGCAGGGCAGGAGCTGCATTCTGTGTCCAGTATGAAACTAACCAGCAAAGTAAGGATTTAACCTGTAAATAAACTCCTAGTCACTAATGACTGTACTTTGAGCCACTTGTCTACGGGCTAATAACCAATCTGGGAAAGCCCCTCCCTCAGAAGGAGGCGGTAGAATGCAGCTGCCCTGGTCTGGCACTTAACTGTTTGGGTTCCAATTCCAGCTCATCTCTCACTAGATGTTGGGCCTCGGGAGAGTTACTTAACTTGTCTAAGCTTCAGTTTCTTCAAGTGTGAATTAGGGACAATAATAGTCCCTAGCTAACCAAGTTGTGTGAGGATTAAAGGAGATTATATATGTGTATATATATATATATATATATATATATATAATGTTTAGCCCAGAGCTCAGTCAACCTTAGCATTGGAGACTAGGATTATCAGGCATTTGTTATTAAACCAAGAAGCCCAGAATTTAGCTTCCTTCTTGATATAATAAATATAAAAACCAGATGCTTAAGTGTTCTTTTTTCTAATCAATAACAAAATATCCTAATTTTGCATCAGGGTTCTTTGATCCTGAACCTCGTTTTTTCTGGATGCTCGATGGGTGAAAACTGCCTGCGATTTGTTTCTGGTTTTGGAGGGGGAAGCAGGACCATGTCTTTGGGTTGGACTCGTGGTTCCTGATCCACTTTAGCAAGCCCTCTGGATCCTGCTTCTAATTCAAGTGCCTCTTCATCGTCTTTGGAGGCAGTGCTCATCCTTTAAGGCACGTCTCATGGTAGTAAACTGCTACGTCTGTCTCCACTTCCAGTCACAGGGGCAATGGTCTGTATTGTTTACTACCCAGCCCAGTTAACGGTTGTTAAATGAATGATCCACGTGCAAAGACTTCTGATGTTAAGCTTAATGTCGCAGAAGCATGTCTCACGAGGTAAGGTACATCTCTACAAAAAGATTCCTCTCCCCACTCCCGGGAACCTTATAGCAGGCTTCCTGATCTTTACCCTCTCAAGACTTTGCTAATATCATTCAGATATTTCTTAAAGAAATTAAAGAAACATTAATGACTTTAATTAATTAATTTAAAAAACATTCAGATGTTTCTTAAAGAGTTTAAGAGCCCTTATTATATGATTGCAGGACTTTATCAAAACGTAAAGTACATGGGGCCAGCCTGGTTGCACAATGGTTAAGTTCGGGCACACCACTTCTGCAGCCCGTGGTTCGTGAGTTCAGATCCCAGGTGCAGACCTACACACCGCTCATCAAGCCGTGTTGTGACGGCATCCCCCATACAAAATAGGGGAAGATTGGCACAGATGTTAGCTCAGTGACAATCTTCCTCAAGCAAAAAGAGGAAGATTGGCAACAGATGTTAGGTCAGGGCCAACTTCCTCACCAAAAAAAAAAAAAGTACAAGCAGTCTTTCTACATCTCTAAAAAACTAACCCTTTCTGGTGCCTTTTAGCCACTCTTCGGGGACTTCAAGATAGCTACACTCCTCCAGCTTCTGCCTTGTTGGTGCAGTGACCCCACGTGGCCACCCTCTGTAAGTACAAGGGCATGTGAACAAAGCCCAGCCAGGCCTGGGAGGATTTCTGTTGCAAAACGGTGTCCAGGAATCTGTTGTTCCATAAAGATCTGGACCCCACAGTAGAGAACAATAGAAGGAAATATGAAATTGAAGCCAAATAAAATCAGTTTTTCTGAAATATAGGCCAGTCTTCAGAGAAGTTCAAAAGCAATTAGCCACAGGTTCTTTTCATTCGACAACTATTTTTATTGAATGCTTGCTGGTGCCAGGCTCTCTGCTAACCTCTCACCCAGTGCTGGCTCATCTGTGTGTGACCTATGCAGTTGCGGTTTGCTCAATGCTCTGCCATCACCATCTTGTAATTCTTAATAATTTTTGAACAAGGGGGCCTGCCTTTTCATTTTGCATTGGGTCCCGCAAATTGTATCACTAGTCCTGCCCTCAGAACAATGTCCTGAAAGCACCATTATCTCGTTCATCCCAAAGCTAAACATTTTACAGTCCATTGAACCGTTAAAGAGAGTTATTGTTTTCTTTGAGTTTCTCCCTCTTTCCTTCCTCTGTTCTTCCTCCAGCTTATGAACAACATTTTCTCTTCTCTCTCCTCTTTCCTTCCTTCTCCTCCTTGTCAGTTTTTTTATTCTTTTTCCTGTTCAATACACTCTCTAGTCCTCACTTTCCCCACTTAGCTTTCCTTTATTGCCTTTTGCCCCTTCTCCCTCTTCTCTCACTTGTCCTATTTTTCCTTTTTTTCCCTCAGCAAAATGAATTTAGAAATGTAACTAATGTAATGTAGTAAAATGATAATAATGATAATAATTACGCCCTGGCCACTTTCTGCAAAATATCATCCCAGGACCTCCCTATCCCTCGTCCCGTTTTGTTACTCTTTATAACACTTATTACCACTTTTTAATGTGTTTATTTCTAGCTCTCTTCCCTCAAACACAAGCCCCCTGTGAGCAGGGAATTTCCAGGTCTTGATCTTAGTTTTTCAACAAGACTTTTCACCACCCTAGAGCCCCGCCTGCCACACTGTTGATGCCCCATAGATACTTATTTACTGAATGAATATTTGCTATGTATGAAACATTACATTAAATACATTTAATACTTAGTTCATGTAATCCTTTTAATAGCACTATCAGGAGTTCTAAAGGCAAAATTTGAACCCAAGTCCTTCTGGCACCAGAGCCCATTTGCTTAACCACTAAATAAACAAAACGATCTCCTTGATTGGAATACTTGGTTCCCAAACATAAAAATGTTGTTTAACTTCTCTTTAGTATTGCTCTGAAGATCAAATAGCTAATACTATCATTTAAATGTCCAGCAAAGATTTGGCAGCTACACAGCCCACTCTCATCAGGGACCCCAGGCTTTCCTGAGGTGCTACGGACGTGGCCGGCCTCAGTCGTGGTTAGGCCCACATTTATTTCTGAACAGTTTCTCTGGACTCCATTTTACATCCACAACGTGGAGCATACTACACCACTCTAATTAGAGATTAAATGAGGTCCTGACATTACATTGGTGTAAAGTATAAACATTAGTAAATATGCTGTTGAAAAAGCGATACCTCTCTCCCCTGGCTATTATGCAACCAAAATACAAAATTTACATTACTCAATATTTCCTACCTGCGCAGAATTTCAAGACATTGTAGTGCTTGTCTGTTTTAACACCGTAAGGTATATATTTATTAAATTATACTGGGCTATATATCCCAGATGTAAATTAGATATAATAATAACAGCTTATATTTATTGAGCATTTACACTATGCTAGGCAGGCCTTGTGCTAAGCACTTCATATTTAACCATGTGAGATAGATTTTATTATAATCCTCATTTTATAGTTTCAGAAACTAAGGCCAAAATCAAACAACTAATAAAACCTAAACATTTGATCTTAATATATTTAACAGAAAAATATTGAATAGAAATCTTATATTTCCAAAGATATAAGCAGCAAGAGCAATCTAGAATGTCTACAGCTGAATTTAACCAGTTACATTTTTCAGTATGTCATCCTAAGATTTTACCATGTACACACTTTAAGTTGTCACTTGTTTTCTGTTTGTTTGTGCGTTTTAATGTTTTCTGCCTTTTCCTAAAAGCATGTTATCTTCATTCCTAAAAACATTAAAGTCAAAGAAATAACAATATCCTGTTTGCTCTTAAACTGGTAAAACTTCGTGGTCAGCTTTTGGAAAAGAGCCCAAGAGAGTCTGTGAATACAAGTGTAAAACAATTATGTTATCACAAAACAATTACAAAAATTTCTTCTGGTACGTCATCTTGTACAATTCCCTTTTCCTCCTATTTTTCCCAGCCCTTTGCAGGGCTTTCTTTGGATGTGTCCCCTTTCTCTCCCTCCCACTAACAGTGCACTGTCCTTCAATGTGTCCATGATTTCCTTATCTCAGGCTCAGCTATAGCAACAAGACAGGCTGTAACTTCTGAACCCAAATCAGTTCGGACGTGCTATGACTTCAGGACCTGTTCCAAGAGGCTAACAACACACCTGTAGGATCCCAAAAAACATAATGAGCCCAGGATACATCCAGGTAGGAGTCAGGATCCATGGAGGGCAGGTCTAAGGGGCAACACCTAGAAGCAGAAGTTCTAGTGAATATGGTAAATGTTACGGACACTGCTACTACCCTATCCTAAGGCCATAGCTGCCATCACTAATTTATCAGAATCATCCTCAACATGAGATTCAGGCAACCACCACCAATGCATTGGAATTGATATACTAATTGAGACCTATTAACCGTCCTTGTTCAAGGAAGTGCCGAATAAGGCTGGTACAGTACTTGTAGTTTCCTTTAGCATGGCTCCAAACAGACATTAAAACCTACAAGAGACAGATACGCGCCCTAGAGGAGGCAGTTGGGCATATCTAGGCCAAATGGAGCGACTGGAGTGAAAATCAGGAAGCCTAAACAGAATGAGAATATTCAGTGGAAATCAGCAGATGGTGGTAACATGATGAAAACAGTGATGCCTAGGGCAAAAGAAATTAGGGCAGTGAAACTAATTCCAGACCCACCTGCTGGTGGGTTTCAGCCTACCAACAATCTGCCAGCCAGGAGATTTTAATGCCCGGAGCAAAGCCATGCCAGCACAACACAGGCATACCAGTAGGCCTTTCGTTACGTTTCTGTTTTCTCTTAAATTCAATCACCACCTGCATGGCTAACATCAAATTCCACTTTTCCACCCTGGAATTTTATTCCCCAATTCAATTATTATAGCTGCCTGCAATGTCTTCAACGGATATTTCATTAGCAACACAAATAAACCATGGAAAAAGCATAGCGTCTCAGCTCTCCCCTGAAACTCTCCTTTAAAGTAACACTGTGGGCAATGGTCCCATTTCATACATAGAATGAAAACACAGAACCTCAGAATCGTCTAATTCTTGTCCACTTTTCCACCAAAACAAAAAGAAGGCCAAAGGAGCTGACCCAAGGGCCCACTGGGGGAGTCAGGCAGGAGACAGGCTGGACCATCTGGGAGAAGCTTGCTCTTGGAACAGCTGAGTGTGAAGTCAGGAGGCAGGAGGAATGCAGCCTGCGCAGCGTGAAAGAGACTGTGGACCATTGACAATCCGGGACAACATGAGTCCTGGCCTCGACAATCTCTTCATGACTCCTCAGGTAGAGGAGACCCATTCTCCAGCAGAAGTGTGGGGGTGAGTGCCAGGAAGGCTTGCACACTCTGTGAAAGAAGGCCTGTTGAGCATCCTTAAATGACTTTGGTGGAAACCACTCTGAGTTCTGAGTCACCGAGCTCTCTGAGCTCACGTTGTTAGAGAAGCAAACCCCACCTGGCCCTGGTCTGAATACTGACCCTGAGAAGGGCACCAGATTCCCTGCCTGAAAAACAAGATGGGCAGGGAGAAGAAGCTAACAGAGTTGAGGATTTTATAACAGAAAATGTTTGTTGAAGCAATGCCTTTCTTCTGTGATGGGGAAAAACAAATGGGAGAATTCTTGGATGTTCTCCCTACCTTGATTCCGAGGTGCAGGGCCTTCTCTGAGAATGTTTCTCTCCTGTATTCCCAGCCCCATCCTCTCAGCGTCCCAACCCTTCACTCACTGTCTGTTCCAGGGCTTCACAGCAGGGCCTTTACAGCTCTGTGGGCCCATCTGCCTCCAGCCAAACTCCTTTCCAACCTCTCCGCCTTTAAAGCTTGTAACCATTCAGATACTTCTGCCACCTCCTCTTCTTCCTGAAATGATGACTTTCTCTCTGGACTGCCTTCTTTCTTTTACCTCACAAGGTCACCATTAGCTCAGAAGCTCATACAAATTAGTTCAACAAATATTTATCAAGCTACCATGTGCCAGGCACGGTAGAAGCTTCTGCAGAGGCTGCTAAGATCCTGCCCTTAGGAATCTTTAGCCAAGAATGGTTATAACATAAAATACACACACACACAGAAACACGCAGAGATCCAAGTGAGTCAGAATAAACGCCCTGGATTCTTTGGGGCATCAAAGGATGGAGCGTTCACATCTGGTTGGGGGATCAGGAAAGGCTTCCTAGAAGAAAGAGCATTTGAGCTGTGACTTACAAGATGGGTTGGCAGGCAAGGTAAGAGTGAAGAATAACAAAGGAAAGGAATCATGAGCATTGGGAAGAAGAAAATCTCAGGACATACTGTTAACTAGTAAACACTCTAGTTTGGCTGAAATGCAAGTCCTGCCTTTATTTTCCAACTCTCATATTTGGCCTCATGAGCAGATGTGTTCCACAAGAGCAGTGGAACAGAATGGGTGCCGTTGGAATACCAATGACATACGTAGGTATGTATAGGAAGGCATTGAATGCCTTCCCTGAGAATGTTTCCTACATTCTCAAAGTCTTCATTTAATCAATGATTAGAGCAACAGTTTAGGAAAACTGATTTGGCCTAATATTGTCCCATATAAAGGCATGTTAGAAGCTCTGTGCCTGTCCTCCAAAAGAACATTGGTGTGTTTTAACGGTAGCCTTTAGAAAAGAGTGCTCTCACTCCTTGTTTAATAACCCAAACACAAAGCTAACAGTGGGCATTCCACATCCACCACTGGTGACAGGGCAGCACCAGGGAAAATATCTGTGCAGTCTCCGCTCTTGAGGGTGATGCTGCGAGAGTGCTGTGACCGCCAGATAGAAATGGATTTTGTTCTTTAGGAATACCAGGCACAAGACTGGGACTGGGGATATTTGCCCTAAGAACAAAGGGTAGAAAAGATCCGAGAATCAAAGCAAGAAGTCAGGTCCGATGGCAGAGCAAGACAAGCTGAGAGGATAGTTCCAAGGATGGGTGAAGTCTGTGATGTTGACAAGGGCTGTGAGGCCAGGAGAGAGGTGGAAAGGGTCAGAGGTTGAAGGGCAGGGTCTCTGAAGCAGCAATGGCAGCAGAAGCCACAGTAACTGAAACCTGTCCAGGCTCCCTTCACTCTTTTCTCTTGTTTCCCTTTAGACTTTTGACCTAGCTACCAGGCAAGTGCATAAGTTTTAGAAGGTGCTGGTACAGAATAAAGTATGTTCCATATGGAAAAAATTATTGAGTTTCCCATTAGTAAAAAAGCTCTGGTTTCTTCTGCCTGTTGAATAGTATAAAAATTACCTGCCCTTCTTCACAAGATGTTCGTGATACTTGGATAAAACGTAAGTATAAAGAATAGTTACAATGGAGTTATAATTATTTTGCAACTGCACCTACATATTGATAATCCAAGAATCAACCAATAAATATCAATAGCTTCCCATGCCCGCAACACTACCATAGGCCCTTTGAAGAGATCTGAAATATATTTAATATAAAATCAAATGTAAATATTTGGGAGAAATTCATTCAGATTTAAACTGTAGTGGGTTTCAAAGCACCTGGCCCTGGGACCTTTCTGAGAATGAAGAGACAACACCAAAAAAAAGAAAAAAGAAAAAAATCCTTTCACTTAATCTACAAATATTAGCCAACAAATATTTATTGACTGTCACTATCACATTCAGTGATTGCCATCCCATTCCCACACTGATAGGTGTCAGATACAGGCAGACAGAAAGAATTAAATTTTAAAAGCCCTCCTTATAATACAAAGATACATGGTCTTTCATTTTAATCCTGTTCAACTGTACAAATAATTCTCTATATTACCAAAGAAGCTATTTTTAACTCTTATATGGAAACAAAAAGATACATATCTGAGAGGTCACCCTATATCCAAGAGAGCAGTAATAAAACAAATATACGTTCTACGTTTTTTTCTACAACTCATATACACCCAAATATAAATTGTTTTCATTGATATGTTTAATTGTTCCTGATGTTTTTCACTAAGCGATATTTTAGAGAAAACAATTGAAACCTCATATAGATGGAGATGAAATATCTGGTTGGAGATGATATGAGGTCCTTTTGATCACTTGGAAGTAATTTCTGTTTTTTAACCTTGTGATGATGAATCGGGAAACAAATATGATGCAAAAAAAAGTAGATTGTTTATTTATTGTAATTACTTTTTATTCTGTCATAGAAAAAAGTATCAAAGGAGGTGAATAAGCCTGCCTTATTGCCGCTAAAGAAGAAACAATAAAATATAAAGGATCCCTACCTTAATGTAGCTTCAATGGGCAGCTCAAAAGACTGAATCTCAGCCAGGACATTCTCGTAGGTTTGATCTGGGTCTTCTTCCAACATTGCTCCATATGCCCCTGATTTTCCAGCAGCAGACATCAGATTTTGAGTGCAAAACAATTGTAGTTTATAAAAGAAGTGTAGTTTTCTTTATAATTATTATAAGGGTTCTCTGTTCACCCAAAGTCGCAGCAAAAAGCGAGCTCACTGTCTGACTTCATGCTATCAAAATCCTTGCTTCCAAGAATGTTGCACAGCTGTCGCTGTCCTGTCTCTACTTATAACATTTTACTTATTATTAACCTTGACACAGTTCAGAAAGTTCCTGCCTAATGCCTGCTATATTTATTTACTTGTTTCTCAAAGTAATTGCAACTTCAGTAAGATTAGAACCATTACACTATAAAAAGTTATTAAGTACGATTGACTTGTTAGGGCACATATTTGAGTATTATTTATGCTAAATACATAATTAAAGCTGTGTTCCTAGTTATTCTTGCAACTCTACCTTTGCCCACAAATCCAAGCAGGTAGCTTGTTCAGGAAAAATGTAACATCCTATAGGATATGATTTTGAGATCACTGGGCTAGTTCATTGGTCCCCATCTCCTTCACTTCTCCACCCTGCTCACTGCTGTATGAAGTGCCTCCATTATAGAGCCATGCCTTCTTTTGTGCCCTGTTCAAGTACAAAGGCTCAGGGAGGCAGTTAAATTTTAATCCTTATCAGTCACTTATACTTCATTATGAATGAGTTTGCCAGATCCTTTCTACAGAATAGACTTTGATGGGGAGGAAGAAAGCATGAAGATGCCGGAATGTTAAGGGGGCTGGTTGCCACTAACAGGAAGAAAGAGTGCGAGAAGTAGAGGCCCAAAATATCAAGGGAAAATGTGCCCTACGGCCAGCCCCAAGTAGGCCCCAAAAATTAAATGGGCATGTATTTTCCATTTCCATTTGCACTAGCTCTTCCTCAACTCTCAGTTTACCCTCATGTTTTCCTGTCCAGTACTAGAAAGGGGGTATGTCAAGGGACGAGTAGTGACATTCTTCCATATGAAGCTATTTTTTAAAAGGTTTTATCAGAATTTTTAATATTGCTCTGAAAAAAATTGAAGTTCTTTCTCTTAAAAATGTAGTATTCATTTAACCACAAAGCAGATGTCATTGATTGCATCAGTTTTCACTTCTCCCTGTATCCAGACCCTTGCCAGTGCCTCACTGCAGGAGCAGTGTTCCTCCGTGCCCCGTGACTTTGAGCTTAGCCATGTGACTTCTACTGGCCAGTAATCTACGAGCTGAAGTGACAGTACGTGAGCTCCAAGCCTAGGCTTTGTAAGGCCTCGCATATTTCTGTTTGCCCTCTTGCACCTCTGCCATCACCTGAGAAGAGCATGTGCCGGCTAGCTTGCTGGTCCCTGGAAGATGAGAGATACAGGAAGTGGAGTCATCCCCATTGACACGCAAAACTGCACAGAGCAGCATATATTCCCATCGCGCTGCAGCAGCCTGAAGCAGAGCTGGCCACTGGTGCCCGGATTAGGTCAGCCATGGCCCAGATGCCCCCATCACAGGAGCAATAATAAATGAGTGTTGTTTTTAGCCACTGAATGATGGGTTACTCAGGAATAGCAAACCAACGCAGCCTTCTTCACTTCAATTCCATTAATAGGCTCAACTCTTAGCCTTAGTTTTCCTCCATGGCAGGATGAAAGAAATGCAACAGGAAAAGGCCTAACACCATTTCTCCCAAGAAGAAGTAATGCTGCCCTCCTCTGAGACAACACAAAACAGTGATTTTCTATCTTGTGTTAAAGTCATTTATGTGCAAGGTATTTAATTTATACCAAATTATCAGATTATTCAAGAGCAAGATGTCTATTTGATTTATATTTGTATTCCCTTTAACACTTAACACGTTGCCCGTATACAGTAGGTGCTCAAGAAATACTTATTGAATGAATGAATGACAGCAGAAGCTACAAGCTAAGAGTTATGGTTGCCTTGTGAAGAAATTATGGTGGTCCAAATTATGTAAAAATCTGACAATTCTGGATTGAATTTATCAGAATCTGAGAATGCATAAATACATGATGACAAATCACTCTGGTCATGAGACCTGTGGTCATCACTTTACTACACTATAGAGAACAAATTTACAGGTAATGCCACACACCCATAAACATATAGCTGTGATGACCCATGTGATAACGAAATATCACATAGTTAAAAAATTAATTCTGGGGCCAGCCCAGTGGCACAGCGGTTAAGTTCACACATTCTGCTTCTCAGAGGCCTGGGGTTCACCGGTTCGGATCCCAGGTGCGGACATGGCACCGCTTGGCAAAACTCATGCTGTGGTAGGCGTCCCACATATGAAGTAGAGGAAGATGGGCACAGATGTTAGCTCAGGGCAAGTCTTCCTCAGCAAAAAGAGGAAGATTGGCAGCAGTTAGCTCAGGGCTAATCTTCCTCAAAAAGAAAAAAAATTAATTCTTCTCCCCACAAACCTCAAATTTTTATTTTTAAAATTTTCACACTTACAGAAGAGTTACAAGAATATAATCAACGGCCATATACCCTTCATCTGATTTACTAATTGTTAACATTTTGCCACGTTTGCTTTTTCTTTCTCTCTCTCTTTGTTTATTCAAGGGGATTTTATAATGTAAGCATGTGCTTTTAATATATATTGTGAGAAAACTGTATTAAACAGAGCATTTTTAGCATAGTATAACATTATACTACAAAGTAGTATAATTAACAAACCACAGTAGCTTTGACTTGTTATCACATAACTGTTCCTATTGCACAGCGCCGTCATCCTGTTCCGGTACAGCCAGTCCTGCCGGGAGATTCAAGGTCTTCCAACCTATGGGCCTGGCTGCCTCCTCCACTCCTCAGCTCTCCCCACCCCTCCTCTACTCCCATCCCTCTCTCTTCTGCTCCTCCCACTTCTGTTAAGTGAATTTTCTCTCTGCTTCTTACTTTCTTCTAAGCTGCGTAAGACACAGGCAACAACTTCCTGTTTCCACTGGCTAACCAGCATCTTCCTTTTATTCAAAACTTTCCTTGAGTGCCATTTCCTGCCGGAAGTCCACACAGATTGAATGAACAGGAGACGATCTCCTCCCGAGAGCAGCATTTAAGAAAAACAACCTCCCCCATCCCATAGTGCTGATAACAAATTCACCAAATAAGGGAAAGAAAAGGAGGAAATGGAAAAATTTTTAAACAGCCATATTCCAAGATGCCCATAAAAGAGAATGGTGCGTGTGTGACTGGAATGTTTCCATCTCAACCCTTAACCTCTCCTCCCAGCTGCAGCTAAAACTATTTGACTGCTTCGGAAGATCAAGCCTGACCATTGACAGAAGATGTTTAAGCAGCCATAGGCTAGTGGCTCTTGTCCCTCCCTGGCCCCAGGGCAATGCCTATAGACATTTTTGATTGTCATAACTGGACGTGAGTGTTACTGACATCCAATGGGTAGAGGCCAGAGATACTGCTAAATGACCTAAAATGTACAACACAGTCTCCCACAACAAAAAACTGTCCAGCCCAAAATGCCAGTAGTGCCAAGGCTGAGAATTTCTGCCTTAAGTTGATCTTTAGGACACATCATCAGGCTATGCGTCCTGTTGATATGACCCTGTTCCAGGGGCCCCTTCCTGGGCCTTTTTCTTTTGTCTCTGTAGCTGAGTCTCTATCTTATTAATCTTCTAGGAACCCTAGTCCTTCTAGAACTAGAAACCAACTTTTTTTTAAAGTAAATTAATTATTTAAATAAAATTCCCTCAGACTTTTGCCTTCTTCCCTCACCAAGACTAGAATCCCAGCCTCCTCACTCTGTACTGGAACCACTAGTGGAAAGCATTGTTTTCAGGGGTTTCACTGGCACAGGTGCCCCTTCTGCAATTTGCAGTCTCTAGGAAACATATATGGGAGCCTGGGGCAAGGCAGGAGTGGCCAGAGGGTAGGAGAAGGGTACTAAAAGGAGGTGGCCCAGCCTGACAGTTATCACCTTGTGTCCAGTTCTGTTCAGAGCCTTGGTGGAGTCTGAATTCCACCCTCCCACCCTCACCCCATACCTTCCTGTGGAAGTAGTTCTTTCACCTTTGTAGGTAGTTATCACACCTCTATATGTTTTGATGGGTCCACTAAAAAAAAAATCTCAGTAACCTAGGAACAGAAGAGAATTTCCTAATGTAACAAAAGAAGTCTGTCAAAAAAAAAACCCACACTGAAAACTCGACAGCCACATGTAAAAGAATGAAAATTGACCATTCTTTTTCACCATTCACAAAGATAAACTCAAAATGGATCAAAGACCTAAAGATTAGACCTGAAACTATAAGGCTTCTAGAAGAAAATATAGGCAGTACACTCTTTGACATCAGTATCAGAAGAATCTTTTCGGACACCATGTCTCCTCAGACAAGGGAAACAATAGAAAGAATAAACAAATGAGACTTCATCAGACTAAAGAGCTTCTTCAAGGCATGGGAAAACAGGATTGAAACAAAAAAACAACCCACCAATTGGGAAAAAATATTTGCGTGTCATATATCCAACAAAGGGTTGATCTCTATACTATATAAAGAACTCACACATCTCAACAACAAAAAAATCAAACAACCCGATCAAAAAGTGAGCAGGGGACATGAACAGACATTTCTCCAAAGAAGACATATGGATGACCAATAGACACATGAAAAGATGCTCATCATCACTAATCATCAGGGAAATGCAAATCAAAACTACACTAAGCTATCACCTTACACCCATTAGCATGGCAAAAATAACCAAAACAAAAAGTGACAAATGTTGGCAAGGTTGTGGAGAAAAAGGAAACCTCATACACTACTGGTGGGAATGCAAACTAGTGCAGCCACTATGGAAAACAGTATGGAGATTTCTCAAAAAATTAAAAATAGAAATACCATATGACCCAGCCATCCCACTACTGGTTATCTATCCAAAGAACTTGAAATCAGCAATTCCAAAAGCCCCATGCACCTCTATGTTCATTGCAGCATTATTTACAATAGCCAAGACGTGGAAGCAATCTAAGTACCCATCAACTGATGATTGGATAAAGAAGATATGGTATATATATACAATGGAATACTACTCGGCCATAAAAAAGGATAAAATCATCCCATTCACAACAACATGGGTGGACCTTGAGGGTATTATGTTAGGTGAAATAAGCCAGATAGAGAAAGACAATCTCTGTATGACTGCACTCATGTGTGGAAGTTAAACATGTAGACAAAGAGAACAGACTAGTGGTTACCAGGGGAAAGGGGGATGGGGGGGTGGGCACAAAGGGTGAAGGGGTGCACCTACAACAGGAATGACAAACAATAATGTACAACTGAAATTTCACAAGGTTGTAAATTATCATAATCTTAATAAGTGGAAAAAAAAAAACCCCACACTAACATCATATTTGACAAAACGTTAAACACTGGCCTCCACTGTTCAGGAAAACAACAATCACCACCTCTATTCAAAATTGACCTGGAAGTCCTAGCCAATGCAATAAGGCAAGACAAAGAAATAAAAGATATAAAGATTGATAAGAAAGAAGAAAAACTAACATTTACAGAATATATGTGTATACATAGAAAACATAAATGGATCAACAAACAGAATTCATGAGTAAATTTAGCAAGGTTTCTAGATTAAAAAGTTAAATATGTCTATATATCAGTTGCAATTAAGAAATGAAATACACAATCAATACCATATACAATAGCATCAAAGCACACCAAATATCTAGGAATTTGATGTGTACCTGACTAGGATTTTGGAGTCTTTTGGGCCATGGCTGAAAGTGCTAACTGAGTCATGAAACATTAAGGAATGACAAGGCCCAAGATTTCAGAAAGGTAGAACAAGGGTAACCAAACTCAGTGGGACCAGAGGTCAGCATTGAGTTAGGGGCCTGTAAGATGAGCAAAAGCACAAGAAAACCAGGAGCAGCCAGGGTGTGGGAACTCCTGAGCAATTACCTAGAATGACCTTTAGCTTTTGCCCTTTGCTTTTATGGACTCGTTTCATATGTGAGTGGATGTTCTAGCTTTTAGGATTGGGGTGATGCCACAGGTAGCAGCAGCTCTTCATATATCATCTGCCATGCTGCCTCATCATACAAATCCAGTGGTATAACTTGAAATACAGGAACACTGCCCAGGTATGATATGTGTGCATAGGAATTTTCCACTTCCTACCCCATAAAACTCAATGTGTGAACTTCTAATCCCCCAGAAATGGTGAGTTGCATTTACCTGGTCCTCTTTTGCCCTACTGGGTATATTCTCTGGCCAGCAACAAGCTCTCCTAGGCCAGCATCGTCACTTTATTACACATGCACACACATACACCTTCTCTAAAATCATAGCCTTTTGGAATGGAAGCATCATCTTCAGAGCCCTAAAATTGAGCCAAGGAGATATTTTTTTAATTGCCTAAGATTTTCATGTTAGCAGCAGAACAGAGACTAGAATGTAAACCTCCTGACTTAGTCCAGTGCTCTTCCACTGTGCTGTGCTGATTTTTATTTCTCTATAACTATACCCCATGATGACTAGCCCCTTTGGTGAGCAAAGAACTATAATTCAATCAGAAATAATAAACATATTTTTTAACAAACATCTACACAGCAATTCACATATGCCAGACATCCTTCTAAGCATTTTACAAATATAAAAATATTTAATCCACATAACACCCTAGGAGGCAGATTATTATTATCTTTATTTCATAAGAAAAAAGAAACTGAAGCAAAGAGAAATTAAATAACTTGCCCTAGGTCACTCAGCTGATAAGTGGCAGAGCTGGTTCTAGAACTCTGTATTTACCAACTACCTTAAGTGCCTCTAAGACATATGAGTAACACTGGTAATGCAGAGTGTCAAAGAAAGAAGACTCTAACTCAGTAACATTTAGAAGGGATAAATGTCAAGTCCTATGCTTGAGCTAAAGCCTGAGGAGTTTAATTCATTCAATATTCAACACCTACTTTAGTACAGTTATATAGATGCGTGTATGCATATATATGTACATAGGGATATTTCCTTCTGTCAAGGAGACAGCAGTCTATATGGGAACGAGATCATTTTAATATAGTATATTTAAGTGCCATGAAAGAGACATTCATAGGCTGCCGCTGTGGGAGCACAAAGGAAGAGCATCTAATCAGCCTTGGGGAAGGGGTGGGAGGCTTCTTTAAGAATATGATGTCAGAGCAACACTAGCAGGCAAGCAGAAATTTCCCAAGTGAAGGAGGGAAAGAGGCAAGAATATCTCAGACAGAGAGAACAGCATGAACAAAGATGTGGAGCAAAGATTGTTGACCATAAACTTACAAGTCAATTGTGTGATCCAGCTGCTAAAAGTCTAGTGCAATCTTAGGCTGCATTAATAACAGTACAGCGTTCAGGCCAAAGAAGCTATAATTCAATTGTATTCTGTGCTGATCAGACCAAACTTGGAGGGTTTTTTTCTGAGTACCACCTTTTAATTTGTTGTTAGTGTCTTCAAGTGGATTCCCACTCCTAGCGACCCTGTGTACAGCACAGTAGAACCCTGCCCGGTCTTTTTACATCATCTTCTCATCTTCCAGTGCTATATCAGACAATGTTCTGCTGCTATTCGTAGGGTTTTCATGGCCAATTTTTCTGGAAATGTGTGGCCAGGTCCTTCTGCATAGTTTTTCTAGCCTAGAAGCTCCACTGAAACTGTCCACCATGGATGACCCTGCTGGTATTTGAAATACTGGGGGCATAGCTTTCAGCATCATATCAACAGGTGGTGTAGTTCTCTGACCGGGAAACCAACCCGGGCCCTGGCAGTGAAAGCACTGAATCTTAACCACCAGACCACTAGGGCTGGTTACCACCTTTTAATAGAAATGTGATTAACACAAAGTGCATCCAGAGGAGACTTTTGTTCATTCAAATAATATTTATGGAAACTCCACCATAACGAGACTGTGATAGGCACTGTGGGAGTTACACAGAGATGAATTAGGCACACACCCTGCTTTTAAGAATGATCTACAAGGGGCCGGCCCCATGGCCAAGTGGTTAAAGTTCCCCGCACTCTGCTTCTGTGGCCCAGGTTTGTGGGTTCAGATCCGGGGCATGGACCTACTCCACTCATCAGCCATGCTGTGGAGGCATCCCACATACAAAACATAGAAAGATTGTCACAGATGTTAGCTCAGGGTGAATCTTCCTCAAGCAAAGAAGAGGAAGATTGGCAGTGGATGTTAGTTTAGGGAAATCTTCCTCAGCAAAAAAAAAAAAAAAGAAGAAGAATGATCTACAAGACCTCATGCTCTGCCTCTCCTCTCGCCCCATTACTTCCCTGATCTCATCTCCTGCTACTCACCTCCTGTTCATTCCACTTCAGCTACACTGGTCTCTTCAATTTTCAATGTTCCTCAAAGTATGCCAGGCCTGCTTCACTTCAGGACTTATGCTCTTGCTTGCCCCTCTTTCTGAAATGCTCTTGTTCTGATATCCACTTGGCTCACTCCTTCACTTCCTTAAGGCTTTACTCAAAAGTCACCACCTCAGTGATGCCTTCACTGGAAACATAATCCAACATCTTGACTTTGATCTGGCACTCCCTATCCCCATCCCACCCCTTCTGCTTTGTTTTTATCTTTTAGTAACTTACCACCTTTGAACATCCTGTACACTTCGCTTATCTATCTTGTTCAGCATCTTTCTCTCCTCTTAGAATGTAAGATTAATGAGGACAGGGAATTTTTTCTGTTTTGTGCACTGATGTTTCTCCAGGGCCTAGAACTGTGACTGGCAACATTCAAATATTTGCTGGCTGGCTGGATGGATGAATGAATAAATGAAGAAACATACAAATGAGAAAGAAGAAAAATAAATACATGAATAATTTCAATATACGAAGTCAAGAGATGAGTGCTAGAAAAGAGGAAGGGATAAAAATGTCAGGAAGGGCAACCTAACTGCCCATTGGAAGATGAATGGATAAACAAAATGTGGTACAAATGTGAAGTGGAATATTATTCAGCCTTAAAAAGGAAAGATATCCCGTCACATGCTCCAGTATGGATGACCCTTGGGGACATTATACTAAGTGAAATGAGCCAGTCACAAAAAGACAAATACTGCATGATTCCACCTAAATGACGTGTCTAAAATAGTCAAATGCATAGAAACAGAAAGTAGAATTATGGTTGGGGAAAAAAGAATGGGGTAGAGGGAAATGGGGAGTTGTTCCGACGGATATAGAATTTCAACTTTGCACAATGAAAAAATTCTGGAGTCTTTTTTCACAACAATGCGAATATACTTAACATTACTGAACTGTACCCCTAAAAATAGTTAAGATGGGTTTTAAAAAATACCAGGAAGGTTCAGAAAAGAATAAAATATCTATGTAGGAGGGGAACTGGGACTGAGAATTGAAGAATGGGTACTATTCTGGGGTAGTAAAAGCACTCATAGCCAATTCATATGCAAAGCAGTTGGAATGGGGACCCCAAATGCAGAGAGTGTGGCTGGAGTGGTACACGAGGGCTCTGTGCTGGAGACAAGTGTGGAGATGGAGAGGTAACAGAGATTGGGCCCTTATTGTTGTTTTGCTGCTACTGTGGCTATACCCACAGCAACTAACATGATGGCTGGCACAAGATAGGTGCTCAATAAATATTTGTTCAGTAAATAATCTTGACACAGCAGAACAGTGCTTTGTAAGTAATGGGCAACCAATAAATATTTAATCATGGTATCACAGAGTTTATCTTACAAAGGCTATTTAAAGTAAAATGTGTAGTTAAAAGTTGTTTTAGTTATATTAGTGTTATTATTTCAACATTAGAAAATCTTTTAAGATACTTAATTTTTTTTTTAAAGATTGGCACCTGAGCTAACAACTGTTGCCAATCTTTTTTTTTTTTCTGCTTTTTCTCCTCAAATCCCCTCAGTACCTAGTTGTATATCTTAGTTGTGGGTCCTTCGAGTTGTGGCATGTGGGACGCTGCCTCAACATGGCCTGATGAGCAGTACCATGTCAGCACCGAGGATCTGAACCTGCAAAACCCTGGGCCCCCGAAGCTGAGCGCGCAAACCTAACCACTCGGCCATGGGGCTGGCCCCATAATCAGTTACATCTTAAAACTACAGAATTATATTTTCAGGAGACTCACAGCAATATGGTTTGTTACATGAAAGTTAGTAAGTCCATTCTACATTTTCTTCTATCACCTTCAAAATTCAGGATGTAATATTTCATTACAAAAAGCATTTTGGTCTTTCAATGGATCTGTGTTTTCTCAATAAACTATATTCCTACAGTTCTTTGAAGAATAAAATTTTTAAGTAATTAATAAAATAGTTTTTAAAACTCTGTTCTAAATTTCTGATATAACTCAGCACATTTTCTGTTTATAAAATCATAGAGGACATGGTGTTTCTGTGAATATTATAATATCACTACAGTTTTTTTGAACTTTTATTCCCTGGAACATGCCATGGTTTTGTACATCTCTGAACCTTTATACGTGCTGCTTCCTTTTTCTAAAATGCCTTCCCCAAACTTATTTTTTTGTGTGTAACATGAAGATAATAATAGTATGCCCTACCTCATACAGTTGTAAAAATTACATGACTTTTAAGCATTTATTAGGTAGATCGCTGTGGAGAGGGCACATGATGAGCATCAGTAAGTGTCAACTGTTGTTATTACTACAGTGATGTGTTACTAAATGACGGGGATACGTTTTGAGAAATGCATAGTTAGGCAATTGCATTTCTGTGCGAACATCATTCAGTGTACTTACACAAACCCAGATGGGATAGCCTACTACACACCTTGGCTATATGGTACTAATCTTATGGGACTGCATCGTACATGCGGTCTGTCGTTGACAGAAACGTCATTATGGGGAACATGACTGTACTTGTCTTTCCAGGCCTATTCAAATGCTAGCTCATGTAGAGTGATTTGTTGCTATCTCCCATAACTCTTTTGAACATGTCTTTATCAAAGCTCTTATTCCTTAGTATTTTTTTATGTATTAATCTACCTTACTGGACTACAAGCTACACAAAGGCAATGAATCTGCCTTAAGCTTCTTTAGAATCAAAGCATCTAGCATGACGCTAGGCACGCACTGGGCATGTCCTGAATGATTGCTGAACAAATGGAAGACTTAAGCATGCTCTGATGAAAACAATAATGAATCTCCAAAACAAATATCAGTAGTGTTTACTGTTTAGTCAAATTGACACTTTCCAATTTGACAAGAAAATTCTAGGCTAATTATTTTAATTAACTGTGATTATTTCTTTTCTTTATTTTCGTACAAATCTGGGGTTTCATTAAGAGAAGCAAAGTAAAATACTACCACCTACATTGTCTGTTTCTCTGAGTTTTCAATAAACGTAATTGCTATAGTAGAAATAGCTTCACCAAGTAAATACTTGAGCCTTATACCTCTTCTGTTGTTATGTTAGGGTGTTTTGATTGAAACTTCTTAGGACGCCCTTGTTGATCTTTTCCCAAGTGTAAATTTTGTATATTTTCACCCTGGCCAATATAGAATCAAGTCTCTGCCCTATTGTCATAGGGCTAGATTATGGCGCTACCTAGTGGTCAACTTTTGGCACGTAGTTCATTGAAACTGGCTTGTGCTCACATGAGTTTTAATCTCATTTTTTAGATTGGCAATTGTGAACTGTCATTACAAACCACTAAATATCTCGCTCTCTTTTTCTAGTATTTTTGGCAACTATTCTACATGTCATTTATCCTCCGTTCATCTAGTTCAGATTCTTCAGCAGAACTGAGAATTTAAAGACATGCTACAGGCCGATTATCAAGCTGCCAAAAATAACCTTTTGTCCCACAGAAAAACCGGGATCTTCACAGTCAGAATGCAGGACACTAACTTCTTTGGGCCATGCTCTGAGAGGACAGGCTACCGTGGGCCCCATATGAGTCCCCACTCATCTGGCAGGCTGCCCTTGACGAACGCACCCCTCCTTCGCACACATTCTTCTAAACAATCATTCTCTTTCCCCTCTTTTGAAACCAAACAATTCTCTCAAAAATATGGTTTCAGGCATAAAATAGGAAATAGTACTAAACAAACGGAAATGTTTTGCTTTAAATACTGAAGCCATTTGTTTACATTAAGAAATAGTTTGCATTCAAAGCCCATAATTGAAAAGAAACATGAATCATCAATCACAAGGGGACTTTATAGATAAGAAATAAGCGCTGGCCCGAACGATTGTATTAAACATGAGCAGTTCTTCTTGGGAGCTTTTGCTGAGTCATTTTTCAGGAAGTGGGTTGTCCAGGGAGATTTCTACAGGAGGAACAATTGACAATATTTTCATATTAATAACCTCCAGTTACTTTATTGTTCTCAGAACTTTTGTTAATGAGCATTTTCCTGTTCGGTGAAAAAGAATTAATCAAAAGACAAAGCCTAATGTGATTTATTTTTATGTGTTTTCAGTTCTTTTCTTCTGTGATATTAAATGTATTTAACTAAGAGCTGTAAAACGTCTTCGTTACTGAGCATAATATGAAGAAATATTTTGTTCTGGATCTTTTTTTTTTAACATATGCGCTATAGCACATGTTGGATACATTCCTCAGAGTGATTTCAAATAATCTTTTTGGATTCAAATTCCCTTCAAGGCAGCAGCAATGTTTCTCCTTGATGGTTTGGAGCTTCTACTGCTCAACTCCTTCTGAGATTGCTCTCAGTTACCCCTCAGATAAGGGACAATCAGTGTGGGCTCCTGGAGACCAATTAAAAGATTAGACCATTCACACAACAGCCCTTCAGAAAACTCTCCAGCGGAACAGTAGAGAACACACAGGGTCAGTGTGCTCCTGGACAATCCTGAGTGTACACACTTTGGAGCCAGATCCACAAGCACTGAGCATCTCTCTCTCTTAGCTTATGAATGAGGGTTTGTGACAAGGGGCTGAAGTCACCTGCCTGTGGGGTTGGGGGAGGTAAACTGTGAAATAAGATCATTGGGTGATTATGATTCCTCTTAAATATAAATAATATATTTGTATTATTTATATAAATATAAATAATTATCACAACTTGTTGTCCTGATTTAACACAAATACATCTCCCAAATCTGCCCCGACTCCCCCTGCCCCAAGAGAAGCCCTGGTGAGGAAGCCTCACTGCCATGCGCCACGCAGCTTTCCTTCTGTACTAGGCGATAAGCAAAGTGGGTCCAGCTATGCAGGCAGGGACCAGGATTAAGTAGGCTTCTGTGTGGTGTAGCAGTTACATGCACAGACTCTGGAGGTGAACTGCCTGGGTTCAAATCCTATTTCTGCTACTTATTAACTATGTGACGTTGGGCACATCTTTGTTCCTGGAGTTTACATATCTACATAATCGACAAGCTCCTATCTCATAGATTTCTTGGGGAGATTACATTAATTAATGCAAATAAAGTCTTCAAAACAGTGCCAGGAAGGTAAAAAGCACTATATAGAAGTGTAATGTTATGCCATTGCTTAACAAGGAACGATGTTACGAACCATCGAGGATAATTTTTTGGTTTTTTTAAATCAACTGGTTTACAATTTTGTTATGGCGAGTAGTATTGTTCTTCTATTTCTTTTCAAACTGATACACGTAGATATTTCTCTGATGCTCAATGGTCAGAGTTTCGAAAATGCCTGTGATCCATAAAAATGTTAGGAGCCTACAATGCTCATACGTTTATTTTAAAGCTATTTCCTGTGTACTGATCTTTTTGTTTTGTTAATTTACTCTTTCATCTTTAAAAAGAAAACTGTATACTTAAGAACCGACTATGTTCCAAGTCCTTGAGCAGTCCATAGGTCAGTGGAGAAATTTCTCCTTTATTCCAATCAGATTGAGAGTGGGGGAGTCTGGGAGTGAAGCACCTGTAGTCCACACCCAGGATGGCACACACCTGCTGGGAGAATTCACCTTTGGGCCTCAGGGTCAGGCTTTGAATGCAGATCTGTCTAACTGTAGGGCTCATATCCACTATGGGATACTGCCTCCCTGGCTCATTGGAACTTCACAACCCAGAACCATCCTTTGTACCTGAATCCTAGAATCTTCCATTCTATGTGCAACTCCATGGGTAACCACCTGTTTGTTTGGTCTACTCAAAGCTCCTGAAGTTTGTTTTTAGGAGTGAAAAGAAGAATCAACATTAGAAAAAGAACCCCAAATCCTAGGGAAAAACCTCAAAAGAAAAAGGATTAAATGCACATTTAGCTCTTTGCTGCTTTGACATTCCCTGACAATCACTGAGAAGGACTCTACAGTGGAGAAAGGGGAAAGCTGCCATTTTCTTGTGATTTTTCTTAATATCTCCCTGGATGCTTCTTTTCAGCCTCCTTCCCAGGTTTCTTTTCGTCAGTCTGTCCCTTAAATGTAGTTGTTTCCCAGGAATCTGTCCTCAACTCTCTTTTCTTCTTACTCTAGCCTCTTGTGAGTTATTTCCACTTGTGTGTTGACAAGTCCCGAATCTGGATCTACAATTGGGCTCCGCTCCTAAGCTCTAGGCTTCATTTCTAACAACCTAACAACAACCATCTCCACCAGAATATCCTGTCCCACTAGCACTTGACATGCAACATGTCCAAAACTGAACTCAGTAACTTTCCTCTCTGTCTCAGTCCATTTAGGCTGCTATAAACAGAATACCACAGATTGGGTGGTTTAAACATCTATTTCTCACAGTTCTGGAAGGCTGGAAAGTCTAAGATCAAGGATCTGGCCGATTCAGTGTCTGATGAGAACCTGCTTCCTGGTTCTTTATGGCTGTCTTCTCACTGTGTCCTCATATGGCAGAAGGGGCAACAGAGCTCTCTGGGGTCTCTTTTATAAGGATACTAGTCCCATTCATGAGGGCTCCACCCTCATGACCTAATCACCTGCCAAAGACCCACCTCCAAATACCAACACATTGGAGATTAGGTTTCAGCATATGAATTTTGGGCGGACACAAACATTCAGTCTATAGCACTCTCTTCCCACTTTAAGCCAATCTTCATACACCCAACACTCACCTACTAATAACGATGATATGCTCAACATAGATATTCCCAACTTTCTCTTGCTCTCGAAATCAATCTCTTCCTATCTCTGATCTATTAGCTCTGAGCCTGGTCACCTCTGGGCCTTTGTAGGTGCTGTTCCTTTTATCTAGAATGCCTTTCCATCTGCCTACCTGGTAAACAAGTGTCTCTCTATTCTTCAAGACTCCTCACAGACAGCTCCTTCCTCAAAGCCACCCTAGGTTCCAGATTTTACTTCACATAAGACATAATTTGGGCAGGGGACACATATAGTTTATTTCCAATACTAAGCTATGAGTTCTTTGAAGACCACCTCTAGGCCTTATTTACCTTTGAAGTTCTTAGAGCACTTACTGCAGGACCTCACACACAGAAGTCGTCAATGTATGTTACTATAATATCAATTAATTAATGAATTAAAAAGGAATTGGTGCATTTTAGAGTGGAAAGTTATTTTTTTCTTCCACTCATTCTTTATCTTGAAATTTCCCATTACCTACTATCACTTTTCTGGATTGGTCACCACTCAAAAATTTTGATGTTGTAAACAGTCTATCTCACAAAAATGTTTTGGCATATATTTGGTTTATAAGGCCTGACACAATCTGGCCCCTTACAAGGACACCTATTGTACAGTAAAAACTGAGGGAATGATTAATGTGAATTCCTTTACTTCAAACACTCTATGATAAAAAGAAAAGTTTCCATTTATACCAGGTTTTACAGGGCTGTGGTTCAATAGGTGATCTGTATGCTTCCTTTTTACTTCCAAACACATGTGTTCCTTTGTTTCTCAGGAAGTAATCATCATGTAGCCATGGAAATCGACGAGTGCAAAGGAAATGTTGCAGGGGAATAATGAAGCCAACTGACTCAACTCCACAAAAGTTGGTCACATCCTAAAATAATTAAAATACAACATCCAAAAGCTCTTAGAGGAAGTGTTAATTGGTGCTTGGTATTTTGACAATAACTTGTACAGTATGTGAAAGCATTTCAAAAATTCTAAAGCATTTATAAAATGTAATATATTATCAAGACGAATGAACAAATATTTATTGAGTGACTACCATGAACTAGGCCCTTTCACATCTATTCACACATTTTATCATCTCAACAGCCCTACGGAATAGCTATTTTTGACATTATTTCCATTCTATAGATTAAAAAACTTAGACACTGAGTAGTTAAAAGACTTGCCCAGAGACTAGTAAGTGAGAGAGAGCATTTGAAAGAACATGCCCTTTCTACCTCTCAAAATTCATCTTAGAGATGGATGTTGCCCAGATCCCATGGCCTGACTCTCAGGAGGAACTCAACACAGAACAAATCACCTCCCAACTAACTCTCCACTCTTGTCAGTGAGATTTCACTGTATCTTTCTCTGCTTCGGTAGTCATTTATATGTCATCAGCATCACATCAGTAAAATTCAGACACAACGGACAATCCTATTATTCTCTTTTTCTTATAGTAGATTTTGTAATGTTGAAATCTTCATAAAGATTCAAAGTTTGTGTTATGTGGAAGTTTGTATTGTAATGATGTTTCAATGGAAGGAATTGAGATTGGTAACAGTATTTTCATCTTTAAAGATTTAAAGTAATGGAGCTTACTGTAGGGGAAACCTATGGATTCAGTCTCATTACTTTATAATCCATACCTTATATTTCATACATTTTATATTATTAAAGTCCTATACTGTTCAGCATAAATTTATCGTTACCCACTTATTTTTTTAATGTTTTTATTTAATTTATTTATTTATTTATTTGAAGAAGATTATCCCTGAGCTAACATCCATGCCCATCTTCCCCTACTTTACATGTGGGACGCCTGCCACAGCATGGCTTGACAAGCGGTGCGTAGGTCCACACCCACAATCTGAACTAGGGAACTCTGGGCCGCCAAAGTGGACTTAACCACTGCCCCACTGCACCACCGGGCTGGCCCCCTTACCCACTTATTTTTGACCAATCACATTTAGTTCAACACAGAAGAAGTTCCCTTAGAAATGCCAGGTGTACAAACTCAATTCCAAAACTTTGGTTACTCCATTACTGACAGTGGTAGGAACAAATGTGTCAGACAAAACATTGAGGAAACTTGCTTTATCACAAGCAACCAATCACTGTCATTTACTGAGGACCAGTTTTGTCCTCAGCACTATGCCAGGTTCTGTAAAAGATCCAGAAGAAATACATGACAATATGAATTGATAGGACTTATATTAGGCTTCTAGTCATAGAGAAAAGACTACGGTGGCCTCTGTTCTATCATGTAAAAGAGTCCAGTACAGACTAGGATAGTCTTGGCTGGTGTGGCAACTCCGCAAAGTCATTAGATACCTAGACTGCTTTTATCTTTCTGCTTCCTATCTTTAGCAAGTGGCTTCCATACTCAAGGTCATCTCAGGGTTCAAAAACGCTGCTGGAGCTTCAGCCATCAAGTCATTAATCCAGGCAGCAGGAAGGAGGATAGGGCAAGGTCAAAAAGGATGTCGACTAGCTGTGTGTCCCCCTTGCTTAGGAGTTGTCCTGGAAGTTCCACCCAGCAACTTCAGCTTTTATCTCATTAGTCAGGACTTAGTCACATGGTCACACCTATCTGCACATGAAGCTGAGAAAGATAGATGGAAAGATCCTTGGTCACAACGCCATTTTGAATGTAGTTAGGATTCTATTACTAAGGAAGAATGGAATGAATAGGGAAATGGATATAAGGGAGGTGCCTACAGTTGCAGCCACCAAAGGTGAAGAGGCAGAGGGACAGTAGAGCCCAGACAAGAGATCAAAGTTTTCAAAATGAAGAATAATTGAGTTTGAATCGCAGCTCTGCTACTTACCAGATGGAGCAGAAACAGCAGGACCAGCTAGAAGGTGATCTGGGCCAGGGGTTTAGTAATGGAGATAGTGAGAAGCGGTCAGATTCTGAATATATTTTAAAGGTAGAGCCAACAGAATTTGTCAATGGATTAGAATGTAAAGTATTAGAGAAAGAGGAGTCAAGGGTGATGCCAAGATTTTTTTGTTTGTTTAAGTAACTGGAAGAATGGAGTTGCCACTTACTGAGAAGCGAAACACTACGGGAGGAGCAGGGTCTGAATGAGGGTGGAAGGAGATCAGATGCTTAAATATTTAGTAGACATCAAAGTGGAGATGTTAAGTTGGAAGTTGGACAAATGGTCTGGAGCGCAGGGAAGTGGTATGGACTGGAGATATAAATTTAGAAGTAATCAGTATATATAGTGTTTAAAGCCCTGAGATGGGATGAGATCCCGAAGGTAGTGAGTGTAGATGGAAAACAGAAGAGATCCTAGGACTGAATCCTGGGGCACTCTAACATAGAGAGGTCAACGAAACTAAAAGAACAAGATAAGAAGAATGAGAAGCAATGAGGTAGGTGGAAAACCGGTAGTGTAGTGGAAACCATGTGAAGGAATTATTTTATATGAAAAGGGAGAGACTGTTTCACCTACTGCTGATGGTCAAGTAAGATGAGGACTGAAAATCCACCACTGCCTTTGTCGTGGTTGCCTTATAGGAGTAGTTTCAGTGGATAGCAGGGGTAAGAGGAGAAGAAACCAGAGAAGAATTGGAGACAGCAACTAGGTAGAACTTTTTTGAGGAATTTTGCTGTAACAGGAAGGAGAGAAATGGAACAAGGGTAAACTGGAAGGAGAAGGGGGATAAAGAGAGAGGGGTTTTTTTGATCATGAAAGAGTGCTCATATGTACTGAGAAAAAGAGGGGGAAATTGATGATACAGGAGAGAGTGGAGGATTACCTGTAACACTGTCCCTGACTGAGTAGGCAAGGGACGTGGGACCTAGTATGAAAGCAGAGATGTTGGCCTTTGTAAAGAGTGTGGAAACTTCATTGAGAAGAACAGGAAGGAAGGCAGAGTTTATGAGCCCAGATACTGGTAGGCGGATAGACAGGGTTGTGGGAGCTTGTGGAAGTTTTCTTCTGATAGCTTCCATTTTCTCAATGTATAGGAAGCAAGGTCATCATGACAGTGAGGATGGGGAATAAGTGATTGAAGTTTTGAGAAGAAAAGGTATAAAATAACACCCTCTGGTAGAGTGAATGAATGAATGGCCTAGGAAAATATAGTATGATTGCTGGGCAGCTTGAAGAGTCCACTAGAGAAGAGTGATCAGGAATTTAAAATGAAACCAGTCTGCTTGGATGTGTGTTTTTCTGCAGCTTCATTCAACTGTGTGAGTAGGGGAAAGTTGAATTTAACAAAGGTTGTAGTTTAACCAAGTTAGTTCAACAAAGTGAGAGAGGGACAAGGGAGTTGAAAGCATATTCAAGGAAGTGATTAAAATGACCACAGATTTAAGCTGAGTAAGGAGGGAAGTGAGGCCATGAAAGGAGTTAGGGGCAGTAAAAATATCATGTGATCGATGTATTGAGGTTCTAATGGAGTTGAAGGATTGTTGGCGTTCACAGAGTGTTTGTGTGTCCACTAACCAAAAAAGCCTGAAATTCTCGTATCTAAGCCTTAATGATGTCCAAAGACAGAAATTAGGGGTTTGCCAGGAGGAGCTCCCCCATTTACCCACCCCAAAATGAATAAATCAGCCTTCTTCCCTCTCAACCACTGACCTGATCCAGAGAGAGTGACCTCATAATGTGGCGTGATTAAATGTTCCTGGATTCCAGATTTTCTTACACTTCCTGCCATTTCCTGCAAATGGCAAAGTAGAGATTCCAGTGGGCTCTTTGACATGGCAGAATGCCAGGTCAACCAAAGAGTCTCTCATTTCTATAGCCTGAAGAGAATTGAACATCAGACCCCAGGCAGTCTATTGTGTTAACCAGTTTCCAAGGCAAGGCCACATCTGTTTGGAAAGGAGCTCCTTAAAGCTATTCCACAAGCAGCAAGGCTGCTCTTTCTTGAGTCCCACTCTTGCCTGGGCTGTGGAATGGAGTGATCCATCTGAAGCTCTCTGGCCAGGCTCTTTAAATGAGAACAGTGAAGAACTCAACACCTTGGACATGTACAAAAAAAGAAAAAAATAGCCCAAATCCAACATCTCAGGAAACCATTCTTTCCGAGTAGGGTGCCAGGACCCACTTTTCCCAGCCAGTATCTAACAAATGCACAGCTATGCATCTTCACATTAGTGACTAACATCACGAAAACATCATAGAATCAAAAGGGATTTATACCAGGCGTGCTGAAATCCTTCTTTCTCTTTCTCCCTTTGCCACTGAAAACCCAAAGTTTCTTTTAGTCTCTAAATTGGTGACTCCATAGTCAGGCATTTTCAGTTTCCTTTATACAAGTCTCTTCTAAGGATTTTAGAATTTTTAAACCTTTATCTTCACTGAGTAACACAGGCCTGGAAGAGAGGAAATGGTCAATTAATAGTCTTTTTTTTTCTTTCAGCTTCTTTTTAAAAATTTCCCAGCAATAAATATAGCACCAACAGGATTTCTGAGTAAATGTGAGTTCACTTGATTATAACAAACAAAATCAGCAAGTAATGAGTTTCACTTTCTTGAAATTTAAAAAAAAAAAGGTCATTTAAAAAGTTTAAAATAAATGTCAAATACTACTCTTCTTTCACTTTTTAGTCAGGTCCTACAATACTTAACAACATTTGTACCCTTCACAAATCCCAGGTCCTAGAAAGGGTTGAACTTAGATTATAAGTAAAGATTTGCCATCAGAGAATGGACCTGAAATCAGAATGTCCCGCTTCTGTGAGTTTAAGAAAAAACCTTAATGGTTCTTTTTAGTGTGGGGTTTTGGGTTGAGTAGTATTTAAAGCACTAAACTGTCTCTTCAGTATTTGAGGGGATTAGGTTTAGAGTTCATTGTGTTGACTGTCTTTTGAAAGATTAGATAGTTTAGTTAGGCTCCTACTGACCATGTAAATGTCTCAGTGTTTATTGACTGTCTGCAGTCATTATCAAAGACTCTGAACACAATCGACACCTTGTAAACAGAAATCCCATTATTTTTGTGGTACTGATAAGATTTACTCAGGATTAAATTTTTTTATGATTGACTGGCCAGTTAAAGGTATTAATACAGTACAGGAGAGTATGATAAATGAGTATGAATTCAGTCAACAAACTTGCCCTTTTATTTTGTTTGGAAACTATAATCTCATTTTGCTTATAGATTGTAGAAATAATTTTCTGCACAGTGCTCTGTTTAAAAATACCTCCTAAGTACAGTTGAATGTGTTATATACCTTTCTGCTAATTCTTCAATGATTTACAAGGGAATTTATATTCTTTTAGAAAGATGTCTTAAATCTTTCAGAGCATAGAGAGAAAAATTCCATGGATACTATACTAATCTAGTTTGGGAACATCATAAAGACTTATTTGTTGGGTGGTTTGGGCCCGCATTTTAAGATGTTTTAATCAAAATAAAATTTGGAAAGGCATGTAATAGACGTGTTGCATTAGACCACAGATAAAAATCCATGGGATCAACATTATTCTGATTCTGAATTTGGTGATCTCTGCTAGCGGGTTGCTATTCAAGCTTCCCTCCCAACCCTCCAGTAAGATGTGTGAAAGATGGGAGAGGGGAAGCTCGCCTTCCCTGGGGACCTATATGGCGAGACTTCAAGAGAAGCTGATTGACAGCATTCGGAGTTTAAGGAAAGCAAGAAGGAGCCTTGCTACAGGAAGCATTGGAAGGGGGCTAATTTTCAAAAGAAAGCAGAAAGACGACTGGGGTTAGATAGTTTTGCCTGAGAGGAGGAGGAAGGGTGTCCCACCACCACCTTTGATTGCCTCAATATAAAATATAAATTGCTTAACACAAAACACAAAGACTTCACAACGAAGCCCCAACACACCTCAACAGCCTCAGCTCCCAGCCTTTGATCCCAGCCTTCATGCCCCTGGCCTTTGTTTTTGCTGTACCCTGGCACCTCGCCTCCTGACTTGAAACGTCACCTGCTTCCTCCCCTCTTCACTCTGAATGTCCAAATGTCGGCTCTTCTGTGATGTCTTTACAAACTCCCTCAGACAAGTATCTCACTTGCTCCACTATATTCCTGGATTTCTTGTCATTTCTTTGTGTGCCCAGCTGCCCCACATCTGCGAGCTCTTAGAGGGCAGGATTCAATCTTACTCTTTTTTTCTTATAACCCCAGGGTCTAGCATATAGTATGTGCTTAATAAATGTATAGGACAGAGAGAAAGAAGGGAAGAAGGAAGACATGTATCTATGCCTTTGCTTACATGCCTGCCCCATTCTCTCTTCCAATATGAAGCTTACCCATCAGTCAAAAACCAACTGCTTTTTGAAGACTTCATTCACCAATGATCTCCCACTTCTTTAATCTCTGATAGCACCTCAGTGAGAATTACACAATTGACACTTAACACACTTGTGTCCTCATCTTAGTTGTGTTTTTCTATCCATGTGCTATTTCCCCAACCACAATCAAAGAGCTCTTTGCATCACCCACAATGCCTAGTGGTCCTCTGCCTAGGGTTGTTACCTACCAAGTGTTTGTTGATTATGGTGGAAAGGAGGAAGGCCTGAAAGGTACACCAGGAAGGTGATTTGACAGGCTCAGTGAAGGAGGGCACATTTAGAACAGCCCAGGCCAAGACAGAAGTCCAGCAATAAGAAGCAGCAGGCAGACTGCCTTTGAATCCTCAAGCACCTCAAAAGGAGACAAAGTAAGTGCGCCAAGTATTTAACAAGGAACAAACAAAAAAAAGGCCTGAATTAAGCTAATGAAAAGCTAGGGCATTGCAAGTAGGTGCAAATATTCACAATCACTTGCCAGAGAGACAAACCAGGCAAGGAAGAGAAAGTCAGAACAGTGAGAATTTATTGAGTATCAATTATGTGCTAAGCATTTGACATACACTCTTTTTTTATACATCTCTATTGAGATATAATTTACATACTATATCATTTACCCATTTAGAGTGTACAATTCAGTGGGTTTTAGTGTATCTACAGAGTTGTGCAACCAACAGCACAATCCATTTTAGAATATTCTCATCACCCTGAAAAGAAGTGCTATACCCATTGGCGGTCACTCCCTGTTTCCTTCACAGCATCACCCGTTCACCCCACCTCCAGCCCTTGGCAACCACTACTCTACTTTCTGGTTCTACAGATTTGCCTATTCTAGACATTTCATCTACATGGAATCATACATACGTGGTCTTTCATGACTGACTTCTTTCACTTAGCATGATGATTTCAAGGTTCACTCGTGGTAGAGTGTATCAGAACTTCATTGCTTTTTATTGCCAAACAGTAGTCCATTGTGTGGCAATATGACATTTTATTTATCCGCTCATCAGTTGATGGGCGTTTTGGCTGATTCTTGACATACATTCTTTCATTTATTCTTCTCAGTACTCCTGGGAGGTAGATGTTAGTGTCCTCATTTCACAGATGAGTAAACTGAGCCTCAAAAAGGTTAACTACCCTGCCCCTTCACATAAATAATGGCACTGAGATTGAACCCAGGTTTGCCTGAGTCCAAAGCCCCACTGTTTAATTACCACCTACTATTTGGCAAACATTGTCAATGGTGGGGGGGGGCGGGGTGTAGACCATGCCAAATTCCAAGGACTCATAAAAATCATTGATGTTCCCCATCTTTCAGGGAATTTAGCTATAAATTTTAAAATGTGACAGTTGTGTGACATAGCAGAAAGTCTATGAGCTTGGAGCTAGACAGTCTTGAATTTGAATCCCACATACTAGCTTTGTGATTCGGGGCAGATTGTTTAACGTCTGTGAGCCTCAGTTTCCTCATCTGTAAAAATGCAGATAATCCCTAGCTTGCAGGGTTGTTGTGAGGATTAAATGAGATGATAAATATAAAGTGCCTGACGTATAGTAGGTAATCAAAATGTGGTAGCTATTATTATTATCACCACTATTTGCAGTGGTAACAAAAGCAAGTAAAATATACACACACACACCACACACACACACACACACACACACTTCTCCCATAGAGAGAAATCTGAGGAGGTCGGTTTGGGATATTTAGTAGTGGGAAATCCAGGCAGGAGTCTCCAGTGGTAGGCAGACAGAGATAAGGGGCAGGAGCTCAGGTGAGAGGTCAGGGCTACAGATATAGATTTTGGGGTTATCAGCATGGCGGTGAGTGTTGAAGCTTTGACAACTACTCAGGGAGAACCAGGAAGAAAATAAAGAAATGAGTCCTGTGCCTGAGGCTTGGGATGGCCACAATTACGGCCAGGAGGAAGAATAAGTTGTATAGGATATAGAAATAACTATTTGGAGGGGTTGTGGTTATACCTGAATACCATTTAATTTTGAAAGCCAATGGAGAAAATACGTTTGAGCAAAGGCTAAGAGGTAGAGGGGAGAAAGTTGAGGTTATGTGGCAGAAAGGTTTACAATAATGAGAATTGAGAATAGTCCATTACATTTGGCAGTCAAGAAGTCAATGGTGACCTTAAATACTGAGCATCTATCCATCCAACCATCCATCCATCCATTCATTCATTCATTTGCTCATTCAGCGTTCATTGAACACCTATAGTGCACCAGGCTCTGTGCTCCGCCTCTCAGAAACTCATGGATGGAGCACAACTCCTTGCTGCACTGAGCATGACATAAAATGGAAGGAAAGTTTACTGCTCTGCGACCCCTTTTGTCTATGAGTTGGGCTCAGCAGGAGAAACTGGGGCTTCATGGGACAATTGTGATGGAAGATAGAGAATTAGTGAATCAGGAAGAAACGGAAGGGCATATTGAAGGCAGGCTGAATGAGGGAGGGGCTTTTTAATTTTAACAGGAGATTAAAGAGGGGGAAAGAGAAGGCAGAAGACTTTGGCTTTACATATTTGGTATAAATGTCATCTGGAGGCTTCTCACTGGTTTACAGTTGACATGTTGCTACATTGAGTCTATCAAGTGTTTGAAACTTAAGGTGAATTTTTTTAAGTTGACAGAGTATTTCAAGTGCATGTATTGATAGTTTCTCTCTTAAGAGCTACAAGGATCCAGAATTTTTTTCTTCCCAGAACTGTGAGTAAAAATGGATCCTTCAAAAAAAAAGCACTATGTTTATCCTTTAGTTCCAGTACCTTTTGACTCCTACAGAAACTAGAGATTCCTCCCCTCTCCCCACCTCCCAGCCTCCAGTCAAGGTACCCCTAGTCAGGGAAGCAAGTTAGGGAATGCGGGCCAGGATACCTCACCTCTGTAACCATACTTCCTATTTACTATTAAAACAAATAGATAAAGAACAGCGAATAAAAATCAATTCAGAAGTTATGGATAGGACACAAGAAATAGACACAAGAGAAATGGAAATACTAAAGTTAAGAAATAAAACCAGAAGCCCAATAATCAAAGGAGAAAATTGTGATACATTTAATATAAAGGGTAAAAGTTAATATTGAAAAAGTTAAATAAAAAAGTTTAAAAATGAACTTAAATTTTAAAAAATGAAATGAACTAAAACTACAAGAATCAAAAAGATTCAATATTGGGGCTGGCCCGGTGGTATAGTAGTTAAGTTCACGTGCTCCACTTTGGTGACCTGGGGTTCACAGGTTCAAATACTGGGCACAGACCTAGCACTCATCAAGCCATGCTGTGGTGGCATCCCACATAAAAAATAGAGGAAGATTGGCACAGATGTTAGCTCAGTGACACTCTTCCTCATACACACACAAAAAAGATTAAATATTGACAAACTAAAGTAACAAAAGACCTCTTAAAATTGGATGATAAGAAAATGTTTGTAACATTAAGACAATAAAAAGAAAGAAAGCAGAAGTAGATTTTTAAAAATATAATTAAAAGATTAAAGGAATAAAAAAGGAGACAAGATGATAAGGTAAGAGAATAAAAATTGAAAATAATGAGTGCAAGTAAATTAAAATAGCAAAGAAGAAATCAAGTTAAAAACCAAAAACTCAGACATAGGAGAATAAAATGATGTCAAAGCTAAAATAGGTAAAGTTAGTGAAAATTAAGAGAAATAGAAATCGGAACGAGAAAAACCCATTGTAACACAAAAGTACAAATATTTTTAAAGATAAGGTGTTAAAAATAAATCTCCAGTGAGATTTAAACACACATCAACAAGGGAAAATTGGCGAGTAGTGTGTGTTCCTAACATGATGTTTTGGTTGAATGAAGCCACACCCACCCCGCTTCCTGGGGGGGGTGAAGCCAGAGTTAAGGGAAGAAGAGCAGAGGAGGGCTTCTTTCCTCCACCTCGATGTGAACACAATGCCGTGCCCTGGGTGCCAACACAGCTAGGGGACATCAGGCCCCAGGGACTCTAAGAAGGCACCACTGTCTCACTGCTGCTCCACATTGTGAAAGCTCTTGTAAGCAGTGATGTCATAGGACAACTGGCAGTCAAGTGAAGAGCCTACAGGCAGTCAGCTGGTTCTCCCCCCTCACATACAAAAGGAGGTATCAGTTAGATTAGGGTCAGCTGCAAGTAGTAGAGACCCAGAATAACAGAGTCTTGAACGAGCTGGAATTGTATTTCTTTCTCATATAACAGTCCAGAAGTAAGCCCAGACTGAGATGATGATTCTGCTCCATGAAGCCCTCAGGGTCTCAGGCTCCTTCCAGCTTTCCACGCACCATTCCTAGGACCCTACACTTAGGCCTTGTCCTCACGGCCCACGACAGAGCTCCAGCCATCTCTCTCCAGGAAGAGGGAAATAAGAAAGAGCAAAGGCCACAAACCAGTTAGCTCCTAAGGAAGGTTTCCAGAACTGCCTTACAGCACTTCCCCTCACATCTTCTTGGCCAGAACTAAGTAACACTTAGCTTTAAGGGATGCTGGAAAATGTAGTTTTAATTCTAGTGGCCATGTGCGTAGCTGCAAATTCTGTTATGGTGGAAAGTGAGAATGGATACTGAGGGTCAACTAGCCGTCTCCATCCCAGAGGGATGCAACGTCAGCAATCTTCTCCCTTCCCTTCCTGATTAATGGACATTTACTTCAGGTGAGAGCCAATTTCAAAAGTTTTTGCTAGAGGAAAACTACATGAACAGACACTAGCATAAATATGAATGTTTCCACACATCATGAGGGGGTTATGATATGATGACAAGAGGCAAATGTCTCACTCTGGTCTAATATATCAAGAATCTGAAAACTAAAGTGACTACCCACTTGTGAAGACCCAGGGTTGCCTCTTTATACAAGGGGAGGCATTGGCTTTCTGGTTCCTGGTTTGGTTTCTGCTTTCTATTTAGTTCCCTGAATATCCCGCCCTAAATAAGTTGCCTACCTAGATAAACAGCCTTTCTCCCCATTTCCCCTATTTTCCCCCCTTGGAACAGGCCTATTAGACCCACAGAAATTTACAGAGGAATTTAGAGGACTGTACAGGCCTCCCATTATGTTTCCTGCACTCTATTAGTCACTGAGAAGAACCACAAAAGGAAAGATCTTCGGGCCCTGTGACAAGAAGATGCATTATGGGGCTTCAGTTTACCTCTGTGTAACAAAGGTGTTGAATTGGACTTGATGGTTCTAAAACTATGGTTTTTAAGCAGCTGGTTAAAAAAGGCAGATTCCAGATAGATGAATAAATTTTAATGTAACAGTATAAAAACTTCAACAATATGATTTCAGATTCCACATTGTAATTACCCTTTAAGACACTTTACTTGTCCAGTTTTGGCGAAATAGCAAAAAACAAATTCAAAATTATCTGAGAATGCTATTAAAATACCCTTCTTTTTTCCAACTCCATATCTATATGAGACCAGACTTCAACGAACACAACATATCACCACAGATTCAGTGCAGAAGCAGAAAAAAAAATCCGTCTGTCTCTAATTAACGCCATATATTAAAGAGACTTGCAAAAATATAATATGATGCCACTTTCCCCAATAAATTATTTGTTGTTTTAGAACATATAATTATTTTTCGTAAGATACATATGTTAATGTGTAATGGCTTTATTACTGTTATTTTTAAACAGATTACTAAATAAACTTTTAAATTTTTAAAACAAAAAAAAATTCAGAATCCAAGCCTCCCCAACTCACCCCACAACCACCGGGAAGGTTTCTGGTTCAGTAGGAACCAGGTTGGGCCTAAGAGTGCTCATCCTTCACAGTTCCTCCAGGTGATTCTGAGGCAGGTGCTCCTTAAACCACACTTTGGATGGCAGCTCTCTATAGCCTCCCCCATGCTCTACTCTTTATTGTAAATGGGAAAGAAGGGAAAAGAAATACCTTATTACAGGGTCAATGGAGAGACTTCCCAATGGTATTCTGCTTTCCTCTGAGTAGCTTTCAGGGCCAGTCATGTGACCTCACCAAAGACAAGTTTTTTGAGTTGATGCCTCAAAGTGTCATGGCTTCCTCACCTGTCCTTAAACCTGCCTTTCTGGCCAGTGCATTTAGCTATGTTTGAACTAGCTACGTTTTCTTTGGTAAAGCTTTCCCCCATTATAGTCATTTCTCAAAGGATTTATAACCTTCAAGGTAAAGGTCCCTGAAACAGGACTCCAAGGGTGATTCCCACCATAGACTCATTAAGAGCACTTCAGGTACATTAATGTCCCCAGTCCTTGGATTTATTGCAACACGGTAAAGCCTCTTTTTAGAAAACATACTCTTAGTTCCATTTATCCAGCAGGTTTTTCCAGAAAGAGATTAGAAGGAAAATGATTTGAGATAGAATCAAAGAATTCTATCTTTTTAATTAGTGTGTTAAACACAGGAACACCTAATACAAATATTTAACTATGTGGGCAAGCATTGGCTTTGAGGCCACCAGGGGAAATTTATAGGGAACTCTAAAGGCCCTCTCAATAATTGTCTTGGGTTATGACTTCTCAAATTGCTCTTCATTGCCAATAGCACTGCATTTGGACATAAATAAATTTTGCTGAATTAGGGTGCTGTTCTGGTTAAAATGTTTTATCTTTACTTTAAATGAGCTGTGGTCATCGAAGCCTTTTTGTTTTGTGGAACAGAGTACCTTTACACAAGGTTAGCTCTTTTTACACAGCCTAATGACTCACTAATTTAAAATCCTTTTTGGATAGACGCCAGGCTTGTCTGGTCAACATGGGGGAGGGGAAGAAGCAGAAAACTATTGCAAAAATATGTTAAGTTAGTATAATTCTACAATGCTTAATTTATTACTAAACACATTATGTAAATGATTTTATTAAGTGCTTCAGTGGGGAAGTTGCTAATCATATCCTTAATATCTTCTTTGCATGGAAATCTGTCTCATAAATGAGGTTTAATATTTCCTCACATGATGCTTTACACCATGGGCCCTGGACTGTCTGTCTCTGATGTGCCAGATTTGCTCTTTGCCTGAAATGAGAGGCAGCCGTGCTATGGAGAGAGAAGACGCAAAGGAACAATGTCCACAGCCAGGACAGGACATGGGGACAAAGAGGAGGAGAGAGGAAAAAATCCTAGGGAAAGGATGTGGAGTAAGAGAGTATATGGTCCATTTCAGAACTTCTTTAAATGGACTTTTACCTTTCTGCTAAGTTTTTACTCATGGCTGTCTTGAAATATTGTGTTGGGTGGAAATCTGAAATGGCTCCCTTTTATAACACACTCCTCCCATACCACCCCAAAGATTATTGTCCCCACCCCCTGCACAGCACCTGAAAGTCTTTATTTCATCTTTGCATCTCCAGGGCCTAACCTAGTGCCTGGCACATGGTAGACATTCATTAAATGTTTATTGAACGAATGGATAGCAGGATGGAGAGAAGAGAGAATCATCAATTTAACACATCATTTAAAGTACAGATCTCCTTACGAAGGCTAGAGAAATGTTGGTTATTGACATCAATGTATATGGATCAAAATAATTAATTCCTTGGGAGGAATTAAAGTGACGAAGAATTTTGGAGCTTGGGGCACTAGCAGAGAAGAGAGTGTTTACTAAGGAAAGCCTGGGTCAAGACATCAGTGAGCAGCCAGCAGAAACATGAAGGCTACGAGAACCTGGAGGATGAGGGTGAGGGTGTGAAGAATCCCCGTGAATTTTCCAGACTGGGATCACACCATTGCTCCAGCTGGTGGCTTTCTCTCTCTAGTGTTTAAGAAAACTATTGTCTTTCTATTCATCCTCCACCCCAGTTTCAAGCCCCTGAAAAGCTAAGGTTTCCTCCAGCAAAGAAACACTTGCAATGACTTATTTTGATCATCTCAGCCAGGAAATGGCGGAGCTCCAAGAGAGGGCTCAAGAAAGTCAGAGAGGCATTGGCAGGGGCCCTCAGCCGTGCAATTTGAACAATTTATTTAATTTTTCAATCTCTGACAGATTTGCCATCCTCTTCTCTGAAGATGATGCTATTTTCACCATCAAAAAGAGGCCATTGCATTCATTGTTGTTCTAATAATAACAGCAGTAAATCAGAAAGAACCTGTCCACTGATGGGGAAATGGTTAAATGACTGATAGACTATGGCACAACAGGTTAAAAGAACGAGGTTGATAAGTCTACCAACATGAAGAGTTCTCAAAGCCATATTGTTAAATGAGAAAGCAAGTTGGGAAAAAATATATGTATGCTATTTCACCAATTTTTAAAAAACACACATGTCAACAATATATTTCTGCATGTCTGCCTATATGTAGGATCATACCGATAGATCTAGAAGCACCACACTGCAGCCTGCTCCTGGGCAGGACATTAGGACCAGTCAGAGGGAAATAGATCAAAGGTGACAGTTGCTTTATCTGTATCAGTGCTAGGGACAAAAGAAAAAAATCAAATTATAGCCTTTCCTTTGGAAAAACAGAAGGGAAGACGTTCATCGTTTGCTCGTTCACATTCTGGTGGGCCTCTCATGCCTTGGCCTACCGGGTCATCATCTCCGAAGGCCAGAAGCAACGTATTTGTACTTTACATAGTCTATGTCGCGTTGTCCAATACAGTCACTCTATGTGGCTACTGAGCGTTTGAAATGTGGCTAGACCAAATTGAAATAGACTGTAAGTCTAAAAATATACACCAGAATTCCAGGACTTAGTACAGAAAAAGAAAAAAAAGTAAAAGAGCTCATTAATAATTTTGTATATTGATTACATGTTGAAATTATATATTAAAAAATATGTTATTTAAATTAGTTTCATTTGTTTCTTTACCTTTTTAAAATGTGACTCCTAGAAGATTTTAAATCCCATTATGTGGTTTATGTTACATTTCCATTGGACAGTGCTGCTCCAGGTGATGAAAAGTTTAACCATGCCAATTACCTGAATCGTCATACTCAGTTTATAAAGGAAAGAAGTTTTTTCTATCTAAGAAAGTTTAGATGCACGCTTCAACAAACTTAGATCCATTTTGGCTGGTTTACATTTAAAAAGTACACTGAATCGATATCTCCGGGACTTCATACTGAGTTTCAGGTTTCTCCACCTGTAATGTCACCCGCCTTGTAGGAATCCAGTGGGGATTAAAAGGGATCACCTATTTAAGGCCCTTAGTCTGGAACTGTCTAAACGTGAATTCATGTTTGGGCTGGAGGCCTAAACCAAATTATCCTTTTACTCCTCCTGGCCATTCAGTGACCCTTGTAAGGCCCCATAATTGTGATTGCCCTCCTCCTTCCTCAATTCAGTACTAAAAAGACGCTCATTCAACTTTCCATTGCTCCACACAGATTTTTTAAATTATTTTTTTCAAGTTAATTCCACTTACTATATTATTTATTTCAGGTTTTTTCCCCCTCTGGATTTGTTCAAGCTTTTCCATCATATTCTAAAATTAACGCCTCATTCTCCAAGCTCCTCATCCTCCAAGCACCCTCCCCCCGTGCCCACCTCCTCCCCTTTGCCCTCCCATTGTGTTCACTACCAATACAGACTTCCTAGAAAACCATTTTATCCAGGCTTAGTGATTTGGACATAGCTGTTTATTTGAATCAACCATTTCCTTATATATTCTAATTTCACTTTCAAGTTCTATTTCCTTGGTTTCTTGCTTCTCAGATTACAGATCACTTTTTCCAGAAAAGAGGTAACAATAGTTTTAGCATGTATTGTAGCATTGAAGTATTTTCCCCAGGCCTTTATTATAAGAGTAGTTGAGCTTAAACTGCGCATTCAAGATCTGTTCAATTCCCTGCAGGCAAGTTAAGCTTCAACTTTTTTAAAAAAAATAACTGACCCAGATGTTTTTCTTTTCTCTGAAGAAAACAGAAGTTTCTCTCTTGTCCTCAGTTGGCATTCCTAACAGGGGACCTTAACAGACAAAAGAAATAACCATAGCTAGCATTTATTGAGTCCTTATTATAAGCCAAGCACTGTTCCATGTGCTTGACATGTAATATTTTTAACAATGGTTCGCCAGCCTGCTCAAGAGGAAATTGCTGGGTAAAAGTAGTAGCTCAGTGCCTTGTTTTCTATTTGTTCTTTTCTTCTGTTGTGTACCCAGGAAAACCTCTGGTCCCAGGTTTCACAATGCCTGGTTTTGAATATTCACACCCAAAGTCACTAATCTTTCTTGTTAACACCTTGTAGTTTGGCCCTTGATTAATTCAATCAGTGATTAGCACCTCTACAATAAGTGTTAATCTCTCTTTTAAAATACCTCAAAGCCTGGCCCTTTGTTGAGGCTTTCTGTCCCAATCTCAGTCTACAGGAGAGGGTTTCCCTGTTGTGTGTGATATCTACAAGGCATTTCCCATGCGCACCACCAGTTTGGGAAAGGCCTGCTTCACGATCCTGTGGTACCATGACAGCGTGGAATTACAGGCTCAGGTTTGCACCCCTCCACGTGCAATAGACTCCGACTGTGTACAGTTATTACTCTGTTAAAAGCAGAGGGCCAGAAACTTCAACACCAAAAGTGAGTAACCCTCCAGAGGGCACCCTCAGCAGTTCGATCTGGGAGGAGGGGATTCAGGGCCTGACATTGCCCTGCTGGGCATGGCTCTCTGGTTCCCAGCTGCCCAGATGCTAAGTTGCTCAAGCATGAGAAACAGGGCCTTCTGAGAAGCAGCCAGCGCAGCCTCAAGTGCCTCAGCTGGCAGGTGTGAAGGCCTCCAGCCCCTCAAGAGCAGTTTTCTCCCTGACAATGAGCATGTGTGAACTAACAAATAACTTGGGGGATGCACCCTACAATTTCACAAGGGAGGAGATGGGTTTACCTTCAGGCATTTGTCTAGACTCACACTCTCGAAGTAGCAAGGCCTGAGAAGGCACCCCACATGCAAAGACAAACATAGCAAGCTAACTTTTCCTTTTCCATTTAAAAGAGAACAGCTTTGATCTGGGTTTCATGGTAGGCGGGTATCTTTCATTGGAGGGCTGTAGTTTCAACACTTTATAAAAGTTTCCTATAAAGGCAAACTTCTCCATGCTCCCCACTACTTATAGACCCCTAAGGGGTTTCTCTCAACATAAAAGAGTGTTCTAAAAGCCATTCCAACTACTTTGAATATCTTCCTTTATAGCACAACAGTGATGTCACAACCTTACCTTTAGGATGCATTTGCACGTCATTAGCCCATTCTTCCCACTCGTCAACTCTGACACAGGTATAGCAAACATCCTCATTCTATTTCACAGAAAAGAAAGTGGAAGCCTAAAGAGATGCAGTGTCTGACCTAAAGCACATAGCCACGTTACTAAGTGGAGCTGAGATTTAAACTCCAGCTTGTGTGGCCAAGAGCATAACCACCATGCTCTATTAAGCTCTTTCCCAATCAGTGAGATCAGAACTTGGTGTGAGCTAGTTATTAGCAGCAGAGCAAGAGCTAGAAAAAAGTCAGCAAGCATCACAACTGCGCTGGGATAAAGCGAGTACGTATTTGTCCACAGGCAAGCCAAGGGGCTGGAGAAGCCCCAAGGCCAGGCATGGTAGTAGCAGCCTGCTATGCAAAGACACATGGAACAGGGGTAGAGAGAAGTGAGAATCCCAAAGGTGGAGTTAAGGGCAACCATGAGTGAAGGCGTGCTTTCAGTGCTTTACCCGCACACTCTCCTATACCAGATGGTCCTGGACCAATGAATGGTTCTTGACCTTTAAAGTAACATCTCTAGGGGAGAGGGGAGCTTATTAAAACACAGATTCCTTGCTCCACCTATTCCTATGAATCAAAATCCCTGAAAATGAGACCAGGGAGTTTGAATTTAAACAAGCTTCCCAGGGATTCTGACCACACTTGGAGAAGCAAAGGCCAGGTTGCAGGGGCAGGTCTGCAGGTGTGTGGCTTCCCGCAGCAAAAGGCAGCTCGGCTTGCTCTGGCATGGAATGAGAGCAGGTGAGCAGGAGGAAGGCTTCACGTGAGCTGAAACAGGAAAAGACAGTTATCCTAAGGCTGTATCATAAGGAATGTGAAAGTGCGAGGAGCAAACGTCCAGACCTTTCCCAGAGAGGGCTCCAGCTCTGCGGAGCTGCAGGTGTGGTGAGGTCAGAGGGAGGACTTGGCTACCTGTGCATCTGCTACAAAGCCAAGACTGTGGACCAACCAAAAAGGTTCTGCTGTAGTGGGGAAGGGAAGTGGGCAAGAGAGAGCAACACTGAGGAAGAGGCTTTTTATATATTTTATACCTCAGCTTTCATTCTAACTGCTACTCACAGAGACACACAAAACATTTAAAAAAAAATTTTTTTTTTAGCAGGAGCAACAGAAGCTTCCACCGTCTAGGAAAAAAATAGCAAACTTAAAGAAAGGATACATGTGTTATCATTTGTTGAGACAACTAAGTGATGACAAGGCTCAGCCTTAGGTGCTAAAGGTAGATGTTTGTCAAAGGCAGGGTGGAGACAATGGGGATTATTTTGGAGATTTAATAGGAAGACAGGACCATGGTTGATACATAAATGCCCTCACTAAGCGTCAGATCTCTCATCTGTAACATGGGGATAATAACAATACCTTCAACACAGAGTTGTTGAGAGAATTAAATGAGATAATGTACACAATAATATATGTGACAAGGTTAACAATTAACAGGCATATAGTAAGTGCTAGTTATTACAGCTCATATCATAGGTTGTTAAGCAGACTAAGTGAGATAATGAATGTAAAACTCTTGGTACATCACCTACACATAGTAAGTGCTCAATAAGTTGTAATTATAAACGCTATTATAAATTTTAAAATAGCATTAGAATTAGATAGTAGAAGATGAAAATAGAAACCAAGAACAAGGGCAATGAATAGAAAACAGTAACAAATAATCTAACTATATCAATAATCACTTTAAATGTCAATGGTGTAACTACACCAATGAAAAGACATTGTCAGAGTAGAGCACAAAACAGGACTCAACTATATGTTGTCTACAGAAACCCACTTTAAATATAAAAGCACAAATAGAGTCCAATTTAAGTAAATGGATAGAGGAAACATATACCATGCTGACACTAATCATGAGAAAGCAGAAGTAGCTATATTAATTTCAGACTGAGTGGACTTCAAAGCAAAGAATGTTATCAGAGACAAAGAAGGGTATTACATAATGATAAAGGGAACAATTCTCCAAGAAGATGTAGCAATCCTTACTGTATATGCACCTAACAAGAGAGCATCCATGTACATGAGGCAGAACTAATAGAACTAATAGAAACTAGTAGAACTGCAAGGAGAAATAGATGAGTCCACTATATTATAGTTGGAGAGTTGAACACCCCTCTATTAGAAATGGATAGATCCAGTAGGCAGAAAATCAATAAGAACATTGTGGACCCAAAACACCATCAATCAACTGGATGTAAGTGACATCTATACACTACTTCATCCAACAACAGCAGAATACACATTCTTCTCAAGCTCACATGGAACATTCACCAAGATACGCCACATTCTGAGCTGTAAAACATACTTTAACAAATTTAAAAGAATAGAAATCATACAATGCCTGCTCTCAGACCTCAAGGGAATTAAACTAGAAATCAATGACAGAAAAATAGGTGGAAAATACTTGCAGATTAAAAAGCATAATTCTAAATAGCACATGGTCAAAGACATCTCAAGAGAAATTAAAATAATTTTTTGAACTGAATGAAAATGAAAATGTAACATCAAAATTCACGGAATCCAGTGAAAGCAATGCTCGGTGGGAAATTTACAGCATTGAATGCACATATTAGAAAACAAAAAAAGAATCTAAAATCAATAATCTAAGATACCACCTTAGGAAACTAGAAAAAGTAGAGCAAATTAAATCCACATTAATCAGAAGAAAATAAATAATAAGAATTAGAGCAGAAATCAATGAAACTGAAAACAGGAAATCAATTGATAAAATCAATGAACCCAAAAGCTGGTTCTTTGAAAAGACTGATAAAATCCATAAGTCTTTAGCCATGCTAACAAAGAAAAAAAGAACAAAATTACTAATACCAGAAATGTAAGAAAGGACATCACTACAGATCCCATGGGCATTAAAAGGATAATAAAGGGATATTATGAACAACTCTCTGCCCATAAAGTTGATAACCTAGATGAAATGAATCAATTCCCTGAAAGACACAATCTGCCAAAACTCACACAAGAAGAAATAGACATCTGAATAGGCCTATTTCTATCAGAGAAATTGAATCAATAATTAATAATCTTCCAAAACAGAAAGCACCAGGCTCAGATGGGTCCACTGGTGAATTCTACCAAACATTTTTTTCTTTTTTCTTCTTTTTTTTTTTGAGGAAGATTAGCCATGAGCTAACATCTGCTGCCAATCCTCCTCTTTTTTCTGAGGAAGACTGGCCCTGAGCTAACATCCATGCCCATCTTCCTCTACTTTATATGTGGGATGCCTGCCACAGCATGGCTTGACAAGTGGTGCATAGGTCCACACCTGGGATCTGATCTGGTGAATCCCAGGCTGCCAAGGCAGAATGTGCGAACCTAACCACTGCACCACTGGGCTTGCTGCCTACCAAACATTTAAAGCAGAAATTATACCAATTCTCTATCCTCTTTCAGAGGATAGAAGCAGAGAGAATACTTCCAAACTCATTCTATGAGGCCAGCATTACCCTAATACTAAAACCAGATAAAACAAGAAGAGAAAACTACAGACAAATATCTCTCATGAACATAGATACAAAAATCTTCAAAAAAAAAATATTAGCAAATTGAATCCAACAATGTATAAAAGGAATTATACACCATGACCAAGTGGGATTTATTCCAGGTATACAAGCTAGTTCACCATTCAAAAATCATTTAATGTAATCTATCAGATCAACAGGCTAAAGAGGAAAGAATCATATGACCATATCAATAGATGCAAAAAATAGCATTTGACAAAATTCAACACCCATTCATGATAAAAACTCTCAGCAAACTAAGAGGAGGAGAACTTCCTCAACATGATAAAGCATATCTGTAAAAAACCTACAACCAACATCATCCTTAATGGTGAGAAACTTGAAGCTCTCCCACCAATCAGGAACAAGGCAAGGATGTCCCCTCACACAGCTTTTTTTCAACATCATACTGGAAGTCCTAGATAACGCAACAAGACAAGAAAAGGAAATGGAAGATATACTGATTGGGAAGGAGGAAATAAAACTGTCTTTGTTCACAGATGACATGATTGTCTATGTAGAAATCGTGAAAGGACTGACGAAAAAACTCCTAGAATGAATAAGTGATTATAGCAAGTTTTCAGGATTCAAGTTTAATATACAAAAGTCAATCACTTTCCTATATACTACCAATGAACAAGTGGGATTTGAAATTAAAAACATAATGCCATTTACATTATCACTCCCAAAATGAAATACTTAGATATAAACGTAACAAAATATGTACAAGATCCATACGAGGAAAACTACAAAACTGTGATGAAAGAAACCAAAGAACCAAATAAATGAAGAGATACTCCATGTTTATTCATGGATAGGAAGACTCAACATTGTCAAGATGTCAGTTATTCTCAACTCGATCTATAGATTCAAGGCATTTCTCATCAAAATCCCAGCTAGTTATGTTGTGGATTTTGACAAACCAATACTAAAGTTTATATGGAGAGGCAACAGATCCAGAATAGCCAACACAATATTGAAAGAGAAGAACAAAGTTGGAGGACTCCAAGTCTTGCTGTAAATCTACAGTAATCAAGACAGTGTGGTATTGGCAAAAGAATGGATCAATGGAACAGCCTAGAGAGCCCAGAAATAGACCCACATAAATATAGGAGCCAAGACAATACAATGGAGCAATGAATGGTGCAGGAACAAGTAGACATCCACATGCAAATAATGAATCTAAACACAGACTTGACACACTTCAAATTAACTCAAAATAGATCATAGACATAAATGTAAAACACAAAACTGTAAAAGTCCTAGAAAATAACATGAGAAAACTTAGACGACCTTGGGTATAGTGATGACTTTATAGATAGAACACCAAAGACATAATCCATGAAAGAAAGAATTGATAATCTGGCCTTTATTAAAATTAAAAACTTCTGCTCTGTGACAGACAGTATCAAGAGAATGAGAAGACAAGCCACAAACTGGGAGAAAATATTTGCAAAATATATATGTGATAAAGAACTGTTGTCCAAAATATACAAAGAATTCCTAAAACTCAACAATAAAAAAATGAACACTCTGGTTAAAAAATGGGCAAAAGATCTGGATGCCTCACTAAAGAAGATGGCAGGGGGCTGGCCCTGTGGCCGAGTCATTGGGTTCGTGCACTCTGCTTCGGTGGCCCAGGGTTCCGCCAGTTCGGATCCTAGGCATTGACACGGCACCACTCATCAAGCCATGCTGAGGTGGCTTCCCACATGCCACAACTAAAAGGACCCACAACTAAAAATATACAACTATGTACGGGGGGGCTTTGGGGAGAAAAAGGAAAAATAAAATCTTTAAAAAAAAAAAAGAAGATGGCAAATAAGCATATGAAAAGATACTCAATATTATATGTTACTAGGGAATTGCAAATTAAAACAATGATGAGATATCACTACACACCTATTCAAATGGTCAAAATCCAAAGCACTAACACCATCAAATTCTGGAGAGGATGTGGACCAATCGGAACTCTTATTCATTGCTTGTGGGAGTGCAAAGTGGTACATCCACTTTGCAGGACAGTTTGGCAGTTTCTTTTAAAAAACTAAACCTATTCTTACCAAATAATCCAGCAGTTGTGCTCCTTGGTATTTACCCAAATGATTTGAAAACATGTCCACACAAAAACCTGCACATAAATGTTTATAGCAGCTTTGTTTATAATTGCCAAAACTTGGAAGCAACCAAGATTTCCTTCACTAGGCGAATGGGTAAACTGTGATACATGCAGATAATGAAATAATGTTCAGCACTAAAAAGAAATGAGCAATTGGGGAAGCCATGTCTGTGTGGGGGAAGGGGGTCTGTGAGAAATCTCTATACCTTCCATGCACTTTTACTGTGAACCTAAAATTGCTCTAAAAAATAAAATCTACTCTTTTTTTTTTTTTTTTGCAGGGAAGGATTCTCCCTGAGCTAACATCTGTTGCCAATCTTCCTGGGCTTTTTTTTTCCTCTCCCCAAAGCCCCAGTGCATCTTTGTACATCCTAGTTGTAAGTCCTTCTAGGTCTTCTACGTGAGCCGCTGCCACAGCACAGCAACTGACAGACGGGTGGTGTGGTTCCGTAACAGGGAAACGAATCCTGGCCACTGAAGCAGTGAGAGTGTCAAACTTTAACCGCTAGACCACCAGGACTGGCTGTAAAGTCTACTTTTCAAAAAATCATAACATTAGGTAAATAAAATGTCAATTATTTATTTTTTTTTAAAGATTGGCACCTGAGCTAGCAACCATTGCCAATCTTCTTTTTTATTTTTTCTGCTTTTCCTCCCCAAATCCCCCCAGTACGTAGTTGTATATTTTATTTGTGGGTCCTTCTAGTTGTGGCATGTGGGATGCCACCTCAACGTGGCCTGACCAGCAGTGCCATGTCCGTGCCCAGGATCCAAACCAGAGAAACCCTGGACTGCCAAAGCGAAGTGCATGAACTTAACTACTCGCCCATGGGGCCGGCCCCAATGTCAATTATTATAGAGCACCTGGTCTTCAAAAATGCTTTCAAATTCATACTGAAGATTTTTAAACATCCACATTGGTGACCACGTCATAAAAGGGAAACAAAAATGACCGCTAATCTTAACTTTAGTGCCCAAGGAAATACTGGGGCAAAAACTTAGTACAACCAATTTTCAAACCCCACAAGAGAACAGAGAACACGGTACTGATTCTATTAAGAAAACTCTGGTCAGGTTAAGAAGACAGATTATTCAGAGCAGCAGCAGGGCAGAATCGACCTGGCTAATTATAGTGAGACTTGTTCCCCATCCTTGGGTTTTCTAAAAGGTCAGGAAGCAGGAGTTTGGTGACATTGTTCTTGGTTGGAAAGGCAAAGATTCTCACTAGGTTAAGGAACTGAGGCCAGCTTGAGAGGTCAGTCCTGGTTCAGTGGTGTTTAAAGGGTCTGCGAGAGAGGAGTCTTTACTACAGGAAGAAAGAAGGGCACTGCCAAGGCTGTGGAGAGGTCAGAGGGAAAAGGTTGTCCTAACAGGCACCCCACCTTGGAAGGTCTTGTCATGCTCCCTGAGAACCTCTCTTGGGAGACCCTTTCCCAGCTGCAGAAACATTGGCTGGAGTGTTCGACTTTGTTGAAGTAAGAACCATGTAGAATGGAAACAAAGACCGGATATGTGTTTCTCCTCTTGCTTCCCTGAATATTCATTTAATTCTCTCTTTCTCTCATCAATATACATTTTAGAGTGCCTCCCATGTGCTAGGTGTTGGAGATGCAGTAGTAAATAAAACAAATTCCTTGCTTTCATGGAGCGAGAGGCAGACAATAATATAACAAATAGACATGTAATAACATGTCAGGATATGAGAGGCGCTATGAAGAAAAGTAAGACAGGTAAGGGAATAGAGAGCGATGAAGTACTGGGGTGCTATTTTAGACGAGGGAAGGCTTCTCTGAGGGGCTGAAGTTTGGGCGGAGACCTGACTGAAAGGGTTTTTAAGGAAATAGATTCAGTAATGCCACCAACAGGAATGTGATGAAATGTTTCTTGTGGTAGTGTAGGTATCCTTAAATATTACTGCGCTGAAGAAGTGAAACTGTGGTACCCACCTGAAAACAAAAAGTTGAGGTAGGGAGACAGGAAATGACAAACAGGAGAGGATGGAGAGTTTTGGCATCAGACAAACACGGGTTTGAATCCCCATCCTGCTATGTGACTTTTATGAAGTTACTTAACCTCTTTAAGTCAGCTTCAGTTTCCCCGTCTGTAAAACAAGGACCAACTAAGGCATCAACTTTATGCAGTTATTACTAAAATTATAAGAATTCAATGAGATGATATATATAAGACTATTAAGCCCAGTGCCTTGTCATACTATAAAAGTTTTAAAAATGATAGCTATTATTATTGACCAGAATATTACGAACTGGCTCATTTCATTTTCTTGCCCAAAAGAATTTTAGAACAAGGGTTGACATGCTTTAAAGAGAAGAGGGATCTTAATCTAGGATCCATGGATCCCTCTGTTGGGGATGAGAGTGTCCACGGATTGGTCTTTAAGGTGTCTGTGAATCCCTTAAACTGTGTGCAAAATTTGGGGGGTATAAGTGCGTTTTTCTGAGAAGAGGGTACCCAGCTTTCATTACATTCTCAAAGTAGACCGTGACCCCAGCCGTTTAAAGCTACTTTCCAAACCACCGTCTCCCTGTCTTTGTTGTTGGCTTGCTTTTCCATTTCAGGTTATTCTCATTTTCTGAGCACAGAGTATTTTTTCAGAACAACTGAAGTTTTAAAAATGGACAAAAATACTTCAAGGTCTCTCTTTCTCTTTACTGCCTTATTAGTTTAATTGTTTATTGGTGATAACATTCTCTTTCATTCTCCTTTTCACTAGCTAGAGCTAGAAAGTGAGTTTTTATTCACTCTGATATATCTTAAAAGACGCATTTTCTCCTAGGTTTGACCTTCTTTTTTTTATTATTCATTTTATTTTATTTTTTTAAAGATTGGTACCTGAGCTAAAAACTGTTGCCAATCTTTTCTTTTTTTTTCTCCCCAAATAACCCCAGTACATAGTTGTATATATTTTAGTTGTAGGTCCTTCTAGTTGTGGCATGTGGGACGCTGCCTCAGCGTGGCCTGACCAGCGATAACATGTCCACACCCAGGCTCCGAACTGGTGAAACCCTGGGCCGCCGAAGCGGAGCACGTGAACTTAACCACTCGGCCACAGGCCGGCCCCTGGTTTGACCTTCTGATTCCAGGCTTAAAAGTCTGCTTTGTCATACTCTTTCTTACCTACATAGCCTAATTTCCATTTTTTCAGTGGAATTTTCTCTTATTTATCATATGTGAGTACAGCTGAAATCCAACTTATATGAGTGATAAACTCCTTAAAAAAAAGAAAAGAAAAAAACTATGCAATTTGAGCCTATTGTAACTGAAGCTTCACAATTATGAATAAGATTTAGAATGCATAAAATATTACAGTGAAATTTACAAATTTATCAAAAACTAGTGCCCATCAATTGCAACTTGGGGAAATGACATGTTGTTTCTGTACCCTCACCCAGTCTGCTAGGTCATTTATCACATTGGCCATACAATGGACTGTCACTGGCTCCCTCAGAGTGCCTGGTTGATTCTTCGGAGAGAAGTTGACAATATCTGAAGAGTGCGGGCCTCCTGAGAGAAGTGACTCTCTGAATACACTATTTGTTAAGACTCTTGGTAACAAAATCCACATCCACCTTACACTGGACCTTCTTCACTGAGAACAGGTAGGGTGATAAATACCCATTCTACCAATTAAAGATGAATGTGAGTGAACGAGTTCTTCTTTCCAAATGTTAACACCAGGCTTCCAGGGAGGCTTAGATCCAAAACAATCAAAAGAGAATGACCTTTGGGCCTGTATTCAAATTCTATCTGTGTCACTTATTAGCTACGAGACCTAGAGCAAATTATGGTTAACTGAGTCTCAGTTTCCTCCTGTGAAAGATGCGGGATAATGACTTCTACCTTGTAAGGTTGGAGCTTTTTTCCCCTCCCATAATTGATTTTTCAAAAAAGTTCTATTAAAGCATAATATATATCAATGGTTAAAGAGATGGTATAAAGTGTGTGCTCATGAGCCAGTGTAACCTGAACCTTTACACCTAGAAACTACAGTCTTCTGAGTTTCACTGTCCTTTCAATTGTTCATATTCATTTACTCATGACTCATTAATTGGACACTTCATACGGGCAAAGCACATGTACATCTAGCATGTATTATTTTATATCCTCATGAGCAATTTGATCACTGAATCAACAGCAGGAAACTTACCATGCATTTCCTAATCACAATGTACACTCAATAGATAACACCTCCCAGACGGAAGTGTCAACCCTCCACATGAGTGTAATTTTCAATCCCAGGTTGGATTTTTGTAAGTTTTGTCTACCACTATACGCCCAGCACCTAGAACAGTGCTTGGTATATTTTGGGCAATCAATAAATGTTTGTTGAATGAATGAATGAATGAATCTTCTACCTCTGTTGGGTTTCTATAATAGGTAGACTTTCTTCCTATTTGGGCCTTCCTATCTCCCTACACATGTTGAAATCTGTTCATTTCCTGAGGTTCACATGAGGTTTAAAATTGTGAAATAAAGGGAAGGATGCCTGCTGACTTTAGTCACCTACAAAGAAGTGGAAACACACCGAGAATGACACAAATGACAGTTCAGCCTAGGTCATGTCAAATGGACATAAGCCAAAGATTTAGTCATTCTGAATTGCCACATCTCTTTAAGACAACGTAATAATAATGACCAGACACTGTGCCAAGCATATTATATACATGACCTCATTTACTCCTTCCAACAATCCTAAAAGACAGGTGTCATTACTCCTATTTTACAGATGAAGAAACTGAGATTTAGAGAAGACAATTTGTCTAAGATTAATCACCCAGATGGCAAGTAGCTGAGCCAGAATTCAAACTCAGGTCTGTCTGACTCCTAGAAAAATGCTCTGAACCACTTTTCCACGTTGCCTTGAAAAGCCAAAGCACCCGACTAGGAAGTAGACCTGTACAGATGGGTCATGAGGTACAGAATCAACCAAATCTAATCTTGGGGTAATCTAGATCCATGTGCAAGAGATGCCCAAGGCCCAAAGCTCAGATTATCATTCACAGGCATCCAACACCATTGGTATCAGGCCCCCACCCAGGAAAGGCACAGACTTTCCTCACTGACCAGCTGTTTTTGTTTTTGTTTTTGAGGAAGATTAGCCCTGAGCTAACTACTGCCAATCCTCCTCTTTTTGCTGAGGAAGACTGGCCCTGAGCTAACATCCGTGCCTATCTTCCTCTACTTTATATGTGGGATGCCTACCACAGCATGGCTTTTGCCAAGCGGTGCCGTGTCCACACCTGGGATCCGAACTGGCGAACTCTGGGCTGCCAAGAAGCAGAACGTGTGACCTTAACTGCTGTGCCACCGGTCCAGCCTTGACCAGCTGTTTTTGGTTTTTTGGGTTTTTTTAGATTTTATTTTTTTCCTTTTTCTCCTCAAAGCCCCCCGGCACACAATTGTATATTCTTTGTTGTGGGTCCTTCTAGTTGTGGCACATGGGACACTGCCTCAGCGTGGTTTGATGAGCAGTGCCATGTCCGTGCCCAGCATTCGAACCAACGAAACACCAGGCCACCTGCAGCGGAGTGCGCAAACTTAACCACTCGGCCATGGGGCCAGCCCTTTGACCAGCTGTTTTTAAATATCATTCCTGTGAATAGCTTTTATTCACATAATATCATAGCAGATCTTTGGAGATCAATAATATTCTACTTGAAAACATGCTGCCCAGAAATATTTTTAAGATTTTTTAAAAGTTTTTATCATAGCAAATTTCAAGCATATTCAAAAGGAGAGAGAAACGTACACCTATCCTTCACTTAATGAGTTTAATCCAGTCCTGAAAATGCTTCCTCTAAATGAACAAGGAAAACAACAAGTTTAGGTAAGTGTATCAGTTTGCTAAGACTGTCATAACAAAGTATCACAGACTGGGTGGCTGAAACAATGGAAATTTATCCTCTCACAGTTCTAAAGGTTAGAGCTCTGAGATCAAGATGTCAGCAGGGTTGCTTTCTACTGAGGCCTCTCTCCTTGGTTTGCAGATGGCCACCTTCTTGCTGTGTCCTCACTTGGTCTTCCCTTTGTGTGTGTCTGTGTCCAGACTTTCCTCTTCTGAGAAGGACACCAGTCTTATTGGATTAAGACACTCCCCACCCCCATGACCTCATTTTAACTTCATTGCCTCTGATAGACCCTATCTCCAAGTACAGTCACATTCCAAAGTACTGAGGGTTAGGATTTCAGCAGATGAATTTTGAGGTGACACAATTCAGCCTGTAACAATAAGTAATAAACAATTGGAAAGTAAATAACACAATTCACACATAAAATGTAACATAATGAAAGTATATTGTACTCACCCAAAGAAGAAAAGATTTGATGGGGGTAAAGGGGGGAAGGAGCGAGGTGGTGGGGCACAGTCTTCTTTAGGAGGTACGATCTTCTTTCTGCACCATTTTCTTCACTGATTTTCAATCTTTAGGATCATCTTACACTCAAGCTGCACTTAAAAATAAAGTTATGGGGGCTGGCCCCGTGGCCGAGTGGTTAAGTTCGCGTGCTCCGCTGCAGGCGGCCCAGTATTTCGTTGGTTCGAATCCTGGGCGCGGACATGGCACTGCTCATCAGACCACGCTGAGGCAGTGTCCCACATGCCACAACTAGAAGAACCCACAACGAAGAATACACAACTATGTACCGGGGGGCTTTGGGGAGAAAAAGGAAATCTTAAAAAAATAAATAAATAAATAAAGTTATGGCATAGAAAACCACCTTTTGAGAAAAACATTTAAATGTGGAAAAAGCACATGCATGAAATAGACTGAAGAGTTATCAGTGACACTATCTCTTCATCTCTCTAGACGTATGCTTGCAAAGTGAAACAGTTTTGGTTCATCCAAATATGGCAGGCAATTCAAATTTGTTCCATGTGATACTCTCTGACTAAAAAGTATTATTGAGTGAATCCGTGAGTGTGTCTTTGCCTAAAGCCATAATGTTAAAATAGCACTTTTTATGGTGTATTTATTTAGGGTTTGTTGGAATGAAAAGCCATTATACCAACAGAAAGGGAGTCATTGTCCAAAAAGCGGTATAACTTTTCAAGAGCCACTGTGGCGAAAAGTCGTAAATTGAGCAGTTGTTATAAGCCTGAACAATGAGCCTCCGTGCTTCATATCACCCAGCTTCGACTATCAACCCATGGCCAATCTTGTTCCAGCTATTCCTCACCCAGTTTCCCCTTCCCCTCAGGTTATTTTGAAGCAAGTCTAGATCATATTTTATCTATAAATCAGAATTATTTTTGGAAAAGAAAAATTGCTAAGTTTTTAATAGATTACACGCAAACCACAGTGGAGTAAAGTTCCACACTGTTCCTCAACAGTGCATCAAATTTCCCAGTAAAAGAATCTTTCCAAGCTAAGCATTTATGATTTAGACGTGGTTTCAAAGCTCAATTCTGTGATTATTAGTTACATGACTTTTGGCAAATTATGTAGCTTCTGTAAGCCTCAGGCCCCTCAAAAATTGGGGGCTGATAAAGGTATTCCATATTGTTGTATTGAGCAAATAAAATAATATAAATGCACTTAGTGTAGGCCTGGCATCATAAATACATAGGAAAGGTAGCTTTTTTTTTTTTCAATTTCAATGCCTGGCACAGAGAAAATGCTCAATAGTGTTGTTTACCACACAGTTACTCCATTCCTGTGAGGGACTCCTGTGACATCTGATGGACTTGCTGCGGTGGTTACCCTTGCCTGGTACTGCTGATGAGATTGTCTGACTCTAAATCTAGAACTTTCTCCCAGAGATGGCTCTTCCCTGAGCACAACTCAGCCGAGCAGTCCGTTCCAGTCCCCTCACACCCTTCAGCTAGTTAAAAGTAGATAGAACACAAAACCTACCCCTCACGTTGATATTTTAAGAAAAGAAAAATAGGTAAAGCAGAAAGAAGAATTCACCAAACTATATCCAATTGAATGGAAGGTCTGGAAATGGCTCTGTATATTAAGCATGAGCAAGATTTTCAAAAGCAGTGTGGCAGCTATGCTAATATGCTACAACAAAGAAAAGAGGGAAAGAGCTCAATGACAAGATGATAAAACAACAGAATGAGATGAAAAGGGAGACAGAGGTTAAGGAACCAAATCAAGGGCTGAAGTCAGACTATTGAAGAACTATGGAGTAAATATAAACCGTAGGGGGCAATAATAGACGTTTTCTGAAAATTGAATTATTAATGTAATAAATAGGCTTCAGTTTCGCTTTTTAACAAATGCAAGGAAAAGTTCAAAGATATTAAGGTAAGCAGAGAGAAGATAACAGAAATGGAAGATAGACAAAAAGCAGCTCAATATGAAGATGGAACGGATGTCCCCTAAGCAGCAAACCTAATAAATCATGCAGAAATGCTGTTTGAAGTTCTAAAAGAAGAACATTTTCCTGACACGAAGAAAGAATTGAATCTGTATATTAAAGGAGCACGTAAGTTGCAAAGGAAAAAATGATACAGCACAAGCAACATTCAGATATACCCTGGTTGTAACTGAGCTTTAAGGATAAACAATTCTTCAGGAAAAGAAGCAAGATAAACAAGACATTTACAAGGTTTTTGTTTGTTCATTTTTTGTTTTTGTTTTGTTTTTGTAAGTCAAGCAGTCTTCAAACCCTCCCTGGTCTTATTCCATGCCAGAAGTACTGCAACATGCCTGTAAAGATAAGTTGTCATTCATCTATAAAGGTAACCAGCAAACATCTCAAATAGGAAAACAAACGAACAAACTGAGGGAAAATAATAATACATGTGAACCCTTCTTGGAAAAAAAAATTCAATGATGACTGAAACAAAAAGGAGATAAACACAGAAGCCATGGTAAAAGACCAAGTTCAGCATCTTGTGTCAAAAGACAAAGGAACAACAGCCACCAAGTTCTGAGAAAAAGTGTGACAAGAATTTTATATCCAGGGGCCGGCCCCACGGCCGTGTGGTTAAGTTTGCATGCTCTACTTCAGCGGCCCAGGGTTTTGCTGGTTCGAATCCTGGGCACGGATATGGCACCACTCATCAAGCCATGCTGAGGCGGCGTCCCACATGCCACAACTAGAAGGACTCACAACTAAAAATACACAACTGTGTACTGGGGGGCTTTGGGAGAAAAAGGAAAAATAAAATCCTTAAAAAAAAAAAGAATTTTATATCCAGGCAGGCTATTTTTCAAGATAACCGAAAGACATTCTCAAGACTATAAGTATTCAAGGAATACAGCTACCCTAAGCTCTTCTCGATGTGGGGGATGGGGTAGCCAAAAAGGGGATACTTGATGATGAAATCCATACAAACCAAAGCGGGATTAACGGAAAGAACTCAAGAATGAAGAAGTTATGATAAAAGACTGGTGCAGAGCACTGAATTCACTTAAACATTGAACAAAGATTAACCAACTGTGGAAATTATGGTTACAAAACACAATGTAAATATTAAAAACTGTAACCACATAAAAATGAAATGACCCAACTAAACTCAGCCGCGGAAAGAGGAGACAGCGGAGGTTTTAGTATATGAATGTCCTCAGCTCTCCCAGGAGTGCGTCAGAGATGCTCTCTAAAAGTGCAACATGAAAGTGGGAAAAAAAACCATAATGGCTCAAAACTCTTAATGCTTATAATTTTTTTTCTTAATCTAAGGATATCTTTAAAGAAGTAATATTCCTTGTGATAAACAAATGATTTAAAATTCAGCAATTCCTTCAGTTTCATTTTTGTTACAGCTTCCCTTTAGTTTCTTTTTCTTCTGTCAAATTCAAATAGCATTAAATTTAACATTGTTATTTAAAAATAGCTCATCTGGAATGATCCCATTTCTGACTAGCAATCTTTTTCTCTGTATGTATACAGGATGTCTGAAGCAGTGTTGTCTTCTAACAAGTGTTAATGGTAGGTTTGAGGGTGATTTTTTTACTTTTCCCCTGTAATCTGCTATATTCTTCCTTTTTCTTTAAGTGAGTCTGCATTATCTTTACTAAAACAGCAATCTGTATACAAAAAAGTAAAAGTGAACAGGAAAGAGAATCAGTCAATGCACAGAATTTTGCCATGACTCACCCCACTGTGAGCCCATAGATAGGACCTTAACAACCCTTGGTCAGTGCTTTGTAAATGGAAAAGACTAGTTGCAGAGAAAATGCCAAGCAAGCAAATAGTAGTGAAGATGCTAATGGACAAGGAAACGAGAGGGCCACTTGAAGAAGTGGCACAAGCTTTGGTTTGGGTATAACAAGACCTGAGTTCTTGTTCTGGTTTAGACAATTATGCTTCATGTCACCTTGAATAATTCGTTGAACCTTTCTGAGCACCAGGCCCAATATTGCAATATATTCTGATTCTTATGAAAAGGTGGGAATATGTATTTTTAGGTAAAATAGTATAATATGTAAACACTGGCAACTAACCCAAAATACTTTAAACGATTATAGGAGCACATCTGAAGCCATATGTAGCTTGTGGGCTTACCATTTGGTGACCAACACTGTTCACAAACCTCATCAGTGGACAAAGTTGGACCTAATGGAAGCTTTCTAGTAGTTTTCTGGAACCAGCTCATACACACTTACCAGAGCCAATTGTGTGCATTCTTCCCAACTCCATATTCAATGACATCATGTTGGTAGCTTGAAATCAGCCACGGTTGCCGTAGTTACACTGTGGAAATCAGAAAATGCTACAGGTCAGCCCCTTGCTTCCCGTCATAGCTGGTGTCAAACATTTACTAGAATGCCACTGCAGCTATCCGTCCCAGCTGATCCTACGTTTTGGTACTGTATATCAGAACTGGAAGAGATCTAAGCTATTCTGCAAGAAATGAAAACTCATTCAAACTAGCTAAGGCTAAAAGGGGGGTATTTAACTGAAAAAGGGGTTGAACTGGGGCTGGCCTGGTGGCGTAGCAGTTAAGTTTGTGCACTCCACTTCAGTGGCCAGGGGCTCGCCAGTTTGGATCCCAGGTACCGACCTAGGCACTGCTTGTCAAGCCATGCTGTGGCAGGCATCCCACATATAAAGTAAAGGAAGATGGGCACGAATGTTATCTCAAGGTCAATCTTCCTCAAAAAAAAAGACAAAGAAAAAAAGGGGTTGAACTACCAAACCTTAGGGAAGCCAAGGGTGTAGTCTCCTGATTAAGACAGGAAGAAACATAAGACTGGATGCCATCAGAATCCCTCTCTCTCCATCACTAGTGTTGGCTTTCTCTGGCTGTTAGCTTCATTCTCTCTTACACTTTCTCCTCTGTGGCAAGGATCAAGGCTAGGGGCGGCAAAGAAAAGCACTTGCTCCCCAAGAGCACAGGTCTGCTGCTGGCACATATGGTACCTCCTTCTTCTGGGCTGAGGGAGCCCTGCACCAGGGTGTGCAGCAGCTTAGGAGAGAACACAGGCTGGGTTTCAGCCCTCACTGGCCCCCATCTCAGTGCCTGTGTGCAGTGCCCAAATTGCATAGCCATATACAATGGCCTCATATGAACCTAGTCTCCAAAACTGGTGCCTTGTGATAAGCTTTAGCTAAATGTTGATGTAATGGCGTTAGGAGTGTGATGAAAAGACAATAGGAAAGCAAGAGTCAGTTGGTTCAAAATAGAGCTGAAACCATCCACAGCTGAGCTTGGAAATCCAAGAGAAGGAGGCACCCCATCCCTCCCCAGTTTTTTAAAATAAACTTTTTATTTTGGGATAATTTTAGATATAAGAAAAATTGCAAAGAGAAAGAGTTCCCATCCCATTATATAATGGCCGAGACGAAATCTTTCTGTAATCTTCCTGAAACTTACAAAAGTATAAACATATGATTTTACTTTCTATTTAGTCCATTAGCGAAAAAAGAGAGTGAAAGTTAGCTTTGACGTTCAGAACCTTGTGCTGTTTGTTCAAAATTTGTTTTGAAACATTCAACAAGTGGGTACTTCCCCACTCTTATCTCCATATAGTATCTTATATTGAAAATAAAACCAAAGGAAGAAAAAGACTATTAATAATTATGACAAGGGCAGTCATATGTGTGGCACATTAGGGTTACACACCATTTGAAACATTAAATGAATAATTGCACAAATAATTATGTCAGTGGAAGTAAAAACTGTTTAAAAAGTCTACAATGCCATGAGGAAGTTTAGCAATGGCCCCTGACTACAATTCCTGAGGAATTTTCTCAGAGACCTGAAAGATTAGTAGGAGTTAGTTAGGCAGTAAGAATTGGAGAAAGAAGGGGCCAGCCTGGTGGCACAGTGGTTACGTTTGCATCTTCCACCTTGGTGGCCTGGGGTTTGCCGGTTCGGATCCTGGGTGTGGACCTACACACTGCTTGTCAGGCCATACTGTGGTAGGCGTCCTTCACATAAAGTGAAGGAAGATGGGCACAGATGTTAGCTCAAGGCCAGTCTTCATCAACAAAAAGGAGGAGGATTGGCAGCAGATGTTAGCTCAGGGCTAATCTTCCTCAAAAAAAGAAAAAAACAAGAATTGGAGAAAGAAGATTTAAGATGAATGGGAATGGTAGAGGACATGGGATATTTGAAGCTTCAATGTGATTGAAGGGCAAATAGTAAGGGGAGGAAAGTAGTAAGAGAAGGGCTGAAGTTTCAGGGGCCAGATAATAAAAGATTGAACAGGTTGTGTTGAGAATTTTCAACTTATTCTAAAACTAATAGAAATTCATTAGAGGATTATCAACAAGAGGGTGATTTGGTCTAATATGTATAGTTACATGAATACTCTGGTTGGAGTGTGTAGAATTGAATGGAGAGAGAGGTCAAGATTGGATGTGGCAGGAATAGTCAGGATGCTATTAAGAGTAGTTCAGGTGAGATGGGTTGGGCTTGGACCAAGGAGTTGATGGTTGAAATGGAGAGACAATCTATCATTTGGGATTAGGAGTAGCTGTGACAGAAAACTCCAAATTAGAGTGGCTTGGACAGAGGGATGTTTATTTCTATCACACGTAATTGAAGTCTGTGTATAGTCAGCCTAAAATTAGATTGGTGGCTCCACAATTACCAAGGACCAGATTCCTTGTATCTTGTTTCTCAACATGTGACTTCCACCTCCTGGTCCAAGATGGCTGCTCTAATTCCAGCCATATTGTTTTTATTCCAGCCAACATAAATGAGAAAGGGAGGAAAAAAGGAAATATTAGATAGAACTTAGTCACATGGCCTCATCTGGTTGCAAGGAATCTTGGGAAATAAAATGGTTATTCTAGGGACTACAGGTCCAGCTGAAAATCAAGAGTTCTATGATCAAGGATGAAAGGAACAACAAACATCAGGGGACAGTCAACATCTTCTGCAATAGAAGTAGACAAAGTTGAGATAAGTTTTAGAGGTAAAATTAGCAGGATTTAATGACTGATTTAATTGGGGGGGTGGGTGAGGAAAAGAGAAGAAACAAACCTGATTCCCACTTTTCTGACACGATCAACTGGATAAGTGGTAGTACCTTCCCAGAAATGGAGAAATGAAAAAAGTGGCATATTTGAGACAAAGAACAAGAATTAGCTGCTGAGAGCATGTTCCCCAGCTCTCAAAATGATAAAGGAAATAACTTACCAGTTTCCTTGCATACTCTTTCAGAAATGTTCTTTGCCCATATAGGCATGTATGTGTATAAGTATGTGTGTGATCTGTGTGTATACACACACATGTACACACACTTTTTTTTTTACAAAAGTGATAGTTTTTTATCACACCATTATATACCTTGAATTTTTCACTTCATGTGCCAGCAACATAAATTTATGGTTTTTCTATTTGTCTTTTAAATCACATAGGAAATTAAAAGTAGAGTTAGAAATAAAAAAATACAGTAATACTACCTTTCACATTTACCTGTGTAGTTATCTTTATCAGAGATCTTTATTTCTTTGTATGGCTTCAAGTTGGACCTGAGGACTCCCTTTAACTTTTCTTGTAGGGCAAGTCTATGATGAACAAACTCCCTCAGCTTTTGTTTATCTGGAATATCTTAATTTCTCTTTCATTCTTGAAGGATAGTTTTGCTGGAACTCTTGCAGCATTTGTAGACTTCTTGAGTGACCAGGGTTTCTTTTTTCCAGCACTTTAAATATGTCCTCCCATTGCTTCTGCCTGAGAAATTGGCTGTTAATCTTATTGACAATCCCTTAACATAATTCACTTCTCTCCTACTGCTTTCAAGAGTCTCTGTCTACGTCTTTTGACAGTTTGATTATAATGTGTCTCAGTGTGGATTTCTTTGAGTTTATCATACTTGGAGTTTGTTGAGCTTCTTGGACATGTACAGTCATCATATTTGGGAACTTTTTGGTTGTTATTTCCTTAAGTAATCTCTCTGCCCTTTTCTCTCTCTCTTCTCCTCCTAGGACTTCCAAAATGCATATGTTGATCAGGTTGATGGTACCCACAAGTACCTTAGGCTCTGCTCACTTGTCCTTTTTTCTTTCTGCTCCTCAGTATGAATAATTTCAATTGTCCCGTCTTCAAGTTTACTGATTTTTTCTTTTCTCTGTTCAAATCTGTTGTTGAACTCCTCTAGTGAATTTTTCATTTCAGTTATTGTACTTTGCAGCTCCAGAATTTCTATTTGGCTCCTTCTTATGATTTCTATCTCTTTATAATGATGTTCTGTCTCTTTAAAATGACGTTCATACATGATTTTCCCGATTTCTTTTAGTTCTTGCTGCAGAATTTCCTTTAGCTCTTTGACTATATTTAAGATTGTCAATTGAAAGTCTTTGTCTTGTAACTCGAATGGTCTTTTTCATGGATGGTTTCTACCAATTTATTTTTGCCCCTCAAAAAGGCCATATTTTCTTGTATCTTTGTATGATTTATGATTTTTTTGTTGAAAATTGTACAGTTGAATACTGTAATATGGTAACTCTAGAAATCAGATTCTCCTTCTTGAGAGATTGCTATTCTTGATTGTTGAAGGCAAGAGTTATCCATTTGTTAGTGAGTCTTCTAAACTTTTTTTGTAGGGACTGTATTCCTTGTTGTGTATGGTCACTGAAGTCTGTTCCTTTAGCTTTGTTCAGCTAGTGTTTTGACTGAGATGTCCTTGATGCCAGGAGCTAAACAAACAAATGAATAAAAAATAAACACTTTTCCCATTCTTTGTAGATTGACTATGTTGGAGCACTCTTTTAACACTTAGCCAGGCTTCTCACTTGCTGCTTGCATTGAGCCTGGAGATCATCCAACAGTGAAAGCTTAGGAGCTTCTCAGGTCTTTTTTGAGGATGTGTCTTGTCTTGGGCATGTGTGTGGCTTTCTAAATTCCCCAGTATACATAGGCTTTTTTGAATGTCCTAATTTCAATAAAAAAAAAATAGTCTCTCCCTAGCTTTTCCTCCTAGGCTTCAGGCAGTCTATTGTATATCTCAACCATAATCTTTTTCCCCAGGCAGCTGCAGGATTTTGTTAACCTTACAATGTTTTGAGCAATGTCCACCACTTTTCTGCCCTGAGTAAGTTGTGAGTTAGGTGAAACAGAGACACGCTTTGTGTCAGTGCTTCAGTAGCCTCCAGAAGGTTAGAACAGATGAACACAATGATTTGTGAATACAGTCTGCTCTGCTCCCTCTGGAACCAGGGCCAAGGTCCCACACTGGAAGCTAAAGCTGCTATCTTCAAGACTGTCACCCCACTAGAGATGTAAAAATGCTACAAAGATTTCCTACCATTTTTAAGTTACCTTTTTCTTGATTCAGCATTTTCTTGGTTACTCTAAATTTTTTACTATTTTCCAGAGTTCTGACAAAGTTAGTTTTGACAGTTTCTGAATTTTTTTTATGTTTCTGTGGAGGAATGGGTGTTTGGAACTGCCTATACCATTTTGATAACATCACTCTTTTTTTAATTGAGGTTTTGATAGTTTACAACATTGTGAAATTTCAGTTGTACATTATTATTTGTCAGTCACCATGCAGGTGTGCCCCTTCACCCTTTGTGCCCTCCCCCAATGCCACTTCCCCCTGGTAACCATCAAATAGTGCTCTTTCTCCATGTGTTTGTGTGTCTTCCCATATGAATGAAATCACACAGTGATTGCCTTTCTCTGTCTGACTTATTTTGCTGAACATAATACCCTCAAGGTCTATCCATGCTGTTGCAAATGAGAGATAATATCACTTTTTAGTAAGCTTTTTAATTTTGAAATAATTTCAGACTTCAAAAAGAGTTGCAAAATAGTACAAAGAATTCCCATATACGGTTTCCACAGCTTCCCCAAATGTTAACATTTTTTATGATTACAGAACAATTATCAAAACGAGGTAATTAGTGTTGATACAATACTGTTAGGAAATCTACAGACCTTATTCAAATGTTTCCAATTACCTCACTAATGATCTTTTTCAGGTCCAACATAGAATCCAGGATCACACTTTTCATTTAGTTTTCATGTCTCCTAAGTTTCCTCAGTCTAGGAGAGTTTCTGTCTTTCTTTGTCTTTCATAACTTCGACATTTTTGAAGGACATCATCTAGTCATCTATAGAATGTCTCTCAATGCTATTTCTTCATGGCTAAATTCAAGTACACATTTTTTAAAAGAACACCACAGAAGTGATGTTATGCCCTTCTCATTGCTTAATATCAGGAAGCATATGACATTGATATTGCAAAGATAGTTTAAAGGGTTCTCACCCAGCTTCCCCTCATGTTAACATCTTACGTAATCATGACATCTTCATTAAAACTAAAACTTTAACATTGTTACAATGCTATTAACTAAACTACAGACTTTACTTGGATTACCAGCTTTTATACTGTCCTTTTTCTATTCCAGGATACCACTTGCATTTAGAGGTAAATCACTTTTTCTACAATTATTCCCCCACTAACATAGCACAGGACTCCCACCCCTTCCCTCTCCACATTAGAACCTCCATACACTGATAATACGGTTACCAATGGCTACCAAGTTTCACTTCTCATATTCCCCCACCACAAGAGAGGAACTGCCCATAATTTCTGTGGTTCACATTCAAAAATCCTAAAGAAGGATTTTGATTGGATTGATTTGTGACAAATGGCTTCCACTAGAACAATCAGATATAGCTGAGAGGACAGTCTCATAAAGCAACACAGCTACTGGGAACCTACCCTAATGAAGTAGAGCTGTTCCTGCAGAAAGGGAATCATTGTAAACCGGCAGTGTCTCGGTTGAAGTCTACAACATTAGTGACTAAGTAGCCCATTCACCTCATTTCACAGATTAGGAAACTGAAGTCCGAAGAGGTAAGTAACTTTCCAAAGGTCCAGAGCTAGTTTTGAGCCAAATGAAGGCTACACCCAGGCCTGCCAACTCCAGTCCTAGACATTTGCCTCTGTATCCCTAGGACAACCATGATTTTGGTATTAATCCCAAGAATCAAAGAATTAGAAATTAGAAACAGTCTCAAAGTTTATCTAGCTCTTACTGATGAGTGACTTTCCCAGTGTATCTCAGCTGACCCCAGAGAAGCAAAAGCTATTCCTGTTTAATTTTCTCCAATATTGGATTTCAAAATAATTCACAATCAGCAGGTTAGGATGCAAACTATTTTACTTAGCAAAGAATTGGGTGGGGTGAGGGTGGGAGAGAAGGATGTCCATCAGCAGATTTGTAAACAACCTAGACTAAAACTATATAATAAAAAAACGTACAATCCATAAAAGAGAATGAAGAGATCTGTATGTATTGACACAGGAAGCTCTTTCATATACAGTGTTAAGTGAAAAACCAAATTCAAGTAAAAGCTGCAAATAATGTAAACCCGTTTGTGCAAGAGAGAGCAGGAACAGCAACTATCACCATACTGTTAGCAGTTTGCATCAATGGCGATGGAATGACAGAATATTTTTTATGCTCTTCGTTATACTTTCCTATAATGTTTTAATCTTTAAACAATGGGCATAAACTGAAAACAGTACGCTAAGTGAAAGAAATCAACGCAAAAGGTCACATAGTGTATTGTCCCATTTGTATGAAATATCCAGAATAGACAAATCCACAGGGACAGAAAGCAGATTAATGTTTTCCAGGGGCTGGTATGAGGGAAGGTGGGGACTGACTGCTTAATGGATATGGGATGAAAATGTTTTGGAACTAGATAAAGGTTATGGTTGCACATTGTGAATGTACTACCTGCCAGGGAATTGTACATTTTTAAGTGGTTAATTTATGTTATACCATTTTTGCCTCAATTTTTTAAAAAAATCTTTTCCTGAAGTGAGGAAATCTCAGTCTCCATATATACTCTACGGTGAGCTTTGGACAAATTGCTTCTCTTTGGTACCTCAGTTAGTTCAGCTGCCAAATAAAAAGAGTCAGAGCAGCTGGTCTTTAAAATCCATTCCGGCTCTAACACTGTGATTCTGGACATACTCAACTTGTATTCATTCCTCTGTAATTCAGGCTAAGACTGCACAAGTTATTTTTTTGGTAGATACATCACACCGTAGACCTAATGCTAAGAGGAAAGAAGAGGTAAGCCACTCCTTCAAAGATCACAAAGGTATAGATTTATTCAAGCCCAACAACGAACAGCAAGTGATTACAGAAAGAGCGTAAGAGAAAGCAAGTCAGAAGCATAAAGGTAATAATCATAGGTAACATGTTTGAGTATCTGCCATGGGTTAGACACTATGCTAGATGCCTTATGAATATTATTTATGTTTTCAAAGGCAATCCTTAGAAGAAAAATGTGAAGCACAGAAAGGGTAAGTAACTTGCCCAAGGACCCACAACTAGTGACGAGCAGAAGTGGTGTTGAAATGCAGGTCTATTTATACTCCAAAGTCCATGTTCCTTCCACTTACTCATGCTTTTTTCCAAAAAGAAGAAAGACTCAAAGAAGATGCCCTGGTGCTGGAGGCAGGGAAATGCAAAGCAAACTGGAAAGTAAAGTGAAAAGGGAATGATCGATAAGAATCCAGGATGACCCCTGTGCTTGACAGTGGAGCCTCCCTGCGCCAGTTTCCATTCTGATGCTCTGGTATGCCTGCTGTACAGCTATGTGTGACAAACTGTGTTCTTTCACCATAACCCCCTAGAAACAAAGTTTCACCGAGTTGAAAGAATCTTCTACCTATACGTCCATGAAGGAAGTCTAAAAACCATTGCATTGGATATTATTTTGTTCTTTCATTTTAACAAAGAAAGGAGCTCAACAGAAAAATGAGTAACTTCCAAAATAGATAAAGGAGAGATAGAGAAAAATAATTAGAATCAGTTGAAAGAATGAGTGCTATTTGGAGGATAAAATATTTAAAACAAGCAAATCTACAGGTGTTTAGATAAAGAATCAAAGTGACAATCCAGTAATCTGAAGAAGCTGAAACTGCGAGGGAGCACTAGAGACCAGCTGTGGTGTTCCCAACATGAGAAGTTGCCTGATAAAGGAAATTTAAAGTTTTGAGAAGTGGGAGAAAAGCAAGTCCCAGACCTTCATTTGGAAAGAACACCAGACCACTTGCTGGTGAATAGTCACTTGGCTGAAGTCAGGGAACAGCCAGTGGACCAACGGGCTAGTGAATCTGGAGGGAACAATGGCAGCAGCTTCATATGGAACCAAAGAAAAAAATGGAAAAGGGAAGGCAGTCAACGCCCCAGAATGGAAGATTTGTTAATCAGCCTGAAGAAAAATGCTTTAGAAATAGCGTAGCCCTAACAACTCTAAGTGAACAAATTTTCAAATCAAAATCATCAAGTAAGGAAGGAAAGCCTCGAATAGGGGGAATAGAAAGAGCAAACAGCATGTACGGAACCAAAGAGCCAGAAGGACCACCGCGTGTGATCGGACAGGTGTTTCATTGGCTGAGACAGCCCAGCCAGGGGGTGAGCAGATCTGAAATCTAGGCCATGCAGCTGCTCACCAAGCTGGCTGCCTGTGGGGTTACATCCTCCCGGAGCCTTTCCATCCAGATTGGAAAGGAAGAAGTAAAACTATCTTTATTCACTGACAGCATGACCATATATGTAGAAAAGCCTAAAGAGTCTACCAAAAAACCCTGTAAAACCAACAGCACGGTCACAGGATACAAAGTTGACATACAAAAATCAACTGTACTTCCACATACTGGCAACAAAAAATTGGAAATAAAAATTTTAAGTCCATGTACACTAGCATCTAAAAGCATAAAACAATTAGGGATAAATTTAAATAATAGTTGCCTAGGATTCCCTATGGTTGAAAATGAAAGTGAATACTTCCGTTAGCCTAATAAACCCTCAGCATAGATATCACTATAACTACTGTGTGAGTGATGAGGTAGAGAACAGGAGAAGGGGAGAAGGAGGCTGACATTTGTTTGAGCTTTCATTTTTGGGTTCTCGAGTTAGAGAGAGTTAGAATAGATCAAGGGAGAAGGATAAACACCAGCTAAATGACTCTGAAACTCAGCCTTCTATGTCCATAACTTTAGTTTTATAAAAGTTCAGAGCCTTGGTCCCCAGAAGATGCCACTGACGCTCTGGGAGTAGAGAAGGTGAGCCTGAGGAGGGCACTTAGTCTGATTAAAAGATAATTTTCTAGTTACAAAGGTCTAACTAAGATCAGATTTCTCTTCCCTCTAACTGAGACCACTGATTCACGAGAAATAAGTAAAACAAAAATAAGCTGTACTTGCTACCTCCCATTCTCTCTATGTCCAGTAGGGAGAAAAAGGGGAGACCCCTACCCCAAAACGGGGAAGGAAACTTACAGCTTCTCATCGTTCCAGTCGGGCCTCAGCATCCACTTAATAGAGTAGGTATTGTTGTAGACATCTATGGGCCCCTAAGAAACCAATCTCCCTCATCTCATCTGGGGAGGTCCAGAAATTCTGCCAGTAGATCCCAACTGGCCTAATAGTGGCTCTACAGACCAGGTGCAGTCCTACTACCTCTGGCTGCCCAGAAGAGAAAGCCATGGGGTTATCCTGCTTTGAGAGGACTAAGCAGGACATTATGACTTACTGACAGTGGCCAGAGACTAAGGGACTGGACTGCCCATGCTCAAGTCATACATTGAGCCTTTGAAGATACATCATTCAAAACCAAGGACAATTTTATATTTCAGGTATAGCGTTGGCCTCTAAATTCAAATTGTTGCATTATAATAAGTTGAGTTTGCCTTCTTCAACTAATTCAGGAGACAACATGGAGACTAACAGGGAAAAATCTCATTTAAGATGATAGATGTGTGGGTGTCTCAGCCTGGAAAGGGACACGTGACCCTATCCTGGCCAATGGGACCTGGGTTGGGGGAGATGTCTACAGGCAAGCTGCTAGGAAGAGTTTTCCTCCATGATCAAAAGAGAAGCTGGAGGGTTTGGAGTAGGGGAGTTTTTTGGGGGTTTTGGAGATAATTGTCTAGAATATAATGACTGGAACTATGGCAGCCATCTTGAAACCACAGGAGGACAAGTGGAGTATAACATAGCAGAAAAACAGTCTGTGCCCAAGATTGCTAAGCCACTGTCCAACCCTGGAATAACCTGCCTCCAGACACCACGTTATAGAACACAGCAACAATAAATGTAAGCCACCTGTTAGTAAGCATTCTAACTTATCACAGTGAAAAACATCCTAACTAATGCACAGGTCAATAAGAAAAAGACAGTTCAATAGAAAATTGAATAAAGGATACAAATAGAAAACTCACGTGAAAGGAATAGAGATAGCCAAGAAATAACTTAAAAGATGTTCAACTTTACTACTAATAAAAGAAACACATGTTCAACTTCACTACTAACAAAAGAAACACAACCAAACAAGATTTTTTTGCCCACCAGCTTTATAAAAATTGGTAATTCTAGAATTGATAAGCATTTGAGAAAAGAGGACTTCCCAGATTTTTGGGTAGATTGCAAATTGGTACGCTGGTACAATTTAGCAATACTTATTAAAATTTTAAAGTACACACACTTTAACACAACAATTCTACAGAAATACTCACGCATGAGCACAAAGAAGTTTGCACAAGGATGTTCAGTACTACACTGTTTGTTAAGCCAAAAAAAATCTAAAATAGTTCAAAGTCCATCAGTACAGAAATGAGTAAATAAATTATAGTCCGCTCTACTGTGGAATAGCCACAATCGTACAAAATAATGGGCTAAATCTGTGTATCCTGACATTTGAATCTATCCAAGATATACTGTTAAGAAAAACGTGCAAGTTTCAGAAGGGTAGGTATGCATTCCATTCTCTTTTTTTCTTTAAGTCAAATCCTTTTATATGCACTGAAATAAATCTGGAGCAGTATATAACAAAGAATTAGCACTAGGAGGATGATATGAGGGCCTTCAATTTTAAACTTTATACATTTCTGTGTTCAGGAGTGTGTGTGTGTATGTGTGCATTTACTGCTTTTGCAATTAGAAAAAAATTGCTTTTCAATCTCATTAATTTACAGAAAGGGCTGGTCTTCCCTCAGCATTCACAACTATCCTAAGAGGGTTGTAGCCAATGTCCCAACTCTGTCCCCAGATATTATGGAGCCCAACCTTCTGGATCCAGCCTGGGAACCTGTCTCCTGGGATCCAGCCAGGGAACCTGAAAGTAAGGCGAGACTGGCCCTATGGTCAGTAAGGGGAGTTCTGAAAGACAGCATCCAGGGGCAAAAGCTAAAGAGATGGCCAAAGGGCTTGCCCCAAGGGGCCAGAGAGAAGTAAAATCCACTGGATAGGAACTTCTGACACCTACCTAAAGCCAGCTGGCACCGAAGGGAGGGTGGTTAGTGGTTCTGAAGAGCTGAGGCAAAGTATGGCTCACAGAGCATCTGCCACCTCAGAGGCCTGAAGGGAGGAAGCTATGAAGACAGGGAGCTATCAGTGAATAACCAGAGTATAAAGAGGCAATAAAGAATCAGGCTTATTTCAATTTCCCATTAAAATGGTTTCAGATTTTAAAAAAGAAAAAACATTTACCGTCTTAAAGTATACAGTTTTTTAGGTGTAACAATTTCTTTCCGGTCATAGGCCTGTGAAAATTTGCATACTGCTCTGATGCAAATAATTTTTTTTGAGTGTCTCATTATATTTCATCGGCTCAGAGAGATTTTATAGAATCAAGCCCCGTCTCTGGTCCTTTGACATCTGATTTTGGTAAATGACCCTCATATTGGAGAGTTGCTGTCAGATGGTACCCCCAAACCCCTGAAGCATTGAGCCGGGAGGAAGATGCTCCCTTCACCATTTCTATCCCCCGAAAGCTCATTGTCCGAAGTCGCTGGGGCAGTCAGCCATTTCCTAGTGCAGCGAGGCTGGGTGAGAAGTCCTTTTTAGGCAAGGCATTAAAAGGAGTTGGCTGAGCAGATCTAAAATACCTTGGTCAACAGGGCGGAGCCAGCCCTGGAGCAGAAGTATTACTTCACAGTTGCATCGGCTTCCTGTGGCTGCCAATAGAGGCAGCATCTGGCGGCCAGCCTACCGCAGAGAAGAGGGAACTCCACGGAGAAGAAAATAGCAACGAGGCCCCAAAGGTGGAAGTGCAGCCTGAGAAACTTCAGCTGGCTGGGACTGCTCTGCCAGCTCGCATTGCCACTCTGCAGAGCATGGCGTATGGCACCCCTTGGGCTTTACAATACTTGATATGCGTCCTATGGTAAGCATGTTCCATAAGCACTTTTCAGGTATTGTTTAATCCATATCGTTTATCTCAGATCATAAGGCTATGAAGCAGGTGCTGTTATTTTGTCCATTTTTCAGACGGAGAAACTGAAGCTCAGAGAGGTAAAATAACTTGCCCGAGGACTCACAGCCAGGAAACAGAGGAGCTGGGATTTGAACCCCCTGCGTGGTCAGCTGCGGAGCCCAGATCACCACAGCAGCAACCTGAGTTCTCAAGTGGAGATCAAGATGATGAGGTAAAGGTGAGTGCTGCCTCTGACGGCCACTGTGGATTGGAGCAATCTCGTCTCCTCCCTTGGAGGTAAAATTTTGGGTCTTGCTTCCTTACACACAACCAAATGACTGCAATTCTAAAAAGAGATAAATATAAAAACAAGAAGTGAAACACTGCAGACACCTGAAACTCGACCATTTCTGCAAGCTCGAGCTAGCGGAGCTGCCCCACAACAGAAATAGTTCTGTCCTGTGGAGATAGGCTTTGTTTTGCTACATGGCTGCATATGCAGTGAAGTGATATCAAGTCCTGAGGGTCCACTCCTTTGATGAGTTAAGCACACAAAGGCCTACATTTTGATATAATCTGATAGCATGTAGTTAAGTCCTGGACAAACGGCAACTGTGAGGAAGTGATAAACCCAACTTCCTGCACAACGCTGCCTGAGATAACACTTTCCATGGACTGGAAGGAAAAAAAAGAGACATGATTGCTACAGAATTGAAAAGGAACTATTCCGTTCTTAACACATAACCCCTTTTTCATGTGGTCCCAGCCACAGCAAAGCAAATCTGATGGCAGTCAGGTGACTATGTAGTAATTCCACCTATGACTTAACTCTGACTTTTATTCATGGATAAAATCAGTCACTGGAGATTCATTTGATTTTTCCCTCTTCAGTATACTTTAGTTCAAGCTCGAAATCTCGGTATCCTCTTGGTCAGGAGATCTTCCCTGAAGTTCACTGAGAACTCAGATTGAGAGAGTTGAGGTTGCATTAACTGGCTCAATGGTGTTCCCACCGAGTCATTCAAGAGATCGATTCACTCTGAATAAACACACATTGGAATAGTTGCCAGTTTACCGAAGGACCAAAAGCTATTTCCGCAATGCCAGAACAGGGTCAAAGGGACAATCTCCCTAAGCGTTCTCATAGGTTGTGTCGTATGTAAACAACCAGCAAGAGCTGACTGTGCTGGGAATTTTCTGTGAATGCATTCCTTCATTCACTAATTTTGCAAATAGTTGCTGAGTGCCTACAAGGTGCTAGGAAATACAATAGTGAACAAAAAAGAGACAGCCCCTGCCCTCAAGGACTTCCCAGTCTAGGTACGGAGGCAGATAGTGAAGCAAATATACAAATATAAGTAAATCACAGATTATATTGAGTGCTCTGAAGAGAAAAGGACAGGGTGGCCTGATTTCGGTTTAGACGGGCTGGTCAGTGGAGACCTCCCTGAGGACGTGATATTTAGGCCCAAGTCATCCAAGCAGACCAAGAGCCGGGGAAGAGAGCTCCAGCAGAGAAATCAGCCTATCTCAAGGTTCTGAGATGGGAGAGAGCTCGGTCCCTTTGAGGAACTAAGGAAAGACCTCCGTGTCCAGAATAATTTAAGTCAGGAGAGCAAAGGTGCGATACGAGGCTGGGAAGTGAAGAGAAGCCAGATCAGGTGAGGCCTGGTAGGCCACCTGGAGTTTGGCTGTATCCTGAGCACACTGGGGAACATTCCACTAATACCGCTGACCTCTACCAGTGTTCTGCATCTAGAATGTTTTCTAGGCGAGGATCTCAAAGAGAACGCAGCAGCCCTAACATCCTTGGGGAAAATTTGTGAGAGAAAATACCTACCAGTAAGTTGGAGCCTCAAAGGTATTCCCCTAAGTTCAGCCAGTTCGGCCAAGCCACAAACTGGGATGGGAGAAAATCAGGATGATAAAAAGTCAAGGAGCAATTGAGTCACATGTCATTTTATTATTTTACTGTGATTATGGAGTCACACAGCTCTTACATCTAGATAGGACCTTAGCAGTCAGGCGGACCAGTTCTCTTGTTTTACAAGGGAAGAAATTAAGGCCCAGGAACTGACTCTGAAGCTCCCTTTGCTGCAGTCATGGGGAAGGGAAAGTCAGTGCCCCAGTGTTGAGAACCTCGCTGAGGACGGTGGGTCTGGAAACCTGGGCTTCCAAAGTGCAAAACCAGTTTCAAGTTTTCCGTCTTCAAGTCTTCTTAATATGTTGGCTCTATTCCACAATCGAGTGACTTAAAGAGCTTGAAGGCACGGGTTAATCAAAGCCTTGTTTCCTTCTCTCGTGTATTTACAAGTCCTGAGCCCTTGTGTCTCTGAGAACCTGCTCTCTGTGAGCCCCACTGGCTGCCTAGCCCTCAACTCTAGGGATTTTGAAGCGCTGGGTGTGATTAGCCATCTGCTTTTGGCTCTAAGGCTCCTGGCAAAGGATCCTGGCCTCCTTCAAGTGAAGCTGAAGAACTTGCTGGTTTGAGATTGAATTAAGTTACTAAAAAAGGACGACACCTCAGAGCCAATCAGACACTGTCTTTGCTATTCCGACAGCTTTCCAACTTGGGGTTGATTGGACTCCTGCTATGCGATAGCTTTCTGACCCGCGCAGAATTTCATTTAGTTGACCTCAGATAAAGTCCTTTACTCCTCCAGGCCTCCACTTCCCTTCAGATGATGCCCAAGGCCCCTGCAGTTCCAGCATTCTACACGTCCAAGATAAACCGAAGAGTTTGGAATCTTGACAGAAAATGCCCTTAACACCTCACTTTCTATAATGAGGTGGAAGGAAGCAGGAAGGAGGGCAGGAGAAAAGTGGGGGAGGAGGGGAGAGAAAGAGGGAAGGGAAAAAAGGAAGTAAGAGAGGGAAGAAATCATTAGTGAACAAACTAAGAAAGGAAAAGATGGAAAAAGATGTGCTTTCCAAACCTCTCTGCAGTGGGCTTGAGCGGTGAATAAGCTTTCGCTTATGTAGCTATCAAAACACAGCCCAGGGCAGTATACCCAGGCCTCCTTTGCAGACCTTGACTCTGGAAGTGGAGAATGGCTTGTGCGTCAACAATCTCTGTTTAAAATAGCAAATGAAGTTTCAAGAAAAAAATTGTTAGAGAAGAGTGATCATTTTTTTCTTCTAAATTTGAAATACTTTATATTGCAAGGATTTTGTGAATGGTTGACATTTATGAAAACCACTTAGCCCAAGGCCCAGCACTTAGCAAGTGCTCAGAAAATGTTATAAAATGCTGTAATTCATACTAAAAAGAACTACTGGTCCAGGCATCAAAGAACCTGAAATCCAGACGTCTGTATAGCCACGCGGTTTAAGCAAGTGTCTCCGCCCTCTGAGTCTGTTGTCTAGTTTGTAAGCCAAGTGGATGGAATTGAGTTAGGTGCACATGGGGCTTTTCCAGCTGGTATTCTCCAAGTCCATTTCTAACGTGTTAGTGCCTCCATGTTTGAATTGAACATTAATATCATTTTCAGGAAAAGAATTTCTTTCTCACATCATATTATAAAGCACTTATATAACTTCACAGAATACTTCTCTTTCTTTCCCTAAATTGGTAGATTTCGAAGCAATAAAATTAAAGGGAAGTAAATGGGATTAACATCTGCGTAAAGGACCAGTTGGGGGGCAAATTTTGAGCAAATAATTAAAATGTAAATCGTCTTGAGAAATGTCAAGTGAGGGAGTCCAGTCCTGCTACTGCGCTATTTGGAGGACGGTCAGAGTTTGCCCAAACTCCGCTGGCTCTTGACCCAATTACTACATCCGCTGAGGCCTCAGTACTTCCTAAAACTGGATTTCAAACACCTCTGGAAGGCTGTCATTTCCCTGAGGGCTTCTCTTCAAGTAAAATTGTTTTTGCCTTCCCAAACTGAGTCAACACATCTGTTCTTACCTATCTTAAAAGCTTCATCGACTCAACAATTGTCCAAAAGGAAGAGGGAAAAAAAAAAAAAGCTATTGTTCCATGAAAAATTTTGGCAAATCTTATGAAAACACATTCTTAAAACATCTCTCATTTCTGAGAAACAAAGTAAAATGTATGAATTGTTTTTTATTTCATGACTAACAAAATGATTCATGGCTACAGTGAGGTATTTTGACCATATCTACATAAAACAAGTATGAACATTCAATTGAAAAAGTAAAAATAACCCAAGTAGAAAAACAAACTTTGAGTACCTCCTCTCTAAAAGGCACAGAACTTGGCCTCAAAAAAACTAGGCAAGTTGTCATGCGCAATTTTAAGCTATTTGGGTGTTAGTTGTAGTTTCTATGCCCTGGGAAGTTTCTTTACAACTACTTTTCTGTGGTATCCAATTCAGGAGCCACTAGCCACATGTGGCTACTAAGCACTTTAAATGTGGCCAGTCAAACTGAGATGTTCTGTAAGGGTAAAATACACACTGGATTTAGAAGACTTAGAACAAAAAAAAAGAATGCAAAATGTCTCCTTAATAATTTTAGATTGATTATATATTGAAACAAGACTATTTTAAATATATTGGGTTAAAAACATATTATTGAATTAAATTCATCTGTTTCTTTTCACTTGTTTAATGTGGCTATAAGAAAATCTAAAATTACAGACATAACTCGGATTTGTGGTTCATGTTATATTTCTTTGGGGCACTGCTGGCTTAAACTCTTGGTTGATTGTTTATTCTAAGGTTTAGAAGCCACCTAAGAATTCTTAGTCACAAACGTCTTATTCTTATTTCAAAAAAGATTCTGTCTAGTGTGGTCTTATAGGTTTGTAACTAGAAACTAAACTCCTAAAAGTACATCTGGAATGATAAATATTTAAATGAAAAGATGTTCACGTTAAATTCAGTGGGGGAAAAAAGGTTAAAAGACAACGTATAATGAAAAAATGTTCACCCTCACTCATAATTAAAGAAATACAATTAAGACAAAGTATGGCAAATATTTAAAAGTTTCATAATAACTACTGTTGATGCTAATGAGGGGAAACAGGCATTTTCATATGCTATTTGTAGCAGTATAAATGGGTACAAGTTCTTAGGAGGGCAATTTAGCAAGAGCAATCAAAATTTAAAATGTACATACCCTGTGATCCAGGATTCTCATTTCAGGAACATTTATGCAAAGATGTGTCACAAAGACTTTGTAATAGCAAAAGACTGTAAATGATCTAGTGGTTCATAAATAGGGAACTGCCTAAAAGTTTTGGTACGTTCATATATTGGAATACTATGCTGCTAAGAAAAATGATGGCAGTCTCAATATTATTAGTAGTATTAAGAACTATAATATTAAGAAATAGTAGATGAAAAAGCACAGTGCAGGAATCAGTTATTTGCTCAGAATTATCTGAGATTATGTTTTCTGCCCACAGATGGAATGAAAGTTTAAAACAATCATTAAGTTGAATTATAAGAAAAAAAATTATTCTTTTTGATCCTCTGAATTTAGGGGACTAAACATTTATACCTACTCCATTTGTGTTTATAGAGGTCTTTCTGGAATCAGGATGAATTGAAGAGGGGGTAAGACTAGAAGACGTGTTATGTAAGGGCCTGGCACACAGTAAGCACTCAATAAATGCTTGTTATTGTCATTATTAATCATAATAATTCAAGTTAAAAGAGATGCAGACTAAACCAAGGAAGTGACAGCAAGAAAAACAAAAGAGAGAGAGAGAGCCATGAAATAACTATGGAAGAAGTGGAACTGACAGGACTTGGTGACCGAAAGGAGACAGTAAGCTAGAGCAAGCCTCCAGGGTAATTTCCAGGGTGGGCTGGAGGAGCCAGATGTCTGTGACAGGAAACTCAGGAGAAGGAGGAGCTGTGAGAAAAAGGTAAATTCAATTTGGGACATTATAAATTTAAAGAGACCTGTGAATCTCCAAACGTGTCCCCTGAGGAATTGGATCTATCCCTGCAGAACTCAGTGAGAGAGGACAAGGCTAGAGAAATGCCTTTGGGCATCCATCCTCACTGTAGAGGTGGTGCGGGAGTTAAAGCTATGGGTTTGGATGAAGTTTCTCAGGGAGAGCTAAGGACAAGACCCAGGGAACACAATGCTTAGGAGATGTTATGGGTTGAACTGTGTCCTGCCCCCCAAATTCATATGCTGAAGTCCTAACCCCCAGCAACTCAGAATGTGACCTTATTTGGAACTAGGGACATTATAGACATAGTCAGTTAAGATGCAGGCATTGGGGAAGGAAGGTTAATCCAATATGATTGGCATCCTTATATCAAGGGGGAATTTGGACCCAGAGGCATGCACACAGGGAGAACACCGCAAGACAATGAAGGAAGAGATCAGGGTGATGCTTTTACAAGCCGAGGAACCAACCTTGCTGACACCTTGATCTCCAACTTCAAACCCCCAGAACCATGAGACAATAAATTTCTGTTATTTAAGCCACCCAGTTCATAGTACTTTGTTATGACACCCCTAGAGAATAAATAAGGAAGGTAAACAAAGAATGAAAATCTAAGAACACCGAGATGGTGAGGTTCAAGAAAGGAGGAAAGCCAGAAAAGGATGGCAACATCAAGCCAAGAACAGGAAAGAATTTCAAAGGGAAGTCATGGTCAACAAAATCAAATGTTCCCAAGAGGTCAAGCAGGGGGACAGAAAAGGTGACTCCTGGCAAGGCAACAGAGAGGTCATTAGCAACTTGGGAAGAGCAGTTTCAGAGGAGTAAAAGAGAGGGAAGCCAGATTGTAGTTGAGTGAATAAGAAGCGAGGAAGAAAAATAGACTTCTCAGAAGTTTGAGGAAGGAAAGAAGAGGATAAAGGAAGTTAAAGAGAGATCATTGGGTCACATATTTTTTCAATGGGAAAGATTTGGTATAGCTAGTTGACAAGGACAATGAGCCAGTGGAGAGGGAAAGGTTGAAGGAGAAACACACTAGGCACCCCTTATCCATGGTTTTGCTTTCTGTGGTTTCAGTTACCCATAGTCATCTGTGGTCTGAAAATATTAAATGGAAAATTCCAGAAACAAACAACTCATAAGTTTCAAATTGCACGCCATTCTGAGTAGTGTGATAAAATCTTGAGGAGTCCCACTCCATCCTGCCTGGGACGTGAAGCTTCCCTTCGTCTAGTGTATCCACACCGTATACTCTACTCGCCCATTAGTCCCTTAGTAGCCGTCTCGGTTATCAGATTGACTGTTGCAGTATCACAGTGCTTGTGTTCAAGTAATCCTTATTTTATTTAATAATGGCCCCAAAGCACAAGAGTTGTGAGGCTGGCAATTCAGATATTCTCTCATTGTGCCTAATTTATAAACTAAATTTTATCATAGGTATGTATATATAGGAAAAAATGTAGTATATATAGGATTCAGCACTATGCACAGTTTCAGGCATCCACTGGGGGTCTTGGAACGTATTCCTTGTAGATAAGAGGGGACTACTGTAGAGATAGAGAAGATGGAGACGAAGATGAAGAGGATAGAGAAGGAAAAGGGGGAGGAAGAAGGGGGAGGAAGGAAAGATAGAGATAGAGATGATGGACATGGAAATAGAGATGAGAGAGAGACAGAGAAGAAGGGGGAGGGGAAGAGAAGTAGAAGAAGAAGAAGAAGGGAGGAAGGGAGAAGGAGAAAAGATCTGGGGGACCCCAGAGAAGCCATTCTGATGACTGGGCTGGTGTGATTAGGGACAGACATATCACATTTCCAGACAGCAGTGGCAGCAAGGCCAAGGGCAGGGTCTGAGGTCCACAACTGGGAATGGCAGTGGCAGAGGCAATGGGACACACGGAGGCATCCCACCTTCCAGCGTGGCAGCAGCAGTGTCCTCGCCAGGCTGATTTTGTAGCATGATTTTGACCATGGCCCTGACTGCAGCCCTTGTTTCTGTTTTCTTAGCTGCTTCTCTAGCCTCTCTGGGGATTCTGGGAGCTGCCCGCTGTCTTTCTGATCACTTCTTTTTCTGTTTCGATCAACCTGAGTCAGCTTCTGTTGTTCACAACTAAGAACTTTGCCTGATTCAATGATGCTGAGCACTTTATAAGAATGAACCATTTGATCCTCCCCAAAAATCTGAAAAATCTAGGTTTATATTATCATCTCCATCTTGCCAATGTGGAAACCGAGAGACAAAGAGCTTAAGGAACTTGCTCAATGTCACAAAGCTAGTAGGTAGCATAGCCAGGCTCAAACCCAGGCTATTTGCCTCCAAAGCACTTAACCACTGCATTCCACTGTCCTTCACCTAAGCAAGCCCCACGGTTCCCATGACCACACGCCCTCTATACATCCCTACCAAGCCCATTCATGTCCTCCGGGATGCCAAGATGGAGTTAGGAGTGCAAGAGCTTACTAGGGAGAGGGAGACAGTGTGAGAGAGAAAGGAGGAGGCTGCAGGATTGGGCAGGGAGAGCCTCAGATCACAATACACATCTGACAAGGGCTCGGCCACTCAATGCGGAGTTTTGGAGCACGAAGATTGCTCATCTGCGAAGTCTCACATCAGACAGAAATAACTAGACCTGCCCTCAGCATGCTCTGTCATTGGCTGGGGGCTGCCCGGGAAGAGCACCGCCTCAGCTCCAAGCTGTGGTGGCTCCCAGAGGTGCTGCCACTAATCGCGCTCCTCCCAGCTGAGTCAGGCTCTTTCTTGAAGGGAGAGCTTAGTGGCACTCATCCATTGCTGCCACACCTACCACTCCCTTCTTTTCTCTTGGAATACCAGGGATTAAAAAACTGAACGAAAGAACCCCGTTCGGCTCTCCTCCACCATGGTTTGTGTGGGGTTTGAGTTCCCAGGGCACCCACTCTGATCTCAATCCACTTGATCTTACACACATCAGTGATCCCAAGTCTTCAAAGAGATTTAAAATAGCTGCTCCTCAAATAACAAGAATAATAACAACAACAATAATAATAATAATAGAGGTCCCTATTATAAATATTCATTTATAATTCTAGTTCATTAGAAAAACTTAGCTCTCAGGTACCTCTGAGACTTCATAGCTCTTCTTCCAGTTTTTCCCCAATAAGGAATCCCAGCAGCTCATATGTTGCGTGAATGGCCAGGCAACTTCTCAAAATGGCCCAACCACTTGCTGTTGGGACACCGTAGCAGAAGACATTAAAGCTGAATGAAGGCGCAAACGGCCGTTCCTTAGAATAACTCCCTGCCTTAGTGCCTTAGTGCTGGAATTATAGTGGTTGTGGTGGTTTTGAAATATGTCTCCAAATTCTTTTACAATTCTCCCTTCAAATGATGGAGCTTAACTCCCTTTCCCTTGAGTAGTGACTTGCTTCTAGTAAATAGAATGGGGCAAAAGTGACGATATGACTTCTGAGACTAGGTCATAAATGCGGCTTCCTCCTTGGTCTCTCTTGGATCACTCACTCTGGAGAAAACCAGCTGCCATGTGGTGAGAACACTTAAGGGCCCTGTGGAAAGGCCCAGGTGGTAAGGAAACAAGGCCTCCTGCCAACAGCCATGAGAGGGGGCCATCTTAGAAGTGGATTCTCCAACTTCGGTCAAGCCTTCAGATGACTGCGACCCCAGTGACATTTGATTGCAACTTCCATGAAGACCCCAAGCCACAACCACCCAGTCAAGCTACTCCCATATTCCTGACCTCCAGAAACTGTGAGAGGATGAATACCTGTTGTTGCTTGGAGCCATCAAGTACTGGGGTCATTTGTTACCTAGCAGTAGACAAGACAAACATGGTCCCTGTCCTCCTTCTGGGGATGGATAATAACCTATTATTGCACAAATGTGGCAGCACTGTGAGTTGAATCCCGCCCAGCAAACCTGTACGAATGCTAGGCTGTCCCACCAACGTGGAATGCGGGAAGGAGATGCGTTATATTATTGTGTGGATCGTGACTGGGATATCGATTTGGAGTCTACTTTGTCACTCAGAGGTACAGCTTTTTGTCAGGCCATGATCATCGAAGAGACTGTGGCAAATGATAGTGGGCTCTGGAGCTGTAAGACCTAGTGGATTCAGGTCAGAGTGAGTGTCATGGCAGCCCAAACCCCGCACAAACCATGGGGAAGGAAGAGCAGAAGCCAACAGCTTCACAGAGGAAGCTGGTCTTCAAAGACTACAGGAGTGCAGAGAGAAGCAAAGGCAAGAGACCGTGTGTCTCCAGGGAGACCGAGGCCCAGAGAGGGCCTCTCAGCTGTCCGTCTCCTGTGAGCCAACTGGACTTCCAGGATTGCATTCCATGAGGTATTCATATATGTAAAAATTTTTTTTTCACTAAATCTACCTTTTACTTAAGCTAACTAGCTGAGTGGGTTCAGTCTTTGCTTTCAGACGATCTCTGAGATATTCCACTCCAGCCTCCTACCTGGTCTCCCCACCTCCAGTATTCATCCTCTCCAGTGCACCCCACGTGGGACACCAGAGGGGTCTTCTTATGAAGTAATCACTGCTTCATCACCTCACCTTCTCCTCCACATACACACAAACCTTTGGTAGTTCGCACTCCTACAGGTGAAGTATCTCAGCCTGGCATTTACCGCCCTCTTCAGTCTCGCTCCAGCTCACGTTTTCCTGACTCCCCTGCTTATACCCCATTGCTAGATAAATGGAAAACCCTGAAGTACCTCCAATGTGTCTTGCTTTTCAGACTTCAAACTTTTTTTTGAGTCACTCTCTCCACCTGGAAGCCCATTCCTCTCCTCATCTACCTCACTTCATTCTAGCTATCCAACAAAGATGTTCTTTTTTTTTTTTTTAATAAATGTGCTCTCTTTTTTTTAATGCTTTTTTTGGTGAGGAAGATTGGCCCTGAGTTAACATCTGTTGCCAACCTTCCTCTTTTTTTTTTTTTTCCTCCCCAAAGCCCCAGTACATAGCTGTATATCCTAGTTGTAAATCATTCTAGTTCTTCTATGTGGGATGCTGCCACAGCATGGCTTGATGAGTGGTGTGTAGGTCCATGCCCAGGACCTGAAGCAGTGAATTCCAGGCTGCCGAAGAGGAGTGCGAGAACTTAACCACTTGGCCACGGGGCTGGCCCCAAAGATGTTCTTAAATGCTTCTCCATGAAATGGTCTCTGATCCTCTCAGATGGTGTAGGGTTTCTCTCCTCTGAATGCCTCAGTTATGGCATTGGTAGGATAAAAGTCCTTTTCTGTCTATATTGTAATCACGTATGTATGTAGCTCATCATCTCTCACAAGTTATAAGCTTCCTGAGGATGAGAACAAGATTATTCATCTTTACATCAACTTGGTCCTAAGTGCCCTTCTCTATTCACTCTATCCTCTCTCCTTAAGTGATCTCATGATCTGTAACTTCGTCCACCATTTACACACTGATGCCTGCAGCCCAGACCTCTCCTCTGAATGCCAGACCTCTGCTCTCACAGGCCCAAGTGACAGACCCACACAGGTGTCTTAAGGTTCCTCACACTCATCATGTTCAGTGGAAACTCATCATAATGCCTCCCACCCGACCCAGACCTCCTCCAAGTTTCCTTTCTTAGTAAAGGCCACCCCCCCAACAACCAGCCATCCAATTCTGCAAGCCAGAATCTAGGAGTCGTCCTTGAACTCTCCTGTCTGTCAACCTCTGTGTCTAATCCATCAGCAGGACTTACTGATTTTGCCTTCTAAATAGTATTCAAATCCTACAACATTCCTCCTTCTCCACTGTCACTTCCTGAATCCTAGCTGTCATCATCCTCACCTTGCCCACCATCTCCCATCTGGTATCCTAACCAGGCTCCCCATATAAACTCTAGCCTCACATCTCCAATCCAGTCTAGGCCATGTGGATAGAATGGCATTTGGGTTGGGTTTTCTTTTTTTTTTTTTTGAGGAAGATTAGCCCAGAACTAACATCTGCTGCCAATCCTCCTCTTTTTGCTGAGGAAGACTGGCCTTGAGCTAACATCCGTGCCCATCTTCCTCTATTTTATAGGAGGGACGCCTGCCACAGCATGGCTTGATAAGTGGTGCGTAGGTCTACGCCTGGGATTCCACCGGCGAACCCTGGGCCGCCTAAGTGGAGTGCACGAACTTAACAGCTGCACCACCAGTCTGGCCCCAGCATTTGGGCTTTTAAACTCAAATATGGCCAGGTCATCCCTAGAGGTTTATGATCTTCAATGACTTTCCATTGGTCTTAGGACAAAGATGCAAATCCTTCATATGAACTGACCAGAGCGCCCTGAGTCGTCTGGCTCATTTACTTCTCCACCCTAATTTTGTGCTGTTTCTTCTTTACTCTCAATATATCAGTCACAGGGCACTACTTTCAGTTCCTCAAAAGTGCTTTGCTCCCTCTGCAGCGTTGGGGCCTTTACACATGATGATGTTTCTCTTCTCATTTCATCTACCACCTTTGCCTAATAAACTCCTGTTCATCCTTCTGGTCTCAGCTCAGACCTCAGCTCCTCAGAGAAACCTTCCCAGACTAGATGTGGCCCCTCATTTACGTGTTCTCATTGTTCCCTCTAGCACCTTTCATTATATTTAGATTGTTTTCTCATTATATATTTACATAATTATTCGAGGGCAGAAATCATGCCTGTTTTGCTCACTAGTTTACCTCTAGCACATAGATAGTATAGGAGCTGCTCTACAAACTTTGTTTCAAAAGGGAAGGAAGGATGGGAGGAAGAAACGAAGGAAAAGATTCAGGCAATCACTGACAAAATCTGGATAAACCAAAGCTCAGCACAATATATTTATGGCCTGGTGCATTTGATTGCCAATATCTTCAAGATATGTAAGTTTTTCTTGAAACCTAAAATTTTCATATTTTCCTCTCTTCTATATTTCCATCAGTCAGGATTTCACGTGGCTGAAAGGAACTAACCATAGTGCTTTACTAAATAGAGGCTTTATTTCTCTCTCAATAATAGAAGTTTTGAAGTAGGGCTGATACACCTGTTTAAGGAAGTCAACAAGGTCCCAAGCTCTTTATAGCTTCTTTTGCTGCTACTCTTAGTGCCTGACTTTCTTCCTCAGAATTGAAAGCTGGGATGCTGCCCCTACAACATGGTATCCATACTCCAGGCAGAAAGAAGGAGAAGAGTAAAGGGCAAAGTGCATGTGACAATTGGACTCATCTCTTTTTATCAGGAAAACAACGGCTTTCTTGGAAACCCCACGCAGGGAACTTCTACTTATACCTCTTTGGCAAGACCTAAGTTGTGGCCCCTCTAGTATCAAAGGAGTCTGGGAAGGTGCATGTTCTTAAATGGGCACACTGCTGCCCTAAACACAACTGGAGGGCTGTTAGTGAAAAATAGGGGAGCTTGGGGATTGGGAGGCCACCCTGGAGTGTCTGCCATACTACTGCCACAAACAACCAGATCAACCAGATTCCAGTCTCAGAAGCCTAGATGGAAGTGATCTTTTTCAGGCTGGAAATTTGAGCAGAGTGATTCAGATTTTGCATCTATGGTGCTAAGTGATGTGGACGACAAGTGAAAAATGGCATCAAATACATGGTCATTTTATCTATATAACACCAAATATATCTGCTTAAACCAAAAAATGATATGGAAGAAACTTTCCTCCTTGAAATGCTATTCTTATCACTGTATATACTTAATTTTAAAGATTTTATTTTTCCTTTTTCTCTCCAAAGCCCCCTCGGTACATAGTTGTATATTTTCAGTTGCGGGTCCTTCTAGTTGTGGCATGTGGGACAGCACTTCAGCATGGCTTGACGAGCAGTGCCATGTCCACGCCCAGGATCTGAAGCTGTGAAACCCTGGGCCACCGAAGCAGAGTGCATGAACTTAACCACTTGACCGTGGGGCCAGGCCCTACTTAATTTTAAAAGTCAACTTTCAAGAAGTTAATTCACTGCCAAATTTGAGCCTGCAATTAAAGCCTGCTGCCACTAGGTGTTGCTCCTTCAGTCACGTGGCTTCATTCACACCCTGCATGCCGATGTTTGCTCAGCTATGGAGGGAGTAAATGAGACTCTCCACGCACCAATTAAATGAAAAATGTAGAATAAGTGTGTAGCCAAGCCAGCTGTAGTTAAGAACTTGGAAGTCAGAAGACTACGTAAGAAGAATTAAGAACGTAAGGGATTCATAGAGTGGTTGAGCCCTTTCTAGACAGAGGATAGAATGAGGGAAGCTGAGTGATTTGTGGGGAGAGGTTTCCTCCATAAGGAAACGACAAGTTTGATAACTCAGAGGCAAAGATAGATGAAGTATGGAACACAGGCAACAAGACTATGGCAGGACATGGCTACTGTGAAGGGGAATCTCTTTTTCAATTAGTGTCGTTGTCCTCAATTAGTTCAATTCAACATTTACTGACCATCATCTACGTGTCAGAAATTCTGGGAAATGCTGGTACTCTTCCCTGCCCTGCAGAGGAGGAGGAAGAATATTATTGCTGGATAGACCTCCGGAGGCCACATATTCTACTTCCCCATTTTAGAGATAAGGATATTAAGGCCCAGAAAAATTAAATGACCCCCCCGTTGTGACCATGTAGTTGACAGAAAGCCATGGCAAGATCCAGGGTCTTCAGAGTCTCACCCAAACAAAATCCTCAAGACCTGGCTGGAGGCCATGTCCTTGCAGGGCGGTTCCTCATTTTCAGAGGGGATGGGTTTTGCTGTTGCTGTTGTTTCTTTTTTACAACTGACTTACAGGTACAAAAGATGTCATTCAAAAATTATCCCTGATTCTCAAACTTGCCTCGTTATTTTTCTTCACTGTCATCAAGAATATGTCAGCCAAAACCTAGCTGAAAATTCCTCTCCACGAAGCCTGGGTGAACCTACCCAGGGCTGATCACTCTACTCTGCCCGCCTTTCCTCCCCCGACCTCTGCCTCTGGCTTCTCTCCCTTCCCTTCAGCACCTCCACGCATACCCACCAGGCTGATCTGCACTTGTTAATTAATGGTTTCAAGATGCTCTGATATCATATCAGAGATTGAGTCTCCCAACTACCTTTATAAGCTCCAGAAAAACAAAGGCAGCGCTGCACAGGAGTCAAAGGTCTGGAGTGAGAAGATCCTGGATTACAGCTGGAGCTCTGCCATTTACTGTGTGGCCTTCAGAAAATTATTTAACGTCATTGAAGCTCAGGCTGTTGGTGTGTATAATGAGGAAAACAATACCTACTTTCTAAGGGTGATGCAAGGATTTAATGAGATAATGCACCACAAAGCACTGAGTGGTACAAAGTTACACAATGATATCAAGTCAGGGCTCAATAACATGTTTATTAGTACTTTTTTATTTGTTCCCACTCTCTTTTCTCTCCAAGGAATGCCTAAACGGTGTCATTGGTCAGACCTGGGTTCAAAAAATCCTAGCTCTTCCACTGACCAGCTACCTTGAGCAATTCCCATTACCTCTCTGAGCCTCCCGGAACAAAGCCAGGCCTGTGGGCCACTCCCAATATTTATTGACCGAATGAGATACCGTCTCCTTATAGGAGTTAAATGAGACCACGTAAGCAAAGTACCTGCTGCATTCCTCTTCTTGAGCTTAACTGATGAACTAGTCACCTTGGAAGCGGATGGATTCATCGGATGTCGGATCAAGAGTCTCTAGTGGATGTGATGTCTTATTACTCATCTATACTTCTTTATTTATTTTCCTCAATAGTTGCTGGGGGAAGATGTGATAAGGACACACAACACCTCTCTTCTCCATCTGAGTTCTAGATCCCCTGAGAAAGAAGACAAAGAATCATCAAATAGGGTTCAAATATCCCCTTTATTAAGCTGATGTGGAGACTGTGGCGTCTATGAAGCAAGGGGCCTTCTCATACCGAGCCCCAAAGTCAGGCAGACTTCCTCTGGAGCGCTGGATCCCCGAAGTCCTCCCCACGCCCACTCCACAGAGGAGACCTGCCCCTGGAGGGGCAGATGAAAAGGTGTGGTCTCGAGAGGCAGATTGCACCCCAAGGAGGGAACGCGATAAAGAAGATGGGCCACGCAGCCCCTTTCACTCTCCCACTCAGGTAAGTGACTCCATCTCCCCAGGGGAGACATGAAGGTGGGACAGAGGCCAAGAGTGTTTTGGGAAAACCCCTAGGTTTCTAAACAAAAAGTAGGCAAGAAGCATTCTAAGCATTTGCTGCCTAACGAGCTCTGTATGCAAAGGTTATCATGAGTATCTTTAATCGCCCACCACCACCACAAGAATTTAGAGGGTACACTGAATAGTGGTTAAGAGCTCAGCCTGGGAGCAAGCTGCCTGGTTTTGAATCCATGCTCTGCCACTTACTAACTCTGTGACCTTGAGCAAGTTATTTACCCTTCCTGGGCCTCTGTCTTGTCATCTGTAAAATGCAGTTACTTGTAGTACCTTCCTCACGGGGTGGTTGTGAGGATTGAATGAAAGAAAGTCTATAACGAGCCAAAAACACTCAAGGGTAAGAGCAAAACAAATGTAAGTTATTACCGGTGAGTTTGTCTTATAAAAGCCACGGGCTCCTTAAATTAAACGGGAAATAAAATACCAAGCTGGCCAAGAATTGCAAAGCAATTATCTCACTTGACCCAAAGCAAAAAATAATTACAGTCAACTCCTGATCATAGTTGTGATCTTAGGACCATGAAAACCATCGCCCAGTGCCACCACCTCCTGCCCCAACTTCCCACAGAATTACATTCTTCATCCTGTGAAACTCAAGTCTCTTTGATCCCCCCAAACCCCATTACACACAACTTTCTTGTCTTAGTCCTTTTAAATTATTGTCCCCTCGTATGGACAGCTGCGAGGAGATTGTCAAAGAGAAAAATCCTCATGAGATTTTGTATATTTGTATGTCACCGGTTGCACTGAGCAATGAGGTTGGCAGAGATAAGGGGCCGGGCTGGTTTGGGGCTGGTGGTGCAAGTGTGAACTGTGGTTATGTTAACTAAGAGGGAGCCGTCTGGTGGCTGCACCAAGAAGAGTTCCTGGTGGTCAGTTTGCATTACGAGGGCGGTAAATATTCAAGAAGGGAAAGCTGAGAAAGATTCAAAGTTGGAGGAGACTGGGAATATTTTCTGAAAGTCTGGAATTTATGCAGCGGGTGCTCAGGTCAGGATAGAGACCTCAAAGCTGACTGAACAGATCTCTTCTCTCAAAACAGAGGAGCGTGAGATGGTGTCATATGTGCAGGTTTTGGAGTCAAATAGAACAGGGTTTAAGTCCTACTTGTACTTACTGCCTCCTTGTTATATGATCTCGGGTAACTCAAATGTCAGTGTCCCCATGTATAAAACTAAGGTAATAATACCTACCTTATAAAGCTATGAAGAGAATTAAATAAAGCAATGTATTTCAAAGTCTGGGTATAATGCCCTGCACATATCAGTACTCACTAAATTAAAGTTATTAATACTATTATACACGATAATAAATACAGATAAGGGGCTAATATCCAAAATATATAAAGAACTCATTGAACTCAATAACAACAACAAAAATCTGATTAAAAAATGGGCAGAGGAATTAAATAGATCTTTCTCCAAAGAAGACATCCAAATGGCCAATAGGTACATGAAAAATGCTCAACATCACTAATTATCACAGAAATGCAAATCAAAACTACAATGAGATGTCGCCTCACCTGACCTGTTAGAATGGCTATCATCAAGAAGACAAGAGATAACAAATGCTGGCAAGGATGTGGAGAAAAGGGAACCCTTGTGCACTGTTCGTGAGAATGTAAACTGGTCCAGCCACTACGGAAATCAGAATGGCATTTCTTCAAAAAATTAAAAATAGAACTACCATATGATCCAGCAATTCCGCTTCTGGGTATGTAGCCAAAGGAAATGAAAACAGGATATCAGAGAGATATCTGCACTCCTATATTTATTGCAGCATTATTCCTAATAGACAGGATATGTAAACACCCCATGTGTCCATCAGTGGATGAATGGATAAAGAAGATGTGAGATATATATATATATATATATATATATTATATACATGAATATTATTCAGTTATGAGAAAGAAGGAAATTCTGCCATTTGTGACAATATGGATGGACCTTGAGGACATTATGCTAAGTGAGATTAAGTCAGACAGAGAAAGACAAATACTATATATCACTTACATGTGGAATCTAAACAAGCCAAACTCATAAAAACAGAGAGTAGAATGGTGGTTACCAGGGGCTGTGGGTGGGGGAGGGGTAGAAGAATAGGAGAGAGGTTGTTTAAGGGTACAAATTTGCAACTAGTACATAAATAAGTCCTGGATATCTAATGCATGGTAGAGTGATTAGACACAACACTATTGTATTATCAACATCAAACTTGCTAAGAGACTAGATCTTAATTACTCCCACCACAAAAAAGAAATGATAATTATGTGATGTGAGAGAGGTGTGAGCTAATGCTACAATGGTAATCATATTGCAATATATAAATGTACCAAATCAACATGTTGTATACCTTAAGCTTACACAATGTTACACCTCAATTATACCTCAATTAAAAAAAAGAAAGAAAAACACAGTGAATGTATTCCAAATGGAAAACCCCTGGGTTTATTCATAAAGGGCTATGCAATTGTTATTATTTTCTTCACCATTATGATGAGATGATGAGCTCAACTCTAGAAGTTAAGTCTAAGAAATGAACCACCTGAAAAGTATTACCAGTTCTTCCCATTATTTCCAGTTACACACTGGCAGGGACATTCTCAAGTCACAGTATGTACCCTATAAAGCTGATGCTTTTAACCAGCGTGCATTTTTCCTCTGTTGAACCAACGCTTGCATTCTCACTGACACCAAAACCTAAGGACTTTGGGTGATAACGATGTGTCACTGTGGGTTCATCAATTGTAACAAATACCCCACTCTGGTGGGGGATGTTGATAATGCGGGAAGGTATGCATGTGTGGGGGGCAGAGGGTTTATAGGAAATCTCTGTACCTTCAGCTCAATGTTGCTGTGAATGTAAAATTGCTCTAAAAAATAAAGTCTATTAAGAAAGAAATACGAAGGCACTTTGAATTACATCAACTGCATCAGTGGGAGACATGGAAAACACAAACGGTAAATTTCACAAAACTTCAATCTGACACAGCAATTCAACCATCGCCCTTTCCATTATTTTTCCAGCTCTGCCAAGAGGGCCACCTGGAGCTTATGTGTTGCCTTTGTGGGTCTGCCCTGGGAAGCTTAAGGGAAGAAGAAGGTACCCCTTCCTCAGGGCTGTGCCGACCCAGGACAAGGCCATGGCCTGGGAAGTGAGCCTTAGGCTTGATTCAGCTCCAACTGGCCTCCTTAACCAGGTGTCTTTGCAAGTACACTAACTGCACAACACTACAGAGCAGCCCTGTTGAGCCATCAGAGAAATTTTGAACCATAGATCATTTCCCGTCCTCTGTCCAGTCAGAGATGAAAGCAGTATTGCTTCAGGTGCTCACGAAGCAGAGGGAAAGAAAAGAAGTAGAAGAGGGTCTCAGAGAAGACGCCTCCAAATAGTAGAGTGGAGTCTTTAGAACCTCCAGTGTCAGCGGCTCCATCTTACTTCTCTCATTCTGAACCCACAGCCTCAGCTGAAAAACCAAGAGAGTATTTACATAGAATGGGTTCAGCCGCAAATTATCTAATGTTGGAGAACCTGACTCGACTCTGCTCCAGGAGAGCAGGGACAGTATTTATTTTTTCTCACTATTGTTTCCCCAGCTTTTAACATGGTGCTTGGTAAATAAAAAAGGGTTCAATAAATATTTATTGGCTGAATTGGTGGGGTTTTTTTTATAGGGGAATAATAAAGTCAATTGCTGCACTCCTTTCACAGGGAAGCAAGCATTTCCCTCCACAGCTTAAACACTATAAAAATGCTTCAAACATTTTCAAAGTCTGTGGGTATGAAGAAGAAAGGCAGGTGATGAGGCGCGCTGATGAAGTCTGCATCAAGTAGTCTGGCAGTTGAGGACCTGGACCTTGGAGTCAGAGAGACCTGGGTTTCAATCCCAACTTTTCCATCTACTGAACTTGGGACACTGCACAGGTTGACTTAAACTGTCTCGGTCTCCCCATCTCTAAAATGTGGATAATAATGCCTACCCAGAAGGGTTGTTGAGGGGATTAAATAATGATTTATGTCAGAAACATTTAACAGAGTTACTGGCACAGAGTAAACAATAAATGGCAGCAGTCAGTAATTTTTCTGTGCCTTCAGAAGGCTAGGGGAAAACAAAGTAGAAGAGGAAAAAAGTATGCAAATATGGCAAGATCTTGACAACTGGTGAATGTGGGTGATATTTATACAGGGGTTCAATGTGTTGTTCTTCCCACTTTTATGTATGTTTGAAATTTTACATAAAAAATTTTAAGTGAAAAAGCAGAAAATGCACAAAAACACAATTGCCTCCGAATCAATCAAACACTCAGTCAACACTTTATTTATTCCCTCAATAAATTAAGCACTGTGTGCCATCGCTGTGTGGGATGCTGGAGTCCCTGCCCTCAGGGAGCATGTAGTCTACTTGGAGACAGACATTAAACACATAGTCACACAAATAAATATATAACCACGAGTTAAGAAAATGCTCCAAAGGAAATGATCTGGCTGTGCTGAGAGGATAATGAAGGACCCAGGTTTAAGAAGGAAGTCAGGAAGTCCCCTCTGAGGAAGTGGTATGTAAATGAAGACCTGAAGGAGCTTAGCTGGGCAGAGGAAGGACAGACAGCACCCAGCTGGACTGGCCACCAGGGGCAGAGGTCTCGAGGTAGGAATGGGTGGGAAGGCCAGTGTGGCTGGAGTTCAATGCAAGGAAAAAGGTGGCTCAAGAGGAGATTGGAGAGCTGGGCAGGCTCTGGAGGCCCTGTTAGAGCTTTGGGACTTGGTCCTCTGTGTTTCGGGAAGACTCGAAAGGGAATGACCAACTCAGCAGTCCCTTAGAAGAACTCACTCTGGCCATTTGGAACAGATTGAAGGGGCCATGTTTGTTTCTGCATGGAATCTCTCTAGACAGATACGCAAGAAATCAATAGTAGGGGCTGCCTCTGGGGAAGGGAACTGGGAGACTAATTAGATCAGCGAGGTTGAAGGGAGACAATTTCCACTGTATATGCTCTTTTGTACTGGCAATGGATTTTTCTATCAAAAACAAATCAAACAATCATTTAAGAGAAAAACATCCCCCCCAAAAGGAAAAAACATTGAAATCACACATCATGGGCACATGCACGTGTGTGTGCATGCACACAACACTGAGTTACATAGGAACAGAGGAGAAGACAGGCTGACAACAGATTTCAGCCCAAACCAAAGCTTTCCCAATAATTGTTTGACTTCATCCTTCCTTACACCTTCCAGCGAGCCCAGAGTGGGTGGTTTCCAGAGAGACCCTGGAGTTTTGAGAGCCTTTTAAGGCCTTGGCTCTTGGAGCACTCCCCAGGAGAGAGTGCCAGGGGCACATGTGCGGGCACGCATGCGTGGAGGCCTGGCTCCAGGAGGGTTCTCTGGGGGGATGCAGGGTTTTTGAAGGCCCTTGAGAGGCCTTCTCTAGGCTTGGGGAGGGGATTTAGAGCGAGACAGAGATGATGCTTATGGTCAGTGGTGAAGGAGGGGCCTCATGGGTGCCCTGTCTTTAGGAAATGACATTCTGCTCCATGCAACATGTATGGGGCTTGTCAGATGGCAGCTGATACAAGGAGGTTGATTTCGTTAATTCTAGCCTTCACCATGGCCTCTCCTTTCCTCCCTCTTTCCCATCTCCTTCAACCCATCATTTGATTACAATTCGCCTGAAGACTTTCTTTGTGACCTGCCAGAGTACAGTTCACAGTATGTAAACAGTGGATTTTGCTGTGTGCTGGGATTGTCAGTTCTATTTTTATTCTTTCTTGCTTGCTTCTGATTTTTCTCCAGTAAACATGTTTACTGTTGCAGTAAAGAAGGGCATGGGGAAATCTTTTTCAATGTTTGCATACAATTTTGCCACCAAGAAACTGGAAACTACAACTACCTCTTCGTGTTTTTGTATCAGAAATACAAAATGAGCAAAAATAGGGCTTTTAGGACAGGTCCAGGGATGGGTACTGCTAAAGCTTTGGGCCTGTGTCCATACTTTCTTTTTTCCTCCCACATTCTTCAAACGTCAAAGGTTCAACTTATTTCTCGATTCTCCAGCCCTATGTTCCCCGCCCCCACCCTATTCCTCTAACACCTGCTAGCTGGGGCACCCTCTTGAACCATATTCTTCACTTCAGCTGCCTTTATAAATTAACTTTCTAAACTGGGAAAGCAATACTCCACACCGCTAAGCAGAGGCAGTTTCACTAAGACAGATGGAAACAAAGAAATGGGACCACATTCACTTAAAGATTTGCATAGGCCCCGACACTGAAAGCTGAGGCCTCTAGAACTCAGCCAAGTTTTTCTTACAAGTCCTGAAAAGTCACCCCATCTCTTGGTCCCCAGCTTCACTCAGTGATCCTCCACCTCTTGAGGACCGCAGCTGTGTGAATAGGGGCTGAGCGCCCACCCCAGCGTCAGGCTGCCGGGGTTCAAGTCTGCATGCTGCCAGCTCACCTCTGGGGACTTGAACAAATTCACTTCACTAAACCTCTGTTTCCTCATCTGTAAAATGGAGATCACATCTGAATTAGATGAGATAATGCGTGTGATGCCTAGTAAGCGTTTAATAGATGTGAGCTATTTTTGAGTTCAGTAATTCTGCCACTTCTTCCTGCTGCCTCTCACCCCATTTAAGTTGCTATCATTTAGGTGTCTACTTTAAATTAAAGAATATTCATTTTACCTCTGGATAATTGGGGGAATTTTGTCTGGACTGCCTCCGAGGCATCACAAACCTGAGGGAGACAGAATTCCCTGGTCAATTAGCAAGCTCTGTACAGTGTTCTGTGCATGGAGGAAGGAGGAGGAGCAGGAAGAGACTACAGACTGCGGGTCTCAGTGCAGAGAAAGCAGATGAAGGCGCAGTCCAGGGGAGAAAGAGCCCCTGGAGGAATCGAATGTTGAGTTTTGTCTTAAATACTATGATGGAATGGGATCGGCAGAGTCATAATAGGTTATCTGAGGTTTTAGAACTGTACCTCCAGACCAGTGGTTCTCATCTGAGTGCAATTCTCTCCCCCAGGGGACATTAGGCAACGTCTGAAGATCTTTTTGGTTGCCACAAAGGGGCGGAGAACAGCTCCTGGCATCTACTGAGTAGAAGCTAAACATCCCACAAGATCCAGGACAGCTCCCCACAACAAAGAATTTCCCATCCAATGTGCCGATAGTGCCAAGGCTGAGAAGCCCTGATTTAGATTTGCACTTTTTGTGAGAAAAGCATACTTGCCTTCCTTTGCCTTTAAAAAATGAGTGTTCGCTGAAGTTGCTATTAGTATTTTCAAATAGTTTTATACCTAACAATGAGACAGCATTTTCAGGTTCCACTAATAACAACTCCTTCCTTTCCTTTCGTGCTTCTGGGGATCATGCTAGCTTACCTTATGCCCTCACCCTACAAACACTCCCTTCATTTCAAGAAAGGAATTAAAATGCAGGAAAGCAGTAGCCACATGCGTTAATGATTACTTGATATCACAATAAAATTCCGGGCCCAGTAGCCAGCTCATCAATGCTTCCTTAGATAAGTCAAGACACTTCACCAGAATGGGCTGCTGTCCAAGCAGATTAAATTAGAAGAGCTTGGAGAACACCACAAAAAAAACTTATCAACGTGATTAATCAGAAAGAGTTTTACTGGCTGTTTGTTAATGCATTTCACCAATCAAACAACTGAGGAATGTGACTGCTGGCTGTTGACCCCAGTAACCCAACACCACTGCGCTGTGTTAAATTGATAAATTAGTTTAAAAGAATGTTTACCTCCCTTTACTGTATGACTCTCTGCTTGGCGTCCTTTTATAAGAGGATGAGCCTGGCTTCCAAGACTCAAGTGTGTAAGGCAAAGAAAGGCTCCCACAAAGAAACTGAACTTCCCATGAATAGACTGCCCAACACTCAGGAGGACACAGCCACTCCAAAGCCCCTTGAGGGCTAAAGGCCATATCCCTTCTTAGAAGCTGCTGCCTACTCATGTCCACTAAGGGAGAAAAACAAAGGTCTCTCCAAGAAGCCGTGAGCCTCTCAGTTGGGAAACCAGGACATGCCCTGCAATCACACTCCTTTCCTGAGCTACTTGACTTCGGTGGCTAATTCAGATCTGAGGTGTACCATGCAAACACAAATGGCATTCCAGACAACCAACCATCACTGACCAGGAATTTAAGTAAACCGATCACTTGTTGGCATTTGTAAGAGCCAGTGAATACGTGCAACCACAGGTAAGGGGGTGGCTGAAGAGCTCAGAGTTTGAAAGTAGCTGGCACTAGGGTCAGACAATGTCTTAATGGCTAACAACAGTTGCTACTGCTTATTGAGCATTTATTGGCCATGTGCAAAGCGCTTTCTCTTGATTGGATCATTTCATCCTTGCAACAGTTTGTGAGGCCATTATTATTATATTTCCTTGATTCGCAGATGAGGAATGGAGGCTCCGAGAGGCTACAGTGTCAGCCTTCCTTAGAAGTATTCGGAGGCAGGGGTTAGGAAGACTGCTCCCTGGGCAAAATTTGCCTCCTTGCAGACTTGGATGAGTGGCAGGTGAGGCAAGGTACAAGCACCCAAGAGACTCTTAAAAGAGCCCTGAGGGAGAATGTAAGGCACACAAAGCTAAGGAAAGGAGATGGTAGGTTGGGCATTTGAGTTAAGGTCAGGATAGAATTGGGTAGTCTGATTAGAAGATCACCTGCAAGGTTCCAGAACTCCAAAATGTGGGATGCAACTACTTGTGGTATAAGGGATTATTGTCGGCATTCACAGTAAATCACCTAAAGGAAAGGATATTAGCTTTTCAGCTCAAGATCAGTTGTTTGGACTTAAATCAAGGGGGAAAAATCTGAGTTTGGTGCTAACATGTTTGTTAAAGTTGTTACTTCCTTTTTTTTTTTTAACAAAGAGAAAACAGGTCTTAGACTGAGATTCTTAAGAGGGAATTCAGCTAGAATTTAGGAACGTTGTTTTGTTTTCCATTGTATTTATTTTTAGGGTTACCTTCTATTTATGGCAAGTAATACTGGTTTCCCACTTATGGTAACAATTTAAAGTTCTCTTTAAAGCTGATTTTTATTTTCTAAGTGATTGGGCGTAAGGAAAACTGGTGAAATGATAGGAAGCGTGATACATGGATATGGCAAAAACTGGGAGAGTGGTCTGGGACTGACTGAGGTTTGGGGAACACTGCAGGTATCTGAGAGAGAGAGAGAAGTGCTTCCTTAGGAAAGAACGAAGACCCTGAGGAAACCAAGGGAGCCATCAGGAGGACCGCCAAGAAGGAAGAGAAAGACTGGAGATCAGATTAGATATTCATACGGGAGGAGGATAACAAAGGTAGAATCCGACCTGTATTTGTATTTGTTAGACTGAGTGATGTTGTGAAAAGCAATTTAGCAAAGGTGTTCTTTGTCTAAGGCTATACAATGCAACAAGGACTTGTTGAAAAGTAAAAATGCCTGTCAACTAGCTGACTATTTCGTTTACATCAAGGCAACTCATCACTTTTTTTTTTTATCCAACTAATTAGCAGGCAAAACACACACACACATCCAGATGCCTGACCTGAACAGTTGTTTGGGCCTCAGTCTGAATTGCCTTGTGCAGAACAGAACATCATAATGCAGAGACAGGACTGACTGTTTCCCCTGCAACAAGGAAGCAGCTTTGTACCTGGTGGAGCTCAAGGGGCAGCATGCGAACTTGACCCTCCACCAAAATGTCCTCTCCAGCCTCCCCACTCACAGGCACGGCTCTGACACGCATGCTAATTGGTTTATGAGGAGAAGCAGGAATTGAAATGAAGCCACTATCAGCTGTTCATACCTCAGGTCAAACCAGTCCCACGATGAGATTGGAAGCCCTGGAAAAACAGGTCCTTGAGGAAGGGAGGCCTTAGATGGCTGAAGAACTTGAGAGGGAGTGTGGGGGATCTCAAAGGGAAGAGGAGGTGCCGTCACACGGCTGGAGTGCCACCGAAGGCCATTTTGCCTGCTTCCCCATTTTGATCAGGGTCATGCCAGCTGGGATTAATGGGAACAAGTCAGCTGGCATCTGTAAATGACAGCTTGGTTTGTTGTTGTTAAATATTTCAAAAGCACAGGAAATTGAAAGAACATTCTAACAGCCATTTATGTATTCATCACCCAGACTGAGTAAACATTAACATCTTCTAGCCTAATTTCATGAGCCATTTTTGTGAAAAGTGTTGGAAGTGTGATTCCTCTGGGGGCTCTGAGGTAAACCATCCAGTGCACAAGACCTTAGATGGCATCCAGGGCAACCCACTCTACAAATGACTGGAAAAAAGAAGGCCGGGAGTGGTCAAGTGACTTACCGAAGGCCTGGCACACGCCCGGAGCCAAGCCCGGCCTCAGGTCTCCGGTCTTCCGCTCAGGGCTCTTCCACTCCACCAGCCGCCCAAGTTCTCCAGCTCTTTGCCTGCACCTCCCTCCTCCTTTTCAGAATCCCCAGGCCCCACCCCAAACCTAGATACTCTTTCTTTTTTATTATTATTTATGTTTCTTTTTTTTTTTAGCCGGAGCAAGATTTACTGGCTTCCTCTCAGAAAGACTTTTTGGAACAGGGCTACTTCCTGACACACTAGTCAAAGGGCCTTCACGCTTCTTTAGAAGTCCTAACAACAATAACAATAAGAATGACAACGACTAACATTTATTCACTTCTCATTCTGTGCCAAGCCCTCTGTCAAGTGCCCTGTGGGCATCGTCTATTTAACTCTCACATTTATACTCTGGGGCCATTGCCGTGATTCCCATTTTAATGATGAGATAACTGAGGCTTTGCAATGTTAGGACTCACTCATGGGCCAGCTAGAAAGAGCTGGGACGCCTCTTACTGCTGACCCCACTGCAGCATGGGTGGAGCTGATGTGCTTTTCGCCGACTAGTCTCCTCTAATCTATTCTATCTGCCCCGCCTTGACCTAAACCAATGGGATTCTCAAGCCTGGCTGTGCACGAGAACCCCCTGGGGAGTTTGTTAAAAATAAGACGCTCAGGCCCACCATCCACCTGCTGAATCAGAGTGTTCTAGTCTACAGCCCATGAATCTGCCTTAAAACAACCTCTCCAGGTGCTGCTGGTCCACTCCCGGCTTGGGAACCTCTGTGCAAGGCTGTTGACTTTTCCAGTTGGCTGAGTCAAAGAGCCTAAGCTGCAAGACCTCCTGCCCTCCTCTTCCCTCCACGGTGGGCTGCTCGTGTAGTTTCACGAGAGAGAGGGTACTGTATCAGGGCAAGGGTCCTGTAAGGTGCCTGCTGTTCAAGAAAATCCAGACATCTGGGCCCTCCTGCCACTTGTCTGCTACCCAGAAGGAGAGTTGTTACATGCAAGCAGAGGCCAGGTGGCCAGAAGAGGCGGGAACACATAGCCATCGCCAGCTGCCCCACCCTCTCCTTTGTGAGGAGTCACTCAGGAGAAACCCCTGTCGGGCAGCTGTCCTCCTGCCGGGAAAGAGGTGGCTCTTCCCTGTGTGTCCATCAAATCTTCTAGTCAGCTGGTTCCCGCAGAGCCCAGCTCAGGAAGGCCCCTGCGGCTTGGTCAAGATTATTGAACTGACTTCACAGCATCCCAGAGAAGGTAGAGCCATGGAAAGTTAGCCAGAGGAGGGACTGAGAGGCCACCAGGTCATTTGACAGCAGGGAAACTGATGCCCAGAGAGGGAAACAGAGGGGAGGGGTCTGTATTTTGGCCCATATTTATCTATGAGAAGATTCAGGCTCAAAGAGACGTGGACAGGCTTACCCTGAGTCAAATAATGTTAAATAGGCAAGTAGGTTAGTTACTTCATTACTTAGCTATCAGAATAAGGGACAAAATACCCCCCTGGGTTTACCAAATCGGCTTTCCGAACTATGTGGACATCTCTCTCTTTGTCTGTCTCTCTGGTACATATTGATTAGGTAGGTTTGGAAAACATGACACCCGTGTCAGTGGCTACACAATGATTTGGAAAGCCATTCTCAGAAAGCATTACACACATTGCCAACTCTTCTTCCTTGCACAAATTTCATTCCCATGTCCAGGACTGGAACAGACGAGTACACTGGTGGGTTCAAGCCCATGACGAATCCAGGGCTTACCAAAGCCTGAGCCTTCTTAATCATTGCTCTTTCCATAATCTTACCCAATCGGTCATTATTCAATGGTTCTTCAGCTTTGTCAGTTCCACTCATACTCGATCCAATCCCCCTTTTTTATAGATTTTAAAATTATAGACAAATCAAGTGCCACGTAGTTTCTCGCCTATGCTGTCACCTCTCCAGTTTTCAGGAAAATAACAGTCATTGAGCATTCTCTGTGCACCAGGCACTGTTTGGAGCACTCTATGTGCCTCATCTTATGGAGCTTTTGCAACAGCCTTTCGAGGCTGATACTGTTACTATGCCTACTTTATACAGTAAGGCATCTGAAGCTCAGAGAAGCTCTGTGACTTGCCTAAGGTCACACAGCTGGGATTCAAATCTTGACAGACTTACTGCAGGACCTGTTCCCTTCACCACAGTGTTCCTCATAATTTGGAAATAGAATTTGAGATATTGAGAACAATCTACTTTATCAAGATTTCAATGAATGTTTGTTGAGTGCCTTCGATAGGGAAGGTCTTACATGGTTTACAAAGGTGATCCAAGAGATAGCCCTTTCTTTCTTGGGGAGTCGGATATTGAATTAACATAATAAGAGGCAGAATGTCCTAAAGGCTACATTAGAGGCACAGATAAAATGCAATAAAAACACAAGAATAGTCAGCAAGCAGGCAATCAGCAATGACTTCCCGGAGGAGGTGGCATATGTAACCTCCTTGAATGACGAATAATGCATTACTGGTAGAGATGGGAGAGGGCAGTCCCTAACTGCCAGGCAGGGTGGTATAGTGAGTGGGCTCAAAACCAGGTGCCATCATTCACTAGCTGTGCAGCTTCATCTCTGAGTTCTGGTTTCCTCATCTGGCCCAGTGGAGGTAGTCACGTGGACCACTCAGGGCTGTGGTGATTGTTGTGGGGATAATGCATGTGAAAATCTAGAACAGCACACAGGAGGGGCTCACTATTCCCTTTTGGGTTCACTGAGTCATTTGGGAACCCCTTGCTCCGGGGCCACTGTCGAACAATGCCTGGCCTGCGTTCCTCGGAGAAAACATTCTCGTCAAGGCTCGGCTTCAATCAAATATTCAAAAGCCGGCCACTTCAACTCACAACAGGGCCTGTAAAGGAAACTGAGCTTTACAGCGCTGAACTTCAGCGGGGCAGCTAGGCACGACTGTCATAGAACAAATGGATTGTTTATCAGCTCTCTATCTGCCCCTAACAAAACCATGTGAAATGAGGCATTCAACTCTCGGTTTTTTAAAAAGATGACAAACACTGGCTAATTTACTGGAGCAGAACATATTGAGCCAAATGTTTAGTTTTGCATTAAATCTATATCTAGCATTTTCATTAAAAGGGGCAAAATGTAGACTTTATTGATGCTTCAGTGCCCATTTCAGATTAATGCTTAACATTTAAAACTGTGCATGAAATTGCAAATGTATCAGCAAACACATAAGAAGGGGCAGACTGAGGGCTGGGTGCCTATTCACACGCAGCCATCTCTGAGGCTGCCCACGTGTTCCTGCGGGGCTATTTGCTCTCACCTGCCTAGGCTGTGACTAGTTAATATCCCTGATTGCTTAGTCAAATACCTTTTCAGACTGAGAGAGAGAGGACATGAAGAATAGGGGATCATATAATTTTTGTGTAATGAACAATTAAGTCATGATATACTTCTTGATTCAGAGTTGCTATTTGCAGGGTAATTAGGCTAGTATCCTTCTGTAAAACCTGTTAGCTTCCTTAATCATCATTCATGGGCACAGTGGAGCTGAAGTAGCTAAGGAATACAAAGAACTAAAGACCTGTATTTCAAACAGAACCTAATTTGTGCCACCACCAAAACTAACAAGATAAAAATTTTCCCCATTATGAGATGAGAACTTTTATTTATTATTTTTATAATCTTAAACCTTGACTCAGGTATGTCTTCTCTGTGGTTATCCAAATGGCTAGGGAGAAACTCTGTAACATAAGATATTTCACTACTTAGAGCAAGAAAAAGTAAATGCTATAAAAGAAAAGTGATGAAATTTAGAACGAGAAAGGAGGCTAGTGTAATTTTTATGGAAGTGGGTTTTGGAATCAGACTTCTTGGGTTCAAATCCTAGCTCGGCCCTTGCCAGCAATTACTGATTGGCAGACCATTGTGAATATGGGATGGAGGAGGGTTAGTTCTTCAAAGGGAAGGAGGCAATGTCCCAAGAGGAGAAACAAAAGGGATATAAGGAGATGGAAATAACTGATGTCTAGGCTACTTCAAAGACTTGTCATGTAACTGAGGGGTGGAGGGCAGGGACCAAAGGCCCACTCTTGAACCCATGGGACAGAGAGAGCAGGGCCCAGATGCTAAAGAGTTTAAAGCTGAGACTGAAGATTCATTTCAAACTAGCATGAGGATCCATAGAACAGGTTCATATCCAGCCCTACTATACAATAGTAGCCTCATAGTCAGGGTGTGCCCCAAGCACGGCAGGAATGGGGACCACCAGCCATCAGAGCAAGTTGTATAAATACAGCATCCAGAAAGAGATTTATGATTGGTTTTAGAGAGTGAGGTGGGGTGTGTCAGAGAGGAGAGCCAGTGGAATGATCTATAGACTTCCAGAAATTTTATTTTGATTTTGTGTTTCATTCATTCAGATATCCTCTTTGAAGTCATAGCACACAAGATTAGATACTAACTACTGACTGAGGCCATTGCTGAGTGCCTCAGTACCACCCAGCCCCCCTACCCAATAATCTTCAGGATGGTTTTAGAGATTCCGGTACTATCTTGAGGGATCTCTGATCCCTCCTTTTCTTTTGGTTCCAGGTTCCCAGAGAATAAAGCATCAATATCCAGGCCTCTATTTTCCAAGCTGTTGTTCACAGAATAGCAATTCTAAGGGAAATATGGGTGCTACACAAGCAAAGGGTTCTACAAGCAAACAAATTTTAAGGACACTTTGTTAAACAAAGTTAAGTTTATTTCTATATTCTGGAGGACTTCTCAGAGCCTTTAAGATGTTAATGTGCCACGTAAATATCCAAAAGAGAATAAGATCTGCCAATTTCCTAAGATTATTTGACCCCAGAATCTTTTCTTCCCCATATCCCACACTCTGTGAGGCTGGTATTTTTCTAACAATTTCTTTGGAAACCATTTTTCTAAGCTTGGAACTGGGAAGTTCTACTTCCACCTAGGATGTAAAAAGCCCCAAGGGAATGTTGCTCCCACACTAACAACAAGAAAAAGATGGATAAATCTACAAAACTATCATTTTTTTGAGCCCATCAGAGAACTGAGCTGCAAAGCAACGAGGGGAACTGAATTCTAAAGGATGACAAGCCCTTTGGAGGAGAAACAAGACACATCAACTGTTTCCCTTGTGGTAAAGAATGGAAAGAATAGGTAATCACCATAAAATTGGGAAAGAAGGAAAATTCTTTAAGGCTAGCACATGTGAGCTGGCATGAGAGTTTAGAATCCTTAAGCACTTCAGACACAAGAGGATTCCCAACTGCTTGCCATCTCTTTCCATTGGGCTCCACTTGGTGCCCATGAGGAAGATTGGAAGCAGGAGAGCAGACCTGAGAGACCCTTTCTCTTGGTGGGACGGTCCCGCAGCACCTGCCAAGATTTGACAGTAGAGCAAGAGTACCTGGAGAAGCCCATTCATACTCCAAGCCCTGTATGAGGACAAGGTGACAGTTGTCTGCACCTGGGAGTAGGGCAAGAGGCACACTTGTGCCCAGAATTCAGCTCAGATACAAAGCAGAGGTCTGCTGCTGGGTGAGGGACAGGAAACTCTGTTGGGCCCAAGGTCCTCCACCAACTCAAAGCAGACTTCAGTTGCTACGGGAGAAAGAGCAGGAAACCTGCCTGTGCTCTGGATCCAGAACTTAGTAGGAGGCAGAGGTTGTCTGTCACTGGGGGAAGGGCTGAAATTCACCTCCATGAATTTATCCATGTCATTGAAGGGGTCAAGTCAAGACAGAAGAGGGTAGACTGGCTGATTGGGAGACTTGGGGAGAGAGAACAGGATACCATAGTGGTTCCTGGCATGGGCACTGAAGTCAGACAGACCTGCCTTGGAATCCAGGGTCCACCACCCAATAGCTATGTGACCTTAGGCATGTTATCCAAAATCACTGAGCCTTAGTTTCCTTATGTAAAATAAGGAAGAGAGTTGTTGCACTGTTGGGAAAACTGGAGTCATGTAAAACACTTGCCACAGTGTCTGGCGCACACAAAGCAATCAATAAAGGATAGCTGTTGGTTTGATTACAGCAGTTGTTGGAAACTGACACAGAGCAGCTGAATATTAGTCTGCTAGGGCTTCCATAACAAAATACCATAGACTGGGTGGCTTAAGCACCAGAAATTTATTTTCTCACAATTCTGGAGGCTGGAAGTCTGACATCAGGGTGCCAGCAAAGTTGGGTTCTGGTGAGAGCTCTCTTCCTGATTGCAGACGGCTGTCTTCACACTCTGTCCTCACACGGCAGAGAGAGCGAGAGCAATCTCTTTGATGTCTCTTCTTATAAGAACAGTAATCCCATCATGAGGGCCCTACTCTCAGACCTCATCTGAACCTAATTGTCTCCCAAAGGCCCCATCTCCCAGACACCATCACACTAGGGATTAGGGCTTCAACATATGAATTAGAGGAGGGGACACAATTTAGTCGATAGCTAAAAGGACACTTTCCCAGTTGTAGCAGCTATTAGTTGTTTTTACCTGACAATCATTTGGTTCTCCTTCTTCCCTTAACATCTGCCTGGTTTTCTTCTAGGAATCCACTTACCCACTCTCAACCATGTGATTCAGGTGAGGCTGACCCCTCTCCATCCCTACTTGTAGGCGTGGGGACATAACCAAGGCCTGGCCGACAATCATATTCCGTCTCCAGGCCATAGTGATCAGTTCAGAGATAAAGGCATATTCACCAAGGCAGTCCTATGAGAGAAAGTCTTGGGACTTTTGATGTAACAACTGGGGAAGAGAAACTCTTCCATCTCCTGAAGTTGCTAAACCTGGAGTTGCTAACTACGAAGAGAGACCCTACCTGAGATGGAAGTCTCTGTATTCAAAGGAAGAGCTGAGAGATCATGATGGAGTCCTGGAGACATTGTTTGAATGCTGGACTATCAAATAATTAAGCTGAATTAATTTCTTTATAATATTGAATGAACCCAAGCATTTTCTCTCAAATCAACTTGCTATTTGACAAAACTCAATCCTTATTGTTTCAAAACTACATCAAGAGAAAATCCTTGTGACCTTGGATTAGATAGAGTTCTTAAATACAACATCCAAAGCATGAGCCATAAAAGAAAAAATTGACAAATTGGACTTGCTCAAAATTTTTTAATTCTGTTCTATGAAAAACACTGTCAAGAGAATGAAAAGACAAGCCACAGATTAGGAAAAAATATTTGCAAATTACATTTCTAACAAAGGATTTATACCAAGAATATATAAAGAACCTTCAAAACTCAATAAAAATGAAATAAATTTTAAAAATGGGAAAAGATCTGAACTGACACTTCCCCAAAGAAGATATACAAATAGCAAATGGGTACATGAAAAGACGCTCAACATTGTTAATCATTACAGCAATGCATATTCAAATCACAATGAGACACTACTAGACACCCATTAGAATGGTTTTCTTTTTTAAAAAAAAAACCTGACAATAATAAGTGCTGGTGAGGCTTGGGGAGCAACTGGGACTGTCGTATAATGCAGGTGGGAATGCAACCATGGTACAGCTACTGTGACGGATCGAGTAAGTTTCCTCCCAAAATTCATGTCCACTCCGAACCTCAGAATGTGACCTTATTTGGAAGTAGGATCTTTGCAAATATAATTAGTTGAGTTAAGACGAAATCATCACTGATTAGGGTAGACCCTAAATCCAGTGACTTGCATCATTAAAAGAAGAGGAGAGGACACAGAGAAACACATGAGAGAACATGCGAAGGCTGAGACAGAGATTGAAGTGATGCAGCTGCGAGCCAAGGAACCCCAAGGATTGCCAGGAGCCATCAAAGCTAGCAAGAGGCAAAGAAGGATTCTCCCTTAGAATTTTCAAAGGGAGCAGGGCCCTGCCATCACCTTGATTTCGGACTTCTAGCTTCCAGAAGTGCGACAAAATAGATGTCTGTTGTTTTGAGCCGTCAAGTTTGTGTAATTTGTTACAGCAGCTCTAAGGAACTGAAAAACAGTTTGGCAGTTTCTCATTAAGTTAAACCTGCATTTATGAAGTAACTCAGGAATTTCATTCCTAGATATCTACCCAAGAGAAATAAAAACTTACGTTTACACAAAAACCTTTACGTGAACTGTTGATAGCAGCTTTATTTGTAATCACCAAAAACTGGAAACCATCCAAATGCCCTTCAAGTGGTGCACGGATAAACAAACTGTGGCACATCCACACTATGGAAGACGACTCAGCAGTAAGAGGAACTAACGATTGCTAAATGTAAGAACACGAATGAATCGCAAATGCACGATGCTAAGTGGAAAAAACCACACTCAAAAGGCTACACACTGTATGATTCTATTTACATGACATTCTAGAAAAGGCAAAACTATAGGAACAGAGAGCAAATTAGTGGTTACCAGGGACTGGGGGTAAGAAGAGGGGCTCACTACAAAGGGGTAGCAAGAAGAGAAGAGATTTCTTGGGGTGAAGGAACTACTCTCTATCCTGGGTGTGGGAGTGGGTATGCAGCTCTATGCACTCATCAGAACTCACAGAAGCAAACAGCAAAGAGTGAATTTTACTGCACGTAAAAATTAAATAAACAATAAATACTACATCAAAGATATAGAAACAGCTTGCCAAGATAATATATATCATGTATTTGCTTTTAATGTCATGCATGCTTATGATGGTAAAATCTTCATTTGTATATTTGCTTTGATACATCTAAGAAGGTTGAGGTTTCATTCAACAACAGTTTAGTTCAAAACCCATTATGGAGCATCAACCAGACTCAGTAGTTTCTTGTCCACTGAAGGAGACTGGCTGGAGCCTCCAGGATTGACAAGGTGGAGTGCTTCAACAGGAACCACTTTGGAGCTGTCGTGTTAATAAATCAGATTTGTGTAATTTTCTCAAAATAGAAAATAACCTCAAAACATCCATCTGAAAAAATAAGATCACAAAAAGAGGAAGGCAGAGGAGGATGCAAAACTGTCTGAGCAGTCACAAACCTTAGAAAAATTAAGTACTAAATGTGAAAGGAAAAACGGGTTTCAGTATATCTATTACCAGGTCAGCCAGACTGTAGGTTACCAATTGAGAAATGTTCACCAGTACAAATAGATTTCTAACCTTTTACCTAAAGAAAACGATGTTATGAAGCTCCAGTGGTCCATCATCTTTGACGGAGTTAGTATACGTAATTCTTAAGAAAGTAAGCTCTAGAGTTAGATAATCTTAGTTTTAATCCTAGATCTACTAACCCATCTGTAACCTTGGCCAAATCACTTAATCTGTAAAATGTGGATATTAATATCTACATTACAGAGTTGTCACATGAATTATAGAACATAATGTGTGTGCTAAGGTTTACAGTAGTATCCGGCATATAATAAACCCTCAGCCAAAACAATACTGAAAAAGAAGAACAAAGTTGGAAGACTCACAATTTCCCATTTCAAAACTTAACCACGAAGCTACAGTAATCAAAACAGTGTGGTACTAGCACAAAGATAGACATATAGACCAATGGAATAGAATTGAGAGTCCAGAAACAAACCCACGCATCTATGGCCAATTGATCTTCAACAGGGGTGCCAAGACCATTCAATGGGGAAAGAATAATTTCCTCAACAAGTGGTGCTGGGACAACCGGATATCTGCCTGCAAATGAATGAATTGACTCCTAGCTCACCCCATTTACAAGAATGAACTCAAAATGTAGCAATGACCCAGATGTAAGAGCCCGAATCATAAAATTCTTAGAAGAAAACTTAGGGCTAAATCTATATGACCTTGGATTTGGCAACAGATTTTCAGATATGACACCAAAAGCATAGGCAACAAAAGAAAAATGGATAGGTTGAACTTCATCCAATTTGTGTGTCCAAGTACGTTATCAAGAAAGTGAAAAAGACAACCTACAGAATGGGAGAAAGTACCTGCAATTCATATATCTGATAAAGATCTAGTGAATTGTATAATTAGTTTTCCAGAATATGTAAAGAACTCTTACAACTCAACAACAAAAAGACAAACAAGCAAACTTAAGAATGGGCCAAGGTAAAATCTTTTTTTAAAAAAAAAGGGGGGGGGGGCTGGCCCCATGGTCGAGTGGTTAAGTTCGTTCGCCCCGCTTCAGTGGTCCAGGGTTTTGCCAGTTCGGATCCTGGGCACGGACATGGCACCTCTTGTCAAGCCATGCTGAGGCGGCATCCCACATGCCACAACTAGAAGGACCCACAACTAAAAATATACAACTGTGTACCAGGGGGCTTTGGGGAGAAAAAGGAAAAATGAAACCTTTAAGAGAAAAAAAAAAAAAGAATGGGCAAAGGACTTGAATAGACATTTGTCCAAAGAAGATATTCAAGTTGCAAATAAGCACATTAAAAGATGCTCAACATCATTAGTCATTAGAGAAATGCAAATCAAAACCACAATGAGATAACCACTTCACACCCACAAGGATGGCTATAATCAAAAAAAAAAAAAAGAAAACAACAAGTGTTGGGGAGGATGGAGCAATTGGAATCCTCATGCATTGCCAGTGAGAACGTAAAATGGTACAGCCACTAAAGAAAACAGTTTGGCAGTCCCTCCAATAGTTAAATATAGAATTACCACACGACCCAGCAATTCCACTCCTAGGGATATACCCAAAAGAATTGAAAACAGGTACTCAAATAAATACATGTACACACATGTTCATAGCAGCACCATTCACAATAGCCAATGGGTGGAAACAACTCAAATATCTAACAACTGACAAATGGATAAACAAATTGTGGTATATACATACAATAGAATATTATTCAGGCACAAAAAGGAATGAAGTATTGATACATGCTACAACACGGATAAACCTGGAAAACATTATTGTAATGTTTTAGAAGCTAGACAAAAAAGACCACATATTGTATTATTCTATTTATGTGAAATATCCAGAATAGGCAAACCCATAGAGACAGAACGTAGATTGGTAGTTACTAGGGGCTGGGGGGGAAGAGAAAATGGGAAGTGACTGCTTAATGGGTACAGGGTCTTATTTTGGAGTAATGGAAATGTTTTTGGAAGAGAATAAACGTGATGATTGCACAACATTGTGAAAGTACTAAATGCCACTGAATTATTCACTTTAAAATGGTTAACTTCATGTTATGTGAATTTTTCCTCAAATTAAAAATTTGTTGAGTATGAATTAGATCTAGAAAATATTTTACTGAGAACATTAATGAAGATTTGAAAAAATGGAGAAAATATAAGCCTCCAGTAAGTGTTAGCTATTTTTTTAATCTAAGGTTTTGCCTAATGCAATGCTGAAATAGTATAATTTAAAATATGAACGGACTGGAAGGCAGGGCACCTGCTCCTCCATGTCAGATGATTCAACAGTGAGTCACATAAAACTTCCTAAGTTCTGTGCTTTTTAAGTTTGGTGCTTTGTACATTCTGACAGTCCTTTCACGTGTGGTGCAAGAGTAATGAACAGGAAGACCCGGATAGGGTAGAATCTGATGCTAGCTGTTATCTCTTCAAAAAGCCAGCCCGTGCCATGGAAGAAGGAGAAAGCCAAATGTATGTAAGGATGTGCAGGAGCTCTCATCCTGCTGCTGCAGAAAGCAAGCTCTTGTCATTAAGCCCAGCCACAGATATATGGAATCCAGAAACCACGTTGTAAGAACACTATAATTAGTCCAGAAACCAACATGTTTCTAGACACTTAATATTGGAAAAGAGCCCAAAAAATTATTGAATAAATGGGACACTTGGTTAGATATCAGAGGGAAATTTTTATTTGGTTCCTTACTTCATACCGTGGGGCAAAATAAACTCCAGGCGGATTAAGAGTTAAATGTAGAGAGAAAGGGGGCAAGGAGGGAGGGAGGGAGGGAAAAGGAAGAGTCCAGAGAGAAATCTTTTAATGCAGGTGGATGCACATTTGCTCTCTGAGTGAGGAAAGACTTTTTTTTAAGATTTTATTTTATTTTTTTTTATTTTTCCTTCTTCTCCCCAAGTCCCCCCAGTACTTAGTTGTATATTTCAGTTGTGGGTCCTTCTGTCTGTGGCATGTGGGATGCTGCCTCAGCATGGCTTGATGAGCAGTGCCAGGGCCACACCCGGGATCCGAACCAGCAAAACCCTCCGCTGAAGCAGAGTGCGAGATCTTAACCACTTGGCCACAGGACTGACCTGAGGAAAGACTTTCTAAGCTTAAGAGAAAGAAAAGAAATCATCAAGAAGCTATTGCTACATTTAACTACACAAAATTCTTTGCATCAAAATTACGAGCACATTTTTTAGAAACCGAGAAATATTTCTGTATAAATAAGACAAAAAGTCATATCCTCCAACATAAAGACTTCAAATAAATCAATAAGAAATGGATTAAGGCATGAAAGACAATATGATAAAGAAGAAAAAGAAATAAAGAGCATATAAAATAACTCGATTTTTAATAATAAAAAAATTAAACATAGGAGCCAGCCCTGTGGTGTAGTGGTTAAGTTCACATGCTCCACTTTGGCAGCCCAGGGTTCGCATCCTGGGCACAGACCTACACACCACTCACCAAGCCATGCTGTGTCAGCGTCCCACATGCAAACAATATAGAGGGAAGCTGGCACAGATGTTAGCTCAGTGACAATCTTCCTCAAGCAAAAAGAGGGAGATTGGCAACAGATATTAGCTCAGGACCAATCTTCTCCCACCCCCCAAAAAGAAAAATTAAACACAAAATTATAATATATCCTTCTCCTCTTGTACAATTAAGAAAGATTAGAAAAAAAGCATTCCTTGTCAGTAAAGGTATGGTAAAATGAGCCTTGTTCTCCCCTGATGTAAATTAATAGAACTTTCCCAGGAAACAATTCACAATATTTATCAAATAGTCATCCCTTTGGCTCAATGAATCATTTTCCATAAATGTACTCTGGAAGGAATTAAACTGAAATGGAGGTAAACTGTGCTCCTTTTAGAAAATTTTATAACAACAAAACAATGTTATACAACCTAACGCTAAGAGAATTAAAAAATTATGGTATCATTACATAAGAATACATTATGCAACCATCAAAACGATATTTATAAAACAAAATATCTATATAAAATTTTTAAAATATGTTTAAATATTTTAAAAATATTTTAAACATAGGAAATAAAATTTTACATTCCATGTAACCTCAATTACGATAAAACATAGGAAGTGAACTGGCAATACCTACCTAGATAAAAAATGCACATACTACTTGACCTAGCAATTCCACTTCTAGGAATTTGTCCTAGATACATGAGAGCAGAAATGACATGTATACAAGATATTTATTGCAGCATTGCTTGCAATAGCAAAAGGCTGAAAAAAACCTAAATGTACATCAAATCAGTTAGAATTCAGGCATAAAATGGCATACAATCCAGCCAGCCAAAAAGAAAAAGGGAAAGAAAAGCTCTATCTATACTGATATGGGACAATCTTTAAGGTCTATTGCTAAGAGAAAAAAGCAAGATATAGAAAAGAATGTACAGTACATTATGACTTGTACTGAGCAGAGGAGAAGGAGATACTTGCAAAGGTGCTAGTACAGTAGTGCCCATCGTCTCCATTCCAAGGGGGCACAGTCCAAGAACGCCAGTGGTGCCTGAACTGAAGAAGTACCGAACCCTACAGATACTATGTTTTTTTCCTATACATATATTCCTATGATAAGGTTTAATTTATAAATTAGGCACAGTAAGAGAATAACAACAATAACTAATAGCAAAGTAGAACAATTATAACAATATATTGTAACAAAAGTTAGGTGAATGTAGCCTCTCTCAAAATATCTTATTGTAGGCTACTCACCCTTCTTCTTGTGACGATGTGAGATGATACAGCGCCTACGTGATGAGAGGAAGTGAGGTGAGTGACATCGGCACTGTGACGTGGCATCCCTGAGTTGCAGCAGGACAGCTCGAGATTTCATCATGTTACTCACAATGCTGCACAATTTAAGACATGAATTGTTTATTTCTGGAATTTTCCACTTAATATTTTCAGACTGCCATTGACCGCAGGTAACTGAAACGGCAAAAAGCGAAATCACGTATGAGAGAGGGACACTACTGTATGTCTATAGACCATAGCTGGAAGACTACCAAGGACATCACTAAGAGATTGCCTCTGATGGTGAACCAGAGGGCCAGGGGCAGGCAGAGAGGGAGACGAGGGACGCTTACTTTTTACTATATTACCTTTTGTACTATTTACATTGTTTTGGGTTTTTTTTTTTTGACGAAGATTAGCCCTGAGCTAACATCTGCCACCAATCCTCCTCTTTTGGCTGAGGAAGACTGGCCCTGAGCTAACATCCTTGCCCATCTTCCTCTACTTTATACGTGGGACACCTACCACAGCATGGCTTGACAAGCCGTGCTATGTCAGCACCCTGGATCCAAACCAGCGAACCCCGGGCCACCGAAGCAGAACATGTGCAGTTAACCACTGAGCCACCGGACCGACACCATGTACTACTTACATTTTTAACCATTTTCAACTATTCAAAAATAATTTTAAGATAAAAAATGTCAAAATTTAAAATTATTATACATAGAAACGTGGGGAAAACAACTGAAGAAAATGTCCTAAAGTTTCCATAGACTTTAATCCTTAAATGGTGGGATTAGTGGTGATTGTTGTTTTCTTCTACACACTTTCTTTATTTTTCAAATATTTCACATTGAGAATGTATGGCTTTCACAACAAAGAAAAATTAACATGATTTTAGATAGATGATAGATAGGTAGATGATAGATAGATGATAGATAGATAGATAGTTAGGTAGATAAAAAAGATCAGGTCCTGGTGCAGTCCACTCAAGCCTATTTAATCCTTATGCAACTGAAATAGCCCTTATCTACAAGGTAGATAGTAGCAAACAAACTGTCATAACTCTAGCAATAAAAACAGGAAACGAAGTTGAATAAAAACTACTCTTAGATGATGGTAGAAAAGGTCTATGAAGATTCCAAGGCATTTCTGGGCACTTTCCCTAATTTAGGACATTAATGTGTTCTTTAGAAAGATATAGATCAGAAAAATGTAGCATCTTAGTGTTAAATGCAACACCAAAGATGACCCAGTCCAAGGCTCTCGTTGTTCTGAAGAAGAAGAAGACTGGCCCTGAGCTAGCATCTGTGCCCACCTTCCTCTATTTTATATGTGAGACACCTGCCACAGCGTGGCTTGTCAAGCGGTGTGTAGGTCTGTGCTAGGGATCCAAACCTGTGACAGGGATCCGAACCTGCGAACCCCAGGCCACTGAAGAAGAGCACTCCAACTTACCCACTACACCACTGGGCCAAGGCCCTCACTGTACGATGAAGAAACAGACTCAGAGAGGTTACGTGACATGTTCAAAGTCACACCGCTACTTAGCAAATCCAGGGGTCAAAACCAGGCCATCTTTTCATAGCACCTTCATATTATAAACTGCAAAGTATCAGGAACGTAAAAGTGGAGGAGGATGCAAACTAAATTCCTAAAATTATTGCATAAAACTACTATAACTACAGAGAGATCTTATGTCCAGAATTAAAATAAATTTGAGGTTCTTTTTTGCTCTCTTTGACTCCTTACTTAACTTTCTTATCATGAACAACTATGTGTAACAACACAAATTAATCTTTGAAAGTTGCCTTTAGAAGAATTTTTTAAAAAAATTTAACGCCCCTGAATGGAAAAAATAGATAGTAGCATAGTTACTAATATTCCCAGCCCTCCTGATGGGCAAAGGGTTGCCACATTTGTTTCTTAACGATGTCCCAGGTCTTTCTGCCCGAGTTTTTACGTTCAGGTGGATTATTTAAAGTAGCAGGAAAATTCATACAATCAACTACTACACAGCAATTGGAATGAACACATGTCACACAACAACATGGATGAATTTTACCAACAAAAAAGTAAACTAAAGAAGTCAGCGACAAAACAGGACATATGCATGATTCTATTTATATAAAGTTCAAAAATCAGGATAGGAATCAATGCTGTTTGGAATCAGGATAGCGGCATCCCTTGGGGCGGCAGTGGGGACAGTGACCCAGAGGGGGCATTAAGGGGGCTTCTTGGGACCCAGTACCTCTGTGTCAGCATACAGATTCCAGTTACACACTGCATTCATTTTGTGAACATTTTTGTAGGTAAGTTCAATAAGAAGTTTGCTTAAAAATCAAAACAAAAGTAAAATCAACAACATCTATTTAAAAAAGCCATCTGTGAAAAAACACATTTTGTAAACATGATTCTTTAAAAAACTTTTGGAAAAGTAAAACACCATACAAATGAAAATATATTTTAGTATCCCATGTTCAGACAGGACGGATAATACAGAATAATGGCTAAGATTCAGAACAATATATTCCAAAAATTGCAGGCTTAAATTCCCTGGTTACCATTAGCATTGTGTTTTTCTCAATGCCTGAAATAACACCTAAACAAGGGCAGGTGCTTCAGGCAAAATGGTATTTGGGTGATTTTAAAGACCTTAATGAGATCAGGTAATTGCATTGTGAAGCTAAAAACTTTACCTTCAATTAGCTAACCAACAGCATCATACATCATCATAAGTATCTCGCTCCCTTCCCCCTACATACCATCGAGTCAATAGATGGGAGGCAGGTGTCTAAGAAACCACTTCCTCTGGACGTCCGAACCTGCACTCAGGGGCCATTTTTTAAACATTTATTAAATTAGTCTGGTCTAATTTACAATTAATGGAAAGTCTGTAGTAATGCAAATTCCATAAGCAGCTAAGGAGAGCTAAAACTTTGAACCAGGGTGTGAAACAAACACATTTTATGTTCCTTCTACATTTACTTCTTTGCAATTCGTGAAATACTTAAAGAAATCATTTAAAAACATTTGGGTTTCCTGCTTCCATTTGCTAAACGGATGATGCTGATACAAATAGCAGTAATAACAGGCTACTCTCAACAGCGTCATTTTTCAGTAAACTAGGTATACTTTAAACAAAACTCTTAGTCGAAATTGAGAAGTGTGAATTGGAAATTGAATGAAACAACCAAATCTGAAGGGAAAGATGGCCAATATAAACCCACAGAAGCACTTCCTCTTAAAATTCATGTGGGTAAAGAGAGCGGGGAGAACATCTTCTTTCAGTGGTTGCTCAGGCTTCAACAGACCTAACCATGTCCTCCCCCCACCCATGCCCAAGCCCAGCCAAGACTCTCTCTCTCCTGCATGTGCTGCCCTTCCTGTGCTTTCTGCTGGGCTCCTGAGGCCATCCAGGGAAGCTGTGTTTCTGGGGGCCAAGAAGTAGGAACTTTAATGAGAGTGCAAGGCTGGAGAGGGAGGGAAATGTCTCTCCTCTCTGCTGGGGAGGGCATATGGTTTTCACTTTCATTCTGCAGTACAGTATTTATTAAAAGCTGGCTGCATGCCAAACACAGTGCTAGATGCCGGGGACTCCAGGGTAAGCCACTGCGCTGCTATATGTTCAGAGGCCCTTGTGGAACATGCGTCAAGGGGTCAGATGAAGAAGAAATATAACGATACTAAACAGATTATATAATGGGAACACCAAATCACATGGACCAGAAGCAGACTTTTTTTTTTTTAACACTTTGAGAGATATAAAGTGTATTTTATATGCTCATTTCCTCAGAAAACTGGAAATGGTGCTCCAGTCAGTTTATTAGTTTCTTTGTGTAATAGAATAATGTGCTACATATACAGAAATTGCATATCCCCTATACGTATTGTATTGTAATCCCTTCCAGATTTACTACTAGACTTGAATTAAGGCAAAAAAGATTACATAAAATGAACAAAAACCCTCAGCTCTCTTCTGACAGCTAGAGCGAGACCTGGCTTGACACTTTCTGAAGGGTACAACAGTAAATGAGAAAGTTCACATTGCAACATTGACCGGTATAGTACCTGAGGCCTTGGGCTAACCTTCTCCATGTTTCCTTATCTGGAAAACGAGGTCCATAACAGTATCCACGTTACAGGATTTTTGTGAGAATTAAATGATAGAAAGTAGTGAAGGACTTACATAACGTTTAGTACATCATAAGTGCTCAGTATATGTTCATTCGACACCTACTTATCGAGCCCCTATTATTGTGTCAGGCTGGAGATATTTAGCAATACACAAGACAGACAAAAATCCCTGCCCTCGTGGCATTAACATTTCAATGAGAGATAAATAATAAATAAATAAGCAAAAAATATTACATCCCATGGTTATAAGGGAAATAGAGAAAGTAAATTGTGGGAGGGGAATAGGGAAGAGAGGGTTGGGATTTTAAGTGGGATGGCTAGGGAAGGCCAAGCCTGCGGGAGGTGAGGGAGCCAGCCAAGGGGACGGGACGAGAGTGCCAGGTAGAGGAAACAGCAGACACCAACGCAGAGAGCTCTGCATGACTGGAGGGAGAGAGGATCGCCCATAATCCCTTCTCCAAAATGCTGGAACCCAAAAACCTCTGAAGAGTCTAGTCATCCGTAGTCCCTGCCCGCTTTCACTCCCAGGTCTGTGAACACCATCATCTCTCTCCCTGGAACAGCATTTCATTTCCTTTTCTCTGCATTGGGAGCCGCTGGAAAGTTCTGCCATGGCATCCTCTTTGCAGCATCTCTTGGTCAGCCCCACTACACCCCAGTGCAACAAGTGCGTGCCCCCTGGGGAAACAAGTATTATTACTCCTCTATTATCATTATCACGATTATTGCTTAGCCTGGTCCAAAAAAAAAAAAGCAGAACTAAAGAAGCGTCCTTGGAGGGATGGGCGCAGTGTATTAGGACTGGAGCAACATCTCCCTCAAACAGGATTTCCACCTGAAAGCTGAAAATTTCTCTATATTTGAAGAAAATCTTGGCCCGCATTGTGACATCTAAAGAATAAGGATTGGTCATTTTCTACTCTTAAAGGGGAAATAAACTGAACGAGGAAGAGGAACCCTGAGAAGGAGGGGGGAAAGGAGAAAGGGAATGAATAAAAAGAAGTGGAGAGGCAAGGAAGGATGAAGGGCATAATTAAATTCTAAAAGAAAAACATACACAAGTGTAATAGACACTAACTCATTAGGCACTTCCCTTCCTGCAAGTATCTAGGGGGGGGGGGGGCGGGGGGGGGGGAGATGGGGTGACAGTTAATCCTTTCCTGTGGTAGTCTTTGGAGAGTGACGAGATTTTCGAATATTTAAGATTTTGAATAATATCAAACTCCCCATCCAAATTAGAAAAAATTCTAATGGTTAGAAAATATGCTTTAAAAGTTTTTCTTTATTTAAGTGAGAAATTGTCTCATTGGCTTGCATCTAAAAATCGCTTGAAACTAGCAACGACTTTTTTTTTTTTTTTTTTTTTTTTAAGCAGCTACACGAGAAAGTCTTCTGCGGCCTCGAAAACCTCGCGGCGACCGCCGGATGCTCCAAAGTCAAGATCCTCCGCAGACAGGAAATGCCTTCGCCAGCTCCAAGGTCTCCTCCCCGCAGCCGTCTCTATTGTCTGGGGAGGTTTGTGTACATCCGACTGAAGAGGTTTCCCGCCTGCAACTGCGAATCAAAGAGCTGCCTCAAAAGGAGGGAATCCGTGGGGGCTTTCCAGCTTTTCTAGCTAACCCTTGGCGCCTGTTGTGTGCCAGGTATTGATGCCTCCTCTCAGGTGAACCACCCACCTCTTTAGGAACTGAGGCTGAGAATTCATGTTTCCCAAGGCCCCCAACCGGCAAGGGAGGTGTAGGGGAGTCACCTGCCTGACTTCCAGCCCCGCTTTTATCCACAAGGGTGTCATTCCTGAGAAAGGGTTCAGCCACATCTGAAGGGGTAGCTGCTGTTCTGCAGACCTTGGATCTCAGATACTTTGGTGAGTGGAAGAAATCCCCAAAGTGCTTCTCATTTCCATTCAACAACAATAGCCAAAAATGTATCCAGGGGCAAAATGAGATTACACAAATACAGAGTCCAGCTGGAATTTCATGAAACCCAAACGGGATGAAAAGTAAATGTCAGTACAACATCTGATTATTTTTACTGCAAGATAAACTCTAACCATTTAGAAGCATCCTGAGTGACTGTTTAGTTTTCCACCTTCTCTTGTCGTCAGTAGTCACATAAATATCACTGCCAAACACAGATTTAAAGCATCATTGATGATTAGATTTTGAAGAAAAATCAGAAGGGTGAGCTTCTGCGTTTGTCATGTTCCACGAGGCAGTATAACTGAAACGGGAATTTTAGTAGGTGCCGCCTGTCTCCAGCAACGTGCATTTCCTTCAAGTCCGAATATATATATATATTTTTTTAAAGATTTTATTTTTCCTTTTTCTCCCAAAGCCCCCCGGTACATAGTTGTGTATTTTTAGTTGTGGGTCCTTCTAGTTGTGGCATGTGGGACGCTGCCTCAGCATAGCTTGATGAGCAGTGCCGTGTCCACGCCCAGGATTCGAACCGGCGAAACCCTGGGCCGCTGAAGCAGAGTGCCCAAACTTAACCACTCGGCCACGGGGGCCGGCCCCCCCAAATATATTTTCTTGAATCCCTGCCCTGCCCCCGTTAACTAAAATGAATATTCACAGCAATGAAACCACAAAAAAAAAAGTTTGTCAGAAATGTTGAAAGAGAGTAGGTACTTTCACTATCGGAGATGGTTTCCTCTTTTCCCACAAGATGTCTTATCAGCTTTCACCCTGAGAAAACTATAAAAAGTAAGAAAAAGAAACCTTATGCAATAGTTCTCTAAATAAAATACTACACAGCAGCCCAGTCATCTCTAAAAGTGACATTGTTTAAAGAGTCAAAGTACATCATCCAGCAAAATCAATATCCTATTAAGTTAGAAAGGGTTCTGAATATCAAAGACCAACCAACTGAATAACTGAAAGTATAAGTACACGACCCAAGGGATTAATCACACACTGTCATGGTGAAATTAGGGCAATTCTTCCAATCATTAACGTTTTGCTTACAAAAATGTGCTTTTCTGTTTGTCTTTCTGCTAAATGATAACCGTTTTCGAGTTGAATCTCCTGATAAAAAGAGTTAAAAACAAGACAGGAGTTGTGCTGTAAAGGTCATACATGCTGCTTCAACATGAAATAGCCAAAAGGCAAACAAATGAAAAATGCCTGGATTGTAGGAAGAATTTGTAAATATTCATTGGCAATCTGCAATGGGGCACTTTAGAAAACAGTTACTGCCAGCCTGTGTCCTGAGCATGCTGTGCTTTCTCCATGTAACGCCCTCTCCATTCAGAAGGACATGTCTAGATTCAGAATCCAAGCCCCTTGAAGACAGTTAGGAATAGCTTTAAATTGGAAAACAGCCTGGTTTCAAGAATTGTCTACTTTAAAACGAGATTTCACCCCTCAACTCTTCTAGTGTCAATCAATACAAAAGCCTGTGTTTCTCTGCTTGATAGTCACGATACAATTATTCTCAAGAATAAACATTAACCAGAGGTTATCTCCAGGAATGAAACATGCATGCACCGATTTCAAGATTGCTCTAATTCAATATTAGGCCCACAAGCCTTCTGTTCTCCCAGGCTCTATGCAGACAGTCCCATTTCCAAACGAGACTGATTATGACCTTTGAAACCTTGATGGAACCTGTCTGGCAGGGTCAGGGAGCTCGGAGCCCGAAGTTGATGGGAAAGGAGACCCTCCCACTGGATGTCTACTTTGGGACCCAAGCTTGGGGACACAGAGAATACGGGAAACAAAGTGTTTGAACTGAGGTGGGAATATGGGGGCTGGGGAGGGTCATGTAGATCAACCAGACCACCTTCATTCTACAGAGGAGAGAACTGAGGCCACTAAAGAGAACTAAAACTCCACCTCAAACCTCTAAACTTGCAGGCCTGTGCACACCTCTCTGCTTAAGGACCCAGGACTGATGTTCCCAGAACTCTAAAGTCACAGGCAATTCCAGGGGCCTTCTGGGAATCTAACAGGTAAGATGTGACAACCCCCGAAGAGCAATGACTTTTTCACTCTCTCCTCGCGTGAGTGCCCGTGTTCCAGGAGCCACAGCCCTGGTCAGCCAGGACAGAGGCAGAGACATTCCTTCATGGGACCTCAGCCAGGAGGCAGTGAGCTCCACAATGAGAGGCCTCCATGGAGGCCTAGGCTGGAGGGAGAGATTTCTGGACCTCTCCCCTCACAGGTCTCTCTCATCATTTTCCTGGAATGTCAGGGAGCTGATGGCTCAGCCAGGCAAGCAGCTGGATGAGGCCAGCAATACCTGGGCCAGTCAGAAACCTCAGCCCACCCTTCCTCAGCCCCACACTCACCCACACCTCAGCACCTTCATTCTCCTCCATCCCTCAATACTTCTTCCTCGACCCTGCTCCCTCCCCTCAACCATCAAAGTCTTGCTCCCTCCACTTCATAGGCCCAGCTTCCCTCTTCTTCCCCCTTCCTCCCTCTCAGTGCTCCCTGCCTCCTGGGCACCAGGAGGAGGGAAGCAGGTGAGAGAGGAATGCCGGCCCCACCTGCTTCTTCCACACAAGGAGCACCTTAGAACAGTGGTTCTCAAAGCGTGGTACCCCACCAGCAGCTGTGACATCACCTGAGCTCTTGTTAGAGTACAGATTCCTTCTCCCACCGCAAACCGACCAAATCAGAAATTCTGGGGATGGGCCCGGCATTGAGCTTCAACAAGCTCTGCAGGTTAGTCTGAAACTAGCTGAAGCGTGAGACCCACCCCCCCAACCCCCCCAACCCCCCCCCCCGCCAGGTCCCCCATCCCCCTAAACCGAGCCCCCTCTCCCCACCCCCCCGCCCCCCCGCCCCGGGCTCGGCCGCCCAGGGCTGACGCAGTGTTGACTCACGCCGGTCAAGGCCGGCGGCCCGGGCCAGCCGAGGTGGATCGATGGCGCTCGGGCGGCCGCGCGCTCCACGGTGCTCTTCCCGCCGCCCGGCGCGCCCGGGGCTGGAACCTACCGGGCGCGGGGTCCGCGGGCGGGAGCCATCCCCGCCGCCCCGACGCGCACACGCCCGGCCCGCGGCAAACGCCCGGAAAGGCCCGAATCCCCCAGCCACGTGCGAGCCCGCCGGCAGCCGCTCGGAACCGCGCTCCCGGGGCCTCCGCTGCAGGAGCCCCAGCGAGACACCCCGCCAGGCGCCCCGAGGCGCTGGAAGCAAAGCTGTGGGTTTGTTTTAATCAAAGAATGAGAGTTCCGACGAGGTCGTTCGTCCCACCGACGGATTTATTTTATAGACAAGTTACTCATTCAAAAAAAAAAAAACATTTTGGCCATGTTTTTTACAGTGAACAATTATATATATATACACATTATAAACACTGTTTGATAAACACAATATCTACAATCTACTTACATTTAATTAACCCGCTACTTCTAGTTCATCTGTGCTTAATTTTAGTCACCGATGAGTCAGTTTCCCTGCTTGAATTGGACTGTACTTAACACCTTGGTCAAATAGGTACTAAGTGACAGTGCACAACAAGCATGTAAGATTATCAACTTGATCTCCAGGACAAAAAGAACCCGCACATCCCAAGACAAGAGCTCCGAGAAGGGTTTGGATTTAAGGCAGCAGTATAAGAATGTAATATAAAAGAATGTTGCCTTTTAAAATTTTCCAAGGCTGCATGAAATGTGGGTCCCCGTTCCAAGGCATAGCTCTGGATTTGGGGTGCCCCTTTGCTTTTCCCCTAAGTGGGATGTAGATACAGATTATAGAAAAGTCATTCAAAAAGATTCTATTAAAATCTTTAAAGTTATAACTTAAAATTTTAACAAGAAAGTTCACAATTACTTTTTATAAATAGAAAAACAATTTGCTTTTTTAAAAAGGGGGGTGAATTTAATCAGTGGCGTCCCTTTATCATACAACCTAAAATCAGTACATAAACTATTTTTTAAGTCAAAATTCAGCTTTCAATGTGAGTTTGTTATTTAGCCAGTGCACCAAATATTTTCGGTTTCCAGAATAGCAGAAAATTGATTCCCTTTCTCATATGGTTTTCCAGTTCATCTATGGAGATTTTCTGTAGCAAATGTTATTCCCAAGTCCAGTTTTCTGAACGTGCCAACGTTGGCCGTCATCATCCAGCATTAAAATAGCCTTTATCACCCTCGATGTCCACTTCCTGATCGGAATCCTCTGAAATCTCTGATTCAAGGTCTTCCTGGGAGCGAGGGGAGGGCGGGCATTGAGAGCTATCCAAAGCACCTTCATTCTGTTCACTGGGCAAGTCTTGCCTCTGGTCGCAGGCATTGTCCAAACTTTCCAGTTCTTCTTTTTTATTGCTTTGAGGGTTCTCCTGGATGAAGAGGATGAAAATGGAGATTGGCAGGATCAGGAAATATGGAGAGGGGAGAGACAAATTAAAACGTCTTTGCATCCTCTACTATCTTTGTAACTTTTTGTTTATTAGTTGCTTTCAACCATCATGTTTTTATTCAGAAAATATACACTTGTGCTTCTTTCTCACTCTGGCAGAAGTAAAGTTCCTGTCTTATCAGAGAAAAATTATACTCTTGCCAGATAAGAAAAACTAATCACAAATATAACTGTAAATGTATTATGTCAAATGGACACTTAGCTCCAGCCCAGACCCATGGTCTCCAGAGTCTTAAAAGTTTAGGGGGAAAAAGAAAGCAGATCACTACAGATATAGTCTTCATTCTTCAGTATTTAAACCTTGCCAATTAACAGGGTCTTCTAGACACTTAAAAAATATTAATGCTAAATAGTGAATTAAGGATAAAGTTTCAAAATGATTAGATCGAATGCTTTTTCATTGATTTTCTGGAGTAAGTTTATAAACATATACACATAAATATGAGTACCAAGTTACAAAATCACGGCAAAAGAAAAAAAATGCAGAACTGGAAGAATGTTGCCAACTGAAAAGGGAGAAAATTACCAACAATTTACTTAAAATCTGGGGGAAATCTCTAGAAAATATTCCCATCTTACATAGGAACCACTATTTTAAAAGTCCTTTGAAAACTGCAGTCAAGCCTTTGCCCGAGAATGAAGTACATTAGTGAACTTTTAATCCTATGTCTGACTAAAATGGACATAAACACTATATAGAAATATTATGGTATACTGCTAAAGTTTTTTTTTTAAGTAAGAGTAGAGTAATAAATTCACCAGGCTTGCAAGTATTTAGCAAATAGATGTGCAAGATCACAGACTGAAAGGGAATCTGAAAATTTTTAAATTATATTAGAATAATGAAATTATGGGAATTTTATTTTCTGTTTCAAAAGGTTCTCTGTGACACCATCTTGTTTTTAATGAAAAAGTTATGATCACTAAATTTGAAACGCACACTGCTTCCAATTTCCCTACTCGTATTATTATTTCAAAAATATTTTATTTATTATAAACTGTATATACAATGGCAAATGAACAATTCAGCAATTGTCAGATAACTCTGGAGAAGATATCCAGACTAGGACATCAAAAACAAATCTTTAGCTTTAAGTCAATACAGCTTCTTTAAAAACTGAATTACCCTTTACTTTTTATCGCTTATTGCGTAACAAGGTCATTGGAAGAAAGACTGTTAGAAAATTGAAGCTACTTTCCAAACAGGCTTGGATATTCTCTTACATGTTTTTATATTCATTTTATGAGCTGGCATTAGAGGAAAAATAATTTTTAAACTCTTTGATATTTAATTCTTCTTTAAAAACAGTGCAAACAAGACCTAAAGGTGTTTATTTCCTTATATTTACCCTTGAGCTCTGCCTGGTTTTATTATGGCTGTGTAAATAAAAGAAACAATTTTCTCCCAAAGATAACTGCTTAAGTCATTTACTGTCAATTACTTTATCTTTCCTGCGTTAATTAGATAAACAACATATGGGGTTTATAAAACAATTAGCCGGGAGTTTTACTAGCCAGTGTGTGAAAACCCAAGCATAATTGATATAGGAACTGCATTAGGTGCTTTTAGCATTACTGCCGCCTGAGCAACTCATCCTGAATTTCAGCAGGACTATTTGCCTTTTTAATCAAGGTGAAGAGGTTAAATAGACTCTCAAATGACTTTTGCATACAACCTATAACAGGCCTCGCATTGAGATAACATGATAAAAATATTTATTTCCATAGAAACAAAACCATGTCCATACCTGTTTTAGTCTTCTCCACTTAGCGCGTCGATTCTGGAACCAGGTTTTGACCTACAGGAAAGAGAGAAAGAAAACTTGCCACAAGCCCAGAATCCCAGGGACCTGGGGAGGAGGGGGGAAGCGGATCCCGGGCTGCCACACAGCCCAGCACTCCAGGTGTTGGACAGCGCGGCGCGACGCGCCCAAGGCGCACTGTGGCTCCACGACTTTCTTCCGCCCCGCGACCCCCTCCCCAGGAGCCTGTTCCGGGCCCGCGGGTGCGCTTACCTGTCTCTCGCTAAGCTGCAGCATCTTGGCCAGACGCTTCCTCTCGGGTGGGGAGAGGTATTTCTGGGTCTCGAACTTCTTCTCCAGCTCGATGGTCTGGTCGTTGGAGAACCTCACCTGGCCGCCTTTCCTTTTATGCAGAGGCCTCTGCAAGAAGGGGCTCCAGAGCAGGGGTTTGCCTGCGGGCAGCAAGAGCAGGGATTAGTGAAGGTCCTGGAGCGCCCTGGCCCAGGGGGTGAACAAAGAGGGGGAGAGGACGCAGGAGGACATCCAACCAGACATGTTCACATACACCCACCGACACATGACCCCAACACGCTCCCACCAATACACACACAGGCCCAGAGACACAGAAATACCCGACGTCACACACCTACACTGCATACGCATAGACTACCCTTGTACACTCGCGTACACACACGCACACCCCAACCATCATATCCATAGCTAGACACAAACATACAAATCTTTTGATCTCCAAAGGAACATCCACTATAGGCTGAGCTTAAAATACCAGGGCCCTCTTTAACCTAAATCGCTCTCGAATTTATACACAACTTTTTCCACCTCTCCCTTGGTGACCCGCACTTTCCGCTATCCAGGCCGGCGGCGGAGCCTGGCTGCGCGCGGAGCCCCGGGGCCCGGGCGCCGGCCTTAGGCGGCGCGGGGAGCTTCCAATCCTGGCTCGAGGGCGCCGCGGCCTCCTCTGATTTCACACCCGGCCCGCGAGGGCCGCCAGTTAAAGCCACTCCGTGGGCTATGGCAACATTTCCGTCAATGTGTTTCCTGTTGGTCTATCTCGAAAAACCCTTTGCTTCCTCCTGCGCAGTCCCAGCAGTAACCCAAGGAAACCCAGGGCGCGCTCTGTGAAAACGCTCACCCCGCGCCCGGCCCGGCGGAGGGTCCCGCGCCGGCCGCAGCGGGAGGACAGTGCCACGCCGGGCCGCCCACCAAACCCTGAAGGCTGGAAGCAAAACTACAATCCAACAACTGTTTTAAAAAGAACAAAAATATAATCCGCTCCAAGTCTCTCTAACGATGAGAAAGAGGGCGGAGGACTGACCTAGAGGCCGCACCATAATAATGATGGCATTAAAATGTTAATTAAAATGTTACTTGTCTCCAGAGTCCCTACAGAAGAGACAAATAACGGAGTCGATTTAAAACCCTGGTCGTCCAAGGCCAGGAGCCCCATTTCCTTATTTACCCGGGGGCTTCAGATGCGGGGGGGCGCCAAGGGTCACCCCGAGCGCCAATCATGGGTGGCTTATTTCTTAGGCCAAGCACTGAGTGGGACAACACTGAGGGGGACAAGTCCTGCAAATTCTATATGCCCAACGAGTCCGCGCTGCGCTTCCTACTCCAAAGACTCGTCGGTCCGTCTGTCCTTCAGTGGGTCTGCAGGCCTGCCCCTAAACGCTTTGAAAGCTGGCATTGTTTTTTTTTTTTCGAGATTTTGCTTACGTCAGGCTTCAGACTGGTGCAAAACAGCCTCAAAAGAAAAAAAAAAAAAAAAAGGAAGCAACCGGTTATTTTAGCTGCCATAAAGTCACATCCCACACAGAGGAAATGAACAATATCAGAAAAACGGATCCCGGCTATCAGAAGTCGAGTGTTTCCTGAATTTGTCTGTATTGAGGATGTCGATAAAATAATCAGCAGCGTGCACTACTCCGGGGGAAGGGTCTGCTTCATGCAGCCAGGAAAACACTTAACAGCTTCTGAAACCAGATTTACTCCTATCGAGAACTCAAGATTTCCTGTATGAACGGAAAGGGTCAGGCTCTTTCACTGCACAAGCTTGTTGAACCAGGTCCAGCCCCTTAACCCGCCGGGCCGGCAGCTCTCCCTGCCCCGCAGGGCCCGGCCCGGGCGCCTTGGCACTCCCTTCCCCGTCCCTCCAGCGAAGGAGGCCCCACCCTGGGCGACACGCGCGCCCCAGGACCGCCTTCGGCCGCCAGCCCCGAGGTCTCGCCCGGGCCCGCGCGCCCCGACGCCTGCAAGGTGTAGGGAAACCAATCTGAGTCACCGTGCGGTCAGCGCCGGCCGCGCGCCGCCGGGGCCCGCGCCTCCTGGCCCCGCGCGCGCCCGAGAGCCGCTTTTCAAGCGCTTTTGCCGCAACTTTCTATTGCCTCCCCTCCGCCCCCGCCGCCGCCTGGGCGCTGCCACCTGCCGGGTGGCGCCTTCCTCGCCGCCGCCCCGGCTCGGCCCCGCCATGACCCCGGCCGCCTTACCCAGGGGGTCGTGGCGGAGCAGGGCGTGCGTGTAGTCGTTCACCGTCCGCGGGAAGGGGTAGAGAGGGCCCCCGAAGCCGCCGGGTCCGTAGGCGGCGGCCAGCGCGGCGGCCGAGTGGTGCGAGAAGGCTGGGTGGATCGGCGTGGGCTCGTACACCGGGGTCCGGTAGGAGGACACGAGGCTGGTGAAGGAGGAGTTGGGGGACGGCAGCGTGGGCGCGGGGCTGGGGGCGGCGGGCCCGCGGCCCAGGATGTCCTCGATGTAGAAGGGCGTCGGGTGCGCGGGCTGCAGCAGCGGCGTGGGCGCGTACAGCGGCACCCCCACGGCGCCCGCCGGCCCGGGGTGCGGGTACTGCATGGCTCCGCGCGCTCCGGCCCTCGGAGAGCTGCCGGCCGCGCCGCGGCGCTACATTTATCCGCGCTCCGCGCTCCCGGCGATAGGCTCTGCCGGCCGCGGGGTGGGGCCGCGCTCGCTGGCCCCTTCCTGCCGCCGGGCCCTGCGGCCAATGGCGCGGAGCCCCGGGAGCCGCCTCCGCCCCCACCCTTGGCCCGCCCCCGCCGGCCGAGCTCCCCGCCCCTGGGACGCGTTCTCTCCAGGCCTCGGAGGACCCCGCGCCCCGGGGCCGGGCCGCCGCCGTCGCGCGGGGCTCCAGGCACCCTGGCTCGGGACGCCCTCGAAGGAAGCCCAGGGCCGCGTCCGTCGGAAGAGGCGCGAGGAAAGCAGCGGCCAGGGAGGCGGACTCCAGCGGCCCTCGCCCCAGCGGGGAGGCGTCTCTGCCGACACTCGGGGCGCTGGTCCAAGGCCCGGGCCCGGGGGCGGCGGCCGGCCCCAGGCAAGGGGCAGCTGGATCGGACCTGGCAGGCGTGGAGGCCACTTGCAGGGCCGCGCCTTCGCAGGCCTGAGAGTACCCTCCGTGGCCGGCGAGCTCCCTGGAGTAACGGTGGCACTGGCTGTTGCCCGGGTCGTCCCCGAGCTCCTAGCGAGAGAGGGTGCCCTGGGTTCCCGGGGCAGCTCCAAGGGGAGAGATCCACGGCTCTGGGCTGCGTCCCAGTGGGGTAAGGACGACTAGACTTCAGGTGCTCCAGACTCCCGGCCGCTCCAGCCCATTTCATTTGTGGGCCCCCAGACTCGGCCACTTCCCTGGGGACGCTGGCAGAAGCCGCTTCGGGCAAGAATCAAGGGAAGACCTGGATCCTACGGCGCTAGGCAGAAGCCATGTAATCTCAGACCCGATGGGGACTCCTCCAGGTCCCCTGTCCCGGGTCCTGGGAGTTGCAGCTGCGCGCAGCCCCGCTTTCCCGTTTTGCACGTGTTTTCTATTGAAGCCCTGACGCTACCCAGTGTGGCCTCGGTTCTGTGCAGCTCCACTCGCCTGCGGGGCAAGGGGGCACTTTCTTGATTGACGCCCTCCTGCGGTTGTCACACCTCGCGGTGAGCGGTTTCTGCTAAGGTCCTCCATTAATCGTGGAAATGAAAAGACTTCCCGGCTTTTTCTACAGAGGAGATTTTTTTATTTACGTCTTGGAACTATTTCTCCGACCGCGGTGAGACCGTAGTAGGAAGAAGAGTGGACTGGAAGCCAGACGGCCTGAGTTCGAGTTTCACTCCGCACATTTTTGTTGAGCAACTACTGTGTACCAGCAGTGAACGAGACAGATGTAGTTCCTGTCCTCACGGAGACAGGAAACAAATTTTAATACAGTGACTTATGTATGTGCTAGGAAGGAGAAGTGCATCATGATCTGAAACCTTATAACGAGGGGACAACACCTACTTGGGGGAGGGGAGGTTTTCAGGAAGGGAAAGGACTCCACACAGAAGCGATGTTTGAAAAATGAGTAGTTGTCGAAAAGCCTAGAGAGGGGCAAATAGCCAAGTCCAGCGAATGGCATGTGAGTTTTGTCAGTGCAGCTTTGGTCAGATCACCTTCCTTGAGCTTTTCTCATCTGAAACATTTGGAACTTAACCTAAAGGTTCCTAATCTTTTTGGGCTGGAGTCATAGGCATCTTTCAGAATCTGCTGACAGACAGCAGCTACAAGCACAGACAAACAGCGAGTGTAATATGCTATCCTTTGACTTAAAATATTGGGAGAGGGTAGGAATATTTAGCTGTGCCTTTCTCTGTTATATAAGCTATCTCTGGAAGGATCCATGAAAAAATTAATAGCATTGGCCGTCTGTGAAGAGAGAGGTGGAGCTGGAGGGAGAATGTGCCGTATACTTTGTGAGTATTTGGAGAACTGGACCTTCTGGATGCGTGACCTATTCATAGTATAAGTAGATCCTTCAAGAAGTGGCTGATTCTAGGTCTGGGGTGGGAAAAGTACAAAGTAGCTGGAGGCATCTTGTGCCAGAAAGCACAGAAAGAAAACAGGAACTGCCTTGGAGGGTCTTCCCCTAGCCAAATTTGGGGTGATTTAAGCGTCAAAAACACATTATGCATTATAACAGTGCGTAGTATTACTGTCCATAGTGGTACTTAGAGAGAGAAAGGGATGGTGGGTGGTACAGCTGGAAGAATGCCAGCTAACAAATGTAGAAAGATTGATAGAATCAGAAAATGTACTAATTCATTCAAGAAAAAACCATCAGTGGACACCAAAACTGTTGAGTTTGGTTGGGGATGTGGATTTTCGCAGGTTCCATTGTATCACCCCAATTGATTGGATTCTGGATTTTTAAAAAAAAAAACAAACTATAAAACTATAAAAGACATTTTATGAGAGAATAGGGCAAAAACTGAATATGAATTGTATGTTAGATGGCATTATTAAATTAATGTTCATTGTGTTAGGTGTGATATTGATATTGTGGGTAAAACATCCTTATTCTTGGGAGGTGCAAGCTAAAGTATTTAAGGGTGAAGGGTCATGATATCTGCAACTTACTTTTAAATAGTTCAGTACACACACATACATACATATATATACATGGGCACACACGCATGTTTGTATAAAGAGGGAGATGAACCAAATTAGAATTTTATTCATTGGTGAATTTAAGGGAAGAGTATACAGATATTCATCATACTACTTTCACCTTCTCTACAGGTTTGAAGTTTTTCAATGTAAAAACTTAAAAAAATAAGTGTGATTTTATATGTTAGAAAATAAAAGCTCCGTCTCATTTTTTTAAGGTAAAAATTATTTTAATTATTAAGTCTGCATACGAGTTCAGGTAGTGCCTTGCCCCTGGACACCATCCGTGCAGGGCTGTTGCAAATTGATGGTCCCTCTGTGGTCTGGTCCGATGTTGTGCCCTCTGCACTGATCATAATCCTCATCACGTGGCCTGACGGAGAATTCAGGCAGGGGCCGGGAGACTATGAAAGTAAAGTGTGCTCTTCTGTATACCAAGGACAGGGGCAGGATTTGGGGACAAAGAAAGAGTTATTATCTGAAGCTCAAACGTGCCTTCAAAAGTTATGTTTGGGTCTTCAAAGATTGGGACCTCAGGGAACTAAGCAGATAACTGTGATGATTATTTTTGCACAAAATGTTTCTTCTCATCTGTGTTTTTGTACTTTTTACGACCCCTTCCACCTAATGAGAAATTGAGATGCTTACTCCAATTCATTTAGTGCCTTTACAGTAAATCACTAGCCAGCCTTCATTCTCCATCTTCAAAAAGAGTAGGTTTATAGTTTATGCTGTGCAGGGCTCAGCCACCAGCCAAAAAGATCTAAATGTACAACTTTCCAAAAGTAGATATTAGAATGCTAGAGAAAAAATCATTACTACAGGAAAAAGAAGCATCATCCTTCTCTTTGATTCAGCCACAGACCCTGTGAGGTGGATGGAGATCTTAAAAGCATTGCAATGTGTAACATTTCAACTCAGCTACATAATCCTCCCCAGCAAACTGAAGCACTTAATTCTGTTAAGCTGTGTAACACTTACCTCTTCTAAATCCAAACGTCAGATCCGTGTTCATTTTGCTATAGTTAAAAAAAAAATTACAACCACATTTGTGAATGTCACATTTATTGAACTACATAATTTTTAATATCACTTGTGTAGGTTTTATAGTTTGTTTTATTGTTTTAAAAGTCATTTGGGGCTCTAAAAGAACTAGATTTTTCCAAAGTTGTCCTTATAATTTTTTTTCACACAGTCAGAGCTAATAAAACAAAACTGTTGTAGCTATTTAATTCAAAATCTCTTGGAGTTTCAATATTTTTTCTCTGCTGGATACTAAAACCAATAAAGCTACATGAGATTTTAATTATATTCTGAATTAAACAAGACTGTCTGCAAAAATTTGGCACCATTTATTTTAGTCACTGCTATTGTGCGTGAGACCAAACTTTGTAAGAAGAGAAGGTGGTTCTCACCTCTAATTTATCTAGTAGGAACTTAGGTAAAATTTTTGCAACTTGTTTTCAATAACTAAATATACATAGAGGTAAAACTTCAAGTTAGCTATAGCTTGAAAGCATCAATGGATTTTATTATAACGATTTGGTTCTGTTTTTACTTACACTAAAAGTTTTATTCTCTTCAACTGCTGGAATGACTATATCAGTTATTAAATCACATATCAAATAAAATTTTCTTTAAAATTTGACAAAATCTAATTAATTAGTGTTTTAGGGCTTTACTAACTTGGAAAATGCTGATACAATCAAATAGAATTGTCTCGTCCGTGTCATGAATGGGATCAGAGCTCTGGAACACAGGGGCAGTCATCACCGTGACGTCGCTGCAGCGATGTCCACGTTTTGCGTGCTACCGTGTACTTTACATAGCGCCGTAATGTGGGTGACTTTTACTGACCGTGCAGCTTTAGGTTTCACTTATGATATCTATTTTCTCAATTAAAAAAGTCACGAGAACTCAATAATAGTAACACAAGAGAACCCAATTTTTTAAATGGACAAAAGCTCTGAATAGACATTTCTCCAAAGAAGATGTACAAATGACCAATAAGTACATGAAGAGATGTTCAACATCATTAGTCATCAGGGAAATGCAAATCAAAACCACAATAAGATACCACATCACACCCACTAAGATAGCTATAATAATTTAAAAAAAAAAAAAGCAAAACAGAAGAAGACAAATGTTGGTAAGGATATGGAAATTTAGAACCCTCATACATTGCTGGTGGCAGTGAAAAATGAAGCAGCTGCTTTGGAAAACCTGGCAGTTCCTGAAAAGGTTAAACATAAAGTTACCATATGAGCCAGTAATTCCACTCGTGGGTATATACCCAAGAAATGAAAACATTGTCCACACAAAAACTTGTACACAAGTGTCCTTAGCAGAATTATTCGTAACAACCAAAAAGTGGAAACAACCCAAATGTCCGTCAACTGATAAATGGATAAATCAAATGTGGCACATCCAAGCAATGGAACATTATTTGGTAATAAAAAGGAATTTAAAGGAATAAAAGGGAAAGTACTGACACATGCTAGAAGATGGATGAACTTTGAAAAAATTTTGCTAAGTGAAAGAAGCCAGACACAAAAGACCGCCTATTAAACGATGCTGTTTATATAAAATGTCCAGAATAGGCAAATCTGTAGAGACGGAAGGTAGATTAGTGGTTGCCTAGGGCTAAGGAAGTTGGGGGTAAATGGAGGGTGACACTGATGGGTACAGAGTCTCTTTTTGAGGTAATGAAAATGTTCTAAAAGTTATTGTGGTGATGGTTACCCAACTTTATGAATATGCTAAAAAAAAACTCAGAACTTTAAATGGGTGAATTACGTGGTGTGAATTATATCTCAATAAAGCTGTTATGTAAATTTCTTTAATGACGAAAGGATGAAAGCCAGTAATGTACCCTATAATAATTTTAACAGGGGTTATAATATCAGAAGTGATATTTTGACATATAATCCAAATTTGTGGATTTGCAGCCAAACTCTTAGGCAGCAACCTAGGAAGAACTCACTCTCCTGCTTGGCAATGACCTCATCTCGGATAAACATAATCCGGCTTCCCAGGGGCACTTTTTTTCCCGAGCTGTGAAATGGGTCTGAAATACTGAATTATTTAAAATCAGCTCATCAAAGAAGCCTGGGATAATTGGAGGCGTGGGAAAAATTGATCATGCCAAGGTTTGACCTAAAAGGGAAATTCCCACCTGAAGTTATGGGTCCCAAGAAACTGGTAACATTGATTGCTTAGAGGAGAAATGGATGGTGGTACAATCGTGGGCTGGGGGAAGAATGAGATGAGAAGTGGCTTTATGCTGCATACCCTTTCATACTTTTTGAATTTTGAACCCAGTTCCTGAAACAGTGTCTGGAATGTATAGGTGCTCAATAGATACTTTTGAAAGGGTGAATGAATGGAGTCAAATGTGATTTTGAATTCCAGCTCCACCATTTTTATTGCGAGCTTTGATAAGTTTCTTAACCATTTTGAGCTCCAGTTTCCTCAAAAGTAGCGTAGGGATTGTAATAATGTCTTTTTTCTTTTACTTTTTTTTCTGGTGAGGAAGATTGGCCCTCAGCTAACATCTATTGCCTATCTTCCTCTATTTTGTATGTGGGATGCACCACAGCATGGCTTGATGAGCGGTGTGTAGGTCTATGCCTGGGATCCAAACCAGCAAACCCCTGGCTGCCAAAGAGGAGCATACAAATTTAACCACTACGCCACCAGGCCAACCTCTCTCATTGTATTGCTGTGAAGATTAAATGAGTTGTTGCATGTAAATCACTGGCATACAGTAAGCACTTGATAAATGGTAGTTGCTGTGATGATGATGATGATGGTAATATGACGATGATGATGATACAACTGCAACAATAGTGGTGGAAGAGAATTAGACCAAGGTGCTCTCCTAATTTTTTTACGATAATGGAGCATTGCTCTAGTAAATATTGCTTGAAGTAAATGCGCGTCATCTGGATTTGGGGAATCTTTCATTACAGGGAGGTTTTTCAATTAGAAGCTTACCTGAAGTCTGTTGTACTGTAGGGAATATAAAGATGAAGAGGGCAAGGTCCCTGGCCTCAAGGAGCTTTGTTGTAATCGTACTGGTGAATGAATGAACTCTAGACTGTCTGATTTCTGCTGTTGTTATTGTAGGGAATTTAGTTAAGATGCACATAGAGCATGAAGATTCAAGAGCTGGAAAATTCAATGAAGCTAATACTCAAGATTCTGCACTTATGACAGTTATTGGTGTAGTGACGAGCCAGCTATCACATGGACATCACTCAAATCTTGCCTTTTCTGTGCTTAGCGTCTGGGCTTTTTGTACGCTGTTTGCATACATTCATGAATATGTGCAGCATGTTAACCACTGGTTAAAAGCATGGAACTTTCTCTGACGCTTCCTAACCCTAGGACCTTGGCAAAGCATTTACTCTTTCTCAGCCTGTGTTTTTCACTTTAGCCTAAAAAAAACAGGTTAATAATCATGCCTGTATCATACAGCTGTGAGGATTAAATGTGCCACTGCCTTCAAAATTTTTAGGAGCATGCCTGACCCAACAGGTTCTCAACTTCCTTCTAACTGAGAGGAGAATAAATTTTGCCCAGCGGCAAACAATGAGCTATGAAGAACTTAGTTTAGCCCATCTTTCCGGCTCCCAAGTTGAAGGGCAAACAATCTTGATTGACTGATTTTTTTTAACTTCATAAATTATATAAAATACTGTTGCAAGTGGCTTATGTTGAAGGAAAACAAAAAATGGATAACAGGAGCAGGGCTGGACATTTCCTAAATCTCTGCTGGTTTAGGAAGGATGGTTCTGATTTGTTCCTCTTTCTGGGTTCCCCATCTTGATTATTGGTACCTCCAGCCACTCCGTCGCTAAAAAGAGAAAAGCCATGTTTGAGATGGGGAAGGGAGAAGCAGAGGGAAAAGGGATTGAAGGGTTGAAGTGGGAGTAGCATAAAAGAGGAAAAGAGAAGAAGATGAGTGCCCAGGTTGATTTGGGGGAATGAACTTAATGAAATAGGGTATGGTCCGCAAGACTGGAGGGGACACCACTGGGCTAGTGGTTTCTGAAGAGCAGGAGCTGTCTCTTAGTCGTCCCTGTTCCCCACTAGTACCCAGCACTATACATGGCAGCAAGTGAGCATCATCAAATATGGGTCACGGAGTATCACCCCAGCACCGCCTGGAGAAAGAGCAGGATTATATAGGCTAAAAAGCAAAACCCTGAGTACAAGGGGCTTTCTGGGTTTCTAGGGAGAAAGAGCCCATTCTGTTCTTCTGAGTCATAAGGTGAACATCTGTGTGGATCAGAATATTTAAGAGTTCTCAGAGGAAACAAGGACAAGGAATATAGACAAGAGCAACAATCATAGTGGCGATTGCTGTGGCGTTGCTGTGGCGGCAGCAGCTGTGAAAATGACACGGGTCAGGATGAAAAGCAGCATCTCCTAAACCTGGTGGCTCATGGCTCTGAGCTAGAGTTTATGAGACCCTTCTCTCTCGTGGTCTTGAGGAGCACTGACTGTGGGTGTAGAGCCGAAGGATGTCACACATGGGTTCCAACCTTAGAGTTGATGCAAGACCAGCCACAAAATGACTATAGGCTCATTATTTTCCACCTTATTATGCCTCCAAGGGTGGAAGCCTAAGAAATTTTTGCTATATTTTGATAGTCCAGCAGATAGATAATAATTCATTTTATAGATAAAGCAATAGACCCAGAGAATTTAAACAACTTGTCCAAAGGCACAGAGCTAATAAATAGCAAAGCGAGGATTTAATCTTAGATATGATTCTTAAGCAAGAACTTTCTGTGGTTCCATAAAGCCTTGCTATTGGCTAAGCAATGGTAACGTGTGCAAGTACTATTTTTAATCAAGAAGCCCAAACCTATTGCTTTATCCCTGGGAATGCACCCATTCCTGGGTGATCTGGGGTATTACAGTGAAAAACAGGAAGTCTCCACAGAAGAAAAAAAAATAAGAGAGCAAAGTTATTTTATTAAATCCAATGTATACGCAAGTATATATTGTCTATTATGATCAGGCAATTAAGTGCATACAGAAGTAGATACAGTGTATGCAAAATTACTAACCAGTTAGCACCATGTTTAAAATAAATTTGATTTCTACCACCTTTTACTTGAAAAATTCTTATAATTGCCTTGTTATTTCAAACTCCATATATTAAAAATATTTCAATTGTATTTTAATTATCCAATATTTTATTTTAAATGTCATAGATACCTTTTCATACAAAAGTATAAGAAACAGGCCCATTATTTGCCTTTATAAAACATTCAAGAAAAGCTTGTTAAGTTTAGCAGTTCACGGTCTATTCTCATCGATAAAAAGAAAAAATCAGAGTGATTCTAAGAGGGTAGCTTGATTTTGTTTTTACTATCCTAATTTTGAATTATCCAACCAACAAAGTGTTCTGTAATTCAGTGAGAAAGTAACAACAGCCATTTAAAATAATATTTTTAATCGGATATCTATGAAATGATTTTACCAGTTTCTCTTCTTTCTCTTCTTCTTTGGGGGAAAATGTCCCCAGTGAGATCTGCTACTGATGCTCCTGCTGAACGAAAGCCACCCCCTTTGTCAGAGCGTTCGCCAAGCCAAGGCAGAGCAGCCAGGTTTGAAGCGTCCTTCAAGATGAAAGCTCTTGAATAAAGATGCTGAGTTAAACGCAACAAGATGTCAGATCGAATTCTTATTTTCTTGGTCTTTTGAGATACACATTGGGGAAGTGTCTTTGAAGGCATGGAAGGTGACCATAAAGACTGGGAAAGACTTTTGACTGGCAAGGGGCTAGAAGAAATGGTAAGTAAACATATTAACAATTCTGTTGAAGAAGAGTAAAATAGGAACAAAATAGGCACACAGTTGAAAAGAAAATCTCTCTTGAAATCATTCCCACTGTTTTTCTAACAAGTTAGAAAATGTTAATGGGAGGCTATACTGATTCCATGTCCGCCTAGGACATAAACAAATTGCAAAGAACATTGTTTCCACTCTAACAAGAAAAAACTGGATAAACTACACAATCCTAACTTTCCTTGAACCTCTCAGAGAGCCAAGGTCTCAGGGCAGCCAAGCCCTCGGAAGAAAGACAGGCCTTCCTTCCCAAACAGAGACAGGGATGAGCAGTAGCTGACCTGTGGCAGAGCTGGAAGGGGAGACATCAGATGCCATGCAAGGGGGTGCGATGAATTCAGCTAAAATTCTTAACAAGTTGTCAAAGGCTTCACATGAGCTAGCATAAAGTACAGGATCCCTAGGAGCTGCAGGCTCAATGGGAATTTGCACCCACTAGCAGGGTCTTCTCCACAGACTTTCCCAGGTGCTGGAGAAAGGCAGGAGGCCAGGCAGGAAACCAAAACCTCTATCCATGAGGCAGGCCTGGAAAAGGGAGTGGCCACCACTGCCAGAAGGCATGAAGCTCTGCCCACACCTTTCTTCCTTATAGACAAAAGCCGTGCGGAGAAGGGCAGCAAAGCTTGTGGCTCCCAGGGAACAGGTGAAGACCACCGTGACTGAGATAAAGGTAAAAAAGCCAAAGCAAAACTCTCCTCCTAGAGGAGAGGCAGGAAATTCTCTCCTGCAAAGAACCTGCCAGAGATACGGGCAGAGCTTGGCTACTCAGTGAGAGACAGGATCACTGAGAAAGCCCAGCTCCTCCGTGACCCAGGACACAGGGCCTGCTTAGGACAAAGGCTGGACCTAGACAGCAGAAAACCCTCACCAGCCCCCACTCGTAGGCCAGCAAGCCCCAAGAATCCAGGAACAGCAGGTTTCACCTGGCGGAAGGGCAAAACTGTGCTTAGAGACCCTTCCTCGGGCTCAGGCACGCAGGGAAGGCTGCAAGCTGGGAGTGGAGCAGAAACATTAAGAAAAGCCTTCCACCAACCTAGCCTCCACACTAATCCAAGTACTGAAAACCAAAATTACACAGAAAATGTTGAAAGGCAGCAAAAGAAAGAAGACATTAAATGCACAGGAACAAAGACAAGAATTACACACCTGGCTTCTTGTTGGAAACTGTGCAAACCAGAAGACAATGGAGTGACACTTTTAAAGTGCTGAAAGAAAACTCTAATCCCAGAACTCTGCACCCAAAGAAATATCCTTCAAAAATGAAGACAAAATAAATAATTTTTTAAAAAACAAAAGCTGACAGAATTCAGTACCAGCAGTCCTGTACTATAAGAAATGTTGAAGTTCTCCAAGCAAGAGGAATATGATATCAGAGAATACAAAATAAATGAAGGGGCCGGCCCGGTGGCACAGTGGTTAAGTTTGCATGTTCCACTTGGGCAGCCCGGGGTTTGCTGGTTTGGATCCTGGGTATGGACGTGGCACCGCTTGGCAAGCCATGCTGTGGCAGACGTCCCACATATAAAGTGGAGGAAGGTGGGCACAGATGTTAGCTCAGGGCCAGTCTTCCTCAGCAAAAACAGGAGGATTGGCAGCAAATGTTAGCTCAGGGCTAATCTTCCTCAAAAAAAAAATAATAATAATAATAAAATAAAATAAAAAGGAAAAAATAAATTAAATAAATGAAGATCTTGGAAATGGTTAAAATGAAAATAAATAGAATAACATTCTTTCTCTCATTTTTCGCCTCTCTACAGGATAATTGACTTTCAAAAATAAATATAGTAGCGATGAATTATGGTTTTATTTCAAATATAAAAGTAATATGAAAAGAATCACAGAAAAGATGAGAGAGAAGAATTAGAAGGGTGCTGTTGTTAGGTGCTGAAACTGTATGTGAATCTATATAATTTTTTTTATTGAGGTCATAATAGTTTATAACATTGTGAAATTTCAGGTGTACATTATTTTTTGTCAGTCAGCATATAAATGTGCCCCTTCACCTCATTGTGCCCACCCTCCAACCCCTCTCCCCTCTGGTAAAACACTAAACTGTTCTTTTTGTCCGTATGTTAGTTCATCTTCCACATATGAGAGAAATTACACACTGTCTTTCTCTGTCTGGCTTATTTCACTTAACATAATATCTTCAAGGTCCACCCATGTTGTTGCAAATGGGACGACTTTGTCTTTTTTTATAGCTGAGTAGTATTCCATCGTATATATATACACCACATCTGCTTTATCCAATCATCAGTTGATGGACACTTGGGTTGCTTCCACGTCTTGGCTATTGTGAACAATGCTGCAGTGAACCTCTTTGTATTGTTGATTTCAAGTTCTTTGGATAAATTCCCAGTAGTGGGATAGCTGGGTCATATGGTAGTTCTATTTTTAATTTTTTGACAAATCTGCATACTGTTTTCCATAGTGGCTGCACCAGTTTGCATTCCCACCAGAAGTGTATGAGGGTTCCTTTTTCTCTACATCCTCTCCAACATTTGTTATTTTTTGTCTTGGTGATTATAGCCATTCTAACAGGTGTAAGGTGATATCTTAGTGTAGTTTTGATTTGCATTTCCCTGATGATTAGTGATGTTGAACATCTTTTCATATGCCTATTGGCCATCTGTATATCTTCTTTGGAAACATGTCTCTTCATATCCTCTGCCAATTATTTGATTGGGTTGTTTGTTTTTTTGTTGTTGAGTTGTGTGAGTTCTTTATATATTTTGGAGATTAACCCCTTGTTGGATATATGATTTGCAAATATTTTCTCCCAGTTGGTGGATTGTCTTTTCGTTTTATTCCTGGTTTCCTTTGCTTTGCAGAAGCCCTTTGTCTGATGAAGTCCCACTTGTTTATTTTTTCTTTTGTTTCCCTTGTCTGAGTAGACATTGTATTCGAAAAGATCCTTCTAAGACTGATGTCAAGGAGTGTATTGCCTATATTTTCTTTTAGGAGTTTTATAGTATAATTTTTTTTGAAGGTAGATTATGGTTAATTCAAGATGTATATTGTAAGCCTTTGTGCAACAACTAAACAAAATTTTTAATGGAGATAAAATGGATTCATAAAAATATTCAGTTAATTCTAAAGGAGGCAGAAAAAGAGGGGAAAGAACAGAGGGAACAAATAAAAAACAACTAGCAAGATTATATATTTAAGCCCAATATTCACGTTAAATGTAAGTGGTCTAAATAAACTAATTAAAAGACAGATTGTCAGATTGGATAAAAGCAATTATAATCAATCTACAAGAAACTCACTTCAAATAGAAAAAACATAGATAATTAAAAGGAAAAGAACGGAAAAAATACACTGCGCAAACACTGATCAAAAGAAAGCTGAGTATCTACGTTAATATAAAAGTTGTCTTTAGAATAAGGAATATCACCAAGGATAAAGAGGGACATTACATACTGATGAAGGGTTCAATTCACCAAGAAGTGTAATAATTCTAAATATGTATGTACCTTACAACAGAGGTGCTAGAAACTGAAAGGACTGAGAGTGGACATAAACAAATTCACAGTTATAGTTTGAGACTTCAACATTTTAATTAACAACTAGACAGAAAAATCAGTAAAGTTGTAGAAGACCTGACAACCCTATCAACCAGCTCAACCTCACTGACATTTATAGACCAGTCCATCCAATGATAGAATATGTTTTTTTGAATTTAATACTATACTTTACTTATCAAAGTCTAATATTAGAATTTTTGCTACCTCCCAGACAAGCAAAGGATCTTAGAACCCACTAACTACTTTTACCCTTCTTTCATCTGTGCTATATGTGCTATTCTCGAGGATTTTAATTTCATATAAATTTTAGACCCCTACAAAACATTGTTATTGTTTTGTAGTGATTATTTATCTTTTCTGATACGTTTATATTTGCCATTGCTCTTTATTTTATTTTTTTATTTTTTTGAGGAAGATTAGCCCTGAGCTATCATCTGCTGCCAATCCTCCTCCTTTTGCTGAGGAAGACTGGCCCTGAGCTCATATCCGTGCCCATCTTCCTCTACTTTATATGTGGGACGCCTGCCACAGCATGGCTTGCCAAGCGGTGCCATGTTGTACCCAGGACCCGAACCGGCGAACCCCAGGCTGCCGAGAAGTGGAACGTGCACACTTAACCGCTGTGCCACCGGGCAGCCCCTTTTTATTCTTTCCTACATCTCTGAGATGCCATTTGGTCTCATTTTCTTCCTAAAGAACACCCTTTAGTATTTCCTTCAGTACGAGGTTGCTGGTGACAAAATCAATGATCATTTCCAAGACACATAAGATGCCTTTAATGCACTGTCATGCCTGAAAAATATTTTCATTAAGTAAGAGTTCTGTGATGGCAATCAGTTGTTTTCTTTCAGCTGCTAATTTTTTCTATTGTTTTTTAATTCCCTATTTAATTTACCTGCACTCTATTATTTCCTTCCATTTATTTTGAGTTTAGATTTCACTTCTTTTTCAACTTTCTTGAGGTGGAAGATCAGGCTATTAAGATCTTTCTTATTTTTTAATATAGGCAGGTACCACTATACATTTCCTGTAAGCACTACTCAGCTTATCTGCATCCCATATGTCTGGTATGTTATTTGTTTTCGTTCACCCCAAAGTATTTTCTCACTTCCCTTGTGATTTCTTCTTTGATACACTGGTTATTTAGGAGTGTGCTGTCCAATTTCCACATATTTGTGAATGTCTCAAATGTCCTTCTGCTATTGATTTCTAATTTCATTCCATAGTGGTTGCAGAATGTATTTTGTATGACTTCAATCCTTTTAAATTTATTGAGACTTGGGTGTTCTACTGTTGTTGCGTGGAGTGTCTTATAAGTGTCTGTTAGGTCTACTTGGCTTCTGGTGTTATTCAAGCCTTCCATTTCCTGTTGATCTTCTGCTAGTTGTTCTATTATTAAAATGGGGTACTGAAGTCTCCAACTGTTATTAATTGTCTATTTCTCCCTTTAATTCTGTCAGTTTTTGCATCATGTATTTGCGGCTCTGTTGTTAATTGCACATGTTTATAATTATGTCTTGCTGATGGATTTGATACTTTTTCATCTAAAAATGTCCATCTTTATATCTAGTAATAATTTTTGTCTCAAACCTATTTTGTGTGATATCACAATAGCCACTTCAGGTTTCTTTTGGTGACTGTGTGCATGGTGTATCGTTTGCCACCTTTTTACTTTCAACCTATTTGTGTCTTTGAATCTAAAGTGTGTCACTTGTAGACAACATATAGTTGGATCATGTTTTTTTAGTCTATTCTGCTTGTTTACTGGAGTACTTAATCCACTTAATATAATTACTGATAAGGATTTATGTCTGCCATTTTGCATGTTTTCTTATTTTTTTCCCCTCTATTACTCCAGCAATCATACATTTTTTTTGCTGAGGAAGATTCACCTAACATCCATGCCAATCCTCCTCTGTTTTTCAGTATGTGGGACACCAGCACAGCATGGCCACTAACAGAGCAGTGTAGGTCTGCACCCTGGAACCGAACCCAGGCTGCTGAAGCGGAGCGTGCTGAACTCAACCACTAGGCCACTGGGGCTGGCCCCTTGCTCTCTTTTATATTAAATACTTTCTAGTGTACCATTATAGCTCTTTTGTTTCTTCGCATGCTTTTTAGGTGTTTTTGTTGAAAACTGAACATTTTGAATATTATAATGTGGTAATTCTTGAAATCAGATTCTTCATGCCTAAGGATTTGTTTTTGTTGCTTGCTGTGGGCTATAGCAGTTTTTTTTTGTTTGTTTTGGGGGGGAGGGTTTACAGGGAAAGATTCACCCTGAGATAACATCTGTTGCTAACCTTTTTTTTCTCTTCTCCCCAAAGCCCCAGTGCATGGTTGTATATCCTAGTTGTAGGTCCTTCTAGTTTTTCTATGTGAGCCACCACCAAAGCATGGCAACTCACAGACAGATGGTGTGGTTCTGCAACCGGGAAGCAAACCCAGGCCACTGAAGTGGTGAGAGCGCTGAACCTTAACCTCTAGACCATCAGGGCTTTTTAGTGACTTTCTAAACTGTTTTTTTGTAAAGTCTCAATTCTTTGGCTTAACATAGTCTCTTCCTTTTGCTTGTGTTCAGTTAGTGTTGACAGAGATTTCCTTGAATGCCAGTGGCCAAAAAATCAATAAAAGAGAATTAAAATTAAAAAAAGAAAAAGAAGGGGGCTGGCCCCGTGGCTGAGTAGTTAAGTTCGCGCACTCCGCTGCAGGCGGCCCAGTGTTTCATTGGTTCGAATCCTGGACGCGGACATGGCACTGCTCATCAAGCCACGCTGAGGCAGCGTCCCACATGCCACAACTAGAAATAGAAGGACCCACAACGAAGAATATACAACTATGTACTGGGGGGGCTTTGGGGAGAAAAAGGAAAAAATAAAAAAAAATCTTAAAAAAAAAAAGAAAAAAGAAAAAGAAAAGAAAAAATCCTCCCAGGATTTGCAGATTGGCCGCGTTGGGAGGGCACTTGCAGTGCTTAGCTAGGCCACTTAAAAGCTGTCTTAGCCTTCACTTCCTGATTGTGCTGAACCTAGAGATCAGCCAGCAGTGCAAGGGCCTTCTCAGGTCTTTTCTAAGCATGCAACTTGGCCTGCACATGGATGGCTTTCTCAATTCCCCAACATACCTTGGTGTTTTTGAATGGCCTAATTTCCCTAAGAAATTCTCTTGTTTTTTCCTCCCGGGCGTTAGGCACTCCTTTATTTAACTCAACTGTTACCTTTTCCAGAGGTGGTAGCAGGTTGTTCATTTGCCTCACAGTATTTTCAAGAAATGCCTGCCACGTTTCCACCCTGAGTTCTGAGTTAGATGAACTCAGGTTGGAACAATTTTTTCTTTTTTTGTGTGTGAGGAAGATTCGCCCTGAGCTAATATCTGTTGCCAATCCTCCTTTTTTTGCTTGAGGAAGATTCGCTCTAATATCTGTGCCAATCTTCCTCTACTTTGCATGTGGGATGCCTCCACAGCACGGCTAATGAGTGGAGGTCTGCACCCAGGATCCAAACCCGAGAACCTGGGCTGCCAAAGTGGAGCATGCAGAACTTTAACCACTCAGCCACAGTGCTGGCCTCCAATTTTTTAAGATTAAGATCTTGTCTTCTCCCTCAGGACCATGGAACAAGGGTCCCACTCTGAGAATGTGGGTTACTGTCTGTCTTTAGGACCACCCCAGAACTGGGAAGGGGAATGGAACAAGGGCAAGTAAAACACCAAAAGCTTTCCTAGTTTTTAGGCTGCCTTCTTCTTGAGTCAGCATTTGCTTGGTTGCTATAAACCTGTTTTCCAGACTTCTGACCAAGTTGTTTCTGAAGGTTTTTTTACTTCTGAGGACGAATGTGTCCTTCAAGCTACCTGCTGTTTTTGCTGATGGTTATGTTTTGAGTGCTTGACATTGTGTATGAAAATACGTAGAGCTAACTTAAGGCTCTGGATGTTAAAATTCCCCATACATTTATTTTTGCTTCTGTCAGGCAGTTAAACTAACTGCATTAGCATTCCTAGAGAACTCTAACAGCCAGGGCATGAGAGGCCTGAAAGCTAGACTTCAGCCTTGTGAGGCCCAGCTGATTCTCAATCTCACACTAAGGTGTAGCCCCTCGGAGTGCGACTGAAAGCCTGGGATGTTTACCAAGGCCCTTCTTCCTCGGTGGTAGCTGTGTGGAAGTGTATTTCAGGAATTTTACTACAACTTGCTTAACTCTGTAAACAAACCCACTGCCAAATAAGAAATAATGGGGCAAGCAAGTTAATGTAGAAACCAAATTTATTAATCATGGAGTTACTGAGGGCAGTTTATTTTATTAGGTATTATCCACAGCTTATGTTGACAACTGATTTTGCAGAGAAATTATATCATTATTTTTATTAAGATAATTAATACTTCCGCAAAGTAAATTTAGTTCCTCGAAGTAGCGCCTTTTCGAACTCTTCAATAGGGTTTGGTTCTACTTAGCTATCAAAGTCAAATCTCTCTAAATTTATACATGTAACTTGATTTGGGCACAAAATTTATTCTTTGCATATAATTCCTTCTAAGTGTTCTGGTTCTTCATGCTGAAAAGTCTCAACTTCCAGAAATTTGACTGCTAGATCAAAATTGTCAGGGCCCTTCTATGGGTTAAGATTTCAATAGAGAAAAAAATATATATACATATTTTATTATATACAAAGAACAACAAAGTTTCATCAGGTAAACAAAGAATATAAGTTATGGTCGTAATTAATAACATCACAAAGCCCTTAAATCACTGTGACCTTCTGCATAAGACAAAAGCCTCAAAATGGGGCCACAGAGCCATTAATCAGAGCTGTATGTAGTTCTCCTGTAATAGCAATCTATACTCTGGAGAAGCTGGCTTTGTATGAACTCTGTGGGGGCTAATGTGTTAGGCCTCATCTAGGGGGAAACAAATTAAAAATATTGAAGGAAGGGATACTTCTAGGGTTATGTTTATTGTTGACAGTAATTTGAGAGAGAACCACAGAAAAGTGTTAAAGATTCCTAGGTAAAATTCTGGCTATCTCATAGTAAGAACAGATACACTTTCACAGCTCTACAAATGGTTGGGTGACAAATAAAAAAGAAAGTGAGCTGAGAAGGCAGAACGGAAAAGTCTAGGGAAGGAGGCAAGCAAATACAGACATAATCATAGCAAGAAAAGAAAGGAGCTGGGCCTTCCCAAGACCAAGCACTGGTGACACTGACCTATATAAGTTCAAGCCTAGAAGAACAGTGCGGCTGCTATATAGCTATTTAGTAAAATACAAGAAAAGTATTTTTTCATTTGTTATGAAAGGGCTATTTTATATCAAAAGCTAGAAATACATATTTACTCAATGTAAATCCCAAATGAAACCCAACTGAATACATAATGAACTAGAGGGATGACAGAAAAATGGGTAGACATTTTAAATTCAACTAAATTTACAGTACTGCCTTGATATTTTCTATTTGTTTTTAATCTGTACACAAGGCTCAAGTTCTAAGGTTATAGATTTTATTTTTCATTTTTCTTAAAAATAAAATCACCAATCCTCAAGTTAACTAGAGATTTATCTGGGCTCGTAACGGTAATCTGCTCTTTGTAACAGATTGCTCTGTCGTCTCGTCCACTTTAGACCTCTCCACTGGATTAATGCCTCTGTTTTCTTTGTCTTTTCCATGTGATTTTTTATGCTGTGGATTTAAGGGAAGAAATTAAGTCAGTATAAAGTAACATTTGATACATATTATGATACATACTCTCTTTTCAAAGTTCTCTGGGTTATAGGCAAACAATTAAGCGTGAAAAACTTCAGAAAAGGCTCAGGACAAATTTGAGAACAACTTGTTTGGCAAGTAGAAATGAATGCCTTCTTCATTTTACCACCAATGGAAAGAGTGGGGTGAAAGAGATTTGAATTTTCTGCATGATTTTCCAAGGCACAATTACAGATTTTACTATAGGGCAGTGGTTCTCAACAGGGAGCAATTTTGCCCTGCAGGGGACATTTGGTAATGTCATTTTTGGTTATTAAAGCTAGGGGTGCTACTGGCTTCTAGTGGGTAGAAGCTAGGGATATTGCTAAACATCATATAATACACAGGACAGTCCACCACAATAAAGCATTATTCCACCTCAAAATGTCAATAGTGCTGCTGCTGAGAAATCCTGTTCTAGGGAAAAAAAGATTTGCTATTATACAAAAAAGGCAATTCTATTTTAAGCAGAATCTGATATATGGCTACCTCAAGACATTTTTTAAAACTTATTTCATATTTCTCATTTGGGAATTATATTTCTCTGGAATCCTCACACTCGCCCATAGAGAGCTTTAAGAGACTGGTGACATTCACTGTAGACCTGGTCATCAACACCGAGACATATCAGAAATCAACTTTAGAGTGTTAAACCCAGAAAACTTCCCCATATCTGGGAAAAAATAATTTCTGGACTTCAGCTGAAGGTCTAAAATCCGATTCCTAACCTTTTCTGGTACTGTAGGCATTTCCTTGCCATAGCTGAACAACTAAGCCTGGCCTTCAAAATGCCACATCAGTAAAAATGAAAGGATTTCCAACCTGGGATTAAGTAGTCACTAAGGTTCTCTTCTCTTAACTTTATAAGACAGAAAAGTGGAAAGACCTGTAAATCTGTTAAAGACAGGCACAAGCATACACATATCAGAAACAGCACTGCAACTGTAAAATGTAGACATCAATGTCCTCTGTAAGGAAATCCGTACTTCACAGACTCTGTCTAAGCTCATGACTTCAAAACAGAGGGACGGATGCTAGGCAGTTTACAGTGCCATACTCCCACCAGGGTTTAAAAGGGGTAGGAGGTCTCAGGATTTAACCACACAAGATCAAGGCAGGCAAGGAGCTCAGGAAACATGGGGGAATAGTTAACAAGAGAACACCTCCGACAGGAGAAATCAGTAACATAACCCAAGAGGCCTCGGTTTCTCTATCTTTTAGACCTCTTAGCTTTAAGGGCTGATTATGGGCAGAGACAGGCTCCAGGACTTCCAGGAGGGAAAGGAGAAATGACTCCTCTGAGTACCCATTCTGAGTATGCAGGAAGTGGAAAGGGGATGAAATATAGTAGTTGAAGATTACCGCTGAGGATGGAGGTTAAGTCAAATTTTGCCTTTATTTATCCTAGAGAAAACCCCTGATCAATGATCATATTTGTGTAAATAACTTAAATCAGAAAAGTTAACAAGCTATCCAAAGGAATGACTGACATTCACCCACCAAGAACAACGCATTTATATTGAACAGCAAACGACTGACTGGCATCAGGTGTGGAAGGGTTATCTGATAGGATATCATCAGGTACCTGGAAAAACGGAACCCCACCACTTGATGAACAAACCACACCAGCATCTACAGACAGCTCTTGACTTAGAGGTTCTTCAATAGTGTGCCCCAGAACTGCCTTTTCTTCATCCAAGTCCTAAAAAATAAGAAGCTGGATGAGTGATTAAGTCCAAATGCTTAAAAATCTTTGCAAAAGTAAAGGCAGTTTTCTTCTTTGAAAATAACACAATGTCCATTGTATAAAAGTTAAACCTCAACAGAATTAGTAGAAAGTCAACAAAATAATGAAAATAATTGCTAATATATTTTCCTATAGACAAATACCTATAATAAAATGTTAAAAGTGGTAATCTCAGGGGCCGGCCCAGTGGCGCAGTGGTTAACTGCGCACATTCTGCTTCGGCGGCCTGGGGTTCAGCAGTTCGGATCCCAGGTGCGGACATGGCACCACTTGGCAAGCCATGCTGTGGTAGGCGTCCCACATATAAAAAAGTAGAGGAAGATGGGCATGGATGTTAGCTCAGGGCCAGTCTTCCTCAGCAAAAAGAGGAGGATTGGCAGCAGATGTTAGCTCAGGGCTAATCTTTCTCCAAAAAAAAAAAAAAAAAGTGGTAATCTCAGAATAATGAGATTACAGTTTCTTTTTTGTTATTTTCTGATTTCCCAACTTTTCTATAATTACTATAGGTAAGTGCACAGATTATGGAGCTTATCTGGGTTCTAATTCCAACTCCATCTTTGTGACTTGGGACAAGGTAATTCTTAGTTTCCTCACCTGTAAAATGGGGATAGTCCTAGCATCCACCTCATAGGGTTATTGAGAGAATTAACTGAGTAAATATATATGTAAAGTGTTTAGAACAGCATCTGGGCACACAATAAGCACAACATAAATATTGGCTAGTATTATGATCTATTAGTTTAATAATAAAAAAAATGGCCAGATTAAAATAAACTGGGTTAAGGGTCAGAAAATTAACATTAATGAGAGACACGGTAGGATTAAAGGGCAAAGAATCAGATTCTTCACATGCAGTCGATGACATCAAGAGTTTAGGGGAGAGTTCTAAAATTATGATGCTTTAAATTTTACCTGACTAGTCTCTTCTTTGTTGTTTTCTGAACCGTTTAGCATCATTAACAGCTCAGGCTGTTTCCTTTTCAACTGATCAAGTAGCTGTTCACGCGGTTCGGTTCTCACCAGTGTTGATGGGTATAAATAATTTTTCCTCTGTGGTGTCGTACCTTTAGTGGAGATAGTAATAAGGGGGAAAACTGAAACGTACGATATGAATAAGATTTTTCTTAATGCAAGAACTTAATACTTTCCAATGAGTCTTTGTCTTCCAAAAGTACTGCCGCACATGAGAATCAGTCTTGTCACCTGTCAGGCATATACTGCTTACAACTAATATTTCCTAACATGACAACTTAAATAGACTCAACTATTTTCAAGATTTGCCCTAGCATAACGAAATTTTCCATCTCTAAGGAGATACAAAACATGTGTTGTAGGCTCTGAAAGGAGTCAAGAGTGTTCTGAGAAATGGCAGCATTATCGGAATAAGAGCACAGTTTTCCCAGCATGATCACTTTGACAGGGATGATCATTTCACTGTGAATTTGGTGGCAGCTAAAGATTAAGCAGTTACTTTTCTCTATAATGAACTCATGCTCTCATAATTTACACGAGCACTTACCTTTTCCCTTACATTTATATTCCTAATTTCATTGAAAGTTTACAATAAATATTACAGGTCTCTTGGGGAAAAAAATACACTAACATTCTGTAGCACCATCTCCTTTTATAGTTGCATTAAAAAAAAAAGCTTTGAGATAGAATTTACATACCATAAAATTCATTCAGTGATTGTTAGTAAGTTTACAGGGCATGCAACCATCACAATTCAATGAGTAACTCCGTTACTCATCCAGTGTTCAATAGCTTGTTCTACCTTCTTCCATGAAGGCTTCCCTGAGTCAGGATAGCCCACACTGATCTTTGCGGTCTTGGACCTCCCGAAACGGGGATTCCTAAATGCCAATCTAACGGTCCGTAAGAAAATGAGAGGTACACATAAGAAAATGCACAGTGTGGTGAGCTTTGCATTAAACTCGATTTATTTACTTACATTAGTCCACTATTTTTGGTATTAAAATGTCCTTTTACAAATGGTGCTAGATAGATGTTTGGTTGGTTTTCTTTTTGTTTTTAAAATGTCTTCTCTTAACAAAGCCAGTTCCCTGAATGTCTGTAAAATTTTAATTGTGATGCCGCAATTTCTAGGAGTACCTGTCACCTATATCGTAACATCTAATGTTTGATTAAAGCTATTTTAGGGTTCTAATTTTTCCATAGTTGAGTTGACTACAGTGAGATGGTAAATTCCTATCAGGCAATGGCAGGACCTAGTTTTTCTGAACATCTGGCACTGTATACGGTTGAATGCCAACTTCAAAAATTTTAACAATATTTCCCTTTTAAAGTACCTGTTGGGATATCCAGTTTCAGATCCTGTTGTAGAAAGCAATTAAGCTTAGTCAAACCAGCTTTTATGGTTTCATTAAGTTTTAGACTTTGTGCCATTAAGTTTTCTTCATCAATAGTTATCTGACCAAGAAAAATGTTACGCTGGTTCTCATTAGCTGCTTTATGTCCACTCAATTTTTCAGTAATCTCCGAACTTGAAGCCTCACAACCTTGGTTTACAACCTGTAAGTGATGCAAATGAGTTTTCATTGTTAAAATCAAAGTGGTCAGTGCTTTACTCGATATATCATTTCCCCTTACTTGCAACCTTGCACAATAAAAGTTTAAAAACACATGCAAAAGTAGAGAGAATAGTATCATTAACTCCCTTGTATTCACTACTGAGCCTCAATATTTATCAACACATGGGGCATAGATCAAACAAGACTGGCCATTTACTCCTCCTCCCCATCAGGATTATTTTGAAGCAAAGCCGGTATCATTTTATTCATTTATCTCAGCATATATCTCTAACAGTTATGAGCTTTTTAAGACCACTCTCACATCTAAGAAATTTAACATTGATTTCTTTAAATCAAATGTCTAATACAGTGTTCAAATTTCACCAATTGTCCCAAATATTTTTCACAATTGGTTTATTTGAATCAGAATTTATCATTAGATTTGGTTGATATGTCTTAAATAGGTGACTACATAATTTATCATCCAAACTGGGATACTTATCATAGTGAAAAGGGCCATCTAATAACTACCCCAGTAAACAAGGACCAGCCCAGGCAAACTAGGATTTAAGGCTCCCTAGTCTTAACTCCCTTTTGATACAGGTTATCTGTCCTTATACTTTTTTCCTTGAAAAAAATTTTTGTTGTTGAAGAAACCAGGTCTTTGCTCTATTGAATATCTCAGATTCTGGATTTGGTCATCGCATCTCTATGGTGTATTTTCATGTTCATCTGTCCTCTGTATTCTCTACAAACTAGTTAGATCCAAAGGCTTGGTCTAATTTTTTGGCAACAATATTTCATGGGTGGTGCTGAAAGCACATAAGGCCTAGCTGTGTCTCTCATGTTAAGATTAATCAGTGGGTCTGGGTGTGGCCATCTCATTAATTATAAAGGTCTCCATCAGCTTTTGATCAAATGGTATAAACAGTCATCAGTGTGTACAGGGGTTATTTCATTAGAGGTTGCAAAATGGTGATATTCTAACTCTATCATTTCTTCTGCATTTTATTAGCTGGGATTCTTCTATGAAACACTTTTATTCATTTATTACCCTACTAAACCAAGACAGAATTCTTTCGGAAAAAAGAGATGGATGCTCAAGTGTTTCCCTTTATTTATCAGTTTTCAGAATAATGCATTGCTTCCCTAGCATAATCCAAAGGAGACTACTGACATTTTTATGAATTCATGAGTTTTAATTATTTGACGTATTTCAATCTATTGTAGCAAATATTTTTTCTTTTCTCTTTTTTTGGTGAGGAAGATTGTCGCTGAGCCAATATCTGTGCCAATCTTCCTCTGTTTTGTAGGTGGGATGCTGCCTCAGCGTGGCCTGACAAGCAGTGTGTAGGTCTGTGCCAGGGATCCGAACCCGCGAACCCTGGGCTACTGAAGCAGACCATGCGAACTTAACCCCTATGCCACTGGGCTGGCCTTGCAATTATCCCTTTTAATTCTCAAATTATACCATCTTTAAACAGGGGAGTGTCATCAGGTTGGTTCCTAAGTCTTTTTGACACACCACCACTAATCTTTAATACCTTCCTAACTTTCTGGTATGACAAGATCTCTAGACTTATCTGGTACATTTCCTGCTTCAAGTCTGAAATCAGCTATTTCTCCATTAGCCCTGGTTCCTTTTAGTGAAAATAGCTTATATAGCTTAAAATACTTAAGTTCTTGTACGTAATTCCTGAGAATATTAGTGAAATCCTTTTATTGCACAGAAAGAAAAACCAAGCTACAAAGGGCTCACGCAAGTGTTAAGTTCAAGCAAACCCACAAACCTATCAAGTATCCTTTGAGTAACCAGAACAACATCCGAAATACTTAAAGCAATAACAGGTTTGAATGTACCTGGAGAAAAGTAAAAAGCATTTATGAGTGGAAGATATTATATATCAAAAGACAGGGTGCCCTTAACTGAAGGAACTAACAAGTCAAAACCCAAGGAGAGATACAGGACAGATCAGACAAGTGTTAAATAATTTCAAAATCAAGGAGACATATACATAAAACAAGATCGTATACAAGCATACCAGCTATTATACTTAAAATTTTAAGTCATACACTATATTTTAAAATATTTGTTTTGAAACCAGTTCTTAGCCAAAAATATTTAATTTTCTGATTATCACTATTCTCCCCAAAGTAGGTTCCAGTTACAAAGTTATTACCTCCACTAAGTTCTGAAGCTCCTCTTCCCTTTTATTTAAGCAAGATACCCACTGTTCAGAGAAACAAAGTGTGCTTCTGTTCAGAGCCTCACATTTCTCTTCAGTCTCTTGAGATATTATTTCAAGGTTGCTACTGAGTTTATCACAGTGTTCCACAGACTCTTCAGCCAATTTTGTACCTTCCTGGTTAAAATGTCTGAGTTCCTGTGACAAGCCATCAGAATCAGCACAAAATTTTGTCTTATGAAAAGCTGCTTTGCTGATCATACCCTTAGATTTCCTAGAGGAAAAGAGAATAACATTGTTAAAATGGAAAACTAAGACTCAAAGGATACACAACTTGCCCAAGATCACGCAGCTCAAAAATGGCATATTTGAACCCAGGCAGTCGGACTCAAGAGCCCATGTCCTTAATCTTCTACATTAAGATCAGATGCTTTGGCCATTGTCTTTTCAGAAGAGATTGATATCACAGCTGCCGTTAAATGACTTATCAGTCTCTTTTCTCATAAAGCCTTTCCCAGCCCTCCTCCGGATATGATGCTTTACTTTATACCTCAGAGTAATAACTACAGGGCTGTTAAAATGAACTCTGTCTACGTGTTTTATTCCTCCTGCTAGATTATGTCAATTAAGGGCATCTCCTACAGCCTCTAGTCCAGTCCCTTAACTGTGCACAACCAGTCAGGCATTCTGTTCTTCAGCAGTTTTGTCTTGCCTATGACATAAAATAAATCATAAAAAGTACAAATGTTATTTAAAAAAAGTCAACTAAAAGCTTTCTAATAATTAAAAGAAAATTATATTGGCGTGTGACAAACTATACATATAGCACACATAGTATATTGTAATATAACCCTGACAGAAAACTAATGTTAGCTAGAATACACATTTAAAATTCACGGATGGCTTCCTTCTCTCAGTAAGGTTCCCTGCAATAGCATAGAAAGTCATCTCACAGGACCACAAAGTTAAACTGTGGGGAATGAAAGTTACCTTCTATTACCACTAGATGGTACACAACATGAGTAAACCAAGTGAGGAAGCACATATGTTGAAAACCAAAGTTCAACTCCAGATTAAGTAGAAATGACTGAAAAAGGAAAAGAAGCTTAAGTGGTAAGCTTGGAGACCATCACCACAAATCTATCCCCTTACGGAATCACTATTCATAAGTGACTACAATCCACGACACCAAATGCCAAAGGCAGTGGGTCTCAAACTTCATTATACATAAACCTCACCTAGATTCCTGGGCCCTACTCCTGGCTGATTCTTTTACAGGGTCCCTAGACCACACTTTGAGAAACACTGGTGTAGACAATAAATGTCAGGAAGACAGAAAAAATGACTTGCACAGGCCTTAAAGAAAGTATATCATAGTTCCCTCCCCGGTTCAATCCTACTCCAGTGTTCCCTTCAAAACTATGGAAGAATCCAGAAATCCTTAAGTCTAGACACTGGGGATAAAAAGTGGGGAAACACTTTCTAGATTCAGAATCTAGAAAGAAGAGTTTAGAATGGAACATGATAAAATGAATAGGACCAACAAAAGGATCAAAAAACAGATGACAGGAGGTAGAAGGATAGGAATAGCTAGAATTCTAGAACAGCACCATTCAATAGAAATATAATGTGAGGGGCCAGCCCTGGGGCCGAGCGGTTAAGTTCACACACTCCACTTCAGCGGCACAGGGTTTCGCCGGTTCGGATCCTGGGCACGGACATGGCACCACTCATCAAGCCATGCTGAGGTGGCATCCTGCATGCCACAACTAGAAGGACCCACAACTAAAAATATACAACTAAGTACCAGGGGCCAAGGGGCTTTGGGGAGAAAAAGGAAAAATAAAATCTAAAAAAAAAAAAATTATCACGTGAGCAAAGCATTTAATCTAAAATCTCCTAGTAGCCAAATTAAAAACGAAAACAGATAAAGCAATCAGACTAACAGTATATTGGGTGTATACAGCATATGCAAAAGTAAAATATATCAAAACGATGCATAAGAGATGGGAAGGAGGAATCTGGAATATACTGTTCTAAGGTCCTTTCATTACACATGAAACAGCAAATTATTTGAAGGTGGATTAAAATTATTTTAAAATGTATATTATTGATCCTAGAAAAACCACTTAAAAAGGTAATCTTAAAAGTATAAATGACAAGCCAATGGAAGAGATAAAATGAAAACATAAAAATGTTCAAATTAGGAAAGAAAATAATGAAGCACAAATGATGCAACAAACAAGAAACAGCACGATGTCAGATTTTTTTTTTTAAATGTTTGTTTTTTGTTTTTTGGTTTTTTTTGAGGATGATTAGCCCTGAGCTAACTGCTGCCAATCCTCCTCTTTTTGCAGAGGAAGGCTGGCCCTGAGCTAACATCCATGCCCATCTTCCTCTACTTTATACGTGGGACGCCTACCACAGCATGGCTTGTCAAGCGGTACCAGGTCAGCACCCAGGATCCCAACCAGTGAACCCTGGGCCACCGAATCGGAACATGTGCACTTAACCACTGCGCCACTGGGCTGGCCCCACACTGTCAGGTTTTAAGCCAACTATATCAATACTTAGAATGGTCTAAACATATCAGTTAAAAGTCAAACACTGTTAAATCTGATGAAAAAGCAAAACCCAAATATATGTTGTCTACAGGAAATTCCACTTTAAATATAAAGACTTAGGCCAAAAGTAAACAGATGGAGAAGGCTATATTATGCAAATAGCAATCAAAGAAAAACTGAAGTACTTGTATTAATTTCAGACAAAGTAGACTTCAGAACAAGGAAGATTATCAGGGATAAAAAGGAACATCACATAATGATAAAGGAGTCAATTCTCTAAGACATATCAACCCTAAATGGGTATGCATCTAACAACAGAGCATCACATATCTGAGGCAAAAACTGATAGAAGTGACAAGAGAAAAAGACAAATCTACAGTTATAGTTGGAGATTTCAACACCCTTCTATTACTAATTGATAGAATAAGTAGGCAGAAACTCAGTAAGGATATAGAAGACCTGAGTAGCACTAGCAATCAACTTGATATAACTGACATGAATAGAACACTTCATCCATCAAAAGCAGAATGCAAACTTTTCTCATACGGGCATGCAAACAAAGCATACCAGAATAACACTGTAAGGGCTCTGAAAATTAAATTGTCATGGGAACCACAGCGCACAAGAGTGGGCCAGGACTTGCATGCTAAACCTAAACAAGAATGAGCGCCTGCTAAAAAAGAAGACTTAAATAGGATTCTGAATCTCCTAACACAATAACCAAAATGTTCAACATACAATCAAAAACCGCTCTGGAAAATCACAACTTGAATAAAAAAAGACAACAGGTGCCAACACTGAGATGATTCAGATGTTGGAATTATCTGGCAAGAATTGTAAAGCAGCCATCATAAAAATGTTTCAATGAGCAATTAAAACACTTCTGGAAAAAAAGAGAAAATCTTAGCAAAGAAATAAAAGATAAAAAAAGAAGCAAATAATTGTAAAACTGAAAAATGCAATAACTGAGATTAAACACCTCATTGAATGGGTTCAACAGTTAGGTTAGCAATGACAGAGGAAGAACCAGTGAATGTTAAGACAGATCATAGAATGTACTCAATCTGAACAACAAAGAGAAAATAGACTATATATCTATAGCCTCAGAGACCTGTGAGACCATAATAAAAGATCTAACACTAGTGTCATCAAAGTCCTAGAAGCAGAGAAGAAAAAGTATAGGGCTGAAAAATATTCAAAGAAATAATGGATGAAAATTTTCAAGTTTGGTCAAAAGCATAAGTCTACAGATTCAAGAAGCTCAGCAAACCCAAAAGGATAAATTCAAAATACCTAAGAAGACACAATATAATCAAACTTCTAAAAGCTAAAGACAAAGAAAAAAATCTTGAAAGCAGCTACAGAGAAACTGCCTATAGGGGAACAATTATTTGAATGACAGTGGATTTCTCATCTCATGGAGGCCAAAAGGAAATGGACAACATATTCCAAGTGCTGAAAGAAAAGAACTGTTAACCCTGAATTCTATATCCAGTGGAAATATCTTTCAGGAATGAAGGGGAAATGAAGACATTCTCAGACAAAGGAAAACAGAACTTGTGGCCAGCAGACCTACCCTGAAAAGACTAAAAGAAGTTCTCCAAACAGAAGGAAGCTTGGAACTTCAGGAAGAAACAACTGAATGGGCAAAAACAGGGGTAAATAAAATAGAATATCCTCATGAGTTTAGAATATCCATCAGCAAAAAATTGAAACTTGACAAACCTCATACCTTATACAAAAAATTTCAAATGGATCAGGGATTCAAGTATTTATTTTAAAGATTGGCACCTGAGCTAACAACTGTTGCCAATCTTCTTTTTTCTTTTTTCTGCTTTTTCTCCCCAAATCCCCCCAGTACATAGTTGTGGGTCCTTCTAGTTGTGGCATGTGGGATGCTGCCTCAACATGGCCTAACGAGCAGTGTCATGTCCATGCCCAAGATCCAAACTGGTGAAACCCTGGGACGCTGAAGCAGAGTGCGCGAACTTAACCACTCGGCCACAGGGCCAGCACCTGGATCAGGGATTTAAATCTTACATAAAATTATAAAACTTCTAAAAGAAAACATTAAGTCTAGTATGTGAGACTGGCAAGCAATGAGGCTACAGAGACATTAAACTCTAATGCAGAAATCAGCAAACTTTTTCTTAAAAATCCAGATAGCAAATATTTTAGGCTTATGGGCTACATAGTTTTTGATGTACCTTTGCTGTGCAAAGGCAGCCAAAGATAGTCAAAGGAAACACGTAAACACATAGGCATGGCTATGTCCAATAAAACTATCTGCAATAACAGGCATCCAGCCTGCCAGCCATAGTGGGCCAAATCCCGCTCTAATTAGTAAGTATATACACTCGCGTGCCGTATAACAACATTCCAGTCAACAATGGACTGCATATACAATGGCGGTCCCATAAGATTAGTACCATATAGTCTAGGTGTGTAGTAGGTGATACCATTTAGGTTTGTGTAAGTACACTGTATGATGGTCGCACAATCACAAAATCACCTAACAATGCATTTCTCAGAACTTATCCCTGTTGTTAAGCAATGCATGACTGTATTTCATCACTAGTATGGGGTAGAAATTGTGAAATTACTTAATGTGTCTTCTAAGATTGAGCAAATAAGTAAATATATTGAAAGCCAGGTTTCTCACTGTCTGAAAAGGAAGCACAAATGTAGACTAGAAAGATATTTATGTGCACGCACACACACACACACACACACACAGATTTCTAGCTGTGTCTACCTAGAACAAATGACACTCCAGTAGCAATGAGCGCACCTAGTGCCCAGACCTTGGTTTCTATTAATATGATTCCAGAACTGGGCCTGAGAAAGTACAAGATGAGCCTGGAATATCTTGTAATAGCAAAAAGTAAGAAAATGCTCAAAAAGAATAGGTCATATCAAGAGAACACAGGAGCCAAATTGAAGAGGCTCTCACTCATCAAACTGGGATAATTTCAAGGGCTGGCCCAGTGGCATAGTGGTCGAGTTCACGTGCTCCACTCCAGCAGCCCAGGGTTCACAGGTTCAGATCCCAAGTGCGGACTTACACAGTGCTTATAAAGCCATTCTGTGGCGGCGTCCCACATACAAAAAAAGAGGAAGACTGGCACAGATGTTAGCTCAGCAACAATCTTCCTCAAGCAAAAAGAGGAGGATTGGCAACAGATGTTAGCTCAGGGCCAATCTTCCTCACCAAAACAAAACAAAACAAAACCCTGGGACAATTTCATCATCAAAATAAGTAACAGTGGATTATAACCCAGAGGATAAAAGAATCCATGAGTACACGCTAACATAAATAAATGAATAAGAATAAGTGGGAGGGGAAAGGGAAAACTCTCCCCCTCAATAGAATGCCAACTAACAAATGAAGAAGGAATGATGAAATTAGAAAAAAGATCATTTGACAACCACTATCATTATAATTGTTTCAGACATGTGCATCAATACATGTTAAGAGGAAGAGGATACTTATGTAGTTTCAAAGTATCCCCCCATAAATTCCTTATTATTTGCAAAGGAAAAGATTAACTTTACAATGGAGAAATCTGGAGGACAACATGGTAACCAAGTTACCAAAGTGAAATAAAACATCACCAATTATGAGACAAATAGCTATCGTGTACTTCTTGATATCTGAGATGCACTGAAAATATACCACTTTTGTGGTATTCTTGACAACTGCAACTAATCATGAAGGCCAACCCCCACTGAGGGACATTGTACTAAATAAATATTCCACACTCTTGCAAAAAGGAAAGGTCATGAAAGATAAAGACTAAAGAACTGCTCCAGATTAAAGGAGATGCGAGAGACATGACATTTAACTGCAATGTGTCATCCTGGATTAAATCCTGGACCAGAAGGAAAATCTTTTTCTTTTCCTATAAAGGACAGTAGTGAGACAGTGGCAAAATTTGACTTAGGTCTGTATATTAGATAATAGTTGCTATCAATATTAATTTTCTGACAAAATAATTGTGCTATGGTTATATAAGAGAGATCCTTGTTTTTAGGAAATACAGACTGGAGTATTTAGGGGAAAGTGGGCATTAGGACTGTAACTTATTCACAGCTAGTTCAAAAAACATATATAATATATACATAATACTAGAGAGAGAGGAGGAGAGGAGAGAGAGGGAATGAGAATGATAAAGCAAACAATAAAAAGTTAAATGAGAAATTGGGTTGATAGTATTTATACTATTTGAAGCTTTTTATTCTGAAATGACTTCAGGCAGAGAAAAGGAAAGTTACAGAGAATTTAAAAACAGCTTACTGTTCTGTATTTTCTTGGACATTGTTAAGTGGTTTCTGGATGTTTTCACACTTTTCCTCCAAAGCACAGAACCTCTCTGCCCAAAGACTGATTAACTGGCCAAGTTCCTGTAAGAAAGGTGTGGGGAGGGGAAGCGATTGAAATTATGACACTTCAACTTTTTTTCTATACTGACATGAAGTATTTTCCCATGGGTGAGAATTATACAAATTCCTAACAAGCGATCTTTAACTCCACCCCTCTCTTGCAGAGAAGAGAGGAGTGGAAGTAATATTAAAAGGATAATATTATAGGGATTTTTAAAAAAGTAAGTAATTAGCAAACTTTTCTATTTTAACTATTAGTAACAAATTACTTTCAGTGTACCTCAAAACCAAATACACCAACCAAATACACCAAGATGTCACATTATGTTTGAGAACCACTTAGACAAATATACACAGTTGTTTCTTAATTGATAACACTACTAAAAGGGAAAAGTAATGCTGATAATCTAATGGGTCAAGCAGTCCAAAAATATTATCAATTATTGCAGGTGAAACATTTTACAGAACCTAGTTGGATCATATTAATAAAATGTAAATAGTTTTACCTTTGCTCATACTTGGCATCTTTAAAAACAAGCTCTTACAGGCACATGACATGGTATGGACTTACATTGCAAAATGAGGAAGCTACACTAAAGACCAAGGGAGAGCTGAAAACGCATCCAGCATCCTTCTTCACTGTTCAGTCCATTAGCTGGCCAACATCTCTGAATATCACATCAGATGACAATACATATCTAACACTTTGAGTATGAATAAAGTCTGTCAGTATTTTTACTAGTCTCAAAGTAAAGAGAAATGCAGATATTATCAGATTTAGCTACTTCTAAACAGGTGTTCAGAGTTTTACATAATTGTTTTGTTAATGCTAACTTCAAGTTCTAGAAAATCTAAGAAACAGCTCACTTACTAAACTTGCTTCCTTAAAGCCAGGGATGTCAAACCATTCATGATACTTTTCAGATCATAGGTGTTTTGTTTGTTTTTAAACAATTGCTTACCAATTTTAAATATTTCAAAACAGCTAATTTATAAAAAGCTAATCTACCTTAGAATATATACCTAGAAAGTTCTAGACAGGTTTAAGGTAAATACCCCATGCAGAAGTATGAGAAATGGCTCCAATTTCAGATTTCAAGAATATGTTCTAGAAACATATAGAAGAGCCTCTCAAAAACGGATGCCTTTCAAGTAATATAATCACACTACCACTAGTAGATGATCTAAATATTGTTAGATGCTCACAGGCCTCAGTTTCCTCATTAGAAGACTGCACTAATAATAGAACCGGTATTTATATTGGTGGGAGGAATAAACACACAGTGAGTTGCTCAATATTAACTATTATTTTTGCTAATTTCTGATGTTAATCCTTTCTCTGAAAAGTTTCATGCTTATCAATTAAGGAAACAATCTTATTTTAAAGTTGCATTTATTCTTACCTAAAAATCTTGGAAGTGTTTCCCTTCTCATTTTGGGGGACATGAAATGAATTCCCCGTCCCTCACTTTCCAAAGAAAAAGAATCCTTTACTACTTACTAAATCATATCAGCAGTTTTACTGACTAGAGTTCTGTCATGTAGTAATAACCTCATGTAAAGTAAAACTTCAGACATTCATTACTAAGGTCTTAAGTATACCAGGAGTTGTTTTCCATGTATCTGACATTTATAGACTATGACTTCCCTGGTTTAGAGGTTTGGTTTAAAGCCTCATATACTTCATATAAATACATTATATTTATAATCTATTAATAAAAATTAAGAATTGTATTAATTTACTGCAATTTAAATGTCTGACATTGATGAGACAGAAATAGTAAGAAAATGTAGGGCATAGTTTACAACAGAAAATATCCATGTCACCCAGGAAAAAAACAATTTAACAAGTTATAATGTAGACACATGTTCTTTTTAAATGCTACAACCATTTTCTTCTAATTGTACTCCCAAAGGTATGTTTCTCCAGCTTCATCTTTCATCTTGGTATCAGGAAATGACTGTCTGTCTTATTGGGCTTTAGCGTAGGGTTCTACATGTAGCAAATGCTCAAATATTAACTGATCAAGAAAAGTATTCTCGGGGCCGGCCCAGTGGCACAGTGGTTAAGTGCACACGTTCTGATTCAGCAGCCCAGGATTCGCCGGTTCCGATCCCGGGTGCGGACATGGCAGCACTTGGTAAGCCATGCTGTGGCAGGCGTCCCACGTATAAAATAGAGGAAGATGGTCATGGAAGTTAGGTCAGGGCCCGTCTTCCTCAGCAAAAAAGAGGAGGACTGGCAGTACTTAGCTCAGGGCTAATCTTCCTCAAAAAAAAGAAAAGAAAAAAGAAAAGAAAAAGAAAAGTATTCTCAATTATTTTACATGAATTACTGTTAGAAGCACCAGTGGCTATGGTATTTTCAGGTTTCTAAATTAGTTATATAGCATTCAGATTGTGTAACAAAGATTATCAAGTTAAAGATCATAAAGCTTTCTTTTTACACTCCCCAAATCACCTAAGTAAGATACCTGTGAATGGATCTCCTTTAACGTCTTCAGGGCTTCAGTTAAGTTTTCACACAGCTTCCGTGACTCATCCAAGGAAGATACTGTATTTTCTTGCAGTTCATGTAGATTGCTACACAATGTACTAAGAAAGTCATCCATTTCTTTTTTCTGATCTTCTATCTTTAAAGAAAAAAAATTAATTTCTTTCACTTTTTAAATTAAAAAGGCTTTTTTAGTTCATTTACTTTTTATTTTTTCGAATACATTACAAAATAGAAAAGGGAAAAAACAATATGCAAAGTTCCTTTCTCTCTCCAGTCCCTGGAAGCCCAGTCCCACTCGTGCCTTTGAGACGACTGCTACGATTTTTAAACATTTCCAGATATTTTATGCATATTTAGGCATATATGCAAGCATATGTGTGTATACATTTATATATGTATCTTCCTCACCATCTATATGCTCTATATGCTACTATGTAAATGTGAACATTTATCTTGAAGTCATTCCCTCTCATTTTTCTTAGCCATGATTCTGCTGACCCTATCAATGGCAGAAAGCATCCTGTCTCCTCCCTCCTCCAGATTCCTTCTCACAACCCATGGGTTTTGCATGTAGACATATCTCCAGGTGTGGCCACAGAGTGTCTTTCTTAAACAACAATTCGATTTTGAGATATTAAGAATGTAACATTTGTTACCTTATTAGCCACTGTCAATGAAGTCTTGAAAATATGCTTTAGCTGGCTATTGATTTTCAGTATAGACACCACAGTCGGGGATAAAACTGTTTCCAGTGAACTTAGAAGATCAGTCTTAAGTATATTCTGGTTTTAAAAATAAACAAACAAGTCTTTAAAAAGAATATTTTCACTTCCATACACCTGGCTGGTTAAATGATATCTTAAAAACTTTAACTAAACACATGCATATTAAAATTCTAAATGTCCACTCTCTATTCTTTATAACCTACAAAGCCTATTTATTACTAGAGTTTATATTCAGCATGTCACTTAATCCTGGCTATAGTAATTTAGAAAATGGTCACTTGGTGTACAATAGACTCTTAATCATCTAATGCAACAATAGTCAGAAGAATTCAGAAGAGGAGAAAATGACAGTCATTTGATAAGATTTCAGCATTGCAAACAAAGGAAATTAAAAAAAAAACCCTACAAATACATTTTAACAAAATAAATTTCAAACAAGTTTAGGTTACTAGTCAGAAAGGCTGAGACCAATAACCTTCAAAAGTAGGCTGTGGGCTGCAAGTATTTAAATTTCAAGACCTAATGACTTATTGTATCAAAAGAACTTGTCAGGGTTCTTCTTCTTGTCAAGGTAGGGGGAAAGTTGAGAAATGTATTATAGATTGAGAATTTCCATAAAAAGGAAAAAAAATTCCAACAAGTTCCTTTCACTAGGGGAGGGGTGAAGAACTATGAAGGAAATAATTAGTAAATACTTAAAAGATAACTGGTATTCTTTTGGAAAGAAGAACTATCATACTAATTTCAACTCATGTGGGAACAGTAGTCATCTCTTTGACTCAACAAATAATTATAACTTGGTAGGAAGACATCAACAAATACAGACAACTATTTAGTGAATGAATCAATTTCCACAAAGTTAGTATCAAGAGAGCATCTTTTAATTTTGTGAAATTTGGGCAATTGAAGAAATCTATCAAATAGTGTCATACAAGCACTGAATCTAGGCAGTGTCAGCTAACATTTGTAGCATTTCCTTGGAAAATGTTCAACGAATATTGTTAAACTCAAAAAGGGAGGCAGAGAGCCTGCACAAAGAGGAAAACAAAGTAAGTGATATGGCCAAGAACTTCTTAGACAAAAGGTGCAATTACAAAATAAAGAGTACACAAATCAGGTATGGAGAAGGTAACACTGAGTGTAATTAGATGAGTGACTTATATAGAACTATGAAAAAGAGCCTTACAGTTAAGGCCCAGAAGCACTTAATCACACATATCTGAAACCACAAACTGTTATATGTGTTCCTAGAATTTTATAAGTTTTTTTTCTTGCACGTTTTTTCGTATTACTATAGTTATAAAATTAACCACTTAATATTCCCTTCTGTTTGGATCATTGTAACATCACCACAACCATTCCAGGATTCCAATCTCTGAGCCAAGTGACAAACTGTAGGTCCCTTGATTTATTCTGGAGGTAAACCTACTCTTTCTTGTTATTAGAAGAGTTACTAACTTCTACTCTCAGTGTTACAAGCTATAAGTGAAAAAAGTTTCAAAGTTGGTTATATGTATTTGGAAATTAACACTTCTGGGAGAAAAAAACAGGGAAGAGATTTGTCTTTAAAAAATATAAACCTACTGTCTTAAAGCAATATGTTTATCATTGTGTCTAGTAAGGCTTAAGATGAAAGAAGAGCAGTTAACATTGTTTTAGAAGACTTATCAAATTAACCCTTCAAAAGTACTTTAGGAGATTTACTAACAATCAATGTCTGAAGTACAGTTTTACTTTCTGCTGCTAATGATTGTTCTTCTAACATGATGTTAGAAATCTGAGAAACACGTGTAGACACATTTTCTGGAATAGACGTGAGAGATCCGAGTGCTGCTGTAGTAATGGCATCTAATGCAGAGACACTGGAAGACAGCAGGTTACCTATACAAAGACAAAAGCAAATTTGACATAAATATATTTAAATATAGTTAAGATCACTTCAAAGAGGTTGCCAAAATTATATCCTTAGTGGGAAAATTGTAATAACAAATAAGCTTAAAATAATTGGCTCACTACATAAGGAAATATTTTAAATATAAATTATATATGTTCTATAGCAGTCTGTAAGCATTTGACATATTTATAGGTATATCAGGCCCATAATTATAACTCACAGTAAACCAAGAATTATAATATTTATTATAAAATTAATCTCCAAAAGTAATATATAGTATTACAGTAGGTAAAAGAGGTTATAAAAGAAAAGAGAAACTAGAAATCAATTAACAAAATTCATAGTGGTTGGCTCAAAGTGACTAGATTATAGGCAATTTAAAAAAATTTTACATTTCTGCATCTTCCAAATTTTCTATAATGAGGATAACACTTTCATAAGTAAAATAATAAAGATATTTTTGTAAATGAAGATAACAATGGCTATGGTTAAAAATGATACACATATTCTGACAATATAGCAAATATTCAAGATATACATTCTTGAAAGAAAAAAAGTTGCAGAATGTTTATGCACAGAAAACTTCTAGAAGGAAACTCATGAAATTTAACAGTAATATCTATGAAGAATGATGCAAAGTCAGGGATTAAGGGGACTTTTACTTCTAAAGTTTATACACAGTTTACTGCTTAATAGACATAACAATTTACAGAAAACAACAACAAAAAATAACTAAGATTTGTTTTAATTCAAAGACAGTAAAAGCATTAACCCTTAGTCTGAACAGACAGTGGTATTATTGGAAGAGACTAGAGATACTGTCACCTGAGTTTTTTATGACATTAAATGATCAATTTGAAATTAGTCTCACGCTAAACACACACGCACTAGAATCATCAGCAATGCTTGAACTTACCAAACAAGGTCTTGTGAACTTCTAGCATGGCCTTTTGTTTTGCGCTGCCATCCTTAATTAATTCCTCCATACTATTAAACAGACTATTCAGGTTTTTGCCAAAAATATCTCGAGCTTCTGCATTGTGCTCATCAACTGCTTTCTTACGATCCAGTTTGGAATGGAGACCAGATACATCTTTTGTAGTTTCTTCAACTGTGTTAAGCAACTAAACATGATTTTTAAAAACAAATGTTGATAAGATGGACATGATGAAAGCAGTCTAACGAAAATATCTGTGCTATGTAAGGATTTCTCCTGATAAGAACTAGTAAGTTTTATACATGATATCAGAAGAAATTTTTAAACTCATGGATAGATCCAGGAATGTTTATTTCCCCTCCCCTAGCCATTTAGGCATGGAAAACTGATTCTACCAATCTTTTATAGTAATTATGCTCCCTCACAAACTTTTTTCCTATTATGTGTTACTATTTCCTCAAAAGTACACCTAATGAAAAATCAACTACTTTCAACATCTTCCATCATCAGAACGTACTAAATTCTTGATGACAGATTAGTTTTAACCACAACCACAGGGGAAAGCATCAACATCATTATTCTAAATGTCCACAAAGTATATTAAAGTCATGTTCTATTTTCAAACCTTCAGGAATAGGGGCTGGCCCTGTGGCTGAGTGGTTAAGTTTGCGTGCTCTGCTTTGGTGGCCCAGGACTTTGCCAGTTCGGATCCTGGACGCAGACATGGCACTGCTCGTCAGGCCACGTTGAGGCGGCATCCCACATAACACAACCAGAGGCACTCACAACTAGAACATACAACTACGTACTGGGGATCTTTGGGGAGAAGAAGAAAAATAAAAAGATTGGCAATGGTTGTTAGCTCAGGTGCCAATCTTTTAAAAAAAACCCAAAACTTCAGAAATAGTTTTTTCTAAAGTTAGCATCTCTAGTGAAAAAAATTTAGATGAAATAGTAAAATACTATTTTTTAAATTGATAGAAATAACATTTGGGGTGAATAAATAGAATTTCACAATTAATGCTTAAGCAAAGAAAGTCACTTTTACCCATTCTCTAATTTCTTTAATGTGGTACAAATCAAAACGAAGGACAAACCCTGCTGGCAGCGTCATGAAGCTTCTCTTCAGTACTTTCCAAAGCTGATGTGATATATTCTTCTTTAACAAGCTGTAATTTAGTTTCTTGTAAATGTTTCTGAGTGGTTTCAAGTTCCTGTGTCTTATTTTGCAGGTCAGATTTACACTGGTCAAGTTCATTTTTATTATCCATAAACAATTCTGTAACCTAAACATAACATATTAAACATTTTTTTTAAGAATAAAAAAATGCTGACCTGCTTGGTGAGACACCTGGCTAGTTCAAAATATAATATCAGAAGAACAAAACAAATTATTTCCATGTAAAAGCTGTAACAAGTTACCAGGTAGGTTAGCACATTTCATATGGTGTCTGGTTTCTTCCTAAAATTTCATTAAAAATAAAGTAACAAGTTCTAGTGTAGTGGTCCTAATTCTGCAGGTTCCTTCCAACACTGCCACCTGCAGGATGGCACAGAAGGGTCAAGTCTTTCCACTTACTTATTTAACGTCTTGTTTCTCCCAACACCTACATTCCCTCATCTGATAACTATGTTTTTGAAAATGTCTCAGCATTCACTATTTAGCTTTAACAATAAAATCACTCAATTCAGTTAACTTCTTGTGATGTTGCATTAATATAAATGTCAAAAGAGACGGCTTCATTATCATTGATGACAGTAAAACTATGATACTACTTACTTTTAGTATAAGGGTCAGCAAGGAAAAAAACCTTGGGGAAAAAATATCAGGTCCCTCACATTCTGGCATTTTCTTTTAATATCTGCTTTCTACATAACATTCAATATTGTTCTGAACGCTTACCCTGCTTAGCTCCTCCTCGATGGCACTGATTTTTTCAATCAATTCTACAATCTGTTCTTCTTGAACAGTTAGTTTTCCACTCATGGCTCTAAAAAAAGTTTAATATAAGTTTAACAGTTAATATTTTTTCCTAATTCCTATAAAAGATATTCTAACACATGGGGAAACAAAAGACCGCGAATTGCTAAAGCAATCCTGAGCAAGAAAAACAAAGCCAGCGGAATCACAATCCCCGATTTCAAAACATACTACAAAGCTACAGTGATCAAAACAGCATGGTACTGGTACAAAAACAGGTCCACAGATCAATGGAACAGAATTGAAAGCCCAGAGATAAAACCACACATCTATGGACAGCTAATCTTCGACAAAGGAGCAGAGGGCCTACAATGGAGAAAAGAAAGTCTCTTTACCAAATTGTGCTGGGAAAACTGGACAGCCACATGTAAAAGATTGAAAATTGACCATTCTTTTTCACCACACACCAAAATAAACTCAAAATGGATCAAAGACCTAAAGATTAGGCCGGAAACAATAAGTCTTCTGGAAGAGAATATAGGCAGTACACTCTTTGACATCAGTTTCAAAAGAATCTTTTCAGACACTATAACTCCTCAGTTGAGGGAAACAATAGAAAGAATAAACAAATGGGACTTCATCAGACTAAGAGCTTCTTCAAGGCAAGGGAAAACAGGATTGAAACAAGAAAACAGCCCACTAATTGGGAAAAAATATTTACAAGCCACTTATCTGACAAAGGGTTAATCTCCATAATATACAAAGAACTCACACAGCTCAACAACAAAAAAACAAACAACCCGATCAAAAAATGGGCAGAGGACATGAACAGACATTTCTCAAAAGGAGATATGAATATGGCCAATAGACACATGAAAAGATGTTCATCATCGCTAATCATCAGGGAAATGCAAATCAAAACTACACTAAGATATCACCTTACACCTGTTAGATTGGCAAAAACATCCAAAACCAAGAGCGACAAATGTTGGAGAGGTTGTGGAGAAAAAGGAACCCTCATACACTGTTGGTGGGAATGCAAACTGGTACAGCCACTATGGAAAACAGTATGGAGATTTCTCAAAAAGTTAAAAATTGAAATACCCTATGACCCAGCCATCCCATTACTGGGTATCTATCCTAAGAACCTGAAATCAGAAATCCCAAGAGTCACTTGCACCCCTATGTTCATCGCAGCATTATTTACAATAGCCAAGACGTGGAACCAACCTACATGCCCAGAAACTGATGATTGGATAAAGAAGATGTGGTATATATACACAATGGAATACTACTCAGCCATAAAAAAAGACAAAATTGGCCCATTCCCAGCAACGTGGATGGACCTCGAGAGTATTATGTTAAGCGAAATAAGCCAGTCAGAGAAAGATGAACTCTATATGACTCCACTCATAGGTGGAAGTTAGTATATTGACAAGGAGATCTGATTGGTGGTTACCAGGGAAAAGGGGGGGTGGGGGGAGGGCACAAAGGGGGAAGTGGTGTACCCACAACATGACTAACAAGAATGTACAACTGAAATCTCATAAGGTTGTAATCTATCATAACATTAAAAAAAATAATAATAAAAAAAATAAAAAAATAAAAAAAGATATTCTAACACAATTGTGGCAGTTACACATCATCTCTATCATTTAACGGTGATAATGATGCCTAAGTGTCAATAAGCAATAAATACAAATTGCAAAAAAACAATATATTCCTTGTCCTTGTTTTATAAATGGACCGTTTTTCTTATCTTCATTTTAAAATGGAGAGTTCCTCCCTATGAGGGGAAGAAAGCATGTGTGCATATAAAATTTGAGAAGCTACAAAGCTGACAAAAGACTGTAACTTACAGAGAGTAGAGATGGGGGGATACAACCTACGCGTCTGTTTTCAGGAATATAGAGTATAAGCAGGACACCCAGAATCCAGGAAAAGTTTGGGACTTGAAGGCATCAGGTGTCGCAGGAGGAGGAGGTGAGATAAGGGGCTAAAAACTAAAGAATTGAATTAAAGTATATATACAGAGCAATTACACCTGCTGCCCCTGCCCACATACTCCAATACACACCCAACACACACAGCCACTGTCACTACAAAATCCTCATGCGATCAAAAGATTATTCTCTAGAGCACAGTTCCTCAGCCTCAGCACTACTGACATTTTGGACCAGATAATTCTGGTCCACTTTAATGGGTCTTTCTGATTTCCTGAGCATTAGCAAGTTTCAGAAGTAAGTGCTGAAACTTGTATTCTTCTAGTTCCTTCATAACTACCAACAATTTTCTATTCCACAATGAGCTTACATGATAAAGATTCTTTTTTTTTACCCCCTGCTGAGGAAGATTTGCCCTGAGCTAACATCTGTTGCCAATCTTCCTCTTTTGGTATGTGAGGCGCTGCCACAGCATGGACACTGTTGAGTGGTGTAGGTCCATGCCTAGGAACCGAACCCAGGCCACAGAAGCAGAGTGCACCCAACTTAACCACTAGGTCACTGGGGCTGGCCCACAAAGATTCTTTTGTGAATGCAAATTTCCTCAAATTATTAGCTAGAGATATCGTTGATAAAGGAAAAGCTAAAACTGACATGTAAGAGGAGAATTAATTTTAAGTCTTTTGATTAACTATACTAGTTCTTTATTGGAAATGGGTCTTTTATGTAGAATGGGATATCTGAAATGCTTTTCTTACACTGAATGTACAAGAGGTAATGCAACATTGTTATTTCCTGGATGACACAGTTTTGATATAGTTTTAAAAGGTCTATTAAGTGTGGGGTAAATAATGCATTATCCTGTTTTAAATGTTGGTTGCAGCTTTTGTGATCCTTCTCTGACTTGCAGTGTAATAATTCCAAAAGCTTTTTCAGAAAGAACTTTGTTTCAGATTACGCCTCATATCTATTAGAGAGCAAACAATCTTTTCAATCACAGGATTGACAAACTAGAAATAAAGTTAGCTCCTATCTAAAATACATCAAAGAAATGGACAAGAGAAGATAAGAAGAAAATTAGACAATCAGTCCACGAGGTCCAATGTTTGACTACTAAGAGCAGAAGATACTCTCTTACCAAATTAAAGGAGAAAACCACTTGAAGACATTCATTGATTGCCTACTAAGCAGCCATTTCCAGCATCCAGATTTCCTTTGGGGAATGACTCTCAGTCAAGCTATAGGGGGCTAGGCGCGGCCAGACCCTATCCCTAGATCCAGGGAGTAAGCCTAACTGCTCAAGACCATCAGGGAAATTCAAGTCCCTTGCTAGTTACTGGTACATACATGGACACAACTCAGGCCTAAACTAACCAATCAGTGATGTTCCCCTGGCCAGTTTTGCTGGTTAAAGGGTAGGCAGCCTCTCATCCGTACTGGACATGAATGAGACAGCAGGTAGCTGCTCTGCTGCTGATCACCATGCTTGATGACCAGCCAGCCCTGGGAGAAGGCCACCACTCAGGACAAGAGGGGGAAGACACAGAAACCGGATCCTTGAGTCACAGGATTAAACAACTATGAAGCTCATTCTATCCCTTGATGTTTTAAGACACTTTAAATTGGTTTTCTAGCAACAAGAGCAGTCTGATACCAAACTTAAAGGTATAAAAAGTGTTTGTTGAATAAAAATTAATGTATAAAATATATAAAATGGTAGAAATAGGAACACCTATGAAGTGAACATTCAAAAAATATAATGAAACACTGTAGTGTGTATGATGTAGAAGTATAATCTGAAAACCAGAGAAACAGAAAAGAAAGAAAAGAATAAAAAATACCAAGTAAAAGAATTAAGTGCAGGGGGCCGGCCCAGTGGCCTAGCGGTTAAGTTCATGTGCTCCGCTTCAGTGGCCGGGATCCCAAGTGTGGACCTACACACTGCTTATCAAACCATGCTGTGGCAGGCGTCCCACATATAAAGCAGAGAAAGATGGGCACGGATGATAGCTCAGAGCCAATCTTTCTCAACAAAAAGAGGAGGATTAGCAGCGGATGTTAGCTCAAGGCTAATCCTCGTCAAAAAAAGAACTAAGTGCAAATTTACGAAAGAATTTTTTGTAAAAATGTTTTTGCCCACTGGGTATGGGCTATGAAAGAACCAAACAAAACTAAAGTCACATAAAAAAAAATAAAAGGAGGACTATTGTTTAATAACCTGTGATACTAGTAGACTATAAATTTGAACATTCGTAAAGTTAGCATATGAACCAATTAGGAGGATGTAGCACATTATGATAACTGAAAATAACATGAAAAAAACTGAGTTTATTAAATGATTTATATACTTTTACAACGGTCATATAGTGAAACATCTATAAAAAAAGTGAGCCAAAGATTATAGTAAAATGCTTTTAGTTAATATCAATTAGCTCTAAATACATTTTCTCATTATTAATAATTTTTAAAATGTCCTGTGAAAGCCACCCTCCTTAATATCTTCAAAGATAAATGCAATCAGGAATTTTCAAGTTTTAATCCTTAGCATCCCACTTGCCTTCTGCCCTTGTTTAATCTGTTGTTGTTTCTACATAAAGCTTCAGTAGAAGCTTTCCTTTGGACAAACTACTCAAAGGCTTAAAAGTGAAGAGATTCCTGGTTGCCAGGGGTTGGGGATCATTGGGGAAGAGGAGTGGGTATGACTAGAAAGGGGTAGCAAGATGGAGATCTTTGTGATGACAGGAATGTTCTCCATCTTAATTGTAGAACTATGAGAATCTACAAATGTGATAAAATGGCATAGAATTATACACATTGTACCAATGTCAATTTCTCAGTTTTGATACTGTACGAACGTTATGTAAAAGGTAACCATTAGGGGAAACTGGGAGAAAAATACATGAGACCTCTCTGCACTCTTCCTTCAACTTCATGTGAATCTATAATTATTTAAAATAAAAGTTATATAAAAAGTTTTTAAACTGTTTGATAACTACTTGTTAACATCAAAACAAAAAGAAGCAATTAGAGGCACTAGGTACAAAGATATAAAGATTTACTGTCAAAAAGTAACTTTTACTTCAAACAGGCTATCAGAAAATGCTTATTCTTAGACATGAATTTCCATAGTCAAGGGCTTACCTATAATTTTCTTCAGAAATGTACACCCCATTTTTTTCACGGGCTGCAGCAAGATCTCGTTTCAGACGCTCTATCTCTTCTGTATATTCCTACAAAAGAAGAATGTTGTAGGTGTCAATTTAGCACTGAACTTTTTTTTCATTCAGTTTGGGGAGGACATGTAACAAATAAAACATAAAGTTAGCCCTTTCATGTTTTTTAAAACATAAAAAAGTAGGCTAAAAAGTCATAACCATACTTTTAATTCAATACTAAGCTGTTTAGAATAAAGTCTTTCAATAGCTTTCAAAGCTCCTTTAAATGCACTCACTATAAAAATATGGACTTCTGAAGAAAAAACACAGCCTCCAGTACCCAGGTTGGTATCCAAATGCATTTCACATTAAAATGAACCCAGATTCCTTAGAGAAGTGTCTGGTTCTCCGACTGGGGCAAGAAACATTCAAGATGAACCTGGAATACCTTGGCAAACAAAATAGGAAGGAAGCTAACAAACCGTGGCTAGTGAAGAGGACTCAAGAACCCACTTGAAGAGGTACTGACTAGCCAAAGAAGGGACAAAGTGACTATCAGGGAGGATAAGAACTACAATGGGCTAACACAAATATTTTATGTCCATGAGTTTATAATGACATTAAGAAAGCTAGGAAACCAAATCATTATTCTCAAAACTGTCAAATAAAGGAACAAATCAAGCATTTCTCCTGCGTTTACTATAAGAAGCATATGCCTGGGTAGCTGAGGGAAGGTTCCTTGTTATGGAAGTAGTCCGGCAATCAGTTAAGAAAGAACTGAATTAGAAAATTACCATTCTGCAACCCTTAAAATACAAATGGATCACGTCTTTGAATATCATCAATTCCCCACAAAAAGAGAAAGAACCAGACATTCTGTGCTTCCTGGTGGGAGAACACACCATCAATTATGAAGTAGTCTTAGCAAAAATATGTAAATAAGATCAAACTTTAATCTATCAAGCCTCAAAATCCAACTACCAGTTTATAAAAAATACAAAGAACAGAATATGTCAAAAGACACTAGGGGAAAACTCTACAGGACAAATAATACGGGTACTTCCACAAACAAATTGTAAAGGGAGAAAAAAAATGCAAGGAGAAACTACGTATTCAGACCAAAAGATACATCAGAAAATTGCAAAGGGTAATAAGGCAAAGGAAACCAGGAACAAAGCAAAAAGACAACCCACCAACTAGGAGAAAATATTTGCAAATCATATATCTAACAAGCAGTTAATCTCCAAAATATATAAAGAACTCACACAACTCAACAACAAAAAACAAACAACCTGATCAAAAAATGGGCAAAGAATATGAACAGACATTTTTCCAAAGAAGATATTCAAGTGTCCAACAGGCACATGAAAAGATGTTCAACATCATCACTAATCATTAGAAAAATGCAAATCAAAACTACAATGAGATATCACATTACATCCATTAGAATGGCTATAATTACTAAGACAAAAAATAACAAACATTGGAGAGGATGTGGAGAAAGGGAACCCTCATACCACTGGTAGCAATGCGAACTGGTGCAGCTACTACGGAAAACAGTATGGAGATTTCTCGAAAACTTAAAAATAGAAATACCACACAATCCAGCTATCCCACTACTGGGTATTTATCCAAAGAACTTGAAATCAACAATACAAAGAAACTTATGCACCCCTATGTTCACTGCAGCATTATTCACAATAGCCAAGACGTGGAAGCAAGCCCACTGCCCAGTGACTGATGGATAAAGAAGAAGTGGTATATATACAATGGAATGCTACTCAGCCATAACAAAAGACAAAGTTGTCCCATTTGCAACAACATGGATGGGTCGACCTTGAGGGTGTTATGTTGAGCAAAATAAGCCATACAGAGAAAGATAAACACTGTATGATTTCACTCATGTGGAAGATAAACACATGGACCAAGAACAGATTAGTGGTTACGAGAGGGAAAGGGGGTTTGAGGGTGGGCATAAGGGATAAAGGGCACATATATATGGTGACTGACAAATAATAACGTACAATTGAAATTTCACAGTGTTATAAACTATTATGACCTCAATAAAAAATACCACAAAGGGTAAAACTTATTTGGATCCTAAAACAACTATTAAAAAATATGTATACATTGAAAAACTTGGAATTTTAAACACTGACTGAATACTCTATCATATTAAAGAAATATTTTCAAATATTTTTAGATTTAAAAATAGCATTAGGGTTCAAAAGATTCAAATGTCTAAATAAAATCAGTGCTTATAAAAGAGCCTGGTATTTTTAAAATAATGAATATAAAATCACTGTAGTGTTTCTCAGATCCTGACAATTTTGGGAACCTTTACGAAGAAAGTAGCTTTCTCATATAAACCTCCTTTTAAACTGTCTACCTGATTCCAAGAGTTCTTACCTAGCTACAGTAATTAAAACTGTGTGGTACTGGTGGAGGGCCAGACTTATAAATCCATGGAACAGAACAGAGAGCCCAGAGATAGGCCCACACAAAACTATGCCCAATTGATTTTTCAGAAAAGTGCAAAATCAATTCAATGAAGAAAATATATCCTTTTCAACAAAGGATACTAAAGCAATCCAGATACCCCAGAGGTGAAAAAAATGTGCCCTGACATCTTATCAAAAATCAAATCAAAATGGATCATGGACTTAAATGTGAAACGTGGAAATATAAAACTTTCCAAAAACAAAAATGGAAAAAATCTTCAGTATCTAGAGCTAGGCAGAGAGTTCTGAGAATTGACACTAAAAGCACAATTCATAAAAGTAAAAATTGATAAGTTAGGCCACGTGGAAATTAAAAACTTTTGCTCTCCAAAATTCCATATGAAAAGGATGAGAGGAGAAGCTACAGACTGGGAGAAAATAACTGTAAACACTTGTGACAAAGGACTAGCATCTAGAATATATTGAGAACTTTAAAGTCACACAAAAAAAACCCCAAATAATCCAATTGGAAAATAGACCTAAATAGAGGAACAGACATTTCACCAAAGAGGATATACAAACAGCAAATAAGCACACGAAATGATATTCAACATCATTAGACATTAGAGAAATGCAAGTTAAAACCCATCACACTTGGGAGAATGGCTAAAATAAAAAAGTTACTACACCAAATGCTGGCAAGGATGTGGAGAAACTAGATCACTCAAACATTGCTAATGGGAATGTAAAACAGTACAGCTACTCTGGAAAACAGCTTGGTAGTTCCTTAAAATTGTAAAGATTCAGGGGCTGGCCCCGTGGCTTAGAGATTAAATTCGGTGTACTCCACTTCCACAGCCTGGGTTTGGTTCCCAGGTAGAGACATACACGACTCATCAGCGGCCATACTGTGGCAGTGACCCCCATACAAATTAGAGGAAGATTTACACAATGACAGCTCAGGGCAAATCTTCCTCAAGCAATTGGCAATGGATGTTAGCTCAGGGTGAATCTTCCATAGCAAAAAAAAAAAAAAAAAAAAAAAAAAAAAAAAAAGGAAAGAAACAGAAAAAATTTCACTGTGCAACTTAGTAATTGTATTCTTGGACAATTATCTCAGAGAAATAAAATTTATATTTACACAAATACCTGTAAACAAATATGCACAGCAGTTTTATTTATAATTATGAAAAATTGAAATCAGCCCATGTCATTCAACAGGTGAATGGTTACACAAACTGTATGTATGGTACATACATACAATGGAATAATATGCAGCACTAAAAAGAAAGATCTATTGATACACACAACTCAGGCGAACTTCTAGAGACTTATGCTGAGTGAAAAAAGGCAATCCCAAAAGTCTACATACTGTGTGATTCTATTCAATAACATTTTTTTTTTTGGTGAGAAAGACTGGCCCTGAGCTGACATCTGTTACCAGTCTTCCTCCTTTTTGCTTAAGGAAGATTGTCCCTGAGTTAACATCTGTGACAATCTTCCACTATTGTATGTGGGATGCCACCACAGCATAGCTTGATGAGTGGTGTATTGGTTCTTGTCTGGGATCCAAACCTGTGAACTCTGGGCCACCAAAGCAGAGCACAAGAACCTAACCATTATGCCACCACGCCAGCCCCTCCATTCAATAACATTTTTGAAATGATAAAGTTTAGAAATAAAGGACAGATTACTGGATACCAGAGATTAGGAAGGGGAGGTAGGAGTGGAAAGGAAGTGATTATAAAAGGGCAATGTAAGGGATCCTTGTGATGATGGAACTGTTCAGTATCTTGACTGCAGTGGTGGATACATGAACCTACACATGTGAAAAAATTGTATAGAACTAAATACACACACACACATAAATGAATAGAAGGAAAACTGGAGAATAAGATCAGTGGATTGTTACTAATGTCAATATCCCTGTGGTGATATTTTACTATAGTTTGACAAAACGTACAAAGGATCTCTCTTTATTATTTCTTTTAATTGCATGTAAATGTATAAAAATTTCATATAGGGGCCGGCCCGGTGGCAAAGCGGTTAAGTTCGCACATTCCGCTTCTCGGCGGCCCAGGGTTCGCTGGCTCGGACCCTGGGTGCGGACATGGCACCGCTTGGCACGCCATGCTGTGGTAGGCGTCCCACATATAAAGTAGAGGAAGATGGGCATGATGTTACCTCAGGGCCAGGCTTCCTCAGCAAAAAGAGGAGGACTGGCAGTAGTTAGCTCAGGGCTAATCTTCCTCAAAAAAAAAAAAGGAAAAAAGAAAAAAAAATTTTCATATAAAAAACACAGTACCAAGAAAAGGAAAAGATAAGTCAGACTGAGAGGAAATATTTACAAATCATCTCATAAAGGACTTGTATCTAGAAGATATTAACAGCACTTTACAGCTTAATAAGAAGACAACCCAACTAAAAAGTGGGCAAAGGATTTGGACAGACGTTTCACCAAAAAAGATACACAAATAGATAAAAAGCATGTGAAAAGATGCTCAGTATCATTATGCATCAGGGAAATGCTAATTAAAACCACACTGATGTACTATTATACATTTATGAGAATGACTAAAATTAAAAAGACAGACTACAGCAAGTATTGGAGATGATGTGGAGAAACTGCAACCCTCATACACTGCTGGTAGAAATTTAAAGCGGGACAGCCACTTTGGAATACAGCTTCTTAGAGTTAAACATAAACTTAGTATAAGACTCAGATATTAAACTGCGAGGTATCTATCCAAGAGAAATGAGAACACACCAACACAGAGACTTATAAACAAATGTTCACTCCAGCATCACTGGAAATAATCCAAATGTCCATCGACTGGTAAACTGATGAACAAAATGTGATATTATCCATATAACGGGATACTATTCAGCAATAAAAAGAAATAAGCTATTCATACATGCTACAACACAGATGAAGCCCAAATGTTATGCCCAGTGAAAGAAGCCAGATGCAAAAGACCGAATATTATATGATTTCATTTATAGGAAATGTCCAGAAAAGGCAAATCTATAGACAGAAAGCAGATCAGTGGTTGCCTGACTGCAAAAGGGTCAAGGGGAACTTTATAGAGAGTTAGAAATTTTCTAAAACTAGATTGTGGTGATGTTGCACAACTCTATAAATGTACTAAACATCACTGAATTGTAGGCTTACAACAGGTGAATGTTATGGTATGGTAATTATACCCTAAAGCTGTAAATAAATAAGTAAATTTTATAAATGTAAATAAAGGCAAATCTGGCTGACTTGATACAGCTGGTAAAGTTAACATATTTGCGTTAGAAAAAACATTTTAACACATAAAGTATTTAGTTTAAATCATTAGATGAAAAAGCCTTACCACAGGCAATTTAACAATTCTAACAATACCTATTTCAGTTCCTTATTTTCGCATTTGTCAAACAAGATCATGTTACTCCACAAAAATTCACAATCACCTTAATAAGAGCTTTCTTGGTGAGCTTCTGGTTAACTTCAGGCTTATTCATTATGTTCTTTGCTCTATGAGCATATTCCAACGTACTCAGAGTTTCCTGTGATGAAAAGAAAAGGCCAGTTAGTGAAGATATTATGAGAATAATATAGTTTTGGTATCTAACATGTACTAGATAACTTAAAAATAATAATTCATGGTTATATCTAATCTAGAAATCTACCAAGACTACTAAACCCAACCTTTAAAAAGGAGGTTGTTCACACGACTTACAAATAATGTACAACTGAAATTTCACAAGGTTGTAAGCTATCATAACCTCAATAAAAAGTTAAAAAAAGCTGTCGAGCGGTTAAGTGCCCACATTCCGCTTCGGCGGCCCGGGGTTCACCGGTTTGGATCCTGGGTGCAAATATGGCACTGCTTGGCACGCCATGCTGTGGTAGGCGTCCCACATGTTAGCTCAGGGCCAGTCTTCCTCAGCAAAAAGAGGAGGATTGGCAGCAGTTAGCTCAGAGCTAATCTTCCTCAAAAAAAAAAAAGCGGTTGTTCAAAACACCATTATCTTTTTTTCCCTTCTCTTCAATTTTCAGGATCTTTAACCTTATGATAATTTATCTAATAATTTGTTACTTTAGATTAGCCTTAAAACTCAACAAATTCCATCAACTGATAAACAAAATGTCCTATATTCATATAATGGAATATTATTTGTCCACAAAAAGGAATGAAATATTGATACATGCTACAACATAAATGAACACTAAAAACATTATGCTAAATGAAAGAAGCCAGACACAAAAGAATACTTATTGTGTGATTCCATTTATATGAAATGTCCAGAATAGGCAAATCTACAGACTAAAAAAAGTAGATTACTAATGACCTAGGGTTTGGAGTGGGGTCAGATGAGGAGCAATTGCATGGGTTACAGGGTTTCTTTCTGGTGTAATGAAAATGTTCTAAACTTAGATTTTGGTGATGGTTGCACAGCTCTGTGAATACAGTAAAATCATTGAATTATACACTCATAATGGGTAACTTTTATGGTTACGTGAATTATATCTCAATCAAGATATTTTTAAAAAATGAAAGGGGAGTTAGAGACTTTATAAAAGCTTTTGTAACTCCATTTAAAGGAGATGATCACAATAAAATAAGAGTAGATTTTACCACCTTTGTTGCTTCTCTTGGTTTTCCCACCTGTTCTCACACATCCAACCCATCTTCAGTGCTCTCTAAGCAGCCTCTACGAGTATTCACTTGACCCACTTCAAGAATTCAGTTAAATCTCTATACCCCATGTAACCATCCACTGCAAATGACCACAGCAATTTTCTTTGAACACTGTGGAAAAAGCCCTTAAGTAACTGGCTTTTTAAGATTAAAAACTCTGCCAGGAAGGAGAAAGGGAATTTTTTCAGTGGTATCCTCCTGTGTGTCCATACGCAATGTCCAGATTCTTTTTACTATAGCATAGAATGAATGAAGCCAGTTAATGAACTTTTAAAATATGTGACAGCTAAATTAAGAATTACAGCTTATACACTTGCAGATACCTTTCAAAGGGCTTACCTCAAGATTGAGAGACGCAGGAGAAATTGTTGCAATTATAGATGTTTTTGTACGTCCCCCAAGAGAATCCTGGAGGATTCTAGTTAGTTTAGATTCTCGATAAGGAACATGAGGTGTTCTTTCTACAAGGGCAGTAATAACCCTTCCCAAAGTCAACAGGGACTGATTGATATTTCCAGCTTCCCGAGCTCTCTTGTCAACTGCTCCAGAACGGCCAATGTTTTCACTTCCTGCAAGATCAACCTTGAATTATAAAAATAAAAAAATAAAGAAAAATAAGTTGTCAGTCTATTGGATTTGGACTCGAAGAGTTTCATTTTCATATTATACATAATATATTAAATAGCCAACAAAATAATTTTTTTATAATTAACAACCTACTACAAAGCTAATAACCCAGTGACTACAAAAATATTGCCTAGAAGTACAAAATTTCAAGCAGCTCTATGAGGTGGTCAAGAATGAAACAGAATACAAACGTCATACGAAGCAGCAATCCCACTTCTGGGTATATACCCAAAGGAAATAAAATCAGCATCTCAAAGAGGTAACTCCAGCGCCCGGCCCCATGGCCGAGTGGTTAAGTTCACACACTCTGCTTTGGTGGCCCAGGGTTTCGCTGGTTCCAATCCCGGGCACGGACATGGCACCACTTATCAGGCCATGCAGAGGCAGCGTCCCACATAGCACAACTAGAAGGACCCACAACTAAAAATACACAACTATGTACTGGGGACTTTGGGGAGAAAAAGGAAAAATTAAAAAAAAAATAAAAGAGATAACTCCATTCCCATGTTCACTGCATCATTCACAATAGCCAAGATATGAAAACAATCTAAGTGTCCATCAATGGATAAAGATGCAGTATATATCTACAAGAAAATATTATTCAGCTACGAGAAAGAAGGAAATCTTGCCATTTGCAACAACACGGATGAACCTAGAGGATATAACACTAAGTGAAGTAAGCCAGACACAGAGAGACAAATACTGTATGATCTCACTTATATGTGGAATCTGGAAAAAAAAAAAAAAGAAACTTGAACTCACAGAAACAGAGTAGAATAATGGTTACCAGCAGCAGGGGGGTGAAGGATAGGAGATGCTGGTCAAAGGGTACAAGCCTTCAGTAATAAGATGAATAAGTTCTGGGGATCTGATGTCCACTATGGTGACTATAGTTAATACTATGCTGAAATTTGCTAAGAGAGTAGATCTTAAGCATTCTCACCAAAAAAGGGTAACTATGTGAGGTGATAGATGTATTAATTAACCTGACTGTTGTAATGATTTCACAAAGTATACATATATCAAATCATCACATTGTACACTCTAAATATATAATTTTATTTGTCAATTATACCTCAATAAAGCTGGAGAAATAAACAAAAAGAATGAAACAGTGGTATTAAGGTAGATGCTTACCAAGTTCAACTTTCCAATTTTAACAAGCTCTTCTCCATCAATTGTAGTTTCTTTCATATGTATTGTAACAGAGAAAACTGAGTGGGAACGACTAGAAAACAAGATCAAGTTGCCCAGTCATTATAATGCAAAATATTATTTGCTTTCTATAAAACAGTGAAAACAGCAAAGAAAGATCTAAATCCACAAGGGTAGAGATAGTATGAGACAGGAGATATCGATAAGATTTTGGAAGACAGAGGGTAGACAGAATAATGCTTACATTTTTGCTTTCTTATACCTGCTGCCTATAGGAGACCCCAGTAAGAAGCTACCAGAAAACAACCTAAAAGACTTAGAACTAGAATCCTCAGGCACCTCTGAAACCTGGATGTGGGGTGGGGTTGGGATAGTTGCCTGGTGTGTAGGAGGGGAAGGCTTACAATCAGTCTTCCTATTCATAAGAACCCCTTGAGGGGCTGGCCCTGTGGCCGAGTGGTTAAATTCACACGCTCCGCTTCAGATGCCCAGGGTTTGACTGGTTCACATCCTGGACAGGAACATGGCACCACTCATCAAGCCATACTGAGGCAGCATCCCACATAGCACAACCAGAAGGACCTACAACTAGAATATACAACTATGTACTGGGGGGCTTTGGGGAGAAGAAGAAGAAAAAAAAGAAGATTGGCAACAGATGTTAGCTCAGGTGCCAACCTTTAAAAAGACCACTTGCAATATGTCATTACCATAAATTTAAACCGGACCAGGTAAGCCACTAGATTACTCTCCCTCGATGTCAAGTGTTGTAAAAGTACATTGCCCTGCTTTGAGAATGTTATCATAAATAGGTAACTCCTTCCCCTGAACAGCAGAAATAGTAAACAGCAGGGATTACCGAACACTACAAGAGAACCACTGCTAGACTATAAAGTGTTCCAAAGTCTCCCTTATGCTATACACTGACATTTGGCTTTTATCTGAGGGATACAAAATTATATAGTTATCTCTCCTTTCTGTATCAATGACATTTGTTGAACATCATTAAGTCTGTTAATGTCATTGATGGCTGATAAGGAATATGGCAATTTTTAGTTTTCTTATTTGTACTTTTAATGTTACTTAGAAAATTTTACAATAAGCATCATCTTTACAAAAATTATTTAAAATTACAGAAAAGGGGAAGGCCACAAGGAAAACTATGAACATAAACTATAGATCTGAATTATACTATACAGCTCATGTTTTTCTACCATTATTTACCCATTCCTAATCCAAGATTATGGAATTAATGCAATTAAGCATAGAGGTCAACTCTGATTTTGGAAAACTGAACTACACCATAAAAAGAGATCTTTACTCCAGTCTGCATACCAAAAAAAGGAGTCCTAAATTACACAAATTTATGGAATAATAGGAATTTTACACGTCAGAGAAAGGTATTTAGAAAAAAGAAACTTCACCTAGTCTTAAGTTCATTCCTCTGAATTCTATATAAAATTAAGTTATAAACCAATCGTAGAATTAAATTTAACTTTTTAAAATGGGAAACCAGGGGCCGGCCCCTTGGCTGAGTGGTTAAGTTTGCGTGCTCTGCTTTGGCAGCCCAGGGTTTTCCCAGTTTGGATCCTGGGCATGCACACAGCACCACTCATGGAGCCATGCTGAGGCGGCGTCCCACATGCCACAACTAGAAGGACCCACAACTAAAAATACACAACTATGTACCAGGGGGCTTTGAGGAGAAAAAGGAAAGAGTAAAATCTTTTTTTTTTTAAAAAAAGGAAAACTATTATAGGAAAATTTAATTAAAATTATAAAATCACTCATAATGCTATGATTTTAATTACTTTTATGTTATGTTCTTTTTCTTCTTTCTTTAAATGCATACCTATTTTTTATAGAGCTGCAATTAAGTTGTTACAGCATAGCGTAAAAATTTTCAACTATAACGGAGCAAAGAAATAAGATCTAGCCATAATAATCTTTGTAGCTCAGGAAACTCATATTCAGGTAAGTTCACTTATTTACTCAAAGTCACAGTCTAGTTCTGCAGAACTAGAACTAAACACAAATGTCTAACTCTCAATCCACAGCTCTTTCAATTACACTCTGATGTTTCCTTCAAAGACCAGCAGAAAAAAAAAGATCACCTCTGACTTGGTAAACTGCATTTGTAGAATTTGGGATTCATCCTATAGGGGGTGCTATCAAATATGCCCCTTTCTCCCCTTGAAAGCCAGTGTTAATGACCATCTGTCTTCCTACATTAAAATGAAGCCATTTGAAAAAAAAAAAAAATCACATTGTACAACCTAAATATATACAATTTTTGTCAATCACACCTCAATAAAGCTGGAAAATAAAATAAAATGAAGCCATTTGACCTTCTAATCCTTATTAAAACTAGGGGTCTTCAGACTGTGTTCTAAGTATCCATGGGGCTCCAAAAAAGTGCTCAGATAAAATGTTCATAAGGCTGAGACAAGCCTCTGAGCATCCCACCCCCCAAATGAACTAATGAAGCCACATTTTAATCTGGGCTCCCATGTACAGTTTCACTTGGGAAAAGAAAATCTTAAAAAAAGTTTAATATTTCTGCTCAAGTTCAACCTGATTTGTTCTCCTCTCAACATTCTTCCAATATTGGTGCTCTCCCTATAAATCTCAAGCCAATTATTAAGGCACACAATCTACCATACAATCTAGGTATGTGACTCACATACGTTGACCCATCCCAAATTTGACTTCCCCTAAGTTTGTAATTCTTCTTAAAAAGAAAATGATGGAGCCCAATGGGGGGCAAGATGACTTTCTTACCTAGAGTACGCATTCATCAAAGTTGCTGCAGTTGTCCGTTTTGCCGCCCCCTTCTCCAAAATTTGATAGACTTCATCCTTGTTGTGTACTGTAATTTCTTCCAAACCTTTGATTATCACTCCTCTCTAACCAAATATCAAAAAAAGTACCCCTTAGATTGGTAAAAATACATATATACTGACTTCTCAAAGCATCACACATTACAGTTTGCAGACATTTCGTTCTCAAAGACTGAGTTACCTTGTTACGGGGATCATCAAACATCTGTAGTCTCTCAGAAACATCAGAAGATGGATTAAGGAGATCAAAAAGTTCTTCATTATAAATTTCCAACAGAGATACTTTGACGGAAAATTCAGTACCATTATCAGTAAGTTTCTCAAAAATTTGATGAAGAGTACGTGGAATTATACCAGCCAAGGGATCCTGAAATTATAATATTAATAAGGACTAAAAAGAAGAATGCCACTTACTGTGGCAGTTAAAAATATATAACCAGGGTCTCCTTTATAGTGTATTTAAACATAAGTCTGTCAAAACAAGTCAAAAAAAAACAACTAACCTAATGTTAGAGAAGTAATTTACAGCAAGTCACTTACGAGTCTGTTCAACAGTAATTCTTCTTTATACCTTCCATAAATCTGTCATAGCTGTCAGCCGCTTCATGCCTGAGCATTACACAGAAACTCACTGAACCAGCTTCGTATAAGGCCAACTTCAAGAATTCTTTCCAATTTTTCTCATGAGAACACAACACCACCATTTTAACAAGAAAGATGGCCCACCTAACAATGTATTCCCTAATTCTGACATAAAACAAGGTTGCTTCTCAAATGTCTAAGTATCTTTAATAAAATTCTTACGAATCTCTAAAGTTTGAAAACTGTACTTTAAGCCTATTCTGTATCTCCTACGGTTACAATTCCATAACTTTATTATCCATGCATAAAGTTAATGCCTCAACTATGTAATCTCCAGATAAAAGGATCTACCTAAGTGTTAATAATTTGGAAAATTAACTTAGTCATTAAACTCATTTAAATTTAAACACATTTGTGTAGATTCTTTGTGAAATGTACTATCTGCTTTCTACAATACTCAACAATATGGTGATCTTAATTTCTTGAACACTCAAGGTCATCACTAATAAAGTACTATACTGCCCCTTTATGCTAAGTTCATGGGACTCCCTCCCTCTCTGCAAAGTCTACCCCTTCAAGTCCTACTCACGTTCCACTTTTCCACAATATTCTGCTCCAATTATTCTGTCCCCAAAAGACTCCTCTCTTGTCACTTAACTGTGCCATACGTGTTGGTCCTCTCTCTCCCAATGAGACTGTATGTTTCTTAAACAGAAGCCATACCATATACTCTAATTTTACTATAGCAATAGTTTTCTTAAAGTCATCTTTGACATGGGTACTCTGATCTTCTCCATTTTAAGACACAGGCCTTTTACCAAGTTTTATTCAGTTATATGCAGCCACTTCAGAGACAGAAGTCTGTTATAAACAACAAATACCTCCTCCCAAGTATACTCTTCATTAGGTGACCTTTCACCTTCCATTGTAAAGGTTTTTCCAGTGCCAGTTTGGCCATATCTGCAAAGATTAACAAAAGTGTTCAATGAAAAACAAATACGTGCATCTAAACCTTTTCATCAATTTGAAAAACAGTGTTTCACTTACGCAAAAATAGTACAATTATAGCCCATAATAACTTCATCCAGAATTGGACAAACAACACTTCGGTAAACATCAATTTGTTTAGTAGATGCTCCAAAAACCTATCAAAAAATAAATAAATAAATCAAGGCATTTCTTCAATAAAATCTTCAAAATTACTCACTTTAATAATTTTGTTTTTAATATATTGACTCATTCAGCCCACTAGAAACCAAGTGACCACTCAAAGAGTCAACTGAAATTTGTAATTGTACACTAGAACCTAGAGGAAATATGTATACCAGGATAACTTTACATTAGTAAATATTAAAGAAGGAGCAGCATTTTAAGAAGTCAGTACCATATCAAACGTGTATGTTTTCCTTGAGCTCTTATCTGCCAATCCTCCAGTTCGTACACTAACTTCTTTTCGTACATGATCACATTCTACTACAGAATGGGCGCTAGCTTTCCGCTCTGCCAAATTAAATGGTCTACAAAGAGAAATACACAAAGTTATTCAAGAACTCTTGGTTATCAGGTTACTCATGACATTTTCATTAACACCTTAGACAGAACAATGTGAAGTTTTGACTACACTGTTGGCGACAGGGATTAAATGGAGACTAAATGATACTGCTAAAGCAGATAACAGGATTTTAAGGGTTTCAATTCCCAGAAATAAAATTAGGTTGTTGTTTTTTAGTTTTCCAAGATATGTAAAACATTACAATTCTGACAGTTTCTTGGAGTAGATGCTAACAGAATTAGCTTGTAAAAAAATGTCAAAGATTTTTTAGAATTCTATTTCCACTATTCTTAGAATCTGATTCAAATAGGCTATAATGTAGTAGAAAGAACATGCCAAATTTGTGCTCAAAATACTAACCTGCCCTTGGGTAACTGGCACAAAACAAAAAACAATAAAAAGAATTAAATAACTAACTAATAACACTGAATACTCACTATGTACCAGGTACTCACTGTTCTAAGTGCTTTATATGTGTTAACTCAGTTTGTCCTCACAGCACTGTGAGGTCTGGTGAGGAAGAGAGACGTAAAACAAATGATTATAAGAAAGGTGATGTATAGAAAGGGTATGTAATGGGTGCTGTAGGAACACACAGCAAAAATTCAACACAGTCTTGATCCGGACAGGGACGGGTTGGGTAGGCTTGGGTGGTGGAAAAGAGGAAGTAATCTGCCAAGCTAAATTCCTCCTCAGGCATTTCAGTAGGGCAAGGACTCCAGACCCAGTCAGCTTGGGCAATGCAGGCCTTTGTGTCTGTTTCTTCATTTGAAAAATGGGGCTAGTAATAGTACCAAGCTCACAGTGTAGGGAAAGAAATCCTGTTATTCTACTGTTTCCCCACTGCCTACTATTATGCTTAGCACACAGTAGACACTCGAATATCTGTTAAACTACAGTGCTTAATAAACGTCATCTTAAGGGGAATGAAGGGAAAACTAAGAAGAACCAGAGTCCACAGAGAAGCATCCATAAGATATTTACTATACTTAATACACGTCTAGGCCAAAGGGAGACATGCACTCTTGACCTGAGTTCATCTTTCCCATTGAGTATCACACATTATAGAAGAAAATGCTAAATAGGAAATTATCCTTCCCCTCATCACTAGACAAACCAAGTTGCTATTTATTTTAAAAAGGATACCTCAACGTCCTCGGGCATGCCCCACTCCCTAGCATATTTTGGGCTGGTCTGAAGACCAAATTTGTGATCCCAGGAAATTTAACTCATCAACTCCCAGGTAATATCTGGTAATGCTGTCATTTGGCAAATGTGCTCAAACCTACACAATGCACATACCCCACAGTAAGCACTATTATTCAAAGTTCAACAAAACTAAGTCAGAACCAATTTATACTGAGGTAGGCCGAGAGTACCAAGTGGAGTGAACTGCTCTCATGTGGTTAAAACTTTTCCAATTAGTCTATTATTCTCAGCATCCTAAACTACTCTCTTGCCTAGATGTGATTAAATTACCAAATGAATATCATTCAAGTTTTCAGGACAAAACAGTAGAAATTCACACAAATCACACATTCCTAAAAGTTATCAAAACTCCCAGAGAGGAGCTTTAGGGACTCTGTACTTTCCTTCATCTAACTAATTAGAAATTGCAAGGTTTCTGCTGATGACATTAACAAACCCATCAATTTGTTGACCTCACTACAGTTATATTAAAATTCAAACAACCAACATGGTGAAGGAAAGAAGATTGAGCATTTAAAAAAAAAAGTCCTGGGGCTGGCCTGTGGTGCAGCGGTTAGGTGCGCGTGTTCTGCTTCGGCGACCCGGATTCACTTGCTCGGATCCCAGGTGTGGACATGGCACCACTTGGCAAGCCATGCTGTGGCAGGCATCCCACATATAAAGTAGATGAAGATGGGCGCGGATGTGAGCTCAGGGCCAGCCTTCCTCAGCAAAAAGAGGAAGATTGGCAGGAGTTAGCTCAGGGCTAATCTTCCTCAAAAAAAAAAAAAAAATTAAAAAAAAAGTCCTGTCCTGTGGAGAAATGCTAAATTCATTCATTCATTCATTCATTTCATACATATTCATCAATTACTTATTATGTGAGAGACTCTTCTAGATACTGGGGATATAGTAGTGAACAAAACCAAGTTTCAAAACAAACAAAACATCCAACTTCCTATTCTCAAGACACTTTTAATCCTAGTATGTGTGTGCTGGGGGTGGGGGGCCAGGAAGAGACAACAACCAAACAAATAAATATATTAGGTGATGATAAATTAGAAATGAAAATAAATAAAGCAAACTAGGAGACAAGAAGTGATGATGAGGGAAAATAAGTGGTTGCTACTCCTATTTTAGAGGGATTAGGGAAGGCTCCTCTGACAAAGGTGACATTTAAGCAGAATCTAAAAAGTGAAGGAGCCAGCCATGGAGTTATTTTGGTGGAAAAGCTTTCCAAGCAGAGAGAAATTTCAAAGGCCCTGAGGTCTCATGGTAGATTTGTTTTAAAAATTGGGCAGGGCGGGGGGAGGGGGGGAGGAGCAGGTAGCAGGGGAAAGATAGCCCATAACTAGATCATGCAGGGGTCTGGAACCTTCAACCTGTAGGCCAAATCTGGCCCTTGCCTTGCTAGAGACCTAAGAATGAATTTTACAATTTTACAGAGTTGTGTAAGAAAAACCAGACATGGAGTGCTCGGTGGCAGCAGCACACTGGCAGATCCATCCCACCACTTAAAATCTGCAAACCTTGGACCACACACAATCTTACTGATTTCAAGTAAAAGGTGTCCAGCAAAACAGCAAGCACCAACAAGGGAGTGACCCTTTGCTGATAAGGATACCAACTTTAGAAAAATCTTTTCAAGGATAAAGAAGTTTGCATCATCTTGTAGTGGGGTAGTGAAACACTCTCTCCTCAACAAAGCAAATTAGAAGCAAAATCTTGAAGAGATTTACCTTCAGCTTATTTGGTGACCACTGTTAATAATTAAAATGCTCTTAACTCGAATAACGAAGTCTGAAGTCTTTATTTTCCAAGTTGTCCTTTCTCTAAAATATCCTTTTGCTGATTTAATACAGAATCACAATTCTGATTTCCATTTGGTAACTATGGTGTCATACTGGGTTACTGTTTAAGGAAAGTTGGTCTGGGTCTTTTTAAAAACACAACTATATACTTTTAAATATACGAATGACTCAGATATGTTAAGACCTAAATTGCCTAAGCACCTGTCTAGATTAAAATGCTAAGAATAACTTAAATCCAAAAACCTTTATATTTTCTTAATAGAGCTTATGCCAACCTGTACAGTATACAAAGGGGAGGGGTGTTTTGTGTATTTGTGTGTATATGTCTGTGTGTCATCGTAGATACACATATCAAAGCCTATTTCCTTACTAAAATTTCTCTCTCTCCATACCATCAGTTCCTCAATTCCAGAAGCTATACCTTTATCTTGAGCTGTGCATAGTAGAATAAAAAATTCTCTTCATATATTTATTGTACAAGTAAAGAACATCATAAAGATTGTATTCATTGTAATCAAGTAATGAAGTTATCTCTTCTCTCTTGAAATCGTGCTGACCTCTTGGGCTAACAAACTGTGCCAATTAAAAATTTTAAACGGAAAAAAAAATTAGAGAAGAATACGTGCCAGACCATATATGGCTTGCAAAGCCTAAAATATTAACTATCTGTGCTCTTTACAGAAAAGGTTTGACAACCTTGAAGGGCCTCTTAAGTTGTTTATTTACTAAAGCTTAGGGACATACTTGCACTAGGAAGTCTATTTGAAAAAGAAAAGGCTAACCTGAAAAAGAAAAAAAAAAATCTCTTTATACTAAAATTATTGTAAATATTAGACACAACCTAAGCACTTTTTATTAAATTTAGATAAAGTAAAAGAAATGTCTTCTAAGGTAAGGCTTGAAGTGTATGGGCATAATAAACACGAAGTTCAGGGTAATGTTTAATTCTTGGGGTGGAGGAAGAGGGATGGGGAGGAATACAGCGGGCCTCCAGCTGTAATGATTGTTTTGTTTCTAATCTGAGTGATGGATACACAGATGTTTGTTACATTGTTCTATATAACTTTTCATATATTTGACATATTTTGTAATTAACAATAAAAAAGAAATTAAAGAAAATAAAACCACATAGAAAGGTAATATTACCTCGCTTTTTTAAATGACCAAAATAATCTAAAAACTTGCATTTGTAAAACGGGTCGTTGATTTTTTAAAAATCTTCAAAACAAGCAACTATTAACAGAAGCCCTACAGTGCAACTGGTAATTGGTTAGACTTAAGGTTACCACTAAATTTCCTCTCTGGCGCCTAGTTTAGAAAGCTACCTATTACCTTTGATACCTATAATTCAAGTCACCAAAGTTGAGTTAGCAATAACCTAAGAAAGTTTGTTGATACATTTTTAAATAACCTTTTAATTTCAGAACACCGTTTGGATTTACAGAAAAGTTGCTGATAGTTGGAGTTTTTAAAACAACAGCAAGAAAAACAGACACAAAACACACACCAGTAAACTGTTGGAGGGCCTCTAAAGAGCTGAATAAATCAATCTCTAATTAAGTAATAGCTTGTACAAGTATGTTCTTCCTCTACTGGCCCATTTTAAAATTGGGAAGTTATTTGGAAATCAATCAAGGGAGAGCCGAACACCTCCACCCACCCACCCAGAAAAAGCTGTCTTCTTTGGTCCAAGGAAGAACAAATTGTAGCACAACCAGATAACTGTGCTGGCTTAAGTTGTCTCCTTGGTCTTTTAAAAAGATAAACTCACTCTATAACTTAATTTTTTAAATTTCAATACAGTGATGTTTACATGTTTAGTCGCGATTAAGAAAATACCGCATCTAGAATAAAGAGAACAGGTGATTAATTACGTTTTTAGAGGTGCTGGAGAGGATGGTAACCCCAACACAAATGCTAAAACATCTGCAAAGTAGGTATGAAGTCTTATTTCCAAACCGACAAACTGCAGGGAGTAGCAAATAAAAGTGACACCTACATCTTCGACATTAGTTTAAAAACGCACTTTTCACTAAAGAATGGCGATCAAACTCCCCTTCTGAATAGCAGTTTAAATTGTAACCTCCAACACAAATATCCTTTCTTCTGAAAAAGACACTAATTTACTCCTCACAGCAAGCCGGTGTCACTTTCTCGAACAGGACACGGGCAAGTATGAAACGGGAAGGTTTGGTCCCCTCGGAAATGGCAAACCGAATCCCTCTCCTCAGACCGGGCAGGAGGGAGCCCAGCAGCAAAGCCCGGCGCTCGGAGCCCTGCCAGGCTCGCCCTACCTGCATCTCACCACCACCTGGATGTTCTTCCCCTTCTCCTCTTTCTTCTTCGCGGACGAATTGGGCTGGGACGCCATGACGGGCCCCGCCAAAAAATCAAGGCCTGGCCGCGGACTCGAGTGCCGAGTGGCTAGGAGGGGCGCGGCAGCCGGCGCGGGCCGGGACGCCCACCAGCCCCTCCGAGTGCTGGTGTGGCCGCGGGAGCCGCCGCAAGCAGCTCGGCGTCCCCTCTCTCCACCGGGGGCTCTGACTGGCCGCGGCGTCTGTCCCGCACCAGCTGGAGCCGTCGAATCACCAATCTCGTCTTCGACACACCAATCTCCTTTCCGGCCGAAGCCCAAGAAACCGAGCAACGACTCGGCGCCTTAATTTGAAAAACGAGCCGACGCGCCGGGCCAATTGCAGCGCGGCGCGCAAGGCACCATGGGACGCAGTGTCCTCACCAGAGCCCCGCCCTCAGGGCGTGGCCCGCGGGAAAGTAAAAAGCTGATCTGTCGGGGCCCGCCTGGAACTCGTAGTACGGTGGGAGAGACGCGGGACTAAACAGTGTGACGCTTTAAGGTGTTCTTGCTCAAGTCACATGACGTGTCTAGACCAAAATTTCCTCATCTGCAAAATGGAAATAATAGCAAACGCCTCAGAGGATTGTGTGAGAATTAATAAGCTAATGCAGGTAAATAGCTTAGACTAGAACATGTAGTAAGTGCTCAGGAAGGCTGGCCGTGATTATAATCATTATTAGAGAATTGTGAGAGTGCTATGGAAGCACAGAGGAAAGAGGTCAAAAGCGAGCCCCTTTCTCGGAGGCAGCGTTCACAATACTCTTGAAGAATGATTAGGAAGTGTTAAGAGATACGGCTACCGCGAGTACCAAATCGTGATGAAAGGGACATTGTCATTTTTAGGATTCTGAATTTATTTATCCTTTACCTGATGAGAGGTCGTCATCGCTAAACGATTCCAAGCAAGAAATCAAGATCAGATTTGCCTTTTCGGACAACCGTTCTGCAACGACTGATGCAAGTTCAGGGAGCGCTTCGCTACATCTCCGTGGCGCAGCATCCAGCCGGCGTCTCAAAGAGGTTGCGCAAACGCCCGCCGCCATCAGCCTACAAATCCCAGCAGGCAGCGCTCCCTGGGTCCCGCGTGCGCTCAGTGACCTTCGGCTGTCCGTGGGTATACAATAGGCATCTCAGCAGTGCCCAGGATGACTCCGCCGCTTTGGGTGTGGGTCCCGGGTCCAGGAAATGCTAAATCAGCGGCCTCTTCTGTAGTGGGCTCTGGGAGCTGCGCTTCTGGGCCACGCTTAGCCGACGGGAACGTAGATATCATTTTAGTTTTTTAAGTAACAGCCGAATGGAAAGCTTTCGGGCTCCCTTAGTGTTCGTCCACTTAGTAACCTCCTACATTCCGCCTGGGGAACGTCTACGTCTGCAGCTCAGATTGCTGATCATCTCCGTTCTGCATAGTGCTGATCATCTCCATTCTGCATAGCCAGATGTCTACTGATATTGCCTCTTAATGGGCTCACCAGCATCCCAAAATGGACCTATCCAAAACGGAACTGTTTATTCCCCTTACCTCCGCCCTAATCTGTCTCATGTAGACGCTTGGCACTAACCAGACCTTTGAGTCCTCTGTCTTCTATGTTCACTGCAGTCCTGTTGGTTTTATCTGCCTACCTCTGCCCACCACTCTAGCCCAACTCTCTTTTATCTCTTCCCTGAACAACTGTCCTTAACCTCCTTGACAGGTCTCCCGGCTTCTGCTGTTCTCCTCTCCCCACCGCATTCACTGATCAAAGGAAGGATCTTTTAAAAACGAAACAGGTCATGGCCTTCATCTCCTTTTTACCCTTACAGTAGTTTCTCATTGTACTTAGAATAAAACTCAAACTCTTTACCATGTCCTGTAAGGCCCCCATGTTCTGGCCTTTGCCTATAGGTACATACCAACATCAACTCCAGCCACTATTCACATAGCTCGCTACCATGATTCCAGAGCTTCTAAGCTCCTTCCTGCAGCCAGGCCTTTGTATTTGCTATCCCCTTTGCCTAGGACTCTAGTCTGGCCCTTTGCATGGCTTACCCTTTCTCATCCTTAAGATCCCAGCTCAACTTTCTCTTTTAAAAGGGCTTTCCTGACTACTCTATACAGCATATTCCTCCTATAATTTTCTGTCTCTAGACCCTGTTTATTTCCTTCACAACAGTTACTAAAATGGGTAATTACTTTGTCAGTGTACTGTCTATCCACCTTGCTAGCATGCAAGTTTCATAAGCGACTGATTGTCTTGTTCAATGTTGTTTTCCCAGTGTCTTGAACAGAGCCTTACACAAAGTAGTCACTAAATAAATATATGAGTACCTGAAGGAAATTACTTAACGTCTCTCAACCTTGGTTTCCTTATTTGCAAAATGGAGATAACAATGATTACTGTTATTGTGAGGAATAGAATAATAACGTGTATAAAGTACCTAGCACATAGTAGGCCAAAAATGTTAATTTCTTCTCTTTTTCTTTCTCATTAGCAAAAATCTAAACAATAGTTACATTAACAATCATTTGGGTTGATGCAAGAAATTTGAGTCTCCATTTTATGAGTTACAGCTACCATTTGTCTAGGGCTACTGTGTGTCAGACTCTATGAAAGGCTTTGTGTGCATCATTTCATTTTATCTTCAGAACAACTCTCTGAAGAAGGAACTGTTATTTCCCACTCTTTTATCAATAGACAGGCCAAGTCAGTCTACTGTCCATAGTCATACAGCTAATAAGTGGCAGAGAAGGAACTCAGAATCTTTTTGATTCCAAATCCCAGGTTGTTAACTGCCATCCCCCTCACCTAATTTTTTCATGTGCTCAGTGCACCTGTACCCACTTTCATCATGCCCTTATTGAGCGCTTACCATGGGCCAAGCAGTGAAGAGATAGGCTGAATTATAGTTCCTGCCCTCAAGACTAAATCTCGTGGAGATGGCCAAGGTCTTATGGACGTTTGTAAGAGTTTTGTTACACTAGGCAAGTGGCTGACTCTGATACGTTATTTTACACTGCTCCTGTAAGCTCAAACTACTCAAGCTAGTCAACACTTCTCTCTTGAAAGTCTGCGCATGATTAGAAAATCTTTTTAGCACTCTAACAATAGTTAACCGGGATTCTACCAATGCAACATCATTGACCATGTTCTTGATCTGACATTTCTCTTTCAAGAGTGTATTTCTTGTATAAATTATTTTTAATTGATTTTTATTTTTCTTAAAGTAAAACATAGACATCATTTTAAAAGTTAAATGGTTCTGAGGGCTTATAACAACAACAAAAAAGATATTTCCCTGCCTTATCTGCCTAATCCCTCCAGACTTCCACTCCAGAAACAACCACTTTCAACTCATTTTAGCTATTTATTCTACCATTTACTCATCTCCATTTTTGTAAGAAATTTGTATATACTATTACCTTTTGATTAGTCAATTTTAAACTTTATTTCTTCATTTCCTCTTATGAAGGATAAGATTTAGTTCTCAAACTTTACCATCCCCTCTGCTTTCCCTTCCCCATACACCCAATATTACAATTTTTGTTAAATAAAAAATCTGTATTTAGGTTATTATGCCTATTCATAGCCAAGCATTTCCGTTTAGGGAGATTATATTTCCTTTCTTACTTTTTGTCTATCCTGAAGTTAATAATTGCCCACTTTTGTTTGATTACTTTTTGGTGGTACTTTTCCTAATTCTTTCTACAGCTTCCAGTAGCCTCTTGGCAAAATATTCCACCAATACAATCACATCAGAAGTCTTTCAGTTTCAAGTTGTTTCTAATTGGATTGCTTACTCTCTAGGCCTGTAGTGCACTGCCATCCTAGGGTTTCCCTTCGTTTTCATCCCAGGAGTTCCTTTTGCCTATCTCCTGGGTTGGATATCATGTTTTTCTGGATCTCACCTGTGTACTCTTCCTTCGTTTACTTCTTTATTTACATGGAGCACATCCTCCTGTAGCTTCCTGAGAAAAAGTGCAGAGAAGATCAATTTCTTGGGAACTTTACTTCAGATTTTTTCCCAAGGGGTGTGGTTGGTTTCCTATGGCTGCTGTAACAAATCACAACAAACATGGTGGTTTAAAAAAACAGAAATTCTTTCACAGTTCTGGAGTCCAGAAGTCTGAAATCACTTTCACTGGGTCAAAATCAAGGTGTCAGAGGGGCCAGATTCCCTCTGGAAGTTCTAGGGGAGAATCTGTTCCTTGTGTCTTCCGTTTTCTGATGGCTGCTGGCATTCCTTGGCTTGTAGCATATCACTCCAGTCTCTGCCTCCACGCTTCCTCTTCTATGTCAAATCTCCCTCTGCCTCTCGCTTATAAGGATATGTGTGATTACATTTAGGGCCCACCTATGTAATCCAGGATACTCTCCCCATCTCAGGAGGTTTGACTTAATCACATCCATAAAGTCCTTTTTTGCTTTATAAGGTAACATTCAAAAGGATTAGGATGTGAACATCTTGGGGTGGGGGTGTGTTATTCAGCCTATCACAGGAAGGATGTCATAAAAACACTTTATTCTGATGTCGTGCTGTTAAATATCTTAGTCTGTGCTGATAAAGAACCTGAATTTATATTCTAATGGATTAAATAAAAGAGCTTTGGTTAGCTGATCAAACAAGCCAATGCAAAGATCCCAAGCAAAACTAAATGTAGCTATACTCTGTTCTCTATCAGAGATGGAAGATTTCTTTTTCTGTGTGCTGTCATTTGGGACTCTAGCTGTCAATGGTTTTATTGCATAGCCTGTTTTTATCCATCAGAAATGCAATCCTCCAATATTTGTATAATTGTCAGGGTTGTATAACTTGGTTTCGATACATGTGGGAAGACATAAAACATGGCTAGAGTAGGAGATAGTGATCATTCATTAATTACACTCGTTAATCACTTCAGAAATAACTAAACTTTGGGCTTTGAAAAACTCTTTTACTGATTAAAATAATCAGTATTTGTTCCACAATCAGTATTTATTCCACAATCAGTAAATTTAATCTACAATCGGTAAATTTTCCACAAATACTTTTAAAATCTCAGCGTGGAGATACTACCTCACGTCCATTAGGATGACTATATTGAAAAAAAAACAATGGATAATAACAAGTGTAAGGGAATGGAGAAACTGGGACCCTCACACATTGCCGGTGGGAATGCAAAATAGTGCAGCTGCTTTGCAAAACAGTCTGGCAGTTCCTCAAAAGTTTAAACAGAGAGTTACCACATGACCCAGCAGTTCTACTCCTAGGTATACACTCAGTAGAAATGAAAACAAATGTCCACATAAAAATTTGTACAAAAGTGTTCAATTGCAGTATTATTCATAATAGCCCCAAAGGGGAAACAACCCATAGGTCCATCAACTGATGAATGGATTAAAAAATGTGGTACATCTAAGCAATGAAATACTTACTATTCCACAACAAAAAGCAATGAAGTATTGATACATGCTACAACATGGATGAATCTTGAAAAGATTATGCTAAGTGAAAGAAGCCAGACACAAAAGACCACATATTGTATGATTCCATTTGTGTAAAATGTTCGGAATAGGAAAAGCCATAGAGCTAGAAGTAGATTTATGGTTACCAGGGTCTCGGGGAGGAGGGTTTGGGTGAGGGGGTGAGTGCTAATGGGATTTCTTTGGGGGATGATTAGAATGTTATGGAATTAGATAGTGGTGATGGTTGTGCAACCTTGTGAATATACTAGAAACCACCAAGTTGTACACTTCAAAATGGCAAATTTTATGGTATGTGAATTATATTGCAAGAAAAAGTTTCAGTGTTATTTTTGGTATTTGAAACAGAAGTAGTCCCACTATCTTCTCTCTGCAGTGATTAATTTTTAAATACAAAAAGTGCTTCTGGCAAAAGAATAACTCTAGACGCAGCCCTTATACACGTCACAAAAATTAACTTGAAATGGATCACAGACATAAATGTAAAACGCAAAACTATAAAACTCCTAGAAGATAACATAGGAGAAAATCTGGGTGATTTTGGATTTGGCAATTACTTTTTAGATACAACACCAAAGGCATGATCCATGAAAGAAAGAATTGATAAGGTTTACTTCATTAAAATTAAAATTTTTTGCTCTGTGAAAGACACTGTCAAGAGAATGAAAAGATAAGCTATAGACTGGGAGAAAATATTTACAGAAGACATATCTGATAAAGGACTATTATCCAAAATATACAAAGAACATTTAAAACCACAGAAGCAGAGCGTGCTAACTTAACCACTCAGCCACAGGGCCAGCCCCAGGTTTAATGTTTTTATAGGTGTGCTCTGCTTCAGCAGCCCGGGGTTTTGCCAGTTCAGATCCTGGGCGTGGATATGGCACTGCTCATTAAGCCATGCTGAAGCGGCATCCCACGTGCCACAACTAGAAGGACCCACAACTAAAAATATACAACTATGTACCAGGGGGCTTTGGGGAGAAAAAGGAAAAATAAAATCTTTAAAAAAGAGAGATACCACTAAACATCTATTAGAATGGCCAAAATCTGGAACACTGACAACAACAAATGCTGACAAGGATGTGGAGCAACAGAAACTCTCATTCACTGCTGGTGGGAATGCAAAATGAAACAATTTGGAAGAGTTTGCTGGTTTCTTAAAAAACCAAACATATTGGGGTCAGCCCAGTGGCACAGCGGTTAAGTGCTCACGTTCCACTTTGGTGGCCCAGGGTTCACTGTTTCGGATCCCAGGTGTGGACATGGCACTGCTTGGCAAGCCATGCTGTGGCAGGCGTCCCACATATAAAGTGGAGGAAGATGGGTGCGGATGTGAGCTCAGGGCCAGTCTTCCTCAGCAAAAAGCAGAGGATTGGCAGCAGATGTTAGCTCAGGGCTAATCTTCCTCAAAAAAAGAAAAAAATCAAAACCCAAACATACTCCTAACATGCGATCCAGCTATCATGCTCCTTGGTGTATACCCAAAGAAGTCGAAAACTTATGTCCACACAAAAACCTGCACATGGATGTTTACAGCAGCTTTATTCATAATTGCCAAAACTTGAAAGCTTCCAGGATGTCCTTCAGCAGGTGAATGGGTAAATAAACTGTGGTACATCCAGAGAATTGAATATTATTCAGCACTAAAAAGAAATGAGCTATCAAGCCATGAAAAGACATGGAGAAAACTTAAATGCATATTACTAAATGAAAACAGCCGATCTGACAAGGCTACATACTGTATGATTTCAACAATATGACGTTCTGGAAAAGGCGAAACTGTGGAGACAGCAAAAAGATCAGTGGTTGCCAGGGTTTAGAAGGGAAGGAGGGATGAATAGGCACACGGAGGGTTTTTAGGGCAGTGAATTGTATTTAATAGTATAATATATATATTATGCTATTATAGTATATAGTATATAATAGTATAATAATACTGTTATAATATAATATAATGGTGGATACATGTCATTATTCATTTGTCCAAGCCCATAGAATGTAAACAAGAGTGAACCCAAATGTAGACTATGGACGTTAGGTAGTAGCGATGTATCAATGTAGGTTCATCAACTGTAATAAATTTACCTCTCTTGTGGGGGTTGCTGATAATTGGGAAGGCTATGCATGTGTGGGGACAGGGAGTACCTGGGATATCTCTGTACCTTCCACTCAATTTTACTGTGAACCTAAAACTGCTCTTAAAAAAAATAAAGTATTTAGGGCCACCCTGTGGCCTAGAGGTTAAATTCATCGCTCTCTACTTCAGTGACCCAGGTTCAGTTCCCAGATGAAGACTTACACCACTCTATTAGTGGCCATGCTGTGCTAGCAGCCCACATACTAAAACATAGAGGAAGATTGGCATGGATGTTAGCTCAGGGCAAATCTGCCTCAACAAAGAAAAGAAACATATTTAAAACTTTGAAAAAAAAATATGATTCTGGTTATTTCACATGGCTTTATTTCTACCTTGACAAACAAAAAAGCATTTTTTTTAAGATTTTATTTTTTTCCTTTTCTCCCCAAAGCCCCCCAGTACATAGCTGTATACTCTCCGTTGTGGGTCCCTCCAGTTGTGGCATGTGGGATGCTGCCCCAGCATGGCCCGATGAGCAGTGCCATGTCCCTGCCCAGGACCCAAACCAACGAAACAGTGGGCCACCTGCAGCCGAGCGCGCAAACCCAACCACTCGGCCACAGGGCCAGCCCCACAAAAAAGTATTTTTAATAGGCATCCTACTATCCTAGTGCAGAATTATATTGCATTGAAAGATAAATTCATGTTTTGTTCTCGCCCTATTTCCTTCCAGGCAGGTTGCTAGGCATTTTTGGAAAATAATTGAAGGATGACAAGTGTTTGCTACTATCTTGGACTTCCTATTTAAAACCTTCCTAAGTTATTAGTAATCTGGAGAATTTAGTGTTTTATATAATCCACTAGCTCACCAACATTTGATTTTCCACAGTAATTAGTTTATACTCATGATTATTATTATGATTTTTATGTCCTTAAAACTTACCCTAATAACTATTATAGCAGATACGATTTTTCTACCACAATTTTGGGTGGTGTAAGAAATATCACATTACTTCATTTTATTTAAATTATATTAAATGTGACCCCAAGTTCCCCTTCCACCTGGAAACTTCAATCTTGATTATTATTGCAGATCCCGCCACACTCACAGTATGGGATACATAAAGGTCCATGGCTTTCACACAGAAAAACATGTGGGGAGAGCCCTCTAGGTTCTGATTCATGTGGGTTACTTTCGAGATGCCTATTGTGCAACTGCAAGTAGTAGCCCCTAAAGACTAGGAACTCTGCTTCTTTTGTGCCATCATTATGGGCATGTTTGCCCGGGAAGTTTGAAGACTCTGTTTTCTATGTTCTGGTGCTGCCAAGAAGTCCAAAGCCATTCTGATTCCTGATCATTGGTATGTGGCCTCTTTTTTCTCTCTCTGGAACCTTAAACAATCTGCTCCTTCCCTTGTGTGTGCCGAAATTCTGCAATGACGTTCCTTAGCATGCGTCTATTTTCATCCACTGAGCTGAGTATTTGGTGAATCCTTTCAGTCTGGAAACTCATTTCCTTCAGTTCTGGGAAACATTTTTGAATTATTCATTGAACATTTCTACTCGTTTTTTCTGTTCTTTCTTTCTGGAACTCTGATATGTGGATAATAGATTTCCACCATCGAGTGATTACTATTAATATTTTGATGTACTTTCCAGTTGTCTATATGTATATTTTTAATTATTGAAATCATAATTAAATATGTAGTTTTACATCCTGAACTTTTATTTAACATAACTTAAGCATTCTCCCAGGCCCTAAAAGTTTATATAAACATTTTTATTTGTTTGATCTTTTAAGGCTCTTGAGCAACCTCTAAGCACTTCTTTAGTAAATAGAGGAGTACTTGACTTTAGCTATCTTTTTCCATAGTTGCTAGAATCATGTTAGGTTCTATTGTTACACGTCTGTGGGTATGAACGCCAAAGAGAACAAATAGCAAGTATGTCTGCATTGTGCTTATAAAGTGAGTGAAAAACACAGTTCATGAAGTGGTCATAAACCTATAAAGAAGAATCGCAAAGTAAGCATTGAGTTTCCCCAAATCCAAATTTTGGTTATTGTTTTTAGTGTTTCAATAGTAGAATCCCAGTAGCAAAGAATAGTTGGGAGAGAAAGGGAAAGAAGAGGTTTCTGGTTCTTTGGCAATCTGTCAAATCCCGGAACATGCCAGACTCTCCCTGCCCCAAACCTTTGTGATCGATGCTTCCACTGTCTGGAGTCTTTCCCTCACCTGTTCTTATAAATGGCTCCCTCTTACCTTTCAAGTCAAAACTTAAATGTCACTTCCTCAAAGAGACCTTCCCCAACCACTCCATCTGAAGCAGCCCCCAAACCCTCCCACGAAATTCATTTATTTAGAAGACGTTGAAATTTTACTCTCCAGGTTTTTCTTTCCTTGTCATATCTCCTGACCCTTTCCTAAAGACCGAAGGCATCCAGGAGAATTGGGGTCCTTCTAGCAGGAAAGCAAAAAGAAAAAACAATATTCAGTGTTTGTAACTTTTAAACTAGGCTCTTAAGGGAAGAGAAGAGCCCTAAGGAAGACAGTGACAGAAGGAGAAGCAGATGACTGGCCCTCCACGACGTTCAAACTCTGGTTGAGAAACTCCTGGCTGGGACATTGGATGGAGAGAAAGGATGTAGGAGGAAGAATCTGATGGAGGTCAGGGGCTATAAAAAGAAAGAAAGAAAGAAAAAAGATAGAGGGAGGGAAATCCCAGTAGGAGATCTGGTGGAGAGTTACTTCCTGAGAAGGGCCACAATAGCTGGCTCTCCATTGATGGCTGCCTATGAGCCCAAGCACTGAACCCTATGCTCTGAGCTTTTGCTCAGCTTCCACCTAAATGGTACCATCTGCACATTCCCATTGTCAACAGCCCAGGACATCCATCAGCTCCCTTAAGACAGATGGTGAGATCTTTGCCACCTCCCCAACCCAGGGGGCAGTATTGATGATGGAGGAAAAGTCCCAGAACTGTTACTTGGGTGAAGCTGGACAGCAGGAAAATCTATCCTGGTTACCCTAATATTACTTAATCACATGTAATTACTTTATTTAAGTTTTTTTTTTTAAAGATTTTATTTATTTCCTTTTTCTCCCCAAAGCCCTTCAGTATATCGTTGTATATTGTTAGTTGTGGGTCCTTCTAGTTGTGGCATGTGGGATGCCGCCTCAGCATGGCTTGATGAGTGGTGCCACGTCCGTGCCCAGGATCTGAACCGGCGAAACCCTGGGCTGTGGCAGCAGAGCACGTGAACTTAACCACTCAGCCACAGGGCTAGCCCTTATTTAACTATTAATTTACTTGTTTCCCTCTCTCACTATAGTGTAAACCCCATAAGAATAGAAACCTGGTTGCTCTTTTCTCTGGTGTATCCTCAACATCTAAAGCAAGGCCTGGGCTCATATTTGTTGAATGGATAAATCAACAGTAGTCTTAACTGGGAAAAATATGAATTATAGATTTTTACATTAATATTTCAAGTACTGTCCATAAAGTGACTCAAATTTACCTTTAAGGACTAGCAAGTATGAGTCATTTAGGAAAACTCCTCACAAATTTATAATTAATAAATTACTTATCTATAAACATTTTTAAAAATTCATGTAGCTTTTAGGTATTTTATTACCATAGCACTATACTTAAAACCAATATACATTATAAAACTTTTTATCATGGAAAATTTCAAACATGTGCAAAAGCAAAGAGAATAGTATAATAAATCTCCCAGGCACCCATAATCCAGTTTCAATAATTATCAGTTCATGGCGAATATTGTTTTATCTATACTTCACCCTCTTGCCTCATCTTCCACTAAATTATTCTGAAACAAATCCCAGGCATCATATTATTTCAGTATATATCTCAAAGGACTAAAAAAAAAAAAAAGCCACAACCACTAACATACCCCCAAAATAACATAATTACTTAATATTATCAAATATCTAGTCAGTGTTCTTACTTTTCTGATTGTCTCATAAGTGTTTCTTTTTCACATGCGTCTGTTCAAACCATGATTCAAACAACCAAACATCATTTGGATAATATATCTCTATCTTTTTTTTTTAAATTCTTCTCCCCAAAGCCCCCCAGTACATAGTTGTAGATTCTCGCTGTGAGTGCCTCTGGTTGTGCTGTGTGGGACACTGCCTCAGTGTGGCCCAATGAGCAGTGCCATGTCCACACCCAGGATCCGAACCGGCGAAACCCTGGGCCACCAAAGTGGAGTGCGCAAACTCAACCACTCGGCCATGGGGCCGGCCCCGCTATCTTTTATTATTTTGCATTTTTGAAGGTTATCTTTATTTGAAGATTTTCTTGAAGTATTGCAAACAAAAAGAAAAATAAGTATATAGTTTAATTCATTTTCAAAAACTGAACACACCCAAGTAAAACACACCCCACAAGCCCCCTTTATTCTTTCAGTCACTGCCACCCCCAGAGTAACCACTAACCAGACCTCTAATACTATAGATTAGTTTTGCCTGGTTTACAACTTTACATAAATGGACTCATCCAGTATATCCTCTTTTGGGTCTGGTTTCTTTCACCATGTTTGTGAGATTCATACATATTGTAGAGTGTAATTTTTGTGGATTTTTCATTGCCACCTATTTCTCCAGCTTACTTTTCCTGTGCATTTTAGTGTTGATGGGCATTTGGATTGTTTTTGGTTTGGGACTATTAATTAACTGTGCTGCTGTGAACATTCTAGTACATGTATTTTCGTGGGTGTATGTTCACATTTCTGTTGGGCATATACTAGAAGTGGAATTTCTGGGTCATTGCATGTGCATATGTGCAGCTTTAATAGATACTACCAGTTTTCCATGGCTTGTCTGCTCTCATGCCATTATCATATTATCTCAATTACTATAGCTTAATAGTAGTTCTTAACATTTGGTGGTTTAAGTATTCCAGACTCTTCTTCAAGATTGGCTTGGGTCTTCCTGGACCTTTGCATTTTCATATAAAATGTTATAAACAGCTTGTCAAAGCTCATCAATTCTAAGTCCCCTTTAATCCATAGGTTTCTCCTTCCTCTCCTTTATATTTTGCAACATATTTATCAAAGAAATAGGGTCATTTGTGCTGCAGTGTTCCAAATATTCTAAGTTTTGCTGATTGTATCCTTATGGTGTGATTTAACATGTTTGTCCCCTGTATTTCCTATAAATGGTAGGTACATCCAGAGGCTTAATCAGATTCAGCAAAACATGCATTCAGCAAAACATGCATTCAGCAAACAAGCATTAACTAAGCACTGTGCTTCCTGCCAGGCGAGATACAAGCATGACTAAGACGTCGTTCCTAATCTACTGCTTCTTTCAAGTATGGAAGGTTAAGGTTCAAATAAGTCCCTTTAGAGAGTGGCAAACTACTCTGGCAGCTCAGATCAGAGTGGCTACTTCCAATGGGGTATGTGAGGAATGGAAATGAAGGAAAGTTTTGTAAAGGCAATGCCCTTTCAACAGGGCTTCAAAGTTGCTAGGGCACTGGCAAGTTAGTATTATTCTAAGCATAAATTAGCTGTGACAGCTGTGTGGACTGGACTTGGTGGAGGGCAGGGGTAGAGGCTAGAAAGCTGGGGTAGTGGGTTGAGTGGTGATCCTAAAACAGATATGTCTATATCCTAATCCCAGAAGCCTGTGTTACATTATTTGGAAACATGTCTTTGTAGATATAATTAAGTTAAGGATGAGATGAGATCATCTTGGATTACCTGGTTGTGCCCAAAATCCAATGACAAATGTCATTATAAAAGACAAAAGAAGAAAAGACAAAGGAGAAGGCAATGTGAAGATGGAGGCAGAGACTGGAGTGATGTGGCCACAGGCCAAGGAAGCTGGCGTCTAGCAAAAGCTGGAAGAGGCAAAGAAAGGATTCTCCCCTAAGATCCTCTATAGGTAGTGCAGCCCTATTAACATCTTGATTTTGGGCTTCTGGCCTCCAGACTACAGGAGAATAAACTTCTGTTGTTTTAAGCCACTAAATTTGTGGTAATTTGTTATGGCAGCCGCAGGAAACTAATACAGGTGGGTTGGGGCTAGAATGTAATATGGCGGAATTTCACTTTACACTGCAGGAGACTCTGGTACCTCAGTTTTCATCCATTCCAGGTTTGCCTTTAGCTGAAACTGCATTGTAAAAAAGATCCCCGGTACCTCCTTGATGAAGGATCCACTTGATTAAGGGATTCTCCTCTTAAATTCCCATTTGAAGCAACAACAGGATTCAGAGCGCTGTTTTCGGCTGCACTCTTCAGGCTGCCACATCAGAAACCTAAGAGCACTTAAGCTAGGGAGTCACTATCCCTAACTACACTCTAAGACCCCCAGTAAAATAATGCAAAGTCAGATCCATAACAATGAGGTTGTTCTTGGATGCAAAACACCATAAAGCCATAAATGAAAAAAGTCTTGGCTTACAAATGACTGAAGTACACTGACAATAGTAGTAGTACTACATACATGAGTGGTTTTCTTTCTTTTTTTAAAAAAAAAAATATAGTAGTAGTAGTATAGAGTAGTAGTTGCTACTCTGGATTTGAACGTGCACGGAAGCCTTGTCTCGCTGTGGCCGCCTGTCCCATCTCCACCTTGCTCTTTGAAGGGTTGCTAGCTTCCCCAGGATGGAAACTGCCCCCGCCCCCGAGGCCGGCCTGCCTCTGATGGACCCCAGACGTCTGATCTCTCCCCCGCCCCCAGCCCCGCGTCCACGTCCCCACCGCGCTCTAGAGGGAGCCCGCGGGCCGCGCGCCCGCCGCAGATCCGCTTACTGTGAGGCAGCCTCGTCTGCAGACCTTGTTTCGACACCTGCATGGCCAGGGGCGACAGCCAATGGGGGCACAAACATGGCCCCTGGTGCCCTCGCAGTATTCGTGAGCCCCCTGCCCGCCACATACACACAAACACACATCGCCGCCCTCACATGTACGCCCGCTGTGACCCAGCCGGGACCCTCCCCGCCCGGGAAAGCCTGGTTGTTGGGCTCCCGCAGCTCCCCAGCCAGACTCCGTCGCCGCCTTGCTCAGGCCTGGGCCGCCAGCCGTCCCCGCCATATCCGGCTCCTGGCAAAACCCGGAGAGGCGGCCGCTCTGCGGCTCCCGGGAGGCGGCGCGGCGCGGCTGCCTGAGCATGCGCAGTGGGTAGGGCCGGCTCCCGGCGCAAGGAGGAAGCGTTCGCCGTGCTCCCGGCGGCTGCGCTGGGGTATGCGGTACCGGCTAGCGTGGCTGTTGCACCCGGCGCTGCCCAGCACCTTCCGCTCGGCCCTCGGCGCCCGCCTGCCGCCTCCAGAGCGCCTCTCTGGGTAAGTGGGGCCGAGCGCCCGGGCCCTCGGGGCCCGCGGGTCACGGTGGTTTGGAGCTCGGGTTGCAAAGTGGTGATTCAGCACTTAGAGCCGCCGCCGCCGCTCCTGGAGCCGCCTGTCCCGCCGGCCTGGGGCCCGGACGGCCGCGCTGAGGCCGCCCCGGGGCCTGGAAGGGCGGCTCGCCCGGCGGGAGCCAGGGGCCTTGCCCGGAGAGGAGGACGTCCCTCGGGCCGGTGAGGGGGACGCAGGCTGTGACCCGGGGTCACGGGGCGTGTGTCACGAGTGCAGGGGGCGCGGGCGCGGACGGAGTCACCGCGGCCAGCTCCGGGCGCCGCGCCGCGCCGCGCTCGGGGGAGTCTGCCGGTGAGCGGCCGGGAAGCCGAGGCGGAGTGTCCCTTGCCATGGGGCAAAGGAATCCGAGTCCGGGGAGACCGCTTCTCACCTTTCCTCTCCGCTCTGCTCTTTCCGGTGGGGACCCAGTTTCCACTACTATATGGAAATGCTTGCGTTGGGAACTGCAAAAGTTTGCCTGCCTCCGCCTTAGTGAGTAGACGAGTGTTGGGTTTCCTGTCGGGGGGAATTCGGGAGCCGGAAGATACCTTGGAATCCTTCACAGCTGCTCCCCTTGTTTTACACCTGAGACAACCGAGGCCCAGAGAGATCGTGTCATTTCCCCCCAGTTGCAGAGATTGTGGCAAAAAAAGCAGCATCGGGACGCAGGTTTTTTGCCATCCGATGGCGTGCTCTCTCCACTTCCCTGCTCTGTGTATACTGTCAATTTTCAGCCTCGTAGCGAACGCTGAATACCCTTTACTGTGAATAGAAAGGAAGTGGCAAAGATGGGCAGTATTGTCTTGCCCTACTTAGATACGTCATTTGAACCCCTCTCGGGTTTTAAAAATATCTAGGACCTACTGAGTGCAGGGCACTCACCCTCTCTGTAAGGATGTGGTGTGCCTGCCAAGGAACTTTGACTTGGTTCGAGCGGATTGAGATGCCCCGAGAGTAGAGCCAGCTGAAAAGGATGTGCTTGCCGAGGGTCAGAAGATAACGCAGTATGGGCAGTGTGTGCTTTAGGAGCACGCTTCGTGGCAGAGACAGAGGAAGGGTCTGGGCTGGCCTTTTGAAGGAAAGGCAGAAAGGGTGGAGGGTGGGAGGGAGTGGGTGTAATCCAGTTTAGGTGTGCAGGTTAGTCTCTCTGTCTTGGGGGGAAAGTGAGCAGATTAGTCTAGTTGGAGCTTTAGCGAATTTCCACTGGGGAATTAAGAGGAAACAAGTCCTGTGTTGTAAAAGTGGGATAATGCTAGCCTGGACTTTTTTTCGTTGGGCTTTTTCCAGTGAATAGTACGTAGGGAGCTCTTAAGAGTCTTTAGGTGGGGAGCGATCTAATGAAACTGGTGGTTGAAGAATTGAGTTTGGTGGCTGTGTGCACGATGTAAGGGAGCGTAGGGACTTGAGGCGGAGAAACTGGTTGGGACTTAGTCTTTACTGGCCGAACCAGGATGGTCGTAATGGTGCTAAGAAAACCTACTGCAAATGAAGAATTTGTGGAATTTGTTTACCCTTCTTTATTTCCCACTACAACATGCAAAAAGATCGCTGAGCTTAGAAGTGGTGGTGGTGAGTGTAGGCAGGGTACCTCCCTGGGCCTCCTTCAGGTCAGAACACTTTTCGTTCTTCAGTCTACAGAATTTGTGATTTTAAAGAAAGCATCAGTTTTAAATTCTATACAACTAAAAGGTTTGTCTGTTCTACTTAGGATTCGATTTTCTCTGTGGTTTTCTCTCACGGCTCTCCGCTTTCATTGAGGAAGTCTAGGCGTGGGTTGGACAAGCAGATCTTTAAGATAAGATTGTCCTCAGGGAATTTCAGGAGATTCAAAGCATAATGAATGAGCTCCACCATCTAGAAAGCTCTACACTAGAAATCAGTGGCCAAGGCTACTAAGGAAAATACAGGTCCAATCAGAGGGATCAAGATGTCATTTTAGGAAGGAAAATACAGTCGGCCGCCTGCCATACCCGCGGGTTCCGCATCTGTGGATCCAATCTGTACTATGTTTACCATCCGCTGTTGCTTGACCCTGCGGATGCAGAAGCGCAGATACAGAGGGCAGCCGAATAAGGGACTTGGGCATCCGCGGATTTTGGTATTCTCGGCGCGGGGCCGGGGGAAGGGTCCTGGAACCAGCCCCCCGCGGACACCGAGGGATGACTGTACTACCATCTGAAGCTACGACATATTCCAATCTTAAAGAAGGTAATCAACCCTACTGCACATAGTAGGAAGAATTTGTTAGAGATGGTCACATAGCTATTTACTGAAGAGCTGGGATCTAACCCATGTCTGTCTGGCGCCAGAGCCTGAGCTCTTAACTTATGTTATCCTGCCTCTGCCAGTGTTTGGGCATTCATTTCCTGTTCTAACCTCTTGAGAAAGAGGTGGTCTTAAAGCATTTGTATGAGATCAGTTCATTTAAAAAGCAGCCTCATTGTCCTCTCTTCAGCCATATTGGATAATTTGGGGCTGTGTGGAGTAACATGAACTATCCGGAATGTAGAGGTAATAGCCCTGTCCCTGGCGGCCGCTTGAAACACCTGAGCGCCAGTCATCATCCTGTGCAGCAGCTCTACTTTGCATTTCTCTATTTTACAGACTTGGGAAATAGTGGTATGCCGAGTGAGACTAACCATTAAGATTCAGGCTTTTAAACTGCTTTTAACCAGAAAAATGTCTTTAATAGTCTAAAAGGACACGATGCGCTTGAGTATCTTTAATTAGCATTAGCCCAGTCCACACACAGTACAAAGTGACATTCTGCCTGTCTGCCTTAAAGGTTAGGGTTGGGGATAGTCTCATCAGGGAGTGGTGTGAGGAGCAGAAGTTCAGTGTATGTTTTCACAAGAATTAGTTTCCTTTCTGTTTTTCTGCTGCTATTTTAGATCTCTTAAACAGGTACCCAGAGGACCAGCCTGCCTTTCAGCCAGGGTGACAAAGCTAAGCCACTCTCCTTCCACAGGTATCCTCTTCCTAGATCCTCTAGGTGTGTTGGGTTCTGGAGGCCAGGGCAGGGCATTCCTAATTGGCTTGTCTTCAGTCTGCCCTTCCTCTTTTCCATCCATTCAACCCTTATTTGAGTGTCTGTTCTGTAGCGATGCCTCACTGTGCTTAGCCCTGGGGGATGGGATGCAAAGACAGTCAGTGATGAGTTCAGTCCTCAGGGAGCCTTCAGTCAAAGAGTGAATAGTCCCACTCCTTTGCCTCTTTTTACTAGTACCTCCTGTTACTAAACATCTCCACTTTTGTGTTCTGTTGCTTCTTTCAATTTATTTTGAAAAGCATCTCAATATTTTTATCACAGTACTTTCTTCATATAAAAGTGTAACTTAGAAAATTCTTACAGAGTTAAAAACTATCAAAATTTTTATTTCTCCCCAAAAACTGAGTAGTTTCTCTTTGCCTATTAAAAGTATGTACTTTTAAGAAAAAAATAAAGTGGGACTCACAAGCTGCTCCCTGAGGGAAAGATATCACACTCTGCGTGACATATTTATCACATGAATGAATGGTCTTCCTTCAAAGTTAGTTTTCTCTGTTGATTTTCCTAGTTTGGCATATGTTGGTGTTATCATTTTCTCAGTTTAGCTTGAAAATTGGAGTAATCTCTGAATCTCTGTCTTTTTCCCTGTCTATTCAGAAACCAAACTCTCTTGCATCTTTCCTCCAAAAGATTCTTGGAGTAAACTTCGTCTTCCATCACCATCCTAGTTCAGGTCATGATCATCTTCCGTGACTTCTCACATCTACAAGTTTTATAACTGAGTTTTCTAGTCTCCTGTCTCCCTATTAGTTGGTCCTCACATTAGATTAATCCGACTAATACTCTGTCACTTTCCCATGCCATTGTCTTTGCTTAGACACCACTAATGGTTCTGCACTATTTCAAGATCAAGTCCTAACTTCTTTACCCAGCATTTAGGCATCTTGTAGGCTGGCTCTAGCCCAGCTTTTCAACCTGACTTTCCTCTTCTGCAGTCAGACTCACGAGTTTACTGTCTCTTGTATATAATCTGTTCATTCTCAGTTCTAGAGTATCCTTCCCTCTTTTCTTTATATGACTAAATCCATCCTTCTTTTTAGACATTATACAAGTTGCACAGTTTTCTTTTTCTGAACTTAGTGATTTAAAGACATTTGGAAACATCTCTTTGATATTTAACCATACACTGCCTCATATTGTTTTTTTACTCTTTTAATTATTTAGTATTGTACATGACAGAGTGTGTAGGACAAAGAAGAATAACAAAATGAACACCTGTGTACCCACCATCTGGTTTAGGAAAGAGAACAATTCTGGTAACTTTGAAGCCCTCTGCGCTTACCTTTCCAATTGCAACTTTCTCTTCCTCCACTGGAGAGATATGTTTTCCTATATTTGGACAGTAATTCCTTGATTTTCTTTATAGCTTTATCAATCTGAATATATTCTTAAACAGTATTTTATTTAGTGTTGTATGCTTTTGACCTTTATAGAAAATTTTCTTCTGAGTTATTTTTTTTAATTTAAAATTGTTTTTGAGATTCATTCACATAGATGCATGCATTTCCTGCCGAATGGCAGTCTTACATGAATATGCCTCTAATTATTTTTCTGGTCTGTTGTTGATGGAGATTTGGGTTGTTTCTTTCTTTCTTTTTTTTTTTTTTCCTATCACAAATAATCCATGTTGTTGACATGCCCCAGTACTAATCTTTGGACATCTTCTCTGCCTACTCTCACTCATTTAGGGTTCTCATCCAGTCACATTGCTTTAAATACTGTCTATATATGCTTTGTCCAATATGTAGCCACAAGCCACATGTGCTTATTTAAATGTAAATTAACTAAAGTTAAGAATTCAGTTCCTCAGTCACCTTAGCCACATTTCAAGTCACATGTGGCTACCATATGGGGCACTGTAGATATAGAACATATCCATCATCAGAGAAGTTTTATGAAACCGGCCTGATCTATGTTCTGACAATTCCCAAATATATATCTCTAGTCAGAACCTCTCCCTTGAATTTCACACTTAGGTAATAAACTTCCTACTCAACATTTTCCTTCAGATGTCTAATATATATCTTAAACTTATCATGTCCAAAACCCATCTCCAGATCTTCTCCCTAAAACCTGCTCCTCCCACAGTCCTCTCCCTCATCTCAGTTAATGACTTCTCTGTTCTTCAATTTGTTTAGGCTGAAAACTTGGAGTCATCCTTAACTCCTTTCTCGTTCTCATACCCCTCATCCAGAGAGCAAATACATCTAGATTCAGGCCACTTCTCACTTGCAGCCACCCTGGTTCTAATCATACCCTTTACCCAGATTACTATGATAGCTTCTTAACTAGTTTCCTTGCTTCTCCACTTGCCTCTCTACATATAGCATGTTCTTGTCACCACTAGCAGCATGATCTTTTTGAAATCGAAGTCATATGTATTTGCTAGGGAATGCTCAAAACCTTGCAGTTGATCCCCATTTTGCTCAGATTTACAGACAAAGTCCTTGGAATGGCCAGGAAGGCTCTCTGGGATCTGGCCTCTCTCCAGCTCTCTGATCTTGTTTCCAAAATAGTCACTCTCTCCCCATTCCAGTCACACCGGTCTCCTTGCTTGACTCGCTCTTACTCAGATTATTTGCACTGTGTTCCCTCTTCCCAGAATACTATTCTCCCAGTGAGATTAGGGAGAGCTTCACAAAGAATGTAGGATTTGAACAAATGTCTTTGAAGGAAATAGAAAATTTAGATGAAGAGAGAGAATATTTTAGATAGAAGGAATGGTATTGAGAAAGGCTCAGAAGTAGGAAAATTGACAATATAATCAATGGGCAGTGAGATTTTATCCTACAGGAAGTAGAGAGTCTCAGATACATTTGAGCAGTAGAGTGACATATGAAAGCTGTGTTTTTGGATCATTAATCTGGCTGTGTTTTGGAAGCACAGTTGAAATTCGGGCAGAGATTGACAAAGGATAAAGAAGTAGTGCAAATAAGGAAAAGAGTGTTTGCAGAAGCTATGTGTGAAAGAAGATTCAGCAGCTTTGATTGGGTGTGGGGGGAGATGGAGGAGTCAGAGGCCTAAGGTCTTGAGCCTGAGTCACTTTGAGATTGACGGGGAGATAAACCTAAACTAGGAGGGGCCAGCAGGGTAGGGAAGGCTCTCGCGGGGAGATTCTGCTGCAGGCGGTGGGAAAAAGTCCAGCCACCTGAGATGTCGCTCCTGCCTGGTGGGTGCCTGGTATTCTAAAGGCATGCTGAGAGAACAGGTTGGTCAGCTGCACCGGTGGGGTGTGGTGGGGCACAGTGGTGCAGTCTTACAGGCACTTCAGAGCTAGCTGTTAACTGTCGGGAAGTTGGATGACTTGGGGCCCCTCAGGGCAGCAGACAAGACTGAGCAGTCCTTAAGTCTCCAGAAAGGGAACCAGAATGATGATCCAGTTTATAGACTGGTAGCTCAGGGAAGAGTTCAGTTAGAAGATCAGGACCAGGTTGGTGAGTCCTGAATGAACTACTACTGGAGTTTCTTTTTTTTTTTTTTACAACTTTAATGACTTTCTTTTTTTTAAAGATTTTATTTTTTTCCTTTTTCTCCCCAAAGCCCCCCGGGTACATAGTTGTATATTCTTCGTTGTGGGTCCTTCTAGTTGTGGCATGTGGGACGCTGCCTCAGCGTGGTTTAGATGAGCAGTGCCACGTCCGCACCCAGGATTCGAACCAACGAAACACTGGGCTGCCTGCAGCGGAGCTCGCGAACTTAACCACTCGGCCACAGGGTCAGCTCCTGGAGTTTCTTAAATTCTCTCTGCTTAAGGACAGGAAATGGGACCAGAGCCTAGAACAAGACTGAGCTGCGGTGGAGGCTAAGTAGACTGAGCTGTGAGGCTCTTGCTGCTGCTGCTAATGTCAACCATAAAAGGTTTAGTAGCTAATATTTATTAAATGCCTGTTATGCGTTTTGCATTGTATTAGGAGCTTTCCATATGTTGTTTAATGGCCACAATAATTCTGTGAGAGTGGTACTGTGGTTATTTTCTTTTCAGTTAAGGAGATTGAGGCTCAAAGAGGTTAACTTGCTCAAGGATACACAGCTAGTAGATGACTTCGCCAAATATGAATTTAGGTGGGCTCACTCAAGAACCTCAGCGTTTGGCGGTTATATTATCTACCTCCTTAGAGGTAGCTTGGTATCTTTAGTGAGATGAGAAGTCAGAACAAGGAGATACTTTTGGAAGGGATAAACATGGTAGAAGTTGAGTTGGTGAAGCGGTTGCTGGATAGGCAAGGGGAGATTTGCAGGAGCCATTTGAAATATGGCTGGAACTTGATAAGAAGGTCTGAGCTGATTTCCTGCATGTGAGAGTTGAGTGTAGAGATGATGGCCAAAGACATTGGAGTGGATGGCTATATGGGAAGTATCTGTGTGGAGATGCAGAAGGCCCAAGTTAAACCCTGAGGGATGCTGGTATTTAGGGATAAGGAAGAAACTGAGTTGGAAAGGTTGGGGATTAAAGAGACTTAAGATGATATCAGAAGCAGAATGGTCAGAAGTGTCCAGCCAAGGAGGTTTTGAGGAGAGTGGGATCTTGGGAAAAGACCAAAGACCATTTCATTGGTAACTTGCAAATAGAGGGGAAAGGACAGAAGCCAAATTTCATGGGGCTCTACAGAGTGATTTTGAACAAATGAAGTATTGAATTTGGAGAAATTAGATAGCTGGGGAAGAGCAGGCTTGAGCAAAAGCACTGTGGGGAAATAGGGAAGCTGGTACTGGTGGCTGAAAGGAAGAAGCTGGTGGAGGAAAACCATGCCTAAAGTGGATGCCTGGAGAAAGTGGATCTGAAGGTACAGGTGAAGAGGGTAGCTTTGGAAAAATAAAAATTTGTTCAAGATAGGTCTTCATTACAAGGGCAGTTACAAAGAATTAAAGTAAGTGACCTTTACTCTGGGCCTCAGTTTCCTCGTTTGAAGAAAAGATATTCTGGTTCTAAGTTTTGCCATTTTTATCCATGCTGTTAACACTAGCAGCTAAAAAAAAGTCTAGATTTTTAGGAATGCTCCCAGGGTCCAGTAGAAAGTATGGGTTCCAGTTCAGTTAATATGGTGATCCTTGGCCCAGCTTTACAGGCTACTTTATTTTAGGACATGTAGAATTATATTTGGGGCCAGGAGCTCTGAAGGAGCAAGGGTACCCTGTAGTGGTGTCCCTGGCGCCTAGCACAGTGTTGGTACCATAGTGGGAGTTCAGTATTTGTTAGATGAATTTTTCCAGGGACGTGGGCTCCTGGAAGTAGGGAGCCCTAGTCATAAACAATTCAATTTTTGCTCACAATTTGCCGTTTCCATACTCTAAATGTCAGTGTAGCCAGTAGCTAGTATTTGTGTGTGTTTCCTATTATAAAGAAATTAGAAGTTGGAGTATAATTCCAAGATTTCTTGCAGTTCTGAGATATTCATAGGCACTAGGTTGGTTTGAAAAGAGATAGGGCATGAGGGATAGGACACTGGTGGAAAAGAGCTCTACATACAAAAGCTCAATTCAACTGGATTCTAGTCTTGATTTTGCCATTGGCTTGGCTGTGTGGTTGTGGGTGCTGGGCCAGATCATCTTTAAAGTTCCTACTACCTCCATGAATCTGAGACCTTATGTTTTTGTGTGTGTATGTGTGTGAGGAAGATTGGCCCAAGGCTAACATCTGTTGCCAATCTTCCTCTTTTTGTTTGAAGAAGATTGTCGCTGAGCTAACATCTATGCCAATCTTCCTCTATTTTATGTGGGATGCTTCCAAAGCGTGGCTTGACGAGTGGTGCTAGATCCACTTCCGGATCCCAACCTACGAACCCTGAGCAGTATTAGCAGAGCGTGCGAACTTAACCACTACGCCAGCAGACTGCCCTGAGACCTTATGTTTTTAAAAACTCTACTCTCTGTTGGAACCTCAAAAGGAATTTTGCCTTGCTCTCTAGCTGTACTATGGCTCTGAGGATAGGCAGTTTCTTGTAATCAGTCATGATGCTAGTATAATTGAGTTTCTGGCAGTAGAGATTATATAATTGTTTTGTGAAGTGATATATAATAAAGAATATTCCTTTGACAGCTCACCTGATACATATCAATACTTAGAATCAGTTGGTGCTCTTACTAGTTTTTATTTTTTAAATAGCTCTAGTTTCCTTTGTGGTACATCAACAAAATCTCAGTCCAGATCAGTTTATGAGGAAGATAATACTGCTTATCATGGAACTTTTTGTCACAGAGAACCCAAGTTCTCTTGCAATAATAACTGGATAAAAAATAGCCAACAATTCAGTGACTGGCATAATGGGCCCTGCAATTCCTTATTTGTTTATTTTTCTCTCCACAAAAGAAAATGGCTTGTGGGGCAAACCTAATGCATATTTGACTTTCTTAATAAATGAGATTCTGAATTCAGTACTTGCACTGGTGATTGTTTTTTGAGAACACGTGAAATACCGTATATACACTACAAATCAAACATCCTGTCCTTTAAGGAAAAACTTAAATACATCTATTTAATATATGGCTGATTTTTAAAATTAATTTTTGATGTTTATCAAAGTAGTACAGGCAGAGTTTTAAGAGTCAAGTAACACTAAAAGATTTACAGCAAAAAACAGCAGTTCCCTGATCTTACCCCATCTCTCAGTTTCTGCTCCCCAGAGGCAACCACATTCAATTCTCTAAACTAGTATTTTATTTTGAAATTTATTTTAATATTTTCAAATAATAGGCTATACTGTTAATTCCTAAAATTAAGAAATCAAGAAATATCTGTTGATTTGTTTTTATGGTAGGTAAGGGTTTAACTCTCTTTCCTTATCCTTCCTTTTTGCCCCATTTTACCAAAATAGTTATATCACAGATTTTGGATACAGTAGTATTCAGTGTTTACATTATTATGACTTTATAAATATTGTTCACTGCCAGGCCGAATCGTGTAACCTCATTACATTCTTTTCTTTGTTTGTCTTTTTGTTTTTATCTTATTTTGTCGTTTTCTTAATTTTCTGTTCACTTATTTCTGGTTCTTCCCACTTGTTTCCACAGTCATTTAATACAATTTCCCACATGATCAAACCTGTTAAATACTCTATTGAGTCCCTATTTTTTCCGTAGAGACTTTTCCTTCTGGACACTTTTCCCCCCAGCTGCAGTCTGGAGTAGTTTTCCTCCGGGCCTGCTGCAGAGTGGTTGCCCAGAATTTCCCTTCACTTCTCTCCTATAATGCATCCATTGCCTGGATCTCATCTTTTGGTCTATCTTGGTTTGCTCCTTCATTCAAGAGATACATGGTTTATTTGGAACATGTCTTCCAGTAGCTTCTTGAGACAGAGCATGTGGGAGAGAACTTTTTAAAAGATCTTCTAGTGATTTCCTAAACACAGAAGTGTAGATCTAAGTTTTAGTGTGAATCAGCACATTTGTAGAATAAGTCTACAAAATTGGGAAGAGGTGACCTGAATGGCTTCCACTCCTCTATCCTGCACTGCAATTCTGGGATTCTAAATACTTGAGAATTAAATGATTTTACAGATTATCTAGCAAATGGTTAAAGCAACAAACTTTCAAAGAGACCCTTTGGAGGACTTTGACAAAAAGAGAAAAGCAAAAGACTTGTCTTTTTTTCTTCTTTCCTTTTTTTTTTTAAAACTGGGGAAGATTGGCCTTGAGCCAACACCTGTTGCCAATCTTCCTCTTTTTGCTTGAGGAAGATGGTCCCTGAGCCGACATCCATGCCAGTTTTCCTCTACTCTGAATATGGGATGCCGCCACAACATGGCTTGACGAGCAGTGTGTAGGTCTGCGCCTGGGATCCAAACCTGTGAACCCCGGGCCACTGAAGTGGAGTGTGCAAACCCGATCACTATACCGCCAGGCCAGCCACCTCCTTTATTTTTGATTGAACTTAAAGGTTTGCTCTTATGGAGCAGGTACATTTGAAATTTTGCTTTTCAAAGAAGAAAAAATGAAAACGAGTATTAGCTCTGTTTTTTCCTTTCTTTGGTTGGTGAAAGCTCCCACCTTCCCTTGGGCTACTCTGTGGTTTTTGTGTGCTCTGTTGATGGCCCGTACAAGTCACTGTGTACTAATCATTGGCCACCACTTGAAGAGGCGGGAGTATTGGGCACCATTTATTCTAGGGTAAAGTATCTCGAGCTCAGAGTCTGTTCTAGAAAGATATGAGTGAGCTTGACTCCTAGTTCTGAGTTTGTGCTGCAGACTGCCATCCAGTGACAAAATGTCTTATTCTTTCTATAATTCTGTTCCCTTGGGAGCCAGGGTGGCGTAGTGGAAAAGTCACTTTGTCTGGTAGCCAGAAGACCTGAGTTAAAGCCCTCTTTGGCTCGGGTTTTGTTGTCTTGAACCAGTTACTTTGTGTCAGCCTCTTTTTACTAAGCCTCAGACTAAGTAGCTTCAAAATCCCTATTAGTCCTCATAAGTTTTGATTTCTGAACAACGTTGACGTCTACTGGTGTACAGTTCCTTTTCTTACTTTGTGCCGAAATGTTGCTACCCCCTCACTTTGTGTCGTTTTTGTTTCGGAGAGTTAGTCTGGCCAGCTATAAAGTAGGTGGCTGTGGACCAGTAGGCTGAGATGTGCCATGCAGATATGTTTTGCATTTTTAAAATGTGTATCAATACTTAAAAATCCTGAGAGTTCAATCTCTTTGGGGAAAATGGGGAGATCTGGTGACACTGGGCCCGCATTCCTACCTGGCAATTGGCCTGAGCTAAGTTTTACTTCCCTTTCGGATGGGTCATGCGTTCCTTCTTGATGCAGTTCCACCTCAGTCTGCATTGCTCATTTCCATTACCTTTTGGGCCTTGTAGGCATTTAAATTTGTGATCCTTGCTATAAAGTGATTGGAGCAAATCAGTCTTACTAGTTTTTAGTCATACTGGAGGTTTGGGTAATAGTAAAAATGAAACAAAATACACCTAAATTGCTCTGAAACTAAAGAAATGATTATGTAGTCGGGACTACCCCCTGCCTTGTTTATTGTAACAAAGAATTGTCACATCATCTCATTTGATCCTTATGGCAACACTGTGTGGTTGATAGAGAAATATAAAGACCCACAGTTCTTAAGAAGTTTAATTCAGACAGCTCCACTGCCTCCGAATTCACCTTTTTGTGTAGAACCTGGATGAGGATGAAGGAGTGAAAGGGTGGGTGTAGAAGAGCATGTTAAGTTTGCTTCTAGTAAAGTAGGTAGAGCCGTCAGCCGGGCTGGGTGGGCATGCAGGAAAGGAGTAGCAAGTCACTTCTCCCAGTCTTTGAGGCATCTCTTGAGATGCCCATGAAGAAGAGAGCAGGAAAGGAGAACAAATTAGTGTACAGTATGTCAAGAAGATGTTGAGTATAAGGTAACAGGGTAGGGAAGACCACTAGAAGCAAGATGGCTACATTAGGGTCAGGTCACATAAATAAGGCAGATGAGAACACTGACGCTGAGAAGATACCACTTCTAGAAGCTGAGTAGACAAGACTGTCTGGCCAGTTAGATACATGGTTAGAACAGTAAACCTTTTTTTTAAGGTAAAAATGGATGTTTATTTGTACTTAAACTTGTAACTCAACCAGCCAAACTAGTGCTAATATTATCATGACTCAGCAAAATACAGAACATTTTCCTACAAATATTAGAGTAATGAACAAATTAGTGATTGCAGTAATGTATATATCATGAATGTTATATATAAATATGTATATTTTTGTAGCAGCTTTATTGATACCGTACAATTCACCAATTTTAAAGTACACCATTCAGTGGTTTTTGGTGTATTCACAGAGTTGTTCAGCCATCACCGCAATCAATGTTAAACATTTTTCTTCACCTCAGAAACAAACCCCCATCCTTTAATGGTGACTCCCTGTTCCCCTCTTCCTCCAGCCCCTGGCAAACATTAATCTACGTTCTGTCTCCATGGATTTGCCTATTCTGGATATTTCACATAAATGGAATGATACAATATGTGGTCTTTTGTGTCTGGCTTCTTTCACTTAGAAAAATGTTTTCAAAGTTTCCCCATGTTGTAACATGTGTCAGTGCTTCATTCCTTTTTGTTGCTGACTAGTATTCTATTATATGGATATACCATATTTTATTTATCCATCAGTTGATGGACATTTGGGTTGTTTCTATTCTTGGAATATTATGAATAATACTGCAATGAACATTCACGTGCAAGTTTTATGTGGAGATATGTTCTCATTTTTCTTGGGTGTATGTCAAGGAGTGGAATTGCTGGGTCACATAACTGTGTGTTTAACCTTTTGAGGAACTGCCAGACTGTTTTCCAAAGCAGCTGCACCATTTTACATTCCCACCGGCAATGTGTGAGAGTTCCATTTTCTTCATATCTTTGCCGACACTTGTTATTATATCTGTTTTTTGTTATAACCATCCTGTCATGTGTGAGGTGGTATGTCCTTGCAGTTTTGATTTGCATTTCTCTGATGGCTAATATATTGAGTATCTTTTCTTGTGCTTATTGGCCGTTTGTATATCTTCTTTGGAGAAATGTCTGCTCAGATCCTGTGCCTATTTTTAAACTGGGTTGTGTTTTTATTGAGCTATAATAGTTCTTTATATATTCTAGATAGAAGTCCATTGTCAAATACATGATTTGCAAGTATTTTCTCCCATTCTGTAGGTTGTCTTTTTACTTTCTTGATGGTGTTCATGGAAGCACAAAGTTTTACATTCTGATCAAGTTTAATTTATCTTTTTTTAAATTGGTTGTGCTTTTGGTCTCATACCTGAGAAACCACTGCATAATTCAAGGTTGTAAAGATTTACCCTTATGTTTTCTTCTAAGAGTTTTCTTGTTTTAGCTCTTACATTTAGATCTTTTATCTGTTTCAAGTTAATTTTTGTGTATGGTGTGAGGTAGGAGTCCAGCTTCACCTTTTTGCATGTGGATATCTAGTTGTCCCAGCATCATTTGTTGAAAAGACAATTCTTTCCCCATTGAATTGTTTTGATATCCTTGTGGAAAATCAGTTGATCATAAAGGTGAGGGTTTACTCTGAACTTTCAATTCTGTTCCATTAATTTGTATGTCTATCCTTATCCTGTATCACACTATTTTGACTACTATAGCTTTATAGTAAGTTTTAAAAATCAGTAAGTGTGAGGGGCTGGCCCCGTGGCCAAGTGGTTAAGTTTGCGCGCTCCGCTGCAGGCGGCCCAGTGTTTCGTTGTTCGAATCCTGGGCGCAGACATGGCACTGCTCATCAAACCACGCTGAGGCAGCGTCCCACATGCCACAACTAGAAGGACCCACAATGAAGAATATACAACTATGTACCAGGGGGCTTTGGGGAGAAAAAGGAAAAAATAAAATCTTTAAAAAAAAAAAAAAATCAGAAAGTGTGAGTCTTCCAACTTTGTTCTTTTTAAGATTGTTTTGACTATTCTGGGTCCCTTGAATTTCCATACAAATTTTGTGATAAGCTTGTCAGTTTCTACAAAGAAGCAGCCAGATGGGATTTTGATCTCTTTGGGGAATATTGCTATCTTAAAAATATTAAAGCTTCCTTTTTAAAAAGAGATTTTATTTTTCCTTTTTATTCCCAAAGCCCCCCACTACATAGTTGTGTGTATATTTTAATTGTGGGTCCTTCAGGTTGTGGTACGTGGGATGCCGCCTCTGCGTGGCCTGATGAGCGATGCCATGTCCGCGCCCAGGATTCGAACCGGCGAAACCCTGGACCGGCGAAGTGGAGCGTGCAAATTTAACCACTTGGCCACAGGACTGGCCCCTAATCCATGAATATGGCATTCTTTCCATCTATTTAGATCTTTAATTTCTTACAACAACATATTGCAGTTTTCAGAGTGTAAGTTTTATACTTCTTTTGTTAAGTTTATTCCTAAGTATTTTATTTTTTGATGCTATTGTAAATGGAATTGTTTTCTTATTTACACTTTCAGTTTGTTCATTGCTACTGTGGAGAAATACAATTGATTTTTGTTTTTTATGTGCAAGATTGTATGTTCTGTGAATAGAGGTAATTTTATTTGTTCCTTTCAAATTTGGGTGCCTCTATTTCATTTTCTTGCCTAATTGCCCTGGCTAGAACCCTTAGTACAGTGTTGAATAGAAGTGGCAAGATTGGACATCCTTGTCTTGTTCTTCATCTTAGGATGAAAACATTCAGTCTTTTACCATTAATTATAATGCAAGCTGTGGTTTTTTCATAGATGCCCTTTATCAGATTGAGGAAATTCCCTTCTAGTATGTTGAGTGTTTTTATCACGAATGGGTGTGGAGAGAGGTATTTTTGAAATGGTCTCTCATACTGAAAAATTGCAAGTATAGTACAAAGAATTTTTTCCTGAACCATTTGACAGTAAGCTGCCCATTTCATGCCCTGTCAACCCCTAATTCTTTAGTGTGATTTCCTATAAACAAGGGCATTCTCCTATATAACCATAATACAACCTTCAAAATCAGAGAATTAACGTGGATACATTACACCATTTAAACCTCAGATCCCGTTCAGATATCACCAGTTGTTCAGTTATAGTCTTTACTGAAGGATACCTTAATGAAAGGATTCAGTTCAGAATTAGTGTTGTCTTTAGTTGCGTCTTTTCAGTCTTCTCAGACTGGAACAGTTCCACAGTCAGAGCCTTTCATGACCTTGACTCTTGAAATTTACAGACCGGTTACTTTGTAGAATGTCCCTAATTTGGATTTTTCTGATCATTCCTCGTGATTAAATCAGGGTACCCAGCTTTGGCAGGAATATCACCGAAGTGACGTAGTCTACTTTTTCGTTGCATCCTATCAGCTGACACTCAGTTTCCATTTGTCCCTGATTGATTATATTTACTTTGATCACTTTAAGATAATTCCTGCCAATCTTCTCCACTGTAAACTTACCCTTTTACCTTTGTTATAGGTATCTTCAGGCGAGATACTTTAAGGCTATGTAAATATATTGTTCCTCATCAGACTTGCAACTTATTCATTTTTTTAATATCGGTTTGCATTTATGATGTCCTATTTTATTTAAAGGGTTTTGATCCATTACCGTCATTATTTGATCTCATGCTCAAATTGTCCCGGGTATGGGCAGTGAAGGCCCTTTCAAGCTGCCTCCTGTATCCATTTAACATCCATCATTCTTTTATTGCTTTCTTATTTTTTTGGCACAAGATGTTCCAGGCTCATCTTGTACTTTCCTTGCCCCTGTCCTGGAATCAACTATTTCTCCAAGGAGCCCTGGTTCCTTTTAGTAGAGAATGAAATTTAGAAACCAAGTTCTAGATGCTGGATGTACTCATTGCTGTTTGGGAGGAGAAGGAGGAGAATCGCTGCACCCAGGCCCTCTTAGTAGACTTATATATAAAAAAGGTATTTTGTATATATGTATATGAATATTCTGTACAAACGCAGACACGTTTACGTCTATATTTATTTCTTTTTTTTTTAAAGACTTCTTTTTTTTTTCTGCTTTTTTCTCCCCAAGTGCCCCCGAGTACATATCTGTATATTTTAGTTGTGATCCTCTAGTTGTGGCATGTGGGACGCTGCCTCAGCATGGCCTGATGAGCACTGCCATGTCCGCTCCCAGGATCCGAACCGTCGAAACCCTGGGCCACCAAAGCGGAGTGCATGAACTTAACCACTCGGCCGTGGGGCCAGCCCCTATATTTATTCTTATCTGCCTATATATATTGAAAACCATGAGTCAAACAGATAACCTCCAATTACAATTCGAAACTACAAGGTTCATTTTAGCTTTTTTCCTTTCCATATTTGTAATTCGTTGCCCTGATAGTGAGGATCTTGGTTCTCATTCTCCTTAGTCAATATACTTATTTAATCCATCCCCTTAAATGTAACCAATATCTTATCACTGCTGCCACTCCCTTCCTTTTGAGGTGCTTTTTGGGCACTGTCACCTCGTGTTGGACTGCCCCCGAGTGGTTGCCCTTTTTATTCTGTTTGAGCTGTGACACCCCACTCGGGGCTTTTCCCTCAAAAATATGCCTCCTTGCCCTGCTCAGTCTTCAACTGCCGTGCTGGCCATCAAGAGGCAAGACCACTCTCCTCACCCCATTCAGGAATGGGGATATTTTTAAACTTCCATTAGCCTTTATTTTAAATACCCTAAAGTTTATAAATAGAGGCAAGTACAAGGCCTAACTTTGTATGTTGTCTACAAAATTCAGGGAACAGAAAGTGACGGAAAAGGGAATGGGTCACCGTGTACTCAAAAATGCTATCTTGCCTTTTTCCACAAGGTCTTCTGATTGGTGACTGTAAAACAGATGCTGTGTTAAATAAAAAATCTTAAGTACAGAATGGGTTGTTGGACTTAAATTTGCAACCGTTTATATGGTAAAAATATATAAGTACGTATTCTAGAGGGAGATACATTAAGAATGTGTTTATCTTTACATGGTGGAATCTAGCTAATTTGTATTTCCTTACACTTAAAAAAAAACTTTACAGCAAGCATAGATAACTTTGTTTCACTTTTAAATGAGTAATTATAAAATAAAATAAAATAAAATAAGTGCTTTAAATACCCGGGACTGAGAACTTTTGCTTGATGGTCCTGCCATAAGAGAAGAAGAAAAACTGAAAAAGCATATGCTCATATTCTTAGGAAAGCCTTTGGATAACCATTTAGTCTTTTTCTCCCTTCAGACTTCTAGTAGCATAGAATCCTGGCTCTAACATCTCTAACGTAGCGTAGACATCCCTCTGCGTTAACTTTTTTTTTCGGTGGGGACAGAGGTCTGGATGCAGATGTATTTTTAATTTTTTAAAAAACTTTTTATTCTGAACTAATTTTAGACTTACAGAAAAGTTAGAAAATAATACACTTCCTCTATACATAATCATAGTATAATTATCAAGAACAAGAAAATTAATATCTTTAGCTTTGTAGCTGATAAATGTCTTGGGGGAGATACTTTGGAAACATGCCAATCCTTATTTCCATCTTTCCTTCTGTATTGATTGAAATTCTGTGAGGTAGAACTGTTTTTCTCCCTCATTTATTTACTTATTTATATCAGTATGGACTCACAGATAGTTATTTTCTTCTGTGAGTTAAAATTCAATGCTGTCATTATTTTGTTGCTCACATTATTCCAGCTTTGGCCATTTGGAGCCGTTTTGGGTTGGCTCCTGTGTAGTTTTAATACACCCCTATCTTTTTTAGAGAATTTCTTTACTTCTGGCACTATAAGATGTTTAAGGCTCTTTGTGTATTTTCTTTGCCCTAGCCCTGGAATCAACCGTTTGATTCTTTTTATTGGAAAATGAGGTTTAGGGACCAAGGTCTGGGCACTAGTTGTACTCATTGTTACTGAGGTGTCATTGATTTTAGTGGACGGTCTAGCTACTCGCACACATACACATAGTTATATCTATATCTGTGTGTGTATATATATATGCAAAGTCTTGAGTTTGTATTGATACTTCTGATTCCAATTTAGTATGTCTTTGCTCTTTCCTTATTTGTAGCTTCTTTCTGTAACAGTGAGTACACTGGCTTTCATTATCTACAATTTATTTATTTATTTGATCAATTCTGGTATACATATAAAATAGTTTCATAGTTTCCAACCCATAGCTCTGTAAGAAACATTTTTAATAACTAGAAAATAACATTTATGTGCAGTTTTTTGTCTTTTGCCTTATTGTATCTAGTCAAAATACTGTTTTCCACAGTTAGGTTAGTTCATTTCTTTCCCACCCCCTTCAGTATGAGTATGTTCATTTATAATATAGTTAGGTTCATTTGTTAGTATTTTTATTCTGTTTTGCACAGCCTGCATCCTGATTGATTTTGTTTATTTTTAGTGTGGTTAAATATACATAATGTAAAATTTACCGTTTTAACCATTTTAAAGTATATAATTCAGTGGCACTAAGTACATCACATTGTTGTGCAACCATAACCACCATCCATCTCCAGAACTTTTTTCGTTTTCCCAAACTAAAGCTTTGTACTTGGCAAAATAACTCCCCATTCCCGCTTCCCCTCTGCCCCTGGCAACTACCGTTGCACTATTTCTGCATTTGACTACTCTGTATACCACATATAAGTGGAGTTGTACAGTCTTTTGCTTTTGTGACTGGCTTATTTCACTTATCATAGTGTCTTCAGAGTTCATCCATGTTGTAGCATACGTCAGAATTTCTTTCCTTTCTAAGGCTAAATATTATTCTATTGTGTGTGTACCACAGTTTGTTTATCCATTCATCCATCAAGGGACACTTAGGTTGTTTCCACCTTTTGGCTATTGTGAAGAATGCTCATATGACCATGGGTGTACAAGTATCTGTTCTAGTTCTTTCTTTCATTGCTTTTCATTTCCTTTCATTTCATTTTCATTTGATTCACTGTTTTACATTCTCACCAGCAGTGCACAAAGTTTCCAATTTTTCGACCTCCTGGCCAGCACTTGTTGTTTTCTGGTTTTCATTTTGTTTTAGATAATAGTCGTCCTGTGGTATCTCATTGTGGTTTTGATTTGTGTTTCTCTAAAGATGAGTGATCAATATCCGTATATCTTCTTTGGAGAAATGTCTGTTCAACTCCTTTGCCCATTTTAGAAGCAGGTTGTTTGGGTTTTTTGTTGTTGCATTTCAGGAGTTCTTTATTCTGGATATTAACCCTTATCAGCAATATGACTTGCAAATATTTTCTCCCATTCCACAGGTTGCGTTTTCACTCTGTTGATTGTCCTTTTATGCACAAAAATTTTTTCTTTTGATATAGTCCAATTAATTTTTTCTTTTGTTGCCTGTATGTTTGATGTCATATCCAAAAATAATTGCCAGATCTGAGGTCTTGAAGCTTTTGCTCTATGTTATCTTCTAAGAGTTTTATAATTTTAGCTCTTAGATTTTTAAATCTTTAATCCCTACCCCTGGCTTTTTTGAGTCAAAGTTAGAAAGCCTTTCCCTGTACCAAGGTTAAAGAGGAATTCCACCATCTTTTCTCCCAACACTTACGTAGTTTGATTTTTTACGTTTAGCTCCCTGATCCATTGGGAGTTTAATTTTGTGAATGGTGTTAGATATAGATCTCTTTTATCTTTTTCCCAAAGCCACTTAGTTGTCCAAACACCGTTTATTGAAAGGTCCATCTTTTACCCAGTGAGTTGAAATGCCACTTTTGTCAAATACTAAGTTTCTGCATGTGGAATTCTATTTCTGTTCTTTCTAGTCTTTTCTACTGATCTTTTTTTCTTTTGATGTGCCAGTACCACACTGTTTTCGTTTACAGAGACGTTATAGTATGTTTTGATGTCTGGTAAGGCTAGTCCTCCACTTAAAGTTTTTCTTTTTCATTGTTTTCCTAGCTATTCTTAGGTGTTTGTTTTTCCATATAAACTGTAATATCAGTTTGTCTAACTCCATAATACAGCGTTTAGGAATTTTTATTGGGATTCTGTATTAATTTTTAAACTGTACTTGTCAGAGCCTTGGGAATTCTTGACAGTATCACTGCCAGTGAGGGGCTCAGGATGGTGGGGTGGGTCTCTGCTCCTCTTGTACTGGAGTAGGTTCGTTTTATGAATTATACTTCTATAAGATGTCAGTAGAACAAAGCATATTTCCTTTTTTAAAAGTAGTTTGAAAACCCCATCATGAATAGTATTCCAGCCTTTACTTGAATACTTGGTGGTGTGTACTTCTGACTCGACCTAGTCTATGAAGACTATTCTGACTGTTCATTGGGTACGTAAGCATCACTTGCTCTCCTTACACCTCCCACCATTAAACCTAGTTTTGCCTGAGGAGGCAACACAAAGTGGGCTCACTCTTTTACCTAACAGTCTTGAATATGTGAACATTGCTTTTATGGATTGGTGGCAGTCCTGTGGAAGAGTCCCTTCTGATACAGATCCTTTGCGGGCTGCTTAAGAATCTCGATAATTATTCTTTGGCTTCCATTGCCCTTGGGATCCGGAGCCACAGTGCCTGGACTCTGCCACTTACCTCTGTATGACCTGGTACTTGTTACTTCCTCTTCAAGCCTGTTTCCTCATCAGCAAAATGGGGACAATAGGATCTACCTCACAGGTTAGTGGGGAGAATTAAATGAGGAAATACACGTAATGTGTATGTCTCCATCTTATAGTTAAGTGTTCCATGAATATGGACTAATAACAAGAACAATGCCACCGTTGCTATGAAGAGAAGAAAGTGTTATGTATACATGTATTTCTGCACTCAACAGCAGGGGTATAATTTTGAAGTTGTAGGCAGCCAGCTAGAGGGGTTTGAGGGGTGGGTGAATTTTCTTAAATCAAAATCTTTATCTAAATAAAGCAACAGAATAATGTCTGTGGTTAAAAAAAAAAAGTCAACATCTAGGCTGTTACTTTTTAAGTTACCCAAAGTTCTTACCCTATGTGTAGAAAGAAACAAAATGAAGCCTAAAATTGACGGCAACAGTGGGCCAGACCACATTAGGTCAGCTATTGAGTGAGGAAGTAGGTTCTGGAATTAGGCTGTGGGTTCTGTTCTATTGTCTGCTTAAAGCTTTTACCTCACATCACAAACCGTTTGAAAAATTCTTTTGGAAATTGCCCCAACTGTGAGCAACAAACTAATTTTTTAAGGGAGCTAAGTTGTCCCCCACAACAGTGGAAATGGAGTCCAGATTTTTCTTTATTAATTAGCCCTGTTAAATTGTGATGTGGCTGATCCAAGTTAACAACAACAAAAAAATAAGTTCATTTTGGCCTTATAAACTTAGTAAGCATAGCCTTGTACATTCAGGTGCATTAAGTTTTATCTTTTCAAAGATCACCTAATAGTCTGCTATCTATAGATAACCATACTCAACATTTCTGAGTGTTCGTCCAGAGATTTAGTCTCTGTACATAAGGTAAACTTTTTAATTTGACGGAGAGGTTAAGAGCATGGTGCTTTGTTGTCTAAGACTTGGTTTGAATCCTGGTTCTTTTATTTAATGCCTGTGTGGCCCTTGCCAGATAACTTTTATGAGGTTTAATTTCCCTATCCAGGAAAATTGGGAAAAATAGGATCTATCTAAGGGGTTCGTGGAAGCCATACTCCCTGTAAAGAGTCTGTGCTGTGTAAAATACTGACGCAGCGTTTAGTAAGGGGCCCAGGGCCCTGGCTGTGCTCCTTTCTGAGGCAGATGTCTTTACTTGTGCTCTAGACTGCTTACTCAGGACAGGGTTTCTGCAAACTTCTCCTTTCTCTTTCTCCTTCATTATCAGTTTTTCCCTTCTCTTCATGTAAGCATTTTCTAGTTTAGATTTTTAAAAATAAATAGATGGGAGTTTAATACATATAGCTTTCTGTATTTTGGTGAGTCCGTTTCCTGGTTTTATTTTAAGTGGATTGAATTGGTTGTGGTGATTCTCATCCATTATTTTTGGATGGTAAAGTCAGAACAGTAAACTAGGATGTTTCATCCTTGGCACTATTGACATTTGGAGCCAGGTAATTCTTTGGTGTGGGGGCTATTCTGTGCATTGTAGGATGCTGAGCAGCATCTCTGGCCTCTGCTCACCAGTTGCCAATTGCACCCTTCGGTTATGACACTTCAGTTGTGACACATTGCCAAATGTCCCCTTGGGGAGCAAAATTGTCACCTATTGAGAATAACTGACTATAAACATTGGCTTGCCTATAGCAATTATAAGGGGATAATTGTTTACCTGTTTTTCTGATAGTCTTACCAAATACCGTCCTATTACCAGCATGTCCATGAATGTTTTTGACCTCTGGAGATGACAGTAGATGGCTGGAATCTGCATGAGTGTACGTTAAGAATGCTCGTAATAACATGGTTGCTATTGAGGTGGTCTATTTGGCTCTCACCACCCGAGGACCATAATAATAGTGATGATTACAGTATGAGGTTACCATTTGTACATGCTTGCTATGTACCAGACACTGTCCTGGTGAAGTTTATTTGTACCTGTTTTACAGGAGTAATGCTGTTCAGGCTGCCCAGGTCTGATGCAACTTTAGGAACCTCTGTCAATTTAATGGACCCATACGAACACTTCACGTGACTCTTGATTGGCAAAACTAGATGAGGCCCAAAAGTCCAGTTCGACCAGAAGAGTCCAGTAGTATCCAGGATCTGAGCAGCAAAGGGGTCATTTGATAAAGGTGGAGGTATATATGTAATTACTCAGCACTGGCTGGAAGTGGTCAGTGAGTCAGTGCTGGTGTCGAGAATGCGTACTAAGGCCGAGTGCAAGTCAGGCTTCCTGAACCAGCGTTATCTGCAGAGGGCAGGATTCTCTTTCTGTCAGAGCCAGGGTGCACATGTGGGTGGAACTGAGCCCTCAAGTGGAGATCCAGGCTTCTGTACAGAATATGAGTGTTTACAGTTTGCTTTCCTTGGAGGGCTGTCTTGAGAGAATTAGTTACAGGTCAATAGCTCTTCCTCACCTGTGACTTAAATTAATCTTTAAAGACCATAACAGGGATCTTTGAGCTGTCCTTGCTGTTCTGGGATCAAGGAGAATCTATGAGGAAGATGACCCATATGTAAAAATTAATTCTGAGTTTGAAGAAATGTTAACTTTATATAGTATTGTTTTGTTTTGTTTTAAAATAAAGAAGCTGTTTAATTCAAGTCTTGGGTTAGAAGTTGTTTTTTGACGTAAATGTTGAAGATTGTTGAGAGGAGAATGTATTCAAAATTTAATCATTTTTCTTTGTTTGGATCACACTTACTGCTTATCAGTCTTAATTGGTTGCTGGGAGTGTCAAGTTTTATTTTTAAATCTTAACTGGGGTCTAAAGTAGGTAATTACTGAAAGCTAGTCTTCAAATCATGCATAATGAGTAAAGACTTGAGCTAAAAGATTCAACATACTTTTTTATTGACTTAGGTGACTCATGCAGTACTCACTTGTGCCTCCTATTTCTTGTGGCCAAGATGACATCAACAGAAATAATTGTCTCAGGACACACCTGAGAAGGTTTAGATAATTATCACGTTAATTGGACTATTATTTCTTAGTGAGCCGTCTCAGTTTAGCACCTGTTTGATATGGCTGGGCTGCTTCCCAGTGTCCAGGTGGTACTATTTCCAGGATGACTTTTGGTGGATGATATTTATAGCCTTGAGTAATTCAAGTATCTCCTTTCCCCTTTTATTTTACTATGTTTTATGATATTTTCAAAAACTCTATTTTAAAAAGCTTTTAATTGAAATACAATATGTCCTGGGGCCGGCCTGGTGGCACAGTGGTTAAGTGCACACGTTCTGCTTCAGCGGCCTGGGGTTCGTGGGTTCGGATCCCAGGTGCAGATATGGCACTGCTTGGCATGCCATGCTGTGGTAGGCATCCCATGTATAAAGTGGAGGAAGATGGGCACGGATGTTAGCTCAGGGCCAGTCTTCCCTGGCAAAAAGAGAAGGTTTGGTAGCAGATGTTAGCTCAGGGCTAATCTTCCTCAAAAAAAAAAAAAAGAAATATAATATGTCCTAAGTGTTCAGCTTGATGAATATTCACAAACTAAACATACATATCTAACCAGCACATGACCAGCATCCTAGAAGCCCCACTTCATGCTTCCTTCTCATCAGTCTGCCTACCCCAAGGGTAACCACTATTCCGACATAAAGGCATAGCTTGATTTTACCTGTTCTTGCATTTTATGTAAATGGGAGGGTACAGTATTTACTCTTTTGCATTCAGCTTTTTTCAGCCAATCTTATGTTAGTGAGATTCATCCTTAATCTTGTGCTTTGTTCTAGATTATTCCTTTTTCGTTGCTGTATACTATTTCATTGTGTGACTATATCACAGTTTATCTTTTCACTGTTGATGAACATTTGATCATTTCTAGTTTTGGCTATTATGAATAGTATTGCTATGAACATATAGACACATTCATTTTGGGCATATGTCTAATACATGACTCGTTCAGTCATATTGTCAGCTTTAGTACACTGCCAGTTTTTGAAAATAGTTGTACCAATTTGCATTCCCATCAGCAGTATGTGAAAGTTTGAGTTGCCCTATAACTTCTCTATCGCTTGGTACTTTTCATCTTTTTCATTTTAGCCATTCTGGTAGGCCTATCGTGGTATCTCAGAAAATCTCCTGTGGCAAAGATCAGCTCTGAATTTGGAGCTTTAATCTCCCACACCAAGCTCATGCACCCACTGATGCCTCACTCGTTTCTCTTCCCTGAGTAGAGTCCTTCTGCTCGGGCCAAGCATGATCTTCAGTCTGCACCCAGAATTGGCAAATACGCCAGAGAAGAGAACAGGTGATGATTATCAGCTCCCCTCAGAGGCCGCTCCCCTCTCTGGAATTCCAGTTCATCCAGTCCTCATTGCTTCCACAACTCTACAGCATCTTTGAAAATATGATTTTATAATTTATCATGGCGTTTTCTAGTTATTGAAGCTGAATCAGATTGCCATGACCTGTTATATCCTACCCAGAAATGAAAGTTGTCAATAGATTCTTGGGATTATCTAAGTACACATTCATGTCACCTGTGAGTAATGTTAGGTTTTTGTGTGTGTGTGTGAGGAAGAGTGGCCCTGAGCTAACATCTTTGCCAGTCTTCCCTTATTTTATGTGGGATGCCACCGCAGTGTGACTTGATGAGTGGTGCTAGGTCCACCCCTGGGATCTGAAGCTGTGAACCCCCGGCCGAGAAGCAGAACACACAAACTTAACTACTACACCACCCAGCCAACCCCAATAATGTTAGTTTTTTCCCCCCTCCTTTTTCATCTTTGTGTATTTTCTTTCTCTTCCATTATTGGACTGGTCAGAATTACCAGTACAATGTTGAATAGAAGAGATAATAGTGGCATCCTGTTTGTGGGATGGAGGATGGGGGTGTTTGTATTATTTTACCATTGAGTATGATAATTGCTGTAGTTTTTGTAGATATTTTTTCACATGAAGGAATTTTCTCCCTTCTATTTCTAGTTTGCTGACTTTTTTTAAAAGACATGAATGGTTGTTGAATTTAGTTAAATACTTTTTCTGCATCTATCAAGATGATTGTGTGATTTTTCTCCTTTTTTTCTGTTCTTGTGGCTTAATGTATGCTTCTGAAAAATAAATTACTCATAACCCTATCATGTTTACTGTAGTACTAATTATTTTCACATTCCCTTTCATGCACGAGACAATTCTGTAAACTCTTCTCTCTCTTTGAACTTGCTATACATTTAGTCCTGCCATACATTTTCCTTTGTATTTTTTCTTAGCAAGCTATCATGAGATAATTTGGTTCTCAGCTCAGGGACTCCTTTGACAGATTAGGAGTGTTCTCCTAGGCTCTTTCCACTACCTATCTCTGTTTTATATGGGGAGGAAGGAGTGAAAAACTGAAAGCTTCCCTTGGAGCATTTATTTTGACCTACTTTACTTTAAATTTCCTTGTTTTTGTTATTTGGGATTGTAAGGGAGGAGAATGGGGTCAGGGCAGGGCTATGGGAGTGGTAACTCGGAGCTGGGGAAGAAGCCCTGTGTGATTTCCTTAAGGACACACCTTCTGCTCCTCCCCTTCCCACGCTTCCTCTTTCTCCATGGTTCCTGCTGTGCCATCAGTCTATTGTGTGCATGCCCTTCAACAGCTGCTGTGCCCTGCTACTTAGGGAGAATGGCAGGATTCAGTGGCTGTTTAGAAAGCATATATAACACTTTAAAGATGGGAATGATTGTTAGGCTTAGTTTTGTACAATGGCATCTATCTCATATTTTCTAACAACCTGAAGGCTACCTGTGGAAGAAGGATACCCTCGGTCCCCAAACTACAACTATAAGAAACCTTATGTAGTTAACTGTGTGGCAAGAAGTATAAAATGGAGATTTTGTTCATTTGCTTAAAACCTTAAAAAGTCTTTATAAAATATTCCATGTTAAACTTATCACTTTTGGGATGAACAACCATTGATATGTATGCACCAAAACTAAAACAAAATTTGCAACAGCACTTATCTCTGAAATGGTACTGCTATAGGATTCCTTTAAGTTGTAACCACCCTTATTCATTTCAGGGTTCATTTTTTCACTGTAAACTCCTTTCTGGAAGGCGCAGAGTTAGAACTGCTGACATTCTGGCTGGCACAAAGGCAAAACTTCTCATCATGGGAAAATAAGATTTAATGGACAGGATTTTAGTTTATACCCACCTTTATGATATAGCTGGTATAAGCAGTGAGGTATACTGGTCCCAATAACTGAAGAGCCATGGGTAGAGGGTTCCCTGAGAAATGTCGCTATTTTTTAGGTCAAGTAACATGAATAGCATTTGGGAATTGTCTTATAGTGATCTTATAGTGAGGCATCTGAGGGCTCATACCACCACTACCTTGATATTCTGTCTTCCTTACCTCTGTCTTCTACGGGAACTTACCTCTGCCTTCTACAGGAAAGAAAGCATGTTTGTGATGTGGTTCTGATTCCAGGCATTTTCTCTCTGGGCACCTCCTCCACATTCAGGAATGCCGTAGGGAAGCTCGACTTCCACCTGTGGTCTTTGGAATGGGTGGATGGGTTCCACAGAAAGGAGGTTTTGATTTATAATTTGACTATTAGTATGATCACTCACTTATTCGGGTTTATAGGTCATCCATTTAGAAATTAGAAATGGATCAAGTCTTAACTTTAAATATGTCTTGGGCTGTTGTGGTGGGTAAGGAGCAAAAGGCAAAATAAAATTTCTCAATCTCCTATTAAATAGGCTGTGAAACACTTATAGAGACATGAGAAAAAAGACTGTTAAAGGTCATCTGAATAAAAGATTGCATTAAAAATTTCCTCTTGGTATGGGAATTTGGAAATGACCTATTTGAGAATTTGTTTTTGCAAACCTGCAATTTAGACCTTTACGTGTCTAGATAAAAGTCCATGATCTTTCGGTGGAGGTTCTGGGTGTAGCCCTGTTAATATGATGGTGTAGCATCTGCATCTTGATAGGCCCCCTTAAATGTTGTTTGGATGTGGGGGTTTGAGTGGACACAGGACTGGGAGTTAACCTCTGAGTTCTGCTTGTGACTTTGTGCTGTGTGATCTGGGACAAGTGATTTGAGCTCCCTGAGCTTCAGATTCTTTATAAGATGAGGGGACTAGTCTACTTGAGGATCTTGTTAAAAGGCAGATTCTGGCTCAGTAGGTCTCTCTGGTGGTTTCTGATATTTTGCATTTTTAACAAGCTCCCAGGAAGAGCTGGTGCTGCCAGTCCATAAACTACAAAGGACTAGGTAACATCTAATGGCTCTTCCAGCTGTTACTTTCTGGGATTTTAGTCATTGTTTTAAATCCTGAACAAAATTACAAAATATGCTGTAATTACTAAACATTTCTCCAGTTTTTCAGAATGCCGAACACTGACAATACTATGCCTTATTATGAAGTTTCCAATCTCTGATAATGTCCCTGAAATTGAAAGTAATTTTATTGCTCCCAAGATTTTGACTTTGACAGGTTAAAAATATCAAATGTCTGGGAAAGCGTTTGAGTTAGCTCTAGCTTGTCGTCTAAAAGAATGCTTGCTTGCTTGCTCTTTGTCTGGTGCATATTGGAGAACATTTGCAATAAATAAAATTACTCTTGAAGGCTTTATGCTAATAAGGGAGCTGAGATGGGTAGACATGTGATCTCATGAGTATAAATACAGAGACAGGCAAGCTGTTGATGAATTCGTCTTTAGAGGAGGAGTCGCTGATCATTTCCTTCAGTTCTCCAGAAGGTGAGAATCAAATTGTTGTAGGACGTGTTGATAGCTATGTTACAGGTAAAGCCAGACTATGTCTATTGAATATGGATGGCTGGGGATGGGTCTTGTTTGAAAATGTTGCTACTGTTTCTTTTGGCTTTTACTTCCTCAAGAAGTCGTGATTTATGATTTGGGAGCATTGCCAGCTTGGAAATTTATAGCTGTCCTTGATCTCATGTACAAATGTCTAAATTTTTATGGTTGGCTTATAGAGTAAATCCATCTCTGTACTTTCAGCCACACCAGGGATATTAATCAGGCATATCTTCAGTGTTGAAGTGAGTTCTATACATGCCTGTGATGGACTCTGATCATATTTTTTTTCCTCTAAGAAAATGAAAATGTGGACAGGGGAAATTGAACTCTGGAAAACATACAGAATATAGCTTATAGTTGAGGGTAGTTAACTATAATGAATTTTTCACCTCCCACAGAATAAGATAATTTGTCCTTCCAAAGTGAGCTGTATTTATCTCCTCACTACAGTTGTGGATTAGACGGAAGTTTTAGAGCATCATCGTCGTCGTTATCATCATTACATTTGAATCATTTGTAACTCTTGGTTCCCCTAAATCAAACTAGGTGGGGCAAGCACAGAGCGAGTTGGGTGTAAACAATGACGATGGAACCAAAATAAATAGCCTTTGGATTTTGCTCCCACTGAGTGGAATCCATCTCTAGAATTCCAGCCCCTCTCTTCCTCTAGTAGAGCCTTACAGGAAGGAGCTTAGGCATTCTCTGCGGTGCACACTGACCCTTCTTACTGTCACCTTTTAAAGATTTTATTTTTTCCTTTTTCTCTCCAAAGCCGCCTGGTACATAGTTGTGTATTCTTAGTTGTGGGTCCTTCTAGTTGTGGCATGCGGGATGCCGCCTCAGCATGGCTTGATGAGCAGTGCCGTGTCCGCGCCCAGGATCCGAACTGGCAAAACCCTGGGCCACCAAAGCAGAGTGTGCCAACTTAACCACTCGGCCATGGGGCTGGCCCCATTACTGTCACCTTTTATTGTTGCCCTTCTTGCTGGGGGTCCTAGTGGAGGTTGACTCATGGCTTATTTAATCTTAATGTTGCTACTAGGTTGGAACTCATTTTTTATAAAAATTTTTTTTTCCTTTTTCTTTCCAAAGCCCCCTAGTACATAGTTGTATATTTTTAGTTGTGTTCCTTCTAGTTGTCGCATGTGGGATGCTGCCTCAGCATGGCTTGATGAGTGGTGCCATGTCCACACTCAGGATGTGAACCGGTGAAACCCTGGCCTGCTGAAGCAGAGTACACGAACCTAACCACTCGGCCACGGGGCCGGCCTCGGAACTCATTTTTTAAAATTGTAATTTACAGTGAACCCAAATTATAGTGTTTGAAACCAGTTATGTACTGAAGGCATTTCTGCAGTCCAAACAGATTGTCCTTTGGGAAGTACCTTAACCAGGATTATTATTAATCTTGTGCCTGTCTTTAGAGGCTTAGGTAGACCATTTTGTGTTACCCTGGGAAATTTTTTTAACCACAAAACACCATTTTTTAAGACTTTGCCCTCAGATATTTTCATTGTCTTTGACATTGAACTTGGCTTAGGAAGTAAAAAGGAATTGTTAATAATGCTTTTTCACTTCCAAATTGCTTTTGAATTTTCCAATGGTGTCCTTACATCTAAAAAATATCAGTATTAGATTTTATGCTTTGTTTTTCAAGAAATTATTTTTACTATAAATAGAGCAAGACTGTTAGCACTATCTGTGGAAAGTACTATGTGATTTTTAATAAACCATTGTTAGACATTTAGTATGACCTATACTGTTGAACTTTAAAATTCCAAATATTCTTGTTAAAAGAAGATCTAGGGGACAGTCTTACTAAGAGCAAACTTCTTTGGGTTATCAGTTGTTACTCAGAAGAATAGTTCAATGATTTCAGAGAGGAGGGTATTCTGATAAAAGCAAACTGGACTTTTCCCTCAATCTCCAGATATTTTAACATGAAAGAATAAAGATTTTATCCCAAATAATTGTATGCCTGTTTATGCCCTCTAAATCTGGATGTCTGTCAGTCTTTAAGGAGCAGTCAGATCCACTTTTGTCGTCCAGGTGAGAAGCGAACGTGCTAGCACAGGGTCATTTTTCGTCTGTAGTTTCAGATATGTTTTGGCTTTTATACTGATTAGTATATTGACCTCCAAATAATAGCAGGCTCAGTTTTTCTCTCTTAAACAGTCCCCAAGATAGACAAAAATAGCATCCACTCTTAGTTTCAAAAACATACATACTCCAAACTCTGGAAAATCCCTTCACTGCACTAATACCAACCAACACTCCTCCAGGAGTCTGTATGCTGATAGTCCCTTCCCGTCAGTGTAATTCTACCCTTCCTAGGGAAGAAAAGAGAGGACTCGCAGAACAAGGGAAGTCCTTTGTGAGAGAATTTACCTCATATTTCTGTTAAGATCACTGGACTGTTCCTGCTCTGACATTCAGCTCTTCACCAGCTTATGAAAAATTGCTTGGAGTCCTTCCAACTTTTTGTTTGTTTGTTTTTATATCCTTACTTTTGCTGCCTTCTTAGGACAGCCTAGGTCTCTTATTTTGTATTAGGACTTCACAGGATTTTTTCTCATTGGGGGTTGTTCCCTGTGTTCTGAGCTTGTGCTTATCAGACCTGTGAGTTCCAGGTCTGCCCTATCTTTGAATATCATCAGATTGAGTAATATTTTGGCTAATCCATTAATAATTCTCACACAACCTCTCACCTTGCTTACTCTGATACTTCTGAAATAGTAGATATTTTTGAAATAGGTGGGAAAGCAGTTGGTAATTGACAACTCTTCTAGGTCAGCACAACGACCAACTCATGGCCTAACCCATCTTATCTCAAATCACCCTCCATGTGCTCTCCTAGATAGAAATATGGCTCCCCCAAAAACAATATTGTTAGCATTTCTCTGAAAGAATGAAGGGTCAGAGGGAGCAGAGGAATGATTGTACCCTGTAGATAGGCCATAAGAAATTTCCTCCAGTGGCCGACCCCGTGGCCGAGTGGTTAAAGTTCGCTGCTCTGCTTCAGTGGGCCAGGGTTTCACCAGTTCAAATCCTGGGCGCGGATGTGGCACTGCTCATCAAGCCACGCTGAGGCAGCATCCCACATGCCACAACTAGAAGGACCCACAACCAAAAATACACAACTATGTACCAGGGGCTTTGGGAGAAAAAGGAAAAATAAAATCTTAAAAAAAAAAATTTCCTCGACATATTTTTATTTCTGAAGATGTATTATGTGGGTTTGCTTGATGTTACTCTTTGTTCTTTAAAAAGAAAGGCAGCTACAATCCAGCAATTAATAATTTTTTTCTTTTCAGTTTCCAAAAAAAGACTTACAGCAAAATGAATAATCCAGCTATCAAGAGACTAGGAAATCATATTATCAAATCTCCTGAAGATAAGCGAGAATATCGTGGGCTACAACTGGCCAATGGTATCAAAGTACTTCTCATCAGCGATCCCACCACGGATAAATCATCAGCAGCCCTTGATGTCCACATAGGTACAATTTAAAATGGTGAATTAAGCTTTGTTCAGTTTCATTGGCCTAATGTTGACATTTATTAGAACTCTTCATATTTGTGCAAATAAAGACCTGTAGTTACCAGTTTGATGTACGTTACTTTGCGCAGTAGCCCTGTACAGCTGTTGGTAATCTACGAGTGTCTAAGTCAAATAACCTTACATTTACCAAGGGTTATGTAAAGGTTACATACCAGCTGGGTTAGGTTGTTAGGTTCCCAGCTAAGGTGACTTAGCAGCAAGGAAATTCATCCCCATCCTTTACAGTAACAGTTCGAACGCTTTCACTTTCATTCACTTTTGGTGCACTAGGAAATGTCATATTTCCTAGATTCTTGTGTGCACATTTCTTCCACATTTAAGGCTGCTTTAATCAAGTTGCTTCTTATCTATATGTACTTTTACTGAGGCATGTTTTTCCCCCTCCCTGAAAAGCTTTTATTTAAGTCCGTGGCGTTTTAGAATTGAGGAAATAAGGTCATAACCATTATGTGTTGAACAAATAATTATTACCAAGCACAACGCAGTGTGCCTTGCAAATATCATCTAATTTGTATTCATACAACTCTCTAAGTTAGGTAGATATAGAAAAAAGTGACTGAGGCAAGACAGATAAAGTATTGTGCTCACAGTTTCACGGGTAGTAGAGCTGCTAACCCCAAACCTATGCTCTGAGCACTACGCTGTATTCTCTCCTGCATAAAACAGTGAATTCAATGCTTTCTTTCCCTGGATTGTGATTTTTGAGAAAACTAGTGTCCAGAGAGGTTAAGTCGTCTGCCCAAGATCATCAACTAATTAATGGCAAAAACTGGGGCTAGAATCTAAACAATACCATTTTAGAGCAGCCTATGCGTAACTGTCTCTGATCATTCAGTTGGAATTGTCATGCTAATATAAGTTCCAAATCATCTGTAATTTATCTGTACTCATAGCTGTCAACATAAAAAAATGATTATATGTATTTTTCTCTTCTCTTTCAGGTTCATTGTCAGATCCTCCAAATATCGCTGGCTTAAGTCATTTTTGTGAACATATGCTATTTTTGGGAACAAAGAAATACCCTAAAGAAAATGAATACAGCCAGTTTCTCAGTGAGCATGCAGGAAGTTCAAATGCCTTTACTAGTGGAGAGCATACCAATTACTATTTCGATGTTTCCCATGAACACCTAGAAGGTGCCCTAGACAGGTAATGCTGAATAGTCTACAAATGATCTAACTTGGCACACTTATCAAAGATATTTTCACAGCTTTATAGCTTAACGAGAGGTATTTTAACAGGTATTTTTCCCCCCTGTATTTTATAAAACAGAAAAACATAATGAGTGATGTTATATATTTACTTTGTGGTAGAAAAATAATGGCATGACTTCAAACGAGGCTTCAGGCCCATGAAATATTTTATTGACTATATTTTATTGACTTATAAAATTCTCTCCGAGCCTTCCCATTCTAACCGGTGTTATACATGAAGCATGTGATGAAGAATGAACTGCAATAGTGGATCTCTTTTCAGACCTACTCCTGTTCCAGAACGTTAGAACTTGAATATCCTATTCAGGATATTTTGACCTGTTTCAACCCTGGGGACATTTTGTGAAAGTGTTTTCTGGAGTGAGCTCCATGAGGCCCATTTAATTTCTTAGTTTATTTATACAGCTAACAATTTCTGATTTTTTTTTTTGTATCAGTGATTTGATTCATTATTCAAAGTGTGATTTTTCCTTGGTGAAGTTTTATAGTTTTCTGTGTTACCAAGAAGGCCTACGTAGTTCTGCAGCTTTTAAAGGAGCTGTCTGAAGTCTGACTTTATGGTTTTAGTAATTGCCAGCTTTATTTGCTTACTTATATTATTAATAGTCATATTTTTTTCTTTTAGTTCAGGTGCTAATCTTTTTTTTTTAATTAAGATTATGATAGATTACAACCTTGTGAGATTTCAGTTGTACATTATTGTTAGTCATGTTGTGGGTACACCACTTCACCCTTTATGCCCTCCCAATAGTCATATTTTTTTAAAACCTAATAGTTTGAATTTATTCCTTAGTGCAGAGAACACTAAAAAGGCAAAGGCATGGGTTCAGAATACATGACTGGGTCAAAGTAGCCTGTTTCCTACTTATTTTAGCTTGTGTTTCAATCTTTAGGCACTGGCTTTGAGATGTAATCATCTTTTATATGTATTCCCAGAGGACCTCCATTAATGAGTTCCCTGGGATCATACACTGAATTTAATTTCCTGCTTTACAAATGCTACAGCAGATGTTCATATAATAGATCTCTCTGTGATGGGGGATGCCTGTTATTTGGCTCAGAGTGAAAAAACCACTTGTGTAAGAGCATCTTTTAGAAAAAATTGATTATACTGGGTCATGATCATGACCCTTTATATGGGCCTATCCAGCTATGGTATGTAGCTGTTAGGCACTTTCCCCAGCCTGAATATATTGAGGTAGGTAAAAGAGGTTACACGTCCAGAAATACCTATTTCCATATATCTTTGATTATAGACTCCAGATAGATGGAGTTTCTCTTTGGATTGGTATGTGTGAAGTGCTTAGCACGGTATTGTATTCACTATGTGCTTGAAATAAATATCAAGTGAGGCTGCAGGGGTTAAGTTCACACATTCCACTTCGGGGGCCTGGGGTTCGCCTGTTCAGATCCCAGGTGTGGACCTACACACTGCTTATCAAGCCATGCTGTGGCAGGCGTCCCACATATAAAGTAGAGGAAGATGGGCATGGATGTTAGCTCAGGGCCAGTGTTCCTCAGCAAAAAGAGGAGGATTGGCAGCAGATGTTAGCTCAGGACTAATCTTCCTCAAAAAAAAGAAAAATCAAGTAGTGATAACAGCCTCTTTGACAGGTGGACTGTGAGGTGCAGTTGCTGAGATGTTCATAAACCCAGAAGTCTCTTAGGCCCGCTGAATAGTAGTCCCATTCAGACAGAGCCTCTGCTCTTGGCTTCATCTGAATTCTGGATCTTGTTTTTATAAGATAGGGTCTAAAATTTCTTAAGAAGAACTACCATATGAAATCATGATTTAAATTGCAACCTGATATAGGAGAGTTAATTTATTAACTAAAGGTATCTTAGTTAAACTTTGGTACTATTGTTAAAGAATCACCTCAGGGAAGGCATTTTGTTTACTGAAGTTAGAGACATGTGCCATGTTATTTGTTGAATCACTGCTTATTAAAATTTTTAAATTCTCTTAATATTTCTTAAAAGCCCATAATTATGTCTTAGTCAAACTACTGTGTCACAGGTTTTTCACTCCTTTATTTTCTTCCACTAATTAAGGTAGGTAGGTTTGTTTTTCTCCATGAGAAGAAAAAAATATTCAAATAGAGCCTTTTAAAAGTAGGTCACTTAGTTTGCCCTAAAAAACCTGAGTCTTAGTGAAATTACACCTAAAACTGTAAATTTAAGATTTATTTGGCTAAGAACCATCACCTGCCTTTTCCTTTTTTTTTGTAAGATTGGCACCTGTGCTAACAACCGTTGCCAATCTTCTTGGTTTTTTTGTTTTTTTAATTCTTCTCCCCAAATCCCCCCAGTACATAATTATATATTCTAGTTGCGGGTCCTTCTAGTTGTACTATGTGGGACGCCGCCTTAGCATAGCCCGATGGGCGGTGCCATGTCCGCGCCCAGGATTCAAACCAGTGAAACCCTGGGCCGCTGAAGCGGAGCTCACGAACTTAACCACTCGGCCATGGGGCTGGCCCCTCCTTTTTTAAATTAACCATATATGACAAGGATTTTCGTAGACTTGACAAGTTGCAAATCTTAAATAGATTGCTGCTGTCTCCATTAGTCTGCCTTGACTTTTTGGTATTGTGATATAGTGATTTATAAGAAGAAATACATATTTGGTCTTCGTCCCTGGTTCTGGCCCATAGCTCCAAAACTTTTGAAATTTCTTAAGTGAGGAGTACAATAAACGTGTCTTTGTTATGTTAATAAGGTGAGTTGGGGGAAAGCCCCTAGGTAACCTGAAGTTGGGGGCTGGTTGCCAGGGGAACCAGCCCCTGTGATTAGAGAGTGGGAACTTTCAGTTCCACCCCCAGACCTCTAAGGACGCTGGAGAGGGGCTGGAGATTGAGTCCTGTCATCAATGACCGATGATTTAGTCAATCATGCCTCGGTAATGAAGTCTCCCTAAAACCCAGAAGCTTGGAGATTTGGGGAGAGTGCCGTGCTCAAAGCGCATAGAAGCTCCGTGCCTTTCCCCACACCTTGCCTTATGCATCTCTTCCATCTAGCTGTTCCTGAGTTACATTCTTTTATAATAAACTGGTAAATCTAGTAGGTAAAATGTTTCTCTGAGGCTGTGAACTGCTCCAGCAAATTAACTGAACCCAAGGAGGAGGTTGTGGAACTTCTGATCTACTGTTCACAAGGTTGGTCAGAAGCCTAGGGGACAACCTGGACTTGCAATTGGCGTCTGAAGTTGGGGGGCAGGGGGTAGACTTGTAAAACTGAGCCCTTAACCTGTGGGATCTGATGCTATTGCCAGGTAGACAGTGTCAGAATTGAGTTGAGTTGTAGGACACCTAGCTGGTGTCAGAGAATTGCTTGATGGTGTGGAAAAAACACCTGGAAATTGGTGTCATAATCAGAGGCATTAATCTTTTTATATTTTCACTAATTATCTAACATCTCTGGGGTAGATTGACTTCTCTGAATTTATGTATGTCCAATGTTATATTTTTCTTCTGTTACTTAGAACATATATTTCTTTTTTCTTAGTAGCAATGGTAGTTCTTTCTGATTCTGTAGAATTCGTATTTCCTGTTTAAGTTTCAAACATATTTTTAAAAGGCCACTCTTAAAATAGCAGCTTTCAAATTGTTAATTATGTTTCACACCCTTAGGTTTGCACAATTTTTCCTGTGCCCCTTGTTTGATGAGAGTTGCAAAGACAGAGAGGTGAATGCAGTTGATTCAGAACATGAGAAGAATGTGATGAATGATGCTTGGAGACTCTTTCAGCTGGAAAAAGCTACCGGGAATCCCAAACACCCGTTCAGCAAATTTGGGACAGGTTTGTCAACGGCAGCTTTCGTGCATTCGTTCTCCTTGACCTCATTTAAACCCAAGGCCCCTTTGCACAGTATTGTATTTTACAGTTCAGGATAGTAGATTTCAGAACTTCTCATTTCTGCCTGCCTTATTTTTTTATAAACTCAGTGTGGAGCTGAGAAGTGGTTGTTACATCATTGTTACTCCCCACTGTTTCTTAAACCATGCCCCTGTCCTTATGGTATCTGCCTGGTTCCTATGTAGGCACCTCTATTTGTGACTCCTGACCTGAGATGAGGCTGAAGCTTAGTGCACCTAATAGTAATAATAATAGTGACCAAGTATGAAGCAAGTTTGTTGGATAACAAGGTATAGAATTGAATTCAGAGTTTAGAAACAATAAGAATGAAGTAGTTGTACTCCCTTTAACAGATGACTAGCATTTTGGCTAGTGGTTCAAAAAGAAGGATGTTAAACAAGAGTTGAGCCCTTGGCATTGGACTTTATGTGTAATACTCAGGATGATACTCTCAAAATTGTAGTAATAGTGACCTAAGCAATTATTTGGCCTCTAGAGGGTTACTCTGGTCATTCCATTAAAATAGGGATCTAAATATTTAAGGAGCAGAGGAGTTAGAGCTGTGAATAGATAATAACCAGTATTTCAAAGGGAGAAGATAATAGATGCTTTTATTCTGAAGTCTACCTTCCAAATAGAAGAGTATCTCCAAAGCTCACTTCAAGGCTTGTTGAATTCTCCTGCTCTCATCACCTCCACCTCTACTCATCCAGATGTACAGCATCTGCTTCGGAGATGCTATATAGGAAACAGAACACACAGGGTCCCTGCTCTCCAAGTGCCGCCATCTCCTGGAAGGAGATTAGAGGTTAGAGGGCACGACAGGGAGTAGAATAAAATGTGGAGATTCTTGATTTCATAATTGTAACTTTTTCTTTATTCAATTTTTCATTAAAAAGTACATTTAATTTAAATATTTAAGCAGTACAAAAGTGTTTAAAGTAAAAAAAAAGCAAAAACAAGAAGTCTCCCTTTTCCTCATCTATTTCTGCTAGTCCCACACACCAGATGTAATCATTAACAGGTTGCTGTGATTTTAAAATCCTGCTTTGGGGATTATAAAATTACATGAAAATAATAGATCGTTTAGTACACTTACAACTTTTTGCTTATAAGTTAATTTGGGGGACTTACTTTTAAGACTGTAAAGTTAGCTTTCTTTCATTTTGGATATCATTCTGATATATCCAACAGCAGCTAGGGAATTAACATAGCCTGACAGAATCAGAAAGAGTTTTTAAAAATTGCAGTTAGAAGCAGCAATATTGTATTCTTCAGACTCACAGTACTTGGCATTCAGTATCAGCATCATTGCTAAGATGATTGTGGTCCCTACAATATCTGTGTAATGCTGAGTTGTTTGAAAAGCGGCTTTCATAGAGAACATCAGCATATGTAGGATATCAAAAAGGGAACGTGAGGATTAGAAAGCAAATGTCAGAATCATTAGATCCACATGATTGTTGTCCTTTAAGGAGCCGCTTTGATAGGTTAGATGCCTGGGCCAGCACTGCTGCTGTTGTGCAGAGCGTGGTGGAGCGCCTCTTCAGGAGTTGCCCTCCTTTACACAGCCTCACTGGTGACAGGTCATGATCAGCATAATCAGGAAGCAGGCTCAAATCTTCCGGAAATAAATCCAATGAATAACGTGAGTGATATTACTTCTGGTCACAAGTGAAGAATAATCTTAAAATGTCCTAGAAGAGGGTTTCAGGAGTGATGGGCAGAGAGAAACACTGAATGGTCAGGTATGTGTGAGTGGTGTTTGAGGGCATGTTTGTTGTTATAACCACTGACGAGTCTAGGCAGTTAGTGAGCAAAGTATGAGGAAATATAAACAGCTCACAGATGAGTGAAAATATGATATGTATAAATAATGCGAATGTCAGGTTACCTTCTGATTTGGGGAATATAAACTAATGTTGAACTTTTTGGAGTAGAGGTCCTGTCCATTTTTAAGGTCACAGATACATTTGAAAATATGACAAAAGCTGTGTAGCCTAGCCCCAGATATTACACATACATAAAATTTTGCAGAAGTGATCCTTGAATCCTTGTCAGTAATTCATACTTAATTTACATCTGTTATTTTTGAGTGACTTCAGATGTTTCTGTGAACATGGACCATTTTGTCCATCAAGGGATTATGATTTATTATTTTAATATTAATATTTAAAATATTAAAATATTATTTAAGTAATAATATTTTGCTATAATTTATTATAATATTTAAATTTGCTATAATATTATTTAAATAATAATATCAGGAAAAGCTGGGTATTTTTAAATGAACAGAAAACAAGTGTTGTGTTATTTATTTTTGAGAAAACCTTAAGATGTTTGTCCTTTTCACTGGTTTTTCATGCTTCAAAAACAGTATAGAGGGGGGCAGCCTGGTGGTGCAGTGGTTAAGTTTGCATGTTCCACTTCGGTGGCCCAGGGCTCACTAGTTTGGATCCTGGGTGCCAGCCTATGCACTGCTTATCAAGCCATGCTGTGGCAGGTGCCCCACATGTAAAGTAGAGGAAGATGGGCATGGATGTTAGCTCAGGGCCAGTCTTCCTCAGCAAAAAGAGGAGGATTGGCAGCAGATGTTAGCTCAGGGCTAACCTTCCTAAAAATATATATATATATATATATATATGTATATAGAGAATAGTACAGTGGCTTACAAACTTTTTTTATACAATCCAGTAAGAACCATATTTTACTTAGCAGCTCAGAGCACATATATGTGTGTTTGTGTAAACAGCTGAGACAAAAGTTTTACCAAACAATATCTATCTTACATCTTGGTTTGTAGTCTGGTAACCTCTTGTTGTATTGTTTCTTTAAAAAAATTCTAGTCTGCCAATATATTAAATTTATTTCATTAAATCAAATGCATGGGTTCACAGTTTAAATAATGCCAAGTGATAAGCAGTCATTTTAGTAGAGTCAGAAAAACTTTTTTTTGGTAAAACTCAAAGTTTTATTTGGTAAAACTCAGCACTCATTCATGAACAAAACAAAAAGCTCTTGAGCTGATAAAAACCTGTGTCAAACATGATGATTAATGGTGAAGTTTCAAAAAGATTTCCACTGAAAGGCAAAAACAAAACTAGAATACCCTCTAAGCACTTTTTTGGTCTGCCCTACTATATATATACTAATCATTGCAGTAAGTCAAGGGAAAAATGTAGTATGTAAGAGGTAGAAAGAAAGCAAAAGAACCTTTCTTATTTCCACATTGTATGATTGCGTAAAAATATTCAAGAAAATCTTCCAATCACCCATTAGAAGTAAGATAATTCACCAAGGTTGCCAAAATAAGAGAAACTCACTAAAATTGCATTCTTGTATCAGTAGTAGTCAATTAGAAAAATGCTTCAGGAAAAATGATTTAATTCACAATATAAAAATAGCTATAAGGTATTGAGAAATGAATCTAACAAAAGAACAAGAAATACATAATGGTTATAAAAGAATGCCTGAGTAAATGGGGAGATAAGTCATGTTCATGAATGGGTAAACTCAATATCACACAGGTAAATTCACCCCAAATTGATCTAAATTCAATGCACTGCCAGTTGAAAGCCCTGGAAGTTTTTTTAGGAACTTGATAATCTGATTATAAAATTAATAAGAAAGAGTAAAGGGCCAAGAATATCTAAGATAATTTTGAAGAACAACAAAACAGGGACAGCTTCTTTGAACTTAGAACTAAAGTTCTAGTTGTTCCAGTAGTGGAATTGGTGCAAGGATACACAAAGATAACAGAACAGATTATAGATCCTAGAAACGTATCCACAAATATGTGGAAACTTGACATAAGCCAGAGAGGTACATTACAAATGAGTAAGGAAAGGATGGACTTTTCAATAACTGGTGCAGGGACAATTAGGTATCCATGTAGAAATAAGAAAAATTAGATCTCATCTTACACTATGCACAAAAATAAATTTCAGGTCAATTAGACCTAATTATAAAAGAAAACTTTACAACATTTAGAAGAAGATATAGGAAAGGGTTTTCTATCTTAAGATAGGAAAACATTCTTAAGCACACAAAGCACAAATCATATCTTTTAGAGATAAAGACAAACCGTAGGTTTAAAGATAAATTTGACTTCATTAAAATTTAAAATTTCTGTTCAATAGAGACACAAAAAAGACAAGCTGCATACCCAGTGAAGATATTTGCAAAGCATATAACAGATGAAAACTTCTACAAGTAAATAACTAAAGGAAAAAACAGCTCACTAGAGAAATAGGCAAAGGATATGAATATGGAATTCACAGAAGAGGATATTTGAATGGCCAGTAAACATAGGAAAGATGCTCAACTTACTAGTAATCAGGGAAATACAAAATAAAACAATAATGAGGTACCATTTCACACCTGTCAGGTTGGCAACAGTTGAAAGTCAGACACAGCTAAGTATTGTGTTGGTGAGGATGTAGAAGAACAGAACCTCATACCCTGTTGGTGGGAAAATAAATTGGTTCATCTACCTTGTAAAGCAATTTGGCAATATCTCATAAAGTGATGCCTATGCCCTTTGACCCAGGGAATCCACTTCTTGACATAGACCCTAGAGAGAAACACCTCTAGCAGATGTGCATGAGAAACAGATAAAAAAATGTTCATGAAACATTTTTTGAACTAGTGAAAAATAGGAAATGACTTAAATGTCAACAGTTGAGTAAATTAAGTACATTTTTGTGTGTTCATACAGTGGAATATTCTCGAGCAGTTAAAATGAGCCAGAACTCATGTATCAAACTAGATAAAGAGCAAAATATTTTGTGCAAAATATAGGTTGCAGAATATGTTTAGTATGATAGCTTTCTATAAAATTTGAAGACAGGCAAAACAGTACATATAGCATATTGTTAATGTCTATGTATGTATATAATATAGTATAAAATATGCACAAGAATGACTAAATTTTGATTAGTATCCTTGGGAAGAGAGACAGAGAGAGAGAAAGGGAAGAGACTTTAGCTCTGACCTTAATGTTTTATTACTGGGGGAGGGAATTTGTAACAAATATGGCAAAATGTGAAGAGTGAGGAGTGACATCAGCATCATGGCAGAGTGAGTTGTTCCGTTTATCTCTCCCCTCTAACTTACAACCAGTCAGACATCCATTGACTAACAAAGGGCTCCCTCAATAGCACACCAGAACGCCAGAGAGATCCCAATGGTGACGTCTGAGACTACAGTGACATCATAAGCAGCAAGACACCAGCAACGTCAGAGGCACAAGCAGCACAAGGAGGGCACTGATGACACCTCTAGCAGAGCCCAGTGAAGGGTGGAAAGTGCAGGCTCTCAAATACAATCAGAAGCAGCTCAGAACCAAAGTAAGCAAAGCTGTACCCAAATAAGAAAGGTGTTTACCACCACAAATGTGTCAGCAGAGGATCACCTCATCCAATACTGTGAAGAACGGCAGTAACACTGCAGAACAGAAAGAAAATGACAGCTCTACAGAAACCAAACTTGAAGTCACAGAAGATTGCACTGTAACTGACAGAGAATTCAAAAATAGCTGTAATAAAGAAACTCAATGAATTACAAGAACACTCAGAGTTTTCATGAGTTCAATGAGCTCATGAATAAAATTAATGAACAGAAGGAGTACTTCACCAAAGAGATTGAAACTCTGAAAAAAAACCAAACTGGAGTTCTGGAGATGAACAACACAATGAGGTGAAAAATAAAGTAGAAAGCATTGAAAATAGAGCTGACCATATGGAAGAAAGAATTAATGAGCTCGAAGATAGAAATCTAGAACAGTTCAGGTGGGAGTGGAGAGAGAATTAAGATTTTTTTTAAATGAAGAAATTCTATGAGAAATATCTGACTCAATTAGAAAAAGCAACATAGGATAATAGGTAGCCCAGAAGGAGAAGAGAGGGAAGGAACAGAGTGCCCATTCAAAGAAATAATAGCTGAGAACTCCACAAACCTGGGGAAGGAACTGCATATACAAGTATATGAAGCTAATAGAACTCCTAATTATCTCAATGCAAAAAGACCTTCTCCAAGGCATATAATATTAAAACTGTCAAAAGTCAATGACAAAGAAAGAATATAAGCGTGACCAGAGAGAAAACACCTTACAAAGGAACCCCCAGCAGGTTATCAGCAGATTTCTCAGCAGAAACTATACAGGCTAGGAGAAAGTAGAATGATAGTTTTGTCTTTCAATATTCAAACATATCAGCCAAGAATACTCTCCAGCAAAGTATCCTTCAGATATGAAGGAGAAATAAAAGCTTTGCAAGACAAACAAAAGCTGAGGGAGTTCATTGCCACTACCTGCCTTGTAAGAAATGTTAAAAGGAACCCCCCTACCTGAAACAAAAAGGCAAAGGTTTACAAAGCTTTGAGCAAGGAGATAAACAGAGTCAGAAAATTGCAACTCTACCAGAATAGGTTAGTAAACATTTAATTATAGCATAAAGACTAAAGGGAGAGAAAGGCATCCAAAATAATTATAACTACTTGAGTTTGGTCACAAGCTCACAACACAAAAAAGCATAATTTGTGGTAACAAAAACATAGAAAGGGAAAAGGAAGAGGACAGAACCTGCATAAGCTAATGGAGATAAGATGCTATCAGCAAAACAAGGACTGTCTCATCTGTGAGATCTTTTGTACAAACCTCATGGTAACCACTAAACAGAAAATCAGAGCAGAGTCACAAATCATAAACAGAGAAAACTGAGAAAAACGTCACAGAAAACCACCAAACTCCAATGGCAGACAAAAATACAAGAAAAAGAATCAGTGGAAAAATAGGACAAGCAGAAAACAAAAGATAAAATGGCAGTATTACCTGAAGAATCCACCAGAAAATGATTAGAGGGGCTGGCCCTATTGCCTAGTGGTTAAGTTCACACATTCCGCTTCGGCAGCCCAGGGTTTGCAGATTGGGATCCTGGGTGCAGCCTAGCACTGCTTGTCAAACCATGCTATGGTGGTATCCCATATGTAAAATAGAGCAAGATTGGCACAGATGCTAGCTCAGTGACAATCTTTCCCCAGCAAAAAGAGGAAGATTGGCAACAGATGTTAGCTTGGGGCCAATCTTCTTCACACACATACAAAAAATTTTAAAAATTAAAAATAATTAATGAATAAAGTTGCAGAGTAAAAAATCAACATACAAAAACCAGTTGCATGTCTATATACTAACAATGAGCTAGCAGAAAGAGAAATCAAGAATACAATCCTGTTTACAGTCACAACGAAAAGAATAAAATACCTAGGAATAAATTCAACCAAGGAAGTGAAAAACTATATACTGAAAACTATAAGACATTATTGAAAGAAATTGAAGAAGACATAAGGAAATGGAAAGATATTCTGTGCTCATGGATTGGAAGAATAAACATAGTTAAAATGTCCATAATACCAAGCCAGCCCTGATGGCCTAGTGGTTAAAATTTGACACTGTCACCACTTTAGTGGCCCAGGATTGTTTTCCCGCTCGTGGAACCACACCATCCATCTGTCAGTTGCCATGCTGTGGCGGTGGCTTGCCTAGAAGAAATAGAATGACTTACAGCCAGGATATACAACCATGTACTGGGGCTTTAGGGAGCAGGGGGGGAAAAAGGAAGATTGGCAACACATGTTAGCTCAGGGCAAATCCTTCCCAGTGGGGTGGGAGTGGGGGTCCATATTAGCTAAAGCAGTCTACAAATTCAATGCAATCCCAATCAGAATCCTAACATTTTTCACGGAACTAGAACAAAGAATCCTCAAACTTTTATGGAACAACAGAAGACCCTGAAGAGCCAAAGCAATCCTGAGAAAAAAGAACAAAGCTGGAGGCATCACAATCCCTGACTTCAAAATGTACTACAAAGCTATAGTAATCAAAACAGCATGGTACTGGCAGAAAAACAAACACACAGATCAATGGAACAGAATTGAGAGCCCAGAAATAAAACCATACATCCATGGACAGCTAATCTTCAACAAAGGAGCCAAGAACATACAATGGAGAAAGGAAAGTCTCTTCAGTAAATGGTATTGGGAAAACTGGACTACCACCCGTGAAAGAATGAAAGTAGACCATTGTCTTATACCATACACTAAAATTAACTCAAAATGGATTAAAGACTTAAATGTAAAACCTGAAACCGTGAAACTCCTGGAAGAAAACATAGGCAGTACACTCTTTGACATCAGTCTTAGCAGCATATTTTGAATACCATGTCTCCTGAGGTGAGAGAAACAAAAGAAAAAATTAACAAATGGGACTATATTAAACTGAAAAGCTTCTACACAGCAAAGGAAACCATGAACAAAACGAAAAGACAGTCCACAAACTGGGAGAAAATATTTGCAAATCATATATTCAATAAGGGATTAATTTCCAAAATATATAAAGAAGTCATACAACTCAACAACAAAAAAACGAACAACCTGATCAAAAAATGGGCAGAGGATATGAACAGACATTTTTCCAAAAATATATGCAGATGGCCAAGAGACACTTGAAGAGATGTTCAACATCACTAATTATTAGGTAACTCCAAGTCAAAACTACAATGAAATATCACCTCACACTCATCAGAATGGCTATTATTAAAAAGACAAGAAATAACAAGTGTTAGAGAGGCTCTGGGGAAAAGGGAACCCTCACACACTGCTGGTGGGAATGCGAACTTGTGCAGCCACTATGGAAGACAGTATGGAGATTTCTCAAAAAATTAAAAATAGAAATACCATATGATCCAGCAATTCCACTTCTAGGTATTTATCCAAAGAACATGAAAATATTAATTCAAAAAGATACATGCAGTTCTTTGTTCATTGCAGCATTATTCACAATAGCCAAGACTTGGAAGCAACCTAGGTGCCCATCAACAGATGAATGGATAAAGAGTAATGATATGTATATATACAATGCAATACTACTCAGCCATAAAAAAGATAAATCCTGCCATTTGCAACAACATGGATGGACCTTGAGAGTATTATGCTAAGCGAAATAAGTCAGACAGAGAAAGACAAATATTGTATGATTTCACTGGCATGTGGAAGACAAACACACACACAGAGAAGGAGACTAGATTGGTGGTTACCAGGGGGAAAGGAGGTGGGGGGGAGGGCAAAAGGAGTAAAGGGGCTCATATGTGTGGCAACAGATGGAAACTAGACTTTTGGTGGTGAGCATGATGCAGTCTATACAGAAGCCTAAATATAATGATGTACACGTGAAATTTACACAATGTTATAAACCAGTGTGACCTCAATAAAATAATTAACAAAAAAACTGGGGGCTTGAAAGTTAAAAAACAATGTGAAGAGTGATAAAACTGGGTGGTTAGTAGATAAGTGTTAATTTTGTACTTCTGTATTAAAATATTTCACAATTTTAAAATTGAAAGAGAAATGTGAAATATTTCTTGTTCCTGCTTATCTAACAAAAATGGGAAAATGAAATACTGAAAGGGTGACACTTTTCAAGATAAGCAAGAGAGAGCACACTTCTGTGTGTAAGTGAGGACTCTCTGTGTCTTTACTACTTAAGTATGTCTGTGTCAAAGAAACATGTAGGTTACCTGTCTTTTTCTATTAAACATTCGATTTTGCAAACCTTTGTCTGACAAAATGGGACAAGCCCTCAAATTGCTCTTCTTCCTCCTGTGTCTTGGGTTCCATCATCAGATCTCACATTCTCAAACTGACATCTGGCAATCGTTTTTCTGTTTTGAGTCATTGACTTTGTTTGAAAGTTGTTTTCATAGATAGTCTGTGCTAAGTCTGTCTCCACACATATGTCTTCATTAAATCCTTGTATGATTCTCCTAGCCTCAGACTTCAACCAGGAATCCCACCTCCATTAGCATATTCCCAAGTGGTTTAAAATTTGGCCTCTAAAGTTGGACACTAGTGGGTTTGACTGTTCTCCCAGTGGCCAGCTGAGAGACTCTGGGCAAGTTTCTCAACTTCTGTAAGCCTGTTTCCTCCCGTGTCAGGTTGATGTGAGAATTAAAGGAGGTTGTGCATGTGAAGTAGTTAGCAAAAAGTGTGGCCATAATAGTGCTCAATAACTGATAGTAGCCTTTATAATAACGATATAATAGCAGATTGGTAGCTGTGAAAGACATAGAAACTTTGAAAAGGTCCTTGTCATGAAGGGTGAGGTGGCCAGTCACAGGCTGCTTGAAGAGCCAGTGGGTTTCATGAACTGATTATGGGGCAGTATGTTATTAGAGAAGTGTCATTCTCTTCTTGAACTGAACCCATGGTTGGTGTCCACATTGGCTTTTTCCCTTCATGTATTATTCACATACACCTTTAGTTTTAGGTCCATAGTTCCTGATAATTTGGATGTCTTTTCTCTGCCCTGTTGCCTTTTTTTTCCTTTGCCTTTACATGGAATAAAAACAGGAGCAATTGAATTTTTAAGGGTAGTTTGGAACAGGAAAGGATAAAACTTAATTCTCGTTATTCTTTAGTGATGTGTTTCTCGTGAACATAACCCCACAGTCACCATGGGAGCAACTGGGTTTAGTCAGCTGGGAAGGAAATAAAAGGAAGTCAAGATGTGGGTGAGGGAAACAGAACAGGTGGAATGAAAGGCGAAGTGGGAGGGCACGTGGAAATAGAGGGTGGTGCTGCATTTCAGATGTGGGTGACGTTTTTCTTACTTCATTGTTTACTCTAGGATGCTTTGTAGCATGGGCTGTAGGATTATAAGAGTCTGAGTAGGTTGTTATAAGTGAGGCCAAATGATCTCTCTTTCTCTCTCAATTGACAAGTATTTTTTTAAAGTCCCCCGACATGTAAAATGCCTTAGAAAATGTGAAGAAGTATAATCGATGTCTTTGCATTCAGGGTGCTTATAGTTAGTTGGAGAGGCAAGGCAAACCCAGGATTTCGTTGAAGTATAATCTCAAGTTTGATTTTTCAGGATCTTTATCTCTTTCTCTTCCTCCTCCTTCTTGCTAATTTTTATTGAGTGCTGTGTTCAGCACTTTGCCGGGATTACTTAATTCTCACAATATCTCCAATAGGTACGTGCTCTTATTATTTCCATCTTACAGATGAGTAAACTAAGGCTTAAGAGAAGGTAATTAAGTTGCTTGGGGTCACTCAGCTTTTAAGTGCTGGAGCCAGGATCTGAACCCAGATCTGGTGCTTTTAACCACTGTTCTGTTCTGCCTGCTTTAGGGTTGCCAGAATTAAATTCTCTGGGATCTCAGAGGAGTTGCAAATTGAATTCTCCTGAAGGGTGGTTAGGATTTTCTTAAGCAGAAGGAAGAGCCAGATTGCATCTTTGGGAATGTAATTTAACATATTCCTCTGTCCTCTGTATCTCCACAAATTGGCAATTGGATATAGAGGTTTGATCATCAGATTCATGTTTGACTTTTCTTGGACAAGGCTTCATAGGTGCTCATGTGTTCTTCCATCAGGGGCGCATAATGTCTAGTTTTCTATTTATGATGTTGCAACCATTGATCTTCGATGCATCACCTGTCTAATTCTAATTCTGTTATTCCTTCTCATATTGATTAGCTTGACTACTGCTAAAAAAAGAAAATCTCTTCTACTATCTGGCTACCCAGTGGTACAGTTATTATAGGAAAGGCAGGACAAATGTTTGACTCATTCCCTTCATTTACCAGTTTTCAAAATATTGAGTTGGTTCCCTAGCATCCATGAATGATGACTAATTTTTTTTTTTAGTATCACGATCAACTCATGGATATAAAAATATTTAATGTTTCAGCCTACTTAGTCATTTATTATTCCCTAAATTTTTCCATGGATTTTGTTATTGTCTTTTTCGTTTTTTCTTTGCTAGGAAATGTGTCAATGGAAAACTAGAAATTTACTGAAAGCTAGAACTGGATTAATCAACTGTACATGCCTTATGGCATTTAAGAGGTTTTCACTTCAATTCCTTCTCTCTCATAACTCACATCTTGTACTTGCATGTACTTACCTAGCTGTAAAAGAGTTGTCCTTTCTAATTTTATAGGAAAATTCTTAATCTCAAAAAGCTTTAGTCTCTTCCAGGATTTTTAGAAGATTGATACAGTGAGAAGAAAGAGTTTTTTTTTTTAAAAGAGCATTTTTTTTTAAATATTTTATTTTATTTTTTTCTTTTTCTCCCCAAAGCCCCCCGATACGTAGTTGTATATTCCTTGTTGGGGGTCCTTCTAGTTGTGGCATGTGGGATGCTGCCTCAGCGTGGTTTGATGAGCAGTGCCATGTCCACGCGCAGGCTTCGAACCAACAAAACACTGGGCCACCTGCAGCAGAGAGCAAGAACTTAACCACTCAGCCATGGGGCCAGCCCCAAGAAAGAGATTTTTTTTAAAAAAGTTCGTAATAATTCCAAGTAACTAACCGCATATGTATTAATCTAACCTTAAGAATCTTGGGTTTTCAGAGAACGTTTAAGATTTTTCAGGGTTATGACTATCAAGTTGACTTTTCTCTGAGAACCTTATCGGACATGCAGTTGGAGACAGCTCTAGTTTCTTAAACAGATTTCTAAAACTTCACCCTCACTCCTTCCCACAGAGTGTAAGAAATATATAGCTGGCTTCAGAATTTTCCCAGAAAATGAATTCTATTTCCTTGAAAATTAGCATTCTTATACATTAGTATTGTTTGTAAATGTTTTTTAAAAAATAGAATTTAAAGTAGGTGTTAGTATGGAAATATAAAATAGCATTTACTGAACTTTACAATTTACAAAACCTTCCTCATATCCATTATCACTTTCGTAAGCTTCTCAACAACCCAAGTTCGTATTAAGTGCTTATTATCTGATAGATGCTGCACCGAGCCATAGCACAGATTATTCGTTTAATCCTCACAGTGGTCCTGTGAGTTGGTTCTCTTATTATTCTTATTTACAAATAAGGAAACTGGGGCTCGGAGAGGTGAAGAAGCTCACCTGTGTCTCACAGCTAGGAAAGGAAGGGGTCAGGAGGTGAGCCCTTGCTCTGAACAACGGGGCGTGTATCCATATTACCCCTATTTTACAGATAAGATAAACGACCCCTTGGAGATATTTGGAGACTTTTCCAAGGTTGCATGATAGAGTCAGGACAAGAAATCCTGAAACTCCCAACTGCCAAGCCACTGCTCTCTCTCTCTCTGCTCTTTCCCGGCAGGCCCAGAGTGGAAGGGCCCCAGCAGGCCAGCACCCCGACACCCTCAGTCTCCTGCTGGAGCTGACTCTAATGGTGACAGAGCCAGAAAGGCAGGATTCACGATTTTGGTAGCATTTTAATTTGTTGTAAATAATCCAGCTGAGTTAGAACTAAATTACGGCACTTAGGTGTCTAGAGACTACACTGGTGTTTGTTATCCCAGCCATATTCACATTTCCTCCACACGTGGATTCTTAGGCAGAGGAAAGTCACCTGGACCATTTACTGAGCTAGCTTTCCTACTTCAGCCCACAGTTTTTATGGTACACTCAGAAGCCAGAAGTCCCTCCCACAATTCAAATCATAGCATTAGTAGCTGCTGTTTATTGTGTGTTTGTTTTCTGCGATATGTCAAGTATAGTGTTAAATACTTTAACATTTTTTATAAATTTATTATTTGTTGTCAAAGAGATAGGTAGAAAAGCATTTGTCAGATCATTCTCTACACACTACTTGAAAAAACAGAACATTACAAATATAGTTTGAGCATCTGATGTAACTTCTCCAATTGCGTTTTCCTCCCTACCTGAGAGAGAACCACTATCTTCAGTTTGGTGATTATCGTTCCCATGCTGCTACTTTTTTTTGCTGAGGAAGATTAGCCCTGAGCTAACATCTGAGCCAGTGTTTCTCTACTTTATATGTCAGTTGCTGCTACAGCATGGCTGGTGAGTGGTGTAGGTCCACACCTGGGATCTGAACCCACAAACCCAGGCCACCAAAGCGGAGCATGCCAAACTTAACCACTACACCGCAGGGCTGGCCCCTCCATTCTTCTTTATAAAAGCATTGCTAGTCATGTATTTACCTCTAAGCAACATATTGTATCGTTTTTTAAGCTACATAAAAATGGTATTTTATTGTGAGTGATCTCTGCCACTGGTAGCTTTTCCTTCAATGTTATGTTGTTTGTAAGAGTTATCCTTATTGGTGAGTATACCTCTGATAAATTTTTTATTTTTATTTTTGCTGCTATTTGAAAACTTCATTGAATGCATGTACCATTATTTATCCATTTTCCTATTAAGGAAACAGTGCTGCTATCTGTGAGCATTCTCCTACGTGTTTCCTTGTACACAGAGTTCTCTAGGGTAGGAGTGGAATTCTAGGAGTGGAATTACTGAGTTATAGTAGGCTATGTACATCTTCAGATTCAGCAGATATGCCAGACTGTTTCCTCTGGTGGTTGGTTCAATAACACTCTCTCATGCAGCGTCTGAGTTCTCATTTCTCCACACCCTAAACAGCACTTGGTGTCATCAGACTTTCTGTTCTATTTATTGGATGCTAAATATTAGTCTTATGCGTTTTCAAGTGTATTTTTTTTCTCTAATTTGATGTGAGCCTACCACTGTCAAGGTAGGAGATTGAGCCTAAGAGAATTAGTAAAGTAACTTGTTCAAGGTCATGCCACCAGAAGATGGATAGCGTGGATGGCTCTGCCAATACCAATGCCAGTGCCTGTTCCTCTGCACCTCCCTACCTGGGGATCCTGGCGCTGACAGTAACAGAGTCCACTCAGTAATTTAAGGACTGATTTTGGAATTCCGTGCTTTATGTCCTACTTTTCCTTTCATTTCCTCATCTAGCTGTTTCTTGAGAACTTCCACCAGCTAGCTTTCCTGTTTTTAGAAAACTCTTTTAAAGGATTTGTTATAAAAGGGTTAGTAAACTGAATAGCAAGCCTGACTCTTCTGCCCATTTGTATCTAGTATCCATGTTTCTCTGTCATGTATTGAGAGCTGACTATCCTGACCCCAGGAGAGTCATAGGGGAGAACCTTTTTTTCTTTCTAATACAGGAGCTTCTAAGGATACGCAACTGCCATTCTTGGCTGTGTTCCCAAATGGACCACAGTTTCCTTCTGTCATCATGTATTAGAAAGACTGAAAACATCTAGGCAGCAAAGAAATGAATAGGTAGATTCATAGAATAGTATCTATTTGCGGCTATAAGCTACTTTCAGAACAAAAGTGATTGAGCCTCTGTTTAGCAGTTTGACCAGAGATCCAGTATCATTAGAGTTTTGTAGCTTAGGTGAACCAGGTTGCTGTTGACGGTGGTTCTTTTAGCTCATTTTCCTTTTAAGTTTTTGTTGAAGTATAGTAAATATATAGAAATGTGTGTGTGGCTCGTATAAATTGTTGTTTTTACTTTTCCTGCTATTTGAAGAATCAGCTGAATGAATGAATGAATGTATTTCTATTATTTATGTACGATTTTGAATTTTCAAAAACTGAGCACACCATGGAACCAGCACCAGGTCAAGAAATCAAACATTGCCAGCACCTCACTAGTCCTCTTTGTATCCCTTTGTAGTCACTATCCACCCAGCCAAGGGTAACCTCTGTTCTGACTTCTCATACCCAGATTAGTTTTGCCTGCTTTTATGCTTTATTAAATGAAATGATACAATGTATACTCTTTTTGTGTCTGTCTTCTCTCATTCAACCTTAAAGTTGTGAAGTTCATCCATACTATTGCATATAAACAGTGGATTATTCATTCTCTTTGCTGTGTAGTATTCTGTTGTAGTCCTTTGGCTCATTTTAATATAGTGTTGTCAGTATTTTGCCAGTGATCCATGTTTTAGTGTGTTTGGGGTCTGTCCCTGCCTTATCTCTGTGTTTTAAAATAGACCTAAAGATAAAGGGTAGGGATTAGAATGGTAAGGTATTCAGATATATTAAAATCAAAGCAGAATGAACTATGGCCGGTCAACCTGAAAGAATTTGAAGTTCTAGATGAAGGTCGTAGTCTTGGTCTTTGTAAGTTTGGATTTGAGATTTTTGTTTAGCCAGAATATTGACCAGATTGTGAATAGGCAAATCAGATCACATTTAGACTAAAAATCTCATTTCTATCTAACACATTTATAGTCTGTTGAAATCAAACTTAATTTCTCCACTTTGGTGTCCCGGTGTGTCGATCTTGGTTCACAAATTATAGGAATCGGAGCCTGTCAGTGTAAATGACTAAGGAGGCGATGAAGACTAGTCCCTCTGGAACTGAGGCTTTTAGAATCTTCATTTAGTAGAAAAGGGAGGCACCATCAATATTCAGGTTTCACTTTAATATGAGATATGAGAGAACTTCAAATCATTACCCAGCAAAAAGCTGTTTTTTTTTTTTTTTCCTGAGGAGCTGGGACTCTGGGTACCTTTAAGAGCACCTGAATCCCTCAGGTAGAGTGAGGGCATGTCTCAGGACCCCAGGTAGGGCAGATCTGGAATTTAACTGGATCTTTCATGAGAAACTGAGGACTAGTTAAGAACCTGGAAACTTGACTGACAGGCTAGTGCTAGTGAATATGAGTACATTTGATTGCTTTGTTACCAGAAAAAGGTTAATGAGTACTTGCTAGGCTCTTTTCTTGCACAGACTCTCCACTAGACCTGTTGATTCAAACCTTCTGGGCCGTGAATGCTCAGGGTGCCATGCAGCTCTACAAGGCTGATGACTGGGTCTGAGAACGCCATCTGGTGCCTCTCTCTAGATAGCCAGTTTAGTGAAAGTGACTCTCCCAGTGCCAGTTCATCGGCCGTTATAATAACCCAAGGTGGAAAAAACCACATCAGGAGTATGTTCTGTCACAGTTTCATCTCTTCAGATGAAAGACAGGAGCCCATTTAGTAGTGTAAGCAGGAACAATAATTAAAGTTATATATACTAGGATTTTAGAGTATTTTTAGTCAAGATACCATTTTTGGAGAGACATCAATTATTGAAATTCCATCTCCCTGTCTGTAAATTGCAAGATCTTTATTAGAAAGGTAATACTTAGAGAGTTTGACTATTTGCGTTTGACATGCATATTTTTTCCTAATGGAATTAGTTATTAAATTTCATAAGAGATCTCATAGTGGTATACTATATTCATCACTTGAGACTTATAAAAATAGCATTGCATCCTATTTTTACCAGTGTAGATCAAATCCATGAGAATTCACATCACAAATTTAATGCTTCAGCCAGGAATAGTACATTTCTTTCCGCAAGTAACTTGGCAAGTTCCAAAAAGATCCCTCAGTGACTATGTTCAATTAATTATGGAGCACTTAGGGAATTGAAAATTAAAGTAAATGTGAATGGAGGCCATGTGGATCTCATTTTGTCTTGTAAGAGCTCATAATACCTACTATCTTATAAGGATTTTAAGAAGTATAATGTTTATAAAGCAATCTAAGTTCCTGAGGGAGAACTCTCTAGTTTAAAATGTTACTGGTTTGTACTATACTGTCCTGTTTGTCCACCTTACATTCAGACATACTCCACTAGTCATTATGTGGGTTAGTTTGAACTCTGTTTTGTAAGTTCACCCTAGAGCAATGTCAGTAATAATTACAAACCTGTAAAGTCCACATAATTTGCTTTTTCTGAGAAATATTTTTCCTCTCTTTCAGGTAACAAATATACTCTAGAGACCAGACCAAACCAAGAAGGCATTGATGTAAGACAGGAGCTATTGAAATTCCATTCTACTTATTATTCATCCAACTTAATGGCTATTTGTGTTTTAGGTCGAGGTAAGAAACCTTAAAATTTTTTCATAGAATTGGATAATGTAAGTTTTCCGTTTTGGCTCTTTCAAAGTGTTGGAAGAAGGATATAAGATGGAGCCTTTTATCTGATCAGAGGCTTTTGAAAATGATCTCCTTACTGGAGAATATGTGGAGAGGTTTGTTTTTAACTCCCTGTGTTCTAAAAAGCTTAGGAGATTTTAAATGGAGACCTGAGGAAAATATAAATTAACAGTAGGTGCTCTAAGCTTGTAAAAATAAGGAAAGGAAGTATAAAGGGAAAGATTGACAGTTGTGACCTTAAAACAGTTCAAAAAAATGGGAAAAAAATTAAACGGCAAATGATTAGCTGGGAAATCTCTTTGGAATATAAACAAGGTTTGATTTTTAAAATGCAAATTAACTAATGACAATATATTGTTTCCCCCTATTAAATAACCTTAATTTTGTTTTTGGTTTTAAGAAGTGCCCATTATGGAGGAGAGGTAGTCTTCTGTATTAGTGATGTATACAATTTACACAATTGGTCCACACTTTCTGGAAGGCTGTTTAACAAGATGCATCATCCTTAAAAAATACACTTTTATTTCTAGAAATGCAGTCTAAGGAAGTAATCAGAGTGGTTCAAACAGGTGATGTACAAGGATGTTTCTGTCAGTGTAGTATTTATTAGTGAAAAGTTAGAAATAATCTAAATGTTCATTAATAGGAGATTAGTTAAATAGTGATGTTATAGTTATATAATAGAGTGTCTTATAGAAAATAACATCCCTTCTCCCTCTTTCTATTTTCCTATCTGCTTTATTTTTCTTTATAATATTTGTTACCACCTGAAATACTAAATATTTGTTTATCGTTGTCTGCTGTACCAGAATGTAAATTACTTGAGAATAAAAGCTGTTTTGTTTACTTTTTTGTCCCTAGTGCCTGGGTTAGTGCTTCATACATCACAGGTACTTGGTAAATAAATATCGAATGAATAAACAATTTTATTAAATTATTATTTAATAGAAATTATTATTAAATAGAAAACAAGCACTCTATAAAAACACTATGTGCTATATGATCCCATTTGGGGATTTATAAAAAATTCTAATAGACATAAATGGGAGACATATGACAAAGTAGGAAAACATATACCAGAAATGTAATAATGTGGTACAGTAGTTAAGAACTCATGCTCTAGAGTTCCGACAGCTTGGGTTTGAATTCTTTTTTTTGAGGAAGATTAGCCCTGAGCTAACTACTGCCAGTCCTCCTCTTTTTGCTGAGGAAGCCTGGCCCTGAGCTAACAACCGTGCCCACCTTCCTCTACTTTATACGTGGGATGCCTACCACAGCATGGTGTGCCAAGCTGTGCCATGTCGGCACCCGGGATCCGAACCAGCGAACCCCGGGCTGCCAAGAAGCGGAATGTGCGAACTTAACCACTGCACCACCAGGCCAGCCCTGGGTTCAAATTCTAAATATACCACCTACTCAGTTGTGTGGCTGTGAGCTGATAACAAAGTTACTTCAGTTCTCTGAACTTCAGTTTTTGCATTTGTAAAATGGTCATGGTACCTCATACTTGTTGTGGGGTTTAATCGAGATAATGCAGAAAAAGTATTTAGCATAGTGCGTGGCATGTAGCAAATACTGCGTGAATGGTAGCTACTCCTAGAATCTCATAATCATGGGGTTATGGACGACTTTTGTTTTCTTCTTTTTGCTTTTGTTTTCCTGTTTTCTGCTATTGGCAGATGTTACTTTTGTAGTTAGGAAATAAACAACTAAATATATTTTAACCTGGAATAGGAACCAGGATATAAGAGGGTAATGAAGAAAGTATACTCTGTAACCCAGTGTACCTTCCACAGGTAGGCGGGTCCAGGGTGTTAAATATCGCTGATGTTTAGAGCCTAGTCCCCTTACATTCAAGTCTTTAATCCATCTCGAGTTGATTTTTGTGCATGGTGTAAGGGAATGGTCTACTTTCATTCTTTTGCATGTAGCTGTCCAGTTTTCCCAACACCATTTATTGAAGAGACTCTCCTTTCGTTTTAATACACCTGAGACTTTTCAGGAGATCCTAAGGGTTTTTTTTTTTTTCCAGCTTTACTGAGATATAATTGGCAGCGTTGTGTAAGTTTAAGGTATACAATATGGTGATTTTATGTATGTATGTATGATCCTAAGGTTTTAAATACTACCCATTATATGTTATAATTAGTTTAAGTTCTGTATTCATTGTCTGTTTTCTTGTAGAATCTTTAGACGACCTGACTGATCTGGTGGTAAAGTTATTTTCTGAAGTAGAGAACAAAAATGTCCCATTGCCAGAATTTCCTGAACACCCTTTCCAAGAAGAACATCTTAAAGTAAGTGCATGTATTTCTAGTATTTTTTTTTTAATTTATGGATATAATAGATGCTTAGTTTATCAAAAAGTAGATGAGGGCCAGCCTCAGTGGCACAGTAATTTGGCATGCTCCACTTCAGCACCTCGAGTTTGATTCCTAGGTACAGACCTGCACCTCTCCTCTGTCAGTGGCCATGCTGTGGTGGCGGGTCACATAGGAAGATTGGCAGCAGATGTTAGCATAGGGTGAATCAGCCTCAGCCAAAAAAAGTAGATGAAAAATTCTGGAGGTTTCATTATTTATATAGTTTTTAATATTTGTCTGGATAATTAAATAAATTTCACATTTATTAGGGCATGTATCACCAAAAAGATGTCAATATGTTCTGATTTTTGCATGCTAAAAGTAGTTTTAGTAGCTACAGCCTTGGCAGACTGTAGAAGCTATTTTATCCAGTGCCAGAAGGCAAGCCTCCAGAATTTTTAGCTGCATGGTCTGGGGACCAAACATGGACTGCATACCAACTGTAATGAAATTCCACTACGAGTGAGCCTGGTTCATTTCTTTCTTTGTGGTCAGCATGATTTTCTCTGGCAATTGATTCTCTCCTGAATTTGGGATTCTTCTGTGAAAATCTGTATCCTTCATAGTTTGTAAACATTTTATTCTGTAGGAGTGGTATATAGCTAATCTTTTGTGATTTGTTTGGTTTTTTTCCCCCAGCAACTTTACAAAATAGTACCCATTAAGGATATTAGGAATCTTTATGTGACATTTCCCATACCTGACCTTCAGAAATACTACAAATCAAATCCTGGTCATTATCTTGGTCATCTCATTGGGCACGAAGGTCCTGGGAGTCTGTTATCAGAACTTAAATCAAAGGGTAAGTCTGTTGGGCACCAGCTTCTGAGCGTAGTACTTCAGCATAACTTCTTACTCTGGCTCTCATTTTCTCCTAAATATTTTCCTGTGAAGGAACATTTTCAAATGTTTAGGATTTATGGGAGAGTGAGGCAGTAGTTGTTAGTGTGGCTTTGTTTTTCGCTTTAGGTTTTTTTTTTCCATAGTTTGCTAGACCCTTCAGTATTGAGAATTGAAGGTTAGATATTTCAAAAGATATTATGGTGTATGTTTTAAACAGGTTGAGATTAGAAAGTAAAAGCTTACATTGGGTATTCTTTACCGTCTCTGTGACATGTCTGCACATCAATTTGCCTGTTCGTACCTGCCAAACAAGAGGGTGTGTTAGATCAAACAGATGCTGTCCAAGGCCCCTCTCAACTCAGACCCTGCTGTTACATAACACGTAAGCACAGGACTCTACTCTTGATTTGGGAACTGATTTGAGGAGTCCCGAGGAGAGCTCCCAACCCAAAAAGTCCCTTGAATCTTCCTCAGTATCTGAAACTGCTTTTCCGAACTGATTTTTTTTGGTCTTTTCTGCAAGAGGTCCATTCTCATCTCTTGGGAACATATGGTATGAAGTTTTTTTAATTCCTTGTCTTAAAAGAAGCCACACGTGCAGTCATGCTGGTTTCTTTTTAATGTTACAGGCTGGGTAAATACTCTTGTTGGTGGACAGAAGGAAGGAGCCCGAGGTTTTATGTTTTTTATCATTAATGTGGACTTGACTGAGGAAGGATTATGTAAGTATTGACTTTTTGGTTTTTGAATGAAAATTGACTTCTCCTTATTTACTTTTTTTAGCTTCTATGTGCTGTGGATCTGTTTTATGTTGTAAAGCTATTAAACACTTTAATTCATACAATTTATTTGTTATTTTTTTCATGTGTAACTTGGCCTTCATTTCATGGATGATTTTCCCTCCTCAATAACTGATCCTTATGTTACACTTGTAAAATGTGTACTTGGCTTTTTATTTGCTCATTTACTCCCCAAAGCCCCTTCTGTCACATATCCCAGAACCTGGAGGGCCATGTGTGTGGGACCCTAAAACCAGTCTCAGGGAGATGAGAACTCCATTTCTAGGAGGGACCATCTTCTGCTTACCTGACTTTAGGAGCTAGGAGCGAGCTTTGAAGGATTCGAGGACTGAATGGTTTTTAAGTGTGCCCCTTTTTTCCAGTACACGTTGAAGATATAATTTTGCACATGTTTCAATACATTCAGAAGTTACGTGCAGAAGGACCTCAAGAATGGGTTTTCCAAGAGTGCAAGGTAATTTTGTTTCACCAAAATTTTTCTTAAGGAAATTTTTCAAACGAGAAACATATGTGAATTAATTTAAATTTGAACCCCAGTGAAACTTTGAAAGTTTTTTTTCCTGATCTAAACTCTAAAATTTTGCAATGCATACTACCTTTAGTTAAGGGTTAGTTGTGCTAGTCTGATTGGCTCCCTGGGGCACAAGGAAGGGTTAAGGCATCGCGTAGCCTTTTTTAGGAGGGAGAAGGGAAGAAATCGGATTGCTTTCTATGCCTCAGAAGAAAGCCAGCAGTTTCTGGAGCTTTACCCTCTGCCTGAAGCTGCTTGAGTTCTGTCATTTTCTGGTGATAAAAATTTGTAGTAAAACTACAAAAAAAAATTTGTAGCAAACTCTCAAAGAAAATATGATTGTGTTCTTAAAAGTGATTTTATTGTTATGTGTAGAAAAGCCTGGCTCTCTCTCTCTCTTTTTTTTTTTGCATAGAGCAAAACATCTTTGTTTTCTAAAATTCTAAAGGCTTCTTTTAAAGGATTTTTTAAAGTATGTACCTTTCATTTAAGGCCTATCGATATTCTGAAATGTATTTTAGGATGAGAGATCCTCTTTACCTAGATAAAAGTTTAAAGATGTAATCTCTGCTTGTGAAACTTACAGCAATAACTTCTAGTTTGGGTGCACTTCTCTGAATGGGTCAACAAAGTCATCATCTGTGCAACTGTTGGATCTCACAAGGTTCCTCTACAGTTTTCCTAATTCTTTGGCTACTAGTTTCAATAATTTAGGCTATAGAATTGTATTCTATATTTGTTATTTTCATTCATATTATATACATTTTTAAATCAAGCATAGCCATTTTTTCAGAAAGTGTGATAGTTAAATATGGAGTAGAAAGTCTATAGTGCAAAGCAAACACTAAAAAAATATAAACAATAGATAATTTGTATCTAATTGGATTAACTTTCCGTTTTAGGACTTGAATGCTGTCGCTTTTAGGTTTAAAGATAAAGAGAGGCCAAGGGGCTATACTTCTAAGATTGCAGGAATATTGCATGTAAGTTTGTTGTTATTTTACTGTTTACGTTGGTGTATGAAGTATTTCAGTGATCTTGAATACATTATTTTCAGTGCTACACAAATGATAAAAATTGAAGCTGCAGTATAAAATTTTAGACTTTGTAGCAACCAAATAAACTTTGATGTCAAGCTATGCTTAAAAAATCTTAATTTCCATCATCCTAAAAATTATCATCTGTAATATTTTTCATTACATGGGCATTTTGCTTACTAGCTTTAAATATTTTTCAATTCTACAATGTGTCAAGTGCTACTTATGTGAAAGCTATAGATCATCCACTTTTCTCCATTTCCATTGCTAACGCCCTACTATGAGCTGCCATCATTTCTTGCCTGGACTACCATCATAGTCTCTTACCTGGGTTCCCTGTTTTCCTTCTTGTCCCCCACTGTAGTTTATTCTTTCAGCTTCAGTGATCTTTTGAAAACCAAAATCAGATTGTTTCACTCCTCTGTGTCAAATGCTTCAATGGTTTCCCATCAGAGTTGGCATAAAATCCAGAATTTTGCCTTGGCCTACAAGGTGATCTGGCCCCAGCCTCTCTCTCATGTCTCTCTGACCATATTCCATACCACTCTCCAACCTGCCTCTCCCATTTCCATTCCCCTCCAGCAGTACTGGCTGTCTGCCTAGTCTTCAAGCATTGAATTTATTCTTCCCTCTCAGTCTCTGTTACATTTCCTGTTTTCTCTAGCTGGAACACTCTCTGGTCTTTACATGGCCAGATTCTTCTTATCATTTGGGTATCCACTCAGATGTCTCTTCCTCAGAGAGACCTTCCCTGCCCTCCTGGTCATGCCCCTGCCCCTTTTTAATTTTCTTCATAGCACCTGTCACTGTGAAGATATTTGTTTATTGTCCGCCTCCCTCTCAATTAGGATGTGAGCTCCTTAGAGAGCAAGGACATCATCTGTCTTATCTACCATTGTATTCTTAGCAGCATCTAGAACACTGCCTGGCACAGGGTAGGTGTTCATTAAATAGTTGTTGAATGAATGAATCAGTCTGTCTCAGTGCATTGGAAGTTGCTCTTACTAAAAAGCGTCTTCTACATTATTTTTCTTCACTAGCCAAAAATGTCATTTTTTTCTCCACGACAGATTTCTAAATGCTTGTCTGATTTTATTCATAGATATTTGAGAAGAGATTCTGTTTGTAAAAGTGTGTGTACTTTATATGAAGAATTCTATAGGTGTCAGCATTTAACCATCAGATTTTTTTTGTTAACAAGTGCTTAGTTTTTAACTAGAAATATTACTCACATTTTTCCCTGAAAAACTGTGATTTTGCTCTCTATAATGTAAGTGTATTTGGTGATTAACTGCAAAATCATCCCACAGTATGAAACTGCTTAAAGCATGGAGGAAAGAGAAAAGATTCAGAAATTTTTCCAGTGGGAAAAATTTCGAAGGGAAAGAGGAGGTGTAAAATAATGGATTTATGTGTCAGAGCTCTGTTTGCTTTAATAAATTAGACTCTCTAGTAGCCTTGCACATTTTATTTATTTACTTATTTATTTTCCTTTTAAAAAGTATTATCCCCTAGAAGAAGTCCTCACAGCTGAGTATTTACTGGAAGAATTTAGACCCGATTTAATAGAGATGGTTCTCGATAAACTCAGACCAGAAAATGTCCGGTGAGTCACTCTACAGATTTTACTGTTATATACTAAAATTTTCAATAATGATTAGAATCTGAAAATTTGAAATTGTGAGTAAAATACTTTTAAACTTCTTATCAAGCATGATTACAGAAATAGAGAGGATAGTATAATGAAGCAATACCAAACTTCAACAGTCAGTACCTGACCAGGCTTTTTGATCTTTGCTCACCCCTCTTCACTTATCCTCTCTCCACTCTGAATTATTCTGAGGCAATATCTCTAAAACGTGAAGACTTTTTCTTTTATATTATTATAATTTCATTATCATGAATAAACTATAAAAATATATTATCTTAACTTTGCTTCATTCTTACTCAGATGCCCAAGGTATCAGCTCACCTACCTGGTTTTATAAGCAAGTGAGGACACTGCCTTTTTAATAAGTAGAAGAAAGGATTACGTCTCAGAATGCTTCTGACGGAGCAGTGGTTAACCAGGAGATAGGTCAAAAATTGGACGAGCTCTTACGGTAACAGAAGTATTCCTGTCAGAGAAGGGTCAGCCCTAAACAGCTTGTGAGCTACCACATGATATTTCTGCCTTAAAATTGAATTTCATCTATATTTTCTAAAGTTAAATAATAGAAGGAATATACTTTATTAGCACATATTCTGCTTTTTTAATTTTTCTCTGTCAAGCACATATTTCCAAAATTCTCCTGGGAACTTGGCAGTTGAGTAAATATGGTTTTGGAACAGTTGCTTTATGAATAAAATCAACAATCTGTAGGACTTTTTGAGGAAAAAAAATCCTTTTGACAGAACTGTTCTACCAAAGTCTTTTTCCTGGTTATCATTGTTTGAACTTTTCCAGACATAAACTGGCAACAAACAATGGGAAGAGTAAATTAAAAGAAGTATTATTGGTGGCTACAAAAATCTATATGTGTGGTAAATCGACATATAACTATACTTACACATTGTACCCATGCCAATTTCCTAGTTTTGATATTGTACTATAATTACGTAAAATGTAACATTGAGGGAAACTGGATGAAGAGTACACAGGATCTCACTGTACTATTTTTGCAACTTCCTGTGAATTTATAATTATTTCAAATTTAAAAATTTTTTAATTATTTATAATAGCAACAAAAACATAAAATACTTAGGAATGAATTTAACCAGAGATAAAAAAAACCTGTAGACAAAAAACTACAAAACAGTGCCAAGAGAAATTAAAGACCTTGTTCATAGGTTAGGAAACTCAATATTATTAAGATGTCGGCTCTCTCCAATGTGACTTACAGACTGAGTGTAATCACAATCAAAATCCTGGTAGGCTGTTTTTTCTTTTAGAAATTGGTAAGCTGACTCCAAAATTCATATGGTTATACAAAGGACTTAAGACTAGCCAGAACAGTCTTACATAAAAAAAACAAAAGTTGAAGGACTTAAACTACCGGATCTTAGGACTTACTATAAAGCTACAGTAATTAAGACATTGCAGTATTGGCATAAGAAGAGACAAAAAAATCAGTAGAATAGATAAGAGTCCAGAAATAGGCCCACCACATATATGGTCAATTAATTCCTTTTTTTTTTTGGTAAAAAATGCATAACATAAAATTTACCATCTTAACCATTTTTAAGTGTACAATTCAGTAGTGTTAAGTGTATTTGTTTGTTGTGAGACAGATCTCCAGAACTTTTCATCTTGTAAAAGTGAAACTATACCCATTAAACAACAACTCTTCCCCACTCCCTACCCCCCCCATCATCCCCTGGTAACCACCATTTTACTTTCTGTTTCTGTGAATTTGACTACTGAGATACCTAATAGAAGTGGAATCGTACTTGTCTTTATTTCACTTAACATAATATCCTTAAGGTTCATCAATGTTGTAGCATGTGACAGAATTTCTTTCCTTCTTAGTGCTGAATGATACTCCATTGTGTGTATATACCACTTTTCTATATCCATTCATCCTTGGTCAACTGATTTTTTTGACAAAGGCACCAACATAATTATACTGGGAAAGGAAAGTCTTTCCAACAAATGGTGCTCTTCCACTAGCTGCATAGCCATATGGGAAAAGATGAAATTTGATCTTTACCTTACATCTTTCACGGAAATTAATTTGAGATAGATCATAGACCTAGGTGTAAAAGCTAAAACTGTAAAACTTGTAGAAGAAAACATAGGAAAATAAAAACCTTGAAATAGGCAAAGATTTTTTAGAACATAAAAAGCAGTAACTATTAAAGAAAAAACATTGATAAATTATACTTCATCAAGACTGAAAACTTCTGTTCATAAGGTGATTTGTGCATTTGCTTACATGATTAAGATACGTGGAAGAAAAGTACTCAGAACACACAGTAAATCATTTTAGGCTTTTATATTCTGAAAAAAAATCGACCTAAATCCTGTTGAATTTTATTCTATCTCTTCTAAAAATAAAACCACCTATCAACACAAGGAGAAACAGCTTTAAACTTAATAATAGAACTCACTAGACAATTGTTAAGATTCCTTCCAGTGACTAGTTGTGTGTGGTTTTGTCACCTACTAGTCATGAGATCTTGGACAGATCGCTTTTTTCTTCAACCAGTGTTTATTGAATAACTAATGTGAAAGCTCAGAATTCGTCACCCTGCAAAGGGGACATGTGAAAAGTTTTTATATAATGTCATGCACACTGCCTCTCATTTAATATTTCCTTGAAACTTGCCCATCTGCAATATGGTGATAGTACTTTATCTTTTTATCTGATGCAAAATGATTTAGCAAAATTGAAAAGTGTTGTACAAGTACAAGGTAATGCTATTTAAGATTATATCACATATTAAGGATAAGCTTTTTTGGTAAGAAAAACGATGATTTAAATTATGTTCATACAATTCTTGCTGCCAGTGATTTGACCTAGCAACACTTTGTAGGAGTGAATTTGCGGGAGCATTCATTTTACTTTTGTTTAAATTGTCTGTTTCTAAATTTGATATCTTATGCAGTTAGAGTTGAGAACTTCTTTTTCTATCTGCCCTCACCTTTAAAGAAGAAGTGCTGCTTCTCTGTAGGATTGGTTTCTGTGGCTGGTATAATTGTAGCTGTGGCAGATCGGTGCTACAGTGCAGAACAGTCTGGGATCATAGTGCCAGCTACCAGGCCAAGACTGGGGTTGCTCACGGATAAGAATACTTTCCTTGATACCTACTGAGACAAGTTTAACTTGCAACCAAGTAGGAAAATAAACAGGAAAATCCTTCAGGATGAGAGGAACCTTAAAGGTCATTTAATCCAACCTCTGTCAGGTATATATCCCTTCTGCAGTATCTCCAACAAGTAGTTACCAGCTTAAAGCCCTCCAACGATGGGGAGCTCATTAAATGCATAGGTGGTCAGTTCCATTTTTGCCAGTCCTAATTGTTAGGAAGTTCTTTTGAATGTTGAGACTTAATTTACCTGTTACTACTCTGTCAGCAGCATCAACCTGCCTCCTTCGATCCTATCATTTGGTGCCCATTTCACTGTATTAAACCTACAAATACAGCTGTAGGTTGCCGCATGCCTTGCTTAAGTCATAAGTAAATCCATTCGTTTAGGAGGAGTTATTCTTGGTGAATCCATGCTGGTCCTAATGATAACTGTCTTCTTGTCTAAATGTTTGACAGTCTGACAGTCGACTGTAGAATTTTGTCAGGGGTCAAGGCCTAATCCACTGGTTCTTCGTTTTTAGGTTATACTCCTTTCCCTTTCTGAAAATCAGAGCGATTGCCCATCTCCAGTCATCTAACTCTTCTGTCCTCCACTAGTTCTAAAAGGTGACGGGCAGTGATCCTACTAGGACGTGTTAGTTGCCCAAGCATCAGAGAATGTTACTCATCTGTGTTGGAGTATGAGTTCATTTGAATCACTTGGCTGGCTCACTCACCCATCCTGGGCTTCAGTTCCCTTCTTTCGTTGTTTGGTCTACCTTTGCAGTTTAAAGACCTATGCCTCTGTCAAAGACAGTGTAAATTAGAGATCCGTAGTCCTGTCGTTTGCTGACTTGAGATGGGCATATCACATTTTGCTTTGGGTCATGTGTCGTATTGGATTCTGAGTTCCTCTGGGTAGGAACTGTTTTTATCTTTCCGAGAATTCAGGCTGGTAAGGGCTCAGTAAAAGTTGATTGAATACTGTAAGCTTTTAGCCTAAAATTTCTTGATTCCTTCTTACTTTAAGAAACCCTTCAAAAAAAATGTTTTTAGCATTTTTCATAAACTTGAATTTCTTCAGCACTTTAGCTTTCCTATCACTGTTCTTTAAGCTTGATTTTGAGTCTCGTCAGTAGATTTTTTTGCATCTTCTTTCTTCTTTTGTGTGTATCTTTTAAAAATATGATTTAATATCATGGCATTGTAGAATTCTACTAGTGGAAAGATAGAGTTCATCTAGTTTGAATCCCTATTTAAAAAGTCATGAAACTGAAGCCGAGAGACTTGCCTAATTTAGAGCTTAACTGTGATTTTGGCCAGATCTCAAAGAAAGTGAGTCACGGTATCGACCAGAATCCAAGTGTCTGATGCCAGGTCTGTGCCCTGTCCACTAATTCTGTTTTAATTCATCACAATTACCAATGAAGCCTCTACTCATTCTTGGGCATCTTCCCCCTTTTCTCTCTCGGAGATTCTTTGCAAAAGTCTTGTAAGAATTCATTTCTTGGGAACCTCTTGCCTTTTAATGTCTGTAGTCAGTATACTTACTGTTTCTGAATGAATTCCATCCGGCTCCAACAGCTATTCATTCCCGTGAGCATTTCTCAATGGCTGACCTGAAGTCAACAGTCAGCATGCATCCTAACCCACAGTTTCTTTTTCTCACTGTTTTAAGTTTCAGTGTGAGAAAAAAAGTTCATTTTCTCTTATTTCTAAGGATCATGTCAGTACCATATCAGCAGCCAATTCTTTGTGGACAGAAAGTAAAGAATAGCATTGCCACATACGTACACATGTACACACACATTTAAGAAAAAACTCATCAAGACTACTTTTGTAGTATAATTAGATTTCCAGCTGATTGCCTAAGAGGCTATAATATCTGTGCCAGTTTCTTTCAACTGCCTGCAGTTAAATATGCTGCAGCTGTCTGTGGTGTGCTGCAATTATCGTGCCTTGTCTTTTCTTCTCTCCTAATTCAAGTGCTCTTGTGTTTCCCCATTCTGGTTCATAGATTTCTCCATAGGTTTGACATGTGTTTACTTTGTCTCTATTGTTATTCTCCTTCTCTACCTTTTATAATTTATTTTTTAATACATACTGTTCCATTGTATATTTCAATTTTGAATTCCTCAGTGTTACACTAACTCTTGGTCTCCAAAAGTCTCTCTTTTTGTTAGGCCAATATTTGATATTTCATAGTTTGAGGAGCTATGTTTATCTACTTCATATTTACTTCCTTATGATAACATTTCAGATGTTACCCATACACTTTACTTTGGTCTGTAACTATCTAAATCCCTTAGGATCGTACCTGACAATCTCCCTTCTTCCCCACCTTTTTAAACCTGAGCATTACTGGACAGCTTCCAGTGTCTGCTGCTTTCTGTCATATAGTGGTCCTCCAAAACATTTGTCACCTTTCCCTGAGATTTTTCACGTTCCCTCTCAGAATTCACTTTAAAATTTTCTTGTTTCAAAGGGGAAGTCCACTGCCAAATGAATGCTTCAGTCTTCACAAGTTGTAATCAGTCCCTTGCCCATTATTCTGATGCATGGGGTGTCATTCAGGTAAACCAAAGCCATCTATGTAACAGACTTTCCCAAAATCAAGTGTCTCATGGAAGACAAGGTGGGAATGCTGCCTCTCTACCAGGTTATTCCACTTCCTAACACATTTTTCAGAGGTCCCCTTGAGAATCAAGCTGTTCATTCTTTGAGAAGTCAGCAAGAGTGGAAGCAATTTCTAGGACTGAGTCTTAGCAGGCTCTGTCATGTATTGAATGAATGACCTTAAGAAACAACACATACCCTTCAGGTGGCCATGTGAGTTCTATACACACTCTACACATATTTCTCAAAAGGGATTCTCAGACTGCCAACATGCATCACTTCTGGACATGATAACTGTTTCATCTGTTAAGCCCTGTGAGTCCTCTCTGTGTTTCTGTAGTACACATTCTTTTTTTTTTTGAGGAAGATTAGCCTTAAGCTAACATCTGCCGCCAATCCTTCTCTTTTTGCTGAGGGAGACTGGCCCTGAGCTAACATCCGTGCCCATCTTCCTCTACTTTATATGTGGGATGCCTGCCATAGCATGGCTTGACAAGGAGTGCGTAGTTCCACACCCGAGATCTGAACCAGCGAACCCCGGGCTGCCAAAGCACAATGTGTGCACTTAACTGCTGCACCACCGGGCCGGCCCCTGTAGTACACATTCTTATTTAGCGTGTTTTCTAGAACTGGTAGTGGTCAGTGACAATTAGGCCAGAGCAGGAACACCTTGAGCTGGAAGGTTAGTCAGTCAAACTGATAGATGAGTCATATTGTTTATGATATCTACCCTAAAGCAGGTGATAACACCAAGTCCAGTTAGCCAGGTGGGATATTTTGTCTTGAATAAATAAGAAATAGACAGTGGTTCAGACAGTCAGGCATTGAAGTTGGGGAGGTCCACCGAGGAGCAGGCATTTGGAACACAGGGATTAGGATTCTGCAAATGGATGGGTGTTCAGTAGTGGGGAGTTTGGTTGCAAGTACTGGGCTTTCAGCTGTGAGGCCAACATTCAGAGGCTATAACCAAATCTCTGGGAGGACAGGTGAGAATAAGGAGGAAGAGACGTGGACCTAGTTATTTGAATTGGGAGAAGTGAAGCCGTACAACGGGACTGACTTTATGGCAAGCTATCCAAGCTGTTGGCCTAGCACTCTACTATCCACAAGATTCAAAATGGAATTGGTCCCAGCCTGTGGGCTTGAGTAGTCTGCTGATGGGAGTGTAATGATTCCAACTTTGATCATGAAAAGGCAGCAGCGGCAGAAATGTCCCTGACGATCCTCCACAGGGACAGGAGTTTCATTGGTGCAGAGCGTCTTTTGCTCCTCTACTTGTAATCTTTCGTTCACTTATCTTTTGACATCATTTTACCTCCCTTCCAATTTCTCTCCTGGGCTGTTTCTACTATGCCATCAAAGAAAGTTTTTAATGAACCAGAAGACAGAGAGCCCCCTCTTGGTCTTGCCCTCTTCTCTAGCAGCAGGAAGGCCAATGGACATGTAGTAGAGAGAGCTGATGGTAGTCTCTGGCAGGAAAAAAACAGAGCACAAACTTAGCAAGTAATAATATAAGTGTTTTTGGTTTTGGATCTCTGGATGAACGAACTAGTTTTCTTAGCCATTTGTGTTAACCCTGAGCCTGAGCGTTTCCTGGGAGGGAGTACTTTGTTTTGCCGTTTTAAGGACTATTTTTTCAACTGAACTTATTCCATTTTTTCCCTAGCTACTCTTCTTTTAAAATTTCAGTCAATAGCATACCCACAAGAGTCTTTCCTGCAAGCACTTTTTCACATTAAAAATGATGAGCTGTAACCAAAGGATAACAGAGACTCTGATCAGAAACCTCTATATATCCGTTGCCTGTTTCAGCTAACTTAAAGGACTTGCTGTATATTATAGGCCCAATTCATTCTTGGGTGTTGTTTACATTTTCATGAGTAAGGTTCTATAAATTTATGTATACAACATGAGTTCATAGATTTTTGTTTGTTTGTTTTTTCCATCTATCTCTAGGGTTGCAGTAGTTTCCAAATCTTTTGAGGGAAAAACGGATTGCACGGAAGAGTGGTATGGAACCCAGTACAGACAAGAAGCTATACCAGATGAGGTCATTAAGGTAGAGTCAACGCATCTATGAATAAGCCTAATGTGTGAGGGACACAGAAGGACTCGAGCTCCCTAGATCAGCCCGCTCACAGCCCTGAGTGTGGAGGATGATGGCCCAGTGCTGTCTGTACCTTCCTGAGAGGAGTGAACAAGGAGATAGAGAGCTGGAGCTTAGGTTTATGCATGAAGAAATGCCACTATGGCCACTTTCTCATGTTCTGTGATACCAGCAGGGCTGTAAAGCAGACTCCCATCCCCATGCAGTCAAAGATCATTAAAGTCCAAATACACGGAAGAGCAAAGGCACCGAGACAGGCAGGAGAGATGGGAGTAGACAGCATGAAAGCCTGATGCAGGGGCTCCAGAGAGCGCACGATCTTGCTGTGAACACAGGTGGGGAGAAGTCTCTGGAATTCCATACTGTCTTCACTTTACGAAGTGCTGTATTTTATGCCTCATATTGTATCATTGTTCTTTTTGTCAACACAGGAGAATTAAGATTTGTTTCAAAACGAATATGTTTAAGGATTGGCACCTGGGCTAACAACTGTTGCCAATCTTTTTTTTTTTTTTTCTGCTATATCTCCCCAAAGCCCCCCTGTACACAGTCGTATATCTTAGTTGCAGGTCCTTCTAGTTGTGGGATGTGGGACGCCACCTCAGCATGGCCTGATGAGCGGTGCCATGTCCGTGCCCAGGATCCGAACCCTGGGCCACCGCAGTGGAGTGCACAAACTTAACCACTCGGCCATGGAGCCGGCCCCACGAATATCTTTAGATAGTGTTACTCCATTCATCAGTAGTCAAGATTTTGTTTGTGAGTCTTATCTACTTGTTTAGCACTTTTTCTTTTTTGGTTCTCATTGGCTGTGTAGCTTTGAGATTGTGTCGTTTATTCATGGGAAGACACCAGAAAGCCTTGCTCTGACTAGATTCTAGTTAAACTCAAGTAATGGACATTTCTTAAATGTACTTGTGTTATCACAAAACAGAAAAAAAAAAGAAATAGCTTAAGAAAGAAAATCATTACTGATACTTCTGACATACACAGCTCAGAAGGAGATCACTGGAACCCTTTAGCTTGTGAAAATATCCATCTTGCTAAACTGTGACGAAAGCTCATCTCCCATGAATTAGTGCTGGGTCTGAACTAATCCTAAAACAAGAGAGAACCCCTGTTCACCAAACTCTGACCATGACACACCTGCCCTGGTGGGAATTTTTTAAAAACAAATTTGACTGGGAGCTCAGCAGTGAAATTACTTACTAAGTGTTTACCAGTCTCTACTATTCAGCCATTATGGAGACTTAAGTTGCTGCTTATAAATAATATGGCCAAGATCCCCACCATCCCACTGCCAAAGGACACAAATGCAGGGACGAAAATAGAACAGAAGCTACAAAGCTGTGCCACATCATCTGGAGACCAAATTACTGAACCCCAGATTACTGGCAGACAGTTGCTTTTATTTTTTTTTAAATAATGAAAAGTCTTATAAATTAAAATTCAACAACCAATGGCTTGTGGTCTGTCCCGCTTAGCTTTTGGAACGAGGCCACGGAACAGATCCAGCCTGCAGGTTGTCTCAACCCTGTCCCACAATCCAGACTTAAGTTTCAACTTTGTCCTTAACCTTGTGCTCGAATTACTGGTTCACTTGAGAGTTCACGTGGTCATCTGGGAGAGATGTGGGCCAGGCCTGAAGAAGAAATACTGAAGTGAAAGAAGCCCCCTTTAACCTAGCTTTCAGGCTACATGCTGGTAACGCAATATAGCTGGAATTTCAGCTCATATAAATGACCTGTAGTTTAGCAGTTGTGGGAATGTGTCCCTGTACAGATTATTCTCCACCTTTAAAGAGCTAGAGGGAACATGATCTTCATACGGACCTGTTAGCCTCTCAGTGTCCCACAGTCTCAGATTGTTCCTTCACCTCAGCTGGTCACTTTGGAGATGTGTAAAGAGGAAAGATAGATAAGTAAAAAAACTTGATTCGTACTAGAGACTCCAACTCAAGTTTCATGAAAAGTCATCAATAGATCTTGGGAGTAGCCTCTTTATATATGATGGAAAAGAATGCTGTGTGACATTTATCCCCTTAATATTTGCGTGGATAGTAAGCAGAGTGACTATTTTAAACTCTTGAATCAAACTCTAATTGCTTTTGTGTGTGTGTTTCTTATTATTTATCCAGAAATGGCAAAATGCTGACCTGAATGGGAAATTTAAACTTCCAACAAAGAATGAATTTATCCCTACGAATTTTGAGATTTTATCATTAGAAAAAGAAGCGACACCATACCCTTCTCTTATTAAGGTAACTTGTTAGAATCGGTGATTTTAAGTTTAGGGGACAGACCTGTTACATGGAAGGGACCAGAGAGATGATTTCTTACATTTGGTACTATGTTGATTTGAGGGGCTCACATCCTAAGAGGTGACGAAAGTTGCGGGGAGAATAGCTATAGAAATATTAGAAGGCTATAAATGTTAAAGCAAACAAACAAACAAAACTACTGTAAACAATGTAGAATCTAGGGAATTATTTTCTTTGCAGAAAAAAAATAGTAAGTCTGGACTGTAACCACAAATCTATTAAGATAGTGGCCTCTTTTCCATATTCACTGAAGACCCAGTAAGGAAGTAATTTTATGCTGCATCATGAAAGGTAGAGATAAGAAAGAATCTCTAAAGCCTGGAAGAGAGCATATCCAATGAAAGCTGTTGGATTTCTTGCCTTTAAAAACAATTCTCGTTTTGACAGGGTGATTATATGAAGTTAATGGAGTTATAAGCCAGTGAGAAGATGATTGAAAAGTGTTTTTTTGCTTTTCCCTTTGTCATAATGTTCTTTTCATGTCATTATTTCACATCTTGGGTAAATTGTGTAGAAAAATGAGTCAAATTATTACAGCATATCCTCTTTTTAAACTCTAAAACTAACTCTTTCCAAACTCTTCACCATACATTTACATCTTTCTTGCTTTTTATTTTCTTCAAATGACCTAACATTCAGATTAACTCAATGAGACAAGAATTGGTGTTTAGGAACATGAAATTTAGTTTATCTAAGGCAACTAATTATTAATGAGACAACCATTTTTCTTTAAAAATGATATTTTAACAAGTTACAGGTTTGGTTATTCAAAGAGAAAGATTTTTACCTCTCTTACTGTGTGTTTGTTGATTGTTTTAAATAGGCTTCCTCAGAATAAGCCAAGGAGAACATTAAACCATTGATATCTCTTGTCAGAGTTTCAGGTGGTTTCAAGTGAACATCTAAGGCTATTTTAATATAGTAGGAGTGAAGTGGAGAGACAAGGTAGTGACTTATTTGTTCATCCTTGACTGTCTTAGTTGTCCATTGCTGTGTAAAAAATTACTCCAAAATTTAGCAGCTTAAGACTACAAACATTTGTTTTATCTCACACAATTTCTGAGGGTTGGGAATCTGAGAGTGGCTTAGTTGGGTTGTTCTGGCTCAGGGTCTTTCATGAGGTTATAGTCAAGCATTTGGCTGGGGCTTCGGTCATCTGAAGGCTCATCTGGGGCTGGAGGACTCTTTTTCAAGTTCAGTTGCGTAGTTGTTGGCAGGCCGTAGTTCTTCACCACGTAGGCCTCTCCTTAGATTTGCTTTGGCGTCACAGATGGCTTCCCTCAAAGTGAGTGATCCGAGAGAGAAAGTGAGTCATCAAGATGGAAGCCACAGTCTTTTATTATCTAATCTCCAAGGTATCATACCATCACTTCTGTCATATTCTGTTGGTGTTAGATAGACCAACCCTGGTCCATTGTGGGAGAGAGGACTACACAAGGGTGTGAATTCCAACAGGCAGGATTGTTGCTGCCCACCTTGGAGGCTGGCTGCCACACACCCCCAAGGACTCCTGCGTCTGCCTCCTAGTGTCCAGAAGGAGAGGGACAAGACAGTTGGTATTGGTTCTCCAATCTGTCTCTTCCTCCACTGTGTCACCAGCTCCCTAACCCAGGGAAGACAGAAGAGTAATTTATCTCTGCTGCTGAAATCGGCAGTCTTCTGTCTTCAGCTTCTCCCCAAGCATGCGCCTGCCCCTCTGAGTGTGCTTCAAGGCCATGAGACGGCAGCTTCTCCAGAACGAAACTCTGAACTATTGCCTCTGTCCTACTCTTCTTGAAGAGTGGTTTGATTAAACTTTTTTGTTGAATATGCCCGTATTTCCCTAACCAAATTGTTTCTCTATCACAGGATACAGCTATGAGCAAACTCTGGTTCAAACAAGATGATAAGTTTTTCTTACCGAAGGCTTGTCTCAACTTTGAATTTTTCAGGTATGTAAAATGAATCCAGCTACAAAGTTTCTTATAAAAATCAACAATTAAATTTCTAGAAGTTATCTTTGCTTCCTTGAGGACCCATGTCTAGAAATAAAAGGAATTAGCATTATTTAGCCTGGACAGGGGAAGGCTGCTGGGGTTCAGGACTATTGTAAGAACTGAGATTATTAATTCTTCCTTCTCATTGATGAGTGCACCCTTTAACTGAAATGATTTATGTTAGCTATTAGGAGGACCTTCCTAACCTTCAGGATGGTGGAATCTGGGGAGGCTATAGACTCACCCAGAAGTTTCACTGAAGAAAGATTAGATAATTCGGGGTCTTTTTTTGTTGTGACTTTGGTTTTATATTCTTGGAATTTGCCCAGGAGAAGCAGTAGTAGTTCCTGAATAGTAGTTCCTTGGGTCGCTTCTACCCCTTTAATTGTCTGGAGCCCTGGGATATTGCTTTCCCCATTCATGGCTTGGTTACTTAAAAGTGATTTAATAAAAAGGAATAAGATGTTTAGTAAAAATCTATGAATAGTGGTACGTTGCAATGATTTCTCAATATAAATCTTCAGTTCATCTCTGTCTCTTATTTATTTATGGTAAAGTATATCACCCAGCTCAAATTTTACTCTGAGTTTACACTTTATAATTTTATATTTCTAAAATTCAATTTATGTGTTTATGAAATAAACCTATCATCCTGTAATAATGTGAATATGATGATCGGCTTTTTCACTAATTTTTATTCAATTGACTTGACATGAAATTAAAGCTAGATATGTTTTGGAAAAGGGAAAAAGAATCTCTAAATAGGAAGTTAATATTTCACCAACAAGTATCAAGATTGTAGGAATATAAACATTGTGTTTTTATAGCACGAGAGTCAGATTGTCTAGAGCTGTGCTGAGGTTATTTTTTTACACCAGACGTGGGTTGTCCGGGTACGGCTTATTGTTGGTAGAGAGGATCACAAAGCTGGTTTTACTTTTTGATCGTTCAGAGTGATATTTTTAACCCTCTAAGCAGCTTGTCACCACTGTCCCATTTGGCCTCTGTGATTAAGACTTTCCTCACAGCACCTTTTGAGAGACTATTTGACATTTTTGCCTTCTCTAAACTGCCCGGCACAGTTTTTATAATTAAAACTGTCTGCTTCCCACCACTCCCTCTCTCATGTCCTGTGTTCCTAGAGATGAACACTGTTAGGTTTCTTATGCATTCTTATGGAAGTGTTCTGTGTGTGTATATCCTTTTAATCTTTTCAGAAATAGGATTATATTGTGCATACTTAGTTAGGGTTTTTAAAACTCCATGATCCTTATTTAAGCAGATGGCACCTGAATACAAAATAGTATTTTTTAAATTAACAGATGAACCAGAATTTAAGCATTCTGGTTGAACCACATCCTCTTTTAAAAGTTAGTTTAGGACCCTCTCCAATTCACCAGCACAGCTGAATGCATGCGGCATTTTAGGACACTTTTTGGAATTGCATTCTGAACTTGAGCCTTGTGGCATTGAGCTCCCAGATGTGGCTTTTTCTGGCTTGTCGCTGCCACCTAAGAAAAGTGTGTCGGTGCCTGTGGGGCTCAGCCCTTTCTCAGACTGTCCTTCGTTTGGATGATTTTGCTTTTTGTGAGCTGTGCCGTTAAGTTTCTGTGCCACTGTTTGCCTGAAGAAGGAAGTCGGTCGTCATGCATAACACTTTAAAAGATTTGGTGGCAGAGCATTCATTTAGATTTTCCAGGTGGAAGATGTTTGTGTCGCTGTAGAATTTTCTCTTTGATTTTAATTCTCTAAGTGGCTAAGCATTTTACCCCTGTTTTTGCTTCATTATCAGCTTTGATAAAATTGTTGGCTTTGCTATCAGTACACTGGTTATATTTACTGTGCTACAGATAGAGTGAAACTTTTAATTGGCTGCCAAACAAACCAAGCAGGCACCTGCCTTAGGTCCCTTGCACTAGTTGTTTCCTCAGCCTGGAAGGTTCTCCGCCCCACCCACATATCCCCAGGGCTGGGTCCTTTGCTTCCTTCAGTTCTGGGACTGATGTCATCTTATCAGAGAGGCCTTGATTCACCATCTTATGGAAACTGGCAATCTTCCTGTCCTGCCACCACTGCTCGTCACTCCTATTCCCTTTACCCTGCTTGTTTTTCTCTGTAGCACTATCACCACCTGATATTTCATCTTTAAATTGATGATTTCTCTCCTCCAACCGGACTGTAAACTCTGTGAGGTCAGGGACTTTGTCTGATTTTCTTCTTTATTCCCAGTACCTAGAGAAGAGCCTAGCACTGTGGTAAACATGTAATACATATTTGTTGAATGAATGAGTCTTTTTCTTGCTTCTCATAAAGGTAAGCAGTGTCGTGTAGTCAAATGAGTGGGTCATTTGACTTGCATTTAAATCCTAACTCTGCTGCTACCAGCCCGTGTGACATGAGGAAAATTCCGTTTCTTATTTGGGAATGAAGATTTAAATTAGGTGATCTCTGTGGTCCTCGTTAGCTCTTGCACTCTGTAATTGTTTCCTCTGTTGTTGCTCTTTCTCACTTAAGATTTTCCTATTTTAATATTTTTTCCTAGTTCTGGCTGCAGTTACATGGTAGAAATTGTCAGTCATTTTACTGACAGGGCTCTGGCTTTATTGGTTTTGGGGGAAACTCAGAGATAAGCTAACATTTTCACAGGTCTCAATTTTTTGTTCATGTAATCACAGTACACAAACTGCTCAATCTCATACTCCTGTCCACCAAGGGTGTGGCATGCTTACGGGGAGAAAGAGGGCATGCAATGCTATATCAGCTCTGTCAGCCGTGCCTTCTCCTACTAGCCTAAATGTAAGCAAGTGTTTTGGCCTGTTCCCTCTGCTTACCTGCCCTGTGTTTCTAACTTGTCAGCTCTGCCACACCAGCCGGGGTAAGCAATTCCTTCTCCCTCGTCACCACCACCAGCACACATGGCATATTTCAGGCTTCTTTCTTAGACTCTTTATTATTTGCCTCATGAGAAGAAGAGACAGACTCAAGAATTCAAACCATATCTTCAGGAAATGATATTAATCAGTGTTGAGTTTCTTGATCCATCTCGAAAGGCCACATCACATTGGGAAGTAATAAATCAGCTATTTTACTGTCAACATTTTCTTCCAGCCCATTTGCTTATGTGGACCCCTTGCACTGTAACATGGCCTATTTGTACCTTGAGCTCCTCAAAGACTCACTCAACGAGTATGCATATGCAGCAGAGCTAGCAGGCTTGAGCTATGACCTCCAAAATACCATCTATGGGATGTATGTAAGTACCCACGCCTTAGAGCCTTCCACTCATCAACATTTTTTTGTATTGATTTGATGGAAGCATTTTTGATTGAGGGTATGAGTTTAATTTCTTTTTAAAAAATCTTTATGGCTAATCATATTTTCTCATCATTTAATTTTTAAGTTAGCTCTTATTCTGAGTACTCAGCAGTATACCATTCATATTATGCAAATTTTCCTTGATTTCTTTTTTTTTTTTTAACATCTTTCATCAGATTGTCATATTTTTCTCCTCAAACAAAATTGAACCCTGATTTAGGTTTAGATCTCACCCATTCTATATCTGAAGTCTTGCTCTTTGACAACAGAGAATGGAGTCTTGCTGCCATTGTAAAGCATAAGGTTGGCTATACTGTTTCCCCAGAAATTCAGATCATGAGGCTGCATATCCATACTCTTCGGTCATGTTTCTTCATTACCATGCCACTGCTTGAGGTATCAAAGCATTTCTTTTGTTTTTCTTTTTGTTAGTCGCTACATTTATGCTGATCCTCTCCATTGCAACATGACATACCTGTTTATCAGGTTATTGAAGGATGATTTAAAAGAGTATACATATGCAGCACGCCTCTCAGGTTTGAGCTATGGCATTGCATCAGGGATGAATGCAATACTTGTAAGTAAAATGAAAACCAAAGAAAAGGCACCACACTGTTTAAGCATTATGTTGAGCTTGGGAAAACTATTAACTTCTGCATTTTTAAACAAGAAGATTGATGGTTTTTTCCTTGCACCCTTTTAATGATTCAAGAACCCAAATTAGTATTAGTTCCACTAATGAATGATTTAGTAGCATCTAGTGCATCTTGTGAACATGTATGTGTGCTACGTTTATTTGCATGTTCTTCTGCTTGAAATGTTTAACATGTTAATCCTGAAAGCGTGTTGTTCTTTCCATGTATTTGGGTATATTAACATCTGTAAGTGAAAGATACCCATAGTTATTGTGGTGCTTGAATTTTACTTATATATAAGCTTCCTTTATTTCTGCTGACAGGAGTAGAAAGTTCCTGTGTCCAAATACATCTGACATTTTCATTTAATTTATTTCGTAGCATGCATCATTAACTACTTTTAAGTGTTTTAAAATAAGCATTATTAAAACTATCCTAAGAAATAACTAGATCCTTTCTCTTGAAACTGTTTCTGATATGTTTTCAAACTGATATCTCATTCCCAAATTAACATCCCTTTTATGGCACACATTCATCTTCACTTTTCTTGACAATATTCTATGTTTTAGTAACAACTAAAATGAGAGCATGTGCTGTGTACTCCTCTTTATAAATTCTTATAGAAAAGATTTTAGGGTTTTTAAGCTTTGTTTATTTTGCAATGACTTTTTGTCTTCACAGAAGTAAATTTTCTGGTAGCTTTTGTTTAATGTATGAGAGTCTGTACAACCTAACCATTCTCATGGTCCATGGAAGTTTGAAGTTCAGAAATCAAAATAAACTCCAAATAGAAAAGTAGTAATCTGTTGTTTATTTTTCACTATTGAGTTTTAGTAGAATATTACAATTAAAATAAATAATTTTTATTTGTGACAAAATGGCCTTTCTGCTAGTTGTCAGTCCAGTTCCCATGGTATGTGATGTGCTCTCTGTGGCCAGTGACCTTCCCTCCTGCTGAGGTTCTTGCCTGTCAGTTTTTATAAGGTAGAGGCTTTCCTAGACATTCTAGTTAAAGTGTGTCCTCTACTGCTGTGGGTGCCACCATGTGGAAATAGAATAATAGGCATCCCCCACTTTTCAAAAATGTTACACTTTCAGGGACTATTAAAGTAAATTATCCAAAGACAAAATCCTGACGGTACAGACAGTGTGTCCTCACTACACATCTGTTTTGCCATTGGCTTTTGGTCCATCAGCCGAACTCATCAAATAAGCAAGTAGTGAGACGTATGGAGCAAGTGGTGAGACATATGGATGCTTACTGCGCAACATTGAATGACAAAAGTGGCAAAATGCTGTATAATAAAAAACTAGGGCTGCCTAATTTCTCCAAAGATGATTTTTTAAATATAAACAACTTTGGGACATATCCAATAGTTTGCTAGATGTTACTCCCCTGTGATTTTTACGTTATTACTGCACCTATAAAAACCTTAAGCCTGCCATTCCTTAGAAACTCTTTTTGAAGATTAAACTTAAAAAACACATTCTGTAATTAATTTTGATTTTAATGAGAGTTTGAATTTTGATGGTGTTGTGTCTGCTGCCATAGTTTGGCATCAGGTGAGTTACTGTTGATTTTGTTTAGGAAAAGCAAAATCATACTTTTGGTTATTAGTAAATAAAGAGGGTTAATGTTATCTTCCTAAGTATTAAACTAAATTTATCAGAAGGTAAATTAATTGAAGTTTTTGTTGCATTTTTATTTTAATACACCTGGTTTTTGGACTTTCTAAGTGTTTAAAAATCAAGCTTAAGGTTTTCATTTTGGAAGTTGTTTCGTGATATTTTTAGACGTTTAATACTCTGAATTCTTTCTGTAGCTCTCGGTGAAAGGTTACAATGACAAGCAGCCAATTTTGCTAAAGAAGATTATTGAGAAAATGGCTACCTTTGAGATTGATGAAAAAAGATTTGAAATTATCAAAGAAGCAGTAAGTTTTCTGAACTCATTTTTGTAATTTTTTTATTCATAAGGTAATATTGCCATATTATGAACATTTTTGAAAAAGAGGAGAGAAGGAAAAGAAGCCTTCATAACCCTGTGGCAGTTATCTCATCCTGTCTTTGCTAAATCCTATACTTCACCCAGAAAGCAAGCTCGGGAGACTGGTGGACACCTGACCCCTTCTCCCTCCGCCCTGAGAGCTAGGAAGTTTGCAGCACTGACTCTCAGAGAGAAGCCTGAGGTAGACCTAGTGGCTTTCAGGGACTCTTGGAGGGTTTCATCCAACCTCCACTGCAGAGGAACAAACAATTCTGCGTGCTGAGATCTGCCTGCCACTAGCCTTGTCGCGTTAGGGCAGACTATTGAGGCTTGATGTATCTTCCACTTAAATTCAACTCACAGGTGGCCAGTAATGGAAATATGAAATGGGTAGCTACTTTAATAGCCAAACTGTGACCTTCATTGTACACCAACAGAAATTACCATCAGTTTTCAAATAAAGGTCTGATATTTTTTATATATGTAAATGTACTTATTGCTTGCTTGTAGAGACTTTTGGAATGGCCTTCTGGTGTAGAAACAAAGGATGCCAAGAGGTGGAGGCCCTGAAAACTGGGGATAACTTACTGAGGGATGAAAGATGTCCCATCATGAAGGCACTTAAGACTACAAGGCAGATGCTAGAGATAAAGCCTGGAAGAAGAACAAGCACGCTCTTTAGTTTAAGGCTCAGAGAGGAGTCAGCCCCATTCCAAGTTATCCAACTTCAAAAAGGAGAAAGAAGCAAACCATCCCAGTAACACACGATTTATGCAAAATGAAGTTTGATTATAGTTGATCTTCTGACATGATTTTAAAAGGATTTATAAAATTAATGAACCCATGTCTCCCTTCACCAGTATATGCGATCTCTGAACAATTTCCGAGCTGAGCAGCCTCACCAGCACGCCATGTACTACCTCCGCTTGCTGATGACTGAAGTGGCCTGGACGAAAGATGAATTAAAGGAAGCCCTGGATGGTGAGACTCTTTCTACTTATAACCTAATGCTTTCTTCATTTCTCTCCAAAATCATTTCGGTTTATCCTGATATCTGGTGTTCATCCTTTCTAATAACTCGTAGTTCTATTAAAGCCAGCTGTGCAAACTTTTTATAAAAATAGTGGTGGCCTTTGAAGTGGCTTTTGTATTCAGGCAGTTGAGCCACACTGGCTGTTTTCAACCTGCACCCACAGCAGTTATTACTGTTCACAGATTTCTGTAGATGACTAAATGTTTTGACCCAAGCACTTGCCTCATTAATATTGAAGCTTTCAAAAGAGGAAAAAAGGGTTGAGCTTAAAAGTCATATCACACAGAAAGAGTGCTCAGGTGTCTTTAGATCTGTTCAGTTCAGTTCAAACCTAGAAAATGTGTGAAGCCTAAAGTTTAGTCAGTTTTTGTTACTTTTTTCCTAAAATCTGGTTTTCAGAAGTTTTGCTCTAAGTCCTAAATTCCTTGAAGGTAATGATTATGCCTTCCTTTTATCCTCTTTATTTAGTATCTAGTACAATATTTTGTCTTCAGTTTGTGTTTGATGAACGACTATTGAATGGAATGAAATTACTTTCAGAGTTGTTTTATTGGAAAGACTGTAGACTGATATCACCCTTTATTATTGTTTTATTTTTTTTCACTTGTCAGCATTACTTTATCAATTAGTCTTTCTTCCTGCATGCCTAGCAATAAGAAAAAAGAATACTGTTGAATTTTTAGTAATCTTTTGATAAGTGCTTACTTATTATGTACCACTGTGCTTTTGATCTTCAGTGACTAATCAAGAGCGAAGTATTGAAAGTAATTATTTTATTGGTTGCTTCAGGCATTGGGTAGGCATATAGATTACAAAATTCATTGACTAGAACAAAGCATTTTTAATCTGGACAGTTAATATACCTTTCTTTGCAAAATTCTTGTGAGTCACATCCAGTTAATAGCAAGAATTTTACCTTTTTAAAAAAATACCATGTAATTGATTTTAAATATATTTTCAAGAAACTGCACTTGCATTCAGCATAATCAAAAAACAGAGGTTTTGGGGGTTTTTCCCCCTTTTGTTAGATTCTGGTCCGATGGTATGTGCGTTTTAAGCAGAATAAGCTCTAAGGTATCTCTTAGGCATGTGAAGCTTTCCTCAAATGTGTTTTATAAAGAGAAAGTCAGCACTTTCCTGGTTGAAATTCTCTGCTGTAATAAATAAACATTCTGTTTTGATATATATACTCATACAGTAATCTAGTAATGCCAGCATGGCTTAATCTGGAGACAATCCACTGTGAGAGGCTGGTTTCCCATGGTTCTAAGTCAGTCAGCCATCCAGGTGCAGGGTTGTAGGAACCTCAGAGTTCACTGTGGTCCGACAGCATTTACTGGCTGCCTGCTGTGTACCAGGCCCTAGACTCCAGGTACTTGAGATAAAAAAGATCAGTCAGATGGGGTTTCTTGGGTCAAGGAGCTCCAGTCCAGTAGCAAAGCATAAATGTAAACAGATCATTTCATGTAGAGGCTAAGAGAGTAAATGTTGTGCTAGAGGCCTGCAGAAAGTGCTGAGGGGGGCTAGCAAAGGAGGCTGCTAGGAGTGCAGTGGAGTGGAACAAGTATGCACTTCGGAATGCCAGACCCAAGATCAAATGCCACCTCTGCAACTTACTAGCTTGATGACTCTGGCCAGGGAACTGAAATTTTCTTAACTTCAGCTTTCTCAACTTTAAAATGGGAATAATAGTACATACTTTATAGTTATGTTATAACTTATAACATCGTATAAGTTATAAGGTAACATCTATAAAATGCCAGACCCGTAGTAAGCATTTGTTAATTCCCTTCCCATGTCTCTCTTTAAATTTTAGTCACTTATTCCATCCATTGTAGCAATTATTAGCATGGTGTCCTAATGGAGAAAGGACAACTCTTCCTTATTGACGAATTAAATCAATACTTGTAAAAGAAATGAGGGGACTAGAAAATCACTATTAGGATGCCATAATAATAATTGATACAGGGAATATCCACCATTGAATGCTAAAATTAGTGGGTAAAAGTTAACGGAAAAAGGCTATTTGTATAGTCCCAAAGTGTTTCCCACAAAATAAATATTTATTAATTACAATGGGAATTGTAATTGGGAATTACATTGGGAAAAGTGGACATTGATGGGCAGGTGACTTTTCCTAATTTCTTGTAGAACATACATGAGTTACTCAATTTTAACCAAAAGATTAAAACAGTCCACTCACAGCAAAAACATCTGGCAGACACTACCTTAACCAAGTGATCGGCGTCACCAGTCCTACACCACATCTCCATCAGGTCCCTCTGATGTGATGCACAGGGAGAGGCACATTACCTCTGTGGTGTTCTTCCTAGTAATACATAAGCTCACTTTAATCAGGAGAAAACACTAGACAAACACAAATAAAGAGCATTTTATAAAATAGCTGAACAGTACTCTTCAAAAATCTTGGGGTCCTGAAAGCCAAGGAAAGCCAAGGAACTGTGACAGATCGGAGGACACTGTGGGGACATATGACAACTAAATGCAAGGTGGAGTTGTGGATTAGATCCTGGAACAGAAAATGAATTTTAATGGAAACACTGAAATCCAAATAAAGGGTGTGTTTTAGTTAATAGCATTGTACCAGTATTAATTTCTTAGTTTTGATCATTGTACTATCGTTATGAAAGACAGTAACGTCAGGGAAAACTGAGTGAAGTATATACAGGAACTCTGTACTATTTTTGCAACTCTTTTATAAGTCTCAAATTATCTCAGAGTTTTTTAAAAAAGCTCATAGGTAGAGCTTATTATTTCTTACACCTTTACAGATGTCACCCTTCCTCGCCTTAAGGCCTTCATACCTCAGCTCCTGTCACGGCTGCACATTGAAGCCCTTCTCCATGGAAACATAACAAAGCAGGTGGGTGGGTGAGCTTTTAGCAGTCTTTTATGGATCAATACAGAGATTTTTTACCCTAGTCTGTCTAAGACTATTAACCACTCTGGTGTGCTTATAAGCACATTGATGTTGACTCAACCTTCCCTGCTCTGTGCAGGAAGGTAGGAGAGGGGATGGGAGGAGTACAGTGATCGTGGTTACCTGTGAACCTACTTTCGTGGCTGCCTCCTCTGCTCTTGCCTGTCTTGTGCAGTCATAGGAGGAAATGGGAATAATTATCCCCGCTCTGTGTAGGACAGCAGGACTGTGCAGTGGATAAGAGCACGTGGTCTGCAATCCCACAGCCTGGGTTCATATCCTGACTCTGCCACATACTAGATAGGTAATCTTCTGAAAATATGTTGACCTCTCTGTGGTCAGTTTCCTTATCTGTAAAATTAGAGTTATAAGGGTTAAATTAAATAGTACAAGCTAAGTGTTTAGCACGTGGAAGGCGCTCCGGGATTCCCATGGCACTCTGTCTCAAGAGCCCACAGTCTCTGCCCCTCTCCTATACTGCTTCCGAAACAATATGCCTGAGGTCAGATGCTAATAAGTGGCGGAGACAGGATTCTGACCAAAGTCAGTTTTATTCAGAGTAAAGCCTTATGCTCACTTACCTCCTTTGCTTTCCTATAACCCTGGTGTGTGTGGTCAGACTCATTTGCTTGGGGTCAACTTTCCATCACCAACACCTCTCCAGCTTTGGCAGTACCTTTTTCCCAGCATTGAGATCAGTGTTGATGATTGCCTGGGTCTATGTTTCTCTTCACTACTACCATATTGATGATATTGCATTTTGACAAATTCAATTTTTATCCATTTGAATAAGATCAAATGTATTTAAGATTTAAAAATCCATTGTTATGATGAATTAGAGTAGTTTATTTCACAAGCATGTTGTTTTCATATTGCATGGTTGTCATCCAGTATACTATTTTTATTTTCACAGACAAGATGCATCTGTGTTTTTGTAATGTGCCGTGGCCTGTCTTTTTCCACAGGCTGCATTAGGAATTATGCAGATGGTTGAAGATACTCTTATTGAACATGCTCATACGAAACCTCTCCTTCCAAGTCAGCTCGTTCGGTATAGAGAAGTTCAGCTCCCTGACAGTAAGTTGACATGTTATAACTTTGGTAATGGACTACTTTGACATAATATTGTGGGTGATTATAGGTAGGTTAAATTCACTTGGGTGATAATGTATAGTTCTATGGTAAAGATCTACTGAGATCCCCTGCTATTTATAGAGTACAGTTAAAGATAGATAATCCTGCCAGAAAATTCTGCATAGGAGGACCAAAGAGGTGAAAGTAGAGGCAGGCAATTATTTTGAAGAGAATGATACTGGACTTGACTGGTAATTGAGTGTAGAGGAGTTAGGAAGTACAAAACTCACAAATCTAAAGAAATGTTGACTGTGAAGCATGAAATAAAATGTATTTATGAAAAATGGAAACTAGGATCATAATACCTAATTGGAAGCCTATAGGAGTCTTTGGCAGAAATGGTTTTAGGAAACTCACAGGTACAGATAAAAACGTGTATTCATTATATGCATATTTTATAAGGAATTAACATAAAGAATGAATATAATTAATATATTGGAGTTTGCAACGTTGCATTACTTTTACATTAACAATGGTTTCTTTTGATATAAAACTTATTAAGCATTATTTTCAATATTGTTCGAAATTGTATAGTGGGAAGTATATTAGATCAGGGATGAGAAGCACTGTTTTTTTAGCCAAACTCAACTGATGGCTATTCCCCGTGCATGGTCTATACTTTTTTTTTTCCAGTTATTTTGTCTTCCTGAAATAGTTCTTCCTTCCCACCCACCCCTTTGTCATGGACCTATGTCTACACCCTATTCATCCTTCTAGGCCCGTCATAAACCACCTATTCCGCTCAACTTTTTCTAAAACTCCCAGCTAGGAGTAACCATGTCCTCTTCTGCCTTCCCAATGCAGGTTTTCTGAACCTTCCTTATTCAAGCTACTCAGCTCTTCTCTTGCATTGGGATTGAAGGGCATCTCCATCTCCCCTGTTAGACTATACATTTCTTAAAGCCAGAGTTTATTTCTGGCTCATTTGAGTAGCTACTCAAGCAACTCAAACATAGTATTGCCTCAGGATATCTTTGTTGAACGCTCAAAGGTACCTTGAGCTCAGCTCTGCCGTTCTGCATGGCCAGTCGTCACAGACCTGGTAATGGTTCATTTCAGACTTGTGCTAGTTTGTTCCTCAGTCACTGTGGTGTGGTGGAGAGGAAGAATCAGAACCTGCTGTTCAATAACCAGAGCACTTGGTCATCAGGCAAAGTGAGGCCAGTCTAGAAACAGAATATCAAAGCGAGATCTCTCTCTCACACCTCTTTTTGCCACACTTCCTGCTTTCTGTCTCCTCTCCTAGGGCACTGTCTCTTTTCTCTCACATTGCTCTCACAAATTGCCCCATGCTCAAAAATAACTCAGTTCACGGCCCGTTCTCCAAATGCTAGGTGTTAGGAAATCATTTTAATTTAGCCAACTGATCAGATGTGAGTATCTTAAATAGTCCTTCACTTACCTCTCCATGGACCAATATTTACAGCTTTAAAAGAAAAATTTCAGGCATTGTGAAGGAGGAGACATTTTGGGATATGTATGAAAAGGCTGCAAATGTGTGAGGCCAGGAGGCAGACTTTCAGCCTGTGTTCGCCTCCTCTTCTGAGAAGGGAGAACTTAGTGCTGCCAGAGTATGATCAGAAAGTTTGACTTGTTGGTCAAACGTGGAGCTGATCAAAAAAGTGAAATACAGGGGCTGGCCCCGTGGCCGAGTGGTTAAGTTCGCGCGCTCCGCTGCAGGCGGCCCAGTGTTTCGTTGGTTCGAATCCTAGGCGTGCACATGGCACTACTCATCAAACCACACTGAGGCAGCGTCCCACATGCCACAACTAGAAGGACCCACAACGATGATTCTACAACTATGTACCGGGGGGGCTTTGGGGAGAAAAAAAGGAAAAAAATAAAATCTTTAAAAAAAAAAAGAAAGAAAAGTGAAATACAACTTCAAGCATCTCTGCCTCCCTTTATTGTTGATGTCTGAATTACCATCCATAAAAGTGAGCAAACGTATCATTACTAATATGTCTGAGAAATCCATTTGTGAGTCTTACACAGTACTAAACACTAAACACTATGTATTTGCTTAGTCGCATTTATTGCTCATGAAATAAAGTTATCAGATCATAAAACATGATCATCTATTCATAAGTTTGATGAAATATTTGATCAACGTATCTGAGTTTTAGTCTTAGCTCACCACCATCCAACGTTGTGTCCTTGGACAAGTAGCCCCACTTCTCAGGGTCTTAGTTTCCTCATCTCTCAAGTGAGTTGTTAGGCTCTGTTATCTCGAAGCATTGCACACATTTGTGTAAATTTGTGAAGTGACCTTTATATGGGTGTTGGTATACAGTTTTGGGAGTAGCATGCTGAATAGAAATACAAGATAAAAGCACAGCTGGTAATTTTTAAAAATTGTTTTGTATGGCTATGGAAGCATCGGTGTTATTTCTGTTGAGGTTCTTACATGTATTAGCTAGTTCTAATCTAGTAGATATACTACGTTGTACATTTTATTAACTATGGATCTCTTTTATCATTAATACTTAGTCATAAAATGGGTCTTTTTAAGTTCTTTCTCCTTTAAGTTCACTAAGTATTTATTGAGGGCCCACCAAGTGCAAATCACCGTGTTAGGATTCTCCCAGGTAAGTGAACTGAGTTTCACATTCTTGGTAAATTAACTGCATTTGGAATTGTCAAAAAACACCAACCAAACTGAACAACTTTAAAAAGCCTAACAAAAACTAGACTTTATTAAGCCCTAAATAAGTTTTTGAACCTCTTGCTCTCTTTTTGAAACCTTTTAGGAGGATGGTTTGTTTACCAGCAGAGGAATGAAGTTCACAATAACTGTGGCATCGAGATCTACTACCAAACAGACATGCAGAGCACCTCGGAGAATATGTTTCTAGAGCTCTTCTGTCAGATCATCTCAGAGCCTTGCTTCAACACTCTGCGCACCAAGGAGCAGCTGGGTGAGAGGGAAGCGGGGGTAGCAGGGTGTCCTAGACCTTGAGGAGCAGCCACTGTTCTGAGAAGGCATTCTTCACGGACACGGTCCTCTAGCATGGTGCTTCAGAAAGACTTGTGAAGACCTGGTTTGTGGGGAAGCCACTTGTAAATGATAAGCAATTAATATCTTATGGACATTAAAGCAATTCTTAAGGAGATAACACTGTATTTACGTTACATACATGACATTTTGTGTAGGGAGGGAGAAGATGCTAAGGGCAGACTATTTATTATGGGTGGCGAGGTGGAAAGCAAGCTGTTTAAAGAAGCTTAGACTCCCTAAACTTTCGGTTTCCTGAGGATAGGTACTGTCTCTTATTCATGTTTTTTTTTTCCTTTTCTTTTCTTTTTTTGAGGAAGATTAGTCCTGAGCTAACTGCTGCCAATCCTCCTCTTTTTGCTGAGGAAGACTGGCCCTGAGCTAACATCCACGCCTATCTTCCTCTACTTTATATGTGGGACGCCTACCATAGCATGGCGTGCCAAGCGGTGCCACATCCGAACCCGGGATCCGAACTGGTGAACCCTGGGCTGCCGCAGCGGAATGTGCGCACTTAACTGCTGTGCCATCAGGCCAGCCCCTCTTATTCATCTTTGTATCCCAAGCCTGGGGGACACCAAACGTACTCAGTGAATGTGTATTGAGGAAGTGTTTCAGGCAGAGTTGTAGGCCCTGTTAAAAGTCTTGGAGATCGTGGCATGTTTGATCAATGAGAAAAGACAGAAGCCCCAGTAATGACTGGGAAGAACCAGTGAAAAAGGATTTGGATGAGTCTCTCAAATACCTATCATCCCTCCAAATACCTGTCATTTTTCAAACAATCTCCATGCTAGATGCTGGACATCAAAAATGAGTAAGTTACAGATATTCCTTCCCTTCAAGGAGCTCACAATCGAATCAAGAAGGCAGACCCGTAAAGGAATAATTACAATACAGTGTAGTAAATGCTCCTAAGAGTGTTCAAACTCCAAAGGCTATGCTGAAGATAATGACTTCCTCAGAAGTGGGACCCAGAGATACTCCAGGTGTGAGAGGTGTGGTTCAGGGCAGAGCTGCTGAAGGAGGCGAGTCATGAGCTCAGTTTAGAAAAGATGTTAAAGGGAGGTAGTGCATGAGCTCACAAGATGGCGGTGGAAGTATGACCTTCAATTGCTTGCTCTCTAGAGATTTCCAGTCTGCATAGAGCTGGTCCAGGAATGGATTATCTAACGAGACATGCAACAGTAGAGGCAAGCTCGCATAAGGAACTTTTTTTTTTTTTAATATTTTTTTTTCTGCGTTCTCTCCTCAAATCCCCCAGTACATTACTTGCATATTTTAGTTGTGGATCCTTCTAGTTGTGGCATGTGGAACACTGCCTCGACATGACCTGATGAGCGGTGCCATGTGCGTGCCCAGGATCAGAACCGGTGAAACCCTGGGCCGCCAGAGCGGAGTGTGCGAACTTAACCACTCGGCCACGGGGCCGGGCCGGCCCCCACATAAGGAACTTTGATGTGAAAGGAAACAGCTAGGACAATGATTAAGGGATGAAAATGAGCCCAGCATTTCATCGGGGTGGGAATAACTTTAACATAGATTGGAGGAGATTAACTAGCAGGCAGTTAGGAGTTATGGGATGTGAGTTTGAATGGTGAATAGGATGTCTTTTTTTGAGAAGAGTTATCTCCAACTTTCTACCTATTCTTCAGAGAGCTCTTTTGCTGTGTCTTTAGGAACTGAGCATATCTTAATTGCTCACATTGTGAATAACATAAAGCCCTAAAGTAGATTTCTTTGCTCTGGCAGGATAATTTTTGAAAGATTGAAAGACCTGAGTCTCAAATGCCAGGACCCTGACCGTCTGGTGTTTGTGTTCCAGGCTATATTGTCTTCAGCGGGCCACGGCGAGCCAACGGCATCCAGGGTTTACGGTTTATTATCCAGTCAGAAAAGCCGCCTCACTACCTGGAAAGCCGAGTGGAAGCTTTCTTAATCACCATGGAAAAGTCCATAGAGGACATGACAGAAGAGGCCTTCCAGAAACACATTCAGGCGTTAGCGATTCGTCGACTAGACAAACCAAAGAAACTCTCTGCAGAGTGTGCTAAATATTGGGGGGAAATCATCTCCCAGCAATACAATTTTGACAGAGGTAAGGCAGTGTTCAGGCCCCAGTGTTTATGACTTGTGAGTGTAACATTTGAGGACCCCAAGGCCGTTCTGCAAGATGGTGCTCGCTCTATAGGTGATGTTCCAGTATTGACTTGGGAGGGTGGTGGGAGCAGCACTTCTAAAGAACCATCATGTCACTTAACAATTTCCTATGAGAAACTTTGTCCTTTTTTCTTCTCAAAAATGAACTGGGTCGACCTGTATCTCATCATAATGTACTACTAATAAATCTGATTTCACTTTTTATGTTCAATCAGTGTGCCCCTGAGGCTCTGAGCACAGATATGTATGTATCTATTTCCCATGACAGTAGAAAAAATGGAAAATTTGCAGATGGAACTCTGTTGAGGCAAGTCCTGCCCTGCAGGCCCAGGGGTTCAAACTTTTGCCTTTAGGGACCCCCAAAACTGTAACGGTGGTTTTAGATTTGGGAGAGCTGTGCTCCCTGAGTCGCCTGCTTATCAGCTTCCTTTCACTTTCTTCTAGAGCGGAGATCAACAGTGGAGTACACTAAGTCACACTAGAAGTCGGGGGCGTAGGGTGGTGTTCTCATTCTGACACCAACAAGCTAAAGATCTTGGCCAAGTCACCTTTTATGGGTCTCAGTTTCCTGACCTATAATTTTTCCAGCACTTGGATTCAATCTTAATGATAACCATACCTACCATTTATTGAACATTTACCATGTGCCTGCATCGTGTTATTGTCATACAGTTAGGTATCACTTAATGACGGGAATACGTTCTGAGAAATGTGATGCTAGGCGATTTTGTCATTGTGCGGACATTGTAGGGTGCACTTCCACAAACCTAGATGGTAGAGCCTGTACACACCTAGGCTGTATGGTACTAATCTCATGGGACCACCATCATTTTTGCACTCCATCATTGACCAAAGCATCGTTATGTGGCACATGACTGTATATCATTTTCCTTTGTTCTCACTACAGCCCCATTAAGTAGTTATTATTCCCAATTTCCAGATGAGGAAACTGAGGCTCGAAAAAGTTGAAGGTACTACCCCAAGATGCAACAACTCCTAAGTAAAGAGCCAGGATATAAACCCAGACTAGCCTGGCTACAGGGCCACGGCTCTTATCCATTGCACTACATCCCCTTGCCTTTACTTGAAATGTGTTCCCTTACTGCTTACAGGAGCAGATGATCCCTTAAAGATATGGATACTGCAGAGTGTTGGAGTGAAGTATATTGTCATTTGGTGTAGTATTGTAGGCTACTTAAAATGGAAATATTAGTAAATTATTGTTTGATTTCTTTTTTAGATAATACAGAAGTTGCATATTTAAAGACACTTACCAAGGAAGATATCATTAAGTTCTATAAGGTAAGTTGAATTTGTATATTTAGATTTTGACCAGTAAGGAAATACTGTCTTTGCTGTGTTGTTGTTGCCTCTTTGAACCCATTCAGGCAGGATTTATGAAGGCATTTTTATGGATTTAAGTATTTTTGACACATATTACTGTTAGAAAAATTAGAGACAATTCATATGTATCAGAACCCAGTACTGTGTTCCCCTCCCTCTGGACCACGGACTGTTCTGGCCCTTCCAAATCTGCCCATTTAGGCTCCCCTTTGTTTTTTTTCTCTCTGTTCTCCCTACCCCCCAACCCACCAAGAACATTGCTGAGCTTGTTTGCTGGGAAGGAAGATCGAAGGAAATGAATAGAACTTAAGAATTAGATTATTTTCCAGTCTCTGACAACTATAAATTGTCTTCACCCATGTAGGTGCCACTGCGGCTGCTTTTTTAGATAAATGATTACTCGCATTTGAACTGTGTTCAGAGAACCTATGAGTTTTGAATGCCTGTGGTCACTGAGAAAGTTTATCAAGAGCAAAGAAAGGCACCACCATTAAAGTTTTCCTAGTACAGCCTTGAGAGGTTTGCATCATGTAAATTTTCCCCACCTGTAACAAAATTCTAAGAAGGGTAGTAAAAATTTTAAGTGTGTGTATAATGTGTAATAAACATGGTGAGTGCAGAAATTAAAAATTTATGCTGCAATAGAGTTGTACTTAAAGTGTTATGTGTATTCTTTGTAATATATTGGGGCTTCTAATTTGAGTAAAGTACTTTTATGCCTATTTTGCAGGACAAGGAGCAAAATTATGCTCCATATAGTGCCTTAGAATTATACCCTGTCTAGTGTTCTAGCCACTTCTCCTGGTTCATCTCTGATTTATGATGTGCCGTTTCTTTGGTCAGAAACCCAGTCCTGCCCTGTGCTGACGTCTCTTTGGGAGAGATCTCATCTACTTTACAGTGGCATTTTTCAGGGCTATATTATAGCTGCCAACACAAGAGTTCTCATTAGAATGATTTTGTGAAATTAGTTGTACAGTGAAGGCTAATGACATTTTTCTTCTGTATTAGAGTTTCTAATGCCCGTTTAATTCACCGCTGTCGGGATGTGTGGGAGAGTAAGGAAAAGGAAATAGTCCCTGACTGAAGGTGCTGATGGTATCCTAGGGGACAAATAGTGACCTTGCACTATCTCCGAGTTACTTACACCTCTTCCCCTCAAATCCTCTGCAAGACGACAGGGCTGCTGTTCTCTCTGTGTGCAAACAGGTATCACTATAGCTGGTAACACCTCAGCACATAGGAAAGGACGACAATAACGGTTTTAGTTTCAAATTTTGACAGTGGAAGCCAATATTTTGAATGCCCCTTTTCAGCAATGAGGTTTGAGACATTTTGGCTGTAGAAACAGATGGCTGGACAGGTTATTATTTTATTTACCTCTTTGCATTGTGCAGAGGAAGACAAGAGTGTCATCTCAACTACTCTTGTTCTTTTGTAGTAATAGTCCTTAAAAATATGTATATTTTGATAAGGGAGAGGCTATGAATGTGTGGAGGTCAGGGCTATATGAGAAATCTCTGTGCCTTCCACTCAATTTTGCTGTGAACCTAAAACTGCTTTAAAGAATAATATCTATTGAAATATATATGTGTGTGTAAAGAAATATATATTTTTTAATAAAAAATATATAAAACAAAATTCTGACCTGAAATATAACCCCAGGTAGACTTTGTGTACATGAAGAGAGAGCTACAATAGGCCTGTGAGGGGCAGAGTCAGGTATAGGAGCAATGCTCGGGACATCGTCCGCGCCCAGTGCTCAGTTGTCTAGAGAGCCCTGCGTAGAGCTGCCAACCTCAGCGATCTCAACCTCTCAGGAGATTCTTTCACCTGTGGGTATAAGCAGGAGGGATGTGGCCTCTCACTACAGAGCGGAGCACAGCCGGTCAGCAACTAGCTAGCTCTGTGACCTCAGCCAAGTTACTTAAGCTTCTGAGCCTCACTTTTCTTATTTACAAAATAAAGAGAAATTGGTATATTAATAGAAATGAGATGTGTAAAGTGATTGGCACCTAGTAGCATTTAAGAAATAGTCTCTATTGTTGTTAACACTTTATTAGTCATACTCAGTCCCAGGGTTTTTAAATGTTTTCATCAGAATGCTTTAAATCAGAATATGTTTTCCTCCTTGATGTTATAAAATGTTTTGGTTTTGTTTATGTACTGCTTGAGACTGTTTCGCTTTGCAAGGTTAGGTGCGAGCTCTCAATTGCCTACCAAAGACGGTGATCATGCTCAGCTCCTTCTGGTTCCTAAGACATTCGTTTTAAGGCATTATTAGTTATATGTGTTCAAAGAGAATGATGCCCTAATATAACTTAACTATATTGTTTCTAGAAGAAATGAAGATTTGTCTTTCTTTCCACAAATTCTGTATTCAGTTGAAATTAGAAATAGTACCTGATTATTGAATTTGTGAAAATAGTAGTTATGACTGAATCTTTCTTGTCTTAAAAAATGGGAGTATTTATTACTGAGCCTAAGATAACTCTAGAATATCATTTCCCCAGCTGTGTTCCATGGTACACAAGTGTTCTACAAGATATTAATAGGGGTACTAAAAAAAAGGTTTCATGACCATATAAGTTTGGGAATGTGTACGCTCTTTATTCCCGTCCTTGGAGAATCACAGAGTGTGTTAGCATTTTAAAAGTTCTAAGAAGCCCCACGGTAAAGCCTTCTTTAGTCCAGCATTTGTTTAATTTTGATTAACCAAACATTTCCTAAACTGATTTCACCATGGACCCTTTTTTTTGCACAGAATACCAGTAAATATCTCCTGGGACTCCAGTGTTCCTTAGAATGCAGTTTGCAAGAAAATGCAGTTTGTTGGTTGGTTCGTTGGTTTTCAGGAAAATGGGGATTGTCCAGAGTTGGTCGGGAAATTGAGAACAGTCTGAAACTGAAGAGAGTGTTCTGCTGTGTACTGATACTGGTTGATATGAGGGCAATGAAGATTTGGGTGAAAGGGATCAAGAATAGATCTTTGGAAGCAAATCTTTTTTTACTCTGTTAGGTAGGATGCTCTCAATGAGGTACTCCATGTTACTGGAGGCAGACATGGGCTGAGCTCCTGAAAGAGGCTGGAGAGGCCAGAGTAGACCTGTAGGAGAGTGTGGGCTATCCTGCCAGCTGGAGGGAGCCGTGGGCAAGTTTGCTGTGTGACATCAGGAGGGCTTCCCCGGCAGCTGCTCTGGACCAGGCTTAAAATAACTGCTCCGTAAATACTGTTGAGTTGATTTGGCTTCTCTGGTGATCTCTCCCTCCGAGGATACGAAACATTACTTCTGGCTGACACATCAGGGGAAGCTTCATCACATCCTGTGTTTTCCCTTTGGAAAAGACAGAGGTTCAGCATTAAGGACAAGTTGATCCCCACAGAATCTTTCTGCCAACCAACCGCTCCTGGTATTCATGGTAGTGCCTAAGGGAGATCCCTCAGAGCAGCATGGTGGAGCGGAGAGAACAAGCAGACCTCCCTTGTGACACCATCCCTTACGAGCTGTGTGACTCCAGCAAGTCATTATACCTCTCTGTATTATAGAGTCTGTCTCTCTAAAGTAGCAATCGTCATGATGCTTAGCTTACAGAGAATCGAGTGAGCTAACACAGGAGAGTGTCCGGTATAAGGCAGGACTCAGTAAAGGTTAGTTTCCTTCTGTTTGGGTAGATGAGGAGCCACAGCAGTGCCCTGGTGCAGAATCTCTGAAGGTTCTTAGAGGAGCAGGCCTTGTGGTCATCCCTTGACTGAGCTCAGGCCGCATCTCTGCAGACACTGAGGGTCACTAGGTGCAGCCCAGCCTCACACCCCAATGAATGCTAAACTAGGCGTCTAATCCCAGACCAGGGACTTATTAGCTGTAGGAATTTGAGCACGTCACTTAATCTCCTTGGGCTCAGTTTTCCATCTGTAAAATGGGGTTTAAGAGTAATTCTTGCCTACCTTACCTAATCTTTGTAGAGATTAAATGAAATACTGTAAGTGAGGGCAGAGAAAGGGGGCATCTTTTCTGTTTCTGGCTATATGAGAGCTGATTCTTCATAGTCGTAAGAGACCACCTCAGTTTAAGTTCCTTAGTGGGACAAAAGGGTGACCTTGCTATTCTCTCTGCCCAGGAAATGTTGGCAGTAGATGCCCCAAGGAGACATAAGGTATCCGTCCATGTTCTTGCGAGAGAAATGGATTCTTGTAAGTATTGAATATCAACTTTTTTTTAAGTATATTTTTAAGCACACGATAGCTGTCCCTTGCCATAGCCACATCCCTAATAGGGCACCAGAAAGTAAAGGGGTGCAGAAGGAGAACTAATTGGAGGGAAAGTCTGCTCTGTTGAGCAAAAATAAGAGGAAAAGGGAAATGAGGCAGCGAAGGAGAAAGGCAACACCAGACGGCACAGTGCCAGTCTGGTCACCGCTCCATAAGAAAACACAGCCAGTTGCCGGTAGGACATCTCCAGAGAAGCTGTCTGCAACCACTGCATGCGAGGAGGAAGGGCAAGCAATTGACCTGCTCAATGCTTCCTGTCTCCTGTCTCTGACTGGCCGAGGTCTGGCCCACAACCGTGAACTCCCCAGCCTTCTGGGTGGTTTAGTGGGTCCTTCCAAGTGGCCAGAGCCTCGGGGTCCAGTGAGGTCACACCTGGCTCTAAAGCTGCTGCAGCCACGGTCTTATAACCATGGTAGCACTGCACCATGAAGCGTCACTGGGGACACTCGGAGTAGGAGGCAGGACAGGCAGTCAAGGCCTTGGGGAGCAGGCAGCCTGAGAGGACCTGAGAAGTCTGTGAACGGGGCCTGGTACAGGTTTTTAGTGAACTGGGCCTGGTTATGATTTTTCTTTTTTTTTTTATGAAAGTTTCCTTTGTGTGCTAGTGTCAATGAGCACAAAGCATTAAACCTTTCATTTTCTTATAGGTCCTGTGGTTGGAGAGTTCCCATGTCAGAATGATATTAATTTGTCACAAGCACCAGGCTTGCCACAAGTAAGAAATGTAAATGTTATGTTAGATTGCACTGTTCGAGACTTCCTCCTTAAAAGGAACTTTTTTATCAGGACACGTGAGACCTAGAGGTTTGGGTCACCAGGTATTCGAGCCTCGACTTTAGGTCTCCCTGAAAGGCCAGGTCGCCGTTCTTTCTGACAGCTCCCAGTGGTCAGAGGCTAAGCCTCAGCCCTCATCTGCCCTTGTCTTTAGCTTGAACAGCTGTGTTACTCAGCAAAGACTCATCTCTAGCCACCTTTGTCCCCAGCCCCTTCCAGAGTACCTGCATATTTTAATCATCTGGCAGGGCTGGCATTTACTCGCAGGAGGAGGAAACTGGCAGTGTGACTAGGCCCTTGCTGGGTGGGCACACCAGCCTCTGCCACCCTTGCTGCTGAGCCCTTGGTGTGCCAGCCTGTGTGCCCAGGGGAAAGCCAAGAGTCTTCCTTCTGGCCCACTGTCCTGCTGGGGACACTCACCAGAGGTTTGCATAGACCTGCTGGCCTGGTTCAGACAGAAAGCTCAGCATGCTGATCATAATGAATGGTGTAGAAACTGGTATATGTGCAAAAAAAGAAAAAGCGTTGATGTCCGTTCAGTCTGCTTTTTAGGTTAAACGTACTAAGACAAAACTTTTTTTCTTTGCAGCCTGAAGTGATTCAGAACATGACCGAGTTCAAGCGTGGTTTGCCACTGTTTCCCCTTGTGAAACCGCACATTAACTTCATGGCTGCAAAGCTCTGAAGATTCTCCATGGGTGGCAAAGTGCAAGTGGATGCATTCCTGAGTCTTCCAGGGGCTGGGAAAACAACCTCGGCCACTTCAGTAGTTTCTCGTTCACTATTAGAGAGACAAACAGAAAAAAAGAAGTTTGTCAAATGTCACTATGTAGAAATACTAAAAATCCAAAGTGATTAAATTACAGAATCTTATAGATGTAGAATATTTTTAAAATACATGCCTCTTAAATATTTTAAAAAGTTTTCTTTTCATTATTGAGAGAAATTTCCCTTATATAACAGTACTGAAAATGATGAATGATGTTCCTATAGAGCCTGGCTTCCTTGTTCTGTAAAATAGTCACTTGTCAGAAGAAAATATGTTAGCTTTTTTCTAAAAGCCTCCTAGGTTGACAGAAAAGGCTTCAAAACATTTAGAAAGGTGATACCTTTTTAAAAGTCGATCCTCAAACTTGCTTTCTACTTGATGGTTTCATGTAAATCAATGGAGAACATTACATTTGGCAGATGATGAAAAAAGTAATGTAATTTTCTTTTATTGTTGAAATTGCTGATTATATAAGGCATGGTTTTAATCTTTTTATAAAATTTGAACATTTTTTATTCGAACTAGTAAAATGCTGGAAAACCCCAGAACACCCTACTTATTTACAGTGCTAGAAATACAGACTTAACTTTACATCAATTTTGTCCCAAACTGAATTCTCAGGATTTCTGTGATTTGTTTCTTTCTGATTGAATTATATTGACATTCTTGTTCATAGTTGGTTTGCAGTGTCCCATCGCTTTTCCTTTTTCCCATCGACATGTTGCTGTATTTATTTAATGAGTACAAATAGGGTCAACTTAGACCCCACTGAGTGTGTGACATGCCTTTCTGACATCAGCTATTATAAACACCGGGATCTTTCTACTGCTGTGAAATTGCAGTCAGTATATGAATCAAAATGTTTGCCCCGTTACAAATTTAAAAGACAACAAGTACAAAGTCACCTTTTGGAGGTATGAAAAATAAAGCCTTGGATTCCTAAATAGTGTGATCTCCGTAAGACTCTCAAATCCCTTTTTGCTACCACTCTAATATTGCCTTAAGTGTTAAGTTATTTTTTGAATAGATAAATATAAACATACAAACACACAGATGATGACTGGAGTAGACTTTTAAAAAATATTTTTTTCATGAGATACTATTTTGGGAGAAATTGTTACTATGGATTTAACAGCTGTTTTGAAATATTTACTGTTACTAAAACTTCAAGAGAAATTGTGAATATGCTTCCACATCCAGGCACCAGGAACAGTGAGTGGCCCTGTCGTCCCCTAACTCAGGCAGAGTAAAGAATGGCATTTTCAAATGACGTTTTACGTCCATTTGGGTTGTTTTGCCAGGACTTCTTTCTGTGTAGAGTCACATCTTTTCACATCTTAAGTTTTCACATTTGCCACTTTTCAGATAATCTCAATTTGGGGCAAGAATGATCTAATCACAGCTGTGGAGGCTGCTTTCGAAAGCGGGGCTCCGTTTCTACCATCAGATAAATGTGGTGCTGTAACCGTCCTTCCATCCCTTCCTTCCAGAGCTTCCTTATGTGAAGCCCGCTCTGTCCCTCAGAGGTGCGTGAGTCATCACTTCCTTCTGGTTTTATGCATTTGTAGACTATGCAGCTTTTCATCAGACTGCAAATATATCCAAGAGGGATGTAAAATTACTCCTGAGTGTTGAAATCCACCACTGTAAGAGTAAATAATCCACCTACCTTTTCTGTGGAAAATTAAGTGCTATTGAGTAACTTTTAGCTCTTTTTAAAAAATGGGTGAAATTGAACAGTGTCCTTTTTATGAGAAAGTCACATGAAGAAATCCGAAAGGAATCGCACGTGGTCTTCCAGGACGCTGTGCTGGCTGTCCAGTGTGCTCCAGCTCTGTCTGGTTTCCTCATTGGATGGAGAGCTCCTGTGGGGTCACTCAGGCACACTAAGGGTTCGTTCCCACGGGTCCAAACTGCAGTCCATGAGCAATAACAGATTACCCCGGACACTGCTGTCTACTCAATGCTTAGGAAATGAGATTCGTGCAACAAACTAAGTTTTTAGTTACTGTAACTTTTTAAAAAAATCTTCTTTTTGACTAGTTGATGTGGAAGAGAGAGCATGTGACACAGCCAGTATGGTGGAGCGCTAGGGTAATCCTGTTTACAATAAATCGCCTGAATTTAACCTCTGGAGTTTGCATTTGTATTATTTTCACAGTATCACTGGCCAATCCTCAGCCTACCTCTCGACATCCCATTTGACAATATTTCTTGTCTTCATTGTTCCTAATGCAAAAAGCAATGAATTATTTTTTTTTAAGTGTATCTAGGTAACAGTGATTTAGTCAAATAAATGAGTCACTTTCACACTCTTAAGAGTAGGTCACTTTCGTGAAACAGGAATCTTGGTGTGAGAGGCTGAACTCCTTGCTGTCAGTATTGTCACTAACCCCAAACCCAGAAAGATTTGTCTCTGGCATTACAGGGAGGAAAATACGAAGGATAGCAAAACAAAAGATTCCTCTCCTCTACGGCTAGTCTGTGCATCTTCTTGCCCCATCTCCAGCAGTAGGCTAGGCAGACAGTTTGTTCAGTCCCTGGCTTCTGACTCCCTATCGAGATAATCTTTCTACTCATGTGATCGCCAGCTGGCTCAGACAGGCATTTCAAGAGGAAATCTGCTCGTCCCTCAATTTCCAGCCTAGGACAAAGGTCCAACCCGCACAGTCAACACTGTGCTCAGGAGTGAGCAGCCCTCTGCAGAGGCGCAGAGCAACCCCAGCTTTATGGCTCGGGGTCGTTTTCCCCTCTGTCACAGTGCGTGGAGGGAATCATCTGGTCCCCTTCTCGTGCCCTCTAACACAGCTTCTCAGAATGTTTATGGTGAAAACCAAGGATTCTCACAGACTTACCTCCTTTTTGTAAGGGTGGTCCCTGCCCTCCTAATCCTTCGCTGGCAGGGCCTCTGACCAGTTGGCTCCTGGGTCCCTCGTACTCTGTGCTGCCTGTCTAATGAAGTTCTTCCGTTGTCCTTGTCAGCTTGACCGTCACACCCCCTGGTTTCTTGTGGCAGAGCTCATTGGTGGTACTGCATTGCTGCTCTTCTCACCCCAGTCCAGCTCTTCGCAGATACTACAGCATTTTGGACAGCTCATGCCCTAAATTAACATAAACTAACATTATAAAGCTCTTTACAGACCACCCTCACAGACATCGTCCACAATAATCTTTTGACACGGGAGGACGAAGATTCAAATTATCATCATCCTCCCAGGTTTTCGCGGGTGGAAGTAGGCTCAGAGAGGCTAAACAGTTTGCCAGGATCACACAGGAAGCACAGACTCAAACCTCCACTCACATCTTTAAACCCTACATCTCATTGTTCCATGTGGATTTCCTGTAATAATAGCTACCGACTCCATAATGTGGTTTGGAACAAACTAGAAAGAGTGTTGCTTTTAGATTTGTGCGAAACTTGACCTTTTTCACATGCGCCATCTTGCTGAATCTCCCAGCCTTTGCCTGTTTGGAGGGAGGGAGATGAGATCTTGGAGTCAATGCACATCTCCAGTACGCTGTTGTTTCCACTCTGCTGGGCTATCTTGTGGACACCTATCACCGTTGCCTGCAGGATCTCCCTCCATTGGGCTTAATCCGACCCATGCCTCCTGGCCTGCTAAACGCCTAAATCCGTGCAAGCTCTTTTTCCTGTTGCCCCTGGAGTGATAGATTGTCTGGAATCCTTCAAGAAGTTTGGAAGAGGAATGTGAAGAAGAGTGAAGTTCATCTGGGACCCCACCACTCCAAGACAACCACATATGCATTATGTTTTTGCAGTCTTTGTCCTGTGCATATAGAACGGGGTCATAGATTCAGTGTTGCAACTTGTTCCTTCAATAGTCTATACTGAGAATTTTCCACATGGATGCTCTTGAAAAAATGTGATTTGTTGTTGTTGTTGTTCTTGTTGTGTGTTTGATGTCATACTGTGGTTTGTTTTCGAATCCTCTTTGTGGGATGTTTAGGATGTTTTCAAACTTCTATCCGTGATAAAACTCCTTGTGCAGAGTATGTGTGTGATTTTCTGATTATTTCTTTAAATTGTGGGGTTATGAAATATATCATTTAACTTTTTATTCTGAAAAATTTTAAATCTACAGAAAAGTTGTAAAAATAGTACAGTGAATTCCCATATACCCTTCACCTTGTATTCACCAGTTTAATAATGTTTGCTACACATTGCTCCCTCCGTCTGTCTCAGTAGGTTGCAGATGTCATGACTGCTTACCCCTAAGTAGTTTATCAAGTATCTCCAATAACAAGGTCAATGTGTAGTAAGGAATTGGGCCTCACCCACAGGGAGGTCTTGCCTTTGTCCTTTTTGTCTTTGTTTAGACACTGATACCAGTAAATTTGAGAACTTAGATGAACTGGATAAATTTCTTGAAAGACACAAATTACCAAAATAGGCATGAAAAGAAACAGAAAGTTTGAATATTCCCTTATCTATTTAAGAAATTGAATTACTAGCCTTCCCACAAAGAGAATTTCAAGCCCCTGTGGCTTCACTGGTGAAGTTTATCAAACATTTAAGGATGAAATTATGCCAATCTTACATAATACTTTAGAAAACAGAGTAGGGAGCCCTATTTATGAGGCCAGCATTTCACTTTTACCAAAATCAGACAAGGATGTTTTGAGTAAAGAAAGCTCCAAACCCAATTACCCTTTAACAAGTCCCGAAAGTCTTTAACAAAATATTAGCAATTTGAATCCAACGATGTATAAAGAGGAATTTTTTATACAGTTGATTTTCAAATATACCAACCTTAACGTGATGACAAAGTGAAATTTCCCCACGAATGTAAGGTTGGTACAATATTTGCAAATCAATTAGGGTTATTTATCATAGTAACAGAACTAAGGAGGAAAAAAATCATCATTTCAGTAGATACAATAAAAGCATCTTACAAAGTTCATAATAAAAGCTCTCAGCAAACAAGGAGTAGAAGGGAACTTCCTCAGCCTATTAAAGGGAATTTATAAAATACCTACTGGTAACATCATATTTAATGATAAAATTTGAACGCTTTCCCCCTAAGATCTGCACCAAAACAAGGATATATGTTCTCGCTACTTACATTCACACTTGTATCTGAGGTCCTGGTTGATGTGGTCAAGATTGGGAAGGATGAAGTAAAACTTTATTCACAGACGACGTGAGCACATACCAAAAAATTCTAAGGAGTACAAAAATACTACTACTAAAACTGAATTAACAAGGTTGCAGGAGGTAAATCAACGTTAACAAAGCAATTGTATATCTGTGTCAACAAAATTCAAATGTAATTTTGAATAGCACCCAAAAATTAAGTTTTTTAAAATGTGAAAACTTCAAAACATTACTAAAGGAAATTTTTTTAAACCCTAAGTAAAAGGATATATGCATCCTATTCACAGATTGGAAGACTATTTTTAAGATACCCGTTCTCGTTGATCTATAGATTCTAAACAATGCCTATCAAAATCCCAGGAGGCTTATTGGGCAGGCATTTACAAGCTGATTTTAACGTTTACATGGACTTGTAAAGAATCTCAATTAGCTAAAATAATGCTGAAAAAGAAGATCAAAGTTATCCTTCCTGATAGCAAGGCTTATATAAAACTATAGTAATCAAGATAGTGTGGTATTGGCCTAAGGATAGACATATAGATCAATGGAAGAGAACAGAGAGTCCAGAAATAGATCCCCATGTTGATTTCAATTGATTTTTGACAAAAGTGTCATGATAATTCAATGGGGGAGAAAATAGTCTTTCCAGCGAAGGTTCAAGAACAACTGGATATCCTTATGGAAAAAAAGTTGAACCTTAAACATGACTTCACGGTATATACAAAATTTTAAGAGACTGCAGATTTAAATGTAAAAACTAAAACTATGAAACTTCTACAGGGAAACAGAAAAAAATCTTTTCTAAGTTTGATAGGCAAAAATTTCTTAGGATGCCAAAGTCACTAAGCATCAATGAAAACAGTGGGCAGGGCCTGGCCCCGTGGCTGAGTGGTTAAGTTCGTGCGCTCCGCTGTGGCGGCCCAGGGTTTCAGTGGTTCAAATCCTGGGTGTGGACATGGCACAACTCGTCAGGCCACGCTGAGGCAGCGTCCCACATGCCACAACTAGAAGGACTCACAACTAAGAATATACAACTATGTACCGGGAGGGCTTTGGGGAGAAAAAGGAAGAAAAAAGTGGGCAAATTAAAGTCTTTTAAGTTTAAAAATGTGTTCTCCAAAATATACCATTAAGAAAAAGGCAAGCTGCTGACTTGGAGGAAATATTTGAGGTACATAAATCAGACAAAGGACTTATAAGAAACTCCTAGGGGGCTGGCCCCGTGGCCGAGTGGTTGGGTTCGCATGCTCCACTTCAGCGGTCCAGGGTTTCGCCAGTTCCAATCCTGGGCGCAGACACGGCACCACTCATCAGGCCATGCTGAGGCGGCATCCCACATGCCACAACTAGAAGGACCCACAACTAAAAATACACAACTATGTACCGGGGGCGGGGTGGGGGGTGGCTTTGGGGAGAAAAAAGGAAAAATGAAGCCTTAAAAATAAAAAAGAACCTCCTAAAGTCGTAAGACACAAATCTGGTTAAAAGAGTTGAATAGATGCTTCACGAAAGAAGATACAGGCAATGGTCAGTATGAACCTAGAGATACTTGACATCATTAGGCATCAGGGAAGTGCAAATTAAAGCCAGCAGGAGAGGCGAAACTAGTGAGGAGGAAGATGAGCGGTGGCCTGGAGGCTGCTGTCAGGTGATGGGATCCAAGGACATAAGGAAACTTCTTAGAGAACTGGAAATGTTCCATAGCAATAAAAAGCTGGAAAAAATATTTTTAAAACTAAAATGAGATACCATTCCATGCAGTCTAGAATAGCTAAAATTATAAATACTGACAATATCAAGTGAAAGCTTCTAGCACGTATCTTTTTAAAAAAATTGTTTTCCTGCTATACAGTGGATGCATTCATTCTTTATTGTAGCAAAAGATCATATTTTAGAGGATATTTTGGAGGCAGCTTTTGACAACTTGAAGGTATGGTGAGTTAGAAAGATAGAGTTAATAACGGAGTATTTTATTAAAGTTCACTTTAGGCTACAAGTATAAGTAGTTGCACTTGATGAAGTGGTTGATAGGAGCAGATTTGGGGGCAGTTTGAAATTCTGTAAATAATACACAAAATGGTTTGTAAGGCAAGTGTAAATTGCATTAATTCTAAATGTCCTAGGGAAGATTAGTAGCCAAAGGAATCCTATGGTGAAGCCTTTTGTTTTAATACTTAGAATAATCACTTTTTAATCTATCTGTTTTACAAGTTTAAATTTTTATTTTTTTATTATAGAAAGCAACACCTGTATGTGCTAGAAGTCATTTAGCAAATACTCAATAAAAACTTGTTGATGATAAATACTATTTAAAAGCAGAAGAGGAGAACGCCAAGTACAGTATATCTAAAAATGGGAAAAGGATATGCTACTGAATTCCCTTTTGATTATAATGTTCTTGATCTTCAATAGCATTCAAGAGAAATTAAGAATGTTAAAATCAAGAGAACAACTTCAGAGAAATTCAGGAGAATATTATTATTGGTGGGCCAATCAAACAAGCCTGTGGTCCCTATGTCTTTCGGGTTTGTTCATCACTTGGTCCAATTGTACCAGGCTTTGTAAAGTCACCGTCCAATGTACTGAATATCCTCACTGATAGGAGTCTTGAATCTCAGCCAGAAGGAGGCCCCGATGAGCGTGATGTCGTGCTTACCGTGATTTACCGTATCACATTGTCCTTCACCTCCTACTGCCTGGCTTCCCTCATCTTGATCTTCCTCCCGTCACTGCTTTGGAGCAAGATGGAAGCACTTTAGCTTTTTGATCTCTGCTTACAGCCATCACTGCGGCTGCAATTGCCGTGATTGCAGTTTGATCCAGACGGGCATTTCCCTTCCCCTCCACATGTTTTGTAAGGCATGGATGCTGTCAGCATATCTGTTTTGGCCAAATCCCAGAGTGACCAGATGGGGCGCTAGACTGGAATTTTACTGGCTAATTTGATTCTTCAGAGCCTTTCATTTATTATAGGTGACTAGCACCTTTGAACCAATATCTGAACTCTGTCTCAGAGTTCCACACACACAACAAAGTCCCTACTTGCCCGAAACATGGAACTCCTTAAGGAAATTTAGGCTTTGCTTAGACCTGTTTCGTGGCCACGTAGGCTAAACTTCCATGAATGGGAACCTCCACTTTGGCTTTCCGAACCCAAGGCTTGAGCTAGCAGAGCTTAGTCTAATTAATGGTTAGCTTTTTAGAAGTTGGGTCAGTTTGGTCTTTTGATTCTAAAACACTTTTTTTCTCTGGTTATACCCCCGCCATGTACCGAGGACATAAAACTACGTACAGTAACAAATGTGCCTTGAGAACTGCAAAGACTGGCCACACGAACACTTCATTCAAACCCCTGCAGTAAGAGACTCGACCCAACTTTAACATGGCTTCCAGCAGCCTAAGGTGGATGCCCTGGGACAACGCAGCCCCCTTTCAGGTTCAGGAAAAGCTCAAGGCTGTCAAAAGAATCTGCTGCTTGTTCTAGCAGGTCTAGTACCTGTCCACAGTGCCCTGACCTCCTTACAATTGTGAATCCTCTCTTTGTCCCTTTGAGATGTATCTGTATCTCCTACCACTGGGGAGTGTATTTCTCAAGCACCTGAGAGCCATTCCTTTGAAACATAATCATCAGGAAGGACAGGCCCTCGGCTCCCAGTCTCCACGAGAAGGAAGGATCCTAACTTGAACAATTGCCTGCTGGCAGACACAGCTGGCCTGATGGCATGTACACTGACCAGTGCTTTGTAATTTTTCACTTGAGTCCCAGATCACTCCCCCTCCCTACACCCTCTTTCTCCCTTTAAGACACCCAGTCACCACTTTGCAAATTGAAATGGAGCTCGGCTCTTTCCCCTACTGTCAGTAGTTACTGAATAAAATCTGTTTCATCGCTTTAATTCAAGTTTGGTTTTGTGTATCTTTGACAGCCTCATGGTATGGCCTCAGCACGATTAGGTTCTGTATGGAATCTAAATCCACACACGTTGTTTCTGTGCTGTTTGCACTCCAACTTAGTATTGCAACAATTGATGGTTGCTAGTCCTGAGAAACTGTAGTGCGGGTGGGCCAATGACCTAGCAGTGTGGGGTTCAAGAATGCAATTTTATACTCACACTTAGCTCCTCTGTATTATCACTCCAGATATCATTTAATTTGGAGACTCTCTTTGTCCTTAGATGAGCATTTTTACACTTATTTGACTGTGAATGACCATTCACAACAATAAAAAGTCATTCTTGAGATACAATATGCACATGGATTGTTTTTAAAAAGTTAAAATTCATTTTTGAAATTTTAATCAAAAAGAAGACAAATTAGAGATTCTAAAATATTTTCTAAGATAAACTATGTGGAAATTTTGAGACAGGTTACAGGTCATGGACTGAAGATTCCACAGACCGGAGGCTGGAAACTGGCCTGCCAGCTGTTTTGTCCGTAAACTTTTTTGGATCACCGTCACGCCCATTCAATTACATATCATTATGGTTGCTTTCACATTATAATAGCAGAGCTGAGTAGTTAGGAATGAGATCCCAGGTTCTGCAACACCTAAATATCTCCCATCTGGCTTTTTACAGGAAGAGTTCGCTTGCCGCTGCCATAGACAATCTAACATAGAGATGCCAGTTGCTAAGTGCTGCTTATCCAGCAAGAGGCCAAACACTTGTGTGCAGAATCATGCGATGTTTCCTACCACTTCCTGGCATCTTCTTCTGGATTAAATGAGGTACTGTGACAGTGACTGGCCCGTGGCCGTATTTAGCAGCTTTATGTTTGTTGAGTTTATTTTCAGGTATGGCACACTTATTTTTTGAAGACGAATTATCACAAAATAAGAGGAAATGGCCTAAACGTGCTTAGTATTACATTTTAAAAGTAAATTTTGATTTGATTTTAGTAGTAGTATTAACATCTATTAACAATTCAAAACATTACTATCTGTGGATCATGATTTTGCCTAGGTCCTTGCTACTCAAAGAATGAGCATCACCTGGGAGCTTCCTAGAACTCCAAGAATCTTGGGCCCCACTCCAGAATGCTGGGTCAAATCCACCCTTTCACAAGACGCCCAGGTGATCAGATGTGTAGTAGTTTGAGGAGCACTGCCAGTTACATCTCATCAATTAAAACTCTCACTTAAGGTGGAAAACCCAAGGAAAACTTGATATTTACAGAGCGACTTTTGAATGTCGTGTTTTGTATTTTAACTTTTAAAAAATTTAAATGTACAAAGTGGTTTACAGCTTGATGAATTATGACAAAGCGAACACATCTATGTAATGACCACTCAGGGTAAGAAATACATCATTATCCCTTCCCCCTCTGCAGTCACTACCCCTCCCTGTTACCTAAAGGTAGCAGCTGCCTTGACTTTTAACGGCATGGATTAGTTTGGCCTGCTTCAAACTTTATATAAAAGAAATTTTTAAAATATGCATCATTTGTGTCTGACCTCACGTATTTCTGCAAAATTGCATTTGTCAGATTTACCCATTTGGTGTGTGTGTAGCAGTTGTTTTTGCTGCTGGAAAAATTTTTGGTTTTTTGTTTATTGTTATACAATGTTTCATTTGTATGAATATATCACAATTTATCCATTCTACTTTTGAAGGACATTTAGGTTTCCAGTTTTTGGTTATTTATAAATAATGCTGCTATAAATATTCCTAAACATGTCTTGGCTACACACTTACATGCATTTCTGTGGGTGTACCTAGGAGTGAAACCGGTATGTCATAAGATATGTCTGTATGTTCAACTTTAGGAGACACCACCAAACAATTTTCCAAATTGGTTGTACCAGTTTACACTCTCACCGTGAGAACCGCAGTTGCTCATTATCACTTGGTATTTGTCAGTCTTCAATTTTGGCCATTCTGCTGGGAGTGGTAGGTGTACATATTGTGATTTTAATTTGTATTTCCTTGACTACTAATGAGGTTGAGACCCTTTTCATCTCTTTATTGCCTATTTCAATATTCCCTTTGTGAAGTCTCTTGCCCATTTTTTATTGTGTTGTCAGTCTTTTTCTTAGTGATTTGTAGGAGTTGTATATCTTCTGGATATGAGCTCCTTTGTCAGTTATATGCATTGCAAATATTATTTCTCACTCCCTGCTTTGCCTTTTTCACTCTTTAATGGCCTTATTTTATACAACTTTTGTGGTTGTTTTCAGTGAGAGAGGTCAGAACCATCTAGCCAACCACTGCCAGAAGCAGAACCAGGTCTCCTTCTTAATAACTAAATGTTATAGCAGTAATGCATGCATCATGATGAGGACCGAGCCACTATCAGTGGGATTTAGTTTGAGAAGCTTTTCTCAAAGCTAGCAAGTCGAGAAGGAAGCCAATCCCAGCAAAGTAAGTTAATGAGCAAAAAGATGGAGGGAATAGCAGGGACACCTAAGATACACTGGGGCTCTGTGTTCCCAGGTGAGGATTAGGACTCATGGGAAGAAGGACTACTCATTTTAACAAGTTCTTGAGAGAATTAAATGAGAAAATATGGAAGAAAGTTTTCTGTAGATACATAAGATATCAAAATCAGATGGAAACTACTTAACAGTTTTACCCAGGAACCAGTCTGACTGTGTGCGTGCATGTGCTTGTGTGTGTGTGTGCGTGTGTGCATGTCTTATAGCACATTCTGCCTCATCATAGGGAGAATCATACAGGAAGCAATGTAGATTTAGATTTCTTATATTCTTAGCAACTCCTTGACTATTTTCCCCCTGGAAGGCGGAAAAAGGCCTTCAGAAGGCTACAGAAATTACATAGATTGCTCTTTTTCCTTTATAAGCATTTTAATGGGAGGAATGCTTGCCTCAGTATTCATAACTGATTTAGAGCTCCTTCAAATTCAGGGGTTCTTAACCTTAATTACACATTAAAATTAGCTACAGATCTTCAAAAAAAAAAAAAAAAAAAAGAAGTACTGACCCCGGGTCCCATCCCATGCCTTCTGACTGACTTGGTCTGGGGAGGGGCCTGGATATTGGGATTGCTCACTGGCACCACCGCTGCAGCCACGCCTGAGAACGCCTGCAGACAGTGCAAAGATAAGGTTGTCCACCAGATGGAGACAAAGCACTTCTCCACGAAAAGGGCTCTACAAACAAAGCACGTTCTCTGATTCTACAGCTGCACCAACTCCAATTTATGTAATGTACCAAGCAGGGCAAACATGTGGGAAGATAGGTAAATTATCTTTGGAACTGTTGCTTGCCAACCAAAGATATTCTTGCCACAACTGGGGAAAATTCCAGGAACAAAGTTAAGAAACAACATGTGGCTAAAAAGATATCTTATTCAATATCCTGAATTAGCATCAAGAAATAGTTTCAATCCGTTTCCTAGCTCACTTTGATTAAATGGACCATACAAACTGACATCAAGATTGAAAATAAAAAAGGACGGTAATATTGTTCAGATATTACAGCGTGGAAATTTTTGAAATAAGATCACTCCAAGAATTATGCAAATAGCAATCAACATCAGCACGGGTAAATTAGCTTAAGATATGTTCACAGGATTTTAGGACATATGCAAATGTAATAATGTGACTTAGATTTATTCCTAAGTCTGAAGTGTTTGATTGGCAGTTCTCAGCATTCTCTTCTCCCATCTCTTGCCTAGCTCCATCATACAGGCTGTAAAAGCTCCAAGCTTGATCTCTGTCCCCTTGTAGCTGAGATGGTTAGTGAGATGTAGTGAAAACCACTGAGGAGGGCTTCCTTTCTAGAATAAAATAACAAGGACTTAGTACAAGTAATTAAGTAATTTCTTTTTTCCCTTGTTCCCCCCTCCTTCTGCCCTCATCTTCCTGGGCACATGCAGACTTGAGGTGGAACAGCCATCACTGTCCACGAGATGACAACTGTGAGGACACAGCCAGTATTACTAAGGATGGCACAGAGGACAGGCAGGAGGAGCCTGGGTCCTTCCTTGATGAACGTTTTCTGAGCCAAAATGCACAGTTTGACACATCACCTAATATTTTCAACAGAACATCTCAAAACTCCAGGATGTCCTGTCACCCTACCTGACACAGCCTGTGATTCTTCAGGGTGTGCACCGGGTCAAAGCACACAGACCCTGCTGTGGCCAAACACACAGACAACAGAAACGATAAATGAGATAGAAATAGACAGCAGGTGTTTACATCAAGACAGGCCTAATTTGGTCTTAAAGGTAGATGACAAACAAAGGTATGTAATTGAAAAAAAAAACTGGGAAAGAGTAAGATTTCTACATTTTGATTAAGCAGAGTAGCAGTTTGCGATCCGATGGCCAGAATATTCAGAATAATTGCGATTCTGTGGTCCAGCGTGGGAGGATTTCATGGAATTCGGGGGCTGTTTAAAGGACTGGGAGCACTTTGTTGACAATACGGGGGAAAGATAATATAGGCATGTGATGTTGCCTTGGAAAGGTCATAAAGGCATAGGTGGGCCCTCCCCGGAGCACAACATAGAACTGTGTCCCCTGGAGTTGTGTCATGTGCCAGCTTTGTGAGCAGCCCAGGGGACAGTGACTGTGTCCTTCTAAGTGGCAAAGGTAATTGACTAAGAAGTAGGAAGAAGGAAATCCCTTTAAATGTTGAACTTTGTCAGGGTCTGCTCCTGATGCCCTTCTCTCTTTCATGCTTTTATTACATGCTGGTGACTCTCAAATCTTTGTCTCCAAACCTAATTTCTCCCCGAGTTTCAGACTCCTTTCCAGCTGCCACTTGGTTATCTACACCTGGATTTTTGCAGTTATTTCAAACTCACCATGTCTGAAAAGGCACTCATTAAAGTGTCATTTCTTTCTGTATATTCCTTTCTCATTCTGTATTTTTTTGGACAACTTTTACTCCATACTGACTCTGTGCCACTCACTGTGCTGGTGCTGGTGACACAAGGATGAGCAGGAGCAGACACGATTCTACGCCACTGCGTTGTCAGTCTAGAGGGGCGGGCTACCACTAAACAAACAAGCACACAAATCGTTACATATTCAATCTGTGATGACGAGGGAACGGACACAGCGTGCTATCTGAGAGTTGACAGTGGAACTTCGTGTCTAATTAGGCAGAATATTACCCACCTGGTCATCTAAGCTAGCAAACTGGACATCATCCTTTCTTTCTCACTCTCTTACCATTCATATACAACCAACCCCCACATCTTGCCAATTTGACCTTCTAAATATTTCTCAAACCATCTCTTCTTTCCCTTCCTCATTACTCTAGCTGAGACTGTCTCCATCTTCTATAAGGATCATTTTGATGCCAGGCTTTGTACATTTCCCCCCTTCTTCTTCACTCTACCCCTCATCCCTTCCCATGCTGCCTCCAGACAGCTTTATCCATGTATCTGTATCTGACCATGTTGCTTTCCTGACTAAAATCTTTCTAGCGATTTCCAATTTTATGTTAAAAATCAACCCACTTTTTTTTTCCTGAGGAAGATTAGCCCTCAGCTAACATCTGTTGCCCATCTTCCTCCACTTTATATTTGGGTTGCCACCACAGCATGCCTAAAGAGCGGTGTATGTCTGTGCCAGGGATCCAAACTCGTGAACCTGGGCTGGCAAAGCAGAGTGTGCCAAATTTAACCACTATGCCATGGGGCTAGCCCCTCAACCTACTTTTTTTTTTTGCTGAGGAAGATTTTCTCTAAGCTAACATCTGTGCCAATCTTCCTCTATTGTGTATGTGAGTCACCACCGCAGCATGGCCACTGATGAGTCAGGTGGGTCTGTGCCCAGCAACTGAACCTGGGCCACCAAAATGGAACATACTGAACTTAACCACTAGGCCATGGGGCCGGCCCCTCAACCTACTTTTTTTTTTTTAAAGATTTTATTTTTTCCTTTTTCTCCCCAAAGCCCCCCCGGTACATAGTTGTATATTCTTCATTGTGGGTCCTTCTAGCTGTGGCATGTGGGACGCCGCCTCAGTGTGGCTTGATGAGCAGTGCCATGTCCACGCCCAGGATTCGAACCAATGAAACACTGGGCCGCCTGCAGCGGAGCGTGCGAACTTAACCACTCGGCCACGGGGCCAGCCCCCTCAACCTACTTTTTTTTAATTAATAGATTTCATTTTGGAGGGAGCAGTTTTATGTTTACAGAAAAATTGGGCATAAAGTATGGATTCCAAAATATCTCATTCTCCCCCATTCCACCCTCCCAACACAACTTCCTTTATTATTAACTTCGTACATTAGTGTGGTACATTTGTTACAATTGATAAATCAATACCAATACATTATTATTAACTAAAGTCTACAGTTTACATTAGTGTTCACTCTTTGTGTTATGTATTCTATGTACAAAAGGTTTTGACAAACACATGTCATGTATCCATCACTACACTACCAAACAGAATACTTTTATTGCCCTGAAAATCCCCTGGATTCCACCTATTTATCTATCCATCTCCCCAGAACCTCTGCTAACTACTGATCATTTTACTGTCTTTATAGTTATGGCTTTTCCAGAGTGTCATAGTTGGAATAATACAGTCTGTAGCCTTTTGAGAATGGCTTCTTTCACCTAACAATATGCATTTAAGTTTCTTCCCAGTCTTTTATGGCTTGATAGCTCATTTCTTTTTATTGCTCAATAATATTCCACTGTACAGATGTACCACAGTTTGTTTATTCACTCACCTTTTGGAGGACATCTTGGTTGCTTCTAAATTTGGGGAATTATGAATAAAGCTGCTATATATATCTGTGTGCAGGTTTTTTGTGGTCATAAGTTTTCAACTCATTTGGGTGAATACCAAGGAGCTTGATTCCTGGATCATATGGTAAAATTATGTTTATTTAGCTTTCTAAGAAACTATCAAACTCTCTTCCAAAGTGGCTGTACTATTTTCTATTCCCAGCAGCAATAAATGAGAGTTCCTGTAGCTCCATATCCAGGTCAGCATTTGGTGTAGTCAGTGTTTTGGATTTTAGCCATCCTAATGAATATATAGTGGTATCCTATTGTTTTAATTCCCAATTCCCTAATGACATTTGCTGTTGAGCATCTTTTGATCTGCTATTTGCCATCTTTGGTAACGGGTCTTTTAAAATGTTTTGTCCACTTTTTAATGGGGTTGTCTGATTCCTTGTTATTGAGTTTAAGAGTTCTTTGTGTATTTTGGATACAAGTCCTTTATCAGATATGTGTTTTGCAAATATTTTCTTCCAGGCTGTGGTTTGTCATTCCATTCTCTTAACAGTGTCTTTCACAGAGCAGAAGTTTTTAATTTTAATGAAGTCCAACTTAATCAATTTTTTCTTTCTTGAATCATGCTTTTGGTGTTGCATCTAAAAACTTATTGTCAAGCCCAAATTCACCTCAATTTTCTCCTCTACTAACATCTAGAAATTTTATAGTTCTGTATTTTACAGTTAGGTCTATGATCCATTTTGAGTTAATTTTTGTGAAAAATATAAGGTCTGTGTCTAGATTCATCTTTTTGCATGTGAGTGTTCGTTGTTCCAGCACCATTTGTTGCCAAGACCATCCTATCTCCATGAATGGCCTTTGCCCCTTTGTCAAATATCAGTTGACTGCATTTGTGTGCGTCTGTCTCTGGCTCTCTATTCTGTTGCATTGATCTATTTGTCTATTCTTTCACTGATACGCACTGACTTCATTACTGTAATTGTATAGTAAGTCTTGAAGTCAGTAATGTCAGTTCTCCAACATTGTTCTTTTTCAATATTGTTTTGGCTATTCTGAGTCTTTTGCCTTTTGATATAAACTTTAGAATCTATCAGTATTTGCAAAGTAACTTGCTAGGATTTCGACTGGGATTGTGTTGAATCTACAGATCAAGTTGAGAAGAACTATCTTAACAATATGTCTTCTTGTCTATGAATATGAAATATCTATTTGGATCTCCTTTGATTTCTCTCATCAAAGTTTTGTACTTTTTCTCATGTAGATCTTGTTCATATTGGATGTAATATGTATAATCCAACCATTTGTTGTCTACAAGACTCATTTTAGATTTAAAGACACAAAGAGGTTGGAAGTAAGAGGATGGAAAAGATATTCTATGCTAACAGTAACCAAAAGAGAGCTGGGGTGGCTATATTATTATCAGACAAAATAGATTATAAGTCTAAAAAGGTAACAAGGGACAAAAAAGGATATTATAGATTGATAAAAGTTCCAATTCATCAAGAATATGTAACGATTATAAACACATACACATCTAATAACATAGCACCAAATTATATGAAGTAAAAATTGGCAGAAATGAAGAGAGAAATAGACAATTCTACAATAATAGTTGGATATTTCAATACCCTACTTTCAATAATGGATAGAACAATCAGATAGAAGATCAATAAGGAAAGAGAGGATTTTAACAACACTATAAACCAATTAGACCTAAGAGACATATACAGAACACCTCACTCAAAAACAGCAAAATACACATGGAAAATTCTCTAGGACAGACCCTATGTTAGTGCACAAACCAAATCTTAATAAAGTTTAAAAGATTGATATCATGCAAAGTATCTTTTCTGATTGCAATGGAATGAAACTAGAAATCAGTAGTAGAAGGAAAAGTGGAAAATTCACAAACACATGGAAATTAAACACCATACACTTAAACAACCAATGGGTCAAGGAAGAAATCACAAGGGAAATTAGAAAATATCATGAGACAAATGAAAATGAAAATGCAACATTCCAAAAATTATGTAGTAAAAGCAATGCTAGGAGCGAAATTTATAGCTGTAAATGCATTTATTAACAAAGAAGAAAGATCTCAAATTCATCACCTAACTATACACCTTAAATAACTAGAAAAAGAAGAGCAAGCTAAAGCCAAAGGTAACAGAAGGAAGGAAAGAATAAAGATTAGAGAGGAGATAAATGAAATAAAGAATAGAAAAACAATAGAGAAAATCAACAAGACCAAAATTTGATTTTTTAAAAAGATCAACAAAATTTATGGGCATAGGGTTGTTCATAATGTTCCTCTTAATCCTTTTAATGTCTGTGGGGTCAGTAGTGATGGCCTCTTTTTCATTTCTGGTCTTAGCAATTTGTCTTCTCTCTTTTTCTTGGTTAGCCTTGGTAGAGGTTTATCAATTTGGCTGATCTTTTCAAGGAACCAGCTTTTGCTTTCTTTGATTTTCTCTGTCAATTTCCTGTCTTAGATTAAATTAGAGCAAATTTTTGCTTCCTTTCTTCTATTTACTTTGGATTTAGTTTGTTCTTCTTTTCTAGGTTACTAAGGTAGAAGTTTATAGATTCTAGATCTTTCTTCTTTTCTAATATATGCATTCAGTGTTATAAATTTCCCTCTGGAACTGCTTTTGCTGCATCTCACAAATTTTAAGTTGTGTTTTGACTTTCATTTAGTTCAAAAATTTTTTAATTTCTCGAGACTTCTTCTTTGACTCATGTGTTATTTAGAAGTATGTTGTTTAATCTTCTAAATCTAAAGATAGTTCCAAGTATCTTTCTGTCGTTAATTTCAAGTTTAATTCCATTGTGATCTGAGAGCATATTGTTTGCTTCCTATTCTTTTAAATTTGTTAATGTGTGTTTTATGTCCCAGAATTTCGTCTATTTTGGTGAATGTTCCATATGAGTCTGAGAAAAATGTGTATTCTGCACTGCTTGGATGAAATATTCTATAAACGTCAATAGACCCAGTTGATTGATGGTGCCATTGGTTCAACTATGTCCTTACTGATTGTCTGCCAGCTGGATCCATCCATTTCTGAGAGAGGAGTGCTGGAATCTCTAACTATAGTAGTGGATTGGTCTATTTCTCCTTGCAATTCTATCAGTTTTTGCCTCACGTATTTTTATGCTCTGTTGTTAGGTTTATCCACAAATTAAGGATTGTTATGTCTTTTGGGGGAATTGACTCCTTTATTATTATGTAATATGCCTCTTTATCCCTGATAATTTTCCTTGCACTGGCTCTGCAGCTGGAAGCCTTGCCCCTGTCCACTGCAGACGCCCCTGAAGTCTGTCCACCTGGTTTGTAGAGATGGACGGTCCCTGCTTGTGTGAAGGTGTTTTAGATGGCCTGCCGTAGCTACAGAGGAACAGCCAGAGACTAGTCATGAAACGTCAGTATCAGTGTCAGAATGCTGGGCCTTGTCTCTGTCCACATCCACTCCTGCAGCGGCTTTTCACCTTAGCCTACAGTCTATTGTAAGGGGATGAAACCGTCCCCTTTTTCCTCCAAGACCTCACCTTCCGCAATGGCCGCTTGCAGTTTGGCCATAGAGTCTAAAATCTTTTTACCCTCGGTGGGCAACTTGCAAGTGAATTTTTCATTGTGAAAAGTCTCTCCTGGTGGTGTAACGCCTCCCGCAGCTCCGCCAATCTCCGCTGCCCGGAGTCCGGGAAGCTGGGGACCGAGGCCGCGGCGGCCGTGAGAACATCCCAGGCGAGGCCAGCGGACGGCGGACACTCGGCCCCTCGGCAGCCCGGCCGCTCGCGGGCAGCGTGGCGGTTAAGGACATTGATCCGTTACCAAACCGCCGTCTAGAGAGCCAGTCACAATTCGGACTCCCACTAGAAACCACTCAAATATTGCAGGAGAAGGATTGGATCTTATTTTGGTACCTACCTTGCACTCTACTTAATATTTGGGAGAGGGTGAATTTTTAAAATATATTCTTTACCAAAAAGTGAGAGTAACTAATGTCTAGTAATGAATCTGCAGGTCCAGATTTGTGGTGGCAACTGAATGTGGTTGCGAGTCACTGAGGTCTTATGGCGTAGGGACGAGCGCTTAGACTTGGAAGCTAGACAGAAGCGTTTGAATTTGGTCAGATATTTATCAGTTGGGCGATCGCAACCCCAAGGATTGCTCAATTATGCCTATGCAAGGGGCACATGGATCTGCGGGAACAGCAGTGGATTATTATCAACTTAATCAGATGGTCTCTCCCGTTTAGCTGCTGTTCCAGATGTCATTTCGTTGCTGGAGTAAATCAATACATTCCTCAGCACCTGGTATATCTAAGTGGGAAGTAATCTACCTCCTGAATTTTGTTTATATACATAAATGATGCATGTCATTGTAAAGAATTCAAAACACGTAACTATAAACAGAAAGCAGAAAGTAAGGTAGCCTGAAAGCTGCACCCTAAATTAATCCCCAATATTCAGGGGGCCTAGGGGACAAGGGGGCCAGAGGGTCAGTGTTTGGTGTGAGGACTCTCACTTGTTCACGTTTTCAGCACAGCCTCTCTGCCCACAGGGGAGACGGGGGCCCTAAAGTCCAGAGCTTTGTTGAATTAACATCTCCAGAGAGTAAACATCTGGTCTTCTGCCAGTGGGGAGGGGAAGGCGCGTCTAACCATCTGTACTCAGACTTCCAGCGACTCCTCTGAATTTTCCACAGGGCCCCTGATGCCTCCATTTCACCTGTGGCAGCAACGAGCTTGCTTATACTTCTGCCACCGCCGGCTTAGGTTTTGGCTTTCTCATGTTTTCTAGAAAGTTACTGCTCATACATCTGCATTCTTGCTTCCAAAATTGTGCTGTTGTCTCCTTGCCACTTCTATTTATCCTTGGGGTTTGACCTTTCAACCTAATCCAGTTACTATTATTTTAGTGGAGTCATAGGAAGGAGGGGAGGCAAATGTCCGTGTTCATTTTTTGATGATTAGTGGGAAGTATCTCATAAAATTCATACATTTTTATGCACTATTTAAGTTTAATCTAGTGTCTAGAACCCTTGAACAAAGTACCTGTTTAATGTGTGTGTGTGTGTGTGTGTGTGTGTGTATTGAGGATTTGAAGGCATCAGTGCTAGACTCAGATGCCTGGTTGTGCTTTAATTTTATGCGATTACTTAATCACAGATTTAGTCTCCCTTACTTCTTTTCCCCTCCTATTTTATAAGTAGCTTGTTTTAAAATCTATTCTTTTACACATTGACATTAAACCTATATCAAAGTTTATTACTCTCCAGGAACAGATAGAACCTGCCTTGCCTGGAACTTAAAAAATTTTGGAAATACCATAGGACCCATTTCTTCTTTTTTGTTAAACGTGCTTTTGTCCCACTTACGCACATTAAGAAAAACTAAACCTTAAAAAATAACAAAAAGTGGTAAAGAAAATAAAATGTATAAAAGCTCTCACAGATGGAGTTATAAAAATAAATCTATAATCATTTCCATTTTTTTCCCCATTTCCTTCTGATATGATTTAAAAGTATTCTCACCTAAGTCCATTCACGTCTGTAGTCCAAACAAATAGAATCAACAAATGTTAAGTCCCAATTTTATTAAAATAGTTGTTTATTCCAGATTCTCTTGGGCGCAAGTGACAGAAACTCATTTCAAACTAACTAGAATTGAAAAGGCAATTTATTTGTTTGAATACCTGGGAATTCCAAGGATTTATTGAGCTCCAGTTACAGCTGGGTCAAGGGGGTTTGTCAACCATATGGTCAAGATTTGTCTATCTATCACAAACATTGTTTTATAAAAATTTTGTCATGCTGTTGACAAGAATATTTAAACAAATATCCAAAAAGTATTTTCATTTAAGGTAGTTCCCTCAGTAGAGTAATTTTTCTCTTGGGTTTTTCTTCTGGTGGTGTGGATTAGAGCCACAGATGGAAATCAGTCTGGTAATTTTATAATCATAGGACATTCACTGATCCCCATCATATATACTTTGTCTTATGCACACGTGTGTTTGTGTTTTCAGTTGTTTTTTTGTTTTGTTTTGTTTTTTCTGGGAAAGTTTTGCCCTGAGCTAACATCTGTTGCCAATCTTCCCCCCCCCCTTCTTTTTTCCTCCCCAAAGCCCCAGTACATAGATGTATATTCTAGTTGTAGGTCCTTCTAGTTCTTCTATGTGAGCTGCTGCCACAGCATGGCTACTGACAGACAAGTGGTGTGGTTCTATGGAACGAACCCAGGCTGCCAAAGCAGAACATGCCAAACTTGAACCACTAGGCCATCAGGGCTGGCTCTTGTTTTTTTCAAATCTGCTTAGCATCTGAAATCCCTTGTATGTTTGGTATTTTCCTAACCTTATTAGCCATAGTGGGATGCAGAGGGTGCCTCACCCAATGGGAGATAAAAATGCCAAACCTGCTTTCCTAGACTCCCTTGCAGCTAGGGCCTGGTCAAGTGACTTATTTGACTTGGAGTCAGGAATCAGTGACTGAAAGAGGTAGAGACCAGGAACCTCCATTCAGATTGAGTTCCAAGGGCAGTAGAGAGAGCAGGGCTAGGGGTGGTATGCAGGGTCCATTGCTGGAGGAGTTGGTGGTACAAGCTGTAGAGTCTTCTCCTTGCCAGTGGTGGTAGGGATGTCCACACTTGATGAGTTGTGCCATGTCGTAGTGGGCATTGATCCTGTGTTTCACAGAACCTGGCTCTCCATCCATATTGGCAATTTTGTGATCTACACAATATCATTATCATAAACTCCTTTCATGTTGAAATCAACCTGAGTTGGTTTCTGTTGCTTGCAACTAAGACTCATGAACGTATGGCCTTTCTCTTCCTCTGTCTCATCTCTCCATACTTACTAACTTAACATCTTATATTACTCCTTTTGGCCTCTGCTGCTTGAATCTTCTGATATCAGCTGGGAGAAGAGATTGGGAGAAGAGGATGGAAGACCATACTGAGCCTGAGAGGCAGAGAGAGCCCTGCTGGAGGTCCATCAGAAGTCAGGCCAGCTGACCGCTAATTCAGCAGGTACAAGCTGCCAGCCACAGGGACACACTCCTCTTCCCACCTTTGCTTCCATAATCCTGGTCCAATCTACCATCACCACTCCCCTGGGTTACGGCAATATTTCCTGTTGTCTACCTACTTCTGCCCTTGTTCCCCTAAACACTCTATCAAATAGGGATCCTGTTAAAGCATAAGTCAGCTTATGTCAGTTCTCTGTGAAAACTCTCCAGTGTCTCCCCCTTCCTCTCAGATTAAAAGTCTTTATAGAGGCCTAAAGGCTCCCCTCCCAAACATTCTCTTTACTATGTGTTTGGTCCCTACGAGAGACTAAGTGCAGGAGGGGATGCTGGGTGGGGAGGGGCCACTTACTGGGGTGCCCTGACCCCTACCTTCTTTGGGAACAAAGCCACGCTCTTGTGGATGCTTCAGAGCATCCAGGCTGCTCCACAGGGAAGGGATAGGGAGTGGAGAGAAGGGGAGCTTTTGGTCTGAGCCCCAATTTCTCAAGAACAGAAAGAGCAGAGAAATAAATTGAAGGATGCAGCAACCACTACTAGCCAGCGCCCATAACCATCCATTCCTACACCAGCAGTAAGGTTAGGAGGCAGGTGCCATTTTGCCCCACCTGTGCCCCAGCCCAAGGATGGGTGACACTGTCAGGCTAGGGTGACAGAGAGATGAGGCAGCAGGGTGGGGTGGGATGAGGTCACTGCAGTGAAACCAGCTGGTGTCCAGATCAATGCCAATCAAGAGGAAGCCGTGGGGAGGACGGCGGGTCAGGGGTGCTTTCAGACACAGGCTGTCCTAGAATGGAGGATGCTCGTTGTCCCTGTCACCAGGGAGACAAACAGCCTGGGGAAGCCCAGAGGACCCTATTAGCCCTGCAGTCCCCTCCACACTCCCAGCCCTGGAGGGCGGTGGGGAGGTGATGGCACAGACTTGAGGAGGGGGACAAATGCCCCTAGCATAGCGCCTTGTGGAGCAATGCCCAGCTCTGGGGAAGGAGGGAGGGCAAAGGGCTCGGGGTGGGAGGAGGCCAGAGCCTCCGCCCCTCACCTCTGCAGCTTCAGAGCAGACCAGCCCCACCTGCCCAGGTGCCTGGGGTCAGGGGCAGGCCAGCCCAGGTGGTTTGCTTGGAGGGGAAAAAGGAGAAGAGAGGGAGAAGGGGAGGTGGGCCTGGGGAGGGTGTGACAGAACTCCACCACCCAGCCTGAGCAGGTTCCAGCCCCGAGCCACCCTCCCAGAAAACCCACAGCCACCCTCCCGGGAAACCCACAGATCCAGTCTGTCCCAACGGAGCAGGGAGGAAAGGTGGCCGCTGGCCAGCAGCCTCCAGTCTGCACCCGTGGAGCCTTCCCTTTTCACGAGAAACCTCTCCCATCGCCCTGCCTGCCTGGAGCCTCTGCCAAACCAAGAGATGGCGGCCGACCCCCGCTCCAGCGAGCTCTGAGTCATAGCCTCTGCCTGTCCTCACTGGAACTGTATTTGCTTGTCTTCCAGAGCCATCTGTCCTCCCTCACCAGGCACAAGAGAAGACAGAGACGGCCAGGCAGAGAGCAGGGCTCCGGGGAAGCACCGGCCAGGCTGCGTTCGGCCCAGGCGGGCGAGCGCGGCCTCTCCTCTTGTCCCCAGGCGCTGGTTCTACTGGAGCGATGCTCCTGGAAGCCGTGGCGCTGGCCGGCCGGGGGGAGCCGCCCTGGCGTGTGCACGGCCCCACCGCGCGCGAGTCCCCCTGCGGGGAGCCCCGCGTCTCCCGCATCATCGCCTGGGCTCGCGGAGCTGGGACCTTCATCCGCCATCTGAAGAGTAGGGAGCCGGCTTGGCCGCTGGAAAGCCTTGGATTTTCTTATCCCTGCCTCCCTGCCCGCCGCGCGAGGGAGGCGTGTCGTCCCTCTGTCTTTGATTTCAGGTTCACTCAGGTTCCTTCCGGCAAACCTCAAACACAGACTTCTTCCTGTGGATTTGATCTTGAACTTCCTGAAGAAGCAACCAGTGGCCCATGCCAGCTGTAGCCATTGCCATAGGGAGAGGCTGGGGTCTCACCTTCGGGCAAAATCTCTGGGTCTAGCGCCAGTGTGGGCGGAGTTCCCTTTGGACCCCTGAGACTCCGCCACGGATGTTGACGTTGTGGCTAGAGGAGGCCACAGGGCCGGCTGGGGGCTGTGCTGGCCTCATCCTCGCAGGTGCCCTGCATGGGGTGCAGCCCAGAGGCCCACCTGGATTCCTGGTGCAGGTGGGGGAGACTGTGGCGGAAGCAGAAGCCATGGGGGGCCCAGGCCCTGGCACGGTTAGGATGTCTGTGCCGCTCTGCATGGTGGCCTGGCCAGGGCTGGCCCCCTCCCAGAGTGGGGAATTCCTGCTCTCATTTGTGCTGGTGGAGAGGTCGCTGTTGGCAGGGGGACAGGGGTGGTCTTCCCCTGCGGCTGGGTAGGGGGCTGGCAGGCATATCGGCTGTGCTGTGGCCCTGTCCCCTGATCCTCCTCAGGACCTGCGTGGCTCCTCTGAGTATTCTTAGGGTAGCAGTTAAAGGTGTGAATGGCGGGCTGCTGAAACTGTGCTGCTTGCGGTTGGCAGAGCCCTGTGCTGTTCCTCGGGGCTGGGGAAGGGGCGCTGCTGTTGTGAGGTCAGCTGGAGGCTGAGGCTTCGGGGTGGAGGGGGGCGCCCTCTCCTCGGATCAGGAGCAGGTATGTGGCCGGTACCTCGTTGTATTTCTGGCCCATTAGTGAGTCCTGGATCTCTCTTTCCGTGTGTAACCCACGGACACCATGAATTCAGCCCGCGGGGGACCTTGTAGTCAGGGAGTGGCTCCACGTTGGGCTTTAGTTCCTCATATTCATGACCCACAATAACTCATGGATCCTTCACGATTTGCTCTTATTTCTCCTCGAGAATCAGAAATTTCTTAAACAGATTTTCACATTCTGTGAACACGTGTGAGGGTATATAACATTCTGCTCGGTACCTGCTCCCACATCTCTGAGAAGTTCTCTCCATGGAAAGGCAGGAATCCGCCAACCAGTGCATGTAGAATAACTTCCAGACTCCATATATCCACCAGGTCACACTTTGACCCTGGCAGAGTTCCGGGGCTGCATCGGGGGGCTGCCACAGAAGGTATCCCGCTTGTTGTAAAACGTGAACTTGTGCTGAGGCCAAAGTATGCAATCCTGATGTTCAGGCCAGAATCCAAGAGCACCTTTTCTGCCTTTAAGTCTCTATGGGCAATACGCTTCTGGTGACAGTTTGCACAGCGGACACCGTCTGGTGGAATTTGCCTTCAGCTTCTCGTCCTTCCTACTGCCATGAGCCCTAGGGACTCAAACACCCCTCCTCCACCAGCGCCCCTCCTAACAAGGCAGAGAGTTTCCTCAGCCGCCGTCACTTCAGATACTTCACTATGTTGGGATGATCCAAGCCTTCACGATTCCTGCCTGTGGGACAGTCTCTGGACTGGAGGAGGCGAGTCTCCTTACTGACCTTCCCGGCTCTCGCTTCCCCACTCAGGATGTGCTGCGCCCCCTTCAGCCCAGCCGTGACTCTCCCCAGTGGTCTCCCGAGACGCCGTCAGCATGAGCCTCTCGGCAGCGGTGGCTGAGGGGCCGCAGCGTGTTGGACTCACTGCCGCGCTTGGAGACGAGGAGGAACGGGTCTTTCTAAGGGAACCAAAATGCCAGACAAAAAAGAAAAATACCGACAAACTAAATTTTAAAATATTGAGTAAAAAGAATTTAAAAATGATAAAAGTAAAGATGAAAGAATAAAGAAATAAGAAAAAGAAAAGAAAAGAAAACCCCAACTACCAAAGTAACCCAAAATACCATGGAGGAAACAAGCTAGAGACTTGGTCAAAGTCCCTCAGGTCACTGAAAAGTAGCTTCCTGAGCTAGAAGGACTGATAACCTCGGCCCAGCCAGGGACTCGGAGTTCCCAAACAGCAGCTCCTCGTGAAGGGAGAGGAAGACACAGAACTCTCAGCAAGTGGTTTTCACAACAATCGATAACCCACAGGGATTTTCTCACTTTCTGGGCTCAAGTGAGACCCTTTACTGTTAAAAAAATTATTGAGGACCCCAGAGAGCTTTTTGTTTATATGGGTTATGGCTGTGAATATTTATCTTATTGGAAATTGAAAACTGTAGATTGCTTCAGTGCCTTTTCATTTCTAGTTTGAAAAGCCGTAATAACTTTTGGCTTTTAAAGAGCCCATAAGGCATACACTTAATATATTCAATTCCTTTTTCTCTAAACTCTAAGTGATTGGTCTCAAAATGACACCACAACTTAACTGGCATTGTGACTGTGTGAAAGTATTCTGCTGCATAAGATATAGTGCGGTACGTTATTAGCATCTAGAAGGTTGAAGGGAAGACAGTTCTCATATCTTCTTATTTACAGTTGTGCCCCAGTTCTTAGGAGTCGATTTCTTCCTTCCAGGAGCCAGAGAACTCGCTATGTTAGTTTCAGTGTCTTTAACTGTAGAGGTTGCAGCTGTGAGCTGAGAAAAGCATGTCTTCTTCTCTTTTTTTTTTCTCTTTTTAAACCGACAATCCGTGCCCTGTGTCCCTCTTATTCAGCATGGGTGGGGGTAGGGGCATCTGGGTGTTGGACATGTCACTGGTACCTCAGAGGAGGGAACCAAGATATCCCTACATGATTTTTAAAAATGTTTCCTTGAAGTATAATACAGATGGAGAAAAATGCACGAATCATCAGTGTGTCTCTTGGTGGCTGTTCACACATTGAACTCGTAGACTTAACCAGCATCCAAATCAAGAAACAAGATATTCCCAGCTCCCCCAAGTCCCCTCGGCCCCCCTTTCCAGTCATTTTCTCCTCCGCACTGGTGATCACCATTCTGTCTTGTGACAGCCTAAGTTAGTTTTGCTTGTTCTTGAACTTTACATAAATGGAATCGCACAGTATTAAATCCTTTGTGTCCACTTCCTTTGCTCACTATTTTTGTGAGATTCATCTATATTGTTTACTTTGTTATTCTGAATGCTGGGTAGTAACCTGTTTATCCATTTTGCTGTTACCAGGCATTTGGGAAGTTCTCATTGTTCAGCGTTCAGTGTTCTGAACATTCTTGTTCCAACCTTTGGTGGACATTTACATGGTTTTCTGTTGGATATATACCTAGAAATGGAATTGATTGCTTAAAGGTATGCATATTTTTGGTTTTAGTAGACACTGTTTGTGCCACTTAGCACACCCACCAGCAGTGGATGAGAGTTCTGTTTCCTCTCTGATACCTAGTATTGCCTGCCTCTTAATTTGAACCTTTCAGTGGGTATGTCGTGTTGTAACATTGTGGTTTTAATTTGCATTTCCCTGATGCCTAATGGAGTAGAACACCTTTTCATAAGCTTATTGGCCATTTCCTCTTCTGTGGAGTGCCTGTTCAAGTCTTTTGCCCATTTTTCTATTGGGTTGCCTGTATTTTTCTTAATGGTTCGCACGTATTCTTGTATAGTTTGGGTATGAATACTTGTTTGGATATGACCTGTGTGCATTTCCTTTTCTCTCCACTCACCCTGTTAGCTCTCTGATCCCTCCTCCTACTATTTTACTCATTGGTCATCCCTTTCCAGCCGTTGACTCCTTATTTCTTGAACATGCCCTGACAGACACATACCTCACCTCAGAGCTCCACACTAGCTCCCATTTCTGCCTGGAATGTTTTTCCCAGAGATCCACATAGATCTTTTCCCCATCTCCTTCGAATCTTTGCTCCACTGTCACGTTCTTACTGAAGCCTTCCCTGATCTACATACTTGGTCTTGCAATACTCCTTACATCCTATCTGGCACCCCATCCATCACTTTAAAAAAAAAAGCAACTTTGTACTAATGAAAATTTCAAACATACAAAATTAGAGTAGTATAAAGGCCTTTCCTTATGTATCATCTACCATTAATAATTAGCAACATTTTGCAATCTTATTTTATTTTATCCATAAATACTTCAGTCTGCATCTTTAATAGATAAGTACTTTTTTGGCAAACACAGTCACCATGCCATCATTGATTCTAACAAAACTAGTAGTATCATCTAATACCAGTCCACGTTCAAATGTCCCAGTTGTCTCAAAGATGTTATAGTTGATATGTTTGAATAAAGGTCCAAACATTGGTACACACAAAGGTACACACATTGCTTTATTTTTTCCATAGCAATATCACTGTACAAAACACTGTATATTTTATATATTTATTTGCTTATTGTCTGTCTCTCTCATTTGAATATCAACTTGATGTGAGTGAGATTTTTGTCTGTTTTGTTCTTTGCTGTATCTTTAGCACTTAGAATGGTTACTGGCACATAGTAGGCTTGAATAAAATATTTGTAGAATGAATGAATGAATGAAATTAGCAACATGGAGCTAAAGACCCATGGAGTATGCTGTGTCGACATGCTCAAATTTGTTGCTTTCCAGCTTTAAAACTTTGGACAACTTCATGAGCTTCAATTTTCTTATCTTTAAAATGGGACTAAAAACACCAAGTCTGCAGAGTTGTCGTGAGAATTAGACAAAATATGTGCATAATGTCCAGCACCTAGTGTACTCTCAGAATAGCTATTTTTATTTTTCATTGTAGCTGCCTTTATAAGGCATACACAGATGAAGGATGTGTCATAAAGAATTTGGCCTTGCCCAAAGAGGTCTGGCCTTTGTCCCTGGTTCCTGGGAGGAAGGCTTTAAACTCTTGGAATTTTTCAAATATTAGGAATGTCTTTGTTATTCATGGTGGGCCCCTTAGCCCACACCTCATGGTTTATGCTAAGGAGGTGACATGGTAGGCTGCTTAGGCCAGGTGATGTCAACTTGACCTCCAGAGAGTGGGGTGGGGCAGGAGACTGGGTCCAATCCCATGGACAATAACTCATACTTATGTAATGAGGCCCCAATAAAAACTCTAGACACTGAAGCTTGTGTGAGCTTCCCTGGTTGGCCACACTCCATGCATATTGTCACACATCAGTATCAATACTGGGAGGGTAATGCATTCTGAAGACGATGGGAGTTTTGTATTTGGAACCTGTCAGACTCTACCCTATGTGTCTCTTCTTTTGTCTAGTTTTGATCTGTATCCTTTCCCTGAAATAAACTGTAACTATAATAGTTTTTGATGAGTTCTATGATTCCTTTTAGCGAATTATTCAACCTAAGGGTGGTTTTGGAAACCTGAACTTGCAGTTGGGGTCAATGGAAGCAGGACACCTGAGTTCTAGTCCAGGCTCACTTAAGTGGCTGTGTGAACTGGGACAAGCCATTTGGCCTCACAGACCTCAGTTGGCTCATCTGTGGAATGAGGAGGGTAAGCCAAATGGTCTCTTGGTTCCTTTTAGCCTTGTTGTTAAATGAAGTTCTCTTCTTCTCAGGGAGTATGTCTCCATCTGTTTCTCACATGCAAACACTCAAAAAGATGTGCGCAGAAGCCAATCAAGTGAGAGCCACAGCCCCTTCATTGTTAGGTGAGGATGACAAAAGACCCCTTTCCTAGAGTACTTGAGCTGACTTGATGAATTATTGAATTGCCTCATTCTTTTCCGTGTTCCCTGGAGAGGACCAGCTATATTTTCTTCCTGGCTTGACAAATGCCTGCAGACGCTTGGACTGCAAGGCCTTTGTGACCGGTGGAAGTGCACTCTGCTTTCTTCAAGTCCCTCCTGAGTCCCTGCACGGTGGTTTTTACCACATCGACCCTCCACACCCCATCCCCTCACCTGTCTCATCCTTTCCCTCCTCATTTTCTCATCCTCCACATCCCACTTAAAGCCTGGAGGAAAGAGGGGTGCATAGGGTTTCTCTGGGATCCCCCATCACTTGGGAGCCAGGCTTTCAACCTCACATGTTATAACACCTGCTACCAATCCTTGTTTACTTGTTATGGGCCAGGTAGAGACTTTTCACAATTCATGTCGTTTCATCCTCACAGCCCTGAGGGAGAGAGTTTATTGTTGTTGCTTTACAGATGAGGAACCCAAGGCCAGAGTGGCTAAGTAACTGGCTCGAACATACTCAGACAAGGAATTAGATTTGAATTCAAGTCCTGCAGATCCCAATGTCTTCGTCAATCATTCTGTTGTTCTCTGGGCCCCTCTGACGGTGGGGTGGCAGATTTGAAGTTGGGGCTGGTATGGTATGGTAGATTGATTATGGCCCCAATTTTTCAGCCCTCCTTGTATGCACACCTTTAGTAGCATCCTCCTATACTGACTCTTGAGTTTGGCTTCATGACTTGCTTTGGCCAACAAACGTGGCAGAAAGGACAAATAAGTCCATTTCAAGCCTAGGTCTCCAGAGGCCTTGAATGCTTATGTTCTCTCTCTTTCTGGGGCCTCTACTACCACCTACCAGAGGATAATAGAGCATATGGGAGGCAGCCCAGTAATCTCAGTCTGGGCCAAGCTAGACCATCCTGCAGACCTGCCCAAATGTGGGAGATAACCCAGCTATGATCAGCAGATTCCATAGCTGATAACAGTTGCATAAATGAGCCCAGTCAAGACCAAAAGAACCACCCAAATGACCTGTAGACTTGTGGGCAATAATAAATTCTTATTGTTTAAAGCCACTGATTTTTGGAGTGATTTGTTATTCTGTAGTAACTAAGTGAAACATGAGGAAAACCTAGTCACAAGGCTCATCAATTCCTTAGAGCAATTAGAAAGAACTTCTAAAGTCCTTGGTTCCTCGAGTTTCTTCTCTGGGCCCTTAATACTCTCCTTCCCCACATTCCTTTACAAGGTCTCTCCCCCTACTCCAAAGTAACCCAGCCTTGGCTGGCCGTTGAGATGGATGTTTTAGTCTTTCTGTGCACTACTTCTCCACCTGTGTGTCCTTCCTGCTCCACAGGCAGCCTACCCACCTCTCAGAAGCCCATGATGCTTCCTTCTTTTCAAGGCTGAATAATATTCCACTGTAGGTACACCATCTATTGATGGACACTTAGGTTGTTTCCATAACTTGGCCATTGTGAATAGTGCTGCAATGAACACAGGAGTGCACATATCTCTTAGAGATTCCACAGACGAACCTGTGGACGTTACGCTAAGTGAAATAAGCTGGTCACAGAAGGACAAATACTGAATGATTCCACTTATGTGAGGTGTATAAAATAGTCAAACTTGTGGAAGCAGAGAATAGAACGGTGGTTACCAGTAGAGAGTTGTTCAACTGGTATAAAGTTTCACGTATGCAAGATGAATTAGTTCTAGAGATCTGCTATACAACATAGTGAGTATCATCAACAATGCTGCATCATGCACTTAAAAATTTGTTGAGAGGGTGGATCTCATGTTATGTGTTCTTACCACAAAGACAAAACAAAGGGACACAACCTTTTCGAGGTGATGGATATGTCTATTACCTTGATTGTAGTGATGATTTTGCAGGTGCATGCATATGTCCAAATTCGTCAAATTGTATATGTTAAAAACATGCAATTGTTGGTATACGTCAAATATACCTCAATAAAGCTGTTTTAAAAAAAGCAACAGCCTCCCATGTACAGATGGAGCCAGCCCTTTCAGCACAACTGTATGCTGTGGACTTTGATTAAATTGGCCTGTTGGTTCACAGGAAACTGGTGAAGCCACACCAGTTTCCCTTTCTCTATCCTTTAGCATTGGGGGGACAAGGGCAGCTGCAGGAGAGAATGCTGGTGGTGGGAGAGCAGAAGCTTAGGAGGAAAAGTAAGCCCCGCTCTGCCTCTCCACCTTCAAGCCTGGGCTGTGCTTCTACATCCTGTCTCTGGAGGCCTGCTGGAGGTAAGTACTGCTTGGAGGGCCCTGACGGAAGCTGGTAGGGTAGGCCTCTGGTCCCAAGTCCAACTTCATCCCCGTACTTTCAGTCTCTCCCGTCCTTTCTGGGTCAAGGAGCCACTATTGCCTCAGGATGCACCCTGGCTGCAGGTTCAGGAATTGCCAAACTGTTTTCTTCAAAGGGCGTTGAGCAGAAGCAGAGTGATCCCTCTGGATGCTGGTCTGCAAGGCAGCAAAGGTAGAAGCAGCGAGACCAGTCAGGAGGTGAAAGATGATGGGGGCTTGGACTGTGGCTTGGGCCAGGTGGGAGCCAGTGGTGTGGTGGGAAGTGGCTGGATTCTGGATGTATGTTGAGGGTAGAGCCAGTAGGATTTGCTTATGGCTGAGATGTGCAGAGTAGAAGAGGAAGGCTTCAAGATCTTGGCACTGAGCAACCGGGAGGCTGGAGATTAATAAAGGCTGGGATGAGTGGGGGAAGATAAAGGGCTCAGAATGCTGGACTGGGAACCCAGAGATCAAAACCCTGATACCAGTTCTGCCACACACGAATCCCAGCACTTACTAATCACTTGTATACACCAGGCCCTCTTCCAAGCACTTGACACACATCATCTCATTCTCCTCTCTGCAGCCCTGTAAGGTAGATTTCATCACCCTTAGTTTGCAGTTGAGAGGAGATGGGCTCAGAGATGGTGAGTAATTTGCTGCCCAGGGCACACAGGTAACAGAGGAGCCAAGACTCAAATGCAATTTGTCTAACGCCAAATCCTGTGTTCCTGAACAGGCACAAAGCTGCCTCCCAACTCCTGTATCCACTTTGACTTGCTGGGCCTAAGCAAGGGGTTGGGGTGAAGATCGCTCCATCCTGACTCTGTAAATGTGCCTAACGTGGGCCTGTGCCTCCCCGACCGAGGACATTCAATGCCGACACTCAGTGCTCTGGCTTTGAGAAACAGCTGCAGTGAAAAGCAGAACAGAGAAGACGCCAAGATGACCCACATTCTCAGTTTGAGAATATTGTGATGTATTATGAATGGGTCCTTCTGAAGTACAGTGCGAACACCTAGTTAAATAATAATTCATTCTCTGCCATGAGACATTTTGAATGATAGGCTCTAATGGAATAATATTATTACTGGTGAATTGGAACGTCCCATTAAATATGACATTACATTCTTTTTTATCATGTCTAGATGTTTCCTTGGGGGGGAAAAAAAACCCCTTGAATGTCTATGGAAAGCAGAGTTTCCTGAGCCCCTCACGTGGGTTTTTTTGTGTGTGTCATTAGCAAGCCAATCTTATTGGGAATAGGAGGAGAAACAGAATCTTGTCCCAGGATTTCCATTTACATATTGAGACCTGACCCTCAGTAGGGAAGTACGTGTTCATGTCCCGGGTCTCTGGGCTGGACAGACCTTGGCGTGAACTCTGGATTAACTGCTTATTAGCCTGAGGGTCCCTTAAGATACAGTGACCCTTTAGAAAACTTTTCCCTTGCAGTTTCTTCTTTGACCCATGCATTACTTAAAAACGTGTTGTTTAATTTCCAAATATTTGTGGAATTCCTAAATTTCCTACTGTTTTTGATTTCTAATTCAATTCCATGGTGGTCAAAAAATATACTTCATGTGATTTCAATCCTTTCATATTTATTGAGACTTGCTTTTTCTGTCCTGTTGTTTTTATCCTAGAGAACGTTCTAAGTGTGCTTGAAGAGAACGTGTGTTCTGCTTGTGGGGTGGAGTGTTCCATAATTGTCAGATCGGGTTGGAGGGTGCTGTGTATTCTTACTGATGTCCTCTTTAGTTGTTCTATTTCTCATTTCAATTCTGTCAGCTTTTTCTTCACCAATTTTTGTGTCCCTATTATGTGGAACATATACAGTTATAATTGTTATAGCTTCTTGAAGTAGTGACGCTCAGTATTATAACATATCTCTCTCTGTTTTTTTGTATTATTTTTTGTCTTAAAGTCCATTTTGTCTGATATTAATATAGCCACTCCAGCTCTCTTTTGGATACTGTTTGCCTGATATATCTTTTTCCATCCTTTTACTTTCAAATTAATTGTGTCTTTGAATCTGAAGTTTGTCTCTTGTATGTAGCATGTAGTTGGTTCTTGCTTTTTGACCCAATCTGACAATTTCTGCCTTTCGATTGGAGTATTTAGTCTATTCATATTTAATGTAGTTATCAATATTATTGGATTTACAATCAGCCACTTTACTATTGGTTTTCTGTATGTATTATGTCACTCTCTTTTACTGACTTCTTTTGTGTTAAATACGTTTGGTGTATCATTCTCATTCTTCTGTTCATTTTTTTTCTCTTGATTTTTAACACTATTTCTTTGGATTATTTCCTCAGTGGTTGCTCTAGGACAGTGGTTCTCAACTAAGGGTGGCTTTTGCACCTCCCCTCCAGACATTTGGAAATATCTAGAGACTATTTTATTTGCCACAACTGGGGGTAGGGGTGTGTTGCTGGCAACAAGAGTCAGCAATGCTGCTAAATGTCTCACAGTGCAAAGGACAGCCCACCGCAACAAAGAACTATCTGGCCCAAAGTGTCAATGGTGCCAAGGATTAAAATACGTATTGTAATTTATCACAGTCTACTTCAGATTAGTACTGACAATTCTGGTAAAATATAGAAACTTTATTCCAATAAAGCTCCATTTCCTTCCGCTCCTTTGTGCTATTATCGTCATATGTATTACATCTATACATGTTGTGAAGCCAGCAATACACTGTCAGAACTTTTGATTTATGCATTTTTATATTTCTTGAACAGTTTTATTGAGGTATAATTTATGTCCCATAAAGTTCACATGTTCAAAGTGTACAATTCATTCGTTTTTATCATGCAATCATATTTTACAAGAAATTAAGAGGAGAATAGAGAAGCATTTATATTTATAGACTCTTTTAAATTTGCCCATGTGTTTAACATTTTGGGAACTCTTTCATTTCTTCTTATGGATTTGAGTTGCCATCTGTGTCATTTCCTGTTAGCCTGGAGGACTTCCTTTAGCATTTCTTTGAAGGCAGGTCTACTAGCAATAAATTCTTTCAGATTTTGTCTGTTTGAAATGTCTTTCTTTTGCCTTCATTTTTAAAGGATAGTTTTGCTGAATCTATAATTATTTGTTGAATTCTTTTTGAGAAAGATTAGCCCTGAGCTAACATCTGCTGCCAATCCTCCTTTTTTTTGGCTGAGGAAGACTGGCCCTGAGCTGATATCCATGCCCATCTTCTTCTACTTTATATGTGGGACACTTGCCACAGCATAGTTGACAAGTGGTGTGTAGGTCCATACCAGGGATCTGAACCAGCAAACCCCAGGCCACTGAAGTGGAATGTGCGAACTTAACTGCTGCGCCACTGGGCTGGCCCCTGGCTTTTTTTTAGTACTGTAAGTATGCCATTTCACTGCCTTTCGGCCTTGTTGTTTTTGATGATGTCAGTCATTAATTGTAATTTGGTTCCTCTGCATGCAATGAGTCACTTTTCTCTTGCTTTCAACATTTTCTCTTTGTTTTGACTTTTAGCAATTTGACTATGATGTGTCTAGATATGGATTTTTGGTGTTTATCTTACATGGGGTTTGTTAAACTTTTCATAAAATTTGGAACATTTTTTTTTAAAGATTTTATTTTTTCCTTTTTCTCCCCAAAGCCCCCCAGCACATAGTTGTATATTCTTAGTTGTGGGTCCTTCTAGTTGTGGTATGTGGGATGCCACCTCAGCCTGGTCTGATGAGCAGTGCCATGTCCGCACCCAGGATTCGAACCAACGAAACACTGGGCCACCTGCAGCAGAGCGCACGAATTTAACCACTCGGCCATGGGGCCAGCCCCAATTTGGAACATTTTTGGCCATTATTTCTTCAAATATTTCTTCTATCTCTTTCTCTTCTCTCCTCTATGACTCTCAATACACATCAGTTGGTTTGCTTGATGTCGTCCACAGGTCTTTGAGGCTCCATTCATTTTTCTTCATTCTTTTTTCTTTTCCTCTTTGTTCCCCCGATTGGATAGTTTCTATTGATCTGTCTTCAGGTTCACTGATTCTTTCTTCTGCCTCCTCACACCTGCTGTTGAGTCCATCCAGTGAATCAAACTTTTCGTTTGGATTATTTTACTTTTTGTGTGTGTGTGTGAGGAAGATTGGCCCTGAGCTAACATCTGTTGCCAATCTTCCTCTTTTTGCTTGAGAAAGATTGTTGCTGAGTTAAAGTCTGTGCCAATCTTCCTCTATTTTGTGTGTGGGACACCTCCACAGCATGGCTTGATGAGCGGTGCATAGGTCTGTGCCTGGGATCTGAACTGTGAACCCTGGGCCACCTAAATGGAGCATGCAAACCCAGCAACTATGCCACCAGGCCAGCCCCTGGGTTATTTTACTTTTCAATTCTAGAATTTTCATTTGTTTTTTTTAGTCTAGTTGATATTTTCTATTGAGATTCTCTATTTACTGAATTATTGTCATCATATTTTCCTTTAATTCCTTAAATGATTTCCGTTAATTCTTTGAGCATATTTAAAATAATTGCTTTGAAATCTTTATCTTCTTAAATCAACCTCTGAGCTCATTCAGAGTCAGTTTCTATTGAGAGCATTTTTTTCTTTGTGTGGACCTCACTTTCTTGTTTCTTTGAATATCTCATAATTTTTTGTCAAAAGCTGAAGAACATTTAATATATTATAGCACCTAGAGATTCTGATTTTTTTCCTGAGGGATTCTTTTAGTTTGTTTTGTTTTGATTTGGTTTGATTATAGCAACTTGCCTGGACTTAATCTGCAGAATCTGTCTTCCTCACAGTGTATAGCAGCTGATTCAATTTTTAAATTCTTATTTTTATTTTTAGTCTGACTTCATAGGGAGCCCCTGTGTCTACATAGCTCAGTAGTTAGCCATTGATTTTGGTAGAGAGTGTGTTTAAATGCCTTGAGCCCATAACACTTACACCTTTCATTGATGGGGTCTGTGTGCAGGGTGGGGAAGGCATTCAAAGTTCAGGCAGTTCTCAAGTTGCCCTTGGCTTTTACATTTCCATGAGTCTTCTGTGTCTCCCTGAACGTGTGTGTAGTTTCCCAGTCAGCCAGAGACATGTGGAGAGCTTATTTGGGTCTTGTACTGCTCTATCATTTCCAGAGTCTGCCTACTAAATTTCTGGCTGATTCACCACTCACCCCAACTGGGACCTCAGCCTCAGGCCAACAAAGCTGTAGGTTTTCTATGTTCATTTTCTACTGAGCTTGCTACTTTCACTGACAATGCCGTTAAGCGCGGACTTTTTACTCTCCATTCCAAATCAAGTTTGCCTCTCCTTGCAGCCAAGCTGGTTTTCAATTTCTGTCCTGTCCTGGTAAAATGCGTGCACCTACCAAGCTGGGTGGTGGGATGGAAGCAATCTTAGGCAAGAAGGCTTCAGGCTCCTGTTGTTCTTGCGCAAAGTTCCAGAAATTCTTTAGAAATAAATATCTCTCCATTTGTTGTTTGCATTTGGCTGATCTCCAGAGCCTTGATGTGGTTTGGTTTTGGTAATTTTGTCTAGTTTTATTCTTGTGTTTCGGGAAAGAAGATCTGCCTACCTCTTCATACTGCCATAGCTGGAAGTCTCATTTCTGCACATTTTGAAGTTTTTAATACCTGTTGTCAAACTTTTCTCAAAGAGGATTCACTTCCACCAACAAGATTTAAAAGCACAAAGAGATAGACTCTTACATTTTATTTTGGTTCTAGTCATCCAGACCTTGCCTAACACTAAAGGACAGTTCTTACCTGGTTTTAGTTATAAAAATTTATGCTTTTAATGACAGAATTGAGTTATACATTTGGCATTTTTTTAAAGCTTTCATGCAGCATAAGTTGAAATCAGACAATGACCTAAAGAGTTTCAAATAATCATAAATGCATATTCTTTTCTTCTTTCTTTGCTTCTCTCTCTTGATCTGTTGCTCTTCAGTTTCCATGGGAATATAAGTTTGGGAAGAAATCTAATCACATTGGCCTGTGTTCTTAGCTTAGAGAAATAGGGAGAGTAGGTAGAGGAGCAAGTGTCTAGAAAAGGGCATGTATGGCCCTAGTAAGCTTTGGTGAAATGAATCCAGATTTCACAAGACAAATAGACTTTAGTAGTTTAATGATATTTTAAAGATAATACATACATTATACTTTAAAAAATCTCAAACAGGGGCCAGCCCGGTGGCACAGCAGTTAAGTGCACACGTTCTGCTTTGGTGGCTGGGGTTTGCTGGTTTGGATCCCGGGTGCAGACATGGCACCGCTTGGCAAGCCATGCTGTGGTAGGCGTCCCACATATAAAGTAGAGGAAGATGGGCACGGATGTTAGCTCAGGGCCAGTCTTCCTCAGCAAAAAGGGGGAGATTGGCAGCAGCTAGCTCAGGGCTAATCTTCCTAAAAAAAAAAAAATGTATGTCGTAAACAATCTTTCTCCCAACACTGACTGTCAGGTTCCCAGTTCCCCACTCCAGTGGCAACCACTATTACCAATTGTTTGCATTTTCTTCAGGACATATTCTATGTAGATTCGAGAATGTGGGCATGTATGTGTGTATATATATGGCTCTTTTTTTGCACAAAGGGTCACATTTTTTTTCACACAATCATATATTTTGGAGATGATTTCATATCAGTACTAATGAGCTCTCTCATTTTATTTTTTAAGCTTGTTAACTTTAAATTTTTAAGTAATTTCTGGTTTGTAAATAAAATTGTATAAATAGTACAAGAATTCCTGTATACCTGTTCTACAGCTTCCTAAAATGTTAACATCATCTGTAACTACAAGACAATTATCAAAACCAGGAAATTAGTATTGACACAATACTATTAGTAATCTACTGACTTTATACAAATGTTGCCAAATATCTCACTAAAGATGTTATTATGACTCAGGATCAAGTCTAGGATCATCCATTGCATTTAGTTTTCATGGCTCCTTAATTTTCCCCAGTCTTAGAGAATTTCTCAGTCTTTTTTTTTTTTTTGTCTTTCATGACCTTAACACTTTTGAAGAGTGCTGTCCAGTAATTTACAGAACGTCTCTCAATTTGGGTTTATATGATGTTTCCTCATGGTTAAATTCATGTTATGCATTTTTTTTTTGAGTAAAATTAGCCCTGAGCTAACATCTGCCTCCAATCCTCCTTTTTTTTTTTTTTTTTGCTGAGGAAGACTGGCCCTCAGCTATCATCTGTGCCCATCTTCCTCTACTTTATATGTGGGACGCCTGTCACAGCATGGCTTGACAAGTGGTGTGTAGGTCCACACTCGGGATCTGAACCGACGAACCCTGAGCCGCTGAAGCGGAACGTGTGAACTTAACCACTGGGTCCCGTGTTATGCATTTTTTAAAGATTTTTTGTTTTTTCCTTTTTCTCCCCAAAGCCCCCCGGTACATAGCTGCACATTCTCTGTTGTGGGTTCCTCTAGTTGTGGCATGTGGGACGCTGCCTCAGCGTGGTTCGACGAGCAGTGTCATGTCCGCGCCCAGGATTCGAACCAACGAAACACTGGGCCGCCTGCAGCGGAGCGCGCAAACTTAACCGCTCGGCCATGGGGCCAGCCCCGTGTTACGCATTTTTTAAAAGAATGCCACAGAAGTGATATTGTGTCCTTCTCATTGCATCATATCAGGAGGCGTATGATGCTGATATGTTGCATTATTAGTAATGTTAACTTTGAACAGTTAGTTAAGGCGGTACCTGCTAGCTTTCTCCACTGTAAAGTTACTATTTTTTCCTTTACAGTTAGTAAGTATCTTGTGGAAAGATACTTTGAGACTATGTAAATATCCTGTTTCTATCATACGTTTACCCACAAATTTTAGCATCTATTGATGATCCTTGCTTGCAACAATTATTACTGTGGTATTTACCAAGTGGTAATTTTCTACTTCAGTCATTCCTTGTACATTTATTTAATTGAAATTCTCCTGTAAGGGCTTTTCCTTTTCCTACATTTTAAAGTTTGTTCAACTCTTTGTATCACCAAGGACTTATAGATATTTATTTTACTGTGGGCAATAATCCATCACCATCATTATTAATTTTATTGGCTCAAACTATGGCAGATTTGGCCATTGGGAGTTCCTTCAAATTATCTCCTGACTCTCATTCTTTGTTCTATTTTAAGTCCTCTAATAATTTTGAGTAATAATTAGATTAACTTCAATTTACACTAGACAATTTGTAAAGCAATTTCACAATTATATCATATGGTCCTTGTCAAACAAGGCTCATATCATTTCTGTACAAGATAGAATTCATTGCCTGTCTCAACCAAGCCTTGCCAAGGACAGGTCGGCTCCCATCTACCCACAACCACAGTCCACTGGACCAGGGGTGGATACCTTACTCAAACTCAAAAAAAAAAAAATTCAAAAGTCAGCTAATATTTGATAACATTATATCCTAGCCCTGACAGTCATGAAATGATCAATCAAATGTCCTCTTCTCGAGTTTATCTAAGAGACTGTAAGGGTCATAGTCAGTTGTTGTTGGGCACTCAAGCTACAAGGTGAGGGCTCAGAGAGAGGAGAGTGGAGGAACACAGTGAGGTGTAGAAATGGCCCAAGAGACACACTTACCCCACCCCAAGAGAGACAAACAGAAAATGTTCCCATGAAACCCTCCTGTACCTCCCTTTCTGTGCTTGGCTTCTGTGCAATCTTTCCGCCTTCCCGCTCAGTATCTGCACCTAAACATTTCACCTGGATTGGCTTGAGTAAACTTTGATTTCTTGTATCCAGAAGACCACGGACTAGAGCAAACTCCATTTTAAAGTGGAAAGCCAGGCCTCGAGGTGTGAAGTGGCTTGTCCTGAATTCTACAGCTGGTTGGCTGCAGAACTAGATCCTGAGTCCCAGGCTGCTTGTCTGTTCTCACCAAATCTCCAAAACAACTTTCAAGGGAAGTGTTTTAGAGCATACTTTTAAAGTTCTGATTGTGCTCCTCTAACCTGGGATGGAATGAGGAGCATGAAAGGGATGTTGGCCCATGCTCTGAGAATACTCCTTGGCTAAATTTCATCATAGATGTTGTTCTCTTCCAAAAGACAACCAAGGGTCATAGTAATTATCAAGGTTAAGAGAGAAAAATTTGGTTATAAAGATTTGATAGGTCTGAAATATTTCTATGCTGGTCATCTAGCCAGAGAAATGTTTTGATTTCTTGTATGGACAAAGCTTGTCTCCCTAAGTAGGATCAGAGTGAACGGAATTTACTCCCTGCCAGCCAGCCCTGCTTCTTGTGGGACAGGGAGTTGGGTAGACAGACTGCAGTGAAGTACATCTTAATGTCTCAGGGTGCAGCATGAGCCCCAATTCACCCCTCTCAACTTCTCCCATAGGATCAAGAAACACCAAAACAAAACAAACAAAAAAGATGACAGCAGCAAGTCATGGTCGCAAGGGGGTTCTAAACGCTTTACAATCGTCTCCAGCCTCATCCATACTAAAGAAAAAGGTTCAGACTGTGAAAATCTCCTTGATCTTGGGCTGGAGTGGGCCTAATAAATCAGACCTTCCTTAACCCTGCTGGCAGGCTAGGGAGATTTTAAATAGACTCTCTGTACATTTTGCCTAGAACTTATTTCCCCAACAGCATTATTTTACTATCTCCAGAGAGATTAAGCAATTTGTCTAAGGGACCCAGCTAGTAAGTGGTAGAGCTGGGATTGGCCCCCAAAGCCTTAAGTCTGCTCTTAACCACTACACTGTACTTATTGTATGGGAACCAGCCAGTGCCCTACCCAAACAACTTCCCTTCATTCTGTGGAGTAGAGGCAAGCAGTTTCTGTCCAATACTTTTCCTATACATATACATATTTTATAGGTTTTATAGATATCATTATACATACACATATGTAGCCTACTTATTCACTTAACACCATATCATTAACATTTTCCCATATAAAAGCTTGTCATAGACACTATTTCTTTTTCTTTTTCTTTTTTTTTTTTTGTGAGGAAGATTGGACCCGAGCTAACATCTGTTGCCAATCTTCCTCTTTTTTCTTGAGGAAGATTGTTGTTGAGCTAATGTCTGTACCAGTCTTCCTCTGTTTTATGTGGGATGCTGCCACAGTGTAGCTTGATGAGCTGTGCTAGGTCTGTGTCAGGATCCGAGCCTGTGAACCCCAGGCTGCTGAGGCGGAGCACGTGAACTTAACCATTACACCACCAGGCTGGCCCCTCATAGACACTATTTCTAATGACCGTATAATAACATTCCCCTAAAGAATGCGGTCTCCTCCCTGGTTCCCATCCTGTCTCAATGACTCAGAATATTTCTCTTTTAGCACTTTGATAGTTTGTTTGTTTGTTTGTTTGTTTTTACTGTTTCATGGAGTAAAATACATAGAAAAGTCCAAATAACACCAATGCATAGTTTAACAAATAATCAAAGGTAAGCCCTCTCATAACCACTTCCCAGGCCAAGAATGAGACAAAAAACAGCCCCCAGAACCCACCAGCTGCTCCTTCCCTCCTTTAGATTTTCAGCTACAACATTGCAAAATGTCAATGTAATTTGATGTTCATGATCTAATGACTTTGTACCACTTTAGAGGAGCAACCTTTGTCCCAAAAGGGACTGGTCCTTTTCCTAGGCTTTGCGTATAGCTCAGAGGCATGTGACCCCTCAGAATTTGTTAAAAATTGCACATCTCTTAACAGTCGTTCAAACACCATAACTTCGCCCTAACACTCTTTTGCTTGGACTCACTGGCTTTCAAGCCATTTCTAATGACCATTCCCAGATGTCTAGATCTTCTTGTCCTGCAATCCAACCTTGCATCCCTAAAAAAAGCTTGCTTTTATGTTTTACCCTGGCTTTTCAGATCTCCCCAGAGGCCTCTCCTCTGAGTCTTCACCTCCTATCTAATTACTTCTGTCCCAGAACCTCTGCCAGGCAATTCTCCTTTCTCCCATAATGCAAGCATTAACCCACTTCAACATCCACTAATTAGTACTTTTTTCCTACCCTAGCCAGACAGGGGTGCTCTCAAAATCACATGGAAGGGGTGCAGGCATTTTGGTCATGCTTCTCTACTCCCATATCTACCTCCTACTTGGAGAAATGATGCTCTGAAATGATACCACAGGAGGTTATTCCTTCCAGTCTTGAAGACCTTTTTGTCTTCCAGTATTTTTTGTTATGGGTCTAATACTCCTGTATTAGTGTAAATATTATATATGTCTGTCACCTTGCAGTGCCATAGGAGAGCGAAAACATTGAGCTCGTGTACTGATGGAGGGGTTCACACTGCCCCAGCTCCTCAGAGAGGACAAACATTGTAAATGTCAGACAGAAAGCCACAGTGAGATCAACAGGGAAACCATGTGGCATAAATCAAAGATATCAGAGACAGAGTAAAAGTAACAACGTTTTCAAGATAGAAAATAAAGAAAATCTATGAACACTTCAGTGACACTCAACCTAGGACACTTCTGCTGGTGGTGTATCGACGCTGGTCCTGCCTGGTCCCCTGGGTCCCCCCGTGCTTTGACTCTCCTTCAGTCAATTGATCTTTAGGCCATGATTGGTTGAAGTTTCATCTTTGGCAGATGATTATTTGAAAAGAGTGTCCAAATTTAAGTCATTCTTATTTCTCCCTGGCAGCCTCTTAGCTTCTTTTCCTTGTTCTCTCTCTGGCCCCAGCTCTTGTCCTCCACACTGCCTCTTCTCTCGCTTGGTTCAGAATTCATAAGACAGAGTTCTTAACGGAGGATGCGTAAAGGTCACCAGAGTCCTAAGAAATGGTAGTCAGATTTGGTTGCAAGTAACAGAAACCTGACCCCAACTGGCTTAAGCAATAAAGGAAACGTATTTACTTTCCTATCTGAAAAGTCCAGGGGAATTTCTGACTTCAGGGCAACTTGATTCAGAAGCACAGAGAAGGTCATTTGGACTTGGTCTCTCTCCATGATCAGCTCTACCTGACCCTGGGTTGGCTTCATTATAATGAAGAGCCTGATCTCACATCTCCCAACTCCATCCCTGGCTCACCTCACAGCCGGTCACTGTGGTCAGGGAATTGAGTTAAGTTGAATGGCCTGGAGCTGGACCAGCCTTGCCAAAACCTGAGGGTGGAGAGGAGTGACTCTCCTAATAAGAACCAGGGTGCATTTCCAGAAGATTGGGGAATGGATACTAATAGGAAAAAAGCAACAAATGTCCACTGCATCAGCTTAGGAGCAGTAAGTATGCCCTATTAGAGTGATTTCCAAGCTGTAATCCATGGGCTGACTATTAGATTTATCTGGGCTCTTGTTTTTTCTTTAAAAAAAAAAAACTGCAGAGACCTATTGAGTCAGGATATCTAGGGGTGGGGCTTTGCAATCAGTACGTTTATTAAGCTTTCCCATTGACTCAGATTTGCAGTCAGATAGTGAATTACTGATGCAACTCATAATGATGGTTCAGGACCAAGGATAGCGGTCCACGTGCCCTGCTCCTGTGACAGACCATCATGGGCCTGCTAGGCTCATGCAGGAGGGGCCTGGGTGGAAGCAGGGGCAGGGCTCCAGAGCGAGAGACAGTCTCCAAAGAGGGCCTCCTCTGTAAGATCCCCTTGTCAAGGCAACGTCAGATGAAGGAATGTGAGGCTGCCCTTTACCATCCAGTGCTCACATCTTGCTTTTTCTGTTCTGGAGCCTTTGTGCTGTCAAAGCCAGGGGCTTGCTTTGTCCCTTGGCACCTGGATTCAAGGCCTTTCAAAACTTTAATCTTCATCATTCCCTTAATATAGCAATAAATCTATAGCTGGTCCCTGTGAAAGAGGCACCACTGAGAAAAAGGACGCAACTGCTAGCTTAACATTCCATCTTCATCCAAAAAGTTGGGTTTGAGGGGAGAAAAGGTTTTTAACACTCATTAGTTTAAAAAGATCAAGGATCTTACAGAAAAGGTTTCTCTCAGATCTCTCAGATGGCAGCAGCCCATGAGAAATCCAACCTAGAGTGAAAAACCCTGTCCTACCGCCAACGAGAACTGCTTGTCCACATGTCCTGAGGGTGGAGAGGAGGACGCAGTCTAGCGGAGACCAGCCTGTGCTGGAGTCCCATGGTTGGTCCTAGAGTCCATTCCTCTTCCTTCTGTGAGCAGCACCCCAGATTTCCTCTTGAGGAATCACCTTTTCTCCATGGGGAAGTTGATCAGAAATGAGGTGTTCTGTAGGGGCTCTGCCCACTGCTTCCCAAATTGTAGCATGCACAGAGCTGGGGGATCTGTTGAAATGAAGATCCTGATTCATTAAGTCTGGAGTAAGGCCTGAGATGCTGCATTTCTTTTTATTTATTTTTTGGGAAAGCAGCTATGCTCACCACTATACCACCAATGCAGGATTGCATTTCTAACAAGCCCAGTGTGTACCTGCAGATCCTGTCTGTTTCTGGTCCAGGCTTTCCAGCCACCCCTCCCAGCCTGTGAGCTCCCAACATCCCTGCCTAAAAATGCACTTGACTTCAGTCAGCCAGCCTTGGTTTCTGCAAACCAGAAACCCTAAAGGACATGGTCTCTGAACTTCAGTTTCCCAAGCTATAAGAGAAAAACAATAATCCTTAATGGGAAGATATTCATGATATTAAAGTGACCAAGATGCAGGCTGTGCCCTGAGATGCCTCCAGAGTCCCTATGTGGTCCTAAGTGGAAGCCCCGCCAGGAATCCTCTGCCCTCCCTCCAGCCTCTGCTCAGGGCCAGATAACATGTTAGAATAAAAGGGCAAGGGAAGCTATTAAAACTTTCATTGGAGAGATTGATTTTTCCAATTACCAGTTAATGTCTTCCCTTCTGGGCTTCAGAAGGCCTGTTCACTCTTATTTACAATACAAATTGTTTGGGTTTTCTCATGTAACTAGCCTAATGTAAAATTATTCGCATACTAAAATACGCTTTCATTAACTGACCTGTCTGGTGGAGGAAATGTCTTTAAGTGGTGATGATATAATTTTTCTTAACTATGTACTACTTTCTCAATTTACCCTGTTTTTGCTTTCTTGAGAAGTGATGATAATTATAATAATAGGGACTATTTATTAATCTTATTGATAATAATAAAAATTGAGCCAATATTTAATGAGCACTTAGGTATGCCAAGTAACAAGCTAAGCATTTTATATATTCTGTGTCATTTAATTCTTACAATACGCTTGATGACACAAGACCTGCTATGATCTCCATTTTACAGCTGGGAAAATTGAGGCACAAAGGAGTTTGGTAACTTGCCCAAGGTTATAAAGTGGTGGAGTTGGAGCTGGATTTTTCAATCCAGGTAGTTCACCTCCAGAGTCCATCCTGGTGACCACTGCACTAGACTTGAGAAATGCTTACATAAATGGGTAAAAAGGAAATTGCTAGGATGGATTGGGTAAATAGGACCCTGGTATATCCAATACCATAAAATGCTATGCAACTATTCAACAGCCGAGACAGAGCTACGCGAATAGAATAGACGTGGAAAGAAGCCCAAGATGTATTGTTGGTGAAAAAAGGTGTCTTACAGAATAGGCTTATTTGTGTTTTAAAAAATGAAAAACGATATAGGTTTCTTCATGTTTACGTAGAAAAAGTTCTGGAAAGGAAGGTGTACACCAAATTAACTCTAAGGATGAGGATGTGGAAGGTGGAAATTTTTGCTTTCAATTTTGACATACCTCTATATCATTTGAAGTTTTTACAGCAAGCATATAATATTTAGGAAATTAAAAAGATTCTTTTTGCTCTATAGAAAAAAACTCTGAAGGACTATACTCCAAACTATTAACTGTTGTCATTTCTGGGGGGCTAAGGACTGGGTTGACTTTTATTTGATGTTTACAAGAGAAATGTATTAATTTTGTAAGGTGAAAAACTACAATAAACATACATTTTACAAAAGGTGTTTTGCCTTGCTGGGGAGACGTGATGAGAAATCCAGAGCCTCGTGTCTTAGAACCCTAATTGCATTTTTCCTGCAACACAATTCCTTACTCCCAGTATCACTGTTCTTCAAATGAAGGCGACATTCATCTGCTAAATACCACCTCCAGCTGAGATGAACTGTGTTGGGGTGGCAGGGACTGCGTGTTTCTCCACTGGATCCTTTCCTGGGGCCCAGACTCCAAACACAACAATCAGAACAAAAAGAAGCAAAATCCCTGAAGGCTGAAGAGAAATGTGACCCTTCCTGCTCACACACAGTGGTACCGGAGGATGCTCAGCAAAACCTAGTTATTAATCCCAAAGAATTCTGCAAGCTATTTTGAAAAGAGATGATGGAAGCATCAAAAACTAACAGAGGCTGGTTACATGTGGGAAGTGGGACTGAGGATATGCTTCTATTTCAATTGGAGTTTTTGCAAGACGCACGTGATATTTCAGAAATCGAGGAGAGAATCGCGCAGGGCAGACTCTAACTTTTTATTTTGTCCTTTTGTGTTTGACTTGAAAAAAATCATATAATACTGTTATAATAATTTATTTTCATAAAAAAGAGACGATATATTTATATTGTGCATGTGGTGGTTTTCAAATCTGTGGTATTTTGGGAACTTTTGTTAGACTGTTTCTAAATTGACAACATGAAGTGTTTTCTGATAAAAACTGTATGGAATTCAGCCATTTCTATCATCTTCCACATTTTCAGTCAATAATTAGATTCTGCAGGAACAGTCAGAATTGTCGATATCCAAAGAAAGCCAAATACCAGCAGGAGAGAGCAGGATACAGAAGACTTCCCTCTTGGCACCTCTGTGTTCGGAACTTAGGAAATCTATGCTAGAGCCTGGTAAACATGGCATGGTAAGGAGTGCATCTCTAAATGACACTTTTGGTAAGATGTATAACAACATAAAGGAAAGGATAAATACTTCTGGCTGGAGCCCAAGAAACAGTCAACTCTGTGGGAGTAGGTCCCAGCCCTCTGCCCCATATTCATCTGTGTGTCCCCAGCCACCAAGCACAGAGCCTGGCCCAGAGTTGGTCCTTAGCAAAGGATGAAGGGTGAATGAGTATCGTGTATAGAACCTACCCACAGGACAGACTCTCAGACAGACTTGTGTTCTAATCTTGATGCCACTGTTTACTAGTTTGTTGGCTTTGGCTGAGTTATGTCACCTCACTCAGCCTCCATTTCTTTACCTATAAAATGGGCAAAATCATAGTTATATTTAGTTCTCAGGACTCTGTAAAGAGTTAATGAGTTAATGCATGTAAATTGGTTAGTGATGTGCCTTGCACATGGTAAATAATCAATAAATGATAGCTTTAAAATTGTATTTCTCCTTCAGGTTTCCAGTTTTAAGATGGAGAATAATAGATGCCCTCACCTCTCCAACTCTTGGAAATCATTCCAGAACAAAACAAGATCAAAACAATGAGGAACAAAAACTCAGACTGCATCTTTGATGAGATCGTACATCCCTGCTACTCCATATGAGAGCAGAAAGCAGATGATGGAGCAGTAACTGCTTGAGCAGAGGGGAGGAAAGATAAAAATCCAAGCGGCCAGAGGAGAGAAAACTAATGAGACGACTGGCAGACACAACCCCTCAGAAGGCAGGGGTGAAACAAGGAGGTTAGTTTGAGTCTTTACAAAGGGCATTAGACCAACACCATCTCCAGCAATCAGCCAAGTCTCCCTCCTTCACTCCCACAGGATATGGGATGTGCGTTCTTTGGCGAAATTGAACCTGAGAAGTTCAGGACTTAAGAACGCTAAGCACGTGCAGAGCCGCAGTGAGGGCTCAGCTGAAAATGAGAGGAGTAAAGGACAGACGGCTGTCATTGGTCGGGGAGAGACACCCCCCCACCCTACCCCTGTGGTCCCAAGAACACCTGTGGCTTAGAGTATTCACCCCCATAGTAGACTGGAGGACTGTTTTTGGGAAACACTGAGTGGCTTGAGATAAAAAACTTAAAATATTAGATTGGATTATTCGTCTCGGCTCTTATCTCCTGTGTCATAAAGTTCACATCCTCACTCTTGCCATAGCCTCATGGTAAATAGCATGTACTGCATGACCCATTGATTAGGGTTTGGCTGTGTGAATTTCTTGGCCCTGTTAGCAGACATGAAATGAGCAGAGACCTGAAATAAGCTTGCATGGTTGGTTTTCTCTCCTGCTCTCCTGCTTTTCACCATGAAAAGAATATACCACAGGTAGACACCGGTCTAAGGAGGATGAGAGACATGCGGAGCAGACCTGACCCAACCTGAAACTTGGAACCAAGCCCAGCAGAGCCTAGTCTGCAGATAGGGAAGTGAGAAAGAAATGTTTGTGCTATATGCCATTGAAATGTTGTGGTTGTTTGTAAGGGAAAGAAGCTGACTGATACAGATGCTGACTTATGGATGTCCTCCCCAAAAGAAAAGTTGGCTCTCTACCATTTCCCTACACAGTGAACAGGACGAATTGACAAGCATCTCACATCCCCTCAGAGCTTCCAGTCAGCTTTTTAGTGCATTACTTTTAAATATGGAAAAACAGCCAAGGATCACCAGGTACTCAAGGAAAAGAACTCAGAGGAAGCAAGGCAATGCAAAGAGTTGAACAAAACATGTTTTAAAAGAAATCATTGATATTCTTGAGGAGATAAGAGGAGATATTACATTCACAAGCTAAGGTCAAGGACAGGATGCTATTGCTGTATGAAAAAGATGTAAAATTCAGAGAATAATAGAGCTCTTAGAAATTCAAAAGAGGACAGTCAAAATGAAAATTGCTGGGGGCCAGCCTGGTGGCGAAGTGGTTAAGTGCGGACGTTCTGCTTCGGCGGCCCGCGGTTTGCCGGTTCGGATCCTGGGTGCAGACATGGCACCGCTTGGCAAAAAGCCATGCTGTGGTAGGCATCCCACATATAAAGTAGAGGAAGATGGGCATGGATGTTAGCTCAGGGCCAGTCTTCCTCAGCAAAAAAAGAGGAGGATTGGCAGTAGTTAGCTCAGGGCTAATCTTCCTCAAAAAAAAAAGAAAGAAAGAAAGAAAGAAAATTGCAATAGAAGGGCTGGAAGTTACTCTAGTAACTCTTGATGAAGAATTGGATTATTGGAGGGAGAAGATAAGAAAATTAGGGAATTGATTCAGGAAATACAACATCTGACTAATAGAAATTGCAGAAAAAGAGAAGGGATCAAACAAAGGGGAGAATTATCAAGGAGTAATTCAAGAAAGTTTCCTACAAACGAAGGTCATGAGTCTCATGACTGAAAGGGCCCACCAGGTGTCCATCACATGGTCACAAAATTTCAAGTACCAGAGATAAAGAGAAGTTCCTAAAAGCATCCAGAGAGAACACAGGTCATGGTCAAAGGATCGGGATTCAGTGGCATTGGCCTTCTCAACATCAGCCTTGGAAGCAAAACACAATGAAGTAATACTTTAAAATTGTGCAGGAAATGATGTCTAACCCATAATTCTTTCAATCAAGTATAAAAGCAGAATAAAGACATTTTAAAACATTTCAAAAAATTTTCTTTGCACCAGAGGGTATACTCCACTAAAAAAAAAAAGTAGGAAAAATAAAGAAAAAAGGAAATCATCAGATCAAGGAAACAGGAATCCAGTTCCAGGGCTGCCTAAATGGAGCTTTTGTGTTAAACTAGAAAACGATTCCCCTTCTGTAAGGACACATTAGAAAAAAGGGTCCCCTCCAGGCAGTTGCAGCTGCCAGGATGCACAGCTTGGTAAGCCAAGGATGGACTAGGTTTCTAGCTCGTTGCCCCCTCAGCTGGGCACAAACTGAGGGAGCTCTACCAGCACGGAGGAGAAGAGAGGTTCCGGGATTTCAGCTGTGACGAGCCCAGACAGCGAGTCTTCCAGTTGGGAAGAGGAAGACAAGAGTCTAGGAGGAAAGTATCTAGGGAAAAATTGGAACTAATGTATTTGAAAGAATGGAGAGTATTACTGATATGCTTGTGGCAGAGAGTGGAGGATTTGGGGGAAAATTTTTAATAAGTACATACAGGGCCAGGCAAATGAATAAAAAAAGAGGGGCAATTATGAACGACAGGAGAAAACAAAGGGATAATAGAAAAAAACAAGTTGTGGTTCATAATAGTCTGATATAACTATATGGTGGAGGGACGAGGAGAAGGGAAAGTAAGGTGTGTCTTCTGGGAGAGCTCATTCCTCTACACCAGAGTAAGAAGTCAATAGATAATGGTGAAAAAAAGAGAGAGCAAGAAATGGCTGTATAAGTATGTTATTTAGAAATATAGAGTAGATGCCAGTGGAAGGAGCTGAAACTGTTGAGGATTTATGTCTTGGGGGTGAGATTTGGAGATCTGGCTTCTACAAATATAACCATGTATTACTTGATAAAAATAAAAATTAATCTTTAAATTGATTTCCAGGTCCAAGTGTAAAATAACTGCATGTGGTCAGCAGTCTCTGGAAATATTAATTTTTATCAAAAGGAGGACCTCGAGTTGTCAGGCCAAACTCAGCACGGTTGTTCTCTCCAGGGCTTTAGGTGAATAACATGTTACTAGAAGTTGACACTTGGCACCAGAATTTCATGTCTTCCGCCTTCTGACAGCTCAGCTTCCTGGGACTGCAGAGGACTCTTGTGCACCACTGGGTGTCTAAATGTCCCCTTTCATGACCCCACATCTATAGAAGCTGAAAAGAGACCCACCACCCAGGGTCTAGTCTTACTTCTTTCATTATTAGTTCTTCAGCCTTGGGGAAACCCATAAAATCCACTTTAACTCATAATCCAGTTGGAGGACTGGGTTAAAAATCATCCTAAAGATTCCTCAGAGGAATTGCAAAGTTGTTTAAATTGTAGTTGGTAAACATGGTAAATACAGCACTACTGAGTAATGTGTGAAAAAGACAAGTCAGCCTAGGACACTAAGAACTCAATTTGGGGGTAAGATGGTAAACGTTGTGTTACTTTTTAAAACCAAAATAAAAAACATTATTTTGGGAGTTATAGGGATAATTTGGTGAGAAGCTTTGAAAAGAAATATTATTAATACCTCAGAAAAAGAGGGATGTTGAACTGATTAAACAAGATTTGGTCAGAAAGTTCATGTTTTTGGTGAATTACTAAGGAGAGAAAGGACCGTTAGCTGACGAAAATTACACTGACGTGAACAAGTAACCAAAGTAGGACCAGCAGCTGCTGTGAGAGAGCGGGGTACGGCCAAGCCTTCCAAGCCTCTCAGAAACCTGCGTCAAACAGGTAAATTAAACTAACGGCTGTGTTTACTACGAGTAAGAGATTTCTTATAAAAGTAGACTGCAAGCTCCCTGAGGGCGGGAGCTCATCTCATCTGGCTCGCTGCGGTAGGACACAGGGTAGTCACACAACAATTGTTTGTGGAATAGATGAAATGCACTATTTGCTCTAAATGCTAATCTTTTCTGATTTGGTAATATACCCAGAGGATTTTAGTTATATGTATATCAATATACTTCTTTCTATGCATAAGTGAGGAATAATTTGAGTTATGATTGAGTTATCACCATCCAAATAATAAAAGATGGGGGAGGCTCGATTTTTCAGCCAAAGCCATCGAGTCTTTGCCACTCACTGACCCTCTTTTGCAGCAGTCTGAGGCCTGAGGCAGCACAGTGTTGTGACCTTAACAAGCTTTGTTAAGAATTATATCACCGTAATGGGATAATTCTACTGCATACCCATGAGCAGGGCTAAAATTAAAGACTGTTGATAGACGTCGGGATACGGTTGCCTCTAGGGGTGGGGGGATGTATTAACTGGGAAGAGGGCATTTTCTAGGAGAAGGAAATGTTCTGTATGGAGTGGAAGGTGGTCACACAGGGGTGTACAAGTATAAACACCCGCTGAGTTGTTACCTTTAACGATTTGTGTATTTTACTGTATATAATTATAACACAATAAAAATGACCTCAAATTTAAAATCATACATATATAGTAGATGTCACAGCCTTGAGGAATGAACAAATAGAACAGGCAGAGAGAGGAGAGGAGAGCATTTAAGGCACTTAACCTCCGTGTTCTCATCTGCTAAATGGGGATAATAAAGAGTGTAGAAATCAATAGAAGACGAGGACATCTGGAATTGGTTCATAGATGAGTCATCTAAACAAAACCAGTTGAAATGGGCCCTCTTCTGCTCTGAAGACTCAAACACTTGCTCTCCTCCATCCCTGAAGGCCAACTAACTGAAAAGCTCCCACAATAAGGAGGCAGATTTCAGAACCCCCACTGATTAAGTTATGGTGAGAATTACAGTCCTCACATGGGCAGACCACCATACTGTGGCCTCATAATCAGCACATTCTCGCCTAGTGATCAAGTTGCAGGGAAAGACAAAGAGATCATTTTATTAGTTCACCATGGGTACCATCAAGGCCAGGGTGGGACACCCAAAAGGCGAGCAATGTCTCCTTTAGGCTGGTCTCTGTGGGCCTCAGAGTTGTCTGGTGGACGTGGCATCAGAGCAAGAGCTCCGAAGTGTATTGGCCTCAGGCTGAGAGACCCTCCTGTCGCCTTCACCATAAGGATGCATGTAACAAACCAGAAATACTTGAGGACTCCCTAAGATGCCTCACGTGAGTGACTACTGGCTGTCACTGTGTGCCTCAGTTATTTATTGCTGTGTAACAGGCTACTCTGTTTTATTTTGTTGGCAATTATGTGTGTCAAGAATTCAGGAAGGGCTCAGCCAGGTAATTTGTTTGTGATCTGCATGGTATTAGCTGAGACAGGCTGGGGGAGGCTGGGGCTGGAGGATCCCTTTCCAGGATGGCTTCACCGCTGACATGTCTGCCACTTGTGTGCTCCTTGTTCTCTCTCAGACTGTCTCTCTCCATGTAGCACCTCACCCTCCAGGGACTCTCCACATGACTTGGGATACATTTGAGATGCCTGTGACATGTATAAGTGAAGATGTTGAATAGGAAATACTCTAGCTGGGAGTTTAGGGGAGCAATTTGGGCTGGAGATAGAAATTTTGGAATTATTATCATATTATAGATGGTAGATCGTCTGCTAGATTGTCAGGAGTCTGGATGAGTTCACTTAGGGAGTGTGACTGAAGAGGAGAAGTGCAGGACTGAGCCCTGGGGCTCCTCAACACTTAGAGTCGGAGAGAGAAAGAAGATCCAACAAGGGAGACTGGAAACGAGCAGCCAGTGAGGTGGGAGGGAAATCAGGAGTGCGGTACTCCAAAAGCCAAATAAGAAACTGTTTTAAGAATGAAGTTATAACTTTGTTAAATGCTTTATATGAGCTTTATATGAGTTAAATAAGCTGAGACTAGGAATTGACCATTGGATTTAGCAGCGAGGTAATTGAGGATCTCGATTAGAGTAGTTTTAGTGAAGTGCAGCCTGTGGCGGGTAAAAGTGTGATTGGAGCAGGTTCAAGAGAAAAAGGGCCCAAATGTCTATCAATGGATAAATGGATAAACAAAAGCGGAATATCCATACAATGGAGTATTATTTAGCCATAAAAAGGAATGAAGTAGTGAAACATGCTACAACATGGTGAACCAGGAAAACATGCTAAGTGACAGAAGACACACATTATGTGAATCTATTTAAATGAAGTGTCTAGAACAGGCAAATCCAGACAGAAAGTAGATTAATGGTTTCCAGGGACTGGAGGAGGGGGAATTTGGGACTGACTTCTGATAGGTACAGGGTCTCTTTTTGGGGTAATAGAAATTTTCTGGAATTGGATAGTGGTAATGGTTGCATAACTGAAAATACTACTATGCTTCAGTATAAACCTCTGAATTGTACACTTTTAAATAGTGAATTTTATGTTATATAAATTGCATCTCAAAAAAAATTTTAAAAAGAGAGAACAAGAAGAGAGAGTGGAGATATGAACAACTCTCCTGAAGAGCTTTGCTATAAGGAGAGTAGAGAAATGACAGGATCTGGAAGGGGATGTGGGTCAATTTTTTTTTTAAGATAGAGGATGTGTGTGTGTGTGTGTGTGTGTGTGTGTGTGTGTGTGAGTGAACGTTTCATTAGAAAGGAAAATACTTCTGATACAGATGACCTTGGAAAGGGACACCAGCAGTTTGTCCAATGTAAGAGGAGGAAAGGTAGATTATACCATATATGAATATAGATGTAGGGCGTTGAGATTTGGAGGAGTTTTTTTCTCCCACTGCTTCTTATTTCTCAGTGAAGTAGGAGGCAAGAAGCCAGAGCGTCAGTTGAGAGTGAAGATGGGCAGGGAGGTGTTGGAGATTTGAGGACAGAGGAGAAAGGGTGAAGGGGACGTCTACTAGCTGTGAGATGCTGAATAGACAAGCAATGTGGGAGAGTCCCTGTTTCTTTAAATCCTAACCCACAAAGTTGGCCCAAAGTTTTTAATTGATTCATGCTGTGACTTTATTATTCTTTTTTTGAAGGTATCCTTTTTGGTAAGGAGGATTGGCCCTGAGCTAACATCTGTTGCCAATCTTCCTCTTTTTTTTTCTTCTCCGGTACGTAGTTGGATAGCCTAGTTGTAAGTCCTTCTAATTCTTCTCTGTGGGCTGCTGCCACAGTGTGGCCTGACGAGTGGTGTGTATGTTTGCACCCAAGATCAGGACTGGTGAACCTGGGCCGCCAAAACCAAGAGCTTGAACTTAACCACTATGCCACCTGGTCAGCCACATGTTGTGAATTTAAATGGGGTAATACACATAAAGAATTTTGAACACCATTTGGAAAAGAGCAGGTGACCAATGATTCTTCCTATTTGTTAATATGATAGGTGAGACATTGTGTCTCATTACAATTTTTTTTTTTTTTTTTTTTTTAAAGATTTTATTTTTCTCCCCAAAGCCCCCCGGTACATAGTTGTATATTTCGTTGTGGGTCCTTCTAGTTGTGGCATGTGGGACGCTGCCTCAGCGTGGTCTGATGAGCAGTGCCATGTCCGCGCCCAGGATTCGAACCAACGAAACACTGGGCCGCCTGCAGCGGAGCGCGCGAACTTAACCACTCGGCCACGGGGCCAGCCCCTCTCATTACAATTTTAATTTAGTTATTTCTTATTATGAATTAGGCTAAACATCTTTCTATATGTTTCAGTGCCATGTTTTTGTAAACTGATCGCATCCTTTGACTATTTAAAAAATTGGGTTATTAGTCTTTTGTTTATTGATCTAAAGAGATTTTTATATGTAAAGGAAATTAGTTCTGTATGAGTTGTGGCTTCTTCCATTGTGGGTTTATTTTAACTTAATGTTATTTTATGCAGTTTTTAATGTAGTTAGAATGTCCAATCTTTTATGATTTCTTGAAAAGACCTTTCATGCTGTGAAATTATTAAAAATACAACTCTTCCATGTTTTCATGTATTAACATTTTTTAAGTTAATAGACTTTATTTTTTTGAAGTTTTAGATTTAGAGAAAAATCGAGCAGATACTGCAGACAGTTCCCATGTACCTGCCCCCACCCAGTTTCCTTTATTGTTGTCATCTTGCATTAGTGCGCTGCATTTGTTGCAGTATTGACACATTATTATTAACCTAAAGTCTACAGTTTTCATTAAGATTCGCTGTTTGTGTTACACAGTTCTATGGACAAATGCATATTGTCATATATCCACCATTATCAATATCATATGGAACAGTTTCACTTCCCTAAAGACCCTGTGCTTCACCTATTCATTATCCTTAACCCCTGCAACCCTTGAAATGACTGATTTTTTTTTTTTTTTGGCTCTATATTTTGCCTTTTCCAGAATGCCATATAGTTGAAATCATACAAGCCGTTTCAGACTGGTTTCTTTTTCTCAGCAATATACGTTTAGGGTTTCTCCATGTCTTTTTTGCGACTTGATAGCTCAATTCTGGTTTTTTGTTGAATAATAATCCACCATATGGCTGTACCACAGTTTATCCCTTCACCTTGATGGACATCTTGGATGCTTCTGGCTTTTACAGTTATAAATAAAGATCCTATAAACATCCATGTGCAGGTTTTTCTGTGCACGTAAGTTTTCCACTCATTTGGGTTAATACCTACAAGTGCAATTATTGAATGGTATGGTAAGACTATTAGCTTTGTAAGAAACTACCAGATTATCCTTCAAAGTGCCTGTGCCATTTTGCATTCCCACCAGAATGAATAAGAGTTCCTCTTGCTCCACATTTTTGCCAGCTTTTTGCAATTGCCAGGTTTGGGTTTTTTTTTTTTTTTTTGCATTTTAGCCATTCTAAAGGTTTGTAGTGGTATCTCATTGTTATTTTAATTTGCAATTCCCTAATGACATATGATGTGGAGCATCTTTTCATATACTTTTTTTTCTTTTGCCACTGTATGTCTTCTTTAGTGGGGTGTATGTTCATATCTTTTCCCTACTTTTTTTTTTTCTTGAGGAAGATTAGCCCTGAGCTAACTGCTGCCAATCTTCCTCTTTTTGCTGAGGAAGACTGGCCCTGAGCTAACATCCATGCCTATCCTCCTCTACTTTATATGTGGGACAGCTGCCACAGCATGGCGTGCCAAGTGGTGCCATGTCCGCACCTGGGATCCGAACCGGCAAACCCCAGGCCACCAAAGCAGAACATGCGCACTTAACCACTGCGCCACTGGGCAGCCCTTTGCCTACTTTTTAATTGGGTTGTTTTCTTATTGTTGAATTTTAAGTTATTTGTGTATTTTGGATGCAAGTCCTATATCAGATATGTGTCTTGCAAATATTTTCTCCCTTTCGTGATGTTTTAATGGTTACATTTTTTGTGTCTAAATTTTTGTTCCAACCGGACTTTATTTTGGTAAACGGAATTTCCAGATGGCTACAAGGCTCTCCAACACTGTGTACTGATTGATCCAGCTTTGTTTTCACTGATTTAAATGGTTCCTTTTCCATATACAAAATTCCCATTTGTATTTGGGTCTATTTTTGGACTTCTAGTCTTTCCAAAGTTTTGTCCGTTTATAGGACAGTACCACAGTTTTAAGTGTCGCCCCTTTTCAATATATTTGAGTATATGAGACTAGCATGTCAGTATCACTCTTTCAGCATTTTCCTCAAGACACTGTGCCTATGTATGTCCTTTTCTTCCCATCTGTCAAATTCTTTTTGTGTGTATGTGTGAAGAAAATTGTTGCTGAGCTAACATCTGTGCCAATCTTCCTCTGTTTTTTGTATGCGGGATGCTGCCACAGCGTTGCTTGATGAGCAGTGTGTAGATCTGCGCCTGGGATCTGAACCTGTGAACCCCAAGCCACCAAAGCAGAGTGCGCAAACTTAACTACTGTGCCACTGGGCCGGCCCCAAGAAGAGACTCCTCTTGCCCCATACAGGGATCGAACCCGAGACTGTGGTGTTATTAGCACCATGCTCTAACCAACTGAGCTAACCAGACACATCAAATTCTTACTCATATTCCAAGATCCACCTCTAGGAAGCCCCACCCTGTTACTGCCTCTGTACCTCTTCTGTCCCTGCACTTTTCACTCCATGCTAGGATTTGTGTTTTCTTCCTGTCCCCTTTACTAGACTGTGAGCTCCATGAGGGTAGAGGAATGTATCCCTGGGTAGTTTTCTTTAAAAACCAAACCAAAACCAGAGTGCCTCAGTTGCCACATTTGGAATATATTACAATTTGTTTAGTATAAAAACAGTATGTTTGGGTTGTTGTGAAGATTAAATAAGTTAATCCTCATACCTAGAACAGTGCCTGGCACATAGCAAGCATACAGGAAATGTTGGATACTACAAGTCATTATTATTATTAATTCTGAATTTCCTATGCCTAGCGTAGTATCAGATAGATACTGTTTTCAAGAAACATTTGCTCAACAAATGAATGAATAAATAAATGAATGAGTAATAAACCTTCATTAATTTCCTGCTTTAATAAGTTCTAGTATCCATGTTTACAGGCTGGATAGTTTTGTCTCAAAAATCACTCACTTGCGCAAACTGCTGGACAAAATTAGTTGTAAAATGTTCAATTAGGGCCACCCCCAATGGCCTGGTGGTTGTTTGGCACGCTCCGCTTCAGTGGCCCAGGTTTGATTCCCGAGAGCGGACCTACACCATTCATCTGTCAGTGGCCATGCTGTTGTGGTGGCTCACATACAAAAAGAGGAAGATGGGCAGTGGATGTTAGCTTAGGGTGGATCTTCCTCAGCAAAAAAAGAAAAAAAAAGTTCAATCAATCAAAAATGAATCTTACGGGAAGCAAATTCAGTCCAATAAAGCATTTATTGACTATCTACTAGATCTACTTAAGGGAGAAGCAAAATTATTTCTAAAAAAAAATCATATCAGTCTTTAGAAAGGAGAAACTATTGTCATACAGTTCAAATGTTATCATCTTCAAAAGAAAAAGAAATTCCTATTTGATTCTCAGTACTGTCCTCAGTGAGAAAATTTAATTCTTAATTACTTTAAAAATAATGTATCTACATAGTTAAGAAAAAAGTATAAAAGGTAACAATAATCTCCCTCCCACCCCCAATCTCCATCCTCCCATTTCCCAAACATCCCATAGGTAAGTGCAGTTTTCTTACCTATCTTTCCAGAGATTTTTCAAAGGCATAAACAAATGTCTCTATAGTTTCCCATCCCCTATTTTCCAGTAGCAGTAACATACTATAAGTAATGTTCTACATTTTGATTTTTTTCTTTCAATAATCTTAAAAATATTTTCGTTATCAGTATGTAAACAGCTCTTTCATTATTTTTATAGGTGCATAGTATTCCATTATGGATGTACCATAATTGATTTAACCAACTCCCTACTGACAGACATTTAGGTTGATTCCAATCTGTTGTTATAACATATACTACTGCAACAAATAACTTTATAGATATATTGCTGTACTCAAGTGCAAGTATATCTTAAGATAAATTCCTGGAGTTGGAACTGCTGAGTCAAAGGATACACGCATTTCTAATTGTGACAGCTATTGTCTAACTGCCCTCCATATCAATTTATACCCCAACCAGAATACATGAAAATGGCCCATTTGTCATCCTTGATGTTATTGTATTAAATCACTTATGGTCTTTTCTGTGAATCAAATATATCAGGATTAAATGACTGAGCCAAATACTTTCTAAGTTAACTGAAAATAGATCAAGATTATGTTTCCTTGTGGTGGGGGTGGGGGTGGGGTGTCAGATTGACTAGGAGGGGTCATGAAGAAGGGCACTGGATACGTGTGCCAACTTATTCTCTCAGTTCCGGATTCACCCTTCTTTGCCCAACTTTGTGACATCGACCTGGATCCTGTACACATTTTTCCTTTGGAACATTAGGCTTTTTCAAAAGAGGGCACTGGAGTGACAATGCACGGCCACTGTGTCAGGAAGATACCTCCCTTCCAGGTTCCAGCCTCCGTATTCTGACCCTTCAGCACCAGAGCCCAGCAGCCTGTGCAGACGTCTAGGCGCACCCTCGGGCCTCTTTCCCTTCCAGCTCAGCTTCTACAGACCAGCTCCAGCCTGCCCTGTGACAAGTCCCTCTGCCACCCCCTCAGACACAGTTCCTGTGGCAGCCACGCCGTCCTCACAGGGGTCTGAGTCTCAGCCTTCGGGGGAAGGCGGCCTTCTCTTAGTTCTGTTTCCTTCTTGTTCACTCTCCTTCAGCCTAGAGGGAGTAGCTGCTTTTTTTGTCCATGCTACTTTGCTTTAAAGTCCTCTTTTACTCTTTCCAGTATTTACTTCCTAGCAGTTAACAATTCCTTGTATTATATTTTCCCTGTTCAAATAACTGATGTGATTTCTATCTCCTGACTGGACCTGGACTGATACATTACATATGTGATCATTTTGCAAACAATCATCAAGATTTATACTTAAAAACAGTGCACTTTGGCACATCTTATTTTTGGTGTACCATTATCTGAATTGATAGAAATATTGATACATACAGATAAATACACTGATGTGTATTATTAAAAAATCATGAACATATTACCTCTCAGTTCCTGTTACAGATTGTTTCTTGTTATTTTAAACTAGCGTACATCTTCTAAGAGTTCAAAGTATTCCACAGTGGCCCAAGAATGCTGTTAATTTGTGGAATAGAGTAATAAATGAAAGTAAAAAAAAATCCCCACCCTTATGGCTCTTACATACTTGTGGTGGTTAACATCATAAGGCTAAGACAGACCTGCTGTGTACTTTTAAGTCTCTTAACATCTCAAAGCAGGCTTATTTCCCATTTTACCCCAGGACTTAGCACAATGCCTGGCTCTTACAGGTGCTCATCAAGCATCTGGTAAAGCAGTATATGTTGTTAACATGCAGTAACCTTGGCAGGCTGTCGTCAGTAAGATGCTGAAATCCACAGGGGGTTGACCAGAATGATGGCCTAGCCTGGTGCTTCTACAATGCTTCTCTACAGCCATTCAACTGTTTCCTTTTGCTCATGATCTTGGTTCCAGGAAGGCAATTAAACAAAACATTTCATCACTGTACCATTTCTAATGGGTGTATGGGGTGGCAGGCAGCAGAGGCAACCTTGAGATCCCAGAGACCAAAGAAAGGTGACGGGCAAACAAACTTCTTAAATTGGCACAGATTTAGAGTTCTCTGTATATAAAACTGTCCTAGAAAGTTGCTTCACTTGATCCTCACAATAATCCCGGAGATAGGTTTTACAATGATCATTTTATTGATGAGGAAACTGATGAGAGATAAAGTAACTTACCCTACAACTGATCAAGTATCAGCTAGAATATGCATCCAGGACTGTTGGACTGTATGCCGTTTCTCCTCTGCTAGTCTGTCTCTCAGATGGAGTTAATGAAATGACCTAGAGACAATAAAATGCCCATGGATGGGCCTTTTTTTTTTTTAGTTTACTCAATCTAAAAGATTCTAATCATCTTCAGAAACTTATATCTCAGAGGAAGCAACTTTTTTTATGAGTTCCTAACCCACTTGAATATTCTTTAAGATATTCTGTAGCATGAAACCACCCAGATCTTATCTAGTTGCTTGTCTAATCAGTCAGTCCAAGTGGCTCTGAGGGTAGGCGAGAGGGGATATTTAAAAAATTAGAACAGGGGCCGGCCCAGCAGTGCAGTGGTTAAGTGCGCATGCTCCGCTTTGGCAGCCCAGGGTTTGCCGGTTCGGATCCCGGGTGCAGACATGGCACTGCTTGGCAAGCCACGCCGTGGTAGGCGTCCCACGTATAAAGTAGAGGAAGATGGGCATGAATGTTAGCTCAGGGCCAGTCTTCCTCAGCAAAAAAGAGAGGATTGGCAGCGGATGTTAGCTCAGGGCTAATCTTCCTCAAAAAAAAAAATAAATAAATAAACAAAACAAATGAGAACATACTTGGAATTCAGGCCAGCCTGCTTACAAAATTAAGACAAATTCTTCCATAGTTTTTTAAAAATTCAGATTATTTTTACTAAAAGTAAAATCTCACTACTATCTCAATAACTATGATTTAAAAAGAACTATGTAGGTACAGAATTAACGAATTATGTTTTCAGAGTTGTTCAACAGACAAAGTACACCTGGAGAACATAAAAATTCTTTATTTAACCTAATCCAGCCAGTATTGAGATAGTCTGCTATATTAAAAACAAGACGTTTAAAAAAATTACAGCACAGTTAGCAAGGCAGTGACTAATTAAGTCACTAAGTTTAATTTTATATTCTTCACAGTCATTTGATAATCATGTAATGATGAACAATATTTTCAGCCACTTTGGAGACAAGTTAACTTCTGAAAGAAGAGAATTCTACTAGTTATCATTGAATTTTATAAAAGAAGTTTAAAACATTAAAGTTTATAGAAATAACACAGTAAGCAACATGAAAATAAACTGGAAAACACAAAATATACCCACCCATCCCAAAAGTCTACAGCATCCCTTCAACCTGTCCCCAAATGCCTTTCTTCCACCTCTTCATCCCCTTTTCCTAGAGTGTGCTCGGGCTCTTTAGCAATTAAGAAACAACTACCGCTCTGTAGGGGCTATTTCGAGCCTAAAGTGCCTCTGTTCCTTTGATTTCTCAGTTAATCCTAGAAACAGTCTTGTGAGATACGTATTACTTGCATTTCAGAGATGAAGAAAACTGCAGCTGAGAGCAAGTTGTCACTTGGCAAAGTCATACATAGTTATTAAAAGCAGAACTAGGATATGAAGGCAGGTCCATCCAACTTTAGTCAGCCCATGCTCTTCTGTTGCTTCATGGTGGCGCGGGCCACCTTTCTGAAGAGACTGGTACATAGTACTTCCTGAGCTAAGGCTCGTCAGGTTTAAAAGTGTTCAGTTCCAGGGCTAGAGGCCACTCTGGTCCCCAGGCACTTGCACTTCCCTCCCCACAGCCCCAGAAACCCCTGCCCCCTGCCCCCAAAGGATTAGAGTTGTTTCCCTGGCCCTTAAGAGCCCTGATGTCATAAAACCAAGCAGCTAATCCCTCATCTTGGCATTAAAGTAGTAAATGGGGAACTGTGTGCTTATGCTTATATAACTTTAGTAAATGCTGCCTAAAAGCTGTTTTATATAACAAAATTATGCAGGAAATATCTGTCTTTTCATATTGAAAATTAAAGAAAAGCCAATATATTTTATAATTACAGCTATATAATCTAAGTTATTTTTATATATAACCATAGATTTTATATCTCCCCTTCAGAACTATAGCAGTGTTCTTAATAAGGCTCACTGTCAGTCAAATATTCCCTTCGTCCCCAAATAATTACAATTTGAATGTTCAACAGCCATTCACATAAACTTCATGTTATAACTCAAAATTAAGACATTCATACTATAGAAAGGTACCAGTCTTAAATTACTAAAGTTAACATACATTATTGCAATCTACATAGCTCAATCTATATGTGCTACACTCCTAAAGAGAAGTATAAGGGGAAATGTTTGTTAAGTGTCATGCATTAGATACTGTGAACAAGAAAACAAATAGGGTTTTGAAACTATCTTTTGATTTTAATTAATGAAAATAACTCCAAGACCATTCAGATTGCTGAGCAACACTAAAAGGGCCACTACTGAAAATGGCTTAAATAATTGCTTTTGAAAAATGAATATAAAACTAATTAAACAGTGATTATTAAGGTGCTAGCCTCACCAAAATGACAATTAAAATCGAAAAACATTAGTATTGGTTTTTTAAAATAATAAATTGACTTAAGCCAAAAACAATGACCTCAATATTTACTCAAGACTTCTTGTTTTCATAATTATCTCCTCACTGACTGGTGTAAAAACAAAGAGCTCAAGGCCTCACCTTGGTTTTCTCAGTGCTGGTTTTCCATCTGCTGAAGCTAGACCGTACACTATGTAAAGCAGGAACCAAGTCTGTCTTGTTCAGCACTGTATCCCACAGCACTGTGCACAGTGCCTGGGCAAACAGGTGATTAACAGACACCTGAATGACTCAATGAATGAAGGAGAGTAAAATAACTTTACTGATTTTTTTTCAAATCGTTCTCTGTGCTCAAACTACTATAAACTGGCAGCTCTAATTTCTAGAAATATGGATTTAAAAACTCTACTCCAGTGATGAAAGGACCTGATCTCTCTTTTTCTCTCTCTCACACAGACACGCAGACACACACAGAGTAATTAAGACTGCATGAGTCAAAATTACATTATGAACTATGAGATGTCAACATTATATAAATAAAATTTAATAGTGAAAAAGTGATCTGGAAGCCCTGTGAATTTTTCCCCTACACATTTTGGAGGACATCACATGGGTTAAGAAAAACATAACAAAATCACATTTGTTCAGATAATCATTTGAATGTTTACATACATTTTTGGTTTGTTATTTATTTATAACTAATTTAATTTACATTTCCTCATATTAACATATATTCCTGTTTAGCATGTAATCAAATTATGCCAGTGAGAAAAATCCTCATAGTACCTTCATTGAGTTGCTGATTCTAAGAAAACATTGAACATGAACATGTACAAAAGAGGCATTTGAATAAAACAGCATGTGCATTTTGAAATATTTGCACAGTTTGATCTTTACATTTCTATCTGGAGAAAATATGAACAAAATCCAGAATTACCATGCTAAAATAATGTTCAGATGACAGCCATAAAAGAAGTACATACAAAATAAAGCAAACAAATCACATCCTCAGGTTCCGTGATTACTGAGAGGATTTCCCCTGTCCTAAGTGCTTTATTATATTTCTTAAAAATATGAGAGCAGCAGCTTATCACAAGTCTCCACTACTGTGCATTAATGATGGAACCAAAACAACACAACAGACTCAGAAGGATGAGAGAACTGCAGAACAAGGCGAAGTCACAGTTTTATGCTTCTTCTTGCTCTGGATAATTTAGAATTTTGCGGTGTGCCTGACGTAAATATTGCTGCTGTTTGAAGTAAACCTTGAATGCTCCTTTTATGGCAACAAAAGCAATTCCACCCTAAAATAAAAAGGAAAATCAGCTTTTTATAACGCAAATTTAGAGGAACAAAAATAATTTTACTTAGATCACAAAAGACATAGGCATTAATGCTAATTCAGATGACTGCAAATCAAACAGTTCTCTTTTCTACTAGCGGGTGAGATAGGGAGACACTACTGGTAACAGGTCAGAGATGCCTTCCTGTTATCCTATCTGAGTAATACTCCTTCCACCTAGCTCTACATTCAGTCTGACAAAGCAGGGAGAATGCATGAGCTATGTACAGGCTGCCACCAGAGGGGGAAAGTGGGAATAATAACGACATCAAACCACATTAAGGGCTTACTAGGTGCTAGTACTTCAAACGAATTATCTCATTTAATCCTCACAATAATCCTGAGGCAGCTACCATTACTGTCTCCATTCTATAGGCACAGAGAAGTCAAGAAGTTTGACTTAGATTTCTCAGCAATTTGAACCAACGTGTTCTAGAGCAGAAGCTCTTTACCATAATCTTGTTGGCAAGAGGGATTTCCAGGAGAGAAATCACCCACAGCATGGTTCTGGAAGGCCAGAACTACTGCAGTGGATTTTCTCCTTGTTATTGCTATTGGATGACAGTGGGGATCAAACAGAGGCTGAAGGCACAGGAGCCACAGAATGAATATTTATAAAGTCCCATTGGGATTTTTTTAAAAACAAATATACAGCTCATTCTCTTTTGTATAGTCACTTGGAAAAAATATTATTAAAGCCATCTTACCAAGATTGTCCTTTGTAAATTAGAGTTAACACTACTGAACATCAGTTTACCAACTATTGTCGCAATAGTAGGAAAGACAAGGGCTCCACACAAAATTCGGGTGGCAGACACATGATCTGCTAAAGGATTAGCCTCAGCCGGAATTCGAGGAACAGGACAACCAATTCCTAGAGAAGAATGCAGTGTCAGTGCTAATAAATCAGAATAGCTAAAATATCTTTGCATGCTAGGATTCTTTCACAAGATTAATTTGGCATACTCATCACAACCACGATCCAAAGCCTTACCTGGAAATATACTGTTCAAAATTTGTAGTTTATTTGAGTATTTGCGCCAAAGTCTAAGCACGTAGTCCTCCCAGCGAATCATCTTGCCTAGTATCAGCATGACAGGAATAGTAGGAAGTCCAATTAAAAGGAATAAAGGATCAGCTCTCTCCATAACATCCAGACCTTCTTTATGACCTACAACCTGTGAAACAGACAGCATTTGCTAGAATCATTTCCTTATCTTAATCAAGAGTTGCATGCTTAAGCTCAATTCATTTTAGAGGAAATGCTAAATTTCAAAAGAATACAGAAATAAAAGGTTTAAAAAATACGCTGGAAAGCTATCAAGTCCTGATTTACTTATAGGAAGTGTCTCTGAATTCAAAGAAAAAAGCTCCCAAGCTATTTCATATTACATTGGAATAAAAGCTTTAAAAATGGTTGACCCACACTGATGACATTTCAATAGAGCGGAGGGGACTTCTGCTTCTTGCTTACATTCCTCTGATTTGGTTAGACTGGGCTATTATTTTAGGTCCTATTTGTTTTCCAGTAGAGCCTCTGTTTTCCTCCTCTTCCTACTAGGAGGTAAGCATAGCCAGTGAAGGGGCAGGACAGGTCTTCAAGAAATGGCCTGAAGGCTCACTCCTCTTTGGCTCTTTCTTCTCACTCAGCGGTGCCTGGGATAGAGTGTGATCTCTCTGGCTGGCCAAATGCCTGCTCTACAGACCTAATTCTCCTAAAATGCAATTCCGAGGGCTGGATTTGGGGGACTGCAGTACGGGGTCCAGTTTTGGCTACAGGTTCCAGTCATTTTTTCTCACCCAGGAACCTCAGGGTGCCCTATCTACGGGGTAACGAAGCTAAAACAATCTTTCCCCTCTCATCTGGGTCTTGGGGCTATTTCTCAATCGGTTTAGATCCCAGAGGGCAAGAAGGACGTAATTAATTGGCATTTGTGAATCTCCATACTTCCCCTCCCAGAAGAATCCTTTTCACTTACTGATCACTCTGTGGCTTTACACTTCTCTCAACATCACCAGTTTGTTAGGGAGCTTCTTACTTCTAACTAGAGAATTTCCCTGAAAATTCTATTTCAAGTCTCAAATGACCTCCCTTTAGCCGAAAGTCTCAACTGCTCGCAGATTAAACATATTTCTCTGAGGGATTATTCTTGGCAGTTATGACAACGGAAAGAGACTATTTCAGAACCCAGGTATCACACAGTGAAGCGACAGTTTGATAGGACACTACTATAAAGGACTCTATATAGTTTTTCTGATCACACTTGAGGAATAAGCCAGGAAGAAAAGATTGAAAAGGACCTTGTCTATATTTTTGATAGGGAGGAGGGAAAAGGGAGAAAGAAAAAAAGGTAGGGAAGACTAAAAGCTGCCGGGGACAATACATACTCAGGAAAGCAAGCTCATGAAATAGTAAATGGTATTTTATCAAAAATGAGATGCCCTTTTTTTTGAGGAAGATTAGCCCTGAGCTAACATCCACTGCCAATCCTCCTCTTTTTGCTGAGGAAGACTGGCCCTGAGCTAACATCCGTGCCCATCTTCCTCTACTTTTGTATATGTGGGATGCCTACCACAGCATGGCTTGCCAAGCGGTGCCATGTCCACACCCGGGATCCGAACCAGAGAACCCTGGGCCACCGAAGCAGAACGTGCACACTTAACTGCTGAGCCACTGGGCTGGTCCTCAAGATGCCCTTTATGTCAGCTATTAGAGCAGATTTTTTTAGGTAGACTACAAGGACATATAAAATAAGGTCAAGCTGAGAATAGTCCAAGGCAAACTGAAATTCTAGACAACAGACTCGATCTAGGTAAAAATATTTTATAAGAGTTATGTGGAGGGGCCAGCCTGGTGGCACAGCAGTTAAGTCTGTGCGCTCTGCTTTGGCGGCCCGGGGTTCACCGGTTTGGATCCCAGGTGTGGACCTATGCACCACTTATCAAGCCATGCTGTGGCAGGCATCCCATATATAAAGTAGAGGAAGATGGGCACGGATGTTAGCTCAGGGCCACTCTTCCTCAGCAAAAAGAGGATTGGCGGCCGATGTTAGCTCAGGGCTAATCTTCCTCAAAAACAAAAGTTATATGGAGAGGACCAAAATGGGTGCTGTTAAAATTTCAGCTAGGGCTACAGCTCAGACTTGCACTTGGTTAATTTCCCTAATCAACATGTAACATTAAATGTTTTTAAACACCAAATGGCCAAAAACCATGGTATCAGTATCTGATCTTCTGTGTCTCCAGGCATAAATTTAACAACTTCACATCTTGCATGTGAAGGGTGATCATTTTGAGTTGCCCTAAAGTGAAATAGTCTGGTTCACAATATTTTATAAACCCTAATTCCACACCGGTGGCAAAACTGGATTAGCCCAGAAACTGTGTTTTTATCTATAATGCTTTCCCAGGACATTTCAATTTTATGTCATTTTATTATTTTCAATATAATGATCACTTTAGTTATAACTAAAAGTGATTTAAATACTCTCAAAGTGTTAGCAGGTAAATGCAGAAATTTGAAAAATTCCTTTGTTGGGTTATGTACTCTTTTTAGAATTTAGGGTTTAGAAATATAAAGCGGAACAAATATTGAGCTATGGACTATAGTAAAGGAAAGTTTATTCCTCAGGTGTAGCAGTAAAAACTCACAACTAGGTGTCTAAGAATGAGAAAAAGAGAAATAGAGCAAATAGCGAGCAAAGGCCCATTGTCCCACTTGTTAGAGCTAAAGTGAGACACGCTCTGGGCTCAAGCTGAGGCTCACCATGCATGCATACTTCCATGCATACATTCATTCATTCAACTGAACACTGATTATGTGCCAGACACAGGACTAGGTGCTGGGGATAAAATGGTGAGCTAAATAGATGTCTTTTGGAGGTGAGAGACAATCAGATCAAACAAGCGTGCAAATATAAATGCTGTAAAGAAAATAGGATAGCACAAAATATGTAGTACACCACCTGCTACTTAGACTCCAGGGCAATAAAAGACAGCTGAATTAAGCAATGGGGCTGATTTAACTTTGCTCAATACAGAACTAGCCAACCGTGTGTGTGATCATGTATATTCTGGTTTTATGCCCCAAGATTAAAAAACAGATTATTTTTAAGACTTCAATTTTAGAGTGAGATTCAGAAACTATAGAATGCCTTCTCCATGAATTTGTTATCCATGTATAAAAAAGGCCTACAGAATTGTAGGTTTAGAGAAAAGTTTGTTTTTCTGCTTTAGAGCTAAAAGCTAGATCTTCATATCCAGCTAGGCCTGCAGTTCACCAACGCTGAAAAGTTTAAGAGTTTTAATTGAGGCCTGATCTTTTTAAGTACTGCCTATTAGAACCCAACTTTTAAATGGGAGGATGGAACAGTGATGAACTAATAGGTTTTCTTAGTCATATTTAAGCGTAGTGTAATTAAAAGTGGGCAATACTTACAGAGGTGTCTTTACACTAGAGGCAATAGTGGAACTAGGTTCCATTCTTCCAGGATAAAATGTTCCAGCTGGCTTTGGAACCAGGTTTCACTTAAGGAGCCTTAGATTAGGGACAGGAGTCCTAACACTTCATCCTTGTTGTGTGGTACTGGACATGTAAACTCTGAACCTATAAATTAGGAATTGTTGATTGTATCTACGTCACAAGATTGTTGAAGGGATTAAATGCATCAGTGTTTGAAAGGCGTTCAGCCCAGTGCTGGGGAAAAAAGTTGTCTTTTCAATAAAATAACAAGTCCCATTCAAGTTCCTCATAACTAACAGGGACTGAACCTAAGACTGGTTCATGGAGACGTAAATAGGAGTAAATGGGAAAAGAACAGTGGTATAATTCCTTAATTTGATTTACTTGAACTTCAGAGTAGTCAGAGAACAAAAGGAAAAAGAACAGTCAAGTGTTAAAAAGAAAATCCTAAATACTGTTGATGGCATAGTGGGGCACATTCCTTTTCCAATTTGCTCAGAGAGGTCAAAGTATTCCCCACCTGTTCGATCACACAATAGTACCTACTTACTGTTATAGCTAATCTCTCATTTCCGGGCTAAAAAAAAATCTTCTCAAGTGAAACAATACATGTGAAGGTTATTTCTAAATGGTATCACATAATATATATGTATTATCATAATTTTAGATCTTCTTAACTCTCACCATTAACCAACATGTTCATTTTTATCTCCTTGCTTGTATCATTTTCTCCCCTTGACGAGCCAAATTACTTCCTTCAAGAGTCAGATCAAGACTTACATTTTTCATAACTTCAAACGATCTTTCACTTTTACTGAAATAAAATACTGTTTATGTAGTCTTCTGCACTCTCTTCACATTTGTTTATATAACATTATAACAGTTCTCAGGTTGATCACTTATGCACAGCTTGCCTTAAGACTGTATTCCTTGAGGCTGGGGATCAGGGCTTTCAATTTTGTTTTGTATTTTACACAGACTTCAGCTCAGTGTTAACTTTTTGAATGAGTCATACCAATATGGTTCAAAATGCCAAAATGCAGCTGGTAGTCTTTTTCAGAGAATACAAACTATATTCCTTAATTGGCTCCTATTGTCCCATTAATTATCAAAATTCTTTTAAGATTGAGCTAACCTAAAATCTTTTCCTCAAAAAGAGCTATTCCACTTCTTATGGTCAATTAGGTCTTAAGAGAAATCACTCAATATCAGAGGGCCTTAATTTCCTCATCTGCAAAAATAAATATCTGTATAATGTATTTGTACATTAAATAATGTATAATCTGCTCTAAGTTTTCAGGTCTTTGTGAGTCCCAGTGAATCACCCTGAACCTCCTTGATCTAATAATGTACTGATACTGATTATTGGAGTTTAACAAATCATTGTAGAGAATATAATCAGTCAAACAAACCTGTTAGAACTGATCATATATTAAAAAAATCAAAATTTATGAAAGCCTTTCAAGTGTTAGTCTCTGTACATGTGCTATGTAGGGAATATTAAGTATAAGATAGTCTCAAGTTTCAAGGAAATTACCTTCTAATAGGAAAAATAAGGCCTAAATACAGAGAAAATTAAATAACTTAGGTACTCTGTATAAGAAATATCACTTGGTCAGCACAAGATTAGCTGTCATCTGAGGAATGAAAATGTCATGAATGCAGATGAAGAAGAAATCACAGCAGCCAGGAGTTGCCTAGTAGATTTTATGAAGAAAAAGTGGCTGGGGAACTAAGACCTGAAAAGGGGTTTAGATTTGGACAAGTAGAGAGAAGACTGGAAGAACAGGTATTCGGCAGGAGGGTGATATAAGCCAAGGGACAGAGGTAAAAAACAAAATAACATAAGGGGGGCTGGCCCCGTGGCTGAGTGGTTAAGTTCACACGCTCTGCTTCGGTGGCTCAGGGTTTCGCTCGTTCAGATCCTGGGCGCAGACATGGCACCACTCATCAAGCCATGCTGAGGCGGCGTCCCACAAAGCACAACCAGAAGGACCACAACTACAGTATACAACTACGTACTGGGGGGCTTTGGGGAGAAAAAGAAGAAAAAAACAAAACAGACAAAAAAACAACAGAAGGATGGGTTGGAGGAGACAGCCCAATGGTTTCAAAGTAGAATGAAATAAGATTGTGAAGGGCGCTGCATAACAAATCAGGTTAAGGAAATCTCTTTCAAGTCATAGATTCTCAATCTTTATCCACTACACTCACGACAAACGATGGTTTACTATTTGTGATCCATTCCAGTGACTATACGCAGATGTTTGCAGTGTTATCAACATTTTATGAAAAAGCCTTGCAATACTCTGTCTCACCATGACAATTAAGGGAGCAACCAGAAAGGCTGCTTACCATGGACCCTGGCATAGAGAGATTGTGTGCAATTTCTAGAACATTACATATAACTCCCTCGATCCCTTTTTCTTCCATGCACTCTCTGATTTATATTAAAGAAAAAAGCAAGTTATATCATCTACAAACCAAAGTGTGTTAACTTACTGAGTTACAACTAATCTAGGTGCAGCTTTTGAAAATCACTACTTAAGGCAGAGAAGACAGTAAGCTTGGAGTAAGATGTTGAAGGTATTATTTTAGGAAGATTCTTTTGGAAGGATAGATGGACAGAAGAGAATAAAGTTAAAGAAACCAATCTAATGGCTCCTTTAGCCATCCAGGTATGATGGGGGAATGATAAGAAGTTGGGCAGTAAAGCCATGGGAGGAAGTCATAGATGGAAGACATACCAGAATGGAAACTGCTTGGACTTGGTCAGTGGACTGGATCTTGGGCTGTGAAGTAGAAAGAATTAAGGTAATCCTAAGAATGTAGAATATAAATTGAGTAGATGGGAAAATAATAGTAGGAATCAAAGGTATAGAGAAATTATAATGGGGAATAAATTTAGGATTCAAATTGAGAAAAAGACAAATTTCATCTCAATAATATTGAGTGTGAAGTCACAAGAGGTCATTTAAAGAGAAGGGTCGAGCTGCTATTGTAGGACTGGATTTGGGGAAAGAGGAGAGCAAAAGACATAGATCTGAACACAAAAAGCACAGAAATGATAGCTGGAAATCTTTAAGGAAGGGGTATAAACAGAGAAGAGTCAGGGGCCTGGGACTATATCTTGAAATTTAAGTCTCTCTAATCTTCATCAAGTTATTGATTATAGCATTGTTTTGTAACAGCAAAAACCCCAAAAGCAACTAATGGTCTAATTAACAAGAGACTGGTTGGTAAATTGTTGTAATTCTATACATCGAATGCTATGCAGATTTCTGCATATTTATATAAAAAGATCTCCATGATTCATTGTTTGTGAAAAAAGAAGGATGCAGCTCTAACATGTTTCCTTTAAGGCACCCCTCCCCCCCCCCCCCTGCCAAAAAACCCCAGCGTGTGTAAGAACATATTTTTCTTGCATAAGCCCAAAGAAAGTTTGGAAGAATATATCTGAAACTAACAGTGGCTACCTGCAGAGGTGAGGGGGAACCTGGACAAGTGAAGGACAGGAGTAAGAAGACTTTTCTCTAGATAACTTTTTACATGTTTTTTCATTTTTAAGCCATAGAATGTTACTACTTGTTAAAAATAATAAATTTTAAAACTCCTAACAAAAATCTTTTTAATAGATCTTCACATCAAAAGTAGTATCATTGAAAAGAGTAAAATAGTGAACCTGCATCACTGTCACTGCTCCATAAGTCACAGCTGTCCAATAGATAGAGCCAACCATTATTCCCGCCGCAGCAAATGGACAGGCTTTTGAGATCAGTCTATCTGCAAGATCCAAGACGTAAACAACTGGACCTATAATACAAAGAAAACAAGGAAAGGTTCAACACAAGACAGATTTTTTTTTTCAAATGGCTTGTTCAATATTTTCCATTGATCTAAAATATTTTTATGAAGTTGGATGTTCTGATGCTTTAGAAATAACTGTTATAAATGTGCTAGCAACCTAGATTTAAATAAATTTAGAATTTCTCAGTCATTTGCACAAACAGCTAAGTTTTACTTCCTAAATTCTAGGAAATAGCGTCTTCACATTTTTATTTTTATCAGTAACCCTAAGAGTAAAGCCTCAGATACAGCTGCTTCTTATAAAGGAAATAATTCTCTCACTCTATCTTTTAATCACACTGGCTACTGCAGAATGAAATGGCCATTTCAGCTTGTTCTTCCCAAACAGTTCCTGGCCATAATTAGATTCTTTAGTACTTGGTAAGAATATCACTTCTTTGACTTCACTCATCACTTCCTTGGTACAATGTACGAAGGTAGTAACCTAGGCTATTTTCTTACAATTACATAAAGTCAATCTATCTTACTTTGATTTTCAGTATGCTATATTCAGTTGAATATTATTTTCTAACAAACTTCTTTTAATGATCATGATGCCAGTTTCTGTGGCATTCCAACAGCTGTATGTGCCAAGTATGCTGCTGCTATTATGTGCTTATTGTGGAATTTGGCTACCATCTTTCTCTAGAAGTTGCCTGGAATAGCCACATTTGGAGGTATTCTAAGAACTGCCATTAAGTTCAATATAATTTAGCTCCAGAATTTCTCAGAATAGTGGAAGTGAATTAGAGTAAGGCCTAAAGAATTGGATATCTAAGTTTAACCGAAGGAAAATGAAACCATGATTTAGTAATCATTATTTGTTGAATATCCTCTACATACAAACTATTACTTGAGACATTTTCTTAGAAATATTTAACATTATTACCTACCTTCTGGGGGCTTACAATCTACAGGAGGATGCTGTACACGGAAACAATTTATTTTAATAGTACATAAAAACTAACATAGCAAGATGATGGTAAAATAATTAAACATATAAGAACAAGCATCCATCTGTGGAGCCCTGATCAATACTTCGCCCTGATCATTGGAGCCAGAAATATCATTAGTCACTGTATAAAGAGAGACCACAAGTAGAAAGACCAGTAGGAGAGACGTCAAAGGACCTATGACTTAAATTTAGCGTATTTATTTACTATTGTCAAATTTGACTTACATAACATTTAAAACTATGACAAAGTATCTTTTGGGACCAAAGAGATAAAGTAAGCCTACTTCAGTGCATACTGACTCTACATCCTCTAATAATAGTATTTTTTGATTGTCTACATGATACCAGGTGCTGTGCCACAGGCACTACATGCATTATTATTCAGTCTCATAACGTAGGGTTTAATCCTTAAAATAGACAACTTTGCTGGGTTAAGTTTATAACTCCCTCAGAGGGCACAATAAAAGTCCTTCTAGTGAGTCACCAAAGATCCATCAAAGCTGGTATTAAAAGTTAAGGGCTATAGGTACATATAAAACCTCAACACTTCAACTTTCATATTCTCTTTTGGTAATTCTTTAATCAAAAAATTCAAGCCACAAGGGAACAACTACAGACTCTCTACAGCACACGTACCCATCTACAGCATCACACCTATCTGAAGTCATTCCCTTCACTTATACACCAGACCCCATCCCTTGCCAACTCAAAGCCACAGCTCCAGCAATTCTCTCCTATTCTCCTACATCATTTCCCCCCTACTCTTTACTGGATTATTTCCATCAAACAAATGTGTCACTACTTCTTTTATCTTAAAGCAAACTCAACTCTTGCTCCATTTCTTTGCTCCCTTTACAACAAAATTCCTCAAGACATCTGTTGTCACTTACTCTCTCCTTCAATTCTCTCCTAAACCCACTCCACCAAAACTGCTCATCAAGGTCACTAACAACCTACACATAGTTAAATCCAATGGTTTAATCTCGGCCTTCCTCTTATTTGGCCTAACAGCAACATCTGACACAGACTTTCCCTTCTTCCCAATATAAGGCTCTTCACTGCATTTCCAGGACATCACCATCTCTTGGCTTTCTTTCCCTCTCACCAGTCACTCACTTTTCAGTCTCCTTTGCTGGTCCCTCCTCTTCTTGACCTCAGTGAGCACCACCTGGCCAACTTCTGCCTCATCATACTCCCTACTTGATTACTCTGCTCCATTTTTCTTTTCCCCAAAGTACTTATCACCTAACATAGTCTAATTTACTTATTAATTCTGTTTCCATCTACTAGAATAGGGGTTGGGAAACTATGCCCATGGGCCAAATCAAGCCAGCAGCCTGTTTTTGTAAAGAAAGTTTTACTGCAACATGACCACATGCAAAGCCTAAAATATTTACTAGCTATTTTTTTACAGAAAAAGTTGGCTTACTCCTGAACTAGAACATAAGCTCCAAAGGGAAAATAACCTTTTTGTTTTGCTTACTGATGAATCTCAAATTCTTATGACTCTCAACTATTTGCTGAATACTCTACTGAGGTACTTATTTAAAACTATATGACATGAAGATCTCTAGGTCTTCCTTTTTCATTATTCTGCACTGAGACCAAGTTATAAGACTATTTTCTTATAAATTCTGATTTATGAGGAAAGAAGGTACCTTCTTCCTCCTACTTTTCCACAGATACTTGGAACTATCTATTGACGGAGTGAAGCAAGATACTTCCTAAAAAAAGTAACCAGTCACTTGGACGAAAACACAATTCCTAAAAAGTAATCCATCAGTACTGCTTTTATCTATCACAAACATGGACAATCTCGAGATATTTGAATTGTCTTTCCTTTAAAGATCTCAGAAGATTCTAACATAATGAGCTCAATTTTCTTCCTGTGTAAATCCTTTTTGTACAAGCAAAAACAAACAAAAAATTCTCATACTTCCTTTTGGAAATTTTCTACTCATCCCTTGAGTCATATGCAAAATATATTAAGACAAACTGGCTGCATTTTATAGTACCTAATTCCAGTTTTTCTGACAAAATTCTGTCCAGGCTTTTGTTTTAAGTTTATTTTGCCTAAACTAAACCTCTCAAGCCTCTTTCAGACAGACTAGACCAAGATTAGTTTAATATTTAAAAGGAAGCACAAATGCCTAGTGGTAAACATACCACTACAATAATATACTGTCACATAGGGGAGGTATTTCTGAGAGGTAAAGATTATTTAGGCAAGCTATTTGGTGATTAAGAACAATTACTAAAATCCTCTGGATGACAGTCCCGAAATCATACTCTTTCTATTAGGAAGCTTATCATGCACTACTATCCCATGACTTGGGGTCATAAAATGAAAACAGCAACAGTCACTAGCTTCTACTTATTGTGAGATTACAGCACAAGGAGTTATAGGAAGTGAGGAAAGGAAAGACTCTAGCTCTTGAAAACTTCAATTCTAATGGGGAGGAAGAAGTATGAATAAATGAACCTCAAAAGTTAAACATATAAAATATTAAAAGGCTTCAATATTTTAAAAAGGCATTATTGAATTTTTAATGCTTCAGTGGGCTTTAGCACTTATGTTTTCAACAGTACTGCACTTATACAATAGATGGCAATTGAAGAAACTCTGTATAAATACAAGTTTTGAAAATCCAATAATTTAAAGGGCACCAGGGAAGCCTGCAGTTAAAAGGAAATCTATTGTGAATTCTTTTGTAAAAAAAAAAAAAAACAACTACACCCTAAAATCTCGGTAAATTCAAATTTTCACATTGCATATTTGAATGACATCAGTGGCCTGAGAACTATTGGGGAAACTCCTAAGTCCATGTCTATTGAAGAAGCAGGAATCATTTTTATCTGGCAGACACTGCAAAAGTAGATTTGCTGCAGCTGTGATTTCAATTCAAGTCTATGTATGCATGGTGTTAAAGGCACATCTTGGAAGATAAGAAATTAATGACTGAAGGGCAGGTAGTACTTACTGTTCAACATCTCCTGGCACTGCTTAGAATAACACCCAGAATTCCCAGGACCTTTCTCTGAGATAGAAAGGTATCCTCAAAAACACCTCTGACCAATTCTTAAGAAATAATTTCTATATGTTGCCAGAGTGCTGAAGTTTCTAACATAGAACGTACTTTAATGAGCATATACAGATGTTTCACAAGATAATCTTGTAGAAGTTCATGGGAAGATAACAGCTCCCATGAACTCCAAGGTTTCTGTTAAGCGGCAAATGGTTCATAAAAGAGATTTAACAAGCAAAATAGACCACTTACAGAAGCTACTCAAGTTTCCAAGTTTTTTTAATTTGCTTTTTGCATTGCATTGAACTAGTTTTGACCTAGACCGAACTCAAATGCCAACTTGCTAAGCCAAAACATCAACCCCACTTTCAGATTCAGAACCATACAGAATTGGAGATTTTTGGAGGCCACAAGGAGTCCAAAAATATAGTTCTAAACTACTCTGCTTGTTCGAAGTCTTCTTTTTGTTGCACTCTATTTCTGAAATGTTCTGTCCCTACTTTAAGTCTGTAAGGAAACCCAATTTCCCAGTGGAAACTAACCTAACCTGATAGAGGTTGACTAATAGCTTTACCCCACCCTGTTCGTGTCCCATGAGGCTTCCTTTACATACTATCCCACAAAAGGCACTTACCCCTTTGCTTGTGCATAATGTTAGTACTTTATGTTCTTGTTCAATGTTTGTTCAGTTGTCTCAATATCCTTTATGTCTGTCCATGCCAGCATCATCTTAGATTGAAAACTCCCAGGGGGCAGGGGCCATGTCTGTTTAACTCGTTTTGTACAGTGCCTAGGATAGAACCATGTACAGATAGGTGCTTAAAAAAATGCTTTTTGATGATGATTGGCATCACTCTCAGGGACTCTCTAGGCTACAGCTATCTCAGCACATGGTATCTGGTAGTATACAGAGGCACTTTGGCCTGTTCCACAGGGTATTATAATACAATGGCATGGGACCTAGCTGCAGCACTCCATGACAAATATTTGACTCAATCTGTTGTGAAAAAAGGACTTTTTAAAAAAAGTATTAATTATATGGTTTCAAGTCAACAAATGTGGATTTTATTGAAGACATGAAACAATATCACAACAACTCCATTAAGAGTTAAAAGTATGTGAGAATTCTGATGAGATACTAAAGAGTTTTAACTCTTTCTCCAGCATTCATCACTGTTTTAAATACTAGACTTTGGAGGCTAGATCTAAGAGCCTCAGGCAAGCTTATGTAAGTTTCATCTTTGATTGCTCTGCTTGCAGGCTGAGAGTTTACCATTTCTATGTAAGAACAAACATTCTGCAAACTCAGGCTTTGCTTAATAACAAGAAATTAGTCATTAGATTGTAGGCAAAGAAGAAAGGATACGTTCTTGGCCAATTTTTTAGATAACCAGACTAACAATAACTGACAAAAAATCCTCAAAACAAAACAAAAAGTCAAACAACCCTCAAGAATAAAAGATCCAGAGTCAAAGCAGATGAGTACCATTCCTCTGTGTGTATACAGAGAGCATATTACCATGAATAGTAACTAAAGATCATCATAGTAGCTCTTTATGATTACATAGTTTGTGCCAAAGGAAAGCTTAAATTTATCGTCATTAGAAAAGCCCATAGACTATAAGGTCAACTACTAAGTACTTATTAAGCACCTACTGTATACATAGCATTTTACTATGCATTAAAATAAATGTAAATAAAATTTAACACACTAGCCTCTGCCTCCAAGGAGCCCTACAATCTAGTTAGGGACAAACAACATACATTAAACAACTGAAAAACTTTAAGGTAAAATTAATAAATGTATGATAGTATGGTACAAACTATGCAGAAACATGTTTCTGAATTTTTAAGTAAAGATTACACAGGGATAAGGATATAAAGAGGTTTTAAATTGCTGTATGTATGTATGAGTGAATCTTGACCTAGACTTGAAGTCTTTGATCTGAAAAGGAGGCATGCTAAAACACTTTCTAACTAGAGGCAAAAGACTTTATATTGAAAGGGTTTATACATTTTTTTAAAAGCTGATATGGGTGTTAATTGATAGAAACCTTGACCTTTGAAGAACACGACACAATAAGTAGGAAGGAAGTTCCTGGTGAGAGACATGCTAAAATAAAAAAGATATTTTAGGAAAACTAATCTTATAACAGATTACCTAAAGTCAGAATAAATTAGAACGGAATCCTCAAGATTTTGTATCCAAAGTGAGCACAAAGAAAGAGAAAGTAGTATCAATCTAGTGGAGCTTCATATAAAAGAGAATTGAGTTGGAAAGGATCAAGAAACATTAAAACTTACTAGAGAAAAGAATGTTTTATTTGTCTGCTTTCTAGAGAAAACCATGCCTAAGGTATTAAATTCTTTGAATTTCAAAATAAAAAGTTGAAAAATTTCTTTAAGGTGTGCTGAAACACCATCATCAATTAACATTAATGAATACATAAAAACAGACAGCAAGGGGCCAGCCCAGTGGCACAGCAGTTAAGTTTGCACGTTCTGTTTCGGTGGCCCGGGGTTTGCCGGTTTGGAGCCCAGGTGCAGACATGGCACTGCTCATCAAGCCATGCTGTGGAAGATGTCCCACATATAAAGTAGAGGAAGATGGGCACGGATGTTAGCTCAGGGCCAGTCTCCCTTAGCAGAAAGAGGAGGATTGGTGGCAGATGTTAGCTCGGGGCTAATCTTCCTCAAAAAACCCCCTCAAAAACAAAAAACAAAAACCCAAACAGACGGCAATATTAATTATACACATAGTACATATATACCAAGGGACTGTTATTACATTCTTTTTTCTTCTTTAAACATACCTATATTTTTCAAATTTTCCATGATGAGAATACAATTACTTTTATTAATAAGAAAACTACTTTTTAGAGAATAACAAAGGGTTATCACAAAATTCAGGTAACCATAACCCTGAGGAAAGTCAACCTGACATTACTGTTTCCTTTCTTTTTCCTTTTGTATGAGAAGCTCATGTTAGGCTACTTAGGAGGCAAGAAGGTAGGTAAGGATTAGGTTGGGTCTGCTATTTCTGGACCTCAATTTCTGTATCTGTTCCATAAAGACATTATATACCTCAGAGATTTTGTGAAAATTAAGATAACGCATACGAAGCTCTTCAGTACTTAGTGTTACGTAGCTATTAGTGTTATGTCAGTTATTAGTTCTTTCAAAAGTGGCAAACTAAGTTTAAGCATAACAGAATTTTGGGATAGGAGGTATAATCCAAGACAGATGTTTGAGGAAAAATTTATGGTATAAAGCTTTGGTATAAAAGTAAGACTGTTTCAGGAAATTCTCAGGTAAGAAATAAAAAATAGATCCTTTTTGCTTAAAGGTCTGGGCCAAAGAAGAGAAGGAAAATTTACAAAGCCAGGAAATCCAGGAATGAAGAGGCAGAAGGAAGACATCAGACTTACAGAATTTAGACCTTTTGTTAGTAATTACCTTTTTTTTTTTAAAGATTCTGTAATTATGTTTCGGATCTATAATTCAGCTGCCTGTATTTATACACAGCATGTACACACAGAAAGTCTCACACTGTTGAGGATACTTTTTAAAACTAATCTTCTTAAGACTTTTATATCTTGGGAACAAGAGCAGAAGTGACCCAGCAATAAAAACAAGAAATTCTTATTTTTTTTTCCTGAGCAAGTTTAGCCCTAAGCTAACATCTGTGCCAATCTTCCTCTATTTTGTATGTGGGTCACCACCACAGCATGGCTGCCGATGAGTGGTGAAGGTCCATGCCTGGGAACTGAATATGGGCTGCTGAAGTGGAGCATACTGAACTTAACCACTAGGCCACAGGGCCAGCCCCAAGAAATCCTTAGTTTGAAGGTATCTTAGTCATCTGCCTCATAAGAGGGTATATAAATGAGACCCAAAAACCTAATGAGATGTCTAACTACACACCTTGACAACAGAGGGTATTCAAAGACTGGATCACTATGGCAGAGGATTTTGGCTTTAAAATTTTTTTTTTAAGATTTTAGTTTTCTTTTTTCTCACCAAAGCCCCCCGGTACATAGTCGTGTATTTTTAGTTATGGGTCCTTCCAGTTGTGGCATGTGGGATGCCGCCTCAATGTGGCTTGATGTCCGTGTGCAGGATTTGAACCCGCGAAACCCTGGGCCACCATAGCAAAGTGTGTGAACTTAACCACTGAGGCACGGGGCCGGTCCTAAATTTATTTGATCATCCATAGGAACCTGGATATAAAACAAAGTAAAAATAAAACACTTCTCTAATGGCTAAGTCTAAGTATTATTAGAACCTCATGAATATGAAGAAAGTACTTGAATTTTTAAGTCTACACTGGTTTTCAAGCAGTGAAATAAGCCAATAATTTATTTTATGAGAGCAGTCAGAAAAGTAACAGGTTGAATTCATGTTAAAGGGCCATGTGGTTAGAGGAAAACAACTTAAGACTGTTCTTAGAGAGTAACTGATAGCTTAGAAAATATTAAACACAAAATGCCCATAGAGTTGAAGCCATGAAAAATGTTTTTTAAATTTGGCAAAAATATATTTAATACTTACTTTATAGTACCCCTTTTCAATCTACAGCATTCTTACTTGCTTTCCAATGGTTTAACTGCTTCACTCATAAAGAAATGTAAATTTAAACTATGAGATAGCTTTTCTTACCTAAGAGACTCGCTAAAATTTTAGTCAACACATTCTGTTGGCAAAGCCGCAAGCAAAGAGGCACACTTGTCCATTGCAGGTGGACACACAAAAGGTATAGTACCTATGGAGGGGAATCTGGCAACATCTAGCAAAAGTCTATGTGCGATTTATACTCTGACTCAGCAATCCCTTTTGGGTTCATCTTTACATAAATATTCTAAGCTAATAAATGCAGAAAGAACTAAAGAATTACCATGTCATTCTTCTGTACGACTTAATGAAATAATAGATCTGCAGGCAGTGAATAAAATATCATTAATCTCTGCTAAAAATCAGTAGGTGGAAGCTGACAGGGAACTTTATTGGATACATCAGTGATAACACCTGTATCCATTGATCAGTCTTATCATAAAAAGAAAGACAACTGGGGCTGGCCCCATGGCTGAGTGGTTAAGTTCACACGCTCTGCTGCAGGCAGCCCAGTGTTTTGCCAGTTGGAATCCTGGGTGCGGACATGGCACAGCTCATCAAGCCATGCTGAGGCGGCATCCCACATGCCACAACTAGAAGGATCCACAACTAAAAAAATACACAACTATGTACTAGGGGGCTTTGGGGAGAAAAATAAAATCTTTAAAAAGAAAGAAAGAAAGACAACTACACATTTTTTCAGCTTTATTGATATTGACATATAACATATTAAGTTAAAGGTGCACAATGTGATGATTTGATATACATATATATTAAGAAATGATTACTATGTTAGTTATCACCTCAATTCCCTTACATAATTACCATTTGAGTGGTGGTAACACTTAAGATCTACTCTCAACTCTCACGTATATAACACAGTATTGTTAATTATAGTCACCATACTGTACAGCAGATCCCTAGAACCTATTCATCCTTTATTTAATTATTTTTAAAGATTGGCCCTGAGCTAACAGCTGTTGCCAATCTTTTTTTTTCCTTCTCCCCAAAGTCCCCCAGTACACAGTTGTATAGTCTAGTTGTAGGTCCTTCTAGTTCTGCTATATGGGAAGCCGCCTCAGCACAGCTTGATGGGTGGTACTAGGTCCATGCTGAGGATTTGAACCCATGAAACCGTGGGCTGCGGAAGTGGAGCATGTGAACTTAACCACTAGGCCATGGGGTGGCCCCTTCATTCATCTTTTAGATGGAAGTTTGTACCCTTTGACCAACATCTCCCAATATCCCCTAGCCTCCAGCAATCACCATTCTATTTCTATGAGTTTGACTATTTTAGATTATACAGGTAAGTGAGAACATACAGTATTTATCTCTCTCTGACTTATTTCACTTAGCATAATGTCGTTAAGACCACCCATGTTGTTAAAAAGGGTGGGATTTCCTTTTTTTTAAACAGCTGAATATGCCACTGTATGTATGTGTGTGCGCGCACACACACACACACACTCAATACATTTTCTTTATCCATTCTGTCAATGGACAGTTAGGTTGTTTTCATGTCTTGGCTATTGTGAATAATGCTGCAATGAACATGGGGGTATAGGGATCTCTTCAAGATAGTGATTTTGTTTCCTTTGGATATCTACTCAGAAGTGGGGTTGCTGGATATGATAGATCTATTTTCAATTTTGTAAGTAATCTCCATACTGTTTTCCATAGTGGCTGTACCAATTTACATTCCCACTAACAGTACACAAGGATTCCCTTTTCTCCATAGTGTTGCAACACTTGTCTCGTGTCTTTTTGATAACAGCCATTCTAACAGGTGTGAGATGATATCTCATTGTGGTTTTGATTTGCATGTCCCTGATGATTAGTGATGTTGAGCATCTTTCTATGCACTGGTTGGCCATTTGTATGTCTTCTTTGGAAAATGTCTATTCAAGTCCTTTGCCTATTTCTAAATCAGATTTTTTAAAGCTACTGAGTTGTATGAATTCCTTATGCATTTTGAATATTTACCCCTAGATAGTTTGCAAATATTTTTCTCCTATTCCACAGGTTGCTGATTGTTTCTTTTGATGTGCAGAAGCTTTTCAGTTTGATGTAGTCCCACTTGTTTAGTTTTGCTTTTGTTGCTTGCGCTTTTGGTGTCATAGCCAAAGAAATAATTGCTAAGACCAATGTCAAGGAGCTTTCCCTCTATGTTTTCTTCTAGAAGTCTTACACTTTGAGGTTTTATATTTAAGTCTTTAATGTATTTTGAGTTAATTTTTGTGAGCGGTATAAGATAGGGGTCCAATTTCATTCTTTTGCATGTGAACACCTAGTTTTTCCAACACCATTTATTGAAGAGACTATTCTTTCCCAACTGAGTATTCTTGGCTCCCTTGTCAAATATTAGTTGAACTTATATGTGTGGGTTTATTTTGGGATCTTGATTCTGTTCTATTGGTCTTTGTGTCAGTTTTTATGCCAATACCACATTGTTTGATTACTACACCCTTATAACAAAGTTTGAAATCAGGAAATGTGATGCCTTCCACTTTGTTCTTTTCTCAGGATTATTCTGGTTGTTCAGGGTCTTTTGTGGTTCCATCAAATTTTAGGATTATTATTTCTACATCTGTGAAAAATGCCATTGGAATTTTGATAGGGATTGCGCTGAATCTATAGTTTTCTGTGGTACAAACATTTCAACAGTATTAATTCTTTCAATTCATGAACATGGGATCTTTCCATTTATCTGTGTCTCCTTCAATTTTTCGTGCATCAATGTCTCGTAACTTTTAGTTTTATTCCTAAGTGTTTTATTTTTTATATTATATTTGGGATTTTTTTTTCAGATAGTTTGTGGTTGGTGTATAGAAATGTAACTGATTTTTATACAATGATTTTGTATCCTGTAACTTTACTGAATTCATTTATTAGTTTTAACAGTTTTTTTTTTTTTTGAGGAAGATTAGCCCTGAGCTAACATCTGCTGCCAATCCTCCTCTTTTTGCTGAGGAAGGTCAGCCCTGAGCTAACATCCATGTCCATCTTCTTCTACTTTATATGTGGGATGCCTGCCACAGCAGGGCTTGACAAGTGGTGCGTAGGTCTGCACCAGGGATCTGAACTGGTGAACCCTTGGCCGCCGAAGTACAACATGTGAACTTAACCACTGCACCACTGGGCCGGCCCCTAGTTTTAACAGTTTTTTGATGGAGTCTTTAGGATTTTCTATATATAAGATCATATCATCTGCAAACAAAGACAATTTTACTTCTTTTTTCCCAATTTGGATGCCTTTTATTTCTTTTTCTTGCCTAACTGCTCTGGCTAGAACTTCCAGTACTATGTTAACCAGGAGTGGTGAGAGTGGATGCCCTTGTCTTATTCTTGATCCTAATGAGAAAGCTTTTAATCTTTCACTGTTGAGTATGATGTTAGCTGTGAGTTTGTCATATATGGCCTTTATTTTGTTGAAGTGTATTCCTTCCATACCCAATTTGTTGACAGTTTTATCAAGAAAAGATGTTGAATTCTGTCAAATGATTTTTTTTCTGCATCTATTGAGATACAACTTTTATCTTTCAATCTATTAATGTGGTGTCAACACATTGATTGATTTGCAGATGTTGAGCCATCCTTGCATGCCAAGAATAAATTCCACTTGACTGTAGTGTATGATCCTTTTAGCGTGCTGCTGAATTTGGTTTGCTAGTATTTTGTTCAGAATTTTTGCATCTATATTCATCAGGGATATTGGCCCATAGTTTTCTTTTCTTGTAGTGTCATCATCCAGTTTTGGTATCAGGGTAATGCTGGCCTCATAAAATGAGTTTGGGAGTGTTTTCTCCTCTTCAATTTTTTGGAAGAGTTTAAGAAGGACTGCCATTAATTCTACCTTAAATGTTCAGTAGAATTCACCAGTGAAACCACTGGGTCCTGGGCTTTCCTTTGTTCGAAGGTTTATGATCTCTTTATTTATTATTGTTCTGTTCACATTTTCCATTTTGTCATGACTCAGTCTTGGTAGGTTGTATGTTTCTCGGAATTTATCCTTTACTTCTAGCTTATCCAATTTGTCTCTTATGATCCTTTGCAGTTCTGAGGTGTCAGCTGTAAAGTCTCTTCTTTGAAAGACAGTGACACATTATGTGCCTCATGTTGTGATTTATAAGTACACAGAACCATCTATGAAAAATTCTTGCCAAAAAAAAATCATGCATAACTCACTGATGAGATCTAACCACCAATTTATAAAAGAAATGCAGAGGACAGAGCAACATATTGCCCAAGTATTCTTGGGGTGTGAGTAATAACAAAATCTAGAAAATGGGAAATTCTATAATGACAAATGATCTTTTTCTTCAGTGAAAAAAATTACAAGGGGAAAAGCTAAAATACTGGGTTTTATAAGTCATACGAGGTTTTGGGTCCATACAAAGCTGGAGAACTGATGCTGAGACCCTCAAAAGGGTTATATAAGCCCTGAAAGGGTAAGCTAGAAAAAAAATCCACATGACAACAAAGAAAACCGTCATCTTCAAGAAGAAAAGTATGATGAAGAGGATAGTTTCCTCTAAGAATCTGTAACCACAGTTAACTGGCATGCTGATTTCAGGTTAGAAATCTGTCTGTGCCACAGGAGAACTCCCAAGCCCAGAGGTTAAAGCAATCCCAGATTTGTGGCATCTCTTGGGTTATCTATGAACAGCAAGTACAAATCCTTTCTGGCATTCCTTCACCTTCAAGATTCCACAGCCTATAGATATGAACACAATTCCCACACTCAAGAGAAATAAAGTATCATGAACAAGAGCTGGAAGAAAAACAACAGGTTGAGGCTACCAAAGGCTTTAGATAATGCAATTATCAATCTGATTATAAGAACTATGTAATAAAATACAGGATAACTTATAAATGAACAAGAAGCAAGAGACTATTAAAAATGACCAGGCACATTTAAGAAACAACTAGAACTTACAGAAAAAAAATCCCTGCAAGATTAGACACTGCTGAAGACAGAATTTGCAAACTGGCTAACAGTTAAGAAGAAATTACAATGCTGCAGCATAGAGACCAAAAAATTGAAAAACATAAAAAAGAAGTTAAGAGACATGAAAAATAAAACGAAAATGTCAAACATAATTCTAACTAGAGTTCTAAAGGTGAGAATGGGGAAAATGTGGGAGAAGCAATATTTGAAGAGATAAAAGCTAAGACTTTTCAAGGATAGCCACCTAAATAGGGAAAGTATAAAGCTTAAAAACTAGTATATGAGAAAATACAGTATCAGAGGAAAAAATACTTCAATCCAGAAGATGGTCAAGAAAAGGGGAAAAAAGGGGCAAGGCAAGACAAACAGAAGGCACAAAATTTGACAGTAAAAACCCAACTATATCAGTATCACAATAAATGTAACAAAGAATTCAGAAGAAAAGAAAATAAAAGGGCGAGAAAAGATAAATAGGGCAAATGCCACAAGAACATTAAAAAAAAGCTGGAATTAAAGGGGGAAAAAGAGTAACCTTACAGCGGAGAAAGCTGACAACACTACTTTAGCCAGAGGATCAAGGGCAGTATCACCAGTGATAAGTGATGTTGATAGTATGTGCCTTTGATGTGAGTGATGAAAATGGCACTTCACCACCATGGTCTTGCTCCCCAAAACTCATAACCCAACAGATAATGGAAAAAACACCAGACAACTCCCAATTGAGGGGCACTCTGTAAAACATCTGACCAGTACATCTCAAAACTGTCAAGTCAGCAAAAACAAGGAAAGTCTGAGAACTGTTACAGCCAAGAGGAGCCTAAGGAGAGATGACTGAATGTAATGTGAAATCTTGGATAGGATCCTGGAACAGAATGAAGACATTAAGTAAAAATTAAGGAAATCTAAATAAGTATAGACTTAAGATAATAAAAATGTATCAATTTTTTTCATTAATTATAACAAATGTACCATACTAAAATAAGATGTTAATAACAGAGGAAACTGGATGTGGGATACATGGGAACTCTCTGTATTATCTTTGCGATTTTTCAGTAAATCAAAAATTGTTCTAAAATAAAACAATTTTTAAAAATCTAGTATAACTATATTATTATGTCTATTCTATATTATCATGTCTATATTATATACAAATTTAAGACAAAATATTATTATGGATAAAACAGTCATTCCTTAATGATAAAAAGTTGAACTCACCAGGATATTTTATTTCTAAACCTGAAGGGTAGGTAAATGGGTGACAGTTTATTAGTCTTTATTTCTCATATGTAGTTACACTCCTTTTCAACAAATGAAATATTTCATAATAAAAGAGAAAAAATACCTGAGTGAACATTCTGCTGAGCTTTGATCAACGCTAAGGTAGCAGATATAATTAGTTCTGTATATAGCAGCATGTTGGTAAAGACAATGGAAAAGCAGGCACTCCAGTACACTGTTGGGAAGATTAAATAGGTATAATCTCTACAGAAGCCAATTTGATGATATCTATTAATGTTAAAAATGTACATACCCTTTGACCTCCAGCAATTCCACTCTAGTCATTTATCTTACAGATAAATTTGCAGATGTGCATAAAGTTATTTTGCACAGTTATTTATGACAACACTGTGTGTAGCAGTAAAAGATTAGAAACAGCCTATATGTCCATCGATGGAAGAATGGTTATATAAACAGCCATACATCTATGTAATAGAATACTATGTAACTGTAAAGAAAAAAAACCTCTTTGTGAACTAATATAAAACAGTATCTACCACATATTGTTAGAAAAAAAAAAAACAAGTACAACAGGATATATAGTATAATAGTCTTGAACATATTGACACATAACCTAATTGTGCTCAATATTCTGTTTGCCTCTCCAAGTTTACTCTTCATGTTTTTCCACTCTGCTTTGTGCATTAGGAGGCCGACCAAACAAACTGCATCTTTCAGGCAACCTTGCACTCTAGCTTCTGATGTGTTCAAATAATGAGTGGAATGGCTAGAAAACCAGAGGGTAGAAAAAGTGTTAAGGGAATTTTTTCCCTGACTCCTTCAGTGGAGGAAGCTTGCATTTCTCTCTCTGAGACCATAGGTCCTGTTAAACAGCCCCTCTTCCTCTGCTACAGCTCTTGTCAAGTTCTTTTAACAGCTCCCTTCCTTGTATTTTCAGGCCTAGGAGTGGAAATGATTTTCCATAGTTGCCAATCTCTGGGTATTTCCCTGTCCCTTGTTTGTTCCCTTAACTCTACCCTACTATTTGCAAAGAGAGAGAGAGAGAGAGAATGTAGAGGAGGAGGGAGGGAAGAAGAGGGAAAAGAAAGTGAAGAAAAAGAGGAACACTCTGGAATGAAACATCAGAGGCTTCTAACAATGGTGGCCTCTAAGTAAGTAACTTACTTGGCATCATGGCTGGCAGACATGGTAAAAAGACTTTTCATTGAATACCCTACTGTGTTTAGTATCTTTGAATTTCAATCCACGTGAATGTATAATCTGGAGGGAAAATACATAAAGTAAACTTAAACGTCTAGAAGAGTTAAAAGAAAATACTGCCTATGAGATATTGTAGTTGCTGCATCTTTTCTTTCCTATATTTGCTATTCCTTTCCATTCCCAGCAGGGCAAATATTGAGACAAAGAAAAAAAGAGAATAGACCATTTGCTAGTACAAGCACCTAGCCATATTTCCTGGGCCATGTTTCTCCTTTGATTCCAAGAGCGTGAAATCATAGAAAATATTTATTTATACATCATATATTTATTTATACATCATACATGTAATTTATTAACAGTATCTCAAATAAATTCAAATTCACATTATCCCTATTAGTTCTTATGGTACATGAAACTATTTACTATTCATAGGTAGCCTGGTAGCTGACTCACTGAGTGACAGTGACAAGAAATTCAGCAATTTAAAATCCTGGCTCCTTCACTTCTTAGAAGCCTATGGCCTTCCATTAAATAAATTTGCTGAGTCTGTTTCCTTATCTGTAAAATAAGGACAATATCTACTGTACAGAGCTTTTGAGAGGCATAAATAAAATAATACAGTCAAAGTGACCAATATAGTGTCTGGCAAATAGAAGGGGCCTGTTAGCAAATGACAGCTATTGATATCACTGTTAATATTATTAATGAAATAATACTATAAAATAAAATAAAACTGTAACAACTATTACTTTTATTTGCTAGATTCTTTGGGAAAGGTTTCTCCCAGGAATCATCCTTCATCATCCCTGGTGAATATCTTTCCCTTCTAAGCTTTACACTCCACTTAACATTTGACAACCACTCTTTGAGAGTGATTGTTAGTTACCTTCAACTCTATACGGAAGTTTGAATTAATGTTTAGTTTAGAACAATAAAATAAAGAAATAAGAACAAAACTGTAATAAAAACAACTTGAAAGTAATCTAAGAATTTACTACTAATCTATCAAGACATAAAAGAGTGGAAGTGGCTACAATAATATCAGGTAAAATCAGCTTTAAGACAAAAATTGTTACGAGAAACAAAGACTACTTTTTTTTAAGATTTTAAAAATTTTCCTTTTCCTCCTCAAAGCCCTCTGGTACACAGTTGTATGTTTTTAGTTGTGGGTCCTTCTAGTTGTGGCACGTGGGGTGCCACCTCAGCATGGCTTGATGAGTGGTGCCATGTCAGCGCCCAGGATCTGAACCAGCAAAACCCTGGGCCACTGAAGCAGAGCACGTGAACTTAACCACTTGGCCACAGGGACAGCCCCAAGAAAGACATTTTATAATGGTAAAAGGGACAATCCATCAGGAAAATGCATATATGGACCTAACAACAGAGCCCAAAATAAGTGAAGCAAAAATGGACAGAACTGGAGAAATAGAAAATTCAATAGTATTTGAAGACTTCAATATCCCACTTTCAATGAAGGATAGGTAAAAGATCAACAAGGAAATAGAAGACTTGAGAATACTATGAGCCAACTAGATATTTGTAGAACACTCCACCTAACAACAGAACACATTCTTCTCAAGTGTACATGGAACATTCACCAGCATAAGCCATGTTAGGCCATAAAACAAGCCTTAACACATTTAAAAGGACAGACATAAAGCATGTTCTTTGATCAATCAAACTATCCTCAGCTGGTATTCCCTTTATGTTTTAAAGCAATGTTTCTTAAATTTAATGTGCACAGAAATTAACTAATAATCTCATGAAAATGCAGATTAATTAAAAACTAGGGGTGGGTGGGAGAAGGGGCTGAGGTTCTTCATTCCTAACGGCTCTTAGATGATACCAATGTCAATTGGTCCTCAGACCACAATTTCAGTAGTTTTTAAGTAGCAGCATATATACAATTGGCCCAACTCACTAGAAGAAAGAAGAAAGCAAACCCTAGGATGGGTAGCAAATAGTGAAAGGAATGAAAGTCCGATGAGTCCTCTTAAGTTTTTCATAACTTAGCACAATATATTTCCTACCAAGAATCAACAATATACACTTGCTGCCACCCCTCCATTCTGACCACTACTAACAGAAAAGATGTAGACCTGGCCCGCTAGCCAGCCAGCCACAGGCTAAATCCATATGAAAATGTTTTTTTAATACCTGCTACAGAGAGATCATCCTATAGAATGTTAACCATCACCTCTCCTTCTCTGCATCTTTTTTTTTTTTTTTTGAAGATTGGCACCTGCGCTAACAACTGTTGCCAATCTTTTTTTTTTTGCTTTTTCTCCCAAATCCCCCCAGTACATTGTTGGATATTTTAGTTGTGGGTCCTTCTAGTTGTGGCATGTGGGACGCTGCCTCAGCATGGCCTGATGAGCAGTGCCATGTCCGTGCCCAGGATCCGAACCGGCGAAACCCTGGGCCACCGAAGCAGAGCACACGAACTTAACCACTTGGCCATAGGGCCGGCTCGTTTGCATCTTTTCTCTTGTCTTTTATTCCTTCTTCTAGTCAGTGTTTCTCCAGTGCCATGTGGGGACCAATGGTGGTCCCTGGCAATCTATTAACTATACAGACAATATGATGAAAAAATGATAAAAGTTTTGATTACAAACATTTCACAAATTTGAAAAGTAAGATTAATGATGACTTTCAAGGAAATTCTTTTAGGTTTTTAATTGTTATGTTTCAAGGGTCATATATGCTCTACAAGGATAGTCAAGAGGGGACTGCTTGTTTCAGCTAACAAACTCACATCATGTGAGTTGTTTACATTGCTTAAATACATATTTTATTGTTGTTACTATCATAATGTGTTAAATCCCAAATTTTGGAAAATGAATCAATGCCTCAAAAGTGTTCACTGAAGAGTGATAAAAACACAACTCAGAATGTCATAAATGATAAATAGGATATCTTAGAGTAAAAAGAGTATGATCTCAGAGAGAAGATAGCGTGATCTTAGAATAGGCTGTGATCAGTGAATTCGGAGTGATTAGTTTGCACTGGGAGACCTCATTGTTCCCACTGTACTATAATACATTATTAAACATGGATGAAACATTATAAAACAGGGCCAAGAAGCCACTGAAGCATTCATATAATTTCAAGCACTTCAGTAAACCAATCAAAGCCTGCATGATGAATTTTGTCACTGAAAACAAAGATTAAAACCTGCAGTCAAAGGAACTTCAACTTATTTTAACAAAAACAGGCATAACTACAGTTAGCTGCAAAATTAACGACAAATATGCTCAGAGAGAAACAAAACAATCTCTTGGGCAAAATTTTATCATCAGATGACACTACTGAACATTGTATGTGTGGTATACAGTAAGGAAGAACAATTACTATCACAGACGTTTGCTCAAATATTTTGTTTTATGGCTGCATGAAACCATTAGAGTTCAGAATACGAATCAACTCTTGGCACATACATAATATGTAAATCAAGAAGTATAGGCAACTTTTAATTCTGATTATCAATGAACACATACTATAGAGAAGTGATTTTCTTTTAACCCACAATTATGTTTGAACCTTGACTTGAAAAGGTATATTGGAATCAGTATGGCCAAGAGCACTAGCCATGTGTGTAGCAAGGAAGTGTATGGCACCTGAAAGCCAATTCATGCATGGTTTCATTTACAGACAACAGCTGGCATTTGACAATAAGCCTGCTATTCTTGAGTCAGTGTTAAAACTAAATGGAAAATTACAAATATCACTCAAACTACAGCCCCTCTGCAGGTATCTTCAGCATGTTATGTCAAGAAAGAAGAAGCAAATACAAGACTCTGCTTTTCTATTTTGTCAGGAATTAAGATGCTAACAAAAACTATTCAAATGGAGGATATAATTTTTTTTCCCTAACACCAACAAGGTCAGTAAAAAATTTCTACGATTATCTGTGGCTTACTCAAGTGGCAGGTCTCTATGACATACAGTATATTGAATAACTTGAACCTGTCATTTGAGGGTGAAGTAAGTAACAATCCTTAAGGATAAAATACGAAGACCAAATTATGATACAAATGGGTTAACCAAAGAGTTTGACTTTTCCAACATCTAGCCATTTTCTTTCCTTGCTGTAGAAAGAAATCAATGTCTTATTATTAGGTATACTTAAAAATCACAATTACCACTCTAGACCTAAAAACATATTTCCTAGACTTGAATACAACCAAAACAACAGATTTACCCACTGCCATCTTCCAAACTGAAATATTCAACTGTTGAGTGCCATATATTTGTCAACTGAGCGCCTCACTGAACACTGTATGTAGTTTTCAATGAGAATTCTTGCAATAATTACTGTATCCATCCATCTAAATATCTAAAACATCTAAAAGAATCATCCTATATCTGCTGCTATTCCCAACAACCTGTAGTTGAAAAGTGGGGTTATCTTACTTAATAGAACTAAAGAGTAGGAAAAGAAACAGTTAAATACGAAAACTTAACTTTGACTTTAGTAAGCCAGATATCATTGTGGTGAAAGATTGCAGCAAAATAATCACTTCTCCTGATGTTTAAATTATTTTAATACTGTTTTGATATTATAACAAAAAAATTCTGGATTACTGTTTTGTGTTTATCTAAAATCAGTGGTATGCATGAGGACCCATCATGTGATCCACAAATTCTAAATGACAAACACTACTTTCTCTACTACACTACTTTCCCTTCATAGGAAGCTATCATTTCTTTGTACGCATCATGATAAAGAAATAGAGACAACCATGGAAATTTTGTTTGCCCTTATTATTACTCTTCTCGCATTAGAAAAGCAATTCATTATCTGCATTTATGTTGCCTCACTGAAAGAAAAATGAGTCTGATTTCAATATATAACACCCAGAAAAAAACATATCTAATAATTAATTCCAATGTCTCCTTGAACACTACTCTGCCCTGTCACGAAAGTCATCCTTTCCTTCTAAACTTTCCAGAACTCAAACTGCCTTTATACATCTCTTGATTACAGCCAATGGGGATAGTAAAGATGTTTAACAACTGGCACGGCATAAACACCAAAGAGAACGACACCAGTTCATAATCACATGGCTGTAATGGAACATGCTAACTAAATATCACCCTTAGTTACAGCCTCCTTTAAATAGTCTGCTGTACTTTTTTCAATGCTAGTCCCATTCTCAAAGACCTTTGTTATTCCTTGCCTGCCAATTTGCAGAAAAAGGAAAGCAGTTTTCATGAAAGACAACCACATAAATGGGATTCCAAAGATGAGCTTAATGATGACTTTTATTCAATCTTTAATTTTCCTACTTTTATTCCTTAATAGAAGAATTAAGGCTAAGTATTAGGAAGTACATACTACTATTTTCTTTCTTCTGCACCAATGGTCTCCAGAGGATGAGGCTCTTTAGTCAGCTTTTTATTATAGCTTTGTTATTTGATTTTATCCACAGTTAGACGTCCAAGTTCTTTATCCACTCAACCAAATAAAAACACATTTAATACACAGACAAATGGATGGATTTGGGGATATATTAAGGATAATATAAACTATTAGCAAAACAAAAAAATGTCAGACATTTAGAGGAAACAACAGAAAGGGAACAGAGAAATTCACAAAAAGCAAAGAGATGGGTCACTTTAAAATAAACCTGAGATCATAGGATTATATACAATAACATCACATACATCTGTGCTGTTTTTAAGGATCTTCTTACCCAACTTTGGAAAAACTATTAAGTATTCAGCATTGCATTGAGGACACGCCACTCTGGCTGTACTGTTTCCTCTTTGCTTTTCATCCACCCAGCGCTGCAGACAAGCCTGGTGAACCCATTTTGTAGATCCTCTGCACCTGCATGGTCTCACCCATTCAGCTGTTCTATCATCTTCATCAGTGGCAAAACACACCCAGCAACTTCTGTAAATTAAAAAAGAAAATAATGATATTATCTTTAAGACCTCACCCTTGGCTCCACTGTGGCCCTCACTTAATGGATGAGCCTAGTATGAATAATTATAGAACCTCTATTCTACACTAAAAGATTGAGGAGACAAAACAACTAATACATTTCCAGTACAGTAGTTTCTTCTTTTTCTGTTTTTCCTTGTATTCTTCTGTGGAATCTTATTCTCTGAATTTTGTTTTTATGTCATTTCCTCCATCTTTCTAGCAATTCTTCACCTTCTCTAATGAACCAGAGTCTCAAGAGACAAGCTTCAAGCTGCTTTTGTTTTATAAGACCCAAGAATTCTTTGAGGAGTGGTTAGCACAGGAATGTGTGAAATTCAGTATATTCTCCATTTCAATAACACTAACTTCTTAACCTCTTGAATTTGGAAAACTCAAGTACTACACAAGTGATTTCACATACGGTCCCATTCAATTTTCAACTAAGGGAAAAAACACACCCGTTTCTGTTCCTGGCAAAGCATAACTATAAGAAGAAAGATTATTAAATTTTTCTAAAAAAAGAGCACAAAGGGAAGAAGACATTAGGATAAACTGTTTTAGGATAGAGATATGAAAAATTTGGGCCTACTTGTTTCCGTTATAGGTATGACTGGTTTTCCCTTTTCTGGGGAATTAAATTACATTTATTATATTTCAAATCTAAAAGTCTCAAGTCTGGGATGCTTATATTAACAAAACTCAAAATCCTAACGAGATGGTTAATTTTAAAACATCTTCCCATTTTGCTTTTAAAAGTACTTCATGAAGTCTAATTCTTGTGGAATTAGGTTGCAGTTCCTTATTTTTTTCTCCCAATTAACATAAGTTTTGACATCTATTTCCATTAAAGCAAATACAATTTGATTCAATGAGACCATTCATTCCTCCCCCCATTACAGTTTGTACAATTGGAAACAACTGCTAATTAAAGCTTGTTATCTATTGTGCATTTTCCTTTTAATTAGATAAGTGCCTTCTGTCAGAACTACTAGCTTAACTATGCTCAGTGAGAAAGACTATACAGTCAGCTACTATGGGTGGGTGCGGGGGGGGGCCCCCGAGGCGGGAGGGGGGCGCTTTCCCAGTCCTTGTAGAACAACAAGAATTTTACTTGTGTGATCCAATTAAAATTTTTAAGTTAGAACAGGGAAAAAAACTGAACTGAATCCATGGCAACAATATCCAAAATTGTGATCTCACTCAGCTTTCAAATTCAGTCATGTTTCATACAACCTAGGTAAAAATGGGAGGTAGGTAGTGTTTGTTTAGCATGCTGACCCTGTGACCCACCTCAGCCAAGCTGTCTGGGCCCACTGTCTTATGATTACCTAAAAATGCCACCTCCTCCTCCTTCTTCTTTTTAAAAATTTTATTGTGGTAAAATATACATAACATAAAATTTATTACTTTAACCATTTTTTAAGAGTATAATTCAGTAGCATTAAGTACATTCACATTGTTGTGCAACCATTACCACTATCTGTGGTTTGACTGGGTTTTAACCTAGAATTTTTGCATAAAATTTCAATTGCCAAGTATAGAGCAAATAGATCGGTTAATTGAGGTATTAGTATACATTTTCCCTACAACTGAGGTGCTTTTGTAAATATATTTATATATCTCTGGGAAATGAGATGCACTATTTTGGTAAAAAAAATATAGGCAGTATCTGGAAACTTTCTAAGTTCTTGTAAGTTTTTCATTTCAACAATGGAACACATATGCAGCTAAGTACAGCTAGACAAGCACAATTAATTAGTATTAAGGTGAATCAAATTTTAAATTAAGCCAATCTCAGTCATCAGGAAAAAAATAAAATGTAAAAATATATCTACTCCGAACAGCCTTAATACTAGGTTGAGCCAAATGAAATTGCATATATTTTTCTGTTTTGGTCTGTTTTGGACCTACATAAATGGCAATTTCATATTCTGATCTAAAGGGAATACTTATATAGCTATATTCCTCATAAATTCTAGATAAATGTAAGTTCATTTATTCCCAATGTTTTATTATGAAAAATTTCTCTCAAAAAATGTTTAAAAACTGTTCAGTGAATACCCATATTCCCAACATCTAGACTCTACAATTCTTATTTTGCTATATATGTGCATCACCATATATTCATTCATCAATCCTCTTATTTTTTGATGCATTTCAAAGTTGCAGTTATCAGTATACTTCACCCCTAAATACTTTTACAGTTTCACTTTTTGGAAGGTACTCAACTGACATTTAAAGCAGGCACTTTCAGACTTTTTCTAATTTCACAACTATGGTAGATAAGATAGTTGAACAATGAAATACAGTGGAAACTTATTAGGAGTTAAGTCTAATTAGAAGTGTTAATACAAATAACCTTGTTTTTCTTGTTTGATTCATAGTGATAATACACGGCTTACAAATTTGGATTTTGAAGCTAATGCTCATTAGAGATTAGCTGAAATTATCTTGCAGAGGAGATATTAAGAAAACTTATTGTTATCAATATTCTCAAAAAATTTGCCTGATTTTTAGAATCTACCAATTTACCACATCCATTCTGTATTTATTCCAGTTGTTAAGCAGTAAATCTGTTGATGGTCATTTGAGATCAAATGGTATTGCTCACAATATGTAAACTTCTAATAACACCACCAAATTACTTCATCTAAAAATTATAGTTTAGGTACAAAGAAATATGAAATGGAAATTTCTAACTATTTTAATAATAATACAAATCAAGCAAGCAACTGAAAATTATAGAAATTGCCAGCAACATTTACTGAGCATTACTGGTTCCATGTAGTAGCACAAACAAAATAAATGGAAGACTGTATCCATCTGGAAGACGCTATAATTTAATCGGGGCTACGTCCAGTAGATAGAAGAGATTTGTTTTAAGGTTCCAGTGAAATTACCATAGGTACATCCATTTTAAGAAGAATGAACAAAGGATCAATTTGGATAGACCAGAGAAGGCTTCAGGGAGCAGCGATAGTAGAAATCAGCAGAGGTAGGGACAAGTGATTTTATTACAGAGATTCTCAGAACAAAGCTCCCTGGACCAGTAGCTTCAGGATCACATGGGAACCTAGTAAATTCTCTGGTTCCACCCCAGACTTAGTGAATCAAAAACTCTGGAGGAGAAGGACCTAGAAATCTTGTGTTTTAACAAGCTCTCAAGGCGATCCCAGGTTTGAGATCTGCTTGATCTCAAGTTGAGAAAACTAAAGTTTGAGAACTGCTGGTGTAAAAAAATGGCAGGTTAAAAAAAAGCAAAGAGATTAGAGAAAGCAAAGTGTATGAAAAAGATAATTACTGGATTTTTTAAGTTAGAAATAATTGCTTTTGATGACTAAATATTTTTAATATAAATAACAGTACAGAAAATGTTAAGTTCTAAAGAATTTATTAACTGATTTACTACCTTACTAGGTATATGAGTTTAATCTACCTAATATGGAAAGAACATTAGTCCAAGAAATAAGGGCCAGGCACATGGGAAATTAGCTTAAAGTATACAAAAAATGGTTACATGTTCTTAGGCAAACAGCCTATAAGACAGTTATTAGTCTTCGGGGCTGGAAAAAAGGAGGGTAGGAAATGAAATATGTATACAAATCCTTTCTTTCCTCATTTAAAAAAAAAATTCTGATAGACTAATCAGGAACATCACCTGAGAAGGTCTTAAAATTATGCTTTCCCTCTGTGCTTCCCCATACCATACTCTCTCCTTGATGCAATCTATTTCAGCTATTTATTCCCCAATTTCCCACCTCCCTCCATTTAAGGAGGAGAAAACAGGAGTTTCAAAATGATGGGTTTAAGGTTTCTCAAGATCTTAGAATGGAGGGGAGAGTAGAAACTTGCAGTTTAAGGTACAGCTTGATTTTTCCTCTTTTTTAAGGGACAAAAACAGTATCCCATACTTTCTATGGAAAACTCTTCCCTCCATCAGCCATGTATATGGTTTTAGGCCGTTATTTCTCTACCATCCCCAGCGCCAGAAAGAGTAATTTTTAGACTGGTTTAAGAGAGTATCTCCCCTCCTACTGCCCGCCCCTGATTACAGTGATTGGTAGGCTGGGCCCTAAAGCTGGTTGTATCAGAATGAACCTCAGAATTTTTGCTGGGACAGTTGATATACAGACTTTCTCTTTTCTACAGGGCTTAAAAGGCAGGGAAGCATAAGGCTAAATGAGGGTGTGAGGCAATTGCTGTCATGAGAGCTACCACGTGGAGCCTAAAGAACCAAGAGGAAGCTGAAAGATGAAAACTGATGGCTTTGTTTGAGACATGGATCAAGCTGTGCTCAAAGCTAAATATACTCTTGCATGGTTCACTTATATAAACCCATAGATTTTTTTTTTTAGCTTAACCAGTTTGGATCAGATTCCCCATCATGTGCAACCCACACAATACTGATACAGAGTGTGAGGAATTGGATATAAGGGATGGCCCCAGAACAATCATATGATGTAAACTCTCAACAGCTTTTATAAGTACACACAGTATTTTTTGTTAACAGCTTTGTTTCCTACTGACTGGAACTTGAGCAGAAAAGACTTAACTAAACTTAATTCCCTCTACAAGTACTTTGAATCTTGAAAGCTGTTCTATTTCTCACACTGGGGAAAATATGCTCTTGATTCTGCTATCAGATCAGGTAATTTCTTAGGTAAAAAACAGCCAAGGAAGATAAAACCAAACATTTTGAAATTAAAAATTTTTTACTGATAATGCCATAATATTTGCATTTCAAGGTCAACATAACATAATTCTACTTTAATTCAAGTTATTACATATTTTAATGTTATAATTTATGGGATGGCAATTTGAATACCCTTAAAAGGTGAGAATAATTGGCTATTTTTCATTGCAAAGGACAAAGTAAAAAACCTTTCAAAGTTCACACCCAAGAGGTTGAAATTTCTGATCAAACTAAGAGTTTCTCTTTAAGTCATCTCCAGGGGCCGGCCCGGGGGCGCAGCAGTTAAGTTTGCACGTTCCACTTCTCGGCGGCCTGGGGTTCACCAGTTCAGATCCCGGGTGCAGACATGGCACCGCTTGGCAGGCCATGCTGTGGTAGGCGTCCCACATATAAAGCAGAGGAAGATGGGCACGGGTGTTAGCTCAGGGCCAGGCTTCCTCAGCAAAAAAGAGAAGGACTGGCAGTAGTTAGCTCAGGGCTAATCTTCCTCAAAAAAAAAAGGTCATCTCCATCCCCTCATTCTCTTCAATCCTCCAATCTCTCAAAAAGCAGTGCTCAGCGTGATGCCCAAGCATCACCTGAGAACTTGCTAGAAATGTAAATTCTCAGGTCCCACCCCAGACCTACAGAATCAGAAACTCCGCAAGTGGGACCTGACGTGACATTTAAAAATTTTATTTATTTTTAATTTCTTGTTTATTATTTTTCTTTTTTATTGTGTAAAATACATATAAAAATGGTTAAGATGGTAAATTTAAGTGTATAATGCAGTGGTTTTAAATACAGTCACACTGTCGTGCACCCATAGCCACTACCCATCCCCATAACTCTTCTATCTTGTAAAACTGAAACTTTATAACTGTTAAACAACTCCCCATTCTCTGCGCCCCCAGCCCCTGACAACCAGTATTATACTTTCTGTCTTCATGATTTTAACTACTATAAATACCTCATATAAGTGGAATCATCTAGTGTTTGTCTTTTGGTGGCTGGCTTATTTCACTTAACAATGTCCTCAAGTTTCATCCACATTGTAGCATACCGCAAAATATCCTTTCTTTTTAAGGCTGAATAATATTCCATTGTATGTAGATATGACATTTTGCTTATCCATCCATTGGTCGATAGACACATGGGTTGCTTCCATGTTTTTAGCTGTTACGAATAATGATGCTATGGGTGTAAGGATATCTCTTTAAGACCTTGCTTTCAATTCTTTTGGGTATATACCCAGAAGGGGAATTGCTGGCTCATATGGTAATTATATTTTTAATTTTTTGAGGAACCACTGACATAGTATTTTAACAAGTCCTTCAAGTGGTCAAGATACTTAAAGTTTGAGAATCTCTGCTCTAGCCACTCTTCTTTCCATTTTCCTTATTTCTTCCCTTTTTAAGTCTCCTCAACTCACCACAATACAGAAATGAAATTTCATTTAACACTCAATGTAAACATTTTTAAATTATTTGGTTTTTAATTTAAACAGTAAGTAAAATGAAGATCCCAAATTTGGGGAAAAGATTATGCAAGTTCAGGATATTTTAACTGGTTAAGGAACCTGGGTTCTGGAGCCAGATTGCCTGAGTTCAAATTCCTGCTCACCACTTATTCTAGGTTTAATGACAGTATCTCTTTCAGAGTTGTAATGCAGAGGTTCTTAATCTGGGGTCCATGAAAAATTTATGGGGGTTGGTAAATTTGGATGGGGAAAAAAATTACAACTTTACTTTTGCTAACTTCTAAATAAAATTTAAATTTCCTTCAATGATGAACGTAAGCAAACCATAGTAATATTAGCAGTACAGCAATTAGAACTTAGTGCAGCGACCAGAAATTTTCATATTACTTTACAGCTGTACAGATCCTAAAATAACATTGAGCTCACTGCTAATTTGAAATTAGTTATCAGACCAACCAACAGACCTTGTATTTTAATGTGTTAAAGCTCATACTACTATGTCACATTTTTAATTTTTTTTCTTGAGGAAGATTAGCCCTAAGCTAACATCTGCTGCCAATCCTCCTCTTCTTGCCGAGGAAGACTGGCCCTGAGCTAACATCCGTGCCCATCTTCCTCCACTTTATATGTGGGACACCTACCACAGCACGGCTTGCCAAGCAGTGCCATGTCCGTACCTGGGATCCAAACCGGCAAACCCCAGGCCACCGAAGCAGAACGTGCAAATTTAACTCCTGTGCCACTGGGCCGGCCCCAGATTTTTAATATTTTGATAGTTGTATTTCAACCTAATTGGTTTCACTTCTGATCCTATATATATATATATATTTTTACTCTTTCAAAACATTCTGAGAAGAAACCCATAGGCTTAACCAGACTGCTAAAGGAGTTCTTGGCGTAAAAAAGATTTTATGTTAAGATCCCCTATTGCAGAGGATTTAAACACGTAATCATGAAACTATTTAAGAACTGTCTGGCACATATGTAACCACCAAATGAACACTAGTAATAAGGGCATTGATAAAGATGAGAAGGATGGTGTCAACTTTACATCTACGCCTAGATTTTATGGATGCAGTTTCTTACCTAAATTAGCACATGAAGCAATTCTGCTTGGCACCCTGGTATTCAGTGGAAAAAGTCCTGGATTCCTAAGCAACTCCCAATTTTTCAATAGGACCCTATCACTGCTTAAGATATTCATTCAAATCCTCTCACTTCATTTTCTTCTACCCTTCTTTCCCTTCCAGTAGCTTTTCTAAATGCCCCTTTTTGCTGATATACACATTCACTATGTACTTTCACATCTTCCCACTAGCCAAGTTGGGGATGTTAGTTTACAAAGTAAAGGGAGATTTGGGAATTATGATGACTGGTTCAGAGATCAAAGAATAAATCACTATTATAATATGAAGACAAGAAAAAAGAACTAAACTGGACAAATCTAAAGAATATTACTCATTCCTTAAAACAAATGTATAGCCTTACTGATACTAGTAATATCACTAATCTGTATGTATACCATGCCACTCTTTATAAAAGATCAGTCATTTAATTCTACATGATTTTAAAATTGTAACTTTTTTCCAGTTATATATCCTTCCTAACAGTAAAATTTGTAAACAGTTCAAGGACTACATGGCTAGTTTGCCTGAAATGTAAGATTACTTAAGATTTCCTCCTAAATCAACTTCAGTACATTCATTATTTGACACCACAAGGAACTAGATTTAAGGAAATTGCAGTCTACTTAAGGAACAAATATTTGCACAGAAGGATCACATAAAAACTACCAGAAAAAACATTAAGTGTTGGGGCCAGCCTGGTGGTGCAGCAGTTGGGTGCGCACGTTCCACTTTGGCGGCCCAGGGTTCGCCGGTTCGGATCCCGGGTGCGGACATGGCACCGCTTGGCAAGCCACCATATATGTGGTGGGCACCCCACATATAAAGTAGAGGAAGACAGGCATGGATGTTAGCTCAGGGCTGGTCTTCCTTAGCAAAAAGAGGAGGACTGGAAGCAGTTAGCTCAGGGCTAACCTTCCTCAAAAACAAAAACATTAAGTGCAAAAACAAAATGTTAGAGACCATAAGTAATTCAGAAATGTGATAATGACAGTGAAAACCAGGGTGAAACAGCTGCAAAGGTTTCATGAAAAGGAGAGAATTACAGATGAGGACTCAAATTGGATTGAGGAATGAAAAGAATAGGGTATTTGAAGTAAGAAAAACAGCATAAACAAGCTTAGAGATGGAAATGAGCATACATGGACAATGAGAAGACCAACCTGGTTGGAGTAGAAAGGTTTTAAGATAAAGCTAGATATTACACACCAGTTGGGAGAGGATGCATGACAAAGATAACCTCACTTCACAGGGTTCATTTGTGACTCATCTACTGTTTATATGATTATCTAAATTAATTATTTAAAAAGGGTGTGGCAAAAAAAGAAAGGAAACTTTACTTATCAATAAAATAGTTTCTCACTGGCACATAAATTATCTAAGCAACACAGGTATGGTTATCTAGTAAAACAGTAAATTCTATCTTTGCAGACTCAAAGTGCAGGTGTTTATCTTGGATTTAGAAAATTCTGGGAAATCATAGGCTCCTGCCTTCTAAGTCACTTTTAGGAAAACTGGAACATAGCTGAATAGAATTCCAGGATACAGGAGAGAGCAATGAAACAAACCTTAAATTGCTGCTGTTGTATTATATATGGTGCCTGAACAATGTATTTGCATGACTGTTTTAAGGAAAGAGAACAAGGACTCTTTAACTCAGAACATGCTTAGAGATCCATACTCTGGTTAACGCAAGGAAGGCCCCCTTTAACAACAGAAGAAACTGCACACTGGTTGCTTTGTCTCAGGATTAAAGTGTCACATCTCACGTATTCTGAACAGGAACCATACCATCAAGAATACTAAAAATCCCTTTACATGTCTGTTCACCCAAATGGAATGGAAGTTAAAGTATCTAGATTCATCAAAGAGATATAACCACAATCATGACACATTATCAAAGGGCAAAGCCGAAGGGAAACATACCACAATGAACGTAATCATTTATTGAGCATACATTCATGTCATGCCCTTTGTCTCTAATCTTCATAAACTCTGCAAGCATAATTATTTCCATCATAAATAAATACGCAAACAAAAGCCCAGGGAGATTAAATAATCTGCCCAAGTCCTCAGTTAAGTAGAGACGCATGGATGTCTCAACTCCGAAACATTGGCTTTTTACACTGTACCATGCTGCCATCTGTACAGTGTATTCTCAGAAAATTTTCCATTTCTTAGGAAGTTATAGCCAGTACAAGAAATTATGTTTCTTTTCTTTTTTTAGATTGGCACCTGAGCTAACAACTGTTGCCAATCTTTTTTTCGCTTTTTCTCCCCAAAGCCCCCCAGTACATAGTTGTATATTTTAGTTGTGGGTCCTTCTAGTTATAGCATGTGGGACACCACCTCAGCGTGGCCTTAAGAGCAGTGCGATGTGCACAACCAGAATCCGAACCATCGAAACCCTGGGCTGCTGAAGCAGAGTGCGCGAACTTAACCACTCGGCCATGGGGCCGGCCCATGTTTCATTTCTGATAGGGTACTTTTAAGCAGCCATAAGGAGCTTTCACCAAAAATCTAAACCCTTTCTAGTCTACTCCAAGGTGCTAAATATTATCATCTCTCATTTTATGAACTACAGCATGTAAAGAGTTGGAGGCACGCATGTTTGGTATGTAAAGAATTGCTACATGAATCTAGAGAAGAGGCGAAAAATATTTCAGGCTGAAATGGTCAGAAAAGCTTTATAAATGAGGCAGAATCTAAAGTGGGTCTTGAAGAATGGGTAGAATTTTGAAAGATGATGCTGAAAAGAACACCTTGTGTTCAGAGGACAGTGCACAAATCAGCTTGGCCTGGGCAAAAGACATGTACTTATACTGTACTCATTCTTAAAGAGAAGAAAAGTTTTAAAAATGTAGTTGGGTACCAGCCATATACGGTATTCAGTGTCTTAAATATTAACAGGGAGTACAATAAATGTGATAGTTGTGGGTCTTCAAGGCCAGGCTAAAGAATTTGAACTTAAGCTTAATAAGCAGTAAGAAAATACAGAAGGTTTTGATAAAACTAGAAGAAAATATAAGCAGTACACTCTTTGACATCGGTCTTAGCAGCATATTTTTTGAAGGCCATGTCTACTCAGACATGGGAAACAAAAGAGAAAATAAACAAATGGGACCACACCAAACTAAAGAACTTCTGCAAGGCAAAGAAAACCAGGAACAAAATGAAAAGACAACCCACCAACTGGGAGAAAATATTTGCAAATCTTATATCCGACAAGGGTCAATTTCCAAAATACATAAAGAACTCATACAACTCAACAACAACAAAAAAATCAACCCAATCAAAAAATGGGCAGAGGAGGAGCCTGCCTGGTGGCCTAGTGGTTAAGTTTGCATGCTCCCCTTTGGTGGCCTGGGGTTCGCCAGTTTGGATCCCAGGCATGGACCTACACACTTCTTATCAAGCCGTGTTATGGCAGGTGTCCCACATATAAAACAGAAGAAGATGGGCACAGATGTTAGCTCAGGGCCAATCTTCCTAAAAAAAAAAAAAAAAGAAGAAGAAGGGCCAAGGATATGAACCAACGTCTTTTCAAAGAAGATATACAGATGGCCAACAGGCACATGAAAACATGTTCAACATTGCTAATTATTAGGGAAATGCAAATCAAAACTACAATGAGATATCACCTTGAGCCAGTCAGAATGGCTATAACTACCAAGACAAAAAATAACAAATATTGGAGAGGACATGGAGAAAAGGGAACCCTCATACACTGCTGGTGGGAATGCAAACTGGTACAGCCCTATGGAAAACAGTATGCAGATTTCTCAAAAAATTAAAAATAGAAATACCATATGTTCAGCAATCACACTACTGGGAATTCATCCAAAGAACTTGAAATCAATTAATTTAAAGAGATTTACGCACTCCTATATTCACTGCAGCATTATTCACAATAGCCAAGACATGGAAGCAACCTAAGTGCCCATCAACTGATGAATGGATAAAGAAGATGTGGTATATATATACATACATATATGTATAAAATGGAATACTACTCAGCCATAAAAAAAGACAAAATCATCCTATTTGCCACAACAAGGATGGACCTTGAGGGTATTATGTTAAGCAAAATAAGCCAGACAGAGAAAGACGAACACTGCATGATTTTACTCATATGCAGAAGAGAAACACATGGATAAAGAGAACAGATTAGTGAGGGAGGGGCTTGGAAGAAAGGGGTAAAGGGGCACATGTATACGGTGACGGATAAAAATTAGACCATTGGTGGTGAGCATGATGCAGTCTATACAGAAACTGATAAATAATAAAGTACACGTGAAATCACACAATGTTATAAACCATTATGACCTCAATAAAACTGAAAAGAAAAAAACAGAAGGTTTTGAGCAAATGAGACAATTTTTAAGATGGTGCTTCTGTAAGATTATTCTAAGCACTGATATGTTACAAAGAATGAAAAAGAAGACAACACAGTTCAACAGCATCTCCAATGCACTAGGCCCTTGCTGGGAAATGAGATAGGGAATCGTTCCTGTTCTCAATGAACTTCCAGTTGAATATACACAGTGGTTGTGGTAAAGGGTGTGTGTGGAAGGCACGGAGACATGGGATAGGCACATTAAAAAAATTACAATACAGTATAATATACCGTAATGAATGAATAAAAGTTTTAGGAAAGAGAGGAAGGAATACCTTACTCTGCCTGAAGGAGCTATGCAATGTTTCAAGGTGATATTTGAGCTAAATTCTAAAGATGGGTAAGAGCTACATGTTAAAAGGGAGGAAGTCATCCAAAGCAAAAATAAGATGAAAGAGCAGGATACATTCACATGACAATGAAGGGGAATGCAGAAGAGTATGGTTAAGGTAGGCTGGGGCTGGATTATATTAATAGTTCTAAATCCTTTCACTAGGGTCTTAACAGTTTAGATTTTATCCTATAAGCTATGCAGACAGCGACAGGTTTTAAAGCATGGAAATGACAGGATTATAATTCTGCCTTGGTCAATTTTGGCACCACTCTGTAAGTCAAACTGGAAGAGAAAAACTGGAGCCAGAGAAAGGATAATCTACAATATTTGATAAGTAAGTGGAGTTGGAGGAGAAAAAAGCAAAAAAAAAGGTGTAGATTTTATGGATGGTGGATTAGAAGAATGGTTCTATCAAAGACCAAAAATTGGGAAGTCAAGATAAGTAAAAGCCAGGGAAATACCAGTAGTTTAGTTTAGATAGGTTAAGGTGCTAGAAATACTGTGTACACACAAACGGAAATGCCCTCTGGGCAGTTAGAAATGACACACTAAAATGGGGAAAGAGGTCAGGAATAAAGAAACACATCTGAGAGTCACTCAAATAGAGGTGAAAGCAATAGTAAGTGGGTGCACTTTTCAGAGAAGAATGATGAGTGCTGAGGAATGAAGCATACTTAAGTGACTGAAGGGAGTAAAGGTAAGGTGATACACAAGAGGGTGAAAAAACCAAAAGATAGAGAAACAGTAGGGTATATAATAGAACATAGTTTCAAGAAGTTAGGGGGTGGTAGTCATGAGTTTAATCTTCATCACATATATTTCAAGGACATGAGGACCAAGCAAAAACATTATTCCATTTACTGATTAAGAAAGCATTGGTTATAAAACTTTTACGAGAAAACATAGGCAGTATGCTCTTTGCCAGTGGTCTTGGCAGCATCTTTTCGAATACTATGTCTCACCAGGCAAGGGAAACAAAAGGAAAAATAAACAAATGGGACTACATCAAACTAAAAAGCTCCTGCACAGCAAAGAAAACCATCAACAAAACGAAAAGACAACCTAAGAACTGGGAGAAGATATTTGCAAACTGTTTATCTGATAAGGGACTAATATCTAAAATATATAAAGAACTCATATATTTCAACAACAAAGAAACAAACAACCCAACTAAAAAATGGACAAAAGATCTGAACAGACATTTTTCCTAAGAAGATATACAGATGGCCAACAGGCACATGAAAAGATGTTCAATAGCACTAATTATTAGGGAAATGCAAATCAAAACTACAATGAGATATCACCTCAAGCCAGTCAGAATGACTATAATTAACAAGACAAGAAATAACAAATGTTAGGGGCTGGCCCCGTGGCTGAGTGGTTAAGTTTGTACGCTCTGCTTCAGCGGCCCAGATTTTCACCGGTTCAGATCCTGGGCACGGACATGGCACCGCTCATCAAGCTGTGCTGTGGCGGCATCCCGCATGCCACAGCTAGAAGGACCCACAACTGAAAATATACAACAATGTATGGGGGGGCTTTGGGGAGAGAAAGGAAAAAATAAAATCTTAAAAAAAAAAAAAAGAAAGAAATTTTGGAGAGGATGTGAAGAGAAGGGAATTCTTATACACTGCTGGTAGGAATGTAAACTGGTGCAACCGCTATGGAAAACAGTATGGAGATTCCTCAAAAAATTAACAGAACTACCATATGATCCAGCTATTCCACTGCTGGGTGTAAGAACATGAAAAACTAACACATAAAGATATATGCACCCCTATGCTCACTGCAGCATTATTCACAATAAGCAAGACTTGGAAACAACCTAAGTGCCCATCAAAGGATGAGTGGATAAAGAAGATGTGGTATACATACACAGTAGAACACTATTCAGCTATAAAAAAAGATGAAATCTTGCCATGTCTGATAGGATGGATGGATCCTGAGGGTATTTTGCTAAGCGAAAAAAGACAGATGGAGAAAGTCGAATCCTATGATCTCACCCATAAGTAGAAGAGAAAAGCAACAACAACAAACAAACACATAGATATAGAGATTAGATTGATGGTTACCAGAGGAGAAGTGGGGAGGGAGGAGGGCGAAAGGGGTGACAGGGCACATGTATATGGTGACAGACAATGCATATATTAGTCTTTGGGTGGTGAACACAATGTAGTCTACACAGAAATTGAAATATAATGATGTACACCTGAAATTATATAATGTTACAAACCAATGTTACCTCAGTAAAACAAAAATTGTAAAAGAAATGCAAAAAAAAAAAAAGTATTGGTGACCTTCAGCATATCTTTAGTAGAGCTAAGGACAAGAAAGGGGAATGAAAGTCAAATTATAAGGAGAGATAATAAAGAGAAAATAAGAACCTAAATGTCATGAACAGGGGAATGGATTAAGAAAAAACAGAGTGGTATGGTAACACAAGAGATATTTTATAAATATATATTCTCTTTAATTGCTATATGTCACAGAATTCAAGACAGTATTAAAAAGCAAATTGTAGATTGATATATTTAAATTTTAGAAACAAAAACAAAACTACAAATTATATATGGTATATATAAAAGCATTAAACGAAGAAGACTGGAAGAATACAAACCCATTTACGACAGTGGAGTGGGGATAGAGAGAAGATGATGGAACTGGGGCTTTAGCTATAATGTTTCCACTTTTGACATACAGATGGAAGCAAATATAACTAATTGCTAACAGCTTTTAATTCCAGGTATTGGTCCGTAATTGTCAAAATGGAATAGTGATGTGATTGAGGAAAAGACGCCAACTGACAAAGAGAATGAGAAATTGCTTTAATGGAAACCAAGAGATGGTTATATAAATGAGAAGACAATATAGCATGTTCCTATCAGAATACTCTACACCCTCCAAAGGGATGTACATCTGTTGTTGATAACACCCCCATAGAGTGAGAATTCGAATTCACTTTGCCACTTCAGGAGAGGGTGGGGAGCAGATTATTTTCCCTACTTTTCCTCCCATCTGACTGTTCTGGGGATACAAGCGAAGCAAAACAACCTCAAAAAATTCCTGAGTATTTATTGTGAGATGGCATACACAAAAGTGACGTTTCCAGAAGCATCTCTCAACACGCCCAGGGTTCAAACCTGAGGTCCATTCCTGCAGTTTGTTACAATATTCTTTGTATTCTCTATACATTTAATCCTGATTTAGAGAAATATAAAAGAAAATGGGAAAGTAATTGGTGATAGAACAATATATAACAGACTTCTTAAAAACGTGTGGCAATGAAGAAAAGAGAGAAACTGACCAAGGTCCAGAGAGCCTGATATAAAGGTTGTGAGTTTATGAATGGTTATAATTTCAGGGCAACGATTCGTGACACCAAATCATTCATGACACTCGAAAACCATCTCCTTTCCTACTACTCTCAAATAATTGTTTACCCACAGCAATTTAAAAGGTTCAAATAATAAATTTACATAAAACAGTTGCTTATTATTTACAAAAATGAAAGGCAATCAAAATACATATCTACATATATATACTCTTTCCACCTACAAATATTGCAATAATAAAACTTATCAAGATAAATAATTGCTAAACTAAATTTAGTTACTTATTCATTCTATTTGACAGTTTATGGAACACAAATTTCACTAGAATTTGAGTTCCATACAAGCATTTTTGGTTATGTTCACTACCATAACCCAAAGTCCTAGAATGGTACTGGGCACATATAGCCTCCCAATATTTATTAAATAAATTCAATTAATACAAATGTTTAATAATTAATTCACTATAAAATACATAACTTTTAACCTAGGAGCAAAGAACAATATGTGTTATATATATTTCCTTAATCTTCACCAAGATAAAATCTGCATTGAAGAAATAAACATATGGGTAGGTTTCTGAGTTAAATTCTGTCCCTCAAAAATTGCCACCCAAACATCAACATCAAGCTGGGGGGAAGCCAAATTGATGGCGAGAATTCTGGGTCCTAAAAGGCTGACCATATTTTAGTCTGTTGGGCCTGTCAGTGTTTCTCAATTGAGCCCATCAAGTATCTTTGTGTTCAACTTGCATGTACAGCCAGCCCAGACTAAGATAATTAGTAAATATGAAGGAGATGGGGGAAAATTGCCACACTGGTTGGTTACACTAGAATCTTAAGTACCTTCTGTGTACCTAACATCTGAATAGCAATTTACTGTTTGATAAAGTCCTTACATGTGTTCTCATTTGATACAGTACCGTGACAGGATATTCCCATTTTATAAATGAAGATGTACAGCCTCAGAATTTAAGTCCAAAGTCACATAGCTAGTAAGTGGCAAAACGAGAATTTTGAGATTTCTGTCTCTAATGCCCAAGCTTTTCTCATTGAACTGTACAATCTCATCATGAAAGAATCCCTCATGGGTTAGGGTAGTGGTTTTCAACCACATCAAAAACATCTAGAAAGCTTTGAAAATATAGATGCGCAGGCTTCATCCTCCAAGAAATTTGTGATCTAACTGGTCTTGGGCAGAGCCAGACAGGCATTCATCTATAGTTTAAAATGCTCCCCAGGTGATTCTAACTCAGAGCCTGGTTGCAAACTACTGAATTAGACAATAAAGGTCTTTAAATGTCATCTTAAGAATCTACCTTGAAGTACATCAAAAAGGCACAGAAAATGAGGGTAAGCCATGTAGTCACCTGCTTCAGTAAATGCAGCCAGAATCTCCAAGTTTCTGTTGAGAAGTTTTAAATGCCTCACTAGCACTTCTTGGCTTTTTACTTTTATGGAAATCTCCAAAGAGCATATGAAAGCCAGGTCAGTTTTTGAACACAGAAACTCTTCTAAAAGTCACATACATAAACATGAAAGCAGCAGGTCCTCAGAGGAAAAAAAATTAATTACACAATACCCTGCATCAGAACAAGGTCTCATTTGACTGGAATTGACAGTGGCAGAAGGTGGTCTCCTCTGGGCCTATTTTAGTAGTCCAATGCAATTTGTTAGCATGCTAAATTATAACAAAAGAAAAACCTGGTAAATGATCAGTTTCCTCTAGACAACTGGGGAAAAGGACAAAAATGTTTGTGCATTTTTTCATAAAACAAATATTTACTGATGACCTGCCAAGTACCAGGCTCTGTTCTGGGATTCAAGAGAAATAACGATGAGTAAATTTCTGCCTTCCAGGAGCTTGTAAACTACTTACACAAACAAGGGTAGTCAATACAACCTGACCTGAATGCTGACCTCAAACAAGGGCTGGATTAATCACTGGGTCACCCCAACTGAAAAAAGTCAATAACATTATTGCTATCAATTTAGATGTCTCAAAATTCTAAGCTCCAAAGGAAATGTCTGTCACTCTGGGAGAAGATGTACTCTTGGATGATTTGTATTCTAGGTGTGGCAGATCTGAACAGCGTTTAACCGGGTATAATCTCAATTCAGGCATGCTTTCAACTAACATCTTATGGCTAGACCTTTACTCAGTACAAAGAGCTATCCCACATGCTGAACAGGGTGGCAGGGGTCTACTGAGAGCTATAAGCAACCACAAACACTTTGTATTAGCCTGTGGCATTGGCTATGCCAGAAGTTAAGACGTGGCTAGGGGGAAATGTGGATTAAGCCTCCAAAAACTCATGGCAGAACCCATAGACTAGAATTTGAACAGCAGAGGGCGGTGCAGCCGATTTCACAAAAAGTTTCACCGACTGGAGCCCCCCAGGAATGCGCAACCGGCCCCAGTATAAGATGAAACTTTCTCAGCGAACTCAACGAATCGTAAAATACGCTAAGCGTTCAGTGTTGGACTCATGTGGCTGTTTTCCATAACCCCTACTCCGGTCCGACGCTTAATGCTCCCTTGCGGATACTCTTGACCTTACAGTTTAGGGGTGGGGATGGGATGGGGGTAAGGAGGAATGAAGTCAGCCCATCCGGTTTTCCAAAAGAATGCTTATCCTTGGTTTTTGGAAAGAGTCTTAAAATTGTAGGGGGATCATTCCCCTGAAAGATAATCTGGTTCTTCTTGCCAGTGAGATCGCTGACAAACACGTTACAACATAGTTGGGGGGAGGGGAGAAGGAGGGTACGAAAAAAACAAACTAATTCTGTGGGTTAACACAAACCCTTCTCACTTCGAAAGGGCGTTCCAACAAAACTAGACGCCGCTCCTTAACTAAGTTTCGCTTTAAGTCTACGCACCCAGGACGCCCACTCCGTCCTCCCCCCAAGTACGGAATCCAAACTTTCTGCCCCTCACACGAGCCCCAGGCCGTGGAACTCCTCCCGGCACGCCGGGCTCCGCTGCCGAGGAGCCTCGAGGCCGGGCACGGGCAGGACCGGAGCGAGGATCCCCGACTCGCGTTCTCCCCCAAAGCTGCCTGTACCTGTCCAACATCTGCTGTAGAGCTTGGTCCGGCATCTTCCGCGGAGCCGGCGCACTCGCCTCCCCAGCGGACCCGGTCAGGGCCGGGCCCAGGGACAATAGCACTGAGAGGCGGCGAAGTAGGCCTCAGTCCGGCGGCAGCCGCGAGCCGACCACCCAGCCTCCCGGGGCGGCTCCGCGAGCCCGGCGGTGGCGGTGCGCGGCCTGCGGCCGTCCGGAGGAGGCGGAGGGGAGCAAGGAGGAGGAGCCTGGGACGGGGAGGCGGCGATCGCGGCCCGGGTTCCTGCCCGTCGGCCCGGGGTTCCGGTCCATGGACCGCGGGCGCCGAGTTGCTGCCGGCGGAGGAGCTACCTCTGTGAGGTAAGAGTCACCGCCTCCGTGCGCGCCGGGGTCACGACGCAAGGCGGCCCAGAGCAGCATGGGAGATGTAGTCCTCGGACCGTCTCCGCTAGAGGCTGCACAGCCCTCCCGGACCACCGCCGCCGCGCCAGCCGCCGCCCGGCCGGCGCCCTCCGGTTTCCTTCCTCCAGGGGGAAAAATGTCCTTTGGGCCGCCTTCCAGGAAGCAGCAGGATGTGCCGCTCCACTGTCAGTAGCAACAAGGTCAGCCCTCTCTGCTTGTTTCTTTTCTCCTCGGCTCTTACCCTCAGGTGGGACCGAGCCAGGTGAGGGGAGGGGGCTAAAGGGCCATTTCTCCTCAGGGTCCCTAGCCCCGGCCGCGGCGTCGGGACGGGCCGTGGCGGGGGCGGAGGTGGCAGAAGCGCCTTCTGAAGCCCTCGGCGCTGGGGCCAGCCTCTGCCGCGTCTGAGCCCATTTTGGGGAGTTACACAACCCCCGCACGGGGTCGGATGCTCTGGTGCGTGAGGTTTTTCCTGAGGGGCGGGTGGGCAGGGGCTGCCTTCCCACCCGAGCTTCTCAGTGTGTGTTTGCGGGGTAGGGGGTGGGGTGGGGAGAGAAAAGATTATTCTCTCCCTCTCTAGGAACCTTCTAAAATGTGCCTGGGCTTTCAAGGGCTCGCCAACAGTCTCCAAATGGAACATGTTCGTGAATAAACAGCTCTTGCTTACTCAGCTGTGGGTTGTCAGGGGTGTTTGTTTCTCTCTCTGCTGCTGATCGCTGTTAACCATTTCTAGTCGCCTTGACACCTCCAAGCAGGTGGATGTGTGTGTGTGGCGGGGGGACGAGGGGATCAAAAGGGAAAAATCATCAGTCATTCCTAGGATTATTCTCTGACGCTCTAGGGACAGCTTTGGCGGGAGGAAAGAGCTGTTGGCTAAAACGAATGCGTCTTTTGGACGACCTGTGGCGTTCTCTAGTGCTGTGATTGGTAGGACATCTGGTAGTTTTCCCTTAATTATGCCTAATTTCTACTGCAAGAGGGTTGATTTTTCTTTAAATTAAAATGTCTTTTAAGCTCTTTTTTTATGTAGAATTTTACAATCAGCCCTTAATTGTCTGTTTAAAGTTTGCTTCCTGAATATATTTGAACTAGAGTATACATTGCCAGGGAAGAAAAGCAAAAATAACATGTGACCAGAAGTTTATCTGGCCTCCAATTTCTGAAAGATGCTTTTATGAAAGGCTTGGGAAATTTACATGACTAATTATAATTAATGTTTTACCTTTTTCTCATGAAATGAAAAACAGGCCCCTGCTAGAGGAGAGAAATAAGTTCTTAATTTAATCAGAACCTTTGATATTTAAAATTCCTATTTATTGCTCCTCCTACTGGGTGAGCCTTGCCTTACTTGTATTTATCGCTTAAGCAATTGTCAGCCATAATGAGATGGATATATACACCCAGCTCAAAAAATAAAATATGATCCTAGCATATTGATTAAATAGGCTAGTGCAAACTCCATTTAGTTTTATGATTTACACTAATGGAGTTCTCACCTCATCTTAGAATTTCTGTTTGAACCAAAAATTGGCAAGTAATATGATACAGTTCTGTTGATAGCAAAGCTGCTTGCAGATTTACCTTATTATTAAAAAAAAAATTTTTATGTTAGCATTTTCATGAAAAGTCTGTTTCCTGGCTGTGTCAAAAACCCTTTGAAATAGAAAAAAACAAATCTGTTATTCGTCTTAAGAGTGATTAGTACCTGACCTAGTATTTCCACTCTTTGGTATCTACCCAAGAGGAATAAAAACATATGTCTATACAAAGACTTGTGTGCAAATGTTCTTAGCATTATTCCTAATAGCTAAAAAGTGTAAACAGCCGAAATATCCATCAACTGATGAATGGATAAACCAAAGGTGATATATCCATACAGTGGAATATTATTAGGTGATAACGAAGAATGAAATTCTGATATATGTGACGTGGATGAATCTTGAAAACATGCTAAGTGAAAGGAGCCAGTCACCAAAACCACATATTGTATGATTCCATTTATATTAAATGTTAAGAATAAACAAATTCATAGAGACAGAAAGTAGATTAGTGATGCCTAGGGCTGGAGGAGTTGGGGAGAAGTGGGGAGAGACTGCTAATGGGTATGGGATTTCTTTTTGGGGTGATGAAAATGTTCCAGGATTAGAGTGGTGATAGTTACGCTGTGTGAATTATATCTCAATTTAAGAAATAAGATAAAACAAAATTAGATTCTGGTGATGGTGGCATAGCTCTATAAATACACTAAAAACAAAATTGTATTGTACACAAGTGAATTTTATGGTTTGTAAATTATATCTCAATAAAGCTGTTAAAAGAAGTAATTAGGTCCGTATAAAATGTTCATAAGGACATCTAAAGAGAAACAGATAACAAATAATTCTTTATTATCAAACTTTAATTTTTTATATATTTAAGTTGTATGGGCAAAAATCATGATTGATAAAACTCATAAAATAAATTAATTCCTTGCCTTTGAAGTGGATGACACATATAGCCTGAATTTCAGTATTGTGTGTCAACTTTGTTTTCCTCTGCTCTTGCATTCTCAAATAAGACTCAGAATAATTGGAATTATAATTTACTCTATGTTTTTGAAGGAAAAAAGTCTTAATTACTTACATCTTACTCTGACCAAAAAAAAAAGTTGAAATGCACTCCTGCATTTTACATAGAGTTAAAGGTTTATGTAAACGATTTTTAGTCAGGAGAGTAACAACATGATTACAGCCAAAAAAATATTTTCTTCAGTGATATATTTTGAAATAGAAATTAATCTACTGAAAATATTTAAAGATTCTTTCAACTTCATAGGACAAGAGCAAGGATTGACAATGTAGAGTTATCCTAAAGAGTTATGAACTATATTAATAATTTTGTAATGAATTTAGAAATGCCTGAGTATGGAACTGCTCTAAATATGTTATGAAATTTAAATAGTAGATTGCTTTAATGTTCTTCCATCACATTTGTTTTGAATGTCTGCCTAAAGGGGCCCTGGAAGTATTCCATAGAGAAATAGTATAAAATATTCAGGTGCCCTCCAGGGAGAATTATTAGTTGCCAAATTTGGTAATAAATTGCAGGCTGAATCCACATTGCTGGCTACAGAAAGTTTTTCATTCATTCATTCAGCAGATATTTCCAGAGGACTTATGATGTGCCTGGGTATACCAGGAGCGAATTAAACTATAACTACCCTTTAAGAACATACAAACTACCTAATGATGCTTATATCTTAAAAATTATGACAAGGCCCTCACATATGAAATACAACATAATGATACAAGGCAGCATGTGATGAAGTGCCAAATGAATGGCACAGAAATACAAAGTGATATAGAAATTTAGAGGAGACTATTATGGGCTGGTGTTTTAGAGAGAGCTTTGTGAAACAAGGGAAATTTAGGTTCTATCGTGTAGCAGTAGGAGAAATTGTCTAGGTGAAGAGGTGGAAAAGAATCTTGAGTCTGGATAAGGATGAAAAGAGGTAGAAAGAGGAGTTAACCTCTGTAACGAACTGTAGGTTTCTGCTGAGTAAAAGTGAAAAAAATATGGTTGGCTGGTTAAGTAGGGAATAATTAAAAGGCCTGGAAATCTATGACTTCTTTCACAAACATTTATTGAACAGGCATTATTTGTGTGACAGGCATGAAGCTAGGCATTGGGGATGCAATAATGAGCAAAAACAAGCACAGTCTCTACGTTTGTAGAATTTGCAGTTTATAGTGGGAAGGAGAGATAATCATATAAATTGCAAATGTGCTACTTAAATGCAAATAGTGTTATGAGAGATTATAACTAGGGATTTGACCTAGACGGGGAGGTCAGGAAATTTCTCTCAAGAAATGTCTATTGTGCTGAGGCCTGAAAATGAGCAGGAGTTAGCTAGATAAAGGGAGGAGGGAAGAACATCTCAGGCCAAAGACGACCATATGCAAATACCCTGTGAAGGAAGGCCCTGAGATGAATAGGAGAAACTGAAACAAAGAGGGAACTTGGGCCAAGATGAGACCAAAAAGGTCGATCAAGTGACAGACTGAAGAACTTTGTAGGCCAGTTTAAGAAATTTTGCCCTTATCCTGGAATCCTGCTGGGAGGAGTTTAGACAGAAGAACTCGACTCCCTTCTGTAGAAAATGGGAAGTTAACTTGTAGTGGTTCCTATGAATCAGAGAATTGCCCTGGAAATTCTGATCCATGTGCCTAGAAGTTGTGCCCAATTAGCTGTTTTTTGTTTTTTTTTTTAAGAAGTTTCTTAAGTGATTATTAGACCAATGATATCTCTGCAGAAATACTGCAGTGTTTGAGAGCTTCGACTCAAGCCTGGGTTTGAGTCTTAGCATTGCTACTCAGAAGCTCAGCAACTTTGGGTAGGTTATTGAATCTCTTTAAGCCAAAGTTTCCTCATTTCCAGGGGCAGAATTATAGGACCTACCTTACTGGGTTACTGGGAGGATTAAATGAGAAGATTAGAGAGCTCCATTGGTGTTAGCTCTTTTTTTTTTTTTAAGATTTTATTTGTTTCCTTTTTCTCCCCAAAGCCCCCCGGTACATAGTTGTATATTCTTCGTTGTGGGTCCTTCTAGTTGTGGCATGTGGGACGCTGCCTCAGCGTGGTTTGATGAGCAGTGCCATGTCGGTGCCTAGGATTCGAACCAACGAAACACTGGGCCGCCTGCAGCGGAGCACACGAACTTAACCACTCGGCCATGGGGCCAGCCCCTGGTGTTAGCTCTTAATTGTTACTGAAAGTTCTTGAGTAGAGATGAGAGTGATTTAGAGGGATTAACCTTGCAGTGGTGTGCAGGGTGGATTGGAAACAAAGACAAGTTGGGACTGGGCTAGGTCTCAGTAACTTGGCTGGGGTCTGAAACTATTTTCAAAAGTTTGCTTTAACGTGGCTATAAATTCTTGAAAATCCTTAGATAGGCTAAGTAGTTCTCAACTAGATAATGTCCTGGGGCCTCTCTAAAGGACTTTTACAGGAGACTTTGGTCCCCAGAATACATTTTACTGGCTTAGCATCTACAGAATTACTTTGAATTGACTTTTTCTGAATTCTGGAAAGAGGCTTCACTGGCCACTTATAGAGGACAGTCTAAAACCTGTCTATGTATGTTCATTTGCTACTCTGAGAATAGAATCCTAACAGCTTATATCCACTCTAATGGAGTAGATATTTACAGAGGGTAAATAATTTTACAAAAAATCATCATCCATCAATTTGCCTTCTCCTCTTCCTCATAAATATAGTGGAAGACCCATTACTTTTTATTATTCTTGCTTAAATTCCTCTCTGTGGGTTATGTGTTCCTGAGATATGCCATGTTGTATCAAGGGTAGGCAAAAGTCACAGGATCACACACTACATTTCCCTTCTTGTATCTTGTTCCTGGAGTATCAATTTTATGAGAAAATCTATATATGAAGAATTATTTTCCGTTTTAAACAAACATGAATGTCATAGAGCAACAGTTCTCAAAGTGTGATCTAGCAGATCCGTAGGGCTCCCTGAGAACCTTCCTTTCAGGGGGTGTGTGAGGTCGAAACTATTTTCATAAAACTACTAAAACATTATTTGCTTTTTTCACTGCATTGACATTTACACTGATGGCACAAGCAATGGTAGATGAAACTACTTGTACCTTAGCACCATTACAGGCATTAGCACCAAACTGTACTAATTTTATATATTCTTCACCACTATGCACATGCAGTAAAAACAAAACAAAAGTTCACTTAAGAATGTCCTTGATTAGGCAGTAAAAAATATTCATTTTGTTAAATCTTGACCCTTGGATACACATGTTTTTAACATTCTGTGTGATGAAAAGGAAACATGTATGCTTCTGCTGCATCCAAAGTATGATAGTTGTCTCAGGGAAAAACTCTTACATGATTGAGATGCAAACTGAACTGGCTGCTTATGGCACACTATTTTTACCTGAAAGACTGACAATCAAAATTTTAAACTTTTTTGCTGCAAAGGATCCTGTTAAGAAAGCGAAAAGACATCCCATAGAATGGGAGAAAATTTTTGGAAATAATATATCTGAAAAGGGACTTGTATCTGGAATATATGAAGATTTATTACAACTCAATACATAATAGGCAAATAACCCAATTAAAAAATGGACAAAAGATCTGAATAGACGTTTCTCCAAAGGTATACAAATGGGCAGTAAGCACATGAAGAGATGCTCAACGTTAGCCATCAGGGAAATGCAATCAAAACCACAATGTGATACTACTTTACTCTCACTAGGATGGCTATAATAAAAAGATGAATAATAACAAATGTTGGTGAGAATGTCAAGAAATCAGAACTCTAGTACACCGTTGTCAGGAAGGTAAAATGGTGTGGCCACTTTGGAAAAACAGTCTGGCTCTTCCTGAAAATGTTAAACATAAAGTTTCCGTATGACCCAGCAATTCTACTCCCAGATATATACCCAAGAGAAATGAAAATATATGTCTACACAAAAACTTGTACATGAATGTTCATAGCAGCATTATTCATAATAGTCAGAAAGTGGCGGGGCCGGCCCCGTGGCGGAGTGGTTGAATTATTGCGCTTCCCTTCGGCAGCCCAGGGTTTTGCTGGTTCAGATCCTGGGTGTGGACATGGCACCGCTTGTCAGGCCATGCTAAGGTGGCGTCCCACATGCTGCAACTAGAAGGACTCACAGCTAAAATATACAACTGTGTACTGGGGGGGGCTTGGGGAGAAAAAGCAGAAAAAAAAAGTAGAGCAACCCAATTTTCATCAGCTGTTGAATAGATAGATACAATGTGGTACGTCCGTACAATGGAATATTATTCAACAATAAAAAGGAATGAAGTACTGACACATGCTACAACATGAATGAATTTTGAAAACATTGTGCTAAGTGAAATAAACCAGTCTAAAGAGCGCATATTCTATCATTCCATTTATATGAAATGTAGTAGGTAAAAATAGGTAAGTCCACAGAGACAGAAAGTAAATTAGTGGTTGCCTAGGACTGGAAGATGAAGTTTTGAGGGGGGAGGTGACAACTAAAGTGTACAGGGCTTTCTTTCTGAGGTGATGAAAATATTCTAAAATTGATTGTAGTACTTGCACAACTCAGTGAATGTACTAAAAGCCACTGAATTATACACTTTAAATGGATGAATTACACATATGGTGTTCAAATTATATCACCACACAGCTGTTATTTAAAATAACACCAGATAAAACCTTTAAATACATGATTAGTAGACTGATTTAATAACTTATGACATATCCATATAGCATAATACTATATAGCTGAGCTATTGAAACAAATAAGATATTTCTATATAGGCCATAATGAAAAATTGCTGAAGATATAGTAGTCATAAGTTAGGATTTTTTTGTTCCATAGAAATCAGCTCTAGCTAATTCAGCCCTGCTAGGGGACATTTGTTAATGTCTGGAGATGTTTTTTTTTTTTTTTTTTATTAATGTTATGATAGATTACAACCTTGTGAGATTTCAGTTGTACAGTTTTGTTAGTCATGTTGTGGATACACCACTTCCCCCTCTGTGCCCTCCTCTCACCCCCCCTTTTCCCTGGTAACCACCGATCAGATCTCCTTATCAATATGCTAATTTCCACCTATGAATGGAGTCATATAGAGTTCGTCTGTCTCTGACTGGCTTATTTCGCTTAACATAATACCCTCGAGGTCCATCCACGTTGTTGTGAATGGGCCGATTTTGTCTTTTTTTATGGCTGAGTAGTATTCCATTGTGTATATATACCACATCTTCTTTATCCAATCATCAGTTTCTGGGCATGTAGGCTGGTTCCACGTCTTGGCTATTGTAAATAATGCTGCGATGAACATAGGGGTGCAACGGACTCTTGAGATTTCTGATATCAGGTTCTTAGGATAGATACCCAGTAATGGGATGGCTGGGTCATAGGGTATTTCTATTTTTAACTTTTTGAGAAATCTCCATACTGTTTTCCATAGTGGCTGTATCAGTTTGCATTCCCACCAACAGTGTATGAGGGTTCCTTTTTCTCCACAACCTCTCCAACATTTGTCGCTCTTGGTTTTGGATGTTTTTGCCAATCTAACGGGTGTAAGGTGATATCTTAGTGTAGTTTTGATTTTCATTTCCCTGATGATTAGCGATGATGAACATCTTTTCATGTGTCTATTGGCCATATTCATATCTTCTTTTGAGAAATGTCTGTTCATGTCCTCTGCCCATTTTTTGATTGGGTTGTTTGTTTTTTTGTTGTTAAGCAGTGTGAGTTCTTTGTATATTATGGAGATTAACCCTTTGTCGGATAAGTGGCTTGTAAATATTTTTTCCCAATTAGTGAGCTGTTTTTTTGTTTCAATCCTGTTTTCCCTTGCCTTGAAGAAGCTCTTTAGTCTGATGAAGTCCCATTTGTTTATTCTTTCTATTGTTTCCCTCAACTGAGGAGTTACAGTGTCCAAAAAGATTCTTTTGAAACTGATGTCAAAGAGTGTACTGCCTATATTCTCTTCCAAAAGACTTATTGTCTCAGGCCTAATCTTTAGGTCTTTGATCCATTTTGAGTTTATTTTGGTGTGTGGTGAAAAAGAATGGTCAATTTTCAATCTTTTGCATGTGGCTGTCCAGTTTTCCCAGCACCATTTGTTGAAGAGACTTTCTTTTCTCCATTGTAGGCCCTCTGCTCCTTTGTCGAAGATTAGCTGTCCATAGATGTGTGGTTTTATCTCTGGGCTTTCAATTCTGTTCCATTGATCTGTGGACCTGTTTTTGTACCAGTACCATGCTGTTTTGATCACTGTAGCTTTGTAGTATGTTTTGAAATCGGGGATTGTGATTCTGCCAGCTTTGTTTTTCTTGCTCAGGATTGCTTTAGCAATTCGCAGTCTTTTGTTGCCCCATATGAATTTTAGGATTGTTTGTTCAATTTCTGTGAAGAATGTTCTTGGGATTCTGATTGGGATAGCATTGAATCTGTATATTGCTTTAGGTAGTATGGACATTTTAACTATGTTTATTCTTCCAATCCATGTGCAAGGAATGTCTTTCCATCTCTTTATGTCATCGTCAATTTCTTTCAAGAAAGTCTTGTAGTTTTCATTGTATAGATCCTTCACTTCCTTGGTTAAGTTTATCCCAAGGTATTTTATTCTTTTCATTGCGATTGTGAATGGGATTGAGTTCTTGAGTTCTTTTTCTGTTAGTTCATTGTTAGTGTATAGAAATGCTACTGATTTATGCACGTTAATTTTATACCCTGCTACTTTGCTGTAGTTGTTGATTATTTCTAATAGTTTTTCTGTGGATTCTTTGGGGTTTTCTATATATAAGATCATGTCGTCTGCAAACAACGAGAGTTTTACTTCTTCGTTACCTATTTGGATTCCTTTTCTTTCTTTTTCCTGCCGAATTGCTCTGGCCAGCACCTCCAGTACTATGTTGAATAGGAGTGGTGAAAGTGGGCACCCTTGTCTTGTTCCTGTCCTCAGAGGGATGGCTTTCAGTTTTTGTCCATTGAGTATGATGTTGGCTGTGGGTCTGTCATATATGGCCTTTATTATGTTGAGGTACTTTCCTTCTATACCCATTTTACTGAGGGTTTTTATCATAAATGGGTGTTGGATCTTGTCGAATGCTTTCTCTGCATCTATTGAGATGATCATGTGGTTTTTGTTTTTCATTTTGTTGATGTAGTGTATCACGTTGATTGACTTGCGGATGTTGGACCATCCCTGTGTCCCTGGTATAAATCCCACTTGATCATGGTGTATAATCTTTTTGATGTATTGCTGTATTCGGTTTGCCAAAATTTTGTTGAGGATTTTTGCATCTATGTTCATCAGTGATATCAGCCTCTAGTTCTCCTTCTTTGTGTTGTCGTTGTCAGGTTTGGGGATCAGAGTGATGTTGGCTTCATAGAATGTGTTAGGGAGTTCTCCATCTTTCTCAATTTTCTGGAACAGTTTGAGGAGAATAGGTATTAAGTCTTCTTTGAATGTTTGGTAGAATTCTCCAGAGAAGCCGTCTGGTCCTGGACTCTTATTTTTGGGGAGGTTTTTGATTACCGTTTCTACTTCCTTACTTGTGATTGGCCTATTCAGATTCTCCATTTCTTCCTGATTCAGTTTGGGGAGATTGTAGGAGTCTAGGAATTTGTCCATTTCTTCCAGGTTGTTGAATTTGTTGGCATATAGTTTTTCATAGTATTCTCTTATGATCTCTTGTATTTCATTGGTATCTGTTGTGATTTCTCCTCTGTCATTCCTAATTTTATTAATTTGCGATTTCTCTCTTCTTTTCTTGGTGAGTCTGGCTAGGGGTTTGTCAATTTTGTTAATTCTTTCGAAGAACCAACTCTTTGTTTCATTGATCCTTTCTATTGTCTTTTTTGTTTCAATATCGTTTATTTCTGCTCTTATTTTTATTATTTCCCTCCTTCTACTGACTCTGGGCTTTGTTTGTTCTTCTTTTTCTAGTTCTGTTAGGTGTCGTTTGAGGTTGCTTATGTGAGCTTTTTCTTGTTTAGTGAGGTGAGCCTGTATTGCGATGAATTTCCCTCCTAGGACTGCTTTTGCTGCATCCCAAATGGTTTGGTATGTCGTGTTCTCATTTTCATTAGTCTCCAGATAAAATTTGATTTCTTCTTTAATTTCTTCAATGATCCATTGTTTGTTGAGAAGCGTGTTGTTTAGTCTCCACATTTTTGCACCTTTCTCTGCTTTTTTCTTGTAGTTGATTTCTAGTTTAATAGCATTGTGATCAGAAAAGATGCTTGATATTATTTCAACTCTCTTGTATTTATTGATGTTTGCTTTGGTTCCCAAAATATGGTCAATCCTTGAGAATGTTCCATGTGCACTTGAGAAGAATGTTTAACCTGCTGTTTTTGGATGAAGTGTTCTATATATATCTATTAAGTCCATCTGGTCTAATTTTTCATTTAATTCTATTATTTCCTTGTTGATTTCTGGAGATGTTTTTGATTGTTACTCTAGGGGATGCTACTGGCATCTGGTAGGTAGAGACCGGGGATGCTGCTAAATACACTGTAATGTGTAGAATAGCCCTTCACAACAGAGAATTATGTAGCCAAAAATGTCAATAGTGCTGAGGTTGAGAAACCCTGAGCCAGCTTAAGCAGAAGGAAGTTCATTGGAAGGATATGAGTGAGCTCATACGATTGAAAGTAAGGCAGGAGAACCAGGCTGGGAACAGTCAAGTAGCAGCCACCCCAGAGAATCTTGGTAGCAGGAACATTCCATGCTCTCATGTGGGTTCAGCGCTAGAATGAATGAACTCCAACTGTTTTTATTCTGCTCACAGTTCAAAATCTAAGGAGGGAACTTCTAATCAATCTTCCTTGCTGCTTGGCTAAGGGAGGGCAGTATACCTTGAATGGAGACAATTCCTCAAAAGGAAGGAAGTACATTCATTAGTAAACACTTATTGATCATATACTTATGTTCCAGGTACTCTTTAGGTGCTGGGGATAGAGTAGAGCAAAAGAGACAAAAACACCCTCATGGAGCTTATATTCTTATGATACTAAGTTAGGGCAAGTCTTTAAGAAATAACATAAAGAAGGTAAAATAGTTGCCAAACACCAAAACCAATAAATACTACCTATGTGTTAAGTGAAAAAATCAGGGAGTAGACAGTATCTATAGTATTATCCCATTTACTTTGTTTTTCTAACTTAGCATGTGTATATAAGGAGATTTCTAGAATGACACATAGGAAATTGCTTTTTAGAAAATATTACCTCTGGATGGTGAGACTGAATAAGAGACAAGGAGACTACTTTTCATTTTATTCCCTTATGGTGTTTTCATTTTTCACGACAAGTGTGTATTTTATAGTTAATTTTTTTTTTCCTTTTTCTCCCAAAGCCCCCCGGTACATAGTTGTGTATTTTTAGTTGTGGGTCGTTCTAGTTGTGGCATGTGGGACGCCGCCTCAGCGTGGCCTGATGAGCGGTGCCATGTCCACGCCCAGGATTTGAACCGGTGAAACCCTGGGCTGCTGCGGCGGAGTGCACGAACTTAACCATTCGGCCACAGGGCCGGCCCCTATAGTTAATTTCTTAAAATTAAATTTAAAAAGAAAAAAGAAAAAATCCCTAGTGCGAGGGAAGAATGATTAAAAGCTTTGAAAAAGTCACAATATTGTATTGTTTTGCTTATAATGAAAAAACAGAAAAGACATCTGACTGGAAAGTGTGACCTGTAATCATTTAACAAAGATTTGTTGAACATCTAGCTGTTTTAGATCCTTTTTGGAAAAGGTGGAATATAAATAAATAAAATATCTAGCAGTAGCCATGTGTGAGCCACTCTGTAGGGTGCTGTATTTGGGAAGGGATGGAAATTTGAAAAATATCTGACAACTGCCGTCAGTGGGCACTTGTTGACATTTACTTATTGAACACCAAATATGTGGCATGTGCTGGGCCCTTTACCCACCTTAAATCCTAACAACCACCTTATCAGATAGATGTCTATGTCTCCCATTTCAAAGATGAGAACATTGAATATTAGGAAGTTGAAGTAATACCAAATAAGTGGCATAGCTGACCTTTGAATCCAAGTATATTTGACTTCACTGGAGAACAGTATATGAGTATGTGAATAGTTAAATAAAAGTAAAAAAGAAAGTGACTTATTACAAAAGCAGTGACAGGACTACTCATGCTTAATTTTTGAAGAATTTTACAGATAAATACCTCAGAAACTTAGAGAAGGGCAAAGAAGTTGCTGCATATTGGAGTGGTTTGAATTGGGTCTTGAAGGAGGGGTATATGGATATGTAAAAAGAAAGACAGAATGTCAACCTTTACTGAATGTCTTCTTGAAGTTAGAAACACCTCACCTAATCCCCAAAGCCCTTTATTGAGAGGTGAGCAAACAGAGGCCTCCCCTTACTCTCATCTCTTGTCAGGGATAGGCAATTAATAGGCATTAATTTTTGGCAATCTGATAGGTGTGAAATAAAATTTCATTGTTATAGTCAAGTGTTTACCTCTATTTTATAGCTTCTGGGTATCAAGTCTTGGGTAAGAGGAATTAATGATAGAAGAGAAAGTGTACATAATAAACTAATAGACCAGGATACACCCTTTTAGGAGAATAGATATTCAACATAAGTAGTTTTCTTCTACTTAGGGAGTTTTAGGCCTTTATGAGGGAATTATGTCTAATTTGAGACCTTACAGCTGAAATCTCAAGTTGGTAAGTCTGAGGAAGATCACCATTCAATCATTTATTCAACATCATTTCTTGAGCTCCAACTATGTAACAGACACTGTAGGAGATATTAGGGATACAAAGATGTGAATAATACACTGTACGCCATTCTTGTCATCAGACTGTTTGCAATTTAATGGGAGAGACATATTATCATATATTTACAATATATGGAAATCTGAGTCAATATATATGTACACATTTCCAGAAACCCAGGAATCCTCCTTGAGTCATCCTTCTTCCTTACCTCACATCCTTGCCCTTCAGTCAGTCACCAAGTAGGGTCCATTTATCTCCTAAATATCTCTCAGCCCCATTTATTTGTTTCCATTCTCCTTGCCTTCACCCTAGTCCAGTTGACTGTAATCTCTTACTACTTACCAGTCTCTTAATTGGTCTCCCCACATTTGCTTTCACCCCCTTCAACTGATTTGATAATTGGCCTCTCCAGTCTGCTCTTTCATCTTTTGACTCCCCAGTAGAATGAGCTTTTAAGAAATATAGAACTGATTATGTTATCTGCTTAAAATCCTTCTATGGCCTGTTTAAATTCTGGTGAGAACAAGCCAGCAGAAAGCATGAACTTAGCAATTTTGGAGAAAGGGGGAACATGAAGGCAGGGACAGGACCGTACCTGTTTTGTTCATTATTCTATCCCCAGTGCTTGGCACAGAGCCTGGCCCATAACAAGTGTTCAGTAAATATTTAGTAAATTTTTAAAAAGAGACACTTTTCATTTTTCACCACGAGTATGTATTTTATAGTTAAAAATTTTTTTAACTAAGTTTAAAAAGAAAGGGGCCGGCCCCATGGCTGAGTGGTTAAGTTCGCGTGCTCTGCTTTGGCGACCCAGGGTTTCATCGGTTCAGATCCTGGGTGCAGACATGGCACCACTCATCAGGCCACACTGAGGCGGCATCCCATATGCCACTACTAGAAGGACTCACAACTAAAATATACAACTGTGTACTGGGGGAATTTGGGGAGAAAAAGCAGGAAAAAAAAAATATTGGCAACATTTGTTAGCTAAGGTGACAATCTTTAAAAAAAGAAAAAGAAAAAAAAATCCTTGTTGCAAGTGAAGGATGATTAAAAATTTTTTAAAAATCAAAATATTATGTTGTTTTGCTTATTATGGAAAAGCAGAAAGAAACATCTGACTGGAAAGTGTGACCTGTAATCATTTAGCAAATATTTGTTGAACATCTAGCTGTTGTAAGCAAATATAAGGTTAGAACGAACCCTATGGTGTTTGATTAGAATTGGAGGTATCAATACAAAGTCATGATTTTATAGATATAGATATATAGATAAACACACAGATGTGTACATACATATACTTTTTAGATTTATCTGCTGAGAGGGCCCAAGGCAATGACACCACTAAACCAATGAGTATACTTAATGCTATCTCCAGTAAAGGGAACCAAGGCTCTTTGGAGAAATTGCTAATTCCAGACTAGGACAAGAAAAGCACATGAATCTGCAGTGCCAGGAAGTAGGATGTGTTCAAAAAATGATAGGTCTGTGTCAAAAGGATCTAGGAGTCAACTTGAAGGGACTCCACTAGCCAAATCAGGGACATTTTGAATAAGAAAATAAATCATAATAGTAATGAATTACAACCCATAGCATAAAATATGAGTCCATGAGTCTATACTGATAAAAAGTGAGTGAGTGAATCAGGGGAGAAGGAAAAACTCTTCCTAAAAGTAGCATTCCAGCTAATGTAGAAATGTTGATGAAAATAGCAAATCACCATTTGGAAACACCACAGGAATAATTGATGCAAGAATCATTAATGGATGCTAAAATTCATGTGTGACAGTATGTTGAGAAAGAGGATATTCACATAGAAAGTATCTTCCCAATGACATTTAAGTTAAAAGGGAAAATGGTAGCTTTGCAGTGGAGAAATCTAGCAGACACTACCTTAACCAAGTGATCAAAGTTAACATTACCACAATGGGACACATCGTGTTCCACATCATGTTCCTTCTGAAATGATGCACTGAGAAGGACACTATCGCTTTTGTGTTATTACTGTCAAAAATGTATGACCTGAATTTCACCAGGAAAAAACATCAGATAAACCAAAATTGAGGGACATTCTATCAAGTAATTGGCCAGTGCTCTTCAAAAGTGTCAAGGTCATAAAAGAGACTGAGGAATTGTCCCCTATTAAAAGAAACTGAGGAGACGTGACAACTAAAAGCAATGTGTGATCTGGATTAGATTCATAGAAGGGACGTTAGTGGGCGAAATGGTGAAATAAGATCTGTAAAATAGATAATAGTATTGAATCAATGTTAATTTCCTGATTTTGATAATTATACTCTGGTCATTTAAGATGTTAAAATTTGGAGAACGTGGGTGAAAAGTGTAGGGAATTCTTTTTTGTAACATTTTTGTGATTCTGAAACTATTCAAAATGAAAAGTTAAAAAAAAATTTTTTTTGAAAGATTTTATTTTTTATTTTTCCTTCTCCCTAAAGCCCCTCAGTACATAATTGTATATTTTAGTTGTGGGTCCTTCTAGTTGTGCCATGTGGTATGCCGCCTCAGCATGGCTTGATGAGTGGTGCTAGGTCTGTGCCCAGGATCCGAACTGGTGAAACCCCGGCTGCTGAAACGGAGTGCACAAACTTAACCACTTGGCCGTGGGGCCGGCCCCAAAAACCCACTTCTATTGGCTTTGTATTGCCCCTGCTTACTTTACCAGCTCCCTGTCCCTGCTCTGGCTTCCCAACTAAACCCTGAGCTCTAGCATGCTGGCTACTGGCTTCTTTAGTTCCTTGAATATACCATGCCTCCTCCTCTTCAGAGCCTGAAGGTAGGAAGAAGCATGGTGTTCTCTTTGCATGGAACATACTTCCTTTCAACTTTATTCTTTTGTTCTTTAAGGCTCAGCTTACTTTAGAAAACCCTCCCTGACCTGCTAATCCAGGTCCCAACATCATATAAGATTTCATAACATCTGGTACTTTTTCATAGCATTTTTATCACAACTGCCATGAAATTATTTATCATGGAATTGACTAAAGTCTCTCTCACTCACTAGAAATTAATGTTTATAAGAGATGGAAAGATTGAGTCTTCTTGCTCAATGTTGTTTCCCTAATGCCTTTCACAAGCTCTCAATGACTCTTTGAGGAATTAATGCAAGTCATGCAACGGAACATCCCCTTATTCCCTGTAACAACTTGGATGAAACTGGACACAAGAGACAGTTTGAGTTTGGAGATGAAGGTGGGGACCAGAATTGGTGGCAGTGACAGAAAAGGATAGATGGAGGAGTCTTATCACAGAACGAGCCATAGGACTTGGTAAAGGAGAAGAGAGTCAAAAATGACTCAGATTTAATCATCAGCTGCATAAAGGTACACAGTTGAAATGATACTAGAGTCACTGATTCAGCAGTATTTTTTTAAAGTATGTTCCTAAGTATTTGAACATGGTCTATAATTTTAATGAAAATACTAATTGGCGTGCTAATTCATTTTTTTCTTTTTTGAGGAAGATTAGCCCTGAGCTAACTACTGCCAGTCCTCCTCTGTTTTGCTGAGGAAGATTGGCCCTGAGCTAACATCCATGCCCATCTTCCTCTACTTTATATGTGGGATGCCTAGCACAGCATGGCTTTTACCAAGCGGTGCCATGTCCACACCCGGGATCTGAACCGGCGAACCCCGGGCTGCCGAAAAGTGGAACGTGAGAACTTAACTGCTGTGCCACTGGGCCGGCCCCCTGATTTTGTGTACTAAAAATACTATATACCCATGGTACAGTAGTTTGTGCCATAGTAAACATTAAACAATAAAAATAACTATATGAGAATACTTGAATATCCCTCTGTAGTGGATACTGTGATCCTCTCTTCAACTTACATCCTCTCCTAATGGCTAATGTACTCCTCCCTAAGCTGCTGGGAATTTAGCTCCTCATGGCAGGAAGCTTTTTTTTTTTTTTTTGCTGGGCATTTGCCTTAGGATTTGGGGAACTGCCTCTCTCTATGCTCCCAGGAGGCCACAGCCACTGGCTGGCTGACTTAAGATACAAAGAGCCAGCTTCCTTGCCTCATTCGAGGATAAGTCTCTGGACTGTCCCAACTCTAGAACTCATCACAGGATTGGCTGAGTACTCAATTGCAACCACTTTGGGGGGCAGTGTCTCCCTCTGACCCTTCTTGCGTTTCTCTTTTCATTGCAGGTGTGTTTGCCACTTGTGTCCTGCCCCCAAAAATTATTTGCATGCAAAATTTGGCCACAGAATCTGTCTCCAAGGAACCCAGCCTATGACACTCTCTAATCTCCCTATGCCCTAAAGGTCGCCATCATTGGAACCTCTTTGTGTGTGTGGCTGGGTTGTTTTTTGTTTTTCCCAAAACTTAAATAAATCTTTACAAGTATACAAAAAAAGTGCTCAAATTAAGTGTGCACCTTGGTGAATTTTCAAAAATCCTCAGTAGTATTTTTTTCAAAGAAAGAACCGGAAAATGAGTTTGGATAGTGTAAGAACCACGTGAGTTTACAACTTCCTCATGGTGAAAACTTTGAGGGGGAGGATGCTGCCAAGGGGCATTGGAAGTGTTTCAGATTTTAAAATGGCAAACGGTTATCTTTTGGTTTACTGAAGTGCGTTCTGAAATGAGAGGAACATTCTAAGTACACTTTATTATACATTTAGGTGAAAGGGAGAAAATAATGGGTATCAGGAACCAGATGAAAAACTGTAAATAGTTTTTTTTTTATAGACATTTTATTTTTTATTATTATTTTTTTTTGAGAAAGATTAGCCCTGAGGTAACTACTGCCAATCCTCCTCTTTTTGCTGAGGAAGACTGGCCCTGAGCTAACACCCACGCCCATCTTCCTCTACTTTATATGTGGGATGCCTAGCACAGCATGGCTTTTGCCAAGCGGTGCCATGTCTGCACCTGGGATCCGAACCTGCGAACCCCAGGCTGCCGAGAAGCGGAACTTGCGAACTTAACCACTGTGCCACCGGGCCGGCCCCAAAACTGTGAATTGTTTAACCAGGAAGAAAGAGGAAGAGATAAACTTTCTGAAAGTCAAATATCTATACATCAAACATGTCAAAACATTGCTAAAAATTCAACTAACCAAGATTTTCCTATGAATCAAACTTTTAATAGTCTTTATAGCTCAACCTAGCTCTTTATACTACTCTTTTGATTTTAAAGTAAAATTTTAAGAATCCTTCCATGATTTTGTTCATCAAAGATAAGCATAGCTTTCAGTGAGGGTGGTCAGTTCACTTTCTGTTCAGTTCTTTCTGTCTCTACCACCACCACCACCCTCATCCTCTTCTGCCTGGATGCTACTATAGCTGGCCTCCTAATCAACTCTCTCTGTTTCCCCCCTTACCCTCACCATGGTGTGTTCTTCACACAGAAACACACTGGTCTTTTTAGAGCATAAATCAGATCATGTCACTGCCTTGCTTAAAATTCTCCAGGGGATTCCCATCACAGTTAGAAAAAATCCAAAATCTTAACTTAGCCTCAAAGGCCCTACATGATCTGGTTCCTGCCTACCTTTCAGACTTCATCTTGTACCACTTTCCTCCTTGTTTACTTCCCCTCTAGCTACAATAGATTAGATGTTCCTCTAAAGCAGGGATCAGAAAACTAAGCCAGGTGCCAAATTTTGCCAGAAGTTTATTTTTATATTGCCAGAGAACTAAGATTGATTTTTACATTTTAAAGGATTGTAAAACAACTATAGCAACAAGAACAAAAACAAAGAAAAATATGCAACAAGAGACCTTATATAACTTGTAAAGCCTAAAATATTTACTATGCGGCTCTTTTACGGAAAAAGTTTGCCAACCTCTCCTCTAAAGGCTTATTCTTGCATTAGGATCTTGACATTATCTGTTCTTTCTGCATTCTCTACCACCAGGCTTCACATGGATGGGTCCTTTTAATTCATGTGTGAGCTTAATTCAGGGGTCACTTCGTCATTGAGGCCTTAATGACCATCTAGTCTAAATACTCTACCAGATTCTCTCAATCACATCACCCTTTGTTCTTTTTAGCGCTTATACTTGTCTGACATTTTCTTATTTACTTTTATTTTTTCAGCAACCTTCCCCCCAACCCCACACCATGCAGGAAGATCTTGTCTTATTTACTACTTTTGAGTATTCTTGATCTTGCATTTAGATGGAAGAGAGGAATAGTGGGTGTTGGGAACCTACTGCATAGTAGGTGCTCAGTAAAAGTGTTGAATGAGTAAATTTGCAGATTACTTCTGCATATGAAGTTTAGGTCTTCTGCTTTCTTTTTTGTTCTCTCTGGGACGACCCTAAAGTGCTAAGTGCAATGAAGAGCCACTTTAGAAAGAAGAGGCAAAACAATATCTCTCCCTAGATAGAAGAGATAGACCTCTCTTTTCTTTCTCCTCCCTCTCCCTGGGAGAGGCCATTGCTAGAAGAGTGAGATGTTTCAAACGGATGTCTCAAGGACTTATTTAAACAAAGAAAGAAAGAAAGAAAACCTTTCTTCCTTTCCTCTTTTTCTTTTGAGAGAGGAATTTTTCAGAATGATAAGACTAGTTGAGGTCTCATTCTCCAAGAGGTTTGAGGCTTTTGAGTGAAGACTTTGGGTGGAGGCGTCTGCTTGGGAGATGGATTTAAAACTCAGAGGAGCCAGGTGTGGGCTCAAAAAAGAAGCTGAAAATGATCTGAATAGGTCTTGTTCTAGGTGGTCAGGTATGGGGGAGAAAGATAAAGGCCCAACAACCATAAGTCCTGGATTTTTCTGTAGTTTAATCATTTTGGATTGTCGGACCACATGTTTTGACTTTTGATTTAGAGAAAACATGGTCACTAAAAGAAGAAGCAACGGGAAGAAGACTGATTGTAAAGAAAGTGTGGGCACTGATGTTAGTCCTCTGGGTTGTGCCTGGGTGTGGCAAGAGGTGAGGGATAAGAGTTAAGCTTTAGAGCTTGAGTTTTGGAGTCAAAAAAGACCTGAGTTTATTCACCCACTAGTTATGTCATCTTGGGCAAATTATTTAGCATTTTTAAGCTCTGGTTTCCTTATCTGAAAAATGAGAAGAATGATAGCTTCTATCTTTTCGGGTTATTATGGGGATTAACTGATAAGGCACATGAATTGCCTCTCTAGATGCCTACATAGGCAAGTGATCAGTTGGTATAAACATCATCATCGTCATCATCATCATCATCACCAGATGATGAAGAAATTCTCTCAATCCACAGGTTTTGAAACTAATAATTAAAAAGAAAATCTGTATCCTGTGGCAGTTTAAGGATATATCCCAGTGTATTCTGTTTCCATAAATAGGGAATAAAGGATAGGGAAAGAGGTGGGATAAGAAATGTCTGGATAGCAAGATCATTGTTGCTAGAAGCAGCATAGGCTTACCACTACTTATTTGACTCCTAATATTAAGTGGAAAGCAGACAAGGAAATCTCTACTTAAGTGTAGACCTTCCAGATAAATGCATCTGCATGTCAGTATTGGCTTTGGATTTCATACATTCACCTTGAGTGCTTTACAGTTTATTAAAAATGCCCTCATACACACTAATATAATTCTGATTATTTTGATAGGGCAGCTGTTATTATCATTTCTATTTTATTCTAGAGGAAACTAAGACTGAGAAATTGAGAACATGGGTTTTAGGGTCATGTTGCTGGTGTTTGAAGCCTGGCTTCTCCACTTCCCAATAATGTAGCCTAGGGTAAGTTACTTGAACTTCCAAGAACCTCAATGTCTTCATCTGTTAAATGGGGATAATGAAGGTACATTCCTCTTAGGATTGTGTGAAATTATTCATCATGTAAATAAAGTACGTGGCATGGCAAATAGTATGTGCTCAGTAAATATTTGTTATTGTTATCTCCCAGGGCCAGGCAGCTAATAAGTGGGTAGTGCTAGTATCTAAATTTAGATAATTGGATTTCATATCCCATATCCTTTCCACATACCACCTCCCATAATATTAATAATGTTGACTCCCTGCCGCTGTGATGCTGTCATGATCCATTAACATTTAGGGAGGTGGTCTAATTTGTTTTTCCAAAAGTGGTAGGAGATCTACCTAAAGTATCCCTCTTGATTCAGTTGGCACACACATCTGCTTCTCATCTTCCTCAATAAGAAAGCAGCTATGGCTTCAGGACAGAACTACACCAAAAAGCTCTTGATTTTGGTTCAGCTGGTTGGATCAAAGTGCTAAGAATACCAGTCTGCCACATGAGAAGACAGAGGTAGGCTACATTAAATTGAACCAATGGGAGACTTGTAGTGTAGTTGAAAAAGCATGCTGATTAGTGAGTTGGAAGACTTGAATTGTAATCTTGGATCCACCTCTTATCTTGTAACATCTCTGAGCCTGGGTTTTCCACATCTTTACCGATTTTTTATTTTTTCTAGCTTTATTGAGGTATAATTGACATCCACGTTGTTTTTTTTTTTCTGAAGATTGGTCCTGAACTAACATCTGTTACCAATCTTCCTCCTTTTTATTTTCTCCCAAAAGTCCCAGTATATAGTTGTATGTCCTAGTTGTAAGTCATTCTAGCTATTCTATGTGGAATGCTGCCGCAGCATGGCCTGATGAGCAGTATGTAGGTCAGCGCCCAGGATCCAAACCAACGAACCTCAGGCCACTGAAGTGGAGCACGTGCACTTAACCTCTCAGCTATGGGGCTGGCCCCTGACATCCACATTTTTTTTAAAATTTTTAAAAAAATTTTATTAAGATTATGATAGTTTACAACCTTGTGAAATTTCAGTTGTACATTATTGTTAGTCATGTTGTGGGTACACCACTTCACCCTTTGTGCCCTCCCCCCGCCCCTTTCCCCTGGTAACCACCGATCAGTTCTCCTTGTCTATAATGTTAACTTCCACCTATGAGTGGAGTCATACAGAGTTTGTCTTTCTCTGTCTGGCTTATTTCACTTAGCATAATACCCTCAAGGTCCATCCATATTGTTGTGAATGGGATGATTTTGTCCTTTTTTATGGCAGAGTAGTATTCCATTGTATATATATATATACCATATCTTCTTTATCCAATCATCAGTTGCTGGGCACTTAGGTTGGTTGCATGTCTTGGCTATTGTAAATAATGCTGCGATGAACATAGGGGTACATGGGGCTTTTGGAATTGCTGATTTCACTGACATCCGCATTTTTAAAGTGGGGATCCCAACAGTCATCCTCAGTGCTGTCACCTGTTCCTAACAGTCCCTTTCTGGAAATTCCATGGGGCATATGCAGCTCTACACTGATGTTCATGAGCTTAGTGAGCAGAGGATGTACTAGATTTCAGTTTCTGCTAGCCTCCTTGGCCAGCCTTCTGTTGCATAACACAATCTGCAGAAGCAAATGTGAGCGCCCTGTCTATCCACTGCACAAGGCTGTTAACATCAACTGAGATAGCAAAGGTGAAGGGGTTTGGTAAAGTCTAATGCCCTCTGTGAATGTAAGGCACTGATATTATACAAAGACTACTTGGTTTCGAAGGCTAGGCTCCAAGGGCTACCTGGATAGTCAGACTGACCATTGCCCTACCCTTTGTTCTGATGACCCCTGTGACTCATTAACTTGTACAGCACCTATTAATTACTGGCTGTTAAAGCAGAGGTTGTGGCAAAGAAAGATTTTCTCCATCACTTTCAGGCCTGGACCAGCCTTCTTCTCTAGATCCCTGAAGACTAAAATCAGTTCTTTTGATGATTCATCCTCTTGAAGACAATCATGCTGTTTTTAGAACACCCTGGAGTGGGACTGGGTCTTGCCCATAGATGGAATTTGGAATCCCTTGGTTAGAGCTTATCTCTGGTTTTCAGGCAAAGGTCGTCGTTATATAAAAGCTTTGTGTCAATGGGAGAAAGAAAAGTTGTTGAACCACAATTTGCCCCCTTTTCACACCTTTGAAGCCCAAGCTGTCTCCTGGACTGTATGGATCAAGTAGGAGGACCTGCTTGCATGAGTCACTAACCAAAAGACAGATTTAGAGTCAGACAAACCTGAAATTAGGTCCTAGTTCTGACACTTACTAGTTTTGTGACCTGAGGCAGATAAATCACTTTTCTGTTTCCATTTTGTCATCTGGAATTAGGGGCAATAACAGTATTTACCACATCAGTTTATTACATGGCTTAAATGAACTGATATGTGGAAGGCACTTAGCTTTGTATCCAGCACACAGTATGGGGCTCCATAAATGTTAGCTCTTATTACTAAGCTCCCTGTGAGATACTCTACCAGACTTTGAGGAAGAACAAAAGCATAAGTTGCAGTGACTTCCCCCAAGAGGCATAGAGTTCTTGTTGGGGAATTAACATAATTATACCAGAAAAGGTATATAGAAATGCAAAGCAATAAATATGTGGTACAGATAGATGCTATTGTTAGAAACTCGGTGTTGGAACTAACTTCTGAAGAAAAGTAGGATTAGTATAAGTGGAGAAGGTGAGGGCATTCCATATGGGATTGGTAACATCAGCAAGATTCAAGACCAGGAGTAGACCAAATTGCCTGGAGAAATGGAGATAATGCTATCTGGGAACAGAGGTTGGAATTAGAAGGGGAGAGCCCTAAACACTAGGTTAGGTGTTTGACTCTTGTCCCGTAGATAATGATGAGTGACACGTTGAAATTTGCATGTGAAAATTTCCAGCAGGCAGTTGGAAAGCTCTGGGGAAAGTGCTCAAAGCTAAACTTTGGGGATGGAAGTTGAAACTGGAAGCTGGTAATACTTCTAAGGCTAGCTCCTTGAGAGGTGCCTGTTGATTCCAATTTAGTGAGGGCAACTTTTTTTTTTTTTTAATAAAGATCTTTTCTTTTTTTTTGTTTTTAAAGATTTTTTCTTTTTCCTTTTTTCTTTTCCCCAAAGCACCCAGGTGCATAGTTGTATATTCTTTGTTGTGGGTCCACCCAGTTGTGGCATGTGGGACGCTGCCTCAGCGTGGTTTGATGAGCAGTACCATGTTGGTGCCCAGGATTCGAACCAACGAAACACTGGGCCGCCTGCAGCGGAGCGCGTGAACTTAACCACTTGGCCACGGGGCCAGCCCCTAGTGAGGGCAACTTTTGAAGAGCATTTAAAGTGACATGGTGAAACTGTCAGGAGATTCGAAGAACAACTTAAACGATTAATTGGGTAGGGTTTGCTTCTCTGAAGTCTTCTGAAAGAAGACGTGGCCTTTCAGAATATATTTTTTAAGTGAAAATTTAAAATATAAAATGGCAGTGACTATAGGAGAAGAAATGACCCATATAAAGCTTAACTATATTTTCTGAAATCATTCTGCAAGTTTTGTAGTCTCCAGAGGGTTCTTGTAACTGAGTTACCATGATGAAAATAGGAAAATGAACAAGCTATAGATGATTAAAAGGAGGTATGCTGTATCAAAAATGGTTTGTAAAGGAGAGGACATTGTGGTGAGGGGACTCAATTTGTCATGGTATAGGACTAAAAATAGTGTGGGCTGCTTTTATTTATTTATTTATTTATTTATTTGAGGAAGATTAGCTCTGAGCTAACATCTGCCACCAGTCCTCCTCTTTTTGCTGAGGAAGGCTGGCCCTGAGCTAACATCCGTGCCCATCTTCCTCTGCTTTATATGTGGGACACCTACCACAGGATGGCTTGCCAAATGGTGCCATGTCTGTACCTGGGATCCAAACCGGCGAACCCTGGGCTGCTGAAGCAGAATGTCCACACTTAACCGCTGTGCCACTGGGTGAGCCCCTGCATTTTTTTTCAGAGTACAATGTTAGTTCCTCTATAAGTTCACAAATTTTTGAAGCATAAAACTTTTTGTGTAAAAATGTCTACTGAGCATTATTCACTCCCAAGATGAACATAGTTACATGAAATATATATGAATATTAGGGGTTTTTTTCTGTTTTAAAATTGAGATATAATTGACATAACATTATTTTAGTTTCAGGTGTACAACGTAATGATTTGATATTTGTATATATTGTGAAATGATCACCACAGTAAGTCTAGTTAACATCCATTGCAACACATAGTTGTAAATTTGTTTTCTTGTGATGAGAACTTTTAAGATCTACTCTGTTAGTAACTTTCAAATATACAAAACAGTATTATTAACTATAGTCACCATACTGTACATTACGTCCCCATGACTTGCCTATTTTATGACTGAAAGTTTGTACCTTTTAACCACCTTCATGAGTATTAGGTTTTAAAATAAAATTAATTACAATTGAAATCTAGAAACGTAGAGAATGTAGAAGAAGGTGTTCCTCTTTTTCTTTCAAATGGAATACACACATGTACACATATATATGTCATAATTTGAAATGGAATCTCCAGCTAATAAACATAAGTTGTAAATATATAAACAGCTTCTCTGTTTCATTGTCACATGAAGGTATGATAAAGAAGAATGAAACGGGCCAGCCCGTTGGCACAGCGGTTAAGTGTGCACGTTCTGCTTCGGTGACCCAGGGTGTGCTGATTGGGATCCTGGGTGCAGACATGGCACCACTTGGCAAGCCATGCTGTGGCAGACGTCCCACATATACACGTATAAAGTAGAGGAAGATGGGCACGGATGTTAGCTCAGGGCCAGTCTTCCTCAGCAAAAAGAGGAGGATTGCAGCAGATGTTAGCTCAGGGCTAATCTTCCTCAAAAAAAAAAAAAGAAGAACGAAACATTAAATACATTAGGATGCTGAAGGGGACTTAATCTTATTTTTCATATCAAAAGAATAGAGGTGTTTTTCTACATTAGATTATTATCAGAACAATAACTATATTATTCTTTGTTGTATGCACTATTCATACATTGTTTTCATATTAGAAGTTCATTTCTTGGGGAAGTATAAACTGCTGCAACCTTTCTTAAACTAGTTGTTAATATGTATCAAAAGCCTTAATGTTATGCCTTTCAACCAAGTAATTTTTTCTTTAGAAATACGGCTTAAGGAAACAATCAGTTTGGAAAATAGTGAAAACTTGGAAACAGATGTCCTGCAACAGGAGAAAGGGTAAATTAATTATGCCACATTTTAGTATGGGATATCTTCATTAAATATTAAGTATAGAGTCATTAAACATAGTGTTTTTGAAATACTTTTAATGGCAAAAGAATTTCTCTTCATCTAATGTTAAAGAAGTGCTCTTAGCCTCTATAAATTGAGGTAAAAGATACCTTGTTCTTTGATTTGGTTAATAAACTTTATCTCTATGTTTCAGGCCCAGTGCCTGGGCTACAAAGATAAATATAGTCTTGATCCTGGAGCTATGTGTAAACAGATAATTCCCCAAAGTATGAAGAGTATTGTAATGGAGAAATATTTGTGTTACAGAGGTATACAAAGGAGGGAATGGGCAATTTTGCTCACATGCTCATGGAAAGTTTCAAAGAGGTGACATTTGAACTGGTTCTAATGGGAAAGTAGCAGTAGGTTGTCAAGAGGTAGAAAGGTATTTCAGGCACAAGGAATATGTGCAGAGGCATTACAGCAGAAGAGCATGGTCCATCCAGGGACCTATAGCAGTTTGGTACAGCTAGGAAGAAGAGTAGAAGAAGAGTTAAGTTTATACTTTATCTTCTTGGCCAGGAAAATGTAAAGAGTTTTAGGAAGGGATATAACATGGTAAAACTGTGTGTGGACTTTTTTTTTGAGGAAGATTAGCCCTGAGCTAACATCTGCCACCAATCCTCCTCTGTTTGCTGAGGAAGATCAGCCCTGAGCTAACGTCCATGCCCATCTTCCTCTACTTTATATGTGGGACGCCTGCCACAGCATGGCTTGTCAAGCGGTGTGTAGGTCCACACCCGGGATCCGAACTGGGAAACCCCGGGCCACCGAAGTGGAACGTGTGAACTTAACTGCTGTGCCACCGGGCTGGCCCTAAAACTGTGTTTGAATGATTACTCAGGCTTTAGTACGGGGACCACACTTGGAAGAGTACTAGATGAGAGAGATTAGGGTATTACTGCCATAGTTTGAGTGAAGTATTATACTGGCTGTGAATGAAGAGGAGGGGATGTCAAGGAGAAATTTAGGAGGCAGAATTAACAAGTTTTAGTGACCAGTTAGACTTGTCCTTCAGTGAGAGAGAAGGGAAAGGACAAAATCATGTCTAGATTCCTCACTTGAGTGACTAGATGGATGGTGGTGCTGTTAAATATGGTAAAGATAAATAAACCAGCAATAAAGGCAGAAGCACATTTGTTGGAGAAGAAGTGCTGTAGCTTCCTTGGATAGAGAAGTTGTTAAACAGTGGTTTTGAGCTTAGCAAAAAGATTTGATCTGTAAACCTAGGTAGCAGTGAGCTCAGTTTCCTGGTTCATAACGTAACATTGCCCAAGGAGAGTGTACAAGTAGGAGAACGCTGGGGGAAGCTGCATACAGTGGTTAGGAGACTGAGAAGAACTTTAGAAGTGAAGGACCAGGAAAACAGTGTCTTCAAAGCAAATGGAATAGTGTTGTGTTAGTTTTCTACTGCTGTGTAACAAATTATATCAAGCTTAATGGCTTAAAACAACACATTTATTAACTTACAGTTCTGTAGGTCAGCATGACTGGGTTTTCTGTTCAGGGTGTCAAATCTTCTTTCAAGCTCATTCTTTTTTTTTTTTAAACAATTTTTTTTGAGGAAGATTCGCCCTGAGCTAACATCTGTTGCCAATCTTCCTCTTTTTGCTTGAGGAAGATTCACCCTGAGCTAACATCTGTTGCCAATCTTCCTCTATTTTGTATGTGGGTTGCAGCCATAGCATGGCCACAATGAATGGTGTAGGTCTGCGCCTGGGAACTGAACCCAGGCCGCTGAAGCGGCATGCGCTGGACTTAATCACTAGGCCACAGGGCCAGCCCCTCAAGCTCATTCTTGTTGTTGGTAGAATTGTAGTTTTAGGACTAAGGTTCCTGTTTTCCTTCTAGCCTGGAATCTTGGAAGGCCATCTTAGAATTCTGCTTGAGATGTCTTTTATGAAGTGTGAATGGCAAATAAAATAAGAATTGAAAAGTGTCAGTTGGTCATTGGTGTCCTTAGTAAGATCAGCAGCAAGAGCAATTTTAGCAGGATGGTAGGGGCAGAAGCTAGATGCAGTAAGTTTGGGAGTCAACTGGAAGTGAGAAAATAGAGTTAGGGATTTAGAGGTTTCTTTCAAACAGCCTGTCTGGAATGGGAAGGAGAAAGTTGGGAATAATTAACTAATGAACTAGGTCTCAAGGAAACAGAAAGAATGGGCTCTAGACTATAGAAGGATGGATTAATTGTGGACCTGTATGGGAATTCAGCTTCCTCTGAGGTGGGAGGAAAGGAAGTGTGGGTGGGAATAGAGATAAGTTTGTAAAGGGGGGCTTGGTGGTAGGTAGCTGAGAAATTGAGAATGTTACTGCCTAATATCCTCAGTGTTCTCTTAGAAATTAGAGACAAGGTCAATAAAAAAGCAGGTGAAGTTTTGGAATTGCTATTTTGTGGCTAGGAGGCCTTTCATAAAATTGCTGAATGAATAAATGAACTCAAGACTAATGGACAGAGAGGCAAGAAACATAAAGAACCCCAGGTGCTCTCCAGATTGCCCACTAAACCACATCTGACTCACCTGGCTCCCTTTCTGCTCCCTTTTTCCCCTCTTCTGTTCTCAAACTTAGTCTGATCTAGAATTGCTTAACAGGTCCTCACTCAGGAGATGTGGACTTCCTGCTTGTAAATTGCTTTAGGCTTTAACAATCTTAAAAACTTCCTAGGTTATCTAGCGGATATGTAATTTACCGTAGTTAACCAAAATTATTTTTACCCCCATAGGCTGTGAGGTTTTGAAGTTTTTGGCTATTTTCATCTTTGCATTTAGTGTCTCTAGCACAGGAGTGGCATATAGGCAGCCCCTAGTTTATTTCTTTAGCTTAGATGGTCCAGATTTAAGGCTCCCCTGCCTATTAGGCCAGATTATGCTTTTTTTTTCTTTTTTTACCCTACAGAAGATAGTTAACCTTTACAAATACATGTATATGTTATATAATTTTAATGGAAGTATTACCACAATGCAGAAAAGTGCATAAATCATGTGTCCAGTTTTCTGAATTTTCAAAGTAAACACATCTATGTAACAGTGTCCAGTTCAAGAAACAGAATATATCAGCAGCATCCCTGAAGCCCCCTTTTGTGTCCCCTACCAATCATTATTTCTCTGCAAAGGTATCCACTATGCTGACTTCTAACCACATAAATTAGCTCTATTAGAACTTTATATAAATGGAGTCATATAGTATGTCCCCTTCTGTGTTAGGCTTCTTTCACTCAGCGTTGTATTCATGCGGTTCATCTATGTCATTCTATAGAGTTGGAGTCTATTCGGTATCTTTGCCTTAAATATTCCATCATATGAATCCCAAATTTATTTATCCATTTTGCTGTGGATGGATGTTTGGGTTGTTTCCAGGTTTGGGCTATTAGGAATAATGCTGCTTTGAACATGTCTTTTGGTGAACATATGTTTGCATTTCTATTGGGTATATATCTAGCTACAGAATTGGTGAATGCTACGGTGTGTGAATGTTTGCTTTAATAGATATTGCTAAATAGTTTTGGCAATGTGGTTGTGTAGTTATACCAAATTATATCTCCACCAGCGGTGTTTGAGAATGAGTTGCTCCCACATCCTTGTTAATGCGTAGTATTGTCTCCCTTTTCCAATTTTAGCCATTCTGTTTTTTTTTTTATTGCAGTGACCTTGGTTTATAACATTATATAAATTTTGGGTGTACATTGTTATATATTTTGATTTCTGTGTAGATTACATCATATTTATCACCCAAAGACTAATTACAATCCATCACCACACACATGTGCCCAGTCCCCCCTTTTGCCCTCCCCCCTCACTCTCTGGTAAGCACCAATCCAATCTCTGTTTCTTTCTTTTTTTTTTAAAGATTTTAGTTTCCTTTTTTCTCCCCAAAGCGCCCCTGGTACATAGTTGTATATTTTTAGTTGTGGGTCCTTCTAGTTGTGGCATGTGGGATGCCGCCTCAGCATGGCTTGATGAGCAGTGCCATGTCTGTGCCCAGGATCCAAACCGGCAAAACCCTGGGCCACCGAAGTGGAGTGCGTGAACTTAACCACTTGGCCACCAGGCTGGCCCCAATCTCTGTTTCTGTGTGTTTATTTGTCATTGTTTTTATCTTCTACTTATGAGTGAGATCATATGGTATTTGACTTTCACCCTCTGACTTATTTCACTTAGCAGAATACCCTCAAGGTCCATCAGTGTTGTCACAAATGACCAGATTTCATAATTTCTTATGATTGGGTAGTATTCCATTGTGTATATATACCATATCTTCTTTATCCATTTGTCCCTTGATGGGCACATAGGTTGCTTCCAAGTCTTGGCTATTGTGAATAATGCTGCGATGAAAATGGGGGCCATTATGGTTTTATTTTGTGTTTCTTTGGTGATTAATGAGGTAGAGTACCTTTTCATATGCTTTTTGGCCATTTGAATATCTTTTGTTGATGTCTCTTGCTTGTATTTTTTTGGGATATCTACTGTTAGTAATTTGTAAGAGTCCTTTATATTTTCTGATTGAAAGTCTTTTGTTGAAAAATATATATATTGCATATTTCTCCCATTCTGTGAGTTTTCACTCTAGTTCTTTTAGTAAACAGATATCCTTAATTTAATTAGTTTATTAAATTTTTCCTTTTTGGTTATTGCTTTTGTGACTTGTTGAAGAAATTGTTGCCTACTCTAATGTCATGAAAATATTTTCCTATGTTCTTCTAAAGGCTTTACTATTTACCTTTTACATTTAGATCTACAATCTATCTGAATTGATTTTTGTGTATGGTGTGGCAAGGGTGAAGGTCTCTTTTTTGCCTTATGGATATTCAGTTGACTCCAATATCCTTTATTGAAAAGACCATCCTTTTACTACTGCAGTGTTACTGTTTTCATAAATCTGGTGACCATATATATGTGGATGTGTTTCTGGACTTTTTATTTTGTTCTGTTTGTCTATTTGCTTATCCTTGTGCCAATAATCACACAGTCTAATTACTATAGCTTCATGATAATCTTGATATCTGGTAGTGTAGGTCTTCTAGGTTTATTTAGTTTTTGCCACCTGGATTACCTTGGCATGCTTGGCCCTTTGCATATAAATATAATTTTAATCCAATAAATACTTATTTAATACCTATTTATTATGTGCTAGGCACAGTGATAGGCCAACCTGGTGTCTGGTGGTTAAGATTTGGAGCTGTTACCACTTTGGCCTGGGTTTGTCTCCTGGTCAGAGAACCATACCATCCATCTGTCAGTTGCCATACTGTGGCAGCTGTGTTTTGCTGTGATGCGGAAAGCTATGCCACCAGTATTTCAAATACCAGGAGGGTCACTTATGGTGGGCAGGTTTCAGCGGAGTTCCCAGACTAAGACAGACCAGGAAGAAGGACCTGGCCACCCACTTCCAAGAAAATTGGTCATGAAAACCCAGTAAATAGCAGTGGAGCGTTATCTGATATAGCTCCAGAAGATGAGAGTATGGTGCAATAAAACCAGACAGGTGGGCCGGCCCTGTGGCTGAGTGGTTAAGTTCGCATGATCCACTTTGGTGTCCCAGGGTTTCGCTAGTTCAGATCCTGGGCGCGAACATGGCACTGCTTGTCAGGCCACGTTGAGGTGGCATCCCACATGCCACAGCTAGAAGGACCCACAACTAAAATATACAACTATGTACTGGGGGGATTTGGGGAGAAAAAGCAGAAGAAAAAAAAAAAGAAGATTGGCAACAGTTGTTAGCTCAGGTGCCAATTTTTAAAAACCAGGCAGGGTTCTGCTCTGCTATACATGGGGTCTCTAGGAGTAGGAATCAACTCAATGACACTAACAACAAGGCACAGTAATAGATGTTGGGAATTTAGCTGTCAATAAGAAAGGGCTGGTTCTTTCGTTATAGTTGGGAAGGCCACTCACACAGAGTGAGATGAGAAGAGGGCCTAGGATAGAGCTCTGAGGAACTCAGTATTCAAAGTCAGTTAGCAAAGAAGAGAGAAGGAGAGAGCCAGTGAGCGCGCGCGTGTGTGTGTGCCCATAACCTCAAATATAAGAAAACCAGGAAAGGACAGCATGAAGGAAGCTCAGGGAAAAAGGTATATCTAGAAAGTGTGGTCAGTTATGTCAATGTTGCTTCAAGGTCAAGAAAGATAAAGACTGATGGAACATCCATTGGTCTTAGCTCTGAGTGGCTATTGTGAACTTTTAATGAAGCAGTTTCTGTGGAGGGCTGGGTGTGTGTCTTTATTAGATTGTAAATTCTTAGATGGGAACAATGTTCCCTGTTGAATTAGTGCTTCATGAATGTTATTTCATGACGATAATCAAATGATCTGCATACCGCTAAACATCATAACGGCCAAAATGGTTTTCGATTTTATACCACTCCTCTTCATATCCATTCTTGCAGCTGATGAAAAAGTAATTGCTCTTATAAATGGAGAATAATTTAATACTTACTCAAACCTTGGCTGTTTTAGAAAATCAAAAACTATACTTCATCCATTCATTCATTTATTCATTCATATATTTATTCATTCATTCAGCAAGCATATATGGAGCAACTACCAACTATCCAGGACTTACGAGCATTGTGCTAGACATATAAATAGGGAAGGAAGGGAGGGAAGGAAGCCTAGAAAGGTGTCTTTAGCCCATGAGTTAACTCTGCAATCTCTATTTTTACAGCCTTCCATGACTATTCAAAAGGAGCATTGGTTAACCTCTGTGACCTGAAGACACAATTTCAGAAAGTGCTTCCTTTCTGGTTAAATAAAGAACAAGATTTCAGTAGAGGTCTTTGTCCTTGTTGGGATCCTTTTATAATTTATTGTTTGCTTAGTATTTATTTACACCTTGATATTTATGTTTGAGTCATTTTCTTTTTAGATTTGAGTGCTCATTTTAGGAAAGGAAGAGCAGAGATTAGTTCATTTTCATATACAATAAAATCACATTAAGTGTGGGCAGTGCTAACTATTATCATTTATCAAGGGTCAGGGCCAAAATTTATTTTTCTTCGTTGTGCAAATTATTAGTAGACTTGGACTTTGGGTCAGGTGGATTAATAAATGCCCAAGTAAACCATTTTCAAGCACACCTGAACAACGTAAGAATTTCTACTTTACCATAAAATCTTGACGTATTAACTTAAAATAATTTTAAAATTCTATTTCTTAAGTCCTTGTTAGGATTTTATAAGGGAACTTTTTTTTTTTCACTTAATTGAAGTACTTGAAAATGTAGAAGTCTGGTAGCTTAGAGAAGTCTTCAGGAATAAGATTAACCTTGAGTTAATCCTTAAAGACTCTGGAATGCAAATGGTAAGCATACCACATTGGCAGAAGTGAAGCTTTCTTTAGCAGGGTAGAGAAAAAATGAGGAATATAAGCTAAGTTCACAGCAAGAATAAGACGACCATTTAGTTCTTTTAAGAAGAACTTTTGGCAGATTGGTTCAAAATGATTTTTTCCTCTTAAATTGTTTTGGTTTTTTCCTTAGAAATAACTAGAAACAAAGACTACTAACTGCTGCAAATTGGTAGGGTCTGGTAGTATTTTAGTTCCAATTGGTGAAGAAGGGAAATAGAAAATTAAGACAGTTTTAAATGGTGCTTAACATTTTTAGTTCCAAGTTCAATCAGCATAGTCATCAACTGACATTTACTCTGAACCCCTTGGGTGAATGGCAGTGAACCAAATCCCACAAGAAATAATATCTTCTGCCTACGTGAGCAAACTGGTAGTTGAACTATTGCTCTCAGAAGCTATAGATGATAATAGTTGATGTTAATATGTGGTGAGATTCCAGCCTTGGAGTCATGAAAGTTAAGATAGGAAAAATGTATACTGAAAAAAAATTTTTTTAATAGAAACTGTATCTACTTTCTGCCTTGGATAAAGAAGTCACTGTCCTATGGAGTGAAACACTAAACATGTCAAATTATTTTTTAATATTTCACCAAATATTATTCCAGCTCAAAAGAGTTGAATTTTATTTGATCACTGTATGAATAATGCAAGATAAACTTTCATTTTGACAAGTAAAATAAGGAGATGAGTTGATTCAGAGCATGTCAAGTAGAATCTTAAAATAAGTGATTTGTGCCTTCATTAAAAATTCAAATACAAAGAAATCTTTGTGGATAAGATGTCAAAAATTTGTAACTGAAATCTATTTTTACCTGACCTCCAAGGTTAATATTACATTTAACATTAAGGGTTTTTTTTCATTCTATAATACTAAAAATGTTTCTTTTAAGTATGGTCAGATATTAAGTACTTATCTTTCCCCAGTAGGCTCCTCTTCCCTTTTTAATTTTTCCCCACCCAAATCTCTTTCCCTTTGGTGGAGTTCTTATTGCTGGCAACCCAGTCATTACCATTCTAATACCATTTAAGGTAGCTCTGCTGGGTTTATTTATTTTGAGCCCTACAATCTGGCTTCCTAAAACAAGTTGACAAACCAGTTTATTTTTCCCCCTTTTCGCTTCAACACCTCGTGATTTAGATTGGTTAGGAAGATATAATGTAATCCGGGCACAAGCTCTTCCTCTTGGAATCAATATTTTCGAGGCTTCCTCCTTTCTTGGCTGAACGTGCTTAAGTCAGACAGAGTACCTTGTGAAGGACTTCAGCCCCCACAGTTCCCTGTGTGCGCATGCCCTCTCTTCTTACAGTTGTCAAAGTGCTTTTGCCAGAGCGGTCACATAATCAACCTGAAAGAAGAAAATAAATACTGTACACTTTTAAATTTTATCGATCCTTAAAAACTGGACACTCAAAGGTAACTGCTACTAAGAATTTGTTACTTGAGATTGGGTGATTGCATGTAAAGGAAAATCTATTGTGTGTGTGGTGGGGGGAGGGGAAGGAGGTATCTATTTCTCGGACTTGCTGTAAATAAGAAAAAAGAAAAAAACAACAAAAAAAACCCCACCCAAACAAATAAACTATATAAGCAGTTACTGAGAGACATTGCATGTTAACTTTGTAAATGTTATCTTAATCTATTGCTTATCTTTTGTTTCAAAGGGTCTTATTTATTAAAGATGGGTCTTGACCTTGACAGAGTGAATTTATGCAGAAAGTGAAATTTATATCTTTAAGGAGCATTGAGAAGAGAAATGGATGTTTCTTTTATGATAAATTTTTAAAAATTCAATTACAATATTAATTATAGCCTTTATAAAATATTCTGAGTCCAGCTTACTTTTTGGCTTTTTTGCCTTATACAGCATTAATTTTTCCACCAGGAGCATGTAGTTTAAACTGAAGGCATTAACAAAAAGCATTGATACAAGCATTGGAAAAGCTGAGTGACATTAAAATTATAATCAAATGCATATTTCAGCCATGATGATATGGCTATTGTAAAGACAACTCTAGCCCACTGGAAGCGACTCAAATTCCAGATTATAATGGTTTACTGCAGCACTGCTTTAACTGAGTGTGAAAATGTCTCTTTCTATGACCATTTCCTTTGACAGCATTAGAACTTTGTGCTGTTGTCAATCTAAGCTTCGCTTGCCTCTTTGTGTCATATTTTACAATACTGATCAAAGCCATTGTTTAGACCAAGGGAACTGAGGAACATAAAATCAATCTTAAGTAGATTTTATTGGTAGTAGCTGGCAATTTGTGATGTATATCATATTGGTGTTTTTTTTGTGGGGGGGTAAAGCAGGGAGGAGTAGGAAGGAGAGGAGGGTGGCTGTGAAGCATTTCCTTAAGCCCGCTATTTTGTCTATGTATGAAACTTTAAAGTGAAAGATTAACCATTTTAAAGATAGCCTTTAATAAAATAGTAGAACTACTTTTAATTCCATTTCTTGGTCTGACATATTTTGCATAATATTTAAGAGTGGTAGCATCTCTGTTATCCAATACATTTATTTTACAACAGTTATTATCATGAGGATGTCCAAAGTCAGAGCTTCTGTGTGTATCTGAATACTCTTTCACAAGTGTCCTGAGAAAGATGCTTCTCCAAGTATCTGAGTTAATTAACTGCATTAAACCTATTAATAACTTTGTTGCAATTATACCGAATCATCATCTAAAAATAATTATATGTTTGGTCATATGCTTTAACATTTCAAAATATTTGTTTTCAGGGTCTCAGCACTATAATATTCATATATTTAAAACAATATGTTCTAAGGGACAAGCTAACTCAGTGATAACTGTGTGTATGGAAATCTCCTGGTTTTGAGTGATTACTATTTTCATCCTTGAATGAGAAAATAGGCTATATGGCAGAGGTGAATATAGCCCTTCTATGCAAAATGGAAAATGCCATACACTCCTTATATGGCTAAATGAAGCAGTGATAGCAATGCACTATAATTACAATGTATGAGAATTTGGGACTTTGTACTATGCTATTTTTAACACTTTTGCTAGCATATGGTAATTCAGGGTCTTTAAACCATCTTTCACTGCTAATGCTAGTGATAAGAGAATAGATTCTAAATTTGCCGGAGTCTTGTGACCAAGGCAGCAGCAGGAGGATTCAAAAATGAAAATCTGGCAACCCCAGAATTATCTTGACTTTCTACTTAAATCTCAGAGGGATTTTTAAAAATCCACACCCCATCCCTTCTCACAGTCAGTGCCTGTCTGTCTGTCTCTCTCTTTCTGACCTCAAATCCAACCAGAACATTTCTCCACTCTGCAGAGAAATTCTCAGGCTCCTGTTGAGACCTGAACCACTGAGATGCCAAGAAATCTCTTGTGTGGCAGAATTGGAGACAAGAAAATTGGAGAATAAGCAGAAAAACTCTAATCCTTAGAGTAACAAGAAGCAAGCACTTCCAAACGTTTCCGTAGATTTTTACCTCTTTAAAAACGGTGGTTTTTTATGTCTCATAACAAAATGGAGTAGCTGCAGCTACTGGGAGGCCAGAGAATGATTGTGCAGCTGAGACCTCCTCCTAACAAATGCCAAGGATTTCCTCCCTCGTGGCTCGCTGCTGCTAAATGAAACAATTATCAACGCAAGAAGGCAGTTCGCTAATCAAGAGGGATAAGATTGCTGTTTCTTTAAAGTGCCTGCACAGGGAAGGGGGAAGAAAGGGTCGTGTTCGGTGTCTTTTTAACCTTGCTGAAGGACGCAGCAGTATTTATTGACGTATGCAAATAACTGGGGGAGGGTGGTGCTTGGGAAAAAACAGGAACCAGAATCAGTTTCTCATTGCAGGGTGAACGCTCTGAGTTCCGGTGAAGGGAAAAGAGACGTGGCGAAATTGCTGTCTTTCTGTCTTATAAGCACATCTCTCATTAATACAGAAAAGGAACCAAGACATCAGAAAGGGTGAAGACGCTCTCACAGTATTTTTAGAGACCTTGCGCGAGCCCCCCCACCCCAGCTCGACCTGTTCTTCTAAATGGGAGATTATGGATTTGCATTGCAATTGGCTAGGAGCGGAGGCACTGGATTTTCGCAAGTAAAACACCCGTCCGCTTCAGCGAGGGGCATTAACGATCACATTGACAATAACGCGTCTCTCTTTTTTCCCGTTTCAGCTGCGCAAACCATGCAGGATGATTTACTGATGGACAAAAGCAAAACCCAGCCCCAGTCCCAGCAGCAGCGGCAGCAGCAGCAGCAGCAGCAGCCCCAGCCCGAGCCCAGCGCAGCCGAAGCCCCGTCCACGCCCCTCTCTTCCGAGACCCCCAAGCCAGAGGACAGCAGCGCAGTGCCGGCCCTCAGCCCCGCCGCGGCCCCGCCGGCCCCCAACGGCCCCGACAAGATGCAGATGGAATCGCCGCTCCTGCCGGGCTTGAGTTTCCACCAGCCCCCTCAGCAGCCGCCGCCGCCGCAGGAACCCGCGGCGCCGGGCGCGTCACTGTCGCCGTCCTTCGGCAGCACCTGGTCCACGGGCACCACGAACGCGGTGGAGGACAGCTTCTTCCAGGGGATCACCCCAGTCAACGGGACCATGCTCTTCCAGAACTTCCCGCACCACGTCAACCCAGTGTTTGGAGGCACCTTCTCCCCGCAGATCGGCCTGGCGCAGACCCAGCACCACCAGCAGCCGCCGCCACCCGCGCCACAACCCGCGCAGCCTGCTCAGCCCCCGCAGGCACAGCCCCCGCAGCAGCGCCGGTCGCCCGCCAGTCCCAGCCAGGCGCCCTATGCTCAGAGGAGCGCCGCCGCGGCATACGGCCACCAGCCCATCATGACCAGCAAGCCGTCCTCGTCCTCGGCTGCAGCAGCCGCCGCGGCCGCAGCCGCAGCCTCGTCCGCCTCGTCCAGCTGGAACACGCATCAGAGTGTGAACGCCGCCTGGAGCGCGCCGTCCAACCCGTGGGGTGGCCTGCAGGCAGGTCGGGACCCTCGCCGGGCGGTCGGCGTGGGTGTGGGCGTGGGCGTCGGGGTACCTTCACCACTCAACCCCATCTCGCCGCTCAAAAAGCCCTTCTCCAGCAATGTGATCGCGCCGCCCAAGTTCCCCCGCGCGGCCCCACTCACCTCCAAGTCCTGGATGGAGGATAACGCTTTCCGGACCGATAATGGTAACAATCTGTTGCCATTTCAGGTAATGCTCCAGTGCACCTGCACACACCTTCCTTGTACCCCCCTTCGCTTTACCCCTTCTTCTCTTTTAATCGTGCGTTAATTTTGTTCTTTAAAAAAGTCAGTGATGTCCAGCTCCCCTGTCCCTTTCCAAAACCCTCAGTTCACTGGGGTATTCCACTACCGGGGAGAAGGGTCGGGGAACATTGTGACTGCTCAAGGAATCGTATTTATGCATCCTGACAAGATAGAAAAGGCCCTTTTTCTTTTAGTTTATTTTTTCCTTCATCGTGCTTGTGCCTATTATTTTGACCTTCTTTGACAAGTAAAGCTGCAAGTGTATGGCAAGGTGCCTGCATAGTCCCGGGATGAGTAGGCTGAGATTCCTGTCGTTTTAAGTAGCTACACATTTCTGGTTATGCAATCTCGGTCTCAGGGTGCCGCCTGAAAGGCGTCCACTCCCAAACCACCCTGGCCCTGCTCTTAAAGAGGTTAACAGCCCCTGAGTTGTGCTATTTCAGACAGTTGCATATGCTCAATTAAACTAATGTGAACACATGTGTTTATGTCTCGCTAAGGTGCTGGCATCATTAATAGCAATCAACATATTGCCCCTGCTGGGAAAATTATGAGTGTGAGATTCCAATAAACACCGGAACTCTATCAGGGACTGAGATGGAAGAGTGGAAATTCTAGGGGTAACCCTTCATATGTTATCTAGGAGAAGGACTTAGAAATTGTTTTTTTCTAGAGGAAAGAGACAATAGGACACGACCTTCAGAGCCATATTGCAATGGAGTCTATTTACTAGCTAGCACTGAAATATTTAAAGCTGCAGTGTCCTTCAATTGGGTTATTTAAGAAGACAATGCAGATCAATTACACCATTTGAAACCCTGCAAAATGAAAGTCTTGCAACTTTAATGAAAAATGAGCCTTGTGTCTTGGTGTTAAATGCCAATTAAAAACCCAGGAAGTGCCCCAGACAAAAAGGTTGAATGGAGTGTGCGTATTCTGTTCTTGCTTTCTGATCCAGCTCATGGCCACATCAGTTGGCAGTGTTCTGAACATCTTGATTTGCAAAGGGGTAGTGAGGGTGAGTGTTCACTGGGGGCTTTTGTTCTCAGGCAAACATTTATCCTTCACTTACGAATTGATTTGGCCATAAGCTTCTAGGCTCAGTTAAAAAAGAAAAGAAAGAGAGAGGAGGGCTTTGGATAAGACCCAATTTGGGTGGTCAAGAAAATGAAACAGAAATCCTTTGAGCATTGCTAGAAAACTGCAGAACCGACATTTGACAGAGGTAGTTTACAGCATCAGGTGCAATTGGAACCTTCGTTTTGTTGCTCTTTACAGTTCAGATGTGATGTTTGGGGTCGCTCCCATCTGTGAAGGAGGAGACAGGGTTATTGAGAAGAGTATGATTCTCTAGGCTAGAGCAACGATTTTTAACCTTGACAGTTAAAGGGGGCTCTTGAAACCCGTAAACTGTGTGCATGAAAGTTTTTGATGAGAGAAGATCTTACCAAATTTTCACAAGGGTCCTTCAGGAATGGAAGGTTTTAATATTAAGGTGTATTTCTCCCCATTACTCTAAAGTTTGTTTATTTTAATAAAATAAATAGACAGCGCAAAATGGAATTAGTTTGATAGGTAGAGAAAAGGAGGAATCCACTTTCTGGAATTTCTCTATGTGCTTTTTTTTGGAGGCAGTAAAACAGGGAGGCTGCAATTGGTAGGAGATCTCTTTTTCTAACAGTCTCTTTTTTTATTCTGACGCTCCCTACCCAAGTCCAGTCTTAGAGGATAACCTAAAATCTGATGGGGAGGTTTGGGGTTGGGGAGCTGATGGTGTAGACATTGTCTTTTTCTAGGAGTTGAATCTGAATACCTAGTTTTTGATTAATTATGTCTGGAAATGGGGACTGGGGAGAGATTAAATCCATAAGATTTTTCCAAAACTGATATTGACAAGGAGTGTGGGGATTGCCAGTTGTTTCTCACTGCACCATTTACTAGTGATGCTAATGAGAGCCAGACCAACTGGATTGAGTTGGGGCTCTTGTCTTTTCATCCCTGGTGGTACTACTGAGTAGGCAAAGATGGCCGAAAGATTTGTAGGAGGAGAGATCTGATTGAAAATTGAGGATTATGTATTTGACCTCAGGAAGAATTACGTGGACTTTATGTCTCGTTTCTTTTTCTTACTTAAAATGGAACTTCAGGGCTTTGAAGCAATGTTAGAACCAGAGTAGGAGTAACCTGGTTGTGTTTTAGCTTGGAGCGTTACCAGACTTAGGTTGCGTTGATAAATATATCAAGGATGTTTAAAAAACAAAACACCTTGAGTCTTGTGTGCAGAATTTTATGTTTGTGCATTTATTTAAACAATTTTTCCACAAAAGGGAGAAAAATAGCTTAAGTAGTTCTAATGACTTTAAAGAAATTTGTTTATTTTGACAAATAGGATTTTTTTCTTTAAATTGACGAGTTTATTTCCAAATCAGCTTAATTTTTTATTTCAAAGACTCTCTGAGCTAGAAGGGGCTTTCAACAGTGGTCTACTTTAATGTATCTTAATATATATATTTTTAAATCCAGGCCCCCCCCCACCCCTGCATCTCCCCAGTGCTGCTTCACTCTCTTTTGCCAACCAACACAATAGATTTTTTGAAGCTTTACTTCTGTGGTTTATATTGTAAAACCAATAACTGTATTTGAAGGTGGTTTTTCACACTACACATGTTTCCTTATCCCTTTTCCTCAATTCTCATAAAATTGATTGGTTTCCCTGGGTTGGGGTGGCTGCCTCCTTAGGTATTTCTTGTATCTAAAAGCTGCTTCATTTCTGTGAATAAGGAAACTGAGGTCCTGAGAGGTAGAGTGACATAACTTAGGTCCTAGAGCTTTGGCTAATTTTCTTCATGTGTGTCCTTTACTTCCCTGTAGTACTAGTATTGTCAGGTAGAGTTCATTTTAAGTCAGATTCTCTTTGGACTCCATTCAAAGGGACTTAGTTATGAAACTATCTAGTGAGTTCTCTATCTGGCTGATGCCTCTTAATGGTATACCTCCCACCAACAGAGCTCGAGAACAGTGAGGCACTCCACAGGGGAATTATGCATATGCATCATTCTATATTTATCTAAGATGGAAGCCTAGGTATGTAAACGGACTAGAGCAGAGATGTTTTCTCTATGTAGTAAATTTGGATTTAAATAGCATTGTTGTCCATAGAAATTTAGAAGGGACTTTTGAGAGCACCTACTGCACCGTTCTGCTCATTTTCCAGAGGAGGAAATCGAAGACCTAATATGTGAAATGGCTTGCCCAAGTTCAGGGGCATAGTTTCTGCTAGAAGCGGGCTTTGGAGGCATATTGCCCAGGTTCACATCTCAACTCTGCCAGTTAACTGGCTTCATAATCTTGAGCAAATTGTGTATACATGTTGACCCTCAATTTCTTCATCTGTGAAATGGGAATAATAATAATAATTTCTTGCTTCATATGAATTCAAATGAGAAACTGCCTGTAAAGTGCTTAGCACAGTGCTTGGCCCATAATAAAGTACTACATAAATGTTGAGTTATGATTTTTGTTATTGTAATGGTGACCAGAGGCTGTGTGTGATCTTATCAAGTATGGGTTACCAATTTTTTATACAGTGCAATCCGAATAACCCCAAACTTCTACGTAATGTCATTTAGTCTTTTTTCCTGTCTTAAGGTACCCTCTGGTTACTGTAACAATATGGTAATCCACCATTTATCTGTGGGGCAGGCTATGTGCTAAACACTTTGCATGTAGTTTCTCTCTGGAACTCCTTCGAGGTAGAGGACTATTATTATCCTCATTATACAGACAGAGAAATTGGGGATTAGTGCAGTTATATTATTTGCTCAAGATCACACAGCCAATAACTGACAAAGTTGGGATTTGAACCCAGGCAATCTGCCTCCAGAGCCAGTGAAGGCATATAATATCTTGGCTATAATACCTCTAGGACATCAGTTTAACAGTACAGTGTAGAAGCAGAAGACTGGCCTGAATCTCTACTTGACCTTACGCTATACCTTGGAAATTGTGTTTTAAAAAAATTTTGTATTGATAGAAATGGAGGAAGAAAAATATAGTGCCCATATGTATACTACCATTTAGATTTAACAGTAGTCAATATTTTTTCTATTTATTTACTTAATTTATATATTTTTGGAAAAAATTTCAAATTATGTTTTTCTTTTTGTCTACTTCTTTGCCTTTATCCCTTTCCTCTTTCCCTATCCCAAATGGAAAGTGATTGTATAGATTTTATATTTTCTGGCATAAGTCTAGTTAAATGTAATTTAGTGTTAATTTTGCTGGTGGGTTATCTATAACAGAGGAAGAAATTCCTTACATGAATTCATGGGAATATAAGTTATTTTTAAAAATAAATATGCCTTTTCATAATAAATTTTGAGGAAACATCAATACTTTTTAACCCATCTACACTGCTTAAAAAAAAAAATCGTTTTTAGGAAGTAAAATAAATCATCTAGTTACTGCTTGCTTTTGAATAAGGATAGTATGACCTAGATTTAAAACCCGAGACTCTTCTGTAGTTGGTTTCTTAACTACTGCTCTAACACGAAACCGCTGAAGGTCCACCCAACCTCATAGACTGTTTCAGAACCTGTTGTGGCATGGTTAATGTGAATGCCAGCAAAGCCACATTATCTGTATTCTATTTAAAAGAGGAATTGGCTAGGAAATATTAGGAGGTTTTCTGTGCTACTGAAAACATTAATCTAATAATATAAACCGTATATTTCAAAACTACATGTTGAAAAGTAGTCAGCTTTAAACTCTTCATGACCTTGCAATGAGTTGATACAAAAGTACACTTTCAGAAATGTAGTGTTTTAAAATATTCTCTGTGACACAATTTCCTACTTACATAGCTTTCTCTGTTGGTTGACCTATTTTGCTGTCTTTCAAGGGCTGCACAATGTGTAATGCTTGTCCATATGGAACTTGTTGTCGTTGCTTAGGTGGTTTTTGTAGTGTTTTGATCTGCAAGTATCAAAAGATTATGGCTTTGTTTGCTACAATATGAAAAGTTTGATTAAGCTGTGTGGATTTTACTGAGGAAAGAGATGGAGGCAAGCATAGAGTAGTGGACAGCCAATGAAGCTTGGAATGAGGAAGACACTGGTTGAAGACTCAACTCTGTCACTGGTGATTGGGGTCAGGTCATTTATCTAGTGATTCTTTTTCCCAGTCTGCAAAAATGGAGAGAGCAAGCCTATCTTCTGCCTTTGCTTTATGAGAAAATGTGTACAAAGTGTTTAGAAAATTAGATACTGTTATGGTTCTTAGATGCCTGCTTAACAACCAGTAATTATAGTCAGTTATAGTTTAATAGAGGAAATATTGTTGATTGTATAAGTAGTCCAGAGTTAAGCACTCTTTGATAGCATCTGGAAGTGGAGAGGGGCTAGAAAGATGTGTCTAGCAGGGATAGAAGAGTAAGGAAAGTCTCTTTGTATGTTATGGTGATTGCTTGTCCTAGAAAGCCAGTCATGGTAATCTGAGGGTTAGGGAGCATGGGCTTATGTCACAAGGATGGTGTACATTTGTAACTGCTTGCTTCTGCTTATGGCTGACTCACCAATGCAAGTATAAGAGTTTTCCTTGTTCTATGAACATTTTAATTGGTGGTGAGAGAAATACTTAAATTCTTAATTTCCTGACTGCTACAAGTGTTGATTTTGGTAGTTCTAGAGCTACAAAGGCTCTAATAGTTGAAGCTCGTTATTGCCACTTCCCTGAAGACCGTGCCTGGCTCTCTTAAGGGGCCAATGTGGTTGTCAGTGACAGAATTCAGTATAAAGCCCCAAATTTGGATGTTGAGAGTTGGAGAATATAGCCACAGCTTCAAAGGGGGTTTTCTGGGGAGATGGCTGTGCTTGCAGTAGTCACCAGCCTCACAAGGAATTTTCCACAGCTAGCCCTTAGACTTTGTAGATGGCTTGTTTTGTGGGCTTCTGCTTTGGTTCTATTACATTTAATTTTCATATCCTTTAGTGTTCTTTACAGGTGTGGGATATGTGAACTTCTTAATGTGAAACCATTCTAGTATTTGTATTTTGACTTAACTTGAAATAGAAAAGTAATAGTCAAAATAATACAATAAATTAGCATCTTGGAATCAAGTCTACTTTTCTCTACCCCAAAGCACTATTATATAATTCTCAGAAATAATAAATATATGATATGAATCCTTGTTGATAGACTTCAGAGGAGAGAAAAAAAAATGGGCATGAAACAGCCTTTATATCATTTGAAGTGATCATAGAATTAATGTACATGTGTGGAAGGAAACATTGTGTACTGACAGACAAATATCTTCATTCCTCAGGCATTCAAACCTATTTCAAGGTCAAGATCAAGTACAAGAGAAAAAAAGTAATTCCCTATCTTTAGTAACTCAGCGCAGCTAATTAAATGGTCAGTGCTACCAAATGAACCTGTGTCTGGAAGTTCATGAGCGCCTGACACTTAGTAGGTGCTCATTAAATGAATGAATAAACATTTAAACACAAGTTGCTATAGTTTTGTTCTTCCTTCAGTACAGTATATTAAACATTTTTGAGATAGTTTCTCCATTGTAGCATTTCCTTACAAAATGTCCGTAGAATATGGAGACATAGGTGAATGTACATAATGTCATAAAGGACGTCTTCAATTTCTAAAAATAGAAAATATCTGTGTTCCCAGACTTTATAGACATCCCATAGTTTCTGGGCTGTCACTCTGTATTTGTAGGTTTGGTATGCCAAATAAGCAGGGTTCTTGCTTTGACATAAAAGGTTTTGGCAATCAATAGATGAGAACACTAGCTTACATCCTATGAGCTAAATTTTTCTTTGCCTCTTCACTGTTAATTAGTTCATTCTTGTGGAGTTAATTTACCCTGTCATGGTGATCTGTTTTGTTCCTGACTTCCAAAATCAAGTTGTTAATGTTGCAGCTGATCAGAATGAGAGTCAGGATAATTCTGACAATAGCACTTAGAAATATTAAGGAGAAAATTCTTTCGTCTAAGAGGTTGACTAAGAGTGGTTTATAGTAGGCCTGTTCAGCTAGTGTTTGTTAGAGGAATGTGAGATTGGAAAGCAGAGATGTAAAGGGCAAAAGACTTTCTATCTTAAATATATGGTAGGGTTTGGGGACTGATTAGGGATTGAAATACTTCAGAGGAAGCATGTTAGTGATCTGACAATCTAACTCCCTACTCAAAGCCCAGAAGACCTAGTTCTTGGGTTTCAGATAAGCAGCAATTAAAAAGGACAAGAGGTAAACGTGCCCGGAAGCCCCTCTCTTTTGCAGTCTGCCATGGCAAATTTCCTTTCCTCTTTTGGACTAGAGAAATATAACCTAGCTATGCAAGAGATTAAAAGTAGTGAAGACCAGTGAAGTTTATGAGATTGTGGGGAAAGGCTGAGAGACAGTTTTTGGACTGTAAAACTGTTTTTATGTGTTTGCATTTGATTTTGTGGCTAGACTATTCAACTCTTTGCCACGTTCTTGTTTAAAGCAATGGTAATCAGCAGTAGAATGTGAGTTCAGATAAACAGTTAAGAAGGATAGCATAGGCAGTATTTTTGTTAACTACATATCCATTACAGAGTTCCCTGATCAAAGAGATGGGATTTACATTGTTAAGTTTCTTTTGGCATCTTCACTCGCAGTCATAATCCATGTACTCAAGCTTTTGGATGTTGTATTATTTTTGATGTTCTTCTCCAAATAGATCCAGCTGAAAAATACAGGGGACCCTGAATGTCAAGCACTGGCCTTACGCTTTTGATATAAATTATTGTATTTAGTCTTTACATGTTCTTGTGATTTAGGAATTATTATCCTAATTGAGACTCGGAGAATATTACCTGACTAGTAAGGTGACAGAGCAGGAATGGAAATTTAGGTCTTTTGACTCTATGTCCAGCTTTTCCATTCCACTACACCTGCTTCCTTCTTAGCTTGTCACTCATCATCTTTCAACATGCTTTTGATGTTGCAGTCTTTCCCCAGATCGTCCCTGATTCCCATGATCCCATATTGTCTTTATAGCATTTGTCACTCTTTGAAATGAGCTGGTTTATTGTGTTTTGTTTCTCTACGCTAGAATGTGGGCTGCGCAAGGGCAGGGACCTTTCCACCACAGTGTTCCCAGGGGTTGTGACACTACCTGGGATGTTTTAGGCACATGGTAAATATTTGTTGAATCTATTAATGATTTACATTTACAAGTGATTGATTAGGCATTTATTGGTCATTTGCATGTAGCCAGCAATGTAAGAGTAATTTCATTTTATAAACATTTAACTGGCCTCTACCAGAGGTCAGTCATTAGAGATTGAAGCTGAACCATATTCTGTCCTCAGACAGCTCCCTTACAAATGTGAATTAAAATATAGGATGATAAGTTTTGTAACAGTATGTGATATGCACAAAAAAGAGAATGTGTACTTGAATCAGAGGAAGGAATGATTAAATTTGTTGTCTGTGTAATTGGGAAGGCTCCAGGAAAGTCTTCACAGCTTAAAATATTTTCAAAGTTTTTATGATTTTGAGAGTAATACATATTCACTATTTAAAATTTGAAGGGGGAAAAATTGCCTGTAATTCTGTTACCCAGAGATAGCACTCTTAATCATTTGGTGCATTTTCTGCCAATTATCTTTTTTTTAGTGTGTATGTATAATGTATTTTATATAGTTGAGATAGTTCTGTGTAAACAATTTTATAGCCACTTTTTTAGCTTTTCAAACATTAAATTTATAAACATTTTTGTTGCATAATATTCCATCACAGGAATCCATTGTAATTTAACAAATTATTTCTATATTTGGAGGATTTAGGTTGTTTTCAGTATTTAATTATTAAATGTAATGTTGTCATGAATATCTTTGGGCATTTTAAAACTTTATTTAGAGCTGAAGGAGGAGGGTTCCATAGGCAGACCAGGGGATTTGGGAAGGGATTGCAACAAAGAAGATTTGTTTTAAGCAGAGGGAACAGCAGGTACACAGGTAAGGGCAACATGGTGTGCTGAGAGAGCGGAAGATTCAGGGTAGGGGTGAGGCAAATGAGAGATGGAGCTGGAGAAGTAGGTAGGGGCCACATCACAAAGGACATTCCAGCAGTCTGTGCCTTCAACTTTGTCCAATAGGGACTTTGCAGGATTTTTTTCTTTTTTTTGCGGAAGATTAGCCCTGAGCCAACATCTGTTGCCAATCCTCCTCTTTTTGCTGAGGAGGACGTGCTCATCTTCCTCTACTTCATATGTGGGCCACCTGCCACAGCATGGCTTGACAAGCGGTTGTAGGTTTGTGCCTGGGATCTGAACCGGCAAACCCCAGGCCACCAAAGCAGAACGTGCAAACTTAACCACTGCACCACCGGGCTGGCCCCGACATTGAAGGATTTTTAAGCTGAGAAAGATAGCCATTGTAAGGCTTTTAATTTGGTAAATGAAGTGATCACATCTTTGTTTCAGAAAGATTGTTCTGGGCATAGATTGTCAGGTACCAAACACAGGCAGGGAAACCAGGTAACATGTAAGGACCTAAAGTGATTGAGAAGAAGGGACAGACAGATTTGAGAAATAAATTAGGAGGCCGACTAGAAGGACTAGTGATTTTTGGATGTGGGGAATAAAGGAAAAGGAGGAATTTAGAATGATTCCCAGGTTTTGGTTTAGGCAGCTGGGGGAAAATGATCTAGAGGTGAAAATGCTTAATAGCGGCAGATTAGAATTTTCATGACTCATGAGCCAGGTGGATTTAGAGTAGAGGAACTTCAGAAAGAAGCTGTGTGTTGAGAATATTTGAGCAAGTGATCTGACATCTGTTATCCACCCATGGTTTTGTGTGCCTCTTAATGCATGGGAAGGAAAACCTTATTAAGATAGATTACTTCATGAACTACTTATTAGAACACTAAATCTGAGAGCAGAAATAATTACCATTCTAAATCAAGAGCTTTTTCTGATTCAAGCCTGATTTCTTTTTGATTGTACCCTGAGAATTAGAGTATGTGTTAGCTGATTAGTCATCTTGTTTATGGGTTACAGCCTGGTATTGCAAAGATCTATAAGGAATTACTAACCAGTCAATTATATGGGAGGATCACAGGCAACAAGAGAAATGAAACCTGGTATCCTTTATTACTTAAGTTGAATAAATTCACTTCAGAGGTCAGTGGATGTTATTAGCTTGTCTGAAATATCATTAATAGGGTCTTAGCAAAGTTGAGATTAGACCTTAGGAATTTAGTTCTGCTGTACTAATACAATGCTTAGTTTTTTAATGGGTGTAAACATGATGAAATGCTTTGAAGCTTAGATTCCGTAGAGCCACAGGGAGATGAGCTTTGTGGGAGGGTGGAGGGGAGAGGAGATGGGGACAGGGTATAAGAACCATTAGAATTGCATATTGCTTATTTATTTGTATTTCTAGTGAGAGAGGTGGGCTATAACATTTATTAAATTTCCAAAGGAGTCCCTAACTCAAAAATGGTTAAGAATCACAGATATAGAGTAAAAGCACTGCTACATAGCACCCAATAAACATTTAAAGGATTTTAAAAACTTAGGCATCTCATAAAATTTCTCTTTCTCCCTCTTCATAGCTGAGAGAAATTCTTCCTAACTTTGAGAACTTTCTAAATAAAAGAGACTCAACTCCTCTTTTATCTAACTCTTTCTAGAGCTTTCAAATTGCTTTTTATCATACAAATAATTTTTTGGCATTCATTTCATTGGTTTACATATATTAAATTAAATCACATAATGACAATAATACTAGCATTACAAAGGTTTGGAGACAAACCCACCATCTTTAGGTTAGCTTACAGCTCATCTAGGAGGACAGAAATTTATGGGCTTATTGGTCACAGGTATTGAGTGTACTATGGGCATTTTTCATTTTTATTTATTTATTTTTCTTCTTCTCCCAAAAGCCCCCAGTACATAGTTGTATATTCTAGTAGATCCTTCTGGCTCTGCTATGTGGGACACAGCCTCAGTATGGCTTGATGAGCAGTGTTACATCGGCACCCAGGATCTGAACTGGAGAAACTCTGGGCCATGGAAGCAGAGCGTGTGAACTTAACCACTTGGCCATGGGGCTGACCCCTTTGGGCATTTTTTATAGGAAGATGAAACTCATGGGTTAATCTGGAAAATCAGCTAAGCAAAGCTTCAGCTATAGTAGATGCTTGTGTTTGAATGAATAAATAAATGGACTAGAAAGTTTTGATTCAAGAGAGAGATGTTTCATTTCTGGTATAGGAGGTACAACTTCAGATGAATTGCTAATATACAAATGACCTTCTCTCCTTAGAGGAACATTTCCATTCTCCCATTCACTCCTTTATTGTTGCTATGACCTTAGAAGCCCTATTCCTACTATTGTAACCTAGAGAAGAGAGTAGAGAGTAGAGCTAGGGGAGTGAGTAGAAGTTGGGAGTTTGTGGGGTAGAAGAGCAGTTGTCAGTTAGATCTTGATGATAGACCTGCAACTCACTGAGAGAAATGCACCAGACTTTGTAGTTTTCTTTTTGAAACAATGTTGGCTACATGATGTAGGTTTTTCTGTTTAGTTTTGTAACCAATTATCTACTTATAGGCTAGTGTGGAAACCTAATCATCATCTGTTAGTACTTAGTTTCTGTTGGTAAAGAGTCATTTTAACAACAGAGCATTTTGGAATACAGTTTGTTTAAGATGTATAGCATCAAGGAGTGGTAAAAACAATTGACCAAACTTTTGCCATTTCTGAACTGTTTTTTAGCATCATGTTTTACATATACCTAAATTAAAATAGAAAGACCCTGTTTTGTTTGTTTGTTTGGAGAGGCGATGGTTTTTTTTTCAACATGACAGTTTAAGTTGAAGCTTTACCAGGCACCTCATTGCCAACGTGCTCATCAAAGGGCAAAAATTATCTAGAGTAAAAAAAGGACTTTATTTTTAAAATCTGTGTAATGACAGTATCAAAATAGTTGACTCTGGTTAAAAAATAGTTGGCCCTTAAGCTGCAAAAACACAATCTAAATACTTTGAACCATTTTATAATCCTGATGAAACATAATATTTTGCAATGTTTATCAAATTAAACTTTGTGTTGATTTTAAGCAGAATAAAGACAGACTAATTGTGCTAACGCTTCAGGCTGTTGCAAAGTAAAACTTTGGTGAACGGAAAATTTTAAACTCCGCTTTCAAAGGCTTTATAAATTTAGAAGATTTAGGGTTGGGTGGGGAGATTGATTTTATCATATTTTGACCTTGAATTCCTCAACATTCCAAAGACATAAGCTCATCTGAAGGTAGCAAAATTATTTACTTAACGTTTTAGAGCTTACTGGCTACTTCCTATGTATTCGCCAGTGTAGATGATTCTAATTGACTTATCAATTTTGGTGTGATCTAGTATATGAAATATTCCAGAGTAGCTGTTTTAAAGTTGGTGAATCATGCAGGTATAACACAAGATTTTCATTTTAAAATATAATGGGATATTTGATATTCTAATTTAGGCCTAGATTCTGTTAAATGTGAAATATAGAAAGAGACTTAAAGGAAATTACAGGTTAATGTCAAAAATGCAAGGCCTGGAGTGAGGAGGAAACGAAAAAAATCTCTTGATAGTGAATATATTCCTTCACACTAAGGGATATAATGGAGGATTGAAGCACACAGGGAGTTGGAGTGACACAGGGAGTTAGAGGGACATAAATAATAGAGAATGTATTGAATACTGAGACATGAAAGGACATTGAAAGACTGTGAAGAAGATTTCAACGGAGAGGACAAAGCTAGGTAAAAGGATGCTTCAGCTTTTGTTACACTAATTAAATATTCAAAAAGGCAGCCATTTTATACTATCCAGGAAGTTAAGCACTTGCCCATTTTATATTCCAGTTTTATACAAGCAAGCCATAGGCAAGTAAGCTGACCTCAGGGATTTATATGAAGTTTCTTCTAGGGAATGTCATAAGCAAGTTCAAACCCAATCTTTTAATCTCCTGTGACGTGATCATAATATTCATGATGCCCCTAAGGCACTTCATGTTTGTTCTAAACCATCAAAGAAAGATAGGCCCTGTGTTCAGCATAATTTGCATTGTGTATATTATTAATGATCTAGTCTGATGACTTCTCACAGTAGTCAGTATTGTAAAAAGACATGTTCTGTTTACCTGTGTTCTATAGAGACAGCTGCAGAAATCATCTATGCTGTGCAAAATTCTTATATACTCTTTTATATATTTTCCCTTCATATATAATAGAGCTATAGAAATTCACGTGTGCTATGCTGTTAACTGGAGTTTGCATGCAGTAAGCGTTTACAATGCACATGATATGTTCTTAGACTGGTGTTAGGTCTTATGGATGACGCAAATTATCGGAATCCTGTCCTTAGAAACTAACATACATGCAACAGAGCAGTATATGAAAGCAAGTACCAGCTTGTGTGATGTATTAGTTGCCAGGAATGGTTAAGGAGGGGCAAGAATAATTTAGCCTAGGGGCCGGCCCGGTCGCACACCGGTTAAGTTCGCACATTCCCCTTCTCAGCAACCCGGGGTTCGCCATTTTGGATCCCGGGTGCGGACATGGCACCGCTTGGCACACCATGCTGTGGTAGGCGTCCCACATAGAAAGTAGAGGAAGATGGGCACGGATGTTAGCTCAGGGCCAGTCTTCCTCAGCAAAAAGAGGAGGACTGGCAGTAGTTAGCTCAGAGCTAATCTTCCTGAAAAAAAAAAAAAAAAAAGAGAATAATTTAGCCTAGAATGGTTTAAAAAAAAGTGATAGAGAGGGTCCCTGTAGCTCAATTTTTTTTTTTTTTTAAAGATTTTATTTTTTCCCTTTTTCTCCCTAAAGCCCCCCGGTACATAGTTGTATATTCTTTGTTGTGGGTCCTTCTAGTTGTGGCATGTGGGACGCTGCCTCAGCGTGGTCTGATGAGCAGTGCCATGTCCGCGCCCAGGATTCGAACCAACGAAACACTGGGCCGCCTGCAGCGGAGCGCGCGAACTTAACCACTCGGCCACGGGGTCAGCCCCTCAATTTTGAAGAATAGATAGAATTTGGCTGGATAGAATGGGAATCCAAAATAAAGAAAAATGAGTGATAAGGGGGGGTTATTGAGCAGACCTTCTTGACTAGAGCAGGGGACTTTTAGGTCTTCATGAGAGATAGGGATGGATTGGTTGTCTCTTAGGATTAAAAAAACCCAATACATTTTTATTTACTAGATTCCACTTGGTTTTAAAAAGACTTTAAGATGTCATTGTACATACCACACTGCAAGAGGACATAGATTAGAAGTAGGTGAGAAAAATGAGATAAAGGTAAAATAAGAATAAGGATGCAAAATGGAGTCCAGAATTAGACTAATACTGATGATGCTTATCACCATAGTGACAGTCTTGAATGTCTGGCTTAGGAATGTGGATTCTCCTGCAGACCATAAAGATCAGAGCAGTGGCACAATAAAAATATGTTTAGAAAGACCAGGCAGATAGACTGAAGAAGTATATGTGCCTGCCGCAGCACAACCTGGGAGCAGGGAGGCTGGTGAGGAGGCATGATGGTTATCTTGGGTTTAGCACAAATCTAGGAAGATATGACTGTAAGAAACCTTACGAAGGAAAATATGTCAGGAGTGCTGACTGATGGAGTAGAGGATACAAAGGAGTGCAAGATGGTTCTGAGCTCTGTTATGCTGAAAACAGTATCTACTTTTAGGTAATTTTTTTTTCCATCTTTCTCTTTTCCTACATGGCTTTGCTCCAGCTAAAACTTGGTGACACTGTGTGTCCCACACCATTTTCCATGGAGGTCCCTATTCATTAAAAGGATTGAGGGAGAAGAGAAGATGGTCTTTCTCCTTTCTCTCTTTGGCACTCCAGTGCATCAAACTGCTGCCTTCTCTTTGAATCCTATTATTTGAAGCTCAGGAAGTCAAAACTGCTGTTGTCTATTCTCAAACTACTGATAAGGATATTTCCATTTCTTGAATTCCTGTCCCCACAATAGGTTGAGTGTTATGGTGCTAAGGGGCTATTCAAGTAAAAATAGGCAGCAAGCATGCAATTAAAAGTACGGAAGTAGAACTGATGTAAGGTCAGGCTCTGGGAGTGAATGAGAGCATCTCTTTATGCTATAGTGTTCCCTGTAACAACCTGTATTGCTCTTCCTCCATAGAATTCACAAAAGGGTCATCTTATCTTTATAATTTATGTTGGCTCATTATGGGAAATACACTTGCATGTAGGCTGGAGCACAGAGTCTGCGCTGGTAATTTTTTGCATTGAAACACATACTCATATCTCTCTCTTTTATATACATATGCATACACATATACATGCACCCTGTAGAGACTAAGAAGGAGACATATTGAGTAGACCATGTAATTGTGAAGTAGTAGTAATGATCTAAAAGTCAATATCTCTCTTTGATTTTGGAATACTCTTTTGTCAGTGGTCATCCTTAATCATGTTCTGTTAGTATGAACCTAATTTGATTTGAGCATTCATTGATGGTGGAGAGAGACTGAAGAAGCATACTGAAAATCAAAGTAAAGCTACCAAAATTGCAAAATTGATTGTGGGTCATATTGCTAAATCAAGTAAATGTGTTAATATTTAGATGCAACAACATTGGTTTTTGACATCAATGTATGGTTCCCAAGATGGGAAATTTTTTTTTTTTTAAAGATTTTATTTTTCCTTTTTCTCCCCAAAGCCCCCCGGTACATAGTTGTATATTCTTCGTTGTGGGTCCTTCTAGTTGTGGTATGTGGGACGCTGCCTCAGCGTGGTTTGACGAGCAGTGCCATGTCTGCGCCCAGGATTCGAACCAATGAAACACTGGGCTGCCTGCAGTGGAGCGCGCAAACTTAACCACTCGACCACGGGGCCAGCCCCAGGAAAAATTTTTATTCTGATGTTCTGTTGTTAGGTTGCCGTAGGATTTGGAGGGTATCTGATGTCTTTGTTTATTAAATCTTTTACTTACTGGCGTGCAGAACACAGAGAAAGTTGAAAGGAAATGGTTAAAATAAGTTTGGATGGGATAGGTGACTATTTTGGGTAAGTGAAAATGTTTGTGTGTTGCTTGAGATTAATATGTGTGCAATGGTAAAAAGTGAAAATTGAGTCATATGTATGGTTTTCTGTTTAGTGATTTGGGGATAAATTTAGCTTTTCATAAATACGGCCTATTTAAGTAGCTGTAATTCTGGAATTTAAATATAGCCATTGATTGGAATCATAATGGCAGGGTGCAGTTCACTCTGTACTGGGGAGACTTGGTGTTCTTCAGCTAGCTTGCCACATTCTAATCAGCTCTAGACTAGAGGGTTTACCTTGGTTGTTGGGATTTGAAAATGGTGTTCCACTGAGTCCTGAAACTGAAAGAAAAGTATAGAGATGGTCACATTTATATCTCCTGTAAAACTGCACCCATTTGTACTCTAAAGACGCAGTCAGGAGTTGAGTAGCAGATTAGGGAAATAATAAGGGTCTACAAAGTCTAAAAATTTAGATCATGTTTCTAGCCTGTTTATAGGACTCAGAAATGTCAGTGAAATTGATATTATACCTGTTGTTTCTAACTTAATGTTAAGTTTTCCTACTCTGTTGTAGCAGAAACCTTAATGCCCACGCGATTTACGCTTTTACTCTTCTGAAATAAGGTAGATTGCTACAAGTGTGGATTTTAATTTACATAATTTTAATCACTAGACAGAGCAACTTATATATTCTTTCTAACTGTTCCTGTTTGTTATGCATCCTCAACACAACTTATTGCATTTTCCAACTCTTTGTCGTTAACTTTGTCAGAGCCCAAACAAAGACCACTAGGGAAACCTGTTGATTGTACAAAACTGGGTTTCCTAAACTTGCTGAGCAAACATCACCTCGACAGTCTCAGGAGTGTCTTAGAGGGGGAGAAATTAGAGTTCTTAAATAAAGTTTTGGAAGCTGAGGTTAGTCATGGGGTGGTTTTAGAGCAGAAATTAGTAAGCAAAGTTTGGGCAGGGATTGGTTGAATTTGTAAACAGGTCTAGTTGCTGGAATAGTCAGTGGTCTTAACTTTGGAACATAGGAATTGAAACTGTTACCGTTAAATCTATTTGTATGTAGGAGCGCTGCCAAATAGAAATAGACTGCAAGGCACATAGGATAATTTAAAATTTTTTAGTAGCACATTTGAAAAGTAAAAAGAAATAGGTGAAATTGTATTTAACCTGCTGTATCCAAAATATTTCAACATGTGATCAATATAAAAATTATTGAGATGTTTTACATTGTTTTTTTCATACTAAATCTTTGAAATCCAGTGTGTATTTTACACATAGAAAAATCTCAATTCGTTCTAACAACATTTCACTTGCTCAATAGCCACATGTGGGTGGGTTGCCTTATTGGACAGTGCAGATATGTAGTCTTATCTTAGAAGAAATGGGTCTGAATGAGCTGATGTTTAAAACAATTTGATCTTAGGTAGTTTTTGTTCCATGTCATGATTTCACACAGTTTATCTGTACTAGAAGTCATAGTATAGTTTTATAACTTGTGGTTTCTGTTTCATTTCTCACTTTTATGCCAAAATCTGTGGTTTTCCATTAGCATTACAAAAATTATTGTAATTTACAAGGAGAATGTAAGAGTTTTCTTGTATGCTTGATAGACTGTCTACCAGACTGAGCCTCTGCTTCCAGTAGGTAGAATTTTCATCAGATTTTCTAAAGCTATAGAGTGTTTGAACAACGATAACAAATATTGCCTGGAAATGGCTAAATACGAATATTATACTGCCACTTTTTCTATTAATTTTATGTGGTGCTTTCTTTACAGTTGACAAAAGCATTTTGCGTATATCCTAATTTGTTTCACTAAAGATATTCCTTTATTATCTTTGAGTTTTTACGTTTATATTTTAAATGAAATTGTTTTTATATAGGATAGATGAGTTGTCAACAAAATTGTAAAATTATTCAAATGAAACATTTTTAAAAACACAATGTATCTATTGAAATCTTGTTCATACCTGCAGTTTTTCCAAGTGACTACAGATTTTTCAATAGTTTATGTATTGTTCCTTAAAGCGTGTGTTTGTGTGTGTTTGTGTGTGGGGGGGTGTGTGTGTGTGTATATGCATGTTTGTAATATTTTTCCTCCTTTCTTTTGGTCTCTGACAACTTTCCTATCTTCCATTATTTCAAAATAATTGCTGGAGATTTTTCATATGCCTTATGTATATTCAGTTCCACTTAGTTGAATGCAATTTATTTGCCACTTCCCTCTTTCACAATTATGGTTTGTAGCCTGTAAATCATGCCTGACTTTTACCTTGGTTCATTATTACTTCATGAAAACAGAATTGAGGTTCATTCTGAACCTCCGTACCATGACTGTCTTCACCTTCCCGTGTGATGGCAGAGAAGAACGGTATTTTGTTTACTTTTTTTATTTAACATTCTTTTCGTGCTTACTTTATGCTACATAGTGTACTAAGTGCTTTACAAATACTGTCTTCATAAGGTAGGTGTTACTGTTATCCACATTTTTCTTATGAGGAAACTGATTCACAGGGATGTAAATTAACTTGTCCAGTTCTATTGAAATTTCAGTGCTTATGATGTACTCTGACTTACGTATTTTACTTTTATCTAACTGCAGAGCAGCAGAGCGTTATAATTCTGCCTACCACTGGCCATCCCAGTGAAAAGATGATTATCTTGTGTATACAGTTGTACAAATAGTGAGTTCTGTCTGCTTTTTCCTTTTCATTTCTTCTTGGTTTTCTCACCTTTTTCCTTCCTCAAATTGTGTGTTGAAATTCCTCTTTTGAGTCTTTGCTTGTAGAATAGTCTCATTGAATGAGGATAATCACAACGCTGCCAGTCTACTTGCTTGTTTTTCCCGCTGCCTCTGGAAGGCGTAATATATTCTGGTTGATAGTAGAGTCCATGGAAAGAGTTTTATATATATATATATATATATATACACACACACACACATACATAAACATATATTTATGTTTATATATTTACATAAGTTTATATATATAATTTTTTTACATTGGTATTTCACTTTTTAGGCAATAAGTGTTTCCAAAACATTTTGGGAATAAAATTAAATTTTATAAATTGAATCAATTTAAGAAGTTTCAGATAGCTTCAAAAAAGCTTCAAATATGTAAACCTTAAAAGGAGGTCCTACTTCAATTACTTTTCAAAAGCAAATTATTACTTCAAGTTTTTGATTTAAGTAAACTTTCCTCAAAATAGAGTTTGACGCACAAATTGAAGTAAAATATTAAGGTTTTTTTCTTTTCTTTTTCTTTTTTTAAAGATTGGCACCTGAGCTAACAACTGTTGCCAATCTTCTTTTTTTTTTTTTTTCTACTTTTTCTTCCCAAGACCCCCAGTACATAGTTGTATATTTTAGTTGTGGGTCCTTCTAATTATGGCATGTGGGATGCTGCCTCAGCATAGCCTGATGAGTGGTGCCATATCTGCGCCCAGGATCCGAACCAGCGAAACCCTGGGCTGCTGAAGTGGAGCGAGTGAACTTAACCACTCAGCCACAGGCCGGCCCCAAGGGTTTTTTCTTTCTTTTTTTTTTTTTTTTTTTTTTTACCAGTCCTTTAATAGGTCTGGAAGAGTGACTTAAAATTATGGACTGAAAAAATGCTTTAGAATTATTCATGTTTTTGCTTTCCCTTCTTCCTGTGGAATTCAGCTTAATAAATAAGAAAACAATAATATAAGAGGGTACATATCTCTTTCACATACACACCCCACACCAAGATGACTAGAAAATAATGGTTAGATAATAAACAGAGATGAGAATTTTTAACTGGGAATGGTTCTCAACCTAGAGGCAGAAGAGCACAATAGTTTTAAGACTCTGAATTGCCTGGGTTTGACTCCTGTCTCAGATACTTTCTGTGTGATGTCTTTGTGCCTCAGTTTTCTCATTTGTAAAATGGGATAATAATAGTATTTACCTCAATAAGCTTTTGTGAAGAAGAAATGAGATAAAACATGTAAAGTGCTTAAAACAGCACTGGGCATAAAGCCAATATTGACCAGTTTTGCTCTTATTTAATTCCAAGAGTTTTTCATAGCTCTATTGTTGGTTTAACAAGAGGAGAAAGGTTCTGGGAAAAGTTGAAGTGGGATAGGGCATGCTAAGTAAGGCTCAAAAGAACTCCTTAATGAGGTTCAGATGAGCAAAGATGTCTGTAAAAATGCTTTATGAGATGTAAAGTACTCTATAAATAAACTATTATTGGAAGACGTTAGATTATTTGTAGCCTAGTATGCTGGAGAGTGCATATTTGCAGATCAGGCTCAACAGATAGTGTTAATATTCCCCTCCAGATCTCCAAAGTTGAATACCAGGGAAAAGATTTAAGATCATACCAAAAATGTCTTTAAAATAAAGTCGGATTCTTTCGTGGTAGACATTATTCTGAAATTGTACATATTCACACACAAATTAACCTGATGCTGTCCTGGAGAAAGGGTTTGCTAAACTACATCCTTAATAGTATTTGCAAACAAGTCTTATCTATTTATAGCCTATACTCTATATATCCTTTGAGGAATCTCTTCTTGGGTCCTTCCAAATTTCTGAGGAAGCTGGGACCAGGCGTCTGTGCCTCTGGCCTTCCTTTTTTGGAAGCTTTCTGATCTCTCTGTCATTTGTGCTCCCATAATTTCAAGCACATAGCTCTGTTATTACATTTACCTCATTATATAGTAATTATCTGTAAACTAGACAGCTGGCTTCTTGTGGACAGAGAATATGCTTGGACAAAGTCTATGCCTCGCTTAACTTTTTAATCTTTAATGCCTGGCATATTAAACTTCCCAATAAATATATGTGAAATACGTGAAAAAAAAAAAAGTAAAACAGCCCTTAGCACACTTGGCAAAATTTTGTTAGCACTAACATTTGAAAGTAATAAAGAAAGCTGTTCTTCTAAAACATATTCTGTTCTTTAGACATTTTGGAAATTCTGACTCAACTTTTCTTAATCTAAATTATTGCATTTTACTTTATGATCTCTAAAGTACCTTAAGGTAACATTACTAAAATGATACAGGCTTCATTTTAAAGTACAGTTTTTAAACTTCCAAATACCAAATATTTTAATGAATATAGATGCTTTGCATTTTAGATGCTTTAACATGTTCATCTTAAATGTAGTTACATGTGTTGGAAGGTTAGGTTAAGGACATAATGTTCTTTTCTTTCTGGAATGCTTACATAAATAATTTGTATATGGTTAGCTTTCTTCAGGGACACTTGATTTGTATTAAGAACTGAATTTAATATTTATTTTCCTCATCTAAAAATAGAGATTTTAATATCTACCTCATAGGACAGTTTTGAAGATTAAATGAAATAATCCAGGTAAAGTCCTCAGCACAGGGTCTGGCACATATTAATCTTCTGTTATATCGTAGCTATGACTTGATCAGTTCTACAAGACTTGTTATGAAAAACAATGTACACATCCATTTCCCTCCCCCCAGAGGTAGATTGGTAGCTATTTTTATAAACCAGCGTCATCTTATGGTCAGAGATGGGCTGGGCATAAAAGGGGTTAGGGGGTAAGCCTGCTCAAATTCAAAAATAATAAAGCTTTAAAAATGGTTAAGACAGTTTGGTCTTTTGACCATACTATCCTATTATATTTGTTTGATTACTTTATTTTTATTATTGGTCTCATCTGGAATCAGAGTTGTGCAATAAACTTGAGATGCAGGGGTTCTTTTTGGTTTGTTTTTTTGTTTGTTTTCTCTTCTTCCATTAGAAGAGAAGAATTCAGAAACTGAGAAAAAATAATGTACTTCTCTTCCTGTGGTCCCAGTCCGTCAGCTTGAAGTGAATTCTCTTGGTACTTACCAGGTTCCCTGCTTAAAAATAAATACATGTGCACCTTGGTGACCTCTCCAGTGGTGGTGGTGCCAGAGAGTGACAGTGAACTATAGACAGAACTATAGTCCATAGCTCTTAATCTGTGTATACACTGGGCATCTGTTGGGTTCTGAAAGGGGGTAGAACCCTAGACATCTGCTAGCCCAAATTGGCACAGTTATTTCTTTATTGCTTTCTTCTCCGTAGGGCTATTTGCATAAAAGCAGCTGTGCTTTGCTGCTCAGTTTTTAAATACAAGGATCATGGAGGATAACAGGGGGCCACAGCAGAAGCGTTCACGTCGCGGCCCCTGTCAGATTCTGGTGAATCTGCGAATTCTGCTGTGTATCTCCTTGCTTAACCATTCAAGTCAAACAACAATTGAAATGAACAGCAGCAGGGCAGACTTTGGTTTTTATGGATATAGTATCTTTTATGGTCTAGTATTGCTTCTAGCCAGATACTGGAGCACATCATTCTTAAAATGTGCCCTGGTTATAAATGGGACGGGCTGGGTCTCTGAAGGACACAGTGCATTAGTATAAGACAGGAATCTCTGAGATAGAAAAACTCATCAGAAATAATGGAAGACATGAGAAGATGCTTCTTGTGGATAATGTGACTAATAACTCCTTGTAGGTCTCTGGAGGAGTGTTAAAGGCATCCTCAGAAATGTAATTGACAGGGGCCAGCCTGGTGGCGCAGCAGTTAAGTGCACACGTTCTGCTTTGGCGGCCTGGAGTTTGCTGGTTCGGATCCCAAGTTCAGACATAGCACCACTTGGCAAGCCATGCTGTGGTAGGCATCCCACACATAAAGTAGAGGAAGATGGGTATGGATGTTAGCTCAGGGTCACTCTTCCTCAGCAAAAAAAGAGGAGGATTGGTAGCAGATGTTAGCTCAGGGCTAATCTTCCTCAAAAGAAAAAAAAAGATTGAAATGTAATTGACACATATTATGACGATGGATAGCATTAGAGTTATGTTTTGAGCTTTACTACTGTCTTGTTTAGGTTTAATTACCTGAGTCCTTTAGTGACACCTGAATGGAACAGCTGGAGTCAAGACTTTGCATTTCTTCAGTCATAGCTGAAGTGTAGTGTCATAGTTCCTGTTAAAATCTTAGAAAAGCTTTTTTTTTTTTTAAAGATTTTATTTTTTTCCTTTTTCTCCCCAAAGCCCCCCGTTACATAGTTGTATATTCTTCGTTGTGGGTCCACCTAGTTGTGGCATGTGGGATGCTGCCTCAGCGTGGTTTGATGAGCAGTGCCATGTCCGTGCCCAGGATTCAAACCAACGAAACACTGGGCCGCCTGCAGTGGAGCGCGCGAACTTAACCACTCGGCCACGGGGCCAGCCTCAAAGCTTTTTTTTTTTAAAATAATAGCTTTATTGAGATATACCATGAAGTTTATTCACCCTTTTAAAGTATACAGTGCAGTGGCTTTTAATATATTTACAAAATTGTGTGTCAATCATTACTGCCTAATTCTAGAACATTTTCATCACTCCAAAAAGAAACCCTGTACCCATTAGCAGTCAATCTCCATTTGCCTCCTGACTGCCCCAGTCCTAGGCAGGGACCGATCTACTTTCTATCTCTATGGATAATTTGGACATTTCCAAAATAGCCTATTTCTGAACCTTTCATGTAATTGGAATTATACAACATATGATCCTTTGTGACTGGCTTCTTTCTCTTATTATAGTATTTTCAAGATTGATCCATTTATAGTACATACCAGTACTTTATTTCTTTTTTTTTAAAGAGTGGCACCTGAGCTAACAACTGTTGCCAATATTTTTTTTTTATTCTTCTCCCCAAAGTCCCCAGTACATAGTTGTAGATTCTAGTTGTGAGTGCCTCTGGTTGTGCTGTGTGGGACTCTGCCTCACCGTGGCCTGATGAGCAGTGCCATGTCTGTGCCAAGGATCCGAACTGGCGAAACCCTGGGCCGCTGAAGCAGAGCGCACAAACTTAACCACTCAGCCATGGGGCCAGCCCCTATTTCTTTTTATTGCTGAATAATATTCCATAATGTGGATATACCACAATTTGTTTATCCGTTCATCACTTGATGGGCATTTGGGTAGTTTCCAGTTTTGGGAAATTATGAATAAGCTTGTTTTATAAAATTGTTACAAACGTATTTGTATACAGGTTTTTCTATGGACATGTGTTTTTATTTATCTTGGGTAAATAAATACTTAGGAATGGGGTTGCTAGGTTGTATGGGTAGGTGTATGTATAAGTGTATAAACTCCCAAACTGTTTTTCCAAAGTGGCTGTACCATTTTGCATTCCCACTAGCAATTTATGAGATTTCTGGTTGTTCTGTGTCCTAGTCAGCATTTTGAAATTGTCAGGGGTTTCCTTTGTTTGTTTGTATTTTAGCCATTCTAATACATGTGTAGTTCTTTGTTAGTTTTAAATGAAACTCTTGCAATGTGAAACCATCAGAAGGACAATTTAAATGCAAAGCACTTATTCACTGAATGCCTATTATGTGTCACTGCTAGGTGATGGGAATATGGAGAAATAAGACACATCTCTGCTCCCATGGAACTTGCAGTTTATTGAGGATGACAGCCATGTAAAGAAATAATTACTCTAATACTGAGTTGGTGCTAATTACCTGGAGTTAAAATATGGGAGTGGTGAAGGAGAGTCCAGCTGTGCCTAGAGTGGTCAGTTTTGTGGAAGGATTTTGACATTTATAATCAGTAAAAAGAAAACAATATGAGGAACTACATGTTCTTTGCATAATGTTCTAAGATAGGCTTTGGTTGCAAAGGTCAAGCTCCCTTTACGTTATCATGCCTAATAAGCTGCTTGGGATAATATTCTGCTGGCTAACAACCTAGTGATTTGGGGCAACATTAACTAGTCACATATGCACGATGGCCAGGGAAAGGGACAACTTTAATTTTGTAGTGCCTTGAAGCTTGCTCTTTTGACCATTGTGTAGTTACTTCTTTCCCTTTCTGTATCCTTGCTAGATTTGGCTCAGACTTAGGTCTGACCTAGGTCTGGCTTTCTGCCTTTTACCTAGCAAACTGCTAAACTGTATAATCACTCTTTTTTTAAGTGCATATGTACTTAGCTCTGAAATGTTTACCACAGTCACAAGTGATAGCAATAGGCATTTGTAGTTTTTGTCTGGTTGATCTTTTCAACATTTGCCAGGCTAGATCTGGCCTCAATATGTAGGCCATTTCAGGTGAATAAGGTGATTCTAAGAGCCCTGTTTTCCTATGTTGGATAAAGGGGGCCTCTTATCTGACCTGTGTGGCAAACCAATGAGAAGGGCGGTGAAGGAAGATGGGGGATGGCAGGGAGCAGGAGGAGACTAGGTGAAAATTGCTGGGTTATGCTTCAAGTTGTCTTGATTATCTAATTTTTAAGCGTCCCTCAGAGCAGGTGAAACTGTCCTCTTCCTTTTTTTAAATGTCTTGAGAACCTTGGTTAGCTTGGTTTGGTGTTATACAGCAAGGGAAAATATAATCTGATAAAAAGGTTAAAGTAATTGCAATTAGTCATCCTCAAGAAGAATAAGACGAGGAAGTCATAATTTCTTTGTATACCCTAATCTTATTCCAGGCTATATTGAGGGTTCTTGAGAATTTCTTGCTTGGAGGACTGGGTTCAACAATAATTTTAAGAAATATTAAAATTCATAGCAGGGGGCCGGCCCCGTGGCCGAGTGGTTAAGTTCGTGTGCTCCACTTCGGCGGCCCAGGGTTTCACTGGTTTGGATCCTGGGCACAGACATGGCACCACTCGTCAGGCCACACTGAGGCGGCGTCCCACATGCCACAACCAGAAGGACCCACAACTAAAAATATACAACTGTGTACTGGGGGGCTTTGGGGAGAAAAAGGAAAAAAAATAATAAAATCTTAAAAAAAAAAATTCATAGCAGATGCTGATCTATTGTTTTTCTTTAAGGACAGAAAAGGAGAAAGGTTTCAACTTCATAAGGACTTTAGTTATGTAAAAGAGCATTTGCTTGCTATTGGGTGACTGAAGAAGAGTCTACAATCATGTTTTCCAGAGGGTTACAAATATGGTAGTCTCATTTGGGATGTTTAAAATTTACCGTTGACTGAAGGACTTGATACTTACTGAAGAGAAGATAAAAATCTGCATTTGAAAAGTTATTTTTTTCTCCTTCCCTCAGGCTAGTGACATACATTTTCCTTTATTTGGGAAAGGTTTTAATCTTAGGGCAAATGTCTGTCAAGTTGCTGAGTAATATAATGAAGTTCAGTTTCATATAGGAACCTCATGCTTTTGATAGGTTCTGACAAATAACAGCAGTAAGTGTTTAGAACTACAAATTCCTAAACTTCTGCTTTGTGATACATAGAAATTTTATACTACTATTCATCTAATTGTTTGCTGCTTTCATCTAATATTCATTATTAAGTGTCCTATTTGTTCTTTATGGTACTCTTAAGCACATTCTGTGCTTGAAATTATTACATTTTGAGCTTTTGGATGTACTGCCTCTTTGGTTTTCAGTCTGGGCTGGCAAGTTCCATGGATCCTTAAGTTTTGTTATTAGTGGTGTCCTTCATATAAATTGGGGGTCAGGAAACCATTGTGCCAAAGTAGGCCAAGCATGGAAGAGATGCAGTTAAAGAGCCGGAACAGACATTTTGAGAAAATTGGGGGATGGGAAAGAAACCTCAAAATCAGAAATTATTTTCTAGAATGTTCACTGGATTGATTACCTGATTTTTTTAACATAGTCACTGTGCATTTACTTTGTAGGAGGGGTATATATATATATGGTTGGGTGGGGAGAGGCAAAAGCATATATATTAAAAGGGACCTATCTCAGAAGCATAGTATTGGCCAAAGAAAGCAAGTTGCAGAATAGTATGCATACTTTTACACTTAGGGAAAAAAATAACATAAAACAGTATATATTTTCTATGGGTACATATATATGAATATGTTTTAAAATGTTTGAAAGAATACATGCCAAATATATATAGTGGTCTAAAAAGAGTACAAGAAGGCAGGATTGGAGACTTTTGCTTTTTCTGTAATACTCTTTTTGTGTGTATGTTTGAGAAGAGTAGGTTCATATATTAATTATGTAATTAAATATCCATTTAAAAATAGGAAAAGCATATTTGTTACCTTTAAACAGTGTTTGTAGTGTAGACAGGGAGCTGAGATAGTTTCAAATAATGTAAACTAACTAGAAAATAAGAACAGTAGGGTGGAAATTCAGAAATGGCTAGTTTTGTGAGTTAATCCTCTCTTATGTGTTGAATGCATTTAACTTTGAAATGTTTTATCTATACATACGTTGAAGCCATATGATAAATAGAAAAACTTTCCTTCGGGAATTCCTCTTGTTTTTCTATATTATTTCATGACCCCGTTTATCCTTTCCTAGCCCTTTCAAACATCTACCCACCTTTGATTTTTGATGTTGCCTGTGCCCCTTTCTTCCCAGACAAGCCCCTGTTGTTCATGGGATGCACAATAACTGACCAGTGTAGAAGCATTGGAATATTATGTCGTGGACTTGAAAGTCACAGACCTGTGTTCACATCCTGATTTCTGACCAGCTATGTGACAAGCAGTTACATAACTTTTATGAGCCTTTTAGTTTTCTCCTCTGTGAAATGAAGATAATGCCTACCCTGCAGGGTTGTGGTGAGGATTGAGACCATGGCTATAAAGCGTTTAGCCCAGTACCTGGCACATAGTAGGCACCATGATTAATTTTATAGTTTGGTTCCAGAGCTGCTTTTTTGTCAGATGCTTGGCCCCTTGCAGCCTTCTGCCTTGATCTCTAGGAGAAGAAATGTCTGGGGATAAACCAGAAAGAGTAGAAAAGGGTTCTGAATTTTTCTCCCAAGAAAAATGCAAGCGAATAGACAGGGATGGTAGAGGCAGGCCTGGGCTGTGCTGGAGCGTAGATCAAGCTACTTCTTGAGTTTAACTAGTTGTCAGTTGAAGAAGGGTAATTGACCAAGGGCAAATGAGGGTTAGGTTGCTTGAGTGGCAGGGTAGGGTCAAAGAGGCCTCTCTCTCTATGATTGTGTCAGGATTATGTTGAAGGGGGTGTTTGTGAAAAGGATTTAAGGCGGAAGGGGTAGGAGGAAGTTAGGGAGGCAGTGAGTGTCCTTAAGAGTATAGTCTGGTTTTGAGTGGGTTTTAGCCCTGGCTTTGCCGCTTACCAGCTCTGTAAACTTGGGCCAGTTACTTAATCTCTCTAAGATTTAATTGCTTAATTTATAAAATGGGGATAAAAGTTACCTACGTCATAGAGTTGTAGAGAATGTATTTAGCGTGCTTATAACAGTGCCAGGCACATATTAAATACTTGATAAATTTGTTAATATTAAGTCAAGCTAGGGGAAGAAAGAAAGCAGGGCTAATGAACTGTACAGTAGGAGTGGGCTGCCTCTATGTACAACTAACGGATAACATCTGTCATTGGTTATCTTCAGAGAAAAAGAGTCTATAATGGGATGCATTGTTTATAAATGTTCTAATACTTCCTGGTGTGTTTGCTTGTTAAAAACAAATAAAAAAAGATGTTTTCCTTATTTTCCCTATATCAGGAAACAAAACATGAAAAAAAGGCTTAAAAGGTTAGTTGTCACTCTTAACTTTTGTCGTTTAATGATAAACTGTGGTCTTGTTTTCTCAATGAGTAATTTCCATTGAATTTCACTGCAAATTTTTAAGTTTTTCTATCCTTTTTTCTATTTCTTGCAGGCTTTCTGGTTAATCAGTTATTTCAGCGACATTTACTATTTGTAAAACAAAAAGGATGAATAGTATGCAGCAAATATAAATTGATGAGGCATAGATAGAATTCATTTTAGTGAGAAAATAAGTTTCTCAGCACTGAAGTTTGTTCAGTTAAGAAGCTTGTGCAAATTGTGTTGTACATTTCACACCATATGTCTTCATCTGTTCACTGGTGAACCCTGTTAAGTTAGCATCCCTGAACCCCTAGGTTTTTAAATCTATGTTCCAGTTCTCTGAGGTGGCATCTCAGAAGTCTCTTTGTGTTCTCCCTAATATTCCAGTAGCCAGCACTGTGCAAATGCCTTGTTGTACATTTTTTCATTTAGTACTGAAAACAACTATAAAGAGGGAATTATTGTCACTCTCATTTTATAGATGAAGATAACCAAGGCCTAGGAATTTTTTCAGAGTGACATGATAGCAAGTGGCAGGAAACTCAGATGCTTGATTTCAAAATTTGTGCTTTTAAAAACCAGGCCACAAACTGCTTCTCTAACCCACAATCAATTGAAAGACTGCAAAGCTGACCAGGCTTGTTTATTTCCTGCTGCTATCCTTCTAGTCCCTTCCCTCATTTTGTTGTCCCTTTTCACTGATCAGATTCATGGATGTAAAGGCTTACCTTGAAGAATCATTCAATCTAGTGGCTCTCAAATCTAGCTAGTATAGGAATCACCTGGGACATTTATTCCTTTTTAAATTATGATTAAATTGGTTTTAGCTGGAGCCCAGGAACCTGCGTTTTAACCATTTTACATGTGATTTCGACAATCTGACACATTTGGGAACCACTTCGGATACATGAATACCCCTCCAAACATCCCCTCCAATTTTCCTGACAGGTAATCATCTAATATCTGATACTATTTTCTGACAGGAACTCACTACCTCCTTGCCAGGAAGGTCATTTCATCAGTAATTAGATGCAACACTTACATAGAGCTTTCATTTACTATCCCATATGGATTGGATCAACTTCTTTGGACAGATTTTTATACTCCCTAGGTACTGAGTTTGAGGTCAGATCCAGGCTTGAATCTTCTCTGAATCTCATCTTCCTCTTGTGTAAAATGAGTATGTTGTTATCTACCTTGAAGGATTATATTAAGAATTAAAAAATGAAAACAAATAAACTGTCTTGGCTGGAAAGATTCTTGAATGCCTTCAGACAGCCATTTCTTATAGTCCCTTCACCTTATCAGCCTGTTTTGAAACAATCCCACTTTGCAGGGCTCTAGTTGGAAGTATGGATATATATGATAGAAGGCTCCTAGACAATCATTCTGGGATTGTCAGTGCCCGAAGTAGGTTGTCATTTTACCTCCTCATCAGCACACTTTCCTACCCCTGGCTTTTTCTTTGGACAAAAATTACGATACCTCTTAGAGGAACAGATAAGCCTGCAGTTCTGGGAATTCAGTTTTACTCCTTAAGTAATTAGAGTTTCCACTGATAACGTGAACCCAAAGCAAAACAAATGATCTGCAGGAAGACCTTAAAGGTAAAAGATAAGACCTTGAATTAGATAGAGACCAAAATGGAGAACCAAAGAAAATATTCCATGTCTCTTTTTTTATCCAATAGTAGAGACAGATAACTGAGGAGTGTTATAAAGAAAAAAATGGGGTTGAAGTAGAAAGTAGGTGACAGCAGTAAACTTAAAAATGTTGACTACTTACTCTTTGGCAAACACAATGTGAGTAAAATAAATACTTGGGTAATTTCAATGTAATCCTCACAGGTAAGATCCCATTTTACCAATGAGGTTACTGAGGACATTGAGAATAACTAAGACAAGCCTCATACGTGGTCAATTGGCAGGTTCAGATTCCAGACACCTAGGACTTTATAGAATGTGATTTTTCAAAAAGGAAAAAAAATTACACACATACACAAATGGATGTTCTTTAAGAAATAGATGTGACTTACTTTCCATTATATTGTTTACATTCCTCTGTCAAAACACCTGTCATGCTCTTATTTTAATTGATTATGTCTCCCTCTCTCTACTAAATACTTGCAAACAGGGACTAGGTTATAACATTCATCTCTGAATCACCAGGGCCTAGTAGGGGAGTTGGCCCTTGACTCGTGCATTAAGGGCTTGTAGAAATGGAATTTCTCTTTGTGGCATTTGAAAACATCTGCCCCCTCCACACCTACTCTTCATCTCTGAGTTAAAAAAAAAAAAAAGTATAGGATTGTAAGGGATATTAGAAATAATCTCTCTCAATCCTCTCATTTGTATAAAGGGAGGCATTTCAGGCACAGATTGGAGAGGTGGATCATAATGTACCCAATTGACTAGTTGTTCTGGCATTCTTGCCTCCTGATTCTCAGTTCAGGGCTTTTAGGACCTGTGTGTGTACATACTGCATTTATTCATTCAATAACCCTCTGAGTTCCTCATTTATGCTCAGTGCTGAGGAAATGCCACCTTCCTTTCTGCTTCCCTGGATAGGTATACAGCCATGCTTGCCAGAAACCAGAAGAAAACTGCCCAAGAGTTAAGACTGAACCTAGAAAATTGTCACTGTAGCTGAGGTTTTTACCTGTTGTATCCCCTTTTGCTCATCTAGGCAGTCATTTTGTTAGTTCTCTTGTTCACAGGAGAGGATAAGTGATTATTTGCAAGGTTGGATATGCTGTTTAAGAGTCTGAAAATAATGTCTCATTGCTGTAGTTTGATTTGATGTGGTTGAATGGTTGTCTTGCTTTTCTTAAACAAAAGCAAACTAAATCTGTCCTACAGTATTAAGTTAGGCCATAAGCTGCCTTTCCTTTTAGGCTCACACTACTAAAAATAATTTTTAGGTGATGGTCTCCCATGGGCTTGAGTGAAATGTGGTGGAACAGTTATTTTGTTCTTCACTTAGTTTGCATTAGCTCTCTAATTTCAAAGTGTTTTTGAATCTAATATCATGAAAACACTACCTTGGGTTAAAGTTTTTTCAGGTGAGTACCTTTCAAAAGGTAATTTTAGTACTTTGGACACGTTTTAATTTTTATAAAGTGTATCTAATGTATGGAACTTATTGGCAGTAAACATGAAAGATACCCAATAAAGTTACATTGAAACTACAGTCATCTTTTTATTTTTCAGGAAAGTGATTCTCTTCTTAGACTGAGTGTTCTTAATCATGGTCTTCCTCCAGAAAAAAACCTCTCTGTTCATTTGACAGTGGAGGCAGGGGGTGTAGGGCTGAGGGCAAAGCCAATTCTCTTGACTCTTCCTTTTGAATTTACTTCATTTAGTTCATTTGAGAGAAAGTCAGTCTGGAGTAGTGGGACGTATACATTAAAGTACATTAAGGAAAAGGATGCAATTTCATTAATTATGGGAACTTGTGTTAAACTTAATGTTGCCAAGTCATTATTCTTAATGAAAATAATGACTGTGTTGTTAGAACTATCTGGAACTTTGATTCATGTCATCAATCCATGGCAAGAAGCAAAGGATATGGTATTAATTTTGTGAAGTAATTTTATGTATTGTCTTGTTCTCTGTTTTCATTTGTAGGACCGGAGTAGGCCCTATGACACTTTTAACTTGCACTCGTTGGAGAACTCCTTAATGGATATGATAAGGACTGATCATGAGCCTCTGAAAGGTAAACACTACCCTCCCAGTGGCCCACCAATGAGTTTCGCTGATATAATGTGGAGGAATCATTTTGCAGGTTAGGAATATTCATATGTCCATTCCTTGCTTGGTGTTTTAAACAAAAATCAGCTTTTTAATAATTGTTATTTTCTTTTGTTTTGGTTTGTTTGTTTTTGTTTGCTTCTGTAAAGCATTGTGGAATGTATTTAAAGTTGTTTTTTTTTTTTTTTTTTTAACCTGGGTTCAGCTACCTACAATAATCAAGGTTGATTGCTTTAATCATAATGTCTGGCAGAAGCATGTGATGGGTAGCTGAGGTCATGGTTATAGCATGACCAGAAACCAGGTTTTCTTGGCTTTGTGCATTTGGAATCCTTAGCTGAACCTGGATAATTCATTTAAGTCCAAGCATGCTGCAAGGAAGTAAGAAATTTGGTAAGCCAGTTTCCAAAGACTGCTGCAGAAATCTTCATAGAAAAGTGTTCCATTTTATTAAAATATTATTACTTTCCTAGTAGAGGAAGTATCACTACACAGACTTAAGAGCCTCCAGTGATCCTTTGCAGTCTCTAAGGATAAAACACAAGGAAAATGTCTTAAAGTGTATAAACGTTTTGGGTTAAATATAAGGCAGAAAGTCCCAATGTCAGCAGTTTTAGGACTTCCTATTTTTAGAGCCCATGTAAATTCAGGATAGAGGCTGATGTTACATTCATAATTACAGATAGTTCTTTTTAATGGGTTATAGGACTTGTTAGGGTCCCTATGATATTTTAAAATAGTGTAGTGAAAATTTTCTGTGGAAAGATCCACTATACTTGGGTTTAGAGTCTAAATATCTGAAAACTGTGAAGCATTAGCCACAGGGATGCCCATCTTGTATGAACCCTTATGCCCTCCTGAGTTGTGAGGAATTTGATCCCCTCTGGTTCTCTCCAGGCTCTTATATAGGGTATGACTGACCGTGAACACCTGATAGTCATTTCCTCAAGCCACATCAGAAATTCATTTCATCATTTTCTTGTCACACTCATGATTTTCTGCTGCTTTCTTCAATTTCCAGTGAAAAGAAAGTAGTTAACAGGCTATGAAGAAGATAAAGGATTTTGAGAAAAGCTATATTTTAAGGCCTTCAGAAGTAGAAAAAAACCTCTCATTTATTCATTGTTATATTTAGTCACCGTTACCTCGTCTTTCTTAGAAGTGAGAGTGGTGTTAAAAAAAAAAACCAATGATTTTCACAGACTGTTTTGTGTTTTTAGTATCTTGGAAGGCTGCATTTATCTTCCTTCTCTACCACGAACAGCTATAAGCCTCTCTTAATTATTCTAAAATATTCAGCCCTTGTTCTCTATGCATACTGGTTTTATTGTGCTCTGTATTCTTTTCTTCTAGCAATGAAAGATTGTGAAAGGATCTTAGATTATAGTTTGTAAAATAATTTTCCGGAATTTTGTGAAGATTTAAGCAGGAAATATTTGTGCCCTTTTGAGACTAGCAATGGCAAAGTGTGAGGAGGGTACCTCGCTATGGGGTAATGTAAATACCTTATTCTATTTTTAGTGGCCCCTTTTTTTTTATTGGATGTCCAACTACCTCTGCAGAAATTTCTCCACTACACTTGCAAATGTGAAGTTTCATCTGTAAGAGCCTTCTGCACTGTACTTACAGATATAATGTATTCTAATAAGTTGGAAGGCACTTATTACGTACTTTTTTACAGCCTCAGTATGATTGCAACTTCTCAGTTCATCATACCACCCACATTGATTTCCTGTGAATGGACTATTTCCCATGGTCAATGACATCACCCTATCATTGTCCTCTGCTTAGGGTTAGGGTGTCCTCTGTTTCCTGCTTCTCTTTTCCAACTGGGAGACTTTTAGATCTGGTTTATGGTACCATGTGTTTGGTCCTTATGACTTCTAATAACATAATTATGATGCTAGCATTTTAAAGGAAAGATTTTAAGTAATTTTTGACTTTAAAAAGTGGAGAAAATTATAATAACAAAAAGATAACTAAAAAAAGAAAAGAAACATTGTGATGGTATATCCTTTATTGTTTTACCTCCCACATAATGAATATTATCTGTTTTTATCTGGTCTTTATAATTTATTAATAGGCCTTAACTTTAGACTTTTAGACTGCTTCCAGCATTTTTTTCGTAATAGGTAATGCTGCCACGGACAAGTTCTTGCACATAGCTTTTCCTTAAGGTAAATTCGTAGAGAGGTTCTCTGGGTTAAAAGATGTAAACAGCTAGGTGAATTGAGCTTTAATAGAAAGGTGATAGGCTAGGGGACTTACTGTGTGGCTTCTGTCTGAATCTGTCCAGAAGCACTTCCTTCTAGAACTCTATTGTATTTTTTCCTCCTGCCTTTAGTGTCCTCTTCTCCCACTTGAACATGGGAACACTATTTTGAGGGTCTCCAAACTCAGGTTACAGAGTCATTTGTTTTTTGTATGCTTGTGTGTCCCTCCCCCCCCCCCCCCCCCCCCCCCGCCCCGAGCTTGATTTTGTTCAAATACTACATAAAAAGATAAGGGAGTGAAAAAATCACCTGAGACTTACTACCTGGAGATAGCAAAGATTATTATTTTTATTAACATTCTTCCAGACGTTTTATATTCTCTGTACAGGAGATAAAATTTTAACTGAGCCTTTCTGACTTTGCAGTCATTCAAACCTGAGTTTGAATTCTGGCTCTGCCTCAAGTTGGCTATTGATCTAGATAAATTAGTTAGCCTCTTCAAAGCCTTAGTGTCCTCATTGTTAAAATAAAGCACCTACTTCATAGAGTGGGTGTGAAGGTCAGATAAACTCCCTGACACTTTTAGAACTGCTCAAATGTTATCTTTAATTTTCTTTGCTGGCAGTGGTAGTGGTGTGCCTACTGCCTGGCCTGGGTAATAAATTAAACCTTTATATCCCTACAATATTTACTTCCTTCCAGCTAGGCTGCAGCTAAATGTTGAAAGCTTTCAAATGCAAGTTGTCAAATTTTGTATTTGCCTTGGAGAAATAGTGACTATTGAAGGATAAACGTTTTATTATTATCAAAAACCACCTAAAGGAGAACGAAAACTAATCCTCCTAAGTTATGTTGGCTTTCTAAAATTGTATATCTGAATAATGTAAAGAAAGTATAATAAAATAGGATAGCACACTGATGAAAAATAAAGTACTTCATGATGTACTTAAAGTGAACTTGGTGAAAATGTGTTCACAGTGATATGACATCTTAGAAATGCAGTTAGTAAGAAATCCCTTTATTCAACTATTCTCTTGATTTGGAGAAAAAAAGGGTTAGTGGGAGGAATGACAGAATAAGAAGTTTAGGAAATAATAAGACTTCTATTTTAGTACAGAGCTTTGACAGTTTTTCCTATCACGTTTATTTATATTTGTACTAGGTCAGCCTTGAAGATGTTTGTAGGGAATTTTAAAAGGTCCCCTATCTCCTCCCCCATGATAAAAATGTCAAGTAATGTAGAGGAAAAGTTGAACTGAGCTTTCTTCACAGCACCCTGAGGACTGTCTTCTGTGTTATTGGTCAGATCACAGAACCCTCATTTAAATAAAAATTAGACTAATTTTTTTTTCCAGCTTCTTAAAGATCTCAAACTACATTCTTGGTTCTAACAATAACAATTTAATCATTACCTGTTGTCTCTTACCATATCTTATGCATTTCTTTTCCTATTGTTTGTTTGAGAGAATGCTTCTGAGAGATGAGGAGGGTTTTGAGAGGGGCAATGGACTAATGAAAACTGCCCCTTATTTCTTTTTTAAGTACAGAATTCCGTGGGTTGGTAGAGGTATGAGTTGAGGCCTGAGTGGGAGGATTTGTTCTCTGCCCTCTTTTCTAGTGGACTGAAGGGAAATCCAACTCTCATCATAACTATGAAGATTAAGAGGATTTCTGGCACTGGGAGAGGTGGGATAAGAGGTAGGGAAAAAGGTTCATCTCCATACCCTCTTTACAGCTGTCCTCCAAATTGCTACCAATAAGGAGGGTTCACCTAGCCACTGGGAATCCCCGTGAAAACCCAGGGTCCCTGGGTTTGACTAATCAACCCCTCCTTTAGGATTAATATTCAAAGGGTACAGAGTGACGAGAGAGCAGAATAATAGGGAAATACTAGCCACAGTGGATTGGGCAGTGTAGGTGACATTGTGAAGCAAGGATTGATCCCCTGGCTGGGGTAGCACAATATAGGAGACATCTTGGCAAAAAGCAGGAAGGAGTCACCCGTCTCTCATCCCATGCAGTCTCCCTCTTACGACAGAAGTTGGCTGACTCCTTGAGGGTTAATGCCTGATGAAACATTTTTATATATTTGAATTTTCTTTTCCTTTGCCATTCATGGAACTGAAATTTGAAAACTGAAAAGAGGCGATGTCAGTTGAGAACTAATATTGAAGAGTTTGCTTTTCAAATCTATACTGAATCTGGGGAAAAAATAGCTATCTTCTGATGATAGTACTGTAAAACATTTAAATTGACAGAAACTTGGAAGGAATCAATGCCACCCCTTTTGTGTTATAGAGGCATTTGTCTTTATTTATCACAATTTAAATTTAGTATTATAGAGCCTTTCACACAATTGGCCCCTTTTGTGGAATGTGGAGGTTCCTTTGTTTTAGAAAAAGTACACCTTCATTACATTTAGTGCCAGAAAAACATACTGTCTCTTTACTTACTTGAATCGTTGCTCCAGTTCTGTTTTTGTGCTGCCTCCCTTTGGCCCTTATCAGTTTGTCTTGTATAAAAGTTAGCAGATTCCACAAACTGTTAGGGCACAGGTTCTGAGTTAGCAAGAAATGATTGTTCTTAATCTATGCAAGGGAGGAAAGTAGATAGAAGCTGAGTGATTTTTTTTAATAGGTACCTCCCATTAATTTGCCCAATGATCCTTTCAATATAGCAGTATAATCACCTGAGAGTTTTAAAAGAAAAAGATTATGTGTACTTTAATCCTGGGCACTATGTCCAGAAATTCTGATTTGTTATAGAGGACAGCCTGAAATGAGTAAATGTAGGCACAAAGGAATTGATAACATGCCAGAAATTATCCGCTATTCATATGAGAAGAAACTAGGATATGACCTCAGGTCTAAGCTCACAGCTTTTGCTTCTTGATTCTTTGGAACATACTTAGAATATTATAGTACCAAACTTCTATTGTTTTTCCTTAAGAAAGATTTAAAACACCATTTTATTGTATTCTTACATATCATATTATTGCATCTTGTGCATACTTTTTCTGAAGGAGTATATCTTCAACTTTATAGAGAAAATTGTTGGGAAATAGAATCCAGTAGAATATGCATTTTTTCTTATAGCTTTTTCTAGAACACAGCACTCACATTCTGTTATGTGAAGGTCTCTGAAGGACTTGACTTTTTAGAGCAAATGGGGATTATTAGAGGAAGATACAGCAGTTGTTTCCTATCATAACATATTGCAGAAGTGAAGAGGTGACTTTCATAATTATGAATTAATAAAAATTCCAGTTTTTATTTTGGACATATAAAAGTATGAGTTTAGTTGGACTCTGAAACTTGAACAACAGGAGAGGTAGTTTTTTATAACTAGCCTCTTAAATATAAATGTGAATTGAGCTTACGAGACTGTGATTTTTACAGTCTGAAAAACCCTATGTAACCCTATTCTACAACCTCTCCCTCCATCCCCTCTCACCCCCATTATCAGGCCCTGGGCAGTGGGGAAAGTGGGACACAGTCTTCAGTTTCCACAGCATCATTTAACTCAGTAAAACCAAGTATGCCTTCCAGTTTTCGAAACCGTATATTTTACACTATACTTAACAGATAGCTAGCTGACAAGAACAATTTAAAAATAGCAGACCATGGACGGGTGACAAAATGTCACGCTGGCAGCACCAGACTGCATTAACAAAAATCACCAGATGTCACACACTTGATTCTATTTTCACAGCTGATTAAACAGCAGTATTTGTTGGACAAAAGAAAGAAAAAAGAAATGGCCTCATCTGAATTTGGAATTAGTTTTTCTTTTGCTGTTATATATTTTCTTTCTCCTCCAAAATTCCATAGTAACTGTAAAATATAAGATGCACAATATATTAAGTAAAAAATAAAATTATAAAATAATTCCAATTTTAGAAAAGAAACCTTTACACTTATTTACACTTCCAGTTTCTCTAAACTGGAAGACCGTAAATCAAATTATGTTGACAGAGCTTGTCTTTGATTGGTGGTCTTGTTTTCTTCGTTTTTCTGTATAGTCTAGCTTTTATCCAATGAAAATGTATTGTATCTTATAATCTGAACATTAATTTGTGAAGAGGTAAAGAAAGTAGCTTACAGAAGCCATAAGTTACTAAAAAGAATTTGCATTTAGTTGGGAAACATTAGATTGTGCTTAAATAATTGGTCCTGATGGATCTGGCATTGACCCAGAGTTTCTTATAAAATCTGTTGTTGATGATATTGATTAAGAGATTCGTTGAAGTCAAAGAAGCCAACAGAATTAGGGAGGTTACCTGGAAAGGGAAAAAGTTTCCTGTTTTGCAGCAAATAGTGATGCCTTCATCTACAAAACGTTGCCTAAGACTCTTGTTTTACTGCATCTTTAGAAAGATTGAATTGGCAGTCATCAGTGTGGGATAGAAGATCATAATTAGAAAACTACTGAGCTTCTTTTTAGTATCATCTCCCAGGCTGAAAAGTCCTAAGACCTCGTTGTAAGAGTCCAAAAAGGATCCAACTTCCGGAGGACCGCAGAGAGGGGCAGCAGTTTGGGAACATAAGTAGTTCCGGAACCATACAAAAACTATTACTTGATGTAGTGATTGTAAACTACATAATTCTTTACCATAAATGATTGTAGCACAGGAAATAAAAGAAGTTGAATGAGGATCAGCTAAATTTGGGCTTGCTTGGTTTTCTTGATAACTCTTTCTTATTCAAGAATGTTTAGAGAACATCCCTAGCTTTTAGGAACCACACCCACGTCTGAATATTCCTTGGTCAAAATTGAAGAGACTCTCTCTATATGCTGTTTCTTCAGGTTCTGATAGGCACTGATTTTGAATGCTTGTTGGGTTTTTAGGCAGAGTTTCCAGTGACTGGCTATTTACTGTTAAATTTGAATACCTCAGAATATGATGAGTAGATCACATCTAATTTCATAGTTGTTAGTATTTGGTGGTAATAAATCCAAATAAGCTCTTGATCATCTGAAAATAATAAAGGAAAGAACATTGATATAACTAACTGAATCAAAGCCTTGCTCTGGTGACAAAATTTCCTATAATAGGTTCTGACCAAGGTGGTGGTAGGAGATAGTACTTGTTGCATATGGTGTAGACTGTAACTTTTAGGGACTCTAAAATGACGTAGGAGCTGGAAAAACATAAGAAACATAGAGCAATTACATATACAGATACCATTAAAAATGTTTTTTAGCAATGGGTAGTTTTTGATCCTCCTAGTAATTAGCTTCTTGTAAATATAAAAAGATCTACAAAATCTTTCAAAAATAAAATAGGCATTTAAGAGATGATTCTTTACTAATATGATAATTTTCTATAGAAAACATTAAAATATATTCTATAAAAGAATTTTACTATAATATAAATGCTAGCAAAATAGTCTCCACAAAACTACACATAGCTGTAACATCTTCCTCCTAGTAAGGAAGTTTAAAATAATAAAAACTAAAAGTAATTTTCATTGAAAGTCCTGTACTGCTTCGTGGTAAAATTAGAATAGTTTCATCCATGAATTGTTTTGATCAATGGAATCCATCAATTGTTGATTTTTCTATTCTTAATTACTCACTCTGTCTCTCTCACACACACACATTCATCAATACAAGCAACATTACACTTATGAGAGTTTTATTTTTTTCCCTATCTCTTAATATGAAATGACCTTTCACAAATTACTGTGACCTGAAGGTCCTTGTTTTTTAAAGTGATTTAGAATTTTTTATATTCAGCCAAGTAATTGTGGTTTTTTTGGGGTTTTTTGCTGAAGAAGATTTGCTCTGAGCTAACATCTGTGGCCAATCTCCCTCTATTTTGTATGTGGGTCGCTGCCACAGCATGACTGATAAGTGGTGTAGGTCCACGCCTGGGATCCAAACCCACCAGCTGGGGATCCAAACCCACCAACCTGGGCCACCAAAGCAGAATGTGCCCAACTTAACCACTATGCCACCAGGCTGGCCCAGACCTGAGTCTTTAAGAGATTAGGATGGCCTTCTCTAGGCAAAAAATTGATTTGACTAGGAATTCATGATTCCCTCTTTCTTTTTTCTTTTGCTTGAGGAAGATTTGCTCTGAGCTAACATCTGTGCCAATCTTCCTCTATTTTGTATGTGTGTTGCTGCCACAGCCTGGCCACTGACTAGTGGTGTAGGTCCACGCTTGGAAACCAAACCCAAGCTGCCAAAGTGGAGCATGCCAAACTTAACCACTAGGCCAGAAGGCTGGCCCCTCATGATTCCCTCTTTTTATTTGAAGCAAATACTCTATTTTGTCCACCGTGATTCTTCTCTTTGGGGCCAGAAGAGTATGATAATGCTGTTTGCCTCCAGTATTCCATAACAGAGTTTAATACCAAATAGTCACTGACCTTTTGTAATTGTATATAACATTGTATTTGTTGTAAAAGTCAATCACTTCTTCCTTATTTCCAGCTTTCTTTGTATCACTCTCCTCCAAAATACTATTGATTTATTTATTTAAACCATGGTAAGTGACATAAAATTAACATTTTTCTGAGAATTTCATGATAACCCTTCACATAATTGGACATGAAATCCTTGCAGAGCCAATTTCATAGATAATCAGCTTTACACAAAAGCATTATTTCAATAACTATTTTGTTGAAGGAATTGGCCAAGAAAACACACTAAGTACATTTTTTTTCATATAGCACTCTATGTCTCTCTGTTTTGTTTTTCTTTTGATACATCAACCTCCTTTTCCCAAATAATTAATGAAAAAACATACCAAATGTCTACATCTTCTCTTAACCCTGGAGGCTATTAGTTGAAACATCTGATTCAGACTTGTCATCTTAGAGACCAAAGATTGGCAAACTTTGTCTGTAAAGGGCCAGAGAGCAAATATTTTAGACCTGTGGGCCATATGGTCTCTGTCACACATTATTCTTTGTTTAGTTTTTATCTTTGTTTTTACAGCTCTTTAAAAATGTAAAAATAATTCTTAGCTTGGCGGCATGCAAAAATAGGCAGCCAGCCAATGTGGGCAGATGAAGTTTGTGACCCCTATAAGGACAAAAGTCTGGAGACACAAGCATTATGCCCAAGGTCATGTAACTAGTTAGTGGTGGGGGCAGCATAGGAACTCTACATTTTAGGTCAGTCATTGTTCCCCACTATATCTGTTATATAAATTTTACAATCTTTCTTCTTATTGCCATTCTGGTAATTATGTTGCATTTTTGAGCCACTATGAAGTCTTTATCTTTTTATCCCCTCTAAGCTTCAAGTTTATATACTTCTTTGAATTCATTATTTTGCTGCTTGAATTTGAAGAGCGGTATGAATGGTTGTTTAAATAAAATGCTTTATCCAAGGAGTTGGCATGTTGAAATCGGAATGCAGAAGATGCGTTAAAATTTCAGACTGTTATAATGGAAGCATCTTTTTTGTTTTGTTTTGTTTATTTGTTATTATTGAGACTTTGGCTTTGTTTTAAGATTTTTTTTGTGTGTATGTTTTATGACTTGATTTAAAAACTCTTGCAAGTGCTGTGGTCTTTGATAGTATTGTTATAGATTAATCTGTCGTAGCTTTTTGTAATGTTCATATTTTACAATGTATTTGAAATGATTATATTAAGTATTATTTTCTTTGTGCTTAAAATAAAATTATTTTATTTTTTCAGGACGCATGGGAATAAATTTCCATCATCCAGGAACAGATAATATTATGGCACTTAACAGTAAGTCTTCATATAAAATGTTCTATAAAATTGGCAGTCAAGTTTACAACATGTAATTTCCACTTTCCTAGTTGTTCATTACATTTCAGCCTTCCACCGAGTGCATCATAGATCATTATTCTATACCAGTGGTTCTCAAAGTGTGGTCCCTTGGACCAGCAGCGCCAGTATCATTTGGGAACTTACTGAAAATGCAAAGTCTCAGGCCCTACTACAGACCTGCTGAATCAGAGACTTTCAGGATAGGGCCCGGAAATCTGTGTATCAATAAGTCCTGTAGGTGATTCTGATGCAGGCTAAAGTTTGAGAACTGCTACTCCATATCAGGGGTTGACAAACTACAGTGCTGTGAACCAAATCTGGCCCACTGCCTGTTTTTGTAAGTAGTTTTATTGAAACACACCCAAACCCGTTCATTTATTGATTGTCTGTGGCTACTTTTGTGCTACAATGGTAGACCCCCAAAAGCCTAAACTATTTACTATCTGGCCTTTTACAGAGAATGTTTGCTGACTCCTGCTGCATACCATTGGGGAGGAGGAAGGAAAAAGGAAGAAAGGAGGGAGGCGAAGGGAGAAGAGGGAGTCGGGAGAGAATGTGAATGAATAAATCAGCTTATTTATATATAACTCAGAACTTTCTCATCGTGCTAGATGGCCAGCAGGTGCTTCAAACAGGCCATCAGGGGTCTCCCATTAGTGGAGTTTGTGTGGTATAGGTGTCATCAGCTTTGCAAGTTAGAAATGGTTTTGTCGGTATAATTGCTGGATTGAGTTCTGGAGCATCGAAACTTTATTAACCAGAAAGTCATTGTATTAATTAATACTGGAAGAAATATCTGACTGGCAACAGTTCTCCTTCCTAGTGTCTATAGACTGAATAGCTTTGCAGAAGTCGGCTCTAAATGGAACTTGTTAGTTGTCAGAAGGATCATACAAGCCATTGAATCTCTCAGGATTTAAGTTTTCTCCTCTATCAAATGAGTGATAGCAGGTTTTCTTCTTTCACCCTCCTAGATATACAAGCTGACTCTCCATATACATGGGAGACATACTGGGTAAACTGTAGGTTGTGTACAATATTGCCCCTTTCCCTCTTGCTTGAGTAAGGATGTTGAAATGCCATTAGGGCAGATTTTAGGTTATCTCTAAAATATGTGTTCCACATTTCTTTTGGTTCTGACGTGTAGCTTGCCTCCCAGTAAGCACTGCTGAGAACCACTGGCTGTGCCTGATGATGCAGGTCCTAGGCCACTCCACCCTCTTCTGTTCTAAACAGCCATCCCCTCTTTTGGGAGGGTCTTGGAAACAGTAAAAATTCCAGACTATCCACCTCTATTTTCTAATTTCTAAAATAAAGGTCACTTTACATTTAGATTATGGTACCTCTGATTTTTTTTTTCTAGAAGTAGGTACATTGGGGTGAGGATTAATAAACATGCTTAACTTGCTGAGCTTCAGCAATTCTGTGAAATTTTGTGAAAACACTTCAGTTAGGTGATGGGACTTAGAGTTGAATGTAAAAGGAAAGAACAGTGTGGTAGTGTGTCTGCTTGAAGGAATGAGTGTATATTTTAGAAAAGACTTAATTTGACATGATGTAAGCCTTCTTTTGCAAGAGAGAGAGGATATAATTTCTGATTTTCTGTGTAAAAAATGAAGCTAAAAGGCATTTTTCTTTTTAAAAAAATTTGATTCTCTTTGATTTCTCTTTAATTTTCTGCTTTTAAATAAGAGGTTTTGTTTATGTTCTTTCCAGTTTTGCATATTGCTTAAATCCCCCTTTTAGCCTGTAAATTCCTCGTCTATAAAATAAGGGGATTAGATTAGGTTGTCTTAGTGATTGCTTTCAGGATGAAGATTATGTGATTCTGTAATATTTTTTTAAAGTACCAAAAGGGTCATTTTGCCAATATTTATATCAACTGTTGATGAGTTATGCATGTTCCCAACATTATGGCAGAATCAGAGTGCATAATCTTCAAATGGCTCTGTGGGTGCTGCCCTGTAGGCTCCTCAGAGTAAACCATAAAAACAACCAGAGGTTGACATTTGCATTACTTACTGTCAGTTCTTTTTCAAAGTTGACTCCAACTCAAAATGATGAGAATAAACAAAGTATCCTTTTTGGCAGGTACTTGTGAGACCTACAGGTTTTGACAAATTTGCTGTGATAAAGCTTTTTTTCCCTTTTGTATGATTGGGCCCAGCCCATCTGGTGACTTAATATGTAACACATGTGCAAATACACATATATTTTTTATCTTCCCTTTTATCCCTACCATTTGTTGGCCCAACCATTATTGTCCTGTGACTGGTCTATCCTTCTTCTTTTCCCTCAGCCTTCGTATAGGAATAATTAAGATGAAGTCACAAACCACTAAAACTTTATTAATTCACAGTTCGTCATTATTGAAAGGTACTGGGTTGCAGTTGAACTGTATTTTCAGACAAGAAGCTACTGGCTAAGAGAAAGAGAATTGAGTCAATGGTTAAATTTTTTAAAAAATGAAGTATGAGTCAGTTGTAGTTCCTTCTTTATTACCCTTTTTTGCTATACAAAATATATGCTTCCTAACTCTATATGTAATGCTGCCGTTCACTGTCTTCAAAAAATCTTCCATCCTTTTTTTACTTCCTTGACCTCACCAAAACCCAAATCTCTCCTGAAGACACCATGCCTTCAGCTATCCTGACTTGATGGGAAAGACAGAGGTGTCATGGTGAGCATTCTCACTTCTTAGTGCTACTTCCCAGCTTTGAATCAATTCCCGTGTTTTGGTGTTCCCACTGCATGCCTTTCAGTTATACTTTCCTCTGAGAGTCACCGCCACTGATGTCATCTAGAAGACAGAAAATGGAGCTTGGGAGAAGAGGGTAGGCTACCAACTATAGAAAACAGTAAACCTATAGACATTTAGGGTGTTGAAGGACTGGCGAGATTTGTGTAAAGCCAAGAATCTACTGATTTTTCTTACTCATGACCATGAATCTACGAAGAATTACCAGGCCAAACTTTGAGGAGTAAACTAAGAGACACATCTAAATTTTGGCTTTTCCTGAAAATATTAGGTCCTCAGGTATTGTAGAATATAGAAGGGGAGATGGTGGGAAGAAATTCTAATCCATCAGTAAGACCTGTCTCTTGTCCAGTATTTCCAAAGTTGTTAGTTCTGAAACAGTATGCCCCTTCCATTTAAACTGGTAATATATCTTTTCTTAACTTTTTAATAATTCTGTCCTTTCATGCTCTTCATCCTTACACCAAAAACGTGGGAAGTTTGCATAATATATTTTTATTTTTTCTGCTGGAGAAGGAAGGAGGCTACTGAGAGTGGTTTCAGCTATATATGTAGTAGTTCTATGGGCCAGATTTTTTCTCACACTAACGGTTGCTTGTGTTTTTTGTTTGGTTGTTTGTGGGTTGTTTTGTTTTGTTTTCTTGGCTATATTCTAGGAATGGAGTTGAGTTTAGCAGTTGTGGGCTTGTACAGGATTCATGCCTGACTTGGTGATTTTTCCTCTATTATGATGAACCTCAGAAAAGGATATTGGTACCTCCATGGTTAGTCAAGTGAGCCAAATTTATGGTCAAATTAATGTTCAAAACCAGAATACCTGGTCTTGTAATTTACTCTAAGAGATAATCACTGCCAAGTATATCCCCTTTATTCTTTTTGACTGGTCGGCTCCTCTTTTTCCAAGTAGAGAATGGGCTTGGAAAAACAGTTAAATATCAGAAAACTGCTTGATGAGTACAAAATTAGAAACAGAGGGAGTAGTATGTCTTAAGCGGGGGGTATCATTCAGCTGCAGGGAGCTATCTTCCAAGCAGGCTGCAAGGCATGTGAAACCTGAAGATGGAGCAATGAATTAGTGTAGCCCTGAAAAGCATTGTCTAGGGTCAGGCAGATCTGGTTCCACCTCTGACAAGCCAAATGACCTTGGGGCCACATTCTTAACTCCTCTGTCTCTTGCTTTTCCACCTGTAAAATGGAGATAATGATCACTAAAGTGGCTGTATTTAAATCTTGTAAAGCTTGGTATAGTGCCTAGTAGATAATGCTCAGGTGAGCTGCTATTTTGATTGCTTGCATCAGCTTTATTGCTGCCTTTTTAAGATTTCCTTTTTTTTGGCCATGTTAGACTTCCAAAACATGTTTATCTTACATTGTTTATACTTAGATGTTTTCCCGATAGAATTTAAGACAGCACACCTGCAAGTCACTCATAGTCTAGAGTGGCTGTATTGGGGTACATTACCATCTCTTTTTGTATTAATCTTCTTTTCCTGCATGAAATGCTTCCTGCCTCTGTCCCCTGACATTGGAACATGCACCTTCTTTGGGGCTTAGAGTTGTTGTAACTCTCGTAATGTTTGGCACTTTTAAAGGTGCTATACAGTGATGTTTGGAATATAAAATGGTACAGTCATGCACCGCATAATGACATTTCGGCCAGTGGTGGGCTGTGTATATGATGGTGGTCCCAGAAGATTAGTACCATATAGCCTAGGTGTGTAGTAGGCTATATCATCTAGGTTTGTGTAAGTACACTCTATGATGTTTACACAACGACGAAATTGCCTGACGTATTTCTCGGAAGGTATCCCCGCCATTAAGCGACACATGACTGTATAGCCATTTTGAACAACAGTTGGACAGTTTCTTAAAAAGCTAAACATATACCTACTATATGATGCAGCAGTTCTACTCCTAGGAATTTACCCAAGAGCAAAAATGAAAACGTATGTCCACACAAAGACATGTAAGTGAATGTTCAAAGCTGCATTATTCATGATCGCCAAAATTATAAATAACCCTAATGTCCCTCAACTAGAGAATGGATAAACAAATTGCAGTACATTCATACAATTGAATACTATTCAGCAATAAAAAGGAATGAACTATTGATTCATGTATGAATCATGCAACATGAATGACTCGAAATAATTATGCTGAGTTAAAAAGCTAGATGAAAAAGAGTACATACTAGATGATTCCCTTAATATAAAATTTGAAAAAATGTAATCTGATCTATAGTGAGAGAAAATACAACAGCTTCAAGAATATTTTGAAGTACTGTTATCTCCCTTTTTTCAGAGGCAAAAGTAAGGGCTTAGATCTTAGAGGAGTCATGTGATAAGGATGGCCATCTAGTTGCGCAAGTCTCTGAATCTCCTAAGTCTCTCCTTAGTTTAGAAACCTACAAGAGGATAGTTAGGCTACTCTAACTACCTCATTGTTCTTGTGAGATTCAGATGAGATTAGGCACACGTACAAATAAGGTATTATTACTGCTATATTTGGAAAAAAGATATGCCAGAGAGTGATTTTTTTAGAAGTAGCTTTGTAATCTAACAGAGGTTCAATTTTAGTTAAATTAAAAGTTTTCACATCATTTGTATTGTGATATATTTCGGCTTGGAACTAGAGTCTGTTCCAAATTATAAGAGGTGAAGAAGAAATATGAAGTGCCACTTTCCTTCTGACAGGGAGAGGTGATTGTTTGCTCTTACTCTTCCTGATCAAAGCTTTAAAAATGTTGATAAATTGAGGAGTCCTAGAATAAAACCTAGACAGTTTGAAGACTTGTATTTTTAATATCTTAAAAAAACCAAAAAGACATTTACCTGCTTGAGAAATTGTGAGGTCGCTGATTGTTAGACCCCTAATACATAGCTGATGCACCAAGAAATGTGGAGCTTTCGATTATGCTGTCTTCCACTTTTTTCCTCTTGTTAATGCCTTGAAAGTATTTTGGAAGGTTTCGCTTATATTTCTGTTTGAACTGAGGGCTGCCAGAGCATTTGTTGAATTGAAAGAGGAAATGTGAAAGGGTTTTGGTATGAACTTTTGTGTTGGGCAGAGACTCCTGTGTGGCTGTGGAACCTCCCCTTCCCCCTCCCTTTCATTCTCTGCGGGAAGTGAACTCCTTGGGGAGAGACTCAACTGAGAGGAAGTGGCAGAGAGGGAGCCGAACACATGATTCTTTTATGCCAAAGTGGGAATAGAGCCAGGTTTGCTAAAATTCCAAATGGAATTTTCCAAAATTTGAAGAGTATATTGTATTTCTGCTCACCATGAGTGGCTGTAAGTAAATAATTTTTTAGCAGAGTAATAAGATAGTGAAGGAATTATTTTGAGATTCTCAGATTAAAGACATTGTCTTTGAGTATTTTAAACTTTTAGAAGACAAGATCCAGTGCTGCTGTTTCTATCTGAACAGATTTAGAAGTAAAATTAATATACAATTGTGGTATGAATAGATTGTAAATGATAGCTAATTAAAAATGAAAAATAGTAGTTAGGAGGATATGTAATGTTCTATAACTTTTAAGTAGTCAAGTTTCAAACTGTTTTGGATGGATGCTGTACATGAATGTGGTAGGGGACCTAAGGGCATTATTATTCTGTTTTGTTTTGACCTTCTCATTTTACAGGTGGGGAAGCTGGGGTTCAAGAAACTGTAGGAATTGGCTAGGGTGGCACGATGGAGCCAGGAACAGAACCTTCTGCCTCCAGGTTGAGGGTGATAACCTTTGCTTTCAACACTTAATTAATTGTTAGGAGTGGTTGTATTATTTTTCTGCTGAGACAAACACACAAATTCAGTGTCTTTGGGAAAATCATTGAAAAAATATTACTTGTCACCTTGTTTATGTGCTGAATGCTTAATAAATTCTATTTTCCTGAAAAATAGAGTAATAAACCTGGTCTACGTGGTTTGACATTGTAAATAAGTGAAGTCTGAAATATTCTTGACTTACTTTATTGGAGTTTGGAAGAAGTTCCTTGTGTGGGTGAATATGTCTAAAGTGCCAGGAATTGGGTGCTTCCAACCTAATAAAAAAGATACAGGAGGGGTCAGCCCCATGGCATAGTGTTTAAGTTGGTTTGGTGTGCTCTGCTTTGGCGGCCCAAGTTCCTGGGTACAGATCCCAGGCACAGACCTACACCACTTGTCAGCCATGTTGTGGCAGCAACCCACATGTGAAGTGGAGGAAGATTGGCACAGATGTTACCTTAGAGCTAATCTTTCTCAGCAAAAAAAAAAAAAAGAAGAAGAAGAAAAAAGAAAAAAAAGATGCAGAAAATTTGGAAGTTACCTACTTTTCTCTATGAACTTCCCAGTTTGCTTTTTCTCCTTGTGTAGGTGATAGAACCTGGACTTCCCATTTTACCACTCACCACACTTATGATTTAATGTTGATGTTTCTCTTCAATATGTATTCTTCAAGAGGGCAGAGACTAGCTTTTATTCACAACTGTTCACTGCTTCAAGTGCAATGCCTGGCCCATTGAGTACGTACTCAAATGGGAGACCAGAAGAAGGATTATCTCAGACAGATGGTGAAAAGCAGAGTGTAACAGCTTTAGAGAATAGCTAATCCACCTTAATTCCTTCCTAAAGATTTATCTTAACTCTTCCTTTTGGAAGATGGTAATAACATACATGGATCTAGCAATTAACAGTTTACAAACTGCTTTCACAGACCTCTGTGCCTTGATAATGCTTATAACAGTTTGCTAGGACATAGTCAAAACCCACTTTCCTTGAGCAGCCCAGGATTATTTTCTTATCCAAACGAAGCATGGCTATGTGGTAGACTAGTAAATGAAACTAAAATGTGGTTTTTAAGATAAAGCTGGAGACTTCAAAGGGTTTTCTAGACTTCAAGTTTTAAGAATGCTCTGTGATTCATTTCCCTCTGCTATTGGGGCACCTTGATAGAAAAGTTGAGAATGATGGTCATTCATTTCATCTTTATTGCAACCTTGTTTAAAGCATGGCAGTGTCTTCATTGTCGAAAAAAGCTGAACGAACTTGCTGGTGTCATACAGCCGGCAAATAGCCATGTATGGCTTAGCCACACAGATTATTCTGCCAACCAGTCCCTTAATCCAGTATGATTGCTACTCTTCTGGGTTTTCCCAAAAAGATCACTCAGATTTCATTTAGCTCCTTAAGTAACAGTTTGCTACATAATTCTTTATTGATTGTAGAGAATTAGTGTACTTCCAAAAATGATCAGTTTTAGTTTCAGAACATAGTCTTCCTTGTTAGTGGCAGCAATTCTAACCATACTTCTACTCAGGCCTCTGGTATATGCAGATTGGAAGTCGGAGACTTGAACAAAGACGTGGTTTGCAGATGATCTCCAGGTAAAGTTAAGTAGGTGAAGCTTTGCCTTCTTTTTTGTTGCTACCATCCACACAGATATACCTTTGTTATCTGACTAAAGTTTTTTTTTTCTTTTTCAGCCTAACATAGTGGAAATAATGCCGTTTTGGAGGGGCCAAACAGATCTGGGTTTTAATCCTGGATATATCACTTATTTGCTATGTAACTTGGGCAAGTTATCTGTGTTTTTAATTTTAAATGGACATATTAACCCCTTTTTAATAAATGGTGAGGTTAAGTGTGCAGTGCTCCTATTACCAAACCTGCCAAGATGCACACACCTAACAAATGCTTATCTCTGCTCCCTTACTCTTCTACCCCTCCTCCCTGTTTTTTCCCTTTTGAGTTAGCAGTAATTCTTTTTTGGGGGGAAGCGTGAGGGGGTAGGGATTGGCCCTGAGCTAACATCTGTTGCCAGTCTTCCTCTTTTTGTTTGAGGAAGATTGTCACTGAGCTAACATCTTTGCCACTCTTCCTCTATTTTGTATGTGGATGCTGCCACAGCATGGCTTAATGAACAGGGTGTAGTTCTGTGCCTGGGATCCAAACCCACAAACCCCAGGCTGCTGAAATGGAGTGCATGAACTTAACCACTACACTGGGCCGCCTCCAGCAGTAATTCTTAATCCTGGCTATACAATCAAAATGGGAACCAAAATAGAAAATACCTATGATCCCCACACCAGAGACTGTAATTTAATTGGTCTAGGATGAAATCTGGTTGTTGTTGGTGGGCGAGGGATGGATAGAAAAGACGAGAATTAGAAGTAGTTACCTCTAGAGAGATCCACTGCTATCCCACCTTTTGCCAATGTCTTATCTTTATCTGAGTGTGAAGGAATCAAGTAGTTTAAGGTCCATGCTGTGCATTCCCTCCTGTTCTTTCTTTTCCTTCAAGGCTTGGCCTGCTTTTATTGTCCCTTCATGTTTTCCCAAGTCCAGGTCAGAAGAAGAAGCTGTCTTTAAGAGGTCAGGGCAGAGGTGAGGGGAATGAACAGCTCTCTATGTTGCTGGAGCTCTTCCCAAATTCTCAGGTCAATTCCTTTCTATAATTTTCTTCCATGAAGGAACCCTCCTTCCCACGTAAGAGGAGCCTTGTTGATAGGAAGGAGACAAGGAGCATTGACCAGGGGGCCCGGCTTTTGATGCTGCTTAGGCTCCTGAGCATACTAGCACCCATTTTATTCACCCTCTCTTTTCTCTATATAATTCCCTGCATTATTTTGGGGTTTAGAAATAAACGTAGGATTAGCAAGTTTTGGCTGTCCTGAACAGTCCAGAAATTTAGTATTTATATAAAGTTTGAAGAGAGACCTCATGAGATTTTGGCATAGTGGTTCAGAGAAAATGCTTTGTTAAGAACATATGCCAGATATTTGGATGCATACCTCTGTTGTAGGCAATTTCAGACCTGCTTTGGACAGATTTTGTCTGTGTAAAGTATAAAATACCCTGTTATGTGATTAGAATCCTCAACTTCTCTTGATTTTTTGCTTTTTTAGGGGGGCAGTTATCATGTCATTTAGCAATGTGCTACTGAAATAAAAGCAAGATGGCAATTAGTTACTCTCAGTGGAACGTTGTTAGGCCACAGGTGTGAGGATGCCTGGACATCACCTGCTGTAAATGGATATGAGCGCCCACTCTTTCGAACCAGTGATAGCAGTATAGGGCAGAGATTCTTTACCTAGGTTTGTTTCCAGAGAAATCTTATCAGATGTACACATTTTGAATGACTTTTTTCTGTTTTAATGAGCAATTTAGGACATGGACCTAGAAATTCTGAAGTGATTACTTTGATAACGTGTCACATATTGAGATGTTCTGTCAGTAACCTATAAGGTAAATGTAGTTTAGAATGTAACTTAATACTAGGTATGCGTGGACACTGCAGGATGGTATAATGAAACCTTGAACTTACGTTTGGGACAAGATGGGGAAAATAATAGTAAGTGGAAATGGACAAGGGGGTTAGGGGTTTCTGAGGGAGCAGAGAAGAATAGATCAAGACATGTGGGTATCTAAATTCTTATGCTGACCAGATAGGTGCTTATATCATAATAGTACTATTGGGAGAGTGGGTTAAATTGTTGTGACTGGGATATCTGGGTCTGATGTGTGGAACAGTGGGAATGAGGATCTGTAAGGTGATTAGGGCTCAGATGGTGAAGGGCCTTGGATATTCTCATGAGAGGTTTGGACAGTCAAGTGTTGTCTTACTGGAAAATTAGGTTTATCCAAAGGAGAATGTTCAGGATGATATGGGGTATGGAAAACCATTTTTTATAAAGGATAGGTAAATATGTCTTCACTGTAGGAAAGAGAAAACCAAAAGGAAATAAAATAATGACCCTCAAATAAAAGTGGGATTAGGCTGGGGTCCATGGTTAAAGATAATAGAGAAGCAAGTATAAGAAAGAACTTTCTAATAAGTAAGAATGGTCCTACCATGGAGTATAGATTTTCCAGTCATGTTCTGTGGAACCCCAGCAGCCAAGAACATACTTCAAGGGCCACTATGGAGGAAGGATACCTGACAGGTGGGCTTTGTGTCCCTGTGCTGCTTCAACTTGAACAGCCTTGTTCTGTCTAGGGAACAAATACCTCATATTTGTTGGAGGAGAAAGTGTTCTGCTGCTTAGAAAAAAGTTTGAATAAAACAACTGAAGAGGCTGAAGTGAGCCTCCTTACTCTTCACCTTAACTCTCGATTAAGGTGTTCTAGCAAAACTGGATAGAACATCTTTGTGTTGGTCACAGAAGTAATTCCTGTTTTGTTTGGGAGATTGATTAAAGATCTATAGGTTTTCTGTAAGATTTTGTAAGCAATAAAGCAGAATGTTGCAAAAGTTCAGTTATTTAGAATGCAGGGTACAGATTCATATGTTATTGATGACAATTAGATTCTCTGACCAATCTACACAAATTCCTATTACAAATACTGATTTTAATTCATAAAATAACAGCTTTAAGTGTGGTGATTAATAGAAAACAATAGTACTATGGTAGTAACAATGAAATAAAGCAAAAAGGAAAATTTGGATAAGTTCCTTTCTATTAATCTTGGAATATGCTGCTAAAAGCAAACATTTAGAGGATGATGAAGTTTGTGGAAATTCTAAATGCAATTTCTGGGTACTTTCAAGGACTTTGTAGGTTTGAAATACTGGCTCTTCAATCTTGGTGGTTAAGAGTGAGGGCTTTTCAAATGTCCATTGACTGGTGTATTACTCTACTAGGGCTGCCACAACAAAATATCATAGACTAGATGCTTGAACAACAGAAATTTATTATCTCACAGTTCTAGAGGCTGGAAGTCCAAGATCAAACTGCTAGCAGCGTTGGTTTCTCCGGAAGCCTCTCTCCTTTGCTGGCAGATGGCTGCCTTCTTGCTCTGACCTCACATGGCCTTTTCTCTGTGCATGCGCATTCCGTTTTTTTTGAGGCAGATTAGCCCTGAGCTAACTACTGCCAATCCTCCTCTTTTTTGCTGAGGAAGCCTGGCCATGAGCTAACATCGTGCCCATCTTCCTCTACTTTATACGTGGGACGCCTACCACAGCATGGCTTTGCCAAACGGTGCCATGTCCGCGCCCAGGATCTGAACCAGTGAACCCTGGGCCACCGAGAAGCAGAACATGCGAACTTAACCGCTGTGCCACAGGGCCAGCCCCAGGGCATTCCTGATTGATTATCTCCTTTTCTTATAAGGACACGGGTCTTATTGGATTACCCTTATGACCTCATTTAACTTTAATTACCTCTTTAAAGACCCTGTCTTCAAGTACAGTCACATTGGGGGTTAGGGCTTCAACCCATGAATGTTAGGGGGACATGTCTCAGTCCATAACAACTGGTGAATGGATAAATTGTGGTATTTCCATATTATAGAATACTACTCAGCAATAAAGAGAAATGAAATATTAGCACATGCGACATGGATAAATCTCAAAAACATACTAAGTAAAGGAAATCAAACACATTGATTCCATTAATAAGAAGTTGTAGAAAGGGCAAACCAAACTGTGGTACAGAAGGCAAATTAATGGTTGCCAGGGACCATGAGTTGGGGGATGGGACCAATAGCAAATGGGCATAAGGAAATTTTTTAGGGAGATAAACTGTTTTATATCTTGATTATGATGGTAGTCGTTACACGACTGTATATGATTGCCAAAATTGATCAAACTGTATACTTACAGTGGATGTTTTATCGAATTTAAGTAATACTTCAACTTAAAAGAAAAAAGAATAAATGCTTTAGAGCCAGTGTGGACCTAGATTCAGTCCCAGCTCTGGTATTCAGTAGCTGAACAACCTGAGGCTGGTCATTCTCTCTGCACCTCAGTTTGCCCATCTGGGAACATATATTATGATAGTTACTTTGGGAATTAGAATAGACATGTTAAGCATTTAGCATAGAGTTCCTGGAGCATGGCAAATTATCAGTAGGTTATTATATTTTCCTTTATGATATTTCTTCTCCTTTATAAAGTATGTCAGTAACAGTAGTAGTATGCTTGTCAGTTATTAGTGTTACTTTTTAGGCTTGCAAATGGAATGGAAAAAAAGATTTTCCTGAGAAAAATGGGTAAGAGTCAAAGAGAGAAGGGTAGGAAGAAGGGATTTTAAAATGTCCAAATACTTTATGTGAATGTAGCATATGAAAATGTATCCCATCCCTTCAAGGATCATTTTTACCTGCTAAGTTCATATTGTTTATGGAGAAATTGATCCTTTCAATTATAATTTGCCAGAATTGAGACTCACTGGGCTAAAACTATTTTACCTGACATTATGAAGAAAAAGATAGAAGAGGAGAATTTATGGGACAAACTTCATCACTTCTCCTCTTTGGGAATTTACAGTCTAATTAGGGAAAAGGGGACATTTTTGTACTAACTTTAAGATTTTAACCCATCTTAGTTGGAATTTTTCACGTGACTAATACTTAGATGGAAGCTGAAAGGAACCATTAGATGTTCGAATAGAATTTAATTTTGCCTGCTGAAATGATATTTAAAAAGTGTTTGCAGGGGGTTTTAAGAAACTGATTTTATTGCAAGGAAAGTAATTAACAGTTTGTTGTTACAGTTGACTTTAACAGTCTTGACAGATATTTCCAAGCCAGTGAGTAAAATGTTATCCTAAGGTCGCTGTATCCTGTTCATTTGTTTTTCATGAGTATAGCACCTCAGGGACTCTGCTTAAAGTTTCTGAAATGGTGCATGCTACTTTGATACACAATAGAATGGAGATCAATCTCTCTCTCTCTCTCTCTCATTTTTGAGCCTCTGTGGTGGAATCTGTATATGATGTTACTTTGCTTAGGGAAATTTCAGCGAATTTGGATGAATCCATGTAGTTGAAGAATTAGTTTAGATTTTAAAATCAGATCATAACATGCCCTTGGGGAATCACATGTATGAGTGCAACTGTTTAAAACTGAGTGCAGGCCAAGTCATAAGGAGTAACAGATGATCCATTTTATTGTGTTTCCTCATATGCCTAACAAAGTCATACCATTAACATGAGAGTGCCATTCACAATGTGCTAGTCATTCATCATGTAAACTTATTTTCAGAATAAATTCGGCATATCCCACTACAAAGTTCATGTGCCTTTTTCTATTTATTCTGATGGATTGAAAGTCTAGTTTTTTAAAATTTTGGAATATTCTGGTTTATGATTTAAAGACTACAAAAAATGTTAGCATTTTGGATTTTCTACATTAATCTTGTAACCTTTTATCCTGTGAACCAATCTACAATATTTGTAATGTTTTGTTTTTTATTAAAGAATAATATACATACCAAACAATGCACAGGTTATAAACGTATAGCTTCATGTATTATCACAAGTTGAACACAACCATATAACCAGTTCCTAGATCAAGACCAAAATATTATCAACACCCAGAACCCTCTCAGGTTCCCTTCCTGTTAATACCCCTAGCCAAGCGTACCACGACCTTGACTTCTACAAATTAAATGTAATTTTTTTGAGGCCTAAAATTGTTTAGTGCTTATAAAATGGTAAAATAATTTTATCTGTGATGATGATGATTGAGAATCAAGTATTAAAGTTCTTGGAGGAAGTAGATAGGACTTTGAAAGTATATCACATCTGGTATGTTATATCTGGTATGAATTTATACTAGCATAGAATATAGTATATAGATGGAATTAGTTACATTACTCTCTCTCTCTTTTTTTTTTTTCTATGTGGGGTCATTTTGTGCTATCTCATATAGTTTATATATTCAATATTCTTTCTTGTTTAAAAGTCCTGTTTGTTCTCAGGGGAAAGCACTACTTTTGTGCTCCAAAATTTCTCTCCTTGGTGTTCATTTCATTACTTCTCCCTTAGGGAAGAGTTTGACTCTAATTAGTCTATTTGCAAATGGCCATCATATGAGCAAATTTTTAATCACCAACAGAGTTGACCTACATTCGAAAGCCCATCAAGGCGTGTATTACTCCCTCCCTTGATTGTGCACTCAGCTAACAAGCCATATTTGTTGAATACCAGCTTGGCACAGAGCATTCTGCCAGGTGCATTAGAGGATATTAAAAAAAGTACAAAATGTAGACCTTGCCCCCTAGAAATTTAACAGTATGGTGAAGTGGTTGAAAGTGTGCACTCTGGATCCAGAGTGCTTAGATTTATATTCCAAGTCCACCACTTCCTGGCTGTGTGATTTTTAGAAAAGATATTTAATTCTGTGCCCCATTTTCCTCATCTGTAAGGAGAGGCTAGTAAGAATACTTACATCATAACGTTGTGATGTATTAAATGATATTAATACATGTAAAACATTTTGAACTGTTCTGGGTGCATAGTAAATACCATTAAGTTTTAGCTGCTATAATAATAATCACTATAGAGATTATAGATAAAATACTGAAATTAGGACCAAGGTAGCACATAATTAAATGCCACAATGAATGATGAAAGCAAATTGAAGCATCTCAGATCACTTCTTTAAATTGGCTGCCTCTTCCATATGCCATCTTGCCTCCATGATGTCAGAATTCCCAGGCTGACATGAACCAATTTACTGTCTTTGATTAGAGAAAAAGAGAAGAATCAATAAAAATCATGAACTGAACTTTGATTAAAACTTGCAGGTATGGGCCATCCCTGGTGGCCTAGTGGTTAAGTTTGGTGCACTCTGCCTCAGTGGCCTGGGTTCAGTTCCTGGGTGCAGACCTATACCACTTGTTAGTGGCCATGCTGTGGTGGTGGCTCACATACAAAAGAGGAAGATTGGCAACAGATGTTAGCTCAGGGCAAATCTTCTTCAGCTAAATAAAAAAATAGATAGGATAGAATCTTATTTTTTTAAAGATTTTATTTTTTTCCTTTTTCTCCCCAAAGCCCGCCAGTACATAGTTGTATATTTTAGTTGTGGGTCCTTGTAGTTGTGGCATGTGGGACGCCACCTCATCGTGGCCTGATGAGCAGTGCCATGTCCGTGCCCAGGATTCGAACCAATGAAACACTGTGCCGCCTGCAGGGGAGCGTGTGAACTTAACCACTTGGCCATGGAGCCAGCCCCAGGATAGAATCTTTTAAAAAAATCCCAAAGCTCCCAAGTATGTCTTTTGCAACTCTTCCCCCTCTCCCCAATTCAGGATGCTCTACTCTACCCCCAAGCCTGTCTGCATCTATTCACTTCATGTTCTTTATTACCTGAATATTTAGCATTTGAAGACTTGAGTGAACACCATTCTCATTTATCCTTTAGGGGTGTTAAGGTCTGATGAGTCATTTGTACCTAGTATTGTAATCAGATTCTTTTGCATTGAGTATCTGGCCAGAAATCAATAATGAAAGAATGGGAATTTGTTGTTTGGAAGAGAAATGAATAATTTTGAAATACAGAATGTTTTATTTCCTCCCTAAATAGAGGTTTTGCAGTTAGGGTGTTGGGCAGCATGACATCATTGGGGATGAGGGAAGGAACAAAGAAATAAGTGTAGGATGTCAAAACCTATTTAATCTCTTTGTAAATGTTGTCTATGAGTATTGATTCACCTATATTATTATAAATGAAGTAGACTTTTTGGGAGGCCACGCTAGGAAGCTACCATTTATTATACATTCTGTGGGGAGATGAATTCCAGGTTCCACATAATGAAAAGTGCAAAAGTTCCTTAAATTTTTTTTTTTTGAGATTCATTCCCTTTGTAAGTGATTAAATAGTAATTGCTTTGTAAATTCAGAAGAGATGTTTTTCATTGAGAATTATAGTGATGGAAGGAGCTAGGGAGCAAGTAGAACTTGAATTGGATAATCCTTTTTAATATTTGTGTAAAGGGAAAGTGAAGAAGCCAAAGTTGTGTGGCAAGGGTGAGTATGATATCTGAAGAAAAGTGGGAACTAGTAGATGATGAGATTGGCCAACTGGTAGTTCAACTTTCCACCTGAAAAGTCTGAGTTCTTTTCCTAGGAGAGAAGTAGTGTTCTTTAGTACTACCTTATACTGTAAATGTAACCCCAAATTATCTTTTATTATGACGTTTTATGCTTTAAAAAATGAGTTACAGTTCTCATTTATTTTTATAGAACTTGAGGTTTCAAATTTGAAAAACTTTCCACTTTGAAAATCATTTTAGATGACAGGATCTCCTAGCAATATATGTATGATACCACAGTCTGGCTCTATTAAACACTGTAACAATGCATTCTGTGGGCCTTGAGTTTTGAAGGGGAAGAAAATGTTCAATGCACTCTATTCTTCAGCATGGCTTGGGATGTACCAAGTACCTTAATCCCTTACTACTTTTTCAGTTCACTTTCTAGATGAAAAAGATATGTTTTCTCCCTATCTGTGATACTATGGAAAGTAAATGGGGAGACTAAGAGAAACTTCACTGAAAATTTTACAGAAACACATTCTCTAAAGCAAGAGTTAATTGTGTATAAAATATCTATACAATTTTCAGGGACTGTATTTATGAAGTGTGTGTGCATGTATGTGTGTGTGTGTGAGGAGAAACTCAGAATGACCACCACCCACTACAGTTTTTAGTTATTTAGAATGAATGGTTTTTTCTTTAAATTAATGTCTGATGGTAATATATAGTACAAATGAAGATGTAAAAATCTGAAAAAATTTTAAAATAACTCTATTTCTCTATATATGATATAGATAATGGGCCACGATATAAATCCTTATAAGACTTGTGAAACTTAAGCACCCATTGTATCTTTTCCAGTGGCTGCCACGTCCAGTTGAATTTCTCTTTAAGATTGTGATTTAACTTGTGCTTCGTAAAAGTTTTTTTTATATATGTCTGCAGTCAAGTTGAACAGTATCTCCAGATTAATTAATTCTGAGAATACATAGAAAAGGTTTGTGTGAATATTTTTTTATTTTTAAATTCACCATTTTGATACAAATACCCATGGTTTTCTTCTGTGTTTACATGCAGCCAGGAGCTATGGGCGGAGACGAGGTAAATTTTTTTAATGAGATCTTTTGCTTGCCAAATTGTGAGTAAATACGAGTGTGTGTGTGTTTATACTTGTGTGTATGTAAAACAATAATTATTGTATGGTATGATGTTCTAGCTTAATTATTTTAGCAAAATAATTCTCTTATCACTTTCATTATAATTATTTTTTGTTGTTAGTTGGTAATTTGTTCTTCTAATCCTAATAAAGACATAGCAAAGACTTTCTACCTGGAAATTTTTGTTATATGGTTTATTGCAAATGATCTTGACAGAATAAAGGCCAAGCATACATGTTTTTTTGTCTTGTATCCACTGTTCTTTTCATACTCCTTAGAAGGTAGAATTTAGGTTTTAGAGGGCAATTCTTGATCTTAGTAGGTTGACTGGTGAATTTTTTGTTTTACATCCGGAGGCAGATTTACCTTGAAGCTAAATGAAGCTTAAGTTTCAGGGACCCTCACTTTCATGGGCCCCCTCCAAAATCTTTACCTTATTTTTGTATTCTTTTTTTTAAAGAGGGATCCCCAACTTGTGTAGACTCTAGGCCCCATAAAACTTGCATTCTTTCCTGGTCACACTCAAACAAAATAATATTGCTTTCATTTGTGTAATGCTGTAACCTTTCTAAAGCATTTCCATATCTATGATTTGTTCAAATAATTTTATGAAGTAGGTAGGATAAGCCTAATGTAGCAGAAAGAATATGAGATTTAGAGCCAAAGACCTAGATTGTAATCACTGCTTTATCACTTATGTCTGGTATCCTCATCTGTAAATTATGAGGTAATAAAATCAATCTTGTCCAACTTCAAGAGTGTTAGTGAAGTTGTAGTATAAAGAGAGAGGAAAACCAAAAGCATTCTACAAATGTAAGTTGCTTTGGTGTTCATTTGCAGAAGCTGGGAGAGATGAAGTAATTTATTTACTGTGTGATCTCAAGTTAGAAGTCAGAGTCAAGTCTGGAACCTTCGTCTTTTGGCTGCTTACTGGGTGATGTTCAGTGTTCATCAGGCTGTCTCAGACTTTGTAGTTAAGTTCTGAAAAGAAGATAATAATATTAAATTCACAGTATTTTATTATTTATTCCACAGCAAATGTGAACCTAATATATATTTGAGTTACCATTGAAACTTTCTTTCATGGTTGAATCGTATAGTCAGTTTTGTTTTCATGGTGAAGAAAAACATTTGTGTAGTTGATTATTTTTAAACCATGTTTCCATAAATACCATTTAACATTTTTTAACATTTCTTATTTTTAAATTTAAAGTGTAGAAAATAATATTCCTAGAAATCATTTTGTACCATATATTTTTTTCTCATGTTGCTAGAAAATTGACCACTCTCAGGAAGAAATAGGGAATGGACCATTTTACATGGAAAATGGACACCATCTGGAGGGTAGACAATAGGGCTGTCCTCTCCTCTTCTTATGCACTGATCAGTCACCAGATCTTGTCACTATGTTCCCTCTAGTTTCTCAGGCCTCATCCCTCCCTTTCCATTTCGGTTGTTTCATCTTTCTGAAACACCTCTTTGTCCATGTCACCCTCCTCTATTCAGGATTCCCATCTTCTGGCATCTCTTGTTTCACCAGCCTCATCATCTCCATTTTTCCCACCTCACCTTCCCCTGACCAATCTCTGTGCTTTTCCACTCTCTGGCCAATGCAAGTACTATCCACCCCTCCTGTCATTTACTTATCTAAGGCCTGTCCTTAGTTCATGCATTTAGGCCTGATTCAAGCCTTGCATCTTCTAGGAAGCCTTGCCCAGTGGCCTTGCAGGCAGTGTTTTCCTCTGCTTAGACTGTCTTACATTCTTCCTGTCTTTTCTGTATGACCTGATTCTTCAAGTGAATATAAGTTCTTTGAGGAAAGTTGTCTCTTGTGCCTAACACTGTGACCTACATGTATTTAGTACTTATTACATGCTTGTTGATGAGGATTGTTTTTATGTAACATTCCACATCTATGCAGGCCAGAGTTTGGCATCATATTTTTTAAAAAGTTATTTTATTTTTACAAATTGTAGTATATTAAATAGTAAACATCAAGAATATAATATCACTCACAGTTTCTAAACTCCTGAAAAAATAATTATTCTTCCTATTTTCATGTTACCTTCCCTTTATCTATTTTTAAGTTTTGACTTAATCATTTTCAGAAGCCATGATCATCTTTGCAACAAGTGCCAAGCTAAACACTGCCTAGAATGACTTGTTCCTTGCTCTCTATGTCTGTGGTTTGATAGTTGTAGATGAAGAAGATGAGATGTGTCTCTGTGTGTGTCTGTGTGTGTGTGTGTGAGAGAGAGACAGAGAGAGACAGAGAGCATGTGCGAGAGAGGACTAAAAGACTGATGTTGACTTTCTGTAATGAGAAAAGAACAGGCAGAAAAATTTTGTTCTGTGCTCTCATTTTAGTCCTCTATTCCAAAAGTTGAAAAAGACAAGTCATCTTCCTTAAATCTAGTGACATAGCCATGTGGGATGGGGCAGGTGTACCTCATATCCACTCTCATTCCCTGAAATATACTCATCTAGGTCAACACTGCATAGTATAAATTTGACGAACTGACAGACTTCCTCATGCTCATTTATTTGTGTGATCAGGGATTATATGAATGCTTGATTTCTTTCCTCCAAGCAAAATTTAGACATTCCCTTAAAAGCATAAAAAGTGAACTTCCTGATGTATGTTACTTTACCTATGATTAAGTTTTAGCTATAACTCGTATTCTATGCGTTAGATATACACGTTGGTAAATATTTTAGGAATAGAAAGCAAGGGGAATTATCTGTGACAGTTTTGAGGTCTATTAGCAAGATTTAGGCCAGTGGAATCTTTCACCTCTCCTGATAAACCTAGAATAGGTAGAATTTCAGGATCTATTTGGGTGATGGAAGAGGAGTGGGAAGCAAGACATTCCAGGTATGTGACTCAACTTGAAAGAAGCTTCAAGGTGAGATTGGCATGACCAGGTTGCTTGAAGCATATGTCTCTGAGCGTTTGCAGTGGGGGCCAGCTGGAGAGGAGAGTTGGCAATGAGATGGTCTGTCCTGCCCTGATGAATGGCTTTTGAAACAGAGGATAAGACTCCTCGACACAGATATGTCAGGCTTTAGAAAGAGGGTTTCATGATACAAGTAATGAAAACAGGAGAGGACTTGGACATCAGTTGAAGGCTTAGATGGAGAAACAAGTATTGGAGGCTAGACTCTTTGGCAAACCAAGTGCTTCCAGGGGTGTAGGTGAAGCAATAGTAGCAGGGAAGAAGAAGAATTAGATGTGAAAAAATAGGATTTGAAAATGAATATTGATTGTATATAAAGTATTTAAATATCCAATTATATTTCCCATTGATACCCACTTTTTTTTTAGAGGTGTTTTCCAGTAGACAAATATTGATTACCCCTGTGGAACCAAAATGACACCAGAGAATCTTAGCATTTCCTTCTGGGTATTCTGGCTTTCAGAGCCTTTGATATGTGTTTTCCTACAGAACTGCAGCCCCTGTTAGAAACTAGTATCATGGGTAGTGTCATATGAGATATTTGCCTACACAGTTAGCAGCACACCTGGTTAAAATATATGTTGTGTTGTTTCTTTTCACATGAGTTTTTATGGTCTCTGGGAGACTTTTGTCCATAAGTAGACATGTTGGTTGTGCCAGTCCTCTTGATGTTTAACTTAATTTCTTAAAGAACAGCAAGGATAATATAAAAGATCCTTTTAAATAATGTAAATGAGCAAATACAAAGAATGATTAGAGTTACTTTACTATTGGAGTTACTATTGGATTGGAGTTACTATTGTAAAATGTACTTCTGTGTATATTTAATCCATAAAAAATCTGTTGACATTAATGGATGATTTAGTTGATAACAAAGGTTCTAAAAATCCGATAAAACAAACTTGTGTACCAAGTTGGAGTTGGATCTTTCTGCTAAAAGCCTGCCTAAGAGAGGAGAGACCAGCTATGTCAGTGAGACCATGGTACAAACATGCCATCCTCTTAATTCAAACCCAGTTGTGTGAGCTTTCTTGTCTAAAGGAATGAATAGTCGCAAAAAGAAACATGGATAGCTGAAGAAATTTCTGAGTGTTCATGATTATAGTATATGAAATGTTACTACTTATAGTAATAGGAAAGTTTGACCACAGCAGATGATGAGGGGAGTAAGATCACTAGTTTTTCACTTTTGCAAGAAGTTGCTCTGGGAGAGGCCTTAAGAAATAATGAGCTGTCCACCCTAATTTCGTTTATTGTGTTCACGTGCTTTCTGTAGGTTAGAAGCTGTGCTAGATTCTAGATGTGTTCTGTTTCACTACTGAGTGTTCACAATAAATAAATGAAATAAACATTTTTATACTCAAAATTTGTGATAAGTGCTAGGCAGGAGAAATGGGAGGTTCTCTCTAAAGTAGGGTGGTTTTCTCTGAACAAGTATTGTTTAAACTGAAATCCAAAGGATGGAAAGACAACTGTCTTTAAATAAATTTTTTTATTATGGAAAATTTCAAACATATATAAAAATAGAGTAGTTTAATGAATGATATTCCTATCATTCAGCTTCAATGATTATCAACATTTTGCCAATCTTGTTTAATATATCCCATCCCTTTTTTCTCTTAGAATATTTTAAAGGAAATTCCAGACATCATAAGACAGCTATTGTAAGAGGCTTAAGGCAAAGTACTGATAAATGCTACAGCATTGATAGACTTTGAAAACATTATGCTAAGTGGAAGAAGACAGTTACAAAAGATCACATATTGTATGATTCCACTTTTATGAAGTGTCCAGAATAGGCAAATCTATTGAGACAGAAAGTAGACTAGTGGTTGCCTAGGGCTGAGAGGGTTTGAGAAAAATGGGGAGTGACAGCTAATGGGTTAAATGGATGAATTATGTGATATGTAAATTATATCTCAACAAAGATGTTATTAAAGGCGGGAGTAGGGCCTGGCCCCGTTGCCAAATGGTTAAGTTTGTGCACTCTACTTTGGCAGCCCAGAGTTTTGTTGGTCTGGATCCTGGGCGCAGACCTAGCACTGCTCGTCAGGCCATGCTGAGGCGGTGTCCCACATAGCAGAGCCAGAAGGACCTACAACTGGAATATACAACTATGTACTGGGGGGGTGCTTCAGGGAGAAGAAGAAAAAAAAAAGAAAATTGGCAACAGATGTTAGCTCAGGTGCCAGTCTTTAAAAACAAAAAAAGAAATGCAGACTCTTGGGCCTCCTTAGACCTCCTGAGTCAGAATCTGCATTTAAAAGAATAAAAATAAAAAAATAAAGGCGAGGGTAGCTTGAGGCAAGAAAAGGCTTTGCGTGTTTGAGGAAGTATGTAGAGCCCAGAATGGCTGAGCTTGATGGGAGAGGGGAGGGTGCATTAAGATGAGGTTGGAAGAAGGAAGGAAATCTGATCTTGCTGGGCTTCAGCAGGATTTTGAACTTGGTCCAAGTGCAGGAGGAAATCTATGAGTGTTTTAAAGCAGGGTCAAGTGATTGGACTTGCGTTTTAAAAGAGCACTCTGGCTACTGTTTGGAGTGGAGTGAGGAGAAGTGGGTTGTCTAGATTGAAATGATGTTAGTAGTCTAGGCAAGACATGATGGTGTTTTAGGATAGGGTCATGGCAATGGAGGTAGAAAGAAGTGAATAAATGGAAGATATATTCTGGAGGGTAGAATCAACCCACCTTAATGGCATTAGATTGAAGAATTGAATGTGGAGAGTAAATAAGGAGGAAGACTCACAAATGACGTTCAGGTTCTAGCTTGAGCAGATGGGTGAATTGTGATGCCATGTATTGAAATGAGACTGGAAAAAAAATAAGCTTAAGGTAAGTTTCAAGAGTTCATTTGTAAACACATTAAATTTGTGATGCCTAAGAGATAGTAATGCCAAGTAAGATGTATTTTTATTTATTTATTAGGGTTTTCTATAAGATTTTTGGGTAATAGAAGGAATTCTGCTGGCCCTACAACTAGTTGAAAACCCTACAACTAGTTCAAATCTCTCATTACATAAATGAAACTCTGGTAAGTGAAATGTCTTGTCCAAGGTCACAGAGTACAGCCTAAGTTGAAGCCTGACTATCTTGACTTCCCAAGCAGGTTTTTCTTAAGAGAGTCATGCCTCATAATCCGTTTTTTTTTAAACCCCCATAGTGACTAATTTCTAAGCTAGTTGCAAAACTAAGATGGAAAAGGTCAGGCTTGGAATGGAAGTACTGGGCCAGAAGTGCCCTGGAACTGCTGGATTGACAGCAGAGGCATTGGTGGGAGTTCAGAGGTGAGGTCCCAGCAGCTTTGGCAGCCCAGCATGGCCAGTGGGCTTTTGTTTTCCCATCATAAGCTGCAGGAAAGGGAGCCTCCTGGGGAAGAGTTTTCTTGGGCAAGCCTTCTGTGCTTAACTAGTGCTTTGTGGGTTTCTTAGTTGGCACTGTTCTTATAAGGCTCCTTTAGCTTTAAGTCATTCAGAGATTATTTGTCCAATACGGGACCAAAAACTACATTCTGGTTATTAATTGAAAATAAATATCAGAAAACCAGATCGTTGGTGGAAGAGAAAGCCAAACAGTCAAATTGTAGCAGTTGAGAAACATTTCTCCTACTTCTGTTGAGATATTGAATATGAATATTTTATATGGAAGTATTATGAGATTCTAAAGCAGATTTATATGCTAGGTACATAAGAATGTAATTTTGGTAAGTAACATGGCTTATGTAAAAGATTTTGGTCTTGGGGAGTATTTTCATTAAAAAAAAGAAATCCGTCAGAGAGATGCTAGTTAGTGAAGCAGGGCTTTTCATGGGACACAATTTGGGTGCAGCCTCTTAAAGTTTCAGTTTCTAGTAACACATGTCCAGGGACTAAAATTTTACTCATCTTCCCAGGGAGAATTTGTCTTGGGAGGATGGATTTATACCAACCAAATGAATGTATGAATACCAACCTTGCAAGGGACCACTGGACAAATTAGAATACCAGTGTTTTAATTTATCATGGAGATGGATGGATGGAACAGAAATACAATTTCAGTGGCTGATTATTTGTCTGCTAGTTCAAGGGTCACCTCTTCACAATAGCAAGGTACTAAATTAATAGAACAGTCCTCAGGAGCTTATAATTAGAGAATAGGGAAATAGTTTTTAGGCTATGGGAACATCAAATGAACCATTCTGTCCCACAGAGGAGTAATCCCAACAGTATGATAAAATCCTCTTGTCTCCTGTTGGTCTGTGCTGGGTAAATGCTACAAGTTCTTACTCTACACTTCCATCTTTTAGATGCTTCCTGTAGACTTTTTGTTCCATCAGCACTTTAGGCAGTCATGTTACGGTAAGGTTGATTAGATTACAGATTTTACATTCCATTCCTGAGGATATACTTTCCTTAACTTGATGGAACTAAGATGTTTCCCAAGGCTTCATACACTTCACACAATATCAGTGGCTGCCTGCTACAGACAGATAATCTCTGTTTCAGTGGTTCTTAAACTTGACCATAGGAATCACTGGGGAAATTTGTTAGAAGTGCAGATTTTCAAGTTTGACCCCTACAGATTCAGATTAAGTAGATCTGGAGATTGGCCTCTGAGGCCTATATTCTTAGTTCTTACAGTTAGAGAAATATCACATATGTGTGAATGCTTAGTAGTTTCATTTCAAAGGGCAACTTTATTGCTAAAGTCTATGGTACTCTAAATACTAATAATAAGACAGAGTCTTGATTTCAAAACCTTGGAAAGTTTCTTCAGTACCCATAACCAATTTTTAAAACAGTACAAATTTTTACAATTAACTCTTGCTTTTATTTTCTTTGCCAAAATACTCTGGGGAAGCTGTGGTTGTGTTGGCCATGCAGAAGGAAAGTTCTCTTTGACCAGAATGTCTTGAACATCCGCTTCTTCTCTTTCTTCACTGCTCTGGTTCAAGACTTCCTCATCTCTCATCTGGAGATTTCTTCAGACTCTCACCTTGTCCACCCTCTCCCTGGGTGCAAATTGCTGGTGGAGGTGATGGTAACTATTGTCGGATTTGCGGTAGAAGGAATAACATGGTCAGCGGCATCTTAGAGAAGTCATTCTGACAGGATGGAAGATGAATTAGATGGGAATATCCGAGTCTCCAGGGAGTGAGTGTAGTTCACAAAAAGCTAATATTGGAATGAAATAGTAAATTTGGAAAACAGGAAATTTCCCTACTGCTTTTGTAATATAGAGTATAGAATGTAATGCTTGAACAAATAGAAGCAATAGAAAAGGTCTCAATTTTCTAGCACGTGGTCCCATCTCTTGCTATTCCCACACTTGTGTATTGTGTTCCAGCATGTGCTTACAGCACATGTATTTGTACATACTGTTTTCCTTTTCTGGATGCTGCCTCACTTTCAACGTTTATTGGATATCTTTTATGTGCCCTTATTAGGACATGAAGATATAGTGGTGAACAAAATTAAATTGGTCCCTGTCCTAATAGAACTTACAGTTTAATGGGGTTGGGGAATGAGATACCAAATAAAAACACATATGATAATGTAATAGTAAGTGGGAAAAGCGTTAGGAAAAGTGCTATAAGTGGATAGAAAAGTGGATCTAACTTAATCTAGAAGGTCAGGAAAGTTCCACCTGAGGAAATGACTTGTCAGCTGAGACCTGAAGAATTAGTAGGAATTAACTAGGAAAGTGGGAGTTGAGAAGAGGGTGTTTGTTTTGGGTAGGGGGAGCATCTTGTCCTTAGGGCCTGAGGCAAAGAGGAATAATCAGGAAATTCAAAAGAGGTCTGTGTGATTGAAAGTTAGTGAATCAGGAAGAGGCAGCAGCTATGATGTAGGAGAGGTAGGCAGAGGCCTTACTGTTTACAGTGAGTTTTTTTTTTTGGCTTTATCCAAAATGGGAAGTTATTGCGGGGTTTTAAGAATAAGGGTGAGGAGTGTGGATATGTTCAGATTAATATTTGAAAATGGTGACTGGCTATTTTATGGAGACAGCATTGTAGGGGTATAAGGTGGGAATCAGTAGACTAAACAGACTGTTGTATAAACTCATTAGACTGTGAGTTCAGGGGAGAGATGATGGTGATCTGGACCAAGATGTTAGGACTGAAGATGGGGAGAACTGAATGGATTGAAGAATTATTTTGTAGCTTGAATTTTGGTAGGACTTAGTGAGAAAGAGATTAGATGTGGACTATGAAAGAAAGGGAGATGTCAAGGATGACTCCTAGATTTCTGGATTGACTTGGGTGTAGATAATAGTCGTTTTTATTAAGATTGCAGGGAATGCTAGAGGAGCAGGTTTAGAGGAAAAGATCGAGAGCAGTTTTGAAAGTTCTTTCTCTGTGGATTCTTGTTCTTTACCTTAGAAACTCCCACAAGATTCTGCTCAAAATTGCCCTCCTGTGAAATCATGTTCAAGGTCTTTTTCCCCTCCATCTCCTATAGAACAGTAGATTGTACTCTTATGTTGTGTCACTTGTTGTAAAGTCTTCTCTTAATACTTCTCTCTCCATTTTATAATTATGTACGTACCTATCTCTCTCACAAGACCTGATTTGTTTGGCAGAGACTTCCAAATAACTATCTTGTTTGGTCTTCCTGGAATGTAGAAAAATATTTCTTCAAGTGTTTTCCACTGAGTTATGTATGTTAAAGTTTCCTTTATCTTAAATCCAGGATTACTTTGCTGAAGAACTTTGTCCAGACTTTTGTATCCTCATGCGGATTGTGACTCTCTGGAAAGGGTGTAAGGTGTGCAGTATTTTCCAAAATTATTTAGTTCTCCCTCCCCTCCCACCAGCTTTTGTTTTCTGAGCATCTCATGTTACTTGTGTTGAGAGTAAGAGGTGGGCGTAGGAACATTCTGTGGGAAATGCTGATCTGTGTGTGTCCCTGTCACAGAGTAGGCACATAGTTCACTGAGCCTGGACTACATGAAAAGCAAATCTGACGGCCGTGGGGGAACATCTCTGGATGTGTTTGGGAAGCTCATTTTGCCTATAGTTGAGCTGCAGATGTATTTCTTTTACCCATAGTGATCAAAACAGACACCAAGGGATGAGAATTTACTGTCTATTGTTTGTTCCTGCCAGGCTAAAAAACCTAGGTGACATGAGATGACAAATTTTGTTCTGTTTCTTTGTAGCTAAGCTGAGAAGAACTGAACAAAAAATTCTTTGGTTCTTTTATTTATTAACTCCCAACATCAAAACAGTGCCTTTCTTACACCACCTGGGTTGTTCATAAAATAAACAGAGTTATATTAGTAACTATTTTTTTGTAAAAGAAATAAATGTCCAGTATTTTTCTAAAGGCTATTTATATTCTGTTTTAGAGAGTTGGCTGTAGTGACGCAGAACCTAGGTTTCAGGGAAATATCGACAGGATATAGACTAAATGGAGAAGACCCTGTTCTTTTTTTGAAGACTGTGTGAATTTATTTGGGAGGGGAATTTTTCTTTATTTCAAAAGTTAGAGTGTTCAAGACAGTTATTTTTTAGAGTGAACCTAGAGGAAAGTTTTACCAGGAGCTCAGTGACTCAAACAGGAAATATATTTGTTTTTAAACTTAGACTTTATTTTGCAATACCAGATGGCATTATTGTGTTACATTTATTAACAGACTCTGACTGCTAGTATCTTATAGTCGTGTGGAGTGGGTAGGTGCCTTTGCTCTACAAACTTTATTTGGCTATAGAGTTAACTATGAAAATAATTTTTTGAGTGATATAAAATATGGCCTAGATTAGTAGGGTAAAGATATGGTAACCACATCTACGTGTGTACTCCCACCTCTTAATTTATATATTTTCATTTACTTTCCCCACCTTTTATTATCATAGATGTTAATTTCCAAATTGGAATAGCTTGAAATGGTAAGGAAAACTTGGTCATCTTTAGTCCTGCTATCAGAGAAGTTATCATCCCTTTAATATTCCCTCAACTGTCAGGGCTAATCTTTAGAACTGAACTTCTGAGGTCACCGTAAAGAGCAAATAAAAATCTGTGAATAAGGATAACTTTTCCATTTATTTTAAGAAATGCCTGGGGAAAGGAAAAGTAACTGCTGAATATTTTTAGCAGTGGTGATAGGGACTGTATGAGTAAAATGTAGTGATTTTTTAGCAACAAAAACAGCTGCAAATTTTGATGCTTCTTCCTCAGTATCAATCTCATCTTTTCTGTGCTGTACATACCTTTACACAAAAATGATCTTATAAATTTTTCTAGACCTGGTAATCTGTAGTTGCTTATTCAAAAAGCCACAGCTCAGGATACATTTTTTTGTATGCCTCACTCTTTACTTTGGCTTCTAATAAAGCATTTTTTGTCCAGGAAAATCATTTTAACTGTAGAAACTCCCACATTTGTTTCAGGTCGATCTTCTCTCTTTCCCTTTGAAGACGCCTTCCTGGACGACAGTCATGGCGATCAGTCCTTGTCATCTGGCTTAAGTTCTCCCACTCGCTGTCAAAATGGGGAACGAGTAGAACGCTACTCTAGAAAGGTGTTTGTTGGAGGCCTTCCTCCTGATATTGATGAAGGTACTATGCATTCATTAATGACTTTATAAAGGTCAGGTTTGTTCTTTCTGTGCTCTGCCTCTCCTCTCCAAGGCAGCTTTAGGACATTCATGTCTTAGTGTGCACGAGGTGAGACTGTTTGATGGATGAGGAAGTCCTAGGTTGTGCACTTCAAGTCTGCTGTTCATACATGTTCATACATAGCAGTCTCCCAAGAGCTTCCCATTTCCTAGTTATTAATTTGAGGATAAATTTTAAAATAATAATGAGAGCTACTATTTATGAAACTCTTACTGTAAGTCTATTATTGTGCTAAATGCTTCACATTATATTATCTCATTTAATCCCAATAGCTTTCCATACCCATAGTTGGTAAGGCATATCTTACCAACTCCATTTTATAGATGAGGAACCTGAGGATCAGATGGAAACAATTTGTCGCAGGTCATGTAGCTAAAAGTACAGTTAGAACTCAAGACCAGTCTGATTCCAGAACTTTTGCTCATGTCCATCACACATATCATCTAATATTTTAATGTAGATACCTATTAATGAAAAGCCTCCCTTGCCTTTAAAAGAATGAAGAATAATTAGAATTTTTAATATATTTTTGAGATACTCACAGTCCAAAAGTGAGTTTTCACTTGTGCCTAAAGCCAGTCGGTCAGCACATAGTATGTTGTCAGTAAATATTTGCTGGATGTATGAATGAAATAAAATTGTGACAAAGTTAACTTAAGGGAAAAAACAATGTCTCTGGTTCTAGTAGGCTTTGGATTTACCAAAAAAATATCGTTAAAGCAGAATTGTTTTGCCAGCATTATTCCAGCTATGACATTTCTCTAATTTATTATAATTTTCTTTTTTTCGTGATGAGGGAAGAATAGTCTCTAAAAATATTTTTATTTTAGACTTGCTGCTTGAAAGTTGTACACAGCTGGAGTCTCATTTTCCTTCAAACTATTCTTGTACTAGTGTTAATCTCATTGATCAATTGGATTTTTCTTTAAGACAAAGTTTTGATCATGGCTGAGGGAGTGGCAACTTAAGGCTTAGTAGGAGCTAAGTTATAACCTCCTGCTCTGAGTCAAAAGTCAGAAGGAAAAGATAAATTTATTGAGCTGTAACTTTTGAAACATTTTCTTTATAGCATGTGTAGTAGGTATATATGGGAAAAAGAGACCGTTGGCTTTTAACTTTTTCTTATCACCAAATAGAATTACCTACTTATTGCCCCTTCACCTCACCAAATGAATCATATCTATTTCTAAAATAATCTTAGACATTAATAAACTTAGATTAAAAATAATAATCTAAGATTAATAATCTTAGAGATCATTTCATATGAATAAAAGCACACATTAAATATTTTGAATACTTTTGCCTTTTTTCTAAAAACAGAACATTCCTATTTTTAGAGTCTCCTTTTTACTTGGCAGAAAGGTCACCTTAGCTAATGTCAGATTTTTTCTTCCAAATTCTTTATATCAAATTTATTGGCAGTGAAGGGAAATGAATTATAGTTAGAAATACATTCTGCATGATTGAAAGTGAATAACCAAATGTACCCCCCAAACAATGGTATTTCACTTAGTAGGTTTGACTTCTGTAAATTTGCTTTAGAAAGTAGCTCTCAAAACATTTTTTACATAAAAAGACACGTTTTATGCTATTCTGTTTGCAGTATTTTTTTCTCTTTTGCTAAGATTCCTTCTTTGTTTTGTAGATGAGATCACTGCCAGCTTTCGCAGGTTTGGACCTCTCGTCGTAGACTGGCCCCACAAAGCTGAAAGCAAGTCATATTTTCCTCCTAAAGGTAATGCACATAAAATGTCTCTACTGCCTGCCTGTTTCTCCAAGATGCAGTTCAATAAAAGGTAGCCTTTTAACTCCTGAAATAGCTGGTGACTTTTTTCTCTCAATTAAGAAAACATTTTTAGGTTGGTCATCTTTTTGTGACTTACTGTTTCCATTTGGAGACTATTCCCCCAGGAGTACACTGATTGTTTCATGGCATCTCTTTTATTGACCGTGAGGTCCTGTGAATCTGTATGAATGAGGCTTGTGCTAACTTTTCATTATTTGAGAGAAAAGATCTAGAGTTTTAGGGAATGTCAGAGATGGGAGAGGAAAAGATAATTTAGAGTCAAGTTTTATTTATATCCCATAGCCCTGTGGTTTTATAGATCTTATAAACCCCAAACTTGGAAAACCTAGTGGCTGAAGAATGACATTGTATGAAACTACCTTTATCCATATCTGTATCTAAGTGACTTAGCCTGTTGAGGGGTAGAGGGCAAACTAGCAAAGGACTCTTCACATGACCTTGCTTCCCTTATTTCTGGTAGGCTTTTTTGATGTTTTACAAAACCATAAAAATATATTACTTTGTTCATAGTTTGTCATTTCTGTGGAACTTTTCTGATGATATTAACTTTTGGTATATTCCTAGATTTATATAGAAGAATGTTTTGGGTTAAAAAGGAAATTTTCTTCTTGTGTTATGTTCTGTAGATCTGTTTCAAGAGTGTCTTTTATCTCTAAAGAAATGTTTTTTGATATGTAGTATTATGTAACATTACTCACTACAAGAAGATGGAGTCAAAATACTTGTCCTTCCTATACTTTGTAAGGAATTAAATTATAGCTTAACCTGGGAAAGGCAAGTGGCTTCCTTTTATGTCTGGTTTATTAGGTTTGTCTGTCACCTATACTTCTTCTCACACTCTTTATTTTATTTTTTTTTGCTGGGAAAGATTCACCCCGAGCTAACATCTGTTGCCAATCTTCCTCTTTTTTTTTCCTCCCCTAAGCCCCAATACATAGTTATATATTCCAGTTGTACGTCCTTCTAGTTCTTCTGTGTGAGCTGCTGGCACAGCGTGGCTACTGACAGATGAGTGGTGTGGTTCTGCGCCCGGGAACTGGACCTGGGCCACCGGAACCCAACTTTAACAACTAGGCCATCAGGGCTGGCTCTCTCACTCTCTTTATAACCTATGAAAATAAGTTACTAAATAGAGGCCTGTTTGTTTACTTTTAACATTCTTCTGTTAATTCTTTCCAAGAATTTTTAAAGTTAAATTAAGTTTTATATTAATCAGAAAGGATAAAAATCATCATGCTGATTATTCCAGTGAAGGAATGTGTTCACCACTTTGTGCTGCACGTATGGCACTATGTAAAGACACATGTTCAAAACATGTTTCTAGGAGTGCTAATAATTTGTTGAATCACAGTAGTGTTATTTCAGTGAATGAGTTCACCACACTGTGCTGCATGTAATGCACTCTTGTAAAGTCACATGTATGAAAAGGTGTTCCTGAGAGCACTAGTTGCACATGTGAATCAAGACAGTGTTATTTCAATGAAAGAATGTGTCCACCACACTGTGGTGCATGTAGCAAACTCTGTAAAATGACATGTATAAAAGATATTTCTAAGAGTGCTAGTTGAAAAAAATAATCATGTCAAAAACGCTGTAAAAATGATTCTTGAATAAAAGGTGTCAGATGATGGTTGTAAAAAATGAAAACAAAGATCAACATATATATATGGTCATGTCCAAAGAAACTTATCCCAAATCTACCTCTATCAGAAATAATCACTGTATATATTTTATTAAATATCCTTCTGATATCTCTTTATGAACATAGACATTTATATGAAATTTTAAATTTTACATAGATGGGATCACACTATACATGTTATACAAAACTTGCCTTTTCCCTCCAGCAATATCAATATCTTTCTATAAGAAACCTACATTGTCATTAATGACCTTATTTTATTTAATCAATCCTATTGGTGGACATTTAAGTTGCTTTTAGCTGTTGCTTTCATGAATCATGCTTCAGTGAATATCCTTGTGCCTTCATCTTTTTGCCCTTTTATAATTACCTCTTAGGGTGAACTTCCAGAAGCAAGGTGCATATTTATACAGAATGCCAAGCTACCCTTAAGGAAGATCATACACTTTTATGTTCCCACCAATAGTACCTGATTTACAAAACAGTTTTATTGAAGGTCTAGGGAAGTGACTCTTTCTTATTCATTGCCAATCTGATGGTTAAAATAACATCCTTTTATAGGCATTTTTTTTTTCTCTTTACTGGCCCTTGAATTCATTTTACTTTTTTATATTGGCTTCTAATTTCTGTCTGGAATTTGTATTGGAGAAGGCACAAGAAGGGATCCCGCTTTATTTCTCCAGGTAGCATGCCAGTCCTTCCAAAAGTCACTTATTGACTATTCCATTTTTTTTTTCATTGATTTGAATCATTAGAAATAGATATTGAGGGGCCCAGCCCCGTGGCCAAGTGGTTAAGTTTGTGCGCTCTGCTCCGGTGGCCCAGGTTTCACCGGTTTGGATCCTGGGTGTGGACATGGCACTCTCACTGGGCTACACTGAGGCGGCATCCCACATGCCACAACTAGAAGGACCCACAACTAAAATATACAACTATGTACTGGGGGGCTTTGGGGAGAAAAAGAAGAAGAAAAAAGAAATAGGCATTGATTGAAAGGTCGTTTCTTCTGTTTTTCAATAGAATGCTCAAGTTCTCTGGAACTGCTCTGTCCAGTATGATAGCCACTAGCCACATGTAGCTAATGAGCACTTGAAATGTGACTAATTCGAATTGAGATATGCTGTAAGTGTAAAATATACACTGGATTTTGAAAACAGTTTAAAAAAAATAAAAGATCTCTTAGTGATTTTATCTGTTAAAATGATAATCTTTTGGATGTATAGGATTAAATAAAATATATTAAAATTAACTTCACCTGTTTCTTTTTACCTTTTAAAATGTAGATACTGGAAAATTTTAAATTAACATATGTGATTCATATTTCTATTTGGCAGCACTCCTTTAGAACAGGGGTCAGCACACTACCTGTTTTTGTATGGCCTGTGAGCTAAGGAGAGTTTTTATATTTTTAAGGGTTGTAAAATCACACACACAAGAAGAGTATGTAACAGAGACTATATGTGGCCCTCAAGTCCCTTTGCAGAAAATTTGTTGATTCCTGCTCTAAAATAGCCCAGAGAACTGCTCATTTAGCTTCTGGGACATCTACTAACAAAGGAGGCAGTTTATTTCAGAGGAAGTCCATATGTTTGCAGACCTAATTCTTAAATTTTGTTCTTCTGTTGGGTCAAATGCTTCCTGGCAATCTGTACCTATTGGTCAATTTTGTCCTATAATGTAAAACAAAATGTCATCATTGTGACATCTATCTCTTGGTACTTAAAGGACTATCAGTTTCTCTTTCAGTCTTCTTTTTTCTAAGCTAAATATTTTCACTTCCCTTAGTCATACCTCATGTCTAATGGTTTTTGGATCACCGTTCTTCTTGTCTACCTTTTCTGTATATATTCTCACATTTACAATATCCTACTTAAATTTGTTACTCAGAATTGAAGAGAGAACATTTGGGTTGGTTTGAGCAATACAGAGTTTAGCAGCTCTATGAACTCCGTGGTTTTTGGTACCACTCCTATATAACAGCATTATAACATAGAACTATAAAACATTAGAGGTGGTGCCCTTAGTTCACAGCTGAGGTTAAGTGTTGAGATGGACCAGTGAGAGCCAGGCCAAGAAGAGAATCTAGATCTCCTAATTCTGGTCCTCAGGTTTGCATCCTCGGAGAGCAGATTGCCTTTCTGGTGATTGGGGTCAGGGAGGAGAAATTATTATTATACTATTGGCTCCTGTTGTGTTTTGCTCTCAGCTAAAGTCCGAAGGTTGACCTATTTTGGGAGGACCGAAAGAAATTTGATGTTATTCCAAGATTGAAATAACTTTGGGAATCCATGCCCATTGCTTTGAATGTTGGGAACAACTAAGGAATTCACCCCAAATTGTTCTGTACCTCTTAATAATGCTCCCTTGTGCTGTTTCTACTTTTCCTTAAATTCCTTAGATTTTAATTCAAGTCTGTGCCTTCTTGGTAATGCCCCTCTTGCTGATTGTACTTTTCTTTAGGTCACCTCAGGTTGACCATCAGGTACAGTTTGTTTGGCTCTATGTTTTAGGCTTGTATGTAAGTAGAGAGGAATATGTGAATCATCCTCTATTGAGCCATTTGGCCTTTTTCTCGGAAAGTATACGCCTATTGAAATAAACAAAACCATTCATCCACCCAGCAGATTTACCTATACAAATATCGAGTAGGGTTTGTAAAACGATGACCATTTCAGTGGACTGTGGGGAGCTTAAAGTCAATGTAGAGAAACAGTGGCCAGGCACATGAATTGTCCCCTTAAATGTTGTTGAGCCAGCAGAGTGGGAGGTGGTGGAGACAGGGGCTCTCTCCAGGACAAAGGCCACTGAGGCATTTGATCAACCATTTGAGAATATGCAGAGTTCTCTGGATCAGTTTGCCTATGGCCTGCAAGCAAATAATTGCTTATTGTTCTCCAGAGCACCACTGAGAACATGGAAATGGTAGATAGGCATGAAAGTCAGAATGTGTGTCTTTATGATTTGGTCTCAGAGCTCATGAACTTATAGTCCTGTGGGGGAGATAAGAAATAAGTCAGATGGTCACAAAAATAAACACAATTACAAACTGTGATAATTCTGTGAAGGAAAAATAGAGAATGCAGTGAGAGACCCTAAAAAGAGGACACCAATTACAGTTGGGGATATGGAGAGACCTTCTCTGAGAAAATGACAGTTAAGCAGACCTGAAAATTGAGGAATTAGCTAGAAAGTGTAGGGAAGCAAGTTCCAAGCAGAGGAGTACCATATGGCAAAGACAGTGTGAAAGGGCTTTAGTACCTTTGAAGAAATGAAGGAAGTATGGTTGGAATGTTGTAAGGGGGAGAAAATGATGCAAAAGAAAGAGCCTTGAAGAGGTAGGAAATTTTTTTCTTCCCTAAATTGATCCAGTCCTCCAGAGAGAGTGGACGTGAAGGTATTTGTGTGGTGTTTGTCTTTGGAGTGGAAGGAGGATGGAGTTGGTCAAGTAGAAATATTAGTTTAAGATACTTTTGAAAAATAGTTGCTGATAAAATTGAAGCAAAGTCTTGCTTTGTATTTTCTCCATTTAGTTCTTGATGATGAGAAGAAATCCAAATCTAGTCAAAATATTGAGGAGAAGTTTCCTGAGATTGCATTCACATGCTTTTTAGTTTTGGAATAGTAGAGTTGAAATTGTGAATGCTGGAAAGAGAGGTTCTCCCAAATGTTAGGGCATGAACCAGATTGCACGTTCATACAGAATACTAACCAACACCATTATGTTTGTAATAGCTTGGGTGCAGGTAATTTAAAGATAGTTATTGAAAAGGGGTGGTAAGAGAACAGAATAAATGCAAACAGATGGCTTAGGTCCTGGTGCACATGATCATATAGCATTGGGAATATGAATCCATCAAATCTTTGTTACATGTTCGTCTCGGGAAGAGTCTGTATTTGGCCTTGTGGGGAATCTAGAGAAGACACCTTTCTTGTTTTTGAGAAGGCTGCAGTTTCTTAGAGGAGACATGAAAACACAGATGTGAAGCATTAAGAGCATGGATTCTGGAACTAGACTTGCCGGGCTCCCCCACCTATTAGTGGTATGACCTTAGGCATGCTGTTTAACCTTGCTGTGCCTTCATTTCATCACCTGCAAAAGAAGGATAATAATAGAACCTACATCATAAAGTTGTGATAAGGATTAAAATGAGTAAATCCATGTGGAGTGCTTAAAACAGTCCCTGCATATGGTAGGTATTGTGAATGATGTTGTTATTTTTTTCTTAAAATACAGATCAACTTATGGTTAATGAGAAGTGAGCAAAAAATATTCTAGGCATCCAGAGGTGGAACAGATTACTGTGGACTGTGCAAGACCTTGATCTTCAAAGCTAGGCAGGAAAAGAATAGGCAGAAATTGTAGGGTGCTGGAATTATAATTAGGATAGCTAACGTTTACCGAGGGCTTGCCCTGAGCCAGGCAATGGGTTACTATTTTCTATGCCTAGTCTCATTTAATCTTCGTAACTCCACAAAGTAGGCACCTTTAGCATTCCCATTTTATAGAGGAAGAAACAGGTTTAGAAGAGGGTAATTTGTCCAGTCATGTGTTAAATGGTAGGACTGGGATTTGATCCTAAACAGGTTGACCTCAGAGCCGAAGATTCTTAAATATTGCACTCTAGTATTCTTATCTGGGAATAAGAATGGCCCAGAGCTAGGCAGCAGGCTTTGATTAAGGCAAGGTTACGTGGTAGCCTGATTGCCAGGCCTAGGACTTGGGCCAAGGAACCACTGATCTAGAGTACAGGCTCTGGAGCAAGCTGCCTGGGTTGGATTCCTGTTGCACTACTTGCCACCTCTGTATCCTTGGGCTAATTATTAATCTTCTTAAATCTCTCTCTCTTTTTTTTAATCCACAAAATGGAAATAATAATAGTTTCTACTTCTAGTTTCCTATGAGGATTAAATGAGAAATGTGTGTAGAATACTTTCATAGTGCCCAGATATCATTGAAGTCTTCTTTTTTTTTTAAGCAAGAAAGAGGTTGGGTTTTTTTATTTGGTTTTAGTTTTTTAGCCACGGTCAGAAAAACTGTTTAGGAATTTTCTGTAATCCAGCTCATAGAAATAATAAGGACCCCAAAGACCTAAGATATTAACATGGAGATATTACTAGAATGGAGAGGGAAAAGGACCAGTCATTCTTAGTGATAAGGTAGATCATGATGGTGGTAGATTTGATGGCAGGGCTGTGCTAAAATTCCTTCCATTGAATGAGACTCACGGCACTATTGAATGTAGAGGAGTCAACTGAGAAAACTAGTTTGGTGTAGTGATGATTTGATTAAAGACATGTACAGTTTGGTATGTCCTCACATCTGATCTGAGAGGAAATTCCTAATGGGCAGTGGAATTGTGGTTAGGGAGTTTGGGAAAAGAGACTGGGGTTGGAGGTACCCAGTCTCTGACAAGAGTCATGTTTGTAGAGGGGAGGGAGAAGTAAATGAAAAACAGATAATAAGTAACTTTTGTTAGGAACCAGAAGGGAGAAGATGACATGGCAGTGGAGATGTGGGTGAGTGAAAGACTGGGAATATGTCTGTGGCTGTGGAGACTAAGGAAAGAAGCTTCCAGAAAGAATAGTCAACACCATCAGATATTGCAAGGTTACTGAGAAGACCTTCATGGACTAGAGATGAGTGTGGCCCACTTGTGAAGTATAGGATCACAGTAATTTCTATTGTTATCTTAATTCTAGGCCTTAATATTGTAATGAAGTAGTAAAACCAGAACAAAGCAATCTGATTTGCAGTGAACAAGTATTATTTTATAAGCAATGAGAATAATCCTGCCTGCCCAGCAGAACCAACCCGTCGTCATTTTTCTGTTTCCTTCCAATCTTTATTCATAGGTATCTTTTTTTGTGGGGTTGTAATAATAGCAGAGATATAATTTTCTATTCTCCTTCCCCTTTGCCATGGTTTTAAATAATTTTCATATTTTTCAAGAGGCTGCTTAACCTATTGTTACACCGTAATTTACTTGCTTGTTGATCATTTAGGCTGTTCCAAATAATGCTTCTGTTAATATATTCTTGTATATGGCTTTTTCTTTCATATTATTTTCTTTAGGATAAATTTGCAGAAGCTTAACCAGAGTTAAAAGAAAGGAAAATCTTAAGGACTCCGGATTTGATATCACATGGCTTCCCAAAGCAATTTTCTTTATGAAATTTATGCTAATTTGGACATCTGCAGCACAGTTTTTGCTTTGTTCCAAGTCAGATAAATGATAGATTGCAGTTGTAGACTTACCTTTTTGCCTGTGTGTTTGGAATATAATGGACCCCCACAGAAGCCAGGAACCACGTTGGTGTGAATCATACTTGAAACATTTAAATCTTTTCCTCCCCTGTCTTGTCTGTTGAATCTTGGATGTTCTTTGACATCATCTCCTATTATTCTCTCTCGTACCCACTCCGGCCATGCTGACTTCTTTGCTATTCCTTGAGGTCAGCTAAGGCATCTCAGGGCCTTAGTACTTCCTTTTGTTTGAAACCATCTTCCCCAGATTTCTGAATGGACTGCTCGTCTTTTCTCTTAGGCAGACCTCTACTCAAATGTCCCTTTAACAGAGGGATCTTTCCTGACTTCCTTATCTAAAATAGCAGCCCCTCTACCCTCTTGCTCTCTATCCCTCTTATCTTCACTTTATTTTTTTAATTCTCATTTTATTTTTCTTCAAAGTGCTTACCACAACCTGAGGAAATTATATGTGTTTTTCTGTCTGTTTTCTAGATTGGAATGTAAATTTTATAAGTGTAGGGTATTTTTTATGTTTTGCTCACTGCTCTATACCCAATACCTTGGATACCTGTCTCAATGGCTGGCCCTCAGATATTTATTAAATGAATGACTTTTATCTTTGCAAATGATGAGTTCCATACTTGCTCAGGAAGTAGAGTCCACCAAATTTTAGAGCTGGAAAGTTCCCTAAAGATCATCTCATTTTAGTACAACCTTTGTTTTAAACTGAGACTCTAAGAGGTAAAGTGTCTTTTCCTAACAGCACACAGTCTTTGTTAGACAGATTTGGACCTGGCAGACCTATCGTTTATACTATTTTACCTGGTGAGTTGTAAAGAAAGTAGTTTTTATTTGTTTTGCTAATATGTATCATTTGTGGGAAAGAAAGTTAGGTTTAAACTGTATAATCTGATAAATTAGGCTGTTATTTATAAGGCTGAATTTTATATAAAAAGTAGCAACTTAAGATATATGACCCATGGTACACTTTCACAGCTATTTAAAAATGAAAGTGGTCCTTGGCTTTTTCCTGAATTCTTCTGTTCTGTTGGTCATACTCACAAAGCTGGGATATTTCTAAGAGCTGATTTAGGCTGAGGCTGCAGGTCTGAGCTGCCCTTTAGTTGTAGCTTAACCGTGGGATTCTGCCTCTTGGGTGATGCCACATCATTTCTGGACATGAGTGCACTACTTTGTAGTTGAGTTCTTTGACTGCAAGAATCAGAGGTTCTCTTGTGCTACCTCAGATTGGGGATGTGGTTATGAGTAACAAGGAAAGCCCAAAAATAGGAGCTGTGAGAGAACCAGGTGTCATGGAGACTTTGCTAGGGGGTGGCAGGCTGCAGGTATTTGAATTGTGGGAGCTGTTAATTCTTCATTGTATTGTTCCACCATTATCATGACTCAACTCTTCTCTGCATGTGTGCTCCTCTCTCCGCTTCCAGTGGCAAATTTTCCTATTTCTACTTGAATTCCAGAGAGAGGGAATCTGATTGGCCCAGTTCATCTTTTAATACCTAGCTGTGACATAGGGCATCCTAACAGTAGTAGCCTTAGAATCCTTGACTGCTTAATAAAGAAACAGTTCATTTGTGCTTCCTTGAGCTTGGGGCCATGAATTTGGCATCTAGGAAGATAAGTTGGGTATAACAAGCTTTTATGCTGATATTAGATATGTTTAGCAAAACCTCCCTGTTTGCCTCCTGTGAAAATAGCCTAAATCCAAAGTTGCTGTCACTGGAGTTACAAAAAATGTCTACCCATCCTGAGCCTTCTATACGTGGTTCTGTGCTAAGCAGCTGCTCCTGATATTGCCAATATCTCACTTCTTGTGGCCCCTGGGGCTGGGGCCAGGGGGAGGAGCTGACCTCTCCTGGGCAGTGAACACAGCTGCACTACCAGTGTTGGCAGAGTCCTCTGGGGCAAAGGCAAGGACAGCAGCCAGCTGCAGATGTTGGACAGGAGATTGGCTGCGTGGCTCCGAAGCCTGTTCAGAAGTCATTGGTGCTGGCAGTGGAATGGAGGAGGCTGTCCTCCTCAGCCCACTTGCTTAGCCAGCTTCAGCTCTGGCAGTCCAGGGCTACAGGGTTCAGGTGCACAGCCAGGTGAACTGGAACAGTTACAAGCATGCAGATTTACGCAAAAGTGACCCATGCCTTGCACTCTGCTGATGCCCACCCACCTTGAGTAAAGTGTGTATAAAAGTGTGGCTGTACTGCTGGTAATCATGTGTTTCCTCTGCAGTGGCCAGGCTGGCTTGACTACTGATTCTTGTGACCAAGATCATGCAGTTGTGGAAGTTTATACAATACTAACATGGTTTGTGAACCTGACATAAGCCAGGCCACATGGGATTCAGGTCGACTTTGAGCCAACAAGCTAAGAAGAAACTTTGAAGAACAGGAAAGAGGACTCTAAAGGGACAAAAATAGGTCTTTGTGAAGCTGCAGTGGGCTGGATTCATGGCATCTATTTCTTTTTCCTTCAGTTTGTCTAAATCTGGCTTTGGAAAGGAAAGTTTTCAAACTCACATTTTTTTCCCTTGTAGCATAACTTGAATGGAAATAAGTCAATGTTGTTTTAGGCCCAGATTCTAAGTTTTTCCACCTTCTGAGTTACATAAACTGATCAAGTTGGGAAGCTAAATGGTTTTAGCTTGTACTTAACCTTTTGCAGTTTGTAAGCTTTTGAGTAATGCTTTACCTTTTCTTTTTTTTTAAAACACGGGTCCTAGCTTATAGTACTCATCCTATTTAGTGAATCCTATATTTTAATATTTAATCTATTGAAATTTTCATTCTCAGGAAGGATTTTCTTGTAAAAACATGAAAACTGCACTGCATAGCAGCAAGAGTGGGCTTTTTGTTTTGTTTTGTCCTATTTTGACAGATGGAGCAGTATCTTATTGTTGTTTTTAAAAGCTTAGCACACCCTCAGTTTAAACTGTTTTATTAAACACCTATCTCTTCAACATTGTATTGAAGATGAATTATAAGAGTTAGTCTTTGATTTCAAAGCATTTGTCGTTTGAGGGACCTTAGAGAAAGGAGTAGGCAATAGGAGTGTACAGGATAAGGCCTGAGCAGCCACATAAATGAGAGATGTCTTGTACTCTGTTAAGCAGTACTTGTGCTTTGCCCAGGCAGAAGTGCTTGGAAGGGAGAGATGCTTGTTTAGTTTAGAGAAGCCAAAGCCACCCCTGATGAAAACTTTCTCTGGAAGAGAGTAAATTTCGGGAACTGAAATGGAAGGTGCAAATTTGGCAGGCTGAGGCAGAGAGAATGTTTTAGAAGAGGGTGTAGCTTGGGACAGGACTTGCTGACAGGAATTGGGTAGGGCTAAGGCCATGAGCAAGTGAGACCAAGAGAGGATATGTCAGTTGAAAGAGTTTGGAATGGGAAGCTGAGAGGATCTGTTGAAAAACTGTGAAAGCTGAGGGCAAAGATCTGGATTGTCTTTCAAAATAATATGGATAGCCTTAGTCTTGAGAGGGGGAAATGGTGACACAGAGAAAACCTATTGGCAGCAGCATTAAGAGCTCATCAGATGAGCCAGTCCTGATGGCCCAGTGGTTAAAGTTTGGCATACCTCCGCTTCAGCACCCCAGGGTCAGTTCCTAGGTGTGAAACCACACCACTTGTCTGTCAGTAGCCATGCTGTGGGGGCAGCACATGTAGAAGAACTAGAAGGACCTACAACTAGAATATACAACTATGTACTGGGGCTTTGGGGAGAGAAAAAGAAAAACAAAAGAGGGAGATTGGCAACAGATGTTAACTCATGATGAATCTTTCCCAGCAAACAAAACAAAACAAAAACTTTACCAGAGGAGTATTAAAGTGTAAGGAGAAGAAGAAATTAGATTGTCAAAGTTCAGGCAGTGTACAAGCAGGGCTGGACTAAAGCTTCATCTGTAGGGAAGCATCTGCTGGGTTAAAGTGTAGAATTTGCCAGTTGTCTGATGTTGAATGAGGGAGAGCAATAAGCAATGGGGCAAGAGCTAGGTATTTGTGGACTCAGATGTGGATACCAGCAGTTACTAGTTATATCACACTGAGCAGGTCATTTAGTTTCTGAACCTCAGTTTACTCATCTGAGTTAATACTGCTCCTTGGGTTATTAAAAGGATTATGTGAGACAGTGCACATACACATCAACACAGTACTTAGGCTTAATAAGTATTAAGTAGTATTAGTGTCCTTCCCCCGGTGAAAATGTAATGCTTCATAATAATAAAACTGCCCAACTAGTTTGACCAGTTCCCTCCCTCACCCCCAGGCTGGTCTCAGTTTTCTTGGTCAGGTGCTTGTTAGAACTGACTGTGACTAGAAGTGACAGATTGGCAGACTTCACAAGGATCTCTTTATATAAGAAATGTGTGGTTATATAAACAAAGCAGACTATAATCCCAAATGCCCCAGGTCACTGCCCTGGACTGCAGGACATTACTAAGAACACAGGAAGTAGATTGCTAATTTTCAACTCTGAGGTGGTTCTACCCTTCAGACTTGTTTTCTTATCCATTCCACCTTGCCCAACCCCTTGCCTGCCAAGCAACGAGCCCACAAAGAGACAGTTACTAGTGTAATAGAAAACGAAACAGTCTGGTACCAAAATGTTTGAGCCTTCAGCCCTAAATGTAGTCAAAGAAATGTGTTTGGTTCTGAATGCAAGGGGAATGTTTAGGAATCTATGGACTTGGGTGGTACCTGAGGAGCCATCTCTACATCTTAACTTAGGCTAACTCCTTCCCTTGGAATGTCCTCCATTTTTCCACCTGTGTCATACCTTTAATGTCTGGCTTCTCTACCACCACCTACAGAAAATCTTCCCTGATTTCTTTATTTATGACTTCTTCACTGAAAGATCTGTCTTCCTTCTGTGGAGTCCAACTTGTAAAAATATGTTTTAAGAAACACTTCTTGGGGGTCCTTAATGCATTATTCCTAGGTTAGAGTTCTCTCTGTATTTATTCTTCAGGACCTTCTTGTACTAGCTTATAAACTACTTGAGAACAAGGACTTGCTTCTGTCAGCATTTCCCCATAGTGCCTAGGGCACATAGTCAGTATTCAATAAATCTTGAAGGTCAGATGTTCTCATCCAAGAGCAAAATAAGTAACAAATCTAGTTCAGAGACCTACAGTGTTCTCCAGGCAGCAGACCAAGGGTTGAAGAGATCTTGGTCTCTTCTCACCCCCTGCCCTGGATCCTATGCTCTACTGGTGAACTCTACTCACTCACTGTTTTCCAAATGAGCTGACCATTTGACCCTTCTGTGCCTTGGCCTGTGCTCTTTCCTGAACTTGGAATGCCCTTACTTCCTAGAAGAGTAACTATCCTCTAGCTCAGATATGGCCTTTGCTTTGTGGCTTTCCTTGATGTTTGGACACCTCTGCTCCATCTGTCTTTCACCAGTGTTCTGTAGGACATACCCCCAACATAGCACTTTTCATGTTGTTTCTTAGTCATTTATTTACAGGCTGAGTTTTTTTAGGGCAGGGTTCTTCCTAGGCTTATTCATCTTTGTAGCTTCATTGCCAGCATCATATCTTGTACCTCCTAACTATTTTTGGTTCTATTAAATTGAATCCAAGGACAAAGACTCCTGAGGCAAACCAGGTAAGTCCCCTGACCTGAAAGCCAAGGTCAGAGAGAATGTTTGGAACAGACTTGGTGTGCCCAAAAAAAGTCTGAACTCAGGCAGCTCCAGCTGGAGAGGTGTCCTTCAGGTTTCTCTAGGAAGGTCACAGGAAATCAGGGAGGCTGGATTCTGTGCAGGGAGAGATCTCTCTCTGTCCAGACTTGGAGGCTTCCTCTTGGGGCTGATCTCACTTAGTCAGAAACCAGCCAGCCCTTGGTCAGGCCACTGTTTTATGAATGCAGTGGTGGTTCAGGCACAACCCTACAAGCTGGAATTATTTTCCCATTATAGTTGATACTTGAAACATATTGATCACTAAAAGCATTAGTTGATTTTAAGAACTACTGGGTCTTTCAAAAGACCACATACCTCTTTAGAGAATGGGAGTGTATATTACCCTCTTCTTCAGAAAGACTTTGTGGTTTTTAATTTTTTCTTTAATAAATTTTTATTTTGAAAAATTTCAAACCTACAAAAAAGTTGTAAGAATAGTTCAATGAACACTTACATAGCTTTCCTCTAAATTCACCAGTTGTTAGCATTTTGCGGCATTTGCTTTCTCTCTCCTTTTTTCTGTCTGTGTGTATATACACACACATATATTTTTGATGAATCATTTGAGAGTTAAGTTGTAGATATCAAACCCTCACTTCTGAATGCTTCAGATGTCTCCTGAGAACAGGAAATATTCAGATTGTTCTAGTAATGTCCTGTAGGACTTTTTTTTTTAACCCAAGATCCAGTGAAAGTCTAGCCTTACATGTAGTTGTCATCTCTCTTTACTCTCCTTTGATTTAGACAGTTTTTCCTAGGTTTTTGTCTTTTGTGTCATTTAAAGAGTTCATGCCAGATGTTTTATAGAGTATCACTTAATTTGGAATTATCTAGTTGTGCCCTCATAGTGAGATTCAGGTGAAACACTGTTATCAGGAAGACCACACAGATGATGTGCTGCACTGAGAAGGACACATGCAGGAGGCACCTGATGGCAGTTTGCCCTGTTGTTGGTGATGTTAAGTTTGATAATTTGGTTAAGGTGTTGTCTGCCAGATTCCTCCGTTGTAGAGTACCTTTTTCCCCCTTGCGAATACTGTTAATCTGTGAAGTGGTACTTTAACATAGTATGAATATCTTGTATTCTCTCCTCAAATTCACCCAATGGTTTTAGAATCCATTGAAGAGTCTTGCTTAAGTTGATTATTACTATGATGGTGATATTCATTTTATTAAAATCTGATTTAATTTAGTGAGATCTGCTCTGTAACTCTCTCAAGAGCCTTCATTCTAAATATATAACTTAAATGTATATTGAAAAACAGTAAGCATCTTTACTAAATATGAAAATTTGCTGGACCTTAATAAAACTAAATGTAGACTTCTGATTATTTTGAAATTCATCATTTCAACTCTTCTTAACATAATTTTTATGGGCTTTAGAGCAAATATGTCTACATAGACCTTAAACACTAAAACACAGGTAACCACTTCATGCTACTGAAACACTGCCAAATGATCACTGTCACTAAAGTGACAGTAAATAATAAATAGGTAAGTCCTTATTTGCTAGTGATATTGAAAGTTTTATCTTACCATTTTTAGATGAGACAGTATAAATTAACAGTTGAAGAATGAGGGCTCTGGAAGCTGACTGAGGTTTTAATTCCAAATTAACATCTAGGTTTTAATCTGAGGTGGCCCTTACCTCTTGGAGCTTCAGTTTCCTCATCTGTAAAGTGATAAGCATAACAACTGTATTTACTTCATAGAATTACTGTGAGGATGAAAAGAGCTAACAGATGTAAAATGCTTATTCTTAGCAAAGTACCCGGCATATTGTAAGCACTTCGTAACTGGTACTTGTGGTGGTGAAGTTGGTGGTGATATTTGTACTAGAGATCAAGTATAAAAAATTATAATGTGAAAAATTATTTATTTAAGAGCTCAGGGAGCTTTGTTTTTGAAAGATAGCCAAGAACATTTTGGAGCTTGTTATACTTAATGTGTTCTAAGGTATTAAGAGAAAAAAAATCTTTTAATTAACTTTACCCTTCAAAAATCTGGCCAAATAAAATGGAATTATCCCAATTAAGTCTTCCCCACCTCATACCTTCCTTTTCCTCTTTACCCCAGAGAAGTGCATTGGTCAGTTCTGGCTTGTCCAAAAATCCCTCACTGTTCTACTCTCCTTCCCCCAACCTATTTGGCACCAGTGGGAAAGCAAGCAATTTCCTGCCATCCATTCTGCCCATAACCCAGGGTTGTGATGGTGACAATGCCAAGAGTCCGTACTCCTCCCCTCAGAGCCCATATTTCTACCCACAGAGGAGCTCTGAGTTGAGGGCCTCTCATAGCTCACTGCATCTCTGAAACCCCTACATACTCCTCAGGTACTTGGGAAACAAGGTCACCATTTCTGAAACTTGAGGAATTTTATAATCCTGTTATCTCTTACTGGCTCAGATGGCAAGGGAGAACAGAGGGAGTATAAATTTTTGGCCAAGTTTCTTTTATATACCTTTCAAACTAAAACCCTGGCATCATAGTGACAGTTTGAGGAGCTCAATTTATAGGTATAATAGGCTTTTATTTAAAGAATGTATTAAAATCAGCAAATAATACCACATCTGATAATTATCTCTTCTGGTGGAAATAGCTAATGATATATGAAAGCAAATATTCAGTCACTTTATTGTTTTTTTAGAGTAATATTCAGCCTGTCACTCAAATAACTTTAAGGGTTTTCTTTTGTTTCTATATTACTGCCCTTTATTCATCAAATGCTTGCAAATGCAAAGTAGAAAGTGTATATCATTAATCTGAACTCTAATCTTTATAATGAGACCATATGCAAAACTCAATTTTACATATCACATAAATAACAGAAAATGCAGTAAGAGAAAAATTGACACTTAATATCCTAGTTTACAAAGCACCTTTACATATATTATCTCACAACCTACATCTCTGTAAGATAATCAGGACAAATATTTAAGTTTCTTCATTTCACAGAGAACGAAGTAAGGCTCAGAAACTTTAAGGTAATATTCAAGTTCATGGTTCCACTTACTGGGTGAGCTCAAACAAGTTGCTTAATCACTCTGTGCGATTTCTTTAATTGTAAAACAGAATAAAAATAGTGCTTACCTCACAGGGTGTATGTGAAGATGAAACGAGTTATTATACCTAAGGCATTTAGAACAGTGGTGCATAGTAGATACTCAATAAATGTTAGCTATTAGCTGTTATTACCACACAGTTAGTAAATGTTAGAACTTTGACCCAAATCCAAACCTTCTGATTCCTAGTCTAGATCTCTTTTCATAGTACCACGTGGAATTTCCCTTTTAGTAAATCATTGATTGAATTTCCATCTCACATTGACCTTGTTATTCTTGAAGGGATCTTTTTCTACATTGTTTACTTTGACCTTAAATTTCTGAAGATCAAAAAGGAAATGTGTTTGAAGGCTTCTTCCTTCCTGATTTTTTTTAATACTCTAATTTCTGTTGTCATCTGGGTTTGGTTGACCTTGAGGTATCCAAAGTTATTTTAGTAGGTGAAGGTATCATAAAGTTGTTTTCCTCAGTGATTTTGGGTGTTTATGGTGATTTTGTTTTGGTTGGAAGGCTAAAGTAGGAAGTAGGATTGAAGGAAGTTCTTGGACTTGAATCACACTCCTTGTGTGTAGTGCTAAGAGAATATTGTCGTTACTGAAAGTGGCAGCTTGCTGATCAGGGAGTAGAGATGATTGTTGTAAAAGATCATTTGTTGTAAAGAGTCACCGTAAAATATTACGTGCCATTCCCTGGCAAAGGATAAGAAGTTGTTTGTAGATATTTTTCTTGGTAATAGTATTTGTAGCAGGCTTTTACTTGTGAATCCCAGTTGTTTTTACTCTGTCTACTGCCAATGTTAGCATTTTTGGCTGTGAGATAGGCCTGAGTGAAAATCTCTGTGCTTCTGTGGTAGCTACTCAGCTACTATGTGGAGACTCCCTCCCTACCCTCTGATGCCCAAGTCGAACCCAGTTTGGGATTTGATGCAGAAGATTGCAGAGGGTGGGCAGCAATGTGCAGGAAGGGTACAGTCAGCCTGGTGGCCTTTCAGAGGCAAGGAGCTGGAGAAAGCTCCAGCTCACTGAGCACGCCCATCCCCAGGCCGTTTTATGTGCCTGTGCACAATGTACCCAGACAGGGTCCTCTCCAAGAACAAGATATCCAGTATGCCTCTTAGGATCTTTTTGGAAGATCTGTACCAGGATTTAACTTGGTGAGCAAGGAGGTTTGAGAGGATATGCTAAGACTTCCTCTTGGTGATATTTGCATTTTTTAACCCATTCATCTCTAATATTCTCTTTGGCAAGTGCAGTTAATGTTCTCACATTAAAAGAAAACACAGAATTTTTAATAGATTCCCTAGGGCTTAGTGATAGTTTGATACTGTTTGTAAAAGAGAGAATATGAAGAAATGATGTATTATCTTTTCTAGTTTTACAGTTAGGTTTTATTTTTCTTGCCTGGACATCTGCTGAATCCTCTGACCCATCCAGCCTGGGAGCAAAAGTCCAGGAAACAGCTCTGGGTCCTGCCACATAGGCAACCTCCCTCTTGCAGCTACATCCCCACTCCTGTGGGCTTGGTCTTTTCCCCTGTGTGTGTTGGCTTTTGCCTGTTGCATTGGTCACTCAGTGTGCTGGGTAGTGGTTGATCTTTTTCCTGCTCTGTTTGCCTAGATGCTCTGTAGTAGATGAGGAATTGGGACAAAGGATAAAAAAAGAGTACCCGTTATTTATTATCCTCTGCCACTGTCATTATGTGCTGTCCAGGACTCCAGAGAGCTTTGCTTCTAGGCCAGTCGATTAACATCTTTGTTTAATGGGTGAGAATCTTCTGAATATGAGGGTTCTTATTATTCTCCACCACTTACATCTTTCTGGCATGCAGTGCACCAGGGGAGAACCGTATTGGTGATGGTTTCCTTTAAGGTCAGTACCCAGGACCAGGAGTGGAGGTGACAGCTGAGAGATTTAGCAAAGCTAAAGGGTTTGTAGAGAGGTTGAGTAATTGAATACCAGGCTTACACTAGCTCAAGATGGGCCTTTGCTCAGCTGCCATTCATGAGTGCCAGTGTGGCAACAAGCACCAGATTTGGCCCTTTGAACATGTATTGTCCTCTTTGAAGTCTTTGCTGATTCTCTCGAGTCAGATGCCTTGCTCCTCTGGGCTCCCACGGCACTTTTTGTCCCCACTTATCTCCCTCAGCTTTGTAGCAAGTAGTTAATTGTCTAAATGTCTGTTTCTTCTGCCACATAAGTCTCTTGACAGCAGGAACTAGTCTCACTCATTTCAGTTTTCTCATAATGTATAGAATGTGTCCCACTTGTTAACAGTTGCTCAGTAAATCTTACTGATTCTGTGTGTGTGTGTGTGTGTGTGTGTGTGTGTGTGTGTGTGGAGGAAGATTGTCCCTGAGCTAACATCTGTGCCAGTCTTCCTCTTTGTGCTTGACGAAGATTGTCCCTGAGCTAACATCTGTGCTAGTCTTCCTCTATTTTTTGTGTGGGATGCCGCCACAGCGTGGCTTGACAAGCTGTGTGTAGGTCCACACCCAGGATCCAAACCTGTGAACCCTGGGCCGCCAAAGTTGGAGCACATGAACTTAGCCATTACACCACAAGGCTAGCCCATAAATCTTACTGATTTTGAACTGAACAAAGCTGACTGTGTCTGTGGAAATCCTGCAGTTAGCATCCATGTTTATACATCGTGTACTCTGCCATGAGACAGGAGAGTATCCTTGGAGAAACAGCATTATCATCAGAAGTAACATGTAAAATACACTAGCCTATTGTTGGGCTTTTTTTTTTTGGATAACCTTTGTTGAGATATAGTTCACATACCATACATTTCACCTATTTAAAATGTACAGTTCAGTGGTTTTCAGTATGTTCACAGAGTTATGCAACCATCACCACAATCAATTTTAGAAAATTTTCGTCATCCCAAAAAGAAACCCTGTGCCTATTCTCTCTAGTCCTCCAGCCCTAGGCAACCACCAGTCTATTTTTTGTCTCTATAGTTTTGCCTATTCCAGACATTCCATATAAATGGACTCATGCAATATGTAGTATTTTGTGACTGGCTTCTTTCACTTAGCATTATGTTTGCAAGGTACATCCATATTGTAGCATGTGTCAAGCCTAAAGCTTGGTGGAAGTTGGAGGGCAGGTGCTACTTGTTTCCTGGCCAGTAGTTCAAGAATGGTGAGTCTGCCTGGTCTCATTAAAGATGACTGGATCTATTTAGTGGAAATTCTATAGAGGTCTTCTGAACTTGCTCCCCTGAGTAAATATCTATGAGCATCTAATACAATGGCTGGCACATGAGGGTCTCAGTGGCTGTTACATCCCTGTGTCCTGCTTCAGGTTCTTAGATTATAGTAAGAATTTGCCAAAGTGAAACAATAGATAAATTTTTAATTGGTACTTTGAGTTTAATTTACTGATTCCTCCCCCCACCTTTTTGTTTTTGTTCTCCCCAAGGTTATGCCTTTCTGCTGTTCCAGGAAGAGAGCTCAGTACAAGCTTTGATAGATGCCTGCCTAGAAGAAGATGGGAAACTGTACCTGTGTGTGTCAAGCCCCACCATCAAGGATAAACCGGTAAGTAATATGCAGCTAACTATTGCTTTTCCAGAGCACATGTACAATTGGAATAGCTCATCGCCTCCTTTTTCTAATGGGAATGCTGGTAACTGGGATCCTCTTACCCAGCGTGACCTTGCTATGCAGTAGAGCTGGACTGTTGTTGATGGGAAGCTAGTAACAAATTATTCAGTATTTCGTTTTATACCTTTGAGACTGCACGTAAACAAATGTGCCCTTGTGTTTCACTTTACAGCTCTTTTAAGCTAATTCCTATTCAGAGACTCTGAATTGAAGTAAATAATGCTCTTAGTGGTTTTGGCAGCTGGTTTCTGTCATTATTTCAGACCAAGGACAGGAGTAATTTATTTTTTTTTTAAAAAAAGATCATAATTGTCCATGTTTATGTGCCTTTGAATGCAAGGCATTGTGCTGGGTGGTAACCACAGCTGGCTAAATAGAGCCTTCTGGGCCAGGAGCTTACACTCTAAAATGGATACCTTTAAACAGGGTAGGACAGGGGAAGGACAGAGAACATGGACTCAAAACCATAAATACACATACACTTATACAGAGTTTGTGGTATTTGAGCCAAAGAGTGTGAGTGAGTAAGTCACTGGATAAGAGAGGAAGACTGCTTCTTTTCTCCTGGCAGAGGGTGTTATCAGTGGAGAAGGGGCAAGACTATGTTCAGAATAGAAGAAAAGAGCTTGGTTAACATGGCAGAAGTAAGGATCCATGGGAAGTTGGGACGGGGGTGAGTTTGTGTGTCAAGACTTGATGCTTGGAGTAGGGAACAGAATAAAAAAGTGTTGTGGACCAAGGGACCAAGGCAAGTGTCTGTAATGAGGCCTGAGGCATCCTCTGTAAGACTTACACCAGAGGTGTGGAGCTTGCTTGGCAGCTAGGTTTATTCTCAGAAATGTGCATGGGGAAAGACTTGGGGTCAGACATAGAAGTTCCCGGTTTGAGTCTTGACTCCAGCATATAAATATTTACTTGACTCTGAATGAGTTACCTAGTCCTTGCTGAATCTTGGTTTCCTCATCTATAAAATGGTTCCTCTCTTGGATGTTGAAAGGCTCAGATAAGAGGAAAATGAATGTGAAAGCATTTGCTGAGGTCAGGTACTTGTGCAGACATAACTGGATGGTGCTACATAGTGCTACATATTAGTCCTACATAGTGCTATACAATTCAGGAGAGCAAGGTTAGAGCTTATCTACACGGTAACATCTGTTGAAAGAATGCTGACTTCTAGAACAGGCTTTACAATTGATTGCAAAGGAATGATTCTGGGACTTGACCACCTATAAGGAGGAGACTACAGCGGGTAAAGCAGAAGAGAGAGTTACTAAAGAATGGGGATATTGAGGCCTAGTAGAATAATTGATGCAGAAGCAGCAGCAAAGATTTTAGCAAGTATAAAGGTGCCACTGTAATTTTCAAATTCTGGGGCCATTACCAAATTTTTCTAACAGCAGTTAACAGCATTGGATAGGATAGTTGTAGAGGAGGGGAAAACAGTAGGAAGCAGTAGGTGGGGAAAAAAGAGTAGGGAAATTTTGTTAAGTTTGGTCTTAATTTAAACAGTGTGGAGAGGCTGCGTGTTATGAGGGAGATGTGGGGACTGACTAGAATGGGAGTGTGCAGTGTTTTATCTGAGTAATAAGAAAGCTGAAATAACTTCTCTAAATCTCTTTGGAATAGTGTGAGATTAGAAAGACTGAACCCAATTTGGCAGGGTCTGATGTCTGAGAAGTAAATGGTTAACTTCCAGAGAGCCTCTACCACTGGCACATCAGTAGAAGGGGAGTGGGAGTGAGCCAGGAAGGGTTATGGTGGGATTGTTCATGCACTGTAGGAGAGGATTGGAAATATATTTATATATATAAAAAGGCAGAGGAGTAGAGGCACACATTGAGATGGTTCTGCCCATAGTGGATTAAGAAGCTGTCGAATTGAGGGGAGGAGACAGGAGATAAGCAGTGGGGCTCATGTACCTTGGAAGGGTCATGTCACTGGCTCTGTTTGAGTAGGAGGATAATATGCCTTGTCAGGTAAGCACTCACCAGGACTGGACATCTTTTGAGAGGAGAGTGAGCAGTTGTGGTTGCAGATGGAGGTGGTATGGAGGCCACACCAACACTGTTGAGTGTTTTCACTCTAAACAAATCTCTTACCCTTGACTTGAAGGACTTCTGAAAATAATTAGTGTAATTATCTGTTTTGGAAATGTCTATAGGGAAACTAACTTTCATTGTTTGTGTTTTTACAAATTTCTGCCTTATTGCAGTTTTCGTTTTCTGAGCTCAAGGGAAGCAGTTTTATTGGAGCTTGGTGAATTCTGAATGGTGGCTGCTGATCACATATTTCTTTGACCCAGTCATACTCATAATTTCCAGCATAAACAATTTGAATAAAACTTTGGATGGGAAACATAAAAGTCCCCAAATACCTGTAGTTCTAATGAACTGGATCCTGTTTGGGGTTCCAGCTCTTTGGGCTCCATTTCTGAAACCTCTTTCTTGGCTTCAGTTCCACATCTGCCGTTCCCAGCCTCATTTGGCCGCACTACCCTATCCAGGTTGTGGTACATCCTGCCTCATTTTGGAGTCTCCCACAGAAAGTGAGAGCTGGGTTGAACCTTTGGGAGTAAATGAGGACCTTGGCAATAGCTCAAGGTAAAGTCAACCCTTGAAGCTTGTTCACCAAACCTTCTGAACTGTGGCTCTTTCTCATTTATTCTGCTTCTTAGCTTGGCTGCCTTTCAGGATCCTAGTGCCCTCATTCTGTTGTTTAGCTCTCTTTGATCCTCCGTGGGTTTCTCCTTGGAAATACATCATGTTCTAAAATGAACTCAGATTTTCTATCTTTTGTTCTTCTCCCTTACCCCTTACCCCAAATCAAACCCCCACTCCCTTTGGGTGGATTAGGTTAATCAGATTGTTTTCCTAATCCAGAGCCTGGTAGAAAGTTCCCCTCACTTATCCTTTCTATGATCATGTTTGTTTTTTAACTTAAACAAATCCCTAATTAGTGAATTTTAGGTAGTGTTAGGGAGATATTTTTGGTCAGTGATTACCTTTCATTAAATGGCTCCACTCAGACTATTCTACGTATAGATCTGATCCTGAAATATGGCAAAAGAAACTGTATTTATAGCCTGGTTAATTGAGACCTCAGTCCCAAACAATGGGAAGACAAATTGGCAAGAGCAGGAGCCATTGTAAATCTTCTAGATCTGTGATATTTTTTCCTCCTCCAGCAAGAGGAGTTGCGTAGTTCATAGTCCAAGGCATCCCAGAGGATAGCTGTGTCTTTGTCCAGGCTTCCAGTGAAGTGGACAGACGTAGTGACAGTGGTCCGTCTTATTAGGGTGACTCCACTTTTTGAATATATAAATAGACTGAACCTGAAGTTTTAAGACAGCAAACTGATAGAAGAGGAAACTTAAGAGAGTCTAACAGATTTAGCAGCTGAAGAAGAGTAACCTTGAAAAGGAGGTAAGGAAGGAGATGTTTATGGTTCTTACCTTCTATAACACTTTGGCCAGAGATATGGGATAGCAAACACCTTGAAAGGAGTATTAGAAAAGTTTCCTACTCCTTCTCCTTATGATTTATAGCACAATCACAATTTATAAAGGTCCTGAAATATGACAAATTGATTTTGCTGTATATTTAAAAATTGTTTTACCAAACTGAAGTGTGCTTATAAGCTCAGTTCATTAGGTTATTGCTCAGGTAACATGATCATCCACTTAAAATTTGAAAAACAAAAATTGAAAAAATTTTGGGAGCAAGGAAGCTGGAAATAGAGGCTGGTTTAATTCTTTAATTTTTAATTCTGTCCAATCTGTCCATCATTCTGGTCTTTGCTACCCCCATTTATATATCAATGGAATCTCTAGCAGTTTTAATCACTCCTCTTTAGTTACAAAAAGAGTCCAGATCCTTTGCCTGGAATTTAAGATCTTCTAGCCTGACATCAAATGTTTTTCCAACCTTACGTTTTTCTGCTTTCCTTCTGAACCCCATGTTCCAATCAACTGAACTATTTCCTCTGCCATCTCAGTTTCTAATTCCTACCTACCCTTATTTTAAGACCCCTCTCACATGTTATCTCTTTCCTGAAGCCTTCTCTGATCACTATGCCATCTATAGCAAATCATACCAGCTATTATAGCTGTCTCCAGTCCATATACACCTATCTTTTTAAACAGTGTGCCTCTCTTCTTTCCTTCCTTCAAACCACCGTTGAATGCCTACTGTGGGCAAGGCATTGTACTGGTTACTATGAATTAGAACTTACTATGAATCGCACATAAAATCCTGTGTTCAAAAAGTTAATAGTGTAATGAGTAGATAAAACAAGTATATAAATACACAGATCTTATAGAGACTGCACATAAAAGGTTTTCAAGTATTTGTCAAATTAAGAAAAATAACAAATACAATGAAGATGAGATATAGACTAAGTACTTTGGAGAGTTTATATACACCTGGAGTGATGAAAGAAAGCTTCTTGGGTGAAGTGTCATTTGAACTAGACCTTGGAGGATGAAGAGAGTTTGGAGATTGGCCAGGAGAGGGGTGGAGGTGTGGAGGGGTAGAGAAATAGACATTTCAGAGAAAGGCAACAGTATGAACACAGAAATGAGAAATTGTGCAGTATGAATGAAGAACATTTAGGTGGGTTAGATGGAGCACAAATATATGAAAGGGGGTAGAGAGAAATTAAATTGAGAAAAATAGGGGGCTATGTTTTATAGGGCATCTTGATTGATGGCCTGACTCCTTGGATTTGTGGTATATTTATTCAGACTTTTTCATTCTTCACCTAATACCTCCTAAAATAATACTGTAATTTTATCTTGGGTCGGTCAAATCTGGTTTTGTCATATCTCACCTTGGAAATCTTCAGCACTTCTGATCTTGTTGATTTATTTATTTGTTCTTTGATTCCATGATCTAAATTCGTGGTTTGGACACCTGTCATCATAGGAATTTCTCCAAAGAAGGAATTCCTCCTCTAAAATGAGAAAAGTACTTCCTGTTCATAATAAATTCTATTTTTTCCCCCTAAGTCTGTGAATTTGCAAATGGGTCCAGAGTTTCTTAGTGTTTGAGCGCTTGGAAGCTGTTATTCCTTTTAGGGAGGTCTAAAAGATGCTGCACTTCCAATGTACCATATGGTGTCGAGTGGATGAAATAAGCCAATACCCTTCCCCTAAGGGATCATAGTCAGTGTTTTCCAAAGTGTATTCTGAAGAACACTTGTCCCATAAAACACAAGTCTCTTGAGAGGACCATCAACAAAAGCTTTGCTTGTAATAATAGGAGTCATTTATTGAGCATTTTCTATCCATTTCTTTGTGCATTTTATATTGATTTTCTCCTTTAATTAAAGGTTACATAGCCAAAAATATTTGGGAAACATTGATATATTAAGGTTCTGAGAAGTTTTGCAGTAAATAAATTTGTGTAATATTGTTTAATTCAGCATATTGTATACCTCTTTGGGAATTATACTTGTGAAGATTCTGGTGGAATTAGTATTCCATGAAGCTCACTCAAAGAATAGGCTTCTTCCCAGGAAAAACTTAGGTAATTTGAACTTTGATGTGTACATTCCTCTCAAGAGTTTTAGTGATCAGCATGCCAGTAACAACATCCTTGTCCTAGTACCATGGAGCTGAAAATACACATTTATGTAGACATTGGACAAAATTGTCTGGCTGCAGAGCACGATTGCCTGAGGCTATGAACCTGGCAATTAAAGTAGTTGAATATAGTGCCAGTTTCACTGCTAAATCATTTTCTTGAGCTTTTCTGTTAGTTTTGTTAGTAGGTTTAAGAAGAATCTATTGGTTATTTCTTAATGCACTGAAAATGGGCGGAATGGGTTTGGAAAGAAGAGAGAGGTTAATCACTCACAAATAAACATGCATTTTGACTTGTCCGGGAGACTGTTAGGAAGCACGACTGGTAGCCAGTAACCTGGAGGATGAGATCCTTGCAGCCTCATGACGTCAGATAGTGGAAAGAATATATATAGACTTTCGGTCAGATAAACCTAGGTTTCAGTCCCGAGTTGACTTCACTCTTCTGAGCCTTAGTTTTCTTGTCTCTAAAGTAAGGTAGCATAATGGTTACGGTGAGTTTAAGTGTGAGAGTGTGTGTAAAATGCCTGGCACAGTGGTGCAGTGTAGGTGCTCAAAAGTGCTGGTTTCTTCTTTCTTTCAAAAGGGAATCATCTATGATGCTTACACTTTCTAAGTAATATGAAAACATCATTAGTGATGATGAGCAGTAGGTAATTCTGATCACTGAGTGGATCACCTGGTGGCATCAGAAATTTGCTCTGATTAGGCCCAACCCTGGAGCACCCACTGGTGACCAGACACACTGTATTTCCATGCCCCTGGAAGATGGCTTTCAGGTTGGAGGGCAGCTGCTAGGCATCTTGCAGTGTCTGCCCCTCAGGAAAACCTTTATTAATTCACCAGAACACTGATGAGCACAGAGCACTCGCTAGGGATTGGGCACTGTGCTGGGCAGTTGGGACCTGTGCAGACATATGGTCTTAGCCTTAGAGGACCCTGAAGTCCAGTGGAGGGAAAGAGACATGTGAATAGTAAGTGAAGTAAGGAGTCACAGGTGCTATGATAGAAGTGTTATAGGAAGTAGTTGTGGGAGGGGGGCTCAAAGGGCAAAGTGGTCAGATGTTCCTGAGGGAGTCAGGAAAGTCACCAGCCTTTAGGAGGAAGGTATTCCCTTGAATCTTCCAGTTATGTGTGGGTATTAGTCATAAAATTTAATTGATAATGGCTTTATTAAGTCAAGCATAGAGTAAGGATATACATCACCGTTTTCAGGGCACAGTTTATGCATGCTTTATTTTTGTACTGTGTACCCTTATGAAACAGTATACGGAATGCTGTTTGAATTGTTCAGCAGTAACTGACGGTCCCAAAGCGGGCTGTAAGCGTGCAGTTTCTGCACATCAGGCAGCTTGGTGCAGATGGCAGGGGTTTCCTTTTCGTACCTGGACTGTTTCCTGGTCCTGGGGCATCCTGGAAGGCCACGAGAGAATTTCCTAGGGTTACTTTTGGCTCCCTGTCTAGGAAGAATCCTGGCTATTTTGACAAGGCTCTCTGAAGCCTGTGATCTGCTTGTGTCTAAGGAATGGGAGGAATAGTCTGTGTGTGAGAGTTGCAGCTTTTTGCTTTGAGGCCCAATGGAGTTCTGACTGGAGCCCCCAGAGCTGCCCAGGGTACAGAAATCTTTCCAAGGCCAACAACTCTGATCAGCTATTAGGTTCCTTTCTAGCCACTTTCCCCAGAAGATACAGGGAGGGCGCCTCCTTCTCCTCTCCATTGGGTGGAGGGCAGCACTGAGAGTAATAGTAGCATCTAAACTGCTGGAAATTGGCTGACCTGTTTGTTAGGGAGCGATGTGGTAAAAATTAGGTTGAAATGAGATACTAAATATGAATGTACTTTGAAGAGTCCAAACCGCAATTATTGCTGTTGTGGCTGTTAGTTTTGGTGGTTAATAATAAAATAACTCCTTACACCATGGAAAAGATAAAGATGCCTCACAAACCACAAACTAGTTTATTTGTGATACTGTGGGGCACTCCAGTCATTCTGTGAGGTCTGTGATGCTTAAAATAGAATTGCTGACAGCTGGGGTGGGTCTGAGTTTATTACCACTACAGCTGAGCTGTTGCAGCTGCATGTCAGCAGACCTAGGTTCAGCTGACTCATCCTGGCTGTCAGAAGAGCCGGGATGCTGCTACTTGTTGGGGAGAGCAGTCCTGATGGTTCTGCAGTATGTATTGTTTTTCTCATTCATGTAGATTGAAAGGATTGTAGGATTAGGGAGAGAAAAATGGAGACTTTTTCCTGAGGAGCTTAGGTAGGAGTTTGAAGAGTATTGAAACGAGGAAAAAGGAAATAGAGGGGTGGGGAGGCTGAGCCATGTGCTTTATGGGAAAGAGAACAAATGACAGCAAGGGGTTTTTGGTCAAGTAGTTTCCTGAGCTGGCCACTAGGTTGCCCTGTTGACTCTGAACAGTTTGGTTGCTTTTTGGAGCTGCCTTGAGACAAACAGATGAAAAGGAAGGCATTGTGAGTAGGACATTGATGTGCTGGATGTTTGTAACCAAAGGAGATGATCTGACAAGGATGAAATACAGGGTGAGATGTTCAAAATGAGCTTGATAACATTATTTATTGGTAGGTGAATGTCTAAATTCTAAATACAGACATGCATTGCTTAACAATAGGGATGTGTTCTGAGAAATGTGTTGTTAGGGGATTTTGTTATTGTGCAAACGTCATAAAGTGTATTTCTGCAAACCTAAATGGTATAGCCTGCTGCACACCTAGGCTGTATGGTACTGATCTTATGGGACCACCGTCGTATATGTGGTCTGTTGCTGACCAAAACATCATTATGTAGCGCATGACTGTAGTGATCTAAACAGAGAAGTACAGAGCTATAGGGAGACTTGGTCATGTTTGGCAACTTGAAGCCCTAAGGATTGTGTTAGAAATTGTTCTTATTAAAACTGTATGTTTTCTAGGGGGCCGGCCCCGTGGCTGAGTGGTTAAGTCCGCGCGCTCTGCTTCGGCGGCCCAGGGTTTCACCAGTTCGAATCCTGGGCGCGGACATGGTACCACTCATCAAGCCATGCCGAGGTCGCATCCCACATGCCACAACTAGAAGGACCCACATCTAAAAGAAATACACAACTATGTACCGGGGGGCTTTGGGAGAAAAAGGAAAAATAAAATCTTTAAAAAAAAAAACTATATGTTTTCTCTTATCCTGTTATTAACGATACAATAAAAATGCATTTGATATTTAATTTCAACTTAGAGACTTTCACAAATTTTCATTGAAATTTTCTTTTTAGGGAATTATGTTTTCTTATAGCTTCCTGTCAAAATAAATGACACATGTTGCATTTCTTAAATTTTTTCCTAGCACTTGGCCTAATCTTATCCCTATTAATGACTTTTAGTTTTAGATTTAACTAGGATGAAACTTTAGTTTTTATATAGGACTATAATTAGATATTTTATTCTTTATTGATAGCAAAATAGTCAAAGTAGTTTGGTAGCATCTCTTTTGTGCAGTTTAGTCAGAAAACTTTCAGTTCTTTGAAGAGCTATCTATTATTTAAATTTACTATATTCTTAACCATTTAAGTTAATTTCTATAGAAGCAAGCTTTTTAGAGCAATAGCAGGAAATAAGTGAGGAAAAGACCTGGATTGGAGTGAAGTTTCTAACAACATTTTGTTCAACTTATTATGCCGTATTTTGATACATACTAAGAGTAAGATATAATAAGAGGAGTATTATCCAAAGTGTGGCTATTAATAGGTGTTACGCAAAAAATATTTTCTGTGGAAATAATTTTGGAAATGCTGGATTAAACAACATTTGAACAGATTTCTTTCCTGTAGAACTTCTTAGAGCCTTTATTTGATATACACCAGTGGGTGCCATGAAACTCCAAGAAGGAAGAGATGTCTATGACTTTTCCCAAACCCTAGGGACCTGCACTTCACAAAACACACCGTGGGAAACCTCCAAAAGGAAAATTAGTGCTTTGAGTCCCAACTGTTGATACCATTAATGTTATGTTCTTTTAAATATCTTGAAGGCTGTTAAAAAGTCACTATATGGTATAAATTAGTATATTTATACCAGCAGACTTTGTTTGGTTGTTGCCTTTGGAGATAAGCAATTACACAAAGCAGATTATTAATTCAGAAGATGAGAATTTAGAAGAAAAATAATTCAGTCAAAAGTAGGTTTCATGGTCCTCACGAGAGCTTCCACAGGAATATATACTTAAAAAAGAAACTAAAGAAAAACGATTTTTGTATTTTCTCTCATACGAACTTATGAAACAGACCATTCTATTGTGAGCTGTGTGTAAACTAAACCTTTCTGGCCAGAGATCACAGACTGGGGCCCACAGTCTAGATCTGGCCTGCAGATAGTTTTATTTAGCCTGTACAGTGATTTTAACATTTGATTTTGATTTTAACATTAATTCCCAGCATTTTAAAATGTTGAAATTTTGCATAAAAATCTGAATTTTTAGCTACTCTTGAAAAATGGATGTCTGACAACACATTCACGAATAACCACTTGCTGGAGCTAAAAAGTGTCTGCTTCTTTAAAAGGACTGGATTATTCCAGTGCTAACTGCCTACTAACTATTGTCCTGGTGTCTTGACACATTTATGCTACGTGTCCTATCCTACAGACATTTGGTTTTGTGTAACTTCTGCTACAAGGTCACGGCTTGGCCAAAGGGCTGGTGGGTGCTGTCTTCCAGATGATAGCCTCTTCCTAGAGTCATCTTTGTAAGCAAGTGTAGCCAGGATTCTGCAGGAAGGAGTGTTGGAATTGTGTCAGGCTCATTTAAGGAAATCTTCACCATTCCTAGTGATGTCCCTACGCTTGTCTTCAGGATGTTGAGGCTTTTACTGCCCAGGGTATTGTCTATTTGATATCATACTGGAAGAGTTGTTTTACACACAACACAGAGTAATCTCTGTATGTGTAAAAGTTGTATCGCTGGGGGAAATTTCTACTGAATTAGGACAGAGTTCTAATTTCATCCGTTATCAATAATAATTATTAAAGAAACAGAGATAATAAAAAGCAATTCTTTTGTTTATGTTCTACCCCTTTCTATAAAATATTTGAGTCAGCTTATGAAGTATGGTATTAAAAAATTAGAGAAACATATATGTATGTATATATAAATCAGGACCAGGAAATATATTCAGGGAGTAAGAGAGATATAAAACATGGATATCAGGCCCTGAGTTCTGAGAATAAACCTTAGAAGATGGAGAACATGCCCTGTACGTGAGTGGGCATTTTTTTTTTTTTTTTTTGTGGAAGATTAGCCCTGAGCTAACATCTGCTGCCAATCCTCCTCTTTTTGCTGAGGAAGACTGGCCCTGAGCTAACCTCCATGCCCATCTCCCTCCACTTTGTATGTAGGATGCCTGCCACAGCGTGGCTTACCAAGCAGTGCCATGTCCGTACCTGGGATCCAAACTGGCAAACCCCGGGCCGCCGAAGTGGAACGTGTGAACTTAACCACCGCGCCACCGGGCCGGCCACTGAGTGGGCTTATATTTTAGAGAGAAACCAGAGTGTAAATGGAACTTCTCAGTGCAAACAGTACGACAATATTACTTTTTGCTTAGCATGTAGAGTGCTGATGTTGGCCTATGTTGATATTTCTCTTATTCTGCAGTGGTGCAAGCTCTGAGGAGCTGTCTTCTGGTGGCAGCTGGGAAATGTGACTTTTGGAAATAGGGTTAATCATTACTGTCTCCTGAGTCCTCTTCCTGTATTTTTATGTAGTCTGTAATGCCAAGAATAGGGTAAGGGAATGGGTTGTGTATGACGTAATGAAATGAGGGAGGGCTGGGGAGGAGAAGCAGCAGTAATGAAAGCTCTCAGCAGGAAGGTTTGGAGATCCTCTGCAGATTGCTTTGAGCAGCAGGAACCTCCAGCTGTTATAGAAGGCTGCATTTTCTGTACTTCTTGATTAAATGAAAGCAGAACACTAGGGATACTACACAGGAATTGTTTTCATTTGTGAAATAGTTATCTATGATCAAACTCAATTATCGTAAAGTTATTGGAATTACCTTACCAGGTCCTGAAGCTGCCTTAACTGCCTTATTAGGGATGAGACTAGAAGAAGAGAGGATTCTGTGTAGAAAAAGATACATCCTACTTTTTTTTTTTATTGGTGACATTAGAATCCTTGTTCTTACAGTGTCGGGAAATTGTGTTTTAATTAAAAATTAATAATGGGTCCTCATGAAGGCATTTAAAAGTGGTGTTTTATGGTATTAGTGAATCTGTCTTTGTCGTAAATGTCAAGGGAATGATAATTTAGTCAAACAGACCAAATTTTACAAGGAAAGAACTGGGTTTTTTTTCCCACACGATAAAGATGGAGCAAATGCCTGAATGTTAACAGAATTGCAAACAGATCTTAAGTTTAACTGAGCAATGCCAGTTTTAGAGTTGATTCAAGGTGTTTTGAAAGTGTAACATGCCACAACTAGAAGGACCTACAACTGAAAAATACACGACTATATGCTGGGGGGATTTGGGGAGACAAAGAAAAAAAAAGAAAAGAAAGTGTAATTGACAGATTTACTACCTTTCAAATGAGAGTCCTCCCGGATATAAGCCAAGCCACATAAGAAATTATCTTATTTATGTGTTTCCTTGCGTTAAGTATTGCCGGTTGAGCAATGGGGAAAATGAAGAATTTTGTTGATACTAAGGAAATGACAACTCAGCTGTTTTGTTTCCTATACTAATCAGTGAGGGGAAAGGAGAGGCATGTTTCTTAACGACTGACACAGGTTTATCTGATTCTACTCCTAGCCCACTTCCCAGAGCACGTGGTACCTGAGTGGCTGGTTGGTTTTCAGGCAGTGTTGAAACTTGCCTTTCAGTATGAGAGAGTTTTTTGTGGTTTTGGTTTGTTTTGTTTTAAACAATTCTTTGATAATTCAGTTATGGTTTGAAAGGAATATGTTTTAAGGTTAAGATTCTGTTGAAATACCTTATTTTTTGTTATATGATGAAACAGTACAAATTATGGGCAGGAAGTCAGAGTCCCAGTGAAGAGATATTACTAAACAGAAAGAAATATGTCATAAAGATTTCTTTTTCTACTCTTATAAAATTTACTTCAATTTCTAGGCTTGCCTTTATTTAACCAGACCTGAGGAAAATCAGATAAATCAAAAGTAGATAACTGTGTGCTTCAGTATTTGATATTGCTGGTAATTCTGTGCTAACTTGATGAATGTTAATCTATGTTAAATCATATTACTGAAAGATAAATGTTTTAATTTTAGGGGGATGATAAGAATTTAAAAGCCACACATATAGATAATTTTTAGAAAATATTCCTAATGTTCCTCTTCCCTCCCTTTAGGTGAGCTCCTAAAAAGCTAAGGGCTGCTCTGTGACAGGTTATAAACACTCTATCATGTGTTAAAATGGATCTGATTCAAAACTCAGAAACTGTCTCTAAAAGACTGCCTTTTTTTAAACCACAGACGGTTTCTGAAGGTTTTATGGTATATGTCTAGTGTGTTGAGTACAGTACCTGTGAGTAGGTTCCCCAAGAGTTCTGTTGAAAGGCACTTAATGCAGATTACGTTAACTGTAACTGGATTTTCTTTGGGTTGTATATGTTGTAAAATGCACAAATCAGTGGGTTTGTCTTTAGTCACCTTATTCTCATTTGGGGTTGATGGAAATGAAGTAAGGACCAAGTAAACGACTTTTTTTCAGGTGCAAATTCGACCATGGAACCTAAGTGACAGTGACTTTGTAATGGATGGTTCTCAGCCTTTGGACCCCAGAAAAACTATCTTTGTTGGGGGAGTTCCACGACCCCTTCGAGCTGGTGAGTGGAAATAGTAACACCACAACAACAAAACCAACAACAACAAAATCCCCAATGTATTTAGTCTTCAATATTTTCTAGGTTTCTGGTCAGCTATACATAATCTCCAAAAGGAAGGCTGTCATGTCAGTTTCACTGAGCTGACTCTTTCAAGATTAAATGTTTTCTCCCCAAATGCTCTATTTTCTTATGGTGCAAGAGTGAATTTCATTAAACTGTTATTTCAAAAGGATGAATTCTATTTAGTGCTTATTCAACCACATATTTTAAAAATAATAGTGATACATTTGGCAGTGTGCGTTCTTATGCCTGTTAGCATTGTTATGTATGACAGAAAAAGAAGTCACCCAATCAGAAATCTGTCCAGTGCAGCTGTGTGCCGACTCAGTGACCATCCAAACCACTGCTGGAAATTGTGTCCCTGGGAATCCAACTGAACTCTTCCCAAGTGAAGCAGATTCCTATTTTTTCTTATGCACTTTGAAGAATAAGTTATGTATTTGAGCATTTTTATGATGACTTTTTAAAAGTTTCCCTGTTTTTTTTTCAAGTTTCTTTCCAATGAGGAAATAATTGTACCTGCTAGGATTGGGCAGAATCATAATTGACTGGCGTGTTTGAAGTGATGCTGAGCTGATGACCTCAATATTTAAATCCAAACACAAATCTAATCAGTTGTGGATCAGTGTTATTGCCAGTGGAATATGATAAAATTATTTGTAAGAACTAAATTTTTTAAGTGCTTAAAATAATTGAGTTTATTTTTTAGAAGCAAGATGAAAAAATGAGGGTATTGTTGCCACTGTAGTTGTGAAAGTGCAATGTTATCTCTGTGTTATTTGTAAGCAAGAAGACTTAGTTCTACCTAAAAATAAAAGAAAAAGCAGAGATCATTAAAATCAAATTGTAAAAACAGTATTATAAAATTTACCTATAGCTATTTGGCTTTATGACTTTTATGACCTTTTAATTCGGAATGTTTGTCAACATTTCTAACATATTTATTCAAATTTCAACTCTCCGATCTACTCCTAAAAGACAACTTTAGACCTATGTAAAGATATATTCATAATTCCATTTTGAAAGACTTTAAAACATTATTAATTATGACTGTGGAGTTTGTAATTTTACAGTATTTCGGAAAGTCAAATATCTTTGGGTCTTATTCTCATTCTAATGGAAAACTGTGCCGAAAGAAAGCAAGCCAAGCACAGAGATGCCTCCCCTTTATCTGCTGTCAGAGAATAAAGTCTAGGAAGGGCTAACTCAAACGTGAACAGCATTATGAGATGAGGGCAAATGCAGCCCTTTGTTTCTAAACTGCTTGTGCTTTAAAAAAAAAACTGTAATGGGGGCATTGTGGAATATTCCTGACTTTTTCTAACTGGTGTTATATTAATGAGCGGAGAGGGAGAAAACCTCCTTTGATATTCTTTTAACTGCATATATATTCTACAAAAATGAGCATTCATTGTGAGTATTCTAGCTATTCTTTTTTGCAAGTAACTACATGCACAAATTAGTTTTAATATTCTAGCCCTTCTCCTTTTTCCTAGATGGGAATCTGAAAAAAAAAATTCTGAAAGAAAAAGCCCCACAGTTATAACAGAACTGGTGTTAAACCTCTTATGTCTATTTTTAAGTCACAGACACAATAGTTTACAAACTAAATTCCCTTTTTATTTTTCTCTCTTTATTCTTCCCATTTAAGTGATTTAAAGGATAAGTAAAGGCCAGTGTATCATTTTCCCTCTATAAATCCTATGAAGATCCATTTTTCACACTTGGTCTATGATCACACTGACACTGCAGGACAGAAAACCCAAGACGCTAAATTATGTTTTTTTCTTTAACATTCTATGTCTATAAGATGCTGCAAATTCTAGGATTAGACAAGAATTATATTTAGTTACGTAGTCAGAAATGGGATTTTATGTTCCCTTCCCAGATAGTATACCTTTTATAAGTCTCAAAGTTCTTTTTTTTTTTTTTGAAAGTTAAGCTAAAATTGTTTGTTTTAAAATTGTTTTGTTTTTGCCATTATGTGGATAGTAAGCTACAGTCACTTGGTCTAATGGAAATGTTCCCCTATGCCAACACCTCTCATAAGTGTAGCTAGTTTCTAGATGGCTAAACAATCTATATAGCATCTTAGAATTTTACTATCTATGCAAGACTTTCATATTGGAGGCCATGTAATCTAGACGAAAAAAGAGTTAATGTCTGCAGCTTTTATCCAGTTGTGTAGAATTGAGTTTCTTTGGAACACACAGAGATTTGTGGACTGATGTCTACCCTGGAATAGAAGACTATTTTTAAAGGAATTCATTTTGACTTTCCTATACAATCTTAAATTGAATATAGCGTGGTTCACTTGAACAATAAACATTTATTGAGCATCCACTATGTTACTGGCACTGAGCAAGTCCGCATCGTGCTAAACTGAAAGAACATCCCCCTGTTGTGTTAAACAGATCATCATCTACAGAAAGTCAAAGATTTCAGAACAGAAGAAAATAAGAAATGTATTAGAATGCTAACTCAGAATTAATTGGATGCTAAACTATATTCTTTGACATAATGATTCTCAAATTTGGTTTTTAAATACTTCAGGGCATTTTTTATTATTTCCAGGGGGTGCTGTAGTTATGGAATTGTGGAAATTCTTAAAACTATTTCAGACGCTATGTACAGAGTGATCCTGAGCTAGATATGGGTGATGGTACTCAACAGGTGAGATTCTGGGTATCCAGATTGATTTTCACCTTCTCCTGAGCCAAAAATGGTTCTTTGACATGTTAACAGTGACTAAAATGTTATCACTCAAGAGTTATTCCTTTGGATCTTGTGAGACTTTTTATGTTTGATATTTCCCCATTGTAAGACAGGGACCATTATCACTGATAAGTTATTCTAAGTATAGTCTTATCCCACCAAATGGAAATATACAAACACTTTTAAAGAGAAGTGTTTTAAGTGGTATTGTCCTGATGAGCTTAGCTTGCTCCTTCTGGTCATTTGACCAGCCTTCCTTTTTATAATTCAGGTTGGAAAAAAATCACAGGCCTGGAAAAATTAATCTGAAAATGGAAAAATAATCAGTGGGAAATCTAGATGAATTTACCCAAAGTTAGATTGCCTGATTCTTGGTTTCTCTAGGTCAAATAATACACATTTCTACTATCTCTTGTCCCTCCCTTCTTCTATCACTGCAGTCAATGACGGTGGCAAGGCAAGGACAGTTTGCCTGAAGTCTCCTAATTTTTCCCAGGTCTTGTTTTTCTTCCAGTCCCAGCTCTTCCCACCCACATGCTAGGAAAGACTATAGGTAGACTCACCATGCCACCATGTGGCTAAAGTTTACATATTCTTCAGAGAATCAGTACAGGGAAAGGGGTAGTCTGTCTGATTCTCCACCTGCTACCACCTGGAAGTGCAACATCATGTTGCCACTCTTCATTTCAAGTAATGTAGTCAACGTGTCCTCTTGAATCTCAGTACGGAAGTAGCCCTGTTGCCTATCCTTATAGCATTAGGACCTCTCCAGAATGCATCTCTTTGCTCTGAGAGGAAATAAGTGCCAGGCTTGGGGGTTATGAGGAGGCCACCAGGAAAAAATGGAGAATGAAGCTTCTGCTCCCTGTTCTCTCCTCCAGTTTATAAACATTGAGTATTCCCTGTCTCCAGCTTCCCGGCTGAGACATCTGATTTAAGGACTGCTTCAGGGATCAAGCTTTGGGACTGATCCACTTCCAACGTTGATCAGGCTTGACCCTCTCTAATTAGAGGCATGTGAGTTCTTCTACTTCATGACTTCCTTCTGACAGTCTATCTGACCAGGTCCTGCAGAACAGATCAATCTTGAGAGATTGCTCATCTGAGTTTCTGGAGCCTACTATTTACTCATCATCTTTGGGTCTCCTGTCTCTCCTAACTATTCCTTTGATAACTTTTTCCTGTCTTTTTCTCCCCTACTAATTTTCTGTGATGGATCCTGAAATTTCTTTCTTTGCCCTTTTTTCCCTTCTGACTGTTGTAAGGATGGCTTTTCTGTGGAGGAAAAAAAAACCTTTGAGGTAAATACTCAGTGATAAATAGCATCCATCTAGAGAACATACATCCTAAATTTGTCTAAGTGCGTTTATTTCAGACCTTCTGTATAAACATTCTGGTAGTTCATATGTGTTAGGAATCCTCATTTGTGATTGAGAAAATAGGAGTATTGTAACCATATCCTCTTTCTGTTCTGTGAAGTGGTAGCAGGCAGAAATCATTTTATATCAAGTTTTTCAGCAGTAGAAGCCTTTTTTTCCACCAAGTCCCAAGTTCAGCAGGAGTTGTTCCAGATGAACTCCAGATTTGGCATACTGACTTGATTAACTGCTTTACCCTTAGGGTTAAGAATTTTCTAATGTTAGTATGTATTTGTGTTCTCCCTCCCCCAAAAAAGCAAACTGTTGCCCACAGTTGATGTCAAACTTTGCCTTATCAGTGGCAGATGAGTAGCATTAGCATAAAACCAAAGAAAGACTTGGGATGAATTGGTACTTCTGGAACAGAAACGAGGACAAGTTAATGTTAAGCAAAGATTTATGAGTAGAGGGAAAAACAACCCCTGGACAAAACTAAACATTTGAGTACCACTCTGTGCTCAGCAGTATGCTCAGAGCCTTTCATGTATGTTTAATCCTCATGATAATCCTGTGAGGTTGTAAGTGGTAGACTTTCCATTTTAGAGATAAGGAAGCAGAGTTCAAAGGGGGTGATTGGCCAAAACCACGATAAGTAAAAAAGCCAAGATTCAAACTCAGATCTCCAGACTTCCCTATTGGGGCTCTTTGCACAGCAGGAAGCCGCTTTGTCAAGCTGAGATCTGAGATGTTGTCTCAGTAACAGCAGTAACAGTCAACGTGGTACCAGTCCAATTTAATCAAGTTAAACATTCCATCTCTCTGACTTAGCTGATTGTTCATACCATTTATTTGAAAACATTCTTAATCTCCCAACATCTGATGCAGAGTAGAAGCTTATGAACACATTTCTTCCGCTGAAGATGTATGAACTGCCCTTGTGAACCAATTCAACAACCGTGGTAAATCTGGAAAGTCCACCTTCAAGTTGAATCTTACTTTCTTTCAGAAGTCCAGACCTCTTCATCATCCTGAGGTGCCTGTGCCTCTTTCCTTTCTGCTTTGGTCTTATTTCCAAAGAGAAGAAATGTGGCTTTTACTTTCACAGTTTAGGATCTGGAAAGATGAATGTGTTGATATTTCCCTTGGGAATCCTCATTCCTGCTCTGCCCTATTTGATTTTCATAGTATCTCAGACTTAGACATTGCCTTATGGCTGGCTTTAACATCTAATTAAATGATAGGAACAGGACCCTGAGGTGGGGCAGGATGAGGGAGTCATCATAATTTCCTCTCTGGTGAGCTAAAGTCCCTTTCAGATCTCTGAAGAATCAGGAGCAAATCTAACAAACCATAATTGGGGTTCAGAGTCAACTTCAGAGGCATAGTCACCACAACCCAAAAGAATTCTTGGTATGTGCTGCACACAACTGCAAATTCTTGTTTCCTTCTCTAGTCTATGGCACAGTGAAGCTCATCACAAGAGCCAGTATTTGGGTTAGACTCATAGTAATGTTTCTGTTACCCTGAAACTGTTGTTCATGAGATGTCTTGAGTTGTCTTAGGAGCACAGAATGTCTTATCTAAAATACAGAATGCCCTTGGATAAAGCTACCAGACCTGCTAATTTTCCACCCCTGTGGTGACCAGACAGACCCTGTGAACACTGTCTGCATAGGAAGGAAAAAATAAAAAGTAGTTTGGAGACTCTTGACTTCTTCATAGACTCTGTCTATGCCTGCTGTCACCTCCATCTGTCTGAATTCCAGGCTCCACCTGTATGTCTTGCTCTGGTAGTCTTATCTTCCTTAGGTTAAATGTTAACAATGTGGGAGCTACACTGTTCCTGCCCTCTACAGAGGACGGTTTAGAATGAGGATTCACTGTCATTAGCTCAGTACGTGTTTTGACTACATTTTCCGGATAAGACACATCCTTGATCAAGGGCTCACATTTCATGAGCAGGGTTGAAATCACAAGGTATACATAAACCCGTGAAGGTTTTAGTTGACTTCTTCAGATCCTTGCGATCTTTCTTCTTTTTTCTCTCCTCCTAAGAAGTGAAAATGGTAGCCCTCTTCTTGGCTCAGCTTCCCCCCATCAGAAGAAGGGAATTTATATGGAACTTCCCTATATTAACTAATGAATGTCACTCTAAATCCTTTAAAACCTAGCCTCTAAAAGTAGTTGTACATTCTAACATCTGTAGGTGAATTTGTATCTTCTATATCAAAAAATTTTTTCAGATTGGAAATTTATAGGACTTGAAGTCTTGCTCTGTGTTTCTGTTAGTCACCTACGTAGTGGATGAATTAAGTTAGACCTTTCTTTAATGCTACTTTTACCAGGTAGTCACTTTTCTCAGTAAGTAGGAACTCTGTTTAGTACTGAAATGACATCCCTCTGGTGTTTGAGCCCAGCATGTTTAGCCTGCAGGAAGTACACTTTTAGTGAAGACGTGCTGATTGAGTAAAGGACCAAATGCAAACAGCAGTTGTTGGACCATTATTTACTTTTCTTCAAGGATGATCACAGTATTAGACCTTCTGTAGTTAAAGTATAGATTCGAATAGAAAGAGAGATGGGAAACCTTCATACTCTTCCCCCCAAAAAACTCTTTAGTCGCCTTGGTTTCTTCTAGCTTCTCAGCAAATTGCCTTTTACTTGAGTGAGACTTTATTGACTCAAATGTCTGCAGACTTTTTGGTGGCCAAGAAAATGACTGTATATAAGCTTATAAGTGGAAATGATTTATTTGTAATTAGTTTTCATAAAGCATAAGTGAGTGAGAGTTTCTGCTTCCTATCAAAAGTACTTGACTGCCAGCAACATCAGTCATGACCTAATCTTTGGCACATGAAGATGATTTTCCAGCAGCTAGATTCACGGAGTAATGGAATGTTGTGCTTTTGGAAGACGCCTTCTTTAGCATCTGAAGATCCTTAGGATTCCTTTGGAGATCACTCTGCTATAGAAGAACCTGTGGTTACAGTAACTGTCTTCCTCAGCTGGAGCTTCAAGCTTACAGCTGGTATACCTTCTTTCTAAATCACTTTCTTGCGTCCTTCCTAAGGAAGGCAAACAAGTGCCATTCAGTGCCTTGCCAGCACAGCATTCTTCTCCTGGCCGTTCACCAGGCTGAGGGAGTGTTTACTCTCCTATTCTATTCCAGAGGAAGCCAGGTCTTTGGAAAATTAGTGTTTAATTTCTAGGCCATGTGGTTACTTATTTTACGAAGCCCATTTGACCAATAAGGGAAATTCATTAATGACTGCAGTTAATTAATGCTACCTTCAGCTTCTTGGTCTCTGTTACTGGAATAACATTAGCCACATGAGGAGGTCCTCAAGTCATCAGAGGTTGTTGGGATGAAGTATAAGGACCCACTGAACTCTGATATTCAGGGTACGTGCACGATTCTTATTGCATTGTTCGGATGAATGTGATGCCTGGATCCTGCCCCAAGACTGCAGTCATGGTCCAGTTGGGCTCTAATCAGCAATGTTCCCTTGGCTGATATGACTCAGTAATTCTGATCATAATGGGATCATTGGGATGGCTTTCTGCTGTTCTATCTTTTTTTTTTTTTTTTTTTTTTTGAGGAAGCTCAGCCCTGAGCTAACGTCTGCTGCCAATCCTCCTCTTTTTGCTGAGGAAGACTGGCCCTGAGCTAACATCCATGCCCATCTTCCTCTACTTATATGGGGGATGCCTACCACAGCAATGGCTTGCCAAGCCGTGCCATGTCTGCACCCTGGATCAGGACCGGTGAACTCTGGGCGGCCAAAGTGCAATGTGTGCACTTAACCACTGTGCCACCGGGCTGGCCCCTGCTGTTCTATCTTTAATAGTACTTATTTTGGGACTTAGTTATTTCTGGCTTATTTTCTTACTTTCTAAAAATTACCTGTTGGTTGCAGGTCATTCTTCCTATTAAGAATAGGCACTTAGAAAACAATATTAAGCAGTCTAGTATGGAGAGAAATCATTAAGTAGAAAGACAGCCTTTCTGCCATGGTGACATAGCTTTTCTTATTGTCTCACCAGCTTCATATTACAGGAACCAATAATACTTGGCTTTCATTCTCTTTGTAGATCTCTAGTGGAGTTCTTATTACAGTTCAACCCTTCAGCCCTTGTATCTGCTGCAAAGTTCTTCCTCTTCCCCCCAGGTTGTGCTGCTTCTCTTCTCCCCAGATACTGATTCCTGTGGAGCTCTACTCTGTGATGGTCTTTGGCACTGACTGTGGCCCAGGTCATCATTTATCTTCCTTGTCTTTTCCTTTCCATATACCGTATGTAGGTGTTTGAGGGAAGCAGGTTCTTGGGTTGTTCCCTAGAGGTAGGGCTAAGTCTTTTGGACTTAAACCATGTAAGTGACCAGAAAGGAATGGTCATACCTGGAGGAGATGCCATCCAGTATCGAGTAAACAATTACCTTCAGGCAGTTTGGATCCAGGTAAGTAACTGCTACATGTCTCTCCATGGTACCTTTATGGTGAGGATAATTTTAGAATATTAGACTTTCGGAATGGTCCAATTTCCAATGCCTTCTGTACGTGTTTTTAAATATACCACTATAAAGGAATATTTAGAAGAAATGTGGCAAGGAGTGCAGACTAGATCTCTGGATTTATAGCAGGGTGCAGGATGGGTATGTTTTTACTGCCTATGTAGCAGCTTAGTATTTCCTGGCACGTTGTAAATGCTCAATAAATGTTCATTGCTGCTATTGTCATACTAGTAGTAGTATTTAGAACTCAGTGTGAGAGATTAGTGTGGAGATTTCTCAGTTGGGATAGAATATACTCTAAAAATCTTTATTGTTTTTAATTGTAGAGATTTTCTTTAAGACTGTCGACATATTGCCTCTAGTTAAAATGAAGAGTTAATTTTTTCTATAGCTTAGTCTTAATATAACAGTGTGACTTTCATAATTGCTTTCAGTCTTAGAGGTCAGTAAATAGGGCTGTTTCTTATTAACTTGTTAGGTATTGTGAGATGCTTTGCCTACCCGGGGCCCACTCCAGTGGACCAAGCAGTTAGAAATTAGAACAGGAGGATTATTGATAGATCTTTCCTTTTATACTGTTGCTGAAGTTTTGATTATGTAAATTCGTGTGTGTATAAATTTGTATTTTTTAAAAAATTTTATTTTTAAATATCCTGTGAGGAGCTCCCCTACTTGAGTTGTAAGACTGGTGTGGATACTCTTCATGATACTTAATGTGGATTTTCCTTTTCTTGATTACACTGCATGATCCTTAAATAGTTCTTCCTTCTGGGCAAGAGTACCTTCTAAACGTTTATACAAAATCGTGTTTATTTTCTTGCAGTTGAACTGGCAATGATCATGGACCGTTTGTATGGTGGTGTCTGCTATGCTGGCATTGATACGGACCCAGAGCTGAAGTACCCCAAAGGTGCTGGCCGCGTGGCGTTCTCCAATCAGCAGAGTTACATTGCAGCTATCAGTGCTCGCTTTGTGCAGCTCCAACACAATGACATTGACAAACGGGTAAGCAACTACCCAGGGGATAATAGCTTTGGGAAAGAAATGAAGTTTGTTCTGTGGGAGAAAAGCACCTTGTGATCATAAGTGAGCAGCTCTACCTTACATAGCATTAGTCCATGAGTCCATCTAGGTTGCCTGAAAAGCAAAGCTCCCTTGGTATTTAAGGCGTTAATGAACCTTCTGCCTCACCCATCCCCAGGGTGATGTTACACTTATGAAAATAACCCTGCAGAATTTAGCATACCAAACCAGTGCTGTTCAAAAGATGATGCCAACAAGTGCAAGGTTGAAAAAGTGACGAAGGTTGAGAATGTGACTTAATGAAGTTGAGAGCTGGTGACCTGTTTGACCCATGGGGTGCTCTTGAAACAAACAAACTTGGACTAACATTTGATGTTAATGTTCAGCAGTATACACAAAGTTTTGAAGTTCTGGTTTCTCTTAAAATTGCAAGATCACACACGGTAGCAATCATTAGAGCCAAGTATCCACTGTCCCCTCTGGTCCTCTCTCCCACTCCCTGTAGTTCTACTGCTCATACCATATATGCCTATACGTTACCTGCCTCTTCACTCATTGGTGTTACCTGCCTGGCAACTAGAGGTGTTCAAATTTGCTACCTCTGATCTAAAGAAGGGGACACAAGGTACAGTTGTAGGGAGTTGGTGTGCTCAGTAGGTTTTGTAGACAGACATACGTTTAAATGTCAGCTTTGCCACTATTTGGAAGCTTGAGGGAACAGAAGGTGATAGGAACTAAACTGAGACCTATATTAATAGATTAAAAGCACAAGTAGGAGAATAGCATTGAGTCTTGAGCGTCTCCCTGTGTAATTGTACAGTGACTATTAATGCTTCCAGCAAAGGATGTTCCTGGGGCGGCATACACTGGACTGCAATAAGTAGAGTAATAAATATGTTCTATTATGAAGTTTCACCTATACTCTGTTCGGTTGACTTTGACTAATTTTGTGCAGCAGACTTAAGTTTCTTAGGAGGTGAAAGTTTCAATTGGTGATGAATTTTTTATATTCAGCGAGATTATATTTTCATTAAGATATGTATCTGATCAAATTATAAAAGTCGGTACTTAATCTATTTGCTACATCACTGGGCTCCTTAAAAGTAAGTAGTGGTGGTTTGTTTATTAATTAAAATAATTCTTTTTCAGAGTTTTCAAATACTCTTTGAATTAATGGAGATCAGAGGGATGATAAAGATTCAACCCCATTCCTAGTTTTCAAGCACCCACAGCATCCTGAGCTTCTCCTTTTGTAACAATAATCCCCCTACAGACTATAAGCTCCACAAGGATAGACATGGTATCTGTCTCATTCTCTGCTTCATTCCCAGTGCTTACCCATTGCTTGATGTATAGATACAGTAGTAGATGCTCAATAAACCTTTGTTGAATTGACAAATGGTTCTACTTGGAGGGTTCTCTTAACTGCTATTGCTGGTGTTAGTGGACTTGCTTGTGCCCATACATTTGTGAGTCTGCAACACCAAATTCCATTACATTTAGACTGCTATTGCACCATCACTGGTGACCCCAAGCAATAAACTTAACCTGAATAGCCTTAGGTTCTCATCTGTATGGAGGTAGCTTTCTTTGTCCCCTCTGAAGCCACAACTAGTGACTGTACAGGAGGTAGGTCCTAAAGATGATAAAAGAAGGTTCCGTTTCCCCATGCTTGTCTTCCCTTTGCCCCCACCCTAACAACCTCCTGGCCTATTCCTAAATAGAGGCAAGTACACTTGCCCCAGGGGTTATGATGATCTCAGAGCCCCTTAAAGAATCATTTTACATTTAGATGCTATTTGTTTTGTTGCCTATCCCTACACCCGCCTCTGCTAGGTCAGGCCCTAAGTATTTCTTCCCATAAGACTTAGAACTAGGTAAAAAAGAGAGAATTTGGGGCCAGCTGGTGGCATAGTGGTTAAGTTTGCACACTCTGCTTTGGTGGCCCAGGATTTGCAGGTTCGGATCCTGGGCATGGACCTCGCACCACTTGTCAAGCCATGCTGTGGTGGCGTCCCACATACAAAGTAGAGGAAGATTGGCACAGATGTTAGCTCAGCAACAATCTTCCTCAAGCAAAAAGAGGAAGATTGGCAACAAATGTTAGCTCAGGGCCAATCTTCCTCACAAAGACAACACACGAAAAAAAGAGAGAATTTGTTTTTCTTTTGTTAGTATGATCGTAGGCCATGCTATGAAAATGTATTTGGAACATCAACTTCTCAGGACTGAGGAAAGCCATTGACTGTTTTCTGCCTGCTATATTTGGCTTAACCATACCTTCCATATCTTAGAGTCATTCTTGATAAGCATTGAGAGTAGTAGCCAGTCGTAGTGGAAAGAGTATGGAGTTTGGAGCTAGAACAGATTCCAGTACTTTTAAACCTTTGCTGCCCCAGCCACTGGTGACCCCAAGCAAGTTACTTAGTGCCAGGAGCCTTGGGTCCTCATGTGTAGCTCCGTCCTGGAGACGGTCTGAAGATTAAATGGGATTTGAGGATTGAACAGCTAGATCCTTATGGCAGTTGGATAGATATTTAGCTAGCACTTGCTGGTTAACAGTATTCATCTTGCTACAGTATGCCCTTGATACTGAAGTCGTTAATATTACATAGCTTGAATTTTATCGCTTGCTCTGCTGAGGATGTAGTGAAAAGGTACACAGGGCCAGAGTCAGATGGCTGGGTCTAGATCTGGTCCTGTTCCCCGTGAGCTATGTAACTTTGGGCAGGTCACTTAAATTCTGAGCTTCAGTGTATAATGAGGGTAGTAGTAATAGCCTTATGTACCCCACAAGATTGTTGAGAAGCCCAGAAGAGATATTGAACAAGAAAGCAGTATATACAGTGTAACACAGTATACACATGTATAGCGGGATTATTATTGTGGTCACAAAAATGCCACCTCCATCCACAAGGTGTCAAAAAGGCACTTCTCAGTTCCCTCAGTGCCCTGGGATGAGAGTCATCTAAGCGGGAGAATTGGAAATCCTTGAAAGTGGCAAAGCCCCTACTTTCCCGATCTTCATGCTCTTTGTTTGCCCTGACCAATATGGAGACCATTTTCTTTATTATGAACGATGGAAGCCAACTTCCATCTTGAGTTGGGCTCCTTTTTCCTTGTTCTTCTGTTCTTATGTGAACAGACTCCCTTCCCCCAAACGGTTACTCTGTCCTCTTCTTGTTGTCTTCTGGCTTTGAACATAGCCAACAATGCCATTTCGAGCCTTTGTAACTACAGTCTTCATACATGCTTTTTAAGGTTCATTCCTAGTTTTATTTATCTTTCTCCTAAAGCTTAAATTTGAGGTTTCCAGAGAGTGCCCATTATATATAAGCACATTAGTATTTCCTTAAGTAATGCCCTTTTTCTTTCTCAGAGACTCTGTTCTTATCTACAGAGGATTTCTGTCATTATGCACACTCTTCTTTCCTGAATATCTCCTCCAGGTTTTTAGCAATACAGCAGTCTCATAGCCAAGATTTTGAAAATTGTTGTCCTAAAAGTCAGGGGGTAGATGTCTACCTATGCCCACAGTCCTTTCCTTGCTCTTGCAAATTCCAAGATCTACAGTCATTTTCTCTTTCCTTCTCATGTTAGCCTAGAGTTGCCTTTAAACAGAGATCTTGACTGTTTTAAATAGCATCAACCTTCATTACCTTTCTGGTCAAAGGAGCCTCCTTTGCTGTCTCCATCATTATAAATGCAGGCTTAGTGGAATCAGTGGATTTTTTAAAAAACTATAAATGGCATTTTAAGGGCCACTTGCTTCCTGCTTGCAGTCTTTACCCCTTTCACTTTTTTGCCCCATATGCAGAGTGGGAGAGGGCCACTTGCAGAGCAGCAATGCCTGGAACCATGGAAGTTCTAGGACTGCTTGAGGGGTGTGCTCTCAGGTTGCCCCTTTCCTGGGTGAGCTGTGGGAGGTACAGGAAGAAGAATTTGACTGGTGTATTTCCTTTATCTCTTTTGTATCCAACTTTTTAAAAAAAAAGGCATGTCTTTTGAGAGTTTATATGTTATGTGTTTATTATTATTGTTATTATTGTTATTACTGCTCTTTGGCTAAGCTTTTAGATGGAGTGGTTTATGGGGAACATACAACCTTTATAGGTTTGATTTCTTCTCACCATCTTAGTGTCTTTTTGGCTTGCCTATGAATGTAAAATATGTCAATATACAACATTTATAGGAACAGTCGATCCTGTAACTTTGGCACTTTCATCTCTGCTGTCATTTCACTCATCTTTAAGGAAGAGGTAGTGTTTTTGTTTTTGCTTTTTGTTTTGGTAACAGCTCTATTGAGATATCATTCACATACCATACAAATCACCAGTTTAAAGTATACAATTCAGTAGTTTTTAATATATTTAAATAGTTGTGCAATCATCACCACAGTCAATTTTAGAACATGGAAAGAGGTATTTTAATGTACAGCCTTTTAGTTTGCAGTAAAAGGATAATTGAACAATAACCCCAGTGAGGAGCATGGGGAACACTGCATTTATCCTGTATAATTTTGCTCAGCTCATTATAGGGAGAGGATCTTACTTAATTAACCTGTGCTCTTCGAAGTCACAGGAACAAGGCAGCCCAGGCTGTTGGGACAAACTTCTGACCCTTGCGTTAACTGTAATTAGGACCCCCCAAGAATATGTGACTTTTTGGAGTGGGCTGGTAAATCTACACTTCAACAGACTTTTTGCCATGGTCTGTCTAGTAATGGGAGGACTAGCAGAGGTGGACAAGAGCGTCTACTGGTAGTTCCTTACAGAGCTGCCGTGATCTTGGCTCTGCCACCTGTGCTCAGAGGTCTGAGTGCGAGTGCTTGGTACATGGGTGGCACGAAGTGAATGTGTAGAATAAATTAGGATGATCCATGGGAGAGCAAGAACTGGAAGCAACCATGGAAGGCTGTCAAGGATACTGGAGTGAGTCATTCTCATCTCTCACCTGGACATCAGAGTAGCTTCCCCATTGGTCTCCCCAATTCATTCTTTACATAAAAACCAGAGTAATCGCTTAAAATCATAATTTGAATCATGTCCTCCCCTCCTGTAAACCTTTTCATTCTGTTCTACTGCCCTTAGGATAAAGGTTAAAGTCCTTAATTAACATTGCCTACATGACCCCTCATGTACTACATACTTCTGCTTTAGCTCTCCTTTCCTCTTGAGCCAGTCACAACTGGCCTTTTTCTCTCTTTTTCAGGATTATTATAGATGCTGTTTCCTCTGCCTGCCTAATAGCCACTTTTCCTTCAGGTCTTAGTTTAATTGGGATATTTTTAGGAATCTTTTCTTCACTGGAGCTTACATCTCCCCCATAGATCATTGTGACAATACCATCTGCCATTCCTTTGTGGCATTAAATACCTCTGTAATGAAATAATGCTTTGTTTAATGTCTATCTACCCTGCTAGACTATACAATTGATGAGGGCAATGACTGTGTGTCTTTCGTGTTAGCTACTGTGTACTCAATATTTGACACATAGTGGAAACACGTTAATTATTTATTTTTGAATGAACTAATGAGTGAGTGACTTATTGAGAGAATACTGATTTTTTGAGAGGTGGCCCAGTTGGGAAGCCATTAAATCCAACCTTTGGCGTTATCCAACTATCCACCAGAGGGCACTTTGCATTACTTTCCTTTTCTACTTAGTTAAGAACTAAGAAATAAATTTCTCAATAAAGAAATTTAGATTTTGCTATGTAGAATATCAAAAAGTGTTCTTTGACACTTGTAGTACATTAAAGCTGGACTTATGCATGACCTCATCCAAGCTCCTTTATTTCGTAACAGAGGAGAATCTAGGAATGGTTTGGAGATTCAAGATACCTGTTGACTCTAAGGACTGAGTTGCCTCTGCTCAGGGACTCCCTTCCTAAACCTTGCTGCTCATCCAAGAGTCTGATGTTTTTTCAAACCTGCTTATTCCACAGACCTAGGTTAGGAACCCCTGAATTAGATTATAGGTTCTTTATTTAGTTTTATACATATTTCAGTATTTCACATAAGTTTTCAGGTGAACATATGCTGCACAGAGCAGGGCACAGCTAGAGTTTGTTAGTAGGATTTTCTAGTATGTCTGTAGATCATTTTGAACATTAACAAAGTGAGTTTGAAATATTTTTGCTTTTTTTGGCAATTGTTTGGCTTTTGATTTTCACTTTGATGTTGTCTTCATGTAAAACCTTTTTCAAGTCAGTGTGAGCCAATACAGCTCCATTGGATTATAACATTTAGTGGAAATGTTAGGAATTTTTAGTGTCATAATGATCCTTGTTATGGAACATTATTATAAATGATACAAATGCAATTCGTGCCTCAGTTTTTACTTCAAAGGAAAAATTAACATCTTGGAAAAAAATCCCTTAAGGCTTATATTATGCATTATGGCTAATGTTCACCAGTTATTTGCCTATTGGTAATTTGTCCCTGTGTTGACAATATCCAGGTTGTATGATATCCAGCACAGCTGTTCTCAGCATTTCTTCTGCCTTGGCATACATGAGGCATGTGATATACTCTCATGGATTGCAGAGGCTTCCTAGAACACTAATAGGGTGGGGCATTTATGTATCTAAGGGTCGGGGGCGTATATCCCCCACCCACTCCTATCCTTACCACCCAGAGAACCATGGTCTTAGTGAAAAAGTGTCCTGGCTTGGGAATTGGGAGATCTGAGTCTATACTTTACCTTTTAGAGGCTTGATTTTACTGATTTTATTGTCCTATACTAGTAAAAACACCAGCCTAACTATTTTATGGTTTATTACACAGATAAACAATGGTAGATGAAGAAGTGCTTTGAAAAGTTATTAAGCTGTACAGATGTTGATTTGTATTATTGCTGAGCCTGGCCTATTTAAATTGTGCTGTTGCCTAACCATATGTCCAAGGCTAATTAGTGACTCTTTTTTTTTTCCTTTCAAAGTGCCTACTCAGTTCTACTAAGAATCTTTAATATAAGGATAATAAAATAGTTGAAATTGACAATAAGAAAAAAGAAATTAACATGGGTGCCGATCTGCCAACGTGCTGGTTGGATATTAGTCAAGACACACACATAGAGACTCCTAAGTTCCTTTTACTGACGTAAACACCTGTATACATTTTCCCATTTAAAGGATTGAAGGTTTTTTTCTCTTTAGTTTAGAAAGGGGTGTTTTTACCAGTATCTTTTCTCTGATAATGAAAAAATTTTGAACCTGAAATTGAGTAGAAGGTTAGGATTAAATTCTTCTTATATTCCTTTGAACAGTGTTTCTGTGAAAACTGGAACAGTTTAAAGTATTTAAGTACAATAAGGGCAAAAGAGGGCACCTGTACTCATTCTGTCTGTTTTAATGGTATTTTTAGAAGTGATGCCAAGTGAACACTTAAGATGTGAAAGCTCTGCTAAATCTAGTTTTCTTTATAACTCAAGTCTAGGTCACTTACATATGAAAGATTTTTGTAGTGTGAAAAATGAGATCATTAGAAAATGGGTAATCTTTTTACATGGCCATTTTTCTACCCTTTTGTCTACTCATCGCGGTCCTGAGAAGATTCGCAAGAGTAGAATCAGTGGGATCTCCCTTGGTCTAACAAAAACATATGATTTGGTTGATGTGAACAATTTCTTTACAAAAATCTGAGGGGCTCCCCCCACAACTACTGTTTAGCTCAACTTGGTCATGTTGTCTCCTAAAAGTCTGTAAGTCAGATGTGTATAACTTGAAATGTGTCATGCAGTAAACATTGGTTATAGTCTGCCAACTCAGCCCATAGAGACCTTTTTACTAGTAGAAAGGATATTAGGCTAGAATCAGCCAATCTGGGCTTTAGTCTTGACTGGACCACTTCTTCTATAGCTTGAAGGAAGGATGTTTGTATGTGTGTTAATGAAAGTGCTTTTGAAAACTGGAAAGCGCTCTGTCAACGTGTAGTGGCAGTGATAGCACTGATTTACGTGAACCTATCAATGACTAATATTTAAGCTCTTCTGGAAGATGCTTATTAGACAGTCGAATTGGAATTTCACGTGATGAAAGGGGTTAAATATTTCAGGCAAGGTAGGGGTAAAGGTGGGGGTTATTTGAGTTTTTGAAACAGGAAAAGGAGCTCGTGGTAGGCAGGTCTGCCCTGCTCAGAAATGTGTCCTTAACATCAGTTCCCCTAAACCACCGTCTCCTAAATCGTTCTCCATGAAACTTGAACCCTTGGAAGTTTAGTATCTGTTTTACACACTGAGTCTTTTTCTGAGTCAGATGAGTTCAGAAATGCTTTCTTGAAGAAAGTTAAATAGACTGGTTTATCTAGGACTTCTTAGAATATTTTATATACTTATCTTCATTGTGAAGCTCCAAAAAGGAGACAATAAGCAATTTTTCACAAATTTTTTTGATCATAGAACTCTTCTAAAATGTACCGTCTCTTGGGAATAATGTTTTAGGGAACTCAGTTGAGAAAATACTGTGTTTTCAGCTTCTTTTCTTCTTTCATGCTCAAATTCAGAAGTTTTATAAGCAGTTGATTGTTTTTCCCTTCCTCAGTCCCTTTTTTCCAAGTGTGTCCCACTCACCGCATATATTCTTTTTTTATTATTATTATTGTGGTGAAAAAACACGTGAGACTACCCTCCTAATAAGTTTTTAAGTGTACAGTACAGTAGTATTAACTATAAGTGCAATGTTGTACAGCAGATCTCTAGAAGTATTTCTTCTTGTATAACTGAAACTTTATGCTCTTTGAACAGCAACTCCCTGCTTCCCCTGCTCCCAGTCCCTGGCAACCACCATTCTACTTTCTGCTTTTTATGAGTTTGACTACTTTAGATACCTCTTATAAATAGAATCATGCAGTATTTGTCCTTCTGTGACTGGCTTATTTCACTTAGCATAATACCTTTAAGGTTCGTGTTGTTGTATGTGACAGGATTTCTTTCTTTTTTAAGACTGAGTAATATTCCATTTAATGTCTAGACCACATTTTCTTTATCCGTTCGTCTGTTGGTGGACATTTACGTTGCTTCCACACCTTGGCTATTGTGAATAATGCTGCAATGAACATGATAGTGCAAATCTCTCTTCAAGATGCTGATTTCAATTCTTTTGATTAAATACCCAGAAGTGGGATTGCTGAACATATGGTTTCTATCTACAGGAGGTTGAGGTGGGGCAGGGAAGCAGCAGGTACATATCCATGGTGGTGGAGCATCAAACGTGTGGTAGATATTGCCTTTGGTGTTTATAGTTCTTTGTCTTTTGATTGCTTGAAATTATCTATGGTATCTTTCTAACATTCCATTCTCTGTATAAGAAGGAAAAATAGTTTGAAATTAACATACCGTTGACAAATAATGTTCCCTTGACTCTGTTTTAGCTTAATGCAAAATACCAGAGAGACTGACTTTTCATTAGCTAATTTTGGGCTTTCTGATACTTTTATTTAAGGAACGTTGTGGTAGCTAAGCTATAACATAATATTTGCTTTGAAGAGCGTACTCTTTAGAATAACGCATTTTTGATTTAACGGGATGTTATCCATTGCACCTCTCTTGGCAAGCATTTCAAGTACTTCATGTATTTCATCTTTTTTTCTCTCTTTGCTAGAAACATGTTGGGCCTGAATTTTAGCTAAAGACTATCAAAGGCTTTATGTTTTTAGCCTGTGTGAAGATTAGTATGAGCCACTAACCACTCTAACAGAAGTGCTGAGAATACTACACTTTGTTCCTGGCCGGCTGGAATATGTGAGATGACTCAATAGCAAAAGAAGTGAGGGTTCTGATGACCTGTTCCCAGACTGTCTCTGCTCCTGGGAGTCTGGGACTCCCACAACCCAGACATTTATTTTGCTGTCACTGGCCCGCCTTGATCTGGCGTGATTTCTTCCTAGCTGTAGCTATAGCTATGTTTGATTTGACCCTTTGAGAGGAAGCAACACCCAGAAGCAAGTTCAAGTCTTATCTAAACTAATCCTACCTAGGCTTATTTTAAAGCACAAGGAGTCGCAGAGCCTTTGACTAGAAATAGTTTTTAAATGGAGTTTGGGTCATCTAAAGAAAGAGGGAAAGATGTCCTCTTTTCTGAATAGCGTTGACCCTTTTTTGTCTTGTCTGTCCTTCCTAGTCTTGACCCCTGATCTCTCCTGTCCAGTTCTCTCTTGTCATGCCTTCTCTCTTGGAATTGTGATCATTTTTAATGCGAAAACACTTTAGAGTTGTTAAATGTTCTTTCTTGCTCATATCTGAGTATAGAGGCTGTTTATGAGATTACTGATAGGGAAAAGACCATCACCATTTTTTTAAGTAGTATTCTTAGTGGGATATGATTCAAGTTCTTTAACCCCAGAAGCCAGGGAGTATCAGTCAATTAGCAATTTCTGGTGAGTGCTTATTCTTACTTGGAAGAGCTGGTCTAAACCTCTCATAGGGTAGGAGAAACTGAGGCCTGGAAGGTTGTGATATAGCGAGTTAATGGATAGAGCCAGGTGCTCTGCACTCCTACACCCTGGGTGTGGGGGTGCTGCCATGGCAGTTAGGCATTTCACAGATATTTCATGGTTTTCTTACTCTTGATTCTCCACATGATGCACTCTTCTGCTACTAGAGCTTGGTTTGGGGCTGGTTTACATCCTCACCTCCAGCCCCACTCCCAAGCACCATGCAAGGAAACTAGAGTAGGGGGTGGATCTATGGATTGTGCAGGATGTTGTCAGTCGGCCCTTCTTTGTTTTGTGAAAAAGTTACCTTAAGGCCAAACAGAGCACTCACAGATCTCTCTGTACTCTATAAACATATCACAGATGTGTCAACATTAGCACACGTAAGCACACTCTGAACTGTGGGAAAGGCACAAGGGTGATTTTAAAATCTTCCTTCCCCTAGCACTTTGGGAAAATATGAAAAATGGTAAATCCCGTCCTTTGAGAGGTAAAAAGAAAAATAAAATCCAAACCATTTCCCCTATGTTTTTTTTTTAATCTACCCCAGATTGCTGCTAAAATTAATAACCGTGAATTTGCTGTATCTGGAAGGTTGTGGATAACTTTGTTGCTAAGGAAAAGCTATTTTCACGTTGCTACTTTAACTTCCTAGGCATCTGTCATCTGCATTCTAAACAGCAGGATTCCAGCTCATAGTCAATTGAAAAACTAAAAATTTATGTTTAAACATTCTTAATATTGTCTGCCGGTGGAGGACCTGCATTAGCAACTGTAAAGACACAGTGTTCAGTGGGAATGGTAATGAGATTACTGTGGTTTTTAGGCCTGGATAGATGTACTCTATGACACCTGCCAAGACGATTAGGAGCACATTATATTTAAAAGTTTGGAGCACACAAAATAAACTGGTTTTTCCAGGAAGCATCTTCCCCCGGATGATCAGTGGCCTCCCTGAGTTCTGGCAAGGTTTACATTTCCCCTGTTAAATTAGACCGCTTCACTTGGCCTCTGTCTCCAGTTTGTCCTCTCTGACTCCGTTGTCTGAAGTTATTGCTTCTACTCGGATCTCGTCTGCCTGTAGGCATGCCTTGCCTGCCTCGGGATGGCTAGGTATCTGACAGGCTTAATTTGGTTTTTCCTATCACCAAAGGGGGGATTGCAGCAGGGACCAGTCTTGTGGCCCTGGGCTAACACCTGTTGCCAATCTTTTTTTTTTTTTGAGGAAGATTAGCCCTGAACTAACTGCCTCCAATCCTCCTCTTTTTGTTGAGGAAGACTGGCCCTGAGCTAACATCTGTGCCCATCTTCCTCTACTTTGTATGTGGGACACCTGCCACAGCATGGCTTGCCAAGCGGTGCCACGTCCGCACCCAGGATCCGAACTGGCGAACCCCAGGCCGCTGAAGTGGAATGTGCGAACTTAACCACTGCGCCATGGGCTGACCCCCAATCTTCTTTTCTTCTTCTCCCCAAAGCCCCCCAGTACATAGTTACATACTCTAATTGTAGTCCTTCTGGTTGTGCTATGTGGGACGCCGCCTCAGCATGGCCTGATGAGCGGTGCTAGGTCCACACCCCGGATCTGAACCAGCAAAACCCTGGGCCACCAAAGTGGAGCATGTGAATTTAACCACTTGGCCATGGGGCCGGCCTCAGGGACCAGTTTTTGGTCCTTAATATGACCTTTAGCACATAATTCAAACTAAGCCTGATCTTGGCTAATGCCTCCCTCCTCATTACTACAACTTCTCAGGTCTAAGGAGAGGGAATTCTGGACCTGTGAATAGTTTATGGTCTCCCTAGGTATCTCCTCTCTGCCACCAAGAGCTCTTTAGTCATTGCTTTATTTACTTTGGGAGATCATTTTATTGACTGGTACCAAAATAACTGCAGACAGAAATATTTTCTCTAGCTTGTTAGAAACAAAACAATGTCAGCACCGAGGTCAGGTTGTGAAAGTATGGCTTTCTCTTGTTGATATCATTCTAAATATGTTATTCCCTTTATCCATCTTCTTACAGCCACTTATGCAGGGTTCCACATCAGTCCTCCTTATCCTTATTGGTTACCAGCTCATCAATAAGTTGCACATGTTCCTCACCATCTTTGGGCATGGTCATCTCCATTTGATATATGGTAGGAATTTAAGTGTCTCTCTGTAGGAAGTTTTCATCTCCTTGCCTGCAAATCTCTTTGAATTAGAGGGTCAGCTTGGTGATATGATTGGCTCTGCATAGGGTTCTGGTGTTTGGACTTTAATGGTAGCATAGATCAGCGATGTGATCCCAGTAGGTTGGTGTCTCGAAAGTGTCAGAGCTTAATGATACTTCAGGTGATTTAGATGATTAACAGAGAAACCCATTTTTATTTTCATAGCTGTATATCTGTGTATGGGGAAAAATAGAATTAATCTAGATAGTCAAGTAAAACATCAAGTCATAGTACAGATGGCATTAGGATATGGCGAAAACTACAAACTTTGGGAATACCTTTAAGAAACTCTCACGTAGACCATGAATTATCTTAGGAAAGAACTATATCTTGTTCTCTATTATATTTCAGTTTTTAATGTAGTGGCTTACAAGGTATAAGTGCTCCATAAATATTAGTCAAATAAGTGAATCCATTTGAGCCAAAATAATCACCCTTCCTTAGTGCAGGGGCAGCCAGCTCCCACGTCCTTCATGCAGCTGCTTCTCTTTGTTGATATAAATTGTCAGAGACACTCTTAACTGTTGCCTTTTGAGAGGTTGTGGTCGCCAACTTGCACCTCTGTGTTTTGGATGATTTTGAGTCATCATGTGTGTCTTGTCTGTGGGACAAGCCTCTGCTCTTTGGACCAGCACCCTGCATGCGGGTGCTGGAGTGGCTTCGTGGCAATAGCACTCTTCCCCATCTGGAAGGCAGCCCCCTGGAAGCTGTCAGGAAGGGCCTCTGAGAGCACAGGAGCAATCCAAAAGTCACATCCTTTTCTTTTTTTGGCTTTATTCAGAGTCTTACTGACTGGCATTTAATGTGCAAGTCTTAGCAAACTTGATTATCTAGCTTTTCAGTCCGATTGGAAGTTGTAAATTTATAAAGGGTCATTGAAAGGTATTATTCAAAGTGATAGAAGACAGATTTTGAAGTGACAGGAAAAGTGAAAACTGTCCCCTGCATTGTATTACCTGGCACTACTATAAAGGACATTCATAATGTCCAATGATTAAGAGAAGGCAGAATAAATAGTACATTTTAGAAAGATTTCCATTGAAAAGGAAAAATTTCTGCTCTCTGGAAGTGTAACTTAGGAGGAATCTGTTATTCACTGAGAAGGCTGATTAAATAAGGCATCGCTGTGTACCTCTGGCCTGGAGACGGTCATGATGGAGCGTCGTGGCAGACCTCCTGAGCACTGTATTGACTCAATCCCTCAAAACCCCTCAGCCAGTAAGGAGCTTTGTTGTGAAGCTCAGCTGGAAGCCTGAATAGACATTCTGCATTTTCGTATATCAGCACGAATGTATTACGTGACCTTAATTTGTTTGTCCGTTGTTTTACAATTTGTGGTAGGTGTTCATGACCATCGTTCCGCTTGAATTTAACATCCCCATGTTGTGGAAATCCTTTCAAATCAACTGGTGGAGCACTAATTCAGTCTTTTTGGTGACTGCATGATATTCCATGGGGGTAGATGTACCACATTTTATTCAACCATTTCCCTATAGGTGGACATTTACTTTGTTTCCAGTTTTTGGCCACTCTGGGTAATTCTGCAATAAATATACTTTACATGTGTCCTCACATCTGATGGTTATATTTCCAAGTGTTGGGATTACAGCATTAACAACAATCAACAGTGGGATTCTTGGATCAAAGAGTATAGGTATTTTTAATTTTAAGAGTTTGCTAGTTTGCTTTTTAAAAATGTTGTAGCAATTAACATTTCTGTCAGCAATTGATAAGAAATAGTTATCACTTCTTAAATGTTTGCTGGTCTGATGTGAATAAACTGATATTAATTTTCTTTTTCCTGACTGCTAATAAATGTGTACATCTTTTTATGTGGATTGCCTGTGGATTCTTATGTGAATTATCCTCTACCTGTTTTTTCACTATGTTGTATGTCTTTTTCTTGCCATTTAAGTATAGTATAAATAATAATCTGCATTTTTTTTTTTTTTTTTTTTTGCAAATCTGTCATTTGCCTGTTGACTTTTCTCATGGTATCTTTGCCGTTTAAGCATATTTTATTTTTACATAGTCTAATATATTTATTTTCTTCGGAATCTTCTAGGTTTCTAGTCCTTATTAAGAAGGTCTGCCTTGCCCTTAATTTGTACATACAGACCTAGTTGGTGTGTGTTTTTTTTTAGTTACTTTCTTTTTTTTATTTTTAATTCTTTTTTCATATAGGTCCTGTGTCTTTATGGTTTGGTTCATTCCGACTAATTTATAATTTTTGTTACAATTGTGAATAGGATATTTTCTCCATTTTTATTGCTACAATAGCATAAAGCTACTACTTTTCTTACAAGTCTTCTTGACAGAGAAATATCTTGACTAGATGCTGCAGGATTTGGGGATCGTGTCTTTTTCTCTGAGCCTAATAGACAGTATTCCTCGGTGTTCCATCTTCCAGTGTGCAGATAAGTCTGATGCCAGTTTGTTTCTTCCTTTCCTTTGTAGGAGACAGTAACTAGCTTTTTTCACTTGGAAGCATGTAAAATTTTCTCTTTACCTTTAGAGTTCAGAAATTTTAGCTCATGATTTTACTAAGATGTGCCTGGTGGTGTGGTTTTTTCTCATCAGTCCAGACTGGACCTGGTGGTATCTTTGATTTGCAGTTTCAGGACTCCTGTCAAGTGATTACTTTTCCTCCGTTTTTTTCTGCTTCTGGAACTTTTGTTACTCTAATATTAGGTTCTCCTGGATCTAATCTAAAATTTCTTTTCTTTCCTCTTACTCTTTACTTTTCAAATTGTTTTTTTCCAGAGCTTTGAAATGCCACTGAACTGGATCTCAACAGTGGTTATCCTCTCTTCAGTTCATCTGATAGCTTAATTAGTCAAAATGCCACGGCTTAGATTTTTTAACTTATTAGTAATAAAAAACTTTGAATACATGCAAAAGTATAGAGAACAGTGTAATGAACCCCATCATCCATTTACAACAATTATCAACATACAATGTTCCTGTCGTCCAGTTTCAATAATCATCAACTTTGACCAATTTTGTTTCATCTATACCTCTACCCACTTTCCCACCCTCACCTCAGATTATTCTGAAACAGATCCCAGACATCATGTCATTTCATCCTGAAATAATTCAGTTAAATAATTTAGTATGTATCTCTAAAAGAGTGTTTAAAAAAATAAAGCTGGGAGTAAGAGGTTTCCTTTTGGGGTGATCAAAATGTTTTGGAACTAGATAGAGGTGGTGGTTACACATTGTGAATGTATTAAATGCCCCTAGATTATTCATTTTAAAATGGTTATTTTTTTGTGACTTTAACTTCAATTTGAAAAATTAATTAAAGCTCTTAAAAACGAAGGAAACTGGAGGGGAAGAGAACTCCACATGACCGTAAGACCATTTTTACACCTGAACAAGAGCAACCTTTTTTAAAAAAAATATTACCAGAAAATCTTCTTTGTGATAGAGTTGAATCTCCTTAAGTTCTCTTTTCATATTTATAAATGGTATATATTATACACGGCTGTTGTCTTTTTCATCCAGCAGCTTTCTCTTACTGAGTGTGAATTCTGTTTCTTCAGACCAGCCCTCTCTATGACTGCTGGATCCCCTTTTCTAGGCTTACTGAGGCTCAGATCTGGTTGCTGGAGCACCCTGAGCGTAGACATCTGCCTGGTGGTGGAAGCAAAGCAGCCCTCAGCTCGTAGACTGGAGCTGGGAAAGCAGGCTGCTGCCATTTCCCTCCGTGCCCTGCCTCGGCCAGCCGTCCTCCAGTCTTGGGGCAGAGGGAATTCGTTCCACCATTTGGGCTCCTTCTTGGCCTTCAGATGCAGGGACATCAGGCCAGTTCCATACACTCTCACAAGCCTATAGCTCCCTTACCCCAGGAGCTCAGATCTCTGCAGACCGCAGTCTTACCCGGATCTGCCACGGTCCTGTCTTGCCGCGGGACTCTGTCCTCAAGTTGCTTGAAGCTGTGGAGCAATGCTGACCAGGACAGGACTACCGACGGGGAATGTCAGAGGAACAATACGGAGTATTAAGTTCAAAGGAGGAGGGAATAGATCCCTGTGGGACTGAAATAATTAAGGAAAGCTGGGCCTCTAATTGATTTTCGACAGGGTTTTCAACACCATTGAAAGGGTAAAGAATAATCTCTTCAACAAATGGTGCTGGGGCAACTGGATATCCACGTGTAAAAGAATGAGGTTGGACCCTTGCCTCACACTGTATACAAAATTAACTCGAAATCATTCGACCTAAATATAGGTGCTAACACCATAAAATTCTTAGAAGAAAATATTAGGGTAAATCTTTGTGACCTTGGATTTGGCAGTGGATTCTTAAATATGACATCAAAAGGAGGAGCAACAAAAGAAGAAAATAGATAAATTGTATTTCACCAAAATTAAAAACTTTTGTGCATCAAAGGATGTTATTAAGAAAGTGAAACACAACCCACAAAAATAGGAGAAATGACTTGCAAATCGTATGTTTGATAAAAGTCTAGTATCTAGCATAAACGACTCAACAACAAAAAGACAATCCAGTTAAAAAATGGGCAAAGGACTTGAATAGACATTTCTCCAAAGATCTACAAATGCCAACAAGTACATGAAAAGATGCTCCATGTTATTAGTCAGTAGGGAAATGCAAATCAAAACCACCACAAGACACTTCTTCACGCCTACTAAGATGGCTGTAATCACAAAAATGGAACACAGCAAGTGTTGGTGAATGTATAGAGAAATTGGAACTCTGGTACATTGCTGCTGGGAATGTAAAATGGTACAGCCACTGAGGAAGACAATTTGGTAGTTCATCAAAGAGTTAAGCATAGAATTGCCTTGTGCCTCAGCAATTCTGCTCGTAGGTGTATACTCAACAGAATTGAAAACAGGTATTCAAACAAATATGCCTACACACATATTCATAGCAGCACTATTCACACCTACCAAAAGGTGGAAACAACCTAATTGTCCATCAATGAATGAATGGATTAAAAAAGTGTGGTATATATACACACATATACATACATGTATAATGGAATATTATTCAGTCCTAAAAAGGAATGAAATACTGCTGCATGCTATAACATGATTGAACCTCAAAACATGATAAGTGAAAGAAGCCAGACACAAAAGCTCATATATTATATGATTCCCCTTATATAAAATATCCAGAATAGGTAAATCCATAGCGACAGAATGCGATTGGTTGTTGCCAGGGGCTGGGGAGAGAGGGAAGGGAATAACTGCTTAGTCGCACAGGGTTTCTTTGAGGGCGATGAAAATGTTTTGGAACTAGATAGAGATGGTGGTTGTACAACATTGTAAATGTATTAAATGCCACGGAATTGTTCACTTTAAAGTGGTTAATTTTATGTTAAGAAAGAAAAAGATAGACTGGGCCTCATTGGATACATGAAATTGTTGAGTGGGCTGAGCATTTAAAGTGGGAAGAAAGTGCAGTAAAAATAGAGACTAGGCAGAGTTTAAGTTGAGGCCGAGTCGGGAGAGAGATCGGGGCAGACCACGAAGGCTCTTGCTTGTATTTGAGTTGTTGGAGACGGAGGGTCCCCTCTCCTACCGAGGCAGCTGGGCTTGATCCTGTGGGCGGTGGAGAATCTGACCAGGAGAGGAACCTTGTGAAAGGAGATTATTGAAACGTCAGCATGTACATGGGAGAATTGAACCAGGGAGGTCTCGGAGCTTGGAGGCCATCGATAGTGAACACATCCAGACGCAAGTTGTGACAGTCTACACTAGAGAGGAAGCAGTAGGAAGGATAACTGTGCTTAGTGCTTTTGACGTGCCTGCTGCCGTTCTCTGTGCTTTGTGTGATTTAACTCATTTAATCCTCATGGGAACGCTATAAAGTATGAACTCTTCCCCCCAGTGTACAGATGAGGAAACAGAGGATCAGAGTGGCTAAGAAACTTGCCTAAGGTTGCACAGCTAATAATGTGGCCTGGATTTGAACCCAGGCAGATGATACAAAGCCACTACAGTTGTGATTATGATGCAGAGATGAATGTGAGAGATTTCTTTTGAAGCCCACTCGCTAACTTGTCAAGTTGGGAAGGGAGAAATAGGAAGAAGGGAACTAGGGCCAGAGCAGAGACATTTTCCCCCTGAGCAACCAAGAGCTGATACAGGTCTTCTCCGATCTTCCAAGTAGAAATCTCTAGCTGGCCGAGGGGCCTGCAGACTAGAGCTTGTGGCTGGAGATAGAACTCTCGAGGAGGCCAGCAAAAGGGCTTTCGGAAGGGAAGGAGAACCAGGAAAGTCGAGGGTCTGATCCTCAGCGTCCCTACCTTTCCTGCTCCCCCGACGCTGGCCTCCCTGCTGCGCCTCCTGTGCAGCCCACCCCGTGCCCTGCCGGAACCTCCTGGCGGCATCCAGAGGCAGCTTGAGTCGTCAGGCACGTAGCTCAGGTCACAGACCGCACAGCCCCAGCGGCCACAGTGGCTACTCTTCCCTGGGGTGTCTCTGGAGGTCGGTGTGGGGAGGAGCCTGATCGCTGACCTGCCACCTTCCTGCTCATTTCTAACATTCGAGATGAAAACATTAATGACGTTCCTTTTCTGAGGTTCTGGGAAGAGGACAGGGGAAAACTGTGCTACATTTGCTCATTCTTGCTTTTGGTTTTCACATAACACAGTGTAGCTTCGTTTAGATTATAAAATGCCCCCTGAAGGGCTGTGATGAAAAGTTCTCCTCCATTGAAGCTTGCAGTCTTGGGGGGACAGTAAATCATTAAAGTCCAAAAAACGGAAAAGCCACAATTACTACGGTAGCGTCTAACGTCTCACTAGGCGCCCCCTTTCCCTCCGGCCCGCTGTCTACAGTGCTGGGATGCTGGTCTTCTGAGGCCTTGTTAAAACACCGAAGCCCGGAGCCTCACAGTGCGTCGCCCTTCAGCCTGCCCTGCCGGCCTCGCTGTGACTCTGCCTGTGGCCTGGCTCCTGCCAATCCGTTCCCCAAGTGTGTGCCCTGCTTCCCGCCTGCAGCCTAGCTGGTTCCTCTCCCTGGAACGCTCTCCCTTGTCCCGCCTTGTTCAGCTCGTGTGCTTTCTCATCGCTGCCTCTCAATCCTCCGCAGCACCCTGTGAGGGAGACACTGTTATACCCATTTTACAGATATATAAATACGTGTGTGTATAAATGTTATACCCACTTTACAGATATACAGATGGAGCCAACAGAAGCACAGAGAGGTTAAGAATTTACCTACAAGCACACGACTAGTAAAGCAAGCAGCAGCTTCCGAAGCCCGTGCTCAGCTACCATTCAGCCCTAGCTGAGTTCGAAGCGGCGTCTGACTGAGCTGCATCATTAAGCTATACTGTTGACTCTCAAAAGGAAGAAACACGAGGCGGCTTTGCTAAAGCTGTTTTCCTGTCTTTCCTCTTTGGGTCCAGGTGGAAGTGAAGCCATACGTGCTGGATGATCAGATGTGCGATGAGTGCCAGGGCACGCGCTGCGGTGGAAAGTTTGCCCCGTTCTTCTGTGCCAACGTCACCTGTCTGCAGTATTACTGCGAGTACTGCTGGGCAAGCATCCACTCCCGCGCCGGGCGAGAGTTCCACAAACCGCTGGTGAAGGAGGGAGGTGACCGCCCTCGCCATGTCCCGTTCCGCTGGAGCTGAGCCCAGGACAGACCCAGCCACAAGTACTGGAGTAGATAACAAGGAGGGAAAAGAGAGGGCACTGCCTCAGGGCTTACAGTGTTCTGGAAATCTGTGCATTCGTTCTCAATTTTTAAAGAAGAAATGGGTCTTTTTATTATTATTATTTACAGTCATATTACTGAACTCAGTGTCCAGTATAATGCAAAATTGCAGAGTGTATAACGGTACTGATTTGCACTTTGATTCACACCTTTGTCTGCTTGGTACCTTCATTTCTTACACCTGATTTGTCACTCGTGACAGTACGTAGACTGCCATTCTCATCTGCGGCCACCAGGTTGACGTCTGTGATTTTTTGTTGTTGTGTTGTTGTTCTGATTGTTTTTGAACTGGAGCATGCACTTATTTTCAGAAACTTAGAGAGTTGCCCCTAGGAGAAGACTTACCAAAGGTAATGCTCGGGAGTAGGTGGCAGATGTAGCAAAAACTTCACAACAATTCAGCAGTCATTAGTTGGGGTCATTTAGAGTAAGGATAACCCTTAATGAAAATAAGCCTTTAGTTGCTCTCTATTTTGACATGTAAGGATACCTCATAAGCTGAATCTTTATTTTTCCTTCATGTTTGACTTTTGTTTTGCTAAGGATTTTAGTTAGATCTTTTAGTGTTATGTAAATTTATGCTGCAATAGCTTTTGCTGCTATTAAAGTGGTATTATTAATACCATAATACTCTATTCAGGCTAAAGTACCAATTTAAAAAAAAACCCAACAACACACTTTTGTGATTTAGGGATAGAATCAGCTGCCGGAAGGAGATCAGAAGAGACTTGAGAAAGCTTCAACGGAAGGTCACTATTTCTGACTGCATGTTTACTTAATCAGGTTGCTGCATGCAATAAATTTTATATCCAATGTCTAGTATAAAACCTTCCCACAATGCACAAATTAAGAATCTATATAAGCTATAAAATACTGATTTTTTTTAAAAGATTTTTCATTCAAAGAATTGGTAATTGACTGGAGGAAGGCATGCCTCAATAAATGGAATGCTTCTGAAATTAGGAAGAGCCCATACAGAATGGCCTATATTACAACCAATATAAAAGCTAGGTGTAGGATATTCTTAAAGCAAATTCGTGGATGGTAGATGAAGTACTTTGCGGTGCTCTGTTATATATTGTGCAATTTATTTTATATAGTAAAGTGATTATGTCTAACTGTGATCAAACTTAACTGTTTAAAGCCTCTGTGTCAGACATTAACGAACTTGACAGTTCCTAACTGGTATATTATTAACTAACACATGAGCTCTTAGTTACAATCTCCTAGTGCTTGCACCATTTTACATAGCTTCAGACCTTGTCCAGAAAACCAAAGAGCTCATCTTAGCTTACAAACACTAGGAATATATACAGTATATAGAGATAAGTTGTCAGATTGACAAACTAGGCACATTTTAAGAAAGTTGCGAGATGGTGATGCTAAAGAAATGTCTGTGCAAACTAAGATGGCCTGGGCAGGGTTGGTTGTCTGGGTGAGAAATTAACTACTTAATTCCCTGGGTTTATCCTGTAAAGCTTGAATAGAATGAAGACCTGCTGGGACTGCCATGGACATTTTTAGCATTCACTCTTGGGCTGCAGATAGTAATATATAAACACACACAATGATTGTGAGACTATGTAGATCTTTTTTTTAATCTTCTTCCTATGTTTTGGAATTCTGGGGACAATCTGACTGGATATGACACTGCAGAATAGATTTAAGTCGCTGTGTTTTATGTGCTGTGATGTCCGTGTACTGTCTTAAGTTAATATTGCTTGTTTTTGTTTTGTTCTGTTTCTCCAGTGTTTAGTTGCAATTACCAGCTCTCAAACTATAGTTTGTTTTCAAAAAGGAAAAACAAAATAGTTTTTTACTGGATTAAAAATGCTTATTAGAATTCTCCCCTTTTGAGGTTACCTCTGGGCTTTTTGGTAATAATTGCTTTTTTCCAGCCCAGCTGTGGTTTTCTGTTTGTTTTTTTTCTATGTTTGTGGTTTTTTTCATCTGTACAAGAAATTTTGTTATGCACTACTACTTTTTGTATTCTAGACAGTTTTCAAAAGTTGGCTGAAGATTTTTTTGTTTGTTTGTTTTTAAGGAAAAAGGCATGCTTTCTGACTGACATGATCTTTTGCAATACCTCAATTTTGAAATATAGGAAAGAAAATGATATTTTCTAAGTAAGTTTATTCAGAAAAATATATATTAATTTAATTCTGCAAGAAAAATGATTTAACAGATGGGTAACTTTATTTTTTTCATGCTTATTTGTGTTTTTTGAAAATGAAGAAGTTAGAGCTTTATAACTATAATATTAAAGATCATATCTAACCTACAGAAATCTACCTAATTATGTGAAAGAAGCAAAATGTTTTGAAGAAGCACCCCTCTTTCATGTACTAAAATAACACTGAGATAAAAAAAAAAAACCAAGCTGGGAGATTGTACAGCATAAAGCTAACGTGAAGGCAAAAAACCATTGTTGTGAAGAACAGGTTCCAAAAGCGAAACTCCATTTGGTGCTGAAAGTTGTGAATAGATGGTGGAAACGACTTTCCCTTAATTTGTATATTTATAATCAAGCGTTGATTGTGCACGACTGACCAGGATTGTGAAAGAGTTCTTCTGTTTGTATTTTTTTAAAGAGAACTTTTTTAGTTTATTAAATTATAACATGTTCCCTTTTGTTTTGTAAATAAATGTGCCCCCAAGTTGTTAATGTTATATTAAAAGAGAGGGTCCTTCAAAAAAGAATTATTTTTTAACACACAGAGGTGTTCTGACCTGCAGCTTGACTGGGGAGCCCCTGAGTATCACAGGGCCTGCTGTGGCCTTTCCTTGATGTGACACTTGAACTAGTCGATTTTTTGAAGGCTATAACCTAACCTCGACTATTTGTTGTTATGTGCAATACTGTTTGTACTGTTTGTATAAAAAATAGAAAAAAAAAGAAAAGAAAAAAGGCATAAATCTTTATTGCAGATTTATTTTCATTGCAAACTTTAGACATTGTGATTCACTGAAATCATTTTTCTACTGTCAAATATGTACCTTTTCTTCATGCTGGTATTTTTTCAATAGTAATGTAGCCTTTGTACTGAGACAAATTTTCATTGTTATTTTTAGAAAGATTTTTTGCTAAGAAAAAAATTAAACATATTTACATATTTTTCATTTTATTTCGTATTTTCTTTAAGGAGTGCTTTCTCAATCATTAATAGAGTTGTTTCTGGGAGGGACTTTCATATCTGGTCAATGTCATAATATTATTTTGTATTTTTACTTGGAATAAATTAATTTTATGATGCTAATTCTTTAAAAGTTTATTTTTTTCATTTTCAGTTATTTTTGAAGCTAAAACCTTTGTAATATTGTTACTAAAGTGTCTAGTTTTTTGAAATGCAAAGCTTTATGTATTAACTTGCTGATGTGGTTTACAATAGTGTGACAACGATGAAAATGGTTGGTTATGTAAAGTGATTGGAAAATGTAATGGATAATTGGGTAATAAAATGACAGAATGAGCAGAACATGTGAGATTTTGACAAGCCTTTTCCTTTATCACAGTGGTTTAGTGTAAGACTAGGGATGTCACAGTACAGTTCTCTAGGGATGTCACAGTGGATTTATACAACACCAGGTGCAGCCAAATCTGTGGCCCTGATAATGAAGTCACCCCTACTGAAGTGCCACCGGGTTGAAAACCTGGCTAGGTCACACAATGATTCATTGCTTTTCCCCTCTAACTCTTCATTATGTCGCGTGTGTGGTGTGTGTGTGTGTGTGTGTGTGTAATCTGACACCAGCTGCTGTCCATGTGTGAGACGGTGCCTTTCGCCCCGGCCAAATCTTTTCCATGCATTCATAGTGGTGACGTCTGAGAGTGGAAGGAAGTTGCTGAGAGGACACACCTTCTGTGTGGTTAGACTCGGGTGGCGGTGTCCCCCCTGAGCTGCCTGCCCTGCGGCTCGGGTGGCGTGCTGAGGAAGCACACTTGGGCGTCACCACTGTATATGGACGGTCTCAGACTTCGTCTTCCTCCACCCCCCCAGCCCGTTCCCTGTATCATGTCCCTTCTTTGTCCCTTATTGTGGCAGCACAAATGGCCCCTCCGAGCATGATCTGTCTGCCCTCCTGCTTCTTTTCCAACACCCACCTCACCTTGAAGCTGTGCTGTGAAGGCAGCCTGTCATTGTAATGGCACCTAAGATTAAAACAAACCAACAAAAATCTTCCAACTGCAGAACTGGTGTTGCGTAAACAGAACATCCAATGACTTGCTCTAGATAGATGGCGAGTTTCTGCTAGTCCTTGATGGCCTCTTCCGGTTCCATTGCCACGGAGGCGAGGTGATCAATTACTCGGAGAAACGTGTGTCCAGAGTTGGCTCTTGGGTATGCTCTATGTATTCAGTTTTGTAAATAATATATAGATTAGATCAAGTTGTGATGTAAAATTTTAACTCGAATTGGGTACTACTGGTTGGAATTTTACATTAACTACAAATAAGTGATTAGGAACAGAAGAAAAGAAATTGGAAAATTCTTGCTTAGTGGTATAAAGATTATGCTTAGATTTCTGCCTATATCTTGTGTTTTATAGCTTGTTAGTGAGGCATGGGCTAATGCAGAATGTACTGCATTTATGCAATTAGCAAATAACTGCTAGTTTTCATTTTATCTATTATATTAGCAACAAAATGGCATTTAACTGGGTAAAGCTCCTATCTAAATATTTGAGTATTGTGACATCTCTACTTGCAAGGTTTGAGTGAAAGATTAGTCACAGATTAGTGAAAAAAAGTATCTTTTTGTTAAACTGGCTTATTTGTATGGATTGTTGCTTTTTCACCAGTTTGTATGGTATGTCAGCTAACATTTTCTGTTTTTTTTTTTATATTAACCAAACTTCTCTATCTCAGCTGCAATAGTGTTCCATTTTACCCACAGAGTATTTTATAATTAATGCTGTTGACTTTATACCCCAAAACGGGTCAAGAAGTGGATATGTGATTTGGGGATGTTTAAATTTGTATGACAGTGAAGTTAATGCAACAAGTAGAAAACTCGGGTGCTAACACAGGATAACTTCTGCTCTTTTCCTTTTCTGGATATAGTTCTGTTGGGGTATAAAGTATTAGGTATTTGTATTTTTGCTGTCAAAATAATGGACATAACTTTTAGAGTGTTCACAGCTAAGATCTCTGTATTTGTTTTTTCAACTAACAACTAATTTTAAATGTATCGTATTTTTTATTACCTGTTCTCTTAGATTGTTTTTGCTAGTAACCTTACTCAGCTTCCGCCTGTGGGGCTTGGCCTGTGTTGCTTGTGTGGAACTGCAGTACTGTGACTGAACACGGAGCTCAATGCAGCTGTTGCTTACAACCGCTTAAACTTTGTAGTTTGGACTTCATTTTTTTTCTGTAATAACAACTTATTAAATCTAGTTGTATGAAGTACTGACACTTGTCATCCTTTGCATTTGCTAAGGAATAACCTGGAGCATGTGGATCGCACCTGGGGTCATTTTGCTCATTCCAATTTGCTCGATTGGCTTTCTGGGGGCGGGGAGAACAAATTCCTTTACGACAGATTAAGTACAGCAAAATTCACCTTTTCTCTGACACAACACTCATTTTAAAAAAAAAGGCACGAGTATATTTGAGACGGGAAGGGGATTGTTGACACAATGTGACCGTGTATTCAGTGCAAGGTGTTTAGAGCTGCAGTTGGGTTTTTATGCCAGCGCTGCCTCATGAAACCAATTCTCAAAATCAAAATCAAGAAAGGCAGTGAAAACGTAAGTACGCCCCCTTTCGTTTTATTTTTCACGCTAGGCCCTCCAATCGTTTCCGAAAAAGGGTCCTTAAAAATCCCAGATCGGTTGTGGCCGAGCCGGAAGCTCTCGTGGGGCGCTAACTTGAATCCTTTTAGAAAACGGACCCCAACAAAGAATCGCCTGAAGGGTTTTGAGGACCTGCCGGGGCCAGCGGCCCACCCCCGGGGTTGGTCTCGGTGGTCAGGTGGGGTCCGGCGCAGGGGTCCCGCAACTTCCCGGCCGCCGGCCAAGAGCGCGAGCCGCGCTGCGCCCGGGGCCGCGCGGGGGGCTCGGGGCGCCCAGGGGGCCGCACTCGCGGTGGGGGGCGGAGGGGGGCGGCCGCCGGCCGGGAGCCGGGGCTCCAAGTGCTCCCGGCTGGGCGGCGGGGCCCGCGCGGGGCCGCTGGCCTCGGGAGGGCTGAGGGTCGGCCGGGGAAGCCGTGGGCTCCGCTGTCCCCCGCGCGGCCGCGCCGAGGGCTGCCCGGTGCCGCACACGCTCGCGCCGCGGGCCAGCCCGCCGCCGTCTGCGCCCCCCGTCTCTGCGGCGCGCCCCTTGCTGCCGCCGGGCCCCAGCCTGCCCCTCCCCTGGGTGGCCCGGCGGGTCGCGGTGGCCCGTCCCCTCCTCGCCGCAGCCCTGCAGGTAAGCGGGCCGGGCCTGGGTGCGCGCTCGGCCGCCGCGGCGGCGGGACGGCGGTTCACGTTTGCAGCTCCCTCCGAAACGGGGAGAAGAATATAATGTTTCAGGTCGCGTTTACAATGGATTTTGTGAAAACATATCATACACTAAGCGACTAATGGAATCCTGTTTTCAGAACCCTGGGCTGGCTCGGACGCCACATTTGTCCCCTGGCAAAAAGGCTCGGTTGGCCTCCCTCTTGGAGCGGAGGGGGAGTGGGAGCGAGTGGTGCCTGTTCTGCCTCGGGGTGAAAACCGGGAGTCCCGGGTCCGGGTGCCGTGGGCTGAAGCAGCGCCCCCGCTAGGTCCTGGCGGCCCGCGGAGCGATGCGCCGGCCGGGCTGGGGCTGGGGCGGCTGGGGCTGCGGTCAAGGTGCCCGCTTCACAGGAAGGGTCACTACCCGCAACACGGAACTCAGCTTTAAAACTGGACTTGGGTGGGTTTCACCAGACCCTTGACACCTGGGTCACTGGGGCACTCTCAAATTGGAAGACACATTTTAACTGGAACGTTGTGCTAAATAGATTTCCTAATGGGGCGAAGGGAGTCCAAACTGATGGGTATACTGCTGTTCAAAGGATTGTTGGGAAGAAAAACTGTTTCCTCCACCAGTTTGGGTTCATAGATTAGGAGCCTGCGAATTAACTGATAGACAGAGTTGCAGGGGAAAAGACACAGTTTATTCCTGTGCAGACACAGCACCCGCAGCAGTGGCCCATCAGCAGTTAGAGACGGGTTTCTAGCCGTCCTAAGGGGGGAACGGGAGGGAGGGGAGAAAGGGCTTCTGTGGGAACAGCAAACGGCTTCTTTAGGAAAGACGGTGGGTTTTTAGAGGAACAAGTGGAAGATGGGAAAGTTGGTGCTAGTTTGTTTATGCAGGTGCAGCGTTGTCGCCGTCTTCCTTCCAGCCAGTGAGACTCCCCCGGAGGGGGCATGATTACAGCCTCCTCTCAGTTTCCGCCTTAGTCAGATCAGGGAAGCTCTTGAAAAGCTTCTTTTTGCATCTATTGATTCTCAAATGCCTTTGGTTTAAGATTTTCAGGGGCCCGCGGCCTAGTGCTTAAGTTCCCGCGCTCCCCTTCGCCAGCCCGGGGTTCGCAGGTTCGGATCAGGGTCCGGGACCTAGCACCGCTCATCAAGCCATGCTGAGGCAGCGTCCCACATAGAACGACCTACAGCTAGGACATACAACTAGGTACTGGGGCTTTGGGGAGAAAAAAAGAGGAAGCTTGGTAACAGATGTCAGCTCAGCGCCAATCCTCCCCACCAAAACAAAACAAACCCATCTTCATATCAACTTGGGGGGACCCTCGGGGGTCCCCACGTAAATGGCTGCAATGAAGCTATCACTGGAACGGGTAACTGAAGTTGCCTTTACTCTGTCCCATGACATAGTATTATGGAGGGAATGGAATTCTGAGTCTGGGCATTGTTGGTGTTTAGAGAAGGCGGCCTTGGCTGTAGCTGCATCGTGCACTCACCTGTGTTTCATTCCTGCCCGACAAGGGTCAGCTGAGGTCAGGTCATTTTCTTCTTTGCTGTTACTGGTCAAATCTTTGGTTCAGATGGTTTGAGCTGAACTGTTACGTGTAAGGGAAACTTTCCAACTTGTCAACTTCAGTGCGGGCCTAAACCAAATGAGACTCCTTGAAACTGGAAGAAAAACTCCCCCGGCAAGGTTTGGTCCCTCAGGTGAGGAGTTGTCTTGTGCGCCCGGCCTCTCCTTTCGAAAGACATGGCCCTTCTGCTCAATTTCATCGCTCCTCATTAAAACCAAAATGCGATTCAAAGACATATCCACAGAATGACGACAATTGAAAAGACTGAAATACCAAGTGTTAGGGAGGGAGGATCTAGGTAAGTGCTGGTGGAAGTGTACAGTGATGCAACCATGTTAGAAAACCATTTCACAAGAGCTGAATCTGTGTATATCCCGTGACTCAGCTTTGTCACTCACAGGGAGATGCCCAAGAGAAATGTGGTGTATGTTCCCCAAAGACACATATGAGAATGATCATGGCGGCACCACTGACATAGCCCCACCTGGAAGCTATCCAAATGCCCTGCACATTAGAAGGGATAAACTGTAGTAGATCCAAATGGAATACTGCGTAACAATTTGAGAATGAAGATCTATGAGTATATGCAACATTACAGAAGGATCTCACAAACTTAATGTTGATCAAAATAAGCCAGACACAAAAGACTACAGAATTTATGATTCTATTTATATAAATGGAAGGAGTGACTGAAAGGGGGCAAGAAGGCGGCTTCTGGGGTGCTGGTGACTTTCTTGATCTGGGTGTTGAATTCACATGTGTGTTCAGCTTGTGAAAATCCATTGAGATATACACTGTGATCTGTGCATTTCTCTGTTTCAGTGGAAGATTAAAACAGAAACAGGCTCTGGGAAAGGAAAAAGCTGATGCTGGGAATGAAGGGGATTCTTTCTGGGCACCCTCTACCTAATTCACTTTTCACACTCTAGAGTAACCAGATTCCTTTTCTGGCTGTCACTGCTACCAGTTACCCACATAGCCTGGCCCACCTTCCCAATCACCCAAAATCCACTTCCTTGCTTCCAATCTTCCCCCCTCTTGTCTCCAGGCTCCTTTCTGCTCCTCCTGAAGCCTACCAACATCCAGGGTGATTTTTTTTAAGTTAATTTGCGGGGAGAGGTGGAGTAGAGAAATAAAGTTAAAAAAATTTCATCGTTAATCTCTGCAGTTGACGGCTGAGCATTATACAGTGGAAGCCAGTTCTCTCACAGCGCATGTGCTGACTGGCTTATCAAGTCTTGATTAACATCCAGGATCTGTTGGCCCCACTTCCATGTATAGTCTGATTGATTTTTTAACATTAAAACTTCTTTATTTTGAGATACTTGTAGATTCAGATACTGTTGTAACAAATAAGACAGATCCTATGTATTCTTTACCCAATTTCCCCCTAACATGCTGCAAAACTACATTAAATATCGCAACCAGAATTCTGACACTGATACAGAAAAAATAAAGAACATTTCTGTCACCGCAAGGAACACTCATGTCGCACCCACCTCCCTCCCCCTCTTACCCCCTGAGACCCTCACAATGACTAATCTGTTCTCCAGTTCTGTAACTTCTCAAGAATGGTATATAAATGGAAATGTGCAATATATCCCCTTGTGGGACTGGCTTTTTACAATCAGCACAATTATCCAGAGATTCATCTTGGTGGTTGTTATGTATCAATAGTTTGTTCCTTTTGATTGCCAAGTACAGTCACTTAATGACGGGGCTACGTTCTGAGAAATGCGTCATTAGGTGATTTTGTCATGCGAACATCATAGGATGTACGTACACAAACCTACGTGGTCTAGCCTACTCCACACCCAGGCTGTATGGTACTGCTATGTGGGACCACCGCCACATATGTGGTCCGTCGCTGATCAAAACTTTGTTCTGTGGTGCGTGACTGTGCTATTCCATAGTATGGATGCGCCATAGTTTAACCATTTACTTGTTCAAGGACATCTGGATTGTTTCCAGCTTGGGGTCATTACAAAGCTGCTATAAACATTCATGCACAGGTTTTTGTGTGAACCTGTCTTCATTTTCTCTGGGATAAATGTCCAGGAGTGCAATTAATTGCAGGGTCATATGGTAGTTTCATGTTTAGTTTTTAAGGAAACTACCAAACTGTTTTCTAGAGCAGGTGTACCTTTCTACACATCAACCAAAATGTATGAGTAATCCAGTTTCTCTGTACCCTCTCCAGCATTTGCTTTTGTCACTACTTTTTGGTTTAGCTGTTCTGATAGGTGTGCAATAATATGCCATGGTGGTTTTAATTTGCATTTTGCTAATGACTAACAATACTGAACATTTTTCATGTATATATTTGTCATTCTATATCCTGTTTAGTAAAATGTCTCTATTTTTACCCACGTTCTAATTGGATTGTTTGGGTGTTTTCTTATCATGTATCTTTTTTTTAATCATTTTATTTTACAGAGCAATTTTAAGTTCACAGAAAACTGATCAAATAGTACAGAGTTCCCATGTGCCCTCTTCAATCCCCCCCTCCAAGTTTTCCTTATTAACATCTTGCATTAGTGTGGTTTATTTGTTGCAACTGATCAACCAATATTGATAAATTATTATTGACTAAAGTCCTTGGTTTACATTAGGGCTCAGTACATTGTGTTGTACATTTATGGGTTTTGACACATGCATAGCATCATGTGTCCACCGTTACAGCATCACACAGAATAGTGTGCTCAAAAAGACCTGTGTGCTCCAGCTCTTCATCCCTCCCCCTGGCAACCACTGATCTTTTTATGATCTGTATGGTTTGAGCCTTTTGCAAAATGTCACATAGTTGGAATCATACAGTGTGTAGCCTTTTCAGACTGGCTTCTTTCACTAAGCCATATGCACTTAAGGTTCCTCCATGTCTTTTCATGGCTTCATAGTTTCTTTCTTTTTTTTTTTTCTTTTTTTTTGAGGAAGATTAGCCCTGAGCTAACTACTGCCAGTCCTCCTCTTTTGCTGAGGAAGCCTGGCCCTTAGCTAACATCCATGCCCATCTTCCTCTACTTTATATGTGGGACGCCTACCACAGCATGGCGTGCCAAGCGGTGTCATGTCCGCACCCGGGATCCGAACCCGCAAACCCCAGGCCACCAAGAGGCAGAATGTGTGAACTTAACCACTGAGCCACTGGGCTGGCCCCCAGAGTTTATTTCTTTTTAGTGCTGAATAATATTGCATTGTCTGGATGTACCGTACTTTATCCACTCACCTACTGAAGGACATCTTAGTTGCTCCCTGTTTTTGGCAATTATAAACAAAGCTGCTGTAAACTTGTGTGTGCAGGTTTTTGTGTGGACATAAGTTTTCTGGGTAAATATCTATGAGCACGGCTGCTGGATCATAGGGTTAAGACTATGTTTAGCTTTGTAAGAGACTGCCAAACTGTCTTTCAAAATTCCTGTACTATTTTGCATCCCAATCAGCAATGAGTTCCTGTTGCTCCACATCCTTGTCAGCATTTGGTGTTGTCAGTGTTTTAGATTTTAGCCATTCTTATAGATATGTAGTGGCATCTGTTTTAAATTTGAGTTCCCTAATGATGTATGCTGTTGAGTATCTTTTCATGTGCTTATTCACCATCTGTCTTATCTTTGGTGAGAAGTCTGTTCAGATCTTTTGCCCATTTTTGTACTGGGTTGATTGTTTTCTTATTGTTCAGTTTTAAGAGTTCTTTGGATACAAATTCTTTATGTGTTTTGCAGATATTTTCTCAGTCTGTGGCTTATCTTTTCATTCTTTTAATAGTGTCTTTTGCAGAGCAGAAGTTTTTAATTTTAATGAAGTTTAGCTTATCAGTTTTTTCTTTCAGAGACCATGCTTTTCATGTTGTATCTAACAATTCATTGCCAAACCCAAGATCATCTCGATTTTCTTTTATGCTATCCTCTAGAAGTTTTATAGTTTTGTGTTTAATATTTAGGTCTATGATCTATTTTGAGGTAATTTTTGTGTGAGGTGTACGTGTCTACATTCACTTTTTTGCATGTGGATGTCCAGATGTCTCAGCACTGTTTATTGAAAAGACCATCTTTTCTCCATTGTGTTGCCTTTGCTCCTCTGTCAAAGATCAGTTGACTATATTTGTGAGTGTCTATTTCTGGGTCCTATATTTTGTTCCATTGATCTATTTGTCTATTCTTTCACCAGAACTACACCATCTTGATTACTGTAGCTTTATATTGTCTTGAAGTCAGGCAGTGTCAATCCCACCATTTGGGCTTTTTTTCAGTATTATGTTGGTTATTGTAGTTTTTTTTCTTTTTTATAAACTTTAGAATCAGTTTGTCAATATCCACAAAATAACTTGCTAGGATTTGAATTGAGACTGCATTGAATCTGTAGATCAGGTTGGGAAGAACCAACATAACAATATCACGTCTTCTTATCCATGAATATGAAATTTATCTCCACTTATTTATTTCTTTCATTAGAATTTTGTAGTTTTTCTCATATAGATCTTACACACATTTTTTAGATTTATACCTAAGCTTTTCATTTTGGGGGAACTAATGTTGGTTATGGGAAAGCAATGAACTTTTTAGCTTTATATCCTGCAAGCTTGCTATAAGCACTTATAAATTTCAGGGTTTTTGTTTGTTTTGTCAATTGTTTGGGATTTTCTACATAGACAACCATATGTCATCTGTAAACAAAGACAGTTAAATGTCTTCCTTTCCAACCTGTATGCCTTTTCTTATTGTATTAGCTAGGACTTGCAGTGTAATGCTGAGTAGGAGTGGTGAGAGGAGACATCCTGGCCTTGTTTCCAAGCTTAAAGGGAAAGCATCTAGATTATCAGCCTTAAGTGTGCTGTTAGCTATAGGTTTTTTGTAGCTGTTCTTTCTCAAGTTGAAGAAGTTCCCTCTATTCCTAGTTTGCTAGTTTTTATAATGAATGGGTATTGAGTTTTGTCAAAGGCTTTTTCTGCTTCTATTAAAATGATTATATGATTATTCTTCGTCAGCCTGTCAGTGTAATGCATTCTATTCATTTTTTAATGTTGAGCCAGCTTTTCATACCTAGAATAAATCCCACTTGGTCCTGGTGTGTAACTCTATTTATACACTGTTGGATTCGATTTGCTAATATTTTGTTGAGAGTCCCATGAGACATACTGGTCTGTAGTTTTCCTTTCTTGTAACGTCTTTATCTGGTTTGGTATTGGAGTAATACTCTCCTCATAGAATGAGATGGGATGTGTTCCTTCTGCTTCTATTTTCTGAAAGATATTGTAAAGAATTGGTATCATTTCTTCCTTCAATGTTTGGTAGAATTTGTCAGTGAAACTCTCTGGGTCTGGTCCTTTCTGTTTTGGAAAGTTATTAATGATTGATTCAATTTCCTTAATAGATGTGGGCCTATTCAGAGTATCTATTTCTCCTTGTGTGAGTTTTGGTAGACTGTACCTTTCAAGGAATTGATCTATTTCATGTAAGTTATCAAATTTGTGGGCACAGAGTTGTTCACAATCTTTTATTATCCTTTTAATGTCCATGAGCTCAGTAGTGGTGGCCTCTCCTTCGTTTCTGATATTAGTAATTCATGTCTTCTCTTTATTTTTTCTTTGGGTTAGCCTAGCTAGATAGAGGTTTATCAATTTTATTGATCTTTTCAAAGAACCAACATTTTTGGTTTTAGTGATTTTTCTCATTTTCCTGTTTTCAGTGTCATTGATTTTTGCTCTAATTTTCCTTCTTTTTTTCCATTTGTGTTAGATTTATATTACTCTTCTTTTAGTTTACTAAATTGGAAGCTTAGGTTTTAATTTCAGGTCTTTCTTCATTTGCAATATATGCATTCAATGCTATAAATTTTGCTCTATGTACTGCTTTCATTGCATCCCACAAATTGATAGGTCGTTATTTTCATTTAATTCAAAACATTATTTTAATTTCTCTTGAGATTTCTTCTTTGACCCATGTGTTATTTAGAAATGTGTTGTTTAATCTCCAAACATTTTGGGGTTTTTTTTCCCCAGCTATCATTCTTCTATTGATTTCCAGGTTAATTCCATTGTGGTCTGAGAGCATACTTTCTATGATTTCTATCTTTTAAGTTTGTTGAAGTGTGTGTGTTATGGCCCAGAATATGACCTATCTTGGTCAATTTTCCATGTCAGCTTAAGAAATATATATATTTTGCTGTTGAGTATTGTTCAGTTCTACTGTATCCTTACTGATTTCTTTGCCTGCTGGCTCTGTCAGTTACTGATAGAGATAAGGGGATGCTTCCACCTACAGTAGGGGATTTGTCTCTCTCTCCTTGCAGTTCTATCAGTTTTTGCCTCACATATTTGGGCGCTCGGTTGTTGGGTGCATACATCTTAGGGACTGTTATGTCTTCTTGGAGAATGGATCTTTTTATCATTATGTAATGCCCTTTGTTAACTCTGAAAATTTTCCTCATTCTGAAGTCTGCTTTGTCTAAAATTAATATAACTACTGCAGCATTCTTTTGTGTGAGCATGGTATATCTTATACTTTCAATTTTTATTTTTAATTGGGGTAAAAAACCACAGAAGACAAAATTTACCATCTTACCCATCAGTTCTTGGATGTTGTTCACTTGTTCCATTAAACCCTGTGGCACAACTACAGTTCAGTAGTGTTAAGTATATTCATTATTGTGCAATGGATGTCCAGAACTTTTTCATCCTGCAAAACCCAAACTCTATACCCATTAAGCAACAACTCCCCACTTCCTCCTCCCCAGGACCTGGCAATGACCATTCTACTTTCTGTTTCTATGAACATAACTACTCTAGATACTTCATTTAGGTGGAATCATACAGTATTCGTCTTTTTCTGACTGGCATATTTCACTTAGCATATCCTCAAGGTTCATCCATGTAGAATATATCAGAATTTCCTTCCTTTTTTAAAGCTAAGTAATACTCCGTTGTCTGTCTATACCACATTTTATTTGTCCATTCATCCATTAATGCACCACTTGGGTTGCTTGGCTATTGTGAACAATGCTGCTAGGAAAATGGGTGTGCAAATCTCTCTTCGAGGTCCTTTCAAATGTATTGGATACTCAGAAATAAATTGCTGGGTCATATGGTGATTAATTAATCTTTTGAGGAAACACCATACTGTTTTCCATGGTGGCTGCACCATTTTACATTCCCATCAGCAGTGCATAAGGGTTCCAATTTCTTCAAATTCTTGCTAACACTTGTTATTTTGTTGGGGTTTTAAAAAATAGTATCCATCCTAATGGGCAGAGGTGATTCCATCCCTTTACTTTTAATATATGTCTTTATATTAAAGTCGGGTTCTTACAGCTAACATATAGTTGAGTCTTATTTTTTTGCTGAGGAAGATTAGCCCTGAGCTACTATCTGTTACCAATCTTCGTTTTTATCCCCCTTTGGTGAGGAAGATTGGCCCTGAGCTAACATATGTTGCCAATCTTCCTCTTTTTGCTTGAGGAAGATTGTCACTGAGCTAACATCTGTGCCCATCTTCCTCTACTTTGTATGTGGGACACTTGTGACAGCATGACTTGATGAGCGGTGTGTAGGTCCATCCCTGGGACCTGAACCCACAAACCCCAGGCCACCAAAGCAGTGTGTGTGAACTTAACCACTATGTCACTGGGCTGGCCCCAACCAATCTTCCTCTTTTTTTGCTTGAGGAAAATTAGCCCTGAGCTAACATCTGTGCCAGTCTTCCTCTACTTTTTATGCGGGTTGCCACCACAGCACAGCGGATGAGTGGTGTACATCCATTCACAGGATCTGAACCCACCAACCTGGGCCGCCAAAGTGAAGCACACCAAACTTCACCACTAGGCCACAGAGCCAGCCCCAGGTCTTATTTTTTTTTTTAATCTACTCTCTGTCTCTACCTTTTAACTGGTGTATTTAGGCCATTTACACTTAAAGTGACTGTTGATACAGTAAGATTAGTATCTACCATATTTGTAGCTGTTTTTTATTCACTGCTTCATTTTAAAATTTCCCCTCTTTTTCTGCCTTTTCTGGATTAATTTGAGCAAATTTTAAGATTCCATTTTCTCTCATCTCTTAGAACATCAATTATACTTCTTTTACAAATTTTTTTAACGGCAGCCCTAGGGTTTGCAGTTTACATTTAAACTAATCTAAGTCCACATTCCAATAGCACCATACCATGTTTCATGGGTGTGCAGACACCTTATAATAGAGTACAGTCATGCATCACTTAATGATGGGGATATGTTCTAAGAAATGCATTGTTAGGCGATATTGTCACTGTGCAAACATCATACAGTGTACTTACACAAACCTAGATAGTATAGCCTATTACACACCTAGGCTATATAGTACCAATCTTACGGGACCACCGTTGTACATATGGTCCATCATTGACCAAAACATCATTAGGCAGTATGCAACTGTATCTCCAACTGTCCCTTTTAACATGGCCGTCATTGTTTAATTATATATAAGCCATAATCACTGAATACATTGTTGCTATTATTTCAAAGTTATATATTAGATCAATTAAGAATAAAAAAAGTAAAAGATTTTGTTCTATTTTCATTTATTCCTTCTCATGTTCTTCTTTTCTTTATCAAGATCTGAGTTTCTGATCTGTATCATTTTCCTTCTCTCTGAAGGATTTCTTTTAACACTCCATGTGAGGCAGGTCTACTGGTGACAAATTCCCTCAGTTTTTGTTTGAGAAAGGCTTTATTTCTCCATTTTTTAAGAATTTCACTTGATACAGAATTGTAGGTTGGTGGGGTTTTTCTTTCACCACTTAAATATTTCACTCCACTCTTCTTGCTTGTGTGGTTTGTGAAGAAAAATCTGATGTAATTTTTATCATTGTTCCTTCATAGGTGTTTTTTTCCTCTGGTTTCTTCCAAAACTTTTTCTGTCTTTGGTTTTCTGCTGTTTAAATATGATATGCCTAGGTGTAGATTTTTTGGCACTTATTCTGTTTGCTTTCTCTGAGCCTCCTGATCTGTGGTTTGCTTTCTGACATCCATTTTGGAAAATCCTCAGTCATTATTATTTAAAATATTTCTCTTGCTCCTTTCTCTCTCTCGTTCTTCTTCTGATACTCCATTACGCATATGTTAAACCATTTGTAATTGTCCCTCTATTCTTGGATATGGTCTATCTTTTTCATTTTTTTTCCTCTTTGCATTCCAGTTTGGGAAGTTTCTAAGCCCATCAAAGGTATTTTTCATTTCTGTTCTGTTTTTTTTTAGCATTTCCTTTTAATTCTTAGAGTTTCAATCTCTTGGTTTAAATTACCCATCAGTTCTTGGATGTTGTTCACTTGTTCCATTAAACCCTGTGGCACAATAGTCATACTTACTTTAAATTTCCAAAATAATTCCAAACTCTTTGCCATAAGTTAAGCCTAGTAGTGATGCTTGCTTTGTCTCTTCAGATTGTATCTTTTCTTGCCTCAGCATCTTTTGTAATTTTTTGTTGAAAACTGGACGTGATGTATTGGGAAGTAGGAATTGAGGTAAACAGGCCTTTAGTGTGAGATTTTGTTTATCTGGCTCTGAGTTAAGCTCTGTTTAATGTTTGCTGTAGTTCCAGGTGTTGGGGGCTGCAGTTTCCTCCAGCATCCTTGTTTTTGTCTCCTTTTTTGCCTTTGGTTTCCCTAGAAACTCTCTTTAAAAAAACCAGACTTCTTGAGATATAATTCACATACCATACAATTCACCCATTTTAACTGTACAATTCAGTAGTTTTTAATATATTCACAGATATATGCAACCATCACCACAATTTTAGAACATTTTCATCACCTCACAAAGAAATCTGTAACTTTTACCTATCATCTGCCTATACCACACTCCCAGCCTTAACTACTAGTTTTCTTTGTCTCTATAGATTTTCCTGTTCTGGATGTTTCATATGAATGGAATCATATAACATCTGGTCTTCTGTGACTGACTACTTTTACTTGGCATAATGTTTTCGAGGTTCATCCACACTGTAGCATGTATCAATACTTTATTCATTTTTATGGCCAAATAATATTCCATTGTATGGATATACCACATTTGTTTATCCATTTGTCAATTAATGGACATTTGGGTTGCTTGCATCCTTTGCCTGTTATGAATAATGCTGCTGTAAGCATTGTGTACACGTCTGTGTGTGGACATATGTTTTCACTACACTTGGGTAAATACCTAGGAATGGGATTGGTGGGTCATTGGTAAGTGCATGCTTAACTTTATACGAAACTGCCAAACTCTTTTCCAAAGTTGCTGTTCCTCTTTGCATTCCAAACAGCACTGTGTGAGAGCTCTAGCTGCTCTGCATCTTCGTCAGCGGTTTGTATTGTCAGTTTTACAATTTTGAATTATTCTCGTAGGTCTGTAATGGTGATGATACACCACTACACATCTATTGGAAAAGATGGTGAACACCTTTTCATGTGCTCATTTGCCTTCTGTTTATCTACTTTGGTGATGTGTCTGTTCCAAATCTTTTGCTTGTCTTTATATTGGGTTGTTTACTGATTGAATTTTGGAGTTCTTTTTATATTCTTGATATAATGAGACATAAATCTCTTATGAGATACATGATTTGGAAATATTTTCTCTCACTCTGTTGCTCTTCATTCTTTCTAAAGTGTCTTTCAAATACTGTAAAGTTTTTTTTTTTTGAGGAAGATTAGCTCTGAGCTAACTATTGCCAGTCCTCCTCTTTTTTGCTGAGGAAGCCTGGCCCTGAGCTAATATCTGTGCCCATCTTCCTCTACTTTATATGTGGGATGCCTACCACTGCATGGCTTGCCAAGCAGTGTCATGTCTGCACCTGGGATCCGAACCTGTGAACCCCAGGCCGCCCAGAAGGGGAACGTGCGCACTTAACCACTGCGCGACCAGGCCGGCCCCCTGTAAAGTTCTTAATTTTCTTACAATTTATCATTTATTCTTCTATGGATCATGGTTTTGGTATCATATCTAAGAAATCTTTACCCAACGTCACAAAAATTTTCTCTGATGTTTTTTTCTAGACGTTATACAGTTTTAGGTTTATCACGTATGTCCATGATGAATTTTTAATTAAATTTTTGCATAGGGTATTAGGTATGTTTGGAGGGTTTTTTTTAGCATATAGACACACACTTTTTGAAAAGATTATCCTTTCTCCATTTAATTGCCTTAGCACCTTTGTAGAGAATCCCCTTTGTAGAAAATCAATTGACTATGTAAGTGTCAGTATATTTGTAGGCAATCACTTCTGTTCCACTGACCTATTTTTATGCCACTACTATACTCTCTTGATTACTAAACATTTATGGTAAGCTTTAAAATCTGGCAATGTAAGTCTTCCAGCTGTTCCTTTTTCATAGTTGTATTTTTTTGGTTTTCTTTTTTCTTTCTTTTTTTTTTTTTGGTGAGGATGATTGGCCATGGGCTAACATCTGCTGCCAATCTTCCTCTTTTTACTGGAAGAAGATTGTCACTGAGCTAACATCTGTGCCAGTCTTCCTCTATTTTGTATGTGGGATGCTGCCACAGCATGGCTTGATGAGCAGTGTGTAGGTCCATGCCTAGGACCTGAACCTGTGAACTCCAGGTCACCAAAGCAGAGCATGTCAACTTAACCACTACGCCACTGGGCTGGCCCCTCATAGTTGTTTCTGATTACTCTGGTTCCTTTGTCGTCTTTCCAAATAAATTTTAGAAATCAGTTTACTGATTTGTACAGACTATCCTCCTGGAATTTTGATTAGAATTGCTTTGTGTCTACAGATTAGTTTGGGGAGAAGTAAGATGTTAACAATACTGTTTTCAGTCCATGAACGTGGTGTATCTCTCCATTTTTTAAGGCCTTTTTGATTTCTTTCATCAGCCTTTTGTAGTTTTCAGGACACAGACCTTTTACATATTTTGTAAGACTTATACCTAAGTATTTCATAGGTTTTGGGGCTATTACATAAAGTATGCTTAAACATTTCAGTTTCCAATTTATTACTGCTAGTATATAAAACTACAACTGACTTTTTGTATACTGACCTTGTATCCTGGGAACCTACTAAACTCACTTACTTCTAGTAGCTTTTTTGTAGATTCTTCAGAACTTTCTACATGGACAACTGTAGGTAGAAAATTTCTTTTTTAATCTGTATGCTTTCCTTTTTTGCCTTATTGTACTGGGAAGGAACTCAGTATTTTTGATCTACCTTTTTACCAATCCTACACTCTCCCAAACAGGCGTGGAGAAAGTGGACACTAAGAATGACTTTAATTTCTTGACATTTGCCAGGACTTGCATTATGGCTCAGCATATGGTCAGTTTTGGTAAAGTTCCACCTAAGCTTTCAAAGCATGTATTCTGCAGTTGTTGGGTCTATCTATAGATATGTAATACATGTCAGTTAAGTCACATTTGTTAATTATATTGTTAAAATCATCTGTATCTTGTTGCATTTTTTTCTTTCTGGTCTGCTTGTTCCATTGAAAGAGGTGTGTTAAAATCTCTGTGACTTGGACTTATCTGTTTCCTATTTGTAGCTTTGTCTATTTTTGCTTTATGGATTTTTGAGGTGCATATCAATTTGCAGTTATTATAACCTCCTGGTTAACTGAATCTCTTATTATGAGACACCCCTATTTACTGCAAGTAATACTTTTGTCTTGAAGGCTACTTTTTCTGAATTTAATGTAACTATACCAGCTGTTGGCTTCAATATCCTCCTTCCTCACTGGTCTTTGAGCTTCTCCCACTGTCTTTTGTATTTTCTATCAGTTCATCTCTCTACCTCCTTAGGTAGGTGATTTTGTAAAGTCAATCTCCCAGTTCACAAATTCTCTCCTCAACTGTGTCTAGTCTGCATTGATAACTATCAAGTTTTCAATTCCAATAACTATTTCTCATTTATTGGATCTTTTTCAAATCTGCCTAATTTAAATTTATTATAATGTTTTCCTTATTTTTATGTCTAATTATCTTAATATTATTTTATGTTTTTTCAGATTATTCTACTTGTAGTTCTTTTGTTTTGTTTTGTTTTGAGGAAGATTAGCCCTGAGCTAACATCTGCTGCCAATCCCCCTCTTTTTGCTGAGGAAGACTGGCCCTGAGCTAACATCCATGCCCATCTTCCTCTACTTTATATGTGGGATGCCTACCACAGCATGGCTTTATGCCAAGCAGTGCCATTTCCACACCCGGGATCCGAACTGGCAAACCCTGGGCTGCTGAGAAGCGGAACATGCGAACTGAACTGCTGAGCCACCAGGCCAGGCCCTATTTGTAGTTCTTAAAGAACTAACTCTCTTATTTGCCTCTGGTAACTTTTCCTTCTGGTAGTTCATTGCCTCCTGTAGATTTGTGTGTGTGTATAAGCTTAACCTTAGAATCTTTCCCTCTGTGGTAATCCTATGGGACCCTATCTGGAACTGTCCCTCTAGGGCAGTTTTATATCTGCTTCTCATAGGGGCTCAGAGTTGATTTTGTCATTTTCTTGATTTGTGGTTCCTCCCGTTTACATTTAGCATGAACTCAGACCTTAAACTTACCTGTGGTGCAGGCCTGGGATTCTGATTTCTCATAGATGACTTTGTGTTTCTGGGTTCATGGACAGTTGTGCTGGTCCTGTTTGAATCCATGAGCAATTTGTGGCTTTATGTAGGGGATTAAGTTATAGCTGCAGTTTCTCCCATAAGCCTGAAACCAAGTCTTTTGTTCCTACACAGATATTAGGATCTCAGCCCCTATATTCTTCAACAGAACTTCACTGGTTTGAAGGAATTTACCATAGACTGGTAGGAAGCCTTTCTTGAAGCAGGAGTCAATTTTTGTTTCCTTAGAGACACTGATTTGTGTGAATAGCAAACATTTTCTATTAATTGGCAAACTCAAGTTTTTGTTTCATAGATTCACATTGAATACTCTGGCTTTTGATACCAGATATTCCTGCAATCAATCAATTTCACTTTAGATTCCACTGACGCCAGACTGTATTCTAGGAAATTGACAAGCTCTGTCTTTAACAGAAGGTATAAAATTGTATTGGGATTAAATATTTGAAACAGATGTGTGATAGAACGCTTGTTACTTTGCTATAATTTCTATCATGCTCCATAGTTCCCCCACTGTTGCCTCTAAATGGTCACGTTCTCAAACAGTTTTATTGGAGTATTTACTTTTGAATAAGCTTATATAACCATCCATAAGGAATAAAGCTATACTATATTGGCTCAATCAGTTCCAACCTCAGAGACTTTCACTCTGGTTACCATTATAATAAGCTCTTGTTGAAAGACTAGAATATTTTTTGGAGAAATATTTGTGGATGTATACATATATTATACATATAACAAAAATTATACCCAGAACCCCAAATTTTAATATTTGTTTAGTGCCAAAAACATAAGATTTTCCTATAGGAAACACTAGTGATGACTCTGATAATCTCAATCTATAGTTATTTTTAACAGTTTGAAATTTTCTATAATAAACATACAAAAAAGGGAAATAGTACAATGAATATCCATGAACCCATTACCCAGCTTAAAATATTACCAACATTCTCTCATGCTTGTTTTGTTTCCCATAGGCACAAATTTTAAAAAACATAACTACCATATCATTATCACATCCACAAAATTAACAACCACAAATGCTTTTAGTATCATTCACTACTCAGTTCAGTTTTCCCCACATACCCATTACTCTTAAGCAGTACTACTGACTAAATGGGTGATTTAATTGAGCATACTTAGCTCTTACCTCTATGTGTTTTTATTTATTTGGGAAGCTGGAATGTGTGATTTAATTTTGCACAATGCAAAAGGTTATTTTTTAAATGTTACAATCACATTAAGTCTTCCTCTCACCTCTGACTCTCTTTTCTTACTCAGAACCAATCACTGTTATCATTTTCTTATCTATGCTTCTAGAAATATTTTAGTTTTTTAAAATTTAAACTGCCTAAATATTGGACTTCCAGCTTTGTCTAACCTTTCAAATTGGAAAAAAAACTTTAACTTTTATGGTGTGAATTCTTCTGCCCTTCCTATCTCTTTAAATAGCTGGCCTACAGAATAGCAAATAAACAGTTAGTTAATTAAAAAAAAATTCACCTCAGGATACTGGCTCAGTTACCCTATGCTATGCTATGTACAATGGATGTTCTATGTAAAGTCAAGAGTTTCCTTTTGGTCTTCTACAATTTGAATATAAATCCTAAAAAACGATGAAATACCCATTTAGTTAGAAAAAAGGTGTTGAGCTTTTTTAGAACCTTTAGATCTGAACTAATAATTTTAGTCTTTTGCTTTTTCTAGTGATAATTTCCTACAAATAACACACAGTTGCATATATTTTACAGTTTCAATCTTATTTTTATTCTCTTGTGGAATGCTAGGTTTAATGTTACAGTATGGTTGTCAAAGCTACTGAAATGTGACAAATGTCCATGTCTAAATGCTGCAGAACAGTATAACTTTAATGATTTTAGACAAAAAAGTTGTTATTTTACAGCTGAGGTCTGATGGTTTTTAAACCAATGCCTATGTGTATGTCCAGCCACAAACCCTGGGGATGTTTATTACCTGTACATGTATATACAAATATATCCCAAACATATATATGCACACAGGCATGTATTAATTTGTGTGAAATTTATAAAATTATATACATACACATACATGCATATCTATATACATATACCCACCCTCATCATTGAGCTCACTTTTCTAACATGTTAATCAACTTCATGCCCAATTATTATTGCTGCCCAGTATAACTACATGATTTTAGTGCCAATACCAAGCACCTTTTCGGATGCAGGATAGGTAACATCTGTGCATATAGATATGTGTATTTATGTATGTTTGTGTACGTAGAGGAATTATTTCTCCCTTTTATGCTTCAGTCATGCATTACTACAATAAACAGTCTCTTCACCATTGGTTTTGGAATTCCAAACAGTGTAAAATCTACTTCTGGAAAACTGTATATAGTTGTTCATAGTTACAAAAAATATATTATATATTTATATGATTGAAACCTATTGAGTACATATGTTCTCTGAATCTGGCTATATCCTAGCCATTAGATAAATTAAAAAAAACACCCTCTTAATAGGATGTTATGAGAGCCTTAAATAGACCATTACCTGTATTTAGAATAGTTGATATATTTTAAAAGTTGACAAAATGATGTTAAAGATTTGAAAAACACTACGCTTCTGCATTAAATATATAAAGGTTTCCATTGAGGGCCTGGTTCAATTCATTGTCTAAGATTTTCATGTTCCAAGAGTGACCAATATCATAGTCATTATTCTTAAAATTATGGCTCATTAAGGCTTTTATACAAAAAAAAAAAGCCCTATTTTTAATCATTTATAAAAACAAGTTCTACTTAAAAGAAAAAATGTACATGAACACTAAAGTACTCATGGATATTATCCTGTACAAAGTGACTAGGTAAAGACAGGAGGCTCGTTCTCAGTAAGAACACCTCATGGTAGCACGTGTAAACCTGGTTTGGTTCCTCTGCTCTGCAGCTATTCAGCATGTAAAATTTAAACCATTTCACATTAACATTTAAATTTAATACAGTGCAAATATTTGAGAATAGCTTGTTCCCCCCAGTGAAACAAGAACCAGCGTTATGCTGAATATTCTTCAGATCTATTTACACATTGAGCTAAAAGTTCACCATAAACTTTGAAATTTGCTGAATATCAGCAGAAATGTAACTGAACTAGCAGCAATTGCATTTATAATATTTTGATAGTTACTTGAGAGAATGCATAAAATTTTCCAGGCTGTACTCTGAATCATATTGCTCTTGATCCCAAAGATCACTCAGGTTTTCAAGAATTGATTTCATACTTGCTTTTCCAGAAGTAGAGGTGTCAGCTTTTTCTGCTTTGCCATCCTTAAGAGAAATTGGCAGAAAGATAAAATGAAAAATTATTAACTTCAAAAATTATATTTTCCTTTAAAATATCACACTTGTTTCTAACATTGCACTTACTCAAGAGTTAATCACTTCAAGTGATGGGGAAGTTCATGATCTCATAAGATAGCCTATTCTATTTTCCCAAGGCTCTAATAATTTTATTTGTCATTTTAAGCTTTTTATTTGGGAAGAATTTCAAGATTAATAAGAGCATTACAAAGAACTTATCGTTCACTGTATCACAGTGGCTTTGTCATTCTCTCCCCTGTATATGGACATGTCTGTGTATGTACGTATACACAGATATATAGCTATCAGCTTTTTCCCAAAACCATCTGAGAGTAAGTTGTAGACGTTAGGCCCCTTTATGCCTAGATAGGAATCAGCATGCATTCCCAAGAACAAAGGCATTCTCTTGAATAACCAAAGTACAAAGATCAAAATAAGCAAGTTTAATACTGATATATTAAAAGCTAACATATAGTCCATATTCCAATTTTGCCAGTTGTCCCAATAGGATCCTTTATGGCAATAGCTTTAGCTTCTCTGCAACACCCTCCTAAGCCCAGTTCTCCTCACTGAAAGTCACCCATAAGAATATTCTTTCAAACAGAATAAAAGCTATGTGAAGACAGCAATCCATGTTTCTTTGAGCTTTCTTTTTTCTAGGTTACATGTATCTTCTTCTTTCAACCTTACCTAATATGATATAATTGAAGAACCTTCCTCCATTCTGGTCATCTTTTGCGGACTTACTAATCTATTACTGTTTAAAATGCAGCACCCAGAACCATACATAATATTCTAAATGTGGCTTTACACACAGAGTACAGTGGAACTATTCTCTCAGATTTGGACATGACAATTCTGCTATTACAGCCAGTTTAATTACATTATATAAGGTATTTCTCATGGTAATTTATGCTGACTATACCGTTTTCTGAACCTGTGCAGGACCTTAAATCGAACCCTATTAGTTTTATATTATTAGATTGATGAGTATTTCCAGCTGGTGTATCCTCTGATTATCAATTGTTATCTGATGTACTAGTTCCATCATCCACAATAACAATAATGGCTACTATTGAGAATCTATACTAGGTACCCTAAGTGCTTGCATATATTATTTCATTTTATCTTCATAACCATGTAGTAATACAGACATTATTATTCTGCCAAGGATGTAGATGCTCAGAGAAGCTAATTTGCCTAAGGTCACCAGTTAATAGGAGGCAGGGCAAGAAATGCAGACCCAGGTCTAGCTGATTCCAGTGACAGCTATCCTTCAACAAGAAAGGACTAAGGAGAGAAACCTTGGGGCAAGTCACTGGAGACATCAACCAGAAAGTTAAACTTCAAACATCCCCTAGTATCCTGGAGAGTCCTATCTGGACATCAAAAATTCCCTCAGAGGGTTGTCTAGCTGATACCAAAATGAATGCCTTTTCTGGTCCCTTTAATACTTTCACTAAGGAGTCCCAGGAAGTCTGTGAACACATTAAAGATACAGCAAATTGTATAAGTTCTTTACCTTATCAAGAGTAAACAGATCGAGAAGCTGATCTGTCCCCATACTCTGCAAACTAGAATTCTCTTGGCTAATGACAGTATTTGCTATGTTCATCTTGAATTTCTGTAAACCCATTATTTTCTCTTCCAATGTTCCTCTGGTTATCAATCGGTACACGTTAACCACACGTTTCTGAATGAGAAAAAGAAGTTAAGCAACTATAGCACAAATAAATTGATAAGCTTTGAGGTTGACCAAGTCAGGCGGCTTACATACTTATACTAAATACTTTACTACTATCTAATTAGGATTGGGTTTTCTTTATTTATCTGGCCCCCTGAGCTTAAAATGTTTGCAGAGAATCACAGAATATTAGGAATGGACAGTGTCCCAGGTTTTCTTAGCCCCAGAACCTCATTTAATGCATGAGCAAGTTGTGCAACAGAATTTAAAGTGACTTGCTAAGGGTCACAACATTTATTAACATCAGAGTTGGAACTTAAACCAAAGCCTTCTGTCTTTTTTGGGGGGAGTATTTTTCCCAGTGAACAGGTTAACACCTGTGAGTGATGACTTTTTACCTGCCCAATGCGATGGGCCCGGTCCATGGCTTGTAAATCACGCATGGGATTCCAGTCGTGCTCCACAAATACCACTGTGTCAGCACCTGTTAAGTTAAGCCCTAAGCCACCAACGTGAGTTGTAAGTAAGAGAACATCTATGGATGGATCATTGTTAAACCTAAAAGTATAGATATAAAAAAATAAAATTAGTACATTTCTTTTTAAGGTTCCTATAACAGAAACTGTTTAATAAACTTTAAACAGTTTAATAAATTGTTTAATAGCACAAATGAGAACACATTTAAAAATCCATGATATGGACATTTCTGTGACCACTTGAAATGAAACTATCTTCTTTTAATATACATAACACATTTAGTAGTAGAAAGAATGTATTCTAGAACATGTCATAAATTTCATATACAGAAAGAAGTCCAATTAGGTTGTATTTTAGGATATCAGATAAAGACTAAGTTGCAAAAATGTAATTAAACACTAATTATAATTAAGACAAAACCCAACTATAAACCTTTACCATATGGAGACAGAAGAGGCAAGTGGGGGAAAATGCTAGATCAGTTAGGGAAGGCAGAGGATGAGGGTGTTGGTTGCTACTATCGTACTAATTCTAGAAGATATTGACAAAAGACATCTACTAGCTTCTAGGAAAAAAAACTAACATTATTACCAAGCTACCATTTATTACATTCTCACTATGAGTCAAGCAATGGGCTTTGTCTGCTATATGCATTATGTTATTTCACTGTTACTATAGCTCTATAAGGACATTAGCATTGTCCTTATTTTAGAGAGACTCAGGTTATGTGGATGATAAACAGACCCAAGAGAACACTGCCTAAAATAGCAGAGTCAGGAGTCAAAATTGGGTCTGTCTGCCTCCAAAGCCCCTTCGTGCACCTCTAACTATATTGTGCCTAACCATCTCTTATGGATGCTTGTTAAAAACGCTGACTCTTGAAGTCAGCAGGTCTGGGACAGAACCTAGTAATCTGAATTTTAAAAAACTAACCCTAAGATTTCTAAACCAGAGGGTGCAGACCACACTTAAGAAACACTGCACTCACCAATTCTGCTTCCTAGCTGGGCCAGCTTCAGTTTGTTCTCAGCAGAGACACAGAGATCAGGATAGAAATCTTAGCTAAGCTACCTGTTTGCTTCCTCCCACCTCAACCCTCCAAAAAAGGTGAGGGGGAAAGTAGTTATCTCTATTTTTTGTTGATGCCTTAAATTTCTTTCATGCCCTTCAGAGTGCTTTCCTACTAGTCACATTTTTTTACTACTATTCAATTATATCTCTGTGGTTCTATATTTTAAACAGGGTTTAGTTGGGTTGAATTATAAAATAACAATAAAAAAAATTGCAGATATTTAGCCAAAGAAGATACTTCATGAGGCAAACATCTATGGAAGTAATAATATAATGACTATAGCTTGATTTATAAGAGTTTTAGAAGCCACTTACCGGGAAACAATGGAATGTCTCTGACCAGGAGGTATGCTGCCATCTAATCTCAAATAAGTGACAGAGGGTAAATGAGGTTTGAGAAGATCATGTTCTACTATATCAAGCATGCTTTTAAGCTGACAGAAGATCAGTATCCTGTGCTGGGCCACAACAGACTCTGTGCCACTCTCTGAAGTGCTGCCATTTCCCAAACCACAGTCCAACAGCAACTTGAAAAAAGGATCAATTGTTATACAGGTGTTCAATATAAGTAGGCAACCAATCTCACTGTGACAAATATTTATCTTTGTGGTGAGAAAAGGCTAAACTTACCTATAACCTGGAAAACAGATTAGCATTTTGGGCTGCAGTCTGTTACCCTACAGCATCAGGAAGTAGTTTCTGAGGTGCTCAGGCTTAGAATTTCCTGGTCGCCTCTTGAAAGAGGTTCTCTAACCGGCCTTCTCCCCTTGCCTGAGTTCCTTGAGGCTCAGTAAGGGCCTCAATAAATGTTTACTGAAAGTTATGACAATGAAGATACCCAGGCAAAATGGTTCATGAAGGGTTATGAGAAACTAGGGTGTGAAGAAAACATAATAAAGCAGCTAAATTTGGCAGAAATCAAAATTACAAAAAAGAAAGAAGAGAACCAAAAGCAGCATCTAGCTAGATCTCTTGGATTCCTGAGCTTACTACTACATCTGTAGACCAAGATCTTTACCGGCAAGAGCAACACTGCTATAGATCTTTGTATTTCCTGCTACTGAAGTGGTTCAGCGCCTGGCACATAGCAGGTACAATAAATAAATGAGTGAACAAAATCCAAGAGAACTGAGACAAACTTCAAATTCAATGTAAAACTCTCAGGGTATGGTGCAGAAAAAAGTCAACACGGTAGGCCTGAACTACTTTTCTTAGAAAGTCCTGCTTGCAAGGTCAGCCCTTGGCTGAAAGAAGTCTGGCAACTTGGATTTCGGGAGACTTTGCATCATTCTCTCTCTGATAAGGGTGGCTTACTGTGCTTAAACTGCTGTGCAAACAATGTAATTTATGCTGAGAGCTGCTGTCTTTCTGAAAGTCTAGAATTTTGGTACATACTAGGCAGAGGGAGTCTATGTGATCAGACCCAGTAAAAACTTTGGACAATGAGTCTCTAATGAGCTTCCTTATTCTTTCTCTTCTACCCAACAGCCCTCAAATTTTAAATTTTTATTAGACTGCCCTAGGTATTTTCCCATCCTTGAGAGTAGAGTAGACATATAGTGTACTACACCAAGGAACTTCTCCAAGTGAAAGAAAGAAATGGGATAAATGTAATTATCCCTATCTCTTGCCCCTAAATCTGTAATCAGATTGCTAACCAAGTTAAATTAATTTTTAAAACTCCCTTCTAGGATGTTTTATGAGATTATGACGTGTGGTACGCAGTATAAAGAACGTGATATCATCAGTGGGACATTCTACATGGATGCTATAAAACAGGAGTTTGAGAGACAGAATTTATCAGAAGGTCATTGTCATGCACATTCAATTATCTCAGTCCCTTATGCAGCAATATCACAAACCTTCCAGACAACCAGTCATATAAAGAACATTCAACTACGACTTCTTCTTCAAGTCCACACTCATCAGACAATCTTCCTAATATAATCTTCATTCAGGGTAGCTATCCTACTGGGTTGTAGGGACAGATCATTTGATATAAGTATTCTTGTCTGGTGGCAGAACTGCCCTTCTGGTTTTCCCAATAATGTTGTATAACTTGAGTCTGCCCTGAGACTGCTGAACTCCAAGTATCCTGGCAAAATCTAGTTTGTGGCCTTCAAAGGTGTAGACTCTAGAAAATGGTTACCTAGGCCACCTGATATGGATGTCTGAGAGGCCAGCTGCCTCCCCAGAGAGGAATTTAATTTTATTTTGCCCTAACTTCAGCATAGACTAAATTACCCCAGGTTTTTCAAGCTATCCCTCATGTAAAATAATCTCTAGATTATTTTGATCTTCCATTTAAAGCCCAAAACTATAAATGATATTCAAAATTTGGTCTGACTGGTATAAAATACAGTGAAACTATGATGCCATCATTTTGGCCATTACACTGTTATTAATCCCACCGAAGACCATATTAGCTTTATTTATTGGCAACTAATTCATTTAGTAGGTTTATAGTGAACTTGTCATCAACTCAAACTCAACTTTACCCTATATGAAATGTTCACCAAGTCTGACAGAATCTATATTTACCTAAATGTTTTCTTTTAAATTTTTTCTTTTTTAAGATTGGCCTCGAGCTAACATCTGTTGCCAATCTTTTTTTTTTTTCCCTCTTCTTCTCCTCAAAGCCCCCCAGTACATAGTTCCATCTTCTAGTTGTAGGTCCTTCTAGTTCTGCCTCAACATGGCTTGATGAGCAGTGCTAGGTCCTCGCCCAGGATCCGAAGCAGCAAAACCCTAGGTCACCAAAGTGGAGTGTGTGAACTTAACCACTTGGCCATGGAGCCGGCCCCACTAAGTGTTTTCTTTTAAACTTGACTCTGCTTATCTCCCTTAAATTTCACTTAGAGTTTCAGTTCATCATTCCAGTCTCCTGAAATTTTAAAATTCTGTCTCTGACAATATTAAATACTTCTGGTACTATTACTTGCTGATAAACCTGTTTCTGTATTTCTAGTGCCCGATTTTTAAAAAGCAAATAAGACCTCTCCCCTACTTCAGATAACACATATTTTAAAGGAAAGGGAGGGGAGGAGAGGAGAAGTGTGGGGAGGAAAGGGAGGAAGGAAGGAAGAAAAGAAGGAAAGAAGGAAGGTAGGTACGTTCTCTCTCTTGAGACAGAACCTTTACTTTGCATGGCTGAAAAGAACTGAGAAAATGGAAAAGAAGGGTTCTAAAACAGCCCTCTGTGACTATGGCCAGAAACAATCTGGGCCTAAGTTGCAGAGTTCCTAAAGCATCTTAATTCCCAGAAATAACTGCAGGAAAAAAAATAATGTACCAAAAAATAAACTAAAAAATAATTTCAAGCCTGTAGTATAATTAAAATTGTGGATGAAATTCAATTTTTATTTGAAAATAGATCTAATTAGCTGATTCCTTGACTAAATATATCTTAGAGCTTTACCTAATGTATCAGCTATGTTAAGAAAATCATCAACATTTTATATACAAAGTTTGGTCAAACAAGAAAACTATTCCATATATAAACCACCTAAACATAATAGTCATTCTTCAATTTTATGGTAAAAGTCCTTTCTTTAACATTTAGTGAAATAAGGATACATACTTGGATGTCATATTATAATGATTATATATTACCATTATATAATATTTTCTATACTAACCCATGTGAAATCTAAAATCTTCATTCATTAGTTATTCTCAATGAAATTTAGGCCAGAATAACTACAGAAACCTAAAAGAATTACTAAAGTCCAGATTTTACTATAAGATATTAATTTTTAAGACTAGTTAGAACTAAAGGATATTAGCATTAATGTTTTGGTGCTTGAAATTGGTTCTTTTAATTTAACCTTTTGAAATCTTGGAATTTTTTAAAAGCTATACCAAGACAGTGACATGAGCAAAATGGCAGAGTAGGCAGCTCCCAATAAACTCAAAGAGTTCCACAGTGACACACATTATAACCAGACCCTTGAAAGACAAAGAAGCTTGAAAGCAGTAAGAGAAAAGTGATTCATCATGTAAAAGGGATCCTTAGTAAGATTAACACCTGATTTCTCATGAGAAACAATGGAGGACATTATGGAGAAAATGAAAAGAATCTACGGAATGGGAAAAAGTATTTGCAAATCATATACCTGATAAGGGCTTAATCTAGAATATAAAAGAACTCCTAAAAGTCAACCAAAAGACAAACAATCCAACTAAAAAATGGTCAAAGGTCGTAAACAGGCATTCCTCCAAAGAAGATATACAATGTCTAATAAGTACATCAAAAGATGCTCAACATCATTAGTCATGAGAGACAGGAAATCAAATTGACACTGAGATATCACTTCATACCTACTGGGATGGCTATAATTTAAAAAAAAAAAAAAGTGAAATATATGTTGGCAAGGATGTAGAGAAATTAGAACCCTGGCCCATTGCTGGGGGGAATGGAAATGGTGCAGGCAACTATGGAAAACTGTTTGGCAGTTCCTGAAAAAGTTAAACATAGAATTGTTATATGATCCAGCAATTCCACTCCTAGATCTAAATCCAGAAGAAATGAAAAGAGGGATTGAAAGAGATACTTATAAGACAACATTCACTGCAGCATTATTCACAATAGCCAAAAGGTGGGAACAACTCAAGTGTCCGTCAGCACATGACTGAATAAACAAAATGTAGTGTAAACATCATCACCATAATAATAATGGAATATTATTCAGCCATAAAAATGAATGAAGTACTGATGCATGCTACAACATGAATGAACCTTGAAAATAAGTGAAATAAGTGAGGTGCAAAAGGACAAATATTGTATGATTCCACTTACATGAAATATTTATAACAGGCAAATTCAGACAGAAAGTAGATTAGAGGTTACCAGGGATTGGGGGAGAAGGGAATGGGAAGTTACTGGTTAATGAGTATAGAGTTTCTGTTTGGGTAATGGAAAAATTTTGGAAATAAATAGTGGTGATGGTTGTACAACATTACAAATATAATTAATGCTACAGAATTGTACACTTAAAAATCACTAAAAATGGCATATATTATGCTATATATATTTCACACACTTTTTAAAAAAGCTATACCAAAAATTTAATAAACCAAATTAAAAAATAAAAGAAACAGCAAACACATCAGTAATCTTTTGGAAAAGCAAATTTACCTAGTGTTACAGATCAGGAATGTACAACACTCATCTAACACTTAAAAGATCTACTTACTTGTTTCAAAGCTGAGAGTTTAGGGGCATGTTGAATATCGTGAAGAGAAGAATTCTGAACTGCCAGTTTTTCAGTAGTACTCTTGAACTCTGGATGTTGAGGTGTTAAAACTAATGCTGGATGGTTGCATAGTTTACGTAAGTACTGTAATGCCTTTAAGGGGTAAAAAAAAAAAAAAAAAAAAAGCATAAACAAGTCCACTTCACATGCCACAAATGTTTGTATCTCAATATCTCTTCCATCTATCTAGAATGCCTTTCTTTCTCTTCTCGCTACTCCTACTCATTTGTCAAGAACCAGTTCAAATGTCTCATCTGTGATGCTTTCATATGTGCTTCTTGTGCAGTTTGTATTTATGTTTATGAGAGCATCTATAATTTGTACAAATTGTACTATTTATGTCTGTCTCTCCCACTAGACAATGAACTTCTCATGGCAGAAAGAGTATCTTATTCATTAGCTTCTATAGCTAACCCTTTCCCACTCAAAGTGCCTGATAATGCTTAACAGATGCTTCTGGAACCAGGCATCATTTCCTAAAGAAGGGTGTCTCAAACTTTAGTGGGTGTAAACATTTCTTGAGGACCTTATAAGTCGGCAAATCTCTCCCCTCTACACAGTATTGTGACTCAGTAGGTCTGGTGTGGAGGAGGGGAAAGTGGAGCTAGGTAGTTATTTCAAGTGGTTGTGTTTGAGAATCAGCATCCTATAGGATCTCTTCTTTCTTTTCTCTGATTCAGCCACACCCTTTCTCTTTTGCTTTTTACTTGGCTTATGATTTGCGTCTCATCCTTGGCACAAAGATTTGTATTAGTAAGCTCCACTGACAAGGCTCAAGAGACTGCTGGGCACTATGGGAGAGGTATAAGCCTTCACAACCACCTTTTCCCTCTTCTATCTTTAAAAATACTACAGTACTTACTTTATTGGTGGCAAGGGGGTTTGGGAGGTTTTCTATGGTGATTATTTCAAAAGAGAAAAGAAAAAACTTGAGTTAACGCTTTCCATCTTTTTCATTTGTTATTCCCGCAAGCACATTAGGCATCCACTGTCTCAGGACTTCTCTACTTTTGGTATCCTCTGCCTGGAACTGCTTCCCCCACATATCTGCATGCCTCAATCCTCCTTCAGATCTCTGCTTAAATGTCACCCTCTCAGTGAGGCTGTCCCTGATCCCTCTATTAAAACTTACAACCTACCCTCTTATACTGTATAACCCCATACTCTTTTTCTCTTACATAATATGTATTTTACTTACTTACTCATTTTTCATCTCTACAAGGGAAAGAGTCTGTTTTGTCCACTGTTTTAATTAACCCCCGAGTTTAGAAAAATTACTGCCTTGTGGTAGGAGTTCTAATAATTTTTTAATGGAAAGCAAAAGATTCTCTACTCTAAAACCCTTCTTTTTATGCAATATACAAATGTATATTGCATTTTACACATTTAATATTCAATTACCTAATTACTAATTATGAATATGAAAATAAGTTGGCCCTTTTACCTATTTTCAAGAATGTATACACAATATTGAATAAATTTTAAAAAGCCATATTTCAGTGTTCCATGTAAAAATTGTTGTATTGAAGAACATTCTTCAGCAACATTTAAAAAGTGGACTATAATCTATACCTGGAATACATGGCCTGTAGCTTTAAGCTTCGGTTTTTCAGTTTCTTCAGAAAGTGCAGCTGAAGAAACTGTTTCATCAACATCACATTTGGCACGAGACTTAGCAAAATCCTCATACAGCTGAACCTGTAAAATCACCCCCATGAAAGTAATAAGTATATTTATTTTCAATTAGTCAAAACATAACTGCAAAGGCCAATAAGAGCAGTAATTTCAAATCAGCCCTCATTAAAGAAAATAAGTTATGATGCCTATACTTCACTACTGATTAGATTATCCACTGCATCTTGGTGAATTCCTTTAAAATTACATTTAGAAAACAAGTGTAACACATTAAATTTGGTGCTGAAAACTAGTCAAATAGGCCTGACTCAATTTTTCCACTTTTTTTTTTTTAAATATTGGCTCTAACATCTGTTGCCAATCTTTTTCTTCTTCTCCCCAATGCCCCTCAAGTACATAGTTGCATATTCTAGTTGTAGGTCCTTCTAGTTCTACTCTGTGGGGTGCCACCTCAGCATGGCTTGATGAGCAGTGCTTAGGTCCACACCCGGGATCTAAACTGGCAAAACCCTGGGCTGCTGAAGCAGAGTGTGCAAACTTAACCACTCAGCTACAGGGCCAGCCCTTTCCATTCTTTTCAAGAAGATAAAAACATTATCAATAAAAGAGAACCTGAACCCTTACAAGTAAATGACAAATATTTTCCTTACGTGAAGTTATATGGTCAAGACCTTATAGGTATGTTCCCAGAGACAAAGTTTAAAAATAATACTACTGCTGCCTAAAAGGGAACTTTTATCAAGTTTAAGTCATTACACTGGGCTCTGGGTTCCTATCTTATACATGCTAAAACAATGTGAAAGAGAAGAAAATCTAGAGTGCCAAAGAACAGAAGTAGAGAATAAAAAGCTATGGATGCTAAATAAAGCCAAATGTTACTTCCCTCCCCAGCTCCCTTCCTCCAGTCTACTTAAATGTGTTTTATGCTCATGTAATAATACCACCACCAGTCTATCACTATAGATTTTTTTCATATAGCACCTCTTCTTTATTACACTTACTTTAAAAAGTCTTCATCTCATTACCCTTAAAATATTCCTTTCAAGGAATATTAATAAATCTTTACAAATGAGGAATGGAGCCCCAAGGAGATGAGGTTGATCATATAAATGAACACAAAGCTCTCAGCATCTAGATTAATGTCCTATCTGCTAAACTCAAGTTGTATACATAAATACTAATAGGTTAACTGTCTAAACATTGGAGGGGAAAGAAGGTAAGTTTCTGGGTGTCTCTGTATCTTTTACTCACTTGGCCATACTAAATCAACTCATAATACTGAAATAGATTGATGCATACTAACCTAGAACATGAAGTAAATATTCAAATAGAAAGTTCTGATTACAGGCCATGTCTTACTAAGATAAAGGACAGTTTCCCTTCCTAAAATACTACGCAAGGAAAGGCATACAATAAATTCCTTTGATAATGGTCTCTAGGTACAAAATCAGTACTGTATAGAAGCCAAAACTTATTTCAAAAATTTACTGGCAATGCAATAATACTTTGAAAGGAATGAGGTTCCACTTCCCAAGGTTTGAAACTCAGCTCTGATGTATATTAGCCATGTAACCTTGAGCAAGTTACTTAACATTTTTTGAGCTTTACTTTCCTTATTTGCAAAAATGGGGACTGACAATATCTATAATGCTGTTGTGACGATATGATATTACAGGCAGATTGCTGGCCCTTATAAATATTGCCTTATTTCCTTATCACTTTAACCTTGTAACTTTTTAAATTAACTAGACATATAAGAAAGCAATTATAATACTGGATTTTGTTTTAATGCTATATGCAAAATGCACATATCCAAACAGATTCATTTAGGTTTGAAAAAGAATATTCCAAAAGTCTAGGGAAGCAGAAGCTAGATTAGTGTGATAAAGCCAAAGGCTAATCCCCTTTATTCAATACTTTTGTGGCTTACTCAAAACATTCTACTAGTAAGTATACCACCAACAACCACAAATACAATCACCAGATTCCTAACCTGGAGAGGACTAAGAGTACAATAATAGTCTTGAATAATTTTGGGTGGAAGATCCTGCAAAACGTCTTCTTTCATTCTTCTCAAAAGAAATGGCAGGACTTGGCGATGTAGTGCATCCATCGCAAGAACACCTGTTAATAAGAGAAAATAGCTTTAAAAAAGTTAGGAATAAGTTATATTCACTTGCACAGAATATATAATTACATCTCTTTTTCATACCTGCTTCTTGTTCTCGACTGGAGCTTCGAGCATCCCTACTTGCTAATATAGGTTTACCATACCGAGCAGCAAACTGGCGTTCAGTCCCCAAAAATCCTGGCATGAGGAAATCAAATAATGACCACAGCTCCAAAACGTTGTTCTAAATATAAGAAAGGAGCACCAGTTATATTTTATACTGAGATTATTTCCTTACACTTAAAAAATGGAACATTAATGAAAGCCCATTATGATGACATAGATGAGAGTTTATCACCACATTTTTAGGTATATGGTAAAAGTCTGTATTTTAAATGTGTAAAATTCAGGTCAGCATCCTTGGAGAAAATACTCTACCCTATTTGGGGGAAATTTTCAAGTCTCTTCCACCAGAAGAAGGCTTGGTCCATAGTATTTAAATCCTATTGGTGGCATTTATCAGGTAGTGAATAGGAGGAGCAGAAAGATGAGTATGTTTCTGATTCTTTTAACTTTGACACTCAAATTAACAGCAAGATTTAAGGAATTCGGCCAATATCACCATTTCTTTAACAAAGAAGAACTTAGAAGAGTTTGGTTATAGGTCAAATCTACCCAGCGTTTATGGATGACAAGGAACTGGCACAGGTTCTTTCCAATTCTACCTTTAAAGCTTCATGAAAAAAGAAATCAGTACTTTTTCATTTTGGATGCTTTCCCAATATGTGTGGATACTAAAGTACCATCCTACCACCCCCTTGTCCCTTCTGCTCAGGCTCTGGCTCACCATGCTGGGCTGCCCTCCCATATGGACATCCTTTTAATCCCATTTAGGCTATGCCCCACCCCCACCCTGGGCTAACATCGATCTTTGGTGCCGAAACCCCCATTACAACTTCAGAACTAAATTGTTCAGTTGGGGAAGGGAGAAAGAAAGAGGGCCTTTAAGCAAACAATGTCAAGAACAAATTTAAAAAACCTTTTGTTGTGAAAGCAATAACCTATTTAGAAATACTGTGAAGTTTCTGTATAAATTTAAACTGAAGCAAAAGAAATCTTGATAATTCAAGCCTAAAGAGTCTTTTTTCCCTTTTAAATATACTTCTTACTTCTATTAAATTTTAAAATGCTTGTAATTAAGTTATCTCTTGTGGTTATTAAAATCTGTAGTGTTCACTTAATGGGTAAAACCCTAACACTTAGAATAATCAGTCTATCACCAAAAATAAACTTAAAAGAAAAGTAACAAATACATAAAAAACCATCAATTATTTTTGAGAAGGAATCTTACAGGTCACTTGGCTAAGTGGAGAATGGAGGGTATTTTCCCATCAGAGTTGGCTATCCAAACTAGGTGTGAACTTTTGCAACCTATTCCTCTGGAAAATAACAGAATCTCTCAAAACTATCAGAAGACATCCACATACGCGCCCATTTCCTTCCTTTTCCAAGATAAACGTCTACAATCTCTTCCCTTCAAATTGCCTCCTAACCACAGGTATTCACACCTCCACTATATGATGATTCACCTCTAGCTTTTCAATGTTAAATAAATCAGATTGTAGTATAATACTGGAGAAGAAGAATGGCCTGTGTAGAACAGTCTAATGTCTCCCATACTTTGGACATAAGACTTCTATTTACATAGCCTAAAATTATATTTTAAATATGAATTTTAAAACCTAGTTTGCTACATACCAAATGAACCATCAAAACAGCAAGGTAATTACAGGAAATCATCATTCCTATAAACTAAAAAAAATTAAAAACCTCTCCTTTAATTCACTGCCAAATGCCAACTCTTCTTCCACATGGCAAATATTAAAAAAAAAAAAAAAGTACATAGTTACCTGGATTGGTGTTCCAGAAAGAATAATTCTGTAATTAGCAGTCAGTTGTTTTACTGCTTTTGACAATTTTGTTTTCCCATTTTTGATGACATGGCCTTCATCAAGAATACAGTAGTTAAATTTAATATTTCTAAGGGAGAATAAACAAAAAAATTTTAGCATCTTTTACTATATGTCAGGAACTATATGAAGAGTCTTTGAGGTAGGAAAATATTAAGTCTCTTCAAATTTGATACTAAGTTTTTCTGAAGAAAAAAATTTTAATTCTTACCTAAAGAAATCTATGTCATTCCTCACAACATCATATGAAGCCACTATCAGATTGTGCCTTTTTACTTGATGCTGTAATCTGTATTTAAAAATAAGTAAGGTTAGGAAACAGGGAATCCGCAGAGTTTATAATATAATTTCAAAGGGGGAAACTACAGCTACCATTGTATAAGGTGCTTTCAATTTGCCTACTAAGCCCAACATTCCCTTCTGCTTACTCTACATCTCTGACCCTGCTACTTGAAGGCCATTCCACTTATGACTTGGCCTTGTTGCCTTTAAATCAGTGTGATTAGAAAGAGACAGGTATCTAACTCAAAATGCGGTGGACATTTTAACTTTATCTGCCAACAACTTTCCTTCACCACTCCATGTTGTGCTGGGGCGGGGATGGAGCAGATATCAATCACACGTCCCCATTATCACCAACGAGATGAAGTATTTGAATCAGGTTGAGCCATTCACAGTATCTTATTCCCTGACTACAGCGGCTGGTTTGGCGATAACCCAAACAAGGCCAGTGAGTGATCTCCAGCATTGATACATTCATGATGAAAGAGAGATCTCTCTTTACTGTAGTTGCCAAGCTAGGAGAATGTGGGTCTAAGACTGTCCATGGTCATCTTATCCACCAATTTTAGACTGAAGTCCAGCACAGACCAATAGAACAAGTTATTTATGGGGAAGAAGAGCAAATGAGAGCAATCTAGATATGCCTGAAGCAAGAATTCACCACTGAAATTCTCGATTTGGTGAATTGATGAATTTCCTATTCACTTAAGCTAGTTTGAGTTGAGTTTCTATCACCCGTAAGTGAATGAATTCTAACTAACACACACTACAGTAAGTTCCTAAAGAGTGCAAGCTGTTGAACTGCCTGTGTTCAAATCCTCATTCTGCCAATTAGCTGAGTGACCTTGGACCCAGTCCCCATGTCTTGGACTCCTCATCTGCAAATTGGGAAGAATAATAGTACCCACACCTCATAAGGTGACTGTGAGAATACACAATATACAATTTTACATAAATATAAAACTGCTTAGAATAATGCCTGGCCATTAAGTGTTCAATATATGTCAGCTATTATTAATACAGAGGGCAGCAAGACTATGGAGTAATCAGCAACCTATGATTATCCAAGCTTTAAAAGATAAACTGAAATCAAAGAGACTGCGCTCTTCAAAATTTGTATTTAGGAACATAAGAGATGTACTAGTTAACACAAACAGGGCAAAGCTAATAGAACTCTATTGCTGCTACGGTATCAGGGCACCTGGAGTAGCCATTGTGGACCAAAAGCACTTTTGGGGAGAGAGAAGAAGGAAAAGGGAGCTCTTAGGGAAAGTGGGTAGAGAATAAAAATACAATAGAAGCAGCTAGGAGATGCTATGGTCAAAAGGGTAGCAAGAAGGGCACAGAGATGGCTTTGGTTCATTAGTTTCTAGTTCCAATACTTAGAAAGCCCACTTGATTGTTAACAATGGCTAAAGTCCTTGAATTTTGATAAGTCTCACTCATCAAAGATAATTATATCTTTACAATGTACACTCACCTTCTTAAATTAGTTTCTATGTCTGACAATCAAAAAAACTAACTAGAATTCATTTTTAATAAATTTTAATTCTTCCAAACTACTTAAAGCAAAAGATCAAACATTTTTTGTTGTACAGTTCTTACCTTATTCTTTCAGTAGGAGGTCCAGTATAGTGCAATGGATTGAGATATTCTCTGGAGCAAAATTTACCTACTTCATCCACCCAATGACCTGTTAATGTTGGCGGACAAACCACCAAGGAAGGAAGTGGCATACATTCTGCCAATTTTGATCTTGCATATTCCTGTGCCCTTTACAAGAACAAAACACAATAAATTAACTAGCTTGTTTACATTTCTCAGCATCTGGAAGCCTTCTTTTAAAATATTTTAAATTACCTGTGACAATGATCTCCTGCTAGAATGCAGATGGACTGTAAAGTTTTCCCTAAACCCATGTCATCACACAGAATTCCATGAAGTTTATACTTATTAAGAAATGCTAACCAGTTCACACCATCCTGAAAGGTTGGGAGAAAGAGAAAAATTATAAATGTTAACAGGCCATAAGAATTTTTTTCTTGTAAAAAACACGTTTGCACAGACCAAAAATCTGTATTTTTACAGGCAAAAAAGAAATAAATGGGTATAAGACACTAAATCTAAGATTTTACTAAATAATTTAAAAAAACTCTTCAAGGTACATTCAAAAGGAATAGTCACTATTTATATTTTCAAGACAAGTATAAAACTTTACCTGCTGATATTTTCTGAGTTCAGCATTGATTGGTACTGGAATTTTGTAATTTTCTAATTTTTTCCCATCTAACAATTGCTCCAAAAAGTGTCGTTCCTTGGCTTTCAATTGGATTAATTCTTCTGACATATTTGGAGGGTCTGGAATGCCTGCCTAAAATGATTTTTTAAAGTGTATTAAAACTATTTAGTCACAATTTTTTCATCCTCAGATTATAAAATAATTTCAAGCCTTTTCAAAATATAAATGCAGAGAAAAAAGTAATTCAAAAATAGTATAATTTTAAAGACTGAAAGACAAACAAGCAGACTTTAAAGAATTTGACAAGTATTAAAAGTGCTATAATGAGACTACTAAACAAACACATTTGAGGTATTTTAAAGAACATAGCTACAATTTAATTTTTCCCACACCATGCATTATTTGATAAAGAGGCAAATAAAGTTGTATAGCTTATTTTAAGTAAAATGCTGTTACTGGAGCTTCTCAGTTTTAGTGTTATGATGCCCCAAGGTATTGGTTCTCAAAATGCTGTCTGCAGACCCCTCAGGATCCCCAAGACCTTTTTTTTTTCTGCTTTATCTCCCCAAATCCCTCCGGTACATAGTTGTATATCTTAGTTGCAGGTCCTTCTAGTTGTGGCATCCCCATGACCTTTTCAAAGGGTCATTGAGGTAAAAAGTGTTTCATAATAAAAGAAAGACACTTTGCGTTTTTCACCGTGTTAACATCTGTACCAATGCTGCAACAGTAATGGTGGGGAAAACTGCTTTTGCCTCACAAAGAATCAAGGCAACGGCATCAAATGTACTGGTAGTCACTGTATTCCTCACAGCCATGCACCGGCATTTTTTTTTAAAGCTAGTTTCACTTAAGAATGTCCTTGAAGCAGTAAAAATAATTTTATTAAACCTCAACCCTTGAATGCACATCTTTTTAACATTCCGTGCAACAAAAAGTGAAGTACACATAAAGCACTCCTGCTGCATATCAAAGCACAATATGTTGAGGGAAAGCACTTGTGAGATTGTTTAAATTGTGAGCTGATCTAGCCATTTATTATGCAACATTTTACTTGAATGGACTGACAAACTCTGGTTATTTTGACTTCAGTATTTGGCTGACATTTTCTCAAAAATAAATTTGTCACTTCAAGGAAAACAACTGACATAACTTGTTGCCAGTGATAAAATTCAAGCTTTCAAGAGAAACATGGCGCTGTGAGCTTGACAGCTTCCCAATACTTAAAAAGAATTTTCCATTGGTGATAGTAATGAATCTAATTTTTTGTTATTGTATGATGAAATGTATCAACCTTTAAAAGATTTATATAACTCAGTGAACCAGTATTTTCCAAATAACCAATGCATTATCTTACAAAACATGTATGAATAAAAGATCTATTCAAAAGTGTAAGACAAACTAATGAATATTAACGTAAGACAAATTACACATTCACCGCTAGGATTTTAGATTCTATATTGCACATAAATTTAACAAGCTTTCTCTTTTTGAGTTTTGGTATGCTATCAGATAAAAGAATATCCACAATAATTTGGAAAGGCAGTCAAAATACTGCTCACTTTTCCAACTACCTATCTCTATGAGGATGGACTTTCTTCGTATACCTCAACCCAAGCAACATGTAGCAACAGACTCAATGCCCAAACAAGAATCCAGCTATCTATTATTAGGCCAGGCATAGAAGAGATTTGCAAAAACGTCAAACAATGTCACTCTTCTCACTGGCTTACTGTTGTTTTAGAAAACAGTTACTTTTCATTAAAAAATGTTACTTATGGTAACATCTAATGGGTTTATTATTTAAATGAATAAATCTTTTTACATTTCTCAGTTTTAATTTCTATTACAGAAAATTTGATAAACAAAAGCTCTTTGGGGTCTTCAATTTTTTAAGAGTGTAAAAGAGATCCTCAGACCAACCAAAAAGCTTGAGATCTACTGCCCTATGTTATCTCTAAAACTAAGAAATGTAAAACTCTGGAAACAGAATTTCAATTAAATTCAATTAAAATATGTACTCCATATAACACCAGAAATAGTATTGGAGGAGTGAAGTAGATACACTGAGACTTAAAAATGACTGCGTTATATTTTCACAAGCTTTGAGAATTAGTAACTTTAATAAGATATAAACTAACATTTTAGCACATCTAATACCATGACAATCATCAAAATGAGGACTTTCTCACAATGCTTTACAAAGAAGTAACAAAATCTTCAAACGTTTATCCTCAACCAGATATAAAGCCATATATGAAGTCCATTTCCTAACAATGAAACCCTAAGGCCAAGAGTCATAAATATTGTTCAGTGCCAGTAACCCTTCCTCTGAGTATCTTCCTCACTCCAATTCCTATAAAATTAGCAAGAGTTACTAACAGTGAAGGGAATTAGAGCTCCTGTCAAACCACTGGTTGATAGTTCCTGAATCCTTGACAGTATATATTTCAGAAAAGTACATGATTCTTCCCAAGAAGATGTAATAGAGGAAATCAAGATAAAGAGGAACAGGAATGAACTTGCATGACATAAGCATGTTTCTATTGCTGTGTCTTCAAACTCACTAATCTTTTCTTTCACAGTGTCCAATCTGCTTTAATCCCATCCAATGTGTTTTTATTTGTAACTATATTTTTCATCTCAAGAAGTTCAATTTGGGTTGTTTTTTATATCTTCCATTTTGCTCCTCATTACACTCATGCTTTCCTCTACCTTCTTGAACATATGAAGTGTATTTTAACGTCTTTGTCTACTAATTCTATTATGTAGGTCAATTCAGGTTCTCCTTCTATTGACCGACTTTTCTCCTGGTTATTGGACATAACTTCATACCTGGTTATTTTTTGGTGGGTGCTAAACATCATAAGTTTTACATTGTTGGGTGCTGGGATTTTTTTCTTTTAAATAGTTTAGGCTTTTTTCTGGGATGTAGTTAAGTTACTTGAAATCAATTTGATCCTTTTAAGGCTTGCTTTTTTTTTTTTTGAGGAAGATTAGCCCTGAACTAACATCTGCTGCCAAACCTCCTCTTTTTGCTGAGGAAGGCTGGCCCTGAGCTAACATCTGCGCCCATCTTCCTCTACTTTATATGTGGGACACCTACCACAGCATGGTGTGCCAAGCAGTGCCATGTCTGCACCCAGGATCCGAACTGATGAACCCTGGCCGCCAGAAGCGGAACGTGTGTACTTAACCACTGTGCCACTGGGCCGGCCCCTAAGGCTTGCTTTTAAGCCTTGTTAAAGCAGGTCCAAATCAGCCTTTTGTCAAGGGCTAATTTGGCCCCACTACTCAGGCAATATACTTCTAAGATCTGTACTCGATGCTCTATATGGTGGAAGGTCTCTTGACTCAGCTTAGTGGAAACACAAACTATTCCTGGCCCTTATGAGCTCTAGGAATTGTCCCACCTACTCCCTTTTAAATTTTTTTCCCCTAGTCTCAAACATATGCCCAGATGAATACTCAGCCCTTGTGTGGACCTCTGGAGCTTCCTCTCTGTGCAGCTACTTTCTCAGGTACTCTGCCTTGCAAATTCTAGCCATCTTGTCTTCCCTGCATTCTGAACTCCGACTCTTCAACTTGGTGAGACTGCTAAGCTGTTTAGGTTTCGCTTTCTTGTCCCATGGCCTGGACACTCACTCCAGACAATAAGCTAGGGCACTTCATTTGTTTCCCTTCTCTCATGAATCACTGTTCTGTGCTGCCTATTGTTCAACATCTAAAAACCATTATTTGATTCATTTTGCCTGGTTTTCTAGTTAAGGTGGGAGTATAAATCTGGTCCCTGTTTCTCTATCACGCCTGGAAGCAAAATATGCATCACCTTCTTGTAATTTTTACATCTATCAAAGGGAACCTTACCAATCTTTTCTCAATCTCTAAAGTCTAAAATCTCTTTTCTCTGCCAATCTATTATCAAGTACTGTTATTTTCCCTTTTAAAGAAAAGCAGTTTAGACCCTTTGTCACCTCACAGTGGATTTGGGCTCTGTTTTGGGGAACTTCCATTCTAATCCACATTCAAACAGCTATTAAACTGATTTTCCTGACAATGCTTTCAGCTACTAGACTAATTTCCCTAAAACAGTGCTTTCATCATCTACTCCTTTGCTCAAAGAACACATGATAGTTTCCCACCACTCATTGATTTGAAAGCTAAAGACGGCCAAGGGAACTAAGTATAACCAATTTCGTTTACAGGTAAGATGATGCACGCCCCAAGAGATAAAGGATGTGATTAAGACCTAGGAAGCAGAGGATGGAAACAGTTCTGGAAATGACACTTGGGTCTTTTGATGCAATAGTCTAGTAATTTTTTTTTGTCATGGTGGTTATTTTACTGTGGAATATTCATGTAGAGAAATATATAAACAAAGTAGAGAAATATATAAACAAATGTACAGCTTAATAAACTATAGAAGACTTTTATAACTATTACCAAACCAAGAAAAATAGCCCTGCCATCATCCTAGAAGATCCCATATGCTCCTTCTCAGTGACAATCCACTCTCTTTTCCTCAAGAGGTAATCATTTCACTGACTTTCATGGCAATTTCTTTCCTATTTTTTTATACCCTTATCACCTAAGTATGTATCCCATGTACTTCTATTTTTGCAATTCACAAAAATGGAATCTTATGTTAAGGATTCACTAATGTTGTTGTATGTGTCTGTATTTTGTTCATTCTTATTGCAGTATAATAATCCACAGTTAACAAATCTACTCTACCAATGACGAATATTTGAGTGGTTTTAGACTACTATAAATAATGCTATAATAAATATTATTGAAGATGTGTCTTGGTACATGTGTATGAATTTATTTAGGGTACATACATAGGATGGATTTGCTGGGTCATTGGGACGGGAATCTTCAACTTTACCAGATATAGCAAAACTTTTTTTCAAAGATCCTATCCAATTTACACTCATACTTTGCTGGTAGGAATGGAAAATGTAAAATAGTACAGTTACTTTGGAAAACAGTTCGGCAGTTTCTTAAAAGTTAAATAGCATATGACCCAGTAATTCCATTCCTCCATATCTGCCCAAAAGAAATAAAAGCACACATCCACACAAAGACTTATAAGTGCATGTTCATAGTAGCATTACCTGTAATAGCCAAAAGTTAGTAACAACCCAAATGTCTATCACCTGGTGAATGGATAAACAAAATGTGGTGTGTCCATACAATGGAGTATATTCAGTCATAAAAAGGAAGTACTGATACATGCTACAACACAGATGAACTGCATATCTACTTATTTCCTGAATTACAAAAATCTCATCAAAATACTTTAAGCAGCTTGGTGGTAGGGTCCTGGCTCTTCCCCTGCTTCAAGCCACTTCTTCTTCCCACAGTGGCCACAAACATTATTTCTATCCCATGAATATATTCCAAAATTCTACAACTTCTAGTCTGCTTTCTCCATACTCCCACAGAGGCTTCATTTGCCTTTTACACTTTCAATTACCATCTCTCAAATTGACCTTTCATATAAACGTGAGCACCCGAATCTTTACCTAGATGTTAGCAGGGATACTTAAGAACAATTCGATTTCTAGAATAGCATCAATGAATTATCATTCTTATAGGAACCATAGTTTTACTTAAAACCCTGTGTGTTAAAGAAAAAAAATTAAAGCATGAAATTCTTAGTGCTTGTAATATAAACATACTCAAAATGTCTTTTTTTAAAACCTGACCTGTTCTTTAAAAAGTGTTACAGTTATTATGAAGTTATAGAAAACATTAAGTCCATAAACCAAGTATCTTCAACTTACCTCAAGTGGCATGAGTCTAATTAGTGTTGCAAAGCACTGCGTAGCCATGAATCTTACACTGTCTGTTTGATCACTCATTCTTCCCAACACAGGCACAACTAAAAGGACAATATATGGAACAATACCAACATCCAGTTGTTCCATTACACCTGAGTAAGTTATTAAGGAAATTTCCAAATGGTTCGGAGGTACATGTTTTTGCAAACAAACTGACATCTTAAGATTGTAATTTCTAAAATTGTTCCCCATTTTCTCATCTGTATTATGAGAGAACAGACTGCCTCTCAAGGTCGATGATTCAATTATAACAGCATTTGCATGCTGCTGCTCCTTTGCAAACATTACGTAACTTTCTCATGATTAGTAATATAAAATTATGTTTTTTATCTGAGGAAAGCTGGAGAAGCTTTACTAATAAGATTTTTTTCATAGAGAAATTCCTACAAGTTTTTAGAATTCCAATACCAAAATAACATGTTACATTGCAAGCAAGGGAGGACAACTAGGGTCACTCAAAGGTTAATTCCAAATTTCCCACCGGGATCTTGACAATCAACAACTGGACAAAGCAGGTCCAGTAAGTTCAGTCCTCCTGCAATCTCCAGCATTTCTGAACCAGAGTTTCTACTCATTTGATCACCATCCGTCTTTCTTATCTTTCATGTACTTCAAGTTAAAGAATGTCAGTGGATGCCATACCCTTAGCAAAGGGCTTCCCTGTATATTTCTAGTTATTTAGTACATTTAGTATTTTCCACCCAAGTAATGAACTTTGGAAACATGTTTATAATATGCCTATGTAGTATCTGATTAATATTAATAAAACATTGCTTATAAACCAAAGAAATAGATGAGTTACTAGATACAGTTCATAAAGTACATAAAATTATTTCTGCCTATTAAAAAGAATTCTTAAAATTAATAACTATTCTTCAAGCTTTGTGTGAAAATTTTCATTAAAAAACATATTTGTAATGTATTTATAATGTAATATAAAAATACTTCAAAATAAAATGTAAAAAAGTAGTTTTCTTTTCAGAACAGGGCAGGCTATTTATGTGCATATCTGAACAAATCAATTTTATTTTAGTCATCCTTAAATAAAATGCATATAATTTCTGAATAGTTTGTCAAAATAAAAAAGGATACAGGCAAGTGCTTCAATTGCACCCTCTTGTTTGATATTGTCATCAATTGCTCCCAGCCATGGAAGTACCTTCTCCAAAAAAATATTCATGGTTTCCATGGTAGCTATTTTGCTCATGACACCAACACAACGAGCAGCCATGTGCCTCACTGCGGTGCTGGGGTACTGAAGGCACATATAAAGATGAGGCAAATGCTGTACCAACTAAAAACAAAGAGTTTAAGACAATCAGAATACTCATTAGGGAATCTACTGTTTAAAATATAACTATAATAGCCCATACTCAGAGGTTCTCAACATTCTAAGTGACTCTAAATTCAAGAATATCTCTGATTACCTCAAAACATTATTGTTAAAACATCCTCAATAAAATTTAATCTAAATCCAAACTCAGTATCACAGTAGTCCCTCCTTATCCAGTTTCACTTTCTGTGTTTCAGTTACTGCAGTCAACCGTGGTCCAAAAATATTAAATGGAAAATTCCAGAAATAAACAATTCATAAGTTTTAAATTGTGTGCTGTTCTGAGTAGCCTGATAAAATCTTGTGCCAGCCCACTCCATTCCGCCCAATAGGTGAATCATCCCTTTGTTCAGGATATCCATGCTGTATACATTACCTACTTGTTAGTCACTTAGTAGCCACCTTGGTTATCAGATCGACTGTCGTGGTATCCTAGTGGTTATGCTCAAGTAACCCTTATTTTACTTAATAATGGCCCCAAAGGCAAGAATAGTGATGCTAGCAATTTGGATATTCCAAAAAGAAGCCATAAAGTGCTTCCTCTAAGTGAAAAGGTGAATAAGAAAAAAAATTGTATGCTGAGGCTGCTAAGATTTATGGTAAGAAAGAATCTTGTATCCATGACATTTTGAAGAAAGAAAAAGAAATTCATGCTAGTTTTGGTGTCACATATATACCAAATATACATGTACAGGAGAAAAACACAGTATATATAGGGTTTGGTACCATCCACAATTTCAGGCATCCACTGGGGGTCTTGGAATGTATCCCCTGGAGATAAGGGGGGATTAGTGTAGAAGTATTTAAAAAGAAAAGGTGCAGAACTTCTCCACTGCTCAACATCCTCTCTCCAAGCATCAGAGAATACTCAGTTCTTTCCAAAATTAACAGGGAACACATCAAAAGGCACTTGTAAAATTCTCCTACTGAGGTTGGGAAAATGACATCACACAGCACTAGTCCCCTTCAAATTTGGCAGCATTGGTTTAGGTTTAGGTACATACTTTTTATTCACTGGGCTGAGAGATCCTGTTTTGTTCTAGGCACCATACTTTGGTAGGTATTTTCCACTTTAACCTCCTGGCTTACCACAGGCATTATGATCACAATAGCATGACATATCCCATTGTTAAATGCCTGCTGCACAGAACGCCAGGATTAATGTTGATGAGAGCCAGATACCTGCTCGACAGACTAGCCTTACAGCTCAGCTGAATGCTGGTTGTTAATCATGGAGGGTAAGAACACAAGGATAGATTCTGTCCTGCTTTAGTAATGATAAATCAGTGAAATTTAACAAGTAAAAGGACATACTTTATTACTACATAAACAGAAAAAGATCATTTTTCTCTACTCTGTTCTAGATTTTCCCTTTACAGATATGAATAGAGAATTGGAGTTAGCACCTTTCACAGTGCTATAAATTGCAGAGATATTCCTATTGCAGTTATATGGGAAGAATACAAGTTTCTTCTATAGAAAAATCAGACAATTAATTCTCTAGTCTATTTTCCTCCTCCCTCTGTCCCAACTTTTTCGTAAGAAATATTTTAATAGTCAAAAGACACAAATCAGTGTTCTACCTTTGCCACTGACTAGTCTCACCTTAGGCAGGTAACTTCCTTCTACCTTTACACTTACTTATCTTGGGAAGAGGTGTTATTACCTATGCTTTTCCTTTCTTGGAGCTCTATTATTAAGATAAATATTATTAAGATGAATAGGGCTGCAGCTTTCTTTCCTGTTTACACCTGGCTTCCATGTCATCAGAGCCCTGACCTCACTCCCCCTTGGCTAAGATCTGTTTCAAAGACCACAAGTACTGTGCTGTCAGGAAAGAAGGAATCTAGTTATACCATATAAAAGAAAACGCAATTACTGGGGATGACATCAAAGTTGTATTTGCCAAGCCTTAAGATTACTTGTTTTATTAGAAGAAAACTACACTTGCATTAGTTACCAAGGGATGAAGCTCAGAATCCATTGATGCTGCTGCTGTTTCAAAAACTTGCAGAGAATTCACCAGTTCTTGGGCAGGACCATCTCCCTTTTCCAGGAGGGACTTTCCATCTATTAAAATATATTGATTTAACCACATATCACCTTGCAAATAATTTTTCAAAATCTAGAGCCCACAAAAAGTTTTAGTACCTCCTCAGCTACCATGGGAGAGTCTATTTTGCTTTTTAACATAAAAATTAAATAACATGCCCTTAATTTAAGTGCTGAGATACAACACAAAGCAACTAAAGAAGTTTAATAACATAATGATCCATTTCAACTATCTCTTTCTAAATACATAACAGAAAAAATAAAAAACAAAAAAATATACAAAATGACACGAAAATAAGTTAAAATAAATTTTTTTACCAACCTTCCATTTTAAAACTTACTAGCTGGTCTGAGATAAACAAGTTTAGGCATTTTTATTTTATAAGGATATATGTAATGACACTGAAGGAAGGATATATGTAAAGACACTGATTTACATATATCTGAAGGATATATGTAAAGACACTGAAATTTATTAAAAACCCAACTCAGAAAAATATGTACACACCAAAATTATTTATGTCAATTGTATTCCTCAGTGGACCAACCATAGCATCCCAGAGATGTGGCAACTTCACTGCCATTTCACCGCCAAAATGTTTCACTATAGTTGTCAAGGCAAATTCGGCTCCTCTCCGTTGTACCAGGTAAGGCTTCTGGGCCTAAAATTAAATGTTAGTTGAAAAGAGAATTTCAGAAAAAAGTACAATGCATTTGAAATTTTATTATGAGAAACTGGAAGTCACCATCTAAGAATTCACAGTGTTACCATTAACCAATTAACCAATTATCGGATATATTTATCACAAGTATAAACATTTTTCAATAATAAAGTAAAATGCTTTTTTCAGGTTGGGGGTAAGGAATAAAAGAATACATGCCGTTTCTAGAGATGGTCCTAAGTGACATGTTTTCTTCTTCTTCTCCCTTCCCCAAAGAAACTTACCAGCTAGAGAGAATATGAGATAAAAAGATCTGTCCTTATTTATATTTGCTTAAGGGACAGAATAAGGGCATCTGTTTACTATAACCACAAGATTAATAACCTCTCACTTAGAAGTAATTTTATTATAATTAAATACAAAAAAAACTGTCCCCTCAGAAAGATACACACATATTTTTTAAATTACTTTTAAGTCGAGAAAGAACAATGCAAACCATAGAGGTATAAATATTAAAATCACAATAAATTTTCGATTGAATTATGAGAAGAATTTAATCAGTGAAAAGCCTTCATTCATAGACTATTTTAAAAGAAATGTAGACAATAAGCTAAGATTTTGATTAAAAAAAGAAACTTAAGACAGGTCTATATATATATTTTATTTGCTTGTTTGTTTTGCTGCCAAACATTATCCCTGAGCTAACACCTGTTGCCAAACCTCCTCTTTTTTGGCTTGAGGAAGATTAGCCCTGAGCTAACATCTGTGCCAATTTTCCTCTATTTTATATGTGGGTTGCCACCACAGCATGGCTAACAAATGGTGTAGGTTGGTACCTGGGATCTGAACCTGTGAACCCAGGACGCCATAGTAGAGCGCCCTGAACTCAACCACAAGGCCACAGGGCCAGCCCCTAAAATAGGCCTATATTTACAGAAATATATTAAATACATGTCTTTTAGCATTGATAGTTCACTGCTGAACTCAGATAAGTTCCTACGTCTTGCAACCAAAAGAACTACCTAGAACATTCATTCCATAGTTAATAATGTGACTGTAAGATTTTCAAAAACCACTTTTTCTTATCGTCTTTAAAGAAGATTGTACTGTAGAACAAGTAGATCAATGAAACAGAATAGAAACCCTAAACAGATCCTCACATAAACGAAGCATGATATATAACAGAGGTGCCATTATAAAGCAGGGAGGAAAGGATTCACTAGCAGGATAACTGACTGTTCATATGGCAAAATAAATTTAGATCCCTACCTCACATCACAAATTTACTAAATTCCAGGTTGACTAAAAGTCAGGTAGGGGACAATTATTTGACACTTACAAACTTATCCTCTGAATATCGGCAGTAATTCCTGGCATTGATAAGATTGAGAAAAGTTAACTTTCACTGTTTATAACATCTCTGCAATCACTGCTACAGGAGTGAATTAGTTTATATTTATGAATGACTTATGTAGCTTGTAGGGTTTCTTGCCTAGGAAAATAATCAAAGTTAAGCTGGTAAAAATTACAAGAGGCAGAAGAAATTTAAAGAAGTTGGCGGTTTTTCTGGATCACGTTGCTGGAGTACTCCAAACGTTATTAATTCCAGTTCTTTCACTTAAAAATACAAAAACACAATTCTGGAAGCTAGGACAACAATTTAGCTCTCAATCTGTAAGATATCTGTTTAAAAATCAGAGTATTCCAAGAAAAAAACTACTTACCTCATCAAGTTCAACAAGGATATTTCCACTACTTCCTGCAGGAAGGTCTGCTATTTGAGCTTTTACTGCTTTGGGGGTAGGACCTCGCCTACTTGTGATAGCAAAAGCAGCTTTCTGATGCCTATAAAGTGTAATTATACCTCTTTGCTTGGTGACACTATGCTGCATTCCATCTTTTTCAGAGTTGGATCCTAATAAGAAAAACAATTAAATAATCCGTTAGGCATAATATAGGTGACCAAACACTTTCTGCTCCAAAAGAGATATAACATATTTTAAAACTATGACTTTTAAGCCTCAATTTTTACAGGCCAGTGACATTTTCTTTAGACAATGAAATGGTAACAAAATAATCAATAATTTATAACATTAAGTTAAATGTTTTGATATTTGCACAGGATCATATTTAATACAAAGTTGCAGAATCATGTTAACAACAAGAAACATCACATGCAAGAACGACTGTGCCTTCAGTTAAAGTATACTAATTTTTAAAAAATGAATGATTGTTTCTAGGCATAAAAAGAAATATTAAAAAACAGTGCAAGAAAGCTCTCTCTAAAAGAAATGTCCGTAGTCACCACGAATTCAGAAACATCGACCACTACAAAACACTGCTGCCTCACAAAGCATTGCGGCGTGGAGGGGGGGAGGGTGGAGGAATCACCCTATTAAACTTTTAAGATGTTGATATTCTAAATGTCCACTTTCCTCTTCCAGTTCATTTGCATTTTTTAAAGACCCATATTGCACCAAAGTTGTAAATCTATCACATTTCAAGTAATTTGCTTTTCCAAAATCTTATTAACAAATCAAATAAATCATATAGGACTAAGGCATGTGAAGAAACATTGGTCCTTGAGACTAGCCTAAAGAGAGCAGTTCTTATTTTCCATATAAATTCTCCAGATGAAAACAGAAAAGTTAGTTAATTATTTGCTAAAGGTAAGAGAGTTTACTTATCTCATAAGCCATGCACTGAATCAGAGAAACCAGAGTTTTACAGGATGAACTTTCACTTAACATGTGATACAATTAAGTTTTCTAGCCCAGTTAACAGTAAACTCTATAACAATGGTCTTAAAAGAGAAGGTAAGGGTTAACACCTGTCTCATAGATTTCGGTCATCTTATATGAGATATCAGGTCTTTTATGAATAGCTTATTTGAGTTTTAGAGGGTTGTGATTTGATTAGCAATATGTGCAAATTCTCTCAAAATGGGAAAAAGCTCTAACATCAAGTGGATTTGTGCTTAAATTATACCTATAAGTAAATGAAAATGAAAGTTTAGATATATACCTTTAGAATTTTCCTGGCCACTTTGTGTTGGTACTGGACATGTGACACAAGGAGTTAGATACGGGTCCACACAAAGTGAGCTACAGAGGTTCTTAATAATTTTTGGATTGGGACAGGGCGTCCTTGTTGTGCACTGATGAAGTAGTTTGGCTATGCACTGAGCCGCATAGTTTTGCACTAGTGTATTCTCTTCTTTTTTAATTGTCTCCATTAATGGTTTTATGATAGGATTTAATTTCTCCGGAAGCTGCTGCAAGCTCACAACCGCACATGCAGCAAAAGTATGCACTCTCAACTGCAACACTTGCCACTCCTGGTTGGTCTCTGTAACTGTCATTTGGACCTGCTGTCGTTTACTATCTAACTGCTGTAACACTTGAGGATTTAATTTGAAAGATGATGTGACTTCATTAAAAACAGTAGTGACCTATTAAAAAAGAGAAATTAAAAATAATTAATGACATCAACCCCAAATAGCCTATAAACTCCTAAAGGGCAGACAGCAAGCTTTCTGTTTCAATCTTAAGTTTCACAATATCTAGTATTATTTTAACATTCAGTAAACTAAATAAATGTCTAAAACCTCCCAACTAAACTTCATTTTAATTTGCCTTAATTTAATATTAGCATTATATTCTTTAAGATACAGTCCCTTGAGAAGAACAAAATGACCTATCCTTTAAATACATCTAATAAGTTTGAGAGAAAATCACACTCAACACCCACATAGTACTTTGGTGAAATGAGACAGCTATAAGCAAATATCAACTAACTGTTAATTAAGGAATACCAAAACTCATAAACTTCCTTTTACAGAAAAATATTCTTCAACTCAAAAACTTTTAGGGTAGCTGTTACTAAGGGGCTAAGTGTTGCTAACTGGATTATTTTCATTTTTTTCTTTCACTTCCCTTCTGGTGAAAATGCCCAGGTAATGGCGGGGGGGGGGGGGGAGGGGGGGCGGGGGAGAAAATGGTTCAATAACCATTAATTCTTCAATTACCACAGCTGTCTAAGTACTTTACAAATCCCATTAAAAGACTGTTCAATACAACTTTTTAAACAATTTTATTGAGATATAATTCACATATAATACACCATTTAAAGTGTACAATTCAATAGTTTTAATTATATGCACAGAGTTGTGCAACATCACAATTTTAGAACATTTTCATCATCTCCAAAATAAAATTCATACCTATTAGCAATCATTCCTCATTTCCTCCCAGCCCTATGTAACCACTTATTTACTTTCTCTCTTTATAGATTTGCCTATTCTGGATATTTCATATGAATGGACTAATACAATATTGTAATCTTTTCTGACTGGTTTCTTTCATTTAACATAACACTTTCAAAGTTCATTGATGCTGTGGCACATATCAGTACTTCATTCCCTTTTTTTGCCAAACAATATCCTACTATATGGATATACCACACTGTATTTATCCATTCATTAGTAGATGAAGGTTTGCGTTGTTTCCACCTCTTAGCTATTATGAATAATGCTGCTGCGAACATTTATGTACAAGTTTTTGTGTAGGCATGTTTTTTAAATTACCATCTAAAGATTTTGTGATGGCTTAAATAACAAAGTCTCCTTGTTTGATAGGTAACTGGAATCATAAAGAAGCTCCATAAATAGATCAGTCTGATCAATATGGGTCAGAAAAGCCTGAAACACTGAAGAATTTAAGTTTTTTTTTCAATGGAGAGCCTGATTTTTCAGACTTAGAAATGATTCTAAATCTAAATCTTAGATTATGGACAAGACTGATAATACTGGCCTCTTATTATGAAAAACAAAATAGGCACACAAATAAGATGGTCTGTTATCATTACAAAATACCAAAGGCTTTAAATTGAGCTATATCTGCTTGACCATGTCGATCTGCTCACTACAAAGAAACATGAATACATATCACATTCCACTTTGTTTTGTCTGTTTTATTTGTTTGAGTTCTGCATAAGATTTATTTGAAACAGGGTTTCACTGTTAAAAGTTTAAAAACATTGTCCTAAATACACTATGCTTCTGTCAATTTTCAATGATTCTAGGCAGCTCAGGAAAAGCTTTCCAATTACCCCCAATTCACTCATTCAACATATATTTATTAATACTAAAAGATGAGTAAGATCAGTGTCTTCATACACTCAAAAAAATGCAGAGACTAGTGTGGGAGATATATATATATAAGTAAACAATTAAGACAATATAACAGAGAATTTAGGTTAAGTGCAAGTTGCTATGGGAGCACATGGGTTGCTTAAGTCTTCTTAGGTGACAAAATTAGTGGAGGCTTGCCAGAGAAACTTAACACTTGTGCTGGGTTTTTTTTGTTTGTTTTTTTTGTTTTTTTTTTTTTTTCCTTTTTCTCCCCAAAGCCCCCCGGTACATAGTTGTGTATTCGTCATTGTGGGTTCTTCTAGTTGTGGCATGTGGAACGCTGCCTCAGCGTGGTCTGATGAGCAGTGCCATGTCCGCGCCCAGGATTCGAACTAACGAAACACTGGGCCGCCAGCAGCGGAACGCGCGAACTTAACCACTCAGCCACGGGGCCAGCCCCTGTGCTGGGTTTTTTAAGAACAGCTAAATCAGAAGTTGTAGGGGCATCCCGGCAAACAGAGTGAGACAGGGAGTGGAAAGCGAGGCCTTGTCCAAGGAACTGAAAATAGCTTACCATACCTTGAGCACTGGGTGCAGATGGAGGAATGTCAAGAGATGAACTTGGGATCAGAACAGAGGGTTAAGGGTAGGGAATTCCTGGCAAAAGAAAACAGGAGTTCTGACACAGAAGCGAGAGAGTGGTACACTTCTGCAAGAGGAAAGCGAACTAGGGTTAAGTGGAAGAAGTTTGAGAAATAATGAGGAGAAAAGAAATGAGGAAGTTAGAGAAGGTGTTGAAAATAAGAATGGAAAAACTAAAATCAAGGAAAAAGAAAATAATGTTTTTCAGCAGGGGAAGGATGTGTTCAGAGTGGCACTAACGGACTTTACTAGTCTGACACAGCATGCAGGACAAAATGGACCAGAGACTGCCTGGAGCCTTAGAGATGAGTCAGGACCTAGTCATAAAGTACTAATGCCTTTGACTGGGTTGTGGCAACAGAAACAGAGACAGGATAAACATATGAGATTTTTTGAAAGGCAACGTTAACTAGATTTGTGACTGCATAAAAAGGGCACTTTTTGTTAAAAAAAAAAAATTTCCAGTTTTGGTTGTGTTAAGTTTGAAGTGACAGTAAGATGTCCAAGTAAAAAGGCCTAATAGAAGAACACAAAACATCAAGAGAAGACAGGATAGCACATAGATAAAAACTAAATTGTGAGAATGGTGAGAGACAAAGAAAGGCCTTAGGGAAAAGCCTATATTTGGCAAGCAAGAGAAGAATAGGGATTCAATGAAAGATACAGAGGGCAGTGGCTCTTAGCCAAGGCCAAGACTAACCTTTTGAAATTGCCCTTCTCTCAAATACTCTCTTCCAGAGATTCTGATATCCCAGGTCAAAACCGCTGGACTAATGAAGTTGATGAGACAGAACAGTAGTTTCATTGGGGAGTAAAAAGTTTGAATAAGAAAAGCTTGGGAAAGGGGCCATTTGCTAGCTTTAAAAAGAAACATTGCCAGAAATAGCAGGAAGGGAACCCAGACCATACAGAAATTTGAGATTTTATTCCAGGCGCTCAAAAAGGTGTGTGTGTGGGGGGGGGGGGGTGAAAAGGAGAAATTATACAACAACAATTAGAAAAAGAACTTTATAAAAGAACAACTCAGAAAAAAATAGCAATTTTTGCTTTCTTTCACAGGTGAAAAGAAAAAATTTCAACTACGGTATTTTTTAATTACAAAGGGGCATAAGAAATGAAGACTGCTATTTCACAGGGAACAACACAAATGAAGTGGCTCAAATAAGGACAAACTTATTTACAACACCCAACCTCAAGGACTTAGTACAAAGCTAAGTACAGTATTACTAAGTATAGTAATCAAGACACTGGTGCTGGCATAAGGAGAAACAAAGAGATTGAACAAACAGAGCCTAGATAGAGACCCACACTTATATTTCAACTAATTTTACACTGTACATAAATATTAATTCAATATGCATGTTAAATATCTAATTATAAAAGCTAAAACCACAAAGTTGTAAAAAAAGTATATATATGTGAATACTTTTGCCACTTGGAGATAAGAAAAGGTACTTAGGTCACATAACACAGTAATCATAAAAGAAAACAATTGATAAATTAGACTTAAATATTCAGAAAGCATCTATCTGACAAACGATTGGTATCAGAATATATAAAGAACTCCTACAACTCAATAATAAAAACAGAATCTAATTAAATATAGACAAAAGATTTGAACAAACATTTTAGAAAGGAAGATCCACAAATGGCCAATAAGACATAAAAAAGCACTGAACACATTAAGTCATCAAGGAAACACAAATTAAAACCACAAGAACACGATCACACAACCACCAGAATTGCTAAAACTAAAAGAAATAACCACATCAAATGTTGGTGATTATGTGGAGCAACCAGAATTCTCACATATTGTTAGTTAGACGATAAAATGATACAGCCATTTTGGGAAAAGGTCTGCAATTTTTTTATAAAACTAAGTAAGCATCTACCCTATGACCCAGCAATTCCATTCCTATGTATTTACCTAAGAGAAATGAAAATATATGTCTATAAAAGACCTGTACAAAATGTTTACAGCAGCTCTATTGATAAGAGCCAAAAACTTGGAAGAGCCTAAGTGTTTATCAACAGGAGAAAGGCTTAAACCAACTGTCGAATATTCATATAAAATGGAAGAAAACTCAGCAATAAAAAAGAATGAATTATTATAGATATAACAACATGGATGAAATTTAAAGAACATCATGCTGAAAAAAACCCTTACACCAAACAGCACAGAGTGTATGATTCCATTTATATGAAATTCCAGAACAGGCAAAAGTAATCCATGATGGAGGAAAAAATCAGAACAATGGTTACTTGAGGGCAGGGAGAGGCAGAGATTGACTGGGAAGTGGTGATGGTACTGTCTGTATCTTGATAGGGTTTGGGTTTCATAGGTATATGCTTCTGTTAAAATTAATCAATTGCTTCATTTAAGATTTGTACACTTGATAATATATAAATTTTACCTCAAAAAGAAGCAAAAAAACCACAATACTAAATTTTAATGATATACATATGCTGAAGTATACTGCTATCTGCAACTTACCTAGAAAGGCATTAAAAAATAAGATGAATTGATGGTTGAATAGAGGGGTAGATAGTTGCATACATACGTGACAAAGCAAATTTAGTAAAACGTTAACTGTGGAATCTAGTTGGTGGGTATAGGAATGTTCGTTGTGTAATTCTCTTACCTTTTCTTTATGGTTGAATATTTTCATTATAAGTCAGGAGGGGGGAGGAGAAATACTCAGGAATGTACAGAAGTGGTTTTCTCTATACTCTGCCAGTTTTAACCAAAACTGAAAAAATGACGAAAAATGTAACAGCTTTTTCGACTAGGTGCATTGGTTTGTCAGAATCTGAGTAAAAAAAAAAAATTCCTCCTCCATCCTCTTATTTCAAGAAAAGTCAATATAACGAAATAACTCTTCTAAAGGGTACAGATGACAGGCTACCAAGCCAAAGATAGATTCAACAAATTAGTGTTTTTGTGGTAAACATGACATGACAAATTTCTAATCTTTATTTCATGCTCTATCTAAAATTAAGAAAGTTACTTCTTTACTCACCAGGTCATTAGCTTGATCTATTGTAAAAACATTGTTGTTTACTCTATTACCAACATCAATATGTGCATCAGCTAATGACGAAATAAGCTGTTTACACTCATTCTGCATTCGCGTGAACGGAACGGCAATTTCATCATAATATAAATGTTCTGAAAGGATATCAAGTAAACGTGGCTGCACAGCTAGGGTAACAGCTTTACACTCCTAAAACATAACAGACAGCAATATTCAGGGCAAACATATAAACATAATTCTAGAGATGCATAAATTTTCACTTGCAAACTACCAAGTTCTACATTCCTATTGATTTTGAGTCTGTGTTCTGTTATCTCCCAGAACAATATCGTTAGTTGCACAAAGAAAAGGTATCACACTCAAACTGCTCTAAAATTTTAATATGAATGACTACAGAACATGCACACAGAACTATTACAATTCCATCAAATTTTCCTCCTAACTACTCTTACTTTAAATTTACTCCAAGTTTATATATAGCATAGATTTAAAAATATGTAACTATAAAAAGAAATCAATCAGAAAAGAACACTTAGCATGCACTAAAAATGTTATTTAAAAACTCATTATTAGATTTCTTAAGAGTTGAACCCACAGCTTCACATGCCATACTGTAGAAATGGATATATAATTTAAAAGCTACTCACCTGCCCCCAAATTTAACTAACCCTTCCCACTCTCTCTGGTGGTTGCCTGCCCAACCAGAGGGGGAATGGCCTCAGTGGTGAGCCATGAGGGGTTCTGTGGGATCTGGGTGATCAGCCTGGGCTTCACAGAGTAAGTCCAGAGAAGCTCTGTGAGGGTCCAGAAACCGAACTGTCAACACTTGCTGCTGAGTCTGAGAGGCACAAAAACACAGCATCACTGCCTCTCCAGCACACCGAGTCCTGCCTAAAAACAGATGAGCCTTGCTTCTTTCCAGAGGCAAAGTTAGGGTCTCAGTTCAATAGAGCATGGCTCAATTACTTTTAGACACAGCTCTGACAAACTGCTAAGAGGCAGTAACAAGCAACTCTCACAGCAAGTGCAGACAGTTAAATTTCCAGAATTCCAGACAATGGAATAAACAAAGCCAGCAGGAAGTTTCTTTGATTTACAGAAGCAAGCCTTACACAAAATCTTACTAGGTGTTAAAAGTGAAAGGGGCTGCAAGGGAATGGCTTATTTGGAAACATGAAGATTTTGGTTTAAATGTGGAGATTTTATTCTTCCTGTGACCAAAAATTCTGCCCTTGCCACTACTCATGCAAATAGATCTCTATTACTCAAAGCCTCTTGTCTTTCGTAGTTTTCAATGATATATCTGAGAGAGATACTATAGAGGAATGAATGACCAACAGTTCTGGGCCATTTCCATATATACACATGTTTTCTAGAGAGGGACATTTCTTAACAGATTGTAGGACCAAGATCAAATAAGTATGGGCATAGCTAGTAGTCTCAAGTACAAGACTGAGGGTTCTAAGAAAAAAGTATAGGGTTAAAGGCAAAGAGGACAGAAACAATGTTTCAATATAATTTGGAATACTTGTCTATAAAGCGTTGGATTTTTATACAGAGAAAATTTTCACTTTTCTGTTTGTAAAATATAATGAAAATAATCCTAACAGCTAATGGAAATTGGTTTACTCAATTTGTCTTCATTACTTTTTGGGAAAAATCTTACCTTTTGTAAAGCAGCCCATTCACAGATTACCAAAGCAACACTAATTCTCTGTAAGGCAGATTTGGAGTTCAAATGGAAGAGTAGTAACTGGCCAAGGGATTCAGCTGGTTTAATTTCTTGGGTTACCACATTTACACCTGGATCACAAATACAGCAACAAAGTGCTCCTAACAATCTAAGAGGTAGAAAAAAGAAGTTACTATAGAAATTACTTCAAGGTCCCCCTATTGAAGCTGTAACTTTTCCCAAGGAAGACATAACTCCTATCTTCTCTTCATAAAAAGATAGAAATCTTATCTAAAACTTCAAAAAAATTAAAAATGTTTTCTTCACTTTAATTTTTTCTTCCTCTGTAACCAGTGTGATGGAGGAAGGACTGACAGACATATCAGAGGAATCTTTGGTTAAATTACTTTTGAATTTATGAATACTCACTTGGCTGCCATCATTCTGGCCCGCATAACCACAAAATCCCTTGTAGTGGGCTCTTCCATGATAGTGTCTGCACCTGCAATGTACTCCTGAAGTACTTCTTTACTCTGGCTTTGGCCTTGGCGCACTTTACCACATGTTTTTTCCTGGAGGGAAGGAGGAAAAAAAAATAAAGATTAATCATTAAAAGTTAATAGGCAACAAAAAAAATACTCTCATTTGTTATAATCCCAATAAACTAGTTCTTTTCACATAATTTTAATGGATAAAAATTACTATGCATTTTGTCAAGGACCTAACTAAATAATAATTTCTCCTTTTGTTAAATTAATGAAATCACACCTATAATAAAGCAATACAGATTTCTTATATGGTTATCAAATTAATAATTATGAGCTGAACATACAAATACATTATGTCCCTCTACACTTACCTTGGCTCTAGCTTTTACTTCCAGCAACATATTTATATCAATAGGTAAATGAGAAGGCTGCATCATTAAGCAAAGCCAAGCACCCATCCACGGACAAGCAGCTGCTACTACATACTGAACTGAAGCCTTGCTCAATAATTCCATCCAAACCTACAGGGTGAAAGGGGATCAAGAAAGTGAAGCTTTTCTAGTAAGGGCTAGTAAAGCCTAATATTTATTTTTAGGGATACTGAATTGAAAAAAATAAGTAAGAAATAGCATGGAGGTTAATTTTAAAATTCAATATAGAGGCTTATTTTTAAATACTGTTTTTTGGTAAGTTTGTATACTAATAAAAGTAATACAAAAGAAACTTTTTAAAAAAAGGAATACAAAGAATTTTCTTCAGTATTTTATGAAAATCATTTAAAATAAAAGCTACTCATGAAAATAACAGAGTTGTCAAAATCTCAATAAGTCACTGAAATACTTTGTATATATCATAAAGTTCAATAGTAATGCAGTCCTGTGTTCAACACACACTTCAAGATATAACTCCTGATAAATACCCTTTAAATTTAGAGGTGCTAATATCCTAATATAAATTCAAAACAGTGTAAGTCTTGACTCATGATCTTACTCACTAAGGTACCTTTCTTGATTCCTAACATTAAATGGGCCGGGACCCGCAATGTAGAAATACCACCACTGTTAATCCAAGGCTGTTAACAATGAGCTACCCCAGAGGCCAATAATTGCGCACTAACTTAACAGGTTTTAAAGGTACAACAGTGCCATTTCCCCCCCTAAATATTACTGAATACATCAAATGGCTCTTCTTTAACAATTCTAACACATATGAGCAATCTTGCTAAGTATGGGAAAAAGGTACAAGTTTAAACTATGACAATCAGACTCTATATATTACCAATAAATACCAAAAGATACTTTGCAGGATCAATAAGCATACTGATAAATAGCAAAATAAGCGACGGAGGAAAGCAGTTTTTCATTTTATTTTCTGTATTGAGACTATCAGAAAGTACTTAAAACACTTGCTTAGTAGTTCACAAAATCAGAGGAGGAAGCATGACCAACCAGGACTTAAGTATTATATTCCGTAAGAAGCCTATTTCCTTGTCTCATCTTGCACATCTCCAGACTTTTCAAATCTCTTGAATGATTTCTAATTTCTTAAAATCCCTGACCAACAACAGTATAGCAATTATGAACATTTAAAAAGAGCTATCCAAGTTACTGGGAAAAGGAGTACAGATATATTCACTGTGTACCTTGTGAATGAGGTCCAGAATTTCCTGGCTGCTTTCTAAAACGCAAAACTGAAAAATGTGTCTCAGCATATCAGCCAGGATAGGTATAAGCCAAGATGAAGAGTTCTGAAAATAAAAACAAAATCAAAGATATAGCATATACTTCTTGAGTATTAGCTTATTTGAAGAGCTCTAAGTCAAATAATGGAAGTATTACCATGAAAAGACTATATGGCTTTATCAAAAAGGTTCAAGTGTAATAAATTTTGACAAGATTTTGGAGTAACAGTACCATAGTTGTTATTCCAATGATTTAAAGAAGTTAAATGGCATATACTCGCTGGGAAGCTAGAGAGAGTCTCATTAACAACACTGAATTTTGCATCAGATAAGTTGAAATCCTCCTCCATATGGAAGCAAACTCTAACCACCAACATTCCCTTGATTATATTATATATCACTGCTTTGTCATGCAAATTTGAAAAATGATCAGATTACTACTGCTGTGCTGGAGGACCAGAGATTAAGTTCTATGTGCTCACCAGTAAGGCAAGTAATGAATTATAATATCCAACCTAGAAAATTCTACTTTGAGTTCACTACAAAATTAAAGGCAAAGGTTCTTAATCTATTTTGAATCAGGGACCCTTTGAAAATCTGATGAAAATTATGCACACGCTTTCCTTAGAAAAATACAATTATACACATACTTAGGCATAACTTTTTGCTTCCAGTTTCAGAGGGCTTAGGGATTCCCATAAGTCCAGGTTTAGAACCTCAAACTAAGGAATTTTCCAACAATTCAAAAGCCCACCCAAATCAAAAAATCAAATAGTGCCTAACCAAGTATCTGTGTGTTCCCAGAGTTCTCAGAAAAGGAATCTAATGTGTTGTCTATTGTTATTCAAATGATGACAAGCTCACTAAAATAAGACTGGTCAACAGAAAAATTCTAGTAACTAGTTCATGGTACCTATCACCCACTTCCAATTGTACCAATCGTAATTTTTTAGGCAAAAAATATTTTGTCTGGAAGAGACTAAAGAGAAATCAGAAAATTTTAACTGAAATTCCAGAAAGGTACCTATAATTTTCTAGCCAATGGAAAACTAATGACAAAGACAGGACCACGGATATATGTTCTCAAAATGGTTTGAAAGAAGTTTAAAACAGACTACAAAATCATCAGCTGGGGAGCCTAATCACTGATTTGCTATGCCTTAACTACTTTTCACTGAAAGGGGAAGGAAAGCTGGGAAGAAGAAAAGCTCTCTTTTCTCATCGGAGAGAATTAGGGACAATCTTAACAGAATTGGGAAGACTGTAATAGCAGTAAGCAACTAATTTAAGATTACTCTTTTATAATCTCTTATTTCTGATTTTCCCCAATCATACCTACCAACTCTCTTAACCCACCCCAACCTTTTCATTGGAAATCCAAATAGTTGCTTGTAGATCCCAAAGCCACATCTATAGAGGAAGATTTTCCCCCCTATATTTATAAACAATAAATGTGATATAAACCATAGCAGTCTTCTCAGGCTACAAGCTTTTTTACTCTAGTAATTGCTACTTTATTAAAAACAACCAGGGGGAGGAACGGACGAACAGATAAAGCAGAGGGGGTTTTAGGGTAAAGAAATTATTCTGTATGATAGAATAATGGTGGAGAGATGTCATTATACATCTGTCAAAACCCATAGAATGAATGTACAATATCAAGAGTGAAACTTAATGTAATTATGGACTTGGTTGATAATGATGTGTCAATGTTGGTTCATTGATTATAACAAATGTACCACTCTGGTGTGGGAGGTTAGAGGCTGTGTTTGGGGTTGGATGAGGAGGTATATGGGCACTCTTTGTGACTTACCATTTAATTTTGATGTTAACTAAATCTGCTCTAAAAAGTAAAGTCAATAAATAAAATAAAGAGAAAAATAAATAAAATTTAAAAAACAAAGAGAAAACAAAAACTCAACCAAACAAAAAAACCCACCCCAGAATACATAGGTCAACGTCATCACAGGAACTAGTATTGAAAAATACGGATTCTCAAGTAACAAAGCATAAAGTCTGCTTAGCAGAAAATACAAGATACAGCCGAGAAAACATCTGTAGGTCAAATGCGGCCCACTTGAATATCGTGTAAGTATCTCCTTTTAGATATGGTTGCAAAAGTAACATGGCTTTAACTATTATTACTATCTTAAAAGATCACAAGGTATAGTTTGGCCCATCTAGGGACAATCTGTCTCTTGCAAATACAAAAGTTGTCCCACCTGTTTTCATTAATTTTGTACCTGTCTTCCAGTAGGCATTGATTTAGGCAGGTAAACTAACGCTGTTGCTTTGTATTTATAGGTTTATTTAATTGCATTGGTAGGAGAGTGGGGACGCATTGAGGAGTGTAGTATTTTTAGTCCTTTAGAGATTATCCACCTTGGGATTCCCCTCCTCAAATTTTTTTTAAATAGTCAATGGAGTTTTAGTGTGCTACTAACTAGCACTCTACTAATCAAAAATTTCCCCCCTAATCTTAGGCAAAGTCTGGAAAACTCTGATGACTGTTTAGTATTAGTCCAGCACAGTGTAAACTAAAATACAGAAAAATTCCTACCAGACTCTTTACTTCACCAGGTTTAAATTAACTATATCTGGACTACTACAACTTAAGTTATAAGGGAATTCATGTTTTTTTGTTTCTTTTTTTAAAGATTTTATTTTTTTCCTTTTTCTCCCCAAAGCCCCCTGGTACATAGTTGTATATTCTTCATTGTGGGTCCTTCTAGTTGTGGCATGTGGGACGCTGCCTCAGCATGGTTTGATGAGCAGTGCCATGTCCGTGCCCAGGATTCGAACCAACGAAACACTGGGCCGCCTGCAGCGGAGCGCGCGAACTTAACCACTCAGCCATGGGGCCAGCCCCGGAATTCATGTTTTAAGAGAGCTTTTAAGAAAATTCTTTTGGTTTGTGTTAAACGATTCACACAATATTAGCACTTCATGTTAGTGCTAAAAGCAGTCCCCAACATTTTTGTAGTGAAGATTATATGGAGGGGAGGGGATTTGCAGGAATTAATTCAGGGAAATAACTGACATTATTTAACGTGATTTGAATGGGGTAGTCTCTCCCCAGCTTCTTTATTCAGACTGATGTTCCCTCCTGTGTTCTGCCTTCCTGGGACTCAGAATAAAGAGAATTAATGACAAACAGAAACAAGACTATCAGACATTTCACTGCAACTGAAAATCAAGGTGAAACTTCTGGCCATGTAGACTCCCTCACACTCTACTCTCCAGCACATCAATTTCCTTTCACTTCCTCTTTAGTGCCATCATGCTCTCTCTTGCTTCCAGAGTTTCACATACTGTTCCTTCCTTTCATTCTTATGCTGCTCTTTATCTGGTTAAAGTCCACTCATCCTTTAGGTCTCAGCTTAAACTTCACTTTTAGCAGGATATGTTCCCTGACTTTCACTCACCTCACTTGCTAGGATCCAATAGCACTGCCTACTTCCCCTATCAGACACTTACCGCATTATGATATTAGAGCTTGTCTAGTTGTCTTCTCTATCTTGTTTAATGTCCTGTTTTAAGGTCTATAGAAGGACAGAGACCTTGTCTGGTACTGATCAATATCTAGAAAATTGTAGGCACACAGTAGGTACTAAAATATTTGTTGAATAAATCCATTGTGCTTATGGGAAATGGTCCAAGTCACAGGGGATAGTTGGTAATATGCAAGATTTTCCACAATTGTAGTTGGTAATAAATCACTAACTGGGAAGATTGGCATCTTAGGTGGGGTAAGATTTTGCCAGTATCCTTTTGCTATGCCCCCTCTTTTATTTTCACACAAGCATTCCCACAAAAATGTGTAGACGTGGAAAAAAGTAGCAACCTGATCATCATTACCATGAAGACCTGATTCCTGCCTGTAGGCAAATTCATCATCATTTCTATCTCCATATCAAGTGATTTGGGGTTGCAGGGAAGAAGATCTGCAAAGAAGCTATAACAAAGTGATGAATCACACTGAGTTTTTCCACTAATTTGGTCTGAAGTCCTAGTTTGGCCCACTGCCAAAAAAAACCCCTCCAACTCTATATTTAGACAATTTATAATAACCTGTTCTATTCGTTTGTCTAATCAACATTTATTGAAAGTCAACTAGAGATTTAAATTTTGCTCTCCCCTACCTTTTTTTCCTTTTCCTGGAGAAGATTCGCCCTGAGTTAACATCTGTTGCCAATCTTCCTCTTTGTTTTTAAATGTGAGTTGCTGCCACGGTATGGTCACTGACAGACAAGCGGTGTGGTTGTGCACCCAGGAACCAAACCTGGGCCGCCAGAGCAGAGCGAGCTTATCTTTAACCACTATGCCACTGGGGGCTGGCCCATGCTCTCCCTTTTTAGTATCTTTACAAAATATGGCCAAAGTCTAATTGTGCTAATGATCTCTAATGCCAAAGTCTTAGTCAAGTCTGTTCTTTTGTTTTTCTTTCCTTCTCTACATATGCATGTTAAATTTTCTTACATCCTAGATTAAGTATGCCTCAGATTCCAACTCAATCCCATGTATGTCTTCATGCTGAATATAAGCTTCATGCTAAAGCTTGCCTTTCAAACAAAAGTCAATGCTGTATGGAAAGTAAAATATTATGATGTACACCTGAAATATTGTGATGTACATCTGAAATTTTTTAAGCCAATTTGAGTTTAATAAAATAATTTTTTAAAAAGCTATGATTCCAGTTATGAAATAAATAAGTAAATGAGGATGTAATATACAGCATGGTGACTAGTTAACAATACTGCATTGCATATTTGAAAGTTGCTAAGAGAGTAGATCTTAGAAGTTCTCATCACAAGAAAAAAAATTGGATAACTGTGTATTGTGACAGATGTTAACTAGATTTACTGTGGTGATCATTTCACAATATATACAAATATTGAATCATTATGTTGTACACCTAAAAGTAATTTAATGTATGTCAATTATACCTCAGTAAAAATAAATAAATTACAATTTTGACCAAAAAAAAAAAAAAGTCAATGCTGTATGTATTGGTAACTGAAATTTTAGAATGACTCACAAAATGACTGTGATGCAAGTGCAATGGAAAAGTTGACCCAACCAACAAAACCTGACTAAATAAGATATTAAAGTCCAGAAGCATATCTTTCTAGATCATGGAGTCAAAGTTGTAGCTACAAAAGTTAGCAGTTATCAACACTAGTTAATCTAGATTTTCCAGTAAAGTAGTTCACTGATAGACATATACATTCATAAACATAATCTTGCATGTATAAACACAGTCATGGGCTAAAGAGACAACACAGAAAGGAAAAACTTTGATTGCCAAGCTGCTAGTTTAGCAAATAAAGTTACACCTTGATTCTAAGTCATTACCAAATGAAACTAATTTGGTTTGCTTAAGTGTTCTTATTTCATGCTCCCCAAGAAGTCAGGCTTGCCAATACTTTTACATGTTAACACCACAGATAAAGGCACAGGTATTAAACAATTTATTTTCACAGATGCCATGGTATGTCACGGAGAAGTCTAATGAAAATCAAATTTTCTAAATAACTGTAGTTAAGGACATTTTAGAGATGCATACCTGCATACATACTTACAATGGGATAAATTTTAAGCCTAAGGACATCTTCCTTATAAAGTCTTCTGGTTTCAAAAAGCAAAACAAAACAAAAAGTTACTAAAGATAATCAGAATACTTTCAAGGGAACACAGGCTTCTGTCTTTAAAAGGTACTGATGTACTGAGCTACAGCCACATTTAGCCTCACCAAATTACCCTGGAGTTATTGAGAGGAATAGGTTGACAAGTCAGAAATTGAAACCAGAACAGAGCTACTAGTAATTTAAAGATGAGGTTCATTTTTTCACTTTGCATGTAAGATGACTTCATATTCAGAAGTGGGAAAGCAATTCAATAGACACTTAATCCATTTTGTCTCCATTTAAAATTAAAAGCTGAAAGTCAGCTAGAATTGGATCTGAATCTGAGTGGAGCTGCTCATTGTGAGCTGTGTAGCTATGTGAGCTTGGGAAAGTTTCTTAATTTTTGATCATCAGTTCTCTCATTGCAAAATAGGAATGGCAGTAGTTACCCCATGTAAAGAGCTTACCATAGTTCATAGCATAAAGAAAGCCCTCAATAATAGCTTGGATTATTATTACTATTATTAAATATCATTCTTACATCCCAGAATATAAATAAGACTTCCAAATTGTTAGGAAAGAATTCCCAGAAGTGGAAGCATTATTATTGTTCTTATATTCTGTATTATTTATATTTGCACAGTATTAATATTTTTAAAGCACTTTCACATACATTATCTTACTTGGCCCATATAACCCTGAAAAAGGCTGTGTGGAGATTATCATGAGAGGGTTAAATAAACCTAACTAAGTTCATGAAGTTAACAAATGGTATAGCCAAAGTTAGAACCCAGATTCTCTGTTTAGTTAAGGGATCTCTTCATTAAACCACTGAAGAGGAAACCATAGTGAGAGAAAGCAGCTCAGAAAAAGTAAGGCAAGTTAAAGTGAGAGAAGATTTTATCATCACCACAGGCCTATCATCTCTCATCCAAATTCCCTAGAGCCAAATGTGTTCTAAAATTGAAAATTTTTCAAATTTTATAATAATAATGAGGTTATATATATTATGTAATATCCTCAAGAGGGTCTGAGGCAGCACCTGAATAAAATGTATTAATATTTCTGCAGCAAAATTTGTGAATAGGCACATTAAGTAGGATAAAGGCATATAAATAGTTTCTCTTCAGAATGGTCAGGTTTTTCCATCGAAGAAGTAGTTTTATCAGTTGACCCAACTTACAAAAAAGCTTTGGTTTTCAAAACTACAGATAAGAGATCATGGACTTGCATTACAAGAGAGTTTGCATGTAGCTATGAATCAAGCAGTAACAACCATCAGGCACTGCCAGAGAGGGGAATACAATAAGAGATAAAAGCATCAGACATGGTTTACTCTGACATCTTCTCAGAAAGCAAATAATGGTGCTGGGATCACAAGATTAACAATAACCATTAAATAAACAAGTTTTTCACTGCATAAAAAATCAGTTTTCTACTATTATTTGAAAAAACAGAATGAAAAATCAAATAAAAATAGTAAAGGATATATATGGGGGCCAAAAGCAGAATGTACTAAAGAGTGAGTGGTAAGTGCCATAGCTATAAGTCTTCAATGGTGAGGATATTGGAGAGCAAGGCTCAGGGCAGTGACAAAGCACAAAATAATCTATATGCATCAATATTAAGTTTCACTGACAGCATGACTTTCAGCAAAGAGATATTCTGAAGATAGAGGCTAGACAAAAACAAGGGGAAATTCCATTAATGATACCATTAAAATTTTTTTTTTGAGGAAGATTAGCCCTGAGCTAACATCTGTGCCCATCTTCCTCCATTTTATACGTGGGACACCTGCCACAGCACGGCTTGATAGGCGGTGTGAAAGTGTGCACACAGGATCCAAACTAGTGAACCCTGGGCCGCCAAAGCAGAGCACACAAACCTAACCACTACACCACTGGGCCTGCCCCCATTAAAAATTTTTTAGGAAGAAGAGTAAAAGAAGTTAGAGATGTAGATAACTAAAAACGACATGGGAAACACAATAAACTTAAGACCCAAAAAATAAAGGATCATGCACACACCAGAATAATTGGAAGGAAATATGGAAGCAGGATATATTTAATGTCTAAAGAGAGTCGACTAGAAAATCTCTTTTGTTCCAAAACACATTCTGTATACCTGCCTAATTTGAAACTGACACACTACTCAGCAAAATGAGATGTTTGTACAAGTACATATTGAAGATATTAGATATTAAATAAAAGTCAGGGAAGATTGGTTTTTAACCTTATCACCTGAATCCTCCTGATCTTTAAGCACTTAGTCCAGCCTTCGGTGCTGCTTCCTGGTACTTCTCATATTCTGGTGTTCCATTATTTAACTCCTTGCAGAGGTTATTAATCTTACTGTGTAAAGAGTCTTGTCATAATCACACTGTAAACTTTTCCAAGGTAAGAACCGTGTAGGGTTTTTTCTTTTTCTTTTTCCTTTCTTCTCCCCAAAGTTTCAGTACATAGTTGAATATCCTAGTTCTAAGTCATTCTAGTTCTGCTATGTGGGACGCTGCCACAGCACAGCTTGATGAGCAGTGTGTAGGTCCGCACCCAGGATCTGAACTGGAGAACCCCAGGCCGCCAAAGCAGAGTGCATGAACTTAACCACTCAGCCATGGGGCCAGCCCCAGGATTCCTTTTTAATTCCCAGAGCACCCTGCATAGAATTTTATACAAATTTATTTAACAAATATTAAGGGCCTATGCAAAGTGGTGGCTGACATCCCACAAATCACAAAGACAATAGAATTCTGGTATAAGAAATGATGAAGAGTCAACATCATCAATTCTTGATATATGCTAGAGCCAAAGCCTTTATTTACAATCCAGTAAAGGCAAATTCAAAAGACCAAAAAAAGAGAAAAAACCCCTGGATAAGAAAATCAACATCACAGAAAACAAAGCTGTTTTCACAACCATGTAATTTTAAGAGCCAATATCAACAATCATTGAGGGGCTAAAAAACTTCGAAGAGGATTTGGAACAATCTTGGATCTTATCTAAAGTGTAAAAATTATAAAACACAGGAGGAGACACCACATCATAAGACTAACAAAAGTAAGAAATCACAAAGAGGGATTGTCAGCATTGTGGCAGAGTGAGCTGTTCCCTTAGTCTCTACTCCGTAAGTTACAACCAAAGGGACATTCATTAACCGAGGATTCCGTATAAGGCACAACAGGACATCTGAGAGATCCACGCAGCCATACATCTGAAGGTGGGGGTACTGGATCCCTGGAAGCAGTGGAAGGAGTGACAAGCATACTTTCTACAGTGCTGCTGCTAAGATCTAAAATGGTTCTCAGAGCAGACCCTGAGCTTTGCAGGATGGCAAGAGGAAACAGAGAGAAGGCCTGGATATGTTCTTTTGCTGATACCAATGACCATGACCAATAACGTCAACAATACATGATCATTCAGGCCCCTGCCTCTCTGGAGCTTGAGGACTAAGAATAGCAGGCACTGACTCCCTCCTTGAAGGAGTATCCTGCAATCTTCCCAAAATGACCCAAATATATACTAGGGAGGGTGAGGGCCTTGAGACAACAAAATCTGATCATGTATTACTGTGACTGCTCTGATTCCCATGACTGTTAATTAAATTTAGTATTCCTTTATACCATAAAAATTCTCTCCCCATCACAACATAGTTGTGATAACAACCAAAAAGTTTTTTGTAGAACAAGATTGTTGTTCCAAAGTATTTTTGATAAGTAGGTATTTAAATTTTGTAAATTAGCCGTTGCTTTAGAGCAAACATTTGTAAAAGTAAAAAACATTACAACAAACAAAATCAAATAAACAGTGCACTGGAGAAGTGAATAAAATGTCTGTAAAAAAAAAAAAAAAAAAAACTAGGAAAAAGCAACTGAAAAAGAACAGTTCAATCACCCAAAGCAGTGATTCTTATGTATCTCAACAGTCCCACAGTATACCATAATAAACACAGTAAAAAACTAATGACCAACAAGCAATACTGGCGACTGATTCATCAAAAAATATTAACTTATGTTTAATACACTTTAAGATGATGATCAAGTGTGTCAATCATTTTAATGGTTAACTATTGCTGATGGCAAAAACAGTATGTTTCAATTATTTAGAAAATTCATTTACATAAAATACGTTATTCCCTAACAATGTAAATTAAGTTGATATTACTAAATAATAAAAAGCCATAAAAGGAAGTTAAAAAGAGCCTGCAGGTGGTTTAATCACCTTATAAAGAACCGAGAGGCTTAAAAAAAACAATGTAAGACTCGTACCCAAAATGTACAAAGAAATCTTAAAATTCAAAAATGGGAAAAAGATCTGACAGACACTTCACTAAAGAAGAGACACAGATGGCAAATAAGCGTATGAAAAGATGCTCAACATCATATACCATTAGGTAATTGCATGTTAAAAGAATGAGATACCATACTACACACTTATTTTCTTAGAAAGGCTAAACTCCACAAGACTGACAACATCAAATGCTAGCAAGGACGTGGAGCAACAGAAACTGTCATTCATTGCTGGTGGAAATGCAAAAATGGTACAGCCACTTTGGAAGACACTTTCTGATAAAATTAAACATACTCTTACCATATGATCCAGCAATTATGCTCCTTTGTATCTACCCAAGCACACTGAAAACTTATGCCCACACAAAAACCTATACATGAATGTTTGAAAATTTATTCATAATTGCCAAAAACAGGAAACAATCAAAATATCATTCAATAGGTAAATAAATGAACTACAGTACATCCACACAATTGAATATTATTCAGTGATAAAAAGAAGTGAGCTATCAAGCCATGAAAAGACATGGAGGAACCTTAATTTCATACTGCTAAATGAAAGAAGCCAATCTGAAAAGGCTACATACTATACGACTCCAACTATATGACATTCTGGAAAAAGCAAAACTATGGAGACAATAAAAATGTCAGTGTTTCCTAAAGGTTTGGAGGGAGCAAAAGAGGGATACATAGGTGGAATACAGGCATTTTTTAGGTCAGTGAAACTATTCTGTATGATACTGTACTGGTGGATACATATCATTGCACATTTGTTAAAACCCATAGAATCTACAATGCAAAGAGTGAAACATAATGCAAACTATGGGCTTTAGTTTATAATGTATCAATATTGCTTCATCAAGTGTAACAAATGTATTACACTAATGCAAGATGTTAACTACAGGGGAAACTCTGTGTGTGGGGGGGGGCACATATGTACTATTCACTCAATTTTTCTGTAACCCTAAAACTGCTCTTAAAAGTAAAGCTATTAAAAACAGAACAATGGGAACAGAATAAGTTTGATAACTTCAAAATCCCTATCCAGAGTGAATTTAAGAATACTTACATCAGAAACATTTAGGCAAACCCACAAAACTAAAGCAAAAATGAAATAAAAATTCAGAACCTATGCCAGTTTTGTCATATCAGCCCACGCCTGATCCACTCAGGATTACAAAATAGATCTGACAGTTTTTCCTCAGAAGATTCTGATTAGATAAAACCAAAAAGATAATACAAAAACAAATTTACAGATGTTGATTCACACAAGTACAACACAATACCACGCTACAGATTAAAGCAATTCTACATGAAATATTCCTAATTAACATAGAAATGCATGGTTAGTAAACACAAAATACACATTTATCCACACTGTAATACTGTCTAAAAAATTAACCACTTTTTTTTTTTTAAAGATTGGCGCCTGAGCTAACAACTGTTGCCAATCTTTTTTTTTTCCTTTTTTCTGCTTTATCTCCCCAAATCCCCCCAGTACATAGTTGTATATCTTAGTTGCAGGTCCTTCTAGTTGTGGCATGTGGGATGCCGCCTCAATGTGACCTGATGAGCAGTGCCATGTCGGTACCCAGGATCTGAACCGGCAAAACCCTGGGCCACTGCAGCGGAGCGCGCAAACTTAACCACTACGCCATGGGGCCGACCCTAACTACTGCTTTTTAAAGATCACTGGCTCAAACTGTAGTACCTATAAATAACAGCATGATAGAAGAGTGGATTCTTTATATATCCCTAAATTCTAGTATTTTGCTTGACCTATAGAGTTATTTTAAAAATAGGAATGTAAAACCTTTTATAGACAGGGCCAGGACTCCTCAGCTCATCACAGATTCCATTCACACACTACTACCTGGATGATCTCTATAGGCATTTCAATGTGTGACAGTGAAGTATACTACCCATGAAAATAACATGCTCTTAAGATTGAGTATTCCAATGCCTAAGAGGAGGCAAGTGCCTAGCAATTTCATCATCAGTCTTTAGAAGTCATACTGCAGAGCTTCAAATGTAGCCTTCTAACTTGGGATGGGTTCTACCAACCATCCAAAAGTCAATCACAGACTAAATAACAGGTCTTCAACAGGAAGGGACTATTCAACCAATCTTTCATTCGACAAGTATTTAAGCCTTATGCCAAGTGCTGGGAATATGACCTGGAACAAAATATTAAACTATTTCTGCCATCACAGTGATTATATTCTTACGTGTCTACATGGTCACCATACATCTTCTACTAGGCACAGCAGTCTCCTGATCTTTGGATATGTTGCAAGGGTAACATGGTGGTCAGATTTATTTTATAAAATTAATTTATATAAACTTCAAGATTACTATACATAGTTATTAGTTCTTACCTGGTCCTGTGTTGATAATAAAGTAAACAGAGTTTCCAATGCTGCTCTTCGAACTGATGATATAGTGTGATGCAAAAAAGGCCAGACACGTGGAACTAGAACTGTGAGTGACTGCTGAATACTAACAAAGAAGACACAAATTAATCTTACTCATTCTCTGCTGAAACATTGTTGATACATTACCTAAATACTATTTCCTTGTGGACCCAGTGTGTTTTTTGATGAATTTTAAAAAGATACTACAATTTTTATACAAATATTCATTTAATAGCCTCATTCAAAACTGTTATAGCCCCAGAATAGTCGGAGCAAACATAGTCATAAAGAGTAGAAATATTAACATTAGGTTCCTCAATGGCATTAATGCCATGAATTACCTTTATCAAATGAGAACTTTCCAACATAACTGCCCTTATTCTCAATCTGCTCTTACTCAGGAAAATAGCATATGTATTTTAGTTGGTAGTCAGCCTACACAAAATCAGGATTGCTAATCCTTACTCCTTTCCCACAGGTAACCCCAATGGGTAACTATTAGATGCACAAAACTCATATCCCCATTTGAAGCCATCTCTGCTCCATACCAAATGGGCAAGAGGTGGTATGGTAGTAGCTTTGAAATTTGTTATCCTGATTTAGCATTACTAAATAAGGAAAACTTAAATATCTTCCTTTTCACAGATTAGATTGTAAATGGGGAAACAAGTAAAGCCACGTCTAGACTTTGCATTCCTGTCACATCCCTGAGTCACTTATAAAAGTTACCTGGAATTAGAAAATGATTTCTAAGCATTTGAAATGTACACCTCTGTACAAAAGGTATGAATAAAAAAGAATATGTCAGTGTAACTATTTGTCTGTTCTTTTGTGGTTCCTCTCAGGAGGCCTATCTTTTAATACTATTTCATTACTTTAGCTTTGTATAAACATCACTTCTTACATTTATTTACACATTTAGTAAATTTACTTATCAAATTAAACACATGCACACACAGACATAAAACAGACTCAAAATATGTAAAAGCATTATAACAAGATCTTGTTAATAGTGAAACTCTTCATGCTCCAAATGACATGCTGCATTTCTTCTTACATAAGCTGGAAAGTATCTGCCAAATATCACAATATATGAAGCAAATTTTCCAATAAGGCAATTTTGGGGGGGAAAACTACATTATTCCACATTGAATTAATAGAATTTTCACTACATTCTTTCATTTTCTTACATTATCTAGCTTTTCTGACACTATCTACTTGATGATTTTTTTAAAAAGTCCTAAGTCCTTTATTTAGGACAGGTGTCAACAAACTAAGGCCTACAGTCCAAATCCAACCCATTCAGTTTTTTAAATAAAGTTTTATTAGAACACAGGCACAGTCATACCTTTATGTATTGTCTACAGCTGCTTTTGAGCTACAATGGCAGAACTGAGTAGTTTTGAGAGTGATCATATGGCCCACAAAGCCAAAAATATCACTATCTGGGCCTTCACAGAAAAAGTTTGCCAACCTCTGATTTAGGATAACTTAAAATTCTTGCATTTTGCAGCTTGAGAAGGGCTTTCACATAGATTAACTCATTTAATCCTTATAGCTGTCATTACTAATGAAAGCATCTGAAAATTATGAAATCCCATACATGCACTACCACCTCAAATTTTCTCTTCATTTGCTTTTACAGGCACTTATTCTGCTATTCCATCATGTGGGCTGTCCTACTAGTCTAAATTTAATGTTGAAGTACCACCGGTAGATCAGTATTATTTGAAACATTCTCTACATGTTTTTCATACATCTATGATTTTCATTGAAAATAGTCAGAAATCACTTAGTCATTATCACATGAACATTCACTGAATACCCTCACTAGGCTGAAGAATAGCAATTAATTTTCTCATCTGTGATTTTTTAAAGTTGCATACAAATTTTTTCTTCTGTATCTCCAAGAGTACTATTAATAGGAACAATAACATTCAGGAGCCAGAAAAAGTAGGGAATACATTAATTAGCTGGGCTTCATTTCAAGTATCAGGTTAGGAAAATAGGTGACACTTTAAATTTTTGATTTACAGTTTTGGCTTCATCCAATCTCTGCCTTTGGACATTATATTACATTATTATGTATTCCCTTCTTGATGAATAATTACTGAAATCAAGGGCAAGAGCTGAAATGAACATTACAAAGAAAAAGTTCACAGAGGAGCAAATTTTGGAAAATGTAATGCTGATGTTCAATGATAACTGTTAACTAAATGTCACTAAATAAGGCTAAAATTCTATATTCTGGGGCTAGAGGTAAAAATAATATGCAATGATTATATTTCTAAAGTTAATTATTATAGGATGAACAAGATGAAGAATTATATAACTGAAGCAACTCAAGGATAAAGAATATGACCTTTTTAAGCTCCTGCTCCAAATGTACTAGTAGCTAGAGAGTAAAAAATAAAAAGCCCTCCTGAAAATAGCAAGCTTTGGCATCTGAACTTACAGTAGTATTCTTAAAGGTGCTAGACCATTTGATTTTCAGGCTTAATTATCTGGAAATGTATGTAAACACTTTTTACTTTATTCCACTAACTAGAAATAATTACCTGCATTGTTGGACCTGAGGATAAGTTAACAAGGATGAAAGAAGAGTCATAATACTATTTGTTGAAGCTGTTAGATCATCTAGTTCCAGAAGAGCATCCCATAATGTATTTATAATGAAGGGTACCTATAAGATCAGTTATCAAAAAAACAGTTATTAATTTTATATAAAATATTCACAAGCTATCCCAAATCATATCCCAGGAATTGCTACTGATTCATCAACATATATAATCTCAATGATCTTGGATAGTGCCAGTTTTGAGCAAGGTCAAGAAGGAGACCTTATTTGCCTTTCAGAGTTCTCTAACCCCTCTTTTTAATGCCACTCAACTCTACTTTGGCACGTCCCTTCCTAACCAGGCTCATAATGGGATAGACAATTCAGGAAATAAGATGGCCAATACGCTACATAAAAAACTAAACAATACAGTGTGGGCGCAATAAGACATGACCCTCTACATAAAGTAATTTTAATATACAATCATGCACCAACCACATAACAATGTTTCAGTCAATGATGGACCGCATAAATGATGGTGATCCCGTAAGATTAGTACCATATAGCATACATGTGTAGTAGGCTATACCATTTAGTACTCTATGATGTTCTAACTCTATGATGTTTGCACAACAATGAACTCGCCTAATGACACATTTCTCAGTATGTCTTCCTGTCATTAAGCAATGCATGACTATTAAAACAGTACTAATCATCACAAAAAGACAAATTAGCTTTTGAGCTTTTAAAATAGTTCTTGCTGCACTTTCAAATATACATGTTCTGGTTCTGAGAATACAAAAGAAAATCAGACCTTAAAACAGGCACTTCAAAAAATGAGACCAGATTTAAAAACCAAAAGCCAAAACCCAAAAATCAAAAAAACCAAAAATCTCATACGTCTAAAAACCAGGGGTAAAATAAAGAAATGTTTGTTTTCTTCTCAAGGAAGTTCCCTATATATTCTGTACACAAAGAGGAAGTAAATTCACTCTTCCCAAGGATAATATGTAATTAAGATCACATACATCAGAGGGCTATGTGTCATAAGCAAAACGGAAGATGAAGGAGAAAAAAGTACTCAATGTTTTCCTAATACTCTACACCCTAAATGTAAACAACCCTGATGGGAAAAAAATGCAAAAATATTTAAATTTACCTTATGTGTCTGAAGATACACCAGGCTTTCTACCACAGGTACTAATGATGCTGCAGCAACAGCTCTGACATCATCATCAAGGTCCTGGAGTCCTTCAATTATTCTAGTTAAAACTTTAGGCAATAAAGTATTAATTACATCCTGTAAAACAGTACATCAAAATAGATTAATTTACTGTAGTACAATTATTGTAAACATTTTTTATTAAACTTGCCATATGAAAGCATAAATTTAATCTTTATTGATTAAAAAAGTCACAAACAGAAAAGAAAAATAACATTAATAGAAGCCTATGTGACTAATCTCATTTGAAAAAGATTACAACAAAATCAAGTACTTTACTATTCAATGTGACTTAAAACATCAGAACACGTTTTTGAGGTAAGACTATGAATTCTCTGTGTGAAAACACACACATACGTACCCCTGTCCTAGAACCTTAACTTCTATTTCTCATTCAATGCCACTGACAACCAAAGGGGGTACGAGAAAAGAGGGAAGAGAAAGCTATCCCTTCCCGCTTCTCATTATTCCAATCTACTCTCTTTTCAATTTTCCCAGTAGAGCTGCCCCCAGAGGCTACTTTTGTGATCATACACTAGGAAACTAGCTGTGAACTGGTCTTGCTAAGAAATAGGAACAAGTTTCCGCACCTAACAAACCATCTGTTGTCATACTTAATTCTTAGCAGCATCACCTATCTCTATGACACTACCTCAAAAAGGCAAATCTTGAAGAACTGGCTTATCTGTAACACTAAGAATCTAGGGCCATTTCATATAATTAATGAAAATAAACTAAGAGGGGGGGAAAAGTCTCCTATATATCCTTCAAAAACCTAAACATTTACCTGACGAACTGCCAAAGCATATTTTATTCCCAGCAGACCTCCATGTCTAACTTCCCATTGTTCTTGTGTAAGTAACTTAAGCAGCACATCCACAGTCTTATGAACTCCAGTTTCATTCATGTGCTTTAACACCACACCTAATGTTTGAGCACAAGTTTCACGAACTGGTGCCACAACCTACAAATGAGAAAATAAGAAACCTCATATTTACAAAAAACTTATTTTGTTGAATTTGACATTTGATTGGGCAAAGCCTCACTTAGGCGATACTTACTTCATCAGAAACAAAGTCTCCAAATCTGTCTAATGCAAAAACACAAAGGAGTCTAATAACCAAGTCTTCCAACCACTCTTGATGCTGCTGAATCATCTGTTAAAATGATCATTTTTTAGTAATGAAGATCACACTTTGTATTGGGGGTTGGGGAAACACACTAAGTCCAAAACCAAAACTAAAATATCAGGACAGATTATTTTAGCTGTAGGAATAATAATCAAAATACAGAATAGTCCCAATTACTATCTTTAATACTAACCACATCCTCTTTGATGTTTAATTAAATTCACATATACTATACTACAATCTTTAAGATTCATGAATTCTATTAAGTTACTTGCACTCCAAGAGAAGTTAAAAAACTATTGAAGATTGCTCTGATATCAATTATATCTGTCACGTATCTATTATCTATCTATCCTATTATCAGTGTCTCCATGCTACACCAATCATATCGCTCACTGACTTCTAAACTATCCTCTTATTCATCTTACTTTACCTTCCAGTCCATTCATTATATCCTTCTCAAATACTCTTGCTTCCACATATTTTTCCACTCCATGTTTCTGAACAAATCTTTCCCGTGAACTCATTCTTCCTCTGTCTACAGACTTCTTCCTAACCGTTTTTCTCATATTCACCTTTCCATATTTCTTCTTATTTACCTCTCATTTCTACTTCATGGCACATGCTCTGTTACTTCTCTGTCTTGGAAAAAGAGGCCAACCACTGAAACTTGGTGAATAATTGGTGCTTTACTACACTTACTTCTTCTAAAGTGCTGTCTCCCATTTTACCACCGCTTTTCCCATGAGCTTTAAGGATTTCCCTAAGTCCAGTGCCTGCGCCATGTCGAACCTAGAAAGAACCAAGAAACAAATGTCTGAGGTTAAATGCTTAAGAAACTGAGTTTAACTTTTCTTTACTATGAAAAAGGGATATAGGATCTTTGAGAAATTAGAACAAACTAAGTGATACATCACAAGAACATGTTTTTCTTTTACTATCTAAGAAGAATTACATAGTACATTAATTTCACAACTTTAGTTATGTGGAACTTTTTTAAAACCAAACTAAGAAAATAGCTATTCTGAAATCCTTCTGAGATATTAATCCACTTGACTGCCACTCCTCTACCCTCTACCTGCATTCAGCATTATCCACAGCAAAGGAGAGGAAAGAAAGTATCATACATTGCTCCTTATAGCCCCAACACCAACATTTTAGAAATATATGCATCAAAACTAAGTTCCAAAGCTACCAGTGTTAAGTGTGAAATGAAGACAATACAATTAAAATGTCTCATGACTAATGCTTCACTGTAGCCCTGTAGCCTTTTGAAGCGTCATCTGAGAGGGAAGAAACAGGCCACTGACACTGCACCCATTTATTTAAGACTCCGTTTGAATTAAGACTTGAACAGTTTTAAACGGAAGTACCTCAAGAAGCAGAAAGGCTGCTAAAAAGTTTTTCAAAGCGGTGTTTTTTAAATTATCCAGAAGCCAACAAAAGCAGGACAGAATGTTTTGAAACCACCAACCCTCAACTTCAACCAGAGGAACTTCACTTTCATTTCTCATACGTATTGGAACCTGTTCAAGATTTTCTTTGAAGAAATTATTTCTGAGGCTAAAAAGCTGGTCTGGAAACTACTGTTCTTAATCAAAATCGTCTACTTCCAAAGAAAATTTTTACATCTGGGAGAGATACGCAAGTCTTTATATTATTGCTAAAAGAATGAAAAGAAATGAACAATTCACTAAAGAAATAGGACAAAAAGGGTATGAAAGGGGAAAATGAGTCTAAAATTTTCTACTTAGGTGAGTAACAAAGTGTTCTGGCCAGTGGTCCTAAGAGGTAAAGAGGGGAAGCATAGGTTATGCTTGACACTGTTCCCTTCATTAGTGAAGAAAATAGAGCTGAGACACAATAAAATGAAGAAATCTTACCTCCCAGGAGGGATTAAAAAGGTCATTGCAAAGTTCTTCACAAAAGCTTTCTAACGGCCATTCATTTGTCTGAATAAGAAAAACAAAATTACTACTAATTCAAAAGGTCTATTTTATGCTAACAATTTAAGTAATTTAGTAAAGCGTATTTATTTGTAGGCCTAGTAATAATAGTCAGGTTTTTAAAAACTGAAATAATTAAAATTTTTACTAATGAAGACAAGATTTTTAATTAAAATTTCTCTCAATTAATAGATTATTAAGTACTATCTACTGAGACATTAGTATGAAAAAACTATAAACAATTTCAAAGGACACTTTAGGGCATTTCAATAGTACCTCTTCAATTAAGGAAGAACTGTCCGGCATATTATCAATCAAAACTTTGGAATCATTTGCAGACTGATTAATAACAACGTTTGCTATTTTTCGTCTCTTTTCTTCTGGTTCCCCATCAGTGCTATCATTGCTAAAAAATAAAAGTCACGAATTTAAAAAGTGAGTAAAAGATAATGTGAACCACAATGAATGCAAGAGAATCCACCATTTGAACAAATGTTTTGCCATATTCTGATTATATGATTTACTTAAAATTTCATGTATCAAATAACTTAGATTAACTACTTAAAAATTCTTGAGCAAAATATATCCTACTACTCTTATTGATGAAGGTAAAATAGATCAATGAATTCTTGCTTTCAAACTGTATCTCAAATTTAACAAGTCTTTTTTCCTTTCTCTCTACAATCAGCTCCTCTCCTTTTTATTTGAAACTCCTTTGGTCTAACAGCCTAAATCTGGCCCAGCATATTGTTTTTAGGCTTTTGTACCCTGGAGAAAACTAATATACTGAGTAATGCACTATAATCTTACTAGTTCTTGAAAAACATAAAAGAACTGAGCAACGAAAATGTGCCCAGAAAATTTGAGGAAATGTTATTTTATGACTAAAAGACCAAAATACCAAGGCTAGCATAATAACAAAATATTACAAAGGAGAATACAGGTAAAACTATTTAGTATTAACAGAATGGAACAATTAGCACAGTTAAGGTATACACAGCATTATTTTTTATAAATATTCCCTCCCTCCATCTTAACAGTGTAATTTATTTCTCCAACTACTTTTTCTATAAGGTGATGAAAGAAATCTGAGCCTCCCTAATCTCATTCCTATTATTCTTTCCCCAATTCTCTCCAATCTAGCCAGGCTGGTTGTCGTTAAACTAGATAGTCACGTTAGACATGTTTCTACTTCCAGATATGTGCCCTCTATTTGAAATGTCTTTTCCAAATATTCATATCCTCCCTTCTTCCAGGTCTTTACTGAAAAGTCACCTCTGTGAATCCCTCCCTGACCATCCTATCTAAAATTTCAAATTCTCCCCACAAAACATTTCACATGTTCCTTCCTTGTTTTATCTCTTTTTTCTTCTTAACCTTTATCATTAACATGACATATATATGTGTGAATAAAATTCAATGAGATATATATGAATAAAAGTCACTAGAAACACTTATTAAGTTACTATATGAGCCTAATGCGCTGTTAACTTGAAAAACGCTGTGGCTAACAAGTCAAAAAACATTTTATACTTAAAAAAAAATAACTGCCAGTAAAAATGTATACCAAGTAAATGTTTATTATTTATCCCTTTTTGTGCCTAGCTTTTAAATAAACACTGTAAACACTTTTTAGCTTTACATCAATACAAAGAACAACAAAAGGTTCTGTCATGTGCAACAAAACTCTATTTTCATAAGTTCTCATGTGTTTATTAATTCATCATTTAGTCAAACATTTCTTGACCACCACTATAGATTCTAATTTAACAGAGCCGTGTGGGGCCTAAGAATCGGCATTTCAACAAACCCCTCAAAGCGCTTCTGAAGGGGGCTGTTTTGAACCACCCTTTGCTCCAAACTGTACACAGATATCACTTTTATTAACTCATTAAGAAAGTGAGGACAGTGATTTTACCCACAAAGTTCTTTCCTACCACAGAAATATTACTCACTATTTGACTTAGCCCCCAACCTAGGGAACAGGTGGTATAATACTGTGACAATTCACTTTATTAATGCAGTACTTCTAACTTGTGGCCCTTAGACCATCCTCTGACTTCACTCTACTATTCTCACCTCTGTTCATTCATCATGTTTCTTGAATATTTCAAGATTAAGGCAGTTATACTTGTTCCCTCTGCCTGGAATGCACTCCCTTTGGAAGATCTTCTGCACTTATTCAGAGTTCATAGTGAGAAAAAAAATCTGCATATGAGGATTTTTCTGGGGAAGTTGTCCTAGTCCTCAGTAACAGTAAATTTTTGAGTGGTTATTAGCGCCGTGAAGTCAATCCCTACTCTTACAGCCCCTGTGTACAGCAGAGTGGAACCTTGCTCAGTCTCTGCATCATTCTCTCACCTTCTGGCACTGTTTATCAGACAGTGCTCCGCTGCTGTTCATAGAGTTTTCATAGCCCATTATTTCTGGAAGTGGGTGGCCAGGTCCTTCTTCCCAGTCTGTCTTACTCTGGAAGCTCTGGTCAAACCTGTTCACCATGGGTGACCCTGCTGGTATTTGAAATACCAGTGGCATTGCATTCAGGATCACAGTAACATGCAGCCACCACAGTATGACAACCAACAGAAAAGTGGTATGGCTCCCTGACCAGGAAATGAACCTGGCTGCTGTGGTGAGAGTGCTGAATCTTAACCATGAGACCACCAGGGCTGGCTGTAATAGTAAATACTCTCTAAAAATTGTGCAAGACAATCCAAATGGTACTCCATGGCTAAAGACAATGTCTGCAAAATGTTTTTAGAAATCAAGCACAGATCTAAGCTACACAGCATTACTGTTTTAAATAAATAAGCAGAAAAGGATTACTACCTCTTCTCGTTAGTTTCCACTGCATCCCTGGATCTCTGTTTTGCAAATAACTTGGCCATTCTTTTAGCTTTGTTTTTTTGTCTATTGCTCATTCCTGTTCGAAATTCTGAGTCAATCAATTCAGCTGCCTGGAGAGTCTAAAAGAATAAAAGAATGGTGAGTTTGAACTTTTGAAGTTAAAATAAATACTCAGTCTCAGCCTTAGAAGAGGACTAAGTCTACAAATTTCACTATATACAAATTGAGTCTTTTTTGACAGCTTCATGCTATTCTCTTATGTGGCTGTACCATAATTCCACTCTCTTCTTCCTTCTTCCCTGTTCTTCCAATTTCCAACAGATGTTCGTGCATATAAGTTTTTTTTATGTTAGAATGTATTATCCTAACCCACAGAGGGCTTTGAACAGATGAGACTTTAAAATAACCATACCACCCAAAAGTCATAAGAATAAAGAATGTCAAAAGAAACGGATAATCATCATCTACTGAAAAAATAAAATAATTACAGCCATAAGTGATTGGTAGGGCATCCTACAGTCAATTTAGCCCATATGCACCTTTCCTCATAACCCCTCATGCCACTTTTTGCTTTCTTTTCCATTCACGGGAGACATTATAAAGACTGTGAGACAGAAATGCTTTCAGCCCAAGCCTAAAAATCCTTTCTGCCCTTAACTGAGTAAGATTCAACTGAACTTTACACTTCTACAACCAACTGGGGTCACCAGTGTGGTTGACCTGCTATAGTCTTGGTCCAGGGACCACTGGCACGTATACAAGGCAATGCAGCAGTGATGAGCCTATGGAAACAAGCAACCTTCAGCAATTCTTTCCAAAGGTCCATGACATATAAAGCCAACCAAACTTGGATCTTCCAAACCTCAAACTGGCTGTTGCCCATCCCACATCCCACTATTCTATCCATTGCCCATTTTCTCTAATACACCCACCCATTCATTTTCTTATACCATGTCCAACTACCACACTGTGAGCACATTACTACATTTTTGTTCTCCTTTATTATACTCTAGTTTCTTCTTTATTTTTTATTTACATTTATGCTTCCGTTTGTAATCCATTTCTTTCCATTGCTTCCTGGCTGTCATTAGATTTTCTGCCTCTTTATACTCTTCTCCTTTTTCTCTCTGATATGTGCCATTTTTTTCTTGTCTACAAAAGTCATTCATCATCACATACCCCCAACCCTAAAAAATATACTTTACAAATTCTAATGGTTTGGAGGACTAGTATAAAGGCAAACAGAACCATTCTCCACTTAAGCAAAGGGAAAGGCCAAGGAAATGACAAGATAAGGGTTTCATGACTACAAAGCAGGAATTCTTAATGGGGCCCATGGAATCCTTAAAGGATATTGCAGGGGCAAAACAAAAGAGTACTGAACCCTTTGAAAAGTAATATTTCACTTGTAAGTGAATTTTTCTAAGGAGAGAGCCACAGTTTTTACTGGAGCTTAAAAAGAATCTGAGGCATAAAAAAAGAAGCACAAAGGCATCCACTGGGAACTGGAATAGAGAAAAAGGAGGAATACGGAGCAAAATTATGGTACAGTCATAAAACAAAATAGCATGAAGCCATAAAGAATGTGCTCAACCTGTATATAATGATATATATTAAGTTACACGAAGTGAGAAATGCAAACAAGGCTTAAAAGGATACATATCCTTGTACGTACATAGAAATTTTCAGGAAGAATGCACAAGTAACTTAAAAAGGGTTGCCAGTGGGGTGTAGAGACATGGATGTCCACCAATTTTTGGAGAAAAACTTCTTTTCCTTCGTAATATATACCGTTTTGCATTGGTTGAAAGTTTTTTTTTTATCATGTTTGTTACTTTAGAAAATAAAAGAATGAATCATAGCTCTGAAGATTTCTAGTATCATCATCCCACTCTCTCACACATTTACTTTTTCTTTCCTTCACTAAAGAACAAAGGAAAGAGTAACTAACACAACTAGTTCAATACTAGTTGAGTATCCTTCAATACAAGTGGCTCCTAAAAGGTATACCACTGCTTTTATCCAACAGTTTGGTGTCTTCAAGGTAGGTTGAATTTCTGTCTCTTTAGAATCTGTCATTAGAAATCCAAATTATGAAAACACTAAATTATGGTGGCACTAGGCAGCAATGAACAGAATCCAGGATAGCATTTTCTTTTTTAATTACAATTGCATAGCAAAATGAAGCAAATCTCTTTGATTATTACTTGCAATCAAACAACCAAAGGTTTTACCTACAGGTTGTTTGTTTATAAGGGCTGCTGAAGTCGGGGTGTAATCCAAATCTTCATCATTAAAGAGTTCTTCAGTACTCATTCCAATGGCTTCTCCCATATTAAGGCCAAGTTTCTTCTGTAGTAGTTTCCGTTGGCGTGCTATCCTCTCTTTAGGATCTACTTCACCTTTAAACAGAAAAGAAATATACTTCCTCTAAATCATTTAAGAAATTTTCTAACACATGAAGATAAGAGTTGATTCAAATGTTCTTAAAAAATGTAACTATTAAAATACCCCTCCTGACAATAAAACAAACTATACACACAATCTCTGAATATGCCATAAACTCTATTACCTAACCATGATTGGTAAATAGTATTCTAGCTAATAAAACACTCTACCAGTTTTCATGAGATTCTTCCATTGTCCTACTGACAATTATCAAGTATATATAAAATGAGATGCATTCCTATGAAAATAAAGCAATCTTATTTTATAGCTACACCTTGTATATTCTCTGAAAGATCTAACCAGGCTAAAAAAACAAAACCTAGATTTTACTTGACAGAAAAAGATCTCAACAAATACATGCTTATTCCAAGTGTGCTCTTTAGGTATTTTTAGCCCATACAGCCCTAACAGCCCAGATAACAAAGATAAAGGCATACAAGTAGATAGATTTTGAACGTCCCAAATAAAACCCTCAATAATTCAGTGGAAAACAGATCAAACAGTACTATTTTAAAAATAAAAATTTGGGCTTAAAATAACTTAGATGCAAGAGACAATTCTACATTACTGGGAAAAAAATTTAACATTTTAAAATCAATAATGATCTGTTTCTAATAATGACCAAGTTCTTATTGGACTAACTCTCCACAGATTATAATAAACTCTTGCCAAAACACAAAAAAACACCTGAAGGCACTGAAAGAGAACAAAAGTAGGCATATACATGGATGTGTTGTCAATACCTGGAAGAAGGGCATGGTACTGGGTGAGTTTCCCATTTCTGCAGTTTTTAACCTGAGAGTAGACCCAGTCCATGATATGTGAGGTAGCTAAAAATTTAGGGGAAAAACCCAGTCTTTCTGGCTTGAAGAACTAGAGGAAGGAGAGTCAGAGGTCACTATAGCCATTAGAAGGTAGACAGAGAAAACCCATAAGGAGAGATCCAAAGAGAAGGCCCAAATTCTGTGTAAACTCAGCCAAATCTTTGGCTGAATTCTGAACTATGCATGCACAGGGAAGATTCCAAACAGTTCAGCTAAAGCTAAAAACTAAATTGAGATGTGAGCTGTTGCCCACCACAAAACAGTTTGTGATTTGAGTTTCCCCAAATTAAATGCCTGCTACAACAAACAAACAAGCAAAGAAACCAATCAAACCAAAACACTCTTGGGAAGAAAATGACAGAATCTAGCCTGCACAGTATAGCATTTACAATGTGAGGGATACACTTCAAAATTAATTGACATACAAGGAATCAGGAAAATATAATCCATTTTCAAAAGAAAAGACAGTTGATTGAGACCAACTCTGAGAAGATCCAAATGCTGGAATTAGAAGAAAAGATTTTTAAGCAGCTAGTATAACAATGCTCAAAGTAAAGAAAGATATCATCACAATGATGAAAAGACAGGATACCTCAACAGAGAAACAGAAACTATAAAAAAGAACCAAATAGAATCATACACTTGAAAAGGGTGAGTTTTGTGATGTGCAAAAATATGCCAATAAAGCTATTTTTTTAAAAAAAGAAGTAGGTCTGGAATTGAACAATATCTGAAATTTTCAAATCACTAAATGGGCTTAGCAGCTGAATGGAGATAACAGGACCAAATATAAGTGAATTTAAAGATTGGATACTTTGCATTGCCCTATCTATAGAACAGAGAGGAGGGGGAGAAAAGATTAAAGAAACAACCTGAAAATGAAATTAAGACAACAATTATACATATAATAGCATCAAAAGCAAAACTTAAAACTTATATTCCTACAAAATATTGATGAAAGAAATTACAGAAGATCTAAATAAATGGAAAAACATTCTATTTTCATGGATCACAAGACTTAATATTGTTAAGACAGTAATACTTTCCAAACTGATATACAGATTCAACACAATTCCAACCAAAATATCAGATGGCTTTTTTGAAGACATTGACAGACTGATCCTAAAATTCATATGGAAATGCAAGGGACCCAGAATATCCAAAACAATCCTGAAAAAGAACAAAGTGGGAGGCGCATGCTTCTTGATTTTAAAACTCACCACAAAGGAGCAATAACTAAGACAATGAGTTATTGGCATAAAGATAGACATCGATGGAATACAACTGAGACGTCCAGGAAAAAAACTGCATGTCTATGGCAAACTAGTTTTCAACAAGGGTGCCACGACAATTCAGTGGGGAAAGAATAGTTCTTTTCAACAAATGGTGTTGAGACAACAGTATAGCCACATGCAAAAGAATGAAGTTGGACCCTTAACCTCACAACAGACAGAAAAATTAACTCAAAATGGATCAATAACAGATAGTAAAAGCTAAAGTCATAAAACTCTTAGAAGAAAACGCAGGGGCAAATGGCCTTAGATTTGGCAATAGCTTCTTACATATGACCTCAAAACCTTGAGAAACAAAAGAAAAAGATAAATCAGACTTCACCAAAATTAAACACTATCGTGCTTCAAAGGATACAATCAAGAAAGTGAAAAGACAACCCACAGAATGGGAGGATGTTTGTAAATTATATTATCAGGTAAGAGGTTTGTATCTAGAATATATAAAGAACTCTTACAACAATAATAAAAGAACAAATATCCCACTTAAAATGGGCAAAGGATCTGAATAGACAGTTCTTCAAAGATAAACAAATGGTCAGTAAATACATGAACAGATGTTCAACATCATTATGCAGCAGGAAAATGCAAATCAAAATCACTTCACACTCACTAGTATGGATATAATTAAAGTCAGTTAATGACAAGCACTGGCAAGGACACGGAGAAATCGGAACCCTCATATACTGCTAATGGAATATAAATCAGTAGAGCCATTTTGGAAAATAGTCTGGCAGTTCCTCAAATGGTAAAATATGGTTACCATATGACTCAGCAATTCTAGTCTTAGCTACCTACACAAGAGAAATGAAAATATATGTCCACACAAAAACATGAACATGAATGTTTACTGCAGCATTATTCCTAATATCCAAAAGGTAGAAACAACCCAAATGTCATCAACTGATGAATGGATAAACAAAACATGATTTACAATATGGAACATTATCCAGCCATAAAATGAAATAAGACTACTTTACACCCATTAGAATGGCTGCTATCAAAAAAACAGAAAATAACAAGTGCGGACAAGTATGATGAGAAAACAGTTACTCTGAGTTGCTACCGAAGCACTGCACAGTATGACAACCCTCCTCATATACAGAGTCTGGACATGTAGATAAAGACTTGAGTTTAGGATTCCCACCACAAGTTCCCACTTTGCTTTTCCTGGGGCGCCCTTTAAAATAACCACTTAGAGCTGAGCCCTCCAAAAGTTAGTGACCTCCACCCCAACCACCTTATAAGTAATAGGTGCTTCCTACTCGTCTCTCTCTCTCCTGCTTGCTCATGACCTGGGATGAAAGTCTGCCCTTCTCTCAGCTCATTGCCCCCCACCCCCCTTTTCTGGGATTTGTAAGTCGTAAATTTTGTGACTTTACTTTCTTTGCATGAGTGTATTAAAACTGTGCCTTCAATCAAAATGATCCCCGGGGTTTTCACTTCCCCAAAGTGGGAGATCAGATGCTGAAAGAGCTACCTGCCGACCCTGTGTGGGTGGCTTGTGCCTCCTCATTCAGCAGGTCATAATCTGCATATTCTTAATTTAACACACCAGCTACAGGCCCCACAACACAGTAAGATGTGCAGAAATTGGAAACCTTGTGCATTTTTGGTGGGAATGTAAAATGTAAAATGGTGTAGTTGCTATGGAAAACAGTATGGCAGTTCCTAAAAAAACTAAAAATAGAACTACCATATGATTCAGTAATTCCACTTCTGGGTATTTTCTCAAAAGAACTGAAAGCAGGAATTCAAACAGATATTTGTATACTCATGTTCAAAGCAGCATTATTCACAACAACCAAAAGGTAGAAGCAAGTCAAGTGTCCACTGATGGATGAACGGAAACAAAATGTGGTACAAACACACACTGAAATACTACTCAGCCTTAAAAAGGAAGGAAATTCTGACACATACTACAACATGGATGAACCCTGATGAGAATATTATGTTAAGTGAAATAAGCCAGTCACAAAATGACAAATACTGTATGATTCCACTTATTTAAAGTACCTAGAGTAGTGAAATTCATAAAGACAGAAAAATAGAACAGTGGTTGCCAGGGGCTGTGGGGAGGGAGGAATGGGAATTGTTGTTTAATGAGTACAAAGTTTCATTTTGCAAGATGAAAAGAGTTCTGGAGATCAGCTGAACAACAATGTGAATGTACTTAATATTACTGAACTGTACACTTACAAATAGTTAAAATGATAAATTTATGTTGTCTACATTCTACCACAATTAAAAAACTGATACATCCTATAACAGTAATAAAAACTATTTAGAATTAAAAAAATGAAATAAGCACTGATATATACACCACAATACGGATAAATCTTGGAAACATCCTGCTAAGTAAAAGAGGCCAGTCACAAAATATCACATATTGGGGGCTGGCCCAGTAGCATAGTGGTTAAGTTTGTGTGCTCTGCTTTGGTGGCCCAGGGTTTGTCATTTTGGATACCAGGCACAGACCTACGCACTGTTTATCAAGCTATGCTGTGGCAGGCGTCTCACATATAAAATAGAGGAAGATAGGCAAAGATGTTAGCTCAGGGCCAATTTTCCTCAGCAAAAAGAGGAGGATTGGCAGTAGGTGTTAGCTTAGAGCTAATGTTCCTCAAAAAAAAAAAAGACTACATATTGTATGACTCCATTTATCTGAAATGACTAGAATAGGCAAATCTATAGAGAAAGTAAGTTGCTTAGGGCTGGGAAAGGGAAGGGAGAAAGTAGGGGGATAAGAGGGTGACAGCTAAAGGATATGGGGTTTCTTCTTGAGGTAATGAAAATATTCTAAAATTGACTGCACATATCTGTGAATATACTAAAAACCACTGAATTGTACACTTTAAAAATGGGTGAACTGTATATGTGACTTATAGCTCAATAAAGCTATTTAAAAAAATTGTTAAGGCTGTTCTACCCAGAGGGAAAAACACTAGGCATCCAAAAGTGAAGACTGCTGGCTCACAAGTCTAGTACACTTACACAGAGCCCAAAATAGTCCTCTCATTCCAGGGAAAGTCCTATTGGGGAAAATATCCACACAACTGCAAAGGAAACAGGCCAGCACCTATACTGATCATGTATGTGTCTTTCATATATATGAAGAGACAAACACAGACGAGCAGACATTTAAAGAAAACCTAATTATAGGGTTTTAAAGGAGCACTATTCAGCATGCTGTCACTTAGCCTTAAAAACTGAGTTCTCAAAAAATTGGGGTTCCCAATCCTGGTTACATATCAGAGTTACCTATGGCATTTTTTTTCTTTTAAATAAAATTTCCTAGAGCTCTCCACAGATCTATTAAACCAGAATCTGTAGGATAAAATCCAAACACACATATTTTTTTAAAGTAACAAAGGTGATACCGACTTTTACTCCTGGATAAGGGTCAATGATTTCTGCTGATGTCCTTGGGTACGCTAGTAAGATCAGTAAACCTACTGTTTAGAGATAACTTTTTCAAATTAGGAAGTTTTTTAAACAATTTCTACCTCCCTTATTAGAAAAACTATGTTTTTCTGGAACTTAAGCAAATTCTCCTCTTATTTCTCTCCAAAAATAAACTAGACCTTTTAATAGAAACCATATTAAACAAGAGGGAATGGGTATTTGACATTTTTTTAAGATGAACAAACTGAAGATCATTTCATTAACTTAGCTAGATAGGTATGTTTTGACTAATAATTAATTTAATTAGCAAAAAAACAAAACACTGTTCTGTTTTGGTTTTAGTCAAAAGAGCAACTTATTTACTTACAGAAATCCATTAAAAACATCAAGGTTTTTTCCACTCAAGGCATCAATCTTGAATGGCCAAAACATTTATTTTATATCCAGATAGATTCTGTAAGTTTAAAGATAATGGGACAATTACCTATCCAAGATTTATTTTTCATTTCCAGTTTTTGCTTTGGTCACCAGCATGAGTAGATCCAATTATTTAAATATTTAAAACACATTATAAAAAGAAAACTATCATACAGCCTCTCAAATTTCCAGAATTGTGGAAAACATGACCACAATCTACACTAATACTGGCTTTTAAAATCTATTCAACTGAGGCTCTTGTGTAACACTTTATAATTTCTATATTACATAATAAAATGGCTGCTGAAATATTAATATGTATCTATTAATGATGTATATATATAGTACATATTCACTTAACAGAAGAAAAATATTCATATGGTAACCTTAGACCAAGTACTTCTGGTTACCTTCCCCACCCAAAGCGTGCCCCACCCACAATTGTAAACTCTAGCCAATTTACATTTCATGATATCTGCTGGATTTTTTTGCATGACTGATACATAGCATACCAAGTGATGAATTACTTTGAACCACACGTTTCAGATTTTCTTCTACAGAACTACTACATACCTGATTTTTCATCTTGTACTTCGAATTCTGCACCAGCAGATCCCAAAAGCGATGCCCCATGTTGTAACAATCTACATATATCAAATCTGTCAAAATTCAATCGATCTGTAGTAGAAGAATCTTCCATAGCACTTTCTGAAGTAGGTTCTAGACAAAGTTAAAAAAGATTTAATTTGATCATATAGCCAAAGTGTGGGATTAAGGAAAAGAGCATTACTTGGGGTGGGTGGGTAATATATTAAGAAAAGTAAAAGGTGGAGGAAGTAGAAAAGCTACTGTGGGTTTATTTATGATCAGCTCTTAGTTATTTATGAATAAACTATTTAGTTGGTGGCTCCCCTTCTACAAACTACCTGAATGTTAGTGGTTGTATGTGTGGCTGTTTTTGACTACAAAAGCACGATGTTATATGAAGAAATGCATCCCAATGTTGAAATACGTATGTTAGATATCGTGCTATCTCCACTTTCTGTTGACAGTTAAAAAGTACCAAGGTAACGGCATGAGTTAATTAGAGTGCTAAATTGGAAGACAAACACATACTTACAGAATATATTCAGAAACAAGACTAATAAACATCATCCCTCCCTATATCTGAGGAATATCTAGGATACAAAGCAACTACTCATTCAATAGGACTCACTTCTCATAATATAAGCAAATTATAATCTCACAGTAAACTGCTCAAAATTATCTATCAATCTGAGGCCTAAAATTATCTATAAAAGGTTCTGTATTCCTCCCAAAAAAAACGTTATGCTGCTAAATTTTAAAATATGTTGTAACTGTTCACTGACCTAATGGTTTGTTTAGCTGGCATTTGCATATAATTCATCTGTAAACTAAAATACAATTGATTGACTTAAAGGGAACTACTTATATTTTAAATTTTCTACTGATGACTAGCAACCTTATTTACTATAAATTTTAATGCTAGTGTACCTGATTTAATAAGTTTTATAAAAAAGAATCTAAGTTCTAATAGCTGTATATATGAAAATAAGCAGAGATAATAAGCTGGAAAAAACTCTTCTAAAATAAGTTAAAAGTTCTTTTGGTTAGGTATTTCATTTGATGAGAGAACACAAATTAACACAATCACTCAAAATAATTGGTGCCAGCAAATTAAAGCAAAAATTTTGGATAAGCTACTACTTATGATAAAAGTGATGTTATCAATGTGACTTGAGAATGAAATCCAGTTGCACCATATTAAATTTGCACTTAATGAAAATATTCACCTTTACAAATTTTCAAAAGCATACGTTCATTTTTAAATATCATTACAGGCAGTAAGAAAAAATAATTTATATGTTTTTCTAAAATGAAAAATATAAGACATCTAAAAGACACGTAAAAAACTAAAGACTTACCCCCCCAAATATCCATATATAACTGTGCTTAAATTTAGAAAATAATTACAAAATTTAGAAAAATTACACTATTCTCCCAGCAACAAGAAAAAATAGACTGTTTCAAATATTTACACTGTATTGATTTAATTTATTTTTTAGGACATAAATTCCTTGAGGAAAGTAATAATCTCTGTAAATCACACATACTGTAGAATTAATAATTTAAAAATATATATGAAAACATTTATCTATCTAGTTTTTTTTTTAAAGTGTGGTGAAAATCGCCTTATTCAATGTCATTTCCTGACAAGCCTACACCTAAAAGCATGAAAATTAAGCCTATAAATTAAAATTGAAACTATATTAAAATATAAAATGTACAGTAAAGTTTTTACTGCAAACTACTTTTTCTACTTAAAAGCACCTTGTTTGGTTCTTGGCACTGGATTCCACTCAGGTACATTTTTCACTATAGCTTCAACAGCTTGTCCTGCTGCAATCCGGGTATCCCAATTTGTACTCCTTAAATATATCAACACCTTAAAAAATTATAAAATGAAATAGTCACACACCAAAAAATATTGTTTGTTCAAGGTAACCAGAACAGAGAAATACAAATTTACTTGTTATTAACTTCTAATTTAGCAGTCCTCAAATTTATATAAAACACTTTGGAATTATTAAAATCATTTACAGGGCCAGCCCTGATGGCCTAATGGTTAAAGTTCAGTGCACTCCACTTCAGCAGCCCGGGTTTGGTTCCCAGGCATGGAACCACACCACTTGTCTGTCAGTGGCCATGCTGTGGTGGTGGCTCACATATTAAAAGAAAAAGGGAAGATTGGCAACAGATGTTACGTCAGGGTAAATCTTCCCCAGGGGGGACAAAAAATTTATACAAGATTCTGTCATTCACAGGAAATATCACTACCCCTTAAAAAAAGGAAAAAGGAGTTTAATAAAAGAATGCTTATGTACATTTAGAAAAATAACCTAGCGTTTAACATAGTAAAAAGCAAAGTGTATATTATTCATTAATCCCATTACTTAATGCAAAGAGTTAAGTTATAAAAACTAGGTGAGGGGTCAGCCCTGTGGTGCAGCAGTTAAGTTGCCACATTCCACTTCGGCGGCCCAGGGTTCACTGGTTTGGATCCCTGGTGTGGACCCATGTGCTGTTTGTCAAGCCATGCTGTGGCAGGCGTCCCACATATAAAGTAGAGGAAGATGGGCATGCATATTAGGGCCAGTGTGCCTCAGCAAAAAAGAGGAGGATTGGTAGCAGATGTTAGCTCAGGGTTAATCTTCCTCAAAAAATAAATAAATAAATAAAAATAAAAACTAAGTGAAAGAATAAATGAATTCAGCAAGATTGTATAAGATAAAAGATCAACATACAAAAATCAATTATATTTCTATAAACTTTCCATAAACAATCTCAAAATGAAATTAAGAAAACAATCCCATTTATAACAGCATCAAAAAGTATAAAATACTTAAGAATAAATTCAGGGGCTGGCCCCATGGCTGAGTGGTTAAGTTCGTGCGCTCCGCTGCAGGCGGCCCAGTGTTTCGTTAGTTCGAATCCTGGGCGCGGACATGGCACTGCTCATCGAACCACGCTGAGGCAGCATCCCACATGCCACAACTAGAAGGACCCACAACGAAGAATAGACAACTATGCACTGGGGGGCTTTGGGGAGAAAAAGGAAAAAAAAATAAAATCTTTAAAAAAATAAAATAAAATAAATTCAAAAAAGAAGTGTTAAACTTGTATACTGAAAACTACCAAAAATTCAAAATCCTGTTGAAAGAAATTAAATAATATCTAAACAAACAAAAAGACACCTCATGTTCATGGATCAGAAGACTTAATATTGTTAAGAAGGTAATACTCCCTAAATTGATCTACAGATTCAACATAATTCCTATAAAAATCCAAGCTGGCTCTTTTACAGAAATGGACAAGTTGATCCTAAAATTTATAGGGAAATACAAGGCACTCAGAATCTCCAAAACAATCTTGAAAAAGAATAGTAAAATTGGTAGACTCACACTCCTTGATTTCAAAACTTACTACAAAGCAACAGTGATCAAGACAGTGTGGTACTAGCAAAAGACAGATACAAAGATCAATGGAATAGAATTGAGAATCCAAAAGTAATACTATGTGTCTGTGATCAACTGATTTTTGACAAGAGTGCCAAGACAATTCAATGAGGAAAGAAGAATTTTTTCAACAAACGGTGCTGGGGCAACAAAATAATGATTTTGAATGCCTACCTCACACCATACATAAAAATTAACTCAAAGTGGGCCATAAGTCTAAAAGAGCTAAAGCTATAAAATTCTTAGAAGGAAACATAGGGGTAAATCTTTGTGGCCTTGGGTTAGGCAAGGGTTTCTTAGATATAATCTCAAAAGCACAAGTGATATAAAATATGATAAATTTGACTTCATCAAAATTAATAACTTTTGTGCTTCAAAGGATAATGTCAAGAAAGTGAAAAGTGGGGCCGGCCTGGTGGCATAGTGGTTAAGTTCATGCGCTCCGCTTCAGCAGCACTGGGTTCACAGATTTAGATGCCAGGAGCAGACCTAACACCGCTCGTCAAGCCCGCTGTAGTGGCATCCCACATAAAATAGAGGAAGATGGCACAGATATTAGCTCAGTGACAATCTTCCTCAAGTAAAAAGAGGCAGACTGACAACAGATGTTAGCTAAGGGCCAATCTTCCTCACACACACACATACACAAAAGAAGAAAGTGAAGACAACCCACAGACTGGAAGAACATAATTGCAAACCAAATACCTAATATGGAGCCTGTATTCAAAATACATGAAGAGCTCTTATAACTCAATAATAAAAGAACAAATACCCCACTTAAAAATGGCCAAAGGATCTGAATAGAAACTTCTCCAAAGATATACAAATGGTCAAAACACACATGAAAAGACGTTCAACATCATTAGTCATCAGGAAAATGCAAATGAAAACTATAATGAGATATCACTTTACACTCACTACTAGTATGGATACAATCGAAGTCAGTTAACAAGTGTTGGCAAGGATGTGAAGAAATCAGATCTCTCATACACTGCTGTTGGGAATGTAAAATGGCAGAACCAGTTTGGAAAACAATCTGACAGCTCCTCATAAAGTTAAACATAGTTACCATATGATCCAGCAATTCTACTCACAGGTATATACCCAAGAGAAATAAAAACATACATCCACACAAAAACTTGTACATGAATTTTCATAACAGCATTATTCATTATAGGCCAAAAAGTGGAAACAACCCAACTGTCCATCAACTGATGAGCAGATAAATAAGACGTGGCATATCCAAATAGTATATCCATATTCCATACAATGGAATATTATTTGGCAATAAAAAGGAATGAAATAATGACATGCTACAATATGAAAGAACCTTGAAAATACTATTTTAAATGAAAGAAAACAGTCACATAAGGTCACACATTTATATAAAATGTTTAGAATAGGCAAATCTATAGGCAGAAAGTAGATTAGTGGTTGCCTAGGACTGGGTATGGGAGGGGGAGTGATGGAGAGTGACTGCTAATGGCCACGAAGTTTCCTTTTGGGGAGATAAAAAATGTTTTAAAATTAGATTATGATGATGGTTGCATTTATCTGTGAACATACTAAAAATCATTGAAATGTACACTTTACGTGGGTGAACTGTATGGCATGTAAATTATATTTCAATAAAGCTGTTTAAAAAACAAAACCAAAAGGCAACAAGAAAACACTGAGAGCAAAGAAAAGAGGATAGGAGGTGAGAAGATAAACTTTGCCTCTTTTGGAATTATTTGATGTATGCTGGGCACTGAGTTAAGAAGACCTGAACTCACTTAGAAGGCTGGAAACCTTTTCTCAGTTCAGTACAGACTAGTCTTGTTCACTGTTTCCAGTTTCAGCTCATTCAGTCCTCTATCTGTTCCCTTGGGATGAGACGAAATGGGTAAACCTCTCTATCCTCCCACCATACACACGAGTATAATACTGCCTAATAATGCATCCTTCTCCATTCTGAGAACATGGAGGCTGCAGGTGTCAAATCACTGTCTCTCTATCTACATCTTGGTTAGAAAGTTCTAATATCTAAGTGGGGAATACGTTGAAAAGAAAGTCCTTATGGTAGAAACTATATAGGGCAGATTTCTATATGTCGACAAAGGGCTTAGAACTCCTACTCACACAAATCAGGCAGAGACAAATGAGGACAAAAGGAGAGGGTAAGACCCACAGAAAGAGAGGTATCCTGGGGCTTCGAGCGTCTGGGCTATCATACGGCTTCCACATCCTATCCTCTATTCATCCCCTCCTACACACCCCTCCTCCTGTTTTTACTTTGCATGCCAGAGAATTAAACACATGGAATTTGCTTCTTACTATCATACGGCCACACTTCTACAAGCCCACAGAGTTCAGTGAAAATACAGCCATTGCTTAGGAAAAGAACATGGGCTGGGATTATGAAAACATTGATCCACAAAAGCAGAAAACCTTCACTTTCAAGCAGCTGATAAATAAGAATGTAATGACAACTAGTTTCTCATATATTTCAATCGTTGCCATGAGTATTCATCCATGTGAAGACTGCCAACTATGATATACTATTAGCCATTAAGAACAAGTTAGACAACTAACAAACTAGATTAACAACTTAGTTCACTACCAAATTGGGTCAGATGTGCCACAGGCAAAAGGTTCTATACTGTCAAATTCCTTAAACAATTAAGTTTGATGCAAAAAACAAAATATTTTAAATCATGTGACCAAAAAAACACATAAAGAAATAGCAAAATTTCTTACATATTTGAAGAAATATTAAGATATTTAACGGAATTTGAAGACCATAAATTGTCACTAAAATAAGGCAATTTCTATCTTCACTTTCATGTTCCTATCCAAGCACAAATTTCTACAATTGTATTATACTACAAGGAAAAAAAGGGTTCTTACTTTAGATAAGAGATTATTTAGTTCATGAGGATGAAGTTTCACCACTTCTCCAAGTTGCTGTGCAGCAGCTTTTCTTGTAACTGGAGTAGTGCCAGTATCCAGTAAGATAAAAAGACGATCAAGCCTAAAATAACAAAAATATAATGGTTACTCTGAAGTGTGTTTCCTCATATGTATGTTTGAGTCAATAAACATATTGAGCATCTATGAATGAAAACCTATGCTAGGGTTTCAGGGAATCTCTACTCTCAAGGAACTTGCTATGGGGCTGCAGTGAGTGGGTAAAGCAAGTACACAAATAATTAAAATACAGGGCACAAAGATATATGTGTCAGAAAAGAAGTACAAAGTGCTTTGAGGAGTGGGAACAGAGGTAGCACCTACTGTATCCCCAACCGTGTAATACTGAAAAGGCTTCATAAAAGAAATGGGGTATGAGATGGGCATTAATGGTAGAATAAGATTTCAGTACTGGTGGAGATGAGGTGGTGAAAAGGAAATGGGGAAGAATATCTGGAAGAGGGAATAACAAGAGCACAGCAAAAAGAAAAGGGAAACTATATTTAGGGAAGTGAATAACATAGTTTGGTTTTAATTCAGGGTACAACTAAGAGAACAGTGGGAGATACAGCTATGAAAGCAGCTAGAGCCCTATTGCGGAGACCTCAGAATGTATGGTTCAACCAAGAAGGTCTTGGGTCAAGAAAGTCATGAGACTGGAGCTATGAGATTAATCTGGCAGCAGTGAGAAGCATGAAGTAAAATGAAAGGAAACTTTTAGAGAATTTTAGGCTAAAAGTGCTGACTTGAACTACAATCATGGCAAAAGACTAGAAAGAAGTTGGGAGAAATGCTGCAGAAGTATAGAAATTAAATGAAATGCCAAGGAAATGAAAGGATTCTGAGGCTCTAACTCTTAGAAAATGAAGACGTCATTAAAAGAAATGGGAAGTGGGGCGGGCCTAGTGGTTAAGTTGGGCGTGCTCCACTTTGGCAGCCTCAGTTCAGTTCCCGGGCACGGACCTACACCACTCATCCGTGGCCATCCACATACAAAACAGTTGGGAGAAAAAGAAAACTGGTTACTTTGTTTTGAGGATACAGGAAAATCCTAAGGTTTTAGAAAGGCAAAGTCACAAGTAACTACCACCAGCTGCCCACATATCACACAAGTCTAGCCCTCCTATCACACTACTAATCAGGCTCAATGAGGCAAAGTAGATGCCACAGGTAATGAAAGAAAAGCGGTGTCATAAGTGGAATAAATGGGTACTTTAAACAAGATGGAGGATGGCAAGAGGCAAGATTATACTAACTATGCCCAATCCTATATGCAGGGAGATTCAGTCAACATACCTTCAAATTTTATCTAACGAGGAAAAGCAGCAACCAAGGTCCCAAAGCTAACTGTGAGCATTAAGCATTAATAAACTGCAAAGAGGCTCATATTTCACTTCTGGGACTCTTTTTCTTTCACAAAGAGCTAAAAAACTACAAAGGAAAGTTCTGAACAACTTTTATAAGATAAACCTATATGGGAGCAAATGGGTACTTTTTTTTTTTTTTGTCTGGTAGTATTTATCAAACTAGCCAGTCACTAATAAGCACAAAATCATGGTAATTGGTAAGAAATATAACTAAAATACATCTTTTCAGTCAAGAAGGCTGAGGGTATTATGAAAACTTTTTAACTGTTTCAGAACAAAAAACTAAGAGACAAGGTTCAAATTTTATAGTCAAGGGTATGTAAGAAGGACATAGTTTAAGAAAAATATTTCAGGCAATTATAGCTAGTGACATAAAAAAAAGAGTAAGTACAACACAGTTTTTGCTTCCAATATACTGAACGTTACACAGAGTGACTATAAAGAAATTAGTTTTTACAAGACATGCAAAAATTAATTTACTTTATACATATACTTTGCACAGACACATCCACCTTATGACACAATATTTCGCCTTATTCAATCAAGGCTACGTAAATATTTGCCTTTACTCATTCATTCATCAGTTTTTGCTACAGGATTTGGTGAACAGTGACTCAGAGAGATAATGGGACAAAGGAATGGGAGAAAAATTTTTTTTCTGACAGTTGGTGTTCTGAAGTTCTAAGACTAAGTCAGACCTCAAATCCCTTCCCCATAAAATGACTTCCCTCACCCATGCCATACATAACTCTCAGAACACCCTTGGACTTATGTTCGTCTTTAAAACTGGTTGAGATGTTCAAGTTCATGAGAACCCTCTCTGAACTTTCACAACTAACATCTGCATATTGCCATGACCATGACCATATGATTATGAATGCCTAAGCTCAATGAAATTTGCAAAAAGAAATCTTAAACATCTATGAACAACTTTCTGTAAGTATCAAGATAAACATTCACTCTAAATCTTCTATATCCTGTGGCAGGAAAAATTATCAAAACTTAAGTGTTTTATTACAAAGAATATATTAGGAGCCAACCCTGTGGCATGGTAGTTAAGTTTGACGTGCTCTGCTTCAGCAGCCCGAGTTTATGGGTTCAGATCCTGGGATCTACACCACTCATCAGCCATGCTGTGGTGGCAACCCAAATGTAAAGTGGAGGAATACTGACACAGGTGTTAGCTCAGGGCTAATCTTCCTCAAGGAAAACAAAAAAGGACTGTATTAGGTCAAATTTATGCTACAGCAGACTTATATTTGTATTTGCTGCATGTATTCTTTATAACAATATCAAGCTGTCCTGTATGTGTACAGTTCACATAGATCCAGGACTTTCCTATAGGAAACAAGGGTAAAATGAAAAACAAACTAGACTAGAGGTTAGGAGACACGTAAAAGTCCTGCTTCTGTTACTTGTTAGATGACTTAGGGATGCACACTTAACTTTGCTTACCTTCTTATTTTGGAAGGTCAAACTAGGTAATTTAGCCTTATTTTACAGCTTCACATCATTATATGTTGTGGAGTTTTTTTGTAGTTTTTTCCCCCTTACATAACATAGTGTTTGTCTTATCTTTGACTTATTTGATGCCAAGTTCTTTAGACTGCACCTCTGGAAAGATTGCAACTACTTCGTAATTCCTTTTCCTTGACGCAGTTTTTGCTTTTTGTGACCAAAAGCAAAGCCGGCTGCAAAATGCACACTCTAAATGATAATACTAACTTGTTTTATATCCATGTGTAAAAGGTTAAAAGAAAATTGACAGTTTTCAAAGTTTTCCCCAACCATTTCCACTTTCCTCAAGCCCCAATTACTATTCCCTATTCCTTAAAATGGAATGGACTACTTCACTGAGTAGATCTCTAGGCTAAGGAACACACATTATCACAAGTTCTCTCCTCGCTACCTCTAAAGTTTGTTCTTTATACTTATCCTATTTCAGATGAAAAGACAGTCCTCACTCTTCTTCAAGACTTAGATATTGTTCTACTGTTTTCTTGATACCATCCCCTTCTATCCTCATTCAATTACTCTTTCTCCAATATCTTAAATCACTGCTTTATTAATCTATTCCCTTCTCTATCTTCAAATATGCAGGTCTCTAATGAGAAAATAAACTGCTTGACCTCCACCTTCTAGAACATTTGCTTTTTAGTGTCAAGCATCCTGAACAAGTGTTTAAAATCACTTCTCATATTTCCTCACCATACACAATTTAATCCTTATCAGTCAAGTTCCTATCCTTCTCTACTACTGAAATAGTACACCAGAAGGTCACCAATGAGCTTGTAAACTCCAAATCCAATTTTTTTGTAAATCCAATTTTCTTGACTCTTCTATGACATCCAACATCAGCAAGTATCACAATCCTAAAATACTTCCCTTCCTAAGCTTTCACAATATTATACAACCCTGTTGTTCTGTGAACTCTTAATTCCTTCCTTGGTTTCACTACTCTTACCACTCTTAATCTGAACATTCTCCCAGATTCAATCCTCGGCTGTTCATCTCTCACCAGTTTCTCCTTTAGGAAACTACTGTTATCTGCTTAAACTATAAAACAGCACAAATAATCCCCAAATCTAGCCCATCTGGGAGTTCTAGTACCACACTTTCAACTGCCTGGTGAGCATAATCCCCATGCTAATATGATCTTATTGCCAGATTTACTTCCTAAAGCACCCTTTGATCAAATTACTGCCTCACTCTAAAACTCTGAATGACTCACCCTTACTTATCAGACAGTAATCAAAAACAAACATGAAACTTTATGGTTTCCACATTTTTGTCTATACTGTTTCCTTAACTTGCAATGCCTTTTCTTGGTTCAATTCTTCAGCTAGCTCCCATCCATCAAGATTTTAACTCGTCTACCCTCTTGAAACCATCACAGACTACTATACCATTGAAATTATTTCCTCTTCTAAAATCCACATGAATTCTCATCTTGAATAGCCATTTTGGTTATTACGCTTTGTTTTGTGGCATCTCTTACATTACTTTGTCACATGATGTCTTATGTTCCTCATTAGGCTTCACCTCCTTTGATGATTCTTTTTGTCCCCCACAATACTTTGCACAGTATTCAAATATTTGTTGAGCAGTTGGTATTTACTGTAATTAAAATTTTTAAAAAGTTCAAGTTTCTTGGGCACAAGTTTAAGCAACATTTTTAAGCAAAGAAAGAGTGTGCTACATTACAATTGTTTTTGCTTCCTTTGAGAAACATCCTTAATCTGTAACAGCTATATTACATAAAAACAAGCTATAAAAATAGCAAAAGTGATGCTGAGGTAATGTTTCAGTAAGTGAAAAGATCAGCACAGCAGGACTTCAGCATTCTGAACATCAAGGCAGTTGTGCCTGTTCCAAACAGCAAGCTGAAAGAGACTGTGCAGTAGGCACTGTATTCCTTCAATAATTTCCACCCTTCCCAAACTTTCCTTTAGTCCCCTGCTACCCAGCTTCATTAGAACCATACTCCTGCCCAAAGACCTTCAACCCCTCTCTAACCTAATGCTGATCCTGTCTCACAGCCACACAGTTCCTCTTGCCTCTCCTTTCTGCAAAGCCTTTTATCCCAATGCCATGTCATGTCACCTCTGCTCCTCCACCAGCCAACTGCCTTGAGGGCAGCAGATCAGCTCACGCTCTCATCCAATTCCAGGCCTGTTTATTCTCACATCTCCCACTTTGGTGGTAGCCAAATTTGCCTCCCTGAATAGAGGAATGGGGACATAAGATTGCTTCTCTGGTCCTCTTGACTCAAAACCCCTTCTGGAGTTCTCCATTCCTCTCTCCAGGACAGCAGATTAGACACCACACAAAAGGAAGAACAAAGGGATAAGCAGGCTAGGATCGGACAAGAGGGCAGTCTGACCTGTTACCCCAGGGTAGCCAGCTATGAGGCCAGCAGGGTAAGCATCAGGGCCAGGCCACAATGGAAAAGGCTGGTGCAGTGAACTGGTGGGGGAGGGGGAAAGGGCATGAGACAGGGTCAGTATTATGTTGGAGGGCGGACAGGGCCCTTGGTGAAGGAGAGGTCTGAAGGAAGCTAGGTGGTCAGAAGAGAAAGAAAGTTAAAAGGAGGGCTGATTGAGGGAACACAGTACTTACCACAATACTTCTTTCGGCTAAATCTTCTCTTGCAGAACAGCTATAGAGAAAATGCCATTCTTCATTCTCTGAAGGATAGACAGATGGAGGAGAAAGAGGTAACAGATGTCAAGCTGAATGGATACCAAAGACTGTAGGAGAATAACTTAAATAAAACATAAGGCAATTATATTTGACAATATCCACTGGTTATGAATCTGCTGATGGTAAGAAATTTGGCCCATTTTCAATTTGCATTTTAATTCAGGGAGATGACTATACAAGACATGATTCATGTTTTGCTTACCTACCTGTGATTTCAGGCAACTCTAAAGACTGCCTAGAAAAAGGAAAGAGTACATAGAAATTTGTAGAGGTTATGCTGCCAGCTGCAATCTAACCCCTCTTCTCTTCAGTTGTTTGCATTATGATAATTCATAAAGATACATATAAAAGAAACTGAAAGAAATCATATAGATTTTCTACTGTGTCCTAGATTAGTACTTCATCGTTAATAAACAAGTATATGTTGCATTTCCACTCCTAAGCCATTTGAGGATGAAAACCAGAAAGGTACAGTCAGAGGCTGGCTGGGTGGCATACTGGTTAAGTTCATGTGCTCTGCATCGGCAGCCCAGGGTTCGCAGGTTCAGATCCTGGGCGTGGACCTACACACTGCTCATCAAGCCATGCTGTGGTGGCATCCCACATACAAAAAACAGAGGAAGACTGGCACAGATGTTAGCTTAGGGACAATCTTCCTCAAGCAAAAAGAAGAAAATTGGCAACAGATGTTAATCAGCTCAGGGCCAATTTTCCTCACCAAAAAAAAAAGGGGGGGAGGTACAGTCATGTATTGCTTAACGACAGGGATATGTTCTGAGAAATTCATTGTTAGGCGATTTCATCATTGTGCAAACATCATAAGTGTACTCACACAAATCTAGACGGTATAGCCTACTACACACCTAGGCTATATGGTACTGATCTCACAGGACCACCATTGTATATGTGGTCTGTCATTTACTGAAACACTGTATGCAGTGCATGATCGTGTAAGATATAACTTCTTCAATCTACTTCCAATCTCAATATTCTCAGAATAAATTTAATCTCTCTAAACTCTAAAAAACTGTGGAAGGTCAACTGACAGAGTGCCTCACAAGGATGGCTTTGTAAACTAAAAGAGAATGATCAGTCAAGTTTGTCCATTTTGTTATGCATTTTTATACCCAGCAAAAGTGCAGTAAAATTTAAAACAGAAACTATTTGAATTTTTACTTTTCTGTGTTATTTACAGCATAAGGAAAGAAAATAAATTTCTGATATGAACACTATACCAAGTCCCACACATTATCATTAAGCAAAAAAGTTATGGTCAAAAGAAACAACTTCCAAGAAATTCTCTAGGCTGGTGTTTTAAAATGTATACCTTCTAGTTCACATTGTGGGTAGTTTGAAACTATGTTAATGTTGCGTTCTTTAAACAAGAAAGTAGATTAATTTAACATACCACATAGAACACTAAGAATCAATATAAAGATGTGAAACTACACCAAAGCCAGGTGCAAGGCCTGGTGCATGCTAGATAAATTACATTTCCCCACTCCCACCTAGAACATAAACTCCACGAGAATGGGGACTTCATTTTTGTTCTCTGCTGTGTCTCTAGCACCTAAAACATACAAAGCATTCCATAAATACGCATTAAATGAATGCTGAAAAAGTACAATGAAGTTGTGTTATTTCCTTCAGGACCTTTTTTTATAAGTTCTACCCTTGATTCAACAACCTATGCCTCTGTATGACTTTGTCTTAAACATAAAATCTAGGTTCTTTAGCAGAAATATCTGTGGTTTTAAAACTTTATACAAAAAAATTGCATACTTTAAAACGGTGAATTTTATGTTATGTATATTTTCACAATTTTTTTCTTTTTTTTCTTTCTTTTTTTTTTTTTTTTTTGGTGAGGAAGATTGGCCCTGAGCTAACATCTATTGCCAATCTTCCTCTTTTTGCTTGAGGAAGATTGTCACTGAGCCAACATCTATGCCAATCTTCCTCTATTTTGCATATGAGATGCCACCACAGCATGGCTTGATGAATGGTGTGTAGGTCCGTGCACAGGATCCGAACCTGCAAACCCCAGGCCACCAAAGCAAAGCATGCAAACCTAACCACTATGCCACCAGGCAGGCCCCTTACAATTTTTTTTGTTTTGTTTTGTTTTGTTTTAAAGATTTTATTTTTTCCTTTTTCTCCCCAAAGCCCCCCGGTGCATTGTTGTCTATTCTTCGTTGTGGGTCCTTCTAGTTGTGGCATGTGGGACGCTGCCTCAGTGTGGTTTGATGAGCAGTGCCATGTCCGTGCCCAGGATTCAAACCAACGAAACACTGGGCTGCCTGTAGCGGAACGCGCGAACTTAACCACTCGGCCACAGGGCCAGCCCCCCCTTACCACAATTTTTTAAAACACAAAACAAAACAAACCCCTTTATACAAGTACTTTGAAGTATAATCCAAAGAAACAGGAAAGCATTTACCACAGGGATTGAAATGGAAAAACTTCTATAATGCCTCCTCTACCTTTCCTGGCTTTTTTGTCACTAAATCTTTTTAAGTATGAAATATTTGATATAATTTACAATAGTCCCTCTGTCAATCCTATAATGGATTGAAATTAGCAATAATGAAGGAACAGTCCCAGCAAACATGAGAAATCTGTGCTGTCCTATAAATAAGATCACTTTAGCATTTTTCCTGTTAATAGGAAGGATCCACTGGAACTTCCCCCACATCAACAAACTTCCTTTTATTTGGCAGAATAGACCTGTTGAAACAATGTTTCTCTGAAGTATCAGCAGTGTAGAGAGGGAATTAACAAAACAGAGAAAAGTCCTGCTCAGACTTAACGATTTGTTTCTTCTATAAGAGGGTGTCTTCCAGTTTTTTTTCCTGAATCTTTTCTGAACATTGGACCATCTCAAATGCAAAGATGTATGTCACAGATCTAAGGTGTGGCTTCTACAGAAGTCAAATCATAACTGCCATCTAGACATTTTAGACATGACCCTTATAGCTTAGATCACTGAGGAAAAATTCTCTAAATTATATTTTTAACTTTTCTCTATATGATCAAGGAAAAACTATAATCATACTAGCTAGTCAATGTACAACAGTCAACTCAATCAATTTTGTGGCATAAACAGGCAAACGTATCAAAAATAGATTTTTTTTTTTTTTTTTTTTTAAAGATTTTTTTATTATTTCCTTTTTCTCCCCAAAGCCCCCCGGTACATAGTTGTATATTCTTCGTTGTGGGTTCTTCTAGTTGTGGTATGTGGGACGCTGCCTCAGCGTGGTCTGATGAGCAGTGCCATGTCCGCGCCCAGGATTCGAACCAAGGAAACACTGGGCCGCCTGCAGCGGAGCGCACGAACTTAACCACTCGGCCACGGGGCCAGCCCCCTCAAAAATAGATTTTTTAAAAAATCTCTATTAAGAAGGGAACCCTCATACACTGCTGATGGGAATGCAAACTGGTGCAGTCACTATGGAAAACAGTATGGAGATTCCTCAGAAAACTAAAAATAGAACTACCATATGACCCAGCTATCCCACTACTGGGTATCTACCCAAACAATTTGAAATCAACAATCCAAAGTAACAGATGCACTCCTATGTTCATTGCAGCACTATTCACAATAGCCAAGACATGGAAGGAACCCAAGTGCCCACTGACCAATGATTGGATAAAGAAGATGTGGTATATATATACAATGGAATACTACTCAGCCAGAAAAAAAAGACAAATTCATCCCATTTGCAATAACATGGAAAGACCTAGAGGGAATTATGCTAAGCGAAATAAGCCAGCATGAGAAAGACAAACACCAGATGATTTCACTCATATGTGGAATATAAACAAGTACACAGACAAAGAAAACAGTTCAGTGGTTACCAGGGGAAGAGGGGTAGGGTGGGGGGGGCATAGGGGGTGAAGCGGAGCACTTATGTGGTGGCAGTCAAGAAATAATGTACAAGTGAAATCTCACATTGATGTTAACTATTATGAACTCAATAAAAAATTTTTTAAAAAACTCTATTAAGCCATGGAACCCAACAATGCCACAGATTCCCCATCTTCCGTAACGAGCATTAGTTTTAACATTCCCTCTAAGGTTGCCTTCACTGTTGGTGGCCCAACCCCAGTCAGGTGACAGATGATACTGGAAGAAAGGCTCACCAAGCCAAACAGCAGTCTTCAAAGATTTAACAACTAAGATTTTAATTGTTTGCAAGCAACACTGTAAGCTGTAATATATACAAATTTGTCTTTTTGCTGAGGTTGGTTTTACGGGAACAAGTAGCTAGTGAGTGAGCTTAGCTTACTTTCCAGCATTCACATCTTAAGGGCAACATTGTTCTCTACTCCTACATTTATATACTGTCTCTTTTATTAAGGGTCTAATGTACTCATACATTTTTCGGTAATATTTCACTACATTTTATGGAGAACTTCAAATGGTATAATTGTATTTGCAATTTTGGAGAGTCGCAAAGTTTGTTTGTTTGCTTTTGCAAGATTTAACTCACCCACAGACCAAGAGTTGACCATGCCATTTCATAATTTGCCACAGTCTTACAATTCAAAGTACAGTAAAACTAGGCCTTTCTAAAACTATAAGCAGGATCTAAAAAATCTGATCACACAAAATGTTGGGTTTCATTACATCCAATTTGCATTATAAAAGGCCACACTAACAGAGAATTGTACTATACTATAAACTTTTAAAAATGGTCCTGGTAATATTTATGTTTTTAAAATTATAATTCTGGCCAATATTCAAAGCTATAGTGAGTTTTTCTTCCTGAGGAAAAACTGTAGCTGAACTCAGAAGCACTCTCTGAAAAACACCAGAAATATTCTACTATACATAAGTTAGAGCAAAATCATAACAGGCATTAAAACAAACAAAACCACTCACTTATTCATTAAAGAAAATGTATTGAACACCTACTAGGAGACAAGCACTCTGCTGGGGATAGAAAGATCAAATATATTCCCTTCTCCCACAGAACTTATGTAAATCCCCAGCAGGGGAGAGAACAAGTAAACAATCACAGGTATGATAAGTATTATTACTGATAGAAGCACACATTGGTGCAAATAGCTCAGATGAAGGAAAAATCAGAGAAGGCTTCCCAAACAAAGCGACCCATAAGCTTAGACTCAAAACCTAAGGTTGGAATTTGCCAGACTTGGGGGTCGGGGAGGGGAGGGGGCAGGAAAGAAATGTTCCAGAAGTAAAGATTCGAAGGTGAGAACACAGATTCAGATTCAGAATGAAGGAGAGAGGGGGAAAGGAGGAGAGAGAAGGAAAGAGAGAAAGATGCAGAGAACTTGACACAAGAGGAAGCTAAAAAGGTGAAGCAAGAACCAGATCACAAAGAATCCAGTAAGAATATGGTTTGGTAAGGAATCTGGACTTTATCCTAAGGTAACAGAAAACAATTAAAGGGTTTTAGACAGAAAAATGACCACATTAAAAGTCACATATTAGCAAATAATATAGCCAAAGAATAAATTAGAAAGAGGTCCCATGGGAGGCAGGAAGAGCAAGTGGCTGCTATTGCAGGCGTCTTGGATTAGAGATGATGCTGGTATGGAGAAGGATTGAGGTAACTGGTATGGAAAGAAAAAAGACTGGCCAGAGAAACATTAGAAAAGTAGAACCAACAGGATTGGATTTGGTGACTGGCTAGATGGGGGGGAAAGGAGGGAGGGAGAAGTCAAACATTATTTTCAGACTTCTGAACCTGGCAACTGAGGGAATGATGGTACCAACTTACTACTTCCCTTCTGTTGGAAATATTTACAAGGTCTTAAAAATATTACACCGTGGTCTAGATGTTAAGATTCGGAGTTCTCACCACCTTAGCCCTCAGTTTCCAGGTCAGGGAACCACACCACCCAAACGTCGGTTGTCATACTGTGGTGGCTGCATGTTGCTGTGATGCCAAAAGCTATGCAACCACTTATTTCAGATACTAACAGGGTCACCCATGGTGGACAGGTGTCAGTGAAGTTTTCAAACTAAGACAGACTAGGAAGAAGGATCCAGCCACTCACTTCCGAAAAAACTGGCCATTAAAACCCTGTGAATAGCAGCAGAGCACTGTCGATATAGCGCCAGAAGATGAGAGGATGGCACAAAAAGGCCAGGTAGGGTTCCACTCTGCTGTACACAGGATCACTAGGGATCAGGATCGATCCAAGGGCATAGCAACAAAAAATATTACATAGCTCCTTTTCAGTTATGCACATTGACATAAACAGTGCAAAATATATTTCAGATTTGATTCTGGCAAATATTATTTTTATCTTCTGAACCATCTTCTACCTATTCTGTACAAAATAATATTAAAATCAGTCTGTATTCCACAAACATGCAGCAACAGGAGAGAAAGAAAATTTAGTTAGTAAAGAAATGTGCTTAGTGCCTGAAGAAGGCCAGTTTGAAATTAAGGTGTGCTATTCAAAGTGAATCTGCAAAAGAAAAAGGCAAGGACAGTATCCCAAAAACACAGATGTCTCAAATGTGTTTTCCTTGAATCTATTATATTACCAAAATAAGCACAGAAGCAGCTCTTTCATAAGACTACGAAAGGCTTTTTTTTTTCCCTAAGGAGAATTTAGTAGAATTTTGCCAAAGTGAATAAGAAAGAATGTACAGAAAAAAGAGCACTACCCTTTGAAATCCAAGGTCAAGAACAAAAGGCCATAGCTTTCCAAGCTCATTCATTCAGAAATGTAGGTGCCCTAAACTTCTGTAAATAGACTAGCATTGGCCAAAGAGATGAGGATCTTGCTAAACACTTTCATTTTGTCTCTATAAAATTATATCCAACACTGTGAAAACATACATAGTCTGCTCTAAGAAAAGAATTTCAAGATCTACTCATTCCCTTAAACATTGTATCACATGATAAATCTCATATTAAGTTTATGTATCAGTGTATTTATGTAGGAGGTAACAAATCAGAAGATACACCTTTTTATATTTGCAAAATTTGAAAATACAACTGGCATTCTCAAGGCAGTTTCATATATGAGAAAATAAGAATTCCCTCACATTGAATGGATTTAACTAATCTATGAAATAACAATTAGATGCCCTACACTTCAGGTACGTAGCAACCCCATTGCCCTAACTCCCATGGGTTTCTCCCACACGCTATTTCATCAGTTATCCAGGGAATCTGAGAGGGATGGGTTATCCTTTCGCTTGCAAAACAGAGAAAGCTTGGGCACGTATTGTGGTCAAGGAATGTGTTGAATTAATTATGAAAGATGAATGAAAACAATTTGTTTTCTGAACTATCATTTTTTCCCTTCAGTCTATGTGGTAGAAGAACCCCGTTCTCATAAAAACTTACCTCATCAACTAATGAACTCGGTGAATCTTTCTGATTGCTATCAGAGAAACGAGCCCCTACTTCCATGTACACATGTCCACTAAAATCAAACTACCGACAAAAAGTTTTCCCACCATTCCATCATATTGGAGGAAAGGAGCACTTGCCTCCTATAGCTATCTAAATACACGTCTTGCTGGTCTTCCTAGATTTTCCTGTTGACGAGCAACATTTTAAAATAATTTAAGATTCGTGATATACCTTTCATGCCTTAAAGAAGATGGTGCTAATACAATTAATTTGCCAAAGGTTACAATGCTGACGCCTGAATGTTTACCGCTAAACAAAAGGAAGAATTATACCATAAGGTAAGGAAAAAGTCCTCAGGAAAGAACACATCCCTAAAGCCATAAATAAAAAACTTCAACATAATCAGAAGGTCACTTAGATAAGAGCAATTCAAATCTCCCCAACTTCGACAGTTACTACCAAGTTTTCCCGTGAAATGGAGGTTAGGGATCAGCCTTAAAATACTAAGCAAGATAAGAGGCTCTTCTAGAACTGAAAGAGGGAAGAGAAACCAGACAAGAGAAACACGGTTAGGAAAGAGAAACACCAGCTCTAACGTGGCAAGAGATCTATGCAGCACGAAAAAGATATTTTTGAACCTATTTCCTGGGAGTAACCCGAGCCCAAAGCCCCACAGACCGAGGGGCGAACTCTGAAGTCCGGGGAAGAAGGCGCCCGGGCGCAGTGACAATGGGAACCGCTCCTTTTTGGGAGCGAGTCGGGGCACCAAGAGGAGACCGCGCCTCGCCGGGGCCGCCTTCCCATCCGCTCGTCAGGAGCGAGACCCACCTGGAAACCGCCATGGCCGGGCACCGGCGGTTCGGGGCTCCCCGCGAGCTACGCGCCGCGCCGCTGAGGCGCTAGTTTCCAGAGAGCAGAGCGGCGCAGGCCCAGGCCGCGGAGCACAAGGGAGCGGCCGGGGCGAGCGGGGCGACCCGGCGCGGGCCCTCGGGCATCTGCCCCGCCGCCTGCCCGAGCTCGTCCCCGCCGCGGCTGGGGAGCAGGGGTCTGAGGCAGCGGCGACGGCAGCAGTCCTCCGACCCGCACGACTTCAAAACCGGTGCCCCCAGCTCCGCTCTTTGCTGACGCAGGCGTCGGCACGCCGGACTTAGCGTCAGCGCGCCGGAAGTGACGTCAGCTCACCGCCCAGAGCTCCTCTCGGCCGGTAAGGCAAAAGAGTGAGAGTGTCTTCGGCTTGGCGGCGCGCGCGGGGGGAAAAAAGTCTCTTTGTGCTGCTTTGGAGAGGGTCGTTAGTCTCAAAATGAGGCGTGGAGGAGAAATAAAGGTCCCTTTCTTTTCCAGAGAAGGAAAAAAGGCGGTTTAGCCAAGGTTCTGGAGGTTCGAAAACTTGGTTTCTAATTCATCACCGCTCCGATCTTCATCAGACTGCTTCCAGAGAAAACTTGATCCCAAGGACTGGGATGCTCTAGTCCAGGTGGCGATACCATGGGAAGGGTGAAATCAAGAAAGATCTGCAGTGGCCCTTAGGACACGGCTCAAACGTTTGCCCTATTTGCCAGCAGTTCTGCATGGATATTGGAGGGAAGGTCTTCTGCCAACCATTTTTGCTAAGTTTGATTTCTTAATTGTTTATGTTGTTAGTACCATCATTTTCTCAACTAGATATGGAAACTCCCATCTTATTTTTTTTTCAGTCTTATCTGCCTATTCACTCGCTTAATTCGTTAGGCTTTTAAACATTTTTCTGTCACCTCATGCAGGCCCTCATCAACTTAAACGTGATTTTTATGGCAGTAGTCAAAGTCATATTTCTTCAGCTTGTTCAGTCGAGCCCATCTTATAGGCTACCAAGAGATTAATCTTCAAAACACACTGCTTTTATCGCGTCACTCTTCTGCTTTTAAAACAGCTTGCCTATTGGCTTCTCATTACCTGAAGAGGCTATGTCTCAACCTTTGAGTCTGTTTTTCCATTATAAAATGAGGTCATGTATCGAGAAGAACTTACAAGAGCTTTGTAAACCATAGAGTAGTATATAAATGTAAGAGGAAAGAAACTACGTGCCATGTGGTAGGCATTTGGCATGCATTATCTCATATAATTTGTAGGCCAACCCTGTAAAGTAATTTTTTTTTTCGAGGAGAGATGAGCCCTGAGCTAACTACTGCCACTCCTCCTCTTTTTGCTGAGGAAGACTGGCCCTGAGCTAACATCCTTGTCCATCTTCCTCTACTTTATACGTGGGATGCCTACCACAGCATGGCTTTTTGCTAAGTGGTGCCATGTCCGGACCCGGGATCTGAACCAGTGAACTCTGGGCCACCGAGAAGCCCAATGTGGGGACTTAACTGCTGCGCCACCAGGCCGGCCCTGTAAAGTAGGTTTTAATCTTCACTTACAGGTGAGAAAACCAAGCTCAGAAAGTTCAAGTAATTCGCCTAAGATCCAAGCTAGTAATGGTATATACTGTCGTTCATTCAACAAATATTTATTTGGTACCTGATCTGTGTCACTCTGTTAGGCAGTGTTTATACCCTTAGACAAAATCTGATTAAGCTGATGTCCAAGCTTCTTCACATTTCACTGCCTCCCGCCACCTGCCTTCTCAATTTATCTCCCATCACTGAAACTAACAAGCAGGTTCTATTTACTGATAGTGTACTACATTCATTTATTCAGCCAAAATTAAGTACCTACCATATGCTAAACTCTGTAATAGAGATTTAGGCTTCAAAAGAAACCAAAACAGAAGGTGCCCACTCTGGCTGAACTTACATTTTAGTGGAAGGAAAAAGAGTAAAAAGATAAACAAGAAAATATCATGTTTATATGCTATATAAAACAGAATGATGGAATAGAGAGGGTGATTAGAGACTCTAGACTAGGTAATTAGGAAAAACCAAGGAGGCGCTCAAGCTGAGGCCTGAGTGACAAAAGGAGCCAGCTGTGTGAAGATCAGGTAAGGCTACACCTAATGAAAAAGTCTAAGCAAAGTCTGCTGTGTTGGGAGATGAGCTGGGAGAGAGAGGGGCCATTGTAAGGAATTGGGATTTTACTCTAGATGTGGTGGAGAGTCATAGGGTTTTAAACACATGAATAAAATGATCTGATACACATTTTAAAAATCGTATTCTTTAATATCCAAGAGGTAATTAGATATGCAGTTCTAAATGACATTTAGAAGAGGAAAGGACTGGTATTAATAGGATTCTAAGGGATAAGTGTAACAATCAAATATATTGATGTTAGAGTGAGTTGTTTTTAAATCCTTCCTCACCACACTTAAAAGCTGTGTGTTCAAGGGAATTGTATAACCTTTCTAAACTTCAGTTCCTTCATCTGGGAAATGGCAATAATAATGGTACCTCTTAGAATTGTGAGGATTCGATGAGATAATGAATATAATGCATTTAACCATGTGACTGCCACAATAAGCACTCAAAAACATTGTTAACTACGTTGATTATACTTTTTGTTAACTTTTCAACCTTGAGCAAGTGACTTAACTTCTATGTCTCAATTTCGTCAGCTATGAAATGGGGATAATAATATATTGGTCCACAACCCTTATCTGAAACCCCTGCCAGATGGTTCTCTTTTCTTTTCTTTTTTTTGAGGAAGATTTAGCCCTCAGCTAACATCTGCAGCCAATCCTCCTCTTTTTGCTGAGGAAGACTGGCCCTGAGCTAACATGCATGCCCATCTTCCTCTACTTTCTGTGTGGGATGCCTACCACAGCATGGCGTGCCAAGTGGTGCCAAGCCCATACCCGGGATCCGAACTGGTAGACCCTGGGCCGCCGAAGCGGAACGTACGCACTTAACCGCTGCGCCACCAGCCTGACCCTGCCAGATGGTTTTCTGAATTTAGAATTCTTTAGATTTTGATAAGTAATCCGATAGACATACCTTGTATTATGTCACACGCCAGCAGCTTCTAGGGCAGCACCCTATAATCAAGGACATTTATGGTTCTGCAGCAAAATGTATGAATAGCCATACTAAGAGGAATAAATAAAAGACTATAAATAGCTGCATGCCAGTTCAGGTCAGGTTTTGCTGCCAAATGAATTTTTTTTAACTATGGTTTTCAGACCTTTTTCAATTTCAGAATTGTAAATAACAGATCATGGACCTGTACTTTGGAAAAGTGTTTTTAAGGATTAAATGAGTTGATACATGATACATGTAAGTGCTAAATAAATATTAGCTATTATTTTTTTACCACCAGAAAGGTACCTTCAAAAATCAGTGGCGGGGCCAGCCCCATGGCTGAGTGGTTTCACCAGTTCAGATCCTGGGTGCGGACCTAGCACCACTGATCAAGCCATGCTGAGGCAGCGTCCCACATACCAGAGCCAGAAGAACCTACAACTGGAATATACAACTACATACTGGGGTGCTTTGAGGAGAAGAAGGAAAAAAAAAAGATTGGCAACAGATGTTAGCTCAGGGCCAATAAAAAAAACAAATCAGTGGCGAGTCTGCCCTGATGGCCTAGTGGTTAAAGTTCAGCACTTTCACCACTTTGGTGGCAGGGGTTCAGTTCCTAGTCACAGAACCACACCACTCGTCTGTCAGTAGCCATGCTATGGCAGCAGCTCAAATAGAAAAACTAGAAGGACTTAGAACTAGAATATACAACTATGTACTGGGGCTTTGAGGAGGAAAAAAAAAAGATTGGCAACAGATGTTAGCTCAGGGCGAATCATTCCTAGGGAAAAAAAAAAATCAGTGGCAAAAGAACTATTGAACAAAGAATGTTGGTTAATTGGCTCTCCATGTAGAGGAAAAAATAAATTCCCTACTTCTTACTATATCCCCAAATAAATCTCAGATGGGTTAAAGGTCTAAAAATGAAAAACAGAACTCTAAAACTACTAGGAGACTCCACTGAAGAATATTTTGACTTTAGGGTAGGAAAGAATTTCCTAATGCACAAAAAAATACCGTTGAAGAAAAAAGTAGGTAAACTTGAATCCACTGATCTGTAAAACTTGTATGGTGCAAAAGCAAAACATCCAAGGGAAGGGAGAGGAAGACTGGCTTTCTGTGAATCTTTTAAGAGCAGAGAAGAACTTTCCCAGAAGCTGAGAGCAAACTTCACAAAGTGTGCATAATTGGGTCGCACGCTCATAATTAAACCAACTATGGGCAGTGGAGATGGAATTATCCTTAGACCACCCAGGAGATGAGAATGGAGTCAGCTTCTCCTGAGACCAGCTCTCCTGGGAAAGCTGAAATGATGGCTGCGTCACCTGCAGTTATCATACATCCAGGAAAAAGAAGGAGTAAGACATAGTATTTGTCTCGAGAAAGCAAAAATCTTCCCAGTAATTCTTAGCAGACTTACACCTCATTGGCCAGAATTGTGTCACGTGACTACTATAGCTGCAGGAGATTCTAGGAAGATAGTGGAATGATATATCAACTAACTTTGTCCTTCTGCTATGATCAAAGGGACTTTGATATGCATATAAAAGTATAGATTATCAGTTAAATTATTTAGACTTTTACATCAAAATTATTAGATCTACAGTTATAATGTTAACTAATGCTAAACAAAAATAAATTTTAGATGGATTAACATGGATTATTTTATTTAAAAAATAAAAACAATATAAAAATGCATAAATATTAAATTTTATGTATAAAATCTCAAGTGAGATTTGATATGGATGAGAACTACGCCTTTGTGTAGTCAAGTGAGAAATGAGCAATTGTGAAAGGAGGTGGCAAAGGAGAACCAGCATAGTACCCCAAACATTGGTCTATACCCAGGCCTGTAGTTGAGATAAACACATGGAGGAAAGCACGCACGTAGAGGTTGTGGATCTTGAAATTAAATTTGTAAAAAATCTATACAGGCCTAAACACTTCTCAAGAAGTTTTTGGGTGTCCTCCTGGATACATATACTCCAATTTAAAGGTGACAGGTCTAGGGAAACACTCTTGTACACAAAAAGATCTCTACAAGGGTGTTCACTGCAGCATTCATTATCATCGAGAAGACCTGGAAATGACCTAAATGTCCATCAGTAGGGTGATAGATAAATCAAATATAATATAGTCATACAATGGGCTATCAACAGCCCAACATTAACTAGATCTACATATGCCAATATGAACAAAGCTCAAAACCATAAATTCAGTAAAAAATGCAAGATGCAGAACAATATTTACAATATCATACAATTTCTATGAATTGTAAAAACTATACTCACAAAGCAATACTATTTGTATTTTTAAAATTATGAATTCTTTCCAACATACATAAAAATATAGAGAATAAAATCCATCCATATACTTAGCACCCACGTTTAACAACTATTAAAATTTTACCATATTTGCTTCAGATAAATTTTCAAAAACTTAAAGATAAAATTGAGGTCTTTTACTTCTCTCTAATCTCATTCCCCTCCCTACCTTCCCAGTAATAACTGTTATTATGAAGTTTGTGTTTTACTTCCTGTCCATGTTTTTATCATTTTGCTACATGGGTGTTCCATAAACAATAAACAGTATCATATAAGCTTGTTTTTAATTAATGAATTAGTTAACTGTGTTTTCAAGAGCTATTCCATTGTATAAAAAATCCATAGTTTATTCATTTCTCTACTGAATTTCTCTACTCTATTGCTATTTAGGTTTTTCAAATTTTTCCTTATTCTGAATAAAGCTGCAGTGACTATACTTGACATGCGTTTTACCTGTATGTGCATAAACAAGTATACAATTATTGCAAGTGGATTGAAAGAATATACCCCAAACTTAGAATAAAAAAGCTGATTACCCTTGGGTGGGAGTGGAGTGGGGAGGAAAATGGGATTTGAGAGGGGTAATGGAAATAGAAGAGTTATGTGACTTTTTTTTCTTAAAAAATTGTGGAACGCAAATATGACAAGGTATTAATATATGTTAATTCTTAATGGTAGGGATATAATTTTTAAATTATATTTTTGTTGTTTTCTATTTTTTCCAACATTTATTATGAAATTTTTCAAAAATACTGTCATTGAAAAAAATTATGCAGTGAACACCCGTATACCTACCACCTGGCTTCTACAATTAATATTTTACTGTATTAGCTTTATCACATAACTGTCTACTACTCATTTCTGTCTATTCGTATCTATATTATTTTTTTATATATTTAAGAATAAATTGCAAACATCAGAACTTCACCCCTAAACTATTCAGCATGGATGTGATTAAGTTGGGCTTAATAATTGTTTACAGGTTTGGCTTCTTTTTTAGGTAAAAGTTACATACAGTGAAATACGCAAATCTTAAGTGTAACCCAAACCTCTGCCAAGATACTTGTCATAACCTGGAGAAACTTCCTTCATATCCCTTCCTTGTCAATACAAACCCCCATTCATCTCCCTGAGGCAGTCCTTTTCTGATTTTCTTTCACTGTCAATTAGCTTTTTTATAACTTCATATAGATGCAGTCATACAATATGCGCTCTTTTGTGTCTGGTTTCATTTGCTCTACATTATGGTTTTGAGATGAATTCACTTTGTTGCATGTTGCAGTAATTCATTCCTTTTTATTGCTGAGTAATAAACAGATTGTATCACAATTTGTTTATCCATTCATTTGCTGGTGGATAATTGGGTCATTTCCACTTTGGGGCTATTATGATGAGTAAGGTGCTATGAACATTCTTGTACCCATCTTTTTGTGGTCATATGTTTTCATTTACTTTGGCTAAATACCTAGGAGTAGAATGGCTGGATCATAGAGTAGATGTGTATTTAACTTTATAAGGAAATGTCAAACAGTTTTCTAAAATGATTGTACCATTTTATGCTCCTACCAGCAATGTATGAGAGTTCAGGTAATCTACTTTTCTCCTTGAGCACTGTCTTAGGTACAAAAGAAATAAAAAAACTTATTCTTGTCTAAAAAAGCTTATGATTTAATTTGGGATATTAGGCTAATACACATGAAACAAAAAAGTTGAATATTAAACTGTACAAAGCTGATTTTACATGCAGGAAGAATTATGTAGTCTTAAGAAAACAACAGGCAGGAGGCCTCTACTCCGCCCCACTCACTGTAGAACTTTGTTGGATCAGGTGCTGCAGCTAACCTCCTCTAGGATAAGAAGGGAAGGAGGTGCCCCATAGACTCTGTTCCTTATGATAAGATTTTTCCCTTGCAGAATTCAGAGCGCAGGACTAAGCAGTCAATCATTGAAACTATCGAGAAATGTCGCCCCATTCTAAACTATTAGGTGGTATATGGTATGAATCCAAACAGGCCTGTTGTATCACTGATGCAAACAAGATTATTTTTTAAGAAATCAATATTGGGGGCTGGCCCCGTGGCCGAGTGGTTAAGTTCGCACCCTCCACTTCGTTGGCCCTGGGTTTTGCTGGTTCGGATCCTGGGCACGGACATGGCACCGCTCGTCAGGCCACACTGAGGTGGTGTCCCACATGCCACAACTAAAATATATAACTCTATACTGAGGGGACTTGGGGAGAAAAAGCAGGAAAAAAATCAATATTAGGGTATATGTTTCATGTTTTCTTACACATCTTACATCATGATATTTTTAAAGTGTCTCCCTTTGGATTATATCAAAATGCAAAACTTTTGGGCTTCAAGAGACACTATCAACAGAGTGAAAAGGCAACCCACAGAATGGGAGGAAATATTTGCAAATCATAAATCTGATAACAATTTAATATCCAGAATATGTAAAGAACTCCTGTAGCCCAACAACAACAAAAAACAAACGTTAAAAATTGGACAGAGGACTTGAATAGACATTTCTACAAAGAAGATCTACAAACGGCCAATAAGCACATGAAAAGATGTGCAATATCACTGATCATTAGAGAAATGCAAATCAAGACCACAATGAGATAGACTTCACATCCCCATTAGGGTGCTATTATAAAAACAAAAACAACCAAGCAAACAAACAAACAAATCAGAAAATAACAAGTATTGTCAAGGATGTGGAGAAATTGGAACACTTGTGCACCGTTGGTGGAAATGTAAAATGGTGCAGCCACTATGGAAAACAGTATGGAGTTCCCTCAAAAAGTTAAAAATAGAATTACTATATGACCCAGCAATTCCACCTCTGGTATATACCCAAAAGAATTGAAAGCAGGAACTTGAACAGTTATTTGTACACCCATGTTCATAGCAGCAGGGTTCACAATAGCCAAAAGGTGGAAGCAACCCAAGTGTCCATCGACAGATAAATAGATAAATAAAATGTGGTATATATATATATATACACTGGAACATTATTCAGCCTTAGAAAGGAAAGAAATTCTGAAACATGCCACAACATGGATGAACCTTGAAGACATTATGTCAAGTGAAATAAGCTAGTCACAAAAGGAAAACTACTCTATAATTCCACTTACACAAGTCACCTAAAGTAGTCAAATTCGTTGAGACAGAAAGTAGAGTGATGATTGCCAGAGGGTGGAGGAAGGGAGGAGTGAGTTATTGTTTAATGGGAATAGAATTTCAATTTTGGAAGACAAAAAACATTCTGGAGATCCGTGGTGGTGTTTGTTGCATAACACTATGAATGTACTTAATGCCACTGAACTGTACACCTAAAAATGGTTAAAATGGTAAATTTTATGTTACGTATAATTTACTACAATTTACAAAAAGTAACTTCTGGTAAAAAGGTACCCCTTCCTGACATGGCATAGCACATCTGTGTGCCCTTATTTTTCTTCTGGGGATAATGTTTCCGACAGCACGGTCTCTTCATAATTGTGACTTTTCAGATAATAAACCTTCTCATTGTAATTAGTGAAAAATGTCACAAGATGTCACTCTTTAGCTGAAAAACTGTTCCAATTTCGTTCAGTAGCTGATAACAGTAAGTAAAGGCCAGAACAACAGACAAAAGCCTGCAACTACTCATCAGCACTTTGCTAATACAAATATGGTTTTCTGAAAGAAAAGGCTTCCATCTGTGAAATGTATTAATAAGCTACTCTTGTTTATGACACATGTTAATATTTCTTAACTTCATAGATACTAATTGTTTTTCAGTATAAATTGAATTGGTGTAACTAAGACACAACTAACTGTGAAAGTGATACTTGTGAAATAAAAAGCTGAAATGTAAAGATCATTGATCACTGAAAGTCAAGTGGCTTGTGGCTTTATCACTAAATCATGTGTGATCTTGGGTAAGTCATTTAATCTCTCTGATTTCACCAGAGGGGTAAAAACTTCCTTTCTTAGGTTAATATACACTACTATATATTTAATATGTGTGAAAACATATTTAAGTACATTTTCCTAATTCTAAAATATTTTGGTTGTTATAGTAGTAGTCAAATTATAACTGTTCAAATACCGATCAGAGTTCAGTAATAGAAAATACTGTCTGAAAGAAGACATTAGGAAATATTATGAGACTTGCTGACATCTTGGGGAATATTTTAGGAAAATACTTGTATAAAACAGTTATAGTCAGAGGTATAAACTCTTGAAATAAAAAAACATTACTGAGAACATTTTTTTAAAAGATGATAGAATATCCTGTAGTATAAAAAAAAGCTTTGTTTAAATATAAAATTTTCAAGATTCAAGAACATTAATTCTTAAAGATTAATTATTCAAATTGGTAATATTACCTTGCAACTATAATTCAAATTTTTTAAACTTCTAATTTTTGTAAGAATTTTATAATTGATTTATAATACCTAAAAATAATCAAAAGCCCAAATGCCCACCCCTGGGTGAACTACTGGACAGCATGGTATGTTAATAAACTAGGATATTACATTTTTATTAGTAGTAATATTTTTATTAGGATAAGTTAGGATGAGAAAGACTGTCGGCAATGATGGGTGAAGATATAGAACTCAGACTGATATGAAAAAGAGAGGGTAAATAGTGCCTGGTTTAGAATATTGACAAGTGTTTTGTTTCATTTCGTTTCTCTTAAAACTTAGATCTTTGTTTAACTTCTTTTTGGATAATTAAATTTGTAAAAGGAAAGAAAAGAATGATTTGTTAAAATTCACGTGATTATTTTAAACATTGGAAGCAAAATACAAGATCTGTATTTCATGTTACATTGCCATTTCCATCGGACATTTGGATGCGTGTGTGGCGTAGGGGTGAGAAATCTCCCACTGCGAGAGAAATCTGGGAGGGGCATGTGGGAGAGGCCCTTTCTGTCCCACTGATAACACGTTCATTCACTGGGAGCCAGCTGAAACGGACTAATCCTTCGTGCAGTCATTCCCTCCGCCCTAATAAGGCTTCGCTGCCTCTCCCTGAACTCGGTAAGTTCAAAGTGCATGTTTCCGAAGGATAATCTGAAATGATTTTGAAGAAAGTTTATTGGAGGGTGGAGAAGGGAGAGGGTGGAGGAAGGAGCGGAGGTGGTAATTATCAGGCATCGCTTTGCTACCGTATTGGCACGGAGAAGAAAACCTCAAAGCACCAATAGTTTCAAAACGATTATTTAGACAGTAAGCGGCTTTCTCCCAGGAAACTTTTCAGAGGGGGTCCTCGCAGGCTGTTGCTGCCTGCTGGAAACCAGTGTTCACAAAGTCTGGGGAGGGGGATTCGCAGGTGCATGGGCTCGGACGAAGGGCTGCGCCTGGCTCAGTCGGACGCCGTCTCTGCCTCTGTCCGCAGGTCCAAGGGATGTCCCTCTCTTGGCCCTGCCGTCACTGAAGCGCCCACGGGTCCCAAAAGAGCCGACCTGAGCGCAGACATCGCGGGCCATGAGTGCTCTGAGGCTGCGAGCGTCGCTCTCGCTGCTGCTGCTGCTGGGCGGCTGTGTCCTCTCAGCCGTCCGAAGGGACAAGGGGCGCGCTGGCAGCGCAGCAGAGCTGGCCCTGGGTCCCGCAGGCCCCTCCTCTGGCCGCTTCGTCAGTCCCGAGCGCCACGCGTGCAGCTGGCAGCGCCTGCTGCCCGGCCCGAGGCCCGCGGCCAGCAGCGAGCTGGCTCTGCGCTGCCAGGGCCCGGCCGGGACGCGCCTGCACTGCGCCTACCGCGGGGAGCCGGAGCGCTGCGCCGCCTACGCCGCGCGCCGCGGGCGCTTCTGGAAGCAGGTGCTGAGCCGGCTGCGCAGGATGCGGCGGCCCTGCCACGACCCCGCGCCGCTCACCGCCCGCCTGTGCAACGGCAAGAAGGGCCGCGGCGCCAAGCTGCGCCTGGTGCCCTACCCGTCCCCACCCGCCGGCCCCACTGCGGGGAGCTTCCCCCGGGATCTCAAGCCCGGAGCCGGGAGCCAGGGTCGACCCCAGGAGCCCGCGCCAGGCCCTCCCGCAGGGGCCCGGCCTCCCCCGAGCGCTCCGCCCAAAGAGAAGCCCTCTGAGAAGAAGACCAAAGACGGCAAGAGGAAGGCGGCCTCGGACCCCGAAGAGGAGCGACCGCTGGGGACCGGGCCCGACCCTGACGGACTGGATGAGAACGCGAAGCTCACGGAGACCTACTGCGCTGAGGAGTGGCGCTCCGTCTGCAATTTCTTTGTCAGTTTCTGGAATGGCTGAGGCTGCCGGCCCGGGGAGGGACATCCGGGCGGGGGTTGGGGAGGAGGTAGCTAAGGGCGTTATTTAGGCCAAGAGATACGGGATAGAGAGTGGAGGAGAGTCCAGGTTCTAGAATGGGGCGGGGCTGGGGGTGGCTTGGGTTGAGAGTGTAAGGGGTATGAAGAATATCTGAGACAGCAAAGAAGTTAAAAATTTTGAAGAGTCTCGACTCTGATTAACAGCAGAAGAAATAGTGGAAACAGAAGTAGGCATACCTTAAATGTGCAAAAATTGTAGGCTGGGGAGAGAGATGGACACAGGCTGAAAAACATGAGAGGAAAACAGTGATTGAAGTGATGTGAATCTCATGTGGAAAGTAGGATACATGTATACTGTTTAACATTTATATTAAAAGGTAATAATGAGCGGTTGATAACCTGAGCCAGGTTGAATTGTTCAGTGTCTTCTTATCTAATCAGTTGACAAGATTACCAACTTTTTTTTTTCTTTCAGAATTAGTATGAACTTGGATGCTGCTTGGTGTCATAGATGACCTCTATAGGTATAGACCATTTAGAGTCAAAACTGACTCCAATGAAAGATTTTCAGGATGGTTGCCTTTGAAGTCTTTTAGAAGCACTACTTTTCGGGCCCAGCCCGGTGGCCCAGCAGTTAAGTGCCCACGTTCCACGATGGTCTGGGGTTCACTGGTCTGGATCCCGGGTGGGGACATGGCACCGCTTGGCACGCCATGCTGTGGTAGGCGTCCCACATATAAAGTAGAGGAAGATGGGCACGGATGTTAGCTCAGGGCCAGTCTTCCTCAGCAAAAAAGAGGAGGACTGGCAGTAGTTACCTCAGGGCTAATCTTCCTCAAAAAAAAAAGCCCTACTTTTCAACAGAGTGATGCCTGATGTTCTGAAACTTCCCTATTAACCTTCTAAATTCAGAAGTGAATTGTAAAACTTGAGTGCTCCAGTAGGTTTTAAAAACAATTCTCTTTATTTTTGATCATATTTCTTAAAACAGCTAAAGTGTTAAGTATATACGTCAGAGTCATTTGGACCATTCTGGAAGTTGTATCTCTGTTTCATGTAATTGTTAACATATTTCATTTTAAACAAGATGTAATGATAGACTTTGCAAATGTTAGGAGCTCAATAAAAACTATATGGATAGATTTACAGAACTGTCAGGGCAATGGAAATCCTGACTGTGTTTGATCTAGTTCCGAGTCTACCTTGAAGAAGTCCCTGAATACGTCTTGAATTGTTGGGGAAAGACAGGAAGGAAGGAAGAAGTCTGCATAAGGCAAGAGTCACAAACCGGCAAACTCTGGGCCGCATTGCTGTTCTGTTTGGCCTGCAGGTGGTTCTCTTTCGTTTTTCCTCTCCTCCTGTTTCCCTCCTTTCCTTCTTTCCAATTTGGATTTGTTGCCAGCATTTAAAAATTAGATAATTTCCCCCCAAAAAACCCAATAGCAACCAAAACAATTAGATAATTTTATATAAAAATCCAGATTTCTGAGTTCTCTTGAAAAATCAGATCTAGCAACATCGGACCCACCTTCCTACATGACAACAATTGGCTGACACTGAATGTCTGCCGCCCCCTTTAGATTAGGCATGTTTTCGAGAGTTCTTCACTGCTCCTACACATCTTGTCAATTGCCTTTACTCATTTATATTACAGGCCTGAGCCCACTAGACATTTAAGCAACCCCCAGTTAGAAGGTTTTTACCTTTTTGCTGACCTTTTCCCCTCCCCTTTTAAAATAGTGGTAAATGCAAAAATCTTATAGATACTGAACATCTCCTGAACTTTTTCCTCTTTGACCAGCCTCTAGGAAATATAAACTATCTTTTACCAATTCTATACATTCTTGAATTCACATAATTGGCAAGACATTCGAATTGCACATAGTTTCAGGCGGGGTTCATGAAGTCACATTCTGAGTAACATTGACCATTAGACAAAATTCATCTTGGCCAAGGAAGGGAAGCTCAGAGTAGCTGGAGACCACTCCCTAAAGACAGGAACCAATATACACTTTCTCCAAAAAGTTCGGCAAAATTTGGGTATCATCAGAAAAGGGTATTGGGAATGAAACAGCATTGTCTAGAACTGTAGCTAGAACCATAGTTCCAGCTCTCTGTACAAGAGGACTGGCAAGTCCTTCCTGTGTGCCCTTTGGCAGTCTGATGAACTTACCTCTATGAAAGAGGGACTGGCCAAACTCTGTAGGCCCAAGTACGCAGTGTAGGTTTCTGCTGTCTCTGCTCCTTTACTCTTTAAGAAGAGCTACATCAGGACTCTGTCTCAGGAGCAGAATACGGACTGACAGGGGCCAGTTGCTTGCAGTGGAAGGGAAATGGACAGATCCTGTTGACTTCCAGGCTGACTTTAGCTAAGTCCCATTGTCTCTGACATGCACATTGAAGGAGTTGGGCTGGGTTAAATCTGAAGTCCCTAAGACACACTGCTAGCACTCTACAGTTCTATACATAGTTTCACATAGATATGATAACATGTGAAAATCAACAAGTACTATGTGTAGAGTATTACATGTTATAACCCAAGAAAGATCATGGAGTTAGGAAAGATCCAGAGAAAGACAACCAAAGTGGCCAGAGAAATAGAGCAGGCTTCTGTATCTGGAGCTTCTAGAAAGATTTGAAAGGTTAGGCTAGAAGGACAAACCTGCAGTTGGGAGAAGACAGGATCAAAATCTCTAGGAGGCCGGCTGGGTGGTGTAGTGGTTAAGTTCTGAGCACTCCACTTCGATAGCCTGGGGTTCACAGGTCTGGAATCTGGGCACAGTCCTAGCACCGCTCATCAAGCCATGCTGTGGCAGCATCCCACATAAAATAGAGGAAGACCTAGCACAGATGTTAGCTCAGCAACCATCTTCCTCAAGCAAAAGGAAGAGGATTGGCAACAAATGTTAGCTCAGGGTCAGTCTTACACACACACACACACACACAAACCTAATATTTTATCACAGATTGTTTTGCATTAACTTTGATTTTTTAAAATATTGCATTAAAATATTATGTATCTTGGGACTGGCCCCATGGCCTAGTGGTCAAGTTCAGGGAGCTCCGCTTTGGTGGCCCAGGTTTGCAGGTTCAGATCCCAGGTGTGGACCTACACTACTAGTTAGCCATGCTGTGGTGGCAACCCACATATAAAGCAGAAGGAGATTGGCGCAGATGTTAGCTCAGGGCTAATCTCCCTCAGCAAAAAAAAATTATTTATCTTGATTACTGAGTTTGTTGGGTTCCCTTTTATTTTGCACCCTAGGCAAGAGGGTGCACTCACTCAATTCACTTGCCTCCTTCTAGTCCCGGCCCCAGAAGGCAGCTCCTGTGATGTGGGCAAGTACTGGTATTGGAGCCAGAAAGGGCTGGTTTGAATACTAGTTCTGCCTGCAACTTACTCTGGGTTATTTTGAGAAGGTTGCTTAATCGCTCCATGTTGCACACTCTCCTCTTTTTAAATAAAGATAATGGCCAGCTTGCAAGGTTATCATGAAGAATAAATCATGTGACATATTGGATATTGCCCAGCACCACACACTAGGTGCCCAATAAATATTACCTCTCCTTCTCTTAAAGAATGATAAATTTTTAAATCAATTAATTTAATAAAACAATAAACAAATAATTTTTTGATGCTGTGCCAAATGCCCTGTCCTCTGGTGCTGAGGAAGGCGGTGGGGATACCCTGACATAGTATCAGCCTTCAACAAGCTGGAATTTAGGATAACACCATGCAACCACTGGAAAAAACAATGAGATTAACAACAATAAACATTAGGTTTCTAGATTAGGAAATGTAGAAATTAGGAAGATGAAAGGTGAGTGTAGGTCTGGACATCTGGGAGATGTTAGCTTGAAGTAAACTTTGGTGTAACTCAAGAAACACACGTGGGGAAGAAAACAAATGATGGATGATGTAAACGTAAACCTAAAATTTAAAACCAGGCTCTGTCTCTAAGTCTAATTCTGGGCAAGTTGTGAAAATTTTTGTGCCTCAAAATGACATAAAGAAAAAATATATACTGTGCTGCTAAAGGTTCTAGAAAACGAGCTCCGGATAACATTGGTGGGAGTGTAAATTGGTATTCCCTCAGTGGAGAATAAGTTGGCAATTTATTTTATCAAAATTTGAAATAGCCATACCCTTTAACCTGGAAGTTCGACATCTTTATCCTAAAGACATATCAGTACAAGTATGCATAGAACACGTAAAAAGTTATTATAGCAACATTATTATATTGGCAAAAGATTAGAAACAAACAGCTTAAATCAATGGGAAATTGGGTAAATAAATTGCAATTCATTTATATTAGATTGAACCACAAGAACCTGCTGATATTTGACCATTTTTTACCTACAAAAAATAGCAATTTTATGTGGTTCAACCTAATACAATATTTTGTGGCCACTTAAAAATGAAACATCTCTATGTGTACTGATATGCAAAACTGTCAAATGTGTATGGTTAAGTCAAAGAAATATATATATATTCAGGGAGAGAGAGAGTTGGAATACTAGTTAATAATTATTAGTAAAAACTTTTTGGAAGAATTCAAGGATCCTGTGTGACAACTACTTACTTCCAAGCTTGAAGGTGAGTCCTCATGGTCATTCTCTTCCTAACAAGGTAAGATGGTTTTATTCTGACCATTCTGGTCCTCCATTTGGAACATACCCTTGCATATTACATTAAAACAATAAATTCTTGGTACCTGCAACCTAAATACCTTTGATCTCAAACAACAAAACAAAACAAAATCGGTCCAAAAGAAATCAAAGTTAAATCCAAATTCTTCAAATAAGAGTAAATATTTATCTTATTTTATCATTTTTTAACTCTACAAGACATATACTGCGGCAGACAGTATATACAAGTATATAAGTAAATATAATTACTTATTATACTAGCCTCACCTCCTGGTAGTCACACTTCTGTGTAATCCCCCTCAGTTGAGTGAAAGCGGGCCTGTGACTTACTTCTAATCAAGAGAATACAACAAAGGTGATGGAATATCACTTCCATAATTACATCACATAATATTGTAACCTCTGTCTTGCCAGCAGACTCTGTCTCTTGACTCTGTTCTTTGCTGAATTTGATGAAGTAAGCCACCATATGGAGAAGCCCGCAGGGCAAAGAACTGAAGGCAGGCTCTAGCTGACAGCCAGCAAGGAACTGAAGCCCTCAGTCTGACATCTGCAAGGAACTGAATCCTGCTAACAACTATGCGAATTTGGAAGCAGATCCTTCCCCAGCTGAGCCTCAAATGAGACTCCAGCCCTGGTTGCTACTTTGATTGCAGCCTCACAGGAGACTGTGAAGGAGAGGACCCAGCTAAGCTGTGCCTGCCCCACAGAGTGTGAGATAATAAATCTATGTTGTTTAAGCTGCTAAGTTTGTGACAATTAGTTATGCAGCAATAATAGACAACTAATATAAATATATAAAAATAACTTTGAAATGATTTTATTGTGCACATATGCAAGTACATCTGCAAGATAAATTCTTATACGTGGAATTTGTGGGTTAAAGGATTTATGTACTTAGAACTTTGAAAGCTATTGATCGATTGCCCTCCCTAACATTGTACCAATAAAACTCTGATAAAGACATTTTCATTAAAGTTTTCTAAAATATAAATGTATAAAAACTAAAATGTGAAAATCTCTATTCACCTTCTCACTCTTTCCTCCTCCCTGTCATCTTCATAGAAGTACAATTTTGTGGGAACCATCAGAAGTTTTTCTTCTCTGGATGTGATAGATATTCAGACCAATTCTCAGTGGTCTATAGCTGAGGTTCTTAACCTAGGGTGTATGTAAAGTTTCAGACTATGTTCTTTACAATTGCCTGCATATATTTACAAATATCTTGATTTTTTCTTTCTTACATAAATGGAATCATGCTATACATATCCTACAACTTGGTTTTCACATAATATATTTTTGAGATCTTTCTAAATTAGCACATGTGAATATAAATATACCACATTCTTTTTCATTGGTCCACAGTACATAAAATAAGTATAGTTTTATCTAACCACTTCCCTCTTGATGGACAAAAACTAAAGCTCTTTAGCTGCATAGGAAGTGATCACAAAATTGAAATCACCTGACTACTTCCACAAAGTTTTCTTCTATGCTTATACTTCTTTAAATAGTGATTGTATGAGTTTGCTAGGGCTGCCAGAACAAAGTACCACAAACTGCATGGCGTAAACAACAGAAATTTATTGCCTCATAATTCTAGAGTCTGGAAGTCTGAGATTAAGGTATCAGCAGAGTTATTTCCTTCTGATGGCTGTGAGGGAGAATCTGGTCCATCTGTCTCCTAACTTCTGATGGTTTGCTGGTAATATCTGGCATTCCTTGGCTTTTAGATCTCTGCTTTCTTCTTCATATGACATTCTCCCTGTGTGTTTCTCCAAATTTCCTCTTTTTATAAGGACACTAGTCCTTATAAAAAGACACCAGATAAGAGGCCTACCCTACTCCAGTATGAGGCCTACCCTACTCCAGTATTACCTCATCTTAACTAATTACATCTGCTATGACTCTATTTCCAACTAAGATCACATTCTGAGACACTAGGGACTGGACTTTAATTGAATTTTGTGGGGATGCAATTCAACCCATAATAGTAATGAACCTCTCTGTCCCTCCCCCAATTACTCCTTTGTTATTATACACAAACATATTCCATTCTCCTATGGATATTGTTTTCATTTATTTTTCTTTCAATTTTATTTAAACTGGAAAGAGATATCTTCTCTAAGAGACTGGTCCAATTTGGCTGTAAATTTGTTTGGCAGTCATGGGACATGGCTAGTCACAATATGTTTGGCATGCTGTCAGTCTGTTCTGCATTTTCAATCCAGAAAGCAAATCCATGCAGGAATATTATTAGCTATAATTATTAATATTATTAGCATTATAAAATGCCAACTTTTTACCATATCTCATTGCCTGGGAATACTGTCACCTGAAAGACGTGTCTTAATTTTCTGCTTTCTGATGACTGAAAGAAAATTCTAGGGGTAAACTTCAACAAGATAAGGTTCAAGGTCAAAACAAGATTCCCTGAAAAGGTCAATCTAGAAACAGCAGGCAGGCCCAGCCGAGAGGAAATAAACAACAGAGGCTCTAGGGGAGAATCCATTTCCTTGCCTTTTCAGTTTCTAGAGGCTACACACGTTCCTTGGCTCATGGGCTCCTTCCATCTTCAAAGTCAGCAAGTCCTTACTCTGACCTCTGCTCATCACATCTCCTTCTCTGACTTTCACTCTCTTGCCTCCCTCTTTTACTTAAAAAGACCCTTGTGAATACATTGCACTCATCTCAAGATAATCTCATCTCAAGGTCAGTTGATTAGCAACCTTAATTCCCCATAGCCATCTAACATAATTTACTCACAATTCTGGGGATTAAGACATGGACATCTTTGGTGGGGAGCATTATTCTGCCTACCACAACTGGTTATGTTAATATCCAACAAAGTAAACTCTAAAACAAAGAAAAAAGATAAAGATGGACATCACATAACATAAAAGAGTTGATTTATAAAAAATAACAATCCTAGATGTGAACATACCTAACAACAGAGCTACAAAAGACATGAAGCAAAACCTGTCAGAACCAAAGGAGAAATAGGTAAATCCATAAGTATATCTTCAGACTTCAACATTTCTCTCTCAGTAATTAACAAAACAAGAAGACAGGAAATCATTAAGAAAATCATTCTAATCATAGAAGACCTGAAAAACATCATCAGCAAACTTTACATAATTGACTTTTATGGAATACTTCATCTATTAACAGCAAAATACACATTCTATTCAAAGATACATGAAACATTCACTGATAGATCATATTCTGGGCCATAAAACAAATTGTAGCATATTTAAAACAATTTAAATAATACAAAGTATGTTTTCCAAGCATAATGGAATTAAGATAGAAATCAATAACAATAAGAGATTTGGAAATTTTCCAAATATTTGGAAATTAAACAACATACTTCTGGATAACTCATGGGTCAAAGATGAAGTCCCAAGGGAAATGAGAAAATATTTTGAACTGAATGAAAATGAACATAGACCATATCAAAATTTGTGCACTGCAGCTAAAGCAGTACTTAGAGGTAAATTTATAGCATTGATTGCGTATATTAGAAAAGATAAGTGGCTTATTAGTGGCAGGGGTAGAATAGAACCCAGGTCTCCCCAGACTTCCCATGATACAACATTGCACATAGCTTCAGGATTAAAAATATACCTCTGGTTTTTTAATTACTCCTTGTGGTAAACTGCCAGTTATCGACCCCAGATCTAGTCTCCTTTTCTTCCTGGGTGCATGATGCCCAGCCAGAGACATTTTCTAGCCTTCCTTGCAGACCGGTGTGATCAAATCACTACATTTTTGTGGGTGATTGTGTGCACCTTTAGTTTCAATATGCTTTAAAAAAAATTGCTTGTCCTCTCCTCTCCGCTTCTGGAAGGTGGCACATAGATGTTCTAGGAAGTCACCTTTACCTATGCAGAGGAATACAATATGCTACAGGATAGCAGAGCAACAAGATGGAAGGAATCTGGATCCCTGCATAACCTCATGGAAAATTGCCTCTCTACACGGGCCAGATTTGTACATGAGAGAAAAAGAAAATATACAATCTATCTTCATTATTCGTGGATTCCCTATTCATAAATTTTCCTACTTGCTAAAATTTACTTGTAACCCCAAAATCAATACGCAGGGCAGTTTTGCAGTCCTTTGTGGACACGTGCATGCACAGAGTGGTGAAAAATTTGAGTCATCCAATGTGCATGTTCCCAGCTGAGGCTGAAAGAGGCAATGCTCTGCCTTCTTGTTTCAGCTCTTACACTGTAAACAAATCTCCTTTTCGTGATATGTATAGTGCCATTGTTCTGTCGCATTTCTGTATCTTCTCTTGGTAATTTCACAGCTTAAAATGGCCCCCAAGCATAAAGCTGAAGTGCTGTCTGGTGTTCCCAAGAACAAGAAAGCTATGACGTGCCTTAAAGAGAAAATACATATGTTAGATCAGCTTTGTTCAGGCATGCATTATAGTGCTGTTGGCCACGAGTTCAATGTTAACGAATCAGCAATACATATTAAATAAGTGTCTTTAAACAGAAACACACATAAAACAAATTTATTCTGTGTTGTGAATGTTGTGGCCAGAGGCTTGCAGAATCCCAATCCTGTATTCTGCCGAGGAGCAATGCTTCAGAACACCGATTCTGTGTTCACACCAACTCTATAGAATATTACTACTGCAAATAATGAGAATTGACTCATTTCTTATTTAAGCCTCTGTAGCCTGAAATTAACCTTTACATTAACTAATACAAGATTCTAGTGCAATTTCTATTAGTCAGAAACAATACTGTGCTTATTGATTCTAAGGTGCACATTGTATCATCAGTGTTCCTATGGGAAACACAACATGCACTCAGAAGGGGTAAGGAAAGAGTTTAATTAAGAACTATTTACAAAAGCGTAGAGTAAGGGGGACTGTAGTAGGTTCAATAGTGTCCCCAAAAGATTAATATCCTTCACAGAACCTCAAAATGTGACCTTATCTTGAAGTAAGCTCTTTGCAGATGTAATTAGTTAAGATGAGGTCATCCTGGAGTAGGATGAACCCTAAATCCACTATGACTGGTGTCCTTATAAGAAGAGAAGAGACATAGACACAGAGGGAAGAAGGCCATTTGAAGACAGAGGCAGAATGTGGAATTATGCATCTCCAAGCCAAGAAATGCCAAGGATTGCCAGGAACCACCACAAACTGAAAGAGGCTAGGAAGGATTCTTCCATAGGGTCTTTAGAGTGAGCATTGTCTTGCTGGCACCTGGATTTCAGACTCTGGCCTCCAGAACTATGAGAAAATAAATTTCTGTGGTTTTAAGGCACCCGGATTGTGGTACTTTGTTATGCCAGCCCCAGGAAATGAATACAGGGACTAGTAAGAAAAGATGGCACACCCTGGGACTGGCAATAGGGGAAGCTATTGCCAGCCCCAGGCCCAAAGAAGCAAAGCAAAGGAGTGGTTTCCAGAACCCAGAGAGAAAGAACTGGAGTTGTAGGAAAAGGGTTGCCCACTAGGAAACTAACTAGATACCTAACATAAATGTAATCATTGTCAAACCTTGGCTTATAGGGAGGGACTCAAGAGAATAAATATGCTAACCTCTCTCTAAAACTACCCTTTGAGCTTCCGTCTCCACATTCCATGGACTGAACCCAATCAGAAGCCAGAGACAAGGGAGTCTGGTGGATGCAGTGCTTAGTGGTCAGCCTGCCCGGCCCAGAGCAGGGAAGATGGAGACAGGTGGAGGGTGATCTGTAGGGACAAAGACTATACAGCATACATTTTCCCCACATTTATATCTGAAATCTGAATACATCTTATAATCAATGGCATGTCATGATTAATTGGCAATATCTTTTTACTTTCTTGGTGTTACATAAAAAATGGCATGTATTACAATTGACACAGCCTTACATTCATTGAAATACAGTAATAAAAGACCCACCTATGTGTAGCAGAATTCTAGATATTCAGGATTGACAGAAATATAGATATATTAAACACTATTCTATGTCTCCTGTCCAGGTTAGGAAATAGGCGTAGTAAGTGAATATATCAACATGCAGACCAACTGACAAAAGACTATTTTACAACTGAGTGTATCTACATGCTTAACTGACGTGTTAAGGACTGGACCAGAGGTCAAGCTCTTAGCCCATAGCATAAATACGACACCTGTGACCAGTGTCATTGCTGCTCAGTTCTGGTCTGAACGGTAGCATATTTCCCATTCTAGGGCAAGGAGAATATAGAAACTTCGAAGACCATCCATGGAGAACCACAAAGATGATAATATCTTTGAGGAAAGGAATATCAGAGTGGTCCTCCCCTAAGAATCAGATGGCAAGACTTATTGGGGGAAATGCCTGTAAGAGATAAAGCGAGAGGGAGCAGGGGTAGGTGGGGAGAATCTCTGAGTTCTATGCAGGGAGAGTGGGAGGAGGGACGATTGGATAGAAAGAGGCTTAGCTCTATGCAGCTCTGAGAAAATCTCAGTCAGACTGGAGGGGAGCCCCAGCACAGAGATTGGAGGAGCTCACATTGGACAGGAATGGCCTGATTCTAGTTCCCCTGCAGGCACAGTCACGGACTGGGAGTGGCCCAGGAAGAAGATGCTCTTGGTGTGAACACTGTGGTGGATCCTGAAGGTGCTGCTGGACACTGTTAGCTCACTACACTGCTCATAGCTGGCTCTCACTTAAAGGGAGATTTGAGCAGTGCACTCCCATGGCTGCCACAAAAGGTTAATAAAACACTAATGATTAGTTCGGTTAAGGCATGATTTAGGTCTTTTATCTTCCACTGTTGTAAAATTATATTACAGCTAAAAGCTACTAAGAGTTTAGGTGATGGAGGCCAACAGGTATGGGTTCAAATCTTGGTATTACCACGAAGCAGCTGTGGGACCTTGGACAACTGACTTCATCTCTCTGAGTCTCAGTCTTCTCCTATGTAAAATAGGGAGGAAAATTATAGTAATTTCCCCATAGGTTTCTTGGGAGGATTAAGTGAGATGCTCATGTAATGCACAGTGCCTGGCACATTTCAAGCATGCAATAAATATATCCTTAGTGCTTCCACTTCCTTTTGTATACCAATGCAGGCATCTAAAGGGAACTTTCAGCCTTAAAAAGCACGTACACAAAATGGTGATCAGCAACTCTCCATCTCAGCTGGGAACAGCATAAAAACGAATAAGCAAGAAATGTGTAGTTGTAGAAGAGAGAATTATCTGATGATGAGAACAATATACAGTGCTCATGTCCCTAATGTGGAAGCAAGGGGATATGTGAGATCTTCTTCAATGAGGATGACTTGAAAGGAGATGAGAATGTTTCTGGTCTTGGAGGCTTGGGGACCACAGCTGACCTCCCAGATCCACGGCTTTCTCACAACTTCAAAGAGCAACTCTCCTTCCTTCCTGACCAATGAGCGCCGCTGCAGGACTTTGATGGACTCACCCCAACTCTGTCCCTCCTGTGACCTCGGGTTTACCACACTCAAACTCTGTCCCATGTCAACTTGGTGTGTGTGTGTGTGTGTGTTTGTGTGTGTGTGAGAGAGAGAGAGGAAGATTGGCCCTGAGCTAACACCTGTTACCAATCTTCCTCTTTTTGCTTGAGGAAGATTGTTGCTGAGCTAACATCTGTGCCAATCTTCCTCTACTTTATGTGGGATGCCGTCACAGCATGGCTTGATGAGTGGTGCTAGGTGCCTGGGATCCCAACCTGGGAACCCCAGGCGACCAAAGAGGAGCACACAAACTTAACCACTACACCACAGGGCTGGACCCCCCATTTCAATTTTTAAAAGCAGACCAAAGCCCACTTCTTCCCTTTAAAGCAAGAAGGCTGCTTTGGCCATATTAAAATTATTGGGTACTCATCATATACAGACAACAGGCAGTTAGAAAAGATAATGGGAGGTGACATTAAAAATAGCAACACAAGGGGCTGGCCCCGTGGCCGAGCGGTTAAGTTCGCGCGCTCCGCTGCAGGCGGCCCAGTGTTTCGTTGGTTCGAATCCTGGGCGCGGACATGACACTGCTCATCAAACCACGCTGAGGCAGCGTCCCACATGCCACAACTAGAAGGACCCACAACAAAGAATATACAACTATGTACCGGGGGGCTTTGGGGAGAAAAAGGAAAAAATAAAATCTTTAAAAAAAAAAAATTTAAAACTTCGAAAAAAAAAAATAGCAACACAAGGTAAAATACTTAAGAATGAACTCAATAAAAAATATGCGGGAGCTAGATGAAGAACACAGAAATACTTCTGAGGGCAGAAAAGAAAGACCTGAATAATGAAAACATATATGGATTTCTTATTATTATTAGATAAGAAACTGGAACATTTAAAAAATATCAATGCATAAATAATCTATACATTTAAATATGATTACAATAAAACTACCAATAGGATGTTGGGACATGAGAAGCAGGCAAACTGATTCGAAAGTTCCAAAGGAAAACCAAAATGAACTTGGGGGCTGGAGGGACACAGCTTGTACGCTTCAAAGAGAAAAAAAAAGGGATGCTCTCATTAAGGGTAAAACCTGTAATGGCTAAATACAGAATCTTGCAAAGAACTGTTGGCAGCACAGTGCAAAACAATGTAAATGTCATGAGGGGACAGTTCCTAGGTCACCACAGGGACTCTCCATGAAAGGCCAGAAGCTTCCGGCCAGCACTACAGTTGACAGCTGCTGCCTTTGAGCTGGGTGGTCATGTGATGGTGGTGGGGCTGAAGACCCTAAACCTTTGATCCATATGTTCTTTGTTCCCACACACAATGATCACAATGAGAACGATTCTCTTCCAAATTGAGACAGGGATAGAGTCCTTGTGCGCTGATTTTAAGATGTGGGGAGGGAGGTGACAAGAAGATGGCCAGTGTGGGGTCCCCCAGGAGGGTGAGATGTCACAGTTTATATTTAACCATGTATGAGTACTCCTTGGCAGTGCCACAGGATGAAATATATACCCTTCTCTCTTCTTATCCCTTCTGATTACTGCCCAAGCTTCGGGAATGCTCTCAATTACATTTTTTTTTTAAAAAAAAGCAAAGAAAAACAACATGCAAAACACCAGAACACACACACACACACACACACACACCCCCAGAGGATTGGAGTATTTTGAAAACTTACTAGCAGCAGTGTGTCTGGAGGAAAGAAAATATTTGGGACAGTCATAGTTTTCATTCCTTAGCTCACACCGGCCGTCTCAACCATGTGGGTTTGCGACCAGTTTCTTAGATTGGTTCGGATGTTCCTGCAAAGCCTTGTTAATATCCACAACATAAACCCTCAGGAAAATCTGGAGAGTGAAACCACTTTGAGTAACTGTGAATGGCTGGCATCACTACGGTGTTATAAAAACTTTCAGTGAGTCAGCCAGAATGAAGGAGGACCTCAGTGTAAGATTATGGCATGTGTACCTAAAAGCCAGTAGGCTGCCTTGGGAAGGTTGGGAGCAGATTGAAGGCTGGAAGGCTGAAGTTATTTTCAAGGGGGATAATTAGCCTCCTTGGACCAGCTGGTAGGATGTAAGAGGGGAGGGTCCGGAAGGGGCCAGCAGGGACATTTGTCAGCAGCCTCAAGTTCCTAGCAGTCTCAAAATTTGCCTACTGCTTAGTGGTAAATTTGTTCAAAATAGCAGAGGAGGCCTTCTCTTGTAATAGCCACGCCATTTCATTTGCCACTTAAAAACAACAACTATTGTTTAATGTCTAAATGATCTTCTGGAGTTTTGAAGATGATTTAGCAAACAATTTAGACATGATTGGTGCATTGTTTTGGTAATGCAGTTTTGCAAAATTCGGTATCAATAGCATAAAAGTTCTCTTGTTTATCATTTTATTCTCTATCTCAAAGTTTGCCATTAGATCTTAATTAAAATTCATAGACTTCCTGGTACGTGCTAAATATTGAAGGTGAGAGGGCAGATCTAAGGGTGAGAGGGGTCCCTAATGAGCTCTATGAGCTTGTGTTGGTGGCCTGTTCCCAAGTCTGAACCTCGAGTGTGTTTGGGGAACAATTGCTGCCTATTAACCTCCCAGCGGTAACAGCTGGTGAGGATCAAAGGCACCCTAAGCTGCGTGGTGTTGCTGAGATTGACTTGTGGTCTGACCCCCAGGAAATGGTGCCAGGTCCCCAGGGACGGGTGGGCTACACTAAGCTGAGGAGCACGTCTGAGAGAAGGTCTGTCCCACTAGAGTCTCTTTGGAAACTCAAGAGGGAGAAGGTAAGAAAGACACCAGGGGAGGCCACAGAGGTAAGGAATTGGTTCTCAGAGCTGTGGAAATAGGTGTGGGCACTACTGAGCTTTTTTAGGCTGAGACATCACATCCAATAGCAGCTACTCTTTAGGTCCTCCTCCACCATTTGCAGGGCCTGAGGGGAGCGTTCCAATGGAGGAAAGTCCACATATCGTATGTCTAAATATTAAATAATCATGACTCAAGCTAATAAATTTATTCTGTCCTTCTATCTTGACTATGCTGTCAAACAACAAAATTTAAATATATGCATATGAAAACTATGATTTTTATAGGAATGACAGTTGGTAACATAACAAAGACAATGAATTTTAATGATCATGGTACGTGTCTGGTGTTGTCTTGATGGGCCGGTGAATGTTGGATGAGTAATAACAATATATATGATTTACAAGTTATTATACATTTATGTTTTGTCTTCGTTTCAGCAAAGTTGGTAATTATGCTGTTTGTATTATAACAGCATGATTTGTGCTTTATTGCCAGAAATGCCAAGTTAGATAATAATTTTTGAGTCGTTATAGTTCTTAGGTGATTTTTTATTCATTTCAGTTTTGAGATACCTCATTCTGCTGAGACAGTAGCAACTGAATTTGTCAATAAATTTCTTAGATTCAGAAATGAGCCCTAAACTTTACAAATCACATTCAAGCATTGTATTGGGATGGCATATAAATTAACATTATTGCAGAAAATATTATAAAATACTTGAAATATATTTATAAAATATTGTAATTTAATCATATGAATTGCTATCATTTATATTGCAATGTTTCATCTCTTAAAGCAATATCTAGAACCATACAATATTTCTTAAGTTCTTATTTCAAAGTTTCCAATTTGTTTAAATCTCTCTTCAATTAAGATTATATCTTATTCTATAATGGACAGAAAATAGGCTCTATTGAAATTAGTTTAGGATTATTTATGAATGACTTTTCCTTCAAAGTTGTGCAAGCATTTTCTTTTCCTTCTTTTGATTTCCTTATGTTTCCTGGAATGTCGCTTTTGTTCATATGTCACACACAGTTTCATTCAATTTAAATAACCAATTTTCTCTAAACTTAAGCAAGTATTTTTAATCCTTTTAAAAGTGAAACAGACAATCTTGAACCTATTTGTGGTTCTTGTAAGGCTTTTTGTTTTTGTTTGGTGAGGAAGTTTGGCCCTGAGCTAACATCTGTGCCCATCTTCCCCTATTTTATATGTGGGACGCCTGCCACAGCATGGCTTGACGAGTCGTGCCAGGTGTGTGCCCCGATCCAAACCTGCTAACCCAGGCCGCAGAAGTGGAGCCCACGAACTTAATCCCTATGCCACTGGGTTGGCCCCTCTGGTTCTTGTAAATTTTTGATAACATTATTAATGGCAAGTGATACTTACACCAAATAAGTATGGACAGAGCAAATTTAAAATTAATTTCATTTTCTACCACCAACTGCATTCTTCATCTGAAGATCTATTGTTCCAGTTAACTCATCTCACACACCTTGTGTCTTGTCTAGTTTAAGTCTAACTGCTTCAGCAGCATTTAACAGGCACTTACATTGTGAGTCTGAAAGGTCAGTTTTGATACGTATTTCATCAAGGTGTGACATTTCTGGGCAGATCCAGAAAACATTGCATATAATCTTTGAATTGTTCCAAAGAATGGCATTGCTGTTAACACAGTTGAGGCCACATTCCTGAAATGAATTTAAACTATGTGCTGCACTGCCCATTATGGCAGTCATTAGACACATGAGCATTTGAAATGTGGCTACTCTGAATTGACATGTGGCACAAGTACAAAAGACACACTGGGTTTCGAAAGCATAGTATCCACCCCCCCAAAAGAATGTAAAATATCTCATGAATAATTCTTTAAATATGACTTGCATATATCTAAAATTTTAATATATTAGGTTGAATTAAATAAATCATTAAAATTAATTTCACCTGTTCCTTTTCATGTTTTTTAGTGTGACTACTTGAGCATTTAAAATTACATATATGGCTTGCAATATGTTTCTATCGAACAGCACTGGTGTAGAGCCCAAAGAATGCCTCTGGATTTTTGGTCTAAATTCTGGCTTGTACATCTCTCCCTTTACCAAGGTGTTAGCACTGTTACAGGCCTGCCTTCAGCAATCTTTTAAATCAAGGCCTACAACTGAATTTTTTTTTAATTTCTTCAATTCCTTACTTGAGTGGAAACCTGTATTTTTTACAACAGGTGTGAAACTAAGGAAACGTTAATTTTGACTATTCTAGCTTTAACTTTTGAAATCATTTTCATTAAATCTAGAAATTTCCCATTATTTTCTGTGAATATTGTGTTAGTGCCACGAAAAGCATCATTATGTCTGGCTAAGTATTGGACATGTATTATTATTTTAGGACTCTGCATGGATGTTTTATATTGGTGTTTAGTTGTCCCTGTGGAATATCGTCAATTGCTGTTTATTCAGCCTTTTTTTTTTTTTGGTTTGTGTGTTTTTTTAATGCACAAGTGACAATCATTTTCTTTTAACAGAGAATCTAAATGTATCATTTCACAGGTCCCTTCATTAACCAACGTTAATCATGAAGATGCTTATGAAAAATGTGAGAGGAGCTACAGAATATTTTGTCTTTGTGCTTAGAATATAAACGCCAGTTTCTGTAGTTTCTCCATTTGAAGGAATTTTGATGTAAAATGAAATATTAGACTTTCTGCCAAGTTCATACAATGAGAAATTGAATAATCATTTATTTGAATTTTTTTTTCCTAGAAACATTCTCATACTGGCAGAGGAAGTGACGGCCCTTCTCCAGGATCCTTACCCAAAAAATACAGTAAAGTTCCATAGGTCTCCTCTTTGTCCTCCAGCTTGCTGATTTCATGGATGTCATTTTCTTTATCTCCTAATAGACAGTCCAGGTAGTATTTGAGCTTTCAGAATGTGGTTTAGAAGGAATAATTCTCTTTTTCAAATTCTCATTGCTTTGATTAGTCATTATTTCTCCATTTAGTAAAGAATTTGAAAGTGTGGAGATTTTCTTCTACTTATTCAAGCTGTAGATTTGATGAGACTAATTTTCTAGCCAGATTTCACTATTTTGATAAGTAATAAAATATTCATTAAAGAATTTCTAATGCCTTGTTTGCACATTTTATATGGTCATTTTCTACAGTTTAGGGTTTAAAAAATTTAAACAGATCATTCTGAATATTTTTTATTTCTTTTTTCCTTTCAGCTTTTTTTCTCTACTCTGATTCCATTTGGATATTTTCTATCCCAATCTTGACTAGTACTCATTCTCAGTGATCTAAGGGATTAAAAAATAAAATGTAATAATATTCAGTGGCTACAAAACTTGATACATCTTTATTAAAAACATGTGAATTTTAAAAAGTGAAAGAGTCCAAACATTTGAATTATTTCTATATGTTTTTAAAAGGTTATTTTTAAGATATTAAAAATTACCTATTAAATTAAAAGGAAAATACAAATTATAACTAATGAATTTCAAAATTTTAAATAAAAATGATTAAAATAAAGCTGATAACGATTTTTTGAAATGTTATTAAACGTTATTAAATATTTCTATAAAAATTATTTCCAATTTTGGCATTCAATGTCCATTTCTAGTTGCCAATGCAAAGCACTATTATCAAGCTTCATGCATGTTACGTTCAGAGCCACATATATGCAAAATGAAGAGTAATATGAATTGTTTACTATTGAAAAAATTTTAGCTGGCATATCTATTGTGAATACTGCACTTATTCATGAGTACTTCTGGAATTACGAACTTGAACACAGAAGAGAAGCAAGAAAATGGTCTCTCAGTATTATTGGGAAATATATAATAATATATTCATCATATTCAAGAATTTACTGCATTCCTGCTATCTGAGAGGAAGGACTTGACAAGTTAACTTCTCTTCTCATACCTAAGGGTTTCACTCTCCAACATCAGGAGCCTTCACACACGGCCACCTTTTGTTGTGAGAACACAGGGCAAAAAATATGGAGAAGCTGTTCCCTGAAGACTAAACAGTGTTGTCAGTAAAGTGATGTTTAGGCTTAGGGTTGTGCTGGGCTAGCACCCAGCCCTCCCTCTGATGACAGAGGTACTCACATGGTCTTTAATAATTTGCTTGTAAATGTGTTTGTGACATGCAGGGCCCTCTCCAGAGGGGGGCTCAGGCAGAGGCTCTTCTCATCTGACCTGAAATGTGGTACTGACCCTCCTGGGAGTTTATGCTCCTCTCCTGAGCCTGAGGGATGCCCACTAACTGACTCTGCCTTGGCTGCAGCCTCTTCCCCAGGCACCGACCTCCTGCACAGGGCCTGACAGGCTGGGAGACTGGCACTGACTGAAGACAGAGAGCGCTGTATTCTACACACATTCCTAAGAATGAGATCTTCAAGGACCACTGCTCTGTTCTCCCATTTGTGTGACATCTAAAAAATGTTGCAAATTGAAATCTTTGCTCTTCCCAGAACTCTCTCACACATATTTGTTTTAAAGCTGTTATCAATAAAAACTCATCAATGATAATTCCTATAATTTCTATTTGCTTTTTAATTTGAAAAGCACTTTCTTGTATGTCCTCTTATCTGCCTCACGAGATGGCATTTTATGAGTGAGGAAACAGGTTCAGAGACAATCAGTGACTTCTCCAAGGACACAGAGCAGAGCTGGAACTTGAACCACAGTCTTTCCATTACTGTACAACTGTCCCGTCTCCAGGCCGTAGACCTTGGACACCCTCTGTTAATACTTCAGTTCTTCTTCTTCTATGAATCCCTTGCTTCTGCTGAGTCAGAGCGACTTTCTGCCAGTCCTACATCCACAGCCTAAGGATGCACCAGACCTTTCCCCTTAACCAGGGGGAAACCACTCAGTGATTTTCTTAGACAGATGGGCTTAATCCCTTCCATCTTGGCTTGCAGACTCCATCACAATAATCCAGCTAACATAAAGATGTGTCTGATGAGTCACCCCCTTATCGGCAAAACGATGCTGTTGGCCCATATGGACAGACCCAAAGTCACTTCATCATAGGGCTTATTTATCCATCTACCACAAAATGAGAAAAGGAAAATATAGTGAATTTTGATAGAGATGAATTTATCAAATTAAGGATTATTCTTTATTCTGAGATTATGTCCCTCAATCTTTTTGTAGGAGTGGAGAAAGAGAGGTTTAAAATATCCTTCCTTTTCTAAAATCATGATGCTAGTGTTATAAACGGTAATTCAAAAAGTTTAATATCCTCACTTGGCAAAGTAACAAAATGGCAACCTTCCGTCTTTCCTCAAAATGTATCAGGAGATTTTAATGGTCTTGGAATTCCAGACATATGGAAACCACTGGTTAAGAGGATGATCTAACATTCTCTTGCTCCCGGGCGTGTCACCAGCGGTCTTCTACGGCTTCCGTGAGCCAAAAGCTCGCTGAAATGGCTCTCCAGATGTCATTTGGCTAAAATGTTAGCTTGTGCTCAATATGCAGCTCTGGCACACGAGTGTCACCAATTTCTACCAAATGATTTATGAAAATAGCGATGAACCAGAGTTACCTGATGGACGAAACACCTCCCAGTTATACAGGCTCTTTACCTGTCGAATAAAAGGAGGGATCTAGGGCGCCGCCCCGTGGCCGAGTGGTTAAATTTGCGAGCTCCAATCTGGCAGCCCAGGGTTTTGCCAGTTCGGATCCTGGGTGCAGACATGGCACCACTCATCAGGCCATGCTGAGGCGGTGTCCCACGTAGCACAACCAGACGGAGCTACAGTTAGAACATACAACTATGTACTGGGGGGCCTTTGGGGAGAAGAAGAAGGAGAAGAAAAAGATTTGCAACGGATGTTAGCTCAGGTACCAATCTTTAGAAAAAAAAAAAAGGAGGGCTCTGGACATGCTGATGTCTCAAGGGTGATATATAACAGTGTTAAGAACATGGACTCTGGAGCCGGATAGCCAAGGATCAAGTCCCAGCTCTGTGTCTTATAATGTCACACCCACTAGACAAATTACTCTAAGTCTCAGTATCCTCATCTTTAAAACAGAAGTAATGTTAGTGATGCCAACTCTGTAAGATTGTTCTGAGGACTATATACATATATACAGTGATTTAATATAGTGTCTGGCATGTAGCAAGCACTCAATACACATTAATTTTTTTTATTTTTATTTATTTAATTTTTTTTTTTGAGGAAGATTAACCCTGAGCTAACATCCACCACCAAGCCTCCTCTTTGCTGAGGAAGACTGGCCCTGAGCTAAGATCTGTGCCCATCTTCCTTGACTTTATACGTGGGATGCCTTGATAAGCGATGTGTAGGTCCCCACCCAGGATCCGAACCTGTGAACCCTAGGCCACCGAAGTCGAGTGCAGGAACTTTACTGCTACTCCACTGGGCCAGCCCCTCAATACACATTTATTATAGATAAGCCAGGAAAGAAAGGCAATAAGACTGTAGGAAAAGAATTCTGAGGTCCACATATGGGACAAGAAGAGTGACAGGACTTGGGGAAGTTTAAAAATGATTTTAAAGTTTTCTCTAAAAAGAGAAAATAGAATGGTTTAATCTGGGTTTGATCAGAATTGCTGTAAAGCAGCATGAAATCATGGATCCAAAGGGGAGGTAAGAGAAAATGGAGAGACTAAGAGCCTTTACGGGACACTTGACTCTGGAGGAGAGGGCCTGGGGAAGGCAGCTTTGCTGTATCAGGGTTGGGGCAGACCCCAGGGCAGGGGCAGCATGTCGGTCTGCATACCAAACCTGCGGTTTGTACCAGAAGTTTAGCAACAGAGGATTTCTGTCAAAATCTTGTTTTAAAAATGTGCTAACTAGCCTTGGGTACAAGATAGATCTAGGATAACCACAGTATCCAAATTTAAACTTGAGAAATGTGCCATGCAGACTGAAAATAATAATAAAAATTGCATAGCAAAATTACTGTGAAAAGTAAATAACATAACTAGACGCAATGCAGTCCATCTTTATTGAACTCTGGATTATAAAAAACAGTTAAAAGGCATTTTTGGAATAACTGAGAAAATTCAAATAAGGTCTATATTTAAGTGGGGTTAAATTTCTTTGGTGTGGTAAAAGTACTGTGGTTATGAAGGAAAATGTCCTTATTCCTAGTCGCTACATGTGAATTATTTCAGGGTAAAATGTCAAGAGATCTGCAATTTACTTTCAAATAATTTAGGAGAAAGAAAGCTCTCTGTACAGATGGATGATCAAGTTAATATGGAAAAATGCTAATAATTGGTGAATCTAGATAAAGGATACAGGAATGTTCATTTGTATTATTGCACCACACTTTCAACAATTCTGTACATTTCAATATTTTGTAAATAAAAAGTTCGAAGAAAAAGCAACTGGAAACTGGTCTACTTACGAATATAATAAAGTTATAGAGAAGGGGAGAAAAGTAAGAGAAAAGGCCATTTCTCACTGTTCCCACGTGCAAAGTGCGGAGGAGGAGGCTGCAGTTTTAAGAGCCTGCTTGGCGCTCGCTTCCCTCTTCTGGGCGCTGTGCCATGAGTTCCAGCAAGGGAAGCCGCCTACATTGCATTGGCTTCCGGCCCCCGGATTACCTTAAAATGTTTTCTAAATTATTTGAATTGTATTGAGAATATGTGGTTCTGGGGAATGTAATCATGGTGGTTAAATGGTGAGATTCTTTTGCCTTTTTTTTTAAATGACAACACCAAAAGAGCCACACGCTCACGTAGAGGGGAATGAACTTGGCAAGCCAAAGCACCGCGCGCGGGGGTGCGCTGGAGGATGCTCCGTGCGTCTTGTGATGCTCCGTGAGCCGAATGATGCTCTCCGCTCCGGGCGATGCTCCTCCGCGGGTGCGCACAGGGTTAACGGCGGGCCGGGGGGCCCGCGCACCCTCTGCCCGCCCACATTCCGCCGCTGAATGGAGGCGATGGCCTGATGCCGGTGGGGTGATGTCGCTGCTCCGCGTCCGACATTCCCACTGGCCAGACCCGCGCCCCTCCCGGGCCAACCCCGCGATCCGCAGTCACATTATCTTCACTGCCATTGACGCAGCCCGGCAGAGCTACAAAGCGGGTCATTAAGAAGTCTTCGGGCGTCGCAGAAAGTAGAAATGTGAGGCCAGGAACGTGGAGAGAGTCACCGTGGTTCTGAAGGCCCCCGGCCCCCAGCTTTGTAATCTGACCCCTTCGGTGATGTTACAGGGGGCTTGTGTTTGTAGATCTGTTTCTTTGTCTGAATTTTGGAAATAAAGCGCGGTACAACTTCAGAAATGTGTGCGTGTGTGTGGGCGCTTTCTTTAAATCCGTATGAACCGAATAAAATGGAGACACTTTTACTGATTTGCCTTTGGTTAATTTTATAACGCATATCTCATAAAATATGTCTTTTTAATAATAGGAGAAAAACTAGGTTTTACGCCTCCCGAAATCTAAATGAACATATATATTTTCATAAATAACTCTGCTGAACCAAATCTAATCATTTAACCTTCTGTTGTGACAAACCACATTTTTGGATCTTTTATTTGAAAGCCTCAGCTGGGCATATTTCTTAAAATATAGAATACATAAAATAGTGTAAATGATTCATTTTTATTACGTGATCCAATGACCATGCAAATGAGAGAAAGTGCGATTAAGTGACATTAAAATGACATTTATTATCACCAGAGAAAGTAAATTGGCATGGTGGAAATGAGTAAAACGAAGTGTCTAAATAGAAAATTAGTTCACTCCTTCGACTAGTACTTACAGAGCCCACAATGCTCCAGGCCAGGGATTCAAGTGTGAGTGGGACACCGGCCCTGCTCTCCAGAATCTCCCAGGATTCCCGAGGAAGGGTGTTGGGTAAAGTAACCGGGATAATGAAAGGCTCAGTCCTGAGTGCTACAGGAGGCACCTGCCACAGGGGCAGGGGCATGGGTGTGTTGGAGGTGATGGGAGAGGGGCATAAAAAAGATTTCCTGAAGGAAAAGTTATGCCAGTGGTTCCCTAATTTTGCTGGGCATTAGAATCACCTGGGGGAGCTTTTAAACATCCCTGTGACCCAGGTTGTCAGAATGTCTGGGGTGAGATCCCGCTATCGGTGTTGTGTATATGTATATCTATTTTAAGATCCCAGATAATTCCAATGTACAGCGAGGTTTGGGGAATTCCTAAGGGAAAGGGAGGGAGGCTGGTGTTTTTCAGTTTTCTGAAGGGAAACCTTTGCCCAGCAGGCGTGTGGTAGTTGCTAGCCGTTTTTCGCTTCCTCCTCTCCTTTGCACTCAACTAGGCCTTCAGGAAGTGTTTATTGAAGTCAGAGCAAAAGCTAATCAAACTCTAGATGTATAAGAAAACCAGGCCTTCCTAAAGAACGTCTGTAATCATGAACTGTCGTCTAAGGTCGACACACTTACAACAGCAGGTCCTCCCCTAAAGAGACAGTAACATGCAACATTTGACAACTGGGAAAAAATGACTCTTCTCTCAGTTCGCCTCCCCCAGCTTCAGTCATACGCTGTAATTGTCACTTCATAGGCAACAATTAAAGGACTACTGTTTCTATCTTCAAAGGGCTTCCCCTTCTTTATTAAAAAAGCACAAGGCCTGTCAAAATTATGAGTACATTAATCATGAAAGGTCAACAACAGCCTAAGGAGGAGGACACATGAAAGAATGTTCCTCTATGTGACTGGAGGAAGCTGTGCGGGTTGGCAGCCAAGGCATTCTCCAGCCAGGGGCCACTTTCTGTGCCTGCTGCTTTCAAGGGGCGGCAGGATCTGGCCACCACTGTCCCCTAGCTAAGCAGTCTTTGAGGTTCTACTCTCCGCTGGGCTGGCATGAAATGGCCTCCTGCAATTTAGCTCTTGTTTTACATGGTAGTTCCAAGCCGATAGGCACTTTAAAAGAAAACCTCTTCTAATCCAGGCTGAGGCGACTTGCATTTTCATTAGAGCAGAGACCACAGAATATGAACTCCTTTTTTGGGAGGAGGGGGGCGCTATTCTCTGACATTCTAAGAGACCCACTGAAGCCCTCACTAAACAGCATGGTGTCCCACCACTCAAGGAGAGCCCCAGGGAGCGAACCCCACACTGGCTCTAACTTATTAATCTCCAGGAACCTTTGCATCTCTCTGTAGGAAAGCAGGAAGGCAAATGCAGGCCGTTTACTCCCTTTCATTGGTCCTCCCTTGAAGCACTGGGTGCAAGGGGGATCCCATGGGATTAACAAGGGCAATCTTGTGACCTAGATCCAAGCCACCCCATCCAAGGCTCTCCCAAATCCGGACGACTTGGAAGGAAGAGGGCCTGGAATGGGTCTGGAGGAAGAGCACTCTTTTCCTCAGTCCCACACTTGATGCAATAAGGAGTCTGAGCCTCCGAAACCAACCAATCAGCACAAAACCCGGAAAAGCCAACGCTGACCCACAGTGAAGTGAGTCACAGGCGAAGCCCAGCGACAAGGAAGGAGAGGGTGTTCGTAGGGAAACAAGGATGCATTTTGAAGCAGGCTCTCTAAGGTTAGCTGGGAGCTGTTGCTGAGGGCTGAAAATAAATCAGTCTCTTCCAAGTATCTTTTCATCTTGGGCACAGTGAGGAACGCCTCCTCATGTTTATATGCAGCTTATAATTTGCCAAGTATTTTCACAGACGTTACCTCATCTGAGCCTCACGGCCACCCTGTGAAGTCAGCAGAGCATCCACACACTTTTCCCTCTTTAACATCGTGAGAAACTGAGGCTCAGAGAGAGTAAGTGTCTTGACAGGAAGAGCTGCCCCCTTGAACCCATAACTGACTCTAAAGAGCTCTTTCTACTCACTGTTATTTCTTCAAATCTGGGCTGAGCGTTAGTTCTATTTGAACCACTTTGGGAGCTGGTGGAAAAATACCGATTTCTCGGGCCCACTCTGATCTTGCAAAAGTGACCTGCTGGGGCAGCATTTTTAGCTGAGACTATTTTCAACTTGCAGATTGCCCAAGTGATTCTGTAAGACTCACGTTTGGTAACTACCATGCAACTCACCTAGACAAGCCCCAGGAGTGTTCCGTTTTGATTCATGGTCCTTCTTGTGAGCTCTTGGATCTAGCATTTCCTTGGCCTTGTACCAATTAGACCTGTGAGCTGCTGGAGAGAACAGATGTAGACCCACTGCCTCCTTCCCCTGATGTCCTCCCAGGGGTTCTGCTGGAATGCCTGCGAGGTCCACTCTATAAGCAGTTCTTTGGGTTCAGGTGGTGTGACAATAACATGCACAGATGTCATCTGGAGGAGCTGGTTAAATGCCCTGCTGTCCGCTTAGGACACAAGCTGTCCTGGGAAGGTAGATGAGGATCTTGGTGGGAGGGGAGGAGAAGGATGTGGGCGTGGTTTGGGAGGCCCACCTTCTGGTCATGCTTATACCAGTTGGGTGACCTGGAGTAAGTTGTTCAACTTCTCTTGGCCTCACTACCCGCTTCTGAAATGCGGGGGGTAGGGGGTGGAGGGGTGTATTGGACCCAAATCCTTATTTCTAACAAAATCTTATGCTGAACACCAATGTATGAAACAGGTGAAGGCTGAACCTGAATGGGTCAGGAGACCTGCAGGAGCCCGACGTGACAGGTGCCAGGAGTCCCCCAGGACTTAGCAAGTCTGAGAGTGCAGAGCAGGTGTGAGCTTCCTTTCAGGTGTTACCTCCATGAGTCTTCTTCCTTCCCCTCATATTATGGGTCACCGAGATGGAAATGCAAATACAACCACCCCCCAAATCATACACATCTTAAAAACAAATGTAAACTCTAGGAGTTTTTCCAATTCTATGAGACTCTCAGATTTGAGCTAAACTGCTTTCTAGCTGAATGAGAAAATACATTAAAAAGAATGATGACAACTATACCACACTGGAGAATGATTAGAAAATTCTCCTTTAGATTGAGGCAACACTACACTGATATGAAAGTATCTTGGAGATATATTATATAGAGGGAAAAAAGCAAGGTGTCTTGTGTACTACTATTTGTGTTAAAAAAAAGAACAAGAGAAAGAAGAAACCCATATATATTTGATTGTGCATCAAATCTCTGGGGAAATACACAGGAAACTGATGATGCTGGTTGCGTCTATGAAGGGAACTGAGCGGGAGGGGATGGGGTGGGTGGGAGGCTTGCTTTTCACTCTGTTATACCCTTTCATATCTTTTGATTTGCACTATGCCCATTTTGCTTTTTTAAACCGCACTTTGGTTTCCCCCATCGTTCCCTTTGACCAGCAATTCCCCTTCTGGAAACTGATCCTACAGATGTACTCACACATTCAAAACACGACATGACCACATAGTTGTTCACTGAAGCATTTCCTTTTTTTGTAATGACAAATGTTTGAAACATTGTCAATGTCCAACAATAGGAGACTGGTAAAACTGATTGTGGCATGTCCAAAAATGGAATGCCATGTATTTGTAAAGGGACTGAGAATGCTCTCTATATACTGATATGGAAAGATCCACAAGATATGTCATTGAGTGAAAATAGAAGATGCAGAACAGTGTGTATAATATGAATGTAAAACAGGGGTTAAAGTATATACACACATACATATTCATCTTGGCGCGTATATGTGTTAAAAGCCCTGGTAGGGTACACTAGAACCAAATACAGTCATGCACCACGTAACAATGTTTCTGTCAATGACAAACCACATATACAATGGTGGTCCTATAAGATTAGTACCACATAGCCGAGATGTATAGTAGGCTATACCATTTAGGTTTGCATAAGTACACTCTGTGAGGTTCACACAATGACAAAATTGCCCAATGACACATTTCTCAGAATGTATCCTCATCGTTCATTGATGCATGACTGTAATAGCATTTATCTAATGTGGAGAATTGGATGACTGGGGAATGGGGATAGGAGAGAGACTTCATTGAATACCTCTTGGTACTTTAAAAATTTTGAACCATGAAAATATAATACCTATCCAAAATTAGATAATATTTTAAAACAAATATACAAAAATTACACTTTGGCTTCCCCCTCCTTTACACCAAGCACTGCCATTATGATTTTGCTTCAGGGCCAGAACAAAACAAAACACTCTTTTAAAGAAACCAGCCCTTGGGCCTCCCTTCATCCTTTCAAATAGTGACTTGCAGGAAATCCAAAGCAGCATCTCTTCCCTCTGGCTTCCTAGTCTTCAGAACCATTCTATGCCAGCTTTTTATCCCCTTTTTCCCCTACCCACCCCCTTACCCAATTCTCATCAATCTTCCCTGGGCCTCCCCTCTGAACACTGCTGTAGCCAGCAGAGCTCTGATTTATAGCATGACTTCGTGCCTGGAATTATAGGAAAGCAGAAGCAGGGCTCTGAACGTGGGTGTCGCAACAGCTCCCTAGGGTTGGCCAACTCCCAGCTCTACTGCAAGCCTTAAACTGGCCCCACATCCCACTTTCGGCATACAATTGACATCCAAGTATCCTTAAAGGGATAAATAATTGCCTCTCACACTGAATCAGTCTTCTCACACTCAAGACCAGCTGAGCCTGCCCCTAATCCTTGCTAAAACTCTTACAACCCCTGGTCACCCATCATGTGCTTACCTTCACCTGCTTCCTCCAGTTACCTCCAAACTTGGCTCAAACTGATTTTCAGAGCCTCCAGCTCCTCCCTGCCCCCACAAAGCCAGTGGTGGCTCTAAACAGGCTGCCACTTAGGCCTTGAATCAATAAACTCTCAAGGGCATCATTGTGTTCATTTAACACAAATGTCCCTAGCATTGGACTGGATGCTGGAATGACAATCATGAACAAGACTGACGTGGTCCTTGTCTGTATGGAGCCAGTGGCCCAGGTGGAAAGGCAATTGAACAAGGGATCAAATACCATGGCTCTCAACTCTGGCTGCACATTAGAATTTCCTGGGATCTTTTAGAAAATACCAATACTCTAAGACCACTCTTGACCAATTGAATCAGAATCTCTGGAGGTGAGGCCAAAACAGCAGTATTTTTTTTCATTCAACAAAAATTTATTGCACACCTATTATATGACAAGCACTGTTTTAGACTCTAGAGGTACAACAGTAAGTAAAACAAAACAAAAAACCTCTGGTATACCTTAAGCACGTCTTTTCACCTCTCTTTCTACAGTTTTCACCTGGATGGGGGAATTCCCTGGAACATGCAGAATTCTCTCTCTCTTTGTTCCAAGCAGCAGTATTTTTTAAACTTTCCACGTGATTCCAATGACAGCCAGTGTTGAGAAGCCCTAACACAATGGCTTTATACAACCTCCTATTTAATGATACAATCTAAATGATTCCTAGATGATAGTCCTTAATTGAATCATAAAAACTGAATTTATTTTCTATAGATACAAGGCTAAGAACTAGGATACTCTTCTGAAAACCCATTTCATACCACAACAACACAAACAACAACAATTTAATCCTGAAAATAAAAGACCAGAAGCCCAAATACATACTTTAAAAAATATCCAGTAAGATAACATGCCACAGAGTAGTCAGGGCCTCTCCATGAAACAGGATGGACCACTTTGGGGCTAGGAGTCCTGGGGAATGAGGAAGGTATTTTCCAACCTTCTTAACCCATGGAGTTTTGGATTTCTTGGTCCCACTCCATTCCTTAGAGGGTTTCAATGGAATTTCAACCACATAAATAACCTTCTACAACCCCAGTCATCCCTTGGCTTTACACTGGGGGCCCCAGTATGTGGTGATGTGATGATGTAACTCTTCAGTCAGTAGGGCTCACAGTACAGAATAGCACTCTCTCACACCCTCTTTGGCGGGCAGCTCTGAAGATTTCAGAGAGCAGCTGAAAAGCTGTGAATGAGAATTTTCCTCTAAACTTTATTTGGGGGTGGGGCAGGGTTAATGCTTTTAATTTATTATCTTTATCAGGGTCTGACTAGGTAAAGTGAAAAAAATAACAACACATGGGAAATAGTGTCAGAATAATGAAATACACACAGCTTGCAGACATTTAACCCCCAGTTTCCTCATCTGTAAAATGGGCGTCTTTATAGATAAAACGATATAGATTTGCTATGACAATTATTATTTAGATAAAGAGTCTGATATACACCACCACACAGTAGATGATATTTGTTATTTCTTTTAATATCTGAAAAGGAGAGCTGCAAAACGCTGTTTTATGATTTTATGATTTACAGATCTACAAATTAATCTCCCAGAAGGGTTACACCAATTTACACTTCCACTTTCTCAATATATGAGAGTATCCATTTTTAGCACCTCCGCCTTAGAGTATTATTCTTTAAAAAAAATTGCCAATTTGATAGATAAAATTGGCATTAAGTTGTTTTCACTTTCACTCATTTTATTAATTCTAATGAACTTTTTCTCTTGTCATATTTCTGGTCTTTTTTGTATTTATGTATTTTTCACATGTCAAATTAAATTTTTAAAATGTAATCATATCTCTTAATCTTTTGATTTAAAACTTCTTTTGCTTTTGTTTCCTCATCTTGAAATCATATAAATATTCACCTTTATCATCTTCTAGTCCTATTTTTAAAAAAATTTGACTTTTAGATCCACTTGGGATTTATTTTAGAGTATGATGTGAAGGAAGAATTTAACCTGATTTTAATTTTTCTCTAAACAGTTCGTCACTTGTATTAGGACCACTTATTATATTCTTTCTTTCATTCGTTCTTTCCCCATTGATTTGAAATACCATTTTTTATTGTTTCAATAATTTTCACTCTCATCTTTTAATAATAGCACATATTTTAATTAATTATTACAGCCTTAAAATATGTTTTAGTATTAGGCAGCGCAAATTCAAGGAGAGAGTCTTAATATTGCATCTTGTTTGTGTGACACAAACTTGTTCATGCACATTGTCCCCTGAAGTAAAACATTACTGTGGCTAAAGCAACCTGAGTTGTGATACTTTATTCTATGTGATGGAACACTATGCAGTGATTAAAAATAGCCTTTTCTGGAATCAATACTGTCATAAAGGAATGGAAGGATATTCCATGCACATGGATTGGAAGAATAAACATAGTTAAAATGTCCATACTACCTAAAGCAATCTACAGATTCAGTGCAATCCCTATCAGAATCCCAATGACATTCTTCACAAAAACAGAACAAAGAATCTTAAAATTCATATAGGGCAACAAAAGACCCCGAACAACCAAAAGAGCCCTGAAAAACAAGAACAAAGCTGGGGGCATTGAAATCCCTGACTTGAAAATATATTACAAAGCTATAGTAATCAAAACAGCATGGTACTGGTACAAGAACAGACACACAGATCAATGGAACAGAATTGAAAGCCCAAAATAAAACCACATATCTATGGACAGCTGATCTTCGACAAAGGAGCCAAGAACATACACTGGAGGAAGGAAAGCCTCTTCAATAAATGGTGCTGGCAAAACTGGAAAGCCACATGCAAAAGAATGAAAGCAGACCATTATCTTTCCCCATGCACAAAAATAGACTCAAAATGGACCAAAGACTTGAAGGTAAGACCTGAAACCATAAAACTTCTGGAAGAGAGTATAGGTAGTACATTCTTTGACATCAGACTTAAAAGGATCTTTTCGAATACCATGTCTACTCAGACAAATGAAACAAAAGAAAAAATAAGTGAGACTTCATCAGACTAAAGAGCTTCTGGAAGGCAAAGGAAACCAAGATCAAAATGAAAAAACAACCCACCAACTGGGAAAAAATATTTGCCGATCATGTATCTGATAAGGGGTTAATCTCCAAAATATATAAAGAACTCACATAAATGACCTATGAAAAAACAAACAACCCAATCAAAAAGTGAGCAGAAGATATGAACATTTTTCCAGAGAAGATACACAGATGGCCAATAGGCACATGAAAAGATGCTCCACATCACTAATCATCAGGGAAATGCAAATCAAAACTACACTTAGATATCATTTTACACCCATTAGAATGGCTGTAATCACCAAGAGAAAAAATAACAAATGTTGGAGAGGTTGTGGAGAAAAGGGAACCCTCATCCACTGCTGGTAGGAATGCAAACTGCTGCAGCCACAGTGGAAAACAGTATGGAGACTTCTCAAAAAATTAAAAGTAGAAATACCATATGACCCAGCTATCCCACTACTGGGTATCTATCCAAAGAACTTGAAATCAGCAATTCAAAAAGACTTAATGCACCCCTATGTTCACTGCAGCACTATTCACAATAGCCAAGAGATGGAAGCAACCCAAGTGCCCATGGACTGATGATTGGATAAAGGAGATGTGGTTACTGGGGGAAGGAGAGTGGGGTGGGCACAAGAGGGGAAGGGGCATACTTATATGGTGTATGACAAACAATCATGTACAACTGAAATCTCACTATGTTATAAGCTACTATGACCACAATAAAAAAAATAACCTTTTCTAAAAACAGATGTTTAGTAACATGTTTAGTAACATGGGGAAATACTTTGGGTATAATATTAAAAGAAAAGATTCAGGTTAAACAGTATCATCTGGCTTTCTTAGAACAAAAACAACAAATTACCTGTCTATAGGCATAGAAAACACATTGTAAATAAATACACCAAAATGTTAATGGTAAGCTATTTCTAAGTAATGGGATGATGGGTGATTTTTACTTTGCTATATTTTTCAGCATTTTCCAAATTTTCTATGATGAATGTGCTTTACTGTTACAATCAGAAAAATCAGTAATGAGTATTACTTAAATGGATGTTTTAAGGCCCACCCCCAGCGCTTGTCAGGGAAGTTGGAGGAGTCAATACCCCCATAGAAGAGACACTCTTTCTCTCCAAGGGGAGTCATGGATGGGTCTCCAGCCCGAAAGGGGATGCATTTACCACTTCAGTTCAGTCCTTTTGATTGGGAGATGCTGCCATTAGAAAATGTTAAATGCCAAATAACATCATCTGGAATCTCCTGGTGACCCTTTGAGTTGCCAGCTGGGAGAGGGGTGTGTGGTGTCACCTCCTACTCAGCCCTCTCCCAACCCCACCCAGAAGGGCTGGGAAGACGCAGAGACGATGTGCTGCACCAGGGCGGTGTGCAAGTGCCAGCACGTCTCAGACCCTCTAATCCTATCAGGAATGCTTCTCGTGTTAATTTGACCATCTTTCACAGCTCATAAATCTACTTGGGGGCAAAGCCCAGCTGCCAGATGCCATCGCAAAACTCCTTCTGAGGCTGGCAGTTTGAGTAAAGCAGCTGGGATCAAGCCTCAATAAAGTCCAACAAAAAGCTTTGTGTGTGGAGGACTGGAAAGCAGCTTCTCACATTTGGATACAATAGAACAAAACAGTGGGAAATGTGAATGTCTGGTTATCTGGACTGGTGGTCTCCCCTATGCCCCGCCTGCCCACTGAGCCATGGATCCTCGTTCATTCACAATTCTGCGCACGCAAATGCATCTATCTTGCTCCCAAACAACTGCCTGCACAGACTCCCGTCGGATTAGTTTATTTAATCCCTGTCTATAAATACAAATTGACTAAATTCGCTTCTACTGGAATCTGCTAGCCTTTTTATATTAAAATCTATTAATCTTCAGCCAGGTCATTTCTGCCTAGATTCATTCTCCCTTTATTCGGCGGTCAGAAGAGAAACATTCTCCTCTTTCTGGGATGGAACACTCCCCCAGAAGAGTCCCCACCATTCCCTCTTGACAAATATGTAGGGTTGAAACTGCCAATAGAAATCAGTTTCAACCTCTGGATTACAGCTTCATCCAGAATCTTTCTGTTCCTCCAATTGGTCAGTTTAAAATTCAGCTGATTAGAGACTCTAAATAAAAACATCCTTTCCAGCATCTGTTTCAAGAGGGAAGGCACAGTTCGATTTTCAGTAACTTCCTCCTTGGTCCAAGCCTCTTCTAGGGCAAGTTGGAGCCGTTTTCTGCTTTAGGGACAGAAAATTCCTCTGACAGAATTTGTATGCCGACGGGTGGGGAGGAGTGCTAACTCCAGGAGAGACACACAGCAGTTACTCCCCACGATCTGAGACTGGAAGTACCAGAAAAGTGGAGACAGCTATGCATCATCCTGCATCTCTGTATGGTACAGACCACCAACGAAGTTCCCACAGAGCCTGGAGGAAAGACTCCTGTCTCCTCATGGCTGATGTCCTGCTCGCCGGGAGCACAGCGTACTGAAGAGGGTTGAGGAGCACAGAGGAAAGGGAATCTGAAAAGATTTACCAGCCTTGGCCGTGGGCAAGTCTCTTTAACTCCTGAGCTCCCTTATCTGAAAGATAATCTATGTGGGATTTATCTGGCTCATGGTGCAGGGTTTTAATACATGGTAATTGTAATTATTGATATAAGTGATAGTGAATTTCATAACTGTGATTATTGATAGTACTATTACTAGTGGTGAATTCAAAAAATGATAACTATGATAACTGATATGCTATTGCTGGCAGTGAATCGGATACATGATAACGATGATTATTGGATATTATTGTACTGTTGGTGGCGGATTTGCTAAATAACTATGTTATCATTGTTACTGCTGGTAATGCCACTATTAGCTTTTGCTCTCTCCATATATGGTAAGTAGACTTCAAAAGAACTGAGTGAAGACATATAAGCTCGTTCACTCACTTAACAAGAGTTTATTGAGCACCGTCTATGCGCCAGTGTTCTAGGTACTGGGCTACACCAGCGGAATCCATTCTTGTGAAGTTTCCCTGTTAGTGGGGGGAGATGGACAATAAATAAAATACATAAGTAAGTTATGTTGAATTTAGAACTTGATTAGTAGGGAAAAGTAGAGCAGAGTAAGGAGGATTGGGAGTGAATTGGGGGAGAAGGGGAAGGATGCAATGGAGTTTAAAATAAGGTGGTTCTGGAAGGCCTCCCTGAGAAGGTGATGTCTGAAGAAACAGGAAGGAAGAAGGGCAGTAAATCATGGGGAATGCTGTGGGTAGAGTATTCTACGCAGCAGAAAAGACCTGCAAAGGCCAGGCGGGCCGGGGGAAGCACGCCTGTGTGTTCAGGAGAAGGGTGGAGCGGCCCGGAGTAGAGTGGGAAATGGCGTCACAAGGGTGCAGAGGCCGGTCACGTGGGTCAAGCTGAGCATTTTAAGGACTTCATTTTTTTCCTCTAAGTGAACCAGGGAGTCACTGCAATGTTTTAAGCAAAACACAAGATATAGTTTGACTTAGGCTTCAACAGGATCACTCGGGCTCCTGAGTTGAAAATAGACTATGGGATCTGGGACGGGGAGCGGTGATGGACAAGGGGGAAAGCAGGGAGACTGAGGCTTGATGTGGGCTGTGAGGGAAAGGGGATGATGACTCCAAGGTTTCTGTCTTGAACAACGGGAAGACTGGAGAGGCCATGAACCAGGAGGAGGAAGACTGAAGGTAGAACAGATTTGGGGCACTTAGTTCAGTTTTGGTCACACTTTTGTAGACTTACAGCTTAAAAGGACCCTTAGATATTACCTAACTCAAATTTCATCTTTAAACAAATTTTGTATATATATACAAATTAAACAAAATTTATATATATAAATTTTTTTATATATATATTAAAAAATATACATATATATGTGAGAAAGTTTGGCCCTGAGCTGCCATCTGTTGCCAATCTTCCTCTTTTGGCTTGAGGAAGATTGGCCCTGAGCTAACATTTGTGCCAATCTTCCTCTATTTTGTCAAATTGTATTTTTAAATGAGTGCAAAGTAGAAAATTCTCAGTACAATGCATATAGAATGGAGTCTCCTATGTCTCCTGCCACCCAGATCTCCTCCTCAGATTACCGTTGCCACTTACTTGCATTTCCCCCCGCAAAGATAGACAATATGTTATTTCCCTCCCTCTATATTTTTACAATGGTAACTGACCATACACACTATTCCAAACATTGCTTTTTTTCTCCCCACTCAATAAGCTATCTTGATCAGTACACATAGGACTGGCTCATTCTTTTCATGACTCTAGACTTTCTGGTGTTTGAATGCACTATGATTTAATTAACCAGTCTCCTATTGACAGATAGATGTGCTATTTATAACTGTGTCTTCTCAAATAATGCTATGATGTATTTCTTTATCATGGGTCCTTACTCAAAGGGTATATCCCCTTAAAATTTGGACAAGTATTGCTCAGTTTTCTTTCTAGAGGTTGTTTCTCCAGGATGCAAGAGAGGCATTCTCCCCCACTGGAGCTGATAGGCAGTTGTACTGCACCAGCGGGGCTCTTAAATATCAGCATCCTTCCACGCCCACTGGTGCCCATCCGCTGCCCCAAGCCCCCCGAGTGCTCCTTTCTGATATCTTGGGGGCTGTCGTTCCCCCACGACCTCCCACAATCCAGCCACTAAAGGGTTAACATCAGTCAGCAGCCAGAGTCTTTAGCATCTACTCTAACTGGCCAGTGCCTGCCTGTTAAATATTTTGACTATCACTCTTCACCTAAATGAGAGGTGGAAAAAGGTACCATAGTATATAGTTAAGTTGTTTTTCTTTTCTTTAAGTGCCATTTTTATTTCCTTTTCTCTATATTGTTCATTTTCTATTGGGTTGTTGTTTTGTTTCTTGATTTTTGTATGTTAAAAAATCACTTCCTTGTCTGTTATACGTGTTGCAAATATTTGTCGCAGATTGCCATTTATCTTTTCATTCCATTTGCAGACATTTTAGATTTTTATGAAGTTGTATTTATCAGTTATTTTGTTCCTAGCTTCTGGGTTTTGTGTTATAATTAAAAAGGTCTCCCCTATATCAAGATTGGTGACATCATTTTACGCCTTCTTCTTGTAGTTTGTAGTTTCGTTTCTATCATCACATATTGGATTCGTCAGAAGTGCATTTTGTGTGAGACATAGGGCTTGGGTCCGACTTTATCTTTCCCACATGGCTCCCCAGTTGTTGAAAGACCATCATCTCTCCCACAACTTCATAACGTAACACCTTTATCATATACTGTGGATTTCAGACCATTTCTGGACGCTCTCTTCCATTCCATTGTTTATGTGCCTATATTACTGTTTTAATAACAGTAGTTTTAAAACATTTTAATATATGATATGGCTAGTAGCCCTTCAGTACTCTTCCAGATATTTTTAATAAGAATCTTTGTACACTTATTTTTCCATAGTAGCTTTAGAATCAGTTTGTATAATTTCCCACTCCTTCCCTCAAAAGGGTTATGTTACTAGGTCATTAGTATTTATATATAGTATTTATATATATAGTATTTAAATATATTTATATATTAGCTCTAATTTAGGGAGAGCTGAAATCATTATAATATCATTGAACCTTTCTGTCCAAAAATAGCATATGGTATTCTATTTGTGCCAGTCCTATTTTCTGTCTCTAAGTGACATTTAATATCTTCTTTTTATTGTTAAGTTTATTCTTTGGTTTTATATATATTTTTTGTTATTATAAATGGGATCTTTTCTTCCATTACACTTTACAACTGTTTTTGTGTGCAGATAGGGAGGCTATTAATTTCTGTTTATTAATTTTGTAGCAACTGATCTTACTGAATGATCTTATTGTTTGAAATAGTTTTTCAGTTGGTTTTCTTGGGTTTTTCAGATAATATCAGTTGTAAGTAAAAAGAATTTTACTTTCTCCTTTAACATTTTTTTCTTTCTTTACTAAATAGCATCAGCGAGTACCTTCAGAACAAGGTTAAATAATGGACAGTCTTATCTGGTTCTTGACATAAAAGAAATGCTTCTAGTGTTTCTCCATTAAACATGAGGCTGGCTTTTGGTTTATAAATGAAGTTGATTTATATGTAACTGTTACATTAGGAAGCATCTATTTCTATTTTGCATATATGTATGTACATATGTATGCCTTCATCAAATGCCTTTTCATCATTCAGGGGGATTGTTACCTAATTTTTGCTCTGTGAGCTATTGATAGGGTGAACTATATTTTCTAATGGTGAACCATCCTTGCTTTTTTATATAAGCTCTGACTGGTTATATATTATTTTTCACCAACAGCTTTACTGAGATATAATTTACATACCATAAAATTCACCCATTGTAAGTATGCAATTAAGTTATCTTTAGTAAATTTATGACTGATACACGTTCTAATACGGTGGTGGAATGTGTCCATCACCCTAAGCTCCCTCCCGCCCATTCACTGTTAATCCCCACTCTCGTGGGTATTGTTTTAATACTCTGCTGGATTTTGTTTGCAATTATTTTAAAGATTTGTGCATTAAAATTCATTTTTTTGGTGTTATCTTGTTGAAGCTTGATATTAATTCTATGTTGTAGCTATAAAAACATTGGAAGCTTTGTACACTCGAGAACAGCTCAAATGACACTGGCATTACTGATTCCTTAGTGGTTTGTCAGAAGTTATGTATGAAACTCCCTGGGTCTGGGATGGTTTGGGGATGGCTCTTGGACAGTATTCTCTATGCCTTCCTTGGCATTTGGCTTTAGATTTTCTCTTTTCTGGGGTTAATTTTGGTCATTTATGTTTTACTAGAGTATCACCTTAGGTGTCATCTAGGTTTCCAAATTTCTTTGCATGGAGTTGAGAAAAGTGGTCTTTGAAAATTCTTTTAAATTTTCTCTGTAATTGTGGTTACTTCCCCATTTTCATTTTCTATATTGTGGATTTATGATTTACTTTTTCTTGATGACCTTATCTATCTCATTCCCTTAAAAGAACTAGTTTTTGCATTTATTGCTGCTCCTCAATTGTTTTCTTATCCCCTAGTTTCTACTTTTACTAAGTCCTTCTTTCTTGGTTTATTTACTTTTGGTGCTATTAGTAATTTCTCTAGTTTATTTTTATTAAAAGTATTTAAGATCTCAAATATTTGGGACGCTGCTTTTGGGGTGTCTCATATTTTGAGTGTTCTCTTTATCCTCTCCACTAACTCTTCTGCAATTTCAGTTTTAATTTCCTGTTTAAATCAAGGAAACATCTTCAGTATCCAGGTGTTTAGGACTTTTTGTTTGCTAGCTTTGTTACTAATTTTCAGTTTTGACCATTGCGAACAGAGCATATCGTCCCACATTATTTCTAGTTTTTGGAATTTATTAAGGTTTTCTTTATGACCTAATGCATGGACAATTTTTGTAAGTGTTCCATGAACACTTGGGAAACAAGGTTTTATACATATCAATTAAATCTATGTTATTATGTTATTTAGGTCTTCTGTATATATTTTGTCTCCTTGATCTGTCATGTAAATGTCTTAAAATAAAATAACTCTTTGCTGGATTCAAAGTCCTAACTATCCTTCTGATTCATTAACCATTTATGCAGCACTTACTGGGTGCTAGGCCCTATGACAGGGGCTTTCCATATGCTGCTTTGCAGAGGTCTTTCATGGATCAGCTTCTGCAAGCTTCAAAAACTGTTTTGCCTGAGAATTATCTGTTAACAGGATGATACTACTAAACTCCCTTTGACAGACAGTCACAGATTTCTAGTGAGCCGACGGTTTAGAGACCGGTTTATGAATCTTTTCAGTCTAGTGTTTCTTTTTTCAGCCTCTAGGGGGCATGTCTATTTCTACACCCCTCCTCCTCAAGTCTTTCTTTGCCACCTTCTTTTTTAGCTCTTCTGGTTAGTGCCTGACATAATGCCTGGAAGACAAGATAATCAGGAAGTGATTATGGAGTGGCCCCTTTAGTAATGATCTTTTACTATTGTGGCAGCAGAAAATAGATGCCACACTCAAAGTTTGATGATTCAAGGAAGATTTAATAAAGCAACTATTCACAAAGGTATAGACAGAGCGGAGAGAAATCAGAAGGGATAGCACAGTAGAGTGAAGCTGCTACCACCCCTATGCCAGGAGGAAGAAGTGGAGGGAGTAGTACTGAAACCAGAAAAGTTGGGTAAGAGGCAGGGCCATTCTGGGAGAAGCAGTGACTTTTTTTTAGTCAAGGGGACAGTGAATCTAGTGGTTCTCCCCCAAAGGGAGATTTTGCCCCCAAACGGACATTTGGCAATATCTAGGACACTTTCGGCTGTCACAACTGGGGGAGGAGAGATGCTATTGGCATCTAGTGGTTAGAGGTCAGAGATGCTGCTAAACATCCTACAATGCACAGGACAGCCCCCACAACAAAGAATCATCCTGCCCAAAGATCAATAGTGTCAGGGCTGTCCTGAGATGACTGGGCAGGATGGGAACAGGGAAAACAGACGTTCAGATCTCTTTTCCTTTCCCCTCTCCCTCCCTCCAATATCCTGCTGGGATTCCCCTTTGGCCAAACCCAATAGGAAGCCAGAGGGCAAGTGAATCTGTCTATTTGGTCCATAAAGTTTAGTATTCTGGGGCAGAAAGCAGGGTGGAGAACAGTGAAGAGTGAATCAGGAGGGCAAAGAGAAGACAGTCATTATATAAACATTATTGCTGTCAATGCTACACATTCTGCTCGTCTCCGGGAACCCCTGAGTCGGGGTTTCCTCTTTAAACACTCAGAAGTAGAATTTCTCATTTTACCGGAAATGCCAAATTGTTTTCCAAAGCACTTGGACCCACAGCAATCTGTGTGAGGTCCACATTCTTTACTACTTGCATTGGCAAGTTTTTCACTTTTGTCAATTCCAGCAGACGTAAAATAGTATTGTATGGCACCTGATGTGAATTTCCCCGATTGTAAATGAGGCTGAGCATTTTTCGGAATGCTTAGTGGTCACTGGGGTTTCCCATTTTGAGAAATGCCTATCTTTTACTCATTCTTTTTGTGTTTTCTTTATTGTACTTGCTTGTTGCCAATCTTCCTCTTTTTGTTTGTGAGCTGCCACCACAGCATGGCCACTGACAGATGAATGGTGCAGGTCCATGCCTGGGAACCAAACCCAGGCCACCGAAGCGGAGCACGCCGAAACATAACCACTAGGCCACTGGGGCTGGCCCTTCCTTACTGCAGCTTTTAATATATCCTGGATATGAATCCTTTGCCCTTTACATGTGTTGCAAATATGTTCTCTCACTTTGTGACAGGCTTCTTTCTTTATAGGAGTTTGGATGAACTGAAGTTCTTAATTTTAATATAGTCAAATTTACCAATTTTTTCTTTTAGGGTTAGCATTCTTTGAAGCTCAGTTAAAAGTTCTTCCTTATCCCCAAATCAGAAAATCATTATTTTCTTCTAAACATTTAAAATATTTCACTTTTCATATGTAAAATCCATGTGAAATTTATTTTTGTGTATGCATCCATATATAGATCTTTTTTTCCATATGGATAACCGTTGTTCCATAACAATTTATTCAACAGTTCCTCCTTTTCACGCCATCTGTAACGTTACCTCTGATGTACACAAAAATTCCATACATAGTCTGTCCAGTTGTTCAAAGAGCCTTTCCCTGCATATTGCGCTGAGTTACTACAGCACTAATGCTGTTCTCAATCTCTGCTCCTCCTGACTTACTGTCTTCTTCCCCAGGAGTGTCTAGCCTATTCTCAGCCCTTTACAGATATTTCCTATTCACTCTAGATTCTTTTATACTTTTTGGGGAAAAGAAGTGCATGAGTCACCTGTTATTCCCATTTCTATCGGAGGTTCATTTTTCTTACCTTTTTTTCACCTTTACAGTTGTTTCTACTCTTTTAGCAACTATCTTTAAAAGCTTAATATGCATACTTGACAAACTCTAAAATTCATCAGTTATCTTAAAGATTCTCCTATTTTCTGTATTATTGTCAAGTAGGCCTTTAAATTCCACCTTGCTTTTTAAATCTCAAATCTACAGTATTTTTTATAGATAATGCTTATTTTATAGTGTTTTAAATAGATAAAATATTTCTGGTACAAAACTCAAAATGAATTAAGGAGTATACAGTGAAAAGTCCCTTTAAAACCTCTGTTGCCCAGCACCCACATGTCCTCCCAATAGTTTCCATGTATCCTCGAGGTATTTTATGCCTAAAGCAGCAAATGTATATTGTACTTTTCCCTATTTTATACAAACAGTAGCAAATCATACATACTGGTCAACCTCCTGCTTTTTTCACTTATTACGTCTTGAAGATATCAGTCCCCATCAGCTAATAAGGTACTCAGTCTCTTTTTATGTATGATTTCAGTCTGTTTACCAACATGTTTACCAATTTCTTTGTTCACCAGCTCTTGCATCACTCCTTCCTTCTAGATTGAACTGCTTTCGTTCCTAAAGACCAATCCTATGAGTTCTTTCAGCAAAATCGGAAAACGTTTTTTTCATTCTCTCTTTTGAATACTCATTTACCTATTATAGAGTTCAAAGCTAACATCAATTTTTTTCTCAGCACTTTGAAGCTATTTTATTATCCTCTGGCCTACACTGCTGCCATTGAAAAGCCTACTGTCAGTGTAATTACATCTCTGTAGGTAATGTTTTCTCTCCTTGGTTGCTTTTAGGTTTTTTCATTTTTTGCGATTCTACTACATGCGTATAAGCAGACTTGTTTATATTCACTCTCCTAGACATGTTATGCTTCTTCGATTTGAGGATCCATATCCTTTATAAATTCTGGAAAAACCTTCAAATCTCTTACCTCTCCTATTCTTTACGTTGGATCTTCCTGTTCTGTTTCCCATGTCTCTTTGCCCTTTCCTATTTCCCACCTCTTCCTCTGTTATAATCTGGGTCTTTTCCTGATTTATCTTCTAGTTCACCAATTCTCTCTTCAGACATGCCCAATCTGTGGTTTAATCTGCCCACTGAGTTTTTAATTATACATTTTTTAGCTCCAAAAGACTTAGCTTTTCAATTCTACTTTGCTTTTTTCATAGTATCATCTTTTCTAATGGTTTTATGCTTTCTTCACCACCCCCCCCCCCATCATTTTAAACATTCTTATTCCATAGCTATTCTATTAAGTTTGTGGGGGTGCTAATCCTCCAAGATTGTGTCTGCTGACCGGTGCTCACATGGAGTGTTCTGGACTTTTGCCCAGGAGTCCATTTGAGCAGGGACTGTTTCTTCTCTACCGCAGGAATATGATGCAGCTTGGGTTATGGGTGTGTCTTCCTTCAACCAGGCTGGCATCATGTCTGTGTGCTTTTATCAGTATTTTTCAAACTGAGATCCTCACACACCTAGAGATTTATATACTTTACATTTTGAGCTTAAGATTTCATTTGAACAAAGGGATCAGTGGCTAATAAAATCTTGCTGCTTTAAAATTCTATGTTCTATGTCTCCACAACAAGAAAATTCAACCACTAGTCCTGGAACACTCAGGGAAATAATAATATTAATTACAATCAGCAGTTACTGTCAAGTACAGCACTTAGTGGCACAGACAGAAAATCATTTAGTTCTCTCAATGCCCCTATAAGTATTATAAAGCTTATAAAGATTATACAGTTTGTTCAAGGTTTCACAGTTGGTGAAGGACAGGGTAAAATTCAAATCCAGATCCATCTGACCCTAGAGCCCAATCACTTAATCACTATTTATTCAACAAAAATTTACTGAGGAACTACTATGTGCCAGCATGTGCTAAGTGATGGGTCTAGTGGTAAACAAACAGGAATTTTCCTTATACCTTTCAAATTGTCTGTGAGGGACTAGGTTTTTTCCCCTCTTAATTTCCACTCTGTAGCAGACAAATATTTTGGTAAAGAAAGTCAAACCACTGCAGCAATGTCAGACTGTTATAAAAGTTTCCTCTCAATGTTTGTTTTCATCTTTCCATGGACTGGTAACAAATGGTTTGCAGACCAAGCCCATGTGCAGGCCACATTTGTGTACCACTGCTCTATGGTATACAGGCACATCATCTCAGGGGCTTTGTGTATATCTGTGTGACAGCGATGACAACTGTGGGTGGATGATGAAGTAGAGAAGACACTTCTGATAATGGTGGCTTGTATGTGAGGAACAAGAACCTTTTAAAAGGGTATGATTAAGTATTTTAGGTCAGTCTGTCAGTAAGCATGAAAACAAGGAGGGGTGGAGATTCAGGAGATAGTGAAAAGATCACATTCTAGTCTAACTTTATAAAATTCAGACAGTTCTCCTGGTGAAGGAAGGGTGCTACTACTACTTGCTCCCTCTGTCACTCTAGTCCTGGACTAGGACAGGACAGTAGGCAAAGGGTCAGCCAGGAACACTAATCACAAAAGCTTAGGGAAGTTTATTTGTATGCTTTCTTTCCTCATCACCCTGCAAACAACTGGATCACATCATACAGTGACATGCATGCTCTAAAACAGCAAGTGAACACTTTAATATTATCTTAACTAAAGCAGTAAGATAAAGCTGCTGAAATATATTTCAAAGCCAAATGACGTATGGGTTATTTGCACCATTATTCTCTTACTATGGAAAGCACAGACTTGATCACACACACAGACACTTAGCATACTGAAGTCTAAAATGCATATTATTATACTTTCTTTTAAGAGTAATAAATACCACTAATTTTAATATTTGAAAACATAATTTTTTATATGACATAGAAAACAAAATATATTCTTCTTTATTAAGTTAAGAAGAGAGATTCCCCAGGAATGAGCTTTAAAGTCTGCCAAAAGTTGTGCTGGACAGACTAAACGTCTAAAAGCATCTGACAGCTACTGCCATCTTAAAGCATCTGAGCAGGTATGGTCCCAAGACTCAGTATTTCAAACTGTAAACTGCACTCTTTATCACTATTAGACTCAGAATTACATTGTTTTCCTGAAATTGTGGTTTATTGTAATCTTTATCCTTTTTCCCAAAGACCATTCTACACATTTATTCTATTTCAGTAATTACCATGCTACCCAGAAGAACAAGTGAACAGTTTATTAAGGATTAAATGAGGGTATGGAATGTGATACAGTACAAGTAAGACACTCAAGATGGATATAACAGTACTACTCACACAAAAAGTTAAATCACACTTCAAAAAAAATCACAAGACAAAAGAAAAAGCAATTCCATCATTATAAAGTAAGGTATTTCATGCAAAAGACTCCAAAAACCCTCCCCCAACCCCCCCAAGCTCCCAACAAACAAAAAGCTATCTGAAAATATTGCCATGCTATCATACTAACCACAATATAATCATTCACAGAAAAACAACACGCTAACTAAGTAATGGATTAGATGAAACAACAGGCTGCAATACCGCAAATTCATAGACTACGATGATTTTACATGATAAGCAATTCCAGATTCACTCATAGGGTGAGTAATATGGGCTAAATGTTGAGAGGTAAGGTATGTAAATATAAATTCCATTAACTCATCTCATTATCTTCTAATTATAAAACTGGAAGCTTCCAGAACCTGAAAAATTTTATAAAATTTGGCATAGTCCATTTGTGTTCCAAGAAATGACTGTATGATCATATTTGCAATTATTAGAGAACTGTATAAAAGCACTCCAAGGTCAGGAACTGACCTCTTAAATAAAGATCACAATTTACATCATAGAAACAACTGCAGATATGCATTTACTTTAACTCTTACTCAAGACAAGAAATGTGATTCTCTAGAACTTCACATACAAGTTACTGCAAAGGGCCAGCTAATTAAGAGACTAAGTAAAATGTAAAACAAAGGTGAACTGGTACAGAGAGTGAAAGGGAACGTCCCCATTTACAAAGACTTAAGGGGGTAAAAATCCTGCCTTGACTTCTGAGGGAGCTGGAGACTACGAATAAAATAGACTGTCAAGCCATAACTCATGTCTCTGTAACAAGACGTTTTAGCAGGTTTTATGGAAAAGATAGCTCTACATTAGAAAATAGGAATGGCATTTTATGGGATAGCATTCCCCTCCACAGCTGCCAAACTGAACACAAGCCTGGACATCATGTGATGCACAATAGAAGTGTATTTCCAATTGAGCGTAATGTCACAATGACCTAACCCAGGAGCAGAAGTGCCCGTCTCACTGCACCTGCCCATTCAGGAGACCAGGAGACAACCGGGACACCGATATTTCATGGTTCTGGGTTGAGTTTACCTATGGTATATGAAGTGCCAGTAACAATAAGGCCAAAGAAAAAGAACAGGAAAAAATACTTAGGACAAAAAACTACCCACTCCCATTTGCTATTTTTTTTCCTTTAGATTTAAGGTAATTAGAACAGACTGGAAAATTATTCAGGATTACCCTTCCTGCCCCTGAAACTTAACTTCCAATTTACATTCCACGAAAAGAACCACCATAATTTTTCAGTGGCAGGATTTAGTATCTCTCAAAAATGGAAGCATTTGCTCTAATTTTCACAGAATGACAGGAGAAAATTTTCAAATGCCGAACCCAGAGTTTGAGGCCAATAAAGGAACTTCTGTAGCAATCAGGACTATCATAATTAGAGCTCTTTGGAATGTGTCTTATACATACAAAGGTATCACAAATTAAATCCCCAGAGTACTCATGAAACAAGTTCTTAATTGGGAAAGATTTCTAACGAGAGATAAAACTTCCATCAGCAAATTAGATCTGATAAATCAATCTTTCCCAACTGACAAAGTCTCTGCTAGCTTCTCAACACAGCATCTGGAATCAAACGTAAAGATCGCTCAATCATGATGATGCAAGATGAAGTACAGATGAGCAGTACACATGAAAACGTGGAAACCGCTGCAGTACTCAAACAGTAGATTTATATTACAAAGCAATGTAAATAAATATTGGGCTAGTACAAAAGCTCTTATTTACAGTTTTACAAATGAAACTGTATTCAGTGTAAATGCTGTGTTTTCAAGAACACAGTACTGTATTAGTAAAATGAATTCTGTTGAGGGGATTACAGTTTCTGTTAGCATCAATGCACAACGTATAAAAGATTCAAGTTAACTCTGCTTATAATTTAGTACAGACAAACCCAGTTTAACCTGGAATGGCATCTGTTAAAGTGCTGAAAAACAGGAAATATTTAGAAAACACTGTACATTATTAAAGCTTTATCAAGTCAGAATGTTATACTTCTTTCACATTTTTTATCCTTTTGCCACAGGCTTGTAGACAAGATGATTTTCCTCAGCAAAGGAGTAAAACTTAAGAGGCCACCAGCTGCTTAGATGATTTTAGGTTCAGTGGAGTTAGCTTCCTAAAACAACTATTTAGCCATCGACCATACCTTCAGGCCTCACAATCTGGTAAGTAATTAAATATTCGGGATAAGCCTGGAAGAGAAAGATTAATTCAAATATTGGTAAACAAAATTCTTTGAAAGGAGATTTATCGTAAGGATTCCTAATCTTTAGGGAAGAGGTTCTAAATTAGTGCTGTGGATCAGAATCCTCTAAGGGCATTTTCTCAAAACATCCTTACCTTGACTCCAATCCTTTAGGCTCTGAATGGTCTAGAATGGGTACTAAGCCTGTGTTTGTCTGTTTTTAATAACTGAGGTGACTCTGCTATATATCCCCAGTTCAGAACACTGCTCTAGAGATGCTTTTGACTAGATCTGTGTCACTAAGAGCAAGAGGGAATTATATATTTCTTTGCTACAGACAGGTTAATTATTAAATATAGGATTCTGATCAATTATATTTTACAGAAGCTAAAAGAAAGGATTCAGTATAACAGGCAAAATCTGAACAAGGTCTATAGCTTAGATGTAAATTATATCAATGGTATTTTCCCGATTTTAATAATTTTAAGAGAACATCCTTGATTTTAGGAAATACACATTGAAGTACTTAAGGGTAAAGGAACAAGCCTATAACCTATTCTCAAGAAGTTCGGAAAAAAAACTATGTGTGTACACACACGTACACACACACACAGGGAGTGAATGATAAAGGAGAAAGAGAATAATAAACTGTGAACAGCTGGAAAATCTGAGTAAAGGGTATAAGGGTATTCTCTTCACTATTTTTGTAACTTTTCTGTAAGTCTGAAATTATTTCCAAATATAAGTTAAAAAGAAATTCAGTTCTTCAGGCAACATGCCTCGTCAGTTTAAGAGATTAGTAAGAAGTTAAAGCAATGGCTCTAAAGCATTTCTGAAGATGAACAAATAAAATGGAATTACTTGTTCTCCTCTGTAAATCACATATTCAGCTAATGCTAGGCCATTCACACTGGGTCGACCAGTGACTGAGTGATGTCCTGGAGGAGAATGTGCCATTTTCATTGCGCTGAACTGCAGGAAAGACTTTCCCAAGGTTACCCGGCAAAAGAGCAGCTGCCTACAACAAGAAAAGGAAAAGATCTTGAAGACAAGGCAGCACATGACAGTTTAATTTGTGTACACTGCATAAGCTTTAAATGCATTTATACTTAAACACTTATGATTGCTTTTATCATTTCACCCTTAAAAGAACTTTGTAAGAATGTCTTCTACTCTCATTAATAAGAGAATTTGTTGGGCCAGCCCTGGTGGCCTAGAGGTTAAGTTTGGCATGATCCGCTTCCGTGGCCTGGGTTGGACCTACACCATTTGTCTGTCAGTGGCCATGCTGTGGCAGCAGCTCACGTACAAAAAAAGGAGGAAGACTGGCAGAGGATGTTAGCTCAGGGTGAATCTTCCTCAAGAAAAAAACCCCAAAAAACAATCTGTCACTTTAATCCTTATTTTAAGTGCAAAACCTAAAAATGTAATAACCTTATAGAGATGCAGACTCTACCTTCTGTTTGTATCCCAGCAAAAGTACAAATCACAAGCCAAGTGGGAAGGAGGAGAAAGTTTAAGGGGCTTCCAAGAGTGGTTTGCACAGGTGGGTAATTATTCAACTGAGCCTAGTTTGATCCCACTTTCAAAATATATTTGAAATCCATGCACTTCTCTCTCTTTTTTTTTTTGAGGAAGATTAGCCCTGAGCTAACATCTGCTGCCAATCCTCCTTTTTTCTGAGGAAGACTGGCCCTGAGCTAACATCCATGCCCATCTTCCTCCACTTTATATGTGGGACGACTACCACAGCATGGCTCACCAACTTGTGTGATGTCTGCACCTGGGATCCGAACCAGTGAACCTGGGCTGCCAAAGCAGAACATGCGAATTAACTGCTGTGCCACCGGGTGGGGCCCCCATGCACTTCTCTTAATTCTACTGCCACCATCAAGTCCAAATCACCAAAATTTTCAACTAGATTATAACAATGGCCTCTGAACTAATCTTCCTGTTTCTATTCTAATTCCCATCTAAACTATTCCAAGCAACCAGTGGTTTAGAAAAAAACAACAAAAAACATAGATCACATCACCTTTTTGCTTAAAACCCTTTAGAGGCTGCCCACTGTACTCAGAAGAAAATCTAAATTCTTTACAATGCTCTGATTTCTCTAATCTTACCTTGTGTTCATTATGCCCAGGCACATTAATTTTCTTTCTTCCTATCAGCCAAACTTTCTACTCCATGGCCATCATACATACTGTTTCTTCTACCATCTAGAACAGTATCTATTCTACCTAGCACTCTTCACCCAGCTAATACTCATTTTTCATGTTTCAGCTGAAATGTTACCACCTCAGATAGGTCTTCCCTTACCAGAAGTTTTTTTTTTTTTTTAAGATTTTATTTTTCCTTTTTCTCCCCAAAGTCCCCCAGTACATAGTTGTATATTTTCAGTTGTTAGTCCTTCTAGTTGTGGCATGTGGGATGCTGCCTCAGCGTGGCCTGATTGAGTGGTGCCATGTCCGCACCTAGGATCCGAACCGGCGAAACCCTGGGCCACCGAAGCAGAGCATGTGAACTTAACCACTTGGCCACGGGGCCAGCCCCTTACCAGAAGTTTTAAGCAGATCACTCTCCCACTCCCCTCAGGTATATGATTTGGCCTTCCTTAGTTCCAACGAACCTTTTTTTATTACTTCATTGTTTCTCTCTCTTCTTTTCTTTTAGAGGGGAACAGGAGGTTTTGGTGGACCAGTTGATGATTCTGTTCTCCAAAGAAGACAGGCTATATATCTTTTATTCTAGATATGCCCTTTGGAAACCTTCTCAGCATTTCTAACAGATTTTCTATTCTAGTCACAATCAGTTCCATGATAATCCAGAATACATAAGTCTTCAGTTAATAAACTTATTTCCAGACAACTAAGTATTCTGTCCCAAAGACAGTTTAGAAGAGGTACTAGAACACTGCTTATTACTAATAATCAGTACTATTTAACCTCCAGATAATATAAGTAAAAACAGCAGTGTTCAAGTTACAGAATCTCAAGAAATAACAAGCCTCTTAACCAGCCCAATTTATGATTTAAAAAAGAAGTGGGTAGGAGGTAATATGCAGGAGGGCTGACTTTAGACACCTACTTGAGTCTAAATTTGGGGAGAAAACGAGAACAAAACAAAAACAGACATGGTTTCTCTCCAAGACTACAGTTCTTCACCTTGGTAACCTTTCAAAATCAGCTGGGAAGCTTTCAAAAATCATAATGCCCAGACTGTATTCTAGGCCAATTAAATGAGAATCTCTAAGGGTGGGACACAGGCATTAGTAGTTTTTAAAGCTCCCCTGGTGATTCCAATGTGCTGCTAAGGCTGAGAACTACACCTCTGGGTGTTTTCTAGATCAGTGATTGGAAACATCAGTACCATCTGGGAACTTGGTAGAAATTAAAGCTCTAGGGTCCTACTCGTGACCCACTAAATCGGCAGCTAGGAATCCAGGTTTTAACAAGCCCTATAAGTGATTCTGGTGATCTAGGTGATTCTCTAGATCTTTATAAGCAGTGCCCTAACTGTAGGATAAATCTCAATAAGTAATCTGAAGTGATTTTTCAAATGGGAGAAGATAATTTATTTACCTATGAGGATTTTATCTATTAGGGCCAAGTTATTTGAATGATTTTAACAACTGAGTTACAACAGGCTAACTAAAAGTGGAAAAAAAGAGTGCAAAGTAGTTATTTGATAATAATGTGCTTTCTAAAGGAACTGATGTGTTTTATTATAACCTTTTGAGTAGTAATATCACAAATTGAGGAATGAGATCGTGTCACAGTGGAAGAAAGACTCCCTCACCCATTGTCATGAAATGACTAGACTTGGCAAGTAGTGTCATTTCAGCATTTGAATACTAGAGTTCTAAGGAGTCCACAGTCCTACAATATTCAAGGCTGCAGTAAAATCTCTTTTATGTTCAATGGTTATTTTCTACTCCATATTCTTTAAGCACCAGCTGTTCTAATGATTAATGAGTTAGATAGGTCAAGTGTTTAGAACTGTGCTTGACTCATACAGATCATTTAATAAATATCAGCTATTATTATAACTGGTGAGAGGGCCAAAAGCAACCTGAAACACACCTAGCTTGGATTCCTAAAGTTGTCCAAGATAGTGCCTTGCCCCCCTAAATTTCTCAAATACGAAACCAGTTCTTATCTGATTCTTATCAAAATAAAAAAGGAGACCTCTTACCTGTGGCAAACGTAACAGGATCTGTCTTTGTGAACTGGACACCCAGTACCTCCTCCAATTCCATATACATACTGATTACTTTTGGAAGAGTTTTCAGCAAAATAAATCCCTGCTCCAAACATGCCACCTATGTAGGCATGCCTTTCATCGAAGCCTTTGTGGATAATTGCATTCACAAAGGGTGACCCTAAAATATATATAGATGGATAACAATTCAAAATTATCTCAGAAGAAAAAGAACAGAAAGTAAAGCCTCTTAGAAGTTAAATTCTTAAACATATATACACTGCTGCCACAACAAAGCGAAATCAAAAAACAAGGGTAACAGGTTAATAGTCAGCCGGTTTACTACTTTAGAATAAATAAATACTTTAGAAGAACTGCTATCATTAATTAATATTTTTAATAGCATTGTGGTTAAGATGCCAAAATAAGGGCACATGTAGATTCAACTAGAAAAACAAACAGACTGCTTGAAATATCAATGCTAGAGTTATCAAATTGTAGACCATACAAATCCAAAACCAAGAGTCTCATAATGCACCTCATATAGCAGGTGTGAATGAAACTAGGCTTACAATGACACCCACGTCTGTGTACTTTTTCTAGATATCAAAAGTGGCCTTTTCATGTTCATTCTCTTCTTTATACCTCTTCTCTCCCATCCTTCCACATCTCTGCCTTTCATCACCTGCTATACCATATTCAATCTGTAAATGCAGTGTGTTCCTTCATTTCCTACATATTGACTTCTTTCTCCTCCTCCCTTCCATGTGTGCTGAAAAAGGGAGCTTAGCCAAAGGGAAGGTGCTGGGCGCTGCAACCAGGCCCGGGAGTAGGGTGAGGGTGGGGTTGGGAAGAGCCAACATAACACAGCTAAAAAACTGATTCATCAAGATCAGTGTCCCTGTTCACAAAGGACAGGAAAATACATCGAATTCCACTTTACAGAAATACTGAAGAATAGAATCGTTTATTTGAATTAATTTGGAAAAACTAAAACCATTTGTATTATAAAATGGAAAAATCACTCATTATAACCATCAAGTCAATACAGAAATAAATGTTATGCTCTGTGCCAAGAGATTATCATGATGATTTTTAGGGTTTTGGAACAAGAAGTACCATTTAGATGTTATACACCAATTCTGCTCCATTCTGCTCTAGCCATTCTTCTAGGGGATTGTGAAATTTAAATACTGTGTTTTATAGAACTTTATAGGTCTCTAAAAATTTTCTGCAATCAAGGCCAAATTAAGGAATAGACTGGAGCTAATATGGGTAATGTGCTTGAAGACTTGATAAACACTACATTAATATCTATATTAATCTTTGCTACAAACTTGAAAGACCACTCAACACCTGCCAACTTGCAACGTACAAAAAAGTAACGGTGGAGCTCTTGGTTCAACGAAGTTCTCAGAAACCTCCATAGATCCAATGACAACGGCTCTTTTAACACTTAAGCTAAACGTAGTTCTGACACTTAGAATCAAAGTCAGAATAGGATGTATATACTCTTCTGAGGGGATTTTTCAGATATTATTCTAATTTTAATTCAATCAACTAGTTAAAAATAAAACACGCCATTTCTCAGAATGATCGTAATATATAAAGAAAAAAGGAAAATATGAATAATCAACATTCCTATTTCTGTATTTTTTTCCATTTTATAAACCATCCATCATATAATACACAAATTCAAAAGAGGTTGAAAATATGAATATAAATGTAAAATTTACAGAAAAAATTAGGTTTATTTTTTTAAAATGACATAAGGAATACGCAGATTTATTATTATTTCATACTTGACAAAAAACTATCCTAATGTGGAGGAGGATGGTGGTAGGGTGAGGGGGAAGGAATCTTACCATGGAATAGCATTCTTTCATTTGCATGGTTGTGATTTTCTTCAGAAACTTCTTTTCTCCTGTGAGTATATCTCTCCCATAGCTTCTTGTTACAAACTTTCTGAATCTATAAGAGAAACCAGAAAAATCAAATCTTTAGGTCATAATAATTATCTACTTGTTCATCTTAACTAAAAATGGGCCACATACTCAGCCAGAAGAGAGGCAAAACTTGCCTTGAAATGTTAACTATGTGTTGTTCTAGTCAACTAAAAATATTTTGTCCCAGCCATAAAGATGGAAATACAGCTACATTTTGGAAACCAAAACTTCAAAGGGGAAAATAGCTACATGGCCATTATGTGATATAAAGTCAAGAATACCATTAATTGATTAAAACACTTCCATGCTCATTAATTTAGAATCACTACTAAAACATCTCCAAATTAGACATGCTAAGTTCTGTATCTAAGTATTAGAAAGAACAGTATCTTTTTTCCTGTTTTATCTAGCTCAAAGTACCATCTTTATCTGTTTTTAATTAAAAAATGGTTAAAACAGCCACACCAAAATCATTCTTAAGACACACACACACACAAACACACTTATTACTCCCTGTACCCTTCCCTATCCCTCCAATTCCCAGAACTTTTGTCTAGAGAAGACTTAAAGGTGGATAATGGTCCCATTAGGAGTATTTCCAGGGTAAAAATTCACAATCCTAGAGCTATTTCACAGCTGTGTTTAAAGGTGCTACAGCCCCCTGCTGGTCCCAGAAGACATCTAGGAGCTCATGGTTTTAGTCTTGGCTCAAATTAACTCAAAGTACAGTCACAGAAGTAATCAAGGAACACAACTGGCATAAACAGATCTCATTTATGTAAAAGAAAAAGAAAAGTTTCATTATTGAATAATTTTTCAATAAATATTGCATTAAAATACCTTTTTGCAGGAAGAAAGTGTATCTTCCTCAAATTCAATGACTTTGAAATCAAACACATATTCTCTCTCCTGCCCTCACCCTTAACAAATCTCTACGATTTTGTTACTGCTTGCAGACAAAGAGGACTTGACTGAAACTTCCTGTAGTAGGCATAACTGTCTTATTAAAAATGATTATACATATGTCCATGAATGGAAATCTCAAGATGTCATTCTTATGTCATACTATGATATAAACTAATAAAAATGAGCTCCCAGAAGTATTAGCCCTTCACCTGAATGTGTGTTTGTTTTAAATCATTTAATTTCTATTAGTGTAAAATAGCAAGCTCAATGGTTTTAGTTTTAGTTACTATTCACTAACTCTAAAGTATGACATCTAATATTATACTCATAATAGGGTATTACTGTTAAACAGTAACACAACACAGCTGAAAGATTTGATATTGTTCACTTTTAAGTTTAAAATCTAGGTATTAGAAAGACATCTGCAAAATTTTAATTCTAACCATAAATTAGATGTAGTTAACACAAAATCATTATGCATCCCAAGTAGAGTATGTAGTTTGGCTTGCTATAGCTTAACAAAAACAGCAAAATTGGAAAATGTCCTGAGAAGAGTAACTGATACCAATAAGGAGACGAGACTCTCATTAGAATGACTTAAAACTTCTTTTTGGAAAAGATGAAGATACAGAGTGAATACTATTAAAATTATAAAAAAGTGGTACATACAGGGGCTCACAGAAACCTGGAGTAGTCACAGGACAAATAAAAAAGGCATAATAAAACTAAGATGGAGTTCTTTTATGAGCCACAAAAAAATTGCCCTTTGTTAGAATAACGTACCTTAATAGTAGTTTGTATGTTTCAAGTCCTAATCCTACAGGATTTATTTTACCCCAAGATAAAGCATAATCCCTAAACTTGAACATGTTCAACAAGGGCTAGATTACTGGTTATAAAAATAGTACAGAGATTTTGAGAATCTTAACCTCCCAAGGATATAATCTTTCCCAAAATATCCCCTGATGCCATGTCAAAGACCTACAGACCAGGACAGATCATTATATTCTTAAGAAAGTTAATTACGGCTTCAGGGTTTGAAAACTATGGTCTCAGCAAACTTTATCTTCACCAACTTATTACCTTGAGAATATTGTATCTGTTGAAGATTCCACCTGCATGACCTCCATCTCTGTGCTCTCGGACTGTACTTTGCATCTGATGGAAAAATATTTCAAATATACATGCATTAACTTCTATGTCTTTTCAGATTTGAGAGATATGGTTCTTGACTCATCTGATTCTATTTTTGAGAATACAAAATGAGTTTTTAATATTTTTGTTAAGGAATGAGTTCTATAAGTTCAAAAGTACTATTTTCTAAAAATGTTAGCTAATACAATCTGAAAACAATATTTAGAGGTGAAAATTATATAATGCAAACTAAAGGAAGAAAAAGAAACAAGCAGATGCATAGGTGAGCTAAACATACAAAGCTAACCACGTGACATACTAAAAACAAACCAAAATAATGATTTGTTCCCATTTGTTCTGCCGTAATAAAGCAAAATTTGTATTTCATTGAGAGCTGCAGTTTAAGTTTTAGAACTAAGTCTCACTCAACTTTGTATCTCTGTGCTCAACTCACACACATAAGGTACATGTTCTTCAAACTGTTAAGGCACTATTCAAAGATTTCAGTGGATCCAAGAGTTTTGTGGAAAGAAAGCTGGAAGAAAAATTTCCTGGATAAGTAGCATCCACATATTCTGGGTCTTGTCTAAGATACTGGGCTTGGCAATTGCTTTCGTGAAGGGAGAGAACATTAGCATTTTCTTTTCAGCAACCTCTTCTCCAACAGAAGTCTGTGCTATTATTAATTGTAGTGCTGAACCGAGTTACTGGAATTAAGGTTTCTTGAGGGAGTGTACCTTAAATGCCGATTTCGAAAGCCTTCCAGGTGGTAAAGAGTTAGGGACAATTAAATACCCTACTACATGTTCAAGTAGATCGGAGAACCTCCAGGAAATTGAGCTACTGAGGTAATATTCATTTCAGGTGCATGAACATACCTCTTCCTCCACAGACTGAAACTCTTTGTCATCAGGGGACAGATCTATGAGAATTGTTCCACTTCCAGAGGTATTCAGAGTTAAGTATGGGTTAAGACCTATCAAATGAAATTTGAACGTAAAAAAAATTTGCCAGAAAAACTGTTAACACCAACCAAAAATAACCACCTAATATATCTGATGGTTACTACCAATTTTAAAAATATTTTTATTTTGCAATAATTTAGATTTACAGGAAGGTTGAGAGAGAGTTCCTGTGTACCCTTCATTCAACTTCCTAATGCTACCATTAGGAGCATTAATGCTCCCATTTCATTTAACCATAGTACATCTATCAAACCTTACTAAGTAAATTACAGACTTTATTTGGGTTTCACCAGTTTTTCCCACTAATGTCCTTTTTCTGTTCCAGAATCCAAACCAGAACACCACACCGCATTTAGACTACTAATTTTTCACCTGACAAGTCATAAGGGTTTTGTGAGAACAGTTCAGAGAATCTTTCTATTCTTTATCTATTCTTAATGAGTCTGTCACACATTGTCTTATTCAAATCATTTCCTTTACTAACTATGCAGCCCCTTCAGCATTTAGTCCCTTTATTTTTTATAAATGTGAGGAAGAATTATGACAGAAACCTGCACAGCCTCAGGTAATTTTAAATCATCCTAAAATGAGAAGTCCATAGTTTACTAACTTCTGAATGCCTATTCTAACTCCTAATAGATTCTTTAATTCAGCAATGAATTCGTCATATTTTCTGAATGTCAGTGGTCAAGATAAACCATATACACTTTTGTATCTTTACTCTCACAAAAGCTTTTCAACAGAATCAAACAGAATTTCGAATTTCTTTGGTATATCTGTTAACACAACTCTCCTTTAATCTCTACAAGAAGATCTCTAAAGCTCCGCTCTCTTCTCAGGTAGAGATCAAATCCTTCATCGCTGGGTTAAGGTGTGGCAGTGTGCCTTTGGAGATTAAGAGCACTATTCTAGTTCTGAGCTCTTGTCTGACTAATAGGACTACCACCAACATGCCAAACTCTAATAAGGACTGATAGGTATGGCTGAATTACAGTGTCTAGGTATTTCACAGAATAAAGACTTAACAATAAAAAGACTGTGAGAAACTCTTGACTAAGGCATCTTTAGACCACCTTAAGGAGACATTTATCAGTACTGAAAGATCAGGACAAGTAATCTACTGACTTGATGATCAGACAAAGTCATTCTATGTCATGACCACATTTCTCCTCCGTGTAGGAATAAATGTTCCCACCCAACTATCGCTGGATGTATCAGAATGACTACAGGACCAGAGGTGGCATGGAAGTACACACTTCTGCCACTTGGGCGCAGTGTATCTGTTTCTGTCATTGTTTCCTGAGCCTTGCAACAAGGTCTTAATAACCGCGTTGCAGGCTCCATCAGGTGTTTAATGTACAACTACTGTCTGCTTTCCTTTTCAACCTGCCTCTTTCCTAAATGACCCTTGTTATCCCAGTACTCCTTTGTAATTGCCATTCTACCAGATCAGGATTATTCTAGTGAAGTTGCAAGGGCAGTCCACAACTGAGGGTTTTAGTTCCTCTTTTTGATGCTATTTATACTGTATACTAACATCCAGGGAGCCACGGGTTTTCCTTCTTCTTTATCTTATAAAATTTTGTCATCTATACTAGAAATATCCAAGGCTATCTCACATTTTAAACATTTTCCCCCAGTCCCTACCAGTTTAAAGCATTCCTTAGCTTGAATCACCTAATTTTTAGAGCTGCTCTTTTTTCTTCTTCAAGAGACGGATCCTATCCTGGCCAGCACACATTCTTCTCTGAAAATCCCCTCACTTTTGCTAGTGGAGGTTTATCTTCAATCCTAGTTGTATAGCCAGAACTTCAATTATAGGGCGCTTCTGACCCCAGGGTAAATCCCTCCCCTCAGTTTAATAATGAAGTTAAAAGGTGGTTTTTGATACTTAAAACAATTCATCTTTCTACAGCCAGGACCTGGTACACAGAGTGTTAACACCTGTTGCACGATGCAATTTACATTTTCCTTAAGTATCTGCCTTCAGGAGAAATAAAAAATGTTATTCAACTTTGTTTTGTTAAAGTTCCTCAGCTGTAGCATTGTTTCCCAGTATTTCCACTGCAAGTGTTTATAATTTAACTATTTACAATAAAGATTTATAACATTATTTTACGGGCAGGCCTAAACATCTAGTCATTATCTATTATATTATCATTAAGATAGGAGATATCCAAGTTTCAGATTTTCTAGAATCACACAATTTTAGAGCTACAAATATTTCAGAAATAACTGAATAGAAATGACAGAAATAACGTCAGAACTAAAGCAATTCCCAAATTTCTGAATGGCCCAGAAATTTTACTTAAGTTCACACACAGTTAACAACAGCTCAGGAAGCTTAACAGTAGCAGAGTTAAGACCTGATCCCAGGTTTCCTGAATCCTAATTAGTGCTTTTCCTACTAAATGGGCTCTTACGGATTTTTATATTATCATTTACTAAGTTCAGGGCTGCCATTACGCAAACTGTTAAACTGATGATAGCAATGATTTAAAGTGAAATACCTTGTTGTCCAGAGATAAGTCTCTCAACTCCTTTAATTAGTTTGTGTCTATGTCCATAAGCATTGATTCCAATCTCCTTCAGCTCCTTGTGCCCCATTTCAACTAATACATCCAAAGTGATCTTACAAAAGAGGAGGAAACTGTTTAGGAGACTTACTCATTTGGTAAATATTCAGATACTGGTGCTCTCATAACGCACTAGATTCACACATTTACCTCAAATTATTTTGAACAGCTGAGAAATGAAAGCAAACTAGTTGTCAAACTGAAAATGAAAGTTGCAGCTAATTAAACAGAAAGTTGAGTCATGAACTACCAAAAATATCATTATTTTCATTTAACATAAGAACTTGAGCAGAACTAAACTGCAAAACAAAAACGCACTTTCAAATTAACCACATTAGGTACATGATTTTATCTTTTCCACCCTCACTATACATCCAACCTGTTTACACAATGCCTTCAAGGGTTCCTCCAAACTCTGGGCTATGCTAACTGGTACATCTGCATCATTGTTCAAACTAACGCTTCTACCTCAAATATACTATTCCTACTTTGTAAAATGAAGACACTCTTTAAAATCCTATTTTATTTACATATCGTCCATGAAGCTTTGCCTAAATAATCCAGCTTGTTGTAGTAACCATTTTTTTCCGGTGAATTTCTAAATCTATGCCAAAAATTTAGCTCTTCATATGTTCTTTGTTATAGCTCCATAAGTAGAAAGAAAGTTCCCTAGTGGTAGTCTGTAGCAACTACATTTACTGAATCAAAAAAATCAGTAAACGCATTCTGACAGTCCTTTAAATTCTGACTGTTCTAGAAAATCCCAGATATATAGTTGGTGTATCTATGTATCTTCCCATAGTGGTTAGCAAAGTTTCAGGCTTAGAGTGAGTAGTGACTGACACAAGAGAACTGAACAAACAGAGGTCAAGGATAATTTACTTTAAGGATGGAATAAGCTAAACTTTTCATTCAAGAAAGCTAATACTACACAAGACTCAATTTTTATGTGCTAATAAACTAAATGGAAATTCCAAGATGAAGCCAAATTAGAAGAGTGACTGATTTCTAGTTTAAAAAAACATCCCCCTCACCCCTCAATACGGTGAATGGCTCAGGGCATTTGAAGTATGTCTTTTTTTTTTTGGTGAGTAAGGCCCTGAGCTAACGAACATACTAACATCTGTTGCCAATCTTCCACTTTTTGCTTGAGGAAGACTGTTGCTGAGCAAACATCTGTGCCAATCGTCTTCTATTTTGTGTGTGGGATGCTACCACAGCAAGGCTTGATGAGCAGTGTGTAAGTCCATGCCTAGGGCTCTGGACTTGTGAAGCCTAGCCCGCCAAAGCAGAGCACATGAACTTAACCACTATACCACTGGGCTTGTCCAAGTATGTCCTAATTTTTGAGGATCCATAAAACACCAAACCAAGCAAAACCATTTGTGTACTCACCTGTTCTCTCTCAAATATATCCATTAGGTGCTCAAGTCCAAGATTTCTTAAAAATTGAGTTATGCTAAAATCTACTCCTGGAACTGAAAAATAAAAAATCCAGAAAACACAGTTTCACACCAGAATAATGAATAATAGATATCAATGTTATACAATAAAGTTTTACGATATTACTATTATATGAAGAATGGGAAGATGAAGCCAAATATTAATAGCCACTCGGGATAGAATACTGAACATGACATCAAAAATTACAAAGAGAAAGCTAGAAAATTTCATTGTTAGAAGAAATAGTTAACCAGAGGGGCACTCTCAGGTTAAAAAACAGTCAAAAAAATTTATTTTTAACTGTATCTTTAAAATAAGTTTCCACACAGCTGAAACTAATATAATGTTATATGTCAATTATGTCTCAAAACAAAAAAGTTCCCCTATCTCTGAGGATTTAAGCTACTTCACAAAAAAGTTTATGAAAACAAGTTCCACAACGTCGCACAGGGTGAGATACATTTTGATGGGTAAAAGATAGAGAACAGCTTTATAGAAACTACAGGTATGTATGTCTCTCTTCTTTTTAAAAAATGATTTTCTAAACTGGCTCTTTTCTGGATTGAACACTTGACTGTAAGACCTGACACCATAAAACTCCTAGGAGAAAACACAGGCAGTACACTCCTTGACACTGGTCTTAGAAGCATCTTTTTAAATGCCATGTCTCCTCAGGCAAGGGAAACAAAAAGTAAACAAATGGCACTACATCAGACTAAAAAGCTTCTGCATGACAAAGGAAACCATCAACAAAATGAAAAGACAACCTAACAACTGGGAGAAAATATTTGTAAATCGTAAATCCAATAAGGAGTTAATATCCAAACCATATAAATAACTCATAAAACTTAGGAAAGAACCAAACAAGCCAATTAAAAACTGGGAAGACCACCTAAACAGACATTTTTCCAAAGAAGACATACAGATGGCCAAGAGGCACAAGAAAAGATGTTCAACATCACTAATTAGTAGGGAAATGCAAATCAAAACCACAATGAGCTATCACCTCACACCCATCAGAATGGCTATTATTAAAAAGACAAGAAATAACAAGTGTTGGAGAGAATGTGGAGAAAAGGGAACCCTTGTAATATTGCTGGTGGGAATGTAAATTGGCACAGCCGCTATGGAAGTCAGTATGGAGAATTCCCAAAAAATCAAAATCAAAGTACCATATGATTCAGCTCTTCCACTCCTGGGTATTTACCCAAAGAACACAAAAACACTAATTTGAAAAGATATACGCACCCACATGTTTACTGCAGCATTATTCACAATAGCCAAGACCTGGAAACAACCTAAGAGCCCACTGATGGACGAATGGGTAAAGAAGACGCGGTATATGTGTGTATGTGTATATGTGTGTGTGTGTGTACTACTCAGCTATAAAAAGATGAAATCTTGCCATTTGCAGCAACACAGATGGACCTTGAGGGTATTATGCTAAGCAAAATAAGTCAGAAGGAGAAGACAAATAAGATATGATTTCACTCATATGTGAAAGATAAACATGTAGATAGAGAAAACAGGCTGGTGGTTACTGGCGGGGAAGGGAGGGTGGGAGGAGGGAGAAAAGGGTAAAGGGGCACATGTGTACAGTGATGGATGGCAACTAGACTTTGGGTGGAAAACACCATGTAGTCTATACAGAAGGCAAAATATAATAAGTACATCTGAGACTCATACAAACACAGTTACCATATGACCCAGCAATTCCACTCCCAGGTATACACCCAAGAGAAGTGAAAAATGTGTCTACACAACAACTGGTACACAAATGTTCATAGCAGCACTATGCATAATAGCCAAAAAGTGGAAATAATCCAAATGTCCATCAATTGATGAATGGATACACAAAATGTGATATGTGTATCCATACAATGAAATATGATTCAGCCATAAAAAGGAATGAAGCATCGATACATGCTACAACATAGATGAAACTCCAAAACATTAGGCTAACTGAAAGCAGCCAGGGCTAGCCCAGTGGCATAGTGGTTAAGTTCATGCACCCTGCTTTGGTGGCAGTGGGTTCACGGGTTCATGGGTTCAGATCCCTGGCATGCACTCATCAACTCATGCTGTGCCAGCGTCCCACACACAAAATAGAGGAAGATTGGCACAAATGTTAGCTCAAGCACAATGTTCCTCAGCAAAAAAATAACAAATAAATGAATCTTTAAAAAAAAAAGTCAATCATAAATATATATTGTATGATTCTATTTATATAAAACGTCTAGAATAGGCAAATTTAGAGAGACAGAAGGAGATTAGTGGTTTCTTAGGGCTGGGGAATATGAGGGATGGAGATTGACTGATAATGGGTACAGGGTTTCTTTCCGGGGTGATGAAAATGTTGTAACCTAAAGATTATGGTGATAGTTGCACAGCTCTGCAAATACACTAAAAAACCAGTGAACTGTACACTCTAAATGGATAAATTTTATGATGTGGATTGCATCTTCATAAAGATCTTCAAAAAAACAAAACAAGAGAATTGGATATTTTGGGACGGGTAAAAAGTATTTCATAAATCTGTAATAAACTGGAAGAGGTAAATAAAGGCATAACTCCTCAACCAAAAGGACTTCCAAATCTCTCAAAAAGCCTACTTACATCTAAAGAGTAGGTTAGTAGCATAAGATTCATCAAGTCTCAACTTGGAAGAAGAAAGTTTCATTAGGAATTCTAATAAATAATGTAAAAGAAATAAAGGGCTAAAGCTTTTAGGCTTTATTAATCAATCTGATACTAATAGTTGTATTTAAGGTTAAAAATGACTCTTTAGCATTCTAAATGACAAATATGTGGCTACAATACCACTTAGAAAGTTATTCTTGCAGAATGTCTCACCCTCCTTTTTCTCCAAACTGGAAGCACCCTCTGTTCCACTTGAACTAACTACTGAAGACAGTTCAGAAAAACTCCCAGATAAATTGTCAAGACTGCTGGCTGCAGAAAGGCTTGATGGGCTGGATGGACCCGAAGACAGAGCATCTGCAGTGGCTCCTGGACTTCTCACACCATTGAGCACTTGAGGTTTATAACATGACGGCAGAGCAGAAGGGGGCATGGCTGCTGTCAGAAGAGCACTGACATCATCTGCCTAGGGTACAAGTCAGAGAGAGTTGAAATCTGAGATAAGCAAGTTTAAATTCTACTATATTCAATAGAATGCACTTAAAAATATGATAAAAATCCAGCAGATTTACACTACAATTACTTATTACATAAAAATTATTTAAGAAAGTGAAGCAAACACGTGATACTCAGTTAAACTGTTATTAAATGTAAAACATAAATCAGAACATCTCTCTCAAGATACATGGAATCAAAATAAAACTGTTAAATGTGGCAAAGCATGAAAAAAATCCTAACTTTGACACCATGGTTGAAAAGCACTGAAATAAATTATAGAAATATCAATTAAAAAAGGCAAGAGCTTTTAACACTATTGCAACTACTCTGAAAGAACTAATTCAACCTACAGAGAACTTTAGTGAACAGAATGACTGTATTTCTTGGAAAATATTTGGCAACATATTTGGTCCTCAAAATTGAACATGGGTGGGGGAAAGAAAGATAATAATTTTAATCAAATCTGCTGGAATGGAAAAAAATCTCCAAATTTACCGGTACATTAATTAGTGACATATACCATTCTTTCACAATATTCAGTTAAGACACTAAGTAATTACCATTCAGTCCTTGTTTTCAGTTAGTCACCTATACTGCTGCAGTCCTCACCTTTTTCTCCCCTCGAGTCTGAGGACTCTCACGGCACTCAGTTTGTATGTAACATTTTTAAAAGAACATTAGCACCATTTATTGGGTGCCTTCTATGTGCCTGACACCATGCCAAGAACTGTAAGCACATTACCTCTTTTAATTCTCATATTAACCAGATATATTTTATCTCCATTTATAAATGAGGTAACTGAGGCTTAGAGGCTAGGCAACATGCCAGTCTGTACAACTCTAAGCGGTAGAACTGGAATTCTAAGGCTGGTCTGTTTGACTGCAAGGCCCATGCATGTTCTCTAGAGCACTTTGTCTCATTGTCGATTATATCTGCTAGACTAACATATGGGCGGACCGAATTAGATAAATTCTCTTCTAAGGTAGTTTGGAACCGGCAAGACATTTCCCTGAAGAAACAAAGTTGCAAATAGGGTTGAGTTGTCAGCCTTCTGAGAAAAATCTACTGAATCTTCAGCGTAGCTGAACTAAATCAGCTTCTCAATGTAACTTGGAACAGCGGAATCTCTCAGTAGAAAGCAGTCTGCAGAAGCGACTCTCCTTCCTCCCAGCTCAAGAAGAATTTCTTCTCCCTTTCCTTCCACTGCTCTGGTCAATGTCCTCAGTGGGAGAGGAAAGAGAGGCACTGTGTCACAGGTGCCAAAGCAGAGGTGGAGGCTACAACAGATATGAGCTCCCTTCGGAGAGGACGAAAAAAGAACTTCCAAAGAAAACTGGAGGAACAAGCTTGTTTCATCAACAATTCTGGGCGAGTAAGCAATGAGAGCTTTGGGATGAGGCAGTGGAGGAGGGAAGGCAATCTCTGCTAGAAGCAGGCTTTTTGGCTGCACAGTGAGGGCAATGTTCCCAGCTGGGGGAGTTCACAGACTCACGGCCTGGACTACCTCACACTGTGCGCACTGTAACTGTTCACTGAGGGCCTGTGCCTACTTTGTTTCCCAACTAACATAAGCAGCTAGAGCTCGTACTTCTTTTTCCCATTTCCAAAGGAACTCAGCATACAATTAACAGATAATTCTCTCATTTACGTACTATATTTCAATAAGTCCTAAGTTTAAATTGGGCTAAAACCCAGATTTTGCCACATTCACCATGAGGACATCTTATATATACCAAGTGAACTTTAAAAAGTCAGGAAAGCACTGAGATTTTTCAAAGAGCCCATCACTTACTGAAACTAAATCTAAAGGTGTTTGTCCTTCCTGATTTTTAAGAGTAGGATCAGCTCCATGGGCCAACAATAAAGCACAAAGCTGTGTTCGTCCCTTCTGGGCTGCTTCATGCAAAGGTGTGAAAGCCCATTTGTCCGTGGCATTGACACATGCATTATACTTTATTAGTAAAGCTGCTACATCTACATGCTGTAAAAGAAAACACTCCTGTTACAGTCTGAAATATTTTACCACACTTTAGTTCTTATCAAGAAACTAGCTATATACCTATTTTTCCATATTTCTAAACTTGCTCTAGAAATGAAAAGAAGAACTTTGTTTCTCCTCAACATCCTAATTTATGGGTAGTTCATTAAAAATCATCGTAGACATTTCAATAACGAGAAGATATATAGAAAATGCTTAAGAATTCTAGGCAAGAAGAGGACTAAACTAATAGGAGTTTAACAATTTCTCATTTATTCCAGTGTTATAATTGCTGAACATCAATTTATAAACTAGCAGCCTTCCTCGATTATTATTAAAGATAGCCAATACTGACTGTAATTTCCAAGGCTGTTATAAGCCAGGAACAAAGCATCTGATCTCTACAGATTCCTATGAATCTCAATGGGTTTTCCAGGCACCAACAAATAAACAACAGCACCAACATCTCACTGAAAATAAGAGATGGGTGCTACAGAAGGTAATAAAACAAAAGACAGAATGTGCTGCAGGTCACGTGGCAAGCTTACAATAAATTCAGAATTGAAACTTGGCAGTTATTTAACCTCTTTAGCCCTCATATTTACTTTTCTGTAAAATGAGAAAGTCAAATTAAATTCTCTTTGGACTGCAACACTGATTTTCACTTTGGAAATTTCAGAGATTTTTAACGTCAACATGAAAGAACTCACCCCATAAGATGCTGCATTATGTAAAGGAATAAGTCCTCCTTTGTCTTGGGCATTCACATCAGCTCCATGTTGTAACAAATACTCTGCAACTTCTAAATTATTATAACCAGCTAATTTAGAAAAGAAGTAAAATTACTTTCACTCGTTAGTATAAAAAATAGGTAAATATATGTCTGTATTTATCTATATATACATATTATTTTATGTATACATATGTGTATATAGGTAAATACACATATTATACCTATATATACATATTAAACATATACAGACATTATTTAAAAGATAAAAAGATTTTATAGAAATCTGAAATTCTCCATTGGAGTCTATTAAAAATTTATCTTATGGAAAAGCTGCCCACTGGCCTCAAGTTGGAAGCTTTTGGTGATGATACCCATTTATTTCAGAGACTCTCAAAGTTACATTAACTGACTTGCTTGTATCTTTTCGTCTTACCAAAGTCTCTGCCTTCATGATTATTATATATACAACTTCCTAAACTCAGGTACATGGGCTCAAGGGCTGCAAGTAAAAGGCATCCAATCATATAAAAGCCAAGTTAGGAACACAAATGGCTGGCAGAACAGGGGACACCACACCAGCGTGGGTCTCAGGGCCCCACTTTCCCAGAGGGCCATAAGGACATGCCTTTTGCTAGAGAGAACTTAGGGGCACACATCTCTACAAGTCCGGCAGCAGAACCTGTATGTTGCTAAAGCCATGAAGTAGAACTTAGTATTTTATATGTGTAACATAAAGCCTCAGCTGTCATCTTGGGAACTGTCAGCTACCTTAGTACATACTTTTAAAGTAAAGTATATTTTATTGGACACATAACCACCAACTGAAAGCAAATCTGAAACTGAACTGGGCTAACATAAAACCAGGTACCACCTGAAACTTTAAAATAGTTCAAAATATTATTCATTTATTTTTATTGTAGTTTTTTAGCCTTTTGCTGAAGGACCTAAAGCAAAATAATTTAATAAGATCAAGTAAAGAAAAACAGAAGTACAAAACTACCAAAAGCTAAATATTACACTGAGTAAAACAGTCCTTCCAGGTCTCAAGGTATAATATTACACAAGTGGGCAGAAATATTTTGTGTATACAACATATTTGCCACTTACAAAGACAACACAGACTTAAATAGTAATGTTAAATGTCTAGATAAGCTACCATAAAGATATAAAAAGCTAATATAAAAAAAAATGGCACAGCACAACTCAAATCAGATGTCAGGTCACATCTTGTCTTGCATGGACTAGAAATTCCTGATTGCCAGTGAAAGTAGAAAAGCTTTTTCTCATGATATTAGCATTTGTGGTCTATCACTTCCAAAATGCTCTAAAAGACAGACAGATGGAGTAATTATTTCCCTTGGACAGTGGGGTCCCAACTTACATGGGGTGAGAATTTAAAGGTAAAAACCAAATATAACTAAAATTATCTCTTAAAAACTAGGAACATACTCAGTTACTCAGACTATGAGACTGAAATGAACTGAAAGAAGAGACTTCCATCTCCCATATTATACGAAGGAGCAGAAACACCTGTATTACTTACTTCTCTTTTTAAACAATGTGTATTTAGATAAACTTATGAGTCAAAAGTGCCTATGATGCAACTCCACTGATGTACTAGCTGTAGCTCAGGGACTAATGGCCCATTCCCGAGCATCTTCAACGCAGCTGAAAAAGCTATACTGAAACCACAACATTGCACACCTTCACTAAAAACAAAGGTACATCGCACCAATTTTATGAGTGAAAACTTAGAATGAATATTATGTACTCAATTGTGTCCCCCAAAATGTGTATGTTGAACCCCTAACCACCAGAACCTTACAATGTGACTATTTGAAGACAGGATCTTTAAAGAGGTACTTAAGTCAAAACAGGGCCAGTAGGGTAGGTACTAATCCAATCTGACTGGTGGAGGAGATTAGGACACAGAGAGACAGACACCAGGGATGTGCATACAGAGAAAAGGCCACGTGAGGACAGAGCCAGGAAGTGGCTATCTGCAAGCCAAGGAGAGGGGCCTCAGGAGAAAGTGATTATGCCAACACCCTTATCTCCACAACTGTGAGAAAATAAATTTCTGTTGTTTAAGCCACCCAGTCTGTGGTTTTGCTAAGGCAGGCCTAGCAAACTAATACAACATATAACTTTGGCGAGAGGTATATATCACTTCTGAAAGTCTTTTAAGACTTTTTTCCTGCTTTTGCTTAACGGATATCATCGGAAGAATGGAAAGCTTTAGCTCCCCATGAAGAAGACTGGCTCAAGCAGAGTATTTTTCAAGTTTCTGTAGCTAAAATTCACTCAGTGAAGATGATTCAAACAATATGGTGACCTGGAATCAAGGCTCCAAAGCACACGGCGAGTGGCAGAGGCTCTTTCAATCATTCTCACTGAACGTAAGATACCAGCACTAAAGCGAACATGAAGTACAGTTGCCCTGAACAAATAAGCTAGAGTATAACGGTGGTATTAGAAGAGACCTGATTTGAACCTTTCAGGTTTACTTATAGGAAAGATTTTAGTCAGGTAAAATGAATCTTGAGATGTTGCCAACCTAAATCTGTGAAACTTCATTCACTTACCTGCTAAGTGTAGAGGCGTTGAATGTCGGCCTTGGGTGTCACGGCAATTTACATTATCAGGCGAAGACAACTTCTTCACTCTGGCTAAACAACCCTTCTTGGCAGCATCTAACAAAGCTGCATCTCCCCTAAGTAGATCTTGGATATCTGTATCTCCATCTTTAACAAGATCCAAAGGAGTATTTCCATCCCTGTTTTTCTTTGTAGGGTCTGCCCCATGCTGGGAATGTGAGAAACAGAAAAGGAGGAATTGGCTTAAGTTTGCCCTTGGTCAATGAGAAAATAGTCAATGTAACTATACCTAGGAAAACTATTTTATACTGAGACTCTACCTTAAAAGTTAACATGATTGTTGTTAACATTTAATGTAATACACAGAAAATCCCATGAAAAATACAGAAGCTATTAAATATTGGGCTTTTACAATGCAATAATATAACCAAAATTTTAAACTACATTCAAATTAAGGCAACATTTCATTAAAAATTGTCTGTCGTGTATGCTATTTTTAGTTTTCAAAAACACTGAAATAAAGTATAAATTTAACTATACTTTTGTTTTTACTGTAAAATATTTACATTGGTACCTGTATTAGACCAGTACTTTTTATTTTATTAGTGCTAAATAAGTCTGGCTTATAAATTACATAATCCATCAAATATTTTGAGATTTAAATACTATATAGGAAAAATTGAGATAATCGGAAGTATTAAATGATAGTTGACTTTATACAATAACAAATATATGTGTAGTAAACATATTTTTAGGTTAAAATATAAGTGTTCATGACATTCTGAAATCTACGTAGAGAATTAGATAACTTTGCTTCCCACCTCCTTACTAGTTTAAGTTTATATTAGTTATTAGAAATATTAGTTTTTAGAAATATGATTAACATAGTCTATATAATACACCATGTCCACAGTAAGTACTTTAATATACCTGTAGCAAAAGTTTGCAAATTTCGTATTTTCCTTTTGCTGCCGCTTCATGTAAAGGAGTAAATTTCCATAAGTCAGCTACATTAACTACTGCTCCGTGCTTAACAAGAAGTTCTGCAACTTCATAATGTCCATAGGAACATGCATTGTGCAAAGGTACAAGGCCTCTGAAATGAAAAGTTAAATAAGCAATGCAACACAAAGACATGTTTTAATCTAAATAATTACATACAGCTGATAAATTTCTTGAACTGCATAAGGGACTATACTGATTGTATTTTATAGAACCTAAATTTATTGAAAGGAGAAATGGAATTATTTGTTGGGGGGGGGTCAGGGACAAAATTTTTTTTTTTTTTTTTGAGGAAGACTAGCCCTGAGCTAACTACTGCCAGTCCTCCTCTTTTTTGCTGAGGAAGCCTGGCCCTGAGCTAACATCGTGCCCATCTTCCTCTACTTTATACATGGGACGCCTACCACAGCATGGCGTGCCAAGCGGTGCCATGGCCACACCCAGGATCCGAACCATCGAACCCCAAGCTGCTGAGAAGCGGAACATATGAACTTAACCGCTGTGCCACCAGGCCGGCCCCAGGGACAAAATTTTTTAAATATTTAGAATTGCAGAGAATATAACAAATATCTATACCCTCAATATCTAGAATTGAGAATTGGATACTTTCAAAGAAAAATAATTTTAACACAAGCTGAAGAATTCAAATATCCTCAATGCAAACTGAAAATTTTACACTAAAAATCAATATCACACCAATGCTGTAATCTCCTTGGCCATTATAAAATTACAAGGCATTATGCAAATAAGTCTTTATATAAATGCTAACCATCACAAAATCTTAACGGAAATTAAAAAGGTATATTTAAGGAGCCAGCCCCATGGCCTAGTGGTTAAGTTTGGAGCGCTCCACCTTGGCAGCCCAGGTTTGGTTCCTGGGCACAGATTTACATCACTCATCAGCAGCCATGCTGTGGCGGTGACCCACATACAAAATAGAAGAAGAGTGGCAGAGATGTTAGCTCAGGGCCAGTGTTCCTCGGCAAAAAAAAGAAGAAAAAAAGAAAAGTCATAAAACATGAATGCATAAAGACACATGCACCCCCATGTTCATTGCAGCATTATTCACAATAGCCAAAACTTGGAAGCAACCTAGATGCCCATCAAGGGATGAACGGATAAAGAAGATGTGGCAAAGATACACAATAGAATACTACTCAGCCATAAAAAACAATGAAATCCAGCCATTTGTGACAACATGGATGAATCTTGAGAGTATTATGCTAATCAAAATAAGTCAGAGGGAGAAAGTCAAATACCGTATGATCTCACTCATAAGTAGAAGATAAAAACAACAACAAACAGTCACAAAGAGACAGAGATTGGATTGGTAGTTATCAGAGGGGAAGGGGGGAGGGAGGAGGACAAAAGGGGCATTTAGGCACATGTGTGTGGTGATGGATGGTAATTAGTCTTTGGGTGGTGAACATGATGTAATCTACACAGAAATCGAAATATAAGGATGTACACCTGAAATTTATGTAACGTTATAAACCAATGTCACTGCAATAAAAAAACAGTCAAATAAAAAGGTATATTTAAGCCAATCTTTCTTAAAAGGTCAGATAAAGGAGAAGAGAAGCCATGGCAATAGCTGGTACTTGCCCTTTATCTTTAGCATGCACGTCTGCTCCGTGCTGCAGCAGGTATTCCACCACAGACACCCTATTGTAGCCAGCTGCAAAATGGAGTGGGGTAGACTGACGCCCTTCAATGTCTCTGCAGTTGACACTCTGAACAGTACACAATTTCTATAGGAAGAAACACAGTATACACATGATGCTACATATTCTGGTCTCTTGTTTTCATTCATTTAGTAGAAATTTCAAATGTCTGACTTATTTTCTTATCTCATCAAATCAATATTCTCAGAAACTCTTATTTATTCTTCTTATTTCATCTTGTTATTTACTTGGAATCCCTCTGGTCCTCTCATCTACGTCTGAATCTTCTGCTTTTGCTAAAGCTTGTAGGCAAGTTTTATTAGTGTCACTACTACTACTTACATAAAAGTAAGCTAAGTGCCAATTATCAGCCATTGTAACTTTCATTTTGTGGCAAATATACGTTGAGGTACACTGATCACAGGACCACTGGCATCACCTGGGGGCTTGTTAAAAACTCAGAATCTCAGACTCCCAACTACTCAGTCAGAACCTGCATTTTGACAAGATCTCTAGATGATCTGCAAGAACATTAAAGTTCGAGAAGTACTGCTCGAGACCAGTGGTTCTGAAATTTTCATGTGCATTAGTCCCACCTCTAGATTTCCCAATTCAGTGTATCTGGCGTGGGGCCTGAGAACCTGCATTTCTGACAAGTTCCTAGGGGATGCTGATGTTGTTAGTTGAGGAACTACACTTACAGAATTATACTGCACTATATGGAATGAACTAACAGAATGCTATTGGGTTATGTACCATCCTTGGGAGAGGTAAGAAAGTCACTCAAATAATTTTTTGTGTTCTTTGGTTCAGATGAGGAAGGATAGCTGAGAAAGGATTGAAAGAGTAACACTCAAAATACTCAAGAGTATTTTGCATGAAAACTATGAACATTTGGAGAAGGAAGGCAGCATAGATAATAAATCATGGTGTTCAAAAAAAGTCAAAAGAACATCAATATTAGTAAAAACCTTTTCCCATTTTAAAACATCCTACCCTAAAAGTAGGGATAACCTAAGCCTAATAAATCAACCAGCCCTGGTGGTCTAGTGGCTAAGATTTGGTGCTTTCACCACTGTTGTCTGGGTTTATTTCCTGGTCAGGGAACCAAAGAACCTGTCCGCTGGTTGTCATGCTGTGGCGGCTGTGTGTTGCTCTGAAGCTGAAAGCTATGCCACTAGTACTCCTAATATCAGTGCTGGGTCATCCAAGGAGCACAGGTTTCAACAGAGCTTCCAGACTGAACAAACTAAGAAGAAGGACCTGGCCACCCACTTCTGAAAAAATTGGCAATGGAAACCCTATCTATAGCAGTGGAGCGTCGTCCAATAGAGTGCTAGAAGGTGAGAGGAGGGTGCGAAAAGACCGTGCAGGGTTCTTACTCTGCTGTACACAGGGTTGCTAGGAGTTGGAATCAACTCAACGGCATTAACAACCATAAACCAAAGGAGCCAGCTATCAGTAGGTTTACCTCAAGCGGTTTAATCACAGGACTGATAAAGCTCTCTGTGCTTCCCAAACCAGAGCTTGTCAAATACACTGATTCACTGGCCCATGTGATATTTCGTGGGTCTGAAGTCGGGTTCGAAGAATAAGTATTTTTAACACATGTGCCAAGTTTGGTAGTTATCATCAGCCACTCTACTCCCTACCTCTCAGTTTAACTTTGTCCACTCTGAGACCAATTTTCTAATAGGAGGTGTCCGAAAAGTAACTAGCCTGATGGATCACTAAGCAAATACAACTGAGTACATAATTAAGTGTTCACTGAGTAATATACAAATATTATTGTCCCAGTGATTCACACCAAGCCACATGTCTAGAGATACAAATGGAATAGACATGTTGATGGAGATAAACTTCCATGAAGTGAATTTAAAAGGAGAGGTGAGGGAAGACAGCCTGATGCCTATCACAGGGAGAGAGTGAGTGAGGAAGGACTTCCTCAATCCAGTGGCCTTATTTTATTCTCTAAATCCAGTTCTTGCCCCCAATCTCATCTCCTCTTCCTCTATCTCTTCCTCTGCACTCCTTCTATCTTTACAAAAACAAATCTGGTCTTTAACATTACGTGTACTGAATATAGTTCTCTACTGTTTAGTATATTTAAGTGGATGAACATTTAAAACTTTTTCTTATCACCCCCTGCCACAAAAAACAAACCCAGCTAGTTGCCTTTAACTCAAGTGACTTGTTTTTCCTCAAGTCAGTATAGTGAGTAATCCTCCTTTCAATACCCTATTAATCTCCTAAGTAAGGACAAGAGAATGTAAATATAAAACAAGCCAAACAATAAAACTGTATTATAATAGCATTTTTTCTTTGAAAAATGAAATTAGTTAAAAAATAAAATATGAAGTTTTTTCGGAGATGATTGTACTATCTACGCAAATAAAGCAGTAGGAAAGGATCACACGGACTTTTAAATCAACTTCCAGAAATCCTTTTATTTAAAAGGACAGTGAATAAATTTCTTCAGAGCTCAAGGAAGTTCAGATGGAACCAACATTCAGATTTCATTCTCAGAAAATCTAAAACTGACTCTGTGGGGTGAGTCTGTTCAGGATTGAGAACACCATACAGGAATACAGTGGAAATGCTTCAAATAGCTACTTCTGCCATGAATCAAATGAGTAAATTTTAAAAATAAAACTTCTTATTACTTGTCAGTGCCGCCTTAAACAACTGTTTTGCAAGTCTGGAGGCAGGCGGAAGGGAGATACAATAAGGTTTTTTCCCCCCTACTAGCTTTGGAAATTAAAATAACATTATCGCATTACTGAAGAATTATTTAATTTACGAAACATGCTGAGTTAATTTTAATTTATATTAGTTGAACTGAAAAGTAGTCATGCTCTTTCAAAATGTTAGGCTTCTAAGTTATTTACGCAGATACACAGTTTCTGTAGGTAACAAATATCTGGTAGTATATAGGCATTAAGACATTACATATGATTCTATAGTAAAAAGCAAAGTAAAATCTGAGGGAAGCGTTATTCTAGAGAAGACTGCTATAGGAGATATGCCACGTAAGAGCTGAAGGTGGCCCCTCTGAGAAAGAAAAAAAAAAAACTTCAGTTTAGATGAGTTGAAGATTATTAGGAGACAGTGACTCTGAAAAGCGGCAACACTGTATTATCACCATATTTAAACACTGGGTCCTCACAGAGGTAGAGGGGACAAAGAAATGAAGAAACCAGAAGAAATGTGTAGACAGAATGACACATTGTTTAGTCTTCTTCCCTTGTTTTATGTGTCATATGTAAACAATAGTGGATAACAATCTGATATGCCTTATTCTTTTAAAGGGAGAAATGAATAGGTTCTTTAAACAAAATCAACTTCCACAAACATGCAGTTTATTTAAATCTGTGATTGCGATGTATTTACTGAGATCCATGTGAAACCAAAAGTTTCTTTCATTACTTAATGATCCTTATCTGCAGAGAACTAGATTAGCATTATTTACCTTTTAAAATAAGGCACATATAAATAACTAGGCATTTCACTACTACAGATTCATTAAAACACTATCAAAATAAGAACCCAAAGTTAACAAAAATATAAGATCATATCTTACTTTTACAGTTTCTACATCTCCAGCCTTTGCAGCTTCCAGCAATTGTCTGTCTGCCTCTGAATTACCTAATGGGATCCCCTCTAAAAAGAAAGGAGGAAAGAATGATTAACTCTTATTTAGAAGGTGGGACCAAGTTTTAAGGGTGGCATCTTATCTGAAAGTAAAGTCCTTCAGCAGTTTGGTAGATTATGTAGGAAATCTCCATGGTAGTAGGAGAAAAACAGTAAGACTTCCTTAAATCTTCTTTTTGAAACATAATATATATATATGAAATGTATGTAAATGTGAACAATTAAAAATGTGATTTAAGCAATAAAAAGGAATATCTACTGGGCAAGTCACCTGAACTTTTTGGGCCTCAGATTTTTTTCCGTGCTAAAGAGAGAAGTTAGATGAGAAGATATCTAAATTCATTTTTAGGTCTGAAATTCCATGTTTTATAGCTCATTTTAAATCTTGCAGGAAAGGAAGAAAACATGTACCTTGTATCTTAGAACAAAATAAACTCCAGATGGATTAAAGACTTAAGTATAAAAAAAATTAAACGTTAAAAATACTAGAAGAAAATACTGGTGAATATTTTTTATCTTGGAGTAGAAAAGTGTCTTAGAGTTAATACATCAAAGTCAGAACTAAAATTGATTTGAAAAATATCTGTCAGGCAATAATAAAGCATTAAACAAAGTTACAGGCAAAGAACAAAATGGAAAAAATACTGCTACATCGTAGGAATGCAAATTAAAATGAGATACTGGGTTTTTTTTCATCTATTAGTGGGCAAAGAGCAAATGGGAGAGCTGCACTGACAATATTTCTATAATTTGCATTTATAAAAGCATCTATTATTGGGCTGGCCCACTGGCATAGTGGTTAAGTGCGCGCATTCCATTTCAGCAGCCTGAGGTTTGCAAGTTCAAATCTTGGGCACAGACCTAGCACCACTCGCCAAGCTGTGCTGTGGTGGCATCCTACATAAAATAGAGGAAGATGGGCACAGATGTTAGCTCAGTGACAAGCTTCCTCACAAGAAAAAAGAAAAGCATCTATTACTTCTGTAATTCACACACATTCACCCAAGGAAAAGATTAAGAATCATAATACCTAGTGCTGACAAGGAAAATAGGTCCTGTCATACACTATTAGTCGTAGTGTAAAATGGCACATGACAACTTTTTTAGATGATTTAACAATCATATGTTATCCTTTGACCTGGAAAGTCCACTTGATAATTTATTCTAAGACACCGGCCGGAAAGATAACAGCACCTAGCATAAAACTAGCAAGACTGTAAATGTCCATCACCAGCAACTGAATAGGACCAGTGTTACTACCCCAAAAACTGACACTGAAACAAATGTGTGGCATATGGGTAAGTAAAGAAAATCTTGAAAGCAGTCTTGCTCAATTTTGGCAGCTTCCAGGTTTTATCAACCTGTCTTCATCTATGCAAGCAGTGATTTTCTCAAAATGTGGTTTCCAGACCCTAGGCATAAAGATCATCAAGGTGAGTGTGGAAGATACGAAAGGCTTGATCTGTTACATTTCTTCTCATTTGAGCTTTGAGATGTCAAAGACACTTTAAAATTTATGGGACCAGATTTCTAGACTGAAACGCTCAACCTATGCCAAATGTGTAGATATTTGATCCACACTGATTTGATTTTAAAATGTAACGAATATCACTATATTCAATAGTTCAATATGTTTTAATAAGTCAAATAGTTGATTACTTTGTACAAATTCTTACATGCCTTATGGATGAAGGACCTAAAAAAAGAGTGAATAGGCAGAGCCAGTCTGTAGAGTATTATTTATCACTATGGTCGTTGCTCTACTAAGAAATACCTACCTTTCCCAGTTTTCCTTTCTTTAAAAAGAAATAGCAATTATTGTATCTTACTCTTAAAACCTTTCTAGATAAAAACTTAAAAGCCAACTATTTACTCAGAGAAATTGGGCAGCAAATGCAACTGGAACAAAATCATGATTAAGACTTAACAACAATTGGACATAGAGTATGAGTTAAAAAGAAACAGGCAAAAATTCTAAAAAATTCTTTTACTACCAATTCCTACATGATATGTGAAAAAACTTAAAGGTTAATTAAAAAAATTGCTTTCATGGAAGCATTCAATACCTTGAAGAAGTTGCTGCACATTTTCATTTCCCATCTGCAAGGCAGTAAAGCCCTGCAGGGATATAATGTTAGGGTCGCACCCATAGCTCAGAAGGAGGCGGCAGGTCTGCAGATGACCACAATGTGCAGCTCTGTGCAGAGAAGTCTGACCAAGATTATCCAAAGCGTTAACCTTAACAACGTAGAAAAAGCTGAAATTAGCTTGCAGTGCAAAATTTAAAACCATCCAATCACGTATTTAATACTTGCTACTTATTTAAAAATCTCAATTATTTTCTTATTATCAGTGCCAAAGCAAGTATTTTTGTTCAAATCTAGAGCATAAATTCACCAATGCATGAAGCTGACATCAGAAAGAAGACCCAGTTTTGGATTAAAAGTGTGAAATGTTGAATAACTGTTGTGTTTAGCATTAAAGTATTCATAGATTCACCACGTCTACAGCTAGACATTGCCTAAGAAAGCCTAAACCACGTATTTTTATGGCTCTGAGATCCAGAAACATGGGGGCTAACCTCAAGACAGATAATAGTAACAAAGCAAGAGAGTAAATTAGCATTAAAACACTTATTTCTATGGGCTTAATCTTCTACCTTATTTATCGTATAAAATAGAATCTGTATGGATAAAGACACCATGGCATATTCACACAATGAAATACTTTTCAGCAATAAAAAGGAACAAACTATTGCTATGTGGAGGAATCTCCAAAAGGTTATATATTGAGTAGAAAAAGTCTTACACAAGAGTATATATTGCATGATTCCATGGACATGAAGGCCTAGAAAAGGCAAATCTAATCTACGTCAGAAAAAATCAAAACCGTTGTTGCCTCTAGGGGTGGAGACTACCTTGGATAGGACACTGCCTCTGCCATGACATAATGTTCCGTATCTTGATGAGTTCTGGTTAAATGGTTGTAAGCGTTATTCAAAATTCAGTAAAACTACATTTAAAATTTGTCCATTTCACTGCATGTAAAGTTCACTTCCAAAGAAAAACTGTAAACAAATATTCACCTCTAGTTGATGCCTATGTACAAGTATTTAGGGAGATGTGTACAGTAATTTGCAAATTACTTTGAAATCTGTCAAAAAATAAGATATACTGGTGGATGGAAGGAGAAATTGATGGATATGTAACAAAAAATATAGTAAAATGTTAGTAGAATCTAGGTGGTGGATATATAGTTATGCTCTGTAAAATTCTTTCAACTTGGTGGTGTTTTTGAAAATTTTCACAGTAAAAAAATCACCTGTAAGACTCCCCTTATCTTAACCCCACTCTCACCACCAGGAAAATAATTCTACAAAACATAACTGAGAAATTAAATTCCTCAGTAATCAACCCTGTGGCCACTAGTGTTTATTGAGACACTGTCCAACTCATATTCACGGAATCAGAGAATATTTGACTAGAAGCATGGTAAGACTTTCTCAATGCATCTAAAACTAGACTATAAATAGCTAGTCTTCACCTTTACAGAATCTGAAACATCAATTTTGAATGCTCAGGGCAATTAATCTATTTATTCACATACCAAAACTCAGTGAAATGTGAAATACATCTAATTGAAAACTTTATTTGGGTACCACTCTGGGTTAAGATTAGGGTGACCAACTTGTCCTGGTTTGCCTGGGACTTCCCTGGTTTTAGCACCCAAAGTCCCGTGTTCCCAGAAATTCCTCAGTCCTAGACAACTCTGAATGGACGGCTGGTCATCCTAGTCAAGACTGTTCCAGTGAGTTTCTCAACTCAAATTTAATATGCATCCAGATAGTCTTTGAGTAACGCACCACCACTGTATGGTGCAGCCAGTACGAAAAAGGCAACCAACGAAAAGATACAGAACAGACAGACAAGTGAGATATGCCAAGCAGTAAGCAGAAATAAACTTTATTTTTTCAATAACTTACAATAGGAAAATTGAGGTTATACATTATCAAGAATTTCCCCAAATCAAAGAGAAATTAGGACACTGAGAGACAACAACAAAAGAAATTGAAGCATTCTAAGTGGTTCCTTGACTGGAAACCCAAGGAAGGACAGATCAGAAAAACTATTCTGCAAAGTTCATTTAGGGAAGAGCCTCAGGGGCCACCCAAGGGGGAAAGGGGTGTCTAGTCCTTTCTTCTCCTTTCACACAGAGCAGCTCCATTCTTTCTGTTACGTAATGAATTTCTACCAAAGATTTTGTTTGAACAAGGCTAGGATCTGTGGCTAAAAAGTGTGAAAACTGCTGAATTAGGTGTCATTGCTTCCAGTCTGAGATGCTATGTGTATCTCTTACTGAGTAGTATTTTTTAAAGTTCCTGGGTAAGAAATGATGATTTCTAGCCTTGATGAAAACATAATTATTCCATGAATAAAATGCTTTGTGTACAAATGCCAACTAAAGAACAGTAACTTCCCAATATGGGGATTTATGCTTTTAGTCAAGTTATTTAAATAATTTATTTCCTTTTGTTTCAAGTTCTTTGGCTTAGTCACAGAAATAACAGAGCATAAGAAAGACTGTGGCTGGGGTATATGACAGGAGTCATCATGGTAACCAAGGAACAGAAAATACAAGTGAGGAGGAGACTGGAAAAGATAGGTCAGAATCAGTACGTCTCTGGCTGGGGATATTCTTACGAGTGTACTGTTAGAAAAAGACCACAAGGATAACTTGACTAGTGGGGCGTGGTTAAAAGGAATGGAGAAAGAAAGATATACAGGAATAATATATTTTTGAATAAATCCATAGGCTTTTCTAGCAAAAAAATTAAGATACAGAAAAAGTATCCACCAGGTTATTTTAAAGTACAGATTATGAAGAAAAAAGTAATATTTACGACAGAGTAAATAGTTTACAAGTAAGGCATTTCCTCTGCTAAAGAGAAAACAACTCATTGGATTACCAAAGATTACCAAAAAGGAAGTATACCTTTGCTTCGTGTTTCACCACTACTTCGACAACATCATTATGAGCTTTCTCAGATGCCACATGTAGAGGAGTCAAGAATCTTAAAGAGAAAAAGTCAGCCAGACAATGAATGTATTTTCCAAAAAATAAAATATCAATAATTTTTAATTATTAAAAGTATACTTACTCTTTAGTCTTTTCATTGATGTTTGCGCCTTTTCTTAACAACAGTTCACATATTTGCTTTCTTTTGGGATACGGAGATGCAGCAGCACAATGCTAGATAATTTAAATTGCAGCATTAATCAAGGACTATACATAACTGATTTTTATTTAAGAACATTTGTTTCCAATCAAGAACAATCGAGAAGTCATTTCACTTCTTCGTTTTATTTTTGACTTAACTTTGCTCTTCAAAGACTTTCTATTGGACAAAATGCACAATGATTACTAAATTGTGACAGGGCCTGAAAAATCCTATCTACCAGGTGATACCAGTTATTTACCTGAATATTTATCCTGATCAAGCTTTACAGTTGTCCTACATCTTTGAAAAAGTCACTACTAATGTGATGAAAAACTTAATGTGACCAAGACTCCTTCCAAAACTGTTCCCAGATAACAGTGTTTACGTTATTTTAATAAAATACCCCAAAAGTAGGGGTTTCTTTACATGACGAAATAACAGAGCACTCATCAGCTCTGGATTCCACTTGATATCATCATCGATGGAATAGTTAACAAGCTGAGCGGTATTTATTTCTTTCTCAACGAGTTGCTCCAGCAGAATAAGGAGCTTGGATTATCTGTTTGGCAAAATCAGTGGTAGAAAATGATACACTCTGAGTTGGAGGCTGCAACATCTATATCTATGACGTATCAAAGAGGAAAGGAGACAGGAGGTAAGGTTTTGCCTGTTATAAACCTAATAAGTATTCATAGTCATGTACCAAATCTTTGCATCCCCAACATCCAGAATGATACTCAGATATGACAGGTGTTCCATAAATGTCAGAATGAATGAATGAATGACTAAATCAATGTATATATATGTTAAGTTAAAACTGAAACCTGATAATTCATGGAATGAAAGGTCTGGATAATTGTTAAGCTAAGTTGCTCTTACATCTAAATACACAGTACACATGAAATTTGTTCTCTGATTATAACCGGTTAATTATAAAGCTTATATGATCTTCATGACTTTGCTTCAGATTCATTCTTTGATGCTGTTGCTGTCACCAAAATCATTGCTTTGCCCTCAGTAAAACCATTTCTAATTGGTGAATATAGCTCCTTTGGTATGTTATGAGTAACCATCCCAGGACATCCATCAGGACAGTACAGAGAATGGAAATAGTTTACATTTAAGAATTCTTCATCAAGAAGTTACTTCACATCCATTTCAAATTGCAGCCCTACTCTTCCACCCCACCCTGGTGCAGGGGCTGTAACCTCTGGAAACCTGGAAGACATGCCCCTGCAAAACAGCTATCCACCAATACTTAACTCCTAGTATGTTTTAAAGTCACTAACAAAAATAAGTCATTTAATAGCAGAATATTTAGGGGAAAAAAACAAGTAGTATTAGCTTTTCAGACCAGAAAATTTTCCATGTCAGCTTTTCTCTGTACCATCTTGATGTTGTTATGATTTTAATTTTGAACTAGCATTTCTTCTTAGTTTGCAGCTTTGCTATTTTTTTTTTTTTTACAAGTTAAGTAGTAAAAAGGTCTAAAATGCTTTCTGTAGGTTTCTACATAAACTTCACAGAATTGACACCATGGCATAAGGAAGAAAATTAACCACAAAAGACATTAGGTAAGTAAGGCTACTATGAGTTAAATCTGCCCCTAAACATGTCAATTTACTTAGGGTTATCTTCCCTCATCCAAAGCACATTCTGCACTTCATACAGCAGGACTTACTTTGTTCCTTTCAAATTTCTACTTCTAAGGCAGCCTCTGATTACACCATTACCTTTCCTCTCTTCCATTTCTTATCCCTACTAGCTCCCATTTCTTCTGACTGCTTTTCCACAGACTCCCCAATTTTTGCCTACTTTGTTACCGCTCCACAGAGCTGTCATTACCTCTATCAGGGACATAGCCTCTACTCACACAGATACTTTATTCACACAGTATAGAGGGGATATACACAGACTTCAGATCTGATTTTGGAAAAAGTTTCAATACTGGAAGGAAAACCAAGTGATTTTTATCTTGATGGCAGAATTATTTTATTTTTCATTACTTTCAGTAAGTTCCAAATTTTCAACCATAAACATTTATAATTTTCATAATAAAAAACACAAATGATATTTACCATTTATGATAATAAAAGTTACATGTAAAATATACCAGTATATGAATAAAATTTTTTTCTGGAAGGATACTCGAATAATAGTATTGCCTTTTGTGGGGTGAGGATATTTTTCTGTATTGTTTAAAATTTTTTTATGTATGTGCAGGCATTAATTTTTAAAAAGCATGAATTTTTAAAACACTTCTATTACTAAAACTTATCCTGCATCATCAAAAGTAGGACATTATGATTAGTTTAGCATGTTTTTAGTTATAGTATTTTTAAAATTTAAATCTGAAACATTACCAATGCTGTTTCATGTGTTTGAGGATGCTTAAAATTCACCATTTCCAGAGAGAGATGTTTTTTGATTCGTGTAACATCAGCTTCCCGTGCAGCTTGCAGCAATGAGTGGCCTTTAAATTCATCTAAATGAAGAAAAAGCATTTAAATCTGCATCAGAATTATCAAATTGATGGAACTTAGTAAAAGACACTTAGTATTTTTCTTGAAATCATCTTCAAAATTATCTATCAAAACAGCCAGATAGAGGCTCTAAACACATTCTCCAAATATAACCCCTGAAAAGGGAGACAGTGGTACTCCAGTTCCCCTCACTTATGACCCAATTCACCCCCAAGTATATACACAGATTTAGCCCATGGCCAACTCAAGGTCTATTTTGGTCTGGAGGCATCCAGAGTACTGTAATACATTCCCAGACCAGAGAGTTCTAAGAATTTTCTAAGGCACAGAACTTTTCTCAGTAAAGGAATAAAACAAAGGGGATCACAACCCTACACTAACATTATGGCAGTGGCAGGTGGTTTTGCTCACATATCAGAGAACTGGGGACTAGACAACTTGGATATTTCCAAGGGTCACCTACTGATGAACAAATGAAAGAGGGTGTTTTCTCAAGATTCCTCTCTTTTATTCACCAGACCTGTGAAACCACCCATTATCCTTTATTGTTCCATAATAAAACAAGTTTAATACAAGTTTCCTGTTTATGTATAGTAATACTATATCTGAACTAGGTGGCTATTTCTCATTCTACTTCAGTTGTAGAAAGAAAACCATGAAACTGCCCAGATAGCGAAGAATATTAGATGGTAAGATCTGGGGACTATGTCTACAAGACAGCAATCCTACAAATAACAGTTTGACTTCATAGCAGATTAACTAGAAAGTCATATCAAAGACAGGAATAAAACCCAAATTCTTTGTTTCCAAAAGCACACCATCTATAAAACTAATACATATAAAAAGCATTTAACTTGAATTGAAAAAAACAAAAATATTATTGTCTTTTCATAGCATCTTAAGAGCAGAACAAGTAGAAACCTCCAAATGATTAAATATGCTAGACTGAACAACAACAGATACCCCTGGCTAAGGAAAATATTCCATTACTTAAAATTTTCCAAAAAACAAACAAGAGAGAAAAAATTTCTAGTTTACTGATATAATATCCTAGCTGAACAGTCATCATTTTATACTTACATGCTAATCTTTCTTTTAACTGTGGTGTGGGAGCCAAGTCTATGGCACTTTTATTGTGACAATTCAGCAGTGTTGGATCTGCACCATAACTTAGGAGAAGAGAACACACTTCAACCCTGTTCTTAGAAGCTGCCTCATGAAGAGGAGTGAATTGCCACAAGTCCATTGCATTTACACAGGCACCATGCTGGGGGGGTGGGGGGTAAAGCATACATTTAGTGTTCAATTTTTAAGAGAATTTAGAATTATTAGTACTGTCTAATTTAACATTATGCAAGTTTAAACAAGTTCTGTTCCCAAAGTTCAGTTTTTAAAGTAATTGCTATTTCAGAAAGAGAATACATTTTTTCTCCCCACAGAAAAAACAGCAGCTGGCTGCTAGATCTACCCACAAGGGCCTATTTAACTCTATTGTTGTTAAAAACAGTTAAGAATGAAGATTTATATTTAACCTGAATCTCTTCCAAGAACTAATTTTTTCCTTTTTTGAGGCATAATTTACATATGGCAAAATGTACAGTTCTTAAGTGTACAGTTTGATGAGTTTTGACAAACGCAAATTATCTGTCATATCATCACAGGACACAGGCACACTGTGTCTAATTCCAGACACAGGATACTTTCATTACCCCAGAATGTTCCTTCATGCTCCTTTTATAGACAATTCCTGCCCCCATTCTGATTGTTAGCACCGTATATTAGATTTACCTGCTCTTGAATTTTATAAAAATGAACTAACACAGTATGTACTTTTGTGTCTAGCTTTTTTCACACACAATGTCTGAGATTCATTCCTGTTGTCGTATCAATAGTTTGTTTTTATTACAAAGTAGCGTTCCATCGTATAGATAGACCATAATTTACTTATCCATCATCCTATTGATGGGTATTTGGACTATTTTTACGAACACACACTGTCATTTCTCTTGGATATATCCCTAGAAGTGGAATTGCTGGGTCGTATGGTCGATATATGTTTACTTTTATTAGAAACTGCCAAACAGTTTTCTAAAGTGGCTGTATTATTTCTGCATTGCCACAAGTGATGTTTGCATTCCAAGCTCCACACACTAGCTAATACTTGGTATTGTCAGTCTTCTTAACTCTAGCCATTTCCAAGTATTGGAACTGGGCGGACCACAGAAGTCATTCTAGTTCAACCTCTCATCAAACAAAATCTCTTCCAGAGCATTCTTGCAGAAGGCAAACCAGCTACTTACTCTTTTAGTATTTTCAATAATGGGAAACTAATTCTCAATTAACAAGGCTTTTTATAATTACTAGATAATTCCTGTGGTTAGGAAGTTCTCTTCTATATCAAGTTAAACACATGCTTTAAACTTTGATCTATTAGTCTTCTTTGGAGCAAAAGGGATCAATATTCTTCTTTACAGTATTGGAAGGTAGCTCTTATGTTTTCCTTTTCCAGTCTAAACACCTTTAGCTCCTTCACTCATTCTTCTTATTAGATCGTTTCTAGACTTCCTATCACCCTAGTGGTCCTCAACTAAATATACTTCAGTTTAAAAAATTCATTAAAAAAATAGTGAAAACTTAGAATAACAGTAGATTCTCAATGTGGTTTGACTGTGAAAGTACAGTGCAACCATTATTACACTTGCTCTTGACACTATACTTCTACTACTGGCATAAAATTATGTTAGCTTTTCAAGCAGTCGCATCACAATTTGTACAGTGTCCTGATCAGGAAAAGCAGTCACTCAATGTCTGCTGTTAAATGCCTGTTTCTGCTAGCCAGACTCTTTAGCAAGGATTGCCAACTGACTCAGTGTTGCCCAGGACCTCTGCCTATGTTCCCTGTCCCTATCTACTTGCTTTCTCTTGAACTTGTCTACTCAGTAAATGCCTGCACCCTCACCTCAGCTAACCTGCTCTATATGTAGGACCTCTAGGCAGCCTCCTATTCCTATTTCGTGAACACTAGGTCGTAGCAAAACACCATTCAGTTGTCTTTAAGACCCAATGTGATGTGTCTGATGTTTTACTCTCATCCACAACATTCCACATGTTCCAATGAATTCAAGATTCAGTTTTACAATAAGCAAAAGCATTACTGTTATAAATGTAAATTTTGGAGCCACATTATAAAGTTAAAAAGGCTTATGGGCTACTCAGTGTATCTAACCACTATAATAAAGTTGTTTCTGTGGGAAAATGTATTCTGTGGTAGCAAATGCCCAAAAGGAAGCACAGAGGCATTAGAAATAAATGTCCTCTTTCCCGTACATGACAGCTGCTGACAGAATGAGAAAAAGTATTAAAGGAGCAGAATGGGTACAGAGTGAGAGAAGTCTAAAGAATGTTCAAATACATATGTAGAGATGGGGGGACAAAAGGAAATGGGTGTGGGTAACATTCTTGGATCCACTCTCAAGGAGAATACATATCTTCCCTTCTCACCTAACAGGGAGCAAATTAAGTTTCTTGCCAGCCCTGGGAAGCTGCATGTTAAACAACAGCCACACAGCATACTGGAAGAAGTGAAGCTTACCAAGTGAGCCTGTTTCAACCCAAATTACAACTAAGCAAGTCTTTCAAACGTAAATGGTGGTTTTAATAATACACAGTTCACTAAAAACTACTTTCTGATACAGTCAACAGTTTTAAAACTTCACCTTTAGCCACAAATTACAGAATCACTTAAGCTGCTATTGGCAAGATGGTAATGCTACTTTATATTTAAAATCTTATCGTATCTCAAAAATCTCAAAGGAGTCAGATGCTGACCTATCAATATCTACATTTTATAATGATTATAAATACTTCTATATCCACCGAGCACTAAAAACACATAGAAAACAGATATACTACGTATTTCAAGTAATTTTATATGATTATAAGAAAAGTACAAGAGAACTAACCTTGACTAGCAGTTCAGTTACTTCATAATGACCATAAGAACAGGCATTGTGTAAGGGTACCAGATCACTACAATAGGAAAGGGGAGGAGAAAGCCTGTGTTATTAGATTCCCTAGGCTTAGTGTATTTAATTTTATTTAAATTTACACTTGGATTTAAATAGCAAATGGCTTATATGTGACCTTCTAGTAAAAGTGTATAAAATTTAATAACATCCATTTGAACCCTAAGTCTTAAAAATTCTAATTCCCAAGTCTCTTTCAAATCCACCTTTTTTTTCTGACTGCTACTGCCATTGCCTTAGTTTGGGCCTTTATTATCCCTCCCTGTACTACTGAAATAGCCCCCACTTCAGTTTATCTTCCAAATTGTAGCCAGATTTTTCTAAAAGGTAAACCTGATGTGGTTACGTAAGCTTTGTTTTAATGTCCTTCACTGGTTCTTCCTTGCTTCCAAAAGACAGACCCAACTGCTTAGCCTGGCATACAATGATCTGATTGATCTTCTCTAGCCTTACCTCCAATAACGATATGCTAAACGACTTGCAGTTCCCTGAACGCTTCTACATACACTGTCCCCTGGGTGTAGGATAGATTTCCCTCCCTCTTGGCTTACTTCTAACACGTCTTTTCCAAACTCAGAGCTCAAACACTGGCTCTTCTTTTAAACATTTTTTTGAGCTTCTGTAAGGTAAACTGCTATATGACTTAATAAACTAAAACCCTACTCCTTCATGATGGCAACGGAGGAGGAATTTTCTATATAGGAAGGTACAGGGGAACCTCAAAATCCTGACTCCTATCTTCAGGCTGCTCCTCCTTGGGGATCACTAATTAATTACCACAGACACCATCATGATGGCCGCCCACGGCTTAATCTTTAGTTCCATCTGTCCTCTCTTTAAAGGCTCATGGCTCTCCTCATCATTCTTGATTATACGATTTCCTACTTAACTGTGCACCAATTTCATTTCCAACTGTCTATTAGCTACGTCCACATGAGTTTCCATCATCATCTCATAAAACCAAGAGTTCCAAAAGTGAACTCAATGTTTCCTCCCAAAATAATTTTCCCCCTTGGATTTCAGTATGTGTGTCATTAGGTCTCATTCATTTAGCTTCAGAATTTAAAATATAATAATCTTTTCCTTCCTTTCTTTCTCATCACATGCAAATATTTAACAAATCTTATTCAGTCTTACATCGTAGTATCTCTTGCATCTGTCTTCTTTTCTACTTCCTCTGCCACCACTATTATAGAGCCTCAATATGCCTGAACCTCTACAATGCTCACTCTTCTAAGTGGTCTTTTTGCTTCTAGTCTCCCTCTCCAAACTACCCTACACGTTGCTTTCAGAATGCGTATTCTAAAACTCCTCTTTTAGAAGAATCACTCCTCTTGCTTAAGATCCTTCGATGGCTATCGTGGCTCACAGAACAAAATTTGAATTCCTTAGGCTAGAATACCAAGTCCTCTAAAATCTGGTTCTTACCTATTTTTCCAACCCTAACCTTCATTTCTCCCCTATGCGAATCATCTGCTTCAGCCAAGCTGGCCTAGTCATTGTTCCTTAAATATGCTGTAATATCTGCTGTAGCACCTCCTCTCACACCAATTCGTTTGCACAGAGTGATGTTTCCTAAATTGTCTGCTCTCTTGAACTGAGTCCAGGTCAAGTAGCACCTGGAGGATATCCCAACTACTACTGCCATCACCAAGTTCCCTCCTGGGAAATCCTGTACTATTATCTCTATTTATCACCTCATACTTAGTAGGGAACTTGCATTGTTAGGTATCTTTTCATGCCCCCAACATGTAGTGTATGCCCTTTGAGTGGTAGCCTTAAGGTTTTATAATTTCCTGTGTCCTCAGAGCAATCTGCATCTTGTAAAAGCTTGATGAATATGTATGCTGCTTCATAAGAAATATGATTGTTATAAGGTTACAGGAGTTATTATATAAGGACAGTAATATTTAAGAAATCCTCATTTTTGTTCAAATGCTTACTAACCCTTTATCTTTAGCATGGACATCGGCTCCATGTTGCAATAACAGCTGCACAATCTTTACTCTGTTGTATCCTGCTGCTAAATGCAATGGAGTTGACTGAAATATTAATCAGACAAATTAATGAAATTCAAATAATGGCTTAAAAAAAAGCGTGAAAAAGGTAAAAATCCAAATATGAAATCAGAAATCCAGAAAAAACTTTATAACTTCATTGTCTAAATAAATAGTTATCAATTTTGTTTTTCAAAATCCAACATATATACCAAAGACATAGCATACAAGTTTATAAGTTCATTATTGCAAATGGGAAGCAAACAACTAAACGTTTATTATCAGTAAGGTTTTAACTAAGTTTAAGAATTAATCCAAATTACTGCTTAAGAGAAAATATCAGTACTCTTGTCAAAAGTTTTAATTTACAGTAAGATAAACACATTTTCATGTTACCTGGAGAGGAACACAAACTTAGTTGCAAAAGAAAAGTACCTTTCTGCCGTCACTTGCATGGCAGTTGACATTTAATGGTGTAAGTAGAGCCATCATTTTTTCCTCATTGCCACTCCTAGCACACAAAAAAATGTATTAGCAATTTGTATTCTTTATCAGATCCTATGTGGATTCATGTATGCGAGCATTACAAAAATTTAATTCTCTTTTAAAGTTTGCCTATTGTTAAAAAAAAAAAAGGTGAAGTATTCATGGTACATATTTATAACACTAGTACACACCTGGCACTTTCCAAGAGTTCATCTTTCTTATATTCACCTGTGAATTAGAAAAAAAAAATGAGCATAAATTTTAAAAATTTAATTACAAAAGTAATGACAGTTTTATGCATAAAGATGCTCACTAAACTCTATTTAAAGTAGAAAAATCTGGAAATAAATTTCCAATAAGTGGAAAATGGTTAATCAACAGAATATTGTACAGTTTAAAAATACTTATATGAAGAACATGAGATACCTTTGTGCTGAAAGTGAAAAAAAATAATTCAATGTTATATAATGCAGTGTGACCACAACTGTATGAAAACAATAGGCACAGAAAAAGAAAAGCCAAGACGGAAATATACCAAAATTCTTAACAAAGTTTGTCTTAGGTGGTAGGTTATAGATAAGCTTTTCCTTTTCTATTCTTCAAATTTCCTGAAACCAGTATGTTATTTGTATAACAGACAAAATACATCCACAACTTCAATTCAAAAGAAAACAAAACAAGCAAAATCCAACATACCAACAGTACAAAAATGACAAAAGATAATCTATACCGGGGGCTGGCCCCGTGGCCGAGTGGTTAAGTTCGTGTGCTCCGCTGCAGGCGGCCCAGTGTTTCGTTGGTTCGAATCCTGGGCGTGGACATGGCACTGCTCATCAGACCACGCTGAGGCAGCGTCCCACATGCCACAACTAGAAGGACCCACAACGAAGAATATACAACTATGTACGGGGGGCTTTGGGGAGAAAAACGAAAAAATTAAATCTTTAAAAAAAAAAAAAAACCTATACCATCACCAATTGAATATAATCATTAACATTTTTATGAATCTGGAAGATTTTTTAACACTAAAATTGTTTTTATTATAATACTTTATAAATATATACACATAAAAACAGGATTAAATATAAACCCTTTATGCCCATAGCTTTTATATTTACAAATGAATATAAACAAAACTTTAAAATCAATATAATTTAAATTAACATAATTCAACCTAACTGATAGCGTTTATTCACTTGCTGAAATTAAATCAAACTGCTGCCCACAATATGAATTGTGTACTGATTCCTAGTCCAAAGGCTTCTTTTAATCCTCAAGATTTTTAAAAATGATAAAAAGCAAGGAGTAGCATGGAATAGTGAAGGAGGAAATAAACACTGAACTGATAGCTACAATAAGTGCTCACTTTTCTACAACTCTTTTAAATTTTCTCAGTAATACCAGAAGAAATATCACAAAGTCCAAGCACAAAAGCTCATGCAGAACCCTTCAGGCTTTTTGCTATTAGATTAGACATGGTTCTAATGGTGATCACACAGTAGATAAGAATCCAGAAAACAACATGGCAGAGGACTGCTTAAGAGGAAACACTTTGATGAGGCTGAAAACATGTGAAGTAGCTACTATCACTCAAAAAAGCTCAGCAGTCTAATTTGAACCTAGAGACTACAGCCTTATACATCTTAATAGATTCCAAGGACATGACCATGTTATAGTAGAGCACAATAACTGACACTCTTCACAGTACTGAAATTGGTATGCCCAGAATCCTCACTTTGGAAAAGCAAGATCAGTTACAGCTCTTCGAAAAGGTTTCATTAAAAAAAAAAAAAAAAAAAAAAGAGATTAAAATACATTAAAAAAAAAAGAATAGTACATAGGGTAAACATAAGTTATCTGGAAAATGCAGGAATATTTTTAAAATATCCTGAAAACATGATAGTAACACACAATTAACTATCACCTCTGCTCCCAGTAAGGCAGGAATCATAAATTTAAACACCAATTTAAAAAGAAAAGAAAAAAAGCTTTACCTTTCTTAGACAAGAATCAAATACCAACTGTCCAGATGTAGAAAAGAATAGTAACTGAACTGACACTATTTTAAAAATCTAGTTGAGGTCACTAACCGCAGGAAGCCGACTATCTACCCAGCAAGTCATTCTTAAACTCTTCCTGGAATACCCAAAGAACACACAGACTTACCAGTCAGCACTGCCTTGGCAGACGGGTCTGCTAAATCCAATGCTGTCCTTCCATCTGTATTTCGGATGGTTGGCTCAGCTCCATGCTGTAAGAGCACTGCAAAATAGCAACACTACTTTTCAAAATGATAATCATGGCAATTTGACTTTAGTAAATCATTTTCTCAAAAACTCTGGTCCAGAAGTTTCAAAGTTATTTAAAGACCTTTCATATCCTGATAGTAAATTTTATATTTAAAGGATAAGAATATATAAAATATTTCATTATTTTTTTAAAATTTTTTTTTAAAGATTTTATTTTTTTCCTTTTTCTCCCCAAAGCCCCCCGGTACATAGTTGTATATTCTTCGTTGTGGGTCCTTCTAGTTGTGGCATGTGGGATGCTGCCTCAGCGTGGTTTGATGAGCAGTGCCATGTCCGCGCCCAGGATTCGAACCAACGAAACACTGGGCCACCTGCAGCGGAGCGCGTGAACTTAACCACTCGGCCACGGGGCCAGCCCCTAAAATATTCCATTATTTAATGTATTAGACACATTAAATAAATGTGCCCTAAGCTCAATGTCAGATTTTCCTTTGCCGATAAGTGACTAAGGATAGATAAGAGTGTGTAAGGAAATAAAAGGCAAGTTTGCTTGAAAGCTCATTTTTCTCATTCCAAATGAACACTGCATATGTTAGAAAGATTGTTCTATTATAACAGAAATGAAATTTCTAAAGCTATGGATAGCCCAGGAATAGGGATCTGTGGGATTAAAAAAAAAAATCACACAGGTAAATTCTTTGAAAAAATAAAAGAAAAATACTCTCTGTAGAGTAACAATCCCAAATCAAAACTGCTACATTACAACCAGAGGCACATAAAAAGAGAAGACTTGTGCTATGCTCTGTATTATTTGTTATATGAAGATACTTCAGCACAGTCTATAAATAAGGAGCTGGGGAAAGACAGGTAACTACAAGCAGAAACGGAAGCCCAGTTCCTGTTCTTTGCTAGGGTTAATATTCATTCCACTCTACTTCTATCTGTAAAGTGCTGTCCAACAGAAATAAAATGTGAACTATAAATGTGAGCCACATATGTAATTTAATATTTTCTAGTAGCTACATTAAAAAAAGATAAAATTTTACCATATTTTATTTAACCTAATATACCCAAAATATTATTTCAATATTTACGTTTTTATTGCAATTAATATAAAACCGAGATATTTTGCATTCCTTTTTTTTGCACTGTCTTTGAAATCTGGCATGTATTTTCCCCTTATAGTACATCTCAATTCAGACTAGCCAGATTACAAGTCCTCAGCTATCATTTTGGACAGTACAGATCTATGACTATATATGGAAAACTCTACATTATTAAAGCTAATTATTTATATGTCTGAGACTCAGGTACCAGAAAAGGATTATGAGCAGAGGGAAGTAGCAATTTAAGATAACAAACAGGAAAGGAGAATTGGGCAGAGGTTACTAGGTAATCAGTTCTGTATCTTTATAAATTACCTAATTTAAACTAAGTGGTGACTTTGGTATAAATAGTGATTTGATTTTGGGGTGAGAGGAGAACAACTTAAGTCCAGCATAGAGCCCTTGGACTTTTCCTAGTGTAGAGAACTGACTTTCTGTCTGTCTCAGGGATTGCAACTATCTGTTTTGCATTAGGAAACAGAGCTAAGGTAGCAGAGTCCAAAATTCCTGACTCTCTGAGGCTCAGAAAAGTCAATACCAGGTTAATGAAAACTCTCAAATAAGCAGCCTTCTCACATATAATTTTCTGTCAGTGATCAATCTGTCAGGCAAATCCTATCTCATTTGTTTAAAGTATTCTAAATGGCTGGTAACTTTTCCTTTAAATGCTTCTTTACCTATCCTGCCAAGTTTATTCTCCTACAACAACCCTGGTTCACGCCCTCATTATTTCTCATCCTGGTTATTCTATGGCTTCCTAGCTAGTCTCCCTGATGTCATCCGTTCTACCCAGCCGTCTACCAGATCACTCTTTCTAAAACATCTCACAGTATTGTCTTCCTTAAAAGTCTTCAATGATTCCACAAATAATATTATCAAGCTCCTAAATCTGGAATTCAGAGCTCTTTATAAAGAAGTCCCAAACTACCTTTTCAACCCTTCTCCTACTACTTTCTGGAAAGGCTCTGGGAAGGAATGACTTGACTCCATCCAAGTTACTGCACTCTTTACCCTCTAACACTCCCTGTTCACTTCCACTATGCCTTTATATGGTTCTTTGTCTTCCTTATCTCCCAAGAGAATCCAAATTTCTAGAGAACAAGAATTTTGGACTCTACTTTCCAAAGAAGTTAAATTCAGTACCATACACAAAAAAACCACTCAGAAAATAGTGGTAAGATTAAATCACGAAGTGTTCTTAAATATTTAAATTCAGCCTGGCAGAATTTCAATTGAGACCCAGAATACCTACAAACCATTTCAGGAAAATTCTAGAAAGTAAATAGTCTTACCGATGCAAACATCAATCTTTCCTTTAATTGCAGCTTCATGGAGAGGAGTATAATTCCAATTATCACGAGCATTTGGGTCTGCACCATGTCGCAAAAGGAGATTGACTACTTCAGCATGACCAAAAGAGCATGCGTTGTGAAGAGGAATAAGCCCCCCATCATCACGTGCTTGGACGTTTGCACCATTCTGAAGCAAGTATTCAACTACATCTTTTCGCCCAAAACCTAGAAGAACACAAGTTATCCACATTTAAGTTCTTCAAAGAAAATATATCAAATTAGAATTAATAAGTACAAATCACGCTAAAATGTTTTTGGATGGAAAATAATAACAGAGTCAACAATTCAAGAATTCATTGATGAAAAGGTAGTCTGAAATATACCAGTAACTAATCTTAATGAGAAAGCCAAAGGGTCTCGCTAACACCTTAGGTAGTACTAACTTCAGATAAAGGTAATGAAAAAGGTGACTGCAAGTCCAAAGTTCAAACATTACCCACTCTAAAATAGCACTTCTAATTGCAAATACAGAATATTTCGTGCAGATTTAGGGTGCATACATTCTCAGATGTTCAAAGTATATAACTAACTCTTGCTAGAATTCCTTTCCCACATCTATCTCATAAAATGTTTCCACTAAACTGGGAGACTCAGATAGCAACAAAAAAGATCTGCTTACAGTTTATATTTATTTATATAGTAAAGACAGAGGTGATCCTAGGTAAAGTGTGACATCAAGTGTCATCAAAGGAGCCCCTACTTTGCCATTTGCACAACACAGGCAACTTCCTTCTAGGTAGGAGGCCTCCCTTAGAAACCCATGTCCCACAGTTCTTCTGCAATTGCCCCCATATCAAACAAATCAAAAAAGGCTGACAACACACTTATAGTGGTTTACAGATTTGGTACCAATGAGTTTCGATCTCTTATCATCCCCATACAATAGCACTTAAAACTTTTTTACAGCTAACTGTAACATGAAAAGGATTTCAGGCAAATATGTTAAAGCAGACTGGGAAGCACATATGTGTGTCGGGAGAGACAGAAAAGACCTTTTCACTCATCTGAAATTTTACCAGAATAGTCTTAAAACCACCAAGTCTGAACATAGTCCTAAAAAGACCAGAGTGGGAGAGGAACGAGAAAGCAATGGTACAATCTTTCCAAGCAGTGTGCCTGGGTGGGCCTGGCTGCAGCTGTCGGAAGAGTTATATGGTTGAAGAGATTAACCAGATTCTTTATTAGTTTGTTTTGTTTCAATATAGCTAGGCTCTAGGCACAAAGATGAGTATCTTTCTATCTTGGATTCTCTCTATTCTCAAAGAGCTTACAATTTAAGATGTGTAGAAACAATAAGAACCAATAATTTCAATACAATGTAATTGTCATAATAGAAGTATATATAAAACACTACTAGAGCTCCAAGAAGGGAAGACTTAAATTAGGGGAAAGCCGAGAATAGGAAGGTCTATCCCAGAGGAGATTCCAGTAAAAACATCTGAGCTGAAGGCTTACAGAAACATTGAAGGATCATTAGAAAAATGAGGAGAGATGAGGAGGAGCTGAGCAGAGAAGAGTACTGCGGTTCAAGCAGAAGAAACACAATGTACAGAGGCACGGAAGCATGCAAGAGCAAATCATTCATAATAGCCAGGACAGAGAATGCCCAAGTAGGTAGATGCCAGATGAGGAAGAACCTTATATGTCACGCTAAGGTGGCATCTGGGCTTTGTCCTATAGACTAGTGTTTACCAAACTGTTTTCAGGCAGCAGAATTTTAATGAAGTTTTCTTTTTTTTTAAACTGAGATATAACTGACATATGACATTATATTAGTTTCAGGTGTACAACATAATAATTTACTATTTGTATACATGGTAAAATGATCACCACAATAAGTCTAGTTAACAGCCATCACTACAGTTACAAATGTTTGTTTCTTGTGATGAGAACTTTTAAGATCTATCCTCAGCAACTTTAAAATATACAACGCAATTTTATTAACTATATAATAAAGTTATAAATAAATAAATGACCATGCTGTATATTACATTCCCAGGACTTATTTATTTTATAACTGGAAGTTTGTACCTTTTGACCACCTTCACTCATTTCACCCATCCCCTCTCCCCACTCCTCTGGCAACCACCAATCTGTTCTCTGTATCTGTGAGTTCAGTTTTGTTCCCCCCGCCCCCAAGATTCCACAGTGAGATCATATAGTATTTGTCTTTCTCTGACTGACTTCTCCTAGCATAATGCCCTCAAAGTCCCCTCGTGTTGCTGCAAATGGTAAGATTTCATTCTTTTTTATGTCTGAATAAAACTCCATAGTGTACATATACCACATTTTTTTTTTATCCATTCATCCATTAATGGACACTTAGGTTGCTTCCACGTCTTGGCTATTGTAAATAATGCTGCAATGAACATGGGGATACATTTATCTTTTCAACTTAGCATTTCCTAATGAAATCTTACATAAAATTCCAATATATGTCATGTTCACTGCAAAAATACCCAGTGCCTGGGTACATGTCACTTAAAAAGTTGCAAATTAAGTGAACTCAATTCAATAAAATAAAACTATTTAGGTTGAATCCTCCTTCTTCTGATCACAAAGACCCCAAGGAAATTATCCTGTATTCCTGAGTTACCTCTCAGAAACAGTATGAAAAATACCTCTACAACAAATCAGCGGTCACTGAAGGACAAACAAACACCTACTAATATTTTTCAAAAAAACAACTGTTCTGCATCTTCCTTTGAAAAAATCTGGGGGCTGGCCCCGTGGCATAGTGGTTAAGTGCAGTGCGCTCTGCTTTGGCAGCCCGGGTTTGCGGGTTTGGATCCCAGGCATGGAGCTAAATCACTGGTCAGCTATGCTGTGGCAGCAACCCATGTAAAAAGTGGAGGAAGACTGGCACAGATGTTAGCTCAGGGTTAATCTTCCTCAAGCAAAAAAAAAAAAAAGGAAAAAAATCTAATACTATCCTAGAAATCAATTCCTATCAGTATGTATTTTCTTGGTCAGAAGTAGCATAATTTAATTAGTTCCTTTCTCATGGATGGTTATGTTGTTTCTAATCTTTTGCTACCGCACATAGTGTTGTTGGAAGTAACTAAAGACAGTTAGGAGAGAAAATTGACAACATTTGGTGACTTCAATTTGAGGAAAGGAGAGAAGGAATGGGGTGACTATAAGATCTCAGAGATACAAAATAAAACAGGTTTTGTTGGATAAGACGATTTGTTTTTGGAAATGCTTAGTTTGAGGTGCTTGTGGAACACATGTCCAGTAAGTAGAAGGTTGTGTGGATCATGAACTCAGGAAACGATAAAGATGGTATTGGAAGCCATGCAGGAAAATGAATGAAGTAGACTAGAGAGCACTAGTTTTCCACCTGTTTTGTTGAAGAAATGTACTTTCCATCAAATTTCAATCCCTTCTCACCTTGCATTGTAGTCCTTTCTCATCTTAAGGTCTTTGTTCTTTTCCTACCCCCATCAATCTCTCCCTCTCTACTTGATCATTCCTAACAGTATGTAAACATGTTCTAATATCTTTCATTTTATAAAAAATATTCTCCCAATATTCATATTTTCATTTTTCTGTTCCCCCGCATAACCAAATCTCAAAGGATTGTCACCAATGCTCTATCTTCCATTCACTCTTCTCTCAAATTCAAATTCTGGCTTCTGCTTCTTCCTTACGACTGCTTTCACGAGGGTAACTTAAAATCTCCACGTTGCCAAATCCAGAGGATGCGTGTCTGTCCTCATTTTCGTAGACCTCTCAGAAACATCTGACAACTGATTACTCCTTCCTTCCTGAAACTTCCTCTCCAAAGTTTCTATGACATCACACTATCCTGGTTTTCCTCCTGTCATCCATTCATTTAACAAATGATCAGGGAATATCTACTATGTGACAGATGCTTTTCTGGGTGCCTCAGACATACCAGTGAACAAAACAGACCAAATCCCTGCCTTTGAGGAACTTCTATTCCATGGAGGTGGGGGAGATGTGCAACAAATGCAAAAAGTATGTTAGAAGGTAACTAGAAAAACAGCAGAATAAGGAGTAATCAGAGTGTGTATGAGGGTATATAAAGTTGAATAGGGAGGTCACCAAAGGTCTTGTTGAGATGGTGACTTTTGATCAAAGACTTGAAAGAGAGGGAGTTAGCCTTACTGGCCAACAGTAAGGAGGCCAGAGTGACTGGAGCCGAGTGAGAAAGGGTTAGCATAGTAGGAGATGAGGTTAGAAGCAATGAGGGCCAGACAGAGAGGCTTTGAGACCACCATAAGAACTTTGGCTTTTTTACTTAGGAAAATGGAGAGTCACTGCAGGGTTCTGAGTTGATAAGTTACATGATGACTTATAACTGAAAAATACCCTCTGGCTGTTGAGACTAGACTGTAGGGGGTTAAAGACAGAAGGAGATAAGAGATTATGGTGGTTTGGACCATAATCTGGTGACACTTGTCAGAGTAATGAGTGGCAAATTCTGGATACTCTGAAGGTAGAGCCAGCATAGTTTCCTCATGGACTGAAGGTAGGGTGAGGATACGGGTAAGAAGGTGAGAAAGGGCAAGCGCGAGGGCAAGAGGAGTCATGGATGACCTCAAGGCTTTTGGACTGAGAAATGGAAGGGTGCAGTTGGCATCAATTCTGATGTGGAAAGCTGCACATGAAATAGGTTTGTGACAGAAGATGGGAGTTCAAACTCTGGACATGTCCTCTCTCTCTGAGAGCTTCCTGCTTCCTCCACCCAATTTCTAGATGCTGGGATTCAAGACTCACTTCTTTACCCTATTTTCCCTTCTTAGATGATCTCGTCTACTCCTATGGCTTTAAATATTACCTAGATACACAACCCCCAGATTTAAATCTCCAGTCCCGACTTTTCACCTGAATGTTTCAAAGGCATCCCAAACTCAACATGTTCCCCATTTCCACTGACAACTGCCCTAACCCAACCGCCACTGTTTCCAACCTGAACTACTGCAACGGGCTCCTAATTGGGCCTCTGATTTCTACTTCTTTCTCTTGTGACCTTTTAAAAACAACCATATCATATCACTCTTTTAAAATACTTAATTGGCTTCCCACTGATGCTCTTAGAATAAAATTCAATCACCCTACTGTAGCCTACAAGGCCTGCTGCCCGAACTGGCCCTTACCTACTTCTCTAACTTCATTTCATACCACTCTTCCTTTCTGAACTATGATTCAGCTTTCTTTCAGCTCATCAAGTATGCCAGAATTACTTCAAGGACTTAGTATATGCTGCCCTTCTGCGTGAACTGCACCTCCCCTGCTCTTTGCATCCCTCGCTTCTACTCACTGTCTAATCTGTTTAAATATTACCACTTTAAGGAGGCCATCTCTGATCATCCTATCTAAAGCAGTCCATTCTGCCCACCTACATTATTTCCTATCTTAACATTCTATTTATTTGGTCTCCCCCGACTCCTCCACTAGAATGCAAGCTCCAGAAAAACAGAGATTTTTGTCTTTGTTGTTCATAGCAGTATCCTCTGGCACCTATTAAAATTTGTAATTACTGTTTACTTATCTCCTGGACTCTTAAGTTCCATAAAGGGCAGGAGACATCCATGTCTATCTTAGTTCATCATTACTTCCCCAGTGTCCTTCGCACTGTGTGGCACATAGCAATTTGTTGATATTTGCTGAATACATCATGTTATGAGAAAAGGAGACTGGGAAATAAAACTAAGAGAGAGCAGCATTGCAGAAGCCAAGAGGAAAAATTTCAAGGAGGGAAAGACCAAACCTGTTGTGACTACATCCTAACTTGAGTCTTCCTTATCACTGCCTGGGCATTGTTGATCATATCATCCTCCCCCAAGTAAGCCATTCACAGTTGCCCCAATCAATGGTTCTGCTCTCCTAGCCATTCAGCACCTACCTGGAGGAGATGCTTTTAGAAAAGACTTCTTAAATTGGAGAGTAAGGGAAAAGGATTCAGAATAAAGAAAGAAAACACCTCTTTCTTTGGAAAGTTGCTTGATGTACTCAAACACTTTTAGAAGAAGGATCACTATTTCCTCAGTGGTAATCAAAACATCTAAAGTAATAAAAATGGTGACTTACAGGCTAACTTCTCAAAAAGGGAGAGTGAGGTGGGCACAGAAATAGCTGTAATAGAACGTCTAGTTGTTATAAGATAGTGTCAGTTAGGAAGACAGCTGTTCCAAAGGATTGGTGATGTAGCTGAAGAAAGGTCAAGGAGTAGCCTTTTGTCAAAATATCATTGGGAAGAGGATGGTTGCTTAAAATCAGAGTCAAAGACAAACAGACTCTGACATGTATAACTCAATACAGAAATTTAAGTTTCAGCTGGGGAGGAGATATGGGCGGAGAGGGTCAAGTGATTATATGTACATAGTTACCAATAGTTCAAGACACATATGACGTCTACTTCAATAACTTTATATCAGCATGATTCCCTTGCCATTAAGATGTCTGAAATTTGTCTGGAAACTGACAGCAGAGTTCAGCAGGTTTTCAAAGCCACATCATAAGGACTATCAGATGGGAGCAGAGGTCACCCTTGTTATCCCGAAACAATAGATAAAGAGTCTGAGATCTTGAATGTTTGAAGCCACTTCTCAGCATGAAAGGAAATTATTTAGAGGGGGTCAATAGGTAGCTATTTCAAATGTAAAAATATTCCACTGTTGGGAGTTTGGTGAAACCTTTAGATTTAAGATTCTTCCCACACTCCAAGGGCTAATCCCTGATGAAATCCCCATTCTGTGCTCTTAAGAATAGTTTGAAAGCACTTCTGTTAAGTACTCATTTCTTGAGGAAAATATTGCTTTGCAGGGTATACTCTGATCATGTTCTCACTGGCTAGGCAAAACATGAATAGGCATATTCTCAGAGTCAATGCCAATCTCCATATCCTAAGGATCTCTTTACCAAGGAATCAGAAGCCTAAAGGTAGCAGTCATGGCTACTCAGGATATATTGTGATTTATTTTATAATTATGGAACAGCGCTCCAAACACTGCTTTACACGTGAAAATCCTGATGAAATCTATACATTGAGTTTAAATCCACTATAAAGCACCAACAGGGAAACAAAGCAGGCTTCTGGAAAGTCTATTTGCTGATCAAAAAACTGTCCCACTTAATGGCAGGTATTGTGTCCTGTTCATTTCTGTTCACTGGCCTAGGTCAGTATCTGGCATATAGTAGGACCTGATAAGCAAATGACCCTCAGAGAGAATATGGAGTTGATGATTTGTGACCACTAAGAAAAGCAGTCTATTCAATTTCTCTCATTACTCTGCAGGTATCATCAGTTTCAGCAGCTCCAGGAACTGTCTTGCCAACCATGACTACTGTTAACAGGATCATATTTTGCTGCTATACTGGAAACAGACGTTTATCCAAATAGCTTCCAAAAAGCTGTGAAGCAGTGCAAGTTACCACAGAGAAACCAACTTAGACTCTTAGGAAGTTTGACTGAGAGCCACCACCTCCCCATTTTTATAGTCCAATAGCGGGATGGGCCATTAATGACGCAACTGGTCCAATATGAAATGACAGCCATGTCCTACCAATCTAAACGTAGGCTGGTGTCATGTAAGGCTTTGTCAGAAGGAAATGCCCAGAAACAGACAGTGTCAACAAATACCATGAAACAGAGAAGGCTTCTGTGGTCTGGGAGATAGGAACGTATAATCAAGCTGGCTTCAGCTTTGACTTACATAGCCAGGACTCCTGTCAGATTTTTCTGAGGGATATCATTTTAAACTTCTCATTTACTATCAACTTTAGTTTGTTAAGATCCAGAAAAGGTATTTCACAAATACATTTCTTTAGAATGAGGAATACAAGGGAGAAGGTTTTGCCCAGCTCAACTTGGAGGACACATACTATCTGTCTGGTTAAACTAGGAGAAACTTGGAAAAGGATGCCATGGTCTCTAGGGTGATGAAGTTGACAATCTGAATGGGGAAGTACTGAAACAAGTACTCCAAACTAGATGTTATTGAGTTCAATCACCTACCTCTAAGTCCAGCAAAAGCTGAGGAAAAAGTTGTAGCTCAAGTCTTGATGATATATTGGGAGATACGGTAAGTCAAGAAAGACTCAATTCTTAAAAAGACTGCTCTTTATGTAATACTGAGGTCTTCTACTGATGGAGGATTTAATCACCCTCTACAGCAAAAACTAACGCTGGAAACAATAATCTATAATTCTAGTCCTAGGTCAGAAATGTGGGTACATTGGCCTATAGCCAAAAGAAGGAAATGCTATTGATAGGTTACTGGAGGCCTTCAATATCACCATTTTGGGAAAAGATATGAATGGCAATAACAAAAACTATTACATCTTTCATAACTGCGTTGTTACGGAGGAATCATTCCACTTTCTAATACTAGTCAGATTCAGATCTGTTGGTCTAACTGCTCACCCTATGTAAAAATCCTTTCTACAACATCTCTGAAAGATGTCAATCCAGCCACTCGCTGGACCCTTCCAGCCTACTCCAGTGCTGAACAGATTGGTAAATGTAGTCTGACTCCTTGTAACCTTTCACCTGCTGGCCCTAGTTTTGATTACCGAAGCCACACAAGTCATATCCAATCACTTTTCTACTACTTGACCATCTGTCTCATATGTGAAGACAGTAACATTGTCTAATCTTAGTATTCTTTCATCTTTAGAATAAGTAATTCTAGTTTCATATCTGTTGATTGTATAATAAATTCCAGATGCCCTAATTTCACTTCCCTCCTCTGAAAAAAAAAATCCTCATTATATGCAATTCACACAACTGAATACAATAACCAAAGTTCAATTTGACTGGTCCAATGTACATGGCTGAGCAGCACAGTACAAATACATAACAAACTACAAATACAAAACAAGTGTTACCTTGTTTAGCTAGAACTCTACAATGCAAGCTCTTTTTATTTAAGCTTATTTAAGATTCTCAAGCCATGGAATTCTGTTCCCCCCACTCCTCTACCCTGAGTTCTAAGATTCTAGAGAATGCTATATATTTCTTTTCTTTGGCTATGATGGACAAGATGACTTTCTCACAAAGTTTGCCCCTCTTCTTTTTCCGAAGAAGGTTCAGAGAAGCAATCTCCTTTACTGAAATCTGCTGTTTTCTATGGGATTACACTGCCACGAGTTTCAGATGCTATTGCTTTTAGCAAAATTACAGATGCAGCCTCCCTACCACCAACTTGCCTCTACAAGTTTTGTGATGTGTCACACAAAAAAATCATTCATATCCTGTGTGCTGGGGGGGAGGGAGGGCTGGCAGCAGGGGGATTACAGAGGAAACAATTTTTCTCATAAGAAATGATGTTTTAAAGCATACTTATCTAAAAGAGATGTAATCTAGTTCAATAATAAAAAACTCCTAATAAAACAAAATTTCCTGTTTATGTTGATTAACAGAAGAACTTAACTCCTCTGGGGCTGGCAATTGATTATTCTTTTAAGTGAATCAAATATTTTCGATGAAAAGATTAAACTGGGGGCCGGCCCTGTGGCTAAGTGGTTAAGTTCACACGCTCCGCTTCGGCAGCCCAGGGTTTTGCTGGTTCAGATCCTGGGCACAGACCTAGCACCACTCATCAAGCCACGCTGAAGCGGCATCCCACATGCCACACCAACTAAAATACACTACTATATACTCGGGGGGGCTTTGAGGAGAAGGAGAAAAAAAAAGACTAAACTGTTCCTCTATTACAATTCATATTCCTTCATCTGCACAAACCTCTCATTCCTGTTCTCTGAAAATCAAAGCAAAAAGACAAAAACATGCCTCCCCTCCCCCAATAAAACCTCCAAACTTTAAGTGGCTGGAAAAAAAAAAGATTTTTTTCTCCTATAGCTTACTCTATAATGTACAAACACAAAAAACTGCTTGGTCAGGCAGCTACAAAGTCCCACGCCTATGCTGAGCTTCCAACGGCATGCTTACATGCGCTTTAACATGACTGATAAGTGGCTACCTACAAAAGAGATCACAAAATGTATTCTCCATATGTTAAGAGAAAATGCAGCCAGATGTATTTATTTAAAAATTAAGTTCTCTTTCATTAATCTAATTAATAATTGAGATCAAATTTACCAAGCTAATTTTAAAAAGTTTCTTCTTATGTGCCTGGGTTTAAATGCAGGGCTTCAAAGCTCTGGTTTAATGTAGACAATTAGTAACTTTCATTTTATTACTTTCTTCGTACACCCTAAATTCTTAATCTTATAACCTGTACCTGATAATCTGGGTAAACTGTGAGGGGTGGGTTGGTTCCTAAAGTAAGTTTTCCATTTCAGTCTGAACAAACCACGTGAAATCTATGTAAAAAGTACTCTGAAACACTAGGACAGAATTGAGGGTGGGATGGTGGGGGAGGAACAAGGTCAATAAGAAGCTAATCCCATAACCTTAAACCTCTAAATATTACTATTTTCAGATATGAACTCACTAATACACCAAATTCTTGAAAGGTAGCAACTAAGATCTTACTTGGTTATTTTTATCCCACGGATCAAGTGAACAGAATCTAAGTAACACTACCCTTTGGATTGCATATCAGTTGGTTATAACAGTTTGCCAAATCAGTTGTTTAAAGGTTGACCACATGGTCAAGCAGGACAATCCACATTAGCTGAGGAAAAGCAGCAGCAATCACAAAAATCTTAGGCTAAATGGCTAAAGAGGTGAGATTTGACTTTAGTATTCTTCTCCCTTCCCTTTCTGCTGACTCTTTCTTGTTCTCCTGCCAATGGTTCCCCAAACTTTTTCTCTTAAAAAGACACCCCAATGGGAACCCAGCAAAGTTGCAACTGATCAAGAAAGCATACCTCCTAGTAATATTTACATTTTAAAACAAGTATAGGTTAAAGCAAACAAATCTCCAATTGGTAAAAACTGTCAAAGCAATGTCTGTGAACAAGGAAATTTTTATGTTTCTTCTCTGCTCATCATTCCTACTCCAAAAAAACAGAGAGCTTTAAAACCTATCCTTTTGCTTTTGCCAAAAATTACTTTAAACAATTATGTAATATACAAAATGAAAAACCAGGATTATGAGAAGCATGAGAATCTCCTCCCATTTTCCATCATGCATGCCTCACTTGATAGAGACAGTCGCATGTTTCCTCATGGCGCAAAGTATAAATGCTTTATAGAAATCAGCTGTGTGTCCCATCTCTAGTTCTCTTAAATTCTTTAATTAAATTGAATACGTTTGTATCATAGTGAACCTGCTAAATATTAAAAGAAAGTAATTCAAACGATCTAAATCTCAGAATGAAGTGAGGTTAGTCCCAATTTAGATTCTAGATCCAAGCTAAAGTACCCGCATCATCTTTCCTCTCATCTCACTACTTTCACCTCAACTTGTGTGTGGGGGGCAGACTACCCGCCCGCACCCAGCTCGAGTCAGATCTCAGTTCTCCCAAACTCGACTATTTCCAGTTCTAGTCTCTCCAGAAACTTGCTAATGACTATCCTGATAAACCCATTCACGCTAACGTGTCAATGGTCAATTAAGCTACTCCTCCCAAATTACATCCTTGCATTTTACAAGGGCCTTTAAGCCCTTAACCCAAAGGACTGATAAGAGTTAAATAGTGCAACCCGTAAGAACGATAAACTTTGGAGAAAATTGGCCTTTCAAATCGCAAGGTGTACTACGTCCCGTACTCCCTCTTGTGTGTGGAGGCCTTTGAGGGTAGCAAGACCGGAAGTTGGTACAGGTATTGTTGATACAAAACAAAGCAGGCAAAAAAAACTTCCAGCGAGCGCGGCACGCTCGCCCCCTGGCCCAATCTCTTCTGTCCTCACTCGACGAGAGGGAAATGACCACGACGGCAGTCCTGGGGGAAGCCGGGGGCACAGGAGCGCCGTGTCTGGTTTGGGGCCTGCGAGCGCGGGTGCGCAGGTGGGGTCCGCGGCGAGGCGACGCGGCGCTGGCTCCGGTTACCTGCGGCGAAGTGGAGCGGGGTGGACTTCCTGCCCGCCGTGTCGCGGCTGTTCACCTTCTCGGGCGTCACCAGCCTCTTGACTCGCTCCACGTCCCCGTTGCGGCACGCCTCGAACAGCTCGCGAGCGGCCGGCTCCACGGCCTCGGCCGCCGCGCCCGCACAGGCCGCGCCCCCGCCGGCGCAGCGGCGGCCCGACATGATCCTGGCCGCCGCCGCCGCCAGCAGCAACGCCAGCAACGGCAGCAGGAGCCCCGGCCCCGCGAGCAGGAGGGCGAGGCCCCCGGGAGGAGACGCGCTCAGGGCCCGGGCCGCTCGGCTCCCTCCTGTCACCGGGCTCGGCGCAGTCCCATGGCCGCGCCGCCGCGCGCTCCTCGCTCGGCCCTGCAACCCCCGGCTGCCCCGCGGCAGAGCGAACCCGCCGTTCGAGCCCTGAGGCGACGCGGCGGCGGAAGCTGGTGAGGCCCCTCCTGCCAGCTCCGCGGAGCCCTGGGAGCGCACGTGACGTCCTGCCGCGCGTGCGCAGTGTTCCGAGCCGCGCCGGGCTGGTTTCGGCGAACAGGGCCGCGCGGAGGGGTTTGTGGGAAATGTGCGGCGAAAGCCTTGGCGGCGGGAGGAGAAGGGGCTTCGGCCCACCGCCATGTTTGCGGTGGCGTCTGGTGACGTCGAACGACTGGGAGCGAGTGTGCTTATTTTGTCTTTTTAAGGCACGGAATTCCCAAGCTGAATTCTCTTATTGTTACACTGAAAAGTGCCTTTGAAAGTTTTTCCCCATCTTGCATGTTATTTTGAAATTTTTACTGTGGAAATTTTCTGTTTTTTCAGCTTCCACAATCTCTTTCTCCTGGGGCATTTCTTATTTCTTTACTGTCTCTTCCATTCCTCCGCAACTGCTATTTTGTTGTTTCTTGTAAGCTGCTTCTTGGAAATGAATGAGTCGCTCTCTACCTGATGGGAAGTTTGGATGAGCGGCCCTAAGATCATTTAAAGGAAATTAGGGAACCGATGAAAGTTTGTTCCAATTCTGAATTAACAATAATCATCCGATAGTCATCTGATTAATTACTCTTTCCGTAGTTTATTAGCTCAGGACTCACTAAAGGGCCCATACGTAAATCAGTATTATACTGACTTGGATGAGGTGTGGATACACTGGGTATACGCATCGCCGACGAAATTTAATGAGTTGCAATTCTTCTTGTTTTTTTTGACCATTGAAGCAAGAAAAGCACTCAGTTAATTCTCACGCTTAAGGTAGTGATGTGGCTGTTTTGATCATTCCCTACTCTCCATGCCCTGGCCTCAAGAAACTGTTTAAAAGAAAGGTAGTCTTACGTAAAATGATACGTGTTGACCTTTGGCACACTGACAGGCATTTCCTCCCCTGTTATTTTAACTTCTTAACCTGTTTTTCAGGAAATTCAGTTTTTGTTTGGGAACGTTGACTCACTAATGTGCTAAAAGATAGAGCATGTACACTTTGGGAGCATTTTTGTAAATATGTAACTTACATAATTATATAAGTACATAATAAAATATTTAGTATAAATTTATGTTATTAATATTAATAAATATCCATGAATGCACCTAAGAACTAGAACATGACCAACACAATTGCATCTACCGTTTTTTTTCCAGTTTCATCCGCTTGCCAAATGCATTTCCTTAGAGATTGGCACCTGAGTTAACATCTGTTGCGGATCTGTTTTTCTTTTTCTTCTCCCCAAAGCCTCCTAGTACATAGTTGTATATTCTAGCTGTAGGTCCTGCTGGTTGTGGCATGTGGGACACTGCCTCAGCATGGCTTGAGGTGCAGTGCCATGTCTGCGCCTAGGATCCAAACCACTGAAACCCCCGGGCCTCCAAAGTGGACTTCAGAGGGAGCTTAAGCACTTGGCCACGGGGCTGGCCCTCCAAATGTATTTCCAATTTTGTTTATCATTCCCAATTTACTAATTTGCACTTATTAATCCCTTCCCATGTGTGTATCCATCAACAACATATTGTTCAATTTTACGTGCGTGTTTTTGAGCTTTATAAAAATACCAGTCTTTGTGATTTTTTCGCTTAAGAAGACATTTGTAAGACTCGTGCATTCATTTTCATTGCTTTATAGAGTTGCCTTGTGTGAATATACCATAAATTTACAATCTTCCTGGCCATTTGGTTTCATTCCAATTTTTTTTATTGTGAACAATAAAACAGGAACATTCTTATACATCCTCCTGGTGCACCTGTGCAACAATTTAATGTGAGAGGCTTTCAGACTTTTGACTACTACCCATAGTATAAGAAATGCTGTTAGTGTCTTCAACCGGTAAACACACTCACATATATAAAACAAAAACTTTGCAAAATAATAAAACAATATTCACCTCTCCAGTCTTTAAAAAAATGGTAATTGTAACTCTGAGTAAATGGATTACAGAACTCACAAATGAGTGCTTACCCAGAGTTTGAAAAACACTGCAGGAATGGACTACCTAGGAGTGGAATTACTGAGTCATAGGGAACTAGAATGTTCACTTTACAAGGTAATGCCAAATTGTTTTTCAAAGAGATTGTGAATAATGTGCACGCCCACCAGCAGCATGTAGGAGTTTTCTAAATCTGTGTCCCCATCAACTCTTGGTATTGTCAGATTAATTCTTCCAATATAGTGGGTGTAAATGGTATTTCAAAGAGGTCTTGGGCTGCATTTTAAAAATATCTAATGAATGTTAGAGAAATGTAAATCAAAACCACAATGAGATATTACTGCACATCCGTTGGGATGACTGCTATCAAAAAAACAAGACAATGTTGATGAGGATGTGGAGAAATTGGAATGCTTGTGCACTGCTGGTAGGGCTGTAAAATAGTGCAACTGCTATGGAAAACAGTATGGAAGTTCCTCAAAAAGTTTTAAATAGAACTACTATGTGATCCAGTAATCCCACTTCTAGGCATATATACAGGAGAGTTGAAAGTAGGGTCTGGAAGAGATATTTTCACATTCACGTTCATAGCAGCATTGTCCATAATAGGCAAGAGGTGGAAGCAACCCAAGGGTCCACAAACAGATGAATGGATAAACAAAAGTAGTATATACATATGGTAGAATATTATTAAGCTTTAAAAAAAAGAAGGAAATCCTGGCATATGCTACAACATTGATGAACCCTGAGGACATTATGCTAAGTGAAATAAGTCAGTCACAGAAAGACAAATACTGTATGATTCCACTTATGTGAAGTGTATTTGTTTGTTAGGGCTGCCATAATAAAATACTACAGAATGGGTGGCTTAAACAATGAAATTTATTTTCTACAGTTTTTGAGGCTAGAAGTCCAAGATCAAGGTGTTGACAGCTTTGATTTTCCTGAGGCCTCTTTCTTGGACTTGCTTATAGTCATCTTCTGGCTGTGTCCTCACATGGCCTTTCCTCTTTTCATGTGCATCTCTTGTGTCTATGTGTCCAAATTTTCTCTTTTTATAAGACGACAGCAGTCAGATTGGATTAGGGTCCACCCATATGGCCTTATTTAACCTTAATTTCCTCTTTAAAGGCCCTATCTCAAAATATTGTCACATTTAGAGGTACTAGGCGTTACGGCTTCAATACATGAATTTAAGGGAGGCCACAATTCAGCCCATAACATGAGGTATCTGATGTAGATGGATAGAAAGCAGAGTGGTGGTTACCAGGGGCTGGGGAGAAGAGGAAATGGGAAATTTATTGTTAATTGGGTATGGAGGTTCAGTTTTGCAAGATGAAAAAGTTCTGCAGATCTGTTGCATAACAATGTGAATATACTTAATGCTACTGAATTGTACACTTAAAAATGGCATAAAAATGCAAATAAAGTTGAGTGTCTTTTCAGATGTTTATGGTCTATTTATATTTTCCTCTTCAGGTAAATACTTATTTATGTCTTTTGCCCATTTTCCTATTGGGTTGTTTGCCTTTTGCTGTTGACTTGTGAGCATTCTTTATATATTCTGGATACTAATCCTTTGTCAGTTATATGTGTTGGAAATATCTTCTCCCAGTTTGTAGCTTGCTTTTTTATTTTCCGAATGAAAAGATGCCTCAACTTTAATATAGTTGAATTTACAAATATTTTCGCTTAGAGTTTATGTCTCTGTGTGTGTTTGTGTGTGTTTACTTAAGAAATTATTTTCTTCTGAAAGTTTAAATTTTTGCCTTTTACATTTAAGTCCTTAATCCTTCTGGACTTGATTTTGGAGTTTGGTATGAGATAGATATTTAATTTCTTTTCTTTTTCTTTTTTTCCAAATAGATAACATATTGTCCTACCACCGTTTATTAAGAACGCCTACCTTTCAGAAGAGAGCTGCAGTGCCACTTCAAGCTTCCGTATATTCATGAGTCGGATTCTGGACTCGATTTCATTCCATTAATTGATTTGTATAGCCCTCCTTTAATACATCGTAATACATCCTCCAATTCTATCTTACCAGCTTAGTAATCAATTTTGATACCTAATAGGACAAATCTCACAACTTACTCTTTTTTGATTTTTCAAGATTTTGCTCTCCCATATAAATTTTGGAATCAGAGTCTCACGTTCCTTGAAAACCCCATGGGGGTTTTGATGAGACTTGCCTTGAATTTACAGATCAATTTAGGGAGAATTGCTACATTAAGGACATTGAATTCTCCTATCTTTGAACATGGCATATCTCTCTATTTATTTAGGTCTTCTTTAATGAATTTCAATAAAGTTTTGTACTTTCCTTCATATAGATCTTGCACTTCCTAGTTTTATTACTATCGTAAATTTTTTTGAGTATGACTTATCAAACCACTGTAAAAAGGCATTTTTGAAGCACTTGGAGACATTTTAATATGGACTGGATATTAGGTAATAATAAGGTATTGATGTTAATTTGGTTAGGTTAATATGTTAACATAGTATTCATCAGGGTAAAAAGAAGAAAAGGCCTTTATCAGAAATTCATACTTAAAGTGACATGATGTTTTGTTTGTTTGAAATGGTTGATAAAAATAATTTAAAATAGTTCATTAAAAAATGAGGGAAGAGGTAAAAGAAGAATGGCAAAATATTGATAATTATTGAAGCTAGGTAATGGATACATGGGAGTTCATTATACTGTTCTATTTTTGTGTATATTTGAAATTGTCCATAATAGACTTTAAAATTGTATTTTCTAATCATTCTTTGCAGGCATACGTATATGTATGTATGTATGTATATATGTATATATACATATGCACACACAGTCTTATCATTTGTGAATGTGAATTGTGAAAAAAGTTTCTCCTTTTCCAATCCTAGGCCTTACTGGGTTGGCTGAGACCTCTAATGTATTGTTGAATAAAAATGTTGATATTAGGCATGCTTGTCTTGTTCTGGTTTTTAAAGGGGCATCTAACTTTTTACTGCTAAGAATAACGTTTTAAAAAAATATTGTTTTCAGTAGTGTTTTGGTAGTTACACTTTTTTAAGGTAAAAGAGGTTTCTTTCTATTTGCACTTTGCTAAGAATTGTTATCATGAATAGATGTTGAATTTTATGAAATGCTTCCTTATTTGTTGTTTTTATCATAATTGGATGTTGAATTTTAGCAAATGTTTTTTTCCTACATCTAGGAAATGCATTGAGATGCATTTTTTTCTTCTTTAATTTATTCACATAGTCAATTATATTTATGGATTTTCTAATGTCAAACCAATCAATAATTTAAAATTTTCACACAAAGTAAACATCGAGTCTAGAGAGTTGTTCAGGCAAATCCTACCAAAGTTTCATAGAATAGCTAATTTTAATCTTGTTCCAGAGACTAGAAAAAGAGGAAATACTCCCTAACTCAATGAAGCTGGAAAGGACAAGAAAGGAAAATTACAGGCCACTTTCAATCAGGAACTTAGATGTAAAACTCCTAAATAGAATATAAGCTAACAGAATCCAGAAAAGATGATGTAGAACCAGCTGGTACTTGAAAAGAAATACTCAAAACAAACAAATAAGCACAGAACAAATAGCTCCAGAGGTGTTTATATGTATAATTAAAGCAACTGTGGGACTGAGTCTGACAGTACATTTCTTAATTTTAAACAGGATGCTTTCCCTTGCCAGCCTTTATTTTTCCCTTCATTAAGAGAGAAGGGAACAGCTTGGACTTGGAAACAATGAATTAAAACAGAAATAAGAAGGTGGCAGAAAAAGACAATACCAGGTTGAATAGTGTCCTCCCCAAGTTCGTATCCTCCCGGAACCTCAGAATGTGACCATGTGAGCGTGGAGGCAGAAACTGGAGTGATGCATCTACAAGCCAAGGAATTGCAAGGATTGCAGGCAACCACTGGAAGTTAGAAGCGTCAAGGAAGTAGGCCCCCAATAGCCTTCAGAGTGAGCAGGGCTCTGCCAATTCCTTGATTCCAGACGTCTAATCTCCAGAATTGTGAGAGAATAAATTTCTCTTGTTACAAAACACCCAATTTGTATGACTTTGTTATGGCAGCCCTAGGACACTACTAACAAATTATGGTACCGCAAAGTGGGGTGCTGCTGTAACAAATGCCTAAAAATATGGAAGTGGCTTGGGAATTGGGTAATGGGTACAGACTGGAAGAATTTTTAAGTGCGTGACAGAAAAAGCCTAGATTGCCTTGAACAGATTGTTGGTAGAAATATAGAAGTTAAGGGCAATTCTGGTGAGGGCCCAGAAAGAAGAGAGAACTGTAGAGAAAGCCTCTATTGTCTTGGGTCATACACATATCATTACTAACAGAATTTTGCTGGAAATGTGAGTGATAAAGTGTTTCTGCTGAGGTCCCAGAGGGAAATGACAAACATGTTATTGGACACCAGAGGAAAGGTAATCCTCATTATTAAGCAGCAGAAAACTTGGCTGAATTATGTCCTGCTATTGGATGAAAGTAGAATTTATAAGAGATGAACTTGAATATTTAGCTGAGGAGACTTCCAAGCAACACTGGGAAGGTGCAGACTGGTTTCGCCTTAGAACTTATAGTAAAATGAGTAAAGAAAGAGATAAATTGAAAAATGAACTGTTTAGGAAAGAGGAACTTGAACTGGATGATTTGGGAAATTCTTAGCCTGCTGAGATGGCATGATCTGGAAACAGGGCCAAGGTTGTGGCTGGACGACCGTTTGCTATAGAGATCAGGTGTGTGATTTATGGATCCAAACAACCGCATTAGCAGCAGCCAGCAGTAGAGACAATCATAGTATTTTCCTCACTGCCTCTCAACTATCAAGCCAGTGCCACACAAATTTAGGTTTTCTTTTGCAACACTCAACTTCAAGGTACTAATTTCTGTATTAATTAAGATAATACTAGAAATCCATCAAAACTTCAGTAGCTTAATACAATAGAAATTTATTTCTCACACACAAAGCCTATGTGATAGGGCTGTGGGGAAGGGAGGTTTTTCTCCACAAGGTCATTCAGGGACCTAGCTTTCCCCTAAGTTCCTTCTAAGGCTGCTTGACTATATCAGTAGTTCACATTGAGATGTGCTGCAAGTCTAAAATATATATTCATTAATAGATCTCATTAATATTAATTACATATTGGAATGATAATATTTTGGCTATATTAGGTTAAAGAACATACATTGCTAGAATCAATTTTACCTGCTACTGTTTATTTTTTAAATGCGGCTACTAGAAAATTTAGAACAACAAAAAGTTACCACTTTACATATGTTAGAATGACCAAAATTAGGAAGTAAGATGTGGAGAGGATATGGGAAAACCAGAATCCTCTTGTACTGTCTATAAAATAGAGACTTGTTCAGTTATTCTAGAGAGCAATCTAGCAGTATTTGATGGAATTAGTTACACTTATGAACATACGTATTTAAAGTTATATATGTGGCTTGTATTATGTTTTTATGTAGTGCTAGTCTAGATCAGAGGTTGGCAGATTTTGGTCCATGGGCCAAATTTGGCCTGCCACTTGCTTTCGTAAATAAAGTTTTGTTGGAACATAGCCATACCCATTCATTTATGTCTTGTCCTGGGCTATTTTGTTCTACAATAGCTGAGTTGAGTAGTTGCAACAGATTCGTTCCCAAAGTCTAAAGTATTAAGTGTCTGGCTTTTTACAGGAAAAGCTTGCTGACCCATGGTCTAGATTATTGAAACTGTGTCGTTGTTTTCCTTGCAAATATCTTCTGCAAATGGAATCCTTGGCTGTTAACTCTGTCTGTGGTTTCCTTTGTTGAAAAAAAAAATCCTTTATTTTAATAAAGTCAAATCCTTTAATTTTTACCTTATGGCTTGTGCTTTGTGGGTCTTGTTTAAGAAATTCCTCCCTTATCAACTGTCACAAAGCTATAATCTTTCATTTTCTTAGCCTTTCACATGTAGGCCTTTGATATCAAGTTTACCTTTTCTATTGGTGTGAAGTTGCGATCAAAATTAATGATAAACTATTTTCCCAACAGCACCCATTAAATAATCTGTTCTTTTCCCATTGTAATATGATGTTACCTAAAATTCTTACTTCATTCTGTAATTTTGGGCAAGTTCTGTGTTTCAGTTACCTCATCTTTAAAATGGTGATAATAACAGTAGTTACCTTAAAGGTGACAGGGCAGCTTAAAGGTATTGTTACAACTAACACACTTAGAACAGTGCCTGGTACATAAAAAGTCTATGATAAGTGTAGGCTATTACTATTTGTATTGGCTGTTTCTGTGATATCATGTTTTTTTCATGGCAGGTGGCAGATATGCAAGAGAAGCCAAGCCACGAAACACACGTAAAACCTCTGCTCGTGTCACGTTCACTCATATTCCATTAACCAAAGCAAGTCCTAGGGCCAAGGCCCAAATCAGTGGGGCAAGGATACTTGTCCATAGTGAAACTATGGCAGGGGCCAAAGACAAAGGAAGAATTGTGACAAATAATATTATCTTCCATATTATTGTTGCCGCTGTTCCTTCTTTTTTGGTGAGGAAGATTAGCCTTGAGCTAACATCTGTTACCAATCTTCCTCTTTTTTTGTTTTCCCCAAAGCCCCAGTACATAGTTGCACATCCTAGTTTTAGGTCATTCTAGCTCTTCCATGTGGGCTGTTGCCACAACATGCATAGATGAGCAGTGTGTAAGTCCGTGCCTAGGATCCGAACCGGCAAACCCTGGGCTGCCAAAGCAGAGCATGAACTTAGCTATTCAGCCATGGGACCGGCCCCTTCTGTTCTTCTTATTATTTACAAAATTCCCATACGTGAATGCATGGGTCTGTTTTTGAGTTTTGAATTCTGTTCCAATGGTCTGTTTGCTTATTCCTGTGACAGAAACTTATGTTTTTATTATTATAACTCTGTAATATACTTTCATATCTTGTAGGTTAATTTCCCTCTTTTTTTTTCTGGTGAGGAAGACTGGCCCTGAGCTAACATCTGTGCCAATCTTCTTCTATTTTTTGTATGTGGGACACTGTCACAGCATGGCTTGGTGAGCAGTGCATAGGTCCATTCCTGGGATCTGAACCCATGAATTCTGGGCTGCCGAAGCGGAGCATGCAAAGTTAACCACTATGCCACCAGGCCAGCCCGAGTTTCCCTCCTTTTTGTTCTTCTTTTATAAAATTGACTTTCTATTTGTGGACTTTATTCTTCCACATAAGTGTTAGAAAAAGTTTGATTTCCTCAAAAATTCTGGAATGTTAAATAGAATCGCTTTTATTGATTAATTGGGGGAGGACTGATATTTACAATGTGAATTAAGACAAAGAGAGAGCATTTTCCACTCATTAGATCATTAGATAATATTAAGTGCAGGTGGGGATATTGGGCAACTGTTTATGATTGAATGGTATGGTGCTGCCATTCCGGAGAGTAGTCGATCAATATTTCATGAAACTGAATATGTATGTGTTAGAATGCAGCAGTTCCCCTCAGGAGTTTTTACCCTAGAGAAACTCTAGTACAAATGCACAAGGAGACGTGCACTGGATGTTCATTGCAGTTGCTTATGGTAACCAAGAGTTGTAGACAACTTACATGTTCTTCATAAAGGAATAAATAAGGAAAATATAGAAGCATATGACTGAGCATGCTGCAAAGATCAGAAGAGATGAACTAGATTTTCATAGAGAACATGGATAGACCTCATAAATAAGGTTGTACAAAAGAATTTAAAAAGAACACACTCGATAGTGCAGTTTCATGTATGTAAATTAAGAAATGGACAGAATAATATCACATATTTTCAGGGATAAATGCATGTATGAAAGGTAGATTGGAAGAAGATATATTAAATACATGAGACAGAGCTTATGATGGCATGCAGAAAGAAAATGGAATTGGAGAGTGGGGATAGAGATAAAGGAAAAGGACAATAAATAAATTTAAAAATTTTTCTTAAAAGGAGTTTAACTTGGATGGATAATGATAACTTGCCATGAAATTAATATTATCAATTGAATTCTGTAAACCTGAGGTAAAAAAAGAATCGTCTGCTAATAAATCACTGAGCTATAACACTTTTTGAAAGAATTTTATTTTTATTTTATAAATATTCTAGTTAGGTTATCTATATCAATATGAAATAAAGTAAATTTAACATTTTGCTTCAATCTTTTTTAACTGCAAATTATGTTATTATGTTAATGTAGCATACATTTACATAATAAAAGCATTTCTGTTTCTATGAAAACCTTACCAAGTTTTTTTGCTTCAGTCTTGAATAAAATTTGTTTTCAATGTGCTTTATTAATTGTATATTTGTTTTTCACTTTGTATATTTAATTTTCTCATTTATTTCTTGACAAAATGGTCCAACGCCAAGTTCTCTTAATTAATTTAAATTCATATTTTGCCATAAGGCACACCAATTAAACACAGTTGGGATTTAGAGACCATCATATACCTGACTAAAAATGAAAGAGAAAGTCTCTTATGAGGCAATCTAACTTTCTGAAGCATGATCAATAGCTCCACTGAAGGGGAAGCTCTAAAACTCTGTGGTTACTTTTAGTAAGATAGAGTAACTTATGGCAGAAAACTGCACCCTTTAAGAATAATTAGAGAAGTTGGATAAACAAGCAGACAAATAAAATCTCTTTATGGGTGTTGGGAAGCTGCTAAGGCAGCTTGAACTTCAGAGGTCAAACTTCTGGAGAGGGGAAAACCATGGAGAGCCGAACTAACATTCTGCAGCCATGTTTTCCATGGGGAATTCCACAGTTCTGGGCTCAAGGAATGTGGCTGAAAACCCAATAGAAGTCTTGGGCAAAGGGCTGCTGCTGGAAGGCAGAGAAACCATGAGAGCATTTGGCAATCCTGTGGTCTAAAGAGACTCAAATTGGAGGCTGGAGGAGCAGAAAACTGAGCCAAATTGGTCAGGACTTTTTCAAGCCATTTTGCTGAATTCTGAGGCTGTGAAGTACAGGAGGATAAGAAGACAGGCAAAAAACTTCTGAAAAGCAGAGTGGTTTCTGGCAGTCCCGGGCTACTGAGGAGTCAAGAATTAGAGTTCAGGTCATGTCACGGAGGGGGACCCTGGGGAACTACCCAGGCTTTTGATTGGAACTCTGTAAACTATGCTCTAGGATGAGAGTGAAGAAGAGGTTGAAAGAGCCTTAGTAAACCTGAAGCCTAAACTTGAATCTGCTCAGTGCCTGATTGGATTAAGGTGATGAGCCCTAACTCTGCCTGCCTAGCAAAGGAAATGATGAACCCTCTCTGGAGATTTCCTCATTATCCAGAGCTTCTACAATTTTTCAATACAATATATGACTGTCAATCAAAGAGTATTAGGCATACTAGGAAATAGGACAAAATGACTGAAAAAATAAGAGAAAAATCAGACAGGTAATTCAGAATTACAGATACTTGCTAAATATTTTATCATAACTATGATGAATGTATTCAAGAAAATAGAGGAAAAGTTGGAGAAAACAGATTAAGAAAAAGAGAATTTCACCACAGACAAATGAGACACAGTAAACAGGTCTAATATACGTTTAATTGGGGTTCCAGCAGACTAGGAGAAAAAGCAAAAGCAAATACTATAAGATGGAAAAAGAAAATGCAGAGAAAAATGAAGGGTAATGAAAAGGCTATGGGGGGCTGGCCCCGTGGCCGAGTGGTTAAGTTCACGCGCTCCGCTGCAGTCGGCCCAGTGTTTCGTTGGTTCGAATCCTGGGCGCGGACATGGCACTGCTCATCAGACCACGCTAAGGCAGCGTCCCACATGCCACAACTAGAAGGACCCACAACGAAGAATATACAACTATGTACCGGGGGGGCTTTGGGGAGAAAAAGGAAAAAATAAAATCTTTAAAAAAAAAAAAAAGGCTATGGGTAAATATGAGTGGATTTTGACTGCATAAAACAACAGAAATGTTCTTTGCAATTTAAAATATATAGAGTTAAATGCACAATAACAGTAACACAAAAGGTAGGAAATGGTAAATGGAGTCAGAGAGTTCTAAAGTTCTAGCATTGTCAGGGAAGTAGTAAAAGTAATAATTAGTTTTAGGCTATGTTGTGGGTTAAACTGTGTTCCTTCACATAGATATGTTGAAATCCTAAGCCCCAAAACTCAGAATGTGACCTTATTTGGAAATGGGGTCATTGCAGATATAATTAGTTAAGTAGAGATGAGGTCATACTGGAGTAGGGTGGGACCATAATCCAATATGGTGTCCTTAGAAGAAGACAGCCATGTGAAGACACAGACATAGGGAGAACCCCACGTGAAGCTGGAGGCAGAGATTGGAATGACGCATCTACAAGCCAAGCAATGCCAAGGATTGCTACCTGTCACCAGAGGCTAGGAAAGAGGCATGAAGCAGATTCTCCTTCAGAGCCTTGGAAGGAACAACCCTGCTGACACCTTGATTTTTGGACTTTTAGCCTCTGGAACTGTGACAGAATATATTTCTGTTGTTTTAAGCCATCCAATTTGTAGTACTTTGTTATGGCAGCCCTAGGAAACTAATATAGACTGTAATAAATTACAATATTTAGGCCAACCACTAAAAGAATAGCTTAAAAAGCCTAAATAACTAATAGATGGAAAAAATAGAATAATATAGCAGTATTTAATTAATTCAAAAGAAGGTAAGAAATGAAAGATAAAAACCACCTGGGTGAGATATTCACTTTATTATATATTAATCATTACATTACATCAATATAATTAAATGTAAATGGACTAAATATTCCAATTAAAAGATCGTCAGATTGAATCGGAAACAAAACCCTACTATATGCTGTTTATAAGAAACATACGTTGATATAAGAACATAGAAAATTTGAAAGTAAAAGAATTAAAAAATATACCATGTAAGTGCTAATCAAAAGAAAATTAATGTAGCTGTATCAATATCAGACAAGAACACTTTAAGGCGGGAAACATTACTAGAAATACAGAGAAACATTTAATAATTTTAAAGAGGTGACTCCTTCAGGAAGATATAACAATTTTAGACCTATATACACCCAATAACATGGCTTCAAAGTATATGAAGCAAAAATTTGACAAAACTAAGTGGAGAAATAGGAAAATCCACAGTCATAGTGGGACACTTTAAGATGGCTCTCTCCGTAGCTGATAGAACAAGCAGACAAAATATCGGTAAGTATAAAGAAGATCTGAAGAAGGTGATTAACAAAACAACCTAAGTGACATACATGGAACATTACACACAACAACAACACAATACACATTCACTTCAAGTTCGTGTGGAACATTTATTAAAATTGACCATATGCTGGGTTGCAAAGCATGCTTCATCAGAATTTCAAAGGTTTAAAATCATACAGAATGTGTTCTCAGATCACAGTGGAATCCAGTTAGATATCAAAAACAGTTAACTAGAAAACCCTCAACTGCTAGGAAATTAAGCAATATAATTCCAAGTAAGTCGTGGCTCAAATAAGAAATCACAATGGAAGTATTTGGAATTGAATGATAATGAAAATATAACATATTAAAACCTGTGTGTTTTATTAAAGGTGTGCTTATGGGGAAATTTATAGCTTTAAATGCATATATTAGAAAAGAAGGAAGCCTGAAAACGAAGGACCTAAATATTCATCTCAAAAAATTAGAAAAAACAACAGCAAAATAAATCTAAGAAAGTAGAAGGAACTGAATAAAGATAAGAGCAGAAATTAATTAAATAGAAAACAAATGCACAATAGAGAAAACCAACAGAACCAAAAGTTGGGCTTTTGAAAAGACTAATAAATTGGACAGACTTCTAGCAAGCTAAATCAAGGGAAAAGAGACAAAGCACAAAATCCCAATATCAGGAATGAAAAAGAGGACATTTCTACAGATCTTATTGACATTAAAAAGATAAAAAGATGATATATACAACACATGTTGTATAGTCCCATATCTACTAAATAAGTTGATTCTATAATTAAAAACCTTCCTGTAAAGAAGTCTTTCGGTCTAGACAGCCTTGTGGGTGGATTCTCCCAAATATTTAAGGAAGAAATAACACTGATCTTACACAACTCCTTCAGAGAATGGAAAAAGATGAAATACTTTCAACTTATTTTAAGAAGTTAGCATAGCCTTTGGTGCCAAAGCTTGAGAAGGATATTCAAGAAATGAAAATTACAGGCCAATCTCTTTCAAGAACAGATATGCAAAAATCTTAAACAAAATATTAGCAAATTTAATCCATTAATATATGGAAAGGATGATATATGGTGATCAAATTGGCTTTTGTTGAGCTCAGTTTGACATTTGAAAATTAATCAGCGTAACTCACCATATTACCAGAAAAAAGGAGGAAGTTCCTGTGATCATCTCAGTAGATGCAGAAAAAATGTTTGATAATGCAACAGACATTCATGACAAAAACTCTCAACAAACTAATAGAAGGAATTTCTTTTATCTGATAAAGAATATCTACAAAAACCTACAGAAAACATGATATTTAAGAGTGAGCTATTTAAATACACCTTCTTGAGCTAGACAACGAGACAGGGTCACCTTCTATTACCACTTCTACTCAACATTGTACTGGAGGTCATAGCCAGTCCAAAAAAGGCAAGAAAGAAAACACATAATCTCAGATGGCATGATTATATATTTAGAAAATCTAAAAGTATTCATGAACTATTAAAAATGATAGCTAAATTTAAGCAAGTTTGCAGGATATATCATCAAAATTTACAAAGTCAATTTGTATTTTCATACACCAGCCTCAAACAGTAGCAAATAAAATTTAAAAAATATAAAATCTACAATTGCATCAAAAATATCAAATACCTAGCAATAAGTATAATGAAAGATGGGCTAGACCATCACACCAAAAAACCGCAAATCATTATTTAGAGAGATTAAAGATGACCAAATTAATAGAAGTCTGTATCATGTTCATGAATTGGAAGACCCAATTTATAAAAATTTATCAATCAGGGATCAATAAGAGAAGCAGAATCACTAAGATAAGATAAATAAACAAACACACAGACACATGTATTATATGTACATATAATACATATACATACATATACATATATATATATATAACATGTGTAAATGATACTGACCCTGATATCAGTTTCCCCACACTAAACCCAGCATATATGGGGTTAAAACCAAAACACTCATTCCCTGCTTACTCTCTGGCTTTCTGGCTCCAGAATCCACTATCCTCCATGGAGACAGACACTGTCAGGACAAGCACCTGGATTATCTCCTCCCCACAAAGAGATACAGGCTGGTGGGAAAGCTGCTGACTAGCAAGGTCACAGGCTTCCTCCTCTCTGCAAGTAGTCTCAAGGCCAAAGACAGGCTAATGGGAAAGCTCCAACCAGCAAGGCCATATGCTCCCCCTCCCCTACCTAAAACCGCAAATAAAAACCCTTCCTTTTAGCTTCTCGGGGAGTTTGGGATTTCAGCATTAGCTGCCCTCTCTCCTTGCTCAGTGCTGTGCAAAAATAAAATTCCTACTTTCTTCCACTACACCTGGTGTCAGAGATTGGCTTGCTGCACAACGGGTGATCGAACTCACTTCAAGTTTAGTATCATAAATATATATACATGATGTATTATGGGAATTTGACCTTACACAATGTGGGAGCTGGTTAAATAGTCTCTGTAAGGCTATTGTCTTTGTGTCTCATGCTGGAGCTTGAAATCTACATGGCAGGCAGTAGAGAAGGGAAGATAGATAGGAAGTGGGTAGAGCAAGGACAAGCTAGAACACATGAGTACAGATGGGAAACTAGATCAGCTCACCTCTCACTGTCTCCAACCTTGATGATGTGGGTGTCCTGAGGAGAAATTTGTGCCCACTGCTAAGGAGTCAGAGAAGCTGAAAGAGGATTCAGAGGAAGTTGGAGCAATTACAGGCCTGACTGCTGTCCCCACACCAACAAGGTGAGTCAAGAGGTAAGTAACAATGTGCACGAGCTATAACAATGCCTGCTCTGGAATTCTGAACATAGAAATTATGCCTGCTGCTTCACTTCTGCTCTCCAGATCTCATGCAAAAAAAGACTCCTGCGGCCATTCTAACCAAAGCTATCAGGGAAGAGAATTCTGGAAGATGTAATTTTGCTTAGCTAAATAGACACATTATAAAGCCACCACAGATACCAATTTTCCCCAGATTGATTTATTGATGCAATTCCATTCCAGTAGCAATCCCAGCAGTTCTTTTTATTCCCCTGTAGAAATCGTTGAGTTGATTCTAAAATTTATGGAGAAATGCAAAAGGCCAAGGACAGTCAATATAATCCTGAAGAAGGACAAGACTGGGAGACTTAGACTACTAGATACTGTCATATTATTACAGTAATGAAGGCCATGCGCCGTGGGCCCAAGGATAGACAGACCAATGGAAGAGAATAGAAAGTCCAGAAACAAACCCACATGAATACAGTTACTTGAATTATGACAGAGATGAAACTGTAGTACATTAGTAAGATGATGGTCTTTTCAGTAAACGGTGCTGGGACAATTTCTTATCAGTATGAAAAAATGAATTTTTGTTCCTGCCTCATACCATATACAGAAAACAATTGCAGATGGGTTAGGTACAAATATAAACGGTTAAATAATAAAGCTCCAGGAGAAAACAGAGTAATGTATTCATGAACTTTAAATAGGCGAAGATTTTATAAACAGGACCCAAAGAATGTGCTAACCATAAAGGAAAAAAATTGATAAGTTGGGCTTTGTTCATCAAAGATACCATGAAAGAGTAAAAAGTCAAGCCCTAGAATGGGATAAGATAGTTACAATGTATTTATCTCTGACCACTGACTTGACAAGCCTCAGATATATAAAGAACCCTTACAAATTAATTTTTTTAAAAAGATACAAGACTATAGAAAATGAACAAAAGGCTGATAAATTCTTAACCAATAAGCATATAAACAATTTCATTAGTCTTCAAGGAAATGCAATCTAAAACCACAATGAGCTCTCACTAGAAAACCATCAGAATGGCTACAATATAAAAGAACTGACAATACCAAATGCTGGGGAAGAAACAGAATAATGGAACTCTTATATCCTGCTGGTGGGAATGTAGTTTAGTACAACCATTTCAGAAAACTGGCAGTATCTACCCAAGCTGAACATATGCAAATCCCATGACCCAGCAATCCTACTTCTAGGTACATACCCAACCCAGGAAATGCATACACATGTTGATTCAAGGTATATATACGAACTTCACAGAAGCACTATTCATAATAGCTCCAAACTAGAAACCACGTGTCCATTAACAGCAGAATGAATAAAAGTTGTGATATACAGCAGTGAAAAACGAGGTGAATGATTTTCACAAACACAATGGGAAGCAAAAGAAACAAGAAGATTCATATAAACTTAAAAAACAGGCAAAAGTCATATACGATATTGGAAGTCAGGATAACGGTCCCCATTGTGGGGAGGTGACCAGGAGGGAGCATGAATGGGCTTCTGGGTGGCTGGCAGGGTTCTCATTCTTAGTCTAGGTGTAACCAAATAAATAGCAAATAAAATTTAAAAACATAAAATCTAAAACCAACTACAACAAACACATAGATTTAGAGAATAGATTGGTGATTACCAGAGGAGAAGGGGGTGAGGGGAGGGCAAGAGGAGTAAAGGAGACATTTGTGCAGTGATGGATGGCAACTAGACTTTTGGTGGGGAACCTGATGTAGTCTATATGGAGGTTGAAATATAATGAGGTACACGTGAAATTTATTTAATGTTATCAACCAATGTTACGTCAATAAAAAAATTCAAATTTTTAGCATGAAAACGATTCATTAAATTAGATTTATATATAAACCTATAAGTTCTCATTTACAGATGAGAAGATATAACAAAAAAGTATTCGAAATATCACAATTAATGAGAAAAAAAGGATATTAGGGGATTTGCTAAATTAAATACCGATCAATCAACTAATCAACATTGATTTATCATCAATTATACATGTCATTATTGTAAATCCTGCATTAAACAGTTAATATATAAAATTAAAAAAGATAAAATCCACATTGCACAAAAACATTTACATTCATTTCACTTTGTGAAAATTGTACTATATGCTTATGATTTGTGAAATTTTCTTTAGTTTTGTTATACTTTCAATAAAAAGTTTACTGAAAAACTGTCAGCCAGCTAATCCCCCCAAGCATGGTGCCCAATTTTCCTACTAATCAAATAACAAGGCATCAAATACTAATAAATAACAAAGCATGAGAGAAGAAACAACTTCATTGATGATCAGAATGGAAATTGTGGCATACAATAAATTCTACTCAATAGATTATGTTTTAACTTAAAAATACCTTTATCACCTTGAGAAAAGATGCAAAACAAATGCCAGCTATAAATAGCAATAGCCCATCTCTTTTCCCAAATATCGAACACTTAATTTTTATGATCAACAGGTAATTTTTGATCTGAGCATATGAACAATTACACAGAGATAATGTTTACATACATCTTTCAGTCTTTCTTCTGGGTGAAACTCCTTAGCTCTTTGAGAAAATTTTCAGATGCTGGTTAAGAGTACAAACTTGCAATGAGTAGTAAACCAGTCCTGGAGATCTAACGCACAGTATAGTGAATATAGACAGCATTATTGTATTATAATCATCAAACTTGCTAAGAGTCTAGAACTTAATTATTCCAACCACTAAAAAGAAATGATAATTATGTAACTTGATAGAGGTGCTAATTATTGCTACAGTAACAATCATATTACAATATATGTGTAACAAATTAACGTGTTGTACACAATATTATAGGTCAAATGTGCTTCAATCTGAACAGAAAAAACAAAATTTTCAACCTGAAACAAACGAAATTTCTATTTTTTTAAAGCACGTTTTTAATATGTATTGACTTTTTCCAAAGGAGGGGGCTAAAAAACGGAATAATAGAAGCTTTGTACGAGTAAGTCTACTAAATGGCTGCATATATACTTCTCTCTGCAAACGTAGGCTTTAAAATGCAAATTGCCACAAGCTGGCATAGCTCTTACAGTTCTTAGTAAAGACAGCCATCTAGTGGAAATAGTTCTACTGATTTTTAAAGACTGGCAAATTGAATATGAACCTTCAGCCCAACTGCACACTGCAATGTTGGTTTAAGGCTTAAAAAGAAATGCAAGAAAAGTATCCAGTATCCAGATGCTTCCTTATGTCCAGGTTTAGAAGTGGAGGGGGGCAGGTTGTGGGGTAGGGAGGGAAATTGGTGCTTTGTACGTGGTCCAGGGAAGACAGTGCCATTAGAACAGAGAGAGCTCTGCACTCAAACATGCATTGCTTTGAGCTGTGTGAAATGCTCTCTCAAGGCGGCAGGAAGAAGACAATTTTAAAGGACAGCAAGAAGTTTGGAAGTGGAAGCTGAACAACTATCACCTAGTTATGAGGGACGCCTGCCACAGCATGCCTTGACAAGTAGTGCGTAGGTCCACACCGGGGATTTGAACCATCAAACCCCTGGCCGCTGAAGCGGAACGTGCAAACTTAACCGCTGAGCCACTGGGCCGGCCCTCATTTTCCTTATCTACATTACAGTTTTTTTGTTTATAAAAATAGTATAGTACTATAGTAATAACACACGCTCCTGTGACCTGGGAAGAGAATGACTCTCTCCTTTTGGTTCCTACCTGAAACCTTGGATGCTAGTCGTGAATCAGTGGTACCCAGAGGCACAGAGTAAAATCCTCCAGCTTCTAATGTCCACGGACCATGGAATGGATTTTTAGAGCATACACAAATCACCAATTTTAGGTATAAAAATTTATTAACATTAAAAAAAAGCATATTGAAATTATTGATAATAATCTCTGACAGGTTTGATCATGGGTACCTTGCACTGTAGGTCAGGTTTTATGCATTTGTTTTCTTTTCTTACTCTTTATTTTCTTCTAAATTAGAAAATGCTCATTCACAATTATAAGTCATCGGAAGTGGTAACAAATATTTTCAGACTTTGTCAGATAGTTTTGGACTTTGGGACTGAATACAGATCTAGAAATGTTGGAGAGATTTTTCTCTGAACAGCACATTTGTTTCTCTTCTCGGTCAGATGCTAATGTTTCAAATGTTTCAAACATTTAGATGACTAATAACACACTCTTTGACTGCATGTGGCTCTAAGAAATATTTCTTGATATCCTGTGGCAGCATCTGGTTGTAGTTTTAAAATATGCCCAATAATATACCATAAATTTCTTTCTTTGAAGAGTAAAGAGAATCAAGTACTGGCAGAATGAAATTCTTGACTATTGAATCATTTTCACTACAATTCAGTTTTCTCGTGAAATCTCAGTACTTTAGCTTCAGCATGATAAACATCATGATATTTTTACCTTAAAATGAGAGGCTCTGGCTAGTCAAGATACTAGGTATACTTCTGAGAGATGCAGCTTAAGGAAGCCATTTGAAATCCTAAAAATGATCTTTACTAGCATTTTCAGAAGCTAGAACAAAATTTTATTTTCAGTCTTCATTTTAAACACTTGTGTGACCAGCTGGCATACTTTAGCATGAAAAAAGTTTTACTCTTTTAAAAAATTTCTCATCGCGGGGCTGGCCCCGTGGCCGAGTGGTTAAGTTCGCGCGCTTCGCTGCAGGCGGCCCAGTGTTTCGTTAGTTCGAATCCTGGGCGCGGACATGGCACTGCTCATCAGACCACGCTGAGGCAGCGTCCCACATGCCACAACTAGAAGAACCCACAACGAAGAATACACAACTATGTACCGGGGGGCTTTGGGGAGAAAAAGGAAAAAAATAAAATCTTAAAAAAAAAAAAAATTTCTCATCGCAAACTTAAAGTATTAATTAGCTGCCTCTAGATCATCGTCACAATTGTCACTATGTTTTTTGACAATGAGTGAAGACTCGGAGGCATATGTAGATTGTTGGCTGTGTTCTGTGACTGTTTCTCTTCTGACCGCCGAATAAAGGGAGAATGAATCTAGGCAGAAATGACCTGGCTGAAGATTAATAGATTTTAATATAAAAAGGCTAGCAGATTCCAGTGGAAGCGAATTTAGTCAAGAAGCCAGACAGTTACTTTTACAAGATCATAAACTTTCATAGAACCTTTTTTATTTACTTAGAAGTGAATTTAAAAGATAGTTTATATTTAAAAAATGAATTTCCTTTTCACTATGGGCAAAACATATATCGCAAAAATATAAAACAACAGTGGTTTTTGGAGAGTAACTTTTATTTTTCAAAAATTAATTCTTAAGAACTTTTATTCTAAACCACAACATTTTGGTTTGTTAATTTTGCACTAGAGATGACTTTTATTGTAGTAATTTTTGCTTAAAAAGAACCATCAATATAGCTTTATTAAAACAGGTAGGTGGAACTCTGTCTAAACACCATTTTACTATGATGCAGCCAAATTTTTTTTAAAAGTAACATTTAAAATCTTTAAATTTCTATTCTTAAAATAAACAAACAGAAAGATTGTGATCACTAAGCTCATTTCCCTAACTGGTCGGATTACCTAGCCACTCTGGGCTATCTGGGTCTGCTCACAGCTGAGTCAGCAGTCTCATATCAAGGCGCTGTGTATATTTAGCTTTTGTCATCACTCTGGCTGTAATATGCATCATAACTCTTCTGCGATTATAAAGGGATTTTGTGGATTATCTTATTCTCGAAGGGTGGATCTTAGTTTTCCTCTTGAGGCAGAAACTAAAAAAGAGCTCATAGTCCCCTAAAACATTTCTACAGTGTGTCATGTTTTTTCTTTTCCAAATCAGGAAATGGTTTCTCAACCTTCAAAGAAAACTAGGATAATTAAAAAAAAACCTTCTCCCCGCTTTGTTTGACTTTGCTTTTCATGGACATCTATGATCTTCTTTAGGTAAAGTTGTCCTGAGTGTCACCTAGATTGGATGATTTAGTATTATAATGATATCAATAATCCAAAAGTTAATATATAAATTCAATGTAATCCTAATAAAAATTCCGGTTGGCTATCGTGAGGAATTTGGTAAATGTCTTAAGTTTATATCGGAGAATAAAGATCCGTAAGCAGCTAGGACAACAATAAAAAGGAGAATAACAAAAAAGGACTTGTCCTTTGAGATATGAAGAGACATTACAAACTATAATAATAAAAACAGTGTAGTGTTGGTAGTGCAGAATAGACAGACCTAAATAACAAAACTGAGAGCTCAGAGACAGACCCAGATATACTGAGAATTTAATATGCAATGAAGATGATACCATAAATCAACAGAGAAACGATGGATTTTATTAGTAGTGGTATTGAGAAAATTGGCTCAGTATATGAAGGAAAATAAAACTGGATCCCTACCTAACTTCACATACAAAGTTGGATTCCAGAAGATTGAAAGACTGAAATGAGAAAGGTAAACTATAAAGCTAATAGAAGAAAACTTAGGAGAATATTTTTTGTGACCCAGGGGCAAGAAAAGACTTCAAACTTCAAAATTACAAATCTGAAGACAGAGAGATTACATCAAACTGAAGGATTTCTACAAAGGATACTGTGGACAAAATTAATAAATGACACTGAGAATATATTTTCAAAGATTAAAACTGACAAGGAATTAATATCTAATATATCCAAGGAACTCCTACAAATCAATAAGAAAAAGACAACAATTCTAATAGGGAAATGCAGAAAGGATTTGAACATGAATTGCCTAATTTACAGTATAACTCCAACAAGCAAATGAAGAGATGCTCAACTGCATCAATAATCAGAGAAATGCAAGTTAAAACAATATCAGCTTTTGTTTATTAGAAAGCTGTAGCATGCCAATTTGAAGTTATAGGAACTCTCAGGTACTGCTGATACTGGTAGACAGGTGTAATCGGGAGTACTTGATAAAATTAAAGGTTTGTATACCCTAGTATACAGCAATTCTGCTCCTGGGTATATATGCCAAAAACATTTCACACAGGTCCATGTGGGAACTCATATAAGAATTTTCATTTCAGCTTTATTTGTGATGGTAGGTGGCTGGATGCTCTCTTGAGCGTCCATTACTGAGAAAGCGGTTCAGTAAAATGTGGTGGTTGCACACCATGGCAACAAAGCAAGAATTAGAAATAGCTAACTGGATTTACACATGGCAATATAGATGAACTTACAAGCACAATGTAGAGTGAAAAAAGAAAGAAATGGGAAGATGTGGCATGATACTATTTAAGTAAATTAAAGTAAATTTAAGTAAATTAAAATTATCTTTAAACAAAGATATAGCTTGCAAGTACCTTTACAAACAAAAAGACACTCATTCAACTCATCGCGTGGAGGGGCGGTGAAGGAGAAAGGTGTCAGGAATGGAGATTAAAGGGAACAAATAAATAAAATAAGGGCAAAGCCTTGCACAGACCAATGATGATAATGGGCCATGAAGTGAAGAATATGATTAACTCAACCTTGTGCACCCGGGGCATCCACTCCACCCTCCCACTTCTGCCAAAAAAGGAAAAAAGAGCTAAGATAAAAAAAACTTCTACACCCTTTCATCATGTGTTTGCTTTGCATGTATTGCATGTATATCTAATCTCTTTAGACAAAATTGTTCCAAGCAAGTTCGGGCATACCTGATTCAGAAAATCTCACTTTTGAATTTGCCTTGAAACGGAGCTGTGAAGGACTAATGTATTGCAGATTTTATATTTTTCCCATACCACAATAATAAGAAAAAAAGAACTTCTCCAAGCCCCAAACCAAAAAATAAGTAGAATAAGAAATGAAATGAAATATATTATATAATACTACTTATATAAATTAAAATTACATGCACACAAAACAATATATTTTGCAAGAAAATCTATAAACAAAGAGCTACTTATTTAACTAATTGCTACAGAGGAATGGAAGGGATGCTTACATACATCCTTATCAGCTCATAATAGTAAGAATGGAAGTTTAGAGATCAGAAGGGGTTTAGAGGAAATTCACCAGACTCAAGGCGCTGAACCAGATGGTATTTCATATATATTCTCTCATTTAAATCCTCACAACAGTCCTGTGAGGTGGGTTATTATCTTTATTTTACAAATAAGACAGCAGACCTAGAAAAGATAGTCATGTTCTTAATGTCACATAGCCCTGGAGTGGTCGAATTGGGGCTTGCATTTTGATTAATTCTTAAGAAAAGGTTAATAAAAACCATGGGTATGCTTGAATCTGTTTAACCTGGTCCTCACACTAGATAACTTGGTAGAAGTTATTTATTGTTTCTGTAGTTCGATATATCACATTATATCTTCCTGAGACCCTAAGGAAAAAAATCAAGTCCAGAATACGAGAGCAACTTAACCCATAATTAGAAGCATTTATTTTTTCAATTCTCCCAGTGATGTGGTATTTTTCCATGGCCTTTTAAGACATATTTGTTACTGTTTAACTCTGTAAAAACAGAAAAAACCAGTGGTCTGGTTTGTACATATCATGCTGCAATCAAACTGACATCTTACCTTGTAGCTAGTTACTCATTAAGTGGAGCATATGATAATCAGAGATTTGACATTGGAATTGACTAAAGTTGAAGTTGGAGCTCTGGACTGCCTATTAAACTCACGTCATTGACTCCAATAGAAAAAACTTTATACTAGTTCAATTTTATTATCTTATCATAACGTGATATTGGCATAATGGGAGTAAGCAACCCTCCAAAATAAAAGTTTACTGAGAAAAAATTCTACATTTCTCCTTAGAAGCACTTTATTATAAATACTAAATACATCTGTATTCAGATTTATAAAGAAGTAAATGATTTATTGAGTCAAATCCTATTCATATCCAGCTTTTCTATACTCACCTTAAAATCTCAATGATAGATTGCCCACAATTCAGTTTAGTTTTTAAAATTTCTGTTGTTCAGGTATGGGACAAGAGAGATAAGGCCAGGGAACAGAAAAGGGAAAATGGGAAATGCAGTAGTTACTGGTGATAAAAATATACCTTTTAATTGAGAAGGGAAAGAAAATAGGCCAAAAAGAAAAGTAAAAATCTGAATAACTTGCCATTGCTAAGGGGACAGAGGGAGTATGAATTTGGCTATTGCTTTTTTAAAAAAATATTTTTTAAAATGATGTGATTTGGTGACAAATGGATAAAGAAGATGTAGTGTATGTGTATATATATATATATATATATATAAATATACATGTATACACTATGGAATACTACTCAGCCATAAAAAATGATGAAATCTGGCCATTTATGAAAACATAGGTGGCCCTTGAGGGTATTATGCTAAGTGAAATAAGTCAGAGGGAGAAAGTCAAATATCATATGATCTCGCTCATAAATAGAAGATAAAAACAACAACAAACAAGTAGAGACAGACATTGGATTGATGGTTTCCGGAGGGGAAGGGGGGAGGGAAGAGGGCGAAAGGGTCTTTTAGGCATATGGCTGTGGGGATGGATTGTAATTAGTCTTTGGATGGTGAACATGATGTAATCTACCCAGAAATCAAAATATAATGATGTACACTTGATATTTATATATGTTACCAACCAATGTTACCACAATAAAAAAAAAAGAAAAAAAAAGAAAAGTGTTTTTATAGTTGTCTATGTGAAGTAAATCAATTTCTGATGTTACAAAATAAGCTTCACGTAACTTACAAAAAAGAAATAAAATAAAATGGTGTGTCTTGGTGACTGTGTGGGTGCAAACTGAGAAACAATCAGGAGCTTGGCTTTTTGTTGTAGATGATACATTTTCAAGGCTACGAGCCCATCCTGGAAAAGCTTACTCAATATATTCTCTGCCAAAGACATCAGCTAATGACTGCAGTAAAGGAAATAGGCAGTGCCCACATTTGGAGAAGAATATTATCTTCTTTTTACATCATGGACTGGCACCCTTTTAAAATTAGAGTGCTAAAGTTCCTCCTCCTTTCCCTCGGGCATTTTGGAGGCAGCTCATGCATACGTCTTTGGCCACGATTTCCAAACAGGGAGGGAGCAAGATAGCCCATTGACACTGAAGTGGAGGAAGAAGCATGCAGGCTGCCAATTTTTGTCGGCGAGGCAGGTAGCAGACTGTCATAGGCAGCACGGAGGTGGGCATGTTTTGGCAATCAATTTCTGTACAGCATAAATGCTGTTGGTTGCCAATCTGTATTTCAGTTTAAAACACATATTTTTGACCTGGTCATGGGGGTAGTAGTGGTGCTCGGGGAAGGGGAAGAAGTGGGACTGGGTGGGAATGGTTAATGTCTGACTAAATTGAGTTCTTGTGTGGCTCTTCTTTTGCCTGTTAGGAAAGACTTTGCAAGGGGCAATTGGTTAAGTTGGTGGACTCCTGCAGAACTTCCTAAAGAAGGATTTGGTTCTTCATTTATCATTGCTGATTATCGTATCCTACTTTACAACTTAATCCAGGGTTTCTCTATCTATCTAATGGTTTGCTGATAACTCTTGAAACACAAAATATTTATATTCAAACATTTATCTGCACATTGGTCATGAAAACTGGCAGGTCAGGAGTTCTGTACGCCTTCCATTCAACAAGTATTCATGACACTCTTACTGATCTAGTTGCAATGTGGGAGATTAAAAAAAAAGTGCAATCCATTCTAGAGGATTTACCTGTAAGTAGGAGATTTTGAGTCTGATAAGAGAGATAAGCTCTAACTCATACAGAACAGTTTGCAATACAAATAAATATATAAATATATTTTAAGTGAAAACTTCAGTATAAAAACTGAAAGTGAAAATTCAGTCAAAACAAAACAACCCTACTGTCGTTTGGAAAGGTTATTTGGAGAAGATGGGATTTTGACCTGGGCTCAAGGGATGGAGCAGGATTTGGACATGAGGAGAAAAGGGGTTTAAGTGGTTAGGCCTTGATTTAACCTTTAGAAGAAAATTTGTGATGTACGTACACCATATGTAATTCAAAATAAAGCAATTCTAAAACTGTAAAGCACAAAACGTGCACATACAATGAAATCTAAAAAGTTTATTCCAGATTTTTCTGGTTGCAAAATTCTGGATAAGTCCATTACAGTTGAATCTGTTTCTCTCTCTGCTTTGCTAGTGTTTTAAATACGTTCTTACTTTGTCTATGGGGTCATGCAGCAACTGGGAATGGCGAGATCAACGCATTAGATGTAATAAGGAATGAGAGGGCAATAAGGAGAGTTTGCTCTTAGTTGTTTATTTGAGCAGGAAGGTTTAGATGAGGAAATAGTGGGAGGTAAATTCAATGAATTGATGTGATTGGATTTTAGAATCTTTGAATGCTAATTAGGTGAACAATATCTGATTATGAGAAGTAATTAAAGGTTTTACAGTGTGGTGGTAGATTTATGAAAGCAGTGGCTTAGTTTATGATCCTCCAAATTAGTGGAAGGATCAGATAAAGACAGTCAGGGAGGTTGAGACTACATGACGAGTGAGGAAAATATTTTGTGTGTGTGTGTGTGTGTATGTATATATATATATATATATATATATATATAGCTTCCTTATCCTTCCCTGTAAATTACTTCACTTCCAAGATTTTTCATCCACAAGTTAGTTGAGTGTGTTTCTCCCTTCCCTCTCTCTGTCCTTCCTTCCCTTTTCTTATCCAGAATGTCCTACATAGAGGAAAAACACATCTGTCCTCAAAAAAACATTCACATATAAAATAATTGAATCAGTTAGGATTTCATTTGGCTGTTAATAGAGGAAAACGTAACTAACAATAGCATAAAGCATAAGAACATTTATTATTTCCTTAATAGGAATGCTGGAAGTGGGCAGTTTCAGGTTTATTCACTGGCTTGATGATGTCATCAAGGACCTGCTGTCTTTTGACTTTTCCATTCACTATCCTCATTGAGTTGACTTTTAATTTTTATTCATGTCATCTCAAGGCTGCAAGATAGCTGCCACAGTTCTGAATATTGTGTCTTCACATCCATATTACAAGAAGGAAAGAAGAAACAAGTACAAAAGCCTAGCTACTTGCAAGATTCTGTCTTTTTATTTGAGAAGGGAAACCTTTTAGTTAACTTTCCCTTTGACAAAATCAGATCACACGTCTACTGTATAACAATCTGTGGCAAAGTGAAATGGCATTACTGTGACTAATGTATGTGAATTGTGATTCATCACTCAGGACTGGGATAGATTCATGGCTCTGTGGTTACCTGAACAAATCAAAGTTTTATTGTCATGGAAGTGGAGTATGAGGCTTATGTGATGGGTGGACAATGAACAATGGCTGCCATAACTATTAACTTAGAAAAAGGAGAAGAAATGGCAATGAAAGGTAATATAGTAGAACTTAAGCCTGGACAGAGGTCTACGAGAAGTTTACTAATTCAACAAATACAATTACTGAGCTCCCGCTACATGTCGGGCAATGTTTTAGATGCTGGGGATATAGTGGTAAATAAAATAGTGTGTGTGTGTGTGTGTGTTGGAGGGACAATAGAGAAATAAACCAATACATATTAAATATAAAGTCAAGTGGTAATGTGTGCGATGAAGTAAGGGAAGATAAAAGGCAGTGAGTGCTGGGCAGCATGCTATTTTAGACAGAGTGTTCAGGTAAGGTGTCTCTGATAGGGTGAGGATTGAGTAGAGGGCTGGATAAAGGACGGGGAAATGTGGAGAAAGAGTGTTCCAGGCAGAGGGAACGGCAAACAAAAGGCCCAAATGAGGAACATGCTTGACCTGTTTGAGTAACAGCAGGAGGCCAGCAATGCTGAACAGGGTGAGCAAGCAGGAAAATGGTGGGTGTGGATGTTGTCAAGGTAGCTGGAAGTCAGATCATGCAAGGCCTTGTAGATTATGGTAAAGAGTTTGTATTTTATTGTATTTAAAGACATCAAAGTTTTTGAGTAAAGGAGTAATATGATGAGGTTCGCATTTTTAAAAAGATAACTTCTGCCCTTCTTTGGAAAACAGGCTGGAGGTGGCGAGGATGAAAGCAGAGAGACCAAATGGGAGATTATTGTGGTGGCCCAGGCAATAGACAATGCTGCGTTAGACCAAGAGAGTAGGGGTAGAGGTGGCGAGAGAGATTTGGATTTGGAATATGTTATGAAAGTGGAGCAAACAGAATTTGCTAATGGATCAGAGGTGGGATGTGGGAGAAAGACAGGAGTCAAGGATGACTCCAAGTTTTTGACTTAAGCAAATGGGAGAGTGAAGATGTCTTCTTCAGCCCAAACTGTTCATTTAGCCACCCTTAGTTGCCAAAGGGGCTAGAAAAGTGATTATTCAGCTTTCCTAGCTTCTATAGTAGAGGAAGCCAAGGAAGAAAAGGTTGGAATAGCTGCCAAGTGAGTTGACCTGTGGCGCCTGCAGCATAGTTATTTTAAAAAATAGTGCATGCGAGTATCAGCGCATGTCAGTCACTCCTTCTTGATGCACTCTCTGTTCTCAGAGTACATCTTTACTTGGACAGTGCCTATCAAGGCCTTAGTGATTTTCACTTGGTGATCAAACCCTATGTCAACTTTGGGGTTGCTGAGTGTGCATTACCAAATCAATTGATTTCTGGATACTTTCAAGGTTGTTCTTCTGAAAAAAACCAATTGACCATGTAGAAAATTAGGCACTCTTGTCTTGGGTAATCATTGCTCTTTTGCCTGAAATTTTGTTAACACAGATAGTACTGACATTGTCCTTGAAACCAATTTAGAGAATCTGGTTTATTTATTTCCACTCCAATGGAGGGAGATGGAGTTAAATCTGTAATATTTTCAGTAGCAAGTGTGTTTCAGGGGCCAGTAGTGGATCATTTTAGATTTTTGTATTCGTAATGTGTTTTCCACATTGAAGAGTGTTGGTTTAAGAAGATAGAAGCAGATCAATTTTCACATTCCTAGGGAGGGAACTGCTTAAGCAGGTTCTTAATTCATTCTTTAACAGTAATTGACCCTAACCGTGTGAGTTGGGTTGCTTGGATAAAGGAGACAAGTAGTGTTCTAGGTAGAGGAACTAGCATGTGTGAAGGCCCAGAAATGACGCAGGGTATTGGCTCATCTAAGAACCCAAAAGAAGTTCAGTGAGACTGTTCGTCAAGTGTGAGTTATGGGTACAGTACTCAGTGGAGAACAAGGAAGCAAGTGCTGAAATTTACCAGTGTGGGGGAGCAGGTAGAGTGGTTGAGAAAGGAATTGTAGAAGCAGCAGGGCTTGAGCTGAATCTTCATGTATTCATTAATCCAATTGTTGGAAAAAACCCAAGACTATGTGCCAGGTGCTGGCAGAGTGCTGGGTATAAAAGCAATGATCCAAACAAATATTCCCCGGACCTGTTCTTGAGCAGCGTATGATCTAACTCTAGTGGGAAAACACACTAGAAATAATCACATAAATAGCTATTTAATAAACCAAGGTAAGTTCTATGAAGGCCAAGTGGAAGATGGTGTAATAGAGAGACCTAATTTAGATTGGTGGGAGAAAGCCTCTTTGAAGGAATGACATTTAAGCTGAGACCAGAATGATAAATAAGAGTTGGATGCGCAAAGAGTCATGGAAAGTGGTTCGGTAGAGAGAAAAACACACGTGAACTCCCTGAAGTGGGAAGAATTTGATATATTTGAGGACTTGAAGGAAGAGCAGTGTGGCTGGAGGAGATTGAGAATTCAGAAAAGATAGGAGATGAAGTCAAAAAGGTACAGGGAGCCAGGTTGTGTAGAGTCCTGGTGAGGATTCTGGATTTTTATCCGATTTTTTTTTTTAAAGATTGGCACCTGAACTATCAACTGTGGCCAATCTTTTTTTTTTTTTCCTGCTTTTTCTCCCCAAATCCCCCCAGCACATAGTTGTATATTTTAGTTGTGGGTCCTTCTAGTTGTGGCATGTGGGATGCCGCCTCAGAGTGGCCTGATGAGTGGTGCCATGTCCAAGTCCAGGATCTGAAGCGGCGAAACCCTGGGCCGCTGAAGCGGAGTGTGCAAACTTAACCACTCGGCCAAGGGCTGGCCCCTTATCCTAATTTTAATAGGAAGCCACTGAAGAGTTTTGATCAGATTTACCTTTCAAGAATATTTTTCTGACGTTGTGTGATGAATAGGTTGGGGAAGGGGAAGAGTGGAAGTGAGAACATCAGTTTAGAGTCTATGAAAGTAGTCTAGAAGGGGAAGGAAGGTGGCTTGGATGGGGCCAAATCCTCAGGAGAAGAGGGTGGGATTAAGATAGGTTTTGGAGGTAGAAGCATCAAGAATTGGTGGTGGATTAGATCTGGAAAGTAAGGAAGAGGGAAATATCAGTGATGACTGCCAGATTTCTGGTTTGAGCAAGTGGTTTAATGGAGGTGTCATTCACTGAGATGCGGAGCCTACAGGCTTGGGTGGGGAGACTACAGAAAGAATAAGGGTTCTATTTTGGACATGCTAGATGTGAGAAGCTTACGAGATATCCAAGTGGTATATGAGTCTTAAGGTCAGGAGAGAAACCTGATTTGGAGATAAAAACTGGAGTTGGTAGCATGGAATTGATGTTGGAATAAATGAGAGTGGATAAGATCATTCATACAGAGTGAGAAGAAAAGACACCAGGGTAGATGCCTGGAATAACTCCACTCTTTAGAGATTGGAAAGAGAAGGGAGAGCTGGAAAAGATCAAGATGGAGCAACCAGCAAGGTAAGGAAGAAACTAAGGAGAGCAAGGTTTCATGGAATCAGAAGAGAAGGGTGTTTCAATATGGAGGGGGTGGTCAATTGAGAGGTTTAAGAAGATGAGGATTGAGAAGTGTCTATGCGACTTGGCAACCTGAGTTAGAAAAATTTCATTAGAATGGGTCAGTGAAGGGGGCGGATGAGGGGAGGTTGAAAAGTGCATGAGAAATAAGGATGAGATAAGAACCAGGTGCTTGGGTGCAGGCACAGAGGTGGTGAGGTTCCGGCTGGGGTTTTGCCAGGTGAGATATTTGCCTGTGAAGTCTGTAGATATGGTGAGACTTGGTGGGGATGTGAGGATTTGGGATAATGTTTGGCTGGGAACGGAGCAAAATTCTAAGCTAAAGGAACAGGTGTAGGGTTGAGGAGGGGTTGTGAGAGCTGGGGCTTGAAAGTTTTGAAAGGAGGTATAAAAATTGTCCCTTTGTCTTTTGTGGACTTTCCATTCATGTCCTTTTCTCATTGGCCATTGTCCTTTATATGTTGATGATCTGAACTTTTTCTTGTCTTGTAATTATTTTCTTTGTTTTTTGTATGCACTTTTATTCAGTTTTGTTTGTGGCCAGTAGAAATTAAATTTTTTTAAGGTTAAGTTGATCCATCTTTTCAGACCTTCCTTTCCCATTCTACCTGTGGAGGTTATAAATTCCTTTCTGTCGGAGATTGGGTAAATTTTAATCTATATTTTCTTCTTAAGGTTTTAATTTTTTCACATGCAATTTTTAAATAGTCTGTGTATAGTGAAGGTCGAAATAGACTTTTTGTACAAAAAACTAAGCAATGGCATTATTTTTGAATAATTCTTCCATATCTTCTTCATCATTTATTGAATTTATATATGTATATATGTATGTATATGTATGTATGTATGTGTTTCTAAGTTATTTGTCCTGACATATTTTGGTATTTATACATCCTGATATTTTTCTGAGTGTTTCTACCTATGTCTAAGTCTACATTTGTGTCTGCGTGTGCGCATGCATGCACACACACACACACACATTTAAACAGTAAATTTACATGGTAGGGTCGTGTGTTAGTCGAGGTCTTGCCAGAAACCATGCTCAGGGGGGTTATTAGAGGGAGTTTAATGGAGGGAGCATTTACAGAGGTATGGAGACAGGGTTAGGGGAAGCAGCAAGTATGGAAGCATCTAGGGACTAGATATCAAAGGAAACCTTTTCTACCCTAGGCCCCTGGGTTTGAAGGGGTACAGGGAGGAAGCTGTTATTGGAACCTAGTGGAAACTGAAGTTGTGAGAACAGGGCTATTTAACAGGCACTGTGGCTTTAGGTAGAGGAACACAGCATGGCAAACCACAGCTGGATGTGGAAAAGAAAAATTCCAATCTCCCTCTCCTGCTTCCTGTCTCTTGCTGGTGCCTCTCTTTGGCCAAATGCAACAAAAAGTCACTTTTGCAAATACTTAGTATTATTATGCTTGTAGGATTTTTCACATTTGACAGGTGGAAATATCTTTATCTCATTTTAATATGCATTCTCAAATTAATAGTAACACATGTTTATTCTCTTTCTATTCACCATTTGTATTTCTTAAAAATGCACTGTTACGGATTTTGCACGTTTATCTAACAAGGCACATTATTTTGTTAGATAGCTTTTTATATTTGAGTGATCCACATTTTCTCTGTCATGTATGTTGTATTTTTCTCTCCACAATTTGCCTTTTTTCGTTTGTGGTATTTTCTGTTAGAAAGAAGTTTAAAGTTTTTATTGTCAGTTTTTATATTTCATATTTTGACTTCTTTTGGTTTGTGCTTAGAATAACAATTGATATGAGATGTTACTGTCATCATGTCCTGGTATTTTTCTGGATTTTAAGTTCTGTTCCACTGATCTATGATTTCTCAAATTCCAGACTAATGTTTACGTTATTGTGGCTTCTTAGTACATTTTCTTATCTCGTTGGACAGGTTTCCCTGCAGTGATATTCTTTCTCAGTATTTTTCTGTTTTTTTCTCTTGCATGTTTCTTCTTGCGGATGATATTTTGAATCATGTCAAATTGAAGAGAAATCCTGTTGGCATTTTTATTGTCATTGTGTTTTTTATATTAATTTCCAGAGAACTGACATCTCACCACTGAGTTTTCTTCATATTAGATCTGCATATTTATTTTAAATATATTCTTAACTGTTTTGTATTTTTACAAAATATTAGCATGTATGGAAACCATTATTTTTATATATTTTGTAATAAACCACTGACTTACTGGAATTCCTTCCACTAGTCTTTTATTTGATTTATTTTTGTAAATTCTGGTAGAAAACCAGTTCATTTGCAAATCTCGATGTTTCTATCACCTCCTTTTCAATATTCATACCTCTTATTCAATTTACTTATTTAATTCTTCTAGCTAGAAGTGTCAGATTAGTTAAAAAAATAAGGTATAACTAGTGGGCATTCTTGGCTTTAATGGGAAACCATCTAGAATTTTATCATTAATACCATTTTGGGTATCAGCTTGCGAGATATTTTCTTTTATTGCTTTATGAAATAGTTATGAAATTCTCTTAGAATTAAAAATATGAGAATTAAAAAATGGTAATTGAATTTTTGAATTTCAATTAATTTAGCATGTTAAAAATTTTTCAGAATTATGTAATCTTTGCATTCATTGCATAAAGCTTACACGATTAAACTATTCTAAAATATACTGCTGGATTAAAATTTTCAATATATTCTTTAAGATTTTAAAAATGGCTTTATTGAGGTATAATTGATATACACTAAGCTGCACCTATTTAAAGTGTAAAATCTGATAGGTTTTGACATATGTATGTAACTGAAAGCATCACCACAATCAGGCCCAAATGTTTCCTCATTCCCATTTGTCATCCTTCCCTTCCTCCCCCTCCCTGCCCCTGTGTGTGTATTCCTCCCCACACCCCATCCTCAGGCAACTGCTCTTCTGCTTTCTGTCACCGTAGATTAGTTTCCATTTTCTAGAATTTTATATAAATGAAATCATAGAGTAAGAACTCTTTGTTGATTTCTTTTTAGTTTGGCTTCTTTCACACGGCTTGCTTACTCTGAGATTCATCCATGTGGCACGTATAGATAGATAGCCCATTCCCTTTTATTGCTGAATATTAGCCCATTGTATGGATATACCATCTTTTATTTATCCATTCACCTCTTCGTGGCCATTTGGGTTGTTTCCAGTTTTTTGTCATTACAAATAAAGTTGCTTTGAACATTCATTTACAAGTCTTTATATGGATGTATGCTTTGGGTAGGTAATGATGAGTGGAATGGCTGGCTCCAATGGTGGTTGTATGTTTTACCTTTTTTCAATATTTTGTTTTGAAATATTTTAAACACATAGTGAAGTTGAAAACATTTTTACAGTGACCACCTGCATACCCACCATAAAATTTTATCATTAATATTTTATGTGCTTGCTTTATCAGATATCTATCAATGAACCATCCCTATGTCCACCCATCAATCTATTTTTCTGAGGCATTGCAAGGTAGATTGCAGACATCAGTGTAGTTTACCCTAAATATTTCAGGAAGTGTCATTAACTAGCATTCAGTATTTATTTAGAGCTTTTTCTTGTGAAATAAAGTTTACACACAATGTAATGTACGCAAAAGCGTACATTTGCTGAGTTTTGACAAAGGCATGCATGTCTGCAACTCAAACCAATATACAGATGCAGAGCATTTCCAGCATCCCAGAAAACTGCTCATGATTGTGCTTAGTCAACCCCCACCTCTGATTCACCCCAAACTGGAAGGTTCCTACCTTGCTGGTGAGAATCTAAAATTGTACGACCACCCTGGAAAAAGTTCTAGCAATACTTTATGAAAGGAAGCATATACTTATTGTATGATGCAGATATTTAATTCCTAGGCATTTACCCAAGACAAATGAAAACGTGGTTCACAGAAAGACTTGCACAAAAACATTCGTAGCTTTATTCATAATAGCCCCAAACTGGAAACAGCCCAGGTGTCCATCCATAAGAAATTGGATAAACAAACTATGGTTAACACATACATTTGACTACTCCTCAGAGATAAAATATATATTGATTGGTATATTGTGTATTGATATATACACAACACAGATAAATTTCAAAGGCATTGTGATGAGTGAAGGAAGCTTTACACAAAATGTTACAGACTGTGTGATTCCATTTAGATGAAGTTCTAGAACAGGCAAAACAATCTATGGTGGAAAAACTGAGAAAAATGTTTAATTCTTTTAAAGAAACAACTTAACCATTTTCCAAAATGGTAGAAGCTTTTAACATTTCCCAGTTCTTTCACATCTTTACCAACACTTGGTATGATCAGTCCTTTAAATTTCAGCTCTTCTGATAGGCATATAGAGGTATCTCATTGTGGTTTTAATTTGCATCTCCACAATGACCAGTGATAGTGAGCATTGCTTTATGTGCTTACTTGACATTCATATATATTTTGGTGAGTTGTCTGTTTAAATATTTTTGTCTATTTACAAAGTTGGGTTCTTTGTTTTCTTACTGTTGAGTTTTGAGAATTCTTTACATATTCTGGGTATGTCTTTTATAAGGTAAATGCTTTGTGAGTATTTTGTCTCTGTCTGTGGCTTCTTTTTCACTTCTTAATAGTGTCTTTTGCAGAATAAAAGTTTTTAATTTTGATGAAATCTAATTTATTAATTTTCTTCCTTTATGAATTGTGCTGTTATTGTCATATTTGAGAAAGCTTTGCCAAAGGTCAAAAAGATATTCTCTTATGTTTTCTTCTAAAAGTTTTATACTTGTTAGGTTTTTCATTTAGGGCTATGATCAATTTTGAGTAATCTTTGCTTATGGTGCAAGGTTTGGATCAATTGTTGTTGCTGGCATTTTGCATAGAGGTATTCAACTTTTCCAGCACCGTTTGTTGAAAATACTATTCTTTGAAGAATTTTTTTACCCCTTGCAACTTTGTCAAAAATAAGTTGTCCATGTATGTGTGTGGGTTTTTTTTCTTTTTCTGGACTCTCTATTCTGTTCCAGCAATCAATTCATCTATCTTCAAGCTAATACCACAGCATCTTGATTATTGTAGCTCTTTAATAAGTCTTGAAACCAGTCAGTGTTAGTCCCCCAAGTTTGTTCTTTTTCAGAGTTGTCTTGTCTCTTTTAGGTCCTTTGCATTTCCAAATGAATTTTAGAATCAGCTTATTACTTTCTAAAAGACAACCTGCTGAGATTTTGATTGCGATTGTGTTAAATCCATAGACCAATGTAGGAAAAATTGCCATCTGAGCAATGTTGGGTTTTCCAACTTGGGAACTTGGTATATCTATTAATGTATTTAGTTCTTCTTTAATTTTTTCTCATCGTTTTACAGTTTTCGGTGTACAGGTCCTCCGCACCTTTTGTCAGATTTATCCCTAAAATATGTAATATTTTTTGTTGTTATTGTGAATGATATTGTTTTAAAAATTTTAACTTTAATTATTCATTGCTAGCATACATAGAAATATGATTGATCTTTATGTATTGGTCTTGTATACTGCAATGTTGCTAGACTTACTTATTAATTCTAGTAGCTTTTTTGGTAGATTCCATCAGATTTTCACGAGAAAAACATGTCGTTTGTGAATAAAGACAGTTTTACCACTTCCCTTCTAAGCTGGATGTTTTTTATTTCTTTTTCTTGGCTGTTGCACTGGCTAGAATCTTCACTACAATGGTGACTAGAACTGGTGAGAGTGGACATCTTGTCTTGTTCCTGATCTTAGGCAACAAACATTCTGACTTTCACCACTGAGTCTAGTGTTAGTTGTGGGCATTTCATGGGTATTTCTTATTGTACTGAGGACATTCCCTTCTATCGCTAGTTTGCTGAGAATTTTAGCAGGAATGGATGTCAAATGCTTTTTCTGTGTCTATTGATATGATCGCACGGCTTTATATTTTTAGTTTAACATGTGAATTACATTAATTGAATTATGAATTAAGATATTTTAAAAATACACTGCTGAATGACAATTTTCAATATTTCGCTTAGGATTTTACATCTCTATATGTTAGATAATGGTATTTTTTTGCATATTTTTTCAGGTTTAAATATCGAGGTTATATCATCTGGTAAATGAATTAGGAAACATTCCTTTTTCTACGTTCTTTAGCATATAGAATATGTATTCCTTTTTAAGATTTGCAATAACCAATCTGTGAAACCACATGGGACTATATCTCTATTTTTTGACACATTTAAACGTTTCCCTCTGTTTATTATCCTACTAGCTTTATCATGTTTTCACCAAAGATTTTGTTTTATATAGATATTTTTTCCAGGAAATTACCTATTTCACAGAGATTAAAAACATTTATCTGGGTTGGTGTTCCCTTTCTCGTTCCTTATGTTGTACATTTGTGTTTTTTCTTCTCACGTTGATTAAACTTGCCAGAGGTATGTTTGTATTGGTCTTTAAAAATGAATGACTTCTTAAAATAATTAATACTTATGCTGTATTGTCTTGCTTCATCTTTTCCTTAAATTTATTTTATGGTGCTTTTTACAGCTCCTTGAATAAAGTATATTTAACTTATTTTTATTTTTTGTTTGTTTAATTATAAGTACTCAAGGAGTTACATTTTCCTCTGAGTACTTTCTCCACAAGTTTAGCCATGTAGTATCCTAATTATTTCCTAAAGAGTTTGTAACTGCAGGTTTATATTGTTTTGTGGACCAAACTATATAAGATAGTGTTTAATAATTCCAAATGGTTTACTTTTTTGTTTGTTTTCCCTTTTATTAATTGCACTGTGGTTAGGAAATGTAGCCTACACAATGTTTTAGTTTTCAGAACGTGTGGAGTCTTTCTTGTTGATTAGGAAGTGATAAAATTTGAAGTTTATGGGATACAAAGGGAGATATAATTAACTCAAGGTTTCGATTATACTTTCATAAGTTAACCATTTGCTTTTGTTAACTAGATCTGTTGAGAAGAGAGAGCTATGTTAAAACCACCTACTATGTTTGCAGTTTGGGACTTTAATCTGTATTTCCAGCAGCCTTGGCTTTATCCATTTTGACACTATGTTATTTGGTGCATGATTGATTACGATTATATTCTTGGTTGCATTTTTCCTCTTATCCATTTAAATTACCACTTTTTCTTTTTTAAAAATTCTTTTTCCATTGAATTCTATTTCATCTGATATTAATGTAGTGGGGGAGGAGTCCCAGCTGGTCTTCAAATTTTGTTTTAGACATTTTTAGCTGAGTTTGACTGAACAGTGAGATCAGGCCTCTTTTCTGCCACAATGCCTTCTGGTATGTGGATGATACCATTACTTCATTTCCAACAATAATAAAAAATGTTTCTGGGGCCAGCCCCGTGGCCGAGTGGTTAAGTTCATGTGCTCCGCTTCCGTGGCCCAGGGTTTCGCCAGTTTGGATCCTGGGCGCGGACAGGACACTGCTCATTATGCCATGCTGAGGCAGGGTCCCACATGCCACAACTAAAAGGACCCACAACTAAAATATACAGCTACGTAATTGGGGGATTTGGGGAGAAAAAAAAACCAGAAAAAAAAAGAAGATTGGCAATAGTTGTTAGCTCAGGTGCCAATCTTAAAAGAAAAATGTTTTTGTTAGTATTTGCATGGTTATTCCAATGGGAATTGGTAAATGAAGTGGTGCTCTGACTCCTGTCTTGGACTAGAAGTCCCTGCCTCCAGGCTTGACTTGTTTTTGTGTAGCCCATCCTCCATACGGATCCTCAGGCATCTTTCTAAAATGCCAATCTGATCGTGTCTCTCCTCCAGGACTTTAATCATTTGATGTCCTCCTTTGTGTACAGTACACTACTCCTGGCCACTAAGCCTTCTTGGCACTCCAGCCACCCTGAGGACATAGCCCTTTCTTGGTACCTCACTTTTGCACAGGCTCTTCTCACTTTCTGGAGTGCCTTTGATCTTTTCTCCACTTTAAACAACAAATTTCTATCTCCCATTCATCCTTGATCCAGCTTAAATGTACCTCTGAAATGAAACCTCCCACTTCCCTCAAGCACAGGCAGTGTCTTCCTTTTCTGTGTTCTCATATCATGCCATTTATGCCTCTGCAGTAGTGGTTAAGAGAGAGAGCTCAGGAACTAAACTCTTCTTAAACTGGCTATGTGACTTTTGGGGAGTCAACCTTGTCAAAACCCCAACTCATAAAACTGTTGTGAAGGTTAGATGAGATAATGCATGTAAAGGGTTATACAGTGTCTGGCACATAGTAGATACTTAGTAAATGTTATCTTCACTGTTATTCTGAATTGTAAGCTATCTGCTTATATTTCAATGTCCTTCACTGTCTTGGGAGTCCCTCCATAGTACAGGCTCTGTCTTATTCACCTTCGCATCCTCCAGTGCCTGGCACACCACCTTAATAATCACTGGTTACGTGAATGATTACTCTCCTACATATTACAATTCTGTGTTTGGAGAGTCAATCTTTCATCAAGTAAAACTCCCACTCTCCCCTGAATTACATCCCAGCGAATGTTCAAGTTTTGAGTAAGCAAGAGTTGGCATTGGTTTAAAAAAAATTGTAGCATACTTAAAAGATCTGTAGTTTTTCCAGAATTCAGCAGTTCGAATTTAGATTTGCTGTCCTCAAAACAGCTGGAAATGTTTATTTTCCTTTTTAAGCATGCAATTTATGGTAAAATGCAGAATTAAATTCTTGGAAAAAGGCAACATGGCTTATTTAATTATTGGCATGAATAGAATCCGCACTTCATAATAATACAGCAACAGTGTAGAAGACAGCTTTTTGATGAAAGGCAGTATTTTGAAAGAAACTATAAATAAATAAGCAGTTTTCCTATACAAAGATGATATCACTGGGTATTTGATTTGACTGGTTTTTAAAACAGTGGTGATGGGTCTAACATAAGCTGCTCATACTCTTTTCTGTATATTCAAAAATAATGAAGATAATCATAATAGTAACAATAGCTGCTGTGTACCATATGCCTACTTACTATGTGTCAGAGCTGGTATTTTGCATTATCAAAACAGCCCAGCAAGGCATATATTATTATTTCTGTTTAACAGACGAGAAAAGTGAGGCTTAGCAGGTGTATTCATTTCTCTTGGCTACTGTAACAAATGGTCACAAAGATGCTGGCTTGAAGCAACAGTGATATAGTCTCTCACAGTTCTGGAGGCAGAAGTCTTCAATCAGGATGTCAGCAGGGCTGGTTCTTTTTGGAGGCTCCACGGGAGCATCCATTCCTTGCCTCTTTCAGCTTTTGGTGGCTGTCACATTCTTTGACTTGTGCCACATCTCTCCAACCTCCGCCTCCATCTTCACATTACTCTCTCCTCTGTGTGTGTGTGGTGTCTATTCTCCCTCTGTTTCTCTCTTATAAGGGAACTTGTGATGGCATGATGACATCCTTAATTCATCACACCTGCAAAAACTTTACCATATGAGGCAACATTCACTGGTTCCAGGTATTGGGATATGAACACACCTTAGGAGCCATTATCAGCCCATCACGTCACAGTTAAGTAACTAAACCAAGTAACTTAACTTCTTCTTTTTTTTTTTAAATATCAGAGATTTATTTCCTCGCAGCTCTTGGGAAGTTGGAAGCCTGAGATCAGGGTGCCAGAAGGGCTGGGTTCTGGTTAGAGCCTGATTCCTGGCTTGTAGATGGCCGCCATCTTGCTGTGCCCTCTGTCATTCAATGTTTCTTCTTTTATCTTCGTTACAACTAGTAAGGGGCAGTTGTGAGAACTGAATCCTGATCTTGACTTCAGAGTTTGTACTCTGCACTATTTCACAAAGTAGGCATTTGCAAGATAGCTGTTATGTCAGGAAATGGTGGTGAGAGGGCAGAGATGGAAGAGTTCGGAAGTGGGGATTCACCCCAGCAGGAAGGAAGGCAGTGTAGTAATCTAACTTCTTTCAACCTTAACTTCTTCTTTTAAAGTGATGACTCTCCAGAACAAGGCAGGTGCCCACGGGTGCTTTGTGCAGGTGACTGCAGCACAAGAAGAGGGCCAGGTCCTCTGGGATCTTACACCAAGTGTCTCCACGAAAGAGCCGAGTGGCAAGAAGGCTGGGTGGGGCCCTCAGTTTTGGCAGGCAGGCAGGCAGGCAGCATTCAGGATCCAGGATGACTGGGAGTCACAGGAGAAGCATTTTGATTGTGGGGGCTGAAAGGATCCTACAACACAGACTCTTTTCTCCCGGCTCCTATTTTTTATTTTCTGTGGAGAACAGTTGACCCTGAGGCCAGAAGGACTTCACAGGCCTGAAGGAAAATTCTGTCAGGGACAAAGACACTATGATTGTCTCCTAGTGTCTAGCTTAGATTATGAATTAAACCAGCAACTATGAAACAGATTATTTTTTCCTGCTTCAGTTCAAGAAGGTTACACAGATCCTAGTATCTTATGGCCTGATTTTCATCTTGCTCTGTCCAGCAGAGCTGATACTAGAAACATCTACAAATTTAGATTCCTTTTAATGTTTTAAAGTAACCAGTGTCACAACTGCCAGAAAAAGTAGTTTAAAAGAAATCCATATTGTGAAGAAAAAGAAAATATGTCCAGTTATGGTAAGTACCATGTAGACAGAAATATTAAAAGGGAAATAACATAGCTTGAAAAAAAAGTTGTCAACTGCTGTCAACTTTAGATAATGTCAGCTTTAAATAATGGAGTGTTATAAAAAGGCTGGAAAAAGGCACATATACTGTATATAAAATAACAGTGCCACAAAAACATCCACCTCTCCTTTCCTAACAGGAATGGGAAGGGCACAATTAAGTGGAAAATCACTGTGTAGCAGTGAAAAGCAGGGAGGAAATCTTTCTTTTTCCTGTTGCCAAGGACTAGTCAGCCTGGATCCATCATTTCTGATCAGAATGATTTGAACACCCAAACCTAAGGATATTTCAGAGAATTCGATATTAAACTTTTACCATTTGAAAGCTATATGAAAGAGCACATATAAATACAAAAACTTGGGGGCACTCTATAAACTTTTAATGTTTAAACATTTGCATAATAGTTAAAACCTGTGGATAATTCATAGACATTTTTTTCTAATATTTCATTATGAAAGCTTTAAAATATATAGAAAAGTTGAAAAAATTGTAGAGTGAACATCCATATACCCACTATTTCAATCAGGAGTTGGCAAACTAGTTCGTGGGTCAAATCCATCCTGTTGCTTGCCTGTTTTTGTAAATAAAGTTTTATTGGGACACAACCATGTCCATTAGTTCATGTATTGTTTCTGGCTGCTTTCGCACTACAACAGCAAAATTGAGTAGTTGTAACAGACTGCAAAGCCTAAAGGACTTACTATATGACCCTTTACAGAAAAAGTTTGCCAGCCTCTGAATTAAATGATGCAATTGTTAACATTTTTCTGTATCACATATCTACTTGTCTATCATAAACTTATTTATTAATGGGAAAAAATATAGTCATTTGGTGGTCAGGTTTATTTCTCAAGTAGTTAAGGATTATTACTAAAAATTCCCAAAGAAAAGAGTAATGCAAAACGGAAAAAAAATTATTTAACTTTGCTGTTTGGCATTATAATTAGGCTTATTCTCAGCCATCATGTGCATAAAATTAGTTACAATGTGAGAAGCAAAAATCAGATTAACTGAATTTTTGAATTTTACTGTATTTCTGCTTGAATCATACTGATTTATTTAGGTTTTGATGTCTCCAAATCTAGTACTAGGTATCTTTTATCAAGGTAGTTATAATCTGAGAGACAAACTTTCTCTATATAGTTGAGCGAAAACTAATTTTTCTCTAATAGTAGAAGTGTATATATTGTTGGTTAGTTGTTAGTGAAATTGTGTGTAGTTGGGGTTGTTACCACTTGTGAATTAAAGTCTACAAGAACTATTTATTGATTCTTTTCTATGCCTTAGACAGAGTTACAGTTTCAGGTACTTTGGGGGATGTGAAGATGAGTCCAAGATTCTGTCCTCAAAGCCTATAGTTGAGTATAGGGATCAGATATGGACACAACTATTGTAAGACAGGGTGGAAAGTGCTCGATGTTGTAAGAATACAATAAGTGTTGTGGGACGACAGAGTAGGGCAAGATCTGGCATTTTTTTCTCTTGGTAAGGTGGAATCCTGAAGGAAATGACATTTACTTTAGGTCTTTATGGACTGATGACATTTAGAAATATGGAGAAGGAAATGAAGGGCAGTCTTTGAAAAGCAAGGTTGGGAGATTGTATGCAAGCACCAAACTAAAGTTGGATTTCTCGTGGAATTTCTTGTGAAATTTAAACATGATTGTGAAACCCATATAGGATTTTCATTATCATTGGCTCCTAGTGTCTTGCAATCATGGGACAACTCTTAGTAAAACAAACAATAATCTTATGAAATTGTGGTTTACTAGGGGGTAGTTGCTAATCATTCTCTTCCTGCTAGCACTTTAGCCAGTTACCTTCTTGGCAGTGATACAATTTAAACAGTCATTTCCCATGTAGAACACTGGCTTAAATGAGTTACTGTAACTCCCCAGTAAAGATATTTCTATCTTAAGGAAATAATAAAAAATGTGGACAAATATTTAAATATGATGATAATCATCATAGTATTATTTATATAAAACATTGAAAAATATGTCTATGTTCAATATAGAGTAATTGTGAAATAAATAATGATACTGCATGGGGCTGGCCTGGTGATGCAGCAAAGTTCGCCTGTTCCACGTCGGCGGCCCGGGGTTTGCAGGTTTGGAACCCGGGTGCCGACATGGCACCACTTGGCAAGCCATGCTGTAGCAGGCGTCCCACATATAAAGTAGAGGAAGATGGGCATGAATGTTAGGTCAGGGCCAGTCTTCCTCAGCAAAAAGAGGAGGATGGGCAGGAGATGTTAGCTCAGGGAATCTTCTTCAAAAGAAAAAAAAATGATACTGCAGTGAAATAATATGCAAGTCCTAAAAATTAGTTTTTTTGGATGAATTCTTAGTGATACAGGAAATGGTAATTGTCTAATGTTTCAACATAAAAACCATATACAAAAAAGGCAGTTTATAAAATTATGTATACAACATGTGCCCAATTTTGGATCCACTACTTAGTTTGAACAAAGGAATTTCAGCTAGTGAAATGAACCAAAGTGATTTGGGAAGTGGAAACGCCATTTTCTGATAAAAATTTTGCTAAGATAATGTATGCTTTCCATTCAATAGGAAAATTTATAAAAATATTTTTCCCTGGGCTCTGGTAATGTGGCTCATTGAAATACCTCATGTTATCTTTTTTCCCTCACTCTGAGTACATATAAGTGCAGGACAAAATATTGCAACAAAAAATTTAAATGCAATAGCCAAGCTCAAAATAAAAAAAGAGAATTCCCTGGGAGCCAGAAACAATGAGGGAATGTGAAGTCGGTTGTGTAACTTAGTGACCTGATGCCACAATGGTCCAGGAAGGTATTGGTCTGGAAATAGATCGAAGGGACTAATGACTGGGAATTTAATGTTTCTGTTCACTTGAGGACAGAAGATGCTGCCCTGGGCTCCTAGATGGGAAGCTAGATCTGAGACCTCTCTGTAGAGGTAGAACCCTTGCAGGGCTGCAGTTTTAGTGAAATGGACTAGACACCGTGTGTCTGCTCACCGAGGGAAGGGATCCACAACATTTTTCTGCCCTTGGGAATTCAGAGACCCAGGTTTGTGACTTGTGTAGGTGGGATTCAAATTGATATTTACTCACCTAGTCCCAGAATCTTCAATCCAAGAGAGAAGATAAAAAAAGTAAGAACTCAGTGGAATTTGTAGAAGCAAATACCAAATCTCTCTGTAGCAACACTTCTGTAACAGGATACACAGGATTTCCATGGGCATCCCCTGCTCCCCTAAAAAAAAAAAAATCCCTGCTGAAAATGTGCTCACAGTAAAAACCACAAACTCCTAAGGAGGAAATGACTCTCCCGGAGGGCAAGTCAACGGGCCAGACAAGTCGAAGGATTGGTAACCCACATATTTGAGATCAACAAGTTGAAAGATACGTAAAAAGAATGTTTAAAATGATAAAATAGATAACAGAAGTAATAAAAATCACAATGAAAGGAGAGGACAGTATGAACAAAGGAACTTTCGGATTTCAAAATGGTTCAGTGGAGCAGTTTAAATATTTAGAAAACCTTATGATCTAGGTAACAGCATAGATGATTTCATGGTACCCAAAGATTATCCTCTGGGCTGGCTTTCCAGGAGTTGGAACGGACTTATTTCTGCACCATCCATACTCTTTTTGTTTCATTTCTTGTCTTTGTGTGACCAACGACATGAGTAGGTGGGAGGACTGGTCAATACCGAGAGTGAAACGTGCTGCTTTAAAAATAGAATGGCTGCTCCTTTGTCCTTGGTCTCTTCAGCACTATTTTAAAACCAGTTGAACAAAATAGTCACAAAAGTGGTGTGATGCCTTCAAGTTAATTATTTAGTACAGCAATAACTTCAATCAAAATAGTTTATCGACTGATCAGCAAGTCTGCAGACATAGAAAATTTGAATTATGAAGTTCGGTGATGTGAACTGAGAGCTGGGGGCCAAATCTAGCCTGCAGGGGTGTTTTATTTGGCCATAGAGTATTTATAAAACAATTTTTGAATTAGTTGTCTATAGTTAAAAACTGGGACATTTCACATAAATACATGGATTTTTGGCTTCACTTGAGAAGCTGCATTATCTGGCCATGTTGAGAATGGTACTTCCGGCTGGCAACAATGAGCTGGAACTAAGTAGCAATGGCCCCTTCTCCAGTTCTATTCAGACCCTTCTATTCCTTATTGAGTCTCCAGCACTGTGGACCAGTATTAGCGCTGTTTGTTATCACCCTTTAAGTGTGTGGGTTGTATAGTTCAGATCACCTGCCTTTCTATCAACAGGGATACTGGGAGTCAGGGCAAGTCACATGATTAGAAGCCGGGGTCAAGCTGCAGCTGGACTCAGGGCAGCAGCACTGGTGTTGCAATCTGACAGTCTGACACTCACTGAGTCCTCAAAGATTTAAATGCATTATTCTTTCATTCATTCATTCATGACACATTCCTTGAGCAACTATGCTGTGCTAGGCACGGGGACCAAAAGATACAGGACCCACTTCAAGAAACTCAAAATTTAGTAGGGAAGATCGCACCATGGGTGACGGAGAGTGGGGAAGTTAGTGGTTATCTCTCTACTCTGGATAGGGCTGCCAGATCCAGCAAATAAAAATATAGGATGCCTGTCATATTTGAGTTTCAGATAATTATGCAATTTTGGGGACATAATTGTACTAAAAATTATTTATTGTTTGTCTGATTCAGATTTAACTGGGCATTCTTATTTTGTCTGGCAACTCTAATTCTAAGGCATCTGGGTCTCTGTCTAGTTAATGACTTGGCTGATGACCTGAACTGTTTACATTTATTTCCTCCTGGAAAGAGAGAGCAAGAGGTAGTAGCCTTTTCCTCTTAGAAATTTCTGGTCAAGTCAGGCTCCTGAGTAATGTTTGGCCTGCCTGATGAAATCCAAACATAGATGTTGGTCATCTTGAAATCTAACCACTACCCAGAAAATGGGAATCAATAGATGGAGATGTGTTAATCATTCTAAAGGATAAAATTTTAGGGGACACAGCATGAGAAGTAGCAGCAGAACATATGGCATTTATAATACTTGCTTTTCCAACAAAGCACAAGTCTCCCAAAACTGGACAAAATTGTTTGTTTTGAGTCAGAGGTAAGAGTGTATCTTCTACTCCGGAAGAGATGAAATTATAGCTTAAAGGTGTTTATTCAAAAGGTTCTAAGGACTGGCAATTTGCACGGGACATATTGGTGAGGTGATGGATATGACATCAAATTTTGAATCTAATATTTATTTGTTTTTGACATACATTTCCTAACTTTATAAAATATCATAGCTACCTAATAAAGGTAACAATTATACAAATATCCATTTCTTATTGAATGCTTCCTATGCTATTGACTCTGTGGCAAGCATTTTGCCTGCCTTATTCCATCTTATTCTTATAACCCTGTGAAGTAGGTTTCATTATTTCTACATAGAGATGAAGAAAGTGAGACCTGTAGGGGCCAGACCTCAGAGCAGTGAGGTCTTTCCAAAGTCACACCATAGTAAGCAGTGGGCTTGGTCTTGAACCCTGAGTGAAGTGTCTTACTCTGCATTCTGAGTCTTATCTACTTGACTGTGTCAATGACTCAGTGCCAATAGTGGGAGGACTCACCAGCAAGGTCATGGGTGAAGTCCTTTCAGGGACTGAAGAGAGGGGGTGTTTTTGATGCTGTCAAAAATCTGTGGATTCCTTTGTGAAGAATTGTCTTTTCAGAAGAAATTGGATATGAGCACATTGCCTACAATGAGTTTAAGGTTATCGAAAAGTGAAGTTTTTAGACTTTCTTATCTAAAAGACCTATACGTTAACAAGACGGTTGAACCTTTAATTCTTTAGCTCTTTAGATGTAAGTAATTGAAACTTTTATTTTAAGAAAACAAACAAACAAAACCCACCACTCATTAAGACATTGTGTTCTTTTGGCTATGTCATTTCTCAATGGAGCTCGCCCTCCTTATAAGGGTTCTTTTCTTGGGTGACACCCTGGGAAATGTGTATCCTCGTGAGTAAGGGAGTGTTCTGCCAGTGAATCTCTTTTCCTTTTTCCCAGTGACGTCAGTTCCTTGCACTCGGACCAGCCTGATGCTTCATTAGACTGAACTCAAAAGAGTTTCTGAAGGACAAGTGTACAAAAGAGTAACCCACTTGGAAATCTTTAGGCATAGTTAATCCTCCAAGGACTATCTCCAAGTGAAACACAACAAAACAAAAACAAACAAGCAAAAAAGAAGTAAGGATTTTTCGAAAACAGCTATTGGTCATTAATTTTTTTCCACCTAATAACACATATGCTATTTGTTCATACAGTCAGTCAACAGTGACCGTCACTGTTCCAGGTGCTGGCATTTTCCAGTGAAGAAAACAAGACTTCCTGTCCTTATGGAAATTACATTGTAATTGGGGCAGACAGAAAAGAAATGAAATGAATAAGAAAATTACATAGAATGTTAAAAGGTGATAAGTGGTGTGGAGAGAAGGAAGGCACAGAATGGGGAGAAGTTGCTGTTTTAAATAGGGTGCTCAAGGTGCCTGAAGGAAACGTCTGACCACGTGGATATCTGGGGAAGGAGTATTTCAAGTCGAGGGAACAGTGAGTGTAAAATCTAAGTACAGAATCTACGATGGTTAAAAAAAGATTCAAAGAGTACAGAATGTTTATAATGAAGAGCAAGGAACCATAGTTTCATCCTTTCCTCTGAGGCCCCACTGCCCAAAAGCAACCATCTTGTTTCGTTTTAATTGTTTCTGTTTTTAATTCTGTTGGTTATGTCTAGTTCTCTAATTTATGTGCTCAAATAACTCCATCTCGATTTACCAAGTTCACATGTTACTAGTAACCTCCTGCATTAGATGAGGCTTCAGCTCACACCATCCCACATTCCCTCCTTGTTCCTCTCAATATTTGATAGATATTCATGATCTTTTAGTTGTGACTTTAGTTACCATTTTCCTTTAGCATATTTGAGCTTCTATTTATGGTTCCATTGATTTTGGGAAAGAACAACTGGAATTGGGAAGCACAGACAGATCCATGGGGCTGGGCAAAGGTCAGAAGTCTGGATATGGGCCCAAAGTGCAGAGGCTTTGAAGAAGCACACAGAGTTCAAAGCTGGTCAGAGTCTAGATCAGCCTCCATGGACAAAGATGATGAAATGTCAGTACCATCGGTCAAATGCAAACAGAGATTAAGAGTGGGAAGTACAAGTGTGTCTGGGCCTGGTGTGGGGGACCTATTCGTGGGGAGACTGGAATTTAAGGGCAAGAAATTTGAACATCCGGAGAGACTGAGGCACTGGGTTCTCTTCCATGAACGGAGGAGAAGTATCCTTTTCATGGCAAAATTCCAGCTCTTTGCTGGTGCACCATGCCACTCCTCTGCTTATTTGAACTGAGATTCCCATATCTACTTCCTCCACTCTTCTCTAAATCTCAGCATGGCTGCCCCTGTAGACTGCATTTCCCAAGTTTCCTTGCCAACTGGCTTCTGTTTACATTTCACCACTGGGAAGCCCAGGAGGGAGACTGGAGAAAAAAAGAAAAGGAGAAGCTAGGGTTTTTCATCCCTCCTTTCTCTGCTTCAGGAAGTGGTGTGAGTTTCCGGTTTCTGCCCTGTTGCTCTGGCTTCCAGGTTTTGATAATATGGTGTAGCAACTTCCTGCTGTTTTGAATCTCTGGGTTATCTCATTGTCCTTTGTTCAGCCTCTCAATTTTTCCGACACCTTTATAACTGGTTCCCTGAATTAACTTATCACCATTGAACCAACTGGCATGAGCGCGATTTTCCTGAGAGGACCTTGATTAATACATGCTCTAAACACTGAAGATACTTTCTACCACTGAATTAAATCCATTGACTCCTGAGTAGTAAATGAAGATAGTATTGGATTTTAGGAAGATCCTATATTATTGTTACTATTTTTTTTTTTTTTACCTTATATTTGATTTTCCTTCCTTTTAGTAGCATTTTTCCACACATGATTATTGTCTGGTGTCTCTGAGACGCTCCAGCAATGGCACCTCAGACAAGGTGCTGGATGCGTAAGTTGCTTTGGGTAGCTGCCAAGCCAGATGCTGTATGTCAAATGATAATACATGCACAAAATGTTCTAGAACAAAATGACAATTTAGATGTAAATAAACCATTTAAGCATATGGCATCCACCCAACTGTTTCTGTAGGTAAAATCGTGGAAGCATTGCCTAAAATAAGAACTTTAAAATTACTAAAAGTGACCAGATAACTGGTGGATTAGCAACATACATCTATCAGGAAGTTCCAGAGGTGACCGTGGGAGTTATGGGCTGCTAAATTATTTTCACTATAATTCTTGGCACTATTGAATCAATTGAACTTGGCACTAAGAATCAAACATAAAGTCTAGGGTCAGTAGCATAAAATAAATATAACTGAATGTGAAAAGGTACTTAGTACAGAGCTTTGCATGTAATAGATGCCAAACGAACAAGTATGGAATGTTGGAGAAATGTGCTTTATGAAGGGGTAAATCTGTGAATGAACATATGCAAACCAGTGAACAAAATTTATTTAGACGTTCAAAAAGCCTTTGACGTAAAGTAATAAGATGGCATTTTTCCTCTATTCAAATTAGAAAAGATTTTTTAAAATTATGGTATGCCATACTGGAGAGAAAAACAGGCATCCTGCGAGGGAAATCAGTACAATGTTTCTGGAAGGTAATTAGGTAATAAAAATCGTAAGTCTTAACTGTGTTTGACTCAGCCTTTTCACTGCTAGGAATTTATTCTATGGAAATAATCATGGATATATGCTTTGATTTATCATCATGGTTGATTACAGTCTAATTTGTGACTGGAAGAAAAAATACCTCACCTACATTTCCATCAAAGGGATTTGGTTAAGTAAAGTAAGATCCATCTATACAGTGGCATAATGGGCAGTCATAAACATGACATGTAAGAATAATGGATATAGGGGGAATGTCTATGATTTTTTGGTAAGTAAAAAAGCAGGTTATAGAGTAGTTTGACCCCATTAAACAATTATACAGAGGAAAGTAAGTCACTAAAATGTTAGTAGAGTCAGATTAGGTGATTTCCTTTTTTTCTATGTGCTTATCTCTATTTTTCAAATTTTCTAGAATAAGTTTATTTTGTAAATAGGTGAACATAAATAAATATTGTAACACTTGCTGTGAATTCTATTTTTAAAAACTCAGCAATTGATTCTTTTGGAACTGAGAATCGTGGCATAGAGGAGGTGTTTTGTCTCGGTAGTAAACTTCTTTAGAGACTTAGGGTGCCCTGAGGATTTTGTTACATTGTACTAAGAAACAAAGGGTGGGGAAAAAAGTGACTTTGGACAGAGGTTTAAAACTTTGTTAAATGTGTTTCTTCACATAATTTTATAGGACATTTGGAAAATAGATGTGTCAGTGCCATTACTCTCATAGACCATTGTTACTGGCATCTTGAAATGTCTTCCAGTCTTTTTTATTTTTAACAGCGTGGAAGTCATAACGTTACTTTGTATTATGTCTCTTCACTTAATGCTGTACTGTGAGTCTTTCCCCACTGTCATTGGGATTATCATGACTACATAGTATTCCCCCATGGGGACGATTGCAGAGTATTACCTTAGTGTTGGGATTCTTTCATGGATCAGTGCTAAGGTGATGTGATAACTAACACATTCCTCAGTGATCTGAAAGAGGCCCTCACTTCCGGTTTCTACTGACTGTGTGGGGTGCACGAATAAGCTAGAGGTGACCCACAGAAGAGGTGCCTGGCAAACTGGGTGCTGTGCGCCTGGGCAATAGCACAGTGATGGAGCACCAGTGTGGACTTGAGACTCTGCTCATGATGTGAGTTCTATGACCCAAGGGACTTTGTCATGATTGACCTTCCAGGAGGGATGCTGCTCATTTATTCCCACTTTCTGGATTGCGCTTTCTCCCTATTTCTACTGTGAATTCATCCCTTAACACCTAGACGCCTGTCTTAACATTTCTTTCCCTGTGCATCTATCAATACACCTTCTTCTTACTCATTGTTATGGCTGAATTGTGTCCCTCCCCTTCACTTCATATGTTGAAACCCTGACCCCCACTAACTCAGAAAGTGACTGTATTTGGAGATAGGGCCTTTAAAGCAGTAATTAAGTTAAAATGGTGTCGTTAGTATGGGCCTTCATTCAATATGACTGGTGTCTTTACAAAAAGAGGCAATTAGGACCTAGACAACATAGACAGAGGTACAACCATGTGAGGACACAGTGAGAAGATGGCCATCTGCAAACCAAGGAGAGAGGCATCAGGAGGAACCAAACCTGTCGACACTCAGTCTTGGACTTCCAGCCTCCAGAACTATAAGAAAATAAATTTCTTTTGTTTAAGCCACCTGGTCTGTGGTATTTTGTTTTGGCAGCCCCAGCAAACAAAATTACTCACGGAAAAGAGGACTAATAAGTGGGTCAGGTAGCGTAAGTGACGGCAGCAGAATGGTGCCCTCCCCCCACAATTGCATCTCTAAAATGAAGCATTTGGACATGATGGTCCATCTGCAGGATCCCTTTCCGTGTTGATATTCTAAAATTCTGTGTATCATTCAATAATTCTGTGAGTTATTTCTCACCCAGATTAAAACATCAGCCTCTCAATAGATTTAGCTCCTCTGATCCATTCTCCTTATATAGCCAGAGTATTTCCACGAATCTGATCATATTACATTAAAACTCTTCAGTTTTTTGTTTTTATCGCTGAGGAAGAGTCACCCTGAGCTAACATCTGTGCCAACCTTCCTCCACTTTGTATGTGGGTCACTGCCACAGTACAGCTGATGAGTGGTGTAGGTCTGCGCCTGGGATCCAAACCTTGGAACCTGGGCCACCAAAGAGGAGTGTGCTGAACTTAACCACTATGCTCTGGGACTGGCCCTGAAAAACTCTTCAGTTTTAATGGGATGGCTGCCCATCCCCTTCAGTTTGAAGTCCAATCACTTTAGCATGGCATACAAGGCCATACGAGGCCCTTCCTTACCCGTGCCCTTCTTCAGACTCGTCTCCCAGCACTGTCCCATCCCAACCTGCCCTCTGGCCTTGCTAAACTTCTTATAGTCCCCCAAAGTGCCATTAACTCTCACACTCTGTGCTTTTGCATGTGTCACACTCTCTTCCTAGAACATCCTCCCCTCTCTGTCTTCTTGGCTTGTCCTACTCATTTTTAAAGACTGACCTAGGCACCATTTCTTTCTGGGAAGCCTTGCCTAACCCACCCCTCTTCTCCTCCATCCTCACTCTCTCTGGGTTAGGTACCTGTGGGTCCCCTCAGCTCTATCAGATCTTTGATCACACACTTGGATAAAGTGGGATTCTAGTATTTTGTGTACACACTAAGCACTCTTTGCAAACAATGCTGACAGTAAGAAATAGCCCATATTGGGGTCTCTAAATTGGGAGGGGTGGGATTATTTGTCAGAAATTTGGCCTAACATCAAGTCTTAAAGAGCATTTAAGTCGGAGGGCAAAGTGAGACAGTGAGCTAGAAAACAAGCAGGCACTAGAGTTCCTACCAATGTGTCCAACGTTTATTGAGCATTGTTATGGGCACGGCTCAGTGCTGGGCAGAAACTGGGGCTTGCACTGAGATGCCACTATTCAGAGCATCTCCAGCTGGTTAGAAATGGTCTGACTTCCCCTCCGTGGGAAGCTGGGGACCAGGAGCAGAAGAAGCATTAGAAGGGTCCACCTCACAGGTGTGGGTCATACGAACCAAGAATGCTGGAGGAAGTGGTTCTTACCTGGAGCTTCATGTGCTCCAAATCTAAGGTTTATGCTAAAACCAAGAGGGAATCTGAAGCAAATATTAGGAGCTGGGGCACATAGCCTCCAGGTCAAACAAAAAGTGGAGGTGGACGGGGCAGGCACAACTCAGGAGACCCGAGTTCAGTTTCTGCCTCTGCCACTGGTCACTGGACAATTATGACATTGGCCAATTAATTTAAGCTTCTTAAACCTTTGGTTTCCTTTTTAGAACATGGGGATGCTAGTATCTACCCGCCTGCTTCTCAAGATTGTTGTATCTAATGAGAAAATATCTGTGAAAGAGCTTTGCACACCAAGATACCTGAGCACAAGAAGAGCATTACCAGTGAGGGGTTCCATCCTGCAGGGGCAGGCACGGGGCTCTGGCCTTCCTGGGCCGGCAGGGACAAGCAGTGAAGGGGCTGCTCTTGGCCAGGGCAGTATGTGGGCAGATTCTGGAAAAGGGCATTGGCAACAAAACTGGGTTTTCTACCATTGCTGACCAACTCTCTCAAGAATGACCTAATGGGGCTGGAAGAAACCCAGGGGAGGAGAAGTAAGTGGTAAAGGGAAGGGAGTGAATTCTAGGAGAAGGTACATTGAGGAGATAAGGATTCCCCACACAGGATGATAAAGACTGAGAGACTATGAATGAATTCGTAAGAAGTATTTAATCCAGCAATGGTGTGATAGAATCAAGCAGTAAATAGGTAAAGTTCAAGAACGATTTAGATATTCACGGGTGACAAAATTGATATAAATTATTGAGCAGCTTTGGGGATGTTTAGGGTAAATCACCACCATGAAGCCACTATCACAGAGGACTCCCCTTTAAATAACTTTTTTTTTTTTTTTTACCTCTCATGAGACTAGGGCTGGATAGTTCCTAAGTCTGACACCTATTTTCAAATTCTCTTCATTATGGAATCGAGTGGAAGTGTCCTTTTCTTGATAACGGGACTTCTTTGCAATGCTTAGAGCACCTGTAACTACTGGTGTGATGTCTATAATTCCTTCTATGTGGAAGCTCCGTGAGGAGAGGAATAGGTCAGTCTTATTCTCAGCCGTACTCTGGTGCCTGGCACAGCTCCCAGTATACCTTGGTGCTCAATCAGTATTGTAAACTGAATGCTGTTTTCCCAAGAGTGGCTGATGTCTAGATGTCCTTCTTGTCCAGAGAAGCTGCCTCTTTAGGACCCTGGCCTGAGCCAATGGAAGCATTCCAGAATCTCACACAGAGAGATGTTGGGCTTCTGCAAGGTTTGCCTTGAGCCATCCGCACTCCCCTCTTGGGCCAGCCTGCCTCTGTCTGCTCCATGGCCGACTCTCATTCCTTCACAGGTTTCTGCTTTCTTTCGCCCTGTCTGTGGTTATGGACCTTCTGTTTTCTTCTTGTGAGCACAGGTAAATCTCTAAGTTGATGGCCTGTCTCCTTGGATTCCTTTCTGAGTCATCTAATTTCTCAGGCCTGGCCATTTGCAAATTTCTTTCTTGGGCGGACCTACTGGTTCCAGCCTCAAGCCCAGGTTTTGGGGTGTTGCCTTCCCTCTAGCCTTGAGGAACAGGGGGATGGGGCTGGACATTACACCAAGGATCCGTGGTTCCAGGGGCACTGGGGTACGGAAGAGAGGGGAATGAGCAGAACCCAGGTCAGTCCTTCCTCTTTGCCTGAAGAAGGAGTTGCCTTGAGGATAGATCATGCTTACTTGGTAAGGTAGTGGGGGGCTTGTAGAGGAACTGACCCCTGTTCTGGGTCAAGCTCTGCCCTTCCTGCAGCATCACCACAGCCAAAACATAGCATTCCCCTCCCATATAGTCATCAGTGCAATTTTTCTGGATCCCTGCGAGAGCTGGAAGTTGTTGCGGGCCTTTGGGCCACCATTGTCCTGGGGAGGCTGAGAGCAGAGATCTTAGTGTCCTCATCAACGGAGCCAAGAGGTTGGTAATTGTTGATTCTCACTGGAAGCCCAACATGTGAAAGCTACGCTAGGCTCCTGGCCAACATGCTCCTGCAAAAGCCTGCCCTGGCAAAGAGCGTAGGAGGGGGCACAGACTTGGGCGCGGCCTCTGTGTGATCCACTTGCCTCAAGGTAGCTGGGCCTGGCCCATGGCCTGTGACTTGGCCTGGAGCAAGGCAGCCCCTTGCTCAGTTCCATGAATGCCTGGCAGAGCCTCTCTGGGATGAGCTGGCATGGACCCCAGGGTTTCTGGTGGGAAAGGAGGTTGGCCACTGTCTGCATTTACTCCTTAGTTCTCACACCAACGCTGCCCCGACTACAGCTCTGAGCAGCCCTGTCTTAGTCAGTTTGGGCTGCTATAACAAGGCACCAGGGATTGGGTGGCTTAAACAACATTTATTCCTCACAGTTCTGGAGGTTGGGAGGTACAAGATCAAGCTGCTGGCAGATCCAGTGTCTGGTGAGGGCCCTCTTCTTGGTTTGCACGTGGCTGTCTTCTTGTATCCTCACATGGTGGAGAGCAGAGGGGGAGCAAACTCTCCTGTTTCTTCTTATAAGGGCACTAATCCCATCATGAGGGTTCTACCCTCATGACCTAAATATCTTTCAAAGGCCCCACCTCCTAATACCATCACACTGGGGGTTAAGATTTCAACATAGGAATTTGGGTGGGACACAAATGTTCACTCCATAACAAGCCCTCAGCCAAGGCCTGGGTCCCAGGTTGCTCACCAGAATCCTGAAGTGCTAGGAAAACTTCATGGCCCTGGGCCTCCAAAAGTTGCGTCTTTGAGGAACTTGAGGGGGAGAAGGAAATGACCTTGAAAACTAGGGTTTGTGGCAGCCCTAGCAGTGTCCTTGAGTGGCCTCCTCATGGCACCCACATATTTCACTGCCTGATAAGGAATGGTCTGCCCAACCTCCAGAACCAGAAGGGGAACAATGGTAATAATAAAGTGAACATTTATCAAGCATTTCCTACCTGTGCTGCCACAGGGCTTGTCATATTTAACACTCTAAGGTAGGCACGATCTTCCTCCATTTTACAGGTGAGAAAACTGAGGAACAGAAGTGGTTAAGTAATTTACCAGCAGTCACACAGCTAGTGAGTGGCGGCGCGGGAATTTGAACAAAGGCAGCCTATGCTCTTCACCAACGTGCTACACATCCTAGTCAGAGCACCACTTGCACCCTACTCCCCCAGTCTTCACATTTTTTTCTCTTTATTAGAATGAATTACCTTTTTGGACATAACCACCTTCTTAGAAGCTCAGAGAAGCATGCATTCGAGCAGGCCTAGGCTGAGTGTCCGGTGTACATATTGTCCCTCAAGGTGCTCCAGAGGGTCCTATGGTTACAGCGTCGGGGCCACTCCCAACTATTGAGGCTAGGTAAGGGATTGTGGGGTCGTGGGCTGCTGCTATCAGGGCATCCCACAGTTCCCCACTCTACTGCTGGACCAGCTCCAGATGCTACACCTGGGGCATCTGCAAGTCAGAGGTATCTGTTCTCAGCCTGGACGTGACCTTTTTGAAGCCTCTTGCTATTTATCGCTGGATTTCTGAACAGGAAGGTTCTATATTCTTGTCAGGAGTGTATGAGATCATTTCTCTTATGAAATATTTTGCCAGCATAGAACGTTATTTTAAAAACATGACTGTTGAAAAACATTTCATTATTATTTTGATTTGTATTTCATTATTAATGAGGTTAAATATTTCTCATGTTTATTACTCAGTAAAATACCTACTTTTTGTGCATTGTTTATGTCTTTCAATATTTGCATTGTTAGTATTTTTTCTTACCAATTTATAGTTCTTTATGTATTAAGAATATTCTTGTTGCTGTATTTTTCCAGTTTATAGTTTAATTTTATTAATATTATTTTGAAGTATAGAAATTAAAAAATTCAATATAAACAAATCTATCCATATGTTATTTTATGTTTTCCCCATTTTTTTATGTTTAGAAAGTCTTGCCTCATCCAGCAATATGATAAAATGTGCCTATATTTTCTTACTTTGATCTCTACATTTATCTTTGTAATCCACATAGAATTTAGCTATGCATGAAGTGAGGCTCAAAGCTTTTTCCCAAATAGTTAACTTTTTTGACTGTCATGTATTTAATAATTCATTTATTTCCCAGTTGTTTGTGATACTTTATTATATATTAAATTTTTTTAGATATCAGCGTATATTTCAGGGTTATTGACTCTGTTTAATGGATCAGTGATAATTCCTGTGCTAGGACCACATTGATCTGATTATTTCAGCTTTATAATATATTTTTATGGCCAGTAGAACAAGACCCTCTCTAAATATTTTTATTCTGAAAGTTTTGAAGCTAATTTTGCCTGTTTGTTCTTTTATATCAACTTTAAATTTATTTGGCCAAAATAAAAAAATATTTCCAATTGGATTTTTATTGCAAGTGAGGGAAGACTTGACGTCTTTATAATAACCAGGGATAGTGTATATCTTTTTAAAATCAAATATTCTATACATCTCTCAATAATGTTTTTTACTTAGACACTTGTGAATGAGTAAATGATACAATAATTTGGCTTCCTGAAGTGCTAAATGGAATGTGGAAACAAAAGTTTCATTGACTGTAGTGAACTTCCTGGTGACTGATGTCTTTGGTTGTATCTCACTTTCTTCTCTGAGCACTTAGTTTTCCAAAATTACCCAACCAATCCTTACCTTAGTCCTTTCTCTGTTAGCTTACGTTAGCTCTGTTAGCTTATCTCCCAAGCTCACTGACTTCACTGCTCATTTCACCGTTATATCTTTGTTTCAGACCCTTAGTTCTCTGAATGTTCCCATCTTTCCTTTCCCAATGCAGAATACTGTCTCAACTATGTTTCCGGCTCTTAGGTCTGGCTATGCATTCACGGATTATCTTGGGTAATGCTCTTCTAGGCTTAACCAGGACCTATCTCATCTGGATGCTTCCCTGTAGATGCTCATGCACTGTGTCCCCAACTTATGGGTGGTACCTGAACAGAGTCACCCAAAAAGGACAAAGAGAGAGTTATGCCCTTACCTTTTGGAGTAGACTTCTCTATCAACACCTGCATGCCCACATCTCTCCCAGTAGGAGGTGCTGATGCTGTCTATTTATAGCCTTAGTTTATCACTTAGCTCGGTGTGAAATTAATATTTCTGCCATAGACCTGTGATGTGTATAGATTAAGCCCTAGGCATCTGAATGTAAACCAAATTAAAAAACTCTCCTTCCTGACATTAGAGTTCAAAAGAGATGATAGGATGTTATCTATTATTAATCACATGTATTGAGCTCCAAATGTATAGCAGGTTTCTCATGTCACAAATGAGACACATTTATTCATTCAAACAAGCAATAATACTGAGTACTCTGTGAGATATAAAGATGATGAAGAGATGGTCCCTGCATGCAAATAATTTATTGTAGATATAGGAGACAAGAGATTTTCTAAGTAACTATAAGACAAGGCAGACAGAGAAAAGTCCTATAAGAAAAGTAAGAGTCCCACAGGAATTCAGATTACTTCCAGTTGGGGTGATCCAGGACAGTTTCATGGAGGAGGCAACAGATGAGTTGAGCCTTAAGGGGTGAGGATTCAGGAGGCAAGGATTCAGGAAAGCACAAAGCTTGCATGAGGAAAAAGGCAAAGTTCGATCTGATTAGAGTGAAGGAAGATGGGAAAGAAGCCTGGAAAGATGGCAGTTTGACCACATAGGGCAAAGCTCCAAACAAAAACATTACAATTTGGCTTGACTTTCACCACAAACAGCACATATTGCATGGATGTATTTGCTCTGGCCAGAAGTTCTCAGCTGGCCAGCACAGAGGATCGAATCTGTATCTTTCTGGAGGAGGTGATACCAAGGAAACTGGACTCTCCACTGCTGTGTCAGCAGCAAGTACCAGGTACATCATCTCAGCTATTTGGCAAGCAAATAAGCAAAGAGCAGATAAAAACTCTGGCCAAAGTCACCAAATAAAAGAAGAGATAAGAGCGTCAAGGGGGAAAAAAGATAAGCTGCAGTTATTTGTGACTTGGGATGGCTCAATTTGATGCAAATTGAATGGCTGTGGAGTGGTGTGAGGATGGAGACCAGGACCATTGACCACCCATCAGCACCATCTTAATTAAATATTATGTTGAAAAACAGTGACTAATGGCAGTCAGTTATAATGGTTTTGCCCAGATGGTTTCTGTTAACACAAGAAATATTAAACTACTCCAGTCTGTAAGGCTATTTTAATTATTTTTACATTTTTAGGTTTCAATTTGATCTTAAGTTCTCTGGAGTTGATATTTAGACTGGGAAGAAATAATGGAAAAACGCTGATGAAAAAATGCATAATGGAAGTGGAAAAACTAGTCTAGATTTGGTTAGTAAACTAGATTATATACCTAAATGTTAATTAAAATGATTATCAGATCAGATGAGAGATGCTAGAAAGACAAGAAAGTGCCAGAAAGATAAGACTTTCCGATTTCTGTTCTCACAACAATTACCCAAGATATTTTAAAAACATAAATATATAAAACAATAAATTGTCCTCTATGATGCTAAACAAGATATTGGAGAATGAACGGCTGATGAGTGGCAGATTTTCACTTAATCATTCCTCTCCCCATTTCTTTCCTGGTAACTACAGAAGGGAGCTAATCCTTCTTTCATATAATTATTTATTTTTGTTGTTGCTTTGACTAGATGAAAAGTCATAGAATATTAAAACTAGATTATTTGATATCATTTATTCATTCATTCATTAATGAATATTTATTGAGTGCTGACAATGTGCTAGGTGCTGGGTGTACAGTAGGGGCTCAGAGGGCCAAAGGGAGCTTAACGTTCTAGTGGAGAGCACAGACTGACACCAAGAAAAACAAAAAATAATCACAAATTATGTTAAATTATGAAAGAGTCAAACAATGAGCTGAAATAGAGAAGAATGGGGAAAGCTTACTTAGAGGAAGAGATCAGAACAGGGATTGGGGTGCAGCAGGTGAAGGGGCCCGCCCAGGGTCACCAGACAGTCAGTGGTAGGACCACAACACCCTTCTCCTAACTCCTGGCATCTTTGCACTTCATCACATGTTGTCTATTTTGACTGCTTTCTGTTCGTTGGCAATCTGTATGGACACAGGACGATTTCTTGGCTGGTTTCCAAAAGCAGGTGGGAGGCTGAGCTGTGGGGAGCAGAGGGGTTCACTGACTGGAGGTGTGCTACGTGCTGTCATCTGTCTCTGACAAGCTCACAGAGAAGGAACACAGCATCTCTTAGAGGTCATTGTCCTTCCTGGAGAAGACCCACCTTATAGTGTGATGTAATTCTTAGCAATGAAACATGAGTGGGTGTGTAGAGGTGGGCGTGGGGGCTTGCTGCCTTTCTCCCATCTCTGGCAACTGTCTTGAGGGTCCCTTTCCACTGGTTTAGGCAGAGCTGCTTGTGAGCCTTTGGATTAAGTACTAAGTGAAATCATAGTGAATGAGGCCCAGCTCAGGGAAAGTACCATTATGAATAGAAGGATTGGACTGATAAAGAGAAATTTCGTGGCCTGTAACATTTTGTAAAAGAATGGAAATTGTATTTTCAACACAACAGGCTAGAATGGTATTTCTCTAACAGTGGGAGTTTCTAATAATGAATATAATGACTTTGCAAATGGTAATGTAAAAAATGCAAGGGGTAAGTCTAGCCCTTTTGGAGTTTCCAGCCCAGGCCTGCGGTAGACAAAAGTTCAAGGACGAAGCGGTGAGGCAAGAATAAGTTCACCACCTCCGGTTAATACCCTGGGAAGTCGGTAGGTCTGTCCTGTCTTACCAGCGGAGTGTGAGTCATAGGGTCCCCTGTTTCAGAGTAAATCTCCAGTGCTCTGTAATAAAGCATATTCTTATTTTCCGAGGGCACAAGAACTATAGTATATAGAACTGTAATAGAGTTTTCTTACCTGGCTCTGGGGAGAAGGACGTGCGTTTGTCCGAGGGCTTTGATTTCTTAGTTCTCTCTGCCATCCTTCCAGCCCACCTGATTCCACCATAGTCTGTAGACCATCAGACTACCTAGAATCGCCCTCAAACCACAACACGGCACATTATTTTGCATAATCTTTTATTTTAGACGACTTTTTAATGTTTATAACATCTGATTATTTATTTATTTATATGAACCAATTCTTCTTTAATAGAGTGAAAATTTGTATTGTCCTTTTTTCTCTGTGAACTCCAATTTACCTTCCCAACAAAATTTTATACTAAAGTATTTCATATTTTATCTTGAAAATCTTCTTTTTCCAATTATTTTATTGAGGTCATAATGGTTTATAACATTGTATAATTTCAGGTGTACATTATTATTTATCAGTTTCTGTATAGATTGCATCGTGCTCACCACCAATAGCCTAATTTTTATCTGTCACTATACATATGTGCCTCTTTACCCCTTTTGCCCCTCCCCCGGTAACCACTAATCTGTTCTCTTTATCCATGTGTATCTTTATCTTCCACATATGAGTGAAATCGCACGGTGTTTGTCTTTGTCTGGCATATTTCGCTTAACATCATACCATCAAGGCCCATCCATGTTATTGCAAGTGGGATAATTTTGTCTTTTTTATGGCTAAGTAGTATTCCATTGTATATATATACATACACACACTACACTTTCTTCATCCGTTCATCAGTTGATGGACACGTGGGTTGCTTCCACATCTTGGCTATAGTGAATAATGCTGAAATGAACATAGGGATGCATAAATCTCTTTGAATTATTGATTTCAAGTTCTTTGGATAAATACCCAGCAGTGGGATGGCTGCATCATATGGTATTTCTATTTTTTTAAATTTTTTGAGAAATCTCCATGCTGTTTTCCCTAGTGGCTGCACCAGTTTGCATTCCCACCAGCAGTGCATAAGGGCTCCCTTTTCTTCACATCCTCTCCAACATTTGTTATTTCTTGTCTTGTTAATTATAGCCATTCTGATGGGTGTAAGGTGATATCTTGTTGTAGTTTTGATTTGCATTTCCCTAAAAGTTAGTGATGTTGAACATCTTTTCATGTGCTTCTAGGCCACCTGTATATCTTCTCTCGAAAAACGTCTGTTCATATCCTCTGCCCATTTTTTGATCAGGTTGTTTTTTTTGCTGTTGTTAGTTGTATGAGTTCTTTATATATTTTGGAGATTAACCCCTTGTCAGATATATGATTTGCAAATATTTTGTCCCAGTTGATGGGTTGTCTTCTGATTTTGTGCATGGTTTCCTTTGCCTTGTAGAAGACTTTTAGTCTGATGTAGACCCATTTGTTTACTTTTTCTTTTGTTTTCCTTGCCTGAGTAGACATGACATTTGAAAAGATGCTGCTAAGACTGACGTCAAAGAATGTACTGCGTATATTTTCTTCTAGGAGTTTTATGTTTTTAGGTCTTACATTTAAGTCTTTAATCTATTTTGAGCTAATTTTTGCATATGGTGTAAGATAATGGTCTACTTTCATTCTTTTGCATGTGGCTATCCAGTTTTCCCCATACCATTCATTGAAGAGATTTTCATTTCTCCATTGCATGCCTTTGATTCTTTTGTCAAAGATTAGCTGTCCATAGATGTGTGGTTTTATTTCTGGGATTTCAATTCTGTTCCATTGATTGTCTATTTTTGTACCAGTACCATGCTGTTTTGATTACTATAGCTTTGTAGTATATTTTCAAGTCAGGGATTATGATATCTCCAGTTTTGTTCTTTTTTCTCAGGATCGCTATTGCTATTGCTATCAGGATCGCATGGTGTTTTGTTGTTCCACATAAGTTTTAGGATTCTTTGTTTTATTTCCATGAAGAATATTATTGGGATTGCATTGAATCTTTAGATTTCTTGCAGTAACATGGACATTTTAACTATGTTTATTCTTCCAATCCATGAGCATAAAATATCTTTCCATTTCTTTATGTCTTCTTTGATTTCTTCCAATAATGTCTTATAGTTTTCAGTGTATAGAGGTCTTTCACCTCCTCATTTAAATTTATTCTTAGATATTTTATTATTTTTGCTGTAATTGTAAATGGGTTAGTATTCTTGACTTCTCTTTCTGCTAGTTTGTTATTAGTGTATAGAAGTGCAACTGATTTTTGTAAGTGGGTTTTGTATTCTGCAACTTTGCTGTAGTTGTTGATTATTTCTAGTAGTTTTCTGGTGGATTCCTTAGGTTTTTCTATATATAGAATCATGTCATCTGCAAACAGGAAGAGTTTCACTTCTTCCTTTCCAATATGGGTACCTTTTATTTATTTTTCTAGCCTAGTTACTCTGGCCAAAATCTCCAGTAATATTTTGAATAGGAGTGGCAAAAGTGGGCACCTTTCTCTTGTTCTTCTTCTCAAGAGATGGCATTCAGTTTTTCACTGTTAAGTATGATGTTGGTGGTGGGTTTGTTATATACGGCTTCTATTATGTTGAGGTACTTTCCTTCTATGCCCATTTTATTGAGAGTCTTCATCCTAAATGGATGTTGGATCTTGTCAAATACTTTCTCTGCATCTATTGAGATGATCATGTGATTTTTATTCCTCATTTTGTTAATGTAGTGTATCACATTGATTGGTTTGCAGATGTTGAACCATCCATGCATCCCTGGTATAAATCCCACTTGATCATAGTGTATGATCCCTTTAATGTATTGCTGTATTGGGCTTGCCAATATTTTGTTGAGGATTTCTGCATCTATGTTCATCACCAACATTGGCCTGTAATTTTCCTTCTTTGTGTTGTCCTTGTCTGGTTTTTGTATCAAGGTGGTGTTGGCCTCAAAGAATGAGTGAGGAAGCATTCTGTCTTCTTCATCTTTTTGGAATAGCTTGAGAAGGATAGGTATTAAATATTGTTTGAATGTTTGGTAGAATTCTCCCAAGAAGTCATCTGGTCCTGGACTTTTGTTTTTTGTAGGTTTTTGATTACTGCTTCAATCGCTTTACTTGTGATTAGTCTATTCAGATTCTCTATTTCATCTTGACTCAGTTTTGGAAGGTTGTATGAGTCTAAGAATTTATCCATTTTTTCTAGGTTATTCACTTTATTAGCATATAGTTTTTCATAGTATTCTCTTATAATCCTTTGTATTTCTGTGGTATCTGTTTTAATTTCTCCTCTTTCATTCCTAATTTTGTTTATTTGAGGCTTCTCTCTTTTTTTCTTAGTGAGTCTGGCTAAGGGTTTTTCTATTTTATTTATCTTCTTGAAGAACCGACTCTTAGTTTCATTGATCCTTTCCACTGTTTTTTAAGTCTCTATTTCATTTAATTCTGCTGCTCTAATTTTTATTTTTTCCTTCCTTCTACTGACTTTGGGCTTTGTTTGTTCTTTTTTTTCTAGTTCTGTCAGGTGTAGTTTAAGATCACTTATTTGAGATTTTTGTTGTTTGTTGAGGTGGGCCAGTATTCCTATGAATTTCCCTCTTAGAAATGCTTTTCCTGCATCCCATAAGAGTTGGTATGTTGTATTTTCATTTTCATTTGTCTCCAGGTATTTTTTGATTTCTCCTTTTGGTTTCTTCATTGATCCAATGGATGTTCAGTAGCATATTGCTTAGTCTCCAAATATTTGTCATTTTCTCAGCCTTTTTCTTGTAGTTGATTTCTAGTTTCATAGCATTATGGTCAGAAAAGAAGCTTGATATGTTTTCAATCTTCTTAAATTTATTAAGGGTTACCTTGTTTCCCCAGATATGGTCTATCTTTGAGAATGTTCCATGTGCTCTTGAGAATAATGTGTATTCTGCTATTTTTGGGTGGAATGTTCTATATATATCTATTGTCTATCTGATCTAGTGTTTCATTTAAATCCACTATTTCCTTGTTGACTTTCTGTCTGGATGATCTATCCATTGATGAAAGTGGAGTGTTGAGGTCCCCTACTATTATTGTGTCACTGTTAATTTATCCCTTTAGATCTGTTAATGGTTGCTCTATATACTTCGGTACTCCTGTATTAGGTACATATATATTCATAACTGTTATGTCCTCTTGGTGGAATTTTCCTTTTATAATTATGTACTGCCTCTCTTTGTCTCTCATTGCCTTTTTTATCTTGAAGTATGGCAACACCTGTTTCCTTTTGTTTGCCATTTGCTTAAAGTATTATCTTCCATCCCTTCATTCTGAGCCTATGGTTGTTGTTAGAGCTGAGATGTGTTTCCTGGAGGCAGCACACTGTTGGGTCTTGTTTTTTAATCCATCCAGCCACTTAGTGAGGAGGGCTCCCACTGGAAGGGCCACCGTGGCATAGAGAGCACTCCTGTAGGCCAGGATAGCATTTGTGCTCAGGTTGGACTGCCCCGACTCCTCTTAGAGTTGCGCCTGCTGCTGTGTGAGGCTCTGCGACCTGGCTCACTGTTGTTGGGGAGAGGGAGTGGTAGGCTCACCTATCTCCATTCTTTCCCAGGGATCTAGTCCATCAACCTTTAGATGTATAGCTGCGTGGGTCTCTATGGGGTCCTGTTGTGCTGTGTAGGTATCCTCCATTGGTCGGTGAATGTCTGTTTAGTTGTAATTCAGAGGGGGAGAGACAAAGGGAACAGCTCACTCCATCGTGTTGCTGATGTCATATCACTTGTAGATGACTTTTTAAGTACTTGAACAACTGCAGGCATGACTGAAGTTCAAGGTAGATTTCAAAATAATTAGCCACATCTTAAACATGGTGCAATATATACACAAATCAAATTAAAAACAAAAATTACTATAACCAGTGGCAGTCATTTTCTTAAGCAAGGTAATGGAAATATCTGGATGCAGAGTCTATAAACGTACTTGCATAATTTAGCTTGACCTCTTGTGCTCCTGTGACCCACCATGAGAAGAACATGTCCTGCATAGTTTGGTCCTAGAATGAGGAACTGTGTAGAGCAACTCTGAACCCAACCTGCAGCCTGCAGCCCAGCCCAGGCAAATTGCTGCCTGAAGCAGAGCTGCCCTAGCTGAGTGAGAAAAATAGTTGTTGTTGGAGATTGTGTGTGTATGGGTGTGTGTTTGTTATGGAGCATTATTACAGCAATAGCTGATTAATACAGTAAACATCTGTGGAGCAGGCTACAGATATTAACTGGGACAATGGCAGTCTGGAATTCAATTATTCATCATATGTGTACTAAACTGCTCCTTTTGGCAAATGTTGTGCTGGACTCTGAGCATCAAATAGGAATAAAACTTGGTCATGGCTGGAGGGGCAATGACAGTCCAGTAATATAACAGATTCCTGAAAGACAATGCACAAGAGCGACAGTCGGGCCATGTACAGTGTGCTGTGGCCACGTAGTATGTCCAGAGGAACTCGGAGAATGTGACACAGAGGCTGACATTTGGATCAGGTCTTCAGGGAACTTAGTTAGCAAAGGGGAGAAAGGCATTCCAGGCAGAGGGAGCAGTGCAAAGGCAGAGCGACAGGAGTGTTCATGAAATAGAGAGCACCTCCATGTGGCTAGAGAATGAAGAGGAGTGGCAGGAAATAAGGTCAGGAGGTTGGACTGGGGCTAAGTTGGAAGAGCCCAAGCCTACGGGGTGTGGACTTTATTTAGTAGCTTTAGTTTGTGGACTTTTTTCAGGGAACTCTCGGAGATTTTTAGGCAGTGGGTGATGAAATCAAATCCATGGTTAAGAACAATGTCTCTTCAGGTGTGGTCCCTGGACCAGTAGCATCAGCATCACCTGGAAAGTTTTAGAAATGCAAATTCTTGGTCCAGACCTACTAAACCAGAAATTCTGGGGTGGGCCAGTTTTCAACACAGCAACTATATTTTAAAAAGCACTTCAGGTGATTCTGATGTGTGCTACAGTTTGAGATTCATTGCTTAGGACCATCTCCTTTCAGCCATCAGAGGCTGGAGTGAGGGATTCATGTTGGGAAGAGTTTCTGAGGAGTCCTAGTAGATTCAGGAGGCTCCTCCCTTGAGGGGAAGGAAAGGTGGGAGATTCTTACCACTCACCTGGCCTGAGTAACCAGATCAAGGTGGCCAGAGCATAAGCAGGTAGGCATTCATTCATTCACTCTTTCATTCATTTGGTTAACAAGCCTTCCTTGGCATTGACTGTGAACAGGCATTGAACCGGGTCCTGGAGGCAGAAATCTGGAGAAGAGGATGGAGGGTGTTGCGGCCCAGTACGGGACTCACACTTAGTGGGATCAGCTTTGTCCTGGTTGGAGCAAGATTCCAAATGCTTACTAACCTCTTTCTCTTTAGAGGTCACTGAGCAAAACTTTGATTAACTTCAAGGTCTCCAGCGATTAAGATGATGATGATCGAACACTTACTATGTGCCAGACCCTGTTCTAAGCTCTTTGCAGCCATTGAGTCTGCATCACAGCTCCTCGAGGTAGGTCCTACGATTATCCCCATCTTACCAATGAATGAATCGAGGTGCACAGAGGATAAATGCTCTGCCTAATTTTATACAAACCTGTAAGTGTAGAAATGGGATTTGAACCCAGCCAGCCACAGTGCCAATGACATCTTTCAACCTGCTGGGCTAGCAGAATATTGTGCATCCCTGGGGAAACTAGGTAAGCATTACATTGTACGAGCAGAACTTTGGAGAGTGCAAGGAGAAACCCACTAAATTCTTTTCCTCATCACCTGCTTGAACCTGTTCTGTGGAGCTAGTTCCCTTTAGCGCCCTGGGTTTGTTTAGGGCAGGTCTCCTGACTTTTCTAGCCATCTGTAGATAATTAAAGGTTTTCCAATTACTTGTTGTCACAAACATGATGTCAGTCCAGTAATAAAAGTGTCTGGTCATAGGTGTTAGTTAAAACTCTAAATTTCATTTAAAGTTCTTTCTGGCAGCTCCAGCCCACACCAGGCCTGGAAACTTTAGTAGGGGGTAGGGCATGGTTGGCTTCCTCCTGGAAGCAGATTTTTTTCTGGAGTATTTAAGGGCAATGAAGGGACAGAGAACAAAGAGTCAGATTGGTACTCCACATCCCTAAAGATGGCATGATAGCCTCGCTGTGCTTGTACATGAAGTCATCTGTCTTTGATCATAGCTACCCTGTTGGGGAACATTCAAGTCCCAAGGCCCTGCTGGGAGTGTGATCTGTTGCTAAAAGTCCCTGAAAAGGATGCCAACCTGACAGATATAATCCAAGAAGGGAATCAAGCCCGAAGATGGAAATGCTCTAAATACCCTCCACAGTCCCCATCCTCAAGGAAGTGTGTGTAGGAGGGGTGTGTGTCTGTAATTTTGCATTTGTCCTATGGCCTCTGCTGACTTTAGATTCTGAAAATAAACATGTGTTAGAAACAGTTCGTTGAGAAACACCCAGTTCTTTTTCTTTTCTGGAACATTATTAAGAATTTCAGGTAGTACTCCCAAATTTTGGAGCATTACGAGTCACATAATAGGTGCTCAGTAAGTATTCATTAAATTGACTAACTAACAGGAAGTTTGCTCAAAGGTGGAGAGATGATGATAGATTGGATGGCATTTGGGGCCCTTGCCTTTGCTCTTGTGTCCCTGCTGCCTCTCTTTGGCCTTCACTCAGCAATCTCTTCTTGGCTAAGTCAACACCTGCTCATCCTTAGAGGCTGCCTGTGAATGGCAGCTCCTGTAATGGAGCCTTCCACGAATGCCCTCTGCAGAATGAAAAGCCCCCTCTCTGGGCTCTCATAGCACTCATACATGCCATGGTCCACTTTACCAGCCACACTGTAATACAGTGATTTGTTTGTGTGCTCATTGCCCCTGTTCTGCATTCTTGTGTCTCATTCATCTCCATTCCCACAGTGCCTAGCACGGTGCCTTCCCAGGGAGGGCTGGTAGATGGGTTTTGAGTGAATCCATCCTGCTGTCCATATACCAAATAGTAATTGTACAGTGTTCCCCTCTAGCCTACTCAGGCCTCTATTTCTGATAGATTTCCCAATTCAACTGCCAGCTTTGAAAAGCCACTTTTCATTTTGTAGGTCAGTTAGAGCTCACATTGGGCAACGTCTCCCAGCACCTTGGCTCGGTAGCTGGCACTGCCCCCCAAATGCTGCCACTGGATTGGAGGGGCTGGGACGGAGTCAGAGCCCTTTGGGGCCTTGGCATTGCCAGTTATTAGGTACAGAGAAGCTCTTTGATCCTGAATTTGAGAGCTTGGAGTTGAGAAACTGACGTGACCAAATAAACGGTGACTCGGCAGCATAGAGAAAGGCTCACTCATGGGGCTTCCAACAGCCTCATCCAGAACTTGGATGAATTTTCTCTAGAGTAGGAGCAATCCTCATGAAGAAGACAGGCTGTTGCTGGCCTGACCCAAGGCCTTTTGGAGAGCCTGGGGTTCTTCCATTTTTAGAGACTCCGGGAATATTAAAAAACACTGAAATGCCAAGTGTTTCCATGCTAAGAGGTGAATGATTTTAACCCGTAAAATGGAGATGTGATTGTGCTATTATCAAGGATTTATTTTTAAATTGATTACTTCATAGTCAAGTAGTTAAGCAGAGGGACTCTGGAGCCCACACAGCCTGAGTTCAAATCCCGGCCCAGCACTTATCAGCTGTTTGATCTTAGGAGCTGTGTGATCTTGGGCACGTTTTTTTGATCTTTCTGTACCTCAGTTTCTAATCTATAAAATGGGCATAGTAGGACCTCCTCGTAGGGTATGTGAGGATTAAATGCACGTCTCAGAAGAGTACCTAGACTCTTAGAACAGTACGCACTATACAAGTGTCAGTAATTATTATTATTGTTGTTATTTTAATGCTCTCCAAGCAGCATCATTTGGTAGAATGATGCTAATTTAAAGTTTTATCTTGAATGTCATTTTCTTTCACTCTTGTCAGGTATCTTGGTGACTGTATATATATTTTCTTTTGCAGATCATTTCAAAATTCTACACTTGAGGCCCTTTGTGAACTGAGACCTAGGCCAGAATGGTCTCTTGGCTCCCCTGGTGAAACAGGATGCCTGCCCCTGCTTCTGAGAGTGGTAGGTACTCCACCTAAGACCTTCCCTACTTGTCCCCAGTGGCCACAGCCTCAGGACTAGGGCTGTAGCTGGGCTCCCATGACGGCAGTTTAGCGACGGAGGGTGAGGTGGTGGGGTGACCTCCAAAAAGAGACGCAGACACGTAGGTTGCTGGATTCAATTAATCAATCGTTTGACTGCCCACAAGGGTGTGGCTCTTTACGTATCAAATGCTGTTCTCTCCCTGACTAAAGTTAAAAGGGATTGAGTTTCCAGCTGGCATGGAACAAGTTCTCCGTTGCTAATGGGCTCCCTGGCACAATGCAAAGAGCCCTGCGCCAGTACTCTCAGTACCCAAGGGCTGTGCTCATCTCCTTCCCTAAATATACTTGCGATTGTCAGCAGCCAACTTGTGGGTGGTGTGCAGTCACCACCTGCATACCTTGCAGGACTCAGATGTCACCTAACACCTTCCTGTTGTGGCCCTAGGAAGCTGATAGCATGTAGCAAGTGTGGCATGGAAGATGAACAAGCAGGAGCCAGGGCGCACTCAGGGCATCCTGACCTCTGAGGTCACACTGAGCTGTGTGGTGACCTTGGCACCTACCCCACGGTCAGAGCTCAAATGCTGGCCCAGTGCCATGTGTTTAGATGCCTGCTCTGTATGCTGCCGAATCTTGGCCGCGTTCCAACACCGCCAATTATCCCTTGCCTAGCAGCAGTGAGGTGGCAGTCACAACGCAGAGGTGTGGGGGCGGCTGCGCTGTGCTGCTGGGCCTATGCTTTGCTGCAAAACCCCCTGCCACTCTCCACCCAGCAGGAGGGGAAGTGGCACCTTGAGAGTTTAAAGGCATGACGCTGGAATGAGAGGAAGGAGTTTGTTTTCAGCTAAACATTCCAAATCATTCCGATGGCTGTGAGAAGACCTATACCAAAGCCTTCTGGCGTGCTGGCGGGCATCATCAGCTGCCAGCAAGGATGCCGTTCCCTTACACGGAGGAGGTGTGGGCACCTGGTGGGGTTTGGGCGTAGGGTGCCCATTGATTGAGTTATTTTTAGGGAGATTATTTTCCTGGTTTCTCTTCCTGTTGGAAAAAATGACCCACGTCAGCCGCATGTTTGAGTGCCCTAGGTTTCGAACGTGTTTTGCGTGGAGTGGGCCATGAGCACTACTACCGCCTTGTGAGGAGAGAAGGCGGCATGGAGGGGCAAACACGTTCAGCTCCCTGGGCCTGCGGGCAGGGTGCCCAGCCTTGAAGTTTCAAGTTTCTACCTGGAAAGGACAACATTTACCATTTCTATTCTGAATATTGAGAAAGACTTCAGTAAAGACTTTCTTCTCCTCTAGCACTTTCACTCTGTGCACAAGGAGGAGAAATTCTCTAAAGGAACAGTTTCCAAAACTAGGTTTTTTAAACCCAAGGAACGGTTTTTTTTCCACGTGAAATCTTATGCTACATCCCAGACTATAGAACTGGAACAGCAACCACCCTCCCTGTTGACAACTAGGCCTGGTACCAACTCTTTCTTCCCCAGGAAGCTTGGGAGCAGCCTCACAGATTTCCCGCATCCTCAGTGCTGCCAAAGCGTCTCTCGGTTTGATTTCACAGTCGTCTGCCTCATGTGCAAAGCTCCCAGTTTGCTCGCTCAGATTTGCGAGGGGGCCTTTGGGAGTCTTTAGGGGCAACTGGGTGTTAGCAGAGAGCCTTTGATGCAGAAGCTCTGGGGCCCGGATATCTTATCCTGCATGGATCAGGTGCCTGGAGATTGAGGGTCCTTTCCTCACTTCACGTGGTGTTGGCCAGTGCTTGGCAAAGATTTGCAATTTGTCGAGTTGTCATTTAATAAATATGAATTACACTCCTTCTATATGCTGCCCACATCTCCGATCTCTCTCATGGGTTTTATAGTCTCAAGTGAGAAGATGAAATAAGGAAACAAGCAAGTAAACATGAATGAGTATTTCTGCTGGTGATAAGTACTACGAAGAAAATAAAACAGGTGAAGGGGATAGAGAGAAAATGATCAGTCAGATAGGGTGGGAGTGGGACGGAGCGGGGGTTCTTTAGACTGGGTGTTTGAGGAAGGCCTCAACAAGGAGTGACGTTTAAGCCGAGACCTCAACAGTGAGAAGCTATCCAGCCAGGAGAAAACCTCGGGGGAGAGTATTTCCCGTACAGAGCCTAGCAGGAGGGCACACGCTTGACTTGTTTGAAGAGCAGAAAGCTGGCCAATGTGACAGAGACCTTAGTGACCAAGGGCAATAAGATTTAGGGCTGATCAGACAGGCCAAGGCTGGGTGTTTTGGTTTTATTTTAAGGGTACTGTAATGGGACTGTGGTGGAAGATTTTAAGGTTTTCTCCCCTTGAGACTCATTCTCTTCTTCCAGTGTTTGAATTGCAATTCATATCTAGAAGATAAACAAATTTATCTTTATCTGTTAATAATGCTACCTAATCAACAACCAAAACCTACAAGTACTTCAAATTGAAAAAGTTGTGGGGTCCCAAAGGAACCAGAAATGTTAGTATTCATTTAACAAATACTAATTTCTTTTTGTGGCTCTAGGGTCTATACTGATAGCTGTGTGACCTTAGGCAAGTCACTTAGCCTTTCTGTGCCTAATTTTTCTCATCTGTAAAAAGGGGATAATAATAATATTTCCCTTATAGTATTTCGAGGATAAGACATTTGTAAAATGCTTAGAACACATGGTAAACATGATATATGTTCACTATTATTATACATGCAAAGGCACAAGTGACTGATATTTGTTCATTTATTTCACAAATATTTCTTGAGTACCTACCACGTGCTCAGGACTGTACTAGATGCTGAGGATACAGCTGTGAACATGGCAGACTGAGTCCCTGCCTGGCATCAGGGCTCCTGCTCCAAACTCTGTAAAAGGAGACGAGGAATTGCCGACAAGGGATCCATCACGTTTGGCCAAAGTGTGCGGAGGTGGTGAAGAGAGGTGTAGGGGTCCTTCCTCATTACACCAGGAGCCACTGGGGGTCCAACCCAGGTCCCATCCTGTGGAAACTCCCTGGAATCTGCAGGTAATGTTCAAATATGAAGAAAATTCCCGTAGAGGTACCATCTCACGGGATGAGTGTGGGCACCTGTTGGGTCCTCAGTCCCTGCAGCCATCCAGCTGACGACATATTATCACGGAGCCCTCATCCCGAGTCCTGAGCCTTAACCTTCTCTCAGCTCTAGGCCTTGCTCCTGGCTTTTGCTTGAATCGGTTCCCAAAACGAATCGCGAGCATCTCTTTTCCCAGTTCAGGTGTGTGCACCAGGCACGTCCCAGGAGTAGAGAATCTGGCATGAACACTCTGAGAGCCAAGTTAGTTTCCCAGATGAGGACAGGGGTTACTTGCACATTCCTATCGGTCTAGATTCAGACAAGTTATGTTATTTAAAAAAAATTGCACCAGTTCCTTGTTTCAGAGTTAGAGCAGGGAGGGTCAGAGAGCCCACATGGGGAGCAGCATCTTAGAGATCTGTCTAAACGCCAATGATTCTCACGGTACTTCCCTTTTAAAAGCCTTCCATGCTCTCATAGCTTTCCAGGTGATCTAGACACCTGGGTGCCCAGCCTTTCTGATGTGGCTCCCACACGCCGCAGCGGCCTCACCTCCTCCCCGTGTTTCCCACCACGCAGCGCTGCTCCGAGTTCTCCAGGCACACCCTGAGCTCTCTCCCTGCCCCTCCTGTTACTCCCTACCCAGACTTATTTGCCTAGGGACACTTCTCCACTTTTAGGACTCACTTGGGTATCACTTCCTCCAGGAAGCCCTCCTTCCTCCCTCCACACTGGATCCGGCGCCTTTGTTCATGCTCCCCTGGGCTGCACAGGGGCCCCACTCCCACACTGCAGCATGTAGGCCGACTCCTTACGCACCCCTTTTGGCAGACCTGGGAACTCCTACAGGGCAGGGCTCACCTTTTCATCTCTGCTGCTTCTCAGGGCTTAATAAGTGCCTGTTAAATGAATAAATGAATGAACTGTGATAACTTTTTCCTGCAGTCCTATTGCAAATCTCTGTAAGTACATTCCTATTTATCACTTCCCGTGTGTCCATTTTGCGGTGAGGGAAAAAGTGAGTCATTACACCTGTAAAAGACCTTGGAACACTGAGGAACTGTCTCGTGGGACTTTTCTGTGACACACCTTTCTTGCATCAGATGATTATTGATTTTCCCTTCTCTGAGGCACATTGGGATGAGTATCTCATGATTACAGCTGCTTAGGGTGTCTGCTAGGGTCTATTTCCCCAGTTTCAGGATTGGGGCTTGAACCTACAGTAGTCTCAGAATTCCCGGGTAATTAGGTAAGTGTACTAGCTATCATTAATTTCAGCTACATAAAACAGAAACCACCACCCCAACATGGGCTACACAGAGAGATTTATTCTTCTCTCCTGTAAAAGCAGCCTGGAAGCTGGCTGGCATCTTCCACTTCCTAGCAGTGAGAACATGGATAAGTTAAAAACTTCTAAATCCTTCAGATATCGATGAGTTAAAAATGTTATCACAGGGCTTTTGTGAAGATCTAGTGATGAACCCTGGCCTGGCACAGAGTAAATATTCAATAAATGCTATAAAAAAATAGCATTTTCTTATAGCTAGATGTTTGCTCTGTCAGCTCCTCTTCAGGTTTGCTTTTTTTTTTTTTTTTTGGTGAGGAAGATTGGCTCTGAGCTAAGATCTGTTGCCAATCTTCTTCTTTTTGCTTGAGGAAGATTGTCACTGAGCCAACCTCTGTACCAGTCTTCTTCTATTTTGCCTGGGATGCTGCCACAGCGTGGCTTGATGAGCAGTGCTAGGTCCATGCCCTGGATCCCAACCTGCGAACCCCAGGCTGCCATAGTGGAGTGTGCAAACTGGCACCACTACGCCACCAGGCTGGCTCCTCAGGTTGCTGCTTTTTAGTAGAACTGATAAACTTCTAGAGATTTGTAAAATTTCAGACATTAGCTGTGGGCACCCTTGTGCCACCATTTACTGTCAACATTTGTTTTCAGCATCCTGAGATGAACCCTGACACAGCAGTATCGTATCCTCCTGTCCTTAAGAATCCTGGAGAGGCTGTGCTTCTTGTGGAGAAAGAAGACTATTGCAGGAGTCGAAATGGGGCCTCGCTGCTCTGGGCCATGCTCCTGCGGCTGATATAAATAGCTACCATTGGTATTCAGGGTGGTGGGTTATGTGATTCTGAGAGATGGCATCCACCATTTCTTTTGATTTGAATTTAGCAATTAAGATGGCTCAGTGTATAACAATTCATCTGGATGTTTTTACTTTGTCTTAGTCTGGGCTCTCCAAAAATAAGGGCCTAAGATAAAGGGTTTATGTGCTATTTCTTTATGAGAGATTATGACCCCAGGTAGCAGGGTGAAGAGACAAAGAAAGTGAGGCAGGGAGAGCCACCAGGTCGATATGTTCCTGAGTTGGTTGCTTCTAATTATTTGATCCCATGGGACCATCACAAGTATCCTCCAAAAAGCCAGATAAATTCTGTATCTGAATAGTCTATTAGAGAGAAGAAAGGAAGAAGAGTTTATTCATCAATTCCTGTCTCCCATTGGTCCCATGGGGTGTTAACTCCCAGGTACTTCGGTGTTGCACAGGCGTTGTGGGGTTTCGAGACGCCTAGACCTCTGTGTTGACAGGGAAGCACCAAGGCAAGAGGCAGGAAGGATAGAGTGCCCGTGTGAAGTTGCTCAGAGCCTGCTGTCATGCTGGTCTCTGCAGCAGCTGGAACAAGAGACAGATGGGGCCGAGAGAACGTGAAGTGGCATTAAGCAGTATGCAGGACACTTTTCATTCCACAAAAACTCACTGCAGCCTTGCTGTTTGCACAGTGATAAGAGAGGGTGATTCAGCAATGACAAGGCAACACAACCTCCACCCTCAGAAACTCATCATTTTGGGCAACCTGCTCATAAGCCAGGACACGAAATGATTCCACCTTTTTTTTTAAATGAATAAAAGGTGTGCATTTATTACACTGAAGAATTCCGAGTGCCAATGAGCAATCAGGAGAGAGACACTGTGAGAGCACGGAAATATCCTGCTCCTCAATAAACTTTCCTCTTTATCTTAAATGTTTGAGGATTCTTGCCCGAACCACTCTCTACCGTGGCCTGAACTTTCCAACTCTGCTACACCTTCCAGTGCAGAGCTTTTTGTACCTTCATTGGAGAGGGGAAAGATCCTGTACTCACAATGAAGCAATGTTGGAGACCGCTGTGAAAACAAGTGAAAAACATCAAACATCTTCCAAGACTCCCAGGACTATAGATGTAGGAAGTACACAAAACATTAAAAATGAATCATCCAAAAGAAAATCATACTCTTTGGCTTAATCCTACTCTGAGTTCAGAACATTAAAAATAATTTGCATGTGATGAATATGGTCCCCTAAATATATAGTTGATTAGTTATTTTACATACACATTTTAAATTCAACTCATTATGTATTTACGATTGGGAAGCAACCTCAAACTTTTTTTTTTTTGAGGAAGATCAGCCCTGAGCTAACCTCTGCCACCAATCCTCCTCTTTTCATTGAGGAAGATCAGCCCTGAGCTAACGTCTGCTGCCAATCCTCCTCTTTTTGCTAAAGAAGATTGGCCCTGAGCCATCTGTGCCCATCTTCCTCTATTTTATATGTGGGACACCTGCCACAGCATGGCTTGACAAGCAGCATGTAGGTCCACACCTGGGATCCGAACCAGTGAACGTGGGCCCCCCAAGCGGAATGTGCAAATTTAACCACTGTGTCACCAGGCCGGCCCGCCTTAAACATTTTTGAGCAGCAGAAATATACGAGACAAATAATAACACTGGCAAAGTGCCCTGTATTTTTATCCCAGAGTTAAACCATAAACAAACAGTCTCAGGTTACTAAGAAAACTTGGAAAATGTCGTTTTGTATTTTAAGAATCGTGTTTTGGGGAGGGAGGGAGAGAGAACAACAGCTTTCTCTGTGGCTTAAAATACTCAACAGTTCGAAGTCAGACACTTAAATTAGAAGGGAGCAGCTCTAAGGCAGGCAGCATTCCGAAGAGGGAACTCCAGCATGGAAGCAAACCATTGCTGTTTCTTCATTCAACTTCTTCACGATGCTCCACTGAAGATGTTCCCACTTAGAAGCTGTGGAGGGCATTTCTATTTCAGAAGGGCAGACGCTTGGCAGCGTGAATGACTTTTTCATCTTGTTAGCTGGAATGAATGGTAACTTGTGAAATGTTTTTCCATTTTTAAACAAAAGAGTCTCTGTATCCCAAACCATGTATTCCAGCGCAAAGCAGCCTCCTTTAGGGGTCTACGGGTAACACCTGCCACCCACCAGTCTACTGTGAGCCTTGTAGGTAGGAAGGATGGAGGGTGTGGGTAGGGCGGGAGTTCAGCTGTCAGGGAGCTTGACTGTAGTAACCTTGCCTCTACGACTTACAACCAGAGAGATGCTCCTTCCCCTTGTATTTTAATCTCATTGGAGGCTCTTCATCAACACGTTGTTCCTCTGAACACATCTGGAGCACAGCACATTGGCAAATGGCAGGCAGGGAGCAAGAAGCACGCACTCACTTTCCCTTGTTTTTCAGGAACCCAGGCTTGATCAGCATGAAACTGCAGGGGAACCCAACCAAATGTCCACAGGGAGACTTCTCCTGGGGACGATGCAGCACCCGACATCATTAATCTCTTGTGGCCATTCCACTGCCTCCGTCTTCCAGACCCTGGCTGCAGTTCTGGTCCAGGGGGCCAACACAGCCTCCAGGTGGAAGTCGTTGTCTCAGTATTAACTCTTGCAAGGAGAGTGGTAGACGGTAGACTCTTCCAGTGCAGGCACCCTGTCCCTCAGGGGAAGGAGCCACTTCTGGAGGTCAGTCCCCTCAGATGACATCTTTTTCTTAGACCTTTCCAGAGACATTTCTCCCTTGTCCACCTTTGATTTTCTCTATGACCGTGCCTGTAACTTTTTCTCCTTGGCTGTGACAGGAATGTTCTTTTGATTTGGGTAAGCATATTCACAGAGTCACTTATATGCTTCTAGTTTCTAGCCTCTAGTGCTCAGCTTTAAATGATGGCACCAGGCCCCCACAATGTCTCCGTGAAGCAGGTTGACAGGTGGTACTTTGGAAGGTAATGGAGGAATGGTTACCTTCTTCCAAGGTTTTAGGCTGTTGTTGCATTGAGCGTTCTCCTGTGGACAGGATGCGTTGTCATCCTTCACAGACCTTTGTCCTTCAGTTCCCTTTGCTGAGGTTCTTGATAAAGTGGATGTGCTTGGCTCACTCGAAGCCCGCTCTTCCTCTCTAGTGTCTACAGATACCACTCAAATTTGAGTCATGTATGCTTCCCCTGACTTCTCCGTGGAGGTCCACTCCTTGCCTTTTGCATTTTCCATAGTGTGAAAAGAGTTTAGATTGATAAAAATAAAATTCTTCTGACTTCTGGCTCAAGATTGCTCTTTTAAACTCTCCTCCCACTTTCTACAACCCAAAGACACTCTCAATTCCATCATTCTTTAAATGGTGTATATTTAATATATACTTATTAGAAAAGCAATAAATCAGATGCTTTACCCTAGATGTCAATTTTTAAATCCTTGGAGTGCTAAGGTGGTGACAAAAAGAATAGTTGGACAGGTAGCAAAGCCCTCACGAAGGGGTTAAATTTCAGGGGAACTGGCTTTAAGTGGTGAGGCCGCATTCCCCTAGAATTCCTTACGGGGTGAGAGGAACACAGCTGATCCTCACGTGTTTCACTCACTGACTGAATCTTGCCGGGATAAGGGTGTGAATCTGAGCTTGAATTCAGAGCTTTTGCTGACTTTGTAAAACTCGACTTGTGCCCCATTCTCTCTCCTGCTGTGTGGCCCAGACTCCACCTATGGGGATACATGTAGCAGAGAACATGGTTTATGGAGCCATCCAGACCGGTTTCAAATCCTGGCTTCACCATTTCCTAGCAATGTGATCTTGGATCACTTCTTTTAAATTTCCTTAATTACACATGGGCGCTGTTGTGAGCATTAAAGGAGACATGTACTTAACATAAGACCTGTTAAAGTAAGCACTCAATAAGCTATTATTAGTTTTATTTTGTGCTAAAAGAATGCACACTATATCTGTTCGTTCCTCCTTCCCGGGGGTCTCCATCTGTGACATGTTTACAAGCCAGGCAGGAACGGCTGGGCATGTCAGTTAGTTAAAGCAAGTTAAGTTCAGCTGTTAATAACTGGAAAAACAACATTGGCTTAAACATGGTAGAATTTCTCTCTCACCTTATAGTCAGGACATAGCTTCTGCTCCACAAAATCCCCGGGAACTGGGCTCCTAGTCTATTGTGTGGCCTCCATTTCCAAGGTCACCTCATGGTACAAGATGGTGGCTGTAATTCCAGCCATCTGGTTCTCATGTGCACCAAGAGGAAGGAGGTTGAGACAGGAAAAGGGTGATGCCAGCTGTTTCTTAAAGAAGGTTTCTGGAAGGTGCTGCATGAATTTACGTTTATGTCTCACTGACCAAAAAGTAGTTTCATGGCTTCACCTAGCTGCAGGGAAAATGTAACGTTTATTCTGGGTAGCCACATGTCTAGCTAAAATTGCCATTACTATAGAAGAGGGGGAAGAAGGGACAGTTGGGACCAATTATCACTCTCTGGCACAGAGAGCTTCTCTCAGGGGTGGTCAGAGGGGGAGAGTCGTGGGAGTCTGATGGAGCTTGATGGCGTGGGGTAAAATAATTATTAAAAGTACTTGACACTAAGAAATTGGATTTGCCTTTGATCTCATTAAGAAAATATCATCTGGAATTCCTCTGTCCAATGAGGTAGCCACGAGCCATATGTGACTATCAGGCACTTGAAATGTGGCTGGTACAAACTGAGAGGTGCTGTTATATGCACACTCGATTTTGAAGACAGTATAAGAAAATAACGTAAAATATCTGAATAAGTTTTTTTACAGTGCCTACATGTTGAAATATTTTGCATCTACTGGATTAAATAAAATTATTACAATTAATTTCACTTAGTTTTACTTTTAAAATTTAAAATTATATGAGGCTTGCATCATTTTTCTATTGAAAGCACTGATCTAGAATGTCCCAAATCTGATGGAAAATGTCTCCTCAGAAAGGAGATTCTATATAGTAACTAACAAGAGGGACCATTCCCTGAGTGAATGATTAAATGAATGACAAATCCTCTCACATGGAACTCAGTAAGATTTTGGTATCTAGAAGTGTCTTCCAAGGCAGGTGGTTCTGTATTCCTTGCCCTTGACAGGCCTGTCCCCACAGGGGGTAGATCTTAATGTCACCACCCTGTAAGAACATCCAAGGGACCTCCACCTCATGCTACGGCTCTTGTTCAGTGAACCATGCTACGATTCCTTTTCAGATTACCCTTAGCGTTTCTATGAATATTTCCACATAGTGAGAAACTGACTAGTAGCCACGTGATCTGCTTGAGAGGAGTAGCCTTTCTGCACTTCAACTTAAAAGAATGGGATGCTAATGTTGAGGGAATGTATTTGCCCACTGGAGGGTCTTGGCATTTTTATTTCTCTTCCTGTCAAAAATCCCTAGTTCTCTAGGGCAGTAGCTCTCAAAGTATGGTCTGTGGACCACAGCATCAGCATCACCTGGGAGCTTGTTAGAAATGCCTCACCCCAGAGCTACCGTATCAGACACTGGGGTGTAGGCCAGCACTTGCTGTTTTAACAAGCCCTCCAGTTGATGCTGATCTTAGCTCAAGTTTGAGAACATTAGCTACAGGTAATAGTTCTTGACAAATACAACTTCATCCCCCAAAGATGTACTTAGCAGTTTTTTTTTTTCTAAAGGCTCATCCTGTTTAATGTAATATGTCATGAAAGGGAAAGTATGCAGGAATTGTTACCTTTAGGTTGTAAATAAATGTGATACCACATTTCTAGAATGGTTTCTAAGTGAGTAAAGTTTGATAAGAAGAAGAAAGCTTTGAAAAAAATCTGAAAAATGTAAGAGGCTGGAGACTGTTCTCTGGGGTACCAGTCTCCTTAGCTCACCTCTTCCAAACCTCACTGCCGAGCCCCGCCCTTGGTTTCCTAGAATTCCTCCCCAAGAGTGGTCACGGCTGGCAGCAGCTGATCTGTCCACGCTCAGCTTGCTAGCTCTGGTGGTTGCCTGGCCATCCTGTCTGCTCACAATCTCAGCTCTCCATTTCTCCTCTCACCATCCCGATTCCCATCACTGAGTGGCGTTATTTTCCCAGACAGCTGTTCTCACTTCCCCACTTTTAATCATTGTGAGCAGTTTCACCCTGTAAGGCCTTTCCTCACTGATGGTCTCTTAAGTCTGTGCTCAACTCTACAGATACCCGAACCCAGTTCTTCGAAGGCACAGGGTCTACAGTTCCACTTTGAAATCTGATGAGTATTGACAGTTTCAGCCAGCAGCAGTGTGCAAACTTGTGGCACCATCATTAACTCTTGGGAACCTGCAAAGATGACAGGCACGCAGTGGGCCAACCTCCTTGCTTGCTGAGCAGCGCCTCTCAGCTCCCCAGGGAACTGACCTTCATCCCAGAAACTCTGAGAACTCTTGTGTTTCTTGAACTGCTGGTGGAAAGTCATGCCTGAGACGCAGACCCTCCTGTCAGCAGATCTTCTCGGATGGGGTAGGGGTGGGATATTACTGCATCTGAAACTGATGCCTTGTCATTTCCAGCTCTTGCACAGGCAGGCATCAACAATGTGTATGGAGTTTTACAGTTTACAAGACACCTTCAGATTTCATCATTTATAAAGCATCTTCACCCCTCTGAGAGGGCAGCAAGAGTCATCATCACCACCCTTTACAGATGAGATAACGGATCTGGAAGGTTGCCATCTTTCCCTGGGTGGTTCAAACAAGAAAAGGTGAAGTCTGGCGTATAGCCAGATTTTATGTCAACTTGACCTTTAGTTCACCAACTCTCCCTTACTAAGATTTTAGTCTCACATTACAAAACCCCAAGGGACATCTTAATGACTTTGTTCAGTGAAGATTTGACACAGTGAATGCACTTATGGAAAACACACGTATTCAGTTTACCAGTGGCAGTCACATCCATTACTTTATCTAATCTCTATAATGTTCTCATGTAGGTGCTCTTAACATTCTTGTTTTACAAATGAGAAAAAACTCACACTCAAGGAAGATGGGTAACTTGCTCAAGGTTACACAGCTAATGACTGTCACCCGGTTCTTCTCACAATAGAACCTCTGTCCACTGCGTTCCGCTAACTCCTCTCTGCTATAAATTCTAAACTCAAAAGAAAGGAGGTGAACTCAGTAAGGTAGGGTTTTTCAAACCATTTCTGTTTAGAAATACAGATGCTTGGGGTTCTCCCACTGCCTTCCATGAACTCCCTGAAGCTCTAGGGGTGGGAGCAAGTGCCCCAGGGGATGCTTCTGATTGGCTGAGGCTGGGAAACACTGAAACGGAGAAAAGCATGCGGAGTACTGTGATGAGCTCCCTCTAGATGCCTCCATTTTTTCATAGGCAGTGTTTCCTTTTGATGGATGTTTTGGGTGGGCCCTTGGGAAGGGGGTCATTGAGAGGACTTAACCACTGGATCTTTTGCTTTATTCTTTCTGCACAATCTTCTATCCATCTGAGGTCTGGCTTCCTTGGATAGCAACAGCGACTATAATTAACTTGCATCTGGTGAAACATTGACCTGGTTAAGATAATTTTAGATTCAAGTTTCACCCTCTAAGGGATAGCTATCTCTTCCATCTTGCGAATTCTGTCTAGTTCTGAGAGTCACAATTCTTCTCCAAATAGACATCAGTTGTTAAATCGGTTCTTAAATATTCCCTGTCAAGATCCTCATTGTTGGAAGATTCTAGAACTTTCAACCAGCATCAGCATCATCTGGGAGCTTGTTAGAACTGCAGAAGCTCAGACTCTGCCTCAGGTGGGCTGGGTCAGACTCTGCCTTCAACAAGTTCCCCTGATGATCCTTGTGTACAGGAGCACTTGAGAAGCACTGGTGTAGGAAGCCTTTCCTTTTAGTAATAGTTACAACTTATCAGGTACCCAGCATCTCTCAAGGGAGCTACTTCACATTTTGTTAATCCAGTCCTTACAACAGCCCTGCAGGGAAAGGATTATTATCCTCAATCGATGAAAGAGGAAACTGGTTCTGAGAGATTTCATCACTTGCCCAATTAGTAGTTACTTAATGACTGAGATGGAATCAAAACCAGGTCTGTCTACTCCTTGTTGGAACGCTTACCATAACACTTTTTCTTTCTTTCCTCAAGCCTCCCCACTCAGGTCAGCATAGTAAAGAAACAAACAATAGATTAAAACCCCCCCAATTTTATTTCAAACTTTGGTAAATAAAAAATTCTGTTAACAAAATTAAAAATCTGGAACAAATATTTTTTGTATATGTATTTGTAACATATTTGACAAAAATGTTAAAACTTTAATATATAAAGAGCTTTTTCTTTTTTGAGGAAGATTAGCCCTGAGCTAACATCTGCCACAAATCCTCCTCTTTTTTGCTGAGGAAGATTGGCCCTGAGCTAACACCTGTGGCCATCTTCCTCCTGTTATATTTAGCATGCCTCCACAGCATGGCTTGATAAGTGGTGTGTAGGTCTGCACCCAGGATCCTAATTGGCAAACTCTGAGCCACCAAAGTGGAGCATGTGAACTTACCTGCTGTGCCACTGGGCCAGCCTCTTTTTTTTTTGGGGGGGGGGGTCGAAGCTTTTTTTTTTTTTTTTAGGAAGATTGGCCCTGAGCTAACATCTGTTGCCAATCTTCCTCTTTTTTTTCTCCCCAAAGCCCCAGTACATAGTTGTATATCCTGGTTGTAAGTCCTTCTAGTTTCTCCATGTGGGACGACACCACAGCGTGGTTTGATGAGTGGTGTGTAGGTCCACGCCCAGGATCCAAACCAGTGAACCCTGGGCTGCCGAAGTGGAGCATGTGAACTTAAGCACTACACCACCAGGCTGGCCCCTAAAGAGCTTTTATAAATCAGTAAAAGTACTTCAATATAAAAGATAAAAGAAAAAAGTAATAGACAAAGGACCAATTGACATAAAAAAGTTCAACCTCACTAGTAGCAGGATGAAAAAAGATATCTTTTCATCCTGCCCATTACAAAAGGTTTTTTAAAAAAGATAAAGTCCAATGTAGGGGAGAATTGGGGGGGGGCAATAGATCCTCAAATATCTGTTATTAAAAATGATATTTTAGAAGAATACTTAATGAAAAGGAATGTGACTTACCATATACAAGTAAGAAAGGCATGGAAAATGTATATAGTCATCCTATTATTTTAAGTTGAAAAAATTTTCTATGCTTATATATAAAAAAAAACTTTGGGATAACAAATACCAAAATGTCAACGATGTTTAGCTTTGAATAGAGAAGAGCCCCATTCTCTTTAAAATGGAAGTTGCTCATCTTTAAAGTGGGACAAAGATCAGATTAAAATAATTTAAGGCTTAATTTTTCTATAAAATACTTAGTAGAAGAGAGAAAAATTGAGTGGTAGCTGGCTGGCTTTTCACTTAGGGCCGATTTACTTCTAGTTAAAATCTCAGTTACTAGTACATTATTATTAACAAACAATCACGCCTGGGAGGGTGGGGCGCCTCTGTTAATAAAACATGTAATGTTATTCTTATTTCAGAATAAATCAGTAAAATTAACTATCAGACAAATGTGTCTGAAAAGCATTAAACAATTTGCAGCTGAAGCCTGAAAGTTAACTGAGGAACAGTTTCTTGTACTGTCAGGCCAAGTTCTATGATGTTCTGATCGTCTCCCTGAGGTGGGTCCTCGATTTACAGTGATTAGCTGCTTCCAGCTCACATTCATTGAGCCAAAATGTGCTGGATAACTCACCGTATGCCAAGAAGAGTCAATTCCCGCCCTCGAAGAGTTAAACTCAAATAGAAGAAATTGACGCTTCCCCCATCATTTTTTTTAATTTGAAAAATTTCACACATAGAGAAAAGTTGAAAGAATTTACACACAACCTAAATTCTAAAATTAACATGTTGCCATATTTGTCACATAGCCATCCCTCCCCTCTATGCATCAATTCATTTTGTTTTTATTTTGCAGAATTTCAAAGTAAGTTGCAAATATTGCTACCTTTTATCCCTAAATGCTTCAGCATGAATGTTAACTTGATTCAACATTTGTCTACAGTTTGTTTTAACTTTTGAGACAGAGTTGTCATACAGTGAAATGCACGAATCTTAAGTGTGCCGTTGGAAGAATTTTGACAAATGTATGTGTCAGTGTAATCTAAATTTCTATCAAGATACAGAGCTTTATCTTCACTGCAGAAGTTTTTCTCCTGCTCCCTCCCAGTTAATCCCTGTCCACCTGCCTCCTACCCAGACGTAACCACTGGATTCGTTTTGCCTGTTTTAGAACTTCATATGAGTGGAATGGTGCAGTGTGTGCTTTTAAATGTAAAGTTGCATTCATTTAATGTAATGTTTTTGAGATTTGTCCATGTTGTGAGCATCACAAGTTACCTCCTTTTTATAGCTGGGTAGTGTTCTGTTGTATGACTACACTATAGGTGCTTTATCCATTTTTCTATTGACAGCATCTAATCTGTTTCCAGTTTCAGGATTTTTTTTTTTTGGTGAGAAAGACTGGCCCTGAGCTAAAATCTGTTGCCAATCTTCCACTTTTTGCTTGAGGAGGATTCTTGCTGAGCTAACATCTGTGACAATCTTCCTCTATTTTGTATGTGGGATGCCGCCACAGCATGGCTTGATGAACAGTGTGTAGGTCTGTACCTGGGATCCAAACCTGTGAACCCTGGGCCACCAATGTGGAGCACGTGAATTTAACCACTATGCCACCAGGCTAGGCCCAGGATTTTTTTTTTTTCTGAGGAAGACTTGCCCTGAGCTAACATCTGCTGCCAATCTTCCTCTCTTTGTATGTGAGCTGCCACCACAACATGGCCACTAACAGATAAGCGGTGTAGGTTTGCTCCTGGGAACTGAACCTGGCCGCTGAAGCAGAGTAAGCTGAACTTAACTACTAGGCCATGAGGGCTGGCCTGGGATATTTTGAATAAATCTGCTATATACATTCTTTTCCTTTTGTGGACACAGCTGTCATTCATCTTGTGTACATGCTTACGAGTGGAATTGCTCGGTCATAAGTTAGGGGCTATATTTAATTTTAAAAGAAACTGCTGGACCTTTAGAGCAATTGTGCTTTTTAACACTCCCATCAGCAAGACGTGAGAGTTCCAATTGCACTGTACCTTCACCAACATTTAGTATTGTCAATTTTTAAAATTTCAGCCGTTCGAATAGCTGTGTTGTAGTATCTCATGGTGGTTTTACTTTGCATTTCTCTGTTGACTCAGTGTTGCACACTCTTTCATGTGCTTATTGGCCATTCATATATCTTCCTGAAGTGTCCATTCAAAGTCTTTTCCCAATTGAAAAATGGATTGTTTGTCTTTTTATTATTGAGACGTAATAGTTCTTTATATAGTCTGGATATAAACTCTTTTGTCAAATACATATTTTGTGAATATGAGAAATTGACTTTGAAGGTAAAGTGAAAATAAATTCAGTTCATACAGGAGGAGGGACTATCGCTTAGAAAGTCAGCTTTACCCTGAAGCTCAGTTCTGCAGAAATCACTGCTGGACTTGGCTTTTAACTAATCAATTAGTCTTTGTTTCCCAAATTGGGTTGTTCTTGTCTAGTTTTGGGTTTTATCTGACATCAAACCTGAATTCCTGGTTGTCCCTCTGACTGTTTCACTCAGTCCATGGTCTCTCTTCTGGACACCTACAGTGGTATCTTTTTGATCTTTTTGTGTCACTCTATTCACCCCCCCACAGTTCATTCTCCATGTGGCAGCTATGGTGCCACCTTTGAAAAACTCTCTTGGGGCTGGCCCCATGGCATAGTGGTTAAGTTCAGCATGCTGTGCTTCAGTGGCCTGGGTTCGGTTCCCAGGCACAGACGTACATCACTCGTCTGTTAATGGCCATGCTGTGGTGATAGCTCACATACAAACAGAGGAAGATTGGCAACAGATGTTAGCTCAGGGCTAATCTTCCTCAAGGGAAAAAAAGAAAGAAAAAAGAAAATATCTCTCCTCAGAATTGCCCAATGGCTTCCTATCTCTCTGAGTTCGTTTCCCATTCTCTCTTATTAACTCACTGACTTACTCGTTGCTAGCCACACTAACCTCGCTGTCTTTGGGAATGCCAAGCATGCTCCTGTCCCAGGGTCTTTGCACTTGCATTTCCCTGTCTATAGTATGCTCTTTTCCCTCATTTCATTCAGCTCTCTTCAACCACACCCTCCTCCGGGAGATCTTCACTAGTCACTCAAACTAACAAAGAGAAACTTTCTTCCAAACTTTTAGTATCTCCTTATCCTACTTTACTTTTCCTCACATCACTCATCTTCATCTTTGCCTGATTGTTATAACTTAAAATTATACTTAATTGTTTACCCCACCCTCCCACCATCTCCCATCCCCGTCTCCCTAGAATGCAATCTAGTGTGGTGACTGGCACATACAAAATAGAGGAAGACTGGCAACAGATGTCAGTTCAGGTTAATCCTTGTCAAGCCCTGAGGAAGGCTTTAAAGATTTGTTAAATGACTGAATATGAAAAGAACTGAGCCAGATGTGAGTGTCACTCAATACAAGAACTGCATATGCTGGAAACCCAGTGGTGAAGACAATGGGGTGCTTTGTTTAGACAACTCACTTCTACCTGGATGACAGCCCCAAACTTGGTTGCCATGCAAGCACTAATTGCTTATAACGGCAAATATAAAAGCACACATCTTAAATACGTAACAAGGCAGTTTTTCTACATCTGACCAGGCATTTTATTGTTATTGTTCGATGGACTTTGGGCAAAAAGAGAGATGCAGCTAATGACTCCTTGCTATTCAAGGAAAAAAGGCCACAAATTGTTTGCTGCCAGGAAGACTAATGCAATTGCAATTTAGTATTCAGAATGTTCACCTGAGCAAACCAGAGCTTTCATTGTTGTTTGTTCTTTTTTTTGAATTATTTTTCGGAGCAGTTTTCGGTTTACAGGAAAATTGTGCAGAAAACACAGAGTTCCATGTACTCCCCCTCTCAGTTTCCTCTCTTGTTAACGTCTTGCATTGATGTGGTACTTTTGTTACAATTGGTAAACTAATATTGATACATTATTAGTAACTAAAATCCACAGTTTATGTTAGGGCTCGCTCTTTGTGTTGTACATTCTGTGGGTTTTGCCAAATGAGCATGTAGTTTGCTGCCCTAGAAACCCCCTGCGCTCCTGCTCTCCATCCCTCTCCTCTCCCCCACCCTTGGCAAACATTATCTTTCTCCTGTCTTTACAGTTTGGTTTTTCTTTTATAATAAAAAAGTGACTCTTGTACATGGGAGAGGAGTTGAAAAGAGGTGAATAAAAAATCGAGAGCGGTATTTTGTCCATCTAATTCCTCATTGTAGCTCTAGTATCTGGAGTGGCTACTGGGGATACCTAGGGAAGACATCTTTACGTTTTGACACATATCCTTCCTTAATGTGATTACACATGGATACATGATTACATACATACTCATAGATACAGTCTCCTATGTATGAAAAGATAGTCTATTTGTGCTAAGATTTATGACATTTTTAATATGCTTCAGACATTCTGCTAGGCACTTCATGTCTACCCTCTCTTGATCTTTACCACAAAAATTTGAGAAATTGCAGATAAGCTCAAGGTGCTTCTTAACTTACCGCAGGGATTTTCAATCTAATAACAATAATACTGAATAATGGACATTTGTAGTTTGCCAAAGAATTTTCACATGAATGATCTTACCCTCAAAACAATCTTTTGAATTATTATTAGATTTATTTTGCTTTGAGTTTAAGTGCCTTGGCCTGGGACCAGATCTAGTTTTAAGTTTTCTGATGTCACATCCTGCACCATTACCCTGTTGATTCAGACTGAGCTCCGTGTAAACCAAAACTTCTTTTTGCTGCTCATCTCAATGTTTAACCATGTCATCTTCATTCTAGACTTGTGCTGTTGGTGAAGTTCAGTAACGTATATATTTTTCTTTCAATAAACGTCCAAAAACTATTTACCAGCAGCTACCATTGTGCTGGGAGCTTTGTGTACATGGATGAATAAAACATGTTTGGTCTTTGCTCCTATGGAGCCTATGATCTGTCCAATATATACTTGTTTGATTGACTAGGTTGCAGTGGTGAAGATTTTGTTATTCTGTTTTGCCATTAAGGTATCAGATGCGCTTTTGTATCATTTGCAAATCTAGGAACCACAATTTAAATTGTCATCCACGTCTTTGGATTTCTATGTCAAGACCTTTATTTTCTTTCTTGATGGATTTAAAGAAGAGAGCTAAAGATGGAGCTCTCTTGGGTTAATGTTGTCCAGCAAATTTTGTAGCTAACATTTCTACATCTTTTTCACAAGGATATCATGAAAGTCTTTACCCAGTGATTTCCAGAACTTAAAGGTCACTATGTATCAGTATTTCCTGCTATCTAGTGGTTAAGTGCAGGGACTCTGGAGCCTGGATGCCTTGGGTTCAAATCCAAGCTCTACTGTTTATTAGCTGTGTGATCTTGGGCATCTTACTTGATCTCTCTGTACCTCAGTTTCCTATGTTTATAAATACATTTATAAATTTGAGGCTTATTAATACATTGTAAATTGATACATTTCAGTAAATCTGAAAGTCTAAACAATATGAATGATTTTCTGGCAAACATAAATGAGCAAAATTGGCACAAGAAGAGATAGAAAACCAAGAATGATAGAAGAAATGGAAGGTTGTTAAACTCTCCCTTTATCAAAAAAACCCTACTCAAATTGTCTTACAACTGAATTCCATCTAACCTTCAAGGATATGAATGTTATTCAAGGATTTGTATGTTATTCAAATTATTTCAGACTCTAGGAAAGTATGGAAAGTTCCTCAATTAATATTATGAAACAAGTGTAACTTTAATACTAAAAGCTGACAAATATAGCACAAAATGCTCCTGTAGTTCAACTTATGAATATACATGAAAAAAATTCTAAATAAAACTTTAGGATACTCATTTGAAAAATGAAAACAAAATTGAGGACTCACCACTCTCTGATTTCAGACTTACCATAAAGTCGCAATAATGAAGAAAGTATGATAAAGGCAAAAGAATAGTTTTATAGAACGATGGAATAGAACAGGGACTCCAGAAACAGACCCAAATATATTTATGATCAATTGAATTTTGATGGAGGTACAAAGGAAATTCAATGGAGAAAGAATAGCCTTTTAAACAAATGAGGCTAGAGCAATAGGAAGTCTTTACACGAAAACAAAAACAAAAGAGTAACAGCCATAACAACTACAATAAAACCTTCACCCTCATCTCACAGCTGTAAAAATACCACATCGGAATGGATTATAGACATATGTGTAAGAGCTAAGGCTACAAAACTTCTAGAAGAAAACATAGAAACATAGGAGGAAATATTTGTAATCTGGGGTTAGGCAAAGATTTCTTACAAAGGACATAAAAAACATGAACCATAAAAAAATTGGTAAAATGGGTTTTGTAAAAATAAAAAACTTCTGCCCTTTGAAAAATGACGTTAAGTAAATGAAAAACGACACACACACTGGGAGAAAAAATATTTGCAAAATTTATGTCTAATAAAGGACCTGTACCCAGAATATATAAAAAACTCTTATAGCTCAATGACAAGAAGTCAAACAAGCCATTGACAATACCAAATGCTGACAAACATGTGGAGTAACTGGAGCTTTCACATCTTCCTGGTAGGAATGCAAAATAGTACAGCAACTTTGGAAAATAGTTTGGTGGTTTTATAGTCTTTTTTTTTATTTTATTGAGGTCATATTGGCTTATAATGTTGTGTAAATTTCAGGTATATATGATTATATATCAGTTTCTGTATGGACTACATCATGTTCACCAACAATAGTCTAGTTTTTTTAAAGATTTTATTTTTTTTCCTTTTTCTCCCCAAAGCTCCCCAGTACATAGTTGTATATTCTTCGTTGTGGGTCCTTCTAGTTGTGGCATGTGGGATGCTGCCTCAGCGTGGTTTGATGAGCAGTGTCATGTCCGCGCCCAGGATTCGAACCAACGAAACACTGGGTTGCCTGCAGCAGAGCACACAAACTTAACCACTCGGCCACGGGGCCAGCCCCAACAATAGTCTAGTTTTTATCTGTCACCATACATATGTGCCCCTTTACCCCTTCCGCCCTCCCCCTAACCCCTTCCCCTTTGGTAACCACGAATCTGTTCTCCTTATCCACGTGTTTGTTTATCTTTCACATACCTCAAGGGCCATCCATGTTGTCACAATTGACAAGATATTGTCTTTTTATGGCTGAGTAGTATTCCATTGAGAGTATATTTATAGGTCATATATATACCATATCTTCTTTATCCACTCATCAGTTGATGGGCACTTGGGTTGCTTCCAAGTCTTGGCTATTGTGAATAATGCTGCAATGAACATAGAGATGCATGTATCTCTTTGAATTGTTGATTTCATGTTCTTTGGATAAATACCCAATGGGATAGCTTGATCATATGGTATTTCCATTTTTAAGTTTTTGAGACATCTCCATGCTGTTTTCCATAGTGGCTGCAACAGTTTGCATTGCCACCAGCAGTGCATGAGGGTTCCCTTTTCTCTGCATCCTCTTCAACATTTGTTATTTCTTGTCTTGTTAATTACAGCCATTCTGATGGGTATAAGGTGATATCTCATTGTAGTTTTGATTTGAATTTCCCCAATAATTAGTGATGTTGAACATCTTTTCATGTGCCTATTGGCCACCTGTATATCTTCTTTGGAAAAACGTCTGTTTGTATCCTCTGCCCATTTTTTGATTGGGTTGTTTGTTTTTTTGTTGTTGAGTTGTATGAGTTCTTTATATATTTTGGAGATTAACCCCTTGTTGCATATTCAATTTGCAAATATTTTCTCCTAGTTGGTGGGTTATCTTTTCATTTTCTTCATGGTTTCCTTTGCTTTACAGAAGTTTTTTCGTCTGATGTAGTCCCAATTGTTTATTTTTTCTTTTGTTTCCCTTGCCTGAGTAGACGTGGTATTTGAAAAGATGCTGCTAAGACCGAAGTCAAAGAGTGTACTGCCTGTGTTTTCTTCTCGTTTTATGGTTTCGGGTCTTTACATTCAAGTCTTTAATCCACTTTGAGTTAATGTTTGTGTGTGGGGTAAGATGATGGTCTACTTCCTTTCTTTTGCATGTGACTGTTCGGTTTTCCCAGAACCATTTATTGAAGAGACTTTCCTTTCTCCATTGTATGTTCTTGGCTCCTTTGTCAAAGATTAATTGTCCATAGATGTGTAGTTTTATATCTGGGCTTTCAATTCTGTCCCCTTGATCTGTGTGTCTGTTTTTCTGCCAGTACCATTACTGTTTTGATTACTCTAACTTTGTAGTATAGCTTTGTAGCATAGCTTTTTTCCCCCTTAAGATTGGCGCCTGAGCTAATATTTGTTGCCAATCTCTTTTTTTTTCTTTCTTCTTCTTCTCCCCAAAGCCCCCCAGTATGTAGTTGTGTATTCTAGTTGTAAGTCCTTCTGGCTCTGCTATGTGGGACGCTGCCTCAGCATGGCCTGATGACCAGTGCTAGGTCTGCACCTGGGATCCGAACTGGCAAAATCCTGGGCCACCGAAGTGGAGCACGTGAACTCAACCACTTGGCCATGGTCTGGCCGCTGTAGTATAGCTTTGTAGTATATTTTGAAATCAGGGATTGCGATACCTCCAGCTTTGTTCTTTTTTCTCAGGATTGTTTTGGCTATTTGGAGTCTGTTGTTGCCCCATATGAATTTTAGAATTCTTTGTTCTATTTCTGTGAAGAATGTCATTGGGATTCTGATTAGGATTGCATTGAATCTGTAGATTGCTTTTGGTAATATGAACATTTTAACTATGTTTATTCTTCCAATCCATGAGCACGGAATATCTTCCCATTTCTTTATGTCTTCTTTGATTTCTTTCAATAATGTCTTACAGTTTTCAGTGTATAGGGCTTTCACCTCCTTGGTTAAATTTATTCCTGGATATCTTGTTCTTTTTATTGCAATTGTAAAAGGGATTATATTCTTGACTTCTCTTTCTGCTAGTTTGTTATTAGTTTATAGAAATGCCACTGATTTTTGTAAGTTGATTTTGTACCCTGCAACTTTGCTGTAGTTGTTGATTATTTCTAATAGTTTTCTGGTGGATTCTTTAGAGTTTTCTATATATAGAATCATGTCATCTGCAAACAGCAAGGGTTTCACTTCTTCCCTTCCAATTTGGATCCCTTTTATTTCTTCCTCTTGCCTAATTGCTCTGGCCCAAACTTCCAGTACTATATTGAATAAGAGTGGCAGGAGTGAGCACCCTTGTCTTATTCCTATTCTTGGAGGGATGGCTTTCAGTTTTCCACTGTTGAGTATGATGTTGGCTGTGGGTATATCATATATGGCCTTTATTATGTTGAGGTACTTTCCTTCTGTACCCATTTTATTGAGAGTTTTTATCTTAAATGGATGTTGGATCTTGTCAAATGCTTTCTCTGCAACTTTTGAGATGATCGTGTGATTTTTATTCCTCATTTTGTTGATGTGATGTATCACACTGATTTAATTTGGCAGTTTTATAGTCTTAAACATACATTTATCATACAACACAGCAAACTTATACCTAGGTATTTACTCAAGGAAACGAAACTATTAGTCCACACAAAGGCCTATACCTAAACTTTTATAGCAAATTTATTCGTAACAGACCCAAATGGGAAACAAAAAGTCTATTCACTACTGAATGGATAAACAGATTGTGGTACACCCATACAATGGAATACTATTCTGCAATAAAAAAGGAATAGACTACTGATACAACACCATGGATGAATTTCAAAAGTGTTATGTAGAGTGACAAAACAATTCATAAAAGCCTATACTGTGTGGTTTTATTTATAACATGACATTCTGGAAAAGGCAAAACTAGAAGAACAGAAACCAGACCAGGGCTTCCAGGGGCTTGGGATGGGACAGGGGATTGACGGCAAAAGGGCATGGGGAAATATTTTGGTATGATGGAAATGTTTATATCTTGATTGTGGTGGTGGTCAAAAACTCATCAAATTGTATACTTTAGAAGGATAAATTTTACTATTTCTAAATTACACCGCAATAAACTGGACTCACAAAATGTAGTAACTCTAGTAGTGGTGTTGAAAGAAGAATAAACCCTAATTAAGTATATTTTAGGAATGTCAGAAAGGTTTGCCATTAGGAAATCCAATAATATAATTCACTACAGCAACAAATTAAGGAAAAAATGTGATGCCATCAATAAATGCCAGAAAAGGTTTTGACACAATCAGTAGTCATTTCTAATTGAAACTTTAATTAAAATATTGACGTACAAAAGAAATTCTTACAAAAATGTGTTAAGAAACATGAGCAAGAATATTCATAACAGAAAGCTGGGAAACAAACCAATGACCATCAATAGGAGAAAGGAAAATAACTTACGGTTTATTCATATAATGTATTACTATATTCGAAAGAATGACTCACAGCTACACATAAGAATATGCATGAATCTTAGAAATAGAATCATGGAGTCAAATACTTAAGTCCCCAAAGATTACTTGCAGCTAGATACATTTTTTATAAAGTTAATAATAACTAGAAGGCCTTTTGTTTCTGGATGTCAAGAACTTACTCACCAACCTTAAACTGGACAAAATATCACCTATTTTTAGCCATGGCAGCAGGCATTACAGGACCATGAGCCCTCATAGAAGGGAAACAAATGAAGTGACCCTGCGATTGCCCTGGTTTTCTGCCTGGAGGCACTTGCTGGATTACAGAGCAGGAGGAAGGATTTTAGGCAGAACATAGTGGGCTCGCTCGGTTGAGGAGACAGAGACTGAAGTTCAAGGAATCTCATGTGGCTAGAAATTGAGGACTGAGTTATAGAGATGAGGGAGCTATGCAGAAAAAGGCCTCCAGAAATCCACATGGGGGATCTTGGAGTCATTGCTGAATACGAAGGCTCAAATATGTGGAGTGAAACACTATGCAGTATGGGCAAAGAGTTATTGGAAAGCTGTGATCTGAAAAGTTTCTGGAGCTCGCACAGGACTGGGTCCATTGAGTTCCCACAGGCCAGACTGGAGAGTTCTTGTTGATCATTTGGGATATTCAGTAGAGAACCCAGAATGGCCTTGGCTTAGTAATGGGGTTAAGTCATTCTAGAGTAAAAGCTCCTACAAACCTATCCTAACAAATTTGAAAAACCATCAAGTTGAATCTCCAGCAAATTACCTGCTTACCAGAACAAAGCCCAACACTCTTTAAAGGAAGACAGTGAAAGCTAGTCACTCAACAACTTAAAATGATAATATCCAGCATCCAATAAAAAACTACCAGACATGCCAAGAAGAAGGAAAATGTGACCTATAAACAGGAGAAAAAATCAGTTAATGGAAATAGACTCAGAAATGATAGGGCTGATGGAATTATCAGACAAGGGTGTTAAAACAGCTAATATAACCATGTTTAAGTATTTAAAGGAAAACATGAAGACAGTGAGGAGAGAAATTGAAGACAAAAAAAGAACCAAATGAACTTCTAGGGATGAAAAATAGGATATCTGAAGTGAAAAATTCAGTTGATGGGATTAACAGCAGGTTAAACACTGCAGAAAAAAAGATAATTATACATTATAGGCTTTCTAATATATGTGGAAGTAAATTGACAACATTAGGATAAATGACAACATTAGGAGAAAGATTGGGTAAGGGAAATGGAAAGATACTCTTGAACATTCTTATATTGTATATGAAGTGGTTAATATTACTTGGAAGTATATTGCAATAAGAGAGAGATGTACATTCTAAACTCTAGAGCAAACCCTAAAAAATAAAAACAAGTATAAGAAAATAAGCCTTTAGTTGAGATAAAATAAAATCTTTAAAAAAATAATTAATCCCAAGAAAGGCAAGAAAAGATGCAAAAAAAAAAAAAAAAAGGAATAAAGAACAGATTAGATAAATAGAAAACAAACAGCAAGATGGTAGTTGTGAACCCAACCACGTTGGTAATTACCTTAATGCAAGTGATCTAGACACTCCAATTAGAAGGAAGAGATGGTCAGACATGATAAAAAAAGCCACACCCAAATATGTGCTTTCCATAAGTAGCCCACTTTAAACATAAAGGTTGAAAGTAAAATGAATTGAGAGGCTGGACCAAGGGCATAGTTAAGTTCGCAGGCTCCACTTCAGCAGCCTGGGGTTCACGGATGCGGATCTACACACTAAGCCATGCTGTGGCAGTGTCTCACATACAAAATAGAGGAAGATTGGCACAGATGTTAGATCAGTGACAATCTTCTTCAAGCAAACAGAGGAAATTGGCAGCAGATGTAAGCTCAAGGCCAATTTTCCTCACCAGAAAAAAAAAAAAGGAAAATGATGAAAAAGATACCATGAAAAAACTAATTATAAGAAAGCTTGAGTGGCTATATCAATATCAATATCACACAGAGTAGACTTCAGAACAGGGACATGGTGTCTACAGAAACACAGCAAACTGCATACCTAATGGTATATAGGTACAAACAAGGTCACCTGTTTTTACTTCTCAATTACTTTTGCAATTCCCTCTCTTTTCTAGAAGCTTGAAGAGTTACAAAGGTGTCTCATGGCATTCGCAGGGATGTCTCATCACAGTGTCATCTGATTCATACCCTCTGCCTGTGGTGTCCGTGTCACTCATGCCTGGGCTTTGGCTCATGATTTAACCTGCCCCTGGCCTGCTGCATTCTCTCCTAAGGCTGCTGCCACTGCTGCCTGCTTCCTGCTGTCCCGTTCTGGAAACTCTGCCAGCTACCCCAGCCAGTCACCAACAGAACCTTGCCACCATTACTCTGTAGCTTAGGGCAGGTGCTCACCAATTCGCTCAAAGATGGGTGGAGCAGGAAATGACTTCTCTTTGGAGTTAGGTTCCATTAGATGGATCTCATAGCAAGGTAGCTTGGTGCCCTGGTTCTTTTATACACTTATATATTTCCTCTAGGGTGCTGAGTAGGGGTGGGTTCAAGTAATAGCTGCCATGCTGTACCTGAAACTATTTCTTCCCTCTCACCTCAGGTCCTGTTGCCAAGTCCAACACATGAAACCAGACTCTTTCTTCTCTTATGATGGGTTTTCTCCTGGGAACTCCACAGTTCCCCTTCTGTATTGTGATTTGGCCCCTGAGGATCCCTCACGCTCATCTCTCTTACCACAGTGTCCACTGTCCTTGCCTGCATGTGCCTGAATTCCATTCATTGATACTGTTGGACTTCGTTTCCTGGGAGTCCCAGTTAATTTAGTTGATGCAAGCAAATACTGTGGGGAAAGTGCTTCAAGTACCCATTTTTCATTTAGTTTCCACCAAAACCCCCAATTATAGAAATTTGAACTAATGGAGTACACATCCATGGGCTGTGGCATGAGATCGTCTAGAGGCAAATTCTGAATGGCCCAGGAGATGGGTCCCTATTTAAAATTTCCGGAGACAACTCACAAAATGTGAAATGTGAAAAATAGGCTAACATGCTTCTTATCCATTACATACAACGGGGCACCCAAGATGGACAATCAGAAGGCAAAGTGCACACTATTAGCTTGAGTCTCTTACAAAATGTGGTTGTGAAAAGCCGTAATGACCAATTCTGTTCTTGGAACTGATCCCAAACAAGGCTTTGGGCAGTCTGTCCACACGACCCCTTAGGTGAGGAGGGAGAGGACCCTGGATGGTGATACCAACCCCTTGATTGTTTGATCTGGCCAGTCTTGGAAAGGGGACAAGGGGACACTGGCTGGTGTTGAAGTAAGATGTCTATCCTAAGGAGAACCACTCAAGGACTACGACCTCCTTTTCGCAAACACCAATCCCACTGCTGGTTGAATGATGTACGCCATCACCTTTCACCAAATCTAGATCTCAAACAACCCACCAAAAAACTTGTTCCTATAAAATAATTCTGCTGTTTCATTTGGGATTTGACCTGATGGATTTAGTCACTATGTTTAGCAAGTCATCAAGATATGTACGAGGCATGGAGGAGGAGTCAGAGCTTTATCTGTAAAATGGGATTACGGTAATACTTGCTTCTAGGGTTGTTGTAAGGATTAGACCAGGTAACATATGTGAGGTAATATGCATGCGCCCACCGCTCTAGGACTTCGAAGGCAGGCTGTTGTCTGCAGTAGATAGTTCAGACTCCTTACGTAGCTTTCAAGGATCTTTGGTGAGCTGATTTCACTCCTACTCTCCTCCCTTTGGTAACTGAACTACTTAAAGACACTTATACTTCTCCACCTTTGTGCCTTTACTCCCTCTTGTACCTCTGCCTCAAATACCCTCCTTTCCCATCTCTGCCAAATCCTGCCTTTCCTCCATGACCTGGTTCACACACTTCAGGAAGGCTTTTCTCATTGCATAGGCCGAAGGGAGAAGTTCCATCTCACAGCACCTCTGCTTTCTACATTTTTTACCAATTGACATACAGATCTAAACTCTGTGAGATTCTAAAGGGCAGGAGCTGAGCACATTGCATTTTGAATATCCAGTCATACCTGGCCCTTGGTCCTGCCCAGAACAGGGACTAAACCAATGTTTTCTGAACGAACAGGTTAAAGAGAGCTTGTACTCAGTATGGGGGTGCCTGAAGTTTGGGCATTCATGGCAATCATCGTATGTGTTTATCTCCACTGTTTAGGATTTTGTGTGTGTGTGTGCACTGCTAATTGATTAAGGAGGGGGAGATTATTCTCCTATTCAAAGGTATCTGATCAGAAGTTGGGTTAGAATACCTCACTGGTCCCAGCCAACTTTAGGAAACTGTGAGTCTATTGTCAGGAGAGATGCCAAGATGACAGCCCTGAACCATCTTTGCAGGCATTCGGGCATAGGAGCCTACGTGAATGTGGGTGGAACTAAACCATTGCAGCTGATAGATTAATTTGTGCCACTCCAGAATTAATAGTCTAGTGCATGGAATCTTTGGATCTTTCCTTGTCCAACTTTCCAATGTGTATTTGAGTTTCTGCACAATAGAGTAAGAGAGTCTTTGTGTTGGAATGGAACTACCTTGCCATTGAGGCCAGCCTCCCTCATAAATCCTGCTGCCGTTAGCGTCTCTGATGCATCTTGCAGGCTTTGCCTGAGCATGTCCAGGGAGCAAACTCACTGGTTTTCCAGCCCATTGTTTGATAGCCCAGTTGTTAGAAAGTTTCTCTTATATCGAACCAAAATTTGTGACTTTATCACTATGATAAAATGGTCCTATTTCAGCTTTGGAGAAATAGAAAAGTCTGCTCTCTCTTCTATATGAGAACTTCACAGATTAAAAAAAAATGTATCTTGTGAATTCTCTGAGTTTTCTTAGGCCAAAAGCCTCCAGCTCCTTCGAGAGCATGTGGAACAATCTTCTTGTCCTCTTTTAAATTTCCTGTCTGGCAATGATTGTCCTAAAATGTAGTGAGTGGAATATACTACTTTCATACTTAGTTATAACTGCCATTTACTGCTTAGGCACCTTATTGTAGATGCTTTACATGTATCCTATTTAATCCCCACAACCGTGCCATGTAGACACTTCCTACGGTTTTTATAGATAAGGAGTCTCCGGCTCAAATAACTTATTAACGGACTCAAGATTACAGAGCAGTAAAGAGCTGAGAGTGATGGCTTGCAAAACTCACAACCCTCCAATCCTATGATTCTTTTTACTACCCAACAAGTTATAATAACAGAAATCTGATTCCTTTTTTTCTGCTTTGCAGTGTACATAGTCCCTGTGTTTAAGTCAAAAGTGACCCAGAAAGTCTGGTGGCTGAGAGATAACTGGCTCTACCTTGGCTGGAGAGTCCAGCAGTGTGGTCTGAACAAACACCCATGGACACTCTGTCACTCCCCAGCACTGGCTGAGTTCCTTGATGGCACACTGTAGGGGTTCCGGTGTTCATTTGTTAAATATTTTGCAAGTGCTTACTTGGAGCAAAGAACTGTTAGGAAACCGCTGTGGGAGGAACTATAGGCAGGTTGCCCTTATAGTTTATTATAAAAAAGATAACACACGCTAACCAGCAATAGTATGAAGCTGAGGGTGGTGATGCTATCGGAGATGCACTGCAGTGCCTCAGATTTCAGAGAAGCAAGGAATCATTTTCAAGAGCGTGGCGAACCTGGTAAACTTTTGTGGAGAAGATTGCATTTGAGCAAGTTTCTCACTTTCTCTGCTTTAGTTTCATACTCTAAAGATGACATTAAAATTGGTTCTCGGGGCCAGCCTGGTGGTGTAGTGGTTAAGTTTGTGTGCTCTGCTTCGGCGGCCCAGGGTTCGCAGGTTCGGATCCCAGGAGTGGACCTAGCACTGCTCCTCAAGCCACGCTGCGGTGGCATCCCACAGAAAGTAGAAGAAGATTGGCACAGATGTTAGCTCAGCGACAGTCTTCCTTAAGCAAAAAGAGGAAGATTGGCAACAGATGTTAGCTCAGGGACAATCTTCCTCACACACACACACACACACACACACACAATTGGTTCTTAACTCATAGAATTGTTATAAAGATCAAATAAAACAATTAAAGGGAGTGTTCAGGACATTGCCCATTATTTAATGAGTTATCCATAAAGTTAATTATTTTTATTTGAGAAGCATTGTTAGATTGGGATCAAACACAAGGATTTTGAAATCATCCAGGCCTGAGTTCAAGTCCAATGTGGCGTGACTGTGGGCGCTTAATTTCTCTGAGCCTCAGATTCCTCATCTGTAAAATGGAGTGGATGATCGCCCTTCTTCATAGCGAGGTGGATTACCTGAGCTAATGCTCGTAACATAGCGCCTGGAAAAGAGTAAGTTCTCAGAAGTTGTTAGCTGTGATTACTTATTATCTTTTGAGCTGGGCCTTGGAGGATGGGTAGGATTTGGGTGAGAGCAAGAACATTCCAGATAGAGTATGCTAGGTGCGAGGTACACGCGACTGGTAAGGAGGTCACTTCAGCTGGGCCATAGAAAGTACATGAGAGGACGAAGGAAGTTCAGTGATCAGAGTCAGGCGGTCTTGGAAAGGCCAGGATGAGCAGTCTGGGTCTACTCTAGTCAATGAGGCCATGCAGTCACGTGCACCTTGTTAAAGATCTTGCTGGATTTTCATTGCTCCCTAGTGCCTCCTAGTTCCCTGTCATCATCCCTAGACCCAGTTTCAAATTATTCCATTGTGGCCCAGCATTTGTTTCTTCATGACTCCACTTGCCTCCTAACTAGCTTCTTGCTTCTACTCGTGCACCTCTTCCCATCTGTTCTCTGCATAGCAGCTGCTAGAGTGATTTTTGAAAATGCAAATTTGATCACCTCCTCATCTGCTTAACCCCCCTCAATGGCTTCCCATGGCACTTAGGGCAAAATCTAAAGCCCCTACCATAATGAAAATCTCCTGTGTGATCTCGCCTCTCATTTGCCCTTTCTATCAGTCAGCATTCTGGCAGGAAAATAGCATAAATCAAAATGGGTAATTCGACGAATGTTTACTAAAGAGGCTATTTTGCAAAGATGTGGGCAAGATTTGAAGAAACTAACAAGAGACAGTGCAGTCCTCTGGGGGTAATAACTCCAGGAACTGTTACCCCTTCTAGGTCTAAGGACAAGCAGAGGGAGCCATTGCAGAGCCGATGGAACAGCTCCACAGAGAGGATTGCCTGGTGGAAGTCACAGGCGTAGGTAGAGGACTGAAGCCAACCACAGCCACCTGTCAGGGTGGAAGTTTGGGAATAAATACTTTGATTTCATTCTCCTCCCACCCTCTGCTCTCCTGCAGTGCCTCTCATTGACCAAACCTAGCTAGAAACCAGAGGGTATGGAAGCCCATTGGTGCAGTGCAGACAGATGAGCTTCCCCAGGCACAAAGTAGGTTGCAGGAGTGTGGCAAGTGCATCTGGAGGGTCCTTTTCTAAGGCACTGTGTACCTCAGATATGCTGTTTCCTCCTGTCTCCTCGTGCCCGCCCCTTCACCCACTCAATGCCTGCTCTTCCCTCTACTCTCAGCCTGAATGTCACCTACTCAGCGAAGAAGCCTTCCTTGCCTTATCCCAGGTTGGGTCATGTCCCTTTATCACATGCTCTCGTAGCACCCTCTAGTTATCTCTCGATATGCATATTAAAGTTGCATAATAATTAACTGTACAATTATTTGCTTAATAATAATCTCTCTGTTAGACTGAGAAAATAGGACCCAGTTGGTCTTTTTTTCTTGCAGTTTCTCCAGCAGGCTCCATAAGAGAAGCCCAATAAATATTTGTTGAATAATTGAATACTTAATACCCACATTCAAGATTGAGAGAAAGAACATATCAGAAGGATTGATCCAACCAAATGACCTTTACTGTGTAGGAAGTACTGACCAAAAAGAAGCATTTAGCTGTATCCATAACCCTTGTGTCAGAAATCAGCCTTCATAAGTCCACAGAAGGAATTTGGAGGAGTTGTATAAAGAGCTGATAGAACCCAGCTTTATACTCGAACTTGATGAGGAGAGCAGAGCCAGACCTGGGCACTGGCAAATCCATGAAGCAAATCGTGGCTATAAGGTACTCTGGCATTAAAGAAAATACGACTTAGCCTTTCTTATTAATACTATGTTTTCCCCAAGCACATGGAATAATTGCATAAAAAAGCAAAATGTATACTAGTTCACTTTTTGGAAGCAAATTGATTTTATTTTTAAAATTTTTATGAAATTTATTTAAACTAAGAAAAAACCCCAACAGCTCACCTCCTTCCTCCCAAATATACTCACATTTTCCAGTTTTCAGATTTCTGTTTGTATGCCACTCAACTCTGATTAGAATAAGTCTTGATAATGTTAGGTGTGAACTTGACACCTTAATGGGCCAATAAGACTACAGGATATTTCAACAGCTATCTCTTGAGTATCTACAAGGTTCAATGATAATCACAAGGGATACAGAGATGGGTAGCATTTGGTATCTGTCCTCAGGAGTTCACAGTCTAATAGGGGACCCAGTAATGTGAGCAAATAAATATCAAATAGTGTTACAAAAGCTATTCTAGCTGTCTAAACAAGCTGTCCCTGGAGCACAGAGCAGAGAACAGGGCATTCTGTCTCTCTAGGGTTAGGGGAAATTTAACATGGGACATTTGAGCTGGACCTTGAAAGATGACTAAGGTTTGGCCAGGTGAAGGACTTTCAGGAAGAGGGAACAGCAGGAACATATAGGGAATGTGGCACATTAAGGCAGGGACTTACATGACCTGTGTACTTTCCATAATTAGAGGGGTACAACAGTCAGTGGAATTTCCAGGAGGTTTTAAAGTCAATAATGATCTTATACAAATAACATAATGAGAGAAAAAGCAAGGAGACATTGGAAGGCAGAAGAGGAAGATGTTTGGAAGTCCATGAAGAAAAGGGCAAGTTGGACAACAGCCAGAAGTCGCAAGAGAGAATCAAAGGATGACAAATGGTTTATAGATATTAAAAAATTTCCGATGAGTTATTGCCTTAAAAATTCAAGTCTACATCCATCCTGGTCCTCGTATCTGACTTGTGATCTGAAAACAAATCTGCCAGGTCCCAGGACAGCGTGTGCTTTCGCTGAGGCTCCTAAGTCTTGGGCATTGGGTGGTTGGGTTGGCCCCGCTCTGTGGTACTTTTGAAATAACATTCCCCCCGACTGCCAACTTAATAGTACACCGCCTTCATTTGGGATTTTTGTCAACACTTCTCACTCGATTATTTCTGAAAGCATCTTTTGACAGTTCATAATCTTGCCACCTGCTGATTCACCAAATTCACATTGTTTCAATGTCATCTTCTCCTTTTCTCTATTTGTGCAGAATTCTGAAGCCGGCAACCATTTTTCTTAATTAATCTATCCAATTTCCCCAGTGGGCACGGGTTGTTTGTGCAGGTATTATGCTGAAGATACACAGATGAATAAAATGTTGTCTTTGCCCTCAGGGAGCTTACAGTTTAGAGATTTTTGTGTTACGAAGAGACTAGATCTTAATTGTTCCTGCCACAAAAAAGAAATGATAATTACATGACATGGTAGAGGTGTTAGCTAATGCCATGATGCTAATCATATTATAATATATAAATGTATCAGATCATCACATACCTTAAACTTACGCAATGTTATATATCAATTATATCTCAATAAAAATAAAGAAAGAAAGAAGAAAATTAATTACAAGAAAAAAAAGAAAAGCTATGTCTGCCTTTTCATATATTTTGCTATAGGGTTCACATTTTCTTATGTTTTAAAAATCTCCCCTAATGTTCTTCCTCTAAACAAATATTCCTCCTTTTAAAAAAACCATTGTGAGATCTGGTGCCTTTTTCATTCTCAAAATAAACATCAGAGATTCCATGAGATAATTCTTCCTTAGTCTTCTAGAGACTTCTCTGTGATAGGCATTATTTATCATCTTAGATGAATAAAGTAGAAATTGAGAAATCTCATTATTGAACTACTTTTTTTTTTTTGTGAGGAAGATTGGTCCTGAGTTAACACCTGTTGCCAACCTTCCTCTTTTTGCTTGAGGAAGATTGTCGCTGAGCTAACATCTGTGTCCTTCTACCTCTATTTTGTATGTGGGACCCCTCCACAGCATGGTTTGGTGAGTGGTGTAGGTCCCCATCCAGGATCCGAACCCACAAACCTGGGCTGCCGAAGTGGAGCACGCTGAACTGCCACTGCCACTGGGCTCGCCCCTCAACTACATTTTTTAAAAAGAACAAGATCTCTTTTCTCTTTTTCATTCTTACACAATGTGCAGTTGTTAATATTTTGAGGATAATAAGAAATAAAACACTATCAAAATAATAAAGATGGCTTAGAGATCTCTTTCATAGGATATTGCAAAAAACCCTGCACAAATAAACAGAATTTTATCAAAGTAGATCATAAGCGAAATGATAAAGATAATCACAGGCTCTTATGGAAACACACTGGAAGGTCCTTGAGGCAGGCTGGAAGGGAGGGCATGGAAGGCATCCTGGGGAGATGACGTCTAAGCGGAACCTCAAAAGAGAAATAGACATTAGTCAAGCAAAGGTGAATGGAGGGAGGGCACTCCAGGCAGAGAGACAGTGTATGAGCATGGATGGGGCTGGGGAATGGCAAGTGGGGGGAGCTGGTGAGATAGGCAGGGAGCACGGAGGGCTGTGGACGTCAGCAGTGTGCTGATTTTCAGTAAATTTAGATTGCGCGCAGCCATCGTAGGATTTTGTGATCAAAGCTTCATCTTAGATACCTGGTCGGTTGTGAGAAAGATGCATTTGAGTGACATGATATAGGGTGGGAAGGATTGGTTAGAAGGCTGTTAGGACAATCCAAGGGAAAGATGGTGAGTGGCAAGGGAGTGGAGAAGAGGACACGGATTTTGAGATGTACTGAGAAGGTAGAAGCAGGCAAGACGTGGTGACTGATGAAATATGGAAGTGAGGAAGAGAAAAGTGTGCAAGAGAGCGCTGGTGCTCAGATCCTAGTTTATTGCCCATGAGTGAACCTGCTGAGGACCCAGATAGGTGTTCACGTTGAAGCCTGACTCCACCACTTAATAGTTTTGAATGCTGCTCTGGTCCTTCAGCCTTCCTGAGTCTCTGTTTCTCCAACTGTAAGATGGAATAATAAGAGTGGCTTCACAGGGTTTTAACGAGGAGTAAGTGAAATAAAGGATGTGAGGCATTTGTAAAGTTAGAGGACTAATCACATATAAAATGTTATTGGCTAAGTGCCGCCTCTGTGATCTTGACCAATTGAAGCTTGCGTTTCTGTTTGCAGTTTGCAAAATTTGGGGGCTGGTAGAAGGAAGGTGTGGCAGTTGGAAGGAAGTGATACTTAACATCTTTTGTCCTGTTTTAAGCACTAGTCCTCTGTTCTTTTTAATTTAATAGCACGTAATTTAAAAGAAGTGTTATATCGTAGCCATATTGTAGCCAGTGATTGTCAAAAAATATACGAAAGGACCTAATAGTGCTAGATTCGTGGATTCTTCTTAATCACGCTAATTTTCTTTCTTCTGTCCTTTCTTCAGAAAGAAAAACTCTTTTAATTACTCATTGATCTCCAACACTCAGTAACAATGAAAGCTCCAGAATGTGTACAAGAAAGCAAGACCTACTGCTTTTTTGCCCAAGAGGATCACTTCAACTACAGGAGGTGTTTTTTTGATACGAGAAGTGAAGGAATTCCGAAGCATTTTGTCTTCCTGTTGGTGGTCTCAAATAATTGCTGATTTTATTAAGTGACTTGAAAGTTTAACAGTTGTTCATTTTCAAAAATCTAATACCTTTTTAATAGAGAGTAAACAAGGCTTGCATAAAGTTGGCTTTGAAATGTGTTTTTAGAGATGTGGTTAGCATTTTAGAGGATTTACTACACTTCAGATAAAATATTAAAGCCCTAGTGAAAACAATTGACTCAGTAGGATCTAGGAAATGGTTCACCTTCCCAAACGTCCCCTAGTTGGAACTTTTTACGACTCCCTAGGCATGTAGCAGCGAAACAGAAATAATTCTCTGATAGACACAAAGCCTTGGCTTAGACCATATCTGCTTTTTCTCTCCATGGATAAGGGAGCTTAACACAGCATTCTAGTTTAAAAGAAGGGCGTGAAGAGTTTTGAACATCTATTGGAGCAAGTAGCTAATAACAGTTATGTCCAGGGTTGGGGATGAAGTGATGTGATGTGTTTGTGTGTGTCGGGGGGAGTGGATGGGTACAGGACAAGTTTAATTTTGTCACATAAGAAAGGAAGTGTTGTGGTGCCTTATAAATGGGGAAGCTGTCTTCAGTTTGGATTCCTTCTGCCAAAGTTGCTTTAGAACTCCTCCAATAGCCACAGTTCACAGCTGAGTCCAGAAACCAGATTATGGAGCAGAAAAAGACCTGTCTTTAACAAAGCGAGCCTGGTGAGTAGAGTGGTTAGACAGAGAGCTGCTGCGTCTCATAGGCTTTTGAGTTTGCATCAAAAAATCAGAAGGCAAAGTCATAATGATTCAGAATGCTAAGATTTAGCAAAATATGAGACTGAAACCAGAGGTGTGCATCCCAGCCTAGAGAGAGAACACTGAGAACGTGCACAGAGCCTCAGACCCACCAGCACAGATAAACCTAGGGAGCCATGCCCACCAAGGGTCTTCTGCTTCTTACAGAGGAGAAACTGGACACAGGGAAGGACACAACATAAGAGTATACATTGTATCGGTTCTCTTTCACTGACTGGATTCAGTCATTGCCCCATTACTTTTTGCTTTTCCCATAAGCCCTGAGTTTAAAAGCAAACTCTCCAGGTCACAAAAATTGCAGGGCCCAGAGCAAGTTGAAGCATCAGCAGTGCCCTTGCAGAATTCTCTCTGAAGGTGCCTTATTTGTGCATGTGGCTGTGTCATCAAAGCACTTTATCCCCTCTCCAACCAGGCGTGTACTAAAAACAATTTCTTGTATATATCTTTCCATTTCCCCCTCACCACAATGGGCAGCCAGATGCCCATTTACTGAATAGTCCATTCTTCCTCTCCCCTTATTAGACGTGCCCACCTGTATCACATATTAAATTCTCATATGTAAGTGGGTCTATTTATGGACTCTTTAATCTCAAGATCTGACTCTTTATTTATGCACCAATGCCACCTTTTTTAAAATCTCTAACTTTATAATAAAATGTAAGCTGATAGGGTTAGTATGTCCTCATCATTCTTTTTCAGAATACTCCTTCTTCTCATTTTGATTTTTCCTATGTTGGTGTTTCCTATGAACGTTAGTACATTTTGGCTAGTTCCTATTCCCTCCCCTGCACAACCCATTCTCTCTCCCATCTTCCTAAATATTCACATTCAAGACTTTCAAAAAGCCCTCCTGTCATGGTTTAAGGTTTTCTTCATAGACACTAACTTACACTTTTCTTCACCCTAATCCTTCAGTGAATGCGAAGAAACTGCAGCAAATTGCAGATGTAACTATCAACACAAGAGAATGATTTCACCCCTATAGTCAGGTTGTTATTACGTTCTTTGCTCATTTCATTTGGTAGCATTCAGTTCTCTAGTTTTATTCAAGATAGTCCAGGGAATTTTCTTCTAACATTTATGGTTCTCTCTCTTTTTTTTTGTTTTTTTGCTGATGAAGATTGGCCCTGAGCTAACATCCTTGCCAACCTTCCTCTATTTTTTAGTATGCGGGCCACCAGCACAGCATGGCTGCTCATAGAGCACTGTAGGTCTCCGCCCAGGAACCGAACCTGGGCTGCTGAAGTGGAATGCGCTAAACTTAATCACTAGGCCACTGAGGCTGACCCCAAGGTTCTCTCTCCTTTGACCCTTCCCCTCTATACCTCCCAGCTAGAATCCTCACCTCTAGCCAAATTGCTCTCCTTGAGGTTACCCTACATGTCCTGATCCTCTTTGGCCATCCTGGCCCCCAGAGGCTTCTCTTTTCTCTAAAGTCCCGATGCACATGTAGCAAATGTAGGGGAGGAAGACTTTTTCTCCATCTAATGTGGGTTCGTCTGGCCGGAGAACAAATTAAATTCACATGAGACAGAATAGCAAGAGAAAATTAAACAAAGCTTTATGAGGAACCATGGCCCGGGGCCTTTCTTCCAGAAAGAAGAAAGGGCACCGAAGAAGTGGGGTGCACAGAGTGGTTATATACCCCCAAACAGGATATTTCACATATGATTGAAATGTCCCTCCCACAATAGTCACAAGATTGCCCTGTTGGCACAGCGCTTGAGGGACACAGCAGGTAGTGGTCTGCTATCTCGGAGGGCGTAGCAGGAGGCAAGTCTGTTGTCTCAAGCTGGGTGGTCACAGGTGAGCGCAGCAATCAGTTCCTAGCCTAAGGAAACATGTTTAATCCTTAAAGAAATGCCAACGTTGGGAAGGGGAGGAAAGTCAGTTACAGGAGGTTACCAGAGAAGCACAATAAAATGCAGATTTAAGTCCTTGCCTTTGGCATTGATTAAGAATTTTTAGAGAGAAGGTCATCTCCTTTCCTCTTCCTGGTATAGAGAGGGAGGCACCTTTTACAGATAGAGATTTACCTTACAAATGTAAACGTCTCCTAAAAAAGGGCAAGTAAATTCCACTTTTCTGTTGCTTTCCTGTCTGCAAAGTAACCAGCCTCAAATAATCATCATGCCAAAGAGACATATCTTGGGGTGGCTGATTTCAGGTCCCCACAGAAATGCGTATAATGTTCATGTGCCCCATTCACTGCTCAGCCAACCTGGTATGGCTACTTGTCTTTTTATCTCTACATCCTTCCTCCCAACAGATCATTAGAGAGGCCAAGTGTATCATCCTTGTTTTGTTTCTCTTCCTTTCTCCTTCTTCTTCACCTCACCCCAGATACCTCACCTGTCTCAGGTGGTGTCCTGCATTTTCTTTAACCACTTACTGTTGGGAACAATAATCATGCCTTCAAGCCTGTGCCCAGATTGTTCTCTTACAGAGATGCTTTAAAAGTGCGATATGGGGGCTGGCCCCATGGCCTAGTGGTTAACTTGGGTTCTGTTCTGCTTCGGCAGCCTGGGTTTGGTTCCCAGATGTGGACCTTCACTGCTTGTCAGTGGCCATGCTGTGGAGGTGACCCACATAGAAAATAGAGGAAGATTGGAAGAATCTTCCTCAGCAAAAAAAGAAATAAAAAAAGTAGGGTATGAGATAAAAACCAAAAACTTCCAGGCAGTGAAAATTATACTTGAAAATCCCTTCAGTGCAAATAGAATGGCTAATAGCATAGTCTACTCAGCAACACTTTTAATTCCTTCTCTTGACTTCTGGGAATATGTCCTTTGAATAGAATGATGGGCTGTTGGCACCATTTTCATTGTGATCTCATTTACTCTCATTGGTTGAGCCGCACAGCTGGAGTCTTATCATCTAAATGCCCTAAATTCCACCACATTTAAATTCTTCCCATTTTCCTGGCCTTTCCAAGTCTTATTTCCTCCTAGAAGCTTCCACAGATATTCCACAGGGAACCCTCTCCTTTCTGAATCTCTCTGGCCTTCTACAGAGCTTCTTTTTTGTCTTGATAGGTACCAGTGTGGGGCTTGTGTTTTCTAGAACAACTCATGCACTTGGAGCCCAGACTCTATGGAGTTTGAAATCTGGTTCTGCCATCTACTAGCTGTGTGATCTTGGACAAATTACTTAAACTCCCCAGACCTTCTCAGTTTCCTCATCTGTGAAATGGGGATAATCATCATGGTCTCGACCTCAGAGGATTCTTACAAAAATTACACTGGTTAATATTTGTAAAGTGATTAAAACAGTGCCTGACCCAAATTAAGCACTGTAGAAGTGGTTTTTTTCCCTTAAAATTACACTCCCTTCCCTAATTATTGGCGTTCCCATTCAGTGTGGCTAAAGAAGGGAGAAGGAACTAGTGTAAGAGAGTTTACTCTTCACTGAGACATGTGAACTGGCTCCTCTCTGTTCTCAAAAATAGAAATCTCAGTCCTTTTAAACAAATGGGCAGTTCTCAACCTCACTGACTTCACACCGTAGGGCATGAAGATCAATTATGAGGTCTGTCCCACTACTTCTAACTGTGGTTACAGTACTGACATTTTCATATTAATAATTGTAAGGTTGAATTCTCAAGCACTTTTCTTGATTGGGCACTGAAAAAAAAGTCAAGGTTGCAGAAAATGAGTTGGCAACCTGGGAACCCCCAGGGTATTTCCCCAAGGGCAGCTTTCTGGTGAAGTGTTGGGCAAATGCTGTCAGAGATGACTTGCGTAAGCCACACAATCATCAGCTCCTTGCTCAGGAGCTCCTTAAAACGTTCCCTGGGTAGTCCATGAATTGAAATTTGGTCTTCTGTAATAAAGATCGTAACATCCTTAAGGTCAAAGAGCTGTGGCTTATGAGTCCTTATAACCCCTGGCAGGGCTGGAAACACTGCACAGGTCAAGAAGCCCTCACTGATAGATTTATTGTTAAGATGGGTAGGACAAAGCAAGTTTGGGATAGTGCCAAACCAAAGTTGGAGAAAACCTACAAGTAATAATAAAACTCCCTACGATTCTTAATCCATATTTCTATTGGAGCAACTCGTGACTAAGAACATGGATGCATCCCAGTTCCTCTCACCCCACAACGAAGGGCAGTGAAAGCCAGGAAGGGGACAAGTGAGGGACCTGATGATGCTAAGTGAAATAAGTCAGGAAGAGAGATAAACACTGTATGATATCACTTATATGTGGAACCTAAAAAAGCTGAACTCATAGAAACAGAGAGTAGAACGGTGGTTACCGGGGGCTGGGGAGTGGAGGAAATGGGGAGCTATTTGCTGGTCAAAGAGTACAAACTTCTAGGGATCTAATGTACAACATGTTAACAATATTGGATTATATACTTGCAAGTTGCTAAGAGAGCAGATCTGAAATGTCCTCACCACAAAAAAGAAATGGTAATAATGTGACGCGATGGAGGTGTTAGCTGATGTTATAGTGGTAATCATTTTGCAATACATAAGTGCATCAAATCAATAGGTTGTACACCTTAAATTTACACAATGTTATATGTCAAATATATGTCAATAAAGCTGGGAAAACAAACAAAGTGAGTGGCCTGGATCATTCAGTTTAGAGGTTTGTTGAGTGTTGACTCCTCTTAGGAGACAGCACTGCCTCCCTGATCTATTTGAAGTTCAGAGAACGGCTTTCATGGCATCAGCCAGCACCAGGGGGCAGGAGAGAAAGCAGCATGAATGGAAACAAGAGCCAACTCAAAGGGACTGTGCGAGCGAACGGCACAAGAACGGGGGTCTCCAACACAGTTCTTGGCACCTACAAGGTAGGCTGTACGTGTTGGTTGAAACTGAAAGTTTTAAAAATCCTTTAAAAGTGATTTCTTAATTACAGAAGAAGTCCATGTTCATTGTAGAAAAATTAAAAAATACAAAGAAGCAAAATGACTAAGAAATTTTTAATTTCTCATAATCTCACCATTCAAAAATAAGCACATTTTGGTAGACTATAATCTATTTTCTATGTATGCACACCTCTCCACCCAAATGGCATCACAATACATTCTGATTATTTTATGTTTCTCCATAACTTTAATTGGTAATATCCACTTTTTAGCTCAACATATAATCATGAGTGGAGGAAAAAACTCTACTCAGTGTTCTGTTTTGGCTCTGGCAAGCAGGTCAACTTCTCCGAGCTTTAGATTCCTCATCTGTGAAATAAAGACTTTGAAGCCAGTGATGCCTAAGGCACCTTCCACCTCTATCACGCTAATGTTGATGGGTAATTAAAAGAAGACAGTATGGGACAGTGGTTGTTGCTCTGGCACCAGCTGGATTCTAGTCCCAGCTCTGCCTGTGAGATCCTGGGCAGATCTTGACCTCTCAGTGCCTTGGTTTCCCTATCTATAAATGGGATTAACAATTGGACTCACCACCTAGGGTTACTGTGAGAATTAAACACATAAGACACGCAAAGTGCTTAGAACAGGGTTTGACACATTGGAAAGGCTCAAGAAGCGGTTACTGTTATCAGTATCTTAGCTCGGGCACCTGCCTCCTGTGTTGACAGAGGAAGAACTAACACTACTGAGGGATCCAGGCCTGGCTCGAGAACTACCACCAGTTAAAGACATGTGCTGGGCACTGTGCCGAGTGTTCTCATCTGCGCAATCTTCTTGAATCCTCAGAGCTATCTCCATTTTACACGTGAGGAAACTAAGGCTGGAATGTGCCTAGATTCACGTAGCTAGTAAGTGTCAAATCCAGAGACCATGCCCTTTCAGCTAGTTCTGGATGGGCTGAGAGCCCAGAACATCTGCTGTTACTTGCATGTTTCATGTCAAAAATGGAGCCCAATCATCCTCCCCAGTGATATTCAGCCTGAGTGTCTCTTTCTTCACTCTAATCCCCCACTTTAACAATTTCACTGTTTGACAGTGAAAGACAGAGATTTTGTACATTTTACATTGTATGTTTGGTGCATTTTAATCGACTACTGGATGTCTAAGTTAATAGAACAGAACTAGGACACGGGTTTTATAAAAATAATTTATACTCAACTTAGAAATTTAATTTTTTGGTTATAACTGATGGCCTAAAAATTCCCCAAATTAAACAAAACAACAAACCCTCAGCAACAGTAACTGGCTGGGGGGAGTCATGAAGCTTGTGTGATATTTTAACATTTTGGTTTCCACATCACCGCCAAAGGACGTCAAGACTGAGTCGAGGGACTTCAGTTGACCACTGGCTCTTTGGATCATCGGCCAAGTGAACAAAAAAGGCCGTTTCGGCTGGCCTGGGGCCGAGTGGTTAAGTTGCCGCGCTCCAATTCCGCAGCCGGGGTTTCGCCAGTTCGGATCCTGGGCGTGGACCCAGCACCGCTCATCAAGCCATGCTGAAGAGGCATCCCACATGCCACAAGTAGAAGGACCCACAACTAAAGATACACAACTATGTACGGGGTGGTGGGGGTGGGGGGTTTTGGGGAGAAAAAGGAAAAATAAAATCTTTAAAAAAAAAAGGCCATTTTATTTCTGGCTTTTGTTTTCTCTTCCAGGGAGAAAAACCGAAGAATAGATCGAAATATAAAGTGCCTTTTAATTAAACGCCACCTCACTGTTTTACGGGGCTAGCATGCTTTATTAACAGCGTTTGTTAGTAGTCTACTGCGCGGTGCATTTGCGGATTCACCATAACCAAAAAATATGCAGACAACTTCTGATAGCTCCTGCTAAAGTGGCGGAGAGGATAAGCAGAGGCATCAAGCAATGAACAATATAAACACTTCAAATAAGACAGACATTTGGAACGAGCCACAACTTTCTGTGCTCAGCATTTAACTGTGCACAGACTCCTCAAGGCGCAGAAGGGCATCTCCTTCCCTGGAGCCCGGCTGAGCTGGCGCCTGGCCTGGGCGAGGTTGGCTGCTGTGTCTCCTGGCCTGCACCCGCTACGTGCAATACCCGGCTGCCTCCACGCCCCCTCGCCCAAGGGTCGCATTACGCGACTCGGGCCAGCGGTCCCGGAGTCCCCGCCCGCCCCGCGCGTCCTGCAGGTCCAGCACCACGAAGGTCACGTTCCCTGCGCAAGGCTCGCGCCCCCGCCGGGCTCTGATTGGTCGCGCCGTGCGGCCCGCGGCCCGGCGATTGGTCCGAGGGGTGGGTTCACGTGGTCCGGAGCAGATAAGTGGCCTCTCCGGCGCCGCAGCCGCGATCGGCTCGAGCTGCCAGCGAGCGGGGTCGGCCAGGAGCAGGGTCGAAGCGGGGCGGGCAGCACAGTGCCAGCGCTCACGGCCCGCCGCCGCCTCTCTGCCGGATGAGCTGCACCAGGTAGGTTCTCTGCAGACGCTGCGCCCGGAGCCGAGGGCAGCGCGCCGCTGCGGGGCGGGTGGCCTGCGTTTTCCTTCGTCATCGCTGCGAATGGAGACCCCGGGGCGGGGGCAAACTGGCTGACTGCTGAACTGACTCTAGCGCCGGGGGCCTTGGAAGGTGCGATTTGCTCTGCGCTTCTTGGGCAAAGCTTATTTTGCTAATTAGCCTCCTAAACCAGAAACTCCGAACGTGAGTCAGCTTTAGTTCAGATTCCCTCCTGGATTCCGACGTTCTCTCTTGGTCCTGCACAAATATCCCAAGGACTCTGGCAGCTTAATTTGTGGGAACAGCATCTCACGTTGCTGGTTGGGTCGTTGGGTTTGCGGGAAGAACCGACAGGATGATTGCATTCATTCATTCGTCCTCCCCCTGCTCTGCTTGTCACGGTTTGTCATGGCGAACTCAGACTCGGAGTTTGAGCCAATGATGATTTGTAAACTCTTGGTCAGGACTTATTCCAGGGGAATCGCCAAATCATAAAACTGTCTTTCTAGAAGTACAAAAAGTGAAAATACAAAACAAATCCGCAAAACGAAAAAACTTCCCAGAAGAATACTTTAAATAGCTTCTCCAGACATAACTTAGGAGACTTCTCTAAAAATTCTGCCTGTTAACTATTATTAGACTCACAAATATAGCTTTAGCTTTCATTTGCTTGTTCTAAGTTTGTGGGTCTCCCAGAAAAACCCCAGGGCCAATGAAGTAAATTCTGTGCCTGTTCTTTTATTATCCGTTTTGTGATAATGACCATGTGCCTATGCACTTAGAGCTGCTGTGCAGAGTTGCTAAAGGCAGACTGAGAAGTGCCATGTACAGTGATGCACACCTCTTATCTGTAAGGCCAGGATAGGGGGAAAAAGTCCATAAGCTTGGCAATATGTACTGAGGGCTAAAGGCCAGAAAGCAAAACCTTCTTGATTTAATATTGCTGAGCGTAGTTATGTTTAGAATTTTGAATAGCTGTATTATCTTTCTAGTTATAAATATCCATTACCAAAACATTAGAAAATACCAAAAAAGTACAGACAAGAATAGGTCACTTGTAATCCTATCACCCAGAGATAATTAATTTTTTGGTTATTTCCTATTAAGTGTTTTATTTACAAGTTCATATATATAATATATATTAAAAACAGTCCAATTTTTAGGTAATCGGCTTTTTCCACTTAAATGTGAACTTGTCACGGACGTCTTTCTATAAGAAATATAGATTAGGTAAAGTTTTTCTTTAAGTGCATGAGTTGCTGACTTGCATTTCAGTTATTTGTGAAAAATGAGGAAGAGCACGATCATTAAAGTGCAAAGATAATCCTCTGACTTCATTCTTTCTGGCATTCTTACTCTCAAAACTGTTCCATGAGAATTTTCTACCTTTTTATTTCCAAGTGGATTCCCTTTCCAGAGAAGTGTAATCAGTTCAACAGCAGAATCGGTAAAGCAGCTAGAGGGAGCAGAGTCTGGGAGTGTGTTTCCAGAACCTGTCTAGTCATTAGATCACCTGGGAAGCTTTAAGAACATAACCTCCTTGTCCCCTCCGCCCCCCCACCCCCACCCCGGAAGTTCTGCCTCGGTGGCTCTAAGCCCTAGGAATCTGTGTTAAAGAAAAAGAAAGAAACCACCTCCCTAGGCCATTGTAACCAGACAGGTTTGAGAACCACTGGCCCAGAACAGAGCAAATGGTTCTTAGAGCTGGCCTAGAGATGACCACATCTAACCCTTTTATTTCTCAGATGGGGAAACTGAGCCCCCCGGCTGCTTTAAGTAGTTAACCCATGGCCTTGTAGCCAGTCAAGAGCAGAGCCAAATGCAGAATGCAGATCTGATCATCTAATACTGTTTTCTTTTATGACATTTGATAGCACATCCCTGATAATTACTGCATCGGCTGTAATTTAGTCAATACAGAAATAGCGCTACATATATATTTGGGACCAGGGGAAGAACATTCCAGATCCAGGTGATAACCCCTCTTCTTTTTGTATTCCAGAATGATTCAAGTTTTAGATCCACGGCCTTTGACAAGTTCAGTCATGCCAGTGGATGTGGCCGTGAGGCTCTGCTTGGCTCATTCACCCCCTCTGAAGAGTTTCCTGGGCCCTTACGAAGACTTCCAACGAAGAAATTTTGTGAACAAATTAAAGCCTCTGAAACCGTGTCTCAATATCAAACAGGAAACCAAATCACAGAACGACTGGAAGCATTCACATAACCAAGCCAAGAAGCGGGTTGTGTTTGCTGACTCCAAGGGCCTCTCTCTCACTGCCATCCATGTCTTCTCTGACCTCCCAGAAGAACCTGCGTGGGATCTCCAGTTTGATCTCTTAGATCTTAACGATATCTCCTCTGGCTTAAAACTCCATGAGGAGAAAAACTTGATTTTAGATTTCCCTCAGCCTTCAACTGATTACTTAAGTTTTCGCAAGCACTTTCAGAAGAACTTTGTCTGTCTGGAGAACTGCTCTTTGCAAGAGCGAACAGTGACTGGAACTGTGAAAGTGAAAAACGTGAGCTTTGAGAAGAAGGTTCAGATCCGTATCACTTTTAATACTTGGAAAAGCTACACTGATGTGGACTGTGTCTACATGAAAAATGTGTATGGTGGCTCAGATAGTGACACCTTCTCGTTTGCCATTGACTTACCCTCAGTCATTCCAACTGAGGAGAAAATTGAGTTCTGTATTTCTTACCATACTAATGGGCAGGTCTTCTGGGATAACAATGAGGGTCAGAATTATAGAATTGTCCATGTGCAATGGAAACCTGATGGAGTGCAGACGCAGAGGGCATCCCAGGACTGTGCATTCCACCAGGTGCCCCCTAAGACCGAGTTAGAGTCCACAATCTTTGGCAGTCCGAGGCTGGCCAGTGGGCTCTTCCCAGAATGGCAGTGCTGGGGTAGGGTGGAGAACTTGGCCTCTTATCGATGAATTAAACAACCTCGTGACTGGTCTTGACCTGTCATACTCCCCATGTAATTCTAGGTCTATGTTGCTCAATATTAGGAAGTCTTTGCTACTTTCCTTCAGTAGGTTTAGGTTTGAGCTTTTGAGACCTGACTACAAAAAAGATAGCCACTTGAGAATTTAGTGTTGGGGGTCTGTATGAATGATGCTGTCCAGTTTTGCTGTGGAGGATCAAGTAACAGCTGGAACCCTATTTTTGTAAAAGTCATACCTTTTTCAGTGCCCTTTCTCCTTCCCTCTCAATTCACTAGCTTTCGTGATGGGCCAGGAAAGGTCAAGGAAGGACAGTTGATGGTGATGGGAAGCTGTGTTAATGGTATGAGGAATGTCTGAAGAGCGTACACAGAGGGCTCTGCGGCACAAGTCGGAGTGGGAGCGGGAGGTCTGATACTTAACTGTTGGTGAGAAAACGTAAGGTTATTTTGTGTTTTTAAGTTGGTTTGACAGTTCTCTCCTGGGGAAATAATTTGTAGAGGGGGGAAATAAGATCCATTCTACGTATTCTTGTGGAGAAAAACCAAACAAACTTTAGAGGTGTTGAATGGTATTGGGAAAATGTGAATTATAACTCTGGAAAGTCAAGACTTATTGTGAAGCCTTTCTGTTCAAATGTGACATCAAAACCCATGATTTGAGGAGAGTTTAAGCAAATCTGACTTTGCAGTCCCGATGTTATAAATGACCTTGTTTGTGATCAAGGCGTCACGCTCGAGTTCTCAGTATAGAGTGCTGCCTAACCAAACAATCATGCCATCATTAATGGCTAACGACTCGTAGGGACTCTATGTCATGACAAAGATAGCTTTTTGCAAGTGCCTCGATCAAACCAGAATATTGTAGTTGCTTAACCCAAATATCTGAAGGGTCATCTGATAACTCATGAGTGTTTGGCCTCAAAAGAAGGTCCATTTCGTATACTGGCATTCCTCCTGCAATACTGTTGTATCTTTGAGAGTGTTGTCAGTGTACGCAACACACATCCTTCATATTGAAGGTGACTCATTTTTCCGCCACACTTTTTTGATGTGATGTTGAAAGTGAGGACTGACACTGATTCTCAATTCAAGAATCCAGTATCTTGCACATAAAAATAGCGATCTATTTCTTGCCTGTATTTGTCTTGTTGTTTTAAGTCTTTCTACCAATTTCTTTGAAGTCAAAGCATTTTTTTTAAATGGATGTGAATTGTTTTGGATATGTTGTAATATACTTGTTTTGAGATGTGCATAAATCCATTCTGTAAGGTCCTAAAGAGAGGAGTCCCTGAATGTTTGCTTCTGTCATTGTGCACGGCCACTGAGAGGTGTTCAGAGAATGCAGTTAATTTTAACACGTGTGATCTGCCATGCTGGGAAAGTGCTATTGGAATAACCCTGCTGTGACAGTATTTGAGGTTTGGCTAGCACCCGCAATTTTTCTGCTCTAAATATTTCAGTCTCCTATAGCCTTTGTGAACTTCTCACTTTAAGAATAAATGTGTTTGATATGAGATCTGAGTATTTCTTTCTCAAAGCCACAGTTAGTCAAATAAGAAACCATCCACTGAGATTTCCTGTTTTGTTTAAGAATGATTGAACAAGGTTAGTTTGGACCAGGAATTGGATCCACCTGAGGGTACTCACATGGTCCCCGTCTGGTTAGGTAGCATACTTCTTACCACCTGACCACTGGGACTGGGGTCCAGGGCCATGACTTGAGCTGCCACGACTGTCCCTGACTGTCCTCATCTGTGCTTACTGCTCATCACACACTCTCTGCTGGGGCAGGGTTATCTTGGGGGTCGCTTCTCAGCTTTAAAGTGGGGGAGGAGATGGTGTCGGAAAGGCTGGCGTGGCTTCCACCTCTTGAGCTCCAGCACCTTCCTGAAGGGTCAAAGCTTGGAGCTGCACAGAGGGCTTAGGGACGGGTGGGTCAGTATCAGTCTTGGGCTGAAGGGAGAGGCTCAGCTGCTTGGGGTGAGAGGCAGCAGGTCAATGAAGCTAAGCTGTAGTTTCAGTATTTGCCTGAAATTCCAGGAAGGGCTTCCACACAGCGTATCTTAAGGGGAAATAAATGACCAACTTACTAGAAAGGCCCAATTACGAAGAAATTTTGTCATACTCTTTGTCAGAAGTCATAAACTATAGGCCTGAAGGCTATATCTGGCTGCAGATGTATTTTGTTTCACACACAGAAGTTTTTGTTCTCGTTTTTTTCTTTTTTAGAGAGAATTTAATGCCAAGACTAAACAATCAGCAGACTACATTAAAAAAAAAAATCTAGATTGCCCTTTTTCCTCAAAAAATTACAAAATCTTTCTTCATGGGGACATCTACCTAGAGCTGAATAGCAGCTGCCTCCTTTAGATGGGGCCTGCGTCCCTAGATGGGGCATCCTGCCTTGTGTTGTCACAGCGCCCCACCCACTGCTTCATCTCTTATACTGTCTGCCTGACCTCTGTAAGCAACGGAGTTCATTACCCCTGTTTTGTTTCTTCTGGCTCTCCGTTCATGCTGATGGTTGGGTGAGGAGAATGCCCTTTTCCCACGGGATGAAGAAAAATCAAATTTGGGTCCAACGGGGACATTGAAGACCGTGGGACTCAAATGCCTAACTTTATAAGATCCAGAGAGGAGAAGTGACTTGTTCAAGGTCCCGTGCCAGGTTGAGTCAGGCTGGACAATGACGTCCAGGCTGGACAGTGCCTTTTTGCTTAGTGTTCTCCTCCTGCTTCACGCTCCCTCCTTGAAGTCTCCCCTGGAGACCTTCCTTTTCTAGCTGCCCCTTTCTTGAAGAGGGAGTGATTTCCAGCAGGCATGACTCTGCTCAGCTCTTGCTGGTCGCCTGTAGCAGCTTGGCCTAATGCTGGCTTGTCTCTGGGCTGCATGTGAATGACTGCAGGAGGGCCGGGTCAAGGTGCAGGGTGTTCCTGAGCCTTTCCTATTGAACAGAATCATCTGTGTTTCACGTCCTGATACCTCATAGCAGATGCAACACTGCTTTTAAAATTTAGTACAGAAGGATGGCTTGAATTTGGGGTACGTGATATTCTGTTCCGAAATAATAAGATTTAATTTAGTTATTTAAGGAAGGACTCTCTTCTTTTCTAAATTTATGGCTCTCCTTTTAGTTTATCCTCAAATTGAAAGGCTGGAAATCCCTAACGTGGTTAGTGAACTGTGCATCTTCGTCAATGTGAGTCCAAAGTTCTGCACAAGCTTGGGTGGTCCTCCAGTCTGCAGAGAGAGAGTCTCTTCCTCAGCTTTCATCTCCGGGTTCTGCACAGTTTTTCAGCAGCTCCTGGAAGTTGCGGCCTGAACAAAGCCTCCTGTTAGTGGGCAAGGATCCCAAACTTAGGGTTCACGTGCAGTTTTGCTGACTCCCTGCCTCCTGACCCTTCCTCTTTCTGCCAATGAGTGGGTGCCCACTACGGGGTTTAAAAGATCCCTCTAAGCTAATGGTCCTCAACCACTGGGGGGTCCCTCCCAGATTCTGACTTAATTGGTCTAAGTTGTGGCCCAGGCACTGGAAATTTTTGAGGTCTTCCCAGGTCATTCCACTACGCATCAAGGTTGAGGAGGTCTGCTTTAAGCAGGTGAAGTGTCTTCAACTTCTCCATTTCGGAGAAGAGAGTCATGTAAGGTCCAGAAGATTCCTCCACACACTTCTTTTTACAGATGATGAAATGGAGGCCCAGAGTGGTTCAAACTTGCTCGAGATTACAGAAATAGTACAGCCTGGCTTCCTGATCCTTTCTCCCAACACCCCCCACCTGTCCATATCATGTCCTGCTAAACAATCTGAACATGGACTTCTTAGTTTTACTAGTCTATCCTCTCTTTTTCTCTTCTTTGATCTTTTGTATAGAAGGGTATGTTAATGAAGATGCCTTTGGCTACAAGTGACTTGATCCCTTGACTCAACTAGCTTAAAAAGTCATCTCACAAGTCCGAAGATAGGGTGTTTTCAAAGTTGGTTAATTCAGTAACTTTAAACTTGGGTTATTTCCATTTTTTTGTTCTCCCATCCTCATTACTTTTGATCGTCCCTGTGCTGACTACAAGATGGCTGCCACAGTCTCCAGGCCATAGACAGATACCCCACCGCCCATTAGAAGAAGAAGCCCATGTCTTTCTTGTGTCACTTTTTATGGGTGAATAAAGTTTTCCCAGGAGTTTGTCCCACATTCCACCAAGCCACCCCCCTCCTCCCCTCCCTGCCATGTTTCGCTGACTAGAATTAAGGTGCATATCTGTGCATGAACCAACCTCTGGACAGGGGAAGGGGACCCTATGACTGGCTCAGACAGGTCAGAATTCCCCCCATCCCCTTCCCAACCAGGGGCTAGAGGTGGTCCAACTTCTGAAACACAAGGTTGTGTGGAGGAAGGGGATACTGGAACTTTGTCATAGGGCTTTCCTTGACACAGCCATAAATGGTCGAGTCCCAGTGTTTCAGTGGCAACTTGAAAACAATTATTCATGAGGCCAAGTAATAGAAGTCAACTTTTTCGTTTGTAATTAAGGATAGAATTGAGTTACCCTGAGGAGCAGATAGACTACATAATCTTCACACTAAGAGTTGGAGTCCGGAGTCAGGGAGAACTAGATTTAAATCTCTGTTTCACCATTTGGGTGGCAAGTGATTTAATATCGCCAAGTGTCAGTGTTCTCATCTTTAAAATGGGGATGATAACAATTCCTACCTCACAGAATGATTGTGAGAAGAAAATGAGATCATATAGATGAAGTACTTAACAAATTATTTGGCCAATGATACATGGTAAATAAATCTAAGTTGTTACTAATACCAATGATAAAAAATTTCTTCACAAATATTCCTTCTCACAGTGTGAAGATGAATATGTTTTTGAGATTCTTTTCTCAAATAAAGACTGCTAGTACTAATATTAGTGTTCCGTGTTGCTGGTTGAGAGAGTATCTGAAACAGCATGGTATAGTAAGTAGTAAGAGTTATTCACTTGCATTGTTATTATGCATTTTAGTTCTAAATATATTTTAAACCTTATGAGATATCATTATTGTTTTATTCAATGTTATTTTATATTTATCCATTTACTTACCCTTCCTGTTGTTCTTTCCTTTTTGTATATTTGTGTTTCCATCTTGAATCATTTTTCCTTTGGCCTAGAAAAAAAACCCATCTAGTATTTCTCTTATTATAAATTTGTTGGTGAAGAATTCTCTCTTTTTGTTTGGCTGAAAACATATTTATTTAGCCTTCATTTTTGTAAGATAGTTTCACTAGATGTACACTTCTAGCCAAGAGTCTAGGTAGGGCTTAGAAAATTCTCTGCTATTATCTCTTCACATGTTTCTTCTGTCCTATTTTCTATTTCTTCTCTTTCTGAGACTGCACTTGAGCTTATGTTATACCTTTTTACTTTGCCTCATGTGTCTCATCCTCTTTTCTCTCTTTCCCGTTATTTTTCTCTCTGGGCTTTAGTTCACATATTTATTAGCCACCTGTCTTCCAGTTCACTTAGATTTTCTTCTGCTGTGTCTAATTCTGCTTTTAAATCTATTCCTGCATTTTTAAATTTTAGTTATGTTTTTCAGTTCCAAAATTTCCATTTAATTATTTTTGACAGAGTCCAATTCCATGTGAACTTCTACATTTTTTCATCTGTTTTTCTATCCTTTCCTCTATTTTTCTTGAAAGTATTAATGATAATTATTTTAAAGTACTTGTCTGCTGATTCTAATATCTAAATCTCCTGTGGATCTGATTGTACTTTCTTCTTGGTTTTTATTCATGTAGTCATGTCTTTTGGCATCCCAGTAACTTTTCATTGAATGACAAGTCTTGGGTGCAACACAAACAGATATTATTAATAGTTTTAAGAAAACACAGGAAAAGATGGAGAAAATAGTTGAAAGAGAATTTCACTGGATGTGTAATCTTCCTCCAGAAAATATTTACCCTTTTCTCTGCTAGACAGATAGAGTTAGGACTGAGCGCTTCAACCCATTCAAAGATTCAGCTGAATTGAGGCAGGGTTGCAGTCTTGTTAAAACTCTGTGTATCTTTAGTTTACCCCAACTCTTAACTTGTGGTCCTCTAAGGCTGAGAGTTCCTCCTTCTGGCAGGTTTTGAACTCTAATCTTTGTTCCCTCAACACACTGAGACTCTCCACTTTGCTTTTCAAAATCTGCACTCTGCCTTTCTGGTAAACCTCTTAGCCTCCTGCTATTTGCAGCTTCAAAATTTGGCAAATATCGTAAGTAGAAAATGAGCTGAGTGTCAGGTTCGGTTTTCTGCACACCATTTCACCAGAATATTGATGTCTGAATTCTTAAATTTTCTTTTTTCCAGCTCCATGAGGCCATCAATGCTGGTGGTCTTCTTCCAAGGCAGAGCCCAGATTTTCAGTTTCTTGCCTTTCCCAGAATCAGCAGACACATCCAGGTACAAAACAGCTGCAGTGTGTCGACTTAGTCTAACCATAAAGTTCTAGTTGTTTTAGTAGCCCTCTAATGCCTTTAAACAATGTTTTTGTATTTTTCTTTAGCTTTTCTAGTTGATCTTTATATTAACATTGGTCTTCCTCACACTACTCTATCATATTCAGAAGTGAAAGTCTATCTGATCTTTGATTCTATATGTACAGTTTCTCCTTGTTTCAAGTCCCTGGCTGTCTCAGCAACAGCTCAAGGCTTACAAGCATTTTTAATTTTTTTTCCCGTATTTTATATGGCTTTTCTTGTTCTCATTGGAGAATTAGTTTACTGCAAGGCATTCTCTTATAACCTTATACATTGTACCTTAAATGAAATAACTTGTATAAGCATTTAGTCCAGTGCCTCATCGATGTGAATTTCTTCTAGAAATCTACGGAGAAGGGCATACATATACTTTGTTACTGTACAAATTTAAGAGTATAACGAGGATCCTAGCCTGGATAGAAAGCTATTTCACCTTTGCCCTCCAGAAGCATTTTAGAGATTGTTCTAGTACCTAAAGAAGGGGTTGATAGAACCCCCAAAGTTATACTCTAGACAATATGACCAAGATGAGAATGGCATTGAAAATGTAAATATAAAGTCTAGATTACCTCTCAATAAACTGTCCCAGTACAATCCACCCAAAAGTGCTGGATAAAATATTTTCTAATTATACTTTCACAAGCACTGCTGAGGTAGAAGGAAAGTAAGGGTGACCTTCACAGTTTCCTCTGCCCCCTAAGCAAAAAGTGAAAGCAGAACTCCAGAGAGGTCAATGTGTCCTGAAGCTGGCACCTGTCCTGAAGCTGCTTGTAATCCCCAGGTGACCAACATTGCTTTTTAACATCTATGGCTGCTACCAGGACAGAAGATGAAGGTTAGGGCCCATTAAGGTGTGAGAGGGTCACAGCGAATGTCTGGCGTAGCCAGGACCAAAAAAGGAGACCCCCCCCCAGTCAGAAAAGAATAAAACTCTCTTACAAAGAAATTCAACCAGGACAGATGCCTCTACCTCTGGGTAGAGGGACAAAAACCCTTCTCTTAAAATTCATAACCACAATCTGGCCTCACATGGATTTGCAATCTGAATTCACATTCCTGTGTTCTGAAAAACCTCAAGCTGAAACTTTATTAACAAATGGCTCCTGGTCGCAGTCCCCACAGGTGCTCAGTAGGAGCAAATATGAGCGCTCTTTGTGAGAGTGTGCGTTCAGCCTAAGCCTCAAGAAATTTTCATCAAACACAAGTGCACACAGAATGAAATAGAAAGACATGTCTTTGACAAGAATCATGAAGAAAAAAGTGAGAAAGCTAAAAAAAAAATGAGAATTTTAAAAATGTCATTAGGATAGGTAATTCATAAATGAAAAAATTAATTTAGGGCATTGTGAACAACTTTATGCTAATAAATCTGAAGACTTAGATAAAATAGACAAATTTTTAGAAAAATTTATTGTTTCAAAATGGTCTCAAAAAGAAACAGAAAACCTGGCTAGTCCTATAAACATTTAAGATTAATAGTTTAAAATTGGTAGTTTAAATCTACTCACAAACAAAATGCCTGGCCCAGAGATTTTTACAGGTGAGTTATAGCGAACATTCAAGGATCAAATATTTCTAATCTTACACAAAATATTCCAGAGTGAAAAAAAGAAGAAACATTCCCCAACCCATTTATGAGTTAGGATGACCTTGACACTGAAACCTTACAAAGACAGTTTAGGAAAGAACAATTATATGCCAATCTCACTTATAAATAGACGCAAAAATTTATAAACCATAAATTATTAAAACAAATCCAAAATGTACAAAAATATAATGTATTATGATCAAGTTGGGTTTGTCCCAAGAATGCAAGATTGGTTCAACATTAGAACACTGATTACTGTAATTTGTCACAGAAATAGATCAAAGGAATAAAAACATATGGTCAACTCAATAGATACAAAAACTGTTTATAAGATTTTACACCATTAATGAAAAAACAACAACTCAAACTAGGAATAAAGAGAAACTTCCTTAATTTGAAAAAAGGATATCTACTAAAAATGAAAACAATTAAAACCTACCACAAACGTTATACTATGATTAATGTTGACATTCCTTTTAAGATAAGACTCTATCACCATCTCTTTTAAACACTGCACCAGAAATCTGAGCTAGTGAGGTAAAGCAAGAAAGAAATAAAAATGGAATTGGAAGGAAAGAAAGAAAATTGTCATTGTTTACAGATAATATGTTTCACTGAATAGAAAATCCAGAAGAATCTACTTCTAAATTATTAGAATAAATATGAAAATTTAGCAAAATTGTTGGATAAAAGATTGTGGTAGTTAATCTACAAGACGGCCCCAAAGATCCCAGCCTTCTGAGGTTCACATTCTTGTGTAGTCTCCTCCCATATTGTACGAGAGTTGCTCTGTGTAACCAATTGAATATAACAAAAATTATGGTATGTCATTTCCAAGATGAAGTTATAAAAGATACTGTGGCTTTCATCTTCGTTGTTCTCTCTCTCTTTCTTTCATTCTCTTTCTTTCTCTCTGTCTCGTGCGTGAATTCACTTGCTCCTGGGGAAGCTGGTTGTCTTGTTATGAGCAGCCCTATTGGGGAAGCCCATGTGGTGAGGAACTGAGGCCTCTTAACAACAACCACATGAGTGAACTTGGAAATGGATCCGCCAGTCCGGGTCAAGCTTTCAGATGTTTGCACTTCTGCCTGATGTCTTGATTACAACCTTATGAGAGACCCTGAGGCGAAATTTCCCAGCCAAGTTGCTCCTGAATTTTTGATTTAAAGAAACTATGAGATAATAAATTTTTGTGGTTTTAAGCCATTGTTTAAGAGTAATTTGTTACTCAGCAGTACAAAGATCAACATCCAAAAGTGAGCTGAATATCTATATATAAGCAATAAACAGAAAATGTAATTTATTAGAAAAAGGAATATTTTATAATAGCAGCAATAATATAAAAATTCTTTGGAATAATATAACAAAATTTCACAAGATGTTTATAGAGAAAATTAGAAATATATTTTGAAAGGCAATAAAGAGACAAATGAAAAATGATTCCATATTTCTGATTAGAAACACTTAATATCATGAAGATATTTATCTACTATTTTAAACAATGCCAATCGAACTAAGATACACTGTGAAGGATCAGAATTGCCCACCTCAAAATGTGTCTCTTTGCCTTGATTATTTTTGAGAACAAAAGACTCAGGAAGAAACTTTGATCTTCCCCCTAACTGCCTAAAAGAATGTAAGAGAGAAGGCCTGTTCCTGGAAGGAGCTGATACCGTAAGATAACTATAGCATAATATAAACTAGGCGTGATAGACAGGGAGGAACCTAACAAGAACCTTTCTAATGAAAGTCCTCTCCAGTGCTCATTGTCTTTGCAAGGCACGGTCATCGTTTGTTTATTAAACATTTGCCTTTCCACCTCCATGTAAATTGCCTGCCTCCCCTCTGAAGTCTCAAACCACTCTCCACAACATCCTCCTTTGTCCTTAGCTGAAGATGGTATTTAATGTGGCGGCTTCGGCCATTCTGGTGAGTTAGTTTTCCTGGGTTTCTCCCATGTATACATATTATTAAACTTTGTTTTATTTTCTCCTGCTATTCTATCTCATGTCAGTTTAATTCTTAGATCAGCCAGAAGGACCTAGAGAGTAAAGGAATTGTCTTTGTCACCTACAGTACTTACAGTTTTTTTTTTTAAAGGAACTAGACAAATTGATTTTAAAATTTGTGTGGAAGTAGAAAGAGCTCCAAGAAGAGTCAAGAGTGTACTGAAGAAAAAGAACATGATGGGTTGACTTGCTGTAATAAATACCAAGATTTCTTACGAAGTTATAGTAACTAATACAGTGGGGTATAAGCTCAGGGATGGACAAATTTCCAATGGAACAAAATAGCTTGCCCAGAAGCCAGCCCACACATACATGAAGACTTGGCTTATGACAGAGCTGGGAATGATGCTGAGTGGGGTGAGAATGGACTTCATAATAACTGATGCTGGAACAAATGGTTATCCACATGGAAAAACATGGTACCAGGCCCCTTCCACGTCTTACACAAAAAGCAGTTTCAGGGGGTTAAATAATTAAAAGGGAAAGAGAAAACTTTGAAAACATTTTGAAGAAAATATAGAAGGCTTTTAGGACCTTGGAGTTGGAGAAGATTTCTCAGATAAAAAAGAAACAAAAACATAAAGGAAACAACCGATAAATTTAACCACATTAAAATTTAGATTTTTTTTAAAATCAGAAGACAACTGAAAGAAAGTGAAAAGATTGGCTATAAAGTGGGAGAAGCTATAACTGACAAAGGATTAGTATGCAGAATATGTAAAGAACGCTGATACTTAGTAAGGAAAAAAACCTATAGAAAAATGGGCAAAATACTTGAATAGGCATTTCACAGAAGAAGAAACATGAATGGCCGATAAACATATGAAAAGATTCTACTTCAATAATAATCAGGGAGATGCAAATTAAATCATAACAAGATACTACTTCAAATCCAACTGAAGGGCAAAAGGAAAACATCTGAAAACAGCAAGTGTTGGTGAGGTTGTGGACAGTGGGTCTCATACCCTGCTGGTGACCATTTGGGAAACAACTGAGCTTTGTAAAGTTGAAGATGCATAACAATTCTACTTTTATGTATATATCCTTCAGAGAAATTCTTCAGCATGTATATCAGGAGATAAATAAGTATGTTTATAACAGTGTCACTTGTAAAAGCAAAAATTGAAATCAACACAACTGTCCGTGAGAGTAGGTTGGATAAATAAATTCTATTAGTTCAGCTGAATACAAAACATAAGCGAAAATGAATGGCAGCTACAACTACCGTCATGAATTTCACAAACATAAAATTGAGCAAAAAAGCAGGTTGCAGAAAATACATATAGAATAATTCATTTACATAAGGTTTGAAACCACACAAAACGTACAGATTTTTTTAATGACTCTCTGTCAATGTATATATGTGGGAAAATAAAGGCAAGCAAGGAAGTAATTCTACTTATTAGGGGGAGGAGGATGGAAGGAATTGGGGAGGAGTATAAAGAAGGATTCAAAAGTATTGATAACATTTTCTTTCTTAAGCAAAAATTTCTTGTATATATATTATTTCATATGTAAATAATACTTTATAATAAAAAATTTTAAACAGGTTTTATTAGTACCTATCAGCACAGTAGAAACTTTTCCATTTGCATCCATATAGAACTTTTCTTTTCTTTTCAGTATCTGTTTTGGAGGTAGGGATTATGTTTTCCCCATATAACCCTTAAGAAGAATAAATTGCTTTGGAACATCTGAGTTTTGAAAGCATTGTTCTGCCAGGCTTTAGGATGTAGTTTGAATTCATGACAATGGACCATTTTTATGTGTGTTTTCCTAACCTTCTTTATGATTTTGAGATGCCAGATTGTGTCAAGCTGAGCAGAAGTTTCCTTTGTGCTCTCATGGCTGCTGCAGAAATGAAAATAAAAGCTAAATCCTCAGATGTTTCTGTGAAGGACCAGCGATTTTCTAGGTTCTTAGTGCTTATGCCTGGGGTTCTAGGTGATAGAAAGGGCAATCCTACTTAACATGGTATCCACCTCACTTACCATTCTAAATGGCACTCTTGGAGTGGAAAGCCCTTTGCTGCTACCACCACCTAAGACTAGAGGCACCTACACCACCCTGCCTTTATGATTCCTAGCACAGCCTCCAAGCCCTTAATTATCTACACTAAGGGTACGTCAAACCCAGGTAGAGAAAGGCACCCTCCCATCTTAGGATCTGTTCCAGCTTCATTATATCATCATCTAGTTTCAGTGTGCACGGAAACAATGATCAGGCCACACCCATGCCAAAAACTTGCTACTACAGCAACAAAAGATATAGATGCTACATATTACAAAAGAATACAGTCATCAAGATAGCCAGTGGGGGCTCTTGGCTACTTGCTGGTACAGCTTCTCATAGCCTCTTTGCCCCACTCATGCTCCGTCAATGGGTCTAGGTATTAACAGCTCATGACAGGAATGGGTCCACTGAGTCAGAGGAGCTGGTGAATCACATGCTTATACATACTCCTCCTGCAGATACTTTATCCCAGCCGTTTATAATGCTGACCAGATTCAAAGGAACTAAAAACGGCCGTAACCGGAGACACGCGCAGACTCAAATGTCCACTCATGTGCACTGTTGGATGATGCAACCTTCAAACTTAATCTTTGGATAGACCCTAGTTAATAGCCTACGAACTACTTGTTCATCTGTCTACCTCCGGATTTATGACACACGCCCTTCCTCGTGGAAGCTGACTCTGGCTCTGATCATTTACTTCATGTGGAATCTGACCTACCATCTAGCCAGCATCTTGATTTTGTTGCTACCAAAGTCCTGGCTGACGACTTTAAGAAATGGAAATAAATCCCAAAAGCCTCCTCCTTAGTAGCAAACAAATAACAAATATTCTATGTGTACTTTTAAACTATTTTCATGACAACTGTCATAGTCATAAAATTGTTTTGGGATCTTAGAGCTTTATGTTGGAAATAACTTCTGTTGGCATTGAAATGCCATTTGACTTGTTCTGCTTATGAGGCTGCTGCAGGTGGATGCCGCCACCGGAGGCCTGTGATTTAAGATGTGATAGGAAGATTCTCTTATTCCTCAAAGGTGGAAACTACTTTGAAATGCTGTTTTGTTTTTCCAATTTCCAAAGTCTGATCTCTCACTACGAATCATCTTATTTTTACTTTATAATATATATATTTTTACTTTTAGCTAAGAGGGCTCAGACAGAGAGATAAACTGGGTATTGGGGAAGGTGGAGAGGGCAGAGTAGATGATGCCACTGTTTTAGCCTGGGCCATGAAAAATTATGGTACCATTGACTGAAGTGGGGGATTTTGTGAAGTTTGGGAGAAAGATTGTATTTTTGTATATACTGAGTTAGAGGTGACAGTGTAGCATCCACAGGTGATTATTCTGTGGATAATTGGAAATGCAGATGAATTTCGAGCTGGACATATAAATGTATGGGAGAGAGGGGAAGCAAGCTTTCTAATGCATATTCTTCCTTCTAACTCCTATCCACTTGCCCAGGTCTACCTTCTGGTGTTCTGCTAATGAGAGCATGATACCACCCTCAGCACCCCTGCCCTCAGCCCCTGCACCTTAGAGGGCCCCTCTCTGGCCCTCCTCCAGCCACACCCCTCCCCACAGAGTGAGAAGTCCATGAGAGCAAGGGGATGTGCCCACCTGGAACCTATGTACATCCCCCCTTCTAGACTATGCCCATAGTACCCCTAGATCGTGCAATTGCTTCCCCATCTGAGCCTACCTCCAGGGCCTGTGCCAGCCTCTGCTCTGAGTGCTTCCTCCTGAGGGTGGACTACACCACCAGTGGCCGTGCCCTTGGTTCTGAGAGGTGGCTGTTTGGAGGAGGGTGGCAGAGGGAGTATGTGTGAACAGGGCTTGGACATGTGGGCTGGAGTGCCCACTGCATGAGGGTGGGGTCCCCAGTGCAGGATGCAGTCATGATGGGAAGAGAAGGGGATTGACTGGGCTGGGCCTCCATTGGCATTCTTGCCCTGTGAATCTTGGAAGCCTTTAACTCCACTCAGTCACATCCCAGCCCTTTAGTTCCTTGGGGATTGTCAGCATCCTCTCAATATTTATTCAGTGCTCTTTTCATGAGCGCCTGCTGTGGAGAGGACTCTCAGCTGGTGTGGTCTGAGATAGGGCAAACCCAGCCACGTCTTTCCCACCTGTCCTTGCTCCCGTGCCCTTCCTCACCCTGGTTCTTTGTTCTAGCTGCCCTCCAATTTGTCACTTGAAATGTTGGGTAGGGGAAGTATGCTGTCAGTTACAGGGGGGCAGAGAGAGGAGGTCATGGGGGCAGTGGATAGAGGGCAACCTCTGTAGAGTTTTACAGGTTTGCCTTTGGTGGGGAGCAGGGACCCTGTGCTGGGGTGATACTGATCTTTTGACTTCCTTTGTAGACAAGCAATGTGTCCTGAAGAAGCTGTGGGCTTCTGGAAGACTCCTGACCAGCCCACCAGCAGAGAAAATGGTGGAGCCACTGACTGCATTGCTAGAACTGCTGTGATGGGGACGGAGGCCCCTGGAGGGCTTCAGCTCCTGGGAGTTATGACAACCTTTGGTCTCCAGGGAATTAGCGTCCTATAACTCTGTATTTACACATTGTATTAAAATGTCTAAGGCAATTTTTCTAGGTCTATTATGTAATATGATACAGGTATAACCTGTCTAAATTGGACTCAGGAGAAATTTCACCATAAGGAGGCATAAGGTAACTAATCCCATTATTCCTTTCGCCTTAGCTTGGCTCTTCGGCTGACGTCTCCCTCATCCTTCACGTCAAAGCTTAAGTGTCACCTCCTCAGAGTGGTCATCTCTGACTACCCAATCTCAAATTGAAATTTGACCAATCTCAAATCCTTCATTTATTATTTCATCAAAGGTTGTTGAGCGCCCATGAAGTGCCTGACTCCCTCAATCCAGGTCCACAAGGAACTTATTGAACATTTATTAATATACCAGGCCCTGTGTTAAGAGTTGTATTCACATTTTCTTATTTAATCCTATGGAGTCGGCATTATTATCATGACCATTTTATATGTAAGGCAGCCGAGGCACAGAGAGGTTAAATAGCCTGCCCAAGGGCACACTGTAAGCAGAGCTGGGATTTGAAATCAAGAAGTCTGATTCTAGAGCATGGATATTTCCTCTCATAGTACCCTGTTCTTTTCCATCATCACATGTCTTACAATGATCATTTTATCTGTAACAGAATGTTGAGTGAGGCCTTTTCTGTTGACTTAGAATGGCTGCCAAGGCCCAAAGGTGACACAAAAGCTGCTAAGTAGCCCATGTTTCTAAAGAGAGCTCCCCAGCAAGTCTTCAACAATTGAAATGTCAGGACTGGCCCTAATGACATCCACTCTGCCCCCATCCCAGGTCTATAATGAGAAGGCTGAGCTCCTCGGAGTCAGCTTGTGCACAGAGGTCCTGGTGAAAGCATTCCTCTCTGGGGCAGAGAAAGGGGTGCTTCCTCCCTCCTCCAGGGCCAGGGAGAGTCAGGGGTGCACTTTGGGAATCACTAGTGTCATATTTCCTGGCCGGATATCTGCTAGGGCAGCAGTCCTGCTACCTGCGCTGCGTCTCTTTGTGTCCCAGGGGGAAAAAGCACACTGAGAGAGAAGGCAGGCCTGAAGGAAAGGATGGCAAGGGGGCAGGGTCTCTCCCATGGCTTGGCGTGGCAGGATGCTTGAATCCCCATGGGTCCAAAGGACACTAGGAAGCTTGTGGGCCTGAGCTGACTTGCTGGCCCCCACCTAAGATGACCACCCTCTGGATAAGGGGGTCTCTGGCAACACGGGGGTCTGTGAGGTGGGCTGTAGGGAGCGGTGAGGAAGAGCTCAAGGCCCCCTGCTCCTTCACGCCAAGCCCCTCCAACAGCAAGTCTTGCCCACCCTGGGAGGGCAGAGGGCTTTGGATCAGATACGAGACGGGAGTTAAACTGGCCTGGACTAAATTTCAATAACTGGAAGTGACAGGAAGTAATCTGTCGGAGATATTTTAAGGGGAGAAAGAGGGAGAGAGATAACTTGACCTAGTACAGTTGAGAACAGTGTTTGGAAAAAATTAAAACTATGTCACATTTATACTCTGTTGATTTGGAACTTGGTGAACCGGGGTACACATTTAACTGTGTGTTCATTTATGGACCCTCTCCCCTAACCAGACTGTAAGATCTATGAGGGCAAGACCTGTCTATCTTGTTTATTGCTGTGTCCACAGTACCTCGTATAGAGTCTAGCAAAACACATTTCACTGAAGTGAAAAGCAAAAGCTGTCCCTGGAGGCTTGGGGAAGTTTAATTGGTTATTAATCCTGGCACTCCAGATGTCTGACTAGACCCCTCAGTAGATGCTCTGCAATCTTAGAAACTGGAGGACTTTTAGTAAGAGGACCTCAGGGCAGAGGTTGAGAACATGTGTGGTACAGTCATACAGACCTGGGTTCAAAACTCAGCACCCACACTCTCCGCTTGGAACCTCAGTCAAGTACCACAACGTCAGAGCCTCTCTTCCCTCATCTACAAAGTGCCTCCATCATCTCGACAGCTCAGGGTTGTGGTGGAATTTAAATAGATCAGGCCTGTAAATCGCTTAGCATAGTACCTGGAACAGAGAAGATGTTTGCTAGGTGGTGGCTCTGATTATCAGGGCTGTGCAAATAATGTTTGAAGATGTGTGTGGTGATTTTTTGAGTAGCACAAACTGAAGCTTCTAGTTTTAAGGCTAAGAACTTTGAAAGTGTGGAGGTGGGGTGCCCATAGTTTCGTGTATGGGACCGGTGAGGGGCTGACAGGCCCCTTAAGGTGTGTGATGTAGGAAACAGGTGAAGATTACACGTGGGAGGGGGCTTTGCAAACTGTGAAGTGAGGAGCAGTGTGACGATTTATGTACTCACAGCCAGAACCCAGCAAGAGTTAACAGGCTGCAGGCAGGCTCGGGTCTTATTGTTTATTTATAGAAATGCCTTGGGGGTTAGAGAAGGGGAGGGAAAGAGAAGAATGTGTTTCTGTGCAGGAGTGTGTCGGGGGGTGAGGAGATTTCTGGGCTTCCTTTTAGCACGTATACCCTGCCTTCTCCCTTTTCCCCTTCTCCACTCCCTTATCTCACAGCCGTCTTAGTGCCAACTCCTCTGGTGAGTCCTGTCTGGACACCTTGTCCGACCTTGAACTATCACTAAATCCTCCTGGGTATTGCCTCAGCCGAGTCCTGGCAGAGGCCACGCGGAAAAGAATTCACTCTGAAAGCTGAGCTTGTTCTCCTGAAGGGGTGAAGCAGGCTGAAGAGAAGGGATGAGAGAGTTCCCCCACCCCACCTCCACTCCTTCACAAGTCCTCTCTTGGAAACTACGCTTCCCCTTCCTGGGATGACCTCTGTCCTTAATAAAATGGGAGAAACAGAACATCGAGACTTGTTTCCTTCTCAAATGAAAAGACTGCACGCACTGAAGTGCATTTTAAATGCTGTTTGGCAAGTGCGGGGTGGTTGGGGGAGGGGAGGAGGCTGACTTGCTTTTTCTTTGCTGGATATCTGGGAACCGAGCCCATCCGCACTTTCTCCATGAAACTTGAAGGGCAATGTATCATTGTGGGAGAGATACTGCAGTTTTTCCAAACAGAAACCTAGCCCTTCTTAGGGTCGTCTTCATTTACAAGGTCAGTTGTGTTCCTTGAATGTGTTAGTATTTAGGGGGATGAAAACGGGCCAGGAGCCACCAAAAAGTTTCAGGTAAGACTCCTGCTCAACTCCAGGGCCTATGCCCAGGACAGTCGGAAAAGAAAAGGAAGGCTTAAAACATTGGGAACTGAGAGGAGCTGAATGAAAGGAACAACCGGGAAGGAGTGGAGTGGTTGGGAATGGCTTCTTGAGTAGACATGTGGTTGAGTAGAATTTGGACAGACATAGAGGAAAAGAGATGGTGTCTGGAAGGCGCAAGAGCAAGAGTAAAGGCAGGAAGTGGCAATGACTATGGTGTGGTGGGAAAGCAGAGATAAATGTGCTTGGCCATAGGGCTGAGGGCTGCAGTCAGGTGAGGTGCAAGCGAATGATGGAGATGGAGCAAAGGAGTCTTTTTTTGTCTAGGTAACAGAGAGAGAGACTGAAATTTGTCTCTGCCTGGAAACAACACGATGAGAGCAGAGGGTTAGAACATTTGACCAGGACAGCCCAGGGAGAGAGGGATGGGAAGCAGAAGTTCACTGGTGAGGTCACTGTAGCAGCCCAGGTAAGAAGAGACAAAACGCTAGGCTGGGGTGGGCGGTGGGCCTGACTGGGTGTGAGGGGAGCAAGTAGCCCCAGGCCCTCTGAGTGAGCTGCTTTTGAGGCCTCTGAGTGCAGAATGAGAAGTTTTTGGCTGGACTAGCTTGGCCACAGTTGCCCAGTTAGGGAAGAGTGGCTTGCTGCTTACACGAATGACTCATACCACAGTGCTGGGCGCACAAATGTTCTTGGTGCCTCCCAATCAACTCAAGAGAGGGTATAACATCTGTGGCTGTTTGTTTCTGGTTGTTTGTCTTGTAGATGGCAGTGACGGCCAAGAACTGAAGATCAGTGGGCACGTTTTTTATTTGGCTTAGTGAGTGAGATTTTGATTCTTCATGGGAAATCTAGTTCTCAGATTTTCAATTGCTAAGTCTTTCATTAGACAGGAGTCAAGTATTTATCAACCTTTTTTTTAAGAGCTGTAACTGAACGTCCAAATGGTGAATGAAAAACTTACACTAAATTTTATTTATTATAAAGAGTCATTTTCCCTAAGGATTTCCTAACTCAGAGTCTATTATGATGACTTTTTCTACTTACTATTATTTTATTATTACTTTAGAATGACACAATTCTAATCAAATTACCTTCTTGTTTCCTAGCCCACAGAACAGTTGAGAGTGGAAAGGGTCTGTGTATGTGTGTGGGGGGAAGGAGTAGTGGTAGTCACACCAAGAAAGAATTTGTAACTGTGTTCGGTGATGGCTGTTGGCTAAACTTATTGTGGTTATCATTTCACAAGATATACATATATCAAATCATTATATTGTATTCCTAAAATTAATACAATGTTATATGTCAATTATATCTCAATTAAAAAATACTGTCAGTGCCAGTTAAAACTCATATGCCAGCTGAATTAGCCAGCAGCCCACCACTGTGAGATTCTTGTTTCAGAAGTTAAGTTTCAGTTTTAGTGCTAGAGAATTTTTGGAAAGTTGTGAATGAGGGAGATTTTGCCTCCTAGATGCAGGTAAATGAGTTGTTAGTCTACCTATATGTAAGATGCTTCAGTGCTCTCCCCTCAGTTCAGGTGGCATGTCTAGTGCTGGTGACAAAACTAGGTCTCTTATTGATTAAGGTTCCTAGACTACAACAGGTTGTGACTGCCTTTAAGAATTTTTTCTTTTACATAATTAATGAGAAGTTTATAAGTTATAAGAAATACAAAAATGGCTGAATTGAATAGAAGAACTCCAGAAGAATTGAAGGAGAACATTCAGAAACAATGAGATCAAAGAGACTGAAGCCAAAGTGAAACTCAGGGATGATGAAGACGGACTATTGAAGAAAAAGAAAAAGATTGAAAACAAGAAGATAACAATGTTGTCAGACAATTCGATTAGCAGTCAGGATAGGAATAATCAAGTCGTAGGACGTGGGGTGGAAGAGCATGATGTGAATGGTTCAAATTGCAGCCCTGTATGCCAGGCCCAGAGCAGTGCCTGGTACCAGAGAGAAATTCACCAGCTTTTTGTTGAATGAATGCCTCTTATCCTATCTGTGCAAAGATGTCTTTCAGCTTCAAAAGAAGACAGATTCCTATACCTTTTGCCTTTTTAATGACCAGCGCAGGGATGGACTTTTGATAGCATTTGCTTATATTTGCCAAAAATTACTTTGCCGCTAACTATCTGTGAGAATCAAGAATTTGCTCAGTTGGACCAATGTATCTGAAAACAAAATGAATTGCTTTTACAATAAAATATATGAATAAATAAAATGTTTATATTTTAAAATAACTACTAAAAGCCGCTAGAAAAAATATGTTATGCCATATGTAAAGAGAATGAAATAATCTTTAAGCGAAGATTATTTCCTATTGCTGTTTTTTAAAAAAAGTTACCTTTGGTGAGAGCAATGACATTGTCTTTGTTTTCCCCCAACCCTAAGGAATATTCAATTGTAGTATTTTAGGAAGCTGGAAATACTAGCAGACAATGTAAGACAGGAGGTCCAAAGGTGAAAATCTACAGAAGTGGATTTCAGCCCTGCTTGCATGTTAGAATCACCCCAGTGGCTTTACAGATACAGAGGGCCAGTCCCTTCCAACAGATATTCTAAATTAATTGGGTTGAGGCCCAGGTACCAGCATCTTTTAAGCTCTTCAAATGATTCTCATGGGCAGCCAGGGTTGGGAACCACTGGCCAACAGGAACCAGGGGAGGGGTGCAGAGGTTAAGGTGCCCTAAGGGTGGATGGCTAAAGTGCAAGACAGAAAGACCAAGAGCATCAAGAAAACACTATTTGCTCTCCTAAAAAGGCAAGGCCCAGAAAAGAGGCAGCTTCATGTTGTGCCAGTCTCTACTGTTCTAGCCTCTGCTTTCCCTGGGTAGAGAGAGAAAGCCCCAAGCATGCTGGATACGATCACTGGAAGGAGCTGGGAAGTGCAAGAGTGGAGAATGGAGACTGTGTGGGGCAGAATTTGTTTATGACTTGCGGTCAGGAAGAAAGGACAGAGAGACCCCGAGATACTGGGCTAATCTTTGAAATGTCTCATTTGGCCTTTTAAGAGGCTGGTTTGTGACTTCAGCTGCTTCTAATCTGGTGTCATAATAACTGTGTACTATAATTAATCTTATATCTTCTGTTCTAAGTCACCTCTAAACCTTTTTGTAATGAGCAGAATTGGAATAAACTCAATTTAAAAATCTGCACATAATTTGTATTTGAGGATTTCCTCCTGTTGAAGTGGATATGGCCTCCAAATTGGGACTAAGCTGCATGGAGAGGCCAAGCCGAGGTAGATGCTGGAGAGCATTGAAGGGGAAGGCTGTGGACTTGGGAAGAGAAAACTCAGATCTCTTAGGTCGAGGAGGTGGCGTTTACTGGCCACAAATAAATGCTGGAGACCCATCTACTGACAAAGCTGAACAGGAGTTTGCCAACCATCTGACTCAACCATCTCAATCTACGGAGGAGGAAAGTTAAGAGAAAGAGGTTAAGAGATGGTGCAAGGCAGACACAGCTGGGTTTGTCTGTGGCAAAGCTGCAAAACTGCCCAGGAGGTTTACCTCTGACTATTCATACCTTAGTGAGAATTATTTTCAACTAAAGACTCAGTTGCATGTCTCTCAACTCTGTTTAGTTAAATGAGAGAATGGAATTTTGTGAGGGGCAGGAGAGGAGGGTAGGCCAACAGGCAGAAGTAATAGGCATACCAGGGCCCTTGGTGTAGGCAAACATTGATAAATTGCCCAGGGGAGCTTCGGAAATTCAGAAAACTTCAGGAGGGCAGTGGCCACCTACAGTGTGAGTACAAGAGGCCATTAGCATTGGAATTTAACTAAGGTTACTGAGAACCTTTTGTGGTGGTGTTGTTACATGCCATTAAATCAGCTCCACATGAATCAGCTCCTGGCGACCATATGAATGAGTGATGTCCTCCACGTCCCGTCCTCAAGTCCTCAACAGCCCTATTCAGCTTCTGTAGACTCATGCCTATCTTCCTTTATGGAGTCGATCCATCTCATATTTGGTCTTCTTTTCCTGCTGCCTTCTACTTTTCCTAGCATTACTGTCTTTTCCAAAGAATCCTGTATTCTCGTGGTGTGCCCAAAGTCGAACAGCCTCAGTTTTATCATTTTTGCCTCCAGCAATAGTTCAGGCTTAATTTGCTCTAGGACCCATTTGTTCATCTTCCTGGCAGTCTAGGGTATCAATAGAGCTCTCCTCCAACACCATATTTCAATTGAATCAATTTTTTTTTCCTGTCACCCTTCTTCACTGTCCAGCTTTTGCACCTGTACGTGGTAATTGGGAATGTGAGAGTGCGGATGATTTTGGCCTTAGTCTCTAACGGCGCTTCCTTACACTTGATGCTCTTTCCTAATTCTTTCATTGCTGCCCTTCCAAGTCTCAGTCTTCTCTTGATTTCTTGGCTGCAGTCTCCATTTAAATTGATGACTGAACCAAGGGAAACAAAATCTAACAATTTCTATGTCTTCATTGTCTACGTTAAAGTTGTGTAGTTCTTCTGTAGTCATCATTTTTGTCTTCTTGATGTTCAAATGCAGTCCTACTTTGACACTTTCTTCTTTCACTTTCATCGGATCTCATTTCAAGTCATCGTTGCTTTCTGCCAGTAAGGTGGTGTCATCTGCATATCTTGGATTGTTGATATTTCTTCCACCAATTTTCACTCCTCCTTCATCTGAGTGTAGCCCAGTTTTTCATATGATATGATTTTGTGTACAGATTAAACAGATAGGGAGATAAAATTTACCCTTGTCTGACACCTTTGCCTAAAGGAAATCTTTCTGTCTCTCCGTGTTCCATGCCGACAGTGGATTCTTTTCCACAATACAGGTTAAGCATCAGGATAATTAAGCGCAGAGGCATGCCCATTTCTTTCGGAGCAGCCCATAGTTATTCCCATTTTATAGCTGAAAAGAATGAAGTTCAGAGAGGGTAAGTCACTTTCCCAAGGTCCCACGGCTTGTTAGTGGGGAAGGTTAGGGAAAGCCCACCAAGTCCTGTGCTCTTTCCACTGAGCCACAGTGTCTCTGGGCAGTATCATGAATTCCAAAGGGCTCTCCAGGCTGGGAAGTTGTGTTTGTCATGCATACAACTGCTCACTTGGGTTTTTAGTATTTTAATGTAGAACTCAGAGAGGTCAATTTGTTCACCTATGCCTTTAGTAGAGAGTAGGCCTTGTTAATAGATAAAAGTCACAGGTCAACTTTTCTTTGGCCTCTCAGACAGAGCTCAGCTGGTTAGTTTGGTTTTACTGTGTCCTCCTATTCTCGAGTAAAGGATAAAGAAAAGCAAAATGCAATAAAGACAAACAATGAGTAAGAGGTTGTTAATAATTGTAGTTTTGTTAAATTTCTCATGACTTATTTTCCAAATTCAAATTGCTTTAAATTTTCTAGGCCTTTATAAAATATAGCAGTAGTGAGAACGGGGCTTGCTGCCAGGTGTGAGCAGAACTAACCCCCGACTACTGCTACCCCACCATCTTTTTTCTCTCCTCTCCTTTCTCTTTTCTTCTTTCCTTTCTCTTTTCGTGGTCTTCCCTCCTGCACAGTGGGAACTGGTCTCTCATGGTGGGTGAGGAAAGAGGACTGTGGGTCTGGGTGAATATTTTTGTCTGTGACCTGCCTGATGGATAGGGGAGTCTCAAGATCAAGGGATTTCCCAGATGAGATGAGTAACATTTTAGAAGAGGGAATTTAAGCCCCAATAATCATCAGTCACACACCATAGGTTTTGAGAGTCTTGATGTGCTGTCATAGGCCCTGGAGATAAATGGGAAACGAGGGACACAGGCCCTGTCCCCTGGGCCTGTAATCTGCTCAGGGCATCAGCCATGGACAGGCCTGAGAAGATGCCGACTAGAAGACAAGACTGGAGGGATGAGGAGGAGGATATGGGGAAGGAAAAATCCCATGGGAGCAGACCCAAGGCGCTGGCCTGAGACTTGTATTAAACAATCCAAAGTCGGGGAGGCAAAGCAGCTGAGGGTCAGGAGTCAGAGAGACCAGTATTCAGGCCCAGGTCCTGTCTTTACAAGCTGTGGGAGCCCGGGGGAGCTATTTACCCTTTCGAGCTTCAATTTCCTCATCTATAAAATGGAGCTGATATGTGTACCTGCCTTATTAGGTTGTTGTGGAAATTAATTTTCAGGACTTGGCCCTCAATAATCAGTATTTGGCCAGACATAGCCTAGCAGAGAAAAGTTGCCCTTTCAGTTTTCCTTAATGTGTGAGGCCAGAACTCAGAAGATTAAGCCAAGGCATAAATGAATCATTATTCTTTAGAAGTCTCAGGAGGGAGGCTGACAGTCAACACTGAAGGATTTTTTCTTCTAATTTCCTATAATTTCTGTCTTCTTGTGAACAGACTAGCAGTCAGAACTCAAAGGTCTCAAAGGGGAACTGTAAACACCATCATTCCCTTTTCCAGAGAAATCCCTCCTTTTGAAATCAGTGATTTCAACCCACATGATTGTGCTGGGCTGCTGGATAACGCTGCTGCAACTTAAATTTGCTTTGGCAATCCAGAATTACAGGAGAATTGAATGTCTCATAGCGGATTCTTTGCTGTCTTTGGAAAGGAAGAGAAACCTCTGCCAGTAAAGCTCACAGCTACATTTATGGTTTGTTTTCACTGTCACTGCTCCCAAAAGCTGGGCTTCTTATTGGTTTTCAAGTGAGTTTATTTTCACAAAAGCAATATGTGTGCGACGGGATCTGATAAGGCCCTCCCGCAGGAAAGAATAACATTCTGAAGTCTGACCTGCTTTTAGAAATCCTTGGCCCTAAATCAAAGTTGGAAGCATATTTATATTTGTGGATAAAAAAGACCAACTGAGACTTGGTAAACAAGCAAATGAACATGGAACTGGACCCTAAGGAGAAGAATTGCAGCTTTGATAAATGGCAACCTGATTTGGAAAAGAGATGCCTTCATTTAAACATCATCATAGCCAAGTGGCCTGGGATGAAGACTTTGCAATAGGTACCCAACAGACCACACAAAATAGGGCTCTAAATTGCAATGGACCCTTTCATTCGCCACTAAATTAATCCCTTATCAAAACGATGCCAGCTTCTGAAAGAAGGTTTTCATGTTGGAAAGACAACTTACGTGCAAGACCTTGTTGAATCTATTATAGAATGCTGAAGAATTTGCTTCTTTAGGTCAACATTACTGTGTTTGAACTAACCTCACAGTGCCTTAAACATAGATGGATTCAACTTAGCTTTATTCTTTTTTGATCTGGATTTTTGGAGAAGCCACAGGGTTGTTGAAATGTGTTCCACATTTTCAATTTAAATTCATGATTTATCTTCTATGCTTTGGAGGTAACAGTACAACCTTGTATAAGTAACAACCACTAGAATTATGAACAGGTATTTGTGCTCATTGTGGCTACAAAGTAGGAGTGAGTTGAAATGGATAAACCCACGGTATGCAGGTTTGGCAGCTTTCTTGTTTGTCGTTTATTAATCAAGGGGAGGCTGGTTTCCTGCTTTGGGTTGCAGCCCATTCTCCAACTTTTGTGTTGGGGGAGGGGATGGCTGGTGACGACTGCGAGCTGCAGATGATCATTTACTGTGCATCTAACAGTTACTGAGTGCTGAATGCCTACTGTCTGCCAGGCACTGGCCTAGAGATTCGTAAGTGAGTAGAACCAATACAGTCCCATAGAGAGCCCAGGAGTAAATCCATGCACATACGGTCAACTGATTTTTGACAAAGATGCCAAGAATACATGTGGGGAAAGGGTAATCTATTTAATAAATGGTGTTGGGAAAACTGGATATATACATGAAAAAGAAGGAAATTGGACCCTTATCTTATAGCAAGTACAAAAATTAACTCCAAATGTATTAAAGAAATGAATGTAGGACCTGAAACCATAAAACTCCTAGAAGAAAATATAGGGAAAAGCTTCTTGACATTGGTCTTGGCAATGATTTTTTTGGATATGACACCAAAAACACTGGCAACAAAAGCAAAAATAAACAAATGGGACCACATCAAACTAAAAAGCTTCTGAACAGCAAAGGAAACAATCAACAAAATGCAAAGGCAACCTATGAAATGGGAGAAAATATTTTCAAACCTTATATCTGATAAGGGGTTAATATCCAAAATATTCATACAACTCAGTAGCAAAAACACCCAGTTAAAAAATGGCCAAAGGACCTGAATAGACAATTTTCCAAAGAAGACCAAAATTGGCCAACAAGTATATGAAAATGTGCTCAATCATCATCAGGGAAATGCAAATAAAGACCACAATGCAATATGACCTCATACCTGTCAAGATGACTCTTATCAAAAACACAAGAGACAACAAGCATTAGCCAGGGTGTGGAGAAAAGGGAACTTTTGTACATTGTTGGTGGGAATGTAAATTGGTATAGCTATTACGGAAAACAATGTGGAGGTTCCTAAAAAATAGAATTACCACATGATCCAGCAATCCGACTTCAGGGTGTATATCCAAAGGAAATTATATCACTATCCTGAAGAGGTAACTGCACGCCCGTGTTCACCGAAGCATTATTCACAGCAGCCAAGATACAGAAACAACTTAAGTGTCCGCCAATGAATGAATAGATAAAGAAAATGTGGCATATATATATGCACACAATGGAATTTACTCAGCCATAAAAAAGAAGGAAATCTTCCATTTGCAACAGCATGGATGAACCTTGAGGGTGTTATGCTAAGTGAAATAAGTCAGAGGAAGACAAATATTGTACGATCTCACTTATATGTGGAATCTAAAAAAATTGAATTCATAGAACCAGAGAGTAGAAAAGTAGTTGCCAGAGGCTGGAGGGTGGGGGGAAATTGGATGATGTTGATCAAAGGATACAAACTTTCAGGTGTAAATGAGTAAGTCTTGGAGATCTAATGTACAGCATGGTAACTATAGTTAATAATACTGTTTGTAGGTATACTTGAAATTTGTAAGAAAGTAGGTCCTAAGTGTTCTCACCAAACACACAAAAAATCTTAGCTATATGAGGTTATGGATGTGTTAATTAACGTGATTGGGGCAATCATTTCACAATGTATACATGTGTCAAATCATCATGTTGTACACCTTAAAAAAAGAACTGGGTGCAGTTCTAGTGGGAGAAATTCACAGTCTAGTGGCAGAGTCACGCATTAACCAGACACTCTCTCCCATTAACTGTTTAGTAATAAGCTGGTGTAAGTGTCATGAAGGAAAAGCACTTGCTGTTAGGAGAGTTCCAAAGGCAAAGCTGACCTGGTTTGGGGGTCCTGGAAGGCTGAGGTCTGAAGGATGACACTCACCAGGTGAAACCAAGTAACCAAGTGAAAGAGGGGACGGATGATGGTGGGATGTTCCAGGCAGAAAGAATAGCATGGATACAGGCATACGTGGCTGCATGGAAACTCCATCTTGACTATGGGAACAGCCTTCCTTCTGATAGAAGGCACCTGGCTTATAATTCCCACCAAACTCCTATCTGTCATTCGAAGACCATTTCAAAAGTTGCCTCCTTCATGCAGCTTTCTTCAAACCCTACAGTCAGATAGAATCACTCCCATGCTTGAGCTTCTCTTATTCATCTGATACAATACTGTGAAGACTTTGTGCTTTGAATCTGAGAGGGAGTATATGGCTATAGGGCCAGGCTTTCTGAATTCAAATCCTGACTCAACTATTTATTTTCTGTGTGATCTTGGACAGGTTGCCTAACATGTCTGTATTTCAGTTTAGCCACTTGTGAAATGGAAATTAATAGTACCTTTCTCATAGGTTTGATGAGAGGGTTGGGAGAGTTAACACATGCAAAGTGCCTAGGTCATTGCCTGGCATGTAGTGAAACCTCACCAATGTAACCTGTTCTCGTTAATTCTGAGCAAGTCTATTTCCTTATTAATTTTGCCCAAGTGCTCAGAGCTGGCTAGAGTCTAGTCAGGAACTCCATTTGTATCTCTTAACACTCAGTCCAGTGTTCATCATGGAATTTCAGGCTGCCTTCAATCACCGTGCTTCTCGAGCTTTACATGTATTTGAATAACTGAGGAATCTTGTTAAAATGCAGGTTCTGATTCAGTTAGTCTGAGGTGGGGCCTGGGCTTCTGTGTTTCTAAAAAGCTCCCAAGTGATGCCCGTGCAGTTGATCTGTGGGCCACACTTTGAGTAGTGAGGGTCTATACCAACCTCAGGGAGCTCTCTCGGGCTACCTGAGTCTCTGGGGGAGAGACAGGAGCCTATGGAAGGAGGCAGGACTCACTCTACAACACCTGCACCTGGGCACTGCACGTCATCCTCTCCTTCCTTCTCCACCTGCAGTAGTTACTCAGTTAATGTGAGGCGAATGTCATCAGGCCACCATCAATGGTTCAACTCTTGAGAACTGTATCAGTTAGGGTTCTCCTGAGAGAAAGAGAGAGAGAGACAGAAAGACAGAAAGAGAGAGTTATTATTTCAAGCTGGAAATTTAGATAAGAGTTGATACTGAAGTCTTGAGTCTGAAATCTATAGGGCAAGCCAGCAGGCTGGAAACTCAGGTAGGATTTCTTGAGGCAGAATTCCTTCTTCCCCAGGAAAACTTGGGGAAGTATTTGCTTTTAAGACCTTCGATTGATTGGATGAGCCCCACCTACATTATAGAGGGTAATCTGCTTTACTTAAATTCAACTGATTGTAAATATTAATCGCATCCAGAAAATACCACCCCAGCAACATCTAGACTAGTGTTTGACCAAACAACTGGGCACCGTAGCCTAGCCAAGCTGACACAGAAGATGAACCGTCGCAAGGGCCAAAGAGCATGGCCTGTTCCATGGCTTCAGAGCTCCCCGACCTTGTCAGAATGTGAAGGAGCCTCTGAAAGCCACTTCCCATCTGGGGCAAAAACTCCATGGGCCTGACCCCCGTCTTGGACTTAGAAGGGTGGCATTACACTGGAGAGTTGCCTGTGACTGTGTTTTGTGCTCTGTTATACCCAACTTGAACCCAATTAACCAACCTTTTGGCATTGGAGGCTAAATTTCTTAGTGAAAAACAAGAAAGTTACTCCAATTCAAACAGCACTAGTCTTGGAGCGCCAAGCTCTGGGCTGAGAATTCAGATCCTGTTTATGTGGGGCCATACCACCAGATTGTAAGCAGCGGGTGGTTCCTTCTAGGGGGTCTTGGATGGCTGCTAAGACCCATGCTGTGGCCTTGATAAATTCTGGCCACAGAGCAGAGGTGAACAAATGCTCCGCAGGCCTCAGGGAATGCCCAGTGGGTAAACACCACGCTGCAGGACAGCAGTGGCAGGCAGGCTCAAGACCTCATGTTTATCTTTAGACAGCTTTCCCAATGCACTTTTCAATCGGTGGTTTCACTTTATTCTCAATATAATCTGGCATATAGGCAGAGGAGAGATTGTTACAGAAGTCATCCTCCAGTTTTTCCCTGACTTGCTGAAATGTTACCATCTGGTCCCTTTGCCTTAGGCTGCTGGCAAAAAGGAAAGTGCTCTACTCTGGAATCTGGCGGATTTGAGTTGGAATTCCTGCTCCACCTCTTACTAGCTGAGTGACCTTAGATAAGTTACCACAGCTCTGTGAGCCTCAGTTTTTGTATCTGAAATAGTTACCTTGAATGTTTGAAGTAAGGATGACATGGGCTAATGTAGCTCAGTGTCTGTCATCTAGTAGGTGCTTAAAAAATGGCGGTGACTTTTTGGTATTACTATAGTAGACAGGCCTTGGGGTGCTGCCTACCTACAGCACCCTGCTCTGGTGCTGCTTCTACCCACAACCATCGATGAGATGCCCAGCCGAGGGGCCTGGGTGTGTATTATGTGACCTACTGCTCTGTCACAGCTAATTGGGTGAAGGACGGTTGCCTGACCCAGGATGGACTTGGATTCTTCTGGGAATTTGGAATTGGAACATTGAGAAACTGAGCCATTGAGCTGTGGGGAACTGAGATGAAAGGCCATGTAGTTTTGGGGACTGAGGCAACTAGGATGACTTCTGTACACACTGAAGTAGCGCCAGAGGAAGCCCTTTAATGGAGAGAAAGGGGGAAGTGACTAGAGGTGCAGAGAGGAGAGGTGGGTCATGCAGTCCTTGAAAGACAGAGCCACAGTTCTTAATCTCTCCCTGGTTATCACGAAGCCAAGTGGATTTTTTCCTGCCCTTGGATTCCATGGGACCAGTATCCTTATAATGAGTCAACCTCCTTTCTCCTGGGCTTGCTGGAGTGGATATCTCTTCCTTGTAACAAAAAGATCAATGGTGGGGATGAAACAGGTGAAGAAATGGGGGTTCTGAGAGGCACAATGAGTTGGGGAGTATAGATGCCTAGTCCGGAGCTCATTCTACTGCTCTTTGCAGTCTTGTTCCTTGTCTGGCAAGTACAGTTGTTACAGTGGTGATTCTCTTGTCTCAGAGGCTAACTGGGAGTATGTTGAGGTGGGCTGGGGAAGGAGGTGTGACCTGTCAGGGCAGATGTGGTTCTAACCCTGCCCTGACACTTTCCCTTTGTGACTTCTGCTTTCCCTCCACATTCCATTCAGCTGCTCTCCCAGGCTCAGCTCAGAGTAATGCAAGTGCCTCTGGTGTTTTCTTCCTTGAATTGGGCACCAGCTCTCACTGGCCCCCGGTCTATATTTCTCTGAAGGGAAGAAGTTATTGGGTGTGATGACGGCTCCCAGGCATCAGCTTCAACTTGGCTCCCACTCAATGAAATCATCTGGCTTGGAAGTCAGTTTTCTCTGAGCTTTTGGTGCTGGCTGTGGGCCAAAGCAGATAATCTGGGACCTGAGTGTAAAGAAAAATCTGGGGAAGTCCTGGTGCATCTCCCTCAAGTGTCCCGAGGTGGCTTGTCTGAACTTAGAGCTCCCCATGGGCATTACAGAGGCTGGAGTGTTGAAAGAGTCTGGGTACCACCTCAGAGGCCTTGGCTGTCACGTAGGCAAGAATGTTGAGCATCCCATGAGGGTTGGCTCGAGCCGTGCTTCCCAAACATGAGGGCAGTGAAGAGCTGGCTACATCAGAATCTCATGGGTGCTTGTTCATGCACAAATCCCCGAATCTCTTTCTGATTCAGGACTTCTGGGATGAGGCTTGAGAAACTCCAGTTTTAGCAAATACCATATGGTTCTGATTATCAGCCATGGTGGAAACTATACTCAGATAGATGGCCTCATTGATGTCAGTCTGAGAGTCTCTGAAATGACCCTATTACAAACCACGAAAACTTCTGCAGTCTAATCCTTGCCCTCATAAATACGTGCTGTTATGGGTTGAATTGTGTCCCCCCTAAATTTATATTTTGAAATCTTAGGCCCTAGAATGTCAGAATCTGACTTTGGGAATGAGGTCATTCCAGATATAATTAGTTCAGATGAGGCCATACAGGAGTAGGGTGGCCCCTTAATCAGACATGACTGGTGCCCTTATTAAAATAGGGAAATTTGGGCACAGAGACAGACACATACAGAGGGAAGAAGATGCAAAGAGACACAGGGAGAATGTCATGAAAATTATGCTGTCACAAGCCAAGGAACCTTCCAGCTTCTGGAGCTACCAGAAGCCGGAACAGGCTGGGAACGATCCTTTTGCTACAGGTTTCAGAAGGAGCATGGCTCTGCCAACACCTTGATTTCAGACTTCTAGGCTCCAGAACTGTGTAACAATATATTCCCATTGTTCTAAACCCCGCAGTTTAGTACTTTATTATGGCAGCCCCAAGAAATTAATACAGATGCTTTTAATATTTTAGTTGTTAGTATCAGCTGCTCTCCACTTCAATCCTGTGAGTTGCTCTGCCTGCTCTCTTGGGTGGGAAATGAGGATTCCCCTGGGAATGCCCTTGCAGCTCTGATGGGCAGGGGTGTTTAGAGCGCAGGGAATCTGCATTCCGGTGAGGAATGTGACAGTGCCTCATGAAGTCAGAGAGAAGCCTTAAGGTAGGAAAAGCAGCTTGCCCCTCCCCTTTTATCTCTCTTATGAATCTGACCAGATGTTTTCAGTGGCCAAGCATCTATTAAGGAGTGCCAATTCTCCAGATTTGGAGTTTGTGATTGTAGGTGGGAGAGGGGCCCTTCATGTCTGTGTCCAGACAAATTTGTAGCACAGAGGTTAGGAGCAGAGCTCTGGAGCCAAACTGCTGGTGTTTGCATCCTCCTGGCTGTGGGATTTGGGGTAAGTGGCCTGGTCCAGGGGTCCTCACATTTTAGTGTGCATCAGAACCACCTGTGGGGCTTGCTCAACTTCACTGCTGGCCCCGCTCCGGGGTTTCTGATTCAATACATCTGGGATGAGGCCCAAGAATGTTCATTTCTAACAAGTTCCCAGGTGATGTTAATGCTGCTGGTTCAGGGACCACACTCTGAAAACTGCTAACTCAGCTTCTCCAAGCCTCTGCTTTCTCATCAGTAAAATGGGGTTTGTGACGTTTCTAAATTATAGAGTTCTGGTGAGGGTTAAGTGAGGCGATGATTGAAGCATTTAGCACGTTGCTATGCATGCAGCTCAGTAAATGTTGGTGATCACTCACTGTTATGAATGTGAATTGTAGCCCTCTTTTATGTTTTGGCTTGCAAAGTCACCCCAAGATGTTTCAGAGTCAGGAAACACTCAAACGTAGTTCTGGATGGGATGCAGGGAAATGTCGCTGTCTGTTGGAGATTTCAGAGAAGTAAATTATCCCCCTGAAACTAAAGGACACCTCTTGCTATGCCAAGGTTGCCTCTTCTAAGTGTGCCAGCAGTTGGGGCCTGGATGAGGCCTTTGGTAGAGGTGGGATAAGGAGAGGGGAGAAGAGGGGTTGGGGCTTGCCCTCAGGCTCATCAAGGACAGAGCTCTGACTTCATGCTCATGAGTTTGGGAGCATCACACTGCCCAGGCCCGCAGCTGGCAGCCTCTACTACTCCACGCGGGGCACTGCCCATTAGTTCAGAAAACATTCCATGAACTCTGCGCCCTTTCCCACACTCCCAGCTAAAGACAGCAATTGTCTTGGTGTTCAAGCATCCAGGGCTGAAGCCTTTCAGAAGCCACTGGATATGTTTGCCCTGCATCTTCTCCAGTCTGCGCTGAGCACAGAGAAACAGACTGTTAATGGGTTGGCCTTCCTAACGCAATATGACATCCTGGCACTGAGTCTTCTCATTAGCTTGGTTCTTGGGATTCCAGCTTCAGAAGCAAGACAGTTTATGTCGATAAATAATGCTTTGTCTCTGGGATCCTGGCCCCATCAGAGGACTTCAGGGCTCCGGTTGGGAGCTGCTGGCTTGTTGCTAAGGTGCTTGGAGCTTATCCAAATTCACATTTCCCAGGATGGTGGAGAATAGTTAATGATTACAAAGCTCTGAAAATGTATATGTGGGTTTCTTTCCAACACTACTTAAAAACATGTAATTACCAGGAAGAGGATATTTCTGGTTTTGTTTGGCTTTTGTGGTTGTTGACCTCTGAGGGTAAAACAGTTCTTTTTTCTTGTATGTATTGCTGAAAGCTTCCCCTTTCAGTGTAGTGAGCTCTTCTTGAGCCCTTACTACGTGCAAAGTAGCAACGTGAGGGGCAGCAAGAAAAAGGTAAGACTCTTCCAGTTTAGTTGGAGAGGATGTATCCAGGTGAAGAGGTTGTGACATAAAGATACAGAGAAAGGTGGCTGACAACTGGAGACAGAAGACGTAAAGACATCTTGTTTTCTGTTTTAAAGTTTTTCTTTGCCCCAAATGTGAATCTTTCCCCCTGGCATACCTGCCTTCCTCTGCTGTAGAACATTGCTTGAACATCTTGGAAAATATTTTAAGAGAGCTCCTGGTAGTATCTCTTTGAAGCTAATTGTCTCTGACTTACTGGCCCTCCCCACCCCCACCCCGCCACCCCAAATCCTAATTTGACAGCCCATGCAGATTCACCATGTAAGTTAATGGGAAAACTCATTTGTTTTCTTGCCTGCTTATTTGTGGTCTTTTCCTGGCCAGTACTTCCACCTGAACAGGTTTTAATTGTATATTTATTCATTGTCTCTCCCACTAGAATGTGTAATTCCTGTAGCTAGGGACCTTCTCAGACTAGTCTGTCTTGGCAGCCAAATTGAAAAGGCCGAAATGAAATCATGGGGGAAATTATGTAGCACCTTATTCACTGAATCCAAGTCTACTAGAACTTGGGTATACACTTGGAAGCTAAACATTTCGTTTTGTGCAAATAAAAGCAGGGCCTGTTCCATAGTTCTACACTGTGGGGCGTCAACTCATCGCTTACCACCCTCCCCCTGTTTTATGGGATAGTGCTGGCTAGAAACAAGTTTTTAAAAACCAGGCTTAACAAAGCTAAACACAGTCTTTACCATACAATCCAGAAATTGTGTCCCTAGGTATTTACCCAAATGAGTCGACTTATGTTCACACAAAAACCTGCACACCAATGTTTATAGGAGCTTTATCCCTAATTGCCGAAACCTGGAAGCAACCAAGATGTCCTTCAATAGGTGAATGGATGAACCCACTTTGGCACATACACACAATGGAATATTGTTCAGGGTTAAAGTGAAAGGCACTATTAAGCCACAAAAAGACATGGAGGAATCTTAAATACATATGGCTAAGTGAAAGAAGCCAGTCTGAAAAGGCTACATACTGTATAATTTTAACTGTATGGCATTCTAGAAAAGGCAGAACTATAGAGACAGTTAAAAGATCAGTGGCTGCCAGGAATTAGGGAGGAGGAATGAAAAGCTGGAGCACAGGGGATTTTTAGGGCATGAGACTATTCTCGATGATGCTGTAATTATAGATACATGACATTCTGCATTTGTCAAAACCCATAAAACTACAAAGAATGAACTCTATTGTAAATTATGGGATTTAATTAATAATTACACACCAATGTTGTGTGACCAGTTGTAACAAATGTACCACGCCAATGCAAGATGTTACTAATAGGGGAAACTGTATATGCGGCGGGGGAGGGGAGGGAGCGCGTGGGAACTCTATGCTTTCTGTGCAGTTTTTCCGTAAACCTAAAACTGCTCTGAGAAACAAATTCTTTTAATTTTAAAAAATCCCGTTTAATCAAATAATTTATTCAGTCACTCATTTTTTATTTTCAACAAACGCTTATTGAGCACCTACTGTGTGTCAGTCATGTTGGTCATCACCCTGGCCACATTGGTGAGGTCATCCAGTGGCGCTTGTTCACAGAGAGGGAGTTCCAATGATGTTGTTTAAAGGAGCTCAGTTCTCTAAAAGGTTGAAAGGGATCATGGCAAGGGTCAATGAAGCCCCCAAAGGTGGTATGAAAGAGGTCCCGACTTTTGAGGATGAAATCAAAGGCCTGAGTCCTTTTTATAATCTACATCCCAGAGGGTAACAATATCCAGAGCTCAGGAACTTTTGCATGTGAAAGTGTAAATAGAGAAACCCTCTCTTAATGTTAGATATTACTATTATTAGAGTAATAAATGATATTCAGGAAGAAATTGTGGAGCAGAATTCAGGCCGAAGAAACAATGCATTCATTCATTTTTCTAAACAAAAGTAGGACCGCTTCAGCACCCTCTCCCCTCTCCTCAGGTGGAGGAGAAACCCAGCATCAGTCATGAGTGGGGCTCCCTCCCTCCCTTCCATTGGACTGTAAGGGATTGCTGGGTCTGGGAACGTGTGGGAGGCACTGGGCTGTAACTCATAGGATCTCTGTTGTTGCATCGCTCCTTTTGCTTCCCTGTGCTGGTGTCTGGTGCTGTGATCTTCTGCCGCCTGCACAAGACTGCTTCATTCATTCTTTCTTTCTTTCTTTTTTTTTTTGAGGAAGATTAGCCCTGAGCTAACATCTACTGCCAATCCTTCTCTTTTTTTGCTAAGGAAGATTGGCCCTGAGCTAACGTCTGTGTCCATCTTCCTCTACTTTATTTGTGGGATGCCTGCCAAAGCATGGCTTGATAACCAGTGTGTGGGTCCATGCCAGGGATCTGAACCAGCAAATCCCGGGCCACTGAAGTGGAGCGTGCGAACTTTGCTGTGCCACCAGGCCGGCCTCCCAAGACTGCTGCTTGGAAGGGACTTCCAGCTGTCTTGGCCTTGCTCTCCCTTGCAAAACTTAAGCCTTCCATTGACCACAAGCTTGGTCATAGGGACCTTCTCCACTGAGCTTAGTGTCCAGCCCCCAGAGGCATCTGGCAGTCACCTCCCATGCAAGGGCAGGCCTCTGTGGGTCACTGCATGGGGGCAGGGTTCATGTCCCTGCCTCTCAGATACTTGCCACCCCTCTATCCATCATTCTCTCCCTCTAGGAACTTTACTCGCCTTTCCTTCAAGAGTCTGCCACCATCTTGTGTCAGCCTCATCTGTCTCAGCAGAGCTAGGCTTTAGAAAGCAGCAGTCCCTAAACTCTCCCTCAGAGAGCCTCAGAGCTCTTGGAGTAAAGGGAGATAGGAGACAGCAAGAGGGGAAAAATGCTTTTCTTTCTTTCTTGGAGAGCCTCCATCATACATTTCCCAGTCGGGTTATCCCGCCACACTCTAATTGCTAGTGGTAAGGAATTTAGCTCTCTTTATTTTAAAAACAAAACCACTTTTCATGAACCAAATACCAGTTTATGTCAGACCTCAGGCTCTGGGCCCCGGGCCTTCAGAAAATGCCTCACCACACTAGGCATCCACCATCCACACCACATTGGCAGTGGCGTCTCATCAACCTGGGGATACTTCCAAAGTCAGCACAAAAAGTTAAAAGCTTATATGGTCAAAATTACCCACGATTCTGTATTAGGAAAGTAAGCCTTTGCAGAATTTCACTTAGTCCATCCCAGAGACCTTATTTTCTAGTGTATGGATGTAGAACTCTTTCTTTGGATGAGCACCAGATGAACTGGTTGGTTTGCATTTAGAGGTCACAGTGTATGAAAAATACTTACCTGTGAACACAGCAATCACCTTTAATGTCATCTGATGCTCTAAGAGAGGCCTGAGGGAATCTAGTCTTCTGAGGGACAGCTGACCTCCTACCTCGCGTTCAGTCAGGGGCATGTGCTCATGGAGTGCAATGACTAGTGGAGTCAAAGACACCATTTCAATTGCTCTCTGTTCTTCCCTCTCTCTCCTTCTCTCTCTGTCTCCATCTCCACTCTTCCAACTGCATTTAGTTGGCTTGGGATGTGAAGGGACTCCAAGGTGCTGTGAACACCTGCTTGCTGTGTGCAGGGCCCCAGGAGGGTCAGACAAGCCTTGCTCTGTCAGTCTGCTTCCTGGTCTCTCTGCCCTTCCTGTTGGTACTCTCTGTAGGCTGCCTTCTTGGATTGCCCCTTGGCGGCTCTGGCTGTTTGTTGACTCCTAAACTTGACCACATACCTTTCACTCAATCTACAATGAGTTTGGTGATCAGTTACGCCTTTGGGTAACCTGACTTTGGCCCAGTCCCTGTTTGAGGCCATGTCATTTCAGGGCTGGTGATGATAGCTGGAAGGGTCCCTCTCTGCAGTGATGTTACAGGAGATCTCTCTGTCCCGGTTGTCTGGGCCCATCCTCACCAGCCTTGTTAGAGACTGAAACTCTTCCATATCTTTCCTACAAGTTCGTGCCTCAGGAGGAGCCTGTCTCTGCCGAGCACCATTTCTGAGATCCTTTCTCAGTGAACTTCCTGGTAGTAAACTGAATGGTTTGCTGCTCATTGCTTCTTCAAAGCTGGGAGTAGTGGGAAAAAAAGACTTTGCATCAAGACAGACAGAGTTAGGATATTGGCTCTGCCTCTAACTGCGTGATTCAGCAAAAATTCTTTAGCCTCCCTGAGCATCTCTTATGATCCCATGTAAAATGGAATTGCACTACTTACCTTCAGCTACAGAATTGCATTACCTTCCTTGGAGGTTCTTGTGAAGAATAGAGTTGTGTAAAAATGCATGGCACACTTAGATGATCAACAGCTGTTAGCTCTTACTGTTTCCTCATTCACTGGGGGTAGGGATGGGCTAGGCGCACTGTGGAGCAGCTTCTCCTACTTGGAACAGTTGAAGAAATTTCTTCTCTTCCTTTGTGTAGTGAATCCTGTTTTGCTTTAGACTGAGGGAAAGCACACACCTGGGCTCAGGTTCCCACTCTGCCATTCACTTGGAGCAAGACTTAGGTGAGTCTTTGGTCTCTCTCAGCTGTGGTTTTGGCTCTTAAAAAATGAGGGTAATAATATCTACCCCTTAGGATTATTGGGAGAATAAGAAGTGAAGTATGCGAAATGGTCAGTGCACTGCTTCACTCAAAATCGTCATCTAGCGGCTGGCCCCATGGCTGAATGGTCAAGTTCGCGTGCTGTACTTTGGCAGCTCTTGGTTTCACCGGTTCGGATCCTGGGTGCGGACCTAGTACTGCTCATTAGCCATGCTGAGGCGGCGTCCCACATAGAGGAACCAGAAGGACCTACAACTAGAATATACAAGTATGTACTGGGGGTTTTGAGGAGAAGAGGAAGAAAAAAAATAGATTGGCAACAGATGTTAGCTAAGGGCCAATCTAAAAAAACAAAATCATGACCTAATACTGTGTATGCACCTCTGGCCTCTCAGCTCATAAGTTCTTTGTGGGCAGGCACACGTCTGAGTCGCTCCCGGCCCCGTGCTGGCATGGAGAGGGGCTTCAGAAGCTAGTGATGGACAACACAAACAATTCTTCTTTCCCTGGTTCTCAGGAAACCTGGTTTGAAGGCTGTAGGACTAAGGTCCCATGGCAATTTAAAAGATAAACAATTCCAGAATAGGTTCCTACAGCATTAAATAGGACAACTTTCAAATGGGTCATGATGGAGAAAACAAAAATCTCAACTGCGTCATAGAAGGCAGACCCGTGGGACTTGGTTCACATAAGGAAAATACTCTGGAAAATGGTACCAGGGATTTCAAACTGAAAGCAAATACGTTCATAGTAAAAATATTCCACATGATTTGCTTAAAAACATTCTAACAAAAAATATTTACAGCATCCCTGTAAATGTCACTCTGGGACTCAGTTTCCCTTTTTCCAAAGTTTCTTGGCTGGATTAGACCCATGGGGCCTCATGGGCTTTGCTAAGACATTTGGATTTTTCCCTTGATACAAGGAGAACCCACTAGTGTTTTAAGCAGGAGGAGGCCACGATCTGGCTTATGTTTTCTAAAGCCCAGCCTTTTTCCACTTTTCCTTCCCTACCCCGTGGCTGTGCTCCATCCTGCCTTTTGTGCTTCATCTTATGTCAGCTCCTCTTTCTACAGCATCCCCTCCCACTCCAGCCCACAGCAATTGCTCCTTCCTCTGAGCTCACAGCATTTGCTGGGCTCTTAATCACACTCTGCCCCATGACATGGCATGCTATTATTGTCTTCCGCATGTGTTAGTTAATTAATTAATTCAACAAGCATGCGTGGAACAGCTGCTGGGTGTTAGGCGCTGTGCTAAGTGCTAGGGACACAGAGATGCTTGAGACAGGTTCTCTGTTCCCAGGTAGCCTGGAGTCAGGGGACGGGGGTGGGGGCAGCTGTATAAACAAATTACTGGAGGCTGAATGGTAAGCCCAGGGATAAGCATGGTTTTTATGAGACCCAAGATAAGGGGTCCCTTACCAGCGGGGGAGGGGGCCTCGGTAGAGTAGGGAGGGTTAGGGAAGACTTAATGGGCGAAAGGAGGTTGGAACTGATCCTTCAAGGCTGCCTGGGAGTGAGGGTGAAGGGACGAGGTGCAGAGGGGTCAGGGCAAGCAGAGAAACAGAACGGTGACAAATTGTAAGCAGGTCACTCCTGACAGAGTATTTATTGGAAGCCCGGGAAGCGTAGGAGATGAGGCTGGAGATACAGACAGGAGCAAAGCACAGCACGAGACATGCAACACAACATCCAGAATGCGTGGCTTCTGCTGGAAGGAATTTGTGCAGCTGAATTGGGGAAAAGGCCCAGAGTGGGACACAGGAGACCAGAGGTGGTCTTCGTTTATTTCTTCACTGAAATACCACACTGGGGATGCCACTGTGAGCAAAACCGACCAGGTCTCTGCCCTCAAGGAGCCTGTGGGAGACTGGCTATCGGCCAGGTCAATAATACAGTGTGATAAGGACTAGGTCCTGTGGGAGGCTCCAGGAAAGAGCCCTGACCCAGCCTCAGGGCCCAGGGAAGGCTTCCTGGAGGCGGTGTCCTCAGGTCAGCTCTCTGGACAGTTGGACTTCATAGGGAGTGAGAAAGGAGTGTGCGGAGAGAGCTCATAATGGCCCACCTTTCCCCTGAACCCCTCAGCCTTCTAGGCCTACAAAACTAAGCCGGAGGCCCGGGCTGGCACAAGGGGATGGAAAGTAGGCTGAAGAAAGGCCTGCAGAGAAGCACTGGCTGTTTTGTGGTCTTCCTGGCCGTCTCCTGGAACATGGGCCTGTTTTGCAAACACAGCTAGTTAGTCCAAATATGCGGGGTTTGGCCCTGCCTCCGCCAACCCAGCTCACTAAGCAAACAGTAAAGAATTTTTTATCCTTTTCTTTCTAAACTAACTCTTTTCTGGGTGCATAATTTATACAGCTCCAGTGGACTGCAGTTTGGCTTCCATCCCAAGAGAGAAAAACATCTCCTCAGATTTTCCACACGCCCGCCCCATCCCGCTGGCCCAATGCCAAACCTTCCCAGGCAGCCTGGGGCAGGGCTGCTGCTCTGGAGAAAGGTGGGGACATACCACTGCCCCAGGGGCAGCATCGGCAGCAATCTCAGGGCCAGCTGCAGTAGTGAGGCGGGTGGGTGTTCCACACAGGAGTGGGAGGGTGGGAAATAGGTGTGTGGTCAAGGGTGGGCAGGAAACTGCAGATAGCAGAGCTGCCAGAAACGGCGCGGGGACTAGCAGACCCTGGAATAGCTCGTCAGTGTTTACAAAGCACCTTCTCGTCTGGTTTGAGTCTCCCAACAACAGCGTGAGAAGGGGGGACACATATGATTACTATTCCAGTGTAACTGATGAATTAGTGAGAGAATGGAATAGGCAACCTGAAATTAGCCAGACCCAAGTTAGAATCCCACCTCTGCCCTTGAGGGAACTTGGGCCAGTTACAAAGCCTCCAGCAGCCTCATCTGGGAGGGACCGTGGCAGTACTTTCCCCAAAGGATGGTGCTGGGGGTTAAATGAGATACTGTGTGTGAGGAGCCCACACCATGCCTGGACACTAGCAGATGCTTGCTTGTTTCTATTAGAATGGCTGGAGAGGTTGCCTGGCTCCTGTGGGCGCTGCTGGGAGGGAGACCCCGGTGTTTGGACTCCCAACATGGCCCTTCATGTCAGCTCCGTCACCGGTGTGCCCACCAGGCCAGCCTGGCCCCGAGCAGAGGCCACAGCTTGGTGAGGTTGCCTGCACGTTCCAGGCTCAGGAATCTGAGCCGATAGCTGAGTAGTCCATAAGTCCAGTAGGTCAGTCCTTAAGTCCAAATGCCTGCCATGCTCTGTGGGAGCAAATGGCTCTAGAAACTGCATAGCTGGTGAAACTCAAGCTTCAGAATATGAGCCCCAGTTCACAATCCGCCTGTTTCCTCTTATAGTCAAGGGCGAGCATCCAAATCCCCCTTCATTTATTACTGTCACTGCCAGCTCCGAAAGGTCAGCAAGCATTCCTCTTGGCTGCCTCCAGCCACTTGGCGCTGAGCAGTGATTCTGACTCAGAGGCGCTGTGCCTTGCACTCAGTAGGCACTCTCGAATGTTTGTAGAGGAGTTGTCAGGTCGCACCCTGTAGCAGGGGCTGGAGGTCTGTGTCATCACGGCGTGTGTCAAAACAGCATTTCCTTGTCTGGGTCAGCTCTGTGGCTCCTGTGTTGTAGACCCAGATGGTTTCTCCAATAAAAATTCTACAACTTTTACAACTATTCCCTCTGCCTGGCTCCATGAATGTCCTATGAATGCCCCATGGTTCCTTCTCCTCAGCCAATTCTCAGCCTAAACGTGGCTTCCCTAGGGGCCTTGTCTACCCATCACATCGAAAGGGGCCCCCCTCGCCTCACCCAAGGGACTATCTCATCATCGTTCTTTATTTCGTGGGACTCCTCACCATCTGAAGTTATTTCTTTGTTCAGTGTTTTTGTGACGAGAACATCAGCTGCATGAGAGCAGGACCTAGTCTATCTTGGTCATCGTGGTATCCTCGGTGCCTGGCATACAACAGGAGCTCAATAGTTATTTGTTTAATGGGTAAATGAAGCAAACTGAAGATCATGGGGTCCTTGGGGCTGGCCTGGTGGTGCAGTGGTTAAGTTCGCATGTTCCGCTTCTGGGGCCAGGGTTTGCCAGTTCGGATCCTGGGTGCGGACATGGTACCGCTTGGCACGCCATGCTGTGGTAGGCATCCCACATAGAAAGTAGAGGAAGATGGGCACAGATGTTCGCTCAGGGCCAGTCTTCCTCAGCAAAAAGAGGAGGATTGGGGGCAGCAGTTAGCTCAGGGCTAATCTTCCTAAAAAAAAAAAAAAAAAGAGAAAAAAAAAGATCATGGGGTCCAAGGTCTTCATTCTGCGGAAGAGACAACTGAGGCCCAGAAGTGTTAAGATGTCCAACGTCAATTTGCTTGTGCCAGACACCCCTGCCACGAACTCTTTCTCCAGAAGCTTCTTCCTCAATTCTTAAGAATCTCTGGAACCAACATATGGTAATAATCTGCCTTTCTATTTAGGAATAAGTACTATTTCCTGTCTCTGAAGAGCTACAACACCAAAAATCTCTGATGTGCACCCTAGTAAGCTAAAGGACAGTTTGCTCATTTGGGCTGAAAATGGAAAACACACGGATGCACATATAAACACCCTGGAAAGAAATTAAAATGGGCTCACACATGGATAAGGAATGATCATATAAAATGATATCATCCTGTTGGTGTCAACTAGCCAGGGAAACACCATAACTGGGTCATATATATTGACATTGGAGGAGAAATTTTCCCCTCTAGGTTCTGGAGGAAGGCTGAGGAAGGTTCAGATGGAGTCAGCGTGGAGTAGTGGGCTGGAAATCTTCCTCCGAGATAATTTAGGATTAAGTCCGCAGAGGCGTGGAAAGGGTCCAGCATTGTACCTGCTCAGTCAGGGGTGGTTCTGTTATCCTCCCTAAAGATGGATTATTCTCGCTGAGGACTCACTTGCTTCCTTGTTTCACTGACTCCCACTGGTTTTCTCATATTTATCCCATGGGAGATGACAGGAGATGACTCATACCAAGTAGCAAAATGAATCAGTGTGCTAGCTCTGGTAAAGGTTCCAGAGAACAGTTAGGAGCTAATAATAATTATTGTAACAGCCACTACTTCACCTACCTTACGTTTTCTATGTCCCAAGCAATGTGCTGAGGGCTTAGGTGTATTACCTCATTCAATTGTATAAGGCTGGGTCTATTTTTGTCCTGCTTAGCACATAAAGAAACAACCATTCAATCCCATGAGGAAAGAACTATTCTTATTTTACAAATGAAATTTGGAGAGGTCAAGTGGCTTGCCCAAGGCCACTCAGCTGGAAAGGACACAGCCAGAAATACAGCTGTGGCACATGGTCTGAGTACAAAAGTGACAGAAAGTGAAAAAGTGCTATAGGGTTATAGGAGGCTGGAAGTGATGGCTAAAAGAAATTAGCGGTGGTAGGGTTTTGGTGACTGGCAGTTGCCTGCGTTGTCTCTAGCCCCTCACTTCTGGTACTTGACTATAACACACATCTACTGAGAATTCACAGGGTGCATTGTTATAAATTAAAGGGAGTGGGTTTGAAGAGAAGACCCCTGGACAGCACAGGTTACAGGCATAGCCACGATGATCCAGGGAAGTGAAGTTCCAAGCACGGAGCATTCTGTGTGCTCAGCACGCTGCCTGACATCTAAAAAGTCAGGGATTGTAATTCTTTTGTCTTTGATTAAATGAAAAAGTGCACGTGAAAGCTCCAGGCTCAGACCTTGCCCCGTGCCTGGCACAGAGTAGGCACTGAATCACAAGATTCTTGCTTCTTACCTCTATTTCCCTAATACCTATCACAGTGCTTGGCAAAGAGTAGGTGCCAAGGTGCTTAACATATACAGTTGTTTGTTATTTTTTGACTGGTAAGCACTTATTTCTTAATAAATACTAATATTTATTGAGGCTTCATACTAAGCATTTCCAGGCCTTATCACTTCTGCTCCTTATACTCGTCTAGCGTCTAGTGAGGTGAGTATCATTAACATCTTCATTCAACAATGGGATTTCCTTTAACCGAAGAGAAAACAGGCTTCCAGAGGTTGAATGCTTTGGCCCAGGATGCTGATCTATCAAGCGGGTGAGTGGCAGAGCCAGGGGTTTGAATGAATGGGTTCCCAGGATCTCTTCCCAAGGTCCCCACAGTGACCAGGGAGGACAAATGTCTGTCACTCTCTAAGGCATCTGTGGGCCATAGCTTGAAGCTTGACATTTGTTAGAAATTTTATTTCTCTAAAAAATTCATAGCATCTTTGCTTTCTAACACGTCCATGGTTAATTCAATCTAAATTAATGTTTTAAGGGGCCAGCCTGGTGGCACAGTGGTAAGTTCACACGTTCTGCTTTGGTGGCCTGGAGTTTGCCAGTTCGGATCCTGGGGGTGGACCTACACACCATTTGTCAAGCCATGCTGTGGCAGATGTCCCACATATAAAGTAGAGGAAGATGGGCATGATTGTTAGCTCAGGGCCAGTCTTCCTCAGCAAAAAAGAGGAGGGCTGGCGGTGGATGTTAGCTCAGTGCTAATCTTCCTCAAAAAAAAAAAAATAAATTAATGTTTTAAACCCTTGACCAGTTTCATTACTTAACTCACCCTCTCCCCCAATCTTCACATTTTCTCATGCTTCAGAAAGAGGCATCACATTTGTTTCGTGACTTCTCAGTATCCTGGCAGACCACAGCATGCCTTCACAGGTACACATGCTCCAGGTTGAGCAGGAAGCTGGAGGAATCTGGTATGCTTCCTCAGAGAAGTGAGTTGTGAACTAGAATTTAACTGACTGGCAGAGGGAAAACTTGGACCTGGATTTTACAGCTCTTCTTCCACCTGTCTCCTGCCTCCTACCCCTAAATCCTTCCTCACTCTATCCCCTGGTAGAGCAGAGTGGAGACCTGATGCAGAGTTCTGAATATACAGGTCCTCAGTGGCAAATAAATGAATGAATGATGGGGAATGGATGAGGTCTGGTTAGCGATGGGCATCACCATTCCCTTGGAAAGGCTAATGGCCTGAGAGAGTCTAAGGGGGGCTTTTATATTATAAAGGGGCTCGCTGGAGAAGGATGGCATAGCCATTAAGGACACCACAGCCTCCTCACCTCCATGAGTCCTTTCTAACCCTCCTAGGCTGTTACTGATGCTGCTGTGATCCCTAAATGTCAGTCAGCTTGGGAGCATCTTCTGCCACTGGCACTGAACACTCATAAGCAATTGGGAAGATAACTTGGAGGGCCCTAGAGATCTTCTAGTTTATTCTTCCCATTTTACAGATAAGGAAATTGAGACACAGAGAGGGAAAATGAATGACCCGAGGTCACACAATGTGGTGGAACTGTCCATTGCCTATCCAACAGCCATTTCCTGCTCCTTGTTCCTTCCTAATAGCACCCAAGTTTTGCTTGTTATTGGGAAGCCATGGTTTCAGGGAAGACTTTATTTACCCCTTTCTGTCCCCAGAGAATGAATCTTGATTAGTTTGAGCCAATCATAATAATTATATCCTCTTTGCCAGTGACTGGTTTGGAGATGAGCATGTGATTCAACTCTCTTCCATGAAACATGAAGGGACGCCTATTGCTGGGGGCTTTGGGGAAAGTTTTCCTCCATCTTAAAGAGCAATGATACTAAAGGCTGCACAATCTTAGTATCTATGGCTTTGAAGTTTGTTGGATGAGGACAGGGCGCTTGAAGTAATTGCAACACACAACCAGGGAGAATCAGGTTCCCCATCCAGTGTTTAGTTGGCCCCTTGGAGAGTCTGGAGTGATCGCTGTGACTACCAGGAGGTAATGGGGGAGTAGAGGAGCATTTGGGATTGTCAACTGGCAGCAGCTGGATTGTGCTCCTGCAGAAAACTAGGGGACCCCAGGAAGATCTCCCAGGCAGGCCTGGGAATTGGACTTGAACCTGTAATCAGCAGGGATTAGGGTTGGCTTCATGAGACAGGAAGCACAAAACAAGGTTTTCCACCCCCAAGCTTTTATTATCTCACATAATACTGGTTGTGGCAGTTCCATGAAGTCCTCAGGCACCGAGACTCCTTCCACATCTCTGATCCATTATTCCTACAGTGTGGCCTTCACCTTCATGTCCAAAATGGATGCTAGAGATCCATCATCACATCTATGTCCCAGATAGCCAAATAGAAAAAGTGGGAAAAGGACATTATCCTTCCCTTTTGTTATGGCTGAAATAAGATTTTGTTGTTCGTACTACTTCTCCTCATCGCCTCTCTCCTCTTTTCTTTCTCCCTCTTCCCCAAATACCAACACTGGGGATCAAAGTAGATTTTGGAGCCATTGTATTTCAGACTTAATCTTCTGATATAGAAATGCTCAATAAATATTTGTTTCTGATGATGATGGGAACACATGAGCCCTTTTGCATTCCAGCTTCTGGGCCAGGGGTCATACTCCCCACTGCTCTGCAGGACCAGGCAGGAAGTGATGGAATGGATAAAGTAGTTTGGTGTAAGGAAAATAAGTGGTGGCAATTGTCATAAACTGGAGAACACAACCCCCTTGAAAGGAGGCATTGTTATTTCAACTCCAGCAAATTGTTGCCAAATGGAAATACAAGTTTCATGTTGCCAACTCTTCCATTATTCAATAGAAGCTGAAAACTCTGTATTTTAATGTTAAATATAATTTTAAAATATTAAGTCAATATTGCATGTTTGTTGGGTTGGAAGTGCCTTGCGGTCAAATTTTGTATCTGATCAATTCAGCAGAATCTAGAATATAATGTGTACTCAATATTCATTGAATGAAGAAGTCAGAGAGTTTTTCCAGTTGCTTTCTTCCTCCCAAAAGACTGAATGAAACATCTAGAACAACTGGTGAAAGACAGAGTGATTTATGTCTTTGTTATGTGTTTGTTAATTGTTCCGGTGTTTTATATCTCTCTCAAACTAGAGTCGACGCAACTTGAAGGCAGAGATTGTGTTAACCATCACACTAGGCTCTTCCTTTCTAAGGAGAGCTCCCCAAAGTTCCACATGACACTTCCACTTAGATCTCATTGGATAGAACATAGTTATACTGCTGGGAACCTGGGAAGCTGAGTCTTTCAGCTGAATGGCAATTGCTCAGCTAAAACCTGGAGCTCTTTTACTAATGAAGAAGGGGGAAAGGACACTGGGAAGTCACCAGCAGTCTCTTCCACATGACCCTGAAGAGAAAACTGAGGGGCCCTGCAGTTGGCATTCACTGAATTCTGTGCTATAGTAAATCGTGTGAGTTATAGGATGTCAGAGCCAGAAGTGGTCATAAAGACTTCTGGTGTGACTCACTCACTTTACAGCTAGGACATTTGAGGACCAGAGCAGTGAAGGGGTATACCCAGGGTCACATGAGAGAAGAACTGGTCCTTCTGACTCTGCCTTATGCTAATGTCTCCACCAACTCTTGTTAATGTCCAAATCCCCGCACTCCGCCCTCGTTGATTTCTCCCTGCCATTGTGATGCACCCGGGTTCTCTCACCTTCCCACCACCCTGAACTTGGCACTATCTCACCCTCTTTCCTTGTCAAGTCTCCACTACTATCTTTCTCAGTCCCTCCAACCCGAGGATAGCTCATAGTTTTCATCTTAGGGAGCACCCAGTATTGGTTGCTAGAGGCTTCCAGAGATGGTCTGCTGTGGATAATTTTGAGGGCTCAGTGGAAAGATTACTGGGATTGATTAACAAGGTCACTGTGGTTGTTCCTAAGAAGTGGAGACTCTTGGGCCAAGAATTTGTTATCTGAGCCGTGGTTTCTTTTCCTTTAGGGGTGAGGAAAAAGCCTTCTTCATGGCCTTATTCACCAGGTGTCTGGCACTCACATGTGACAGTCCTGTTCCTACAAGTTGGGTGAAGCTCCTTCCACACTGCAGCCAGCTGGGAGGGGAGTGGGCGGTGGTGTGAGTTCTCACATGTCAGAAGCTCAAGGCCATCCATCACCCCGTGCACAGACTGCAACAGGCCACCAGGGCAGGTGCGGCTGATGTGGTCTTGCATCAGACAGATAACTCTTATCACCACTCCACAAACTGAGCTGCTAAAAATAGACAGGATTAGGTTATGACCAGTGCCCTGGAGTTACCAAGGCAGTGAGGTTCTAACGACAGCTCTGTCACAGGCCAGACTCTAAATATATCTTCCCCACACTGATAAGGACAGTGTCAGGGAGCACACCGGTTGCATGATCCTTCCCCAGTCACAAGGGGAGAAACCCCTCCGCGTCTATTCCTGAACCAGGCTTAGGCCCAGGCTGAGAATAGATTCTCCGCGTCCGGGCCAACTGTCCTACTTGTGGTCTCCAGATAGGACACCATGGGTCACACTCTGACAAGCACATGAGCAGCCATGGAGGAGGAAGAGGGACTCCTGACAGGTCTTGAGAGAATTATTTGGGTCAGGGAGGCACATCTTCTTCCTGCCTCGTGGACTGTGGGAAAAGGAGGAAGCCCTGGGCTGGAGGGCTGGCGGGGAAGGGGGCTGGGAGTGTTCCCCCTACTCCTGCAAATCCGCAGAAGGCGCCCACCCGATTCACTCCCAGGCGAATCCATGTCTTATGACTTAGGTTTGGTCAGCTGTTCCCATTCTTTCCCTAACACTTTGTTTGTTTGAATAGCCTACGTCTGTTAGCCAGCTCAGTTACAATTTAATTACATTAATATTACCGTAGTATATTTTTGTCATGAAAACCTTCAAATAATACAGAAGTGGGTTGAGAAAAAAATGAAAATTTCCCTTTTCCTTTATCTCTCTCTGATTCTACCTCTGCCCCCAGAAGGAACTGTGGTCAACCATTTGATATGTATCTTCCATACTTTTTCTATGCACACACCACACCACCTGCAACATACACAGACACACACACTCATCCACACACAATATAGTATAGTATAGGAAGTTACAGGCAATCACTCTAAGATTGCCTGGGTTCAAATAGCTATCCATATGGCCAGTTACTTTGCTTCTCTGTTCCTTCGTTTCTTCCTCTCTAAAATAAAGGTAACAATGGTCTCTATTTTCTAGGGTTGCTGTGAGAATTAAATGTTGATACTTTTAAAACAGTGACTAACACAAAGTAAGGGCTTGAGACTTATTAAATATGCAAATAAGGAGATTATATTAGTTATCCATTGTTGCATAACAAATTACACCAAAATTTAATGGCTTATAACAGCAAACACTTATTATCTCACAGTTTCTGTGGGTCAAGAATTCAGGAGCAGCTTAGTTGGGTGGTTCTAACTCAGGGTCCCTCAAATGGGTGGATGTTGGCAGGGGCTGCAATCATCTGAAGACTTGGCTGAATGTGTAGAACCTTCTTCCAAGATGGCTCACTCATGTGGCTGTCGGCAGGAAGCTTCGGTTTCTTGTCACGTGGATATCTCCATGGGCTGCTTAAGTGTCCTTATGACATGGCGACTAGCATTCCCCAGAGTGAGGAGTCTCAGAGAGAGTGAGGAGGAAGCTATAGCACTTTTTATGACTTCATCTCTGAAGTCATTACCACCACTGTGCTTCATTCTATTCATTAGAAGCGAATCACCCAAACCACCGCACATTCCAGGGGAGAGAGACTGAGGGCTTTATATCACAGAATTTATGCCCCCTTTTTACGACCATCACAGAAGTTGCCTTGGACATACGTGGCATCATGCTCTATGCTTTGTCTTGTAATTTGCTTTTTTCATTTAACAAAACGCCTTGGGGAGCTTTCCGTATCAGCACCTATAGAAGTATGCATCATCCTCTCTAATTACTTCGTTGTAAAGATAGGCTGTAGTTTCTTTAAACATTCCCCTTTTGTTGGGTATTTAGGTGTGTTTTCTTTCTTTGCGGACACAAGGGTCTAAGTAAGGAAAGGAGCACTGCTTAGAGATCCATAGTCCAAAGAAAAGCTTCCAAGTATCTAATTCCAAGGAATTATCAGTGGTAACAGAGAGCAAAGAGACCTCTAGATTCCAAGGGATCAGACAGGTTATAAGCCCAGTGCCCATGTAGACAGTTGCTCATACAAGAACATTAACATAGAACATTGTCACCACTGATTCCAGAGCAGCTGTTGCTGCCTCCGGCCTTGGTTCTATGCTCCCCCCGAATGAGGCGTGCCTGGGATCCTGAGGTCTGTCTTTGACTTGATGTGCAGCTAGGATGGCCAAGTGTTTATGTCATTAGACATTAAACTCCAGTGCGGTCTCCTCATGCTAGGTTGAATCTTATTCATTGTGACAGACAGTTTTAGTCAGCAATCAGCCGCCCCTTCCCTCTCCCCACATGCCGTGGTTTTATTTGGCTCTTCTGATGACCCTGGTTTTGTTTAGGATGGTTTTGTTTAGGTTCAATCGCGACTAGTCAAAGTCATTCACCGTCATTCCATTTACCAGATACTTACATTTCCAGCCTCCCTTACAGAGAGGGGTGGTTCATGTAACTGTTTTGGGCAATGGAATCTAAGCAAAAGTCAGCTGAGGGACTTCTTGGAAAGCCTTTGCATTCTAAATAAAATAATCAGATACGGCCAGCAACACTCTACCTTCTCTTTTTGCCTTAAACATAGATATAATATCTGGAGCCATGGCCACCATCTTGAGACAAGTGGTAAACAAAATTGAAAAGCCACCGTGCTGAAGATTTGAGGTGGAAAGAAGGAAACACACAGGGACTTTGATAACATTGTCAAGCTGCTGCAACAGCTATGGACTGTCTACCCACAGACCTTTTGTTAACGAAGAAAAATAACTCCCCTTTTTGAAAAGGTGTTGCTTGCTGGGTTTTCTGTTACTTGCAGCTGAGAACATTCCTGATGCATTTCCTGCTTCTCTTTAAGCTCTGTAAGTGCAGAGACTCTGTCTAATATGCTTTCTATTGTGTCACTGGTGCTGAGAACCATGCCTAGAACACAGAAGGCACTCGATGGATGAATAAACCGAATTAACGATTACCTTCTTAGACAGTGGGAGCTTCTCTATAAGAGATTTAGCCTCTGGGAGATGCCTCTCTCCTGATCCCCAGACAATCTCCACATATCTGACTCAGCAAAGGAGGGAGTTCCCTGGATAGACAGATGGGTTCATGATACCTAGGCCGGTGCAGAAATGTCTTTGCTGTGTAATGTTCTTCAACTTGCTTAGTCACAGTTTCATCACGGGGAAAACAAGACATCAAATCACTCTGTGAAAGAGGAGAGAGAAAATTTCTGTTCATCCTTTTCTAGCTAAACACTCTTGGGTAGGGTCAGAGTAGACTAGTCATATCAAATTCTGTTCATCAGCAAATAGCGTGCTAGCCGGGGAGAGACCAGGGACAGCTCCCACTTGGTGATAGCCAAAGCAGGGAATGTTGGCTGATACGTTATCCAGGCGGAAGGACAGTGTCTCCTGGAAAGTGAAGTGGTTCTTTAGTGAAGTGGAGAGAAAATATTTTAAGAGTCTCACGAACTGATGACGTAAGAAGAGACTGAATTAAAAAAAAATCCTGAGTTTGTTGAGTGTAATTGGACTCATGTAGACAATTTTAGAACCAACTTCAGGCCATATATGGGTATGAAACAAGGGCTGAATTAGCCTATAATCATCAGACTTTAGATAAATATAACTGGGACTGAAAGTGTCTTACTTTTCTAGTGTGTTATAGTAGAAAGAAGGATTTTTTTTTTTTCAATTTGCAAATCTAGCTGGAATCCGGCTTCCAGCACTTATTAACTATGTGACTCTGGGCCAGTCACTTTCTCTGAGCCTTGGTTTCCTCCTTCATAATACTAACAACCTCAACAGGTTGTTGTGAAGATTTAAATAAAATCATACAGGCAAAATACCTGGCATATATTATTACTACTGCTACTATCTCTACCACCATCACTACTATTATTTATAATAGAAAAGACAAAGCAGGCATCCTGTCACTTAGTTCTCTTCTGTTCCAGATGGAGGTATTTTAAATGAAGAAGACAAACCTAACTTTCAACGAACTAGGAGGGGAAAAAATCCTAGAATCGAATTCCTCTTTGCTCTGGAAAACAAATCGCCTCCCTTTGGGTTTTAGAAGGACCATCTCGCAAGTGAATTGGCCTCTCCGCTTTCCATCGAAGGAGCCAGGAGAAACACTGTCTGCACGCCCCTGGCCTGGCCTTGGAGGAGTGCTTTTGATCTGATGGCCTTGCAGGAGGCATGCCACCTACCTCTGCTGCCTTTCTGTTTGAAGGGCTGTGAGTTTCCCTTTCTGTCCTCCAGGAAGAATTTATGATTTCCTCTCTGTCCTCTTAGTCCCTGAATGCAAGAGATAGCTCCCCTCACTCACTGCAGATGCTGCGGGGTATCATTTAAAGTCTGCTGACATGGTGGGTGAGAGGAGAGCAATGTGGCCAACATGGGATCCTGTCCTCTGGGTCCCCTCTCCGCTGGCAGAGGGGGCTTTCTCCACTGATAAATACAATAATGATAAAAACAGTGTTTGTAATTTGCAAGGAATGCTATGCTTTTCTTTCTTAAAAAATTCTTTTTCCTTTTGAAAATTGTAATGCACTTGCACTATGGGAAGTACAGATCAGCAAAATGGGAACATAAAACCACCCATCATCAGAGGGTACCAGCATTTACAAACAAGATACATGCTTTTGGTCTTTTTCCTATGCATGTTTACGTACTTTATTTTCAAACTGGAATGTAATCATACTCCATACTATAGTCTTCAGTATATTTTTATTAATCAGTGAGAAATCACCAACAGCTTTCCACATCTTTCAATATTTGTCTTCAGCATTGTTTATTTCCATGACTCATGGAATTCCATTATGGGGGTACCATCATTTACTATCCAGCAACACTGGTTTATTATTTACTTGGTTCTCTGTGGTTGGGCATTTAGGTTGTTCACAATTCTTCACCACTACTGAAAACACTGTGATGATTAACAACCTTCTCACTCATCTGTGATTTTCTCCCCAGGGTCTATGCCTATTGGATGATTTGCTGGGAGGAGTGTGCATATTTTAAAGGTTTAAAATTTCACATTACCAGGGCTGGCCTGGTGGTGCAGTGATTAAGTTTGCACATTCCGCTTTGGCAGCTAGGGGTTCGCTGGTTCGAATCCCAGGTGCAGACCTACCCACTGCTTGTCAAGCCATGCTATGGCAGGCATCCTGCATAAAATAGAGGAAGATGGGCACAGATGTTAGCTCAAGGCCAGTCTTCCTCAGCAAAAAAGAGGAGGATTGGCAGCAGATTTTAGCTCAGAGCTAATCTTCCTCAAAAAAAAATTTGCATTACCAAATGGCCTTCCCAAAAAGGCTGTCAATTTGTGGGGCGTGTGGCAGCATCTCACACTCTTCAAGGTACTGTCTCAGCAGGTCCTCACTACCGCCCTGTATGATGGGCAGGGGAGATAGGATTATTCATATTTTGGAAGCTGAAAGAATCCAAATGCAGAGAGGTTACAAGAGGTGCCCCCAGGTAACCAAATGAAGGGAGTTGCCATAGAGAGACATTGAATATAATCAAACAATTGAATGCTGAGGGACAGTTAACCAAACAAAATGACCTTGGAAGCTGCTGTGGGACTCTTTTTTTTGGTACTAATTAGATCTTGGGGACAATGGTCTGTTAAGTGTTTGGTAATAAAAGCATGTCATCAGAATACAGGAAAGCACTGACATTTCTGTTTTCTGTCCCCAGAGCAGGCACTGGAGGGTCAGGAGCCCAGCTCATCCAAAATCCCAGTGTGGTTAAGTGACTTGGCCAAGGCCACTCAGAGAGTCAGTGGCCAAGTCAGAACTGGAAGCCTGGTCTCCCAACTCCTGGACCAGTGCTCTCTGTGACAAACAATGTGCTTCTCCAAGACAGCTGGGCTGTCACCACGGACCAAGTGCTCAAACTTCTATAGTTGTCCAGACTAGATTCATGACATGGGCATCTTGTTAAAATGCAAGTTCTGATCCAGTAGGTCTGGGTTGGGGCCTGAGATTCGACATTTCTAGGAAGTTCCCAGGTGACACCTATGGGTCCACACCACTCTTTGTGTAGGAAGCAGCTAGGGAATAGCTCACATAAAGACAAAGCAAATGATCTAGATAAAGACAATTGGCAAATATTACAGCATTTTAAATACCGATGACCGGAAAGGGTGTTCCGGGTTGTTATGAGACACTTAAAGGTCTTGTCATTCTTCCACCAGAAACACCCTGCCATGAGATCAACTCAGCAGACCAAGGGAAGGCTGGAGATCGTGGTGGCCAAGGGATGTTCAGACACACCTACCTACAGCACAATCAGCCCCTTTATTGTACGGAAGAAGAGGCAGCAAACCAGCCAGAAGAAAGCCACTTTGTTTAACATTCCAAAGGCGTTCCCAGTGTCTCCCAGAGTCCTCATTAATTACCTGGAGAATTACCAATGCGTTCTCGGATCCCATGAGAGACTCCTTCCACTGCAATTCGCCAACCCTTGTGACACTGGGATGATGAAATAGGCGCACTTGATGAGGAGAGAAGAGGAAACGGAGTCCGGGCACAGAGTCAGAGGCTTTGGCTTGGGAGATTTCTGAATCACGGACACGGCCTGCCCTCTCACAAGTAGAGGCAAAAGATGTCAGGGTTGTTGGCAGATCTGGGCACGGAGCTTTGGGGTGGCAATAATAACGATTTTCAGGGCACGGGCAGTTAGGCGAGGGAGGGCTGTTAGGTGAGTGGAGGAGTGAGGGTCCTGGACCAGGCAGGGCCGAGCACGGGCCAGGGAAGGAGGACTGTGAGTACCGGCTGTTTCTTTAGATTTGGAACCAGAAAGTGCTGGCATTAAAGCTAGAACAACAGAATCACAGGAAAGGATCTTAGAGGTTACATAATGCTGGCATTTTAAAACCAGGTTCCCTGGCGTTCTAAAGATTCTATGTGAAGGCGTTTCGGGGACTGCTGTTCAGTGTTTGGTAAAAGGGGATGGGGGGCTGGTCCTTCATCCCCATTTTAACATCAGTTTGTATCTATTTTAGACATTGGGATTCTGAATATGATTTATTTCTGGAAAGGCTTTTGTACTTAAAAATTACTGTTCCTTTCCAACCTCTTCATTTGACAGCTCAGAAAAGGAAGCTGACTTTGTAGAGACGTACAGCCAGCATGTGACATCACACTGTGATGTTCACCCCCCTGGGTGTGGTGGCATCATGGTACTATAGATCAAACAGGCCCGGAAACGCCAGGCTACATTCTTTTCCCTCAGAGTGGCCCATTTATTTTGCTCCTATTCTCCAGTTCTAACCCCACCAAAACCCAAACCAGTGCTCAGATTTACAGTATTCCATGTACACCATGGTCTGGAAAGAGGACTGGCCCAAAAGTGTGGTGAACAAGGTTGCCTGTGTGGTGTGACGTGTGTAGGCCTCAGCCAACCCCCAATAACTTCCCATCTAACTAGAATTCCCACCACCGGTTAGGCCAGCAGTTTTCAAGTAAACTCAGGTGCCAGTGTGCCTGTGGAACACCACGAATTGTTGACTGACTGAATTCCATCATACAAATGAGCAGCGACTTTACCAGCAGGAAAGCTAGCTGTGTTAGAAGCACACAGAACAACATCGTGGTCACACACGCTGCGTGAGTCATTAAGACTGGTCCCACATGTTCTGGTTCTCCGTCTAGGCACACAGTGGGCTTGTACTTCTCCATTGCCTTTCACAGCCATGGCCATATGACATGTTTTGGCCGAATAAATGTGCGTGGAAGCTTTTGAAGTCAGTGGGTGATTCTCGTCATTCTCTTCCCCGTGGTGCAGTCTCTGCCGAAGTCCACTTTGAGACGGAGCCTCTGTTTGCCAGAGTCCTGGGGTTGCTACGATGAGGAGAGCTCTCCAACCTACATCAAACATGGTGTGAACAAGAAATACATCTTTGTTTGTTAAACCATTAGGATTTTGGAGTTTTGTTACCATAGCAAAACCTAGCTTATCCTAACTGATATAGCCACTTATCAAAAATAAACCAATTAACTGTGAAATGGAACATTGCTGATTTCCTCATGACTTTTCGGTTAATTTAATCTCTCGTCTCCAATTTTGGAAGTCTAGTACCAATAGCCACATGAGTGGAGAATTCTTATTTGAAGGATTTAGAACTGTATGGGAAAAATTATACTAACTGGACAAGGACTGTAGATGAGCTGATGAAAATTTATGCATCATTTTATATTCATTAAAATGGACCATGAAGACAGCACAACAAATAATGAGAAAAATCATGATACTTGATATTTAATAATACCAGACACCAAAATCAATGATATTTAATGCATGTTAAATTAGCCTCAGTGGAATCTGAACCATTAATTTCCATTTGTCATTCCCTGTTTAAGAGGACCTCTTCAGGATTACTCTTTTTAACATGCTAAGAGGTTTTCTTCTGAGTCTATTTCAGGCTCCCTGCCTTTCTTATTTAGTGACAAGTGATTGATATCCATCTCCCTTAGTCCTGCCGTGGTACCAGAGAACTAAAATAATTTGGAGTTTTGAGACTGAAACTATTTTGTGCAACCCATATTTAATTTTTCTCTCAAGTTCTCTTGTAGGTATATACTCTGAAGCGCTGCTTATGCTAATGTCACACCAGCTTTTATGTGGCTTTCAAATAACTTGGTACCAATTTTGGTTCCACTTTCACGTAACTGTATAGCTTCAAATAACTGACTCAGACGCTAAGTCTTAATTCCTAATTCCTGAAGGAGAGAGGATCTGATTGGCTCAACTTGAGCCAGGTGCTGACTCTTGATGGCATTAATTGTAATTGGGAGAGGATCACATAGTACACACAGCTGCCTTTCCCTCGCTGTGAGGAAGATGGCATCCCAAAGGGGAGGATAAAGGACATTAGGGCCTCTTCAGCACAGAGAAAATTATACACTTAGCAGGAAATGCTTGTGGTTACCAAAAAATGTTTACAGAAACAAATTACATATTTTGGAATTCCATGTGAGGGATTGGAAGAGGTTATTGTCTCATTCTTACTTGTTTATTTTGTTGACTGCTAGCATTCACTAGTGGGAAGCAGCAGTGAGTGCCAAAATACAAGAAAAATTTACTGGAGAACTTAAAATCAAGTAAAATTTTATCTACACATTTATTTTTTGCACAAATTAGGAAAAGTTTTAAAAATTTTTTATTTTAGTGGCCTAACACTTTGGGTTGGCTGGTAGAATATCATAGAAGCATTGAGTTAGATAATAAAAGCAACAACATTATCTTCATGAGCCCCAAGTGGTCATGAGGGTAGGGATGAAGCAGAGGTTCTGATCCTTTTCTGTCCATTAGAATCATTAGGGGGCGTAAAACAATGTGACGCCCTCACACACTTACACAATAAAATTGATGATATCAAGTGTGGGTGAAGATGTGGGACGACTCCTACAATTCAGGTGGGGGGTATGAATTGGTAAATCACTTTAATCAATTGTTTCATAGTATCTACGAAAGTTGACCACAGGCTTACTTAATGCCCCAGCAATTCCATTCGTAAGTACATACTCAAAAGAAATGCATACATATATTCACCAAAAGATATGTACTAGGATGCATATTATTTTTCTCTCTTTTTTTTTTTTTTGAGGAAGGTTAGCTCTGAGCTAACTACTGCCAGTCCTCCTCTTTTTGCTGTGGAAGACTGGCCCTGAGCTAACATCCGTGCCCGTCTTCCTCTACTTTATATCTGGGATTGCTACCATAGCATGGCGTGCCAAGCAGTGCGTCGTCCGCACCTGGGCTCTGAACCGGTGAACCCCAGGCCGCCAAAGCAGAACATGCGCACTTAACACTGCACCACAGGGCCCGGCCCCGAATGCATACCATTTATAATAGCCCCAAACTGGAAATTCCCCAAATGTGCATCACCGGTAGAATGGATCACAAATTGTGGTATATTCACACAACAAAGTACTAGACTGTAATGAGAATGGACAAACTACAACCACAGTAAGCTATATGGATGAATCTTAAAAGCACAATTCTGCATAAAAGAAATTAGACATAAAAAAGAACATTCTGTATATTTCATTTGCATAAAATAAAAAAGCAGGCGTAAGTAATCTGTGTGTTGGATCAGGACAGCAATTATCTTTGGGGAGAGCTTTAGATGCTGGAAGTCTATTTCTTGACCTGGGTTCATGGGTGTTTGTGAAACTTCGTTAACATACGCATTTATAATTTAGTCACTTTCTATACATATCTTACACTTTGATAAAAATCTTTTAAAAAATGAGCCATGCCGGGACCCCACTGCAGACAAATCCCATCTGGCTTTCTGGGGCTGGAGCCTGAGTGGAGTCCTTTGTGGAGCCCTCTAGGAATCTTCTGTATGGTCAGGGCTGCGAGCTCCTGGGCAGTGGAGTGGGCCGTGGCCGGGGAACTGGGAACCTGGATTCAGATTCTGCCCTTGGGCAGATCGCTCTCCTGCCCTGGGCCTTGGTTACTAAGTGACTCAGCAGATGACTGCAAGGTCCCTTCCAGCCCTGTGATGTTAAGGCATTAGCATGGCTCTGATAATCCAACAAATTAGTTGACATAATAGGTTCTGAGGGGGATATGATGAAAAAACAGCTTTGGTGTGGAGGGGGGTGTCAGGATTGTGCTCCAGCTGTTTACTGGCTTAGGGCCATAGCATGGCCAAGAGTGGGTGGTACCAGAATGAGGGATGTGCAGAGGACAAGGGAACCCACTGGAAGTCTCTTTCCCAATTTCACCTGGAGGTAGAACTAAGTGGAAATTGAATTCAGGTTTTTCAGTGTGACTTCATTATCCCTTTGGAATAGGCTATGAATAATCCGGGACAGTAAGTTTCAAAAAATATCAATGCTTTATGGAATCCTATAGATCATCTGGTTCTGTAGTTTGTGACCATTTAAAAATAAGCTCTTAGAGTGGCCCAGTGGTATAGTGGTTAAGTTGGCATGCTCCGCTTCAGTGGCCCGGGGTTCACAGGTTCGGATCCTAGGTGCAGACACAGACATTGCTCATCAAGCCATGCTGTGGCAGGTGTCCCACATATAAAGTAGAGGAAGATGGGCATGGATGTTAGCTCAGGACCAGTCTTCCTCAGCAAAAAAGAGGAGGATTGGTGGTGGATGTTAGCTCAGGGCTAATCTTCCTCAAGAAAAAAAAAAGAAGAAGAAAAAAAGCTCTCCTCTACTTCTTTTCAAATTAACTTTATGCAGAATCCAAATTTATACCCCAATAACAAAAATGAATGGATTCCGAGGGAGTTAAAATGTTCATTTTTTAGTGAACAGCATTTCATTTCTTGAGGAACTGTCAGTAAAATAGAACAACTTACGTGGTCCACCTTTCTAATTTTATAATTGAGCTACTGAGGTCCAAAGAGGAGAAATGACTTGTCCTAAGTCACACGTTAATTAGTGACAGAGCCAGGGAAAATCTTAGTCTCCTGACTCAGTGACTCTTTTACTCATTCAGCAAGCATCTGCTGGGCGTCTACTTGTTCCAAGTACTGTGCCAGGCAGGGGAGATGCAATGTGAATAAGCCACAGTGAGTGTGGGGTTACTGGACCTTTGTCTGGGCCTTGTCACTGGGGTCTAACCCAGTGTCTGTCACCTTCATCTCTGATTATTCCATGGGCAGAGTCTGGCTCTTCAGTTACCCTTGAGATGGCACCTATGGCTCTTGGCACAGTGGGCTCTGAAGAGGCTCTCCTCTCTGAGGATGCTTTGGGGGTGGTTCAAAATGAACTTGGCTGTGGGAGGTGTTAATATGTGGCAGTGGCGTCACTCCAGTTTGCCCATCACTGAAGGGTGTTACACAGGCTGGGCACCAATGCCAAGAAATGGCTGAAACTGGGTATCAGCTAACCCTCATGGGAATGCTCATGAGCAAGTGACCTGAAAGGGACACACAGGACAAGTGTGTTCACTCTACTTGTGACCCGTTACTCTTCTCGGGCCGGTGATCTTAGCTGAAGACAGGGACCCTCTCTTCTGTTTCAGGAGTGACTGTGGTTTGGGAACATGTTAGAAACAAAGATTCATGAAGAAAGAAGGGACTTAGGCTCTGGTCTATTTTGCCAGAGCTCATCTGTACCCTGGCAGTGTTTAAATTCTACGTTACAGAGCACTAGGCACTCCCGGGAGGCCCCTCAGGGCTGCCGTGGTGGGGTGCAAGTACAAAGGCAAGTGTCGGATCCATGGCTCAGTGGACTTTGCCACCAATTCCCTCCAAACTGCTCCTCTTTCTCGAGTTTAAATATTGAGATTCTGTGTAAGAGTTTCTTCTAATAAAGATTTCTGTGACTAAAAATGTTTGACAACCACTGTCCTACCCAAAACCTTTCCTGATGACCAATGAGAATGAGTCTTATTATTAATATTTTGTCTTCATGGGATGCAATCGCACAAACTTTCTAGATAATCTGTGTTAGGAGAGTCTGCCTTATATAAAAATTAAACTACTTGTGTGGCAGTGTAGGTCTGTTCTAAGTGTCTCTAGAATCTCTGAAGTGGAAGATGGGGACTAGCTGATGGCTGGGCCAGGCCCGGGACAGACGAAGTGTGCCTTCCATGGCATCAGCCTGCTTTCACGCTCCTTCCTGCTGTCCTGACACTGCTCCTCATCTTGGGGTCCCATCTGATACATCCTCTGTGGCCAAGGCCCCTCCCTCTTCTACCATATTGTAGCTACCTGCCTTATTGTGGCAGGATGTTGCTGACGGATAGATGTCTTTGCTCATTTCTGGAAAACTGTAGCCACATCATTAGGTCAAACGACAAATATGGTCACATCTCAGTCTCTTTTTTCCCAGTTAGTTGTCCTAGCTCCTCCACTGTCAGTAGCAGAAAGCCTGATCTATTTTGAAGCTTGTCTCCTTCACAATTAGCCAAAAAATCACAAGTGGCTATCAATATTGTTTCCAAATCTAGGCAGGGAGAGAACTGGAATGCTCTATCCTTCCATTAGCGTCACTATTTTGGTTACAGCATTCTGTCCCTCACTGCCCGCGGCCACTTGTCCTACGACACAGAGAGCTCTGAGTGGTCACAGCAAGGCAGCACTCTTGGGCCTAGAGTCAGAGTTCTCAGTTTTCTCATTTGTTCAGCAGATGCTTTCACAGCATAATACTGGTCAGGACAACTGGGGTCTGAGGGACCCTGCGTCTTGTCCTCACCCTGTGTCACACCAACTATCTTAACTTTGTGTTAAACTCAGGACACCAGCCCAGGGCCCCCTTTACCTTGTGGCAACTTCCTCCTGGGACATTGGTGTCCTTTCCTGCTAGCTGGGCCATGGTCAGGGCTATTTGCTTCTACCCACCGCTCTGGGCAGAGGGATGTGGTTGTGGTCCCTTCCCTTCCAGAGGGCTCTTTTGTCAATTGCTTCTCATCCTCTCCTGGCCCCTCTGCCCCAGGGCTCTACATACAAGGGAATGGGGTGGGGCTAGACCACAGGAAAAACTCCCTGTTCCTCCCTTTCCCTGGACAAAAGGTCACTCAGGTGATTTTTCCCATAAATACAAAAGTCTGCTCCAAGGTGACTTGGCGTCTCCACCTCTGGACACAGAAGAGGCTGGCATTGCAGAATTCTACCCAGCGGCACCCCCTTACCAGTGCGTGTTAACTGCAGCAGTGACTGTGGCCAGCAGTGACTTATGTCACCGCCGGGGGCATTCACGTCCCAGTCCGACGATTCGCTGTTTCTTAAACATGCTCAGAGCTTTGCTGTTTTCCAGTCTGTGCTCTACCTCCTTCATTCTCTCTCTTGAGAAATGCTCTCTGCTCTGCCTTCACTCATAAATGCTCCCCATCCTTCAGAGACCCACTCAGAAACCCCCTCTGCCGCCCAGCCTTTGCTGGATACCTAAATTGAAGGTCACAAAACAATTCTCCCTCTTCCTTGAACACCCACTGCCCTCTGCTTATCCCTCTCTAGCGACACTTCTGTAGCCTCCGTGGCTTGCGAGCCAGGTGATACAACGTTATGGAGCTACTTGGTCTGAAGCCTGGTTCTTCATGTTTTGGCTCTGTGTTCTTAGGAAATGTATCCAACCTTTCTGAATCTTATCTGTAAAATGACAATGACAATGGTTCTTGCCTCATGGAGTTATTGTGAAGCGGAAGTGGGATAAAATATGCCTGGCACATGGAAAGTTAACTATTCATGCAATAAATATTTATTGTAGGTCTACTATGTGCGGGGTCCTGAGGGTGTCATGGTGAATAGACAAAGTCCCCGCCTTCATGGAGCTTCCATTTTAGTGGGAAAGAAACACAATAAACAAACAAAGAAATAATAACAACCATAGTTGTCATGTATTAAGCAGTTTCTATGTGTCAGTCACTGCTCTAAGTATTTTCATTAATTATTTTCTTTTGTCCTCACAAAAACCCTCTGAGCTACATCCAGTTATTATCTGCTGACAGACGGGAAGCTGAAGCTCAGGGAGCTACTAATTTACCCCAGACCACACAGCTAGAAAGTGGTGAGGCCGGGACTGGAAGCTGGACAGTAAGACTTCAAAGCCAGCAGGTGAGTGTCAGGAAGAAAATAAAGCCAGGAACAAGGAAAGGGAGTGAGAGGGTGTGTATGTAGAGGGCAAGGGAGGTGGAGCAGGACTCTGAGAAAGTAACATCGAGCTGGGGAAGGGCAGGATAGGCACAGGGAAGGGCAAACACAGAGACTCCAAGGCAGAAATGAGCTGAACTTGAGCAAGAAGGCCGGTCTAGTCAGACCTAGTGACGGAGGGAAGGAGGGCATAAGAGGAGGTTGGGGAGTTGTTAATATTGACTATTTTAACTACTGTTAGTTTCCAGCCACTATAATTACAGTCTTGCGTCTCCCATAACCCCTTGAAGCAGGGACTGTGTGTCTTATGCATATTTGTATGGGCCCACAGGTCCCAGCTCTATGCCTTAGTAAATAGTAGGTATATTTAATATTTTTGCTGTTGTTGCTGTTGAATTAGATTTTCAATTTGACTGAGAAAAACACAGGCTCTGCCAAAAACGAGAATTGGCTTTGCCTGCTGACCCGGCCACTGACTAGCATCTGTGGGCAGCTCACTCTCTCTGAATCTGTTCCCTCATTTGTCAAATGCAGAGGGGTCACATTTCCTTTACAGCATTTTTTCAGGATTAAGAGAGATAATGCATGTAAAACAGCTGGTGTGTAGTAGATATTCCATCATTGTTACTTCTTAACCCTTCCCCTTCTCCTGATACTCTGATTTCTCACCTTAGAACCATCCACCAATCACCCCCCCAAGAAATTTTACTTTTAATTCCTTGACTGCTTTGGAAAGCTGGCCTAGCCTATCCCCAGAGGATGTCTATGGGCAAAAATGTCCCCTTCCTATTGTTGGGCTCCCTGGCAGCTTGAGGCATAACCCTGGATCAAGAGGTCTTGGCCAATCTTTACTCCAGGTGTTCTCTGTGGGGATTACCTTGACAACAAGCTGAGATTTCAGAACTGTGCATTGCCTCAAAGCTCACGCAGGCAGGATCCCACTCTCAACCACCGACGTCAACCAATTGGGGATCACGAGGGTATCTGTGGGACCCACTACTTAGAGGAGTGCCAGGTTACAGCTACCACCACCCCCGGCTCCCCAAAAGTGTGCAATGTGATTGCCTTCTCTCTGCCAACTGGCCCATTTAGGAGACCTCACGGTCCCTCCAGTAGACAGACAATTCTTATCTTAGATTGCGGTCAGTTCCTGGATGATAAGATTACCCAGGATGCCCTTCAGTGGGAGGCCACCCCCTTCACTGTTGGTCATTTCCAGCCCCCAAGAAACTGAGGCCTTTTCCTTTTCTCGCCTGTGACCTAAGACTTAAGACTTGACTCTTTGCTCTTCCCTCTCCCTTAAACTTGTTTTGCGGTGAATCATCTGAAGCATTTGACCCTTCCAGAGCTAAATTTGACTCTCTTGTGAGGAATTTCAGGGCATATGTGACATGTAGGAAGGCAATTTACGTGTATGCTCCAAAGCCTGAGTCCGGCTTGGCCTGACTGTATGCCTTCCACTCATCGCCCAGCCTGGCCAGCATGTTCGCTCAGCCCCAGCTCTTGGTGAAACCCGGTCCTTTCTGGCTGGACCTCGAGTCCAGCTCTTCCGCAGCCACTAGGCTCTGTTGGTTCCTTCGCCCAGGCTCCACACTCACTTGAAAATCTGTAATGCTTCACCTACCTGGGCTCCCGAGCCTGGGGAAAGCTTTATCAATGTCCAGCATCTCGCTCAACTTCAAACAGCTATCTTTTTTGAAGGCAAGTACCCACTTACTCCCAGTCCTTCCTTTTTCTTTTACTCTCCCTTCACTCAAAGAGGAATTTATATTTACAAAACATCTATATGTATTTTAGGATTACTGTTAGTCTCAACAAAACCAGGGAAGGTCCAATATGTTGATTGAACCTGATTACTCATCAGGCCATATGGCAGTTGCTATATAAATATTTATAGAATTGAATTAGTTTTTTTGATAAATATGCCAGGTTATGTCCTTTTCAGAAATTCAACCCAAGCCTTTGTGTGCATGTCTCAGCTAAGATGCTTTCAGCCTTATCACTTACAAATACTTCTGTGGGATGGTTGGAGATAATTTTTCACTGTCCTTTCAAATGGAGCAGGTGCTGATGGGCTGGGGGGCAGAAAGAGGTTACAGTACTGATCATGGGAAGGCAGAAGCTGGGCTGCAATTTGATCGAAGCTGCAACCTTATCTATTGTCCACCAGATTAAGTGTAACAGAGCGAGTGGGCCCCTGGCTTTACAGCTGTGGGCACAGGGCTTTGACAACTGTCACACTGACCAACATAGCCCAATATAGAATCCACTGCCCTGGTAGGCTCTGGAGGCAGAGGCTGTGGCCCGTGTAATTTTGCATCCCCAGTGCCTGGGCCTGGTACATAGTTGGTGCTCAATAAATGAATAAATCAAGATATGGACCATATATAAGCACTACAGGAACTTTAGAAGAGAGGTATTATTTTAGACTTTCTCAGGCCTTGAAGGATGAGACATGAGACGGTGTATAATGAGTTACTGGGTAGGGACAATCTGAAAAACAACTTGGAGTGGGAAGCTGCCAGCATGCCTGTGAGAAGATGGACATGGCTGCTCACCTTGGTTCATAAAGAGTCACTCAAATGGGGACTCAGTTAAGGAATGTACGTGGACACCTATTGGCCTGGAAGAAAGGTGTAACGGGGACTTGTTTTCTTTTGTGGCTTAATAGCAGCTGCTTCTTCCCTTGGTTGGCTGCACTCTGAAGAAATTTGGGTCAGTTTGCATATGAAGCCCAGGATTCTTCTGGGTGGGAAAGGACAGGAGCACAACCTCCTTTTGCAGAGTTTGGAAGTAAGGGAAATCTGATGGGGGTGGCCCGGGGGTGGTCAGGACTTTGGACAGTCTGGCAGATTGTCACTCTGGGGTCTCCAGGGAGGGACTTACCATGAGGGAAAGGGGAGTCTAGCTTTGTGACTTGGGCTCAACATAGGGCCTAATACTGGTTGTAGAGGCCTCTAGAATCAAACTTTGGTGGAGGTGGATCAGCGAATAGATGTGATTATAAGAGCTGTAACCTGCCACCTGGGGCGAGGGCGTAACTACAGGGCAGACAAACGTCATAAGATGGTGCAGCGCGATTGTTCAACTGCATGGAGCAACAAGAAACAATGGTAGGACTCAACATTAGATTTTCTAGTTGTTGTTTCATTTTACTTAGAAAGCTCGTGGGACTCTTGTACAAATTTTAGGAGATCATAAAGATGGAAATATAATTCTAATAGAAACATGTAAGACCTCCAAGGGTTTAATTGAGGAAGAAAAAGTGAATATGCTTGTACTCCAAGCTAATGAAGTAGGTCATGCCAGTTACAAGTTGAGAAGTGATGAAAGTTTGTCAGCTGGGAGGCACCAAAGGAGCAAAGGTGTGGAGATGGAAAGAAGTCTGCTGTGTGGTTTGTGGGGCAGTGAGCAGTCTTGTCCCCACAGTGAGAAAGGTTGAGTTGGCCAGTGGTCAAATGTGAGTCTGTGTGGGTAAGAGAAGTTAGATTATGGATGGGTTACCACAATGGAAGGCCAGGAGTGTGCACATTATTCCCAGGAAGCCATCGCTTTTGAAGCATGTAAACCAAGAAGTCATTCTGGTGGTGCCCTGAGGGATGGATGGGAGGAGCAGAAGCCTGGATGCAGGGAGGCCAGCTGGAGGCTTTGGTCCAGGGGAAGGCAATCTGTTACCTTGAGGGCAGGGATTGTGTCTTCTTCATCATGGATCCCCAGAAGAGTGTCTGGCACATAATAGGTGTTCAATAAAAGTTTGTTGACCTGAGTAACAGGAATGCTGTCACATGGTGGGATGCAACCTCTAGGTGTCATGCAGAGCTCCTGATTTCAGAAGTCAGGAGACCCAGGTTCCAAGTTCTAGCACTTCCTTTCTACGTGATATTGTGCTTCTCACTTCACCCTGTCGGAATTTCAGTTTCCTTAGGTATGAAGATCAGTCAGCCAGTCATTCGCCAGCATTTGTTGAGCACTAGTCAAGTACCACATATTGTGCTAAGTCTCAAAGAGGAACAACAACAACATGCACACACATACACATATGTGTATATATGTGTAAAAAGAAAAGACTTATTCTCAGGAAGTGGAGGCTGATAAGTCCCAAGATCTGCAGTCAGCAAGCTGGAGACCCAAGAAGAGCTGATGTTTAAAGTTCAAACACTGGGAGAAACCAGTGTCATCGCTCAGGTAGTCAGGCAGGAGGAGTTCACTTCTCAGTCTTTTCATTCTCTTCAGGTCTTCAGCGGATTGGATGAGCTCACCCACATTGGGGAGGCAATGCGCTTTAGTCAGTCTACCGATTCAGATGTTAATCTCATCCAGAGACACCGTCACAGACACGCCCGGAATAATGTTTGAGCAAATTTCTGGGCACCCTGCGGACCAGTCAAGTGGACACATAGAATTGGCCATCACAGGGTGTTAAGTGTGAAAGGGAGTCTGCAGTTGGAGTGGACACTGTTGACTGCCTGCCCATTCTGCGCTGCCTTCCCAACAGAGCTCCAGTTTTGTTCAGGAATATATTCCACCTCCACGCAGCCACCTGCTTCAGGGAAGCTGACTCACCTCCAGCTTCAGGGCGAATGGTCAGAGGGAAACGCCATTCTTTTTGCCAATGACTGACTCAGGAGTGGACACGTGATGTGATTCTGGCCAATGAGACCTGAATGGATGTCACGGTCCTTGTGGGAGAGTTTCTTCTCAGGAAGAAATGCTCTCTCTTCTTCCTCTGCCATGTGTCAGCCCTGAATGTGATGCCTGGAACTGCCGTCTTGATCGGCCTAATGAGGAAGCCATCACTGAGAACGCCAGAGCAGAAAAACTGGAGGAGAAATCTCCAAAACCTGCTTTACCTTGCTGAGCGTCTGGTTTGTGAAGGACCCATGTCCTTATTGTTTATCTCAGTTTTGAGTCAGAGTTTCTGTCACTTGCAGCTGTATCCTACCTGATACAATCATAAAATAAGATTGGAAGCTTGGCTTAAACAGAGTTAAGGAGGTTTTCTTTATTCCAGGACTGCTTGGTTCAACAGCATTTATTACGTGGATGCGCATTGCAAATTTCCAAGAGCGGGATGTAACTGGCAGCATTTCCCAAAGGAGCATGACTGTGCAAACCTTTGCAGAGAGGAGCCCGGGAGACTGATGTTCCACAGAAATGCTGCTACAGGAGGGGGAGATGTGAGACGTTAAAGCAGAAAGATGATAGCATCACGTGCTCCATATACCCCTTCATTTCCCTCTCCAGCCACATCAAGGTTTATGTCTCCTGTGATCATAAAATTTAAGGAAACTCAGAAGCAGCCCCCCAGAAAAAGGTTTCATGCCCTGACTTACTCTACTAACTGATTTCTCAGTCTCCTTCCAGTTCTCGAATTCTGTGGGTATAATTGGGTACACCCATCTCTAAACATCGAACAAAGTTCCACTTCTTTTTTAGTCACTTGCCAACATCTGTGAATGATGTTGAAGTTGGTGAGATATATACATGTATGCACATGTACTCAACCAGTCTTTTTCTGGAGTGAATTATTTAAAATAACCAGCTGAATGAATCCCTGTGCCGCGGGTCTCTGACTAACGTTCAAGTTTTACTTAGATTCTGATTTTTTTATTTCTCTGGGTTTTTTTAGTCCAATAGCCCCAGGGAAATGGCTTGAGGCCACAAAGGACAGTGTTAGAATGTTTTCTCTGCAGTTAGTGACAGGGTAGACAAATGGCACAAAATTGTATATTCTGTTCCTTCCCAGATGGGAAAAATTGCTTCTGCGGCTTTTCTTGATCTATGTTAAATTCATTATGGTTTTCAAACTGAAACCACTTTGGTCCTAAAAAGTGAAAGGGAAAAAGGAAGAGAACAATATGTGACGGATCTCTGCATTTAAGTGACCGGACCCCCTGAAGATATGAAGAATTGTGCGACCTTGGGCAGGCCAATTATCCTCAGTTTCCTCCTCCACACCACGGGGTGCTGACCATGACCTCCCAGAGATGGCATGATGGGAACTAAGGGACTTAGAGAGCTCCTGTGAGGATGAGGTGACACCTCGCTGTAGATTTCTGCCCTCAGGTTGTGCTGGGGTGAAGTCACCGCTGACGACAGCCTGGGCTCCAGGATGTGAGGATGTCTGTGTAGGTGGTGACTTATCTGAACTGGGAGCCATGGAGAGAAACACTTTCTCTGTCAGTCTCTCCTTCATTAGAAGAAATGTCCCATTCCTACCCCAAAGCCCAAACCTCAAAGGCCTCCACTGGGAATTCCCTTCTAAACCTTAGAGGATCGTGTCAAGCAGCTAGGGTCTCACACTGATCCAGGGTTGCCCGACTCAGAAAAAGTCCTTTACTTCTCTAACTGTTGACAGAGGCCAATCAATATGGGAGCTGCTTTACAAAGCCCGGCTTGGGCCAGGAAGGCCAGAGGAGTGGACTTTCATTGCAGGGCAGTGGTTGCATGTTTCTTCTGACCAGGTAATTATCGGTTATGGGACAAAGAGGCAGCCTGGTTACCAGTCAGCAAAGTGAAATTAAAAATTAACATGCTTCTGTTTGCTCACCTGTAATCTTTGAATGAGTCAATACCCAGAGGCTGTGGCCGTAACCTGATTTGAGGGCAGCCATGGATTCTGCTCAGAGACCAGCCCAGGTAAACAGTTAAGGTTGAGACCAGGTGGGCAAGACCGGGCTGAAAGTCATCTGGGAGATGGATACCCACAAAGTGCTCAGAGAGTTCCTGCAGGGGGCTGGCATTTGTGGTGCTGGGTGTGGTGGGCTTGACAGGACCCACAGCCGCAGGCTCTCTGGATAGTATTTATTCCAGCTGTCCATTCCAAGGAAGGCCAAGGTCACCAGGCAATACCTTTTCCTTATTCTCTCCTCTTCTGCCCCTTTCTCTCTTCCCAGCCCAATATGGCAGCCAGTCAGATGGAGGTGTGTGGGCAGGAGGCAGGGAAGGAGCTGGTCAGCACAGGTGGGAGCTGGAGGTGTAGCTGTCTGAACTCTGGGTTCACTCACTCCAACTTCCTCTCTTCATTTTGAGGTTTGAAAATACCTGTGAAGAAGGGGGCGTGGGTAGAAAATTTACCTATAGTTTAGTATTTTAAATATATCTATGAGCACAGTTCCTAGCACATGGTAAGCACTCAATGAATATTTACTGCATGAAGAAAAGAATGAATGAGGGGACTAGGACCACAGAAGATGGAGAATCAGAAATAGGAACTTTAATTTACTTTCAACCATTTATATACAGTTGTCTATACCTATGTCTGCCTATCACTGTCCTGTTCCCTTGTGCTTGCTTACTTGTTCTCTCTCTCTGTCTCTGTCTCTGTCTCTCTGTATCTATATACGTATAAAACAGTGGTTCTCAATCAGGGGTGATTCTGCCCCCAGGGATGTTTGACAACATCTGGAGATAGTTTTGGTTGTCATAAATGAGGGGACGTTACTGGTATCTCCTGGATAGGGGCCAGATAGACTGCTAACCACCCTACAACAAAGAATTATCCAGCCCAAAGTGTCAGTAGTGCAAGGCTGACAAACCCTAGTATAAGAGAATGTCGTGAAACTGTTAATAATGGTTCTTAGTGGTGAGGAGGATGGAATAGAATTTGGGGAAACTTTGCAGTTACTAAGCTTAATCACTTGTGTCTTGGGATTTTTTAACAGCACAGTGTATCACACGTGTAATGAGAGTCAGCTGGGAGGACAGAAATCTTTACTACACACTCAGTCTGTTTAGGAACCATCTAGACCCTGGGGACAGAGAGAGGAGAAAGTGGTACATGCTTCGATTCTGGGGCCCACAGTTAAAAGGGACCATCAGACAAGTACTCCCTTAGCAAGGTGGAACGTGCTCAGAGCTTGTTGAAATACTACTTTTTGTTTTAAAGGCTTGGTGTCATCAGGTATAATTACTGTGCAGCGTGGTTCCAAAGCACAGACAACACGTCCTTCCTGAGGAGGAGGCTGTGGGGCTTTGCCTGGCCTAGGAAACTCTAGTCTGGTTCTGGCCTCCAGGGCAGCCTCTCTGCCAGCCTCTCTGGTCAGGCCCAGCCTCCACTCTAGCCACGCCAGCTGCCTCCCAGTGACCCTGAGTGCAGGGAGCAGAGTCCCAGGGAAGGATCGATGTTAGAGGGAGCTCCCAGCACAGAAAGAGAAGCAAGACTCACTGACCAAATCTAACATTTGTGCTAGAAGGGCCTTAGGAGCATCAGTGCTAACACCCTCATTTTATGGGGAGGAAACAGAGGCCCAGAGAGGGTAAAGGCTTGCCTAAGCTCACACAGTGAATTATTGTGAGGGCTGGGGCTGGAACCCAGGCTTCTCTTCCCTTGGCTTCAGGATCTGTTGTTGTTTTAGGACGCTCCTTGCTTCTTACTGGCCTGGCCAATTTCCTACCCTCTCCCCTCCCGTCACTATAGCAGCCTCTGTTTGCCTGGCCCTGAGCTTGGTCCATGTTCCCCAGCTAAAGTTTTTACCCCTGGAAGGCCAGGTAGGGGCTGGGGAGATTTGAGAGCAGCCTGTTCGGATGCTCAGCCTGGGCCAGGGGGAACACCTTTAACCTCCTGAGAGAGTGAAGCCAGTGAGGTCTGGAAGGTGGTTGTGAGGGAAAACCATACAGCAGTAACCCCATGTTTGGCAGGCTTGGGGCAGTTTCGGTCTGAATAGCCTTGGGATGGGATGGGGTACGTGTGTGTGCAATTATACACACGTCTGTGTTAGCATAAGTAGATATTGATTATGCGTGCGTGTTCATGTGCAGCCATTAAAAAGTTAGATCCATACGTGCTGAGTTCAAGGAACGCTGACAGTACAACGTCAAAGATGTAAGTTGCTGAAAAACAAGTTCAGTAATGGTCCTATTTTGAGATCTAAAAATCCTCAATGAATTTTATATATATTCGCATCAGTTCAGAGAAAGATACCAAAGGATACACCCCAACTGCCAACACTGATTACATCAAAGGATTGAGATTATTAAAGTATTATCTGTGTAATATCTGGCCTATTACAGGGAACCTGTTACCTTTGTAATTATCAAAAACTTAAGTAGAAAAGAAGAAAGTATGTGTAATTATGGCTGCATGTGAATATGTTAATGTGTGTACAGATGTACATGTGTCAGGGTGTTTATGTGAGTGTGTGTAGACATGTGTATGTATGGGAGAGGAAGTCTCAAGGAGAGAGCTGTACTTTTGGTGCAAATTCCAGACACGTGACATCCTCCAACCCTTTGGAAAGAACCCTCAAGGATATGCGCCTTACTTGAAAGTTTTGACATAAACATCACCTGCATTTCAGGTGTGGGCTGTTCTGCGGCTCCTAGCTTAGACAAATGGCCTTGGGTAAATTACAAATGTGAGAAGTTGGAGGAGAAGCTACCGCCATGCAGCCAAGACCACTGGTGATTTAGCGGCATTTCTGGGAAAATCCACATCCCCTTGCCCCGTGTTTGTGGGGCATCTCCAGTGTGCAGAGTGCTGTGTGCTGTAGGAATTGGTTTTTCTGGGAGGATGTTGCACAAAGGAGAGGGCTTCGAAATCTCAGCCTGTGTAGGGCCGATGCCTTCCACAGGTGGAACCATTTCTCAATCTCTCTCTTTCTCTCAGATCCAGCAGGATTTCCCAGGTACCAGGATTTAGTAATTGAGTTGACTATGACTCAGTGAAGTGGGTAAAGCTGGTTTCCAAGCTGACCTGGGCTTTCAAATTCCCATCTAGAGCTGCATTCCTACCAAATGGTAGTTAGAATGACTTTTTCCTAGTGTTGGGTGGGTTATTGTGTGTGTGTGTGTGTGTGTGTGTGGCATACACATGTGTGTATGCATATACACACACGTCTGCATACACACATGTAAGGAGAGGCAGCCCTGCCCCCTGGAGGAGACACTCCAAGACCAACAGAGGGTTGTGTTGGCTGTGCCAGGCCACAGACCTCTGAGCACACACAGTCCCTGTGCAATCAAAGACAGCTGTTCTAGTGAGCGGATATCCTTCCTGCCCTAAATGCCACTGCATCCCCTCTCCTCTCAAGCTTTTGGCAGAAGTTTGGGGAGTTTCAAGAGAAATGAGGGCTCCTTGTATCACTGGACCCCTCTCCTTTGGACAGGTTTCTGGGGATGAGGCAGCTGGAGCCAGGCTGGTGGGAACAGTAGGCAGAGGTGTTCGGGCATTTTCTTGATACCATCTGGGCCCAGTGAGAGGGTGGGTCTGTCCTCCAGGAATTGGGGGCACAATGAGAGGGAACTGTGGCTGCTTTTCCCCTATAAGCCAGAAAGTTAAACGAGGAGAAGGGGAAGAGCAAGGTGAGAGAGAGAAAGACAAGAGCGTGGGGGAGGGGGAAGGAAACAGGAGGAGGCAGTGGGTGATGGGAAGGAGAAGATGGGGGAGGGAAACCGACCTTCCCTCACAGGGATTTCGAAAAAGCCAGGAGGGCAGGGGGAGGAGGGAGGGCAAAGGGGGTGATTGAGCACACGTGTGAGGGATGGACTATAATTAGTTTCTGGGTGGTAAACATGATGTAATCTACACAGAATTCGAAATATATTATGATGTACATCCAAAAATAAACAAATCAATGAAAAAAAATTAAAAACAAAAAGAAAAAGCCAGGAGGGACCCTGCCAAGCCACTTCCTAACCACCCCATTGTGTCAGTGTGAGGCTTAATGCAGATGGGGAGCAGCTGTGTGTCTCCTCAAGCCTGCACGAGGGGAAATACTGGTCTCCTGGGCAGAAAGTCCTAGAGGCATGCCTCCTGGTCTCTGTGTTATTCTTGTGCTTAATCCTGGAGCTTTGCCATTTCTGCCTTCATTTGTGCGTCTCCAATCTGCCCATCTTCTTAGTTCTGGGTGACTGGCCCCGCTCCGGTCTCTAAAACCCTGGCCTCTGTTTCAGGGAGTGAGGCCCTCCTAGTGTTTCTCCTTGTCTCCAGTTCTTCAGCTGGGTCTCAGTCACACCACTGCCCAAGAGCCTGCATCAGCTGCCGATGGCTGGCAGGCCTCACCAGGGTCAAACTCCTCGCTCTGCTCTCCACTTGTTTTCAAGACCCTCCCTTCCCAGCCTCATCCTACTTACTGGCCAGGTTCCCTGCTCCTCTCCCAGGGAAGTCCTCAGCCTGCTGAGCCCTGAATACGCTGACCTCATCTCTGCCTCTGTGCCTGGCTGCACAGTTCCCACCCTTCCTGCATTAGTCTAAGGCCAACTCATCTCTCAAGACCTAGTTCGTGTCCTGTCCCCAGGACACCTCCCAGTCACTCAGCCCATGCTGGCTGCCCCATTCCCCGACTCCCACTGCATATACAGTTCAGTGCACCCACAGTTTGCTTCTCATTGTTTTTGTGCCCAGCTACATACAGGCTCCATGAGGGCATAAACCATGCCCTTTACTTTCTTCTTTCTCAGTCCCAACCGAAGACTGGGATTACTCACTGATTGAAATGAGGAAATTAGAGCTAAAGAGATTTGGGGAGGCAGAGTGCTTGAATAGTCCAGAATCTTCCTCCAAGGTCGTCTTTAGCCAAATGTCATTCTCTGTGGCTATGTTCATATGTTTGGTCATGCTGGGTTCCGACAACACTGTAGCAAACACTTCCACATGCCATTGTATGGAGCCATTTCTGTTTTCTCCTTCTCACATGGACACAGCCCAGGGGGTTACTGAGAGTCAGAATACATCAGAGTGCAAACTGATTTGGGAGTCATCTATCATGCTCATTCTGTGATGTGAGAATCAACAACTGAACTGCCAGCCAATTTCACCAACGAGGAATTCTCTGCCTCTTAAGGCCATCCACTGAGCCTCTGACATATACAAGCACGGGAGCATTCACCCTTATTCAGAGTGCAAACCTGCCTACAGTGGGGCAATATGTAAACTGTCATAAAATTCGGAATTTTCCCCTATACTTCCTGTCCATGTTGTTGTGACTTCTCTTCCCATAGAAAAAGAGGTCAAGGAGGGTGGGTTTGAATGAGATTATCAGTAAGTTTCTTTACAATTTAGATTTCGGTTCCAATTGTGACACATATTTTTCTTACCTCTGTAATGAGTCAGGAATCTGTGGTTGCAAGTAACAAAAACTCTGCAGATGTCTTCAGGTGTCCGTGTTCTTGCGGTAAGTATATCTGTTAGTACAGTATCAATGTGTCTTCACTGATCATCAACGTGACAGTAGACCCTGTTGTCTTTCCCCATAGCCATTTCATTCCTCTTCTCCACTGACAAACCCCCAATGTGACCAGCCCCAGGGGATGAGTCTGAGATTGTGGTGGCTATCTGTGTTGGGGGTCCCAAGACCACCCCAGGTCCTGCGATTTGCTCGGAAGACTCACAAGACTCAGCATATAGTTGTACTCATGGCTAAGATTAACTACAGTGAAAAGCTACAAAGCCAAATCAGCACAGGGAAAAGGTGCATGGGGCAGAGTCCACAAGAACCCAGGCACAAGCTTCTGAGAATTGTCTCCCAGTGGAGTCACACAGGACATGCTAATTCCTCCAGTGAGTTGTGACAAGATACGTGAAATGCTGTCTCCCAGTGAAGCTCATTAGAGACTCAGTGCCCAGGGATTTTATTGAGGGCTGGTCACATAGACACTCTTTGCCTAGCACATACTAACTTTTCAGACTTCCAGAAGGAAAGCAGGTGTCCAGCATAAACTTTATTACTTGCACACTCAGTTTCAGCACAGTGAGCCACTCTTATAAGTCTTGGAATGGTGGGAACCCTCCCAAAATCCAAATTCCTAGATGCCAGCCAAGGGGCAACTTCGTAAGCAGGGTTTCCTAAGGATAGCAGTCTCAGGCCTCCTAATTTAGCTCTTTTCTGCACACTGCCTATTCTCCTTTGCCTGATACTTGCTTTGTCAGCCTCCCTTGCAGCTATGAGTAGGTACATGATTCAATTCTGGCCAATAATTTGCAAGGGGAGAATGTTATGATAATATCTGGAGCTGTGGCAGCCATCTTGTGACAAGTGAAAGGACAAAACCACAATATACCAAAGGTGGCATAGGGACAGGTGAAAAGACACTAGATCCTTGGTAATATCTTTAAGCCAATGCACCATTCTGGGAACAAAATATCTCCATACTTCTTTTCCTATGTGAGATCATAAAATGTCTTTATTGCTTAAATAATTATTAGTTGGATTAAGTTGAATGCAGGTTAAATGCACTCCTAAGTAATGTAAGACATATTCTTCTTTGTTGTGGGCTGAATTGTGTCCCCCTAAAATTCGTGTGTTGAAGCCCTGACCTCCAGTGCCTCAGAATGTGACTGTATTGGAGGTAGGGCCTTTAAAGAGGTGGTTAAGTTAAAAAGAATCCATCAAGGTGGGTCCTAATCAATATGACTGGTGTCCTTGTAAGAAGAGCAAATTTGGGCCTAGACGTGTACAGAGGGAAGATGTGAGGACACAGCGAGAAGGAGGCCATGAGCAAACAAAGGAGAGAGGTCACAGAAGGAACTAAACCATCTGATGCCTTGATCTTGGACTTCTAGCTCCAGAACTGTGGGAAAATAAACTTTTGTTGTTTAAGCCATGCTGTCTGTGGTATTTTGTTGTGAGAGCCCTAGCAAACTAACAGACTCTCCATACATGGATAGAGAAAGGGTAACTATAGCAAATATAACTGACAAAAGCAGGAACTTAGAAGAAATGGTCAGATTTGGTGTTCACACACAATTCTCATGCAGGAAAATGATCCAACAGGGTGAGGGAAGAGGATGGATTAGCCAAGTGCCTTTGGAGAAGAGCTGGTTTTACCCACCCAGTCTCTCTTCTTCCAGAGGCTAAAGCTTCTGTGTAACTGTGCTACTTATAGTGAGGTAGCACTGAGACATAATAAGGGAAATGGTCAATGGAGATACGATATCTGGTGGCCACAAGTTGATGGACAATGGAGAAGAGAGGGGAGGCCCCCACGGGGAGGTCCTGGAGAAGGAGCAGAGGCAGAGAGAAGAGAAAGACCATATCCCTGGACTGTAGATAGCCAGATTCTTCTTTGTGACCCCAGGTCTTGGACAGACCACAGTGGTTAAGGGCTTTCTCCTTAGAGCGCAGCAGGGGCTCTCAGGAGGGAAACAAGAGAAAGTGGTTACTGCTGGCATGGAGTCTGACTTGTTCCTAGGGAAGATGGTCGGTTTTGTGTGGGATGCCTGGGATATGTTCTCTGGTCAGACTTCATTTGGTCCTATTGACTTAGGGCTCTTTGAGGATACTATGTGGCCCAGGATTATTGGCTAAGATACGAGTGAGTCGCAATAGCTGGAAACCCAACTCAGATTAATTTAAGCAAAAAAGAGGAATTTATTTGCTTATGTAACTGGAAGGTCCAGAGATACGGGTGGCTTGAGGCACACTGGAGCAAGGGGCTCATCACAGTTGGTTTTCTTTCTCTACCTCTCTGCTCATCTTGTCTCTATAAGGTTTCATTCCTCCAACTGGCTCTCCCCATGTGATTGTCAAGAAAGCTGCTGGTACTCCTGCCCAAAGTGAATCTAATCATGAGGAAACAATCAGACAAACTGAATCAGGAATATTCTACAAAACAACTGGCTTTTTTTTTGGTGAGGAAGATTGACCCTGAGCTAATACCTGTTGCCAATCTTCCTCTTTTTTGCTTGAGGAAGATTAGCCCTGAGCTAACATCTCTGCCCATCTTCCTCTATTTTGTATGTAGGTTGCCACCACAGCATGGCTTGATGAATGGTGTAGGTCTGTGTCCGTGATCCAAACCCATGAACTCAGGCCGCTGAAGCAGAGTGTGCTGAACTTAACCACTACACCATCAGGCCAGCCCCTGGCCTATATTTTTTAAAAGTGCCAATGTCCTGAAAGCCAAAGAAAGGCTAAGGAGCTTTTCAAATTAAATGAGATTAAGAAACTCTCATTTTCATTTACGAAAATTAAATGCAATGTGTCAACCTAGATTGTGGATTAGACGTTGGATGGGAAATAAATTGTTATAAATGAATGTGCTGTATATTAGGTAACAGTATTGTTTCAATATTAAATTTCCTGAATTTGATCTTTATATTGTGGTTATGTAAAAGAATATCTTTGTTCTTAAGAGATAAATGCAAAGCATATAGGGATAAAAGGTCAAGATGTCTGCAACTTACTCTCAAATGCAGTAATAATTACAATAACAACAAAAATACTACAATATCACAGAATAGATTAGAATAAAATATGCAGAGAAGGGGGAGAGAGAGAATGATAAAGCACATTTGGTAATATGTTACTCAAGGTGAAGGGCATACTAAGTTTGTTGTACTATCCTTGCTACTTTTCCATAAGTTTGAATTTTTTTGAAAATTTAAATTTAAAAATTAAGAAAAAAGATGTTCATGGCAGACGTCTCTCTCTCAATGTCCATGTATCAATCTCAAGGAAGAGTCTAATTGCTTAGCCTGGACCAGATGCTAACTTCATTGAGATAAGAGGCAGACACTGATTGACAGCCTCACCAGGGACCTTATGAAATGGGGAGGCATTCCCCAAAGAATTCAAAGGAAAGAGCATGGGAGAGCGTGCTGGACACATGAAAGTGAAGACCAAGACATCTATCACAACCCTCTCTCAGTCTTCTCTCTTCTCACAGCTCCCAGTCTCCCACATCCTCTTCTGTTGGTCTCCCGGTGTCCACATGCTGTCTGGTCCCATCTCCCAGGCCATCCCTCCCTCCAAAATGGCACCAGACTCAGGCGGATTCCTCTCAACAAATAGCACACACTTGGGACTTTTTTGGGATTCCCCTCTCCTCTTGTCACACCCATCTGGATTCCATTCCTCTTGGTCCTACTTCTCTCAGTTCATTGATGAAGGAAGCTGTGTTCATGAAGTGTTACCAAGGGTTATCTGTGCCCTCTTACCCTCAGCTCACAAATTCATGTTTCTGACTGGGCCTTGATCCGGGCAAGAGAAGCCAGTGGCAGGAGTTCCGAGCACAGAAGCAGCCCAAGGAGGTAGGTAATTTGGGGCAGGTGGGCCTCTGGCTTCTCCTGCACCCCACTGTGTTGGCAGTTCTTTCCTTCATCTCAGGCCAGGCTTTCTGACAGGGGGTGACTGCTGTCCCTCTCCGTTGGAGGAAGCCAGGGTAGCTGAGAGGAACCAGGCCAACATCACTTCATTTCCTAACGGAATTTTGACAATTGATGTGTTCCCAAGCAGTAAAGCAGAGTTAGCAAAGAGGTTGCTGGAACTCTCTTAGTGCAGTCTTGGCATGGATACCTCTGCATTCAGCCTTCTTGAGCACAAGGCAGGATTTAGGGAACCCGTCTGTTGAGGGTGAACCTAGTAAGCAGAAATGAAGAGAATTTACTCATTCACTTATCATATGTTTATTCACGCATTTATTCATTTATGAAAGGCCCAATAGCATAGTGGTAAAGGTAGGCCCACATGAACGTTCTTCAAGGCTGTGCTGTGTTCTCCAGGGGGTGCTATTTGCAAGGACCACACACAGCAGCCCTAGGTTAGAGGCACGTGAGTTGGGATTGCATTACCTGGTTTCAAATCTGTCTCCACCACCTCCACCTGTGTGACCTTAGGCTAGATTCTCCATGTCTCTGTGACTCGGTGACCTCATATGTAAAGTGAACTACCGCCACCTCATAGGGTTGTTTGAGGATTAAATGAGTGAATACATCTTCAGGACTCTGGACTGTTTAAAGAGCATTGTAATCACCTGTTCCCAAAGGGTTGGTAGAAGGGTCTTGGGAAGTCGTCTGGGTCTGGGGCTTTTCTGTGTGTGTGTGTGTGTGTGTTTTATGTTCCCGGACATTTTAAAGGCAAATCCCTGCCAGCATATTATTTCACCTATAAATACTGCTATAGAAAAGGACTAAAACAAAAAACAACAGCAATCCACCCATATACAATGCCATTATCACATAGTAATTCCTACATACCCCTAATGTCCAGTTCATATTCAAAGTTCTCTGTCTCAATTACTTTTTGTTGTATCCAAAATGTGTGCATTGGGCTGGTTTCCCACTCATGCCGATGCAGGGTGCTGTTAGTGCTGCTTCCATCTGAGGGAACGTTCTTCTGTAAGTCTTGCTTTTCCTCCTGGAGGCTGCCAGAGACAGCGGAGCAGCCAGCACACAAAACTACCATTTGTGTGTGGCTACAGGTGGTGATTAGATAGCATCTAGGCATTTCACATCCATCAAGTAGGAACTGGGCTCTGCTCCAGGAGCTTCTTGTGTTTCCTTTTCTCTCCTGGAGATGGAGGAGAGATGAAGGAGATCCTTCGAGAGAGGCATGTTCTCTTAGGGAAGTCATTGTGGCTGGAAAATTCAATTACTTTTCATGGTTGGTTTTCAAATCAGAATCCAAACAAAGCCTACAAATAGTATTTCTTTACTATTTTACTTAACCTGTAGTATCTGGCTACAGATGCTTCAAACGCCCTTCGCACACGCTGTGAAAAGCCCTGGTGTCCTGTGCCTTTCTCCGGATAGTACTCACAGTCACCTCTTGTTCCGATTTCCCGCTTTTGTAAAGGCTCAGCATCCACTTCTCGAGGCCACTTGCTTTTCTCCTTCAGTGCCCACCCAGACCTGGATCATGGCCTTTTCCCCTTCATTTCCTCAAAATGTTACTTGCGTGTAGCTCTCAGGGCATTCATGGGAAATTGGAAGCAGGAATGATACGGGTGGAGAAGGCATTCAACAGTAGCAACACACAGCACAAAACCACCTCCTGGTTCCTAAATGTCCTTCTGCTACCCCTGTCCCCTGAGATTGCTCCCTGGTCTTTGCCTCCCCTCGGGACCCTGGCTCTTGCCATCTTGCTGAGCTCCCTCTCCATTCCCGTTGCAGCAATGTCTCCCCATTCCTGTGCTTCCTCATCCCTTCCTTTGAGATTGCCCGTGGAGACCTCAACTTCTTACATAATTAGGCCAGGAACCTAGTTTCCTCGGTCTAATTCCTCTGCCTCTGAATAAGACTTAGGATCTCTTACTACAATGAGAAGGCCCAGCAGAGTGTTTTGTTAAACAAAAGTCAGAGTTCTCTCTTGCCAACATGCATTCCTACATGGTCTATCGCCCCTGCACTGTACTAGTCCAGGTTGGCACAATTGTTCACCTGGAGTGTCACAGTAGCCTTTTAACTGGCCTCTCTGACGTCATTCTTTGTCTTCTCCAACTTACATTTTACACTAAAGCCAGAGCGAGCTTTCCAAGACACTAATGTGCTCACATGGCTGCCCTGCTTAAAATACATCAGTGGTATCCCATTGTGCTTCAGACAACATAGCAAATCCTCAGGGTGCTCACAGGCTCTGCCTGAGTCCAGCCCTGCCCACCCCCGCCTCCCCTCATGCTGCTCTCCCGTGTGCCCTGTCCATCCACTGGTTTTCCTTCAGTTCCTCAAATGCTAGCAGTTCTCTCTAGCAGCCAGATCTCGTCATGCTTTTTGCTCCACCAGCTCTGCTCTCCTCCTTCCCTTCATCTGGCTACTTCTGACTTCTCCTTTGAGTGTTGCTCAGAGAGAGGACTTCCCTGGCCCCTTTTTGTACCCTGCACCTTCCTCTCCCTTCATAGTATTTATATACTTACAATTGTTTGTCTAATGTCTGCTGTCCCGGCTAGAATGTGAGTTATGTAAAGGCAGGGACCATGACTGTCTTGTTCATTGCTCCATCTCCAACTTCCGACACAGTGTCTGATGTAAATACTCAATGAATAATTACAAATGCAACTGAACAACTAAGGGGATGATACTGGTGCCACAGACACTGGTGATAATGGAAAAATCCCAGTAACTCAGAAGTGGAATCATCATTCTTTTAAGGAAATCGACCATGCCACATTATGCTTACACACTAGTGCCAGGATTCTGCCATTTCAAAGGAAAAAAGGAAATAAAAAGTGCATCCAGAGCTGCCCAGCTGGTGCTTACAGAAATGCTGCTCTGCGATGTTTCTTTCTGCACCCAAGAAAGAATATTTTTTAAACCACGTTTCCAAAATTACACAATTGCATGCAAAATGCCTTAGTTCCTGCTGATGAAGTGATTTCTGCAGAGAACTGGCTGCCTTTCAAGAGGAAGGAAGGACTCCTGAGATGCCTCTGAAAAAGATGAAAGAATTTCCAAAATAGCAGCTTAATGTTGTACCACATATGGGATTTTCAAATTCACAGCTGGTTGGAAAATCATTTCCGGCTTCAAGGCATTTGACTCACTGTCTCCGTGGCTTCAAGCGCCCAGTGCTTTATTTATCTCCTGGTTACCAGGGAATTTCTCTGCCTTTCTCCTCCCTGAGTCCCTCCTTCCTGTTGAGTATTTCCAGTTGTGTGGTACTAGCATTTGACTAAGTGTGGACACTTAGAATATAGAATATAAGCTCCATGGAGATGGTACTGCATCTGTGCTTTGTCCCTTTGATCCTGCAAATAGCTGTATCTTAATATATATTGTTGAATAAACAAATCCTCAATCAAAAGGCTGAATGCCAATCAGAAAAGCATGCAGAGAGAATCAACAGTCGATATAAAAGAGAAGATTGATACTAACCTAAACCCTTAACTTAAATATATTCACTCATGCCCATATTGTACCCATTTCCTGTTCCAGTTACAACTACTGTATCGCAAACTGCCCCAAAACTTAGTGACTTAAAATAACAACCATTTTTATTATGCTCACAGATTCTTTGGGTCAGGAATTTAGACAGGACGTGAAGGGGATGCCTCACAACATCTGGGACCTCAGCTGGGAAGACTCAAGGCTGGGAGTGTCCCAGCAGGTGGGGGCTGTAATCCTCTGGAAGACCCTTCACTCACATGGCTGGCGCCTCAGCTTCTATGACTTGAAGACCAGGACTGCTGACCGGAGCACCTACATGTGGCCTCCCCATGGGGCTTGGGCTTCCTCACAGCATGGCAGCCTCAGGGTAGCTGGACTTCTTACTCGGCTGGGAGTATTGCAGTGAGCAAGGTAGAAGCTGCATCGCTTTTTATGACTCAGGCCCACAAGTCACACAGTGTTACTTCCTGCCATATTCTGTTGGTCAAAGAAGTCACAGGACCACCAAGGTTCAAGAGAAAGGGAAATCTACTCTGCCTCCTAACAGTGGCTTGGCAAGCTTGCATTGTAGAAGAGAATGTGGAGAGAAGAGAAAGAAAGATTTTTGCAGCCGTGTTTGGAAAATACAATCTGGCACACTCCCTCAGGCTTCTTCTGCTGATAGGTGGGTAACAAACTTCCAGGCGTCGAGCCTGCAGCCAATGTGATCTCACGCTCCTACTGAATCTTTGTTAAGATTTATTTTTTCCTTTCAAGAAGCGATCCCTGCCTTTATCTTCTTAATCATGATTGGTTTTTGGCTTAGGAAATGATGTTTTAGAGCTGCAAATAGATAGGCAAGATGAGACCAACATTTCCCACCTGTGTTATTTATGAAGCCATTAATAACTGTTTGTTGAGATAAAAAGGGCTTAAAGTTTGGAAAAAGTTTTATAAATGATTTTCCTTTTAGAAATGAATGCACATTATTATCCTAAAGACTAAGAAGTCCTGCGGGAAATGAACCTTTTAAATTTGATTTAATTAGGCACCTTTCAGATGGTCAAAAAAATATTAATTTCTACCTCTTGGGTGATGGTCTCGGGGCTCAGTCTCTGATGAACTGAGACTTTCTGGGCCTCTATTTCTTCACCTATAGGGCGTTGATTTGAATATTGCCTTTACAGTAGTGTTGGCATAGAAAAGATGCCCACTAAATGGTAACTGTTGTTATCACTATTAAGCTTCCCCAGCCTCCTTTTGCAGCCAATCGACTGCCCCCTCATTCTTCCCCAGGTCTACACAATGAACAGAAGGCTGCAGTTTCCACCTCGGCATCTCCTCCCTTCTGACCTCACAAACCCCCATGTTCCGCCTCGGTCCAGATAGAAGAAACCCAGCCCACACTTCCCGTAGAACCACATAACTGGGCTAAGGGAAGAGCCAGAAAATGCCACTCTTTCTAGAAAAATCTACCTTTGGGAAGTCTCACCAAGTCACCGGGACCATTTTCATAAAGATGAGACTTTAGTGATGAGAAATTGTTGGGTGGAGGGTACTTAATCCCTCCTGCTTCACCATCCCTGTTGCTTGCCCCCCAGTCTGTGAAACACCTCCCCTTCCCTTGCTTTCTAGAGCAGGCACTGCCGCAGCCCTAACTTCTGTCTATTGTATTCATCCCCATCTAGGGGGCTCTGGCTTCCCCAAAGGAAATGAAAGCATGTCCCATCAACCACGTAGGCTTCCGTTTTGTGCTGTGACAACCAGGGAGACAGCCAAATGTGCAAAGAATCCGGCAGGGTGAGAGGAGGATCAGTCAGGCACAACAGGAGCTGAGTCTGGAGCCTCGGGGTGGGACATGGGCATTCATGTTTCAGGGGCTGGAGCCAGGGGGCAGGAGAAAGTGCAAGGCTACCTGTCCAACTTCACCACTTCCTGGCTGTGTGACCTGGGGCAAGTCACTAGCCCTCTCAGGGCCTGAGTTTTCCTCACCTTAATATAGTGCTGGGGCAGAATGCTGATGCACAGATGGTGGGTTGGTTTAACTTTTATAAACAGTTTGGCACTATGTCCTCAAGCTGAACATGTGCATACCTTATGACTCAGCAATTCCAAAAGACAAGTACAAGAATGTTTATAGCAGCACTTTTTGTAATAGTGCCAAACTGGAAACTACCTGAATGTCTATTCACAGTAGAATGGATAAAAATATTGTGGTGTATTCACACAGTGGAAGACTGTGTAACAGTGGAAAAGCCATGCGTTACAATCACATGCAACACCTGGATGAATCTCACAACACAATGTTGAGGAAAAAAAAGATACAGATGCAGTACAATATAATTCCATTTATGTAAAGCTCTAAAAACAGGAAAAAAATCCCATAAAATGATAGAAATAAGAATAATAGCTATCCTTGGGGTCTAGTGACCGCAAGGGTTATGGAGGGGGCTTCTAGGATGCTGTTAGTGTTTTGTTTCTTAATCTGGGTACTAGTTACTTAAACTTCATTAAAAACTTATGAAACAAAAATGTGCTGGGCAGTGTGGTGGTGTAGTGGAAAAATCACAAAAGTGGGAATTGGGAGACGAGAGTTCTGTTCCCTGCACTGACCATCTCATGACCTTGGGTAAGTCACTTCCCTTCTTTGGGGCTCGACTTTTTCCATTTGTAAAATGAGAAAGTTGAGTTAGATGATATCAAAGGTCTGCTGGTCCCCAGGGGTGGCTATAAGTTCCCCAAGCCACCCCCAAATCAACCCACAGCAGGGTGCTCTCACACACACCAAATTTCAAGATAATTCCCTCTCCAGATTGCTGACCCAAAGCAACGACAATTTAGACAGCCTAGAGAAGGTTGTCCAAATCTTAACCTGCTGGGACATCCTTGCCCCATTGGCCTCATGGGTTGTTGTGAGGATTGAATGGATAGTGTCTGGCAAAGATGCTGCATATGCTGGACAGACGTTATTTACTATTGTGTTATCATAACAGCTCAGAATTGAGATCAAAGTCTGACCTGACTCGTCATTAGAATGACTGAATGGAGGAGTGGGTGGACTATTAAATGGTACCATTGATTACTTCAAAGTCAAATCTGTAAACCTTCTATAAGGAAGAAAGTTTCAGACAGACAGACTGGAATTCATGGGATGGAGGTGGGACCAGCAAGCAGGGTATTGAAATTAGTTGAGCAAATGGAAGTTTCCACAAAGCCTTTGTGACATTGGGTGGAGTGGTCTCTTGATGAAAGGACTCATTGGAACCTCATAGTTGTGGCTGGCTCTTTGACCCCTGAGAGACCCTCACTCTATGTCCCCGCTATAGGCCATTTGGGATTTGGGCCAGTGAGTGACATGTACCAGTCAGCCCAGGCTGCATGAGCCGACAAGCTGTGACAGTAGCCAGTATTAAGTGCTTACTAAATGCCAGGGCCTGTGCTAATTGTCTTGCAAGCTTGTTCCAAACCTCTGAGTTGGGGTCCTAGCATCATTCCCATTTTATAGGTGCGGAAACCAAAGTTCAGAAAAGCTGCATACTTTGCTAGGATTCAAACTCAGGTCTTCTGACTCCACAGCCCATGTCCTAAAACCAACTCTAGCCATTGGCCTCAGAGAGTTTACACTGTTTCCTCCTCCATGGAAATAAAAATAATACCTATTGAGCATCCACAAGGGGGCAAGCACCAAGGACACAATCTTCAACAAGTTTCGGTAGCCCTATGAGATGGGTATCACCATCCCTGCTTTACAGGTGAGGCTTGGCTCAGAGACGTTAACAGGAACAAAATCACACAGCAGGAAGTGGAAGATTTACACCTGATCTGCCTGACCTGAGTGTCTTTGCTCTTCATCCTTCTACCCTCCTGACGCTCCCTGAGCCATCCTGGATCTACTCACTTAGAAATGATCACTCCCTTCTTGAGATTCTGTGGCTCTTTGATGATTCTTTCCTACAGCACACACCACCAAGAACCCAGGGACTAATGCATGTAGATCCCGTCTCTTTAGGAGGTGGCGAGCTTAGCAAGGGTGGGGTTCTCATTTCATCTCTGTGCTTTTTGTGCCCCATGCCAAGGGAGCAGAGAAGGCAGTCCAGAACTGGACTGTAGAAGCTTCGTTGTAGGGTTCTTGGGTGGAAATTGAGGGTTGAGACTAGCAGGAAGGATCCTGAGATCTTAGAGCCAGAGGGTAGTGAATTGGGACAAAGGCCCCATTAGTGGAGGGCAGAGGGGTGGAGATCCCAGCGCTTTGGAGATTAAATGCCTGGACAAAGACTTAGGGAGGAATAGGGAAGTCAGTGAGGGGTTAAGAGAAATAAGAGGCTCTGAAAGCTGATGCCAACCAACAGTCAAGTCTCAAGTGCTTTACAAACATGCATCACTCCCATATCCTTTTTTTTTTTTTTTTAACATTGGCCCTGAGCTAACATCTGTTGCCAATCTTTTTTTTTCTTCTTCTCCTCAAATCTCCCCAGTACATGGTTGTATATTCTAGTTGTAGTTCCTTCTAGCTCTGCTATGTGGGACGCCGCCTCAACATGGCTTGATGAACAGTGCTAGGTCCACACCCAGGATCTGAACTGGTGAAACCCCAGGCTGCAGAAGTGGAGCCCACGAACTTAATCACTCGGCCACAGGCCAGCCCCTATTCCCACATTCTTGTTGTTTGGATTGCCCTTTCAGAGATGCCAGAAAGACCGTTGCGTCATCCCTGCTGTCACTCCTCTGTCCACACAGTGTTTCGTCAGTGCCAGGCAGTGGCTTGCTTAGACGCATCAGGCACGACAAGTAGAGGCAGAAGGGGGACCAGGAGGAGACAGGAAGGGCAGCCTTCAACCTCATCACATGCCTCAGCTGTGGGCCACCCTGCACTGAAGAGCCAGGGGTGCCCAACTCTTTCAAAAACTGTTTAGGGCAGCAACGATGCAACCGCAGGCCTTGCGGCAACTTGACTTGGCTGTCAGAGCTCCAAGAAATCTTGAAAAGAGCAAGAGTGGCTCAGTAAAAGCTGAATGGCCAGGGGGGCCAAGCGGAGCTCTGCATGGCCCTGCCAGGTGTGTGACAGCGATGGGGCAGGCGTCCCCTCCTCCCCCTGGTTTCCTCCCAGCGCTGATGAGGCTGGATTGCATGGGTGACTTTTTCTACTTAGGGCTTTCGAAGCCCTGAGGTTCTACAAAGAGCCCTCAAGGGAACTGCAAGACAAAGTTCAGGTGGCCAGTGCCCTGAGTCCCTCACCCCCGTGTCAAAGGAAGCAGCCCCTCTCTTAGCTGATTCCTGCACTTGGCTGCAAGCCTCTGGCTCCTGCCTACTGTGCAGGTCTCCGCAGCAGTCGGGCAGAGTGCTCCTCCTCTCTCCCGGCTCTGTTGATGAGCCCCACGCCCACGCACGAGACCACAAAGTCCGCAGTTCTTTCCTGCACACTCACAGCGATATATTCAAAGTTCAGATGGTGGATGGGATGAAGAGGTGGGTGCACGCCCCCTTAGTCTGAATGGCCTCATTTTGTTTTTTATTGCGGTAACATTGGTTTATAACATTATATAAATTTCAGGTGTACATCATTATATTTTGATTTCTGTGTAGGTTACATCATGTTCACCACCCGAAGACTAATTACAATCCATCCCCACATACATGTGCCTCATCACCCCTTTCACCCTCCTCCCACCCCCCTTCCCTTCTGGTAACCACAAATCCAATCTCTCTCTATGTGTTTGTTGTTTTATCTTCTATTTATGAGTGGGACCATATGGTATTTGACTTTCTCCGTCTGATGTATTTCACTTAGCATGATATCCTCAAGGTCCATCCATGTTGTCACAGATGGCCAGATTTCATCATTTTCTATGACTGAGTAGTATTTCATTGTATTTATATGCCACATCTTCTTCATCCATTCGTCCCTTCATGGGCATCGAGGTTGCTTCCAAGACTTGGCTATTGTGAATAATGCTGCAATGAACATAGGGACGCATGTATCTTTATGCATTCGTGTTTTCATGTTCTTTGGATAAATACACAGCAGTGAAATACCTGGATTGTATGGTAGATCTATTCTTAATTTTTTGAGGAATCTCCCTACTGTTTTCCATAGTGACTGTACCAGTTTGCACTCCCACCAGCAGTGTATGAGAGTTCCCTTTTCCCCACATCCTCTCCAACACCTGTTGTTTCCTGTCTTGTTAATTATAGTCTGAATGGCCTCATTTTAGCACTGCTCCATCAGTGGGGGGCTCTCTACCAGTCCACTGGGATGTCCCAAGTGAGCCAGCAGAGCAAGTTTCCCAGGGCACCCCCTTCTCTTCTCACCCCTCTTCTCTGCTCCTACCCTGGGCCCTGGCCGTTTCAGCTCCTTCCATAGCCCGCTCTCCTAGACGGGGAAATCTGCAGGCCTTGGGAAGGGAAGGGAGGTGCTGTGATGAATCATTCCCCTCCTGGGAGTGGAGGAGGGAGGGAGACTGCCAAGGTGGTTGGGGCCACCTGCCTTTTTTTGCTTTCTGCCACACTCTGGATAGTGAATCTGAAAATCTGACACGCAAAAATGGTTACTCTCCTGAGAAGACTTCCAAAGCTCTGGGGGCCTTATTTGCCATAAGATCATCCATCTCCTTTGTGATCTTGAGTACAAAGCCCATGATGGTATAACTGTGTTCCTTCCTAGGTGGCCTCTGAGTTCTGACCGAGCTTAGAAGATTTCCAGTTCTGTGGGCGCCGGGCTCCCTTGCAGCCAGGCTGCGATTTTGCCCACAGTAGCAGTATTGGCCATCACCAAATCAACCTTTGCAAAAATGTCTTCTCCATAGTCCCCAGGCATTTGAATGTAGGACTCAGAGGGAACAAAATACGTGCATTGGAAGATAGCGCTTCCTGATGTCTAAAATCTGGTCTCACATCCGTCCTCCTCTCCAACACCTGCTATCCTGAATAGGATTCTAGGTGGAAGACGTAGGGATGGAGCTCTCCCCACTCATCAAACATAGGCTTATAAGCAGGGGAGTGGTGGGGAGGAGAGAGCGGTGTCTTTTCCTAGGACCTCTCTTGATTGGGATGGAAGGACCACCACTCTGACACAGAGAATAGCTGCTTGTCTTCCCCCATTGGTGAGTCCTTGAAAGTTGGGACTGATGAGAACAAAACTCTAGATGGCTCTGGAGGAAATGCTTTCCTTGTGAAATAATGCTGAGTCTGAGTAGCTGCTCCAGTTTTTATGCATCTCACCCTTGTAGAACAAAATATGTGTTTCCAGCTTTCAAGGGATGGAGCAATGCAGTAGCTGGATCCATACGGTGTGTCACTGGGAATCGAGTTCCTTGGAGATGAAGCTTGGCAGGTTCCTTGGATCAGGCTTTGCTCACAGATGGTGACACCCTGGGCATGTCATCCAGAAGCAGCTCTGCCCTGCTCTCCAATGCTACGTGTCCCCACCATGTTCCATTGCATGCCCTGTCCTGGTTGGGGGAGAGTATGGTGGCCACACCAACACCAGCAAAGAGTCTGGTAAGAAAACATCAGGCAGCATTTCCAGGCTGGTTACCAGCTGGGCTGCCTTTGTGCATAGACTCCTGCCCACTGGTGAGCCCTGGGGCAAATGCTGCTGGATCCTGGGACCTCCTGTCCTGACCCTCTGGGTGGAGCTCCGGCTTTCCTGCATGTGAATCTTCCAGCTCACCTGATGCTTGGGTGGGTGATGTAAGCACCCCCAGTGATTTTTGGAAGCTGCTTCCTCTCATCTGCTATGATATTCTCACTGGCCAGACCATTCTGGGGTCCACGAGTCATACCACATTCAGTTCACTCAAAAGAATGGCTTGGTTATAAAACTCCACATTTAAGGAGCCAAAGACTACCTAAGAAGTTGCCAAGACTGCAGCGTTAACACGAATGGTGCTGCTTTGCAGCAGCACCAGCACCAGCCCCATAAAACTGTTGACGCATTTGTGACATGTACATCTCTGGACTAACTGTTCAGGTGACAAATGCTTCCAATCTCTCCCTGTGGTCAACAGTGTCCCAGCCCAAGGTGAAGCAGGGCATGAGTGGAGCCATCACTGCACATCTGGGCCCTGCCAGCTCTCTGGAGCCCAGGTTGGAATCCCAGGAAGGGATGGTCAGTAGTCGACCAGGGGGCAGTCAAGTGGCAAGAATATGCTTTCAGGAATCCCACAGATCTGGCCTGAGTCCCAGCACTGCTGCTTGCTAGCTGGTGACCTAGCTCTGGGCCTCAGGGTACAAAGCGGGTCGGGGGTGGGGGGGGGGACGGACTTGCTTCCAGTGACCTCAGTGTCCCTCCCTTTGCAAAAGCTCCAGGATTCTGCCCTGAGGAATGGAAACTGGCCTATTTAGCCCACGTGTCCTGAGTGTTCTCCAAAGTAAACACCCCCTGGTTACTAATTACCTGACCCACATTTCCTGTGAGCGCAATGGCAGGGGGCTGGCGAGCTAAGACTTCCAGGGAGGACTCGGAAAGAGGGAATGGGAAGCGCTCAGAAGGGAGGCCTAAGGCTGGCATTGACTGGGCAGAATCCTGAAGTTCTGGTTGATGCTATTCTCTGGAAAAAGGTATATTTTAGAAGATATCGTTAGTCTTTAAACAAGGACAAATAAGCACTGCCCTATTTTTTCATGGTTACAAAAAATAATATGAGTTTATTATATATATCATATTACGTTATTTATTAGATATAACATTATATATCTAATACAATACCATATATATATAAAGAACGTACATATGTAAATATAGTCAAACATTACAGAAACTATGACTTAGGAAGTGAAAACCTCTGGAACCCTATCACTTCCTCCTCTCTGGTGCCCCAGCCCCAGGCTAACACGGTGAACAGCTTCGTTTATATTCTTGGGGGTTTTTCTTGTAGAGACAAACATAAATCTATTATTTTGTGGAAATGAGGTCACACTAGGCATGCTGCTCTCAGGGTTGCATTTCACACTTAACCACGTATTTTGGACATTTGTCTAGGTTAGCACATGTTGGTCTATTTTGCTCCTTTTAACAAGAAGAGGTCTTCTTAATGCCTTGGGGAATCTAGAAAAGGAAGGAAACCAGGAGTATATAAAGCTTGTTTTATTTCATTTTCAATATTATTTCCATTGTATTTAGGAAAAGGAGAATATCTGGAATTAGTTTTCAAATACTTCAGTTATAGTTAAATTAAAAAGCCATCACAAGAATGATCGTTGTTGTAGGAAATCTGTGGATAAATGATTCACTCTGCCATTCTGAGCGTTCTCTATTATTACATCCACTGTGTCTTCAGTTGGACTGTTTGGACAATGGAAAACTTTCTGTGGCAGGCAGAATAGTGGTCCCCAAAGATGTCCTCGTCTTAATCCCAGGAACCTGAGAGTAGGTTACCTTACATGGCAAGCGGGACTTGCAGATGTGATTAAAGTACGGATCCTGAGCTGGGCAGATTATCCTGGACTACCTGGGGGGCCCAGTGTAATCACAGGGGCCTCATAAGGGAAAGAGGGCGGTGGGAGGGTCAGAGCGCTACCCTGCTGGCTTTGCAGATGAAGGAAGGGGTCATGAGCCAAGGAATGCAGGTGCCTCTAGAAGCCGGAAGAGGCATGGAACAGAGTCCCCCCTAGAACCTCCAGAAGGAATGCAGCCCTTTTCACACCTCGATTCTAGCCCAGTAAGAGCCATTTCACACTTCTGATCTCCAGAACTGTCAGATAACACATTTGTGTTGTTAAGCCTCCAAGTTAGTGGTAATTTGTTCCAGTGGCAACAGGAAACTAATACACCTTCATTCATTTGTCTTGTGGGCTGAGATGCCATTTGGTCTCCCTTGGATCCCAACAAAAACGCTATGTCTGAAATCATGACACATCTGTGGTTCCAGATGACGGGGAACTAACCCAGGACTCAGCATAACGTGGTCCTCGGGAAAAGCCAGAACCTACTTGTTGGAAATCATTTTAGGTCATCAAAATCAAAAAGAAAAATGATGGAGAGCCCATTGGCCTCGAGGAGGATGTGCATGGACTCTGGAGGTCCACAGACCCAAGGTTTAAAAGGCCACTAGAGAAGTGGACTTGATATTTTCGCCCCATTTAATGGTGCATCATGGAGGCTCCGTAATGTTGCTTGCTCAAGGTCACTGAGCGGGCTAGGGCCTGAGAGTCCCCCCAGTTCTTGATGTTTCCTTTTCTCCTTAAAGGGAACACCAGGCTTCGGGCACCTCTGAGGGGTGGCAGGAGGAGGAAGAATGGACCTAGATTTGCCATCCACCCAGGCTCTCCTTTGCAACCCTCCTGCCCCTCACCCACCTCAGCTCGAAAGCCTGTCACTTTCCCTATTCAGGGAGGTTGGGTGGTACCCAATCCTGGTTGCCTGTGGCTCCGGTTGACCAGAACTAACCCCGGCAGCCTCCCCAGGCGGTCAGGACTTGTGTTTGGCTTAAATTTCCCGAAGTTCTCCTGTGAGGGGTCAAAGAGGAGGGCTTGGCAGCTGTGTCCTTAGCTGCAACCTGCACGGAGAGCTTCCCAACTTTTCCTTTGACCACTGGAACCTCAGAAGTGACAGTCAAAAGAAAAAAGTAGGTCACTTGGTACAAAGTGGGGGATTCATTTCTAGATTTCTAGATTTCTGTCTTGGACCCAGAGAGTGATCAGAGGCCCTCAGCGCCTTGGAGGTCAAGGCTGACAGGCCCACACGTAAACAAAGGCAGTTGTGTAACTCAGAGGCCACTCTCATCTCCCCCTTTGACTTAATAAATCTCTCTGAGCGCTGATGAGCTGGGCCCCGGTTGGGGCTGTTGCTGCTCTCAAAGAAGCCCAATTCAGCAATAAAAGCTGGCGATGGAAGCCACACTGACCAGGCGCTTCCTGCCTGGGCACTTCGCAGACTTCATTGCTGGGGCTAGGTTCCTGTGCGCCTCTGTCGCGCTCCCCTTGGGTTCTAGCAGATGGAATAAACACATGTGGCTAAATGGAGATCAAAATGTCAGCTGTGTCATTTAACTCCCAGGTACAGGCTGCTTGGTAACGTCAATTTGTGGAACATGCTGAGATCTTACCTGCCTGCTAAGCTGTCACCAGGCTCGGCTTTCTCCTCTTCTTAGGCGGCTGGACCACATTTTTCAGACTCCCTCGCAGTCAGGTGTGGCCATGTATGGTAGATGTGCAGATGCACCTCCAGATGCCCTTTCAAGGAAGGATCTTGCACCCCAGAGGCAGGAAGTACAGTCAGCAGACAGTCTCCGGCTGTCAGCTCCTTCAGGGTTGGTCTGAGCTGCAGACAGCTGCCTCGCCCAATGTCACACCCTCCCAGGAGCCACCCGACTGTGTGAGGCACGACAGCGACGCCCGGCCATTGTGGCCCAATAGAGGACAACTCACATGGTCAATATTTGCTCCACAGTTCCCCACTGGATTGACCATTGCTTTGTCAGGACTGTGTTACAGTCTGACTCCTCCCTCTGCCCAATTCTGTTTCCTCCCCCTCTCCTTTCACAGGTGTTGATTCCTAATAACCTTCATGTCAACATCTGCTTCCTGAATCCAGCCTGTGACTCTGTGTGACTGAGTTCTCTCCAATGTAGTGTGAGCAGAGGCAGTGTGCGTCATTTTCAGGCCTGGCCCATGAAAACCTTCTGGGAGGATCCATCATGCTTTCATCTTTAGCCCGCTGCATATGAATGTCAATGATGCCCTAGAGGATGGTGGCACCTGGGGATCATTTCGGGGTGAGCTCCCTGCTGACCCCAACACCCTCCCAGAACTGGTAAGTGAGTTAGAAATGAACTTCTACTGTACAAAGCCACTGAGTTTTGGGCATCCATTTGTTACCTCAGGTTGGTCTTCCCTGACTTATCTCCCCTCCACCTTTACCTCCCCAGATACAAATGGAGAAGCTAGAGAATGGCAGGTCTCCTTGGGGGTGGCCATTGACCAGGGGTGACTGAAAGCTCATGTGTCCACTATGCCTAGACTCAAGCAGGTCAGAGATTCCTGGAGAACTAGAGAGAAGAACAAGGCCTGGGGCGGCTTTTCTGTGCAAGATCCATACTCCAGCAAAACATGGCCCGATGCAACCAGGCTCTCATCAATCAAAATGCAGCTCCCCTCCCTTGGGGGCAGCAGTCAGAGAGGGGAGAGAAAGCAAGTTCTCACTCTAACACCCACTGACTGGAGAGGAGAATCAAAGGCCTTGTTTTTGGGTCAAGGTTGGTATGTAGGAAGAGGACTACCATTCCCCAACAATGGAATCATTCAATTCTTTCAATAATTCATAGATAGGTGGGTAGATAGGTGATAGATGGTACATAGACAGATTAAAGATAGATAATGGATAGATAGAGATAGTAGACAGACGATGGACAATAGATCCAGATAGATGATAGGTATGTAGGTAAGAAATTGAAGCCCCGAGACATTGAGACATGTGTCCACAGTCACATAGCTAGAATGGAATAGAGGAGGATTCAGATCCAGGTCTAGTTTGACTCGAAGGTGGGATTTAAAACCCAGCGCCATATCCTTTCCTCAGCTGAGGATGGCAAAGAACATGTTTTGTTTGTCTCGTGTAGAGTTTCGTTTGCCCCATAGAATGTTTTGTTTGCTTTTGTTTTATGATGTTTAGAATTCATCCACTTGTAGTTGGATTTTGTCATCTAGTAGTTTTGTTTTGTTTTTTTGTAAAGGTTAGCCTTTTAGGGGTGCATTCCTCAAATTTTTGCATGCTCAAGAATGTTTATGCTGCTTTCATTTGAAGGATGACTTGGGTGGATACACAATTTCTTAGTAACATTCTCTCAGAACTCTTGTGGTTTTACGACAAGGGTGCGTGCTGTTTGGGAGGATTACGGCCTATCTGAAGGAGAAGCGTAGGAGCTGAGTTGAACAAGTTGGGTAGAATAATGGAAAGCCTCTAACCCGGCTGATGTGTTTTGACTTTGTATTGTCAGCAGTAGAGAGCCAGTGAGGGTTTCTGAGGAAGGCGGTGGTGGTAGGTTGTGTGTAGATGGATTTGAGAAGGAAGAGACTGGCCACAGGGAGACCAGATTGGAGCTCCCAGAATGATTAGGTGATCAAGACCTGGACTAGGTCCACGGCAGTGTGAACAGATACACTGTGGGGACAGACTGTGGGGCTTGGCAATGGCTTGGATATAGAAAGGACAAGGACAAAGGAGAAAGCTGGGGTGTTATTTCTAGAACCAGAGAAAGAAGGTAGAGGAGGAAGAGAAACAAAGGAGAAGGAGAAGAGGGGGAGAAGGGGAGGTCTGAGATCTGAGATGCAAATGGCTGCATTTTGGAAGAGCTGTGAGGCCCCTAGGTGGAGCTGTCTGGAGGCTGCTGAAATCTGGGAGTGGAGTTCAGAGGAGAGGTTAGGGTCCCCAACCGGAAAGAGTCCGTAAGTGTGGGGACTATGTCCAAGATGACATGCACCTGAGGTACATCTTTAGCCATGCTTCTGGAGGGTGTTGCAAAAACAGCCTCTGACACTCTCTCCCATCAAACCTGTTTTCTTCCCAGCAGTGATGGAATTGCAGCCTCGGCTGAGCAGGATAAACCTGGGCTCCAAGGCACGCCCCTGCCATTTGCAACTCCTTCTTGTTTCTAATCTGGTGTGTTTTTCCTGATTAATATTTGCTAGAAGTTTATCGATTTTATCAGCCTTTTCAAGGAACATGCTTTTGGGTTTATGTTTCAGCTCTACTGTTTTTTACTTATTTATTTTTTCTATGTTCCCTGTCCCCCTCACTGAAATTTTAATTTATTTGTTGAATTCATTAATCTTATCTTTTGATAAAAAAGCTATAAATTTTCCCACAAACACTCTTCCTTCCAATAATAGTCTATATCCCAGGTGGCTAGATATAGTGTTTTCACTATCATAGTTTTCTTCTTCTTCTTTTTTTTTTGTGTGAGGAAGATTGGCCCTGAGTTAACGTCTATTGCCAATCTTCCTCTTTTTTTCTCCCCAAAGCCCCAGTACATAGTTGTATATCCCAGCCAGAAGTCCTTCTAGTTCTTCTATGTGGACCACCACCACTGCACGGCTTGATGAGCACTGTGCAGGTTAGTGCCCAGGATCCAAACCTGTGGACCCCAGGCCACCGAAGTGGAGCAGGCAAACTTAACCACTACGCCATCAGGCCAGCCTCTGTCATGATTTTCTAAGTCATCATTATTATAGACTTAATTTCTTCCTCGACCCAGAGGAAATTATTATTCTATACTATACTTTAAAATTCCAAGGATATCTGTTATTTTTTTTGGAAGACAAAAAGGAAAGCAAATGAAACCATCTAAGCTTACATAGCCAATAACTATCAGACTTAGGACTAGAACCCAAGTTGACTGAATCCTGGTCCCATCAATGAGAAAACGTTCATCCACTTCCAGCAGGATAGTTCAAGCTTGGGATTTTCTGGAAAGCCTCACTAGTTGGGGGAGCATATGAAACGGGAAATTGTGATTTTGAGGCATACAGATACGCGTTCAAATTCTGCCTTGGCTTCTTGACAGCTGTGTGACCTTGGATAAGCTTGTGGGCCTCTCTAGGTTTCAATTTCCTTATCTACAGTGTGGGGATGATAACACCAATTTTATGTGGTTGTTGTAAAGATTAAATGAAACTTGAAATAGTGTACATAAAATGCCTCATACACCATAGGTAATCAATAAATATTCATCTCTGCTCCTTCAATTAATATTCTGTAGATGCTCAGGGTACTGGATAACTGGTTTTAAAAAATTAAAAGTTTTTTCTTATTACAAAATGTTCATTGCAGAAAAATTAACACAAACAAGCAAAAAAGACAAAAGTAAAATCATGCATAATTTCAGTGATAATTACTATTAACAAAATGCAATATAATCTTTCAGATCACACACACACACATTCATACACATACACACACACACACTCAAAATTTGGATGATACTATAGAGCTGTTCTACAACCTTCTCCCCAGCCCCTGTCATGGTTACTGTATGATGGCCATCAGTGCTCATTAATTATTTTCCGTTTGGTGAATGAGCCACTTGGTAACTGGAGGTGGGCAGGCGAAGGCTCTGTGTAGTTTGGAGTGGAAACATGGTGGTAGGTGGGGGTTCAGAAGGCGTTCCTCCGAGGCTGACACACTGAAGTCTTGACAGTCAGGATGCAAACGGGTTTGTGTGAGTCAGGGTAATAGGTTACGAATAAAGATGAAACTCCTTCCCCATGCAGGTCTCTGGTTCACTCCACTGATTTGATGAGTGTTTCACCTGCCCAGTCAAGTCAACAAGTCAGACAGGATTTTATCTGAGTTTACTGACCCAGCACTGTGCTAGGTGGGGACGCAGGAAATACCTCTGTTCTCAAGCTGCTGATATGCACACATTTAACCACACACAAGTTTGACAATACTAAGTGCCACTGAGAAACGAAGATAGGCGGGGAAGGGATGGATGTGAAAAAGAGGGGGTTTTGCCTGCTATGAAGTTTTGTGTTTGAGGGGTGGTGATGGTTCAGGGTGAGTTTTGGCAGGGGAGAGAAAATTCTGGTCTGGGGAGGTTGTAGAGGGCAGGAGACCTACCTGGGTTGGGATAGAGCTGAGGGAGCAGTTGGCTGGTGGGAGAGGAGCAGGAGCAGCACCTCGGAAGCACGAGGCTGAGCAGGGACCGGACTGAGCAGCGTGTGTTCAGGAGACAGCAAAGGAGAAATCCTTTCGGAAGCTGGTACTGGGGAATATTCAATATAAAAGTGGACACATGGTAGGCTTTGGAGTTGGAAGGTGATCAGATAAGCCTCAGATACATCTTAGAGGATGGAGAGAGAGGCACACGATACGAACAGAATTTTATAAAAATTAACTGTAAGGACCTTAGGATAAATGGGGGAAGAGTAAATCTACAGTCAAGGCGGCCAGTTAGCTATGAAGGGTTGAGCGTCTAAACCAAGGAGGAGGCTGTAGGAATGGAGTAGAAAGAAGGGTCATACCTGAGAGACAACATGAAGATGAAGCTTGCTGACATGAGGTCAAAGAGAAGGAAAAATCAGAATGAGACCAATGTTTACGAGCCTGGGAATCAGGAGAATAAGACTGCCAGTGACAGAAATGGACAAGGCAGGCATATTGAAAGTCTTATAAGTAGAGGTGCCTATATGCAAGATTGTGCTCCTTGAGAAACCCTACTGAAAGAATTCTCTATTTTTTTCTATTGTAATTAGAAAAAGTCAAGTTAGGTTGTAGAAAAACCTAGCAGCTTAATTCAGTGGTGACTAATGCTCTTATTATATGTGTACCCCTGGGTTCAGAAATGTAACATCTAATTGATTAAACATTGAATTGTATCATTGTCATGAAATCCTGGAGAAATTTTCTTGCTATGAGACACATTTTAATGCTTCATAAAAGAACTATTCAAAATCATATCTGCTTCCAACATTTGTAAAGAATAAGCAAGTGCTGTATGAAACTGAAGATCAGCCTTCAACTGAAATATTGTAGGCACCCCATAAACTTGTGTTAAATTAACAAATTATTAAACATTGGTGTGAATAATTTACAGAGAACATGCATTTAAGTTTATGCATTGGATGGGGTAAAAAGAACCAGTGGGCATGCTTGTATAGGCTGAACTGAAATGGAAGAGGCCATTTACTACCATGAGCTTTTATAAATTTCAGACATATATCTACAAAAATTTAAAATACAAATGTTCAAGATTGAAAGGAAGGGAAATCATCAGTTACAGGAAATGAGAAAGAAATGAAAAGCCAAAGGTAGTAAGCAGGATTCAGTGACTCATGAGGGTGATGAACCTTCTAATGGATTTTCATGCCCACACGAGTTCAACAGACATGCCTTAGGCCTATTCCAGGTGAGGAGCCCAAACTGACCCCACTTCATAAAGCCTAGAGTATAAACTGGTTGCTGTGTGTATGAAAAAAGATAGAAAAACTCTACTCATAAACCCCAACCTATGCCACTGTAGGTGTGGGGGTCCAAATTTACGCAAGTGGAAGGTAACATAAATATGGGTGGGGGAAACCTACATGGCCTTGGTTGAGAACAACATGAAACTACTCTGCTAGGGAAGTTGCACTATTCAGGAAACAAAATTAAATAAAAAATGCAAAAATACAAAATTACAAATCACACAAGGAAACAAATCACTATGAGAGCCAGTAGACAAACAAAAACAAGAATTAGTGCTTCAAGAACTGAAGAGAGGAGAGCAATCTAAAAGAGAACATCAAACAAGTATGCTGAAAATGATTAAAGAAATAAAACCATATGAAAGAAAGAACAGTTTGAAAAAAGAGCAGGTGGACTTGAAAAGGAACCAAGGAATTTCTAGAAATAAAAAATATAGCTATTGAAATTACAAAAAACCTCAGTAGATTGGTTAAACAATAGATGAGGCACAGAGGGAGATGGAAAGGTTGAATGAGATGGTCCAACGTGTTTAACAGGAGAGATTAGAGAGAACAGGGAAGAGCAATATTCAAAGAGGAAATGACTGAAGAATTTTCTAGAATTGAAAGATACAACTCCATAGATTCAAGAACCATGAATCCTAAGTGGGATAAAAAAAATATACACTATACACATTATCTTTGATGTTCTGCAGTTTCATGAGAAAAGAAATATCTTAAAAGTAGCCAGAGAAAACAGAGAGATTATCAACCAAGAAATGACAATTACACTGATAGCTAACTTCCTATCAACAATGAAACCCAAAGGCAGTGGATTAATATACAGGCCATTAATTGGGAGACCTGTGCATGCATGCTCAACACAGGCAAGATGCTCATCGTAGCCTGGATTACCTCGGAGGAGACATCTAAATGCTAGTCCATGGGAGGATGGATGACCGAACTGCGGTACATTCATTTAATAGGATCTGTTCTGCCACTATAAGAGAAAAATAACCATCAACTTAGAAATGCATGCTTAATGAATCTGTCTTTCAAGAATAAAGCTGAAATAAAGTCATTTTCAGTCAAATGAAAAAAATTTACTACCAACAACCCTCATTAAAAGACTTTCTCATAGAAGTGCTTTAGGAGGAAGAAACTTGATCCCAGAGGTAGGTGTGAACAATAGAGGGTGGAATGGCAAACAAAAAGTGGTTGAATCTAAACAACATCAACTATATAAAATAATGTTTTACAGGCTAAATTAAAATTAAAAATTTCATATTTATAAATGATAAAAGTCAGGCCACATACTAGAAGATATTTGCAATGCATGAGCTATAATAACAGTAACAGTAATAGTAATAACACCAAACGCATAACACTTATTATGGGTCAGGCATAAATCTAAGTACTTATTCATTTATATACATATGTAAGTTAAATAAGTTTATATGTTTCATGTATTAGTATATATGTATGTTCCTAATACATCTATATACACACATACTTATAAACTTATTTAACTTACATATTACATTATTTAGATGTAAGATATATACATATATACATGTAAGTATATATACTCACACGCATATATAATTACACATAGGCTTAACAACCCTATGAGCTATGTATTATTATTTCTTTATTTTACAGATGGGTAACCTGAGGTGAAGAGATCTTAAGCAATTTGTTCAAAGTCAGTCATTGGCAGATGTGGGATTCAAACTGAAGGAATGTACCTCCTGTTAACAAATGATCAATATCTAGAATAAAGTAACTCCTAAAAACAAATGAGAAAAACAGAAAAAAATTAGGCAAAGAATATTGAACTGGCCATTCCCATAAGAAATCTGAATGGCCTGTAAATGTACAAAAAGGTACTCAACGTCACTAGCAATTATGCAAATGAAAGTTAAAACACACTGGTCAGATTAGCCAAAAAAAGGTCAGGTAAAACCGAGTGTTGAGAACGTGGAGAAACGACAACTCTCCTAATGTGGTGGAAATTAATGCTGGAACCATCGCTCTGGAGAGCAACTGAACAGCATCCGGTAAAGCTGAAGATGTGCCCTCTGTGATCCAGCCACTCCATGTCAGAGCCGTTAATTGGGAGACCTGTGCATGCATGCTCAACACAGGCAAGATGCTCATCGTAGCCTGGATTACCTCGGGGGAGACATCTAAATGCTAGTCCGTGGGAGGATGGATCACCGAACTGCGGTATATTCATTTAATAGGATCTGTTCTGCCACTATAATGGATGAGTTACACCTAAATGTATAATCAGGGATAAATCTAGAAAAGACAATAGTGAGTGTAAAAAGTTGTGTAAAGATAGGCAGAGTATGGGATTCTGTATGCAACTAGAATGATACTACAGCGTTTGCAGTTAGCCACATGTATAATACAAACGTAAGACAGTGTGGGAAGGGTTCACACCAGCTGCGGTGTGATGGGGAAAAGAGAGTCTACTGGGACTGGGGAAAGGCACAAAAAGCAGCTTCCACTCATCTGTAATTTTTACTTTTAAAAAAGCCTGGCAAAATGTTAACACCTGTTAGCTCTGAGTGTAGGGACATGGTGTTTTACTGTATTAATCTCTGAAATTTTTCTCTATATTTGAAGTATGTCATTAAAATAAACTGCCCACTGATTTTTCTGTTTTAAGATTACATCATGTTACACATCTGTAAAGTAATATTAAAAACCCTTGCCTAGTGATACAGCTATAATAAATTCTAAAACACTGTTTCTGGATTAAGATTCTCCTAACACAATTTTAATGCCTCAGGAGCACTTTGCGTTCTTTAACCTGTGGTTGCACCCAATGTCTGACGGTCACAAACCTCCAGAGGCTTCGGGAGCAGTGGTGGTAAGATGTCATCACATTCGCACCGGGATTCCTCTCGCATTATATTGCTTACCATATGCCAGGCACTGAGTGCTCTACATGTATGAATTCACTTAATCCTCCCTACAACCCTATCTGAGAGATAGGTAAGTTTGTTTCCATTTTACAAATTAGTTTCACTTTATAATCGAGGCACAGGGAGATTAAGTAACTTGCCCATGGAATCACAGCGAGTGAACAGTAATCTCAAATCCGGCAGTCTGGCTCCAAAGCCCAGTTCTTAACCACTCCCCTGGACTAAAGGCTGGGCGGCCATCTGGGCAAAGTGATCTTGTACCCTCCCCTGTGACAACCAGCCCTAGTCTTTTTTCCACCCAGCTACCTATCCTTTTCCATTAATACCCATGACATTCTCTCCTACATTCTCATACTCTCTCCTCTCCTTAAGCATAGGAAATGTGGGCCATGGGAAAAAAAGGTCAAACTAATAGTTTTGGGAAGAAATACTTAAGATCTAAAGTTGTCTATCTGTGGCCAATGAAATGTCATACTTAGTTCGTTTCCTGGCATTATAACATTCATTTGGCAGAATAGCTGTGTGATCATCTAGACACTGGATATACACAGTTTCATACTGAAAATAATGCTAAAGAAGTTGGTTATAGTTGGTGTCAATAATAACACACATCTTTTGAAGCTACATTAGCAATTAAATTAGCAATTAAAGCACTAGTTTGAGCGTGTAATAAGGAGAATTGTTTGCATTTATAAGATATTTTAAAGTTACAGTTTTAATTGTCTAATGTTCAAAAAATGAACTGAAGCCTTGCTGATTGTATAACTTTAATATTTGAAAAGTTTTATCCAGAATTAACAACTTAATATAATACAGATTTGTACAAAAAAGAGGGACTGTTAAAAACTTCTGATCATACAGACAAAAATATGATTAAGCAAAGACTAAAAAAGGACAGGACATTTTGTAAATACTGATAAATACTGTGCAATGCTTTAATTTACTGTGGCAGATACAAAAATCAAGAATTCATTAACAGATTATATAAAAAAAAGCAACTACATGAATTTTTTAGCTGTTTAAATTAACGAAATATAACAGTAGTGGTTTTTTTAAAAAAATGAGGTATTATTACACTGTAAACCAAAAACAGAGCATAAATAAATAAAGGCAATGTGCAATTTAGTGATAAATGGTTATAAATTTCAACTTAACAACAGACAACAAAAATTTTCCAGTTATCTATGGACTTTGTCATTTAAAAATTTGGCTTGCTTGTGTACTTCTTATTTAAAAGTGACATAGCTATCGAGAAACAAGCACATCATTAAACATGCAGACCAGCCAACACAATTTTTCCATCTCGATCAAACAAACTTTGTTTACATTTTATTTAAAACACTGAAACCTGGCTTCTTATACATGATTCTTTTGTGCTTATTAGTTAGTAGTAACCTACATTCAAAATCTCACTTTCGAGTTCAAGCAGTGTAAGAGAGAAGCAGTTTTATTTGCATGTGGATTAAAAACAGAGCAAACAAAACCAACAAGCTTTTAACTGTCTGAGGCTTGCCAAGATTTTGAAGAAGAAAAATCCTTTAAATAGTATGTCCAAACATAAAAGCAGAGTCGCTTCTGCCTCAAAGACAACAGTAAACTAAGTACCTCCTTTTCCTCAAAGATTCGCGGGTTGCTTCAGAACTGCAGGAGAACGAGCTGATGATTCCTCCACCCTGGAAGGATTCTGCTGGTTGGGTGCAGGACGCAGAGCAATAGAAAACAACATAACTCAGAAAAAATCGGGGGAAAGTATTATTTGCATGTGAACGATATGCTGGTATTAAATGCTGGCTTCGTTATTATTGCAAATATATCTTCAGAGTTTTCTGAAGGAAAGCTATCAAAGTATAATAGAGAAGTCGATTTGGAGATACTTATAACATGCTAATAAAACTGCTTCATTTGCTATAAGTTAAAAAGAAAACCATTTACTATCTGACTTAAAATGCAGTTTCTTTTTACATGCTACTTTATTAGAAATTCCAAAAAGGGTACTTTTGAATTTACTATATTCAGGATCCAGTGAAAAACAAATATTTTGGCCAAAATGTTGAACTTTACTTTTACAACAAGTTACATCATTTTGACACAAATGTTACATTGTTTTCACTTTTGTCAAATATCTTATCCTACCTTTTCCAAAAATTAGTGTTTCAGTACAACTGGTGATCAAAAAATACTAGAAATAAGCCTTGTACATCGATCAAAGTATATATAAAAACAGTTCTTTTCTTTTGTGCTTGTAATTGACTTAATTTAGCAACGATCAGTTAGATCTGATTTCCTTTCTAATATCCTGACACTTAAGAAGAAATTATCATTATACAAATATTACAGAGTACTCAAAGTAACTAGTTTACTGCCAATGTGCATGCAGACTAACAATAATACTTAAAAGAATATAACCTTGAATCCAATTAGTCTGAAAATAGTTACACTCTTGTACAATCATCTTTATTGATTTGTAAAAGCTGTATACACATCTAAAACCCTGAATTTACTTTGTAAAAATAAATCTTTAGCAATAAATGGCACTATCAAAATCCCATTATTCTCAGGCTATTATGTAGTTATTTACATGCTTTTCAGCAACAGTGGAAAAGAATCTTATAGGACCAAAGCCAGTATATCAAAAAACCCTGTAAACTGCATCTGCAATTGTACTGTTGTTTACACTTCTATGTGAAAATATGGCTCTAGGCCTCACATTAACGGTAATGGAGCTCCTCTCGGTGTTGCTACTGTGTGCTAGCAGCACACAATCTGCCCCTGGGTTCCACCACGTCATTGATGCATTCTTCACTGTCCTCTGCTTTCCCAGTGGAACAGCTGTGACAAACTACTTATGGGGAATGATAAAGTGCTATAAAAAAGAGGGACTGGACCCACACCTGTCTCTGCCATCTGGTCTTTTCCTCATTCAAGCAATTTCTGTGTTTTTAGAAAATCAAGCCTCCTCCACTGAACATACTTGATATTTGATTTAAAAAAAAATCAGTATTTTAAAGTTGGTGAGCTTTGTCAAGGTGTTTTGAAACAGAAACATGAAAAGGTTAAAGGCACAAAAAGAGGGAAGTAAATGCTACATATAAAATATATTTCAAGTCTCCTAGGTTATTCAAGTCCAAAACCTTCTGAGTTTGAAATTCCAATGATTAATTTCTGTTTCAGGTCCTTCTTGCTCTTGTAGGGGGGAAGGCAGAGTTGATTGAAGCAGGTGTGGGCAATAGGCAACCTGGGGAAAAAAGTTTTTTTTACAGATACTGAGTTTTAAAACACACACAGAATGACCACTAAGAAACTGTCAAACACACACAATTCAAATCTATTTTGCTATGCTAAGACATGACTCATTAATGCCTCCACTGAACAGACACTTATGGATCTACAATGGTGAAGTGCCACGTCTCTCATGGTCGCCCATATTAACATATGTGAACTTCCCACTTGAAGTCCTAGACTTGTTCAAGACTCATGCCTAAGCCACGTGAGCTTAAAAAAGAATCCTTGAAATAATAATAGTGGGAAAAGTTTAGATATAATGTCACCCTTGTATTAAATACATTACTCAGATTACTCTTTTTAAATTGACAATATTTTTGTTAACATGAAATATTCTGAAAAATTAATTTCTGTTAAGAAAATAAATTTATAACATTAAAAGGCTTATCTTGAACTTTTTTCATTTCAGGTCTTTAATTGTAAATCTTATTCAGAAATTTCTTAATTTTATATACATATGTAAATATTTGTTTTATGTTTTAAATATAATCTTGATGGTGACTTAAGCATTCATTCAAGAAACATTTACTGGGCACCTAATATGTGTGTGGCTACATGAAGATTACAAAGATGCATAAGGCATGGCCTCTACCTTGAAGGGCTAAATGACTAAGACAAAGGTGCAAAACGATAAGTGACATATGACTTCTATAAAATATTTGAGGGGCTCATTGAAGAAATGATGACTGGCTTAACAGAGGAAGTCAACGTGAAACTGGGTCTTTAAGAGGGGTAGAATTTTCATGAGTAGAGAGGTAGCAAGCAAATGTCACATGTAAAGAGAACCACTTAAAAGTATGGAGAAAGGAAGGCACAAAGTGTGTCTAATGAGGGGCAACCCTGTACCATAGTGGTTAAGTTTGGCACACTCTGCTTTGGCAGCCTGGGTTTGTGGGTTGGGATCCTGGGTATGGACCTACATCACTCGTCAGCCGTGCTGTGGTGGTGACCCACATATAAAGTGGCGGAAGACTAGCAGAGATGTTAGCTCAGGGATAATCTTCCTCAAGCGAAAAAAGAGCAGGAATGGCAACAGATGTTAGCTCAGGGCTAATCTTCCTCAGCAAAAAAAAAAAAAAGTCTAAGGAATAACAAAATAGAGCCTGTCGACCAAAGTGTGGGAAGAAGTGAAAATTGATAGGTAATTTGGGGGAGAAGACTGTGAAGCTTTATTTGACAGGATCCATATTCTAGAACTGAAAGTGATGGAGAGCAATAAAGCTATTATGGCCCAGGGAAATATCATGAGCAAAGCAGTGTTAAGGAAAATGAATTTGAGGATAAAATAATTAAAAAGGAAAAAAATTTGAGCAGGTAGACCAGGAAGGAGGCTATTTAAATAAGCTAGGAATTAGACAAAAAGTAACTATACCAGGGAGGTGGCAGTGGGAAAGGAAAGAATAGAGTCCAAGTCTAAAATGAAAGGAAGAACTGACAGAACTCAGGGGAAATAAGAGGCAGGAGAAAAAATGATTATAATCAAAGTAGTGTCTACTCAAATTATAAGATATTTGGAAAAGAAGTAGATCAGCATTAACCCATCAACACTATTAGAAAATAATTTAAAGCTGTCATCATTACTTTCATATGCAAAGAGCACTATATTAAAAAAAAAAGGACTAGTACTAGTGGATTTCTAGCACTAATTATAATGGCCACCCTCCCCCCAAAAACCCACCTTAATATTTTTAATAAAAACACTTTTAAATAAAAATTAAAGTTAGATAATCTACTACTAACAGTAAGCTAGATTCTAAAAGAGACTACAAAGCAGTTCACTTAAAGTAAAAAGTTGATGGAAAGGAGTCATCATCAGTTAGTGGTGGTGTGTCTCAAAAACTGATAGAGAACCTTAAGCCACAGTCTCTCTCAGTTCAAGGCCATATTTACTCCCAAGATTTTTCTATGAAAATGACATCAGACTGAAAGAATCCTCTAATTCCAAACATATTATTAGCAAAACTTATAGACTAAAAATAAAATTATAATCTAGAAATTTACCAGTTAGTAGAAGTTTCATTCTTTGAGATTTTGAAGTTCAAATCAGCCATTCCTCCTACAGGGACTCTGTCACTTCCTGTCGTAAAATGTAGCAACTTCTTTTGAAGATCAAGAGGAAATCCAAGCACAACATCCCAAAAGTATCTAGAGAACACCAAAGGAAATTTATATAAAAGGTCTTGACAAAAATCCTGCAGATCAGAATAAAGTAATATAAAGTAAGCTCTAAGGAAAAAACTTCCCTTAAACATACATAATACACTTAATGTGAAATTAAGGAATGACAAGCTTCTAAATATCAATTAGATTTTTGACTAATATTATTATAAAAATAACATTTCAAAAAAACTATAAAAGAAATCCAACAGTGGATAGTACAAAAGCCATTTTCTCCTATAAAATTTACAAGTCTTATTTTTTCAACACGGTGTTCTTAAAATGCGATTTATAGCATCCCTGAAATTCTAGAACCAAAGTCATTTTTAGAAAAGTAAAATCTCTATACTTTTGTAGAATCTATCACTTTCTCCCAAGGGGACTGTTAAGTGATTTCGTATTTAATTTTCTCACATTACTTTCTAGAGATAAAATAAGGCAGTTTGGGACTCTACAATGTTTCGACGGACTTACTTGATGCAAAGATTGTTAGTTATACACATAAATGAACCACCTTCTCTTTCATTCCCTCCTCTGCAACCTCACTGTCAGAAGTATAAAGAGCTCACCTTATAGTCAAGTCAGTTTTCGCATAGCCGTCATACTGCGTACTTCTCTGCAGAGCGTGCATATCCAGTTCAGGACTTCCACAGACCAGAATTTCAACCTCTTCTGGACGAAGCAGCTGCCAATAATTTTTTATCAAAAATGATGATAAAAAGTGATGACTTAAAAAGAAGTGAAATTAGAACTGTTTTCACTGAATCAAATTACAAAAATCATGACTTCTCTTTTGGCAAATCAAACCATTTTTTGCTAAGGAAAAATCTTCTCCATTTATATTTTTCCTACTCAGGTAAGATATTTTTGCTTCTGAAAGTTCCTAAGTCTTTTCAAACCTATTAGGTCCCCCTTTTTGCAAATAGTAATTAGCAGTTTGCTAGAAAAACAAGCAAATGACCAAGCTGAATCCAAATTACAACTCTTCTCCAAAACCCAGCCTGAAACTCTCTTAGCTACTCCCGCATTCACTGATCTCCCTGCCTCCCTCCAATATCCCATGACGCCTCCCGTGTGCACTGCAGAGTTTGGGGACTTGGTTGTAGTTTGTCTTGTGTTTTCAGCTACATAGATTATCTCCCACCTAAAGAGATTAAAACTTAAAAATAGAGACCAGGCTATGCCATTTAACTCTTATTTTTCCTCCCTCCACCCACACAACTACCAATGTGTCACAGACAAACTCTAAATTAGAGCTCAATTAAGTGCCCTGTTTTCACAGGTACTTTTAACAACAAACAGGTGACAAAGCTTCCTCTAAAACAAGCTCTCTCCTATGAAAAATAATTCAAACAAAAGACCCAACCCTCATAATAAAACTGAGGGGAGATACCAGTGGCATGATGGATTAGCTGGGGTGAGGAGCACCAGTTCTTTAGAAAATGATGCTTTTTTCCTTAGGCTATTTCCCACATGGTGTTCTAAATAGGAGCTGACCCATATTCACACAGCTAAGGTAAGTCAAACCAACCGGAGACCGTCATGACTCCGGAGACAAACCACTTCCTATGGGTAAAAGGCAACTCAGAGTTGCTGAGGGACCCTTGAAGCAGCAGGAAGCAGTTATGAATATGTGCCTTAATCAGTAAGACGTATGGCTTTTGCCCTGGAGCTTCCGTGTTAACTTTTTTCTGTGCTTTGTCCCTCAGTATTAAGACCTTTAGTCCCCAGGATCTCATCATCCACTCTGCTTGGGAAATTTTTTTTTTTTTTTAAGATTTTATTTTTTCCTTTTTCTCCCCAAAGCCCCCCGGTACATAGTTGTGTATTCTTTGTTGTGGGTTCTTCTAGTTGTGGCATGTGGGACGCTGCCTCAGCGTGGTCTGATGAGCAGTGCCATGTCCGCGCCCAGGATTCGAACTAATGAAACACTGGGCCGCCTGCAGCGGAGAGCGCGAACTTAACCACTCGGCCACGGGGCCAGCCCCTGCTTGGGAAATTTTTTAAAGCCCTGAAAGACATAGTACAAGGGGAGAAAAATGGAGTTGACTGGCCTCCTTTCCCTTTAGAGAATCAAGGCTGAAATGGGAGAACTAGTTTTATTTCTGGCTCTATCTTTAAAAAGTAGAAAACATTTTCTATTTTAAAAGCTCATCTGCAAAAATATTTACGGAACTATTTGTCAATATCATAGTTTTACAAAACGTCATTGAAAGCATAAAGTTTTAAACTCACCATTAGGGCATTTGAAGCACACACACTATGAAATCCATAATAAAATGCAGCAAACTGCTTATAGATGGATTTGTTGAGAAGGAAGTCAATATAAAGCTGTACATATTCTGGAAAGCAATTTTACATTGTTAATTAGTAAAAGTAAACAGTAAACATTAATGCATTTTAATTAAGAAATGGCATCCAACTTACCTTTCCTATTTTGATTGGTAACTGGAATCTTATCACCACCTGGCTTTAAATTATAGGACTTAATTATTCCAAATTCTTCTTGAAAAACCTGATGGGAGATTCCAACAAGCATATTTAGTGGTATGGTTGATCTAACAACAGGGTTCAATGAACAGGTTCGTAAAATTTAAAGAGAACGGTTTTTCCCCCTTCTAAATACACAAATGACAGAAAAGCTAAGCTCTTGTGATATCTGTGTTAAGAATGAGGTATCATGAGGGGATTATGGGGTAAAAAAGTGGGGCCTTAACTTAACTCTCTCTGTTGAATACACTTAAATACTGATGTTCGTAAAACTGTGTGGCCCTTTAGGTAATACTCAGGTCTTCGGAGCTACATGGATTACTATAATTTTCCTCTCCCAATTATTGTTAGGGGAGTAGAAATGAGAGAGCTCTGGTCTGATCCATTAGTTTCTGCTCCTAACTTCTTGTACTAAAGCTACAGGAGAGGCTTATTTTTAGAAGCTGAAAGCTCTGAGAAAGTAACAGAGTCAAGGGAATATGCCAGCTGCCTATCAAGAGTCCTTTATCCTTGGTGAATTTCTTTAAGCACTTTCACTGACTGCTCATCTACATGTGTCCCTCCTTTATGAGGTTAAGATCCTTTAAGATAGGGGATGGTATGTGTTGATTAATCTTGTTCATCTTTTCTAATGATAGGTATTTAATAACAAATGGCATTTTATAGATATGAAACACATAGTTAACAGAAAGCTATTTGCCCTTAATAGTACCTGGAATGTTGAATAGAAATCTTCTTCAACATTGCCTTCGTATGACAGGAGTTCACTTAATCCATGGGCCAACTCCTGAAAAGAGAAATCTGTTATCTACATTTTTAAATCAAATAGTATCCCAAATAGTTACGTCGATCTACTACAGTTAATTTACATTTACAAAATCTTTCAGATTGTGAAATAAAGATAACATTAGAGATGTATTTTTCAGGGCACAAAATGCTTGCTAATGATTTCTACCATCTAAAAGGCTTAGAAGAATTCACTGGAAAAGGTCATGTAAGAGGAAAATACCCAGTTCAAACCACAGAGGTCTATTCTTCAAACTCTGCGTTCTATTCTTATGCAGGAAGCTAAAAGCACAGATTCCATCCTAATTCACTGCTATCTGCAACATCATCATTTATGAATTTGTAGTATTTCTCATTATCAATTTATATTCTTAAAAAATCTGTTTTAAGATTCATCTTTTAAACATAAAAATACAGTCTATACCTGTGAAGTGGTTTTTACACTTCACTTTCAGTGCCCTCCTCTCCTAAGAAAAAGCTGAGAACAGAAGAAAGATTTTCCTACATTATAACTCATGTTTTCCATGAATGAAGATTTAAAAATAGAAAAATTAACCCAATCTTTAAAAAATTTTTTTCAGATTTTATGAAAAAATTAAAGTTTTAACTTATTAGAAGAAAAGATAAAGAATAGCATGGTTAGAATGATCTTACATACTTTACCTAATAAATTTTCCATTCCATTAAAACCAGAAAATTTTAAACAAATCTAGGCTGACACAGATTTGATGATTGTCATCATTTGTTTCGAGTATTAATAAAAATTTTGGATGCTGAAAATTATAATTGGGAGATTTGTGATGTTTTTAAAGAACTCTAGGGACTGGTAGGTGAATCCAAGGGAAGGGACTTAATATCTTCCTTCAAAGATTCAATTTTTAATGACAAAATACAAAGTCAACAGGTCATGAAGTTACATACTCAGATCTGCTTTATTCAGGACTGTAGGCATTTTATTCCCAGCCTTTGTATTTTCAAACCCCTATTTCTTTGGAGACTGTTTTTTGTTTATCCATACTTACATTCTTAACTGTAATATGCCATCTCTAAAATAATATTAACTACCCACATAGTTCAACTTTTTTTATGATTTTGTAAACCTATAATGAAATGAAGAGTGTATGGAGATAAAGAATACTGTTTTTACACACAGTTTGAATACCTGGATCTTATTTAAGAGCACATTTGAGTGTGACTGAAGCAGAAGGAAAAGAGATATGGTTGATAATTCAAGGTTATGCTTGCTTTTCCTCTAGTCTCAACTAAAACCCTCGAGCGTGATTTTGACAAGACTGTGTGGAGAAGATGGCTGTTCTTGTTGCTGGACAATTCTGACGCTTTGAGTCATGGAGCCCCTCTCTAGAGAAACAGTGGGGTTCATTAACATGGTCATGGAAAATTACTGCCTTTATTAACACCATATTGAAGGCCCCATTGTTAAATATTTTGCTTACTTTCTGTATTTTTTGTCCTATATTCACAGATACTGTGTTTAAATTAAGAAACATATCTAGCTGTTTCTCTTTGCTTTCCTGTTTATTCTTCCTGAAAACACACCATGTAGACATACAAATGGTATACAAACAACTGAATAAAAAAGGAGTTAAACTTTTTTATGGATATATTTTTACCATATATGAAATGGAAATTGGGTGCCAATTTTTAACAGATGCCATTTATTCATAAATTAATAATCCATTTATAAACAATTTTAAAAAATTACCTACATCCACTATCCTAACACAGTTTTCTTGCTTCCTTTCAATCTTTATTCATGCATGTGTAAAAAGTTAGTTTTTTCTACAGTTCATCTCAAAGTATATGCACAATCTTGATTCATTATTAAAGAGCCAATATAAGAATATGAAATTAACTGTCATCTTCATCTCCATAACATAATACACTATATTTTATAGTCATTCATAAAATTTCCATTATTATTAACTAAAAAAAGCTGGATCTAAATGAGTCAAGTTCAAATAGCTTTATTCATAAAATTAGACAATTTATTGGTAAAAACCAATAATAAAATTAGGAAATTTATTTGTAAAAACATTTGGCAAAAACTGAATATGCCAGACCAAAAAGAAATCACAGACATCTAAAATGAGAAGGTAACTCAGAGAGCAGTTGTCTGCTCCCATCATTTTACAGATAAGAAAATGAAATGGATCATCCAGGCTCACAGGTAGAGTGTGGTAGATACAACACTGCAGAAAGGAGATCTTCCAGTTTTTTAATCAGAGCCTGCTCTATTACCTTTTGCAAGCGGTCTCATCACACTATTTTCCTAACTATTGAGTCTTATAAAAATACGGATTTAGGCTCTTAATCTGAAAGAATCCAAACCAACTTCCAAAAATGTGTCTGATATCACTCCCGGGGAGTATGAAGAATGGTCTTCTAATTGGTCTGGTGTTCTGGAGAGGTTTCTCAACATCCACAGGAAGGTGCCAACCCTACACCAAACTCATCTGACCATTAAAACACAGGGATATTCAGATAGGCCCTTAATGAGCAACAGAGAATGTCTACATCCAGGTACTTGCTAAGAGTATTACAGGGAGTTCTCTGCTGACCAGTAGTTATCAAAACTCAGCTGTAAAAAATATTACTATATGGGACTGTCAGGAGGATGTATATACTATTCATTCCTCTACTAAATTTTAACAGTGGATTAAATTTGATGATCAGAATTCTAATTTCTGAACTGAGGAATGTTATGAGACAGTGCTGTGAAATTCATACATTTATTTTAGAGAGGCTGTTGCGGACAGTGTTAATGATATTGCACACAATAATTTGAAAAAGGATCCACGGAAGTGATCAAGTACTAAGCACTGTATTATCTCATGTAATCCCCCAATATATAAGTTCTATTATGCTATTGTTCAAATAAGGAAATTAGAGCTCAGAAAGGGTAAACAACTTATTCAAGTTTACAGAGCTAATAAGTGGCAGAGCCTGGAATCAAATCTTTGCCTCTCACTCAAAGCCTGTTCTACTATGCTACGAGAGCCTAGAAGTGCTACAAGGTGGGTTACGTCTCCATAAGAAAGGAGAAAGCTAGATGAAAAAGCAGATGGGTTACAAAGGCAGAGGGAAACCATTTTTAAACATAAAAATAGCATTAGGAAGAGAGACTGCAGGCAGACGAGAGAGATTTAGCATTAAGAGAGAAGACATTAATAACTTTATACTCACAGGCATAATCTGACATAAGTCGTCAGTGGTAACACTGCAGATGCCTACTGGTGTATTTTGATCACTAGGAACGATGGGAGGGCTCAATAATTTCTTGTAACAGCAGGGGGGGAAACGAATATCCAAGGTAATGCTGTTATAAACAGCTAGTCCCATAAGCTATGCATACTAAATGTTAAGCATTAACATAAAATCCATGACAACAAATGAGTTTTGAATTATGCATCGGTCTATTTCTTGCATACTTCTTTCAGATCTAACACTGACTTTCTAATTAATCCCACATACTTCCTTTTCTTTATTTTCCCTTTATTTTACGTAATATAATTCCTTGATTACCAAAAGTCATGTAAAAAGGAGGGGTTCAGTTGATAGTATCTAATGATTTTCCTAGAAAACTTTATCTAAAATCACAATAGATAGCAATTGCATACATTTACATAAATTATGTAACATATAAAAAAAGTTTTCTAAATTTAAACAAAGATAATGGTGATTTTGCAGCAGCAATTTATTCAATAGAATTCATGCAGAACACATTACTGATTTTAGTGATCGTTCTGACTATTGTAAAGTTCAGTACAGACTACGTAAAGAAAGCTGTATTGAATAAACATATGGATACACAGACATACATACAGACACACACTACTGACAAGCTAATAGGACAATTAATCTCCTACACTAATACTTAAAAGGCTTTTATTACTTGGAGTTTACTCAAGGTGTTAAAGTTAAAAACTACAGATGTTCTATTTATAAACTTTGCCCAATGGTATTTTATTTATTTATCAGTTATATGGCAGAATGTAACTTATCCCTGCTAAAAGAGAGGTTTTAGATCAAATTTCATAATATTTCAACTGTCAAATAAAGATTATTATATCAAGTTATTAAGGAGGTCATTTTTTATGGGCTCAAAAGGAAATCTAAACATATGGGCTGGATAAACTATTGAAAACAATTTTTAAAACTTGAAAGACAGCCGGTATTTTAATTTGCTAAGGCAGAATATTCGAAGGCTAATAATAATTTATGGAATAGACAGGCTATTTTATAGGTAACCATATCAACAGAGACTGAGCAGTGTGTTCAAGGAGACAGACAGCGAAAATAAGTTCTAATACACTTCCATAATTGTGACAATAGCAGTAACAATAATAACCACAAACTACTGTAGTTACCATTTGTGATTATCTACTATGGTGACAAGTTCTAAGCATTTTTCATTAAAAATTTTTTTTTAATAGTCCTGAAGAAAGGCTTTTAACAGATGAGGAAGTAGGCTCACAGGATTTGCTACAGGGCACTTTCATAAGCAGAAGTATAATGTTTCATTTCATACTAAATCAACCTGCTCTGGTTGAAGCAGGGATGGGTGCTGGGGGATTCTGCTGGAGCTGCTGAGGTGTCTGTCACATGGTGCAAAGAGCAGAGTCTGAAAACTCTGCACTATATTATATTGTTCCTACTCCTAGTTCCAATGCCCCTTTGGTACAGGAAATTCTATTTTTAAAAAATTGCTATATTACAGCTCTTCATGCAATCTTTACAATATTTTATAATTATTATTACAGGTTTTACTATAACATTTCTTGTAAACTCCAAAGCCTTACCATATTTAAAAAGAATTGTATTAGAAACACAATACTGTCAGAACTAGTAGAACAACAAATCTTTGGTCCTGAAATTTAAAAACTGAAACTATGTAGAGAACCAAGTATATTTTCCCAATCGTCATGACTGTTACTTCTCAATTTCTAGTTCTCCTTGCCTTTGATACATCTCTCAACCACTTACAGGATCACAATCCACCATCACCTCACATTTATTCTATATATTATCCTGCTTTTGGGGCAACAATCTTATCTTGTATAGTTTATTTTTTTGTGTGTGAGATAAATACACATAATAATGAGACAGTAGTAGCTATAATAATTTAATTTTAGATTTAAGTGTTTAACTTCTAATATGAAACATCTAAGTATGCTTAATATGCTCCTTTGAGGAATGACTGAATAAAAACTAATGTCTATTGCAAAATAAAACAATGAGCAAATCATGATACTGTATACCACCACTGATACATTTATCTAACATAAAGAGCTGTTATAAGTATGAAACAAACTTATATTTGAAAAGGGTGATCAGAATAGTGTCTGGCACATATGGTTCCATAAATATTAACTATTTTATTATTATCCTCACTATTATTATTTTGTCATCATCAGCATGCTTCTCAATCTACTGCTCTCTAGCCAGCTAAGTAAGATCTAATACCTTATTACAAATATTAGAAAGTCAAAATATGACCCAAATCTAAGCCATGATAAGAATGTAAAGTATGACAAACATAGATATTGGAAAATTCAAATAGCTCATAGTGTACTGAGAACCTCAATGACTCAGGTCTTCAATTAAGTTGAAACAGGCAACAAATGATTACTGTAGATAACAGAACAAAAACAGGAGTTTAAGAACCATTAAGTGTTCCATATTGTGGAACTTAGCACTCTGGACCTTTAGACACGACAATATATACAAAACTGAAAATTAAGTTTACCAGCTCAATGTGTAGTTTTCTCCCTACTACCTTTTCTTCCATCAGCCTCTCAATTTCCACATACACTCTTCAGCATATATTCCAACAAATGCAGCAAAGACAGACATTCAAAGCCCTCCATGAGGCTTTTAATTCTTTTTCTGAAGGTATCTTCTATAACTTTCAGTGCGCCCTCTGCTTCCATTGAGTGGACCTACACTTTGCTCTGGAACAGGTGCAGCACAAGGCAGCCTTTTTTTCTAACCATTCTCCCTGTCCATGTCCTACTCTCTTCAGCCCTGTGTTAATCAAATATATTGGTCCCATTTTTAAATCTCCACCTTCTTTGGGAGGAATACACTGAATCTTTCCCTTCTCAGAACTCCTTAGCACTTAATGCCCAATGGTCATTTGACTCTGAAAACAGACTGCATTGTTGGTCTACTGCATTTTGCAATAGACGTTGTTGGTCTATTGAAAACACCCTGCACTGATGGTCTTCTGTCCATCTAGGTGGTAAGCTTCTTAATGGTGGATATTTTCCCCCTCTTTTAACCTATGTATCTCCAGTCCTTGCTCATTTAATTACTCTTCTCTCCTTTCTTCCACAATTATATTTCTTAGAACTTAAAAAAACTACTGTAGAAGGCCACTCTCCCACCCAGTGCAGGAACACCCTTTCCAATACACCTGATAGGGATTAGAGGATGGCACAGGAATTTATATAATCTTGAAAACACTATAAAATAATGTCATTTGCTTTAAATGTTCCTATTCCATTCAATTTTTAATTCTTCTGGATGCCTCAGGATTTGAGAGCATATTAAGGGGTTAGATTTAATTTCCACAATTTCAACATAGTAAACTGAGTGAAATAAGCACAAAGTGAAAGAACAGAAAAACAGTACATTATAAATGGAAAAGATACTTTAATGCCTTAAATTTCTGATAATTTAGATTATATATGAAATAGGAAATAATTTTTATTTTGAGATAAAGTTTTCAGAGAAAAATATAAAAAATTCAGTCATTCCTTTCAATTAAATCTGCTGACATTATATAGCTGTGATATTGCAAATAATAAAGTTACTGAAAAATCTGTTAGTAAATTTGACAAGAATGTTTAATATGAATAAAATGCTTAACGAGAAGTTTTCCAAAATTCAGATAAAATTTTTAAAAATCCCTAGTCTACTAGCACCTCCTAGTGGAAAGTTTAAAGGATACAATTCCAACCAATCGGAACTCAGAATAGTTATCACATTTAAAGCTGCTAAACCAATGGCAGTATGAATCCTTATGATATGTAAACATGCCTGAAAAAAGAAGAATTTCATTAATGTGACAGATTAAAAAAACCAGAGTGGTAAAAACGTACATGATATCTCAACCATTAGAAGCAAACCAGCAATAGTTCTGTTACAAACCATCTTTCAGGTTAAAATGCATCAAATATATGAACAGAGAGCATGCAAGAGCATTTTATTGTTCAGGGGTATTCTGAACGAAGGGAGAAAACATGAGGTAAAAAGACAGAAACTAATCAGCTTTCTTTTATAAAAACTATAGTTTTATAAATTTTTAAAGATACGATCAAAATTAATTTTGAAGATTATCTGGAGATTTCAATTTATCCATGTCATCTCTATTTCCCATTGCCAGAAAGATGATATATATACATATATACAAAATAAAGAAAAATAAAGACCAAGAAAAACACTTAAAACTCTCCTTTGAAGAAAAACATTTAACAGATACTAAGGATTACACGGTATTTTCTCTAAATAAAGTAAAACCAAATTTAAATTTCAAAGGTTTATTTTTGTCTTAAAAATTAGTGAATTGCTATTAAAATGTCTCATTTTTAACAAAAGAGGAATCGAATGTTAGTATAAAACAAACTATAGTTTTGTTTTTTAATTTCTAATTTATTTATTTCAATGACAAATTAAATTTTCATGCATTTGACTTATTCAGGAAAGATGTGGATGCTTCCTTGCAAATGTATACTTTCAATCTTTATACATTTTGTATAGGCTTCCTAGAAAGATAACGAACACTTTGATCATCAATTTGGTCTACTTTTAAAATGTAAATAACAGTCCTTAAAAAATTATTCAACATTTACGATTGGCAAAAAATCTGTAAAATCATAGGGTTGATTAAAAATAAGAGAGACTTCTTGAATCTAACAATTATGAAAAAATGCTGTTCATAAAAATTAAATACTCACCATAATCTGGATGAAAAATTTGGCGAATTAGAAGAAGGAACCATTCTTTAGTCAAGCCACCCATATCCAAACCAGCTTCCCCTACAAATGTAACTTTCAACTTCTTTTTCAAGTCTGCTCTTTTCCGGGTTAACTGTTTGAAGAAATTATATAGCAGAGGAGAAAAAAGGGCAGTAAAAAGGAAATTAACTTTAATTCCGGGAAATGTGTTAGGCAGTCTTTATCTTATTTAGAATGTCAAAAAACTCCATCCATCCATTCATCCATCTATCCAATAAATCTGTCAAACACTGTGTGAACAAGGTATTGGTATGTTTGTTGTATAGATCAAGAAACAGAGAGGTCAGGTACCTTGCCCAAGGTTATTGCCTCCCGTTATCATAGTGTCTCCAAGAGTTTAACTTAGCAGATTACTATATAAAACAATTTGTTTCCTTTTCTTTAACTTTCCTTCAACATTAAACTTTAAAAAATTACATAACTAAATCAGCCACTATTTTATAATAGCCACATGAAGATCTGGCTGAAGAGCTGTATGTGCACGAAGCGCTATAACACATGTACATACAATCAAAGCATGTTTGACCCTAAATAGACCCAATATACCCCGTGGATCAGACCTGTAACTTTATAGATGAGTAATCTGAGGCCAGGAGAAGTTAAAATGACTTGTTACTCACCCAGCCAGTAACAAAGGTGGGTCTAGAATCTAGGTTACATATTCAGAAACATGAATTACTCATTTAAGTGTTCTATATAAAATCCTTTCCTGGGGAATTAACAACAAACCATTAATAAACATACAAAAAATGGACATAAGGCTTAACTGTGAATACAGAACTGATTTTAACTATAACATCAAAATATAAGCAAGCACACTGATTGGCACACAGAAATAAAAGACAGCTTACTAAGATTTTAGTAATAAACCATATTGTACAATTTATTTAAAGCTTTAATCAATTAATACCATTTTGGAATAAATGATCTATACCTCATCAAGAGAATCGCTAACCAGATGTGTCCGCCTTACTTTCATATTTAGAAATAACATATTCATGTCAGGTCTCTGTCTTCGGGATACTTTATCCACCAGACTTTGCTAATTAAAAAAGAAAGCAAACATTTTCACTTTTACTTAAACTATAATTTCATTTAAAACATTTAAACACTTCAGTAAAAATCACTTATATTCTTCTCTATGCCATCTCTCATATAAACAATTTCATAAATTCAATCATAAAAATTTTGATTTATGAAAATGCATTATTATTTCATTTTGGAACAATGATAACCACAGGGGGTCCAAAATGGAGGACCTCAAATAATTCACCTTCTATAGTAAAGAGTGTTGCATTATAATTTCTATATGGCTCATCTCTTAAACAGCAAAGTTTTCTGTTTATTAGATAGAAAGTGGAAACAGTTGAAACAAGGTATATGTACTTCTGATAATAAACTTGGCTTAAACTTTTTTTAGATATTGAATTTATTCTAAAGGCAGAGTCTACTTTTTGAAAGTAATTTGTCAATATTTATCAGAAACATTAACAATGTTTATATCCTTTTCCCAGTAATCCACTTCTGGGAATTCTAAACAAAGAAAATATTTTGTAAAGTGAGATGTTCATCACAGCATTATCTATAAAAGAGAAACTTTAGGAATATCCATTACAGCTATCAAAAAATGATGGTTATAAAAACTGTAAATATCATGGAAAATGTTTAAGGAAGGTACAACTGAAAAAAAGGAGGCAACAAAATTGTGTATACAATACTGTTTCAACTCTGTTGCCTTTTAAAGATAATATAGATAAAAAATATTAAAAGAAAACTTACAAAAATGTTAACAATGGTTATGTTTGGGTGATGGAAATTATGGGTGATTTAAAAATTTATTTTTCATGTTTTTTCAAAATATAAGCAATGACTATGTAAAAAACAACATTTAAAAATATAAGGAATACATATATATCATTTATCATATAAGTCTACATGCTTGCATATTTAACTTATTTACATCTTTTTCAGACTATTTCACCTTCTTAGGTAGCAAAGAAAATGAATTATTGTGCAGATTAAAGATGAACATTTCAGACACTTTAAATACATGCAGCAATTTCCTTTAGTAGATAAAATTTTAATACCCCAAATCTATATAATAAAGCTACTTTCATGATTTTGTGGATTACTATAATAAAACATTCTAATTCAGAGCCCTTCTTCATCTCCCCGACACCCAATTCAAAAGGCTTTTTAACAGTTCTTTTCTCCACCGGGCCCTCCCTTTCACACTCAAACAGGTCTACATTCCTGGGATAGTATCCTGTGTCATGGACCTGTTTTCCTACCCTTTCCTACCTTCTGTTCCCAGTCTAGCTCCTGGGAAGCCATCACACTGGAAATATCCAAGACACAAATTTATACTAGGATGCTGGTGGAAGACAAGGCTTAGTCGCTACTCCTCCAATCAGGAATTCATATTTAATAGAAAGTGCTTCAAATGAAAGAAATAACCCAACAATAGTAGAATTTTAGACAGTCTGATGAGGAAGTTATTTTTAGGGTGGGGAATTCTTTTGCAACTTTAGTTTATACCATGTAAGCTCTTGCTTACATTAACTACCCATAAGGCTGTCCTTGTGTCAAAATAGTTACCAGTCATTAATTCCAAGTGGTACGGCAGTTTACAAGTTAAAATGTTGGGAAACACCCATAAGAACTGATAATGCCACTTGACTCTTCAATCTCTACTCATTTGTGTCCGTGCTCTGTGGAAGACAGCCTGTGACACAGTCTACAGCTGCCACTCTTCTTCTTTTAATTGGAAGAAAAGTTCCACAAAAGAAGATATTTGATATTGTAAGTGTGAGTGACATAGCAGAAAACTGCTCAGAGGAAATTAGATAATCTTCTCGCTCTTCAGATTTTTTCCTTACAAATACAAAGAAACATAAGCCAAGGTGAAAAAAAAAAAAAAAAGAAGTACTAAAAAGGCACATGAAATTGCATAAATGTAATTAACAGAAAATTCAAAATGACTATATAATCTTTGAGCCAATATCTACTCAAGGTTAAGTAATAATTCTGCTGCTAAATATGCCTGTTTAAATTTACTTTTTAGGGGTGTACTGTGGCTAGGGAACTCCCTTGCTATACAAGGCCATCAAATTTCTTCTAACATCCCCATACTCAGTGTAAGCTGACTCTGGCATGTCACCAGTCACTCAAATCTTTTGTCCCACTCTGAGAGAGACAAAAACATTCACCTTTTAAGAAGTGAATTACCGAAGAATAAACAATTCTTATTTTTTATTTTGAAGTATTATAATTTATGATTTAGGATTCTTTTTATATTCTTAGAGGACATAAGACATGGAAATCATTCTTTTTACTCTATGGGTTTCTTTTTATTTTAAGAAGACTATGGCCAATCTTCCCTCTAATTGGTCAAGTTGTGAGTAATCATGTCATAAAGCAGATACTCAAAATATATGAAAATTTAAATGTATAGTCTAGAGTTCTAATAAAAAACAAAAAGCTCACTTAATCTGATATCTATTAGATAAAGTACATAAAATTACTGTGCTGTGCTGAAACACAAACAGGAGGGAGTGATAAAGACAGGCCCAGAGATAAACTTCATCCACCTCCACAATTTGCCTAAAGTCAGCCTGACTGCTACCCCAGTTTCTATGGGCCTCCATGCATTTTGGTTTCCTAAGAATCAATAAAATATCTTTCACCTTCTTTGGACATACTTCTCAGCTTTCCAAGATTAAACATTTTTTACATCTTCTAATTTTATGGTTGTTTCTATTTGATTTTCATAGAACCTAGACAATATTTCAGTGGTTTGCTTTTAAGGACACTCCTTGCCCTCTCTGTTAGTTACCCTGGAGCTGAAACACGGTATCTACAAAATGATGTCCAACAAGTTCCCGGTACTCTGGATCTGTGAGAGGCATTTAATCTTCCTGTCATATTTATAATATAAGGAGAAGTCGATGAGAGTATCTTTTTCCTGTATCATGAACAGGTTTAAGTACTTTTTGGGGGAGTATAATATGAATTTTACTTTTAACATTTCCTGATTATGCTAGAACAATTCACAAGACATTTGACTTATTTATTAAATTATTTACTATATTGATTATAGTCAGCATAAATATGTTTTCATAGCTGGCTTACCCTTGCGATGCTTATCATCTGTTGTTCTGAGTCTCTCTGAATAATGATTTTTTTTGCAGCTATAGAAATAACGAATGGGTACTGACAGAAGGAAAACCTGCTCAACAAGTGAAAACAGAAAAAGCAAAATGGTGTATTTTTAGCAAAATTATACTAAGGGAATCTAAGGTACCTCTTCTAACAATATAAAACATTACTTTTGTATTGTGTTTTACCATTTACAAAATAATTTTATGTGCATCATTTCTTGCAATCCCCATAGCCCTGTGAAGTATGTATCATTACTAGATGTGCAGTGCCTTTCTTCTCTAGAGGAAGCTACAGTTAATGTTCTGAAATATATGCTAATCACTTATATTGTTTATACAAATAATTTCAGTTTATGAATAGTCACCGTATATCATTACCTGTGGAAAATATGGCCAACACAAAAACCAGGAGGCAGAAGTGTTGATGAAAGAGGATTAGAACAGAAAATTCACATGCAGAATTTAATGTAAGAATCCATTACTATAAGAATACTTCTGATGTGTGAGCTTCAGAAATGAGTAAATCTAGCAAAAACTACAGTGGTAAAGAGCAAAGTAATAAATTTAAGAGCGATAAAATAAAAGGGAAAAAGTATGTTGTTGTTAGTACTGTATTTAATGGTGCAGTAATATGCAATGGCATGTATTTGTAAAGACACAACATTATGATCAAAGGTTATGAAAAATAACTTCTTTCCTGGGTCAGAGCTCATTTTATGTTACATAAAAAAGCCAAAAACTACACAGAGAGAAATGCATTTAGAGAGAACTAGTATGGCAGCAATGATGCTTCAGGAGTTAGACGCCCATGAGAAGTGGCTGCAATGAATCTATCAGTTAGAGTTGGCATCCATCTCAGTATAGACAAGCAGCACATCTGTGACCACTGGGTGCAATGATGGCATCATGAGAAAAAAGGAGAAAGCCCTGGTGTGAACTGAAAATTAAATGGCTTTCTCCTGGAACAAAATTGTTCATAAACAGTAAAAGTTGTTCAGTACTAATGTGTAATAATTTTGAATCACTAAACGCTAACTAAAAACTTAGAAATGAGAGGAAGTGCAATGAACTTAGATACAAATTGGTCTTATTACATACTTTAAAACAGTGCATCTCAACTTTTCACTAGTCATGGCACAGAGAAAAATGACACTATGTGTATGACACATTGAGAAATACAGATGAGGCTGCTGATGGCCAGAGGTGACTTGCCCTAGGGTTCCAGGTCCCCCTCTAAGTCCAGGCTGGCTTCCCAAGGGCTGAAGGGATCATAGGATCAAAACTCCTCGGTAACTCATTCTTGGTACACCAATACATAGTGGTTAGAGGAGCTCTGCATTAAAAGATGTCACTGAAATATGCACAATAACTCTTGGAGTTGTTTCATCTGTAACATTACAATCATATTAAAGTAGGAGAAAAAAATGTCTTTGCAAAATAAACTTTGTCAAGAAAATATGCATCAGACTGACCAAGATCCCCAGAAATGAAATTTTTATTTGGTTCTGAGTGTTCAGATATGGACTGAGATATGTCCAGAAGGTCAGTCTATGTTTTAGGCCAATTCCAGTAGAAGAGGTTCCTGGAAGACTGAACCAATTTATGAACTAATCTGGGGTTTTGAGGTTACTTATATCCACATCACGTCTCTTAGTCTCCTTTAGAATAAATGCACTCTCCAGGATATCTCACGGTCTGGGAATAAACTATGTTTGGGATAGTCTGGCTGGTTTAATCCAAACTATAAGTATGGATATAAGGTGCAGTGTATTAAAGAATTTGGTCAGGTGTTTTGAAAATCTATTACACTATTGTAATAAATAATTTGTGGTGAAGCCATTTCTCTGTAACATCCATTCTTTTTATACTATAGTAAAGGACAACCACTTTTCCTACAGCATATGGGAAAAAATGAGTGAATTTATGTGTGTATGTGCACATGTGTGTGATCACTGTGTTAGATTAGGCACTGGAAAACTATGGCCCTGGGGACAAATATGGCCTACCACCTGTGTTTGTAAATAAAGTTTTTTGGGACACAGACACATCCACTCATTTACATATTGTCTAAGGCTGTTTTTGTGCTACATTGGTAGACCAGAGGTTGTAAAGCTCAAAGAGCCAAAAATATTTACCATCTCGTACTTTACAGAAAGAAAAAGTTTGTTGACACCTGTGCTGGAAGACAGCAGATAGAGTGAGAAAATATAAGAAACTGCATACTAAGATAGAACCTTTCCTTTCTTAAAAAGATGCTATTAATCAAATCAAAACCAAATAAACATGTATATAAATTCAAAATGTTAACAAAAAAAGAAAATGCTTTAGGAAATATAATGATATTTCAAGGCTGGATATGTAAACTATATATGTAAGTTTATATGTAAAGATATGTGTATATTTAAATTTACTTATCAAACTTAAAATCCAGTCATTATTTTGAACAGTATTTTATTTAGGTGAGTAATCAAATGAGCTTCCGGTCATACCTGTGAGAGTTTCCAAAGCTCTGCCAGGTGTGGTATTCTTCCATGAGATCAATGTGATCCAATGTAGAATTATAGAAATCAATATAAGGAATAAGGGGAGGGTGAACCAAATCATTTGCAGTATCTGTGAAGGTAAATTCTTACATAATGATCCTTTCCAACATACACATGATTCATTCTAATAATAAGAACACTTTAATGTCCACTAGAAAGACTTTATCTAGAAATTACTATTTTAAGCAATTTCAGCTCCAAATGAAAAAGAGAGTTTTAAAATTGTGGTCAAAATGCAGCCAACAATTCCTTGCTTTTTAAAAAAACCCTGTGGTGGGGTATAAGGGCATAATAAAGGGAGGAGGAGGATGGCCATCTACTCCTACTTCTTCCCTGTCAGTGTGTCCTCTCCCAGGGGTCCTCAGGAATTAAGGGAAGTTCCTGTTTTCTTAGGAATCACTACTTCGCAGGTCATGTGCAGTTGATAGCTGTAACAGAATACTGCCCAAGAAAATGCATGAAGCTTTTTCATGCTCATAAATTAATTGTGAAATCCACTATCAAACAGAAAATAAATTACAACTCTTCACCTCAAATGAATGTTTAAAATGTGAGAATGCCTCTATAGTACTCTGAGATCCTTATGGAAATGTCCCTAATATTTAACAAGAGAAAAGTAAAGATGAGAGAATAATAAAACCTACTAAGTAAAGCCAACACTTTAGATGCTGATGGGATCCACCAGGAACACTTTGCTATAGGTGGAAATTCTTCAGGCTTTGCAGGAAACAGGCGTAAAGAAATAAATTGCAGCAATCTCTCTACCAATTGTTTGAACCTCTTCTGGGATAATCTGGTAAAGATTAGGAAATAATTCCAATCAAAATTCACATTTTCTATTTTGGAAAAATATTTGTTACATATCAAACTGAATCCTATGTGCACAGAACTTTAGAATATTCCCTCAAACTCTATTTCTTAAATTGCCAAAAATTCAGAAAGATGAAAAATCTAACTTTGAATATTGCTTCTTCATTACATAAGAAATGAACACCAAAATGACTATAAAATTAGTATTGAACATTTCAGTTTTAAGGCTTTCAATACTCAGTCAATCCTCATTATTCACGGACTCCACATGTGCAAATTCATCTACTTGCTAAAATTTAATTGTAATCCTCAAATTAATACTGTGGCACTTTCATGGTCATTCTCAGATGTGCAAAGAGTGGCAAAAAATTTGAGTTGCCCAATATGCACATCCCCAGCTAAGGTTGAATAAGGTGATGCTCTGCCTTCTCGTTTCAGGTCTCATACTGTAAACAAGTGTCCTTTACGCAGCCTATTTAGTGTCACGTTTGTCACATTTTTGTGCTGTTCGTTAGTGACTTCACTTTTAAAATGGCCCTTAAATGTAGCACTAAGGTTCTGTCTAGTGTTCCTAAGTACAAGAAGGATGTAATGTGCCTTATGGAGAATACATTTGTGTTAGATAAAATTTGTTCAGACATGAGTTACAGTGCTGTAGACTTTAAGTTGAATGTAAATGAAACAACTAAATAAGATGTCTTTAAATAGAAATACAGACAAAGAAAGGTTGTGTATTGATTGGTTGATGAAATGTTGTGACCAAAGGCTTGCAGGAACCTAACCCTGTATTTCCCATAGGAGCAATGGTTCAGCATTCACTAATTCAGTGTTCACAGTAACTTTATAGAACATAATTATTGTGAATAATGAGAACAGACTGTATTTAAAATTAATTTTGGAAATATTTTGCCTCTAACTTCTATCAATCATGGACAAAAGTAATTATTAATGTGAGTATAGTTCTGTGAAAAAAAGTACTGTATTATTATAAATGGATATTGATGGCTAACCTATATATTACAACGACATTTTTAGGTAAGGAAAAGACACCTTGTACATAATAGATTTATTAACATAGAGATAGGAAATAAAAAGACACAAATTAAAATAGTAATGTCTGAGCAAATCCAGTCACCATCTTTGAAATATATGAAAAATCAGTGATAGGAACCGTGCTTCATAAAACACAAAAGCAGTGAATAGAAATCTTACCATCTTGCACAAGCAAAATGGTTACTTACATTAAAAACAACTTTTTAAATTATCTTCTATGTAGTACTAAAGTATATGCTTATAAATGGCTTTTGAAGCACTGTGAATTAATTGGTATCATTTCTAAAGACCTGAAAACATTTAATATATTTTATCATAAAATTATTAATATCAAACTTAAAAACTGTAAGATTATAAAAGTTCTTAATATCATAGAATGATTTACTTTTTAAACCAGTGAACCAGGAAATGATGGTCAGCTTCCACTAAGGTAGCGATCTGTCGTAGCAAGTGAGCATAGATGACATATGTAGATGTGTTATTAAATTGAGGATTCTGAAAAAGATATTAAAGATAATTGTACTAAAATTTTGTTAATATGTAAAAGGAAAAACACTAAGCTTAATAAGCTAAGTAGCAAATTCAGAAAACTAAATTTGAGATTATGAAATACTAGGTGAAATCCTTTAAAACAATAATCTATTTGTTTAATTATTTAATTAACAGAGACTTGGATTTCTGCATGGTACAGTGGAAACAGCCAGCCCTGGGGGTCTAGTAGTTAAGATTTGGTTCTTTCACCACCACAGCCTGCAGCCTGGGTTTGTTTCCCAGTCAGCGAACCACACCCCCATCTGTCAGTTGTCATACTGTGGCTGCTGTGTGTTGCCGTGATGCTGAAAGCTATACCACCACTATTTCAAATACCAGCTGGGTCATCCATGGTGGACAGGTTTTAGCCAAGCTTCTAGACTAAGACAGACCAGGAAGAAGGAACTGGCCACCCACTTCTGAAAAAACTGGCCAAGAAACCCTATAAAGAGCAGTGGAGCATTGTCCTATATAGCTCAGAAGAAGGGACAATAAGACAGGGCAGGGTTCCACTCTGCTGTACACAGGGTCACTAGGAGTCAGAATCAACTCAGAGGCACTAATGACAACAAAAACAGTGAAAAGAGAATGGGCTTTGGAACTGAGACAGATCTGGGTCTTAGGGCTAATTTTACCACTTACTACCTATACACCCCTAAGGCGTGTTCCTTAAACTTTGATTCTTAATTTCCTCATCTGTAAAATGGGAAAGATAGTATCTATCTTAGACATTGTTTTGAGTATTAAAAAAGAAAATATATGTAAAGCAACTAGCTCAGGGCCTGGTATAATTGGTGGCAATCACTAAAATCCAATTAAACAAAAAACCTAGCTCTTCCTGGATTTAAAAAAAAGAAAGCAAGGTAGAAAAATGAATAAAAGCTGGCTGTGAAACTTTTGCTGTTCTGAAATGAGTTATCCGCATATCTCACAAAGAACAAGAAAAATCACAGAGCAGCTTCTGACAACTATTAAATGTTAAAGGGACATTGAAGGAGTGCTTGTAAACTAAATAAAACCTCTAGTTATATTTCCAAAATCTAAAACTCCATTACAATGTACATTTCAGAACTTCATAGAAAAATGAATATTATTGAAAAATAAACTGAAATTGTGAAAAATAAGAACATATCATGTATTTTTCAAAATTGGCTTATCGGCAGGACATTTCAAACCTGGGGCATGACCCCAGCTGATAACTCATTTAGTGAGGGTCATGAGAAGAACAAGAGATCATAAGCAGAGCTTACCGCTGACTAATAAACTCACTTAAAAATTTGAGCTTCATGTTGTCATTTTCCAGTCTTTACTCTCTCCATGTATACTTCCTTTTTTTTTCTAGTTTTGCCTTTCTCTTCCAACCTCTTTATTTTCCTTCCTTACATCTCCTCAAATACCTCTTTGTTTATTTTTCCCCTTTTTTCTCCTTTTTCTTTTTTCCTCTCTCCCCCTTCTTTGATCCCCTATCCTGAATATTTCCTTCTATTGGACATAATATTGAACTAAACACTATCTTATTTAATATAATTTGTTCTTACCTTTAAATGAAATGCTAATCTACACAAACACCTTTTGTAAATTACAAAGAATAAAAAAAATGTAGTATGCTAGCTATGGGAATAACATACTTCTTTCTCAAAAAAATAAAAACTAAAAACGGCTCTTCATTTGTCTAGTCCTTTACTTATTTTTGTATCTATGAATCTGTATCTCTCAAGAGGAAAAAGTTCATCATCTTTGCTTTAGCAAATATAAGCAACCACTTTGATATTTCCATTAGAATCTAACTTAAGCATTTATTGAAAATATATAGAGAAGTTAGAAACCAACTAGTTGGGAAATAAAAGAAAATTTTGGAGCCCATTAAAACTAGTTACAACAAAGGAGGGTGACTGGAGGAGGAGGAAGTGCTTCCATTGTGTTTGTTCGCAGCAGGAAGGCAAGAACTAAACTAAAATTTTGATCCCAGAGATAATTTAGCTTCTCATTGTTTATTTGTTGTAGCTTTAATTTTCTGTTTAAAAGTAACTATAATCTAAAAAGTATTAATAAGGTTGCTCAAAACAGTATTTAGTATTTGATATCACTTCACTTATACATGCATAGATTAAGATATGAATTAGACAACTTCAAACTTCAACTAAATTCTTGCTTTCTTACCTGTAAAAGTATAAAATATGCTCTAAGATCATCTTTTGTTCGTGGACTGAAAAAGAAACAAGCATGATTGATTAGAGATGAATGTTTAATCTTACAGTATCTAATAAAAAATGCTCAATAAATGCTTTTGTAAGAATGAGTTGATAAAAACCAAAAACTAGACTTAGTATGTATTACTAGTGAAACAATAACATATCCATTACATGTTGGCAATACAGGTTCCTCTGTGCCTACTCTAGGCTGGTTCTGAGTTAACTAGGCTGTAACATTTTATAAGCTAAGTATCATGACTAACTCTGGAAACAGTTAAGAGTCTGACAATTAATCAATCATTTTAGAATACTTAGATTTTGTTTTAATAAAGGATAGCTGATATCTCACTTAAAAATATTTATGCATTAAAGAAAGAAAATATGTTTGTGTTTATAGGTCTAGTCCTGAAGTGACAGATGTAGGAAATGTCTGCAAATCAAAATCACACTTTAAATATATCTAGTATGTTCCTAATTAAAAGAATATTTTGAACCACGGAAAATTAACTTTTTAATTTTTTCCACATTAATCTGGATTTTCACATTATCAAATATGACCAAGAGTTTTTTATTCCCAAAGCTGATTAGTGTTTCTTTCTTGCCCTCTCAAGATTTAGTGAATACACCTTCACAAATGTCAAGAGGTAACTTCATTTTTTTGAGGAAGATTAGCCCTGAGCTAACATCTGCAGTCAATCCTCCGCTTTTTTGCTGAGGAACACTGGCCTTGAGCTAACATCTGTGCCCATCTTCCTCTACTTCATATGTGGGATGCCTGCCACAGCATCGCCTGACAAGCGGTGCATATGTCCGCACCCAGGATCCAAACCGGCGAACTCCAGGCCACTGAAGTGGGCGTACGAACTTAACTGCTGCACCACCAGGCTGGTCCCAAGAAATAACTTCTTGAATTAAAAATGGTTCACCTATATGATAACTAGATGCAATTCAAGATCCTTGACTGGATCCTGGATTGAAAAACAAAACCCAGATATTGAATAACAATTTTGAGACAACTGGGGAAATTTAAAGGTGACTACACTTTTACAGAATATTATTAGATGAATATTAAATTTGTTTGGCGGGATATGGTATTATGGTTACGCAAGAAAATATTATTAGGAAATATATGCTGAAGTCATTAGGGATGAAATGTCACAATGTCTTCTATTTACTTAAAAAGATTACCTACACACTAAGGGAGAGAAAGCAAAAGCAAATGTGGCAAAAAGCTAACAACTGGTGAATCTATGTGAAGGGAGCATGAGTTTTCATTGTCTTCTTTAACTTTTCTGTAGTTTGAAATTTTTCAAAGTTAAATGTTGAGGAAAAAATGGTTCACCTCCAAGTATCTCCTTGAATTTCCTTTAGAAAATAAAATGACCAAATAATTATTTATTTTTCTGTTATAGTTACAAAATAAATCTGAAAACACAAATCATTGCCCAATATGTACTAGGTAACCTTTATAAAAGGTAAAGCCATATAATCTGAAATATAAATATATATAGCATATGTATTAAAATTGAAATAAGTATGTATACACATGTACATAAAATTTTTATATTAATCAGCAATCATATTTCTTTGTGGAAGAATTATCTCAACTAAATAATGATTTAAATTATTTAGGTTTAAATCAAGTCTAAACTATTTCTGTCTATAATATTCTATATAATTGTCAGACTATTTTCTCAATGGGACTACCGTTTTCTCTCAGAAATTATAATTTGAAAATATTTTAAAATGCTCAAGGCAATTCAAAAACATTAAAATTCCTGGTGCTAGGAGAGTCCTATTTTTTTCCATTTTACAGTTGTACCACGACAACTTCCAATTTCCTGTCCTGTGTACTAGCATATCAGTACATATAAAGTTAAGGGTACAGACTGCCTGAATTCTGATTCTGACTAAGGCACTTACTATGCTAATGTGGGCAATTTACTTAACTTCTCTGTAAATTAGTTTCCTCCACTGTGAAATGAAAATAATCATATTACCTATTTCAGAGGATGGTAGTGAAGATTCAATGAGAAACACATGTAAAATTGCTAGAAAGGTGGCTAGCCCATAACAAACAGTCAATAAACTTTAGATCTGTTGTTGACACAATAAATGCAAAGTAAAACAAAATTTCTGAGTAAAGACTACATGCTTCTTTGACCTGTAAGTCACATCAAATTATCATTTTCATCTGTCTCAGGCACATTTTTGAGAAACAGAGGTTAGAAAGCTTTGAGAGTTTGCTTATTAGAGGGGACTGAGATCCCAATAGTTTCAGACAACTTGATTTTCTCATTTCTCCTAGGAATTCTCTTTACACTCTAAGTTTTTCTCTTCTTTTTCAACAAAGCATTATGTGTTCAACCAGAAACATGAAATTCAAGGAAAAATTCATTACTAGAATGATAAATCAAGAAAAATATCATTAAGCTAGAAACCACATGAAACTACACAGTATGATTTCAATTACTTTAAAAGATGATTAGAAAAAAACTGCAAAATGTTAATTTTTTAACTTTTTTATACTACTCTCTCTTCTAAATTTTCTATAGTAACCATAAGTTTCTTTGAAAATCAGGACAATATTATTAAAATATACAGGGTACATTTAATATTATATTTAACAATTCTAGTTTGATATTATTTTCAAACTGGGCTTAATACCAACATTTGAATTAGAATTTAATGGTATTCCTTGGCTTTCATAGAAGCTATTATTTAAAGTATAACGCTACTTAAATAACATCAATTTAAATAATATGTACTTTTAAAAGTATATTCTTGTGTGTCCTGTATATTCACAGTTCAAAACATTATCAATTACATTGCCTGTCCTTCCTTATATAATGATTCAATATTTATTTCCAAGAAAAAAATACTTCAGTAGCTAAACTTATGTTTCCTTATATTAGAAACAAGAAAAATTTTGCCCCAGCTACCAGGAAGCTGAAGGCTAAATTTAATAGCCAAACTATTTCATTCTAGGTTACTGATGTAACTACCTATCTCATTTTTATAAAGCACATGTATGTGTACACAAGAAATTGTATACACAATTTTACAGGATTCACAGATCCTCTGAAGCTCACCTATACACCCTCCTGAGAAGCCACAAATCTCAAGTTAAAAAGCTTTGTTATAAGTGATTTATAATTTCTTTCTGATCTATGTTTTTATTATAACAACTAAAATCTTTTCTGAGAGTAAAATACATACATACATATAAAAGATGTATAAGATGTGTAAATTAACCATCTATACTGATTAGCTAAATATTAGTTACAAATACCCTTTCCATTCTCGTAACAGGCTGTTAATGATTCCCTTTAATACTGTCTTCTGAATGTCTTGAGGCTGTAGGCAAAAGAAAATCATAAGATAATTAGGATTAGCTACTTAGTTGACTTTTATATGTTAATTATATTTACAGATCTGTTTCAATAGTTAAAATCAGACTTCAGGACCAAGGACTGCCACTCATGGGAGTATCAATTTCACACCTGAGAGCCCTAGGGAGCACCAATATCCTAAGATTACAATGAGAATGCTCTCTGGAATGTGCAGTGTACAACCTGCACAAACATATATGGTGGCCCTTGATGACCAACATCAGTCTTCTATAACTGAAAAACAATTTCACTTTCCCTGGATTGACAGGATAAAATCATGAATACAAGTCCAAGAGTAGCATGTTTAACGATATAAAAAGATTGCTTGTATTGTGGACATACTTGGTCCTACCAATATCAAGTTACAATCAGCAGTTAAATCCACAATTACTAAGTGCAACCAAATTATGTTCAATAAAAAAAAAGACAACGATTTTTTTCATTATAGGATTTGGAAAAGGCACAAAATTAACATTCCTTTATTGTTTAATAATTCAAATACTAAAAAAACCTTATTTACTCCCAAACATGCCTAATAAGAATGCATGAAAATAAAATAAAATACATCTAGATGGTACTTTAGCTTACAATAAATAATGACTAAACCTTCATTAACTAGAAGCTTCAAGTAATCATTAAAGTTTCTGTGTCACGTTGTTGTAAGAAAGAGACAAAGGCCATGTTGTGTCATGTTATTATATGAAAGAGACAAAGGCCAAGATAACAAGCATATATCATGGATTGACTTTAAAACCACAACCATCACTTCTCAGACTTGTCTGTCAGCACTCATTCAGCCTAGCATCTTATTTTATATATATTTAATATATCGCTCCTTTCTCCCCATTGTCTTACAGTGACCCTTCACTCCCAGAAGGTAAACACCATCCCTGCTCAATTAACCACTTATTTAGAGTCTGACCCTTAACAGTGGAAGGCTGCAGGAGAAAAATCAAACGAAAGTGCTGACTGGACACACTTTAAGTTTATGACACAAATCTCAAAAAGATGCTCAACAGTATTGACAGTACCTCAACATTTCCCCAGTTCAATTACCTCCCTACTCTTCAAGACAACTATTTCAAATCTACTTCTCATTCCTCAAATCTCCAATACCTCCTTCCCATTCATCACCTTCAGCTATGACCTTGTCACAGGCTTGAGAGAGAAAACAGCACCCAGATGAGAAGAGATTCATGGTTACACCATCAATTCTACCAGTTTACCTGCATTTGCACTTGACCAAGGCCAACCCTTTCACCTGGGCCCTATATCCCAACCCTTCCCACTTTTGTCAAGGACCTGGTTATTCAGCGTTCTCTTATCTCCCCTGCCTCATCCATTTCTTCCTTTCTACTAGATCATTCCCATCAGTAGAACACTACATACTAAATCATCTGCGTGAATTTGCCTCTACATTTCCACCCTTCTTGACCCTGCTCTATGCCCTGGGAGGCTGACTACTAAGGACCACATCAACCAGACTCCTTTGCCTTTTGTCTTCTGGTTGGATTCAGCCAAGATAGAACACTGACAGGAGAGGGAAGAGAGGTAAGTTGGGATATTTATTCCCTCAGCTCCCTCCCTGCAAGGTCACCATGGGCTGGCTGTGTTCCTCAACACAATGTCACATCTGTAAGACAGCCCTCTCCCCTATAGCCCATCTCCGGTTTTACCCTAGATATTGTACTGCTCTTTATGGTGTCCCTTACTCTGGTAACAACTTTGTAAAGAGTCCTCTCCAAGTTACCACTTTGAGTGTGTTGTCGTTTCCTGCCAGGACACTGACTAATATATTGCCCATATTAAAAACCCTTCATTTGGACCCATGTACTGTTTCAGGTAACCCTCATTGCTCTGCTTTCCTTCATAGCAAAACTCAAGAGTTGTCCATACTCACCATCTCTACTTCCTCTCCTCAACCCATTCCAAACAGGTTTTGTTCCCACAATTCCCCTGAAATGGCTCTTATTAAAGTCATCAATTATCAATATTTTATTAAATACAATGGTTGACTCTGTGCAAATCTTACTAAACCTCTTAGCAGCATCTAAGGTTAATTACTCATTCCTTCTTGAAACACTTGTTCTCTCCTTTGCTGATGCCTCAGTCTTATCCATTTAATTAAATGGCAGTATTATCCACTCAGTTTCCTTTTTTCCTCAAGTCCCACATCCAAGCTATTCCTAACTCCTTTCTCTTGCCCCACTACAGACCATCCTCCTCAAAGCATCCAGAGAGGTCTTTCTTAACTGTAAATCATGTCACACCATCCCCCCATTCCCTGCTTAACATCCTTCAATGACTTTCCATTACAATTAAAATTCAAACTCACAGGGGCATATACAGTTTGTCTGATCCCTATCTCTCCAACCTGATTCCCTCCTTTTTTTCTTTTCCCCAGTCCTCTCCTTTCTTTCCAATTCATTAAGCTTTAGTTACAACAGCTTTACTTCTGATCTTGCCAATGTGCTCCCTTCTCAGGACCTTTGTATTAGCTGCAACTTCTGTTAGTGTGCTGCTCTCAGATCTTTACATGGCTTCAGTCCTTTTCATCATTAAGATCTCAAATGTCACTTACACAGGCCTTCCACGAGTGTCTTAGCTAAAGCAACCCCTAGCCACTCCTTACCACATTACCCTGTATTCTCATAGCACTTATCAGTACTGAAATTATCTCCTTTCCTATTTGTTTTCCCGATTATTATCTATCCACCTGCTCCTATTAGCATTAGAGCATAAAATCCTTGGGGATTTATATTCTGTGCATTTTGTTTACCATTATATCCTCAATAACAAGGATATACCATTCAATATATACATGCTGAATGAATGACTGACTCTGTACTTAAGATCTATCCTTCCAAGGTGCAAATAAAAATCAACATTTTCTGTATAACCTTCCCAACGCTAATGATGTCTCTCCAGCTGATCACCTGTAGTATTTATTTTCCTAAAGGCTATATGTTGTCTGAAATTAGTAACAGATACTTGAACTTTCTCTTGGTTAATATGTGCCTGGTATATTTTCTTCCATACTGTTGCTCTCAATCTTTTCATGTTCATGTTTCAAGTGTCTTTTGTAACTAGCATGGAGGTGAATTTTTTTTTCTGCTTTATCTCCCCAAATGCCCCCTGGTACATAGTTGTATATCTTAGTGGCAGGTCCTTCTAGTTGTGGCATATGGGACGCCGCCTCAACGTGGCCTGACGAGCGGCACCATGTCTGCGCCCAGGATCTGAACCCTGGGCCACCGCAGCGGAGTGCACGAACTTAACCATCGGCCACAGGGCCGGCCCAGAGGTAAATTTTTCAAAATCCTAAGTGACAGTCTATGTCATTTAACCAGTGAGTTTAACCCATTTACATTTTTTGTGATTATTGATATATCTGGACTTGTTTCTACAATCTTACTTTTTGTTTTCTCTTTAACACACTTTTAATGGTTCTGTTCTTCATGCCTTTAAAGAAACTGATCACGTTTTATTTCTCCACCTGTTAGCGTGTTTTCTTTCTCCACTCCCCTATTTAGTTAGGAATGTTACTTGCCAAATTTGCATTATTTTAGAGGTTACTTTTAAAATTCTATGATCCATAGTTAACAAGTCTAAAGTTATCATCTTAATCTCTCTTCAGAGCATCTTAGAATACATTTAACTCCAATGACCTTGCTCTACTTACATGTTATTATTCTGTTCTTTTGGTTTTTTTCAATTACACATTAGACATTAATTTCATGCACTGTCTGTTTAGACTAACATATAAATATTTACCAATTTCTTCTCCATCAGTCTTTCTTACATCTCAGATCTTCCTTCTGAAATCATTTTCCTTTTCTCTGAAGTACATTTTTTAGAAGTTTCTTTAAGAATATGTCTGTTGGTAGTAAAGTTGGTCTTCATTTACTGTAGGTATCTTCACATCACCCTCATTCTTGAAAGTTAGTTTCTCTGGCTATGTCAATCAGTGTTTACATTATTTTCTTTCAGCATTTTGAAAATATTACTCCATGTTTTCTGGATCCCATTGCTGCTGTGAAGATGTCTGCTGACAGTAAATTGCAATTCCTTTGTGGATGATCTGTCTTTTCTCTTTTGTTTTTGATAAGATCTCTTTATTTTGATGTTCTACAGTTTCACTACAATGAGTCTAGGTTTGGATTTCTTTTACCTTGCTTAGTATATATTGTGCTTCTTGTGTTATTTCTGGATTCATGTCTTACATGAGTTTTGAAAAATCCTCAGCTATTAAATATATTTCCATTCTTTCTATTCTCTACTTCTGACACTCCAAATAAAATGTATCTTAGATGTTCTCATTCTACCCTCTATATCTTATTTTTTTCATACTTTCTTCTTTTTCCCTCTGTGGTCTACTCAGAAATTTCTTTTCACTTCTATCTTCCAGTCTTTTTTCAGCTGTCTCTAATTTGCTGTTTAATCTATCTATTGATTTTTCTACTTCTAAACATTCTATCTGGTATCAAATCTAATTATTTTAGATAGTCTCATTGTTGATAATCTCAATATCTGAATTCCTAGGGGATCTAAATCTATGTTATTTTTTCTGACTCATTCATAGTTATTTTTTTGAATGCTTATTGATATTTATTATTCTTTAGGAATCCTATGGTCCTAAAAATGAGGATTTTTATTTTCCTTCCTCTAGAAGCTGGTGGTCAGTGGGGCAAGACAGTGAGGGCAGTGGGGGAAAGGAAGCTCTTCAGGCGTGAGACCACTTTAGCACCTCTTTCAGGGTTTCTGGTTTATCCCGGATCTCTTATTCAACTACCTCAACTTGCTGCTGAGACAAAGTTTAGGCTCCAAGTTTCAATGTGACATAAGTACTAAGCCTGATCATTCCTCCCTTTCTCCCTGCCCGAGCCCTCATCTTTTTTTTTTATCTCTATAGCTTTTTCTTTTTCAGAATGTGATATTGTATGAATCATACAGTATGCAGACTTTTCAGACTCGCTTCTTTCACTTAGCAATATGCAATTGAGGTCCCCCCCGCCCCAGTGTCTTTTCACGGCTTGACAGCTCATTTCTTGTTATTGCTGAATAATATTCCACCGTATGGACGCACTACAGTTTGTTTATCCATTCACCTATTTAAGGACATCTGGCAATATGCCTGATGGCTTCCAATTTTGGGCAATTATGAATAAGGCTGCTATAAACATTCGTGTGCAGGTTTTCAAATCACTTGAGTAGATACCTAGGAGCATGACTGCTGGATCATATGGTAAGTTCACATTTAGCTTTGTAAGGAAATGAAAATAAAACTTATCAAAATTTGTGAGATACAGCTAAAGCAGTGCTTAGAGGGACATGTATGACAGTGAATGATTATATTAGGAAAAAAAGAAAGAGCTAAATCAGTAATTTAAGCTTTCACCTTAGGAAACTAAAAGAAAACAGCAAATTAATTCCAAAGTAAGCAGAATAAAATACATGAGAAACTTAGAGCAGAAATCATTGAAAACAGGGAATAGAGAAAAACAATGAAACCAAATGCTGATAAACTGATAAACCTCTAGCCAGGCTAACCAAGAAAGAAAGCAAGAAGACACCAATTACTGATACCAGAAATGAAAGAGGGATCGTCACTACTGATCCCACAAACATTAAAAGGATAATAAAGGACTATTATGAACAACTCTGCCCACAAATTTGATCACCTAGATGAAATGGACCAATTCTCTGAAAGATACAATCTCATAAAACTCACACAAGGAGAAATAGATAATCTAAATAGGCCTGTATCTATTAAAGAAACTGAATCAATAATTAGTAACCTCCCAAAACAGAACACACCAGACCCAGATGATTTTACTGGTGAATTCTACTGAAAATTTAAAGAAAAGACACCAATTCTTTACAATTTCTTCCAAAAAGTAGAAGCAGAGAGAATACTTCCCGACTCACTCTATGAGGCCAGCAACCCTCATACCAACACCAAAGATATCACAAGAAAAGAAAATTACAGATCAGTATCTCTCCTGAACACAGATGTAAAAATCCTCAACAAAATACCAGCAAATCAAATCCAACAGGGTATAAAAAGGATTATGCACCGTGACCATGTGAGATTTATTCCAGGGATGCAAGGCTGCTTCAACATCTGAAAATCAATTAATTCATCACATCCATAGGTTAAAAGAAAAATAATATGATCATATCAATAGATGAAGAAGCATTTGACAAATCCCAACCTCCATCCATGATTAAAAAAAAAAACTTCGCAGCAAACTAGGAATAGAGGGGAATTTCCTTAACTTGATAATGAACATCTACAAAAACCTACAGCTGACAACATTTCTTAATGGTGAAAAACCAGATGTTCCAGGTTCATCTTCATCTTGTACTTTCCCTGCCTCAGTCCTGGAATCAGCCATTTCTCTAGGGAGCTCTGACTCCTTGTAGTGGGGAATGGCATTTAGAAACCATGTACACTAAAGTGCTTATTGCTACTGGGATGTTATTATTTCTAGGCCCTTTCAGTGACAGGGTTAGGAAATACACACACACCCCCCCCCCCCCATCTATCTATTAAAATTCCTGAGTTCATTATGATGCCTCAATACCAGTTATTTTGGGCCATCCTCCAACTCATATTTTTATCTCTCTTCTCCAGAAGTGAGAACCTGACTCCCAACATCAATATATTTGTTTTAATTCAACAACACTACACAGAAAGTAGTTTCAGAATTGCTAACCCGTATCAGTGGGGGAAAAAAAAACTCAGGAATGTTGAAGATGTGTTTACAGCTTTCTTTTAATCTTTAGACTGAAGATATATAAAGTGCTATGTATAAAAGTTACTTGACTTAGTTCCTTTTTTGTTTTCTGGTATGGTTATGGTATTCATTAGAAATATAGTTAGGTTTTTTTCTTTCTGTTTTTATTCCATTTTAAAGGGTTTTCGCCTCATGTTGTAGATTTAATTTTTTTAGTGTCTATAAAACATTAACATCATTCCAAGTCAAAAAAAGTCAGAGAAGTGTCCCTAGGAGTGAAGCTTTTGGGCACACTGTATGCACATACTTGGTGCCAGTAAACAATACCAAGTAGTTTTCCAAAGCGGTTGTAGTAGTTTATACTTACCTCATCAGGATATGAAAGTTCTAACTGTTCCACAATATTGCCAATTCTCAGTAAAGTTTCAAAAAAAATTTTTATATACTTTTGAATGGATGTGTAATGTTTTTTCCATTTCTCTGATGACAAATGTTATTAAGTACCCTTTTATATATTTAATAGTGAAGTACTGAGATTAGGAATAAGACAAAGATGCCTGCTATTACTTCTTTTATTCAGAATTGTATAAGAAGTCCTAGCCAGAGCAATAAGGCAAACATGTACATCCATACAAGATATAAGGACTGGAAAGAGATAAAACTCATTCTTCACACATGACATGACTGTGTATATAGAGAATCCAAATAAATCTACTGATATATTATTAGAACTAATGAGAGAATTTAGCAAGGTAACTAGATAAAGACAAATACATGCAAGTATTTCCATATACTAATAACAATTAGAAAATGAAATTATGATAGCATCAAAAAAAAATCAAGTTCCTAGAAGTAAATGTAACAAGAAATGTGTAAGACCTTTACTTAGAAAATTACAAAATATTACCAAGAGAAATTAAAGAAGCTCTAAGTAATTGGAGGGATATACCATGCCCATGGATTGAAAGGGTGTCAATTCTTCACAAATTGACCTACAGCAGTGGGGTTCTCAAAATCTGGTCCCTGGATCAGGAGCATCAATATATCCAAGGAAGTCGTTAGAAACACAAATTCTTGGGTTCTACCCCAGACCTACTGAATCTAAAACTCTGTATTTTAAGAAGCCCTTCCTATGATTCTGATACATGCTAAAGTTTGAGAACAAGTGATCTAGAGATTCAGTGTAATTCCAATACAATCAAATAACTTACTTCCTTTTGCTGAGTAAATGAAGCACGAATTTTATTTTAGCAATTCTTTCTAAACAAGAACTGGATATAAAAATATTTTCTGCTCAATTCTCATTTAATTAAAAAAATAAAAGAATAAAAGAAGCCAACTTTCTGAAAATCCCAACTAAATTTACTATTATATTAGAGTTTCTAAAATAATTTTGTTATAAGGAGATTTTTATAATATTTATGTGGCTGCTTTTAAAATACAAAAGAGCCAAAGAATTATACTGTTTGCATGTGTTCATAAATACTTACAGTATTAAGTAAGGTATCATATACAGCATTCACAAATTTAGTGTTAATTCCAGAGTCTTCAATAGTATTAAATGAGGCAGAGGCATCTTTCTGCAAATTCAATTAAAGAATAAGTGTATATTACATTTTAAGGACTATTCTTTTTTTTTTTTTTTTTTTAAAGATTTTATTTTTTCCTTTTTCTCCCCAAAGCCCCCTGGTACATAGTTGTATATTCTTTGTTGTGGGTCCTTCTAGTTGTGGCATGTGGGACGCTGCCTCAGCGTGGTTTGATGAGCAGTGCCATGTCCGCGCCCAGGATTCGAACCAACGAAACACTGGGCCGCCTGCAGCGGAGCGCGCGAACTTAACCACTCGGCCACGGGGCCAGCCCCTTAAGGACTATTCTTAGTAATATCTGAACCATAGTTATTCCGTCATAATTTCTAGTATTTTTTAGTAGGATGAAAAAGAACTTTGGGGGCAATATTGCTAAAAAATAAACATAAAAGGATTATTTTAATACCTTTATTTTTTTTTTTTGCTGAGGAAGGCTGGCCCTGAGCTAACATCTGTTGCCAATCTTCCTCTTTTTTGCTCGAGGAAGACTGTTCCTGAGCTAACATCTGTGCCAGTCTTCCTCTCTTTTGTATGTGGGTCACCACCACAGTATGGTTTGATGAGTGGTGTGTAGATTCACACTCAGGATTCAAACCCACGAACGCCAAACTGCCAAAGCAGAGCATGAGAACTTAACCACTACTTGACAGGGCTAGCCCCAATAACAATTTTTTTAAAACTGAAAGAATGGAGTAAAAAATTAATATTAGTACAAATAAAAATATTCTTTCAGATATCACTTAATATTTGTCATATGTAAAATTTTGGAAATTAATACATACGTATGTCCGTTTAAACAGTTGCTTAAGTCAATACTGGGTAGAAAAAGAGGTAAATTTATTGTATCCGTTTTGGAAAATTTAAAACTAAAAGTGAAAAATGTGTTTTATGTATTATTACCTTAAATGCAGCATTTAGCTCTGGGAAAGAATCAAATGTTGTGAGATAAAAATCATGTACTGCTTTCCAATCTCCTGATGACTTAACTTTTTCTACATCTTCCCTAAAACGAAAATAATTATTAACCATAGTAAATAGAAATACTATTCAGGTAAAATAACATTACTTCTTTACAAATAAATGTCAGCAAACATGCAATCTGAAATACTGAAGCTGAATACAGAAATATGTTCCAGTTAGTTAATGAAAATATAGTTTGTGAATTTATAATTCTTAATTGGATTAAGACATTAATCTAACTTCAACTTTCCCATTTACTTGCCATTAAAAAAATTCATTCTTCACATGCTCCTTAGAATGATCACTCTTTCATTCCTTCACTTCACAGTCAAACTTCCAGAGAGATTTCCTTTACATTCTGTCTCTAATTTCTCATTCTCACTTAGTCCTTCAAGTATCCATTTGGATTCTTTTAGTAGTGGCACAGCTTTTATAGTTTATGTGTTACATATTAGATGGAATTTTATTTTCAAAAAAGGAAACATTCTACTATATTATCACCACCTTTTTGCCTGTTTTGACTTATATTCTCTTAGTGTTTGTTTTGTCGAAACATTATCTACCCTTTATCTGTTATTTACACATTTGTTTTCATCTTCAGCTTGAGATATCTAGTATTCCATGTCTTCACTCTTGGCTAATACCTTATAATGATCCACAAGTTCAATCAATTTCTCAAACAAAAATATTAAATTATGTCAAGTGCTAACATGCAGATGACTATATGTCTACATATAATAGTGAGCTGAAACTTACTGAAAGTCTTTCATAGTTTTGGGCTGGACAGGAAGGACAGCTTCTGGAAGAACTGGGGCCTTCATTTCAGATGATAATGCATCCATAGAGATACGCTGTTTTTGTCTAACATCAAGGCAAGTTGGTGGTAGGTCTCTCACTGTGAAGTATAAAACAGCAATCAAAGTGATCAATCAGAAAAATTTTCCAAGTTATAAAATGCCAAGCTAACTGAACATGAACAGAAAACAAATGAATTATTTTGTATTGCATTCACCTTGGGAATCATACAACAGAAAAACTTACCATAGTGAAGAGCACTTACTGGACGGTCTTACTGCCACCTCACCCCAACTTCATCCACAACACATACTAGGCTGTATCTTACATTAAAAGTTATCTACAGATGTAATATAAAGTTTCTTTTCCCTCCTTTCCTAAAAGCTGTCTTCCAGGGGAAACAAACTCTATATTACATATATACATATAAACATATGTAAATACGTAAATACATATTACAAAATATATAAACATATATTACATATATACATACATATTACATATATAGGTAATATAGAGTTTTCAGTAATACTTGATATTTTCAATGTTTATTAGCTTTTTGAATACATGTAAATCATTAATTTACATCCTCTGCAATTCTTTATCGGAGTTTTAGCATTTTCTTATCAATTTGCATGAACATTTTATGTATTTTTCCTATTCTTTTCTTTTTTGCAAATACTTTCCAGTTCATTATTTGTCTTTTTGCTGCATTTCACAATCTTACAATTGTAAAATAAAACAAATACAGAAAAAACTCACAAAACAAATGTATGGCTTAATGAATTAGTAAAAGACAAATGCCTCTGAAACCACTACCAGTCAAGGAATAGTGTTACCAGGCCCTCCTTGCTCCAACCACCCATATGTTGACTAGACTGCCACCTCAACTTTAATTTCTCTCAAATTCTTTTTCTTTCTTCATTTCTTTCAAAATTTTAAACATTCCTCCTTTTCATCTTCTAGTTCTCTGAAGACATTATCTGTTATGTTTGTTTGCTTTCGTGTTTCTTCTAGTTTCTTTCTAAAATTTAAAAAAATATTTCTAATTCTTTCCTTTATTTCACTGCATTTGGAGTTTTTACAATTCTGATATATGTTGTTCTTTCAAGTGTTGTATCATTTTCTTAATGAATTTTAGCTCATACTGAAATAGAATTTTATCTGTTTTTGTGGGCATGTGTCTGAGTGGCTGTTATTTTGTTTTTTACTCTTTTTTATTACAGTAAAATTTTGTAATTAAAAATTATAAAATTTGTCCTTGCTCCTTTTCTGTTGCCAATTTCATTTGGAATTAGTTTTCCCAAACTTACAGGAGGTGTAGCTCCCTTTTTTGTTCTTTTTATGTTGAACTCAAATATGATAGCTTGTTTTCTAAGACTTCAAGGTCGTCTTAGTTTCCCTCCTCCACTTTCATTCAGATATCCTATTGCCTTAATCTCTATTGTCGCTGCATTGCTCAAATTTGATTCTAATCTCAGTATGGGCCCTGGCCTGGAAAGGAGCCCTAGACATTCAGTTTTGAGAATTCACAGAGGTAACCTCCTCCCTTCAGATCTTAGCATAGGTCCTCGACATTCACCTGCTCTTGGCAAAACCCCTCCCAGTTTCAGCCTTTGTTCTAGGACTGGCCTCCTGAGCTTTCCAATGAACACCTGTTCGTTATTTTGAAGCTCTCCTGTTCTCAGGTCCATCAAACACCCAGATGCTTCCTTCTGCTTCCTCCTGCCCAGAAGCTAACACCATGGAGATCTTATGGTTTTGGTGATTTGTACTGCTTATCTTTTGAGGCTTATAGGAACATTTTACCAACTAATTCTGATGTCTATGATTTTTAATTTTGCTATATATTTGGTTTGTATGTTTTATTGGGGCCTTTAGAGAGATTAAAAAACAATGCTGCTTCTCCTGTTACCTTCACAGAATCTATTGTTTGCCTTTTAATTTTATTTCTGAAAACAGAAGATACTTAATACTGTATTAGCTAATTTCATCAACCTTTTAATTTAGTACTTGATATTTTTATGATTAGTAACCCTTCCCTCTCTAGAGATCAGATGATCATCTCTCTCTTCTAATTTGCATCCTTCACACACATGTAGCACATTGCCTGGAAGATAGTAAATGCTCAATAAATGTTGTCTACTGCTGTTTCTGGAATTTATTTTATTATATAAGAGGTAAGACTATACACATTTTTCCCTAAGTGGCCAATTACAGAATACTGTTTATGAAAGCATGTCATTCCACATTGTTTCTTGATACTACTTTTATCATGGCTTAAGTTCTTTTACATACTGGGGCCAATTTTGGGCTATGCATATGATTCCATTGACTGGCCTATTACTGTATGAAACAATTTCAGTTACTATTGTTTCATAATATCTATCAATACACGGTAAGGGAGCAGGCTTGGTGAGAGACAGTAGTGGCTTGCACCACAGTGGTAGTAATGGAAATGATGAGAAATGGTTGGATTTGTGATATATTTTGAATACAGACTTAATAGGATATGCTGTTGAAAGATATGCTGAGAGAAAGATAAAAATGCCAGAATTTGTTGACAGAAAGACAGGAGCCAAAGATGACTTCAATAATTTACCCTAACTAACTGGGTGAATGGTGGTGCCATTTACTGAAATGGAGAACACTAGAGGAGGTTTTCTCAGGGGGAGAGGTGGGAATCAAGAATGTTCTTTTGGTCACATTAAATGTAAGATGCTTATTAGACACCCAAGTGCAGATGTTGAGCAGACAACTGAATATGTGACACCTGAGCGCAGGGGAGATGTGAAGGTTTCTATCTCATGGAAGGGAGTAAAACTGAGCTTAATGAGATCCCTAAGGAGAGGTAAACAGAAAAGAAGCCTGAGGACTGAGCTCTGGGAACTGAGCCCTGGAGCAATCCAACATTGGAAGTTTACTTTACCAACATTTCCTCTTCTATTTCAGGGAGAAAACATTAAAGGCTATGACTTTTATTTTGAACATAGCTTTAGCCTTATCTCATAAGTTATGATGCAGAATTCTCATAGTTGCTATTTTCTACACCTTTAAGTTCAGTATTAATTTTTTACTGCAGAAATTAAGAAATCTATTTTTAAAATTTCTAAGCCAGTATGTTTAAATTTCCATTATTAATTCTAGTTTTATGGCATTGCTGTCAAAGATACAGGCTTTACAATTCCTCATATGAGTAACTTATTGAAAATAATTTTATATTTTGTGAAATTTACTTTTAAAAAACCTATATTCTGTTTGAAGAATACAAAGTTAACTACAGCAAACATCATAATTAATGGGTAAATATTGCAAGCATTCTCTTTTAAATAAGGGCTGAAATAACACAGGAACAAGTCTACTATCAGTACTTTTATTCAACATTGTACTGGAGCTTCCAGCAAGTGCAAAGACATGAAAAAGTTATTAAAGACACAGGACTAGAACGAAAGAACAGTGTCATTTTCAGATGATTTGATTATAAACACAGACAAATAAAAGAAACACACAATAGAAGAAAACACACAAATGACACACATCAAAAGACGTTCAGTCTCAGTGAGTAAGGAAATGCGATTAAAGAACACAACGATACAATTTTATACCCATTCTATTGCCAAGAATTAAAAAGTATGACAATGTTGGAGAGGATGTGGATCAATTTGATATTTCACGTATTGCTGATAGGAGTATTTCATATTGGATGAGTTTGTGTTTTTCGAGAAATTGGTTGATGTCATCTAAGTTGTCAAATTTATGTGCGCAGAGGTGTTTGTGGTATTTTTTATTTTTTTGATGTCTGTAGGGTCTGCCGTGGCATCCCATTTCATTAGTGATACTGATAATCTGTCAGTCTTGATAGAGGTTTGTCAACTTTATTCATCTTTTCAAAAAAATCAGCTCTTTGTTTCATTGATTTTTCTCAATTTTTCTCTTTTCAATTTTACTGATTTTTGTTCTCATTTTGATATTTCCTCCCTTCTGCTTGCTTTGGGTTTATTTGGCTCTTCTCTTCTAGGTTCTTGAGGTGGGAGGTTAGATATTTGTTTTGAAACTTTCCCTTGTTCCTAATCTATGCATTGACTGGTAAAAACTGCCCTCTCCATACTGGTTTAGCAGTCTCCCACAAATTTTGATATGTTGTATTTTTATTTTCATTCAGTTCTATTCATTTTTTTAAATTTCCCTTGAGACTTCCTCTTTAACCCACAGGTTATTTTATCTCATTTTTTCCTGGGAAAGATTCACCTTGAGCTAACATCTGTTGCCTACCTCCTCTCTCTCTGTTTCTTCCCCAAAACCCCACTACAGAATTGTATATTCTAGTTCTAAGTCCTTCTAGTTATTCTCTGTGAGCCACCACCACAGCATGGCCACTGACAGATGAGTGGTGTGGTTCCATGCCCAGGAATCAAACCTGGGTCACCGAAGCAGAATGTGCCAAACTTTAACCACTAGGCCATCAGGGCTGGCTCAACCCCTGTGCTATTTAGAAGTGTGCTGTTTAGTTTCTAGGTGTTTAGAGATTCTCCTGCTATTTTCTGTTATTGATTTCTAATTTTATGCTACTGTGGTCAGAGAACATACTCTATATTATTTCAATTCTGTGAAGTTTTTGAGGTTGTTTTATGCCCCAGGATGTGGTCAACGTTGGCATATGTTCTTCGAGCACTTGAAAATTATGTATATTCTGCTGTTGTTGGGTGGAGTGTTCTCTAAATCTCTATTAGATCCTGCTGGTTGATGATGTTGAGTTCTTCTATATTTTATATCCTTGCTGATTTTCTGTCTAGTTCTACCAAATCCACAGTTATCATTGGAGACCAACACTCAATTGTGAATTTTTGTTTCTCCATTCAGTTCTACCAGTTTTTGCTCCACATTATCTTACAACTCCACTGTTTGATACACTCACATTTATGATTGCTATGTCTTCTTTGTGATCATCCCTTTTATCATTATATATCTCCCTCTCTGTCTACAGTAATTTTCTTTGCTCTAAGTCTACTTTATCTGATAGTAATATAGCCACTCCTCTATATCTTTTTCCATCATTTTACTTTCAACCTGCCTATATTGTTATATTTGAATTTAGTTTCTTGTAGACACGAGTGAGGTGGGTCATGTTTTTAATCTACTCTGCCAATCTCTATCTTTTAACTGATGTATTTAGACTGTTTACATTTAATTGTAATTACTGAGATGTCAGGGCTTAACTCTGTCATTTTCTTTTTTGTTTTCTCTGTTATTTTTCCTACCTTCCTGTGGGTTACTTGAACAGTTTTTAGAATTCTATTTTGATTTATCTGTAGTGTTTGTGAAAGATTGCTCTAGATATTACATTACATACACATAACTTATCATGGTAGACTGGTGTTGTTTTACCAGTTAGAGTGAAGTGTAGAAACTGTACATTATTTAGCATCTTTTTACCCTTCTCTCTATAATTATCTTATTTCCTTTACACATGTTTAGGACCACACCAGTGTTATAATGATTGTTTCCAACGTCAACTATAATTTAGAAAATATAAAAGAAAAAGAAAAGTATATTGTGTTTACCTATTTTTTGCTTATCATGTTCTTTCTTCTTTCTTGATGTTTCAAGGTTCTTTCTTTTATTGTTTCTTTTCTGTTTAGAGAACCTTAAACACATTCTTTTAGATTAGGTCTACTGAAAACACATTCTCTGTTTTCCTTCATCTGAGAATGTCCTGCTTTCCCCTCCATTGCTGAAAAATATATTCACCACATATAGGATTCTGGGTTGGCAGTTCTTTCAGCTACTTCCTTCTGGCCTCTATGATTACTGATGAGAAATCTACTGTTATTTCAATGTTTTTTTCCCTATAGGTAAGGTGTTGTGTTTCTCTGGCTGCTTTTCAACCTTTTTTTTGGGGGGGGGGGGTTCAAAAATTTAATTATGATATGTCTTGTGCATTTTTTGGATTTATCCTGCATAGGGTTTGCTCAGCTTCTCGAACTTATAGGTTTATGTCTTTTCCCAACTGTAGGAAGCTTTTGGTCATTTATTTAGGTACTTTTTCAGAGTACCCTCTTTTTCCTCTCCTTCCAAGACTCCAATGACAAGAATGTAACATTTTTAGTTATAGTCCCACAAGTCTCTCAGACGGCTCATGTTTTTCTTTCCAGTCTATTTTCTCTCTATTGTTCAGACTGAGTAATTTTCATTGTTCTTTATTCTGGCTCATTAATTCCTGTTTCCTCCACTCTGCTTTTGAGCCCATCCACCAAGCTTTTTACTTAGGCTATTATATTTTCTCAAGTATTAGTACTTCCAAACCAACAGAATAGATTAATATTTTATAGATTCTAAATTCTACAATAATGAAATGTACATATACAGAATTTAATTCTAATGTAATCAGGACATGTTTTCAACTAAGCAAATACAGCCATATCAACCATCACAGCAGTAACATAGCTATAAGGTCTTCCTTCCTTCCGTATCCACTCTCCCAATCAAGCATCTATCCTTGGATCTATCAGCTACTTCAACCGACTAAGATAAATTTCATTAGGGTTAGGGTACATTTTAAGGTAAACTTTCATATTAGAAAATAGTACAAAGATGCTAATTTCTTATACTTAACAGCAAAGGTTTCCAAACTTTCCTGTGTGTCAGAATCACCTGAAGAGGTTATTAAAACACAGATTACTAGGCTCTCCCCAAAGTCTGTGATTCAATAGGTCTGAGGGCTCTCCCCAAGAATTTGCATTTCTAACATGTTCCCAGCTGATGCTGATGCTGCCAGTCTGAGGATCATATTGAGAAATATTGTTCAATGGCTTTTAGAAGAGACAGCAATGATGCTGACAATATAAAACATTATTAAATTTCTTAAATTCAGTTCCATAATTGACTTATACCCTTTATTAAATATGGAAATATCCAACTTCTAGTAATTTGTACTTTAAGCAGAAATTGGACAGAGGCTCAATTTATTAGCAAGTAAAATTAGATCTCTCTATAAATAATTTCTTATGGATTGTTTGGAAATCTTTGTTAATGGGAAAGAAAAGGGCATCTCAGCAGAAAAGAAATAGATGATAGTCTCCTCTCTCCAACACCAGTCTTATTACTATCATCTTTTGAGACTCCTCTACAGTTTCTGTTCCTCTTCACCAGGCTTACCCTTTCCTTTCCCTTCCCACATACCTTTCCCAAGCTGGCTATAAACACCCACTATTAGATATAAACAGACTCATTCAAATATAAATTAACTTATTCACTCACATAGCATATATACACATTTTTATACCCACTCATTTTTATTAATACCACGCTGAGGCGGAAGAAGAGTGAAATTTTAGTTAGTAAGAGAACTGGATTTTGGCAAAGCCTCAGAGTGGGGAGATTCTTATATAAAGAGAAATAGTAAAGCCAAGGCCAAGAGGATTATAGGGTAAGGTTAGAACCAGAGGTCCAGACGGGATTTAGTTTTAGTTCAGAAGGTAACTTGGACTGAAGAGTAATGCAGAATATTAATGTACTATGTTAATGGAAGTTGAGTCAGAAAGAAAGGCAGAATCCTTTGCTCACATTAGTGAATGAAAGCCAAACTACAGGATGTGACATTCAGCTATTAAGAAAGGAAGAATAACAGCTTGCAGCTGCTCTCATGTCCCTGAATATCAAGGCATTGTTTCCAGAGACAGGCTTTCAGCCTGTTCTCACAGATGGTTATTAAAATCTAATTCAAAAGAGAAAATCAATGTGGTTATGAGAGATTAATTAAATCTCAAACTGATATTACAAGTAGAATGGGCAAATCTTTGTTTTATTATATGCAGATTTTTGGCAATATAGAATATCATAATACACTGAAAAAAGCCAAAATATATTTATCAGTAAAAACCTCTCATTTAGGTTTCATTCAGCCAATACTTGGGAACACTCTGTGCTAAATTGATAAGCAGTAATCATTTTCCCTTTCTTTTAATATAGTGTTGCCAATTTTAGTTGGTTGCTTAGAAACATTAAGTAAAACATTTGAAGCCAGTGCAAGAATAAGGGTTGTGGTGGGGGCTGGCAGTATATTTAAAAAAATGTGAAGATCATAATACAACTATATATAAGGGTGTGAGATTATCAACCAAATTTTACCAGCTCACTATTTTGAAGAAGCTATCGTAGCTGACTCTAGTTGGAAACTAGTAATATATAGCTTTCCACAACCTAGCCACCAAAGCAAAGACTGACATTTTAAATAGGCCACATGATTAGGAGACTGAAGATTACTCCTGGTCAGTCAGTACAGATGGCAACAGCAGCATCACAGGTAAACAAGAGTCTCTATGTAGGTTGGGTGTTCAGTAAGAGGAACCGGGGCCTCCATTCCTTATCCTACATCAAGAGAGGAAATATTGATATAAAAGCTTTGCTGCTGGTGACACAACATCGCAAAATGCTATACCCTAAATTTCATCCCAAACCATCAAGCGCTGCATAACGATGTTTTGGTCAATGACAGACTGCATACAGCAGTGGTCCCATAAGATTGGTACCATACAGCCTAGGTGTGTAGTAGATTATACCATCTAGGTTAGTCTAAGTACACTACTCTATGATGTCTGCACAACGACAAAATCACTTAACAATGCATTTCTCAGAATGTATCCCCATTGTTAAGTAACACATGAGTATAATTTGTAATTAAATAAGTACTAATAAATAAATAATGGAAAAGGCACCAGCCTTGGAAGTAAGGGACTAGGTCTTGTTGCTGGCTGTGTTACTAACTTTCTTAACCTTAGACAACTCATGGAAATTCTTTAGGCCTCAGTTTTGACATTATAAAATGAAAGACATGGCCTAAGTCAGTCATTCCCCAGGTTCCAAAGAACTTCAAGGGCCACCTCAGGGGAGCAGTGCTGTGTGGATGGGTTTACTCAGAGCAGCTCAGCTATTCTCTGCTTAACATAATGATGCTCTAAGAAAAATTTTGTTTTTCAAAAAGCATTTTGCTACAGGGGGCTGGCCCCGTGGCCGAGCGGTTAGGTCCGTGCGCTCCGCTGCAGGCGGCCCAGTGTTTCGTTGGTTTGAATCCTGGGCACGGACATGGCACTGCTCATCAAACCACGCTGAGGCGGCATCCCACATGCCACAGCTAGAAGGACCCACAACGAAGAATATACAACTATGTACTGGGGGGCTTTGGGGAGAAAAAGGAAAAAATAAAATCTTTAAAAAAAAAAAAAGCATTTTGCTACAAAAATAAAAAACAAGAACAAAAATAGGTTTGAAAACCATTGGTTTAGACATGATTTCTAACTTGTATCTCTACAACTATCTAAGAACAAAATACACAGGACTTATAAACCAATAAAAAAAGTTAAAAAATTCTCTATTAGAGTGAACTACATAATGAGAAATTGAATATAGAGAATACCTATAACAGAGAAATTGAAAAACCATGGAAACATAACATGCGTGTGTCATCTAAACACCTGATTTTAGTTACAACTTACTGTCCTACAACAGGGTTTAAGAAAAAGTCCTAAAATAAGAATCAAAAGACCTGGTTTTTCTTTCTGGATCTACATTTTACATTCACGTGATGTGGTAGTTTTAAAATATGTTCATAAATTCTCCGATATTCCTCCTATCAAAAGATGAAGTCTAATTCTTCTCCCTTTGCATATGGGCCAGACTTAGTGGCTCAATGCTAATGAAAAATGTGGCAGAAGAGATGGTGTATGAATAGGTTACAAAAGGCAATAAAATTTCTGCTTGGCTCTCTCTTTTGGGAGGCTCACTCTTGGAATCCAGTCTCTTGTGAGGAAGCCAAGCAGCCAATGACAAGGCCAGGTGTAGGTGTCCCAGCTAGAACTCATCGAAAGTCCAAGCCTATAGCTGGCATCAATTGCCAGCACGTGAGCGAGCAAGGCTTCAGGTGAGTCCAGCCCCCAGCCTTTGAGCCACCTCAGCTGAGGATCAGGAGAACAAAGAGGAGCCTCCTCACTGATCCCCACCCAAATCACGTTTGTGAAAAAAATAAATGTTGCAGTTGTTTTTAATCACTAATTTTTGGGGTGGTTTATTATTATGCAAAATAGACACAGGAACATGTAATCTGGCGCACACAATCTCTCAGAATACATTCCTCATCTGTTAAACAAAGAAACAAATGGCGGTTTTCCAGGTTAGGATGGCAGATTGGACACACATATTTAATTCCTCCCAAAATTCTACTAAGACTACAGTAGAAGGTTCTGTCATTGTTTTAAAGACATAAATCTGCAAGGACAAAGAGAAGAGGGAAAAGGCCATAACCTCAAAGGTAAAAAGAAGCTAGAAAGCAGAGAGACCTGAGAAAGCTGAATACCAAGCCTCTACAGGGAAAGATGAAAAGCAACCTGATTTACACCACAAAGTCCTTAAAGCACACAGAATAGAGAACTGGGTGTGTGTGGGGGTGGAGGGGCGGGGGGGGGGAAGGGGCACTAAAATCAGGGTTACAGTGAAAATTGTTTGAAGAAAAAGTTAGATCCCTAGACCCCCTCCCTGCCTCTGAGTGACTATCCCTCCCCCATATCTCCTCCAGCAGAAGTGTGAAAATTTCTACTATTTGGAGAGAGTGAAACAGAGGGGCTTTGGACTGGGGAAATGCTAGACACAGATGAGATTATACAAACTAACCCAAGAAATAGGGGCAGTAAATAATTAACTGCTGAATATTAAATGATCAGTGCAGAGACAGCCACCCCTCTTCCCCCAGCAAACAGAACATTGCAGCCAGACCCTTACCCTGTCCCTTCCCAAGAAAGGAGATTGCAAGACACTTCTCTGGGGAACCTGACCAAGAAGAAATAACCGATACTGATATCAGGGTTCCCAAACCAGTAGCCTGTTCATATCACCCTATAATGAAGCTCATGGTCAACAAATCTTATCCATGCCTCACCTTCCAATCATCTGTTTGGTCCCCCACTGTTAACCATGAAGAGAAAACAAAAGATTACCAAACATCTGAAAAAAGGGTTCAATACGTAAGATTGAGACCAAAACAGACAGACAAAAGCAACCGGGAAGAATCAGAAATCATGCAGGGAGGAAAAAATTTAAAAACTTATCACTAATTTACTCAGAGAGATAAAAGATAGTACAACCACTAACTGACAGGGTGCTATAAAAAAAGAAATATTCAAAAGGGAAAAAAAGAATTCTTGTTTATTAAAAGGATATTAGCAGAAATAAAATATTCAACAGAAGAGCTTTGGGGAAATTCTCTAAAATATAGAGCTAAAGGATAAAGAAATGGAAAATGGAAGTGAAAAAAATAAGACGATTAGGAGTTCAGAAGGTCTGGCTTTTGGATAATAGGGGATCCTGAATCAAAGAACAGAAAAAGTAGATGGGAAGAAATCATCAACAAAAAAATCCTACAAGATTTCTTGGAATTCAGAGACATGAGCTGCTAGATGGAAAGGGCATACCAAATATGCAGAACAAGGAATGAAAATAGACCCACACCAAGGAAGAGCACTGTGCAATCTTAGCCGCCACCCGCCACCCTCCCCGAGACAAAAAGATGGCTCCACACACTTCCAGAGAGATGGAGCCATCTCAAACAAAGGGGCAGGGTCACAATGGCCTAATGAGAGCTGCACTCCGCACAGACTAGAAGAGAGTGACCTATCAGTTAGTAATTTTGATGCCTGTCATCACGAAGATCCTGACCCTCTTTGTACTCTTCTTTTTTAACTGAAGATGGAACGAAGAGGTGAGCCTGGCCCTATCTGCGCTTTGGGTGGTCTTGACAGTAGGGAAATGAAATCCCTGCTCTCCATTTCTTGTTCTACTATCTGAATCAGGTGAGGACAGTCAGTTCACCTCACTGCTTTCACTGAAGGTACGCCTGACAGCCAGAGAGGCCATATTTCTCCTAGCCATCTAATACATAGTCCAAATCCCAGCTCTGTCAGGTATCCCAAGAGTTATCCTTTGTTTCCGAGGACTCACTCATAACCTTACCCATTGACTTCTCCAGAAGGGACTCAGACATACTTGGGGAAGTTAGAGCCAGATGTGATTCAGAGACTGTTCAAGATTAACATCCCCTGGGAATCTTCGCCTAGTAGTGGCAATATTGTCCCTCCATTACACATCCAGGTTTGTGCTTGCTATTCAGTTTTTCAAAACTAAGCAGTATATTGTTTACGGAAATAAACAGAGGTAACAAAACTATTAAAAAAAATCAAAGGAATAGTAGTTACCGCTGGACAGAAAGGCAGGGCAATGCAATTGGGGTTGGCTCACTGGGTCTTTTAAGGGGCTGGTAATGTTTTTTTCTTAATTTGAGTGCTAAGTTCACGAGTTTTCATTTTATTATTATTAAAACCATATGTTGATTACATTCTTTTATATGCGTGACATGTTTCAAATTTTAAACAATTTGTGCAGTCAGTTACTCATGAGGTAAGAGTAATGGAAACTCCTGCCCCATCACAATCCCTTCCCCTACTACTTGGCTGCTTGTATATATTGATCAGTCACATTTACTGAATTTCACAAAGCATGGAACTGAATGCTTTTAAATGCTTTTTTAATTTATCCTTACAAGTTTATGAGGTAGCTTCTTTATTGTCCTATCTTACAGATGAGAAAATAAGCACAGAAAGGTTAAATAACTTTTCCAGGATCGTACAGCTGGTAAGTTACAGAGCCAGGATTCAAACTCAGCCTGGTAAGTTACAAAACTCATGTTATTTTCACTACTGAATGATGCCATAGCTTCTACCACGAATAAAAACAAGTAGCAAAACTGAACCTTAAACTTACAACGAAGCAGGAGATAATAAACTATGAAATGTCAAACAAAACTCAGTAAGGATCAAGCAAAATCAATATGTTGGAAAATCATAAAACTCAGGTGTAGAAGATATTTTACAACTCCTAATGCCCCATTTTCTCATTCTATAAATGAGTAAATGAGGGTTAAGTTTAATGCTAAAGGTCACAATGACAGTTATTGGTAGTAATACACTCAAAGATGCATGTTCTTATTTAGTACTATAATTTACAACCTGTGAGTATCAGGCAGATACTAAATGAGCTGCAATTTGAAGGATCCCTCCATCAGTTCAGTACTTTAGTATTGCTTTTGACTACTTCAGTAGTGGCAGGCAGCCGAAACAGGGAAAGACCAGAGTGGATTAGTCATAACAGGTGGTGTTTACATCATTGTCTATAGGATGACTTTTCTGAACATTTGGCAAAAAATAAAATTGAAGGTGGGAGAGAGAAAGGAAGAAAGAGGGGGAAAAAACTCTGACTCATAGGACTTTAGCCATCAGAGCCAAATAAAATGATACATTCATTGGTTTTTGGAGACAGACTTTCTACTAAGTTCAACGATGTGTGTCTTCATAAAAATGAAACAAAAGCATAGGTGAAGTGTTCTTTTATGGGTCTATTTATAAAAATAATCAAAATTCCTCTTTGTAGGAGGTTATTTTTAACGGAACAGATGGTTTATATTGGGCTTATCTTAGAGAATTTATGATAGCCTTGGATGGGTTTGACCCCAAGAGGGCAAAATGACCAGACACTCAGAAAAAGTACCTCTCATTTATTTCGTCATTCAGTAAATTACTTACTGAGTAAAGACTCCATGTACCATGGACACTGGATCCTGGAGATACACAGATGAATTAAAAACTCAAGGAGATTGTAACTACATTTACTCTTGGACCAAACAATCCCACTTCTAGCAATATCCTATAAATAAACCTGCACACGAACAGAATGACATATGTACAGAGTCATTCATTGTGGCATTGTTTACAATAGCAAAAGAATGAACCCAACTCATTTCTTTTAATAGAGTCTTATTAAATAAATTATAATACATCCAATACAGCACAATATAGCAATAGACAAGAATAAAGAATCTATGTACTGATATAGAAAGAGATCCAGGATATATTAACCAACAAAACAAGGTGCTGGACAGTTTGTATGTAGTTACCTTTTCTTTAAGAAAAGGTGGAAAATAATGTATATTTATGTTTGCTTTCATTTGCATAAAGAAACACATGAATACAAAGGCAGCAGGGAAAAGTGTGAAAGTGAGACATCTGAAACATAATTATTTTTATAGTTTTGGTTTTTGAAACAAAAATGTGTTACCTATTCAAAAAATTAACTTTAATATAAAAAAAGAAAAAGGATAGCCTTTTCCCTCCCCAAAATAAAAGCTTATGGAGCTTACAGACTAGTAAAGAGACAGAGAAATAAGCACATAAATGCAGCAAGGCACTCTAAGTTCTTGCTAGATACACCTCTCCCACAGGAATAGTTAAGAAAAGCTCACTCTGACGGAGGGAAGGATCTTGGAGATTTAGTCCAAAATCAGTTCATTCTGCACAAACCTGGAGAAGGGGTCATTTGAGGCCTTAGAGATACTTCTTCTAGGGCAGGAAACCTAGGGCAGCTTTTCTCTCCCCAGGGAGCCAGTCCTGTGTTGGGTTTCTTCTAACAGCTTATTTCCCTAACTGCCTCTCAAGTTGCTCTTGAAGAAACTGAAAACTCTGTGGCACTTGACTTGAGAACAGATCAGAGGACCCCACCACACACAGATCCAATCAGTGTTTGAGCTGAAGACCACTCTGGTCTTCCCTTGTCTAGTTCAGAGTGCCAAAGATTACGGGATGCATTTATGTAAGCGTGTAAAAACAACACAGTTCATCACATCGTATCAGGGCTCCTCCAGAGTAAACTCATGAAATGGACTGAACTGGGAGGGGAACAGTCCCTGGAGGTAAATGTCAGAATTCATGTCTACTCTTTTCTGAATTACCAAGAGTACAAAGATATTTTAGAAGGCTTGGAGAGGAACTGCTTCATTTCTCTTAAAGATGTTCTGCTGAAAGGAAAGAAGATACAAAGGAGTGAGGGAGAATGTAGTGCTAACTACCCCCGACCACTACTTCTCATTTACGCTGTTTCTCTGAAGATGTATCATCCCTAGCAGCTGTTATAGTAGGTAAAACTCCTACACTTCTCTCATCTTTAAAAGGACAGCCAACTCGACAGGCATACCTAGTCATGTGATCTACAGGGAGGAAAGGCATCCCTCAGCTGTTAGGTAAGCCCACGCTGGGCGTTTGCAGTTTCTCTAATACCACTTGAAGATCAGACAGGGAGACAAGCTGTTAGAGAAAACCCGGCATAGGTCCTGCGACCAGAGAAGAGGGAGGAAAACTGTAATAACTGCCAAGAATGATGCATCTCTGAGGAAACAATCTTACTGGCAAGTAAGAGAGGCTTCCCAAAAGATCAAGGAAATATAAACATGCTTACATTTGGAAGACTTAGTCAATAATTCTTTCTGCTGCAGCCCTGACCTATGAACACCATGTCACACCTGAATTCAGGTGGCATCCAGACATCGCAGCTAGAAGTCAACACCAGGAGGACCAGTAAGATAAAGGAAGTACGCTAAGAGGTCTATTCCTCTGGAGTGGTGCTTCATTCCAGGTGCAGGTTGGGGCTGACCAGGCTCCCCAAGACTGGCACAGACGCCAGGGAATCAGACAAGTGGCAGGAGCTCAAGTAGGTGGACCACACTCAGAGTCAATATAGCCACCCAAGGAGGAGGCAGGCAGGCGGTGGACATACAGGCAACAAGCTGGATTCAGAGATTCAGATGTTAGTCTAGCCAGGATGGAACAGATGGGAATCAGAGTGTAGAATCAAAGGCTAAGGAATTTGAACATAGTCCAAAGAAAGAAGGTTACAGTTATCCATCATTTCTTTTTGACTCCTTATCATTCTCCACAGCAGACATTTCCATTTTGTCAAGGTTCCTAACCTGCTGGGCTGAACGATGTCTGCCAAAAAGATACGCTGAAGTCTTAAACCCCTGGACATGCGAACATGACCTTATTTGGAAACAGGGTCTTTGCAGATGTAATCAAATTAAGATGAGGTCATCCTGGATTAGGGTGGGCCCTAATCCAATGACTGGCAACCTTATAAAAAGAGACAAATTTGGACATAGAAAGACAAACAAGGGAGAATGCCATGGGAAGTCCAAGACAGAGACTGGAGGGAGGCATCTACAAGTCAAGGGACACCAAGGAATGCTGGCAACCACCAGAAGCCAGCAGAGAGGCATGGAACAAATTCTCCCTCAGAACCTTCAAAAGGGACTAACCCTGCCTACAGCCTATTTCAAACTTCTAGCTTCCAGAACCATAAGAGAATACATTTCTGTTGTTTGAAGCCACCAAACTTTTGGTACTTTGTTACGGTGGCCCTAGGAAATTCATACACCCTCCAAAGGGACTAGCGAGTTCAAGGTGAAAAGGAATGAGTTTTCTACTTCCACTTCCTCCTCCTGGCTCCTCTCTTCCCTCTGTTCCATCATCTAAGTAAGAAGTGCCCCTCTCTCCTTGCTGCAGCCCACATCTCAACCCCTATGCTGTAGTCTTCCTTGATCCCATCCTCATACCACTTCTCTCTCCTATTTCTTCATTTTATTATTCTGTGTTCCTACTGCACCTTTAGTCTCTCCCTCTGTATCCCCTCCCTTGACAATACTGCTCTGCAAGATTCCAGTGTTCTTTTCTTTCAGTTCAGGCGACTCTAAAGGAGTCCACATTTGCCCCTACCTCCTCACCACTCATCTACCCCTTAACTTTTTACAATTTGAATTCTTCTCATATCATCCTACTAAAACTGTTCTCTTAAAAGTCCCCAATAGGGGGCAGCCCAGTTGTGTAGGTCAAATCTTCACACTCTGCTTTGGTGGCCCAGGTTTTGTGGGTTTGGATCCCTGGCGCACACCTACATAGCTCATCAAGCCATACTGTGGTGTCATCCCACAAACAAAATAGAGGAAGACTGGCACAGATGTTAGCTCAGGGATAATCTTCCTCAAGCAAAAAGAGGAAGACTGGCAACAGATGTTAGCTCAGGGCCAATCTTCCTCACCAAAAAAAAAAAAGTCACCAATAAACACATTAACAAATTCCTGGCTTTGTCTCAGTGTTTAGTCATCTTGTCTGCTCTTAGCAATGACACTATTGATCAAATCCTCTTTAAATTTTCTTTTCCCTTGATTTTCAAGTCATTGTACAACCTGGTTCTCTTATCTCCTTCAGAACTCACTTCCTTTTCTTTCACCAACTCACCTTCTTTTAATAAAGGCATTATCCCAAACTACCTTAAGCTCTCTTTTCCTTTTTCTGTCTCTGCCATTCACTAGCTATGTAAACTCATGCAGGGAAAGTCACTTAAAACTTTCTGTGGCCTAAGTTTCTAAGTTTCCTTACCCTTAAGACAGGAAAATAATTCCTACCTCAGGCTGCTGTAAGGACTAAATGAGCTCACATACTTAAAATGCTTAGAATCATAACTAACACACAGTAAGCACTATATGAAGTTGCTGTTGTGGCTGCTGTTATTATTGCTCTGGTACATCCACTCTCACAGCTATTTTCCTGCCCTAAGTTCTCTCATTTTATTCTACGCAATAAATACTTGCTAAGAACCTCTGATGGACAAGGCAACTGACCTAAGCTCTGCAGGGATTACAGAGGCATTTATTCTCTCATGGAACATACAGTCTAGGAGATTACAGTATACAGATAACACAAGACTGGGAGACTATTAAGAGTCAACAACAAAAAAATCTAAATGGCAAGTCAAAGCAGGGAAGAATTACACCTGGTTGCAGAGAATAAGCAAAGGTTAGGAGAGAGGTAGCTCTGAAGAACAGATACGATCTGACAGGTGGAGAAGAGGGGAGAGTGCATTTCAGGCAGTGGGAACAAACCGGCAAAAACTCTGAGGTAAGATGTGAGGCATCCAGGAGAAGAGTTGAAATGTAAGTTACATGTAGAAGAAAAGTGGGAGATAAATTTGAAAAGCTGCTGTCATATTATGAACATCGAGTGTTAAGGAAAAAATTTTTTATTTAATTTTGGAAGCATTAGGGAGTTTCAGGATGATGTAATTAGAGTTGTGTGATTAATGTGATATGATTAATCAGACAAGAGAAACAAGTCAGTCAAGAATTTCCTCTATCTGTCAGAACAAGAGTTTTGTTGTCAGAAATTGTGGGATTGGATTTTGGTTCTGTCACTTAGCAGTGTGACCTTGGCCAAGTCACTTACCCTATCTGAGCCGCAGTCTCCTTACTTATAAAACTGGTGTGACGAACAGAACTTTAAAAGGGTCTCCATGATTCTCAGCCTCCTGGTGTTACATCATAATTAAATTACATGGCAAAAGGGATTGTGTAGATACAATTAAGGTTACTAATTGGTTAACCTTAAAATAGAGAGTTTATCAAGATAGGCAAACCTAATCACATGAGTCCTTTAGAAGCAGGGAGTTTTCTTCCACTGGTTTTGGAAGACAAAGCCAGAGAGACTAGACACACAAAGGGGATTCAACACAAGGGATCCTGCTGCCAGCCTTGCAAGAGGAAGCTGTGATACTGTGAGAGGAGCTGTGAGCGGGCCCATGGCAAACTGTGAGTGGTCTCTAGGACCAGAGAGCAATCCTGACAGCCAGCAGGAGGATGGGACCTCAGTGTCATAACCACAAACAATGAAGGCTGCCAACAACCTGAAGGAGCATGCAGGAGGATTCTTCCCCAGAGCCCAGCCCACACCTTGTGAGACCCTGTGTAGAAAACCCAGCCACAGCGGCCAAGACCTCTGACCTAAAGAGCTATGAGCTAATAAGTGGGTGTCGTTCTTAAGCCATTAGATTTGTACTAATCTGTTACGCAGAAATAGGAAACAAATAAAATGGAGATTCTAACATCTTTTATTTTATGATTGTTGAGGCTCAAATAAAACAATGTATATGAACGTTTTCTCTAAATTATAAATATTACACAAATAAAAGTTATAGGTATTATCTAGTTAATATGTCTAAAATGGAAATCCTCTCTCAATTCCTCTTCCTCATCAAATAGCCTCATTTTCTTTAATTCTTTATTTCTCTAAAGGGATCACAGTTATAGGTTTGTTCTGTTTTGCTGTGTTGTGGATTGGGGGACTGTGACAGACGAGCACTGGTGCCTTCTTGGGGTAAGAATGAGGTGATGGAATACCTGTGCATGTATGTGTGCATGTGTGTGTGTATGTGTAAATAAAGGAAGAAAGAAGTTATCATTATCAAAGGCAAAGGTTGATAAATGAAGTAATGTAAACACCAACCTGCATGTAGAAAAGGTCTAGCACTAGCGTGGAGTGTCAACAGAAAATCTGTGCAAGAATAATTTATGCCACATATAGCTTATGGACACAGGGAATGTACCAGAAACTATGTCCTTAGTCATTTCTAGGTTTGTTTTGTTTTGTTACAGGGCAAAGCACACTTAAAATTATGCAAGTAATATATGTTTCCTGTGATAAAACAATATAGAGCTGTATAAGAAATAGAGCATATTAATAATACACACCGGATCCTACTTTCCCGAGGAAACCATTAACAGATCGGTGGACATCCTTCCATACCTCTTTATATGCTCAAAGAAGTATAAAAGGTTTCCCTACACTTAAAAAACTTCGAATCATTTTCTACCTATTATTGTGTAACCTGCATTTTTCACTTTACAATGTACTGTGGGCATTTCTCCTAGTCACTTTATAAACATATCACATTTTTCTTAATAGAAGCAAAGTATTTACAACATGAATTACTATAATTCAGTTAACCAATTCAATTAGATTGCTTAAAATACCACTATTATAAACAATGTACATTCTTTCCGTATATCTTTGCACGTATGTTACATTATTTCCTTAGAATAAATTCCTAGAAATGGAATTCCTGGGTGAGTATATGAACATTTAAAAATTTGAGTATGTGTCAATAATTTGCCCTCCAGAAAGGCTGTATCAATTTCCAAGCCCTATACTCATAAAAATGCCAATTTTCACACTCCCTAGACAACACCACTGATATAAATCCTTTTATTCTCTGCAACTGAGTAGGGCAATGGTAACTCTTTGTTTTAATTTATACTTCTTTAAATACTAGTGAGATTGAGCATCCTTTCACATGTGTACTAATTGTTCACATTTCCTTTATTTTTCTTTAAAGATTGGGACCTGAGCTAACATCTGTTGTAATCTTCTTTTGTTTTTTTTTCCCTCCCCAAAGCCCCCCAGGACTTGTATATTCTAGTTGTAGGGCCTTCTGGTTGTGCTATGTGGGATGTGGACTCAGCATGGCCTGACAAGCAGTGTGAGGTCCGCTCCCAGGATCCGAATGGTGAAACCCTGGGCCGCTGAAGCGGAGCGCGTGAACTTAACCACTGGGCCATGGGAGCAGCCCCTCATATTCCCTTTTTGATTGGTCTGTTCATACCCTTTGCTTTTTTTCTCCTGGAATCTTCATTTTAATGATTTATTAATGATCTTTATGATTCAAGGATGTATTTTTCACTGACTGTGATGTTTGTACTTAACTCTGTTTACGACTTTTTAAAATTCTTATAGAAGTTTTAAATTTTCTTATGTATTCAAACATCAATTTTTTGTTCCGTAGCTGTTGGCAATGTTGTCATTCCAAGAAAATTATTATAAAAACAATCTCTTGCATTTACTTCTAATACTTTTGTACTTTTAAAAAATCTAAAGTTATTATTTTCAACAGGTTATCGAGTTGGCCTAATTTCATTTTTTGAATAATTTAATACCATTTATGTACAGGACTTTTTACAGACCTATCTCCATCTATTTGGCTATCTCGTGGCAGTGTTATCATTAGTACAGTTTTATAACATACGGTCCAGTGGAGGAATGGGCTCCCTCATTATTTTTCTTGTATCTTCTCAGATTTCTATTCTTATAGATCAAATAGATCATTCTTATAGATCAAATAGAGCATCATTTTCTTAAGTTTCCCTAAAAAAACTGTTGAAAAATTTATTAAATGTAGAGAGTAAACTGGGTGTATCTGATAGCTCTATGATATTTATGTTAAGTTTCTCCATTCAAACCACCTTTTAGTCTTTTGATAAAGTTTTAATTTTCTTCATATATGTTTTGCTCATTTTATTTTAGGTTTATTTCTAAGTGCTTCATATATTTTCCATGAAGTGTTATAATTGATTACTGCTCAAATAAGGAAATCTATTGAATTTTTGTATATTTATATTGTGTCTGGCTCCCTAACCAAACTTTCTTATTACTCATGAGCTTTGTATTTCATTGTCTTACTCCAGGTAACAAGCACCTAAAAATAATGATTTTCTTCCTTTCTGTAAACATTTATACAGCTTATTTTCCTTTTCTTATCATATTCATTAATAAGATCTACCAGAACAATGCTGAATAATTAAAATTTACTTTTTAAATAGCTGGAAAATATACTTTCAGCCAACATATACAGATTATGTGTACCTTTAATAATTATAATTACATTAATTAATTAATTTATTTATTTATTACCATTCTTGATGTTAGGGAAAACAAGATGTGCAGGTGAACTTCTGTTTTCAGCGGATTCCTTCTTCTGGCTAACAGCTGAAACACAACTGCTGAAAGTGGAAACTTGGCCTTTAGATCCTCTGTCCAAACCCTAAAAACAGAAAAGTTAACAATGCAGCATAATTCCTACTAGCTATATTTAAATTGTTTTATTGCAGAAATCATAAACATTTATAACAGAGATTTTACTTTGATGATAGATATTTGACAGAGAGATAAAACATATATATAACATTGACTTACCTTTTCTAGGACCAAATTAAGCATAAAATGAAAACAGTCATATTATCTACCTACCCACAAACTGATAAAGTTTGGAAATAGGGATAATCATAGTACCTTCCTCAAAGAATTATTGTGAGGTTTAGCTGAGATAATAAGTATAAAATAATTAGCACAGATCCTTGTACATAGTACACACTCCATTAATATTAACTGCTATTTTAACTTTGTATTTACATAACACTGTTTTTGTGACCTCCACAAATATTATTTTCAATAGTTAACATGTATCTAATACTTACGTTGATTCATTGAAGGTTTTCTTGTCTTTTGACACAACTTGAAAAGTTCAGGTAAAAAGATAAACCCTGCAGAGTTCATTTCTTTCTAAGCACTCTGATTGTACTTTGGGTACCAGGATTTTAAAAAAATAGTGCTAAGCACTTAGGAATCCTTAGGCACAGGTAACAGAGCAATCTTTCTATAGCTAGAATCTACCCATTTACACACTTTCCACAAAAGAATAACTATAAAATTCATAATATAAATTAATCTTTATTTTAAAATTATAAATAAAATCATATTACCTGTGCGAATATTGCACAGGTAATATGATTTTATTTATAATTTTAAAATAAAGATTAACTTATTAGATTAATTTATTAAATTAATTAAATTTAAAGATTAATTTATTAAAATTATTTATAATTTTAAAATAAAGATTAATTTATTAATTTATTAAAGCTATAGAGCTACCTCATGGCTTATCCTCAGCTCTTTCCAGCTTACACTATGTTCTAGCTTCCAGATGCTTAACACAATCTAGTAGTTAACTCTTCCTTAACATCCACTTCTTTACAATTTCTTTGCTTTCACAGTAGAGTTTCTTTTTCATCTGCTCCATCCTCATTGATTTCCATTTACCTTTTTAGAATCAGCTCATATGCTATGTAGCAAAAACATTTACACTCACCAAATATTCACTCTCCCATATTCCCTACTCTCTTACAGATAGGTGAAGCCGTCTGATTAATTCTAATAGGCCACAAGTAGAAATGATGTCATTTGTGGACCACAAAGTAGTAAGTCATTTAAGGCTGGTGGGCAAATCCCCAAGTCTTCTCTCTCTTCCTCCACTGTGACAATCATGGAGGCTACAGGTTGACATGTTAGAGAATCCAATGGCTTGGGTGCCTGAGTGACTATGTGGAGTGAAGCCACTGCTGACCAACATTACATTATACCACTAACAATAAATAAACCTTTACTGTTTTCAAGCACTGAAACTTGGGGCTAATTTGTTAATGCAGCATAATCTATTCTATCGTAACTACTCTGCAAAGCTTTTTCTGGTGGTGACCATTTCCACAAAAATCAAATTCTTATTTATGCTTGTAATTTACTTAAATTATTCCACTGAAATAATTTTTTTCATACTGGTCCTTCATGCCAGACCAGAAACTCCTTATTCATCACAGAGCTTGACATAAGTGAATTTTGTGCATAGATCTTGTACTTTAGAGTAAATTTATGTTTTCCTTTTTTTAAAGAACGAGCCCAGAAAGAAATTTCAGATAGTATACACACAGAATTAAAATGCTTCTGGAATTAAGGGATTTTTAGAAATGAGTTATTCAACTCCTTTATTTCATGGATGAGGAAACTGGAATTGTCTGACACTCACCTAAAGTCATTCAGCTAACAAGCAACAGAGGTGTGATGGACACTAAACGAGAACTTGAGGAATACTTTCACGAGGAAAGTATGTATATGCAATTTTTTGCATGTGAAATCTTGGCTGCTCACAGAATTTGTTGTTTTTTGTTTGTTTGTTTGCTTTATTTGTTTGAGCTTGCTTCTTGGATACATTTAGGCTCAGTGAAGTCTGAGTTAATACTTCTGTGTTAGGATTAGCCTACATGATCCAGCCTATAAAAGTTAAACATATTGCCTAACTTAAATAAAGTAGTCCTCTAATAGATTTTAGTTATGAATCTGAAGTTTCAGAACCATAGACAATATCATTTACGGTCTTGTACAGAACCCACAGCACAACACAACAGGTGCTCAAGAAATGATTATTCCTGTGCTAACAACATACTAAGACAAGTCATTTACTGGGTACTTGCTATATGCCTAGTACTACGTTACGTGATTTCATACAACGTTCCTATGAGATATGCATTTACTCCTGATTTTACAAATGAGGAATCTGAAGCACTATGCTCAAGTTCAGAGAGCTGGCAAGTGGGAATTCAAGCTCTAATCTGAATGACCCTGAAGTGTGTATTCGTAAACCACTACAACTCACAGTCTCTCACTATGGTAGCTATCATACATTAAGGGTTTATCCTATGATAACAGGTGAGTTACACATATCACCCTGTTTTCACAACAGCTGTTTGTGGCTGATATTATCTTCTCTACTTGTACAGATATACACTGAAGGAAATTTAATAGCCTTAGGAGCAACTCACCTCATCAGAAGAAATTAAAAACTAAGTGTACCTTAGGGAAATCTTTGATGTCCTTGCAATCTAGGAAAGACTCAATATTTCATTTTCTTTTCCTACTCCTTCCTCCACCCCTTCTTAATAAAAGGAGATCCCAAAGAACATTGCTTAGTTCACTTGGGGAATTTTCCAAATAATAAAAAATAACAAGTAACTGATTGAATCAATAAAGCCATTTAACAACTATCAGTTCTAATCTCTAGTAGATTTATAATGTAGATTCCCAAGGAGAAGAGACAAAAATTGGAGAAAGAGATAAATAAGACAGTGATATGAGATACTTTTCTATAAAACAGTCTTAGTAGATTACATAATTTGCATAATCTTGGTAAATTAAAGCAAGACGCTCAAGTGTACGGAACTAGTATGTTGATTAGGAAAATAAAACCAAAATAAACTATGCATTTTAAAAAGTAAATCATTCCTTGCTATAATTATTAGGATACTTAAATAAGAATTATATTAACTACTGGGGCCACGTTTGCTTATTTGTATGCTTTGTTCTACCAGAACATCTTAAATAATAGTGGGAACAAAAGGCAAATTTGATGCACTATACCACTTATAGATGGTAATTAATGAAAGAAACCAACTTGTAAAATGAGGTCAATGAATGGCCCGTCAGTAACAAAGCCTTGTTAACTTAGCTGTAAATATCTACAATAACTTAATATATAGAAGGTGTTTTTTTGTTGATAACTGTCATGGATGTTATCTAAGACTGAGCAACAACAGAATGTAGGGACCAATGCAGTTGGAATATAGAATCAGAAAGGGAGAATGGCCCAGACGAGACTGGAAAGGTAGACAAGAACCATATCATGAAGGCTTCGGGCTATGGAGTATAGATTCTATCCTGGAAGGTACAGGGAGTGACAAGATCATATCTGTATCTTAGAAAAATCACTCTGGCAGCATTGTAGGGAACAGACTGAAGGGGAGCACTACTAGAAGCTGAACCAGGCCTTCTGGAAGAAATGAAGTGCCAACTGAGACAGTGGTAATGGGGAAGGAAGAGGAATGGCAGCCTGGGCCAAAGCAACGGAAAAATGGTAAAAGCTATTTCAGGTCCAAGTGTGAAGCATAATGAGAATCTGAGAATCCTTTCATAAATTACAAAATAAATGAAATGAAGAACAACAATGCTTTATTTCAAATTTCAGGAAAATAAACAAACTTTGACACCACATTGTAAAGAAGAGGACTTAGGACTTAAGAATGTGTAAAAACCTGAAGAAAATTCTAGACTGGGTTATAGAAACATACGATTTGTGAATGACTAGAAAAGGAACCAATGCTCAGTAGGCAAAAGCATGCTTCTCATGACAACATTACAGAATTTTTCTAATTGACAGTGTTACCATTATGCTACTGTTATGCAAAACTAATATAAGGACAGAACCATGAGAAATATTGGCATGTATGATATGAGCTGACAAAGAAGATTAAGAATGAATGGGCAAAGAGATAAGAAACACAAAAGAAGGCGATATGTTAAAAAGTAAGGGAGGATAAAGTTTCAAGAAAAAAGGTGGTCAACAATGTTAAACGATGAAGAGTGGTTAGGTCTAAAATGTGCCTACTAGAATGAGCAACTATGAAATCTTGCAGACCATGGAGACAACAGATTCAAGGGAATGGTGGTGACAGAAACCATGCGAAATGGATTGGTGAATGAATGGGAAGTTGGGAAATGAAAGAAATGAGCAGGGATTGCTCTGTCCAGAAGCTTCACAGGAGAGAAAGGCCAGTGGCTGGAAGTGTAGACAGGTTTGAGGAAAGATACACTGAGCATCATGGCTGCCCAATCCAATGTTCACTTCTATTTAAACTGACCTATTCGTAGTCCCCATAGCATTACTGCTATTCTTTGCGCAGGAATGGCCATAGATTGGAGGAGAGAGAGGCTCTCAACTGAAAGGAAGCCACCTCCAGGCTAGGTGGCCATATGTAGGTGGCCTGACATAAAAGGCATTGATGCTTCCTAGGATATCAATCAGAGGAGGTCTGTTCCAGATTTTAGACAGAGGAATATGGAAAAGAGTGACCAGCCAAGAGTGAGAGAATAGCAGAGGCACAGAGAGCAGCCAGTCTCTGTTCCTGCTTGCTTTCTGGTTTTAATCTATGCATATCATTCCAATAAATCCCCTTTTTCCAAAAGGAGGCATATATGGCATGATTTTCTGTTCCTTGTAACCAAAAAAGGAAATGAAAAAAAATCCTTAGTCTAATAATAAGTCCCTTGTTTGTAAGATGACTGTGCTCTTGATATTTTATACTTGAGATGACAAGAAATTAATCATGGACAATTGTACAGGTTGACAGGGCACTACAGATAAATAAAGCAAACCTTCAATACAGCAGTTGTCCTCTACTACCTTGCACAAGAGAAATCTTACACACAACCTAATGCTTTCATGAGGAAAAACAGGGCAGCATGTTGTGCAATGGTAAACTGATTAACTAAAAATTAGAGACTTAAATCAAGAAGCTATTGGGTATTAACACGACATCAAACTTCAGACTAAATTAAAGATTAAAGAACATTACTTTATAAGCCTTCTAAGAATTGGATCTACCACAGTTATTAGATCCGGCTTCCTGAGGAGTTTAGGAAGTGTTATCCACGAGTCCTCAGAAGGAGCACACTGAGGATGAAGCCCTGGAATGCGGCCAGCCTACAAACAGTGGGCTGGATGTGTTGAAGAACAGATAGTAGCAGGATACCCAACCAGCTGCTGTAGACTGAAGATAAGTACAAACAGGGAACACAGGGGGAAAACACACTCAGAACTCACTGAGGGAAAAAACTCAAAATACTTAAATTTGGCATAATAAACAATGGACCTGCCTCTCTAGGCAGAGTCTGTGTGTTTAATAAATAGCAGAAAAATTTTATATAGTAATAACATAACTAATCAAAGGTCATATTTCACAAATACCCACCATGGACCTCAATGGTCTTTTTGACAATATAATCACACAGGTTATACGTAAGATCATGATATAATTTAAAAAAATTGAAACAAACAAAAACTTAGAGGACCTGTTCTGTTCCTGCTAACAAAATAATTAGTCAACCTTTTTTAAAATTTTATTTTAATATATGAGTTCCTACTTTCAGTCTTTATTGAAGGACAAACTACATAGAGTTAAATTTCTGATTTCTTTCATATTTTTCTATTAGATGCCAATAAGAAGGATATTCACAGTTTTCCACAACAGCTTTTGTATTGAATACAAAGTTCTATTATATTCAAATTTCCCGTAAGGGGGCCGGCCTGGTGGTGTATTAGCTAGGTTCCTGCGTGCTCCACTTTGGCGGCCCGAGGTTCACAGGTTCGGATCCTGGGCACGGACATAGCACCACTCCTCAAGGCATGCTGTGGGGGCATCTCACATAAAATAGAGGAAGAGTGGCACAGATGTTAGCTCAGCAACAATCTTCCTCAAGTAAAAAGAGGAAGATTGGCAACAGATGTTGGCTCAGGGCCAATCCTCCTCACTTACCACCCCCTCCAAAAAAATTCTGGTAAAATTTACTTTGCCTATCCTCTATCCTCCAAAAGGTGCCTTAAAAGATAAAACACTTTTGTTCACAATCTAAACCAATCTTTGATAAAAGAATAATTGCTGGCTCTGTTCCATCATGAAACATTTTTTAAAGCCATATTTCACTATATTAGAGTCTCTGAATTAAAATACTTTAAACTGAATTTCTGTCTACAAAATTCATTATTTATAACATATTTTAAATTACTAGCTTTGCAAACAAGCTGGAAATGCTTGCATTTTAAACTACATCAAGAGAAAATTAATGTTGCAGTCTGGTTATCTATTTAGATAGGTCAGGCTGGCAGTAGTTTTATTTACTGAAGAGACAACACACTACAAATGCTTAGATAGATGGACTCTGCATAGAGCTCTTTGGTTTGGTGGGCTCTGGATGCAAAGTTGTCACAGGGGATCCAGTATATGTTAAATGATGTTCAATATCTTCTCTTTGAGAAGAGATGTACACACTGTATTTTAGAAAATGCTCCATATAACAAATAATGACTAAGCATTCTAAAATGTCCCGTAATACTTTGTTATTCAGAAAATTCACTTATGTAGAATACCTGTCGTCAAGAATGACAAATAAAAAGCATTAACAGTAACAGTACAAAAGAAATTCAACATACATTAGGGTAGTGGTTCTCAAACTTTCTGGTCTCAGGATCCCTTTATACTCTTAAAGATTATTGTATGTATGTACTAATTCCTTTTAAAATAAAAATAAACCCATTTCTTATTAACATAAATAATATTTTATGTAAAATAACTATATTTTCCCAAACAAAAACAAATTTAGTGAGAAGAGTAGCATTGTTTTATATTTTGCAAATTTTTTTTTTAAGATTTTATTTTATTTTCCTTTTTCTCCCCAAAGCCCCCCAGTACATAGTTGTATATTCTTAGTTGTGGGTCCTTCTAGTTGTGGCATGTGGGACGCTTCCTCAGCATGGTTTGATGAGCAGTGCCATGTCTGCGCCCAGGATTCGAACCAACGAAACACTGGGCTGCCTGCAGTGGAGCACGCGAACTTAACCACTCAGGCACAGGGCCAGCCCCTATTTTCCAAATCTTTTTAAACATCTGGTTTAAGAGAAGACAGCTGAATTCTTATACCTGTTTCTGCATTCAATTTGTTACAATATCATGTGTCATGTAGCCTCTAGAAACCTAGACTACACTCATGAGAGACTGAGCATGAACAAGACAAGACAGATAACACTATCATTATGAAAGTAATTTTGACCTCGTGGATCTCTAAAAGGATATGGAGGACCACACTTTGAAGACTGCTAAAATAGAGATAAACAGTAATTAGAACTAAGAACAAATTTAAGAAATCTTGGCAGAACAAGAAAATATCATCTAAATCTACACTAATACAGCAATTTGCCACATGTGGCTACTGAGCACTTGAAATGTCCTAGTCCAAAATGAGATATCTAGTAACCGTGAAATACACAATTTTCAAAGGCTTAGTATGGAAAAGAGATAAAATACCTCATTAAGTGTCTATATTGACTAAATGCTGAAATGGTAAGTTTTTGGACATGTTGAGTTAAATTATTAAAATTAATTTTAACTGTGTTTATTCTTTTTTAAGGTGGCTATCAGAAAATTTTAAATTACATAGGTAGTTCACATTATATTTTTACTGGACAGAGCTGATCTAGATAGATAAAACATACTTTCTTAAACTAGATCCAACCTAACAAACAATCTTAGGAAAAAAGATAGAATTATTGTTCTGATTCATAATTTCCCTGCTTCATTTGGAAAAAGAGATTTGCCAGAAAGGCAGCAAATTTAAATATGGTATAAAATACTCCACAGACAAAGAATAAAAGGTGTCTGAACGAACAAACACTGAGTTTCTTGATTTGGTAATTTCTGATATGTACATAGGGACAACGGTAATCTATATACTTTTGGAAATTTACTTTTCAAATTCACAGATGACTATTTTGGCAATAGATTAAGCACCCCTAATATAAGGCCCATTGCCTTCAGTCTCAATGAGGCACAGAAAAACTCCATTTACGAAAGAGAGAGTGGCTTCCTGAGATACTAAGAAAGGTTATGGTGTCAAAAGACTGGTGAACAAATGTTCATTTATGTTTTAAGTTAAAAATATTTAAGATACTCTGCTTTACCAACTTTTTAAATAGACTAACCTAAACTATCAGTTAGGACCACATCAGCTGAGAGGCCTCAATTGTCTTTAGAGTCTACAAGGGAGAATATTTTAGGCTCTGTTACTGGGTAAAGATATTTTGTTTCTCTTTTTGTATGTTTTTTCACAGTTCCCTATAAGAATGAAGGGTTATAAAATCAAAAGTGCTATCTCTGCTCTACATCCTTCCATTAAGATGTGAAAAATTAGCTACTTTCAGGGTGTGAACTTCCCTCCCAAACTAAATAGCACTGGCCCAAGTGGAATTGCTTTCTTTAAGTGATATAAAGCACATCTCTCAAAGGAGACTAGGAAATAAGGATGTGGGTTCTGAAACAAAATTTTGTCACCAAAAAAGTCACAACACAGTTGATACTGATCTTATAGATAACTGAAAATTAACCCTACTTAATATAATAGAAATGTTAGTCCTGAAGCGCAGAAATTTGTGTTCACTTGTCATCAGGAAGGCAAGGTGGCATGAGAGATTTTACTCACTTTTTTTACAACATAGGAAAAGAAACTGCATCAATTGATTATTCTTATATAGTAAAATATTACTTTTAAAATGTGTGATTTGGTGCAGTCATTCCTCAATGAATTTCTTGTTCTTTAATAAAAACATCTGGATCAAAACTAAGTTAATTTGAAATACGGCTTTCTTTAATGACTAGGCTCAAACTTCAGACTGACTTTTCAATTCAGCTGAATTAGTAAAACTTCAATAATTTCTATTGTTAAAAGGCTTGTTCACTTATTACATTCATTCTCCCCCCAAATTTTTTGATTGCTTACTAAAATGTCACCCAGTTATAAATATCAACTTAGGAACAACCAGTTACTCACACAAGGCTTAGGAGTCTAGTAACATTTTTGCAATGCAAAGGGATCCTTCATCCATAGAGTCAACTACAATACTAGAAAAAACCAGGAGAAAAAATAGGGAAATCAAAGCTTCCCAGAGCTTTCTCAGCTCCACTCTCTTCCTTACTCACCTTCTGTTGATCTTTCTCTACTCTCTCTTCCTCAACTCTAACTAAAAACAAGCAAGTTAATTTCTAAACACTATGCCAAAATAAGCTGCTACTCTAGCAACACTAGCTGTACACCTTTTTGAAGCTTTATCCCCACATTTCGTTTTTAAAAAGAAATTCATATGCACCCAGACATATATCAGCCCTGAAAAGTTCAGAGAGTTCATGATACCCCTTAATTCAGCGTGTGTGCGCGTGCGGCTGGGGGGGGGGGGTGATGGGGGGATGAGGAGGGAAGGAGAGACAGGGAGATGGAAGGAGAGACAGGGAGAGGGCTAGGGGAGGAGAAGGGAGATGGGCTGATAAAGGCTTGATAGAGAAGGCTGTGAAGGAAAGCACCCAAGCCAAAGGACAAGAGTAGAAAGGGCTGGCTGATTTACAAACAGCTTTCCGCTGTAGAGGGTGGTTTGCTAATAATCATGATATCATCTAACACTTATTGAGTGCTTTCTTTGTCAAGGCTTTTTTCTAAACGCTTTATGTGTGTTAATTAATTTATTAGATAAGTCTTCTTATCTACCCTATGAGGCAGGTTCTATTATTATTGTCCCCATTTTATAGACAGGGAGCTACAAATAGCAAAGCAGTATTGTATTTAACAATTTTGGAGGTTCCCCGGTTCACAACTTCTAATGACCACTTTTCTCCAATTGTTAAATACAGTCAAATTATTTGTGTCCTACCATCCTGAATTAACTATGAACAGGAGAATAAGCAGGCAACTACACTATGGCTTTGCATTTAAAAAAAAAAAAAGTTGACAGACTTTACACCCACTCAAAATTAGACACACCTTGGATATGTATTGATATAGCTTACAGCCCTCCCTTTTTATGTCTTAAGACTCAGATTCTTTTTCTTTAATGAGATTGCTTTACTTTACATAGAATTTAATGATACACTCATACCATATTAAAACTGAAACTATCAGATATCCTAGAACATATCTTTCTCTCCCATAATAGTTCTACCTCTGGCAACAAAATTTTGAACAAATTTGTCACTGGACCACATCCTCTTTTCTAAAATAAGAAATATTTCTATAGGTGCAGGTTCTTTGAACCACATGGCCTCTGACCACGGATACAGAGTATATGGAATAGGGGAAAGAGCATGAGTATTTTAGTCAGAAACATCTCAATTTTAAAACAAGCTCTGCCCCTTACTATCCATTTTACCCTTTGGTAAGGTACATATAACCTCTCTGACTCTCAGATTCTTCCTGTGAAATGGGAACAATATCTTCCTCACAATCACAGCAGTTGTTGTGTTACTGTTTTTGGTTGCATTGACTGACTAAATGAGAGAGACAGGGAAAATGCTTAGCATAGAGTAGGTACTCAAACAGTAGCTTTTATATTACTTATATGTATTACACATATACATATGTAATGCATTTTTGTAGTATCTATGGTTTATTAAATTGTTTAAAATGCCTTTGCCCCCATAGCCTTTGTTCTTTCCCATCTCACCTTCTATTTAGTACATAATGGACAAAGATTTTCCATGTATAAGATTGTTCCAAACACCTAGATAGGCAGAGTTTTTGTAAGTTCACAATACACATATTTATTTGGAATGCTGTTGACTGGAGTGTTTTATGTAAATATTTTCTCTGAGAGAACTCATCTGGAAACTTCAGAATCCTCTTTCTTTACTAATCTTCCTCCTCTTTCATTTCTGTTATCTACTTAGTTTCCACATAGTGTGGACCCTTCCATCCCTTACAAGTTACCGCATGGCCGCCACCCTAGTGGATGCGCCATCATCACAGGTAAGAACTACAAAGCTTCTTCCTTCGCCCTGCTCCTCCTCCTCCCTCCTCCAGTCTAACTACCTCTAATCACTACCACTGACTTCATTATGTCGCTCCTCTATTTAAGAAACTCCAATGGCTTCCCACTAACCACAGAAAAAAATGTCCATGCCTCTCTGCCTAGTGATGTGGCTCCAGCCCTCATGCAATCACCTCCCACAAGTTCCCAGCAGGTTTCCATTGGGCTCGCCCTATTACTCTCTAATTCTCTCCTTTAAGCCTGTTCATGTTGTTTTCCCCACTGGATTACTTTCCCGCTTTCTTTTGCCCATCCAAATCCTATCATCCTTCAATGGCCAGCCAGCTTAAATAATTACCTTTACTTCAAGGCTTACTTCAAGGCCTTTCTTCACAGTTCTGCACACACTGATTTCCTTTCTCTGATCTCCTATAGTGTAAACTGTTTCTATGGCTCACTGTGCCTTTTACATAATGCTTTGCTTTGTTCTATTTTCACGTGTTAGCCCTGCCTACCGAGGCAGGGACCTTTTTTTTAACCTTGTCTTTGTGTTTTCTGTAGTATCTAGTGCAAAACTAAACATAATAGATATTCAATAATTAGTAGTTATATTTTAGCCCAGCAGCTCCAACAAGCCCATTTATACATACCTGACACAACGCATACAAACTTATTCTTGTTAGTACTGATTTCCTATCAAATCCTCTCCACATACCTTATGCTCTCCCTCAAACTCTTCCCCTGACCTTCCACCTACTGGACAAGTCTTCGGGCCTTCACTGTGGGCAAACTTCCCTTTAAAATCCTAAATTGATTTCCTTCACTTCCCTGACTTAAGTAAAATCTAGCTCTTTCTCAAAACCACTTCATTCCTTGCCACCCTTTCCCGTGGAGAACCTCTTTTTTTCCTGTTCATCTGACTTAAATATTAAGTAGACAGTCAAACTCACCCTCACTTGCCATGGTTATTTTTGCCCCTCCTTGACCATTTTCTCCTTCCCCATTCACCAATTTTTTCTAACTTCCCTATTACATCAGCAACTAATTTACAATATCCTCCTCCACTCCAATCCATCAACTTCAGTAAATGCAATATTGACATCATCAGCCCTTCATACCCATACACTACTTCAAATTCTTTATTCTCCTCAATTCTGTGGTCTTGCATCACCTCTCCACAGCAGCAAGGCCAACCTCCCCCGTCCCCCACCCAACAACGATAGTCCTCTGAGGGCTCTATCTTGAGCCTCATGAGCATCTCTACCTAGAACCACTTTGACTGCCATTTCTCTCCACTTCCCCACCCCATTTCTGCTGTGCCTCATTCACTATCCATACCCTTCACCAGTCCATTTCAAATGGTGCTCCATAAACCAAGGAGACTTGGGGCAGTGTAGTTAAAATACAGATTCCATGGAGCTTCTGATTCAGTACACAAAGCATTAATTTTCAATCTTAGCTACACTTGGAAATTTTTTAAAAAGATGCCTGAGCCCCATCCCCAGAAATTAATTTAACTGGCCTGCATTTGGGCCTGGACAATGAAGGCTTTAAAAGTCCACCAGTTGATTCTACTGCGTGTCAAAGGCTGACAACTGGAGCTCTAGGGTGAAATCTTGGACTCAGGACTTTAACACGCTACCAAGGTAACTCTGTGGTCAGTCATGTTTGAGACCATTGTGTTAGGACTTCCAGACTAGAATGGACTTCCTGCACACTTAGCTGGTCTTAGGATCAATCACTCCAGGGCTGCACTTTCCAGCACCCTCTGTCCCACCCCTGCACCTCTTTAAACTTCTGGGATATAGTCCCAAGTCTTCAAGTTTAGTTAAGGTCATCCTAATCTGGCCTTCTACTTATTTTAGGGAGCTGTCACTGTAAATTATTTCCATACTGTTATAAAAACATGATAGAATGATTCTTGGAAAAAGCTAGTACTGTAGGGCTACACGAATTGAGCCATAAACTCAATCGACATAGACAGAGCTACTAACCTGGGGCAAAAAGGAAGAATCACTACAAAGGCGCAAAGAAAAAAGTTGCTGATGGCAATTAGGTTCCTAAGCAAACCTCCAGAAGTTCTATTTAATCCACCAAACAGGCCACAAGCTGTCATTCCCTGCCTCCCACACGAAGGCCTTCCCCACCCACTGGTAAACTCAGTCATCATCCCAGCTCTCCTGGCATTCTTGCCCTCTGGAGGCCCAAGCACACATTTTCTTGACTTAAGCTTTTTATTGCCATAGGTGGGAATTTCAGCTCTGGAAATTCTCTCTGACAAACACACACACACACAAACACGCACACACACACACACACACACACACCCCACCAATAAGTTCCTCATCTTCCCCTTACTCTTCTCTTACTGCAAAACCTGAGAAAAAGTCCTTTTCCCTCCTGTCCTGACCCAAAACAGTGCTAAAGACAAACCTCAGTGAATTCAAAGAGCCATAAATTCTGAACGTCATTTTTTTTAAAAAACTGTCATTAAAATAAAAACAACGCTATCAATCCTAAAAGACTCTGTAAGGAACCAGAAATTGCCTTCAGAATCTTACGTCTTTCTATTCATCCTCATCCTCTTCTAATTTAACCTATGCCTTTGAAGGTTTAATTCAAGATTTAAAAAATTTCTTGAACTCTATTCTTCTGTTTGACTAGTAGCAGAAGTGCATAATCCTTAATTCACAATTCCAAAACCCTGTAAGCTCTTAAAATTGAAAGGTTTTTGCAACTTATTCGGCGACAAAACAGGTACCTGACTTGAACTCTGACGATCCAACCTGGTCTGAACTGATATGAAGCTACTTATGGTTTGACTTCACCTCATTTTGAGTGAACATACACACATTTCACTGCAGAGCTATTAACAGGCTTGATTATGGGAAAATAGCCAGGACCCCACTGTTGGTATTATATATATATATATAAGTATACCAAATTAGCTTTCTAAAATCTGAAAAACTCTGAATTCCAAAGCCCCAAGGGTTTCAGATAACAGTCTTTAGATGTGTGTCCACACTGTAACAATTTCTACAAATTTTTATTCCAAACCTTCAAGTTTTCAGTTACACTGAGATAAATATGTTTTGGGGAGGGTGTTCACTAGAGGACCTGACCCCATTCATGTAACCGTTTCTACAAGTAATGCATTCACTGTTTTAAACACTGACTTAGACAAGAGCTGTTGAAACGCTACCTATTTGCAAGTTAAGAACTTCCTAGAAAAGCTCTAAAAACCTAGGGTACGAACAACAGGAAGCGGGTCTGCAAGCACTTGGGAGACAAATTCCTTCAAAGCGTTTCCCAAAGAAATTGCTAACTTCAAACTCCATTTCACCAATCAATCATAGCCATATTTAAAAATGTGTGTCATTTTATTACTGTCCACACTTTGCTGCCCTGATTTAATCTAAAGAGCTTATTCTAACAATTTCCAGTTATCACAGTCCTTAGACATTTTTGAAAGACCTACCGAATCGAAACATTATTCCTAATACTCATACTTTGAAGATGAGCGAGCTATTTTAGTAAGTTCTTAGTCATTTAAGAGGGAGGTTTTAAGTAATGAATTGCAAGCAGGAATTAAGAAAATGTATCATGTTCTCTAAACTTTTACTATTTTGTCACGCACAGCTGCCTGACAAGTCATGGTCTTTAAACGTACCAAAGCGAACTTTCAAAAAGTATTTCAATAGTATGTCAAATAAAAATCTCAAAAATCAGAAAAATATTTTTTTTGGTGCTCCAAAGTAACCAAAGTCATAACCACCAGTAAAAATAAGGAAGGGGGGGGGGGTGTCCCATTACATCATCTGGCAACGTGTAGTTTGAAGCCTGAGCGCTCTCCAAATAATCCTTAAGAAAACCCAGCTGGGAAACCATTCCTGTCAAGCTTAGAGAACTTGAGTTTGAATAAAAGGTTAAAAAAGCCTCTCCACCTTACGTCACATGCCTGTACCATAAGAAAAAGCAAACCATCACCGAGGCATCTACCTCCCACCACCCTGACAGCGCCGAAAGGTCATGATCGAGTAGAAACTCGCCGCGGAGCCTGTTCCACCCGAACCGGGAAGGGAAAGAAACGCGAAGAGAACGGGGACATCTCGGCGCCCCAGGCAGGCGGGCAGCTCCGCGGAAACCCACTCGCGCCTGCCTGACACCTTAGCCTCATCCAACAGATAATGCCCGTTCCAAGATGCTAGAAATTTCCTTCGGCAAAGCAGGGGCCCCTTCAAAGCAGAAAATCACCGAACACAGCCAGCGGACCCGGCCACCCCACCATCTCCCGAGGGGGGAAGGTGCAGCTCGCGAAGTGGCCGCGGCTGCCCACGAGCCACAACTCTGATCTCGGCCCGAGGAAGCGAGGCCCGGGCGGGCGCATCTCCCCGGGCGGCCTCCGGGCGCCCCTCGCCCGCCCTGCCGACGCCCGCCGTCGGGGCGCCCAGCGACCCCCGGCCGCCACCTACCGCGCTCGCGCTGGCGCCCGCCGACACGATGGGCGGCAGCTTGTCGCGCTCCAGTTCCTTCCCTTTCTTCTCCTCAGGCGCGGCCGTGGCCTCTGCCGGCAGCGCGGCGGGCGAGGGCACCCGACCCTCCTCGCTCATGTCGGGCCGGGCGGCGGGAGCGCGAGGCGGCGGCGGCGGCGGCGGCGGCGGCCGGGCTGCGGCTGGGGCTGGCGCTGCTGCCGCCGCGGCCGCGAGAGGGCTCTGGGCAGCCGCTTCCAACCGCCGCCGCCACCGCCGCCGCCGCTCCGCCCCCGCCGCCGCCGCCGCCCCCGCCCCCCCCCGCGCCGCGGCCCAGCGCGCGCCCGGATGCCCCGCCCTGCCACCGCCCCCGCGCGCGCCCGCCGCCCCCACCCCGCCCCGCCCCGCCCCGCGCGGGGCTCTCGGGCGGCGGGTCTGCGGCGACGGCTGCTGCCACCCTCGCCAACCCCGAGGTCCCGGAGAGGAGGCGCCGCGGCCGACACCAGGCCGCCATGTTGTTTACAGACTGTCGCCCGAGAGGGCGAGGAGAGGGTCCCCGCGCCCCGGCCGTACTGTAGGGTCTGGACTCGGGGGATCAAGGCGAGGGCTGCCAAGGGTCGGGAGGAGATGGAGAGTGCCCGGGTGGCGCCTGGAGGGCGGGGCGGGCGCCCTGGCTTGGGGCGCCTGGACCCGCCGGATCCGGGCTGGGGGCCTTTCCCTCCCCAGGGCCCACAAAGCCGTCTGCCGCGGGGCTGCTGCTTGTCCCTGCCGTCCCTGCTCCCCCCAGGACAGCGGTGGCGAGCCCGCGCATCCTCGGGAGACAGCCCTGCCTTTCTTAGCGGACCGACCCTTTCTAGATCCCTAGTAGCCCCCCCTACAAAGAAAAAGCCTGGGGGTGAGGGGCAGTGAGACGTCGTGGCCCCCCCTTCCCACCGCAGGGCCGGACGGCCAGGCCACACTTTCCATTCCTGTTCCTCTTGTCCCCCCTTTCTCTGCCAAATCCGCCTCTCCCTTCCCGTCCCCACGCGCCTACATCTCTCTCTCTCTCTCTGCATCCCTTTGCTGCCTCCTATTCCTTCCTTGTTCCTTTCCTTTTATAAATTACAGATGGACAGACCCAAATTCTGCTGCATAATCCGTAATGGGTAAGAACTTTAAAACTGAGGCGGAAAGCTTTTAATCGTGATATTAAAACAACCCCAACCCCCACGCCACCTAGACAATTTCCTTTCCTTTCTTATCGCCCCCTCTTTTTCCTTTCTCAGTCTCTTGGAGCTGCGGAGACACCTGCTGATCTAAGAGAAGGGAGAGTCAGAATGCGCTGTATGACCTTAATATTAAAAATAGGGAGTTTCTCGACATCCAAGTCTTCAGATTTTTAAGTTGTGGCTTTGTTGTTTTACTCGAGGTTGAGTGAATTTTCAGATCGAGATCCAAATATGAGAACCAAAAATATGAAACAAACCCAGATGATGTTTGGGTTATCTATTGCTTTACCTAATTAACAGTTATTAGCATAAGTAAGTACTAGTTACAGTGCATTGCGAGATGAGGCTGCCTGTTTTTCAAACCCAGAATTTGTAACAAGCGGATCTGAAGCAATGTAATGAATATAATAATTGGTATTCAAGATTACCTTCTAAATTATAAATTCTGACTTTCGTTTATAGAAAGTCTTTCTGGTTTTAATATAGTTGCTCTCATCACCTATTTAAATGTTAATTAGCAAAAGGTATGGAGTAAGTGCCATATAGTCAGCAAAAAGTATTTCAGTGATAATTAGCCTTGGAGGGAAATGATGTATACACAGGTTACTCTGAAGCATTCTCCTCCTTTCTATTTTTCTTGAATTCTTTTTCAGGATTTTCTTTCCTTCTTAAACCTCTGAAATACTTATCCTACGGAGAGGAACATACAAGTATTTCCTAACTTTAGCAGGTCAGCATGCCGATCTTTTGATAAAGCAACAACTCAGATGTTATTCCAAAAACGGAAGCTTTTGTTTTAACTACAAGATATTCTATGCTGCTAAGGTAGGTGGATAGAACAAATACTAGGGGGAAAAAGTATCCTCTTTCCTATTGTTTTCAGCTAGAATTAGTAATTTGCAATAAAAATGCTTGGATGAGAAACCACTTGAGTTACATGCCTTATGCTTTCTCTTTTCGTGTGAGAGACAAAATAAAACAGTGTCTGTACATGCAGTCACATTCAATAGAACAAAATGCTTAAATATTGGCAAAACAAGGCAAGTCAGAAATTTTAATTTCTGCTACTGCACCACAATGGATAATCTATTTCTAAACAAGCCCACTGATTAATTCACCTGTGAAGTACATACCAAAAATGATAAGTTATTCGTTGATATTTTCGCTTACTTCCTATTAAATATATTACTCTGGATGTCCCATCCCTCCTTCTTGCGCATGCACTCTAGGATGGGGGTTGGAGGGTGGGAAGGGGGCTACCGGAAAGCTGCACAGTGATGGCTCGAGGGGAACTCATGGGCTTGAGAGAGTGCCACCGACATGCTTCTAGGGGCCCAGGTAGGAGAGAGGTGGTTGTAGAGCAGGACATACAGAGAGCTCTGACTATTCTGTACAAGGGGGCAGAGAAGATGCTTTTTGGCTATGCCAAGTGTCATGGAGAAGTGCAACAGTGATGGCATCCAAGTATACACTCATAGCTTTGGAAAAATGGGGAGTGAGGCAGGAGAAACATTTCCCCTTCCTAAGCCCAGAAGGAAAACCTGAGCTCATTAAGTATACCTATGGGGAATAGGAGTTTGGAGAGTGAGGAGGTTAGAGAACTGGTTATTTCCATGGAAGAAAAGGAAGGACCAAATTACAAAGTAATGAAAGGTCTAAATTATAGATAACATTCTATCGTAATTACACACAGTAATACTAATCTACTGAACAACAGCAAAGTAAATTCTGACAGGTCATTTAAAAGTGGTTTATAATTAATACCTTGATTATAGAAGGTACAGCCGTGAAATAACAAACTTGATTTTTTAAAGAAAACATCTTTTTCCATTTCAACTGAGTGTTATTCTAAAGTAGTAAACTTGGGGAAATAAACTTATTTTAGCCATTTGACATTGTTGAAAATGTTGTTACAACTCTTCCTTAGGTTGAATGACTGGGGCTTTTAAAAATTACTATTTAAAAAATAACTTTTCTTCATTACATAAACAATACGTTGTCATTACAGAAAAAGGTAGAAAATACAGATTACCAAAATGAAGAAAATAACCCCTGGATCCTACCCAACTTCAGACAATGACTAAGACCTTGGTCTGTGTCTTTATAAAATCTCCCATCTCTGTGGATTGATCGATGGATCGATCAATCTATCTCTCATCTATCTATCTATCCACACACATATATGATATTTCTTACTTTGTTTTTACTTTGTTTTTATTAAAACAGAACGTACTGAAATACTGTTTTGAATCTGTACAACTCGTTCTTTAGAATATCCCCAGTGGTGTGGTAAGTCTATCTTTAGAGGATGAATTTTCTTTTAATTGCACACTGTTATGTAGAGCCAAGACTGAAGAATAGAATGGATAATCATCACGCTTTGTATTTTGAATCAGATCTCTCTTGAATCTGTTCTCTGTCTGGGTTCCCATGGCCATTGACCTAAAGGCCCTCAACATCTCTAACCCAGGTTATTTCTGTAGCTTGCCAACTGTTCTTGCCATCAATGGTTTACCTGCTCTAATTGCTACTAGAATGACCTTTTCAGAATACATAACTTCTTGTCAGGCCTCTGTTTAGAAATACTTCAATGGTCTTTCAAAGCAAAACTCTGAAACCCTAGCATGGCATTCACCTGAATTTTTTACCAAAGAAGGCGTTTTCTTAATGTTCTAATTAGGATCATTTGTTTCGTTTTGCATGCAGAACATATTGCACATCCTTACATTTAAACACCTGTTACGTTACATTTTAGCTATTTGTTCCTCCAACAGGTCATGGCACAGAAGGGAAGGACCGTGTCGACTTAGTTGTTGAGTTCCCATGTGTAGCACACTATCTGGAGCGTACTGCTGAGGAAGCACTCGATAAGCTCAGAATGGATGAAACAAGACGTTTTCTTAATGTGGCTTGTAAGGGGCTCTGAAAACAATTTCCAAAGAGGAATTTCAAAAACATTCTGAGTGACGGGCTGCTCTCCTTCAGGTGATTTGCTTCTGATATTGCTTCTTAAAAACCTTGGGCTTCCAGAGCAGTGCTGTCCATTACAACTTTTTGCAATGGTGGAAATGTTCTGTATCTGTACTGTCTTGTATGCTAGACACTAGGCACATGTGGCTGTTGAGCACTTGAAATGTGGCTATCTGTTGTGTTTTCAAGATGCCCTCTAGATATTTCCAAAGGAATAGATAGATAGATAGATAGGTACTTCTTCTAAATCTTAACCTCAGTTTTACCTTTGTTTTCTACTCACAAAAGACAAAAACAACAATAAAACAATAAGTGGGACAACAGAAGCGTCCTGTGCATGATGCACCTATTTCAAATTTTCGTGAGTCTAGGTTAAAAGAAACTCTCTGTGTTCTAGTGTTGCTGAAGACAATGAAACAAGTCAGAATGGCAGACATGGCTATTCATTCTTCCCTTTTGTCTTGCTAACAGAACCCTGATTTAATTTGGGCTAGTACTATGCCCAATAAAAAGTGTTTTGTTTTCTGGCCTTCCTTGCAGCTAGAGGTAGCCATGTGACATAATTCTGGCCAATGAGGTGTAAGATGAGTGTTTTAGGGAAAGGTTTTGCTACCTTTGTCCTGCCTGGAATGAGGATATGACATGTGGATATGGTACTACCATCTTGTTACCATGAGGCTGCAGGCGTGAAATTGAATGTCAAACACTCAAGACAATGTAGTAGAAAGAAAGAATCTGGAAGATTCTTGAAATCGTGGAACTGATAGACCAGCTTTGACTGCTTATATTTTGGATTTCTTGTTTTGTGAGACAAATAAATCACTATCTTGTTTAAATCCACATTAATTGTTTTTTCTATCATTTGCAGCTAAACACATTCCTGTTATACTCAGTGCACACACACATGCACACACACATGCACCCCATAATATTTTTGTCTTGATTGATCCCAAAACTAGTAAAATGGTTGAATTTCTACTGGTTTAACTTGTTCTTTCAGTTGTATAGGCATAACCCTAATTGAGTAGAATGTCTCAATCTAATTCTATAATTAATATCAGGAATTGCAATAACCGTTGTGAAAGCATGAACTTTCTTCTTTGGAGTTAGAAAATAAGCCTCTGTATTTCAACTTAAAGTATTAAACACAGTGAAATTAGGCACTATGAAAACTGGTTTTTAGTTCTGGCTCTTCCAATTTTTAACTAATTCTGTGGCCTTGGTAAAATCCCTCTGTCTTTGAGTTAGTTTCCTTACCCTTGCATGGGTGTTGTGAAGCAAAATGAGAAAACGTACAAAAGTGCTTTGTGAACAATGATGCATTTTAATAAATCTGACTTAATGAACACTTACTGGGTACAAGAGACTGTGATGAGTGTTTTCCGAGGATTGGTTCATGTATTCTTCTCAAGAACCTACTTTTGATATTGCTGTAGGGTAGGAACTCATCCCCATTTTATAGATGGGGAAATTCTGGAATCATGTCTAGTAAACTGTGCAGATTCATCTCTTTACTTCCCACAAAGCACAGAAGTGCTACTCAAAAAATGTTTATGGCAGGAATAGATGTGCATTTTATTCATTTTGAGATCCTATAATTGTATACCATCTAGGATGTTGTAAACTCATGAATTTGGTCACAATAAAGGACTGCTACTGAAGGCCCACCCAGCACCTCCCTGTTGCCCAATGTCCTAACAGAACGTTTTCTACTAGAGCTACTGGACTAATCACCCTTTATTAAGGTGGCAATCCAGGTTAAGCATCTTTGGCTAAGAATTTCTATTGCCCCTAGAGGTTTTTGAGGACAGATACAGAGGATCCCCAGCCTTTTGCAACCTCCTGCCCACAGGCTTAACAAATATTGAATAGATGAATGTCAAATGCTTCACAAAGACTGTTTTTGGGGGCTCTGCAGATGTTACAATCACATTTGGATCAGAAGAGCAACATGGGACATTCTGGAAAGATTTTAGTAAATCCTGTGTTATTTAAAGACATCAGGTATTATAGTTTATTTTTAAAAGGCAGGCAATTATGAAATTGGCATTCCCGGTACCACTATTTAGGTAGAGGCATTAGCACTAATAGGATGCACTCACATGGTAAATCTCCTCCAAAGACAAAGGAGGTACTGTAAACCTTCCTGGGGTGACTCTATCTCTATCATATTTTTCTTCACAGGAAGCTGAAGTGCTGAGTTACATCATCAGCCACAGGATAAATATATCCTGTGATATGAGGATTGCCAACACGAGGACACCTTCCAGAATGTCAAGGAGTTCCTGGCTTCAGGGTCTGTGCTAATGCATTCTGATGATTGTGGACCATTGTTCCTTATCTCTGACCCTTCTTTTCACTGTGCAGGCGCTTTGCTTAGTGGCAGAATGGTAAATGGCACTAAAACATCTAATTATTGAAAAAACTGCTATCAATAGAGAAGTATTAATACCTTGGTAAAGAAGCTCATGGTGAAATCAGGAAGCTCCATGACTACCTTGGTACTCATCTGCTTTTATAATTATGCTGATTACAAACCTCTTTTGGAAGCCCATTCCTAAGGACAAATCTGGACTCTGCATTATGGCCCTGTTATATTGTTAGATTATTTGTCCATTGCTGCTGATGAGACACTAGTCTGTAAGCTCAGAGAAGGCAGGATGAACGTCAGTGCCCTCAGCTCTCTCCCACTGTAGACAGTGTACCACTGCAAATTTCAATTTTATAAGGCCTTCCTGACCACCTTTATCTGGTTGATAAAATCAATAATTCCATCACGAATTAACCAACATCATTGATCACTTACTTTATAGTAGGCAAAATATTGGACTGGGTGCTTAAGATACAAGAATTATGAAACTATCCCCAAGAAGTTTGCAATTTAGTACAATGGTCCTCAAACATTTCTGTGCAGCAGACTCTGTTGGTAGTTTATTAAAATGCAGACTTTCAGGCTTCAGCCAGAGATTAGGGCTGTCAGGTTGTATGGGGATGTAGGTTGGGTAGGCCTTCATGTTGTATTCTGTGAGGATGGTACTCTCTGGAACATGAGTGTACAACTTGTCTGACTGTAGAGCCTCAGGAGAATAGCGGGCATTGTGGTGTCTTCCCAACATCAATTTCCCCTTCATTTGGTAAATATATCCCCCCCACCCCCACCCAGGGTGCTTTAGGAGACCATGCTTCCGCCTCTGGTTGGGGAGTATGGGAGACATGGCTCAGAGTTAATCAAACACAGTCCCATCTCTGGATCACGGTATTCAGCTCCAGAATCAGTACATGACCCAACGCAAGTTAACAAGAAGTGAAGCAGTGTTTTCTGGGAACTTTTAGAGGAGGATGCTTCCTTACATAGAAACTTGTAGGAACAACGTCCTCTCTCTTCCAAGATATGGTAGAGGAAGCAAGTTCCCAGGGAGCTAGGGATACCTCCCTTCAGAGTGAAGCTGACGCCGTGGAAAGCAGAGAGGAAGAAAAAAAGGAACCAGCTGTTTAATGACATTGACAAGCGACTCAACCCCTTTGATTTATTAACTCCTGTTTCTTTTGAGAGAAAGTTTGTGTGTGTATGTTTTGTTTTTTGTTTTTGTTACTTGCAATGAAATAAATCTTAGCTGTTGTGGTAACTTTGAGGTGGGACCAGGAATCCTTATTTTAAACAAGCTACTCTAGATGATTCTGAAGTCAGTCGTGATGGACCAAGTCTAATATGTTTGGATAGGTATCATTTTCAGAGAGTAGAGGTATTTGTCTCATAAGTTTAGTTTTGAAAGCTCCTAAGGAAAATATGTAGGTAAATAAAAAAAAGTTTAAATCATATTTAATAAATTGTATTTTGGTTTGTCATTTGTCTATAACACATCTGCCAAGATAAGTGCTCTTGAAACTTAAAATCATACATTTTCTGCTTTGCTGTCATAAGAAATGATTTTATTGTAACCACAATGACAATAATTCTTATGCCTCTATGTGGTGAAGTGGGGAAAACAGGTTTTAAGTAATCATTACTTAGTGAAAATTGAACTGTCACCTCAAATTGTCAACAATCAGATCAGAAAATTTAAACAAAACTAATAGTTCCTTTACTCTTCAACTCCATAAAAGTAAAAAATGGTGCATAAAACTGATATGCACCATTATTGTCATCTTGCCCTTTCAGATATCAGCTCATCATTATCTGTATTCTATTGATGAAATAGTTCACATATTTCAATATTCAATTCAATAAGTGACAGATAAAATGGACAAAAGAAAATTGTAGTGTTTATTAACCCATGCCTTAGAGGATCAGGCATAAAAAGATTTCAGTAAATGACAACTCATTAATATTGCTATTCTTTTTCCTGTAAGATGCTTATTGTATCTGATTAACCTTTTACTTTCCTAAAAAGATAATGTTTTCTAAGGAAAGGACATGAAGAGAAAGGGACCAAAATAATCTTTAAAAGATTTCTATAAAATTCCAAAATGCATTTTTGAAAGACTTCCATTTGGGGAGTGATGTAAGCATCATGGTGGAATGAGGTCTCTCAGAAATCTTTCCCCTCCAATATACAACAAAGGAAACATCCATAATCCAACAGAGGACATCCAAACACAACACAAAAAACATTGGAGAGACCCATGCAGCCATACCACGGAGGCCGGAGAGACTGGAGCCCTGCTTGGAGGAGGTGGAACGGGGTAAGAGAAATCTTCGCTCCTTCCCCCTAAAGACTGTGATCAGGACTGCAGGAGGCCTCCCAGAGGGAAGGAACATGGAGGGGACATTTGTTCATGGGAACATCAAGGACTCCCAAGGGCCCTTGCAGCCTAGAGGGAAGCCCTCTACCAGGGCAAAAGCTTTCTCAGGGGGTGACCTTATCAAGCCAACACCCCAGGAGAGCAGAGGGAGAAAACCCAAAAGCACATAGGAGAAAGCGCCCTTCCCCCCACCCACTCAGCATGGCTCCAGCCCCTGGGATTTCAGCTGAAAGCAGAGGGCTCAGAATACTTGGCTCTTGACCCCTACCCAGTGGCGATAGGTGATAACTGCAACTAAATAACACCAGGAAGTGAAAGAACAGACCAACTCTCTCAAGCAATATCAAACATTATATCAAGTCTCCAGACCAGAGAGAAAACAAGTACCCAGAAATTAGTCCTGAGGACACAGAAACGTGTAATCTAAATACAAAGAATTCAAAACAGCTATCATCAAAAAACTCAACAAGTTAAAAGAGAATGTAGAGAAACAATTCAACAAGTTCAGGAGCTAATTCACAAGAGATTGAAACTATAAAGAAGAATCAATCAGAAATATTAGAGATGAAAGACACAATTGAAGAAATAAAATGAAATATGGATTCCCTGAACACTTGAGCAGACGCCATACAGGAGTGTATCAGCATAATCGAAGACAGAGATGTTGAAATGTTCCAGATAGAGGAGGAGAGAGAACCAAGCCTAAAAAGAAATGAAGAAAGTCTCTGAGAAATATCCAACTCAATTAGAAAATGCAAAATAAGAATTATAGGTATTCCAGAAGGAGAAGAGAAGGAGAATGGAGTAGAAAGCTTATTCAAAGAAATGATAGCAGAGAACGTCCCAAACCTAGGGAAGGAAATCCATGTGGAAGAGGCTGCCAGATCTCTTAAATATGTCACTGTGAAAAGACCTACTGCAAGGCATAGAGTAGTGAAACTGACAAAACTGAATGACAAAGAAAGAATTCTAAGGGCAGCAAGGCAGAAGAAAATAACCTACAAAGGAACCCCCATCAGGCTTTCAGCAGATTTCTCTGCAGAAACCTTACAGGCTAGGAGAGACTGGAATGACATATTCAAGTCACTGAAGGACAAAAACTTTCAGCCAAGAATATCCAGTGAAAATATCCTTCAGTGGAGAAATAAAAACTTTCCCAGACAAACATAAGCTAAGGGAGTTCAGAGCTACAAGACATGCCCCACCCCCCCCCCACACACAAATCGTCAAGAAGGCCCTCATACCTGAAAAAAAATAAGGGGGAGGGGGCTAGAAAAGGGTTACAAAGCACAGAGTAAGGAGTTAAATAGGTTGACAGACTCAGAGCAGGATAGCAAATACTCAAGAATCCAGCGTTAAAGACATAGAGAAGGAAAACACCAAAAATAAAGATAATCTTGTCATTTTAACCACAAACTCATAACACAAGATGTGAGATGTGAGAAATAAGATGTGAGAAAAACAACTTAGGAGGGGAAGAGGAGAGGGACTGAATCAGTTTAGTCTAAGGAAATTAGAGGCCATCAGAAAAGGGACTGTCTTATCCACTAGATCTTGAATACAAACCTCAGGGTAACCACTAAGCAAAAAAGCAATACAGAGACACAAATAATAAATAAGGAGAAAACAAAGAAACACAACATAAAAAACTACGTAACTCAATTGGTAGACCAAAATACACAGGACGAGAAACAAAGGAAATGCAGGAGAACCAGAAAATGAGTGATAAAATGTCAGCTTTAATCCCTCATATATTAATAATCACCCTAAATGTAAATGGATTGAATTCTCCAATAAAAAGACACAGAATGGGAGATGGATTAAAGAACAAGACCCAACAATATGCTGCCTTTAAGAAACATATCTCCACTCCAATGACAAACGCAGGCTCAGAGTGAAGGGATGGAAGATGATGTTCCAAGCTAATGGCAAACAAAAGAAAGCAGGTGTTGCAATACTTAGAAAAAGTAGACTTCAAGATAAGACAGGTAAAGAGAGACAAAGAGGGGCAGTATATAATGATCAAGGGGACATTCCATCAAGAAGAAATAACACTTATAAATATCTATGCACCCAAGATAGGAGCACCAAAGTACATAAAGCAACTGTTAACAAACCTAAAAGAAGACATTAATAATAGCACAATAATAGTAGGGGAGCTCAACACTCCACTCACATCAATGGATAGATCATCCAGGCAGAAAATCAACAAGGAAACAGTGGAATTAGATGAAAAGCTAGACCAGATGGTCTTAATAGACATATATAGAATACTGCATCCAAAAACAGCACAATACACATTCTTCTCAAGTGCACGTGGAACATTCTCAGAAACAGGCTATATGCTGGGGAACAAGGCAAGCCACAATAAACTTAAGAAAATTGAAATAATAACAAGCATCTTTTCCAATCACAACACTATAAAGCTAGAAATTAATTACAAGGAAAAATCTGAGAAAAGGACAAAGATGTGGAGACTAAACAACATGCTATTGGACAACCAATGGATTACTGAAGAAATTAAAGGAGAAATCAAAAAATATCTGGAGATAAATGAAAATGAAAACATACCATACCAACTTATATGGGATGCAGCAAAAGCCATATTAAGAGGGAAATTCATCTCAATACAGGGTCACCTTAGCAAACAAGGAAAAAAACCCAAATAAGCAATCTCAAACTACAGCTAATTGAATAGAAAAAGAAGAACAAACAAAGCCCAAAGTCAGCAGAAGGAGAGAAATAGTAAAAATCAGAGCAGAAATAAATGCTATTGAAGCAAAAAAGGTGGTAGAAAGGATCAATGAAACAAAGAGCTGGTTCTTTGAGAAGATAAATAAAATCGACAAACCCCTAGCTAGACTTACAAAGAAAAAAAGAGAGAAAGCTCAGATAAATAAAATTAGAATTGAAAGAGGAGAAATAACAATGGCTACTACAGAAATACAACAGATTATAAGAGAATACTTCAAAAAACTTATGCTAACAAAATGGATAATCTAGAGGAAACGGATAAATTCTTAGACTCTTACAACTTCCAAAAACTGAATCAATAAGATATGGAGAATCCAAATGGACCAATCACAAGTAAAGAGATTGAAACAGTAATCAAAAGCATCCCCCAAAATAAAAGCCCAGGACCAGATGGTTTCCCTGGGGAATTCTATCAAACTTTCAGAGAGGATTTAATACCTATCCTTCCTAAGCTATTCCAAAAAATTAGGGAAGATGGAACGCTTCCTAATACTTTCTACGAGGCCAACATCACTCTGATACCAAAGCCTGACAAGGACAACACAAGAAAGGAAAAGTACAGGCCAATATTGCAGATGAATATATATGCAAAAATCTTCAACAAAATATTGTCAACCCGAATACAGCAATACATCAAAAAGATCATACATCATGATCAAATGGGATTTATTCCAGGGACACAGGGATGGTTCAACATCCACAAATCAATCAATGTGATATATCACATTAACAAAATGAGGAATAAAAACCACATGGTCATCTTGATAGATGCAGAGAAACCATTCGAGAAGATCCAACAGCCACTTATGATAAGAATTCTTAACAAAATGGGGATAGAAGGAAATTACCTCAACATAATAAAGGCCAGATATGACCAACCCACAGCCAACATCATACTCAATGGGGAAAAACTTAACACTATCACCCTGAGAACAGGAACAAGACAAGGATGCCAACTCTCACCACTCTCATTCTACATAGTACTATAGGCTTTGGCCAGAGCGATTAGGCAAGAGAAAGGAATAAAAGGAATCCAAATAGGGAGTGAAGAAATGAAACTCGCTGTGCAGATGACATGATCTTATATATAGAAAACCCTAAAGAATCCATTGGAAAACTATTAGAAATAATTAACAACTACAGTAAAGTTGCGGGGTACAAAATCGACTTACAAAAATCAGTTGCATTTCTGTAGTCTAATAACAAACTTACAGAAAGAGAACTCAGGAATACAATTCCATTTACAATTGCAAAAAAACGAATAAATTACCTAGGAATAAATTTAACTAAGGAGACGAAGGACTTATACAATGAAAACTATAAGACATTATCGCAAGAAATAGATGATGACATAAAGAGATGGAAAGAGATTCCATGCTCATGGATTAGAAGAATAAACATAGTTAAAATATCCATACTACCCAAAGCAATCTACAGATTCAGTGCAATCCCAATCAGAATCCCAATGACATTCTTCATGGAAATAGAGCAAAGAATCCTAAAATTCATATGGGGCAAGCAAAGACCCCAAATTACTAGAGTCATACTGAGAAAAAAGAACAAAGCTGGAAGCACCACAATCCCTGACTTCAAAATGTACTACAAAGCCATAGTGATCAAAACAGCATGGTATTGGTACAAAAACAGGCACACAGATCAGTGGAACAGAACTGAAAGCCCAGAAATGAAAGCACACATATACAGACAGCTAATCTTTGACAAAGCTGCCAAGAACATACAATGGAGAAAAGACAGTCTCTTCAATAAATGGCGTTGGGAAAACCGAACAGCCACATGCAAAAGAATGAATGTATACCATTATCTCACGCCATACACAAAAATAAACTCAAAATGGATCAAAGACTTGAAGATAAGTCCTGAAACAATAAAAGTCCTGGAAGATAAGATAAGTAGTACACTGTTTAACATTGAACTTAAAAGGATCTTTTCAAACACTATGTCTTCTCAGACAAGGGATACAGAAGAAAAAATAAACAAGTGGGACTTCATCAGACTAAAGAGCTTCTGCAAGGCAAAAGAAACTAGGATCAAAACCAAAAGACAACCCACCAATTGGGAGAAAATTTTTGCAAATCATATATCCGATAAGGGGTTAACTCCATAATATATAAGGAACTCACACAACTTAGCAACAATAAACCAAACAGCCCGATCAAAAAATGGGCAGAGGATATGAACAGACATTTTTCCAAAGAAGATATACAGATGGCCAATAAACACATGAAAAGATGTTCAACATCACTAATCATCAGGGAAATGCAAATCAAATCTACACTAAGATACCACCTTACACCTATTAAAATGGCTATAATCACTGAGACTAAAAATAACAAATGTTGGAGAGGTTGTGGAGAGAAGGGAACCCTCATACACTGCTGGTGAGAATGCAAACTGGTGTAGCCACTATGGAAAACAGTATGGAGATTCCTCAAAAGACTAAAAATAGAACTACCATATGACCCAGCTATCCCACTACTGGATACCTACCCAAACAACTTGAAATCAACAACCAAAGTAACAGGTGCACCCTTATGTTCGTTGCAGCACTATTCGCAATAGCCAAGACATGGAAACTATCCGAGTGCCCATCGACTGATGATTGGATAAAGAATATGTGGCATATATACACACAAGATATATATACACACACAATGGAATACTACTCAGTCAGAAAAAAGACAAATTCATCCCATTTGCAACAACTTGGAAAAACCTGGAGGGAATTATGCTTAGCGAAATAAGCCAGACTGAGAAAAACAAACATTAGATGATTTCACTCAGATGTGGAATATAAACAAGCACATGGACAGAGAAAACAGTTCAGTGCTTACCAGGGGAAGTGGGGTAGGAGGTGGGCACAGGGGGTGAAGGGGAGCACTTATGTGGTGACAGACAAGAAATAAGGTACAACTGCAATTTCACAATGAAGTAAATTATTATGAACTCAAATAATAAAAAAAGACTTCCATTTGATTAAATAAAATAATCGTACATGAATCTAAAAACTTTATCTATGTCCTGGGTCTGAAATCTTCCTGTCTGGCAACATATGTTTCTAAATGACTGATTGCTTGAGGCATAAATTCCACTGGTCAGTGTGGTAGACAGAATCTATGAAATGGTCCCCAAAGATGTCCTTCCTAATACCTGGCCCCTATGAATCTGATGAAATCGCACTCCTGTGATTGTTATGTGGCACAGCTGACCTTAAGACAGGGCGATTATCCAGGTGGACCTCATCTAACCCCACGAGCCCAGAAAACTGGAGTGCTCTCTCTGGCTGGCAGCAGCAGTCAGAAAGATTCAAAGTATGAGAAGGACTCCACGTGCCATTGCAGCTCTGACAAGGGAGGAAGCCATGAGAAGAAAAGTAAATGGCCTTAAGATACTGAGAGAGAAGTCCCAGGGATTGCTAGCCAGGAAACGGGGACCTCAGCCGTACAACTGCAAGGAACCAGATTCTGCCAACAGCTTGAACAAGCTTATAAGTGGATTCTTCTTAGAGCCTCCACATAAGAGCCAGTGGGCGAACACCTTGACCTCAGCAGTGTGAGACCCTAGGCAGAGAAGAGAAGCCCACCTTGACTTCTGACCTAGAGAATGGTGAGATCATAAATGGGCATTGTCTTAAGCAGCTAAGTTCTTGGTAATTTTTTACACCGCAATAGAAAACTGATATGCAGTCAGGAAAAATGGGACCAGAATATTCTAGATAGAAGGAACCTCAGAAGGCTTCTAGTCCTCTGGTTCTCTAGACAAAGGAGGTCTTTAGACACAAGTAACAGTGAAAACCACAAGCTATTTCAAATTTTAAAAAGCTTACATTGTCTTACATTTATTATCAAATACTGCCACATACATTTACTTGATCTTGATAACTATCAAGTTTCTGTGTTTTCAGCCCCTTTAGAACATAAGTACCCCTTGAGCAGTGATGCTGCCTCTTTTGTTCATCATTATCCCCAATACCAAGAACAGAACCTGATACCCAGAAGGCACTTAATAAACATTTATTGAAAACAAAGAAATGACTTGGGTTGGAATTATATCAAGTCAGAATTATAACAACAGTTATTTGTTGCCAATTATGTTTTGAAGTCATTAGAGAATAATAAACTTACTTGTATGTATAAATGCAGTTAGATTGGTCAAATCATTCAAAACATAGGCTTCATGGGCAGGGGAAAGTAATAAAAGGGACATCGGTTATTAATTTATTTTTTTGAAAATTATTTTTGTCCATACCCCACCCCTAGAAATACAGATGAGAGAAGTAGTTAGGTTAAATGAATATGTAACTTTTAGCTAAATTGTGGTACTGGCTTTAAATGTTTATGATAGGAAATTTTTTAATCAAACAAGAATCTATCCAAGTTTAAAACGGATAAGTGCTACTGCTAAATCAACTGTGTGAAGAAAAAGCGGAAACAGACTTCAAAAAGCGGGCTTCAGATTCCCAGTTTTTGGAACATAAACTCAATTCCATTCCATTTAATTAAACAGAATTGACTGAACACCTACTATATGAAAATATTCATAGATATTCTTTGGATTATGAGGATGAACACACATGCCTTGACCCTATAGGAGTTTCAGTCTAGGAGCGAAGCAAAGGCAGGTACCCACGTACATAGAGTATAAAGTAGAATGTGAGGGACGCTCTCAGGGGGGCAAAAAGAACCATGGGAGCTGAACAGTGGAGAGCTGACTTGTAGCTGGAAGGGCTGGGAAAGGTTTCATGGAGGAGGCATCATTGGCACCATGGTAATGATCACTGAGTTTATTTACATTTTACAGAAGAGATGTCTCCTTGGAAACTTGCCCCTTGGCCTGAAATCTGAACAGAAGAATTGCTATGCCTCAGAAATAGATATGCAGAAACTTTTTAGACTGAGAGTTGCACTCAATTTCTATTCTCTCAGCACTCACTCCGTAAATACTTATTCCCTTGTCCCTCAATTTTGTTTGTTGTTTTAATGCAACGATGCTTAAATTCAGCCTGGGATTAATGTGGAAGATCAAACATTTTTAAATGTGAAAAGATATAACATTAATATTCAGAAGCTGCTTCCTGTCTGAGAAGAATAAGGAGCACCATCTCCAACCCCATTTGTAGCCCACAGTTTCTTCTCTCGAGGCCGGAGAATTAATCCCTAGACTCCTTGGCCCTCTGGCACTTAGCCTCTGTTTCGTGTTCTTTCTACATTTGTGGAATGTTTCCTCAAACTTAAACACACAATTGATTAAAAGGCATGGCAAGAAAATACAAAGAACATCTGAGAAATAAGATATATGTTTTTCAAAACCACTTTTATTTATCTGCAACTTCATGTTTCGTAATCTTGATTATATTGCCCTCTAGTGGTGTTATGAGGCTATAAAGTGCAATAAACATTTCCTTTTGGGTGGTCTTACTCAACATTTATTGAGCATCTATTGCATGCTTGGCACTGGGGCAGGCTTTGAGAACAGTGAGATGTTAAGACATAGTTCCTACTCTTGCTGATTTCTTGGTCTAGCAGTAGAGGCATTTAACCATAGCGCAGTGTGAAAAGGAACTACAACAGAAGTACCTGCAAAGATCTATGAGTACACAAAGGAGAAAGTAATTAATTCTCCCTAACTGTGTCTAGAAGGGCCTTTCAAAGACACTACACCTGAGCAGAACCTTGAAAAATGTGTAGGAGTTTTCTAGGGCTGTGTGTGTGCGTTGCTTCACGATCGAAGGAGCAGCCTGAGTAAAGGAAGCTAGTCCTCTATTAACTGTTAACAGGCGCAGGGTGTTCAGGTGATGGCTAGGTGCCTGTCATGTGAGATTCAAACATGCTTCAGCCTGATTATATGATGAAATCCCTCTTTACCGTGTACACCCGCAAAACACTTCACGAACTTGCTGCAAGTTGTATACCAGAAAGGTTGGGACAAACTAATCGAATAGGCACTTACATCGTAGTCAAGATTTTGCTCTACCGTGATTAAATCTATCACAATTATATAATACACAGCATTATATGTGATATGTAATACAATTTATAGAATAATATAGAAACAATAGTGTTCTTAATAATAATCCAGCTTCCTGTTGTTAGAACACACACTACAGTTCTCCTTGTCCACTTACTGGATGATTAAGCTGACTTTTACCATCCCTTTAAAATCCCTATGTTCCTTAACTTGTGGGGAAAAAATCAGAGCTTGAAAAATATGCTTACTTAACTATCAGACTCCAGTTGTTTGTGGATTTGTGGCCTTAACTTTGTGGGTGAATATCTTTTCCTTTTGCTATGTGGAAAATGCCACAACTTCCTGTCTTCCAGGTGTCCAGTCAACACTTGCTGTGCAAGTCCTGGGCCATCCCCAGCTCAGCCACCACTGGGCTGCATGCCTTAGGTAGTTTCTTCTGGTGCCCCTTTTTTTCAGGTCAATGGAATGGGGAAGGGGTGGAGGTATCAGCAGGGTAATTATCTGTGACCCAAGATTATTTCTTCTGCAAAAGCAGCATCCTGGAGGGGAGCAAACACGGGTTCTGAAGGCAGACAGACCGGGATCAAATCCAGGCTCTGCCACTTACTAGCTGTGTGATATTGGCAAGTATCTTGGTCTCGCTGAGCTCCAGTTTCCTCATCTGTAAAATCGAGATATTAATAGCTACCTCCAGGATTGGTAAAGGGATTAATGAAAACAGACGAACAATGCCTGGTACAAAGAACGTGATCAGTAAAGATTCATTCTCCTCCCAACTCCCTTCATTCATCGTAACAAGCATAAGCTGTTCCAAACTTCCACTTAAATACGAGCACAGTAGAACAATTTTATGGGTATTCTGTTTTGCCAAAACTACCTACCATCTAGAAAGGGGCTTACCATTTGAGACTCAATCTCATATGCCTCATCTCCCTGGATCCTCACCCAACCCTGAGAGGGAGAGCATCAACATCTCTCGCTCATAATTTACTGAGATTCTTCTCTGTGCCAAATACAATGCTGGGATTAAAGCACTCAATTGCTGCCCTCCAGAAGCCCCCCAGTCAGGTGGGAGGAGACAAGTGAGAAAAGCAGCTACAATTAAGCTTATTAAGTGCGATGCTATAGGTGGAGGGTGACAAAGGAGCATGGAGGAAGGGCACTTCATTTAAGTTGGTCCTTGGGGTGAAGTGGGCAGGTAAACTGGATCAGGAAGGAGAAGTAGGAATTTCTCTTGTGGGAAATAAGAGGAAGGATGCACGGGTTTGGGGGTTGTGGAAAGTGGGGAGGGGGGAGGGAGGGAGGATAGGGAGGATGGAGGGAAGGGACTTTTCCAGAAAAAGGAAACATAAATTATTGAGGCTAGAAGGCAAAGTCCATATTTGTGATCAAATGAATCTTCTAAATCGTCATATTTCGATCATTTATTTACGTGTATGGTGGATGCAATATTGTGAAATGAATGGGCTTTGTAGCCCAGGTAACTGAAGCTTCTTAGAAAAACTGTTACCTCTATCTGAAATAACTTAGCTGTGCTCCAGTTAAAGCCAAATCAGAATTATTAAAGTCACCAGTGTTTCTAATCCTAAACAGAGTAGCAATAATTGTTCATGGTGTCATGGTACTGATATTATTTCATATACACAATATTCCTGTGATGTATTTTTCCTTAAAGAAACTCATGTATTTTCTAGACTACAAAAACTGCCTCAAAAAAGTGGAAAAATTCTCTTGGCTGACAATGTGATTCATTTATTCACTCTATCATTGCCCATTCCATCCATGCAACTCAGCTATCCAGGAGATGTGGACATCTTGGATTCACTCCTCCTCTTGCTTAGCTGAAAAAGGAGCTCTCAAAAATCAGAGCATCAATAGAGAGGAAAGTGAGCACACACAGTAGCATGATGAACAGGCTTGCAAGCCACGATGGTGATGGACTTGTGCTGTGAGAGGCACAGCAGGTTTTTTTCCCTCCCTAACATGGGCAGGGATGAATTCACTTCTTCTCCAACCTTCATTGCTGGCACAAACAACCAAACATTTGCATTTTTAGAGTCATCTTTATGGGTGAATGTTTGGTGTGTAGAACTTTTCCTTCAAGGATAATTTTAGCACTAAAAATGAATCAAATTATTTCAAATCCTGGCACGTTTCAAAATATGAGTGGATGACTTAGGAAGGGTCTATTCTCGAGAAGTAACAATGGTATCAGTAAAATCCAAGAGACTTGGAAGAGAATTTACACACACACACTCATGCTCACACACACGTACACACATTCCTTCGCTCTTAGAAATTGAAATTGATTTAACACATTGAGATTGTTACTTGGGTATTTCTTTTAAATGCCAAGGAATAAATTTACTTTGGCATTAGAGACAAACGTTTCTAACCCATAGAAAAGAGGGCATAGAGTTTGGGCTTAACAAGTATTATAGCAGAATGACCTTTGCAAATGCAACCTCCGCCCCCAATACACCACCCCCTCTCTTTCCTGGGGCTTTCTTTCATGGAACACTAAAATTAATAAGGCAATTAAGGTAGAAATTCAGAGTGCATGCAAATAATCCCGTGTGGTTTCAGAGTATACATTTTTGAAGGCAAAATGAAACACCCCAAAAGAATAAGTACCTACCCATTTGCACATATAATTACTCATATTTGCTTGCATTACTCATTCCCTTTAATTTCTCCTTCTACCTCCCAAGTTTTGAGAAAGAAATACAAGATGCATTTTTCTATGTACAATATCCTGCTGGGTGGGTTGCCATTGTCCTTGGTAGAAGGTAAACAGTAGACTTAAGTAACTGCTCTGTTTCTTTGTATTTCATGGAGTCCAAAACAATGTAAGAGCTTAATGTAATAGTTCTGTGCACTTACATGAGCAAAGTTAATCTACTGATACATACCAGTGTAACTTGGAGAACTTTTCTTTCTAAAAGACGGGCGAAAGCAGATTATCTTTTAAAACCTGAGAATTTGTACCTCTTTTCTTTGGCCTCGATTCCTAGCATATATGTAATAGTAGAATTAAAATTACCCATAAACCCGCAGCATAGAGACAATCATTGCTAACAGGCACACACATCACCTGTGTGTGTGTGTATTGTGTGTGTGTAAAGCATATGTCACGTTACCCTCATCAGGAGGGCCACAGTGAGGTGGTCACCAGGCCAGGGCTGTGAGTTTGCCAAGACACTGCATGTCCGGGCACCTGGCTGGGGTGGATGTTCTATACTCCACAGCTCCTACAGCTCTGCAGTAGGATCCAAAAGAAGCAAAGGGAAGCACACTGTAGCTGAGAAGAGAAGCCTCTTCATCCTCTGAGGTCCCTCCAATGTCCTGTCCTGATAAAACTTAACACTGTGCTTGCTGCAAAGGAAAAATGCCCACAGGGTCCATCTGCGTGATCACAGAGCAGGTAATGAAGAGTGTGTTTGGAACTGAGAGGTGATGAACTGACAATTGGTCCAACACCGAAGCAGAGGGAGGAAGGCTGCCTGGATACCCACTTTGGGTGATTTGAGAAGGGTCAACTTCAAATAAAAGCAGGCCCTCTTTTGGTTTCCCAGGGTGGAGTGGGTGGGTCCCTGTGGACTCTCAGCCCCTCATTGTCTGTCTTGGGATGTCCAATTTGGTTGGAGTGTCTCTCTCCCAAAACTCCCATTTCTCAATCACTTACCAAACTTTCAAAAAACTCTCTTCGAGACCAAAAAATGACTCTCTGGTGGTTGTGACCTGTGGGGCCCCCTGGAACATGGGCTCAGGTAGGAGCCCCTCCCTTCCTTGGAGGGTTGAGCAGGCACCTCTCGAGCTCCAGCAGAGACCCTCAGAGCCACTTGGCAACCCTTTGCCTCCTGGTCAACCCTTATCAAATTGCCTACAGCCACTCATCCCAGCTCCCCTTCTCCTGGAGATTCCCAAGTTCTTCCAGAGGCCCTGCTCTTGGCGGGTGACCTGGCCATTTATTCTATCAAGATTTCTGGGCACCTGATTTCAATTCCTTAGACTTCTCTTCCCTTTGCCTCAAATATTCTTTTTCTTTACATCTATGAAGAAAAATACTTCTCCTTGCCAGGCCTGCCATAGTCCTGCTGAGTGGACAGTGGACAGAATCTTGCCCTCTTCCCATAGTTGACTGCAGTCTGACTCAAAGCCAGACCATCCATTGGCCAATCTACAACTCCTTTTGAACAATTAATAAGCACAAAGATTGCAACTAATGCTTATATACAGACTTGGACCACAAACTGCTATGCAGTCAGAGTTGGGACTGACTGCCTGGGCCATGTGCTGGGGAAGCAGAATGGAAGGAGGAGCTGAAGCAGGTGAGCAAGAGCAGAAAGGGAAGTCTGTGACCCCAAAGCGAGCAAGGTGGAGGGAGTGGCTTCCAAATCACCCTCCAGTTCCTATGAGGCTGTTCCTCCAAACTTGGGTTTTGGGACTGTCCCCTGAATCCTGTCAAATAACCCCCAGTTTTCACTCATGCTATTTTTAATGAATATCTGTTTCATGTTAACTTTCCGTTTTGCCTCTTTCTCAGCCAAGGTTTCTCACCCTTGGCACCGTTGACATTTTGGGCAAGATAATTTTTTGCTTTTGTAGGGGATGGTGGGCAGGTTATCCTGTGCATTGTAGTATGTTTAGCAGCATCTCTGGTCCCTACTCACTGGATACCTTGTCTTGGTACCTGGATGTCTTGTCATGACAGTCAAAAATGTCTCCAGACAGTGTCAAATGTACCCTGAGGGGCCAAATCACCCCTAGTCGAGATCACGTGTTCTAGGCTAATCTCAGCTTAGGCTCTCACTGCTTGTCCCTCTTGTCAACCCTAAGACTCACCACATCAGCACCTTTCCTTTGACCTATAAACTTGCTCCAAACCCCTGTCCTCCTTGGCCCAATTTTCCTCTGCAGCTACTCTCCTTTCTCTCCCTCCCTCTAAGTTTGAACTGGACTTGCTGCTCTTGGCTTACAATCCTCAACTTCCATCAGTCTGATTTCCCCTGTAAGAGTCTCTAAGATGAACTATTCTTCAGAACGTCACTAAGGACCTCGTTCTGTATTAAATACAATGCATTCACGGGGCCTCCCCTCTCTCCTGCAACCCACGCTCTACCTTCCTGTCTATTCGCCTTTGCTCTTGGATTAGACTGAACAAGAGATGGCAAAGAAGCAAACACCTGGACACCTATTCTCAGCAAATTTATAGCCTTCTTGGGATAGCAAAATGTACCCACAAAACAATAGGAAAATCACCAAAGAAAAGTATAATGAAATTCTAAATTGAATATAATTAAAGATCAAATAAAGGAAAATGAGAGAATAAATTAGTCAAATGAATATTTACTTAAGCAATTATGACATAGCCCCATTTTTTATGTTATAGGGAATAGAAAAAAATATATAATTTCAAGAAGTTTACATTCTAGTTAAAAATCCAATGCATCTACATATGAAAGAATGATTGACTAAGTCAGTTAGCACGTAGTGGGTTCATACTGCAGTGTATAGACAACAAATACTACACAAAGTTGAGAGAGGACCACCATCAGATTATCACGTGTATATGCTATTTTTACCATTCTTAGAGGACAACCATGTAACAATGACCATTTATGGAGGGTATACTATGTCAGGCTCTGTATAGAGAATTTGACATTATTTGCTTTGTTCTACATGGGATGAATATTGAAAGGGACTTCCGAGGTCTGGGACTTTTGGATTAGGCCTCCAAATCTAAGAACAATGGATGATAAGTAGCCCCCCCTTTTTTTTTCTTGAGGAAGATTAGCCCTGAGCTAACATCTGTGTCAATCTTTCTCTATTTTGTATGTGGGTGGCCACCACAGCATGGCTGACGAGTGGTATAGGTCCATGCCTGGGATCTGAACCCATGAACCCAGCCCTCCAAAATGGAATGCACTGAACTTAACCACTATTTCACAGGGCTAGCCCCATAGCCACACATTTTTAACTGGAATTGTTAGACACATCTCCCTGCACAACTAACTGAGAGGTTGCCAAACTGATTTTCCATCTCTCACTGCCATTACCCACGTACAGCCTCTGTAAAGAGAAGACTGGAAGAGAGAGATGATTGAAAATGTCATTGAGGCAGAAGAGGTATTGACTTCTCGACCTAGTGGTAAGTTCTGTGCTCCACCTTCCCCTAAGCTAGGTGAAGAGGAATCCAGGAATGATCAGGGTGATGCAACAAGAGGAGACTGTCATCTCCTGCCTCAGGTGGCTGCTGGCTGAGCTGCAGAAACGGAGCTGCTTTTTGCCTGGAGATACTGAAAGCTGGAGCTGGGGTGGAGCTGCCTACAATGGCAAGGGAGGAGAGACTGTGTTGAGGCGATAGCCTGCATGCCTGGTGTTGGTATGGCAAAGATACACAAAGTTTTGCTGGGCCAATTAGACATTGGGGAAGATAACTGGGCTCCGTCGTCCGTGTTAATGGAACCCTGCTGGAAAGTTCTTCTAGCCAAGAAGAGGCTACGTGGTGTGTGCTGCTGGGCACAGGATCAAGAGGCCAGCTGGGGAATGCATTGTCTTCCTTAGGGAGCTGTGTGGCATAGAGGTCCTTGAGGGGCTTCCACAGAATCCACACATCCGCACCCCACGAAAGAGCCAAGACTTTAGTCTTCTGTCATGACAGAGAGCGTCAGTGATAAGACAGCAGCAGCTAAGTAAAAAGACTGCCACTTCTCTTGTTTCTCCCTCCTCCTGCTCTGACTCTGAAAGACCCAGAAGCAGGCAAAAGAGGAGTGGAAGAGCAAGAAGGAATGAAAGGCTAGATGGCAGCAGGGCCCTGAGCCATGAGTCAGCTGAGTTGGGGGGAGGAGGAAGAGTGGTGGTAGGGGAGAAGCCTTTAGGTTTGTATTTGGGTTGGACTGGACTTTTTAGTATTCGGAAGTGAGGTTTTTTCTTATACCCCAAAATTTCCAGAAACCTGTTGTTCAAAGGCCAGGAAGGGAGAGTCAATATAAGTCGGTGGGAGGCCGAAGCTGGAGGAAAATAAAATCATTTCCTATTTATCCCTCATCAAGTTCAGGTTGTTAACAAACTGGTTGAAATTACAAAAACTCTGTGAAGTATGATTATTGCCTAATAACACTGCAGTGCGGAGAAGTTAAGGTGTCTGCCCCAGGCCACACGGCCAAGGAAGTAGTCTCAAAGCTGGAAACTTGGGACCCGTGACACCACACCCAGTGCCATCTCACCGTGTCCTAGCTGCCCACTTGACACAGAGCAAGGTTTGAGGTTGGTGTTTTAAAAAGAGGTAGAATTTTGAAGAGAATGCAGGTGAGGGCACTGCAGACAGATATGAGCATGAAGGCTTGGGACACTGGACCAAAATGGGCTTGAATGCGGAGAGGAGTATGTGCTGGGATGTGAGGTTGGTTCAGGTAGGGCTAGGTTGCTAGGATCTGGGAAGGGGAGCCTGAATCTGACTGCCCTAGTAGGATTCTGAGCCAGCAAGTGAAATTTGAAAGTCATGGAGATCACCCCAGTGGGGGTGAAGGAAGATAACACAGAAATCAGGCCCTCTTAATAGGCCAGATGTGAGATGATGAGGATTAGAATGATTTGAATGGTGATGGTGGCAACAGAAATTGTCAGGATGTGATGACAAATTTGATAGAGGGAAGAAAAGAGAGGCTTAAATAACAGGTTACTAAAGAAAATAAACTGTTTGAGGCTGTCTCTAGTCTATTGAGGTAAATAGCTTGAAGGGCAACCTGTCAGTCATGGCTGCTATTAAGAGCCCAGGACTGCCAGGGAAGGAAGATTGGTCTAATCTAGTTCAGCCTTTCTTCTGTACTTTTCCTGGAATGGCGATGCGGTGTGAATGCTAATGCATGTGGTTCAGGCAATTCACAGAGGTGTCGCCCAGGAAAGCCAGCTAGCTGCCAAGACACAGCACAGGGTGACATTCACTGGAATGAATTGAACACAGCAAAGAATCTGGCTTTAACCCTGTTGGCAGATGAGTTTTTCCCTCCTCCTTCTGTTCCTGGAGCATGGCACACAGCCAGCTTCCCTCTGGGGTCAGGCGTGCACTGAGCAAGGGAAACAGAAAGGGGTCTTTTGTTGTCCCAGAACTTCCGCCACTAGAAACTCTCCGTAGCTCCATCCTAGTAGGGTGGGGGGACGACGACGACAGAAAAGCAGAGGGAATGGAATGATTGACAACACAGACCAAAAGCTGAGGAGGGGAAGAGAAGAGATGAGAGAGCGGGGAGCAGAGGGGTTTGAAAAACAAGAGGTGATAGGAAACAAGAAACACTCAGTGAAGGGAGGGCCTCCCCAGGGCCCTGGAGAGGCGTGGTGGTGTGGGTGGCCCTGGGAGTTGAGAACAAAGCCTGGGCAGGGGCGGAGCTCTGAGCAGGGTAGACACAGTGGGGATTAGAGCAGATGGTCTGAGCGGGAAGTTACTGTTCTGAACATTCTTCTGGACGCGTCAGTGAGTGAGACTGATCAGTTCACAGTGAGGCTCAATTGCTATAACGGCAGAAAAGGGTTTTCATCTGCACCACGAGAGAAGCTCTGCTTTTCAGAAGGGACTCATATTAAGCAAAGCCACAGAAATGAAAATATAAGCGAATGCCAACTATTGATTTATAATGAGAAAGACAGCTGTTGACAGAGCAGAATGTTCATGTCAGCAGATCTGTAGGTTATCTCCCCGTAGGCAAGCCACAAGGGAAGGCAAATTATGGCCAGAAGATTGTGGATGAGCCCACAGCTAGAACAAGGGGAGTTTTGCTGCTTAATTCACCACAAGGGTGCAGCTGGTACAGCCTGACTGCCCCTTGCATGGTGCTTAGGTGACCCCAGCAACTTCAAACGTTTAAATCTCTCCCTTTTATTGTCCAGGCCACTGTTTCTCAAAGTCTGGTCTGAAAATTACCTGCATCCAAATTCCTTGGGGAACTTAAATATTCACATTCCCGGGTCTCATCCCAGACTTTCCAGAATCAAAATCTGGAGGGAGAGGCCCTGGAATCTGCATTTTTAACACATTCTCCGCAGGATTTATAAAGGCTGAAGGTAGTTTTAGACTGATGGTTCACTTCCTTTTCAGTCTTTCTTCAAGTGGAGTGCATTTGGTTGATTAGGTTTGTCCCATGAGACTTTCTGTCTGAGGTCGGAGAAGCCCATAGTTCCTCCCTCCTCCCCTCTGTGTTCTAATCCATCGAACAATCCATACAAGTCAAATGGGGAGCTAAGTGTTGGTTTCACTTAGCACTCTGTGGTCAGGCTTATGATGACATGTGGGCTGGGGCCTCCCAGCTCTCTGTTAGAACTTGGGGCTTTTGCAGGCCTGAAGCTGGACAATGGCAGGGAGGCCCCAACAAGGGGGCTTTCCCTATGGAGAGTGGAGGTGGGGTCAGGTACAACTGGCCAGGTCCAGAGGAATGGAGAGATAAGAGGCTGACCTGCGCTGGAAAAGGCAACTCTGTCTGGTTGACAGGTGTGGTCTGTGAGTCCCTCCTCCTTCCCCGCTGTTCCCAAAGGGTGAGCGCTCAGAGACGAGTCCCCTCTAGAAATCCTCTTCCCTGGGCTCCTCCAAATTGTTTTCCACCTGACTTCTCCATGAGTTTTGCACCTCACCTCTCTAGCCCAGTTTTGGGTTTGGCTCTGTCCTCCAGCTCAGTTTCTCTCTCCCATCTCTAGTAAGGACTTCTGTCCCTTGCCTGACTCCAAGGAACCACACCCAGGCTCTGAGCCTTCAGCCAGCTCTCCAGACAGATCACTAATAATGCGGCGAGTGGGGGAGGAAGTCAGACGCAGGCTGGACCTCGTTCTCAGTCACCTCTTCTTATGCTGCCTCTGAAGATTGCCGGAGAGTGATTCTTGAGTGAAGGGAAGAGGCCCAGTAGTGCTTGTTTGCTAGATTCTCCAAAAAGTTCTCAGTGCTTTTACCATAGTGTTCACGGTGAGCCTAGAGAAAGATATGGCCTAAGTCAGCCTGACAAAGTCAGGGATGGCTTCACAGAGGAGCTGTGTCTTTGCAATGGCGTAGGAGCAGAGCTGCCTGGCGTGTTTATGCAGGTTACTTGGTGGCCCAGTGTAGGAGCTTGCTGGTCAGAGTGGAGCACGATGCAGTGTGCCTAAAACAGAAGAGCATGTTCAGAGAACTCTGAAGACTTGCTTACTGCTCGAGCAAGTGGATGAGTGGTATGGGATAAGGCTGAAATGTGGACAGGGGCCACATTCTGGCAGAACTTCCATTATGCCAAGCCAAAGAAGTTTGAATTTTATCCTGTGGTCAGCGGTCTCCAAAGCAGGTTTCGTCTACCTCTCATTGGGGGTGTGGAAGATAAGCTACTGGGGTGGGAAAAGAAAATCTAGACCTGATTATATTCACTTAAAAATTAACTTTATTGAGGTATATTGTGTTCTATTTTTATCTAAAACACTAGAAAGAAATGAAACATTCCCAAACTATAATGTATGGCTCAAATGTGTCACATATAGAACATGAGATATGGTGAGGAAAGAATAACGGGAGCTGTAATTCAGGGTCTATCATTAGGGCCTTCAGTCTTTGCTTCATTGCTGCATACAGTGCATGTTGAAATTTATATTGCCTGGTTAAATGGACTTACAGATTATATTATATTTTGACTAACCTGACTTTACAAAATAGACACATGGCTTAGGATAGTCTTGCAAAGAAGCTACAGATTACTAGGAAGCCTTTTGCAAAACGGGCTGGGATACAAACAGCTGACAGCAAATACCTTTTAACCATATGAAAAGATAATTAGCCTAAGTCACAGTGATAAGTGCAAATTAAAACTACACAGAGATGTCCTTGACCACCCATCAGATTTGCAAAACTCCAAGGTTGACTCAATACTCTCTTGGCAAGGTTGTGGGGAAAGTAGCACTCATATATTACAGGGGGGACGCAAAATGGTACCTCCCCATGGAGAGGATTTGTTACTGTTTAGCAAAATCCCATAAGCCTGAAATATCCAGTCAAACCAGATAGAAAGGAAGCTATCAAAGACTACTGGGGTCATGTCGAAAGCCTGCAAGAGTCAACTTGAATAGGCTCCCACTGCCCAGATGTGGGACAAATCAAGCATCAACAAGAATGATAAGTGCAATGGGTTGATACACATCAAATAGGTTTAAATCCATGCGTTCATAATGATACAAAAAAAAAAATCCTTGGTTGCCTTTAAAGGATGATAAGGAAGCAATTATTATTTTTAAAATGGTAAATAAAGGAAAAGAATTAAGCATTTATTGCTCTTTCCTATACAATTTCTACTCTTTGGGAAAAGAAATGATTGAAGCTAAGAAGTATTGACTTTATAGAAGTATTCAATTTACTAAATGAAGAAGGCATGACAAAATTAGAATATAACCGTGAAGAAAAGATTGCCTTTACACATGTATTCCCGCTGATAATTGAAGAAAGAATGATTGGATTAGACTGACGCCATATCCCTGATGAATTAATGGATTTATGCAATGATTATCCAGGACTGCTAGCATTACAAAATATACTTTCTGATAGAATTACATACCACTCATGAAGTAATTTTGGCAAATAAGTTGAACCTGAAGTTGATCAAATCTCTACATATAATTACCAATTCATGGGAAATATAGGGAACTAAGAAATATGCTAAATGACACCCGACGCCTGGCCAAAATAGGTGGTGGGAAGCTCCGCAGGACAAGCGACTGTTTCTTTAACACATAAACTACAGAGAAAGAAAGAGAGAAAAATAAAAGATGGAGTAGGGACTATAAACTAAAAAAGACATGAAAGACATATGAACAATCAAAATGTATGAACATTATTTGGATGCTGATTCAACTAAATAAACACAAAAAACAAGAAGTTTAAAGTAATCAGGAAAGTTTGAGGCTGGATTGTATATTCATGATATTAAAGAGTTATTGCTATATTTTTAGGTGTGATAACGGAACTGTGGTTTGTTTTTTAGATATACACACTGAAATAATTATAGATGAAACAATATGGTACCTGGGATTCACTTCAGAATAATCCAGGGTCAGGGAGGGTGCTGTGAGAAGTGGGTAGGACTATAGATGAGACAAGATTGGTTGTGAGTTGATAATTATTGAAGCTGAGTGAAGGGCAGATCAAGGTTCGTTATGCTATCTTTGTGTATGGTTGAATTTTTCTATAATAAATTAAAATAGATTTTTACAAATAAAACAGATTGAAGAGAACACTAATAATGCAAATACCAACAACAAGAAAATAGCAGCACTGACACATTCCTCCTAGTGTGAACCTTTTGTCAGCCATCTAATGAGATAAAACAATGATACTAATTAGAGCTGACACAAAGTTAGGAAAAATCTTCTAAGTTACCAAGACTACTTGAAATATGTTTAAGGATGAACCCTTATCTAACTGAATATTGTGCCTTGAGACATTAGCCACTGCTCAGAGATCAAAGCCATTGTTTCATATATCTTACCTATTTTTTTAATCATTTGACAAAAAAAAAAAAAACAGGCAAAATGTATGAAAGAGTGGCTTTCAGACGTTGGATGACAGGCAGGGCAGGACAGTGGTCCCTGAAAGAAGGGAAATGAATGAAATGAGCCCTACAATTATCCCAGCTTACTGCTCAGAGAGACTTTCCAGACCAAAGCACGGGGAAGGAAATCCCAAACAGAGCCCGGTGGGCACCCTGTGTTCAGGAGACAGAGTTGAGAATTCAGAGGCCAAAATGGCTAGAATCCACAGGGCAAAGTACTGGAGAAGAGAAGTGTCACAGAGACAGGGCTTGGAAATCTGCAGGAGAGTCCTCTCCTTCTACAATTGAAAACTGATCAGCATGTGTGTGTGAGGAAACTACTTGAGGCCACCAGAAAGGAGAAGGGAAAACAATTCTTAGACATCCCTCAGAGCTTGGAATAGTTTACCTTCCCAACAGCCAGAATAGAACAATCTCTTAATAAATGGGGCACCAGGTAGAGCACTCAGAAGGATGTTGTTTGAGCAGTGGAGCCAACATAACCTAGAACATGGTTTCTCAATCTTGGCACTATTGACATTTTGGGCCAAATAATTCTTTGTTGTGGGGGGCTGTCCTGTGCATTATAAGGTGTTTAGCAGCGTTAGTCTCTACCTGCAAGATGCCAGTAGCACTTCCACTCCTCTAGTTGTGAGAACTGGAAGTGTCTCCATTTTGCCAAATGTCCCCGTCCCTTAGGGTCAAAATCTTCCCTGGTTGAGAGTAGTTGCTGAGACTGAAGGCAGCTCTGGTTCTGCCTAATGGAGCTTAAAAGCAAGCTACAAAAGGATTGAAATGTTTCTAAGGAACTCTATTGCATTCCACAACAAAGATTAGGAATACTGAAAAGAACGCAAACAATCTAGCATGCCAAAATATAAAATTTACCATGTCTGGCATCCAATCAAAAAATTCCAGACATGCAAAGAAACAAGAAAGGTAACCCACAATGAGGAGGAAAATAAATCAATTAGAAACAGACTCAGAAATAACACAGATAATAGAATTAAGAGAGAAAAATGTTAAAATAGCTATGATTAATATATTCCATATGTTCAAGTATGTACAGGGGAACGAATAGTTTTAGGGGAGATATAGATGATATAAAAAAAAGATCCATATTGAACTTCTAGATGAATGTTCTAGAGACTTTCAATAATGTCTTATAATTTAGACATTATTGAAAGAAATTGAAGACGACACAAAGAAATGGAAAGATATTCCATGCTCAAGGATTGGAAGAATAGACACAGTTAAAATGTCCATATTACCTAAAGCAATCTACAGATTTGATGCAATCCCAATCAGAATCCCAATGATATTCTTCATGGAAATAGAACAAAGAATCCTAAAATTTATATGGGACAACAAAAGACCCCGAATAGCTAAAGCAATCCTGATAAAAATAGAACAAAGCTCAAAGCATTACAATCCCTGACTTCAAAATATGCTAGAAAGCTATAGTAATCAAAAAAGCATGGTACTGGCACAAAAACAGACACACAGATCAATGGAACAGAATTGAAAGCCCAGAAATAAAACCACACATCTATGGACAGCTAACCTTTGACACAGGAGCTAAGAACATATGATAGAGAAAGGAAAGTCTCTTCAATAAATGGTGTTGGGAAAACTGGACAGCCACATGCAAAAGAATGAAAGTAGACCATTATCTTACATCTTGAATTAATTACACAAAATTAACTCAAAATGGATTAAAGACTTGAATGTGAGACCTGAAACCATAAAACTCCTAGAAGAAAATGTAGGCAGTAGACTCTTTGACAACAGTATTAGCAGCATCTTTTCGAATACCATGTCTACTCAGGCAAGGAAAACAAAAGAAAAAATAAACAAATGGGACTACATCAGACTAAAAAGCTTTCTTCAAGGCAAAAGAAACCATGAACAAAACAAAAAACAACCCACCAACTGGGAGAAAATATTTGCAAATCATATATCTGACAAGGGGTTAATTTCCAAAATACATAAAGAGCTTATACAACTCAACAACAAGAACAAAAAACTCAATCAAAAAATGGGCAGAGGATATGAAGAGACATTTTTCCAAAGAAGATATACAGATGGCCAACAGACATGTGAAAAGATGTTCAACATCACTAATTATTAGGGAAATGCAAATCAAAACTACAATGAGATATCATCTTATACCCATTAGAATGGCTATAATTACCAAAACAAAAAATAACAAATATTGGAGAGGATGTAGAGAAAAGGGAACCCTCATACTCTGCTGGTAGGAATGCAAACTGGTGCTACCACTGTGGAAAACAGTATGGATATTTCTCAAAAAATTAAAAATAGAAATGCCATATGATCCAGCTATCCCACTACTGGGTATTTATCCAAAGAACTTGAAATCAACTATTCAAAGAGACTTATGCATCCCTATGTTCATTGAAGCATTATTCATAATAGCCAAGATGTGGAAGCAACCCAACTGCACATTGACTGATGAGTGGATAAAGAAGATGTGGTGTATATATACAATGGAATACTACTTAGCCATAAAAAAAGACAAAATCGTCCCATTTGCAACAACAGGGATGGACCTCAAAGGTATGATGTTAAGTGAAATAAGCCAGACAGAGAAAGACAAACACCACATGATTTCACTCATATGTGGAAGATAAACATATGGAGAAAGAACACAGATTAGTAGTTACCAGAGAGGAAGGGGATTGGGAGGTTGGCGAAAGGGGTAAGGGGCACATATGTATGACGACAGACAAAAATTAAACTATTGTTGGTGAGCACAATATAGTCTATACAAAAACTGATAAATAATAATGTACACCTGAAATTACACAATGTTATAAAACGTACGACCTCAATAAAATAATTGGGAAAAAAGGGAAAATACAACGTCTAAGATGAAAAATATGCTGAATGGGATTAACAGTACATTAGACACTTCAAAAGAAAAAAACATTAGTGAACTTGAAAACATAGCATGAAAATTATTCTATTAAAACATTAAAGAATATCAGAGAGCTTTGGAACAATTTCAAGTGGCATAATGTACACAGAGTTTCAAAAAGGGAGTAAAGACTGAGGGCAAAAGGTTTTGAAGAAATAATAGCTGAAAATTTCCAAATTTGATGAAAACTATATATCTACAGATTTAAGAATCTCAATGAATCACAAGCAGATGAAAGATGAATATTATACCAAGGTATATTCTAATCAAATTGATTAAAATAAGTAATAAAGAGAAAAATCTTTTAAAAGAGCTAGAGTGAAAACACAAATTACATACAGAGGAACAAAAAAGTATTGCAGCAGACCTCTTGTTGGAAACAATGCAAGTGAACAAGAAAAGATAGTGGAGAAACATCTTTAAAGCACTGAAAGAAAAAAAAAAAACCCTGTTAATTTAGAATTCTATACCCAGCAAAAATATACTTCAAAAATTAAAAACAGCACAGATTTTTTTTCAGGTGCCTAAAAACTGAAAAAATTTAATACCAGCAGACCAGCACTACGAGAAATCTCAAAAGAAGTCTTTAAGGTAGAAGGAAATTGAAACCACATAGAAATCTGAATCTACACAAAGGAATGAAGAGCACTTGAAATGGTAAATATATGGGCTAATACAGAACACAATTTTTTCTTCTTTTAAAAGAACCAAGGTATTATTTTAGTGAAAGCAAACATTTTCTTTTTTCTGAAATCAATAAATAAAATGACATTATTTTATTTTGGCTTTATCCTTTAAAGATTTCTGTTTTTATGTTAGTTTCATTATGTATCACAATATTAGTTCAGTGTTCATGCATAGTATTTATCAATCAAATAATAAGATGATAATGTATCTCCAATATTATATATTACATATAGGAGTTGTATGTCCCCTTTTTTCAGACAGGGATGAATAAGTAAAATCTTGGAGTAAGCTCAAGCTATGGCTTACTGAGACCAATTGAAGTGTTTCAAATAGTTATATAATATTCTTTTATTATTTGATTTGGCCCTTAGAAAAATAACTAGGGTTAGCAATATGGAGAATTACTTGAAGCAATGGGGAACGTGGAGCGAGATTAAACTGCTGAATGTGAGCTCTCAAAATTTGACGTCATTCAGAGGACTTTAAGCTAGCTACACGATAAGCAATTTTGGTGACTAAATTAAAATAAAAGACATATTTCTCATCCTAGAGAGTTATTTTAGCCTGCTTGCAAGGAAAAAAAAAGAGAGAGAACCTTGAACTATTAAACGTTTTTAGTGCCTTAGAAATGAGAGAGCACTAACTTACATTTTATGGATTTGGAAACTGAGACCTGCTGAGATGAAGTTGCTTGCCTCAAATCACACAGCTAGTTAATTGGACTGCATTTGGCAGGCGTTCACCTTATGTACTGGATATATGAGGATACTAACACACGTGCATTTCAAGCAGCAGGATCACTCCTAGTTGCGACATCCTCGTCTGCTGTGCAGAATTTTGGTCACTAGATGGCAACCTAGACAACGGCCCCAACCGACGCTGTGATTTCTCCAGTTTTGATATCCATTTAAGGCAAGCTAATGCTACTGACTCGTTGTTATCACAAAATCAAGAAATTTTCTAAAAAGTTACCTGGCTGTGACAGAATTAAATAAACATGGCATTCAGGGGTTGATAACAAATAGAAAAAAAAAACTTTAAACACATTTAGGGAGGATTGTTGGTTTGTCTACTATATTAGCATCTCTTCCTTAATAAATTAAACAGCTTAACATTCCAAGGTACTCACCTGAAGTCACATCCAAGCCTCCAATTTCTCCGTTTAGCACAGTTACAGCTGTTTCCCTTGAACTAACTTGCTTGCCACAGAGGAAGTCAACGCATGTCAACTCTACCTTGTAAACCTCTTGTGAATCTCTCCATTCCTCACCATCTCCACTGCTGTTTCCCCGGTTCCAGTCTTGTCATTGCTTTCTTGGACTCTTACAATAGTCTCCTAATATGACTTCCTGCTTTCACTCCCAACTGATATCAAACATTTTCTATACTGTTGTCTGAACAGTCTTTTGAAAATATGAATCTTGTTGTGTTATTCCTGTGCTTAAAATGCTTCATGGGAATTTCTGGATTATTCACCACTGTTTGGGAAAACATAGAAAGTTTCTATTAACAGCACTATAAATTTATCAACTAAGATTATTTGAGATGAAGCTCTGAGTCAGAAGCATGGGGCTAGTCCCCCTACCACACAGACAGAAGCATTCAACAACAGGGTGGGAGGTGAGGGAGAGAGAGCGAGAGAGGGACAGACACCTTATTATACAAGAGCTGCTTCCCAGGGTTATGAGACTCATGGACATTCCCCCTTCTCCCCACCACAGAGCTACAGTTTCTGATAATGTAAGATGGCTGAGAGCACTTATATTTGGGATGTGAACTAGGTAGTGGCAAGGGACTGAATCTGAAAGAACTGTTTCTGGAAGGGGAAGAAATACAGAATTTCAAAGAATTCTGGAATAAACTCCACTCCTTATGAAACGACATCAGGTAAAAAGATCAAAAGAAATTTTCTAAGGCCTGCAAATTTATACCAGGTAAAAAGGTGCAAAAATCCAGAAAGTTATCTAGGAATAGACTTCTGAGTTATGAGCGAAGAGAAAGAATTTGATGGTAGCTTGATGAATAGTAAAAGGAAACAAGAAGAAACTACACACTCTGTTTATGGACAGTTGCCAGGACTCAATACAAATCTCCTTTTTTTAGGGATGAGTAAACTTAAAATTATGCAAAACAAAAGAATGTTTCTCTCGCGTGAAAGATGATAATGCAACGCTCTAGAGGCTGAGAAAGAGCTAACTTTTGATAAACACCTACTTCAAGGAACTAGTTAATTTTAGATATTGTCTACATTGTGCTCTTAAAAATGTGGAAAATGTGGATTATGTGAAGCAAAAGATCAAAAATGGGAAGATAAAACAAAATATTGAAATGGAAAAGGAGTTGGTTGAACGATGGGCAGAAAAGGACTTGGATAAAAAAATGTCAAAAGGAAGTAAAAATGTAAATGTAAAATGTAAAAATATAAAATATATAAAAATAAAAAATATAAAATATAAAAACGTAAAAAATAATCAGAATTAACACTATAGAAAATCAAATCTGTGCTGTAGACTCTATAGAACCATGTCAAAACTCTTCCAGGATAAAGAGGAAAAGAGCTAAAAGAACAACATGATAAAAAAGAGAGTATTGGATGTGGAGAGTAAAGAAGAGAGATCTAAAAATATAGACAAGAAAAAAAAGGCCAGAACCAGCAGGACTGAAGCAAAAATTTCGAACATATATGACCTTAAACTTAAGAAAGAGTAGTGTTCAAAAATGAGAGTGATTCATGGTGGTATAAGGGAAAGGTTTATGTAAAGTGACCAAGACCTATTCGGATCTAAATCCTGGTGAATCTTTTTTATTTTATTTTATTTTTTGGCTGAGGAAGATTAGCCCTGAGCTAATATCTATGCCAGTCTTCCTCCACTTTATATGTGGGTCACTGCCACAGCATGGCTGGTGAGCAGTGTAGGTCTCACCCAGGCTCCAAACCAGTGAACCCAGATTGCTGAAGCAGAGTGTGCTGAACTTAACCACTACACCATGAGACCAGTCCCCTGGTGAATCTTTTTTAACTGAATTTTTTACTGAGATAATTGTAAATTCGTATGCAGTTGTAATAAATAAGACAGAGAGATCCCATGTACCCTTTACCCAGTTTCCCCTAATGGTAACATTTTGTAAAATTGTAGTATAATATCGTAACCAGTATATCAATGTTGTTACAATCCACCAATCTTATTCAGACTCCTCCAGCTTTACTTGTACTCATTTGTATGCGTATGTGTTTTGTTGGATTTGTATGTGTGTATTTTGTACAATTTTATCACATATGTAGGTTTGTGTATCCACCACCACAGTAAAGAAGCTGAACATTTCCATCACCACAAGGATCCCTCATGTTGCCCTGTTATAACCACACCAACCTTCCTCTCACCCCAACTCCCTGCCCTTCTATTCCAAACTCCTGGCAGCCACTAATCTGTTTTCCATTTCTAAAATTTTTTCATTTCAAGAATGTTGTATAAATAGAACCATACAGTATGTCATCTTTTGGGAGAGGCTTTACTCACTCAATGTAATTCCTTGGAGATTTGTCTAAGTTATTATGTATATCAATAGTTCTTCCTTTTCGTTACTGAGTAATAGTCTATGGTATGCATGTACCACAGTTTGTTTAAATGTTTGTTGAAGGCTGGTGGCATTTAAAAAATTTAAACATAAACAAAGAATTCAATATTTTTCTAGGCAAAACATCAATAATAAAAATGTTTACCAACAAAACAGTAAAAAAAAAAAAAAAGGAAAAAAATTGGTGCTTTTTGCCCTGATGTGTCAAACTACTAGTTATAACTTTTATTTGGCTTAAATATTTGTGTTATTTTTTAAAAATTTAGACACAATTGACATATAACAGTATATTAGTTCCAGGTATGCAACATAATGATTTGATATTTGTCTATATTGTGAAATGATCACCACAATGTCTAGTTAACATCCATCACTATACATAGCTTCAATTTTTTTCCTTGTGTTGAAAATTTTTAAGATCCACTCTGTTAGCAACTTTCCAATATACAATACAGTATTGTTAACTATAGTTCTCATGCTGTCCATTATATCCCCCTGAATTTTTATTTTATAACTTAAGTTTGTGCTTTTTAATCCCTTTCACCCATTTCACCCAATATTCATGTAATTAATCACAGCAGTAGCCAATAGTAGAAATTAAAAAATCAAACAGGGTATCTGTCTCTCAGAACACAAGAGAAGTGGGGGAGAGAAGCAAAAATAAACCGTAAATTAAAAAATATAGAAAACAAAGGAAATAGCAAGCATTTTTAAAAAGACAATGAAAGCGAGACCAAGCATGCCAATTATTACAATAAGCATACAAGAGTTAAAATCTTTTGTTAAACTGCAAAGACTCTTATATTAGTCAGAATTTCTATGTAAGGCATTTATTAGAGGTAGTTCTAAAACAAAAATTTTAAAAAGAGGTTAAAAGAAACATGCAGATTTTATAACATAAATCCTGTTTTCCTTGAAATTGAGTGTAGCACCCACAGCTCCCCATTCTAATGTAAAAGTACCACCAACTGATCTGCTAGGCATCTCCCCATAAGGCTTGCTGAGAAATGTCATTTCAGTAGAACTGACGTTCCTGCCTCCCCATCTCCTTTCCCTCAACAAAGAGGGCAAGGTGGAGGAGGAGGATTAGAAAATTTCCTTTTAGGAGTGCCTAGTGTTTGTAAAGCCAGGGAGTACTTGACTAGTTCCTCTTCTCCTACCAAGTCTGTAGATACAGAGATTGAAATGTCCCTTTTACAATACCAGGGAGACTGCTCTGATGGCACAGCGATTGATGGAAACAGCAGGTAGCTCTGCTGTCTCAGTGTACACAGCAGGGTGACAGGCCTGTTGTCCCAGGCTGGGTGGTCACAGGTGAGCTGGACGGTCACAGGTGAGCACAGCAATCAGTTTCTAGCCTAAGGAAAGATGCTTATCCCTAAGGAAATGCCAATGTGGGGGGAAGTTGCACCTTTATCTTAAGGGCATTTGTTCTTGCCATAGTAAATGTTTAAAGCAGATATACAATGTGTGCTCAACGGCCACAGTCAGGCCCTTTTGGAAAAAGTAAAGTCAGGCCGAATTAGGTTTACACCAAATGGCTTCCTCATATACTCCAATATATCCTATTGCTTGCCATTTCTATTTGTCATATCTATCTATCTATCTGTTGTTACCAATAACCTGAATAGATTTGTGGTGTATCTAGAAATTTACAAGAACAAAGCATTGAATCCCAGTCAAGTTTTCAACACCTGTGATTCCAGATGCACAAATTGCATGCTGCCTTGTCAGTAGTCATCAGATGAGAAGCTTTGTCCTAAGTATGATATGGTGGTTTTGATTCCCATCAAGACGAGCAACTTTAGCAGCTTGTTCCTAAAAATACCCTGTGCTTTAGTTGTGTAAATCCATCTCTGTTATCTTACAGTGAGCAAAGGGGATGGGGGAGGGTGACTCAGGCATACAGGAATAGGAAAGAACAGGGACTTCTTAGAAATGAAAAGTTGAAATAAAATCCTTTGAGTCAACAGGGAAGATGCCGCAATTGTATGCATGCACACACACGCAAATCTATGTTTAGAGATATGATTCACAGCCGGGAAGAATAGAGGTTTTATATTCACACCTTATAAATGCCCCCTTTCCCAGTTCTCCATGGATCAATGTGAGAGAACAGGTGCTTTTGATCCTTGTGATATTGTAAATTATGCACACGTGACTCCTTACAGTCTCTAATAAATAGCAGAATCTCAAGATTTTGTCCAAAATATGTTTGAAAAGTATCATCTTGAATGCCAGAGTGATGTTTTACACAGTGTTGTTACTGTCTACATTGGAAGTTATTGATCTTATTCTTCCTAAGATAACTAGCCCACGTCTCAAACATGATAATTTCACAAGAACCTTTCTGTTCTGTTCTTATTCTAAGTCTATTTGGAGTCACTTGGGAGTGAATTTGGCCTGAGGAAGGCTAAAGAGATCATACCCCGGACACTGAAATTGGTCAGGTCACAAGCAGAAAGTGGCGCAGGTTTAGGGCCAATGAAGGAGTTCAGAAGCCACTGCAGGACTGACTGAGGGAAAACATGGACAAGACTTCCCAGGTTCTTTTGGCCAACAATGAATCACCAATGACCAGTAGGTATGCCCATGGAATGTCTGCATCAGTGTATATCTTAGGGTAGCCCTACGGTTGCCACCACACTGTCTCAGTCCCCAGCATGCATCATCATGGAATTCGTAGGATGATTATGTTATGAGGGGAAAATAATATAAATTAAAGGCAAGAAACAAAAGGTAAGAATGTGGGCACTTCATGGAGCTCTAAATAATGGAATCCTGAGGGGGCAGGATGGAACTAGTTATTTTTCATGATTATGAACATACTGGCAGAGGACTTCTGTAATCAAGCTTCTAAGCTTACAGGAGATATTAAATTGTTTGAAGGAATGAAATGTCAACCAGCAAAGATAATTACAGAGAGCTCACAAGAAAATTAGCAGCTGAGTGTCAGTGAGGGTGAAGGTAGTGTGTGAGGAAATACAATGGTTCGAATTTTGCATATGGGGATGGACTTTGAACATCAGATACACTCAGAGAAACCCTAAAGTCCCTCTGACACAGTGAATAGCTTTACCGCGAACGCTGGCTGGACATCTTCAGTGAGATCACAGGAAGCAAACCAAAAAAGTATAATCTCACCTGGGCTCAAAAGTCTGGTTTAGCCACATTGAAACATACAGAATCACTACGACTTAGAAAACCCCAGCAAGAGTGAGGCAGTTCTAGAGAAAGGCAATTGGAACGATCAAGCAGATGGAGAAATGTCTACAGCTGGCCAGTTTGAAAACTAAGTATACTTCTATCAGAAATATGAAGACTAAAAGGGGACAGCATCTTTGTCTATGAAACTGTAATGGGAATATGAATGGATAGTGATTTGTTTCTCAATTCCTGGAATACCTGGTCTGGAGACACCACTTGAAATACTAACTAGTAACAATGTCGACAATGACGATGGCAATAATTATGATGGTGACAATAACGGCAGCAAATAATTTTGTGCTCGAGAACGAGTTCATACTCAGTGAATGCTTGTTGAGTGAAATGGATCATCGTTTTTTGTTGTCTGACGTCTGAGAAGGTAAGCTTCCAGAACCTCCCTCAGGGACAGAGGAAGACTTCACTGGGTCTGTTTGGACTGCTTTCATCATTGAGCTAAATTTCTCAGTTTTAGCCTAAACAGTGCAGTAGGCAGCCATGTGTAGCAGTCCAAGACATCCTAGTCTTCTCATGTATTTAATGGTGTAGGATGGGATTAGCTTCATCTGGGAAATGGAAGTCTCCCAGCCTGGTTATTGCACTTTGGGGTCCCCAGGAAGCAGACCCTGAGATGGTGACTGGTGTGCAGATTTTTAGGGTGTGGTCTTGAAATCAACCCCTGTGGAAGGGAAGGAAAGGAAGCAGAACCGGGCAGTAGGAGAAGCTGAGCTGTGATGCAGTCTTAACAGATGCCTCAGCCAACCATGGGGGCAGGTATGATGATGAGATGAAACTGAAGAGGTGTCATGGGAGAGGCCTTTATCCTGCTGTGTTGATCAGTCATTATATGTGGGATCTCTTGGGAAAGAGAGGTGATCTTGGTCAGGCAGTTTCCGTCAGCTGAGGCAATCCCTGAAGGGGGCTGACGGCTGAGGGTGGAGTGCCGGTTACAGTCCAGCAGCTGGGAGTAAATGGCTCTTTATTCCCGGAGAGGAACGTTGGCAGCACATCCCAGCCTCCCCATACCTGCCTCCATCTTGACTTCCAGTTGCCATTCTTGATTACACGATTGGACAGCAGGATGCTGCTCAGACTGGTTTGTGAGAGACCATGGCTTAGTTGCCAAGTAGAAGACCAGCCCTTGGGGAAACTGAGGAGCTGACAATTTTGTTGCCAGAGGTCCTGGCTTCCCTTCCTGGACTCCTTGTTCCCTTTGCCAATGCCTCTTCCTCTCCCTGCTCCTCCCTTCCTTGCAGGGAGCTCTTCTGCTCAGCTCCCCCACCTCTACCACACCCACCTTTCCAGTGCAAAAGATTTGATAAATTCATTCACCCAAACCTGTCAGTGACAGGGACTGGATTTGCATTTCAATGTAAAAGAAAGTGCTGGGGTCCAAAGAGTGAAGGCTTCTGGAACTTCAGGCTGTCTTGGGTGAGCAGAGGCATGGTTTGGAGAGAGGGAACATCTTCCTGAGTCTAGGAGTGAAATGGTATTGGGAGCCATCAATCCCTGAAGGTTAAGTGTGGTCCTGGAGAGATCCCACAGAATTGGTGTGGTTGGGACCAGCAAGAGAGAGGAGAAAAATCAGCTTTTCTTGGAGGCTATTTCCTGCTGGGCATGATTGACAACTGCTGACAAAAGCAAGATCTGGCTCGCTCGGTGTGGAAAATGTTGCTGCCTAGCAACTCCGGCTAAAGCTTCAAAGCAGAGGTTTTTCTACCCTGAACTAAGAATTCATCCCTTGTCAGTTCTGACGAGTTTGTTAGAGTAAATCCAAGTAGAGAACTGGAGATGCTAGACCCCTTTAAAGCAATGGCGGTGAAGTTAGTTTGCATAGGACTAGAGTTAGTTCACCGGCCCTCCTCCCCTTCAGTGATCTCCACCTGTCCTAGCTGCCAGCATTCCGCTTTTCAGTTGTCAGAACTTTTGATAACCTAGAGAGGACTTTCCAAAAGAAGAATTTTGGAAGATTTTATTGATAAATTGCAACCTGTTGTTTAAGGCGGGGCAACTTTCTCCAAGATTTTATTGTGCTCTAGTAGGCTGCAAAATCTGTGTCTTTACAGCTCCATCTGATCCTATCTTATTATTTCGGAGAACTTATCCCTTTCTTTGATAGTCTGTAACTTACACTATCAACAACAAGTTTGACATTGTATTTTGAAAAATCTCAAGTTACCCACATTTTATGTATCAGCGTATTGTTTCCTGAAAGAAGCATGTAGGAAATAAACGAGCTATTAAAGGAGTAGGTTTGAAAAAAATTTCTAGCTGAATTCACTTTCAATTCTGCTTTGTATTGCACCTCTTTATTTTTAATATAATTCTTCTGTATCATCAGTAATATTTTCTTATATTCTGCTAGAATGTAAATCCTATGAAAGCAGAGATTTTTGTTTGTTTTTTCATAGATAAATTCCTGTACCAAGAACAAAGTTAGGGACTCAATAAACATTTGTGGAATGAAATCAATATTTCCCATCACCATCTAGGGGCTCAAAATGCTCCAGCCGCTTCTTTGCTTCTCAGAATATTTTACCTTCGCTCTCATCAAAATGTAACTGTCTTTGTCCAATCTGGGTTTTTTTTTTTTTTTTTTTTTTTTTTTGCTAACAATGACTTACCTATAATCCTTTTGGCTTCATATATTGGAAAGAGTTGACCAGGAGTCATGATTCTCAGGATTAGTTAAGAATCAACTAATAATTAGCTGGAGAACCCTGGGCAAATCATTCATATTTTCTGGGTCTCCGTTGGTTCATCTGTAAACAGTGATTTAAGAATGCCTTCACATTGTAGGACTTTGAACTCAATCTGATAGCATAGCAAACAAGTAGTTTAATGGTTAAAAGTAAGAACCCTGGATCTAGAATCAAATCCTAATGTCTTACTTCCTAATTGTATGACCTTAGGCAAGACATTTAATCGTTTTATGCTTTACTTTCTTCATATGTAAAATGGAGATATTTATAGTACCCCTCCCTTAGAATTATTGTACAGATAGAAATAGTCAATATATGCAAAACACTGAAAAAATAGTGCCTACTACGTAGAAAGTGCTCATAATAAGTGTTAAGTATTATTATTACATGTAAAACACATTTAGAAAAATGTGAATTGCTGTACAAATGTAAGGTAATTAGATTTCCATTTTAACAGGTCATGGATGGCTCAAGCTAAAATGAATGACTAATGCTGAAATTTTAGGCCCTGTGATAAACTTGAGAGTGAATGATTTGGCATCTCTCAAATTACACCCCATAGTTAGCCATATATTCCATCTATTCTCAGGACTGACCTGAGCTGCCCATGTAACAGGGCATAACTGGTAAATTTACTCACAGTGACTTTGCCTTCTGAATTCTATCATCTACCCACATGAGGTGGGAAAAGTCAATTGACTTCTTCAATTCTTAGTTTTCTCGTTCGTAAAATGGGAATGATAACAGATTGTTGCCTTTTTCAGGGGGTTAGTGAGAGGCCCAATTAAGAAATTCACTTTCGGATATGAGGTAGTGTTATCCTTCTGCCTATACTCCCTGACATTTTGTTAGACCTTTAACCATCCTGCTCTACAAAAATAGTAGGCTGTTTGATGCTGTGCAACTCTAGGTGTAGCTTCTTACAGACTCAAATATTTTTTTCTTTTTCTATCCAGACTCTATCCATTTTCCATCTAGAGGAGGGCTTTCTAACTAATCATTCAGCCCTAATGGCCCGTCTCAGAGCAGCACAGTGTTTCCAAAAGGCCAAGTTGGTCTAATTGGCTTAGTTTTGCAAGTTAATATTAAATTCCTTAATAGATTAAAGCATTTACATTCTTATTAGCTTTCATAAATATGAATATTATAGAGTTGGAAAATTGCAAGAGATTCAGAAAATGTTTTCGTTTTTGGTTTTTGACTCAAATCCCGGCTAGTTTCTGCTTCGGGACTAGGATGGAATAACTGGTATTGGATTATCCCTCCTGTGGTAAAAAATCACAGAACTTGAAAAAACATATGAAGCAACTCTTGTCAGATATTGGAAAACAAGCAATGCAAAGGATGATCCCTGAGAGAAACTCATGTGATAAGCCACACATTACAACTTTCTGCTTGGGAATTTCCCAACTATGGTGTGGAGAGCTGAGCTCTAAGCAGAGCATAGTAGTCCTATTGATGTGAGGAAACATAGATCAGAGTCTGGGGTTCCTGAAGTGGCTGGAATCTGCTGGGCAGAGCACCAGAAAGGAAGGAAGCTCTCCCTGAGTCCTTGGCTGAGGATTGTGCTACATATGTACAGGGCAAGACAATGCAAGGCTTCCCGAAGAACAAGTGCTGCACAATTGAATATGGAACAGAAATAATAAAGGTTAAGCAGGGCTGGGGGATGTTGGAGATCCTGTACAGCTCGAGTGGAGAGACAGCATTACATCTTGTTAATACCTCAAGCACCCAGCTTTGAGACCAGAAAGGTCACATCTTAGGAGTGAGGACCATGCCTTAGAGTAAGCCTTACTTTCTCAATCTGATCCAAGAAAGCCTAATACCAATCCTCCACAAGAAGCTAAGTTGAGGGGCTTTATGCAGATCCTCTTCAACAGAGTGAAAAGCCAAACCTACGCAAGTTCAAGGTGATCAGCCAGTAATTTATCTGCTTACTAGAATAAAAATTAACCCTCTTTTAAGGAAGATAACAGAAGCCAGAGTCTCTACAGTGTATTATGAACAATATCCACTGCAGAATAAAAAAATTACCAGAAATGCAAAGAAACAGAAAAAACACGACCCATAGTGAAGAACAAAAGAAGTCAATGAAAACCAAGCTCAAGGTGGCTCAGGTGCTGGATTTACCAGACAAAAACTTCAGAGCAGCTGCTATAAACATCTTAAGAAAAAAATCAAAAATATGGAAGAGTTAAGGAAAACTATGCCTTAATCAGTAAATAGCTAGAGAATTTCAGCAGAGAAATGGAAAATATCTATCTATCTAGAAGGAACCATGTACAGATTTAAGAATTGAAGTACAATTGCTTCTCTAATCTGCAGAACAGAAAGGAAAAAATTTTAACGAAAATAAACAGATCCTTAGGGACCTGTGGGACAAATGGTCTAACAAACATGTAAAAGAAATGTCAGAAGGAGAAGACATGAAAAAGAGACAAACAATATTTGAAGAAATAGCGACCAATAATTTCTGAAATTTAATGACAATCATCAACTTAATGATATGAGAAAGAACCGAACTCCAGGCAATAGAAATATCAGGAAAATCACACTTAGATACATCAGACTACTGAAAATAAAAAGTAAAAAATCTTGAAAGCAACCAGAGAAAAAAGCATGTTACATACAATGGAATATAATGGAATGGCATGTTTAAAGCGCTAAAATTAAAACAAACAAAAACAAAAAGAAAAAAAGAAAAACTCTGTCAACCTCCAATTTCATATCCAGTGAAAGTATTTTTCAATAAAAAGGGTGAAATAAAGACATTTTCAGATAAATACAATCTTAGAGGATTCCTCACCAGAAGACCTGCACCACAAGAAATGCTAAAGGGTGTTCTTCGGGCTAACAGGAAATGACGCAGAGGGAAACTCAGACCTACAGGGGGAAGAAGAACCCCAATAAAACGGCAAATAAGAGGGTACATTTCAACGATGACATTATTTTTCTTTTCATTATTTGCTTGAAAAGGAACACACTATTTAAAACAAAATTAATAATGTTGTAAGGGAATTTTACAACATTTGTAGAAGCAAAAGATACGACAACAGTAGCACAAAGGACGAGTGAGTGAGTAAATGGAATTATACGATTGTAAACTTATTACGTTTGTAAAGTGGGAAGTGGGAAGTGAAAAGTACCAGGTGTAAAGCAGGAAGAATGAAGTAGGAAGTGCAAAGGCCAGAGATGAAGTGTGAAGTTTGAAGAAGCAAAACATGGACTCTAAATAGACTTTGTTAAGGATGCATATTGTTAGTCTTAGAGCAACCACTAAAAATTTAAAATAAAAGAGATATAACTAAGAAACCAATGAAGAAAACACAATGGAATACTAAAAAATATTCAATTAACCCAAAATAAGTCAGGAAACAAGCAACAGAAACAAAAAACAGGGGCAAATGGAAAACGAATAGAAGGAGATAGATTTAAGTCCAATCCTATGAATAATTTCATTAAACATAAATGGACAAAGCTACAACTAAAAAGCAGAAATTTTATGGTTGGATAAAAAAGCAAGACTCAATATGTGACATCTACAAGAGACGCACTCTGAATATAAAGATACAAATAGAACAGAAAAAAATACATCATGCAACAGTAAGCATAAGAAAACTGACATTACTACATTAATATCAGATAAATTAGACTTCAAGACAAAAACATTAGAAGACATCAAAAGAGGCAAGTCATCAAAAAGACGCAATAATCAGGGGCTGGCCCCGTGGCCGAGTGGTTAAGTTCGCGCGCTCCGCTGCAGGCGGCCCAGTGTTTCGTTAGTTCGAATCCTGGGCGCGGACATGGCACTGCTCATCAGACCACGCTGAGGCAGCGTCCCACGTGCCACAACTAGAAGGACCCACAACGAAGAATACACAACTATGTACCGGGGGGCTTTGGGGAGAAAAAGGAAAAAATAAAATCTTTAAAAAAAAAAAAACAACACAATAATCCTAAGTGTGTATGTGCCTACTAAAAGAACTTCAAAAACTCATGAGGCAAAAACGGAAAAACCAAAAGACAAAAACCAAGTAGACAAATCCATAATCATAGTTGGTGATTTTAACATCATTCTTTCAGTAATTGATAGAGTAAGTAGGTGAAAAATCAGTAAGGATATAAAAATCTTAAACACATCATCAATCAAATGTACCTAATGACATTTACCAAGCAGTATGCCCAACAACTACCCACTCAAGTGCACATGGAACATTTACTAAAATAACCATCTGCTGAGACATGAAATAAATCTCAATAAATTTAAAAGGATTAAAATCATACAGAGTGTATACTCTGACAGCAATGGAATTAAATTAGAAATCACTGGCAATAAGCCATCTAGAAAATCCTCCAAATATTTGGATCTTGAAATAGCACATTTATCAATAATCCATACTCAGTGAAAAAACTTGTAAGGGAAATTAGAAAACATTTTGAATTTAGTGATAATGAAAATATAATTTATCAAAATTTTGGAACTCAGCCAAAGTAGTACTTAGAAGGAAATTTGTAGATTTAAATGCCTATTTTAGAAAAGAAAAAAGTTTAAAATCAATGATCTAAGTTTTCAAATTAAGAAGCTAGAAAAGGAAGAGTGAATTAAGCAGAAAGAGGAAATAATAAAGATAAAAACAGAAATGGTTGCAATAGAGTACAAACAATAGAGAAAACTCCCAGAGCTAAAGATGGTGTTTTGAAAAGCTCACATCCCAGCCAAGGCACAAAGGAATCTGTCAATCTTCATACTCGTGTAACAAATTTGGCAGAAGTTTTCCAGAAGACTTCAGCGATATTATTCACTTTTAATCTCCACTCAGGCTGATAAGTAACAAATAGAAACAAATTCATTAAAAAAAAAAAGTAACCAAATGAATCTTTGGAGAAGTCAGTTTACTTGCATACAGTCTGTAAATTTGGTTTAGAAATCACTTAAAAATTTTAACTAATTTTTATTTCTAACAAAAGTTCATGCTAGTAGTTTTAAAAGTCAAAGAGTACACCCTGCCACCCTGCTAGTCCTGCTTCCCAGAGGCAAGCACTGCAATTGTTTTTTTCTAGTGTTTATTTGCACAATGTAAAATTAAGTACTTAACTCTATTTCTTAATAGATCAATTTATAAGTTACCGATGTGTTTTCTATTATGGTACAAAAGGATTTAGTACACATGGTTCACTCGTCATCATTTCTACATGTAGAAATGTATCAATTTAAAAAAATCAATATTCAATTTTTATAGTGTTGTGACTAAATATACATCGTTTACTGCTGAAGCATAATCAGAGTATGCTATGGTTATGTTTCCTTTCTTTTACAGTTTTTTGTTAGCTCTGGCATTAATAATTTCTGGAGTCTTATCATCTGCCTAGCTTTCTCTGTATCCACTGCTAACACTTCCCACTTGCTCCAACAGCCTTCAATACAATTTCCCCGTCTCCTGTTAGTTTCATTTTTTTAAAAAAGAAATTTCTCTCCTGGAGCTTTGGGTTATTTGTAACTCCTGCTCTTTAGGATGCTACCCTCACTGCTACCATTCTGGGGTTCCCTTCACCGTCATCAGAGAATTCCTCTAACCTCGCTCATATGTGGATCCCAGGAAATTTCTCATCTCATATAATCTTCTTCTCTCATTTATTTTGTTGTTTTGATGTTGTAAAAACTATAGTGGCTTCCTGAGAAAGAATGAATCATATTTTTAAAATAGTTTTTATATGCATACTGACATATTTATGGATGAAATGATAAAATGTCTGGCATTTGCCACTGCATAAACGAGTGAAAAGAGATACAAAGCTTTGGCTTAATATCGGATTCTTAAAGGGAAACAGCTCATGGAATTAATTATTATGGGTGAATCTGAAAGTTTACTTTAGTATGGGTAACTTTGGAGCGTCCTCTGAAAGTGTTTGAAGCACGCTCCTAACCAAGGCCACAAGACCAGGATCAGGAGCCCTCACAGCTTTTTAATTTTTTGTTCAGGAATTGCCTTATGCCCTACTCCCTTTCCCTTTTGTCCATGACTCTCATAGCTTCCATCTTACTTGGCTTTCTATTTGGTTCCCTCTCTTTCTCCTGTGTTGACTCCACATGGTGGATTAGGTTAAGCCCTGGCACATCCTTGACATGCTGTGTCCAGTATGGGCTCCCTTATGTCTACACATACCATGGTGCCAAGTGGCACCATGTCCCCCAACCTTGCCAAGCTTCGTGGGTATGATACTTTGACAGGAACTCCCAAAGATGCTGCCTGTTTGAGGCTGTAGAAAAGAGTCTGATATAATTGCACAGTTTTTGCAACAGGTCATCAGAATTGGAAGAGAAACGTGTGAAACTATGGGTACTACTATTCCATCAAAGAGTTGGATAAACAATGTTACTGATCTCACAGAAAAATATCCTGGAAAATGCTAATTAAATTCACTTTTTAGTTACATTTTGTATTTCATTAGAATCATATAAATCATCATTCTTTAAACCAGTTTAACTAATGTGATATTTTTCAAACTGCAGATCATATACCTTTAACGAGTTGTGAAATTAATTTAATGGGCAGCAAAAAGTGTTTTTAATAGACTAGGTTACATTAGAATGGAATAGAATAGAATGAAAATATTATGGTGACTTGTACATAGTAAGGGTGAATTTTTTTTTGTAAAACTTTTAGTTTTTCATTGCGCTGTGTTACAATGTAAAAACCGATTTCTCGCTGTGATTATTGCCCAAAAAGTTTGAAAACCTCTAGGTAACAAATTTGTGCGTACAATATATAAAAAGCAAAAACACTCAAGGGAAAAATGAACAAGATAACTCAATGAAAATTTCTTTCCCACCAGAATCCCAATAACTGATCACATGAATCAGAGAACTAAAGCTGAATCACGCCAACCAATCAGAAATCAGAAATAACCTGGCAGAAGAACAGGCTTCTAGGTGTCATCTGTTTGTTGTTCTTCTTGTGTGGTTTTGCTTACTATGCTTTTCTGTGGATTTTTAAAGGCCCTATCCATTTTTGTTACTTGCAAACTGCCATTTCCAGACTGGATTTGTCTGTCTCTAGATGCAGCTGGTATGATATCAGTAGGAGGATGAGTAAGTCTGCGTAACTTTGCGGTTGGTTCACCAAGGGCCTAAATGAAAAACTCTGCCGCATCTCCTCCCCTCCCCCCCAGTTTAGGTCATGGTAAGAACAAGATAAGATGACATTAGTCACTCAACCACAGACTGAAGCTGCAACAACCAATGCTCCTACAAGGTTGGCTACAGGCCAAGGCCATAGTTGGCCAAGGAATGTGTGCCCTTTGAAATCCCAGCAGGCATACACCTACAAATTCTCAGCTGATGAAAGTCTCATCTATTCTTGTAGCCCCGGGTTGGAGAGAACGTTTCCTCCTTGCCAAATTTTTCTCTTATATAAAACTTTAAGAACTATGAGCTTTCATAATGCCTACAAACATGGAAATTTTTAATTCAAATCCTCTAAAACTCTGTGGCACTAATAGACAAACTCTCACTGTTTGAGTTCCACCAAGGAATGGATTTGCACGTTTCCAACCCAGAAGGAATAAGTCCTATTAAAATAAAGACCACAACTCATAAAGGGATGACTTCCCAGTTGGAAAGGCAGGTTGAAAGGGCAATTAAGATGGAGAGTCTATCTCGGAATGGCATGATTATTTGGCAACTGATATGTTCAAATTCTGACCGAGGGGGTCAGGAGGAAATAAGTCCTAAAACCTTAAAAGGGGAGTGGGATGGAGAACACAATTGGACAGAAATTATAAGGAATGTAAAATGTATTTGTCAGATGGTTTCACAATGTGATCTAATTGGCAGTGTATCCCCAGGCTTGAAAGAAGCCAGGCCTACCGTACTGAAAGCAGAATGGCGGGGAGCTTGATGTGGCTCTCTGAGCAGTCACCACGATTTATCTGGAGGCACAGCCAGGGCCCCAAGCAGCAGGGAGAGAGAGCGGTCAGCGTGAGCACTGTGGGTTTCCAGGATCACAGAGATCTGCAGCTCCAACTCAGCTGTGACGTAACCCAGGGCCTTGGCAAGCTGTCCTTTCCCAGATAACAGAGTCTGCTCAGGTTCATGTTCTGGCCTCATTGCAAGTTTCAAATGAGGTGACAAGAGTGGCACCTGGAACATTTCCTGGCAGAGAGGAGCATTTCTCCCCTCCCCTCTCCCTTTTGAAAGCTCCTTCTGCTCCTGTTTCACAGTGTAGGAGCCTGGCAATGGAGTGAGACCAACCTGTATTCAAATCCAGTCTCCCTACTTACTTGCTGTGTGGTTTGGAGAAAATCACTGAATTTCTCTAAGCCTCAGTTTCTTCAGCAATAAAATGCAGAAATAATAACTCTTACCTTATGTGTGTTGTGTAAGGATTGAGGTAATATACATAAAATGCTTTGCAAACATCCAGGGTTTCTCAACTTCAACACTTTTAACACTCTGGCTGGATAATTCTTTGTTGTGGGGGCTGTCCTGTGCATAGTAGGATGTTTAGCAGCAACCCTGGACTCTACAAACTAGACGCCAGTAGTACCCCACCCCCCTGGTTGACTATGACTTCCATCTTTCTCTCCTTTCTCCGTTGTTCCCTCTTCCCCTCCCTCCCTCCCTGTCTTTCTCTCTCTTTTGGGAAAGCAGATTGCCCTGTTACCAATAGCCCAGGTGACCAGGAACTAATGTCTCCAGCAAATAACTAGCAATCACCTGAGGCCAGCCTGCAGCCAAGTGAGTGAACTTGGGAGAGGATCATCCCTAGTTGAGCCTTGAGATGACTACTACCCTAGGCGATACCTTGATTGCAGCCTTATGAGTCACCCTGAGTCAGAGGCACCCAACTAAACCATACCCAGATTCCTGCCCAACAGAAACTCTGAGATACTAAATGCTGTTCTTTTAAGCTGCTAAGTTTTGTGATAATTTATTACATACCAATAGATATAGTTATCCAGGTCACTAGTGTATCAAGTAATATATCAGGAAGCAGATGAGTGAGACGGAATCTCTGCTCACAAAAGACACTTAACCCAGAGGTGGACCCACAGGGCAAACCCTAAGGTTTCTATGGCATTTCTTTTTTTGCACATTAATATCCATTGCATTAGGTCTATCTCATATACCTTGCTTGGTCATCCTGTACACATTTAGTGCTCTCTATATATAACTTATTCAAACATCTAAGAATTAATTATCTCTTTAGCTCTTTGTAGGGCTGTGGATTATCTTTTAAAAATTGTCTTAAGAATTTAAGTAACTTTACATGGAGGGGGGCATAGAGAATGTTAAGCTAAATGTCCATATTCTAAATTCATTTCCCAATCTTATTCAATGTGTATGCATAAATTCTTCCTAGCTATCATCAGTGCTATGTTATTTTGTGTTCTCCTTTTCCTAAACGTGTTTTATTATAAAAGTAACAAATAATTGATATGAAAACATTAAAACAATACAGAAAGGCATAAAGAAAAAGTATATTGGAGAGTGAAGTCAGCAACGTGGTGGAGTGAGCTATTCCCTTTGTCTCTCCCCATTTGAACTACAACTAAATGGACATTTATTGACCAACAGCGGAAACCCACACAGCACAACAGCACACCTGAGAGACCCACACAGTTATATATCTGAAGGTAGATTGACTGGCCCTCTGGGAAGTGGTGGAGATAGGTGAGCACTCCCTGCCCTTCCCCAGCGGCCCTGTGCACAACCACAAATGCCTTCCTGGTCAGCACAAGAGCCCATAGTACTGCTGCACTCTGACAGTGGGAATACATCTCTGGGTGATTGTAAGAAGAGGCAGCTGCAGACCTTAGCCCACTCCTGATTGCTTTCCTGGTGATGAGGGAGCCCACTGTGCCCCTGTGGCTCCAAGGAGTGGCCCAGACTCAGTCCCCATGAGGAAGCCCCAGCCACCAAGCATAGCATTTGGTGACACTACAAGAAGTGGTGGCAGATTTACTCACCAGGACAAGCGCATTTCCAGCCTATGCAAGCGCCCATAGTACCACTGCATCCCAAGAGTTGGAACACACCCCAGGGTGTCAGTAGGAAGAGGCAGCAGTAGCCCTTAGCCTGCTCATGATTTCTTTCCCACTGGTGGGGGAGCCCACCATACCACTGCAGCCCCAAGGAGTGGCCCAGGCTCAGACCCTGCAAGGAAGCCCTGCCGACCAAGCACAGTTGATACACATGCCCAAATGTTCTTCAGGCCTTTGCAAGCACCTATAGTACTCCCACAGCTTCTAACAGATGGGATGGGATTAGAAACTCAGCTCCTGCTTCCCTCTAGTGGTAGCAGGTGGAATCTGCAACCTACTACTACCACAAATGCACAACAAAAGATTAGTTCATCAAACACCATGAGAAACTACAGCAACAATTCAGACCAGAAGGAAAATGACAATTCTCCGGAAACCAACCCTGAAGGCATGGAAATTTACGATCTAGATGACAGATAATTCAAAATAACTGTCATAAAGAAACTCAATGACTTACAAGAAAACTCAGAAAGACAGTTCAATGGGCTCAGGAATAACAATAATGAGAAGGAGGAATACTTCACCAAAGAGATTGAAACTATTTTAAAAAAACCAAGCTGAAATTCTGGATAGGAAGAACACAATTAATGTAACAAAAAATAATCTGGAATCCTTAAAAAATAGAGCTGATGTTACAGAGGAAAGAATTAGTGAGTTAGAGGATAGAAATATAGAAGTGCTACAGGTGGAGGAGAGAGAACTAAGCTTTTTTAAAAAATTAAAGAATTCTTCAAGAAATATCCAACTCAATTAGGAAAAGCAGCACAAGGATTATAGGTATTCCAGAGGAGGAAGAAAGGGAGAAAAGTGCAGAGAGCTTGTTCAAAGGAATAATAGCTGAGAACTTCCCAGACCTTGGGAAGGGAACAGATTTACAAATACATGAAGCCAATGGAATGCCTAATTACATCACTGCTAAATGACTTTCTCCAAGGCGTATAATTGTAAAACTGGCAAAAGTCAATGACAAAGAAAAACTATTAAGGGAAGCGAGGCAGAAGAAAATAGCCAACAAAGGAACCCTTATCAGGCTTTCAGCGAATTTCTCAGCAGAAAACGTACAGGCTAGGAGAGAATGGAATGATATATTCAAAATACTGAAAAACAAAACTTTCAGCCAAGAATACTCCATCCAGTGAAACTTTCCTTCAGCTACAATGGAGAAATAAAAACTTCCCCAGACAAACAAAAGCTGAGGGAGTTCATTGTCACTAGACCTCCCCTACAAGTAATGATTAAAGATGCCCTCACACCAGGAACAAAAAGGCAAAGGTCTACAAAGCTTTGAGCAAGAAGATAAATGGACAGAGAAAATCAGAAAACTGCAGCTCTCTATCAGAACAGGGAAGCAAACACTCAGTTATAACTTAAAAGATAAAGGGAAGAAAAGCATCAAAAGTAACTATAAACACTTCAACTTAGTCACAAACTCATAACACAAAACAGAATAATTTGTGACAACAATAACTTAGAAGGAGAAGAGGTAAGGGATGGAACCTGCTTAGGCTAATGGAGATAAGAGGCTGTGAGAAAAGGGACTATCCCAACTATGAGATCTTTTTTTTTTTTTTTAAAGATTTTATTTTTTCCTTTTTCTCCCCAAAGCCCCCCGGTACATAGTTGTGTATTCTTCGTTGTGGGTTCCTCTAGTTGTGGCATGTGGGACGCTGCCTCAGCGTGGTCTGACGAGCAGTGCCATGTCCGCGCCCAGGATTCGAACCGACGAAACACTGGGCCGCCTGCAGTGGAGCGCGCGAACCCAACCACTCGGCCACGGGGCCAGCCCCCCAACTACGAGATCTTTTATACAAAACTCACAGTAACCACTGAACGAAAAATCAGAGCAGAGCTACAATTCATAAAAAAAGATAAAACTGAGAAAACCTCCACGGGAAAGTACCAAATGAAATGGCAATCAGAAATACAAAGGAAGAGAAACAATGGAAACATAGAACAACTAGAAAATAAGAGATTAAATGGCAGTATTAAGCCCTCATATATTGATAATCACTCTAAATATAAATGAATTGAATTCTCTAATCAAAAGACACAGAGTAGATGGATAGATTAAAAAACAAGACCCTATAATATGCTGCCTCCAGAAAACACATCTCAGCTCTAAGGACAAACATAGGCTCAGAGTGAAGTGATGGAAGATGATCCTCCAAGCAAATGGCAAACAAAAGAAAGTAGGAGTTGCTATACTTATATCAGACATAGCAGACTTCAAGTTAAAAAAGACGATGAGAGACAAAGAGGGGCAGTATATACTGATAAAAGAGACATTCCACCAAGAGGACATAACACTTGTGAATATATTTTCACCTAACACAGTTGCACCAAAGTACAGAAAGCAATTATTAATAGACCTAAGGTGAGAAATTGACAGTAATACAATAATAGTAGGTGACCTCAACATCCCACTTACATCAATGGACAGATCATACAGACAAGAAGTCAACAAGTAAACAGTGGATTTAAGTGAAACACTTGATCAGATGGACTTAATAGCATTCCATCCAAAAACAGCAGAGTATACATTCTTCTCAAGTGCACATGGATCATTCTCAAAGACAGACCATATGTTGGGAAACAAGGCAAGCCTCAATAAATTTAAGAAGATTGAAATCATCTCAAGCATCTTTTCTGACTACAATGCTATGAAACTAGAAATCAACTACAAGAAAAAACTGGGAATGTCAGAAATATGTGGAGACTAAACAACATGCTACTGACCAACCATTGGATCAATGAACAAATCAAAGGAGAAGTTTAAAAATACCTGGAGACAAATGAAAAAGAAAATACACATTGCAACTCTTTGGGATGCAGCAAAAGCAGTTATAAGAGAGAAATTCATAGCAAGACAGGCCCACCTCAACAAACAACAAAAAGATCAAATAAGTAATCTTAAACTCCACCTAACAGAACAAGAAAAAGAAGAACAAACAAAGCCCAAAGTCAGCAGAAGGAGTGAAGTAATAAAAATGAGAGCAGAGATAAATGAAATAGAGACTAACAGTAGAAAGGATTAATGAAACTAAGAGGTGGTTCTTTGAGAAGATAAACAAAATTGACAAATCCTTAGCCAGACTCACCAAGGAAAAAAGAGAGAAGCCTCAAATAAATAAAATTAGAAATGAAAGAGGAGAATTTACAATGGATACTGCAGAAATACAAAGAATTCTGGGAGAATACTGTGTAAAACTATGTTCCCACAAATTGGATAACCTAGAAGAAATGGATGAATTCCTAGACTCATACAACCTCCCAAAACTGAATCAAGAAGAAATAGAGAATCTGAATAGACCAATCACAAGTAAAGAGAATGAAACAATAATCAAAGCCCTCCCAAAAAACGAAAGCCCAGGACCAGATGGCTTTTCTGGAGAATTCAACCAAACACTCAAAGATTTAATACCTGTCCTTCTCAAACTATTCCAAAAAATTGAAGAAGATGGAAGGCTTCCTAAATCATTCTATGAGGCCAACATTACCCTGATACCAAAACCAGACAAGGACAACACAAAGAAGGAAAATTACAAGACAATATCACTAATGAACCTAGATGCAAAAACCCTCAACAAAATACTTGCAAACCAAATACAGCAATACATTAAGAGGATCATACACCATGATCAAGTGGGATTTATACCAGGGATGCAGAGATGGTTCAACATTTGCAAACCAATCAATGTGATACACTACATGAACAAAATGAAGAATAAGAATCACATGACCATCTCAATAGATGCAGAGACAGCATTTGACAAGATCCAGCATCCATTTATCATAAAAACTTCTCAATAAAATGGGTATAGAAGGAAAGTACCTCAATATAATAAAGGCCATATATGACAAATCCACAGGCAACATCATACTCAATGGTGAAAAATCGAAAGCAAAGCCTCCAGAGAACAGTAACAAGACAAGGGTATCCACTCTCACTACTCCTATTTAACATAGTATTGGAGGTTTTGGCGAGATCAATTAGGCAAGAAAAAGAAATAAAAGGAATCCAAGTTGGAAAGGAAAAAGTGAAACTCTCGCTGTTTGCAGATGACATGATTCCATATACAGAAAACCCTAAAGAATCCATCAGAAAACTATTAGAAATAATTGAAAACTACAGCAAAATTGCAGGGTACAAAATCAATTTTAAAAAATCAGTTGCATTTCTATACACTAACAACTAACTAGGAAAAAGAGAAGTCAAGAACACAATCTCATTTACAATTGCAACAAAAAAGAATAAAATATCTAGGAATAAACTTAACCAAAGAGGTGAAAGCCCTATACGCTGAAAACTGTAAGACATTATTGAAGGAAACTGAAGAAGACATAAGGAAATGGAAAGATATTCCATGCTCATGGGTTGGAAGAAAAAACACAGTTAAAATGTCAAAACTACCTAAAGCGATGTACAGATTCAATGCAATCCCAATCAGAATCCCAAAGAAATTTTTCATGGAAATAGAACAAAGAATCCTAAAATTTATATGGAGCGACAAAAGACCCAAAATAGCCAAATCAATCCTGAGAAAAAAGAACAAAGCTGAAGGCATCACAATCCCTGACTTCAAAATATACCACAAAGGTATAGTAATCAAAACAGCATGGTACTGGCACAAAAACAGACACACAGATCAGTGGAACAGAACTGAAAGCCCAGAAATAAAACCACACATCTATGGACAGTTAATCTTTGACAAAAGAGCCAGGAACATACAATGGAGAAAGAAAAGTCTCTTCACTAAACTGTGTTGGGAAAACTGGACAGCCATATGCGAAAGAATGAAAGTAGACCATTGTCTTACACCATACACAAAAATTAACTCAAAATGGGTTAAAGATCTGAATGTAAGATCTGAAACCAGAAAACTCCTAGAAGAAAATATAGGCAGTACATTCTTTGACATCAGTCTTAGCAGCATCTTTTTGAATACCATGTCTACTCAGGTAAGGGAAACAAAAGAAAAAAATAAACAAATGGGACTACATCAGACTAAAAAGCTTTCTTCAAGGCAAAGGAAACCATGAACAAAACAAAAAGACAACCCACCAACTGGGAGAAAATATTTACAAATCATATATCTGAAAAAGAGTTAATTTCCGAAATACGTAAAGAGCTTATACAACTCAACAATGAAAAAAAAACAACCCAGGACCAGCAAAGTTGCATAGCGCTTAAATTCACATGCTCCTTTTCAGCAGCCCAGGGTTCACGGGTTTGGATCCTGGGCACGGACCTACCAGCTCATCAAACCATGCTGTGGCAGCATCCCACATACCAAATAGAGGAAGATTGGGGTACAGATCGGATGTTAGCTCAGGGACAATCTTCCTCAGGCAAAAAGAGGAAGATAGGCAACAGACGTTATCTCAGGGCCAATCTTCCTCACCCCCCAAAAAAAACCAAAACCCAAAATAAACAACCCCATCAAAAAATGGGCAGAGGATACAAACAGACATTGTTCCAAAGAAGATATACAAATAGTCAATAGACACATGAAAAGATGTTCAACATCGTTAATTATTAGGGAAATGCAAATCAAAACTACAATGAGATATCACCTTACACCACTCAGTATGGCTATCTTTACCAAGACAAAAACAGCAAATGTTGGAGAGGATGTGGAGAAAACGGAACCCTCAGGCACTCCTGGTGAGAATGCAAACTGGTACAGCCACTACGGAAAATAGTATGGAGATTTCTCAAAAAATTAAAAGTAGAAATACCATACCATCCAGCTACCCCACTGCTGGATATTTAGCCAAAGAACTTGAAATCAGTGATCCAAAGAGATTTATGCACTCCTGGGTTCATTGCAGCACTACTCACAATAGCCAAGATGTGGAAGCAAGCCAAGTGCCCTTCTACACATGAACAAATAAAGAAGATGTGGTATGTATAAATACAATAGAATACTACTCAACCATGAAAAAAAACAGAGAATCATCCCATTTGCAATAAGATGGATGGTTCTCGAGGGTATGATGTTAAGCAAAATAAGCCAGACAGAGAAAGACAAATATTGCATGATTTCACTCATTTGTGGAAGATAAACAAATACATGGATAAAGAGAACGGATTGGTGGTTACCAGAAGGGAAAGGGGTGGGGGCTTGGTAAAAGGGGTAAAGGGGCACATATGTCCAGTGACAGAAAAAAATCAGACTACTGGGGGTGAGCACAATGAAGTCTACTCAGAAACTGATAAATAATAATGTGCACCTGAAATTACACAATGTTATAAACCATTATGATCTCAACAAAATAATTGAAAAAAAAGTATGTCATTTACCAGAATTAATTACTGTTAACAATTTTGTTTGTATTTTTCCATGAAATAGAATTACACCACATAAATACGTATTTTTTTATTTTTTAGGATTCTTTGGTTTCAAGGGATAGAAGCAAAAGCAATCTGGCTTAAGCAAAAGGAAACATTTAACTGGCTCAGATACCCCAAATATTGGAGGGACAAGAGTAGAATTAGCCTTCAAGAAGACTGAAACCAGGACCAGAGTGTCATCAGGAATCATTCTTCTTATCTCTTATCTCTAGGTCTCCCTGCATGGTGGCTTCATTCTTCCACATCAGGCTCTCCACGAACTAGGAGATACCACCACTAGCAGCTCCCAGCTTCTGGCTTGCAAAATCCCAGGGAATGTTTCTGATTGGTTCAGTCTGTTGATTAATCACTCTGGCCAGGGCCATGAGGTATTATGAGAAGCTCAGCTGGAATCACATTCTCAAAGCCAAGGAGAGTGATCTCAGAGGAAACCAACCCTGTGGGCACCATGATCTTGGACTTCCAGCCTCCAAAACTGTGAGAAAATACATTTCTGTGGTTGAAGCCACCGAGTGTGTGGTATTTTGTTATGGCAGCACAAGCAAACAAATGCAGTAACCATTGCTGGGGTGTTCTGACAGTGCTTATTGTACTCAAAAGGCTGCCTTGTTCCCGGGACACATGTGTGGCTTCTCAGGGTGCTCAAGGAAGGTTTTCCTCAGGGCACAGTTCTTTCTCACAGTAAATATGCTAGAGTTCAACTTTTTTCAATACCCTCTCAGCTCCCACCCAGGACAGTTCGTCCTATAGCCTCTTGTTCCTGGGGGTCTCTCTCCTGGTGACCAATTCTCTTGGGTAGGATACCTAATAAGATATCTCGAGTCCAGCTACATTCCAAGGATCATTTCACTACCAGGAAGTCCACGTATCCTTGTCACACCCAAGATGGGGCAGGCAGACTGCTCCATCTATGGCCTCTTCACCCAGCTGTCTGTCTTCTTTCATTCCCTGCTCAAATAGACACAGAGGACAGATGAGCTGTTCCACTGAAGAAACAGGTAGCCAAGCAGGGAATAAAATGTGAGGACTCCTTTCCTGCCTGCATCTCTAATCTGGGCATATTTCCTCTTACTTAATTCTTTTGAGGGATATTCCCCTTGTGGGGAGAGAAAGGGAAACTGTAGCACTCCCCACAAGGCTGACATCTTAAGACCGAAAATTCGCGTTGAACTTTGTTTCCCAAAGTGGTCTGTGTGTAGATGTGTAGTTTGGAGGGAATTATGTACTGTCAGCTGGGTAGGGGAGTCAGTCCGGTGGTTTCATACCTGCCCTGAAGAGGTAACTGGCTCCCGGTTGCTTTAGGCTCTCTTTGGAAGGTGGGTTACTTATCACCTCGATCCCAAGCCAATTCTGGAACAACATTCTACTACAAGTCAGCTTACTTAAAGCCTATTTTAATGACTTGCATAGTATGAAAACATCATAATTTGTTTAATTATTGCTCTGCTGATAAATATTTGGGTAGGGTCTGGGTTCTTGTTATTGCTTCAATGAACATACTCTTACTGTTGGGGGGGAGATGTGAGTGATTACGTATGGATGTGTTTCATGGGGGCTAAATTCCTACATTTAAAGCTGTTGAGTCAAAAGAGATTAGCATAATTTTTAAAAGTTACTCTGTACATTATCATAAAGTAAACTTTTACTTTCTACATTATCATAAAGTAAAAGTGACCTTTTCATTTTGGTGTACAGCTCTATGAATTTTAACACGTGTGGATTCATGTGGCCACCACTAGAATCCGGTCACATCACCCAAAACTCTTTCTCATGATTTTTCTTTATATTTATCCTCTTCCTCCTACTCATAACCCCTGACAACCACTGATCTATGTCAGCGTAATTTTTTTTTTACATATAGTTTTTGTTGTTGTTGAGTTAATGATAGGTTACAATCTTGTGAAATTTCAGTTGTACATTAATGTTGGTCATTCGTGTTGTAGGTGCACCACTTCACCCTTTGTGCCCACCCCCCACCCCAACTTTCCCCTGGTATCCACTAAACTGTTCTTAGTCCATAATTTTAAATTCCTCATATGAGTGGAGTCATGCACAGATTATCCTTCTCTCGCTGGCTTATTTCACTTAACATAATTCCCTCAAGGTCCATCCATGTTATTGCAAATGGAATGATTTTGTTCTGTTTTGCAGCTGAGTAGTATTCCATTGTATATACGTACCACATCTTCTTTATCCATTCGTCTGTTGATGGGCACTTAGGTTGCTTCCATGTCTTGGCTATTGTAAATAATGCTGCAATGAACATTGGGGTGCATAGGACTTTTGGGATTGCTGTATGTCAGCATAATTTTTAATGATAATAATCTTCTATTTGTTAAGTATGATTGATTGACAAAGTAATGATTATTCTGTTGTAAACAGATTCAAGATATTAGTTGCTAGGTCTGCTAAGATTATGTTTCCACGTAATTAACCCTCATGAGAAGATAAACAATTAAAAAATTTTTTTTCAAGAACACTTAAGTAGAATAGTTTTCAATATACTCCAGGCCTTAGGAAAAGGTCTTATCAGCATAGAATATTCTATCATTGTATATAATTCCAAGTGTTTTTAAAAACAATTATGAACTAAATCATACAAGAGACTAATGTGCAAGTGCAGCTTAAGAATAATAAAACAGACACCCTACATCCATTTCCCACAGTAAGATTTGGAAGATTATAGTAACTTTGATGTCCTGTGTTTTCATCCGTGATGGCAACCCCCCTTCCTAGACCTGAGGATGCCCCTTCAAACCCAAATACTTTGAATATTGTTTATATTTATTTGGGAGAAGGATAGAATTTTTTCTCTTTATAGTTACTTTGTGGTAGGCAGAATAATGGCTCCCCAAAGATGTTTGCATCCTAACCCCTGGAACTTTTGATAAATGAGACTTTGCAGATGTGATTAAATTAAAGGCCTGAGCTGGAGAGATTATCCTGGACTATCTAGGGGGGTCCAATGTAGTCACAAAGGTCCTTCTACTAAGAAGGCAGGGAGGTCAGCATCAGGAAAGGAGACGTGATGATGGAAACAGAGGTTGGACTGATGCTAGGAAGGGGCTGTGAGCCAAGGAAAGCAGGGTAGCCTCTAAAAGCTGGAAAGGGCATGTAAGATAGTAAATTTGGGTTGTTTTAAGCCACTAAGTTTGTGGCAATTTGTTACAGCAGCAATAGGAAAGTAATATAGTCTTTATCTCTGTTTTTACAAAGATTTATTGAATGATTTGAATGTGATATGACATTTAAACATTTTTATTTTAATACAGTTTCAGACTTTCACAAAAGTCAAAAGAAAAGTATAAGAAACACCTGTATTCTCTTCTCCCAGATTCACCAGTTGTTAATATTTTGCTACATTTTCTTTATCATTTGCTCTCAATCTCTCTCTATTTTTTAAAACCGTTTTTAAAGTACTTGCAGATATTAGGATCCTCTATCTGTAAATTCTTTAGTGTGCATTTCCTAAAAGTAGGGACCCCTTTTACATAACCGCATTACAATGATCAAAATCATAAACTGTAACTTTGATATAATTCTTCAACCTAAAATTTAAATTGTTCCAATGGTCCCAGTAATGTTTTTTATAGTTATTAGTTTCCCTGTCCAAGAGCCAGTTCGGGGGGATGCATTGCAGCCAGTTGTCGCCCCTCTTTAGTCTCCTGTAATCTAGAACAGTTTCTTCATCTTCCCTTATCTTTCCTGTTTTTGACAATTGTGAAGAGTACAGGCTAGTTATTTCACAGGATATTTTTCAGTTTTGCTTGTCTGAAGCTCTCTCTGATTTGTTTCGTGTTATGCATTTTTGGCAGAAACTCCGCAGGTGTGATACTGTGTCCCACTCTGCGCATCACATCAGGAGACACACAAAGCCAGTTCGTGCCACTGTTGATGACGTTAATCCTCCCCCGTACAGTTACTACTTCCCCCTGTGTAATTAATAAGTGGTTTGTAGGGGGGATATTTGAGATTACCTTCTCACCCTTGTGAACCACGTGTTGATTCTAGCCTTCTGTATTTCCAGTTTTTCATTCCCTTCTTTAAACATTGAGAAATCTGGCTTCCATGATCCAATATGACACTTTAACCTGTTTGAAATGGTCTTTCATGTCACTATTCCCCCATCACTTACAACTCAGCGTCATAAGTCCTTCACTGTCCCTATGAAGAGAGAGAATTTATATGCATACAATTACAATTGAAATTGTTCAAATTATGTTTAAAGGTTCTTTTTTTGACTATTGTGTTGCCAAAACATTTCCCACTTTTCTATAAGGTTATTTTCAGTTTTATTTTGTGATTATTTTGGGGGGGTGAGAGACAACTTAATGGAAGATATATAATAGGTTTACCATGTAAATAGTAAAACAAACCGCTCTCTAGTTTAAGGATTCTAGCTGAGATGGCATTAACATCTGGCAGATCCCAGGGTCTGTGGCACAGCTATGATTATTCAAGTTCCAGGGAATATTACTAAGGTAACCAACACAGATGGGCCTCTTGTGTGATAAATGTTTTTCTTTTTTCTACGTGAGAGCTCTTTTGACTGCATTGGGAAACCTGAGTTACCAACACAGACTCTGCTCGGTTCTAGTGATGTCTTAGTGACTCAGTGATTGCTGCCTCAGGAAGCTGACTGGCCTGTGTTTCCATCTAACTCAGGTTCAGGTTGTGTCAGCCTTGGGCAGAACTTAAGTTTTCTGAAGGATCCTCTAAACTGATTGGTAGTTTTCTATTTCTTGGTGATGATAAATTTAAAATCAGAATCTACTATTTAGTAGTCTAACTTGACTTGATCAAGGACAGAAGGGTCAGGGACAAGAGTGGGTGTGATAAAATTAGGCTAATGAAGAATCTCTCAACTCTGGGAAGAATTGTTATGCTTAGAACATTCTATGGAGGAGAGGAGAGCCAACGTGCAGTATCAACGCACTGTGAACTAAGAGGATATCAGAAAGTGTTCGTAACGGTATCTGACATGCATCCCCAGAAAGAGCAGAGGGGTTATGCACGTGGACTTGGCATCAGACGGACTTCGGTCTGAGTCCTGGCTTATTGAATGACTATTGAATGACTTTCAATAATTTCTATATTGAACGACCCTGGCTAAGCTACTTGACCTTTTTAATGTTTAGTTTCCTTCTCTATAAAATAGGGATAATAAAGGTACTTAGATTACATGGGTGTTAGGAAGATTTATTAATATGTGTGCCAATCTCAGTAATTGTCCGCTGGCTGTAAGTTTACAGAGTCTACCCAATAAAGTCTTTAATTTGTCAATTCTTAGTTTTGTGAGTATCAAAAGAAAGAGTCAAAAGTGATTTTTTTTAAATTGGCAAGCTAGTCTTGAAAACAACAGGATCATGTCTTGCAACCACATGGGTGGGGAGAACGTGTGAACTCCCTAGTGGTGATGATGGTAGAGCTGAGGAAAATTTGTCACCTCAGTGTAGTACAATGTACTTGCCGTGATGTTATACACCGTGAGGACATATCCTAGAATACCGTGAGCAATACTCACTGTGGCATAATTATGTGCATATAAATCACAGGTCTTTTTTTGAAATAGTTGGTAGAACTACCATGTCTCCGGTATGTAATGACATGGGGAAATGTTCAGAAAATAAAGTTTAAAGCAAAAAAAGCAAGGTTCTACTGGCTGACTCCCTTAATCACTATCAGTAATTAGGGGGCACATAAATCCAGGTCGGAGTCCTGTTTCCATCCCAATCCGCTGCAGCCCGTGGGCGCTGGGCCTTCAGACCTGGTGTGTGTCTAGTACTCTAGGTCTAGGGACTAGTCTTGGTTTTGACCATGGTGGTCAGGTTTGCTCCCAGCTTAGTCCCTGAACTCAGTCTCTGCCATATATTCTCAACACCAACTTCCCTCTTGTCAGCAAGGGGCGTCTACCATTGACCTGTGAAGCCTCATGCTCCGTGCTCCGGGTCTAGGCATCAGATATGTTCAAAGGCTATCTTGGGTTTGTAACCCTCCCAGGAGACATCCAGGGAGTATGAAGCTTGGTAGGAGGAAACTTCTGAATCAACAGGATCACCTCACATCTTCCAGGATGAGTCCCTATCACCAGACCAAAGAATCACCATGCTCCAGAACTTGACTGGAATCTAAGACCCAGGAACTTAACTCAGTAAGCCTCTCTGGACTGCCTAGTACCTGGGTTTTAACTTCCTAGCCAAATCAGTCAGTTACACAGAGCAGATTCAGCTCCAGCTCACATCTGAGTAACAGACAGTATCATCTCGGCTTGGCAGAAGTGGAAGCGTGAAATGTGAGTCAGTTGTTTTATTCCACTTCCTAGTGGAGAGAGACAATTTTTCATCCTATGTGAATCGAGTCATTCAGGAAGAAACTCTATCCCAGAGAATTATTCAGACAGCGATTGTGGCTGCTCCTCGTTTAATGCAAGCTGATTCAGGAGCTGGGGCTTGACGTGGCAGGAACGCTGAGTGCATCTAATCTTGGCCAAAACACCAGGCTGGCCTCTTACTCAGTATCCTAGCACCTGTATTTCTCCGTTTAGCAAATTATCACAATTATGATTAATACCTATTTAAGTGTAGCACAACCGGTTTTTGATGTTATATCAACCCCATCCTGACACACGTGCCATCTTCTGAGGAGGTGGCGTCCAGCCACTGGAGGGCATTTACTTTGTGAGCTCTGAGATGCTGCCAGGGAACGAGGCTGGAAGCAGACTCGGAAGCAGGGCCAAACTGCTCACCATGATGTGGGTGGGGGTGGGGAGCAGGAAAACTAAAGTTCCAGGGGGAAAATACAGGAAGAAGAGACACAAGACAGTAAATTACAGAACTCTTTCAGCAAAAGACAGAGAAGAACCCAGGGTGGAGATCAGAGACTTCCTAAGAGAATTGGGAGTATTTCACTCAGGTGTGTTACAATGGAAACCAAACCCCTCCCTCCATCTCCTATACAGAATCTTGGTCAAGATGTATTTTGCCCATTAGTGCTTTTGGTGCAGAGCAGATTGTTTACATATTTATTGGAACAAAGAGAGGTGCTATGTCCAGCACCAATGTTAGCAGGAGACCAAAAGAGAGGCTGCTGGCGGGGACAGTGACATTTGAGTTACTTGTGTAATTACAGTACCTGCTTAATGCCTGTTTCCCTACCTAATCTATGAGCTGCATGAGGATAGAAATTGTCTCTCTTGTTAGCATATCCCCAGTGCCTAGCACAATGTTGGCACATAATAGGTTTCCAAATATTTCTTGGATGAATACACGAATGACTCCACTCAGTGGCTCCGTACAGCTTCTGATCTCCAGCTGAACTGAAGTGTAAAAAGACAGTGTTCCTCTGTCCCTTTGCCCAAGGTCCGCAGGGCACATTAGAAGGCTCATGATTTGGAGGATGGTGGGTCTAGCAGCAGCAGTTTTTAGGGCAATGCTTTCAGAAAGACACTCTTTGGTCCTAATAAGGTGGTGCTGTTGGCTGATGACATAGCTGGAACACCGTATGCGGGAAATAATACAGGCCATCAAGATCCCACTTTATTTTGTAGTGGAGGAGGCCAGTTTGATTTCCATAAGTACTGAAGTCACAACATTGCTGTGGGATTTTGCATGCTCATGTAGAAGGAAGAAAATAAAGCTCTGCTTGAAGAATTGTGTATGTTCTTTCCCTGTTTACCCTCTGGGAATTTCCATGGTAAAGAGGAATTGAATTCCCAGTTGTACTCCATTGTGACACTTAGGAAGAAAGATAAAGTATATGTAGTTGCAATGACCGTCAATTTTTTTCCTTAGGCTAAAATAAAACATTAAATTGAGAGGCAAACTCTGCAGACCGCAATGTATCACTAAAAGAGAATGGTATTTGAATCAGAAGGTGTGTGTTGAAGGCCCAGCTAAACCACTTACTAGCTATGTATGCTGGGAGCTTCAGTGTCCTCATCTGTAAGATAGGAATATTAATATGATGTGTGTACATGACATTTTGATGAAGTAGTTTTAATGTAGCTGCTTTGGCTTAGCCATTTTCGTGTGGCCTAAACAAATAACAAACCTTTTACACTTTTGACCTTTTTTTTTGTCTGAGAAAGATTCACCCTGAGCTAACGTCAGTGCCAGTCTTCCTCGATTTTTTAGTATGTGGGCCAGCAGCACAGCATGGCCACTAACAGAGCGGTGTAGGTCCGTGTCCGGGAACTGAACCTAGGCCACCAAAGTGGAGCAGGGTGAACTTAACCACTAGGCCACTGGGGCTGGCCTTTTTGATCTTTTTTTTTTTTTTTAATTTAAAGCAATGTGTACGAGAATATTTATCCCATTCCCGAGTCCCACTCCAAGTCTGGCCCAGCGTGAAAAATTAGGGGTCAAAGATGACTTAAAAGCCAGTGATATCTACTACATATAGAACTTGCTAATTAAGAGGAGAAATCCTTGTTGCTGGAAAAAAAGAATTGCTATTTATTACAAAAAGCCCACAGCAGCAACTTCTATATACACGGGTAGTGACATGATTTGTATCAGGGAAGATATTTTGTTTAGGGAAATGTTTCGAAGGCCTCTTTGGGAGTGAGTTTGGTCCAAAAGGTGGAAGAAGAAGAGAGAGAGACATCAGAGAGAGAAGGCTGAATTTCTCTGCAAAATAAATTAAGGAAATTGTGAGGTTTCTCAGGGACAATCTAGGAGAGGGAAGGCAAATGGCTCAGATCAGTGAAAAAAGGGAATGTAAGAAGAGAGGGGAAGAGGCCCAAGATGGTGGCAAGCCAAGTCCTAAGGAGGAGATAACTGCGACGGAGAAGGGCAATCTGGTCTGGGGGTGCTCCAAGTCCTTTTAGTTGTTTTGTTTTATTTTTTGCTGAGGAAGATTAGCCCTGAGCTAAGATCTGTGACAATCTTCCTCCACTTTATGTGTGAGTTGCTGCCACAGCGCGGCTGACAAGTGGTGTAGGTCCATGTCCGGGATCTAAACCTGAGAACCCGGGCTGCCAAAGCGGAATGCGCCAAACTTAACCACTGTGCCATGGGGCCTGCCCTGAAGTCTTTTTATTGTAATAATTGCTTTTGCTTTTGCTTGAGTTCTCAATTTCAGAAAGCAATCAGTAAAAAGTATAATTTTCACTGTATAAAACCAGTGAAACCTGAAATGTGGGAAGATGAAAAAAATAAGGAGCAAGAAAAACGTTCCTAATTAACAATATTTCTTTACATTTGCAGTTTTGCTCCAATATGTGTAGGTATGGCTTTTGTTTATTCTTATTTGGGAACCAATGTGCTTCATAATTCTGAGGACTTACGTCTTTCTTTGATTACTGAAAAATTCTTAGATTTTATCTTTTTCAAACTCCCTCTATTATCTTCATTTTTCCTACCTGGTCCTTCTGGAACTCCTATTTGGCAGTGCTGAGCTTCATCTGAGATCTGTGTTTCTAGAAAGCAGGGATGATTAAGAAATCTTTTGTGTTCTGGAAACAGCTAACCTCAAAGGACCACCCTGCCTGTGTGTCCTCTGGTATAAGGCTCATCTCCTGTCTCATAACTCCCCTAAGATTCTCCATGTCGCTCTTGTTTACCTGCCTCTGTAACCCCAGGTCCCCTTCCTTTTCATGGAGACATTCCTCATCAGTCAACATTCATCTGTTACAAGAGCCTGTTTAAAATCATCTCCTTAATTTTCCGGTTCACTTTGTTTTTGATATGCTAAACACACGGAGGATTTACCTTCTTACTCGTTTCTCCGTGTTCCTACTTCTATTTCATAATTTCCACCTCTTTACCTCTCTGTGCTGCATTGCAAGTAATTTGTTCCAGTCTGTCCACTAGTTCACCGATTCTCTATTCAGTGCCTAATCTGATATTTGAACAGGTTTTCATTTCTAAAAGCTCTATTTATTCTCTCTCTGCCTATTCTTTTTACATCCTATTGTGTTCTTTCATTACAGTATCTTTCATTATTTTAAACATACTTCTATTTTAGTCTTCAGATGACTCTACTTTCTCTACCGTGAAAATGCTACTTCTGTTTGTTACATCTGCCTGTTCTCGCTCGTGGTAGATTGTTTCCTTGTATAGTTTGTAATGTTCCTATTGTGAAGTCATCTCAGTGTTTTTTTCTGAGGTGGCGATTCCCGTATGCTCTGAATTGTAGCAGTATTCCTACAGAACTATTTTGAATTTGTTTCTCCTTTGGTCCTGGTAGTTTCACAAATCCTGGACCAATTTTAATGTTAATTTATCACTTTGGTTTTTGCAATATAAGGGTGGTGAAAATTTGGATCCTTGGAAAATTTATATCCTTACACGGTATGGATTTTGATTTCTCATGAGCTACGTAAGTTTTTTCCACCCAGGGCCCTGTTATCTTCAAGATCTATTGAGGGGCTGGCCCAGTTGCATAGTGGTTAAGTTTGCACATTCCACTTTGGTGGCCCAGGGTTTGTGGTTTCAGATCCCCGGCGCAGCCCCACACACCGCTCGTCAAGCCACGCTGTGGCACATCCCACATATAAAACAGAGGAAGATTGGCACAGATATTAGCTCAGACACAATCTTCCTCAAGCAAAAAGAGGAAGGTTGGCAACAGATGTTAACTCAAGGCCAATCTTCCTCACCAAAAAGTAAATAAATTAGTTAATTAAAAGATCTATTGACACTTTCCCAGGCTAGGGGATTGTGGGCGGGGAGGGGCGTTCTTGCCCCATTTTCGTGGATGGGATAGCCTTTCAAAATTCTCAGCTGTTTTTGCTAGAGGCATGGTTCAAGTTTCCTCTTCATGTGAGCCTCCTACACACATAGGCTTTTTAAGTGATCCCTCAATAAAAGCAAACAAACAAGCAAACAAAACTCAGATCTGTTCCTGTAAGCCTTAATTTGCACATAGTCTCCCGTGGGTCTCTATACAACTTCCACATTTCTCTTGTTATCATAATATGGGAATGTATCATGCAGATAAACTTTAATTTCCCACTTTGATTTCTGTTATAAAGCCCTCTTCTAATAACTGAGTCTTGGGAGATGCTGACCCAGTTGTAGTCAGCAGTGGCAAGAACAAACTCAAATTTTCGAATGTTAAGCAGCGGTGGAAAAACCTCCATATGGGGAGGGAATTTGAACCTTATAATTAAAGTCCCAAGAGCTTCTCCTTCCCTTTGCTAGTTACGGTTGCTACCACTGTGCTGACTTAGCGAGGAGCTGCTGTCCTCAGTGCATCTCTGCAGGCCACGTGTGGACATACACCCTTCACTTAAAACAGTGAAAGAAAGAAAAGTCAAGGACATAAAGTGGGGCTAGGAATGAGGTTATTACAAGAATGCATATGAGGAAATCCTCACACGCTTGCTATTGGAGGGAACTCAATCTGTCTCTAAGCTTTCCAATAGTCAATTCAAAGAGAGAAACATACTTAGTTACACATTTCATAGTGACTAAGAGATAAAAGCCAATAAGTTGCTCAATTGAAGCTTGGGGTGCCAATAAATAAGGAGAGGTATTGTGAGGGGGAAGTTGAAAGAAATACTTTGATGTCTGACTTAGTCAGCTCCAGCTGCTATGATAAAATACCGTAGACTGGGTGGCTGAAACGACAGACATTTCTTTCTCACAGTTCTGGAGGCCTGGAAGACCAAAATCAAGGTGCTGGCTGAGCCAGTTCTTGGTGAGGGCCCCCTTCTTGGCTTGTAGACAGCTGCCTCTTCCCCATACCCTTATACAGCAGAGAGAAGAAACTCTGATGTCTCTTCCACTTCTTTTTTTTTAATTAATTAATATTTTTGAGGAAGATTAGCCCTGAGCTAACATCTGCTGCAAATCCTCCTCTTTTTGCTGAGGAAGACTGGTCCTGAGCTAACATTCGTGCCCATCTTCCTTTACTTTATATGTGGGATGCCTACCACAGCATGGCTTGCCAAGCAGTGCCATGTCCACACCCGGGATCTGGGCCAGCGACCCCCAGGCCACCGAAGTGGAACGTGCGAACTTAATCACTGCCCCACCAAGCCAGGCCCTCTTCCATTTCTTATAAGGGCACAAATCCCATCGTGGGGTTCCACCTTCATGACTTTATTTAAATCTAATTGTCTCCCAAAGGCCCCATCTCCTAATACTACGATATTGGGGGTTAGGGCTTGGACATACGAATTTTGGGAAGACACAAACGTTCAGTCTGTAACAATATGCTACTTGGAGTGGGGAATATGAAACCCCAGGTGCATGCTTGAGGAAGAACAAATAGATGCTAAACTGCCTTTTAAGGAGGATGAATATTTTGTTTTGCTGAGTGGAGTTTGTAGTTTGGGGTCAGAGCTGAAGAGGGATTAAGAGCTATCCCGGTGGTCTTTCCCGGCCTTTCTCCCATATTTCCCTCAGGCTTCCCTCTAAATGAAAGCAGAGTTTGAAGTGGCACCAAGCTTTTTGGGGGCTGTCTGGAGAATCCACGTGTTTCCATTAGGCTTGTTTGGATGGTAAATTTCTACTGGCTCAGGCCCTTCCCTGTGTTCCCAGCTAATCCTTTTATCACGTCCATATTTACTGTTCTCTTCTAGTTTTTATCACCCGCTGATCTCTATTTCTGGGACTCTCAACCCTTTCAGCCTCATAGGACTCCTGCCTGTCACCCTGCACATAGGACTGAATAAACAATAACTTCTTTTCATGAGTGGGACAGCTCTACAACAGTCCCATGAATCCAGAGGCAGGACTGCCAAGACGGGGCGGGGGTGATGTGCTCCTGAATTCTAGCCCAAGGCAGACTTTCTTCTGTCACAGTCTGGGCACTGTCCCCTTTACTCTGCTTCTTTTATTCTTGTTTTTTTTTTTGAGATTAGAGTTCTTCAGGGGAGCCTTTTCATAATTGATTTTAATTAACCATGGTGTAAAAAACTCTTAGACCTGGGTATCATGACATTTGAGTTATAAGAGGCTTTGTAATACTGAATAAGAAATTCGCTTTCCCTCTCCAATTTTCATTTTCACATCTGAAAAAAAAGATTTGAAATAGAATAGTAGATTTAAACTCTCTAAGATGCTGTCTTCCAAAGAAACTTTACAAGGCAACCCAGTAGAAAAAAGAGAGTTGCTATGTCTAAGTAGGAGTTGTGGTTTTGGTAGTGGCGGGTGCTATCCTCTTCCCTTCAGTTCCCGTGGGAACCCAAGAGCTTCTTTATAGAATTGCTCCAACTTTTTTTTTTTTTTTTTTTAAAGATTTTATTTTTTCCTTTTTCTCCCGAAGCCCCCCGGTACATAGTTGTGTATTCTTCGTTGTGGGTTCTTCTAGTTGTGGCATGTGGGACGCTGCCTCAGCGTGGTCTGATGAGCAGTGCCATGTCCGCGCCCAGGATTCGAACTAACGAAACACTGGGCCGCCTGCAGCGGAGCGCGCGAACTTAACCACTCAGCCACGGGGCCAGCCCCAGAATTGCTCCAACTTTAAAGAGCAAGGTGGGGAAAACCACCGATCTAGATCAGAGGTCAGTGAAATTTTTCTAAGAGCCACATAGTAAAAATTTTGGCTTTGGGTGCCATATCATCTTTGTCACAGCTACTCAGTGCTGTCATTAATGCATCAAAACAGCCATAGATGATACTTAAACAAATGAGTATGACTGGACATGGCTCACAGGTTGTAGTTTTCCAAATCTTGGTTTGCAAAATCCCTAGATGATTTTTGAAGTTATTCACAATATGTATACACACATTACAGGACTCAATTCAGGTGTATTTTGGCTTATTAAAGAGGAAACAATCTGCATATAACTAGTCAGTTTTCAGAGGCCCTGGGTAAGTCTTCTCCCCATCCTACTTGTGTCTCCATTGAGGCTGCCAGTCTAATGAGCCCAGCTACCATCTCCCGTAGGATTTCTTCCTGAGGTTTACAGCAGAGGGCAAAGGCAGATTCCTGATAGAAAATTCAGGCTTGCTGGGATTTGGGGCTAAAGTTTCAGGTAATGTAGGCACTCAGAAATGACATATATGATAGAATTAGTAAGTGAGGACATTAAAACACTTGTTTTAGCTATATCCCCTAAGTTCAAGAAATTAGAGGAAATATTGAACATAAGCAGAAAAATGGAAGATATAAAAGATGCCCAAATCAAAATTTTAGGCATGAAAATTATAATGTCTGAGGTGAAAAATGCACTGGGTGGCAATAATGGCAGGTTAGACACAGATTAGTGGGCCTGAAGACGAGCAGTAGAAATACTCAAAATGAAATAGACTGATAAAAATGAGCAGAAAAGGAGTGAACTACAGAACAAAATCAAGCAGCCAAATGCTTGTAAAATTGCAGTCTCTGAAGGAGGGAAGCAGAAAATGTATTTGAAGAAATGATGGCTGAAAATTTTCCAAATTCGATGAGATAATAAACCCTTAGATCCATAAAGCTCAACAAATCCCAAGTACAAGAAACATGAAGAAAATTACCACAAATGCACATTAGAATCAAGTTGCTTAAAACCAGTGGTAAAGAAAAAAAAATCTTAAAAGCAGTCAGGGAAAGAAAAAAACACAGGTCACATGCAAAAGAACAAAGATAAGGATGATAATAGATTTCTTGCTGGAAAAATGCACGCAGTAAAACAGTCGAACAACAATGTTTGATAGTTTTCAGCGTACAGGTCTTTCACTTCCTTGGTTAAATTTATTCCTAGGTATTTTATTCTTTTTGTTGTGAATGTAAGTAGGATTGTACTCTTGCTTTCTCTTTCTGCTATTTCATTCTTAGTGTATAGAAACTGATTTTTATATGTCGATTTTATACCTTGAAACTTCACTGTGTTCGTTGACTATTTCTAATTGTTTTTTGGTGGATTCTTTAGGGTTTTCTATATATAAAATAATGTCACCTGCAAATAGTGACAGTTTTACTTTTCCAATTGGATACTATTTCTTTTTCTTGCCTGCTTGTTCTGGCTAGGATTTCCAATACCATGTTAAATAAAAGTGGCAAAAGTGGGCATCCTTGTTTGTTCCTGTTCTTAGAAGGATAGATTTTAGTTTTTCACCATTGATTATGATGTTAGCTGTGAGTTTGTCATATATGGCCTTTATTATGTTGAGGCACTTTCCTTCTATACCCATTTAATTCAGAATTTTTATCATAAATGGATGCTGCGTCTTGTCAAATGCTTTCTCTGCATCTATTGATATGATCACGTGACTTTTAGTCTTCATTTTATTAATGTGATGTATCATGTTGATTGATTTGTGGATGTTGAACCATCCTTGCATCCTTGGAATAAATTCCACTTGATGATGCTATATGACCCTTTTAATTTGCTAATTATTGTATTATTATATTTAATTTGCTAACATTTTGTTGAGGATTTTTGTATCTATATTCATCAGTGATATTGGCTTATAATTTTCTTTTTTTGTGTTGTCCTTGCCTGGTTTTGGTATCAGGGCAATGTTGGCCTCATAGAATGAGTTAGGAAGCCTCCTCTCCTCTTCAATTTTCTAGAAAAGTTTGAGAAGAATAGGTATTAAATATTCTTTGAATGTTTGGTAGAATTCACCAGGGAAGCCATTTGGGCTTTTCTTTTGGGAGATTTTGATTACTGTTTCAATCTCCTTCCTGTGGATCAAACTATTCAGCTTCTCTATTTCTTTTTGATTCAGTTTTGGAAGGTTGTATGATTCTGAGAATTTATCCATTTTTTCTAGATTATCAAATTTGTTGGCATATGGTTTTTCATAGTACTATAATCTTTTGTATTTCTGTGGTGTCTCTTGTAATTTCTCCTCTCTTGTTTCTAATTTTGTTTATTTGAGCCTTCTCTCATTTTTTTTGGTGAGTCTAGCTAAAGGTTTGTCAATTTAGCTTATCTTTTCAAAGAACCAGCTCTTAATTTTTTCGATCTTTTCTATTGCCTTTTAAGTCTCTATTTCATTTATTTCTCTCTGATTTTTGTTATTTGTTCCTTCTATTGATTTTGGGCTCCATTTATTGTTCTTTTTCCAGTTCCTCTGGTATATTGTTAGATTGTTTATTTGTTTGATTGTTTTCTGGTTTCTTGAGCTAGGTCTATGTTACTATAAACTTCCCTCTTACTGCATTTGCTGTATCCCGTAGATTCTGGTACACCATATTTTCATTTTCATTTGTTTCCAGGTGTTTTTTAATTTCTCCTTTGATTTCTTTGTTGTCCCGATAGTTGTTCAGTATCATTTTGTTTAAACTCCACATATTGGTGACTTTTCCAGTTTTCTTCTTGTAGTTGATTTCTAGTTTTATACCATTTTGGTCAGAAAAGATGTTTGGAATTATTTTAATCTTATTAAATTTATGGAGACTTGTTTTGTGGCCCAATGTGTGATACATCCTGGAGAATGTTCTGTGTCCATTCGAAAAGAATGTGTATTCTTCAGTTTTTAGATGGAATGATCTGTATATATCTACTAAGTCCACCTGGTCTAATGTGTCATTTAAGATGAACACTTCCTTATTGATTTGCTGTCTAGATGATCTATTCATTGATGTAGGTGGAGTGTTAAAGTCCCCTACTATTATTGTGTTACTGTCTATTTCTCCTTTCATGTGTGTTAATCATTGCTTTATGTATTTAGGTGCTCCTATGTTAGGTGCATAGATATTTATAAATGTTATGTCCTCTTGCTGGATTGTTCCCTTTATCATTATGTAATGCCCTTCTTTGTCTCTTGTTATAGTTTTTGTTTTAAAGTCTATTTTTTCTAATATTTGAGTGTTGATACCCCGGCTTTCTTTTCATTTCCATTTGCATGGAATATCTTTTTCTATCCCTTCTCTTTCAGTTTGTGCCTTTAGGTCTGAAGTGTGTCTCTTGTATGCAGCATATATGAGTCTTATTATTTTTATCCATTCAGCCACTCCATGTCTTTGATTGGAGCATTTAGTCCATTTACATTTAAAGTGACTATTGATAAATATGTACTTATTGTCATTTTGTTACTTTTTTCTGGATGTTTTTGTAGTTCTTCTTTGTTCCTTTCTTCTTCTCCTCCTCTCTTCTCTTGTGGTTTGATGGCTATCTTTAGTCTTATCTTTGAGTTCCTTTCTCTTTATTTTTTCTGCATTTATTATAGGTTTTTGGATTGCGGTTACCATGAGGTTCATACATAATAACCTAGTAAATAGCAATTTACTCATTGAAATAAATTGAAGAAGACACAAAAAAATGAAAAGATATTCTGTGCTCATGGATTGTAAGAATTAACATAGTTAAAATGTCCATACTTCCTAAAGCAATCTACAGATTCAATGCTATCTCTATCAAAGTTCCAATGACATTTTTCACAGAAATAGAACAAAAAATCCTAAAATTTATATGGAACAACAGAAGTCCCCAAATGGCCAAAGCAATTCTGAGAAAAAAGAACAAAGCTGGAGGTCTCCCACGCCTTGATTTAAAAATATACTACCAAGCTATGGTAATCAAAACAGCATGCTACTGGCACAAAAACAGACACATAGATCAATGGAACAGAATAGAGAGCCCCAAAATAAATCAACACATCTATGGACAGCTAATCTTCAATAAGGAAGCCAACAACACACAGTGGATAAAGGAAACTCTCTTTAATAAATGGTGTTGGGAAAATTAGACAGTCACATGCAAAAAATGGAAGTAGACTGTTATCTTACATCATACACAAAATGACCCAAAATGGATTAAAGAATTGAGTGTAAGATCTGAAATGATAAAACTCCTAGAAGAAAACATAGGCAGTATGTTCTTTGAAATCAACCCTAGAAGTATCTTTTTGAATATAATGTGTCCTCAGGCAAGGGCAACAAAAGAAAAAATAAACAAATGGGACTAAATCAATCTAAAAAGCTTCTGCATAGCAAAGGAAACCATCAACAAAACAAAAAGACAACCTAACAATTCAGAGAAGATATTTGCAGATCATATATCTGATAAGGGTTAATATGCCAGATCTATAAAGAACTCATACAACTCAACAACAAAAAACCAAACAACCAATTTAAACAATGGGACGAGGATCTGAATGGACATTTTTCCAAAGAAGATATACAGGTGGTCAATAGGCACATGAAAAGATGTTCAACATCACTAATTATTAGGAAAACACAAATCAAAACTACAATGAGATATCACCTCACACCAATCAGAATGGCTATTACTAAAAAGATGAGAAACAACAAGTGCTGGAGAGGATGTGGAGAAAAGGGAACCCTCATACACTACTGGTGGGAGTGTAAACTAGTGCAGCCACTATGGAAAATAGTTTGGAGATTTCTCAAAAAATTAAGAATAAAACTACCATATAATCCAGCTATACCACATCTGGGTATTTAGCCAAAGCACACAAAAACGCTAATTTGATAAGATACCTGCACCCCTAAGTTCATTACAGCATTATTCAAAATAGCCAAGACTTGGAAACTACCTAAGTGCCCATCAAGGGATGAATGGATAAAGAAGATGTGGCATCCCATAAACAATGGAATACTACTCAGCCATAAATAAAAGATGGAACCTTGCCATTTGCAACAACATGGATGGACCTTGAGGGAATTATGCTAAGCAAAATGTCAGACGGAGAAAGCCAGATACCATACGACTTCACTCACATGTGGAGGATTTAAAAAACAAATAAACAACAACAGCAAACAAACACATAGACACAGAGATTAGATCAGCCATTACCAGAGGGGAAGGGGGGGAGGCCAAAAGAGGTAAAAGTGCCCGTGTGTGTGGTAATGGATGTCAATTAGACTTTGCACAGTAAACACAATGTAGTCTTCATAGAAATCAAAATATAAGGATGTACATCCGAAATTTACATAATGTTACAAACCCATGTTACCTCAAAAAATAATAATAATAAAGAAAACCAGTGGAACAATATCTTCAAGTAGAGAAAGAAAAAGGCTTTAAAAGTAGTATTCTTTACTCAGTGAAAATATCTTCCATGAATCAAAATGGCAAATTTTCAGACATATAATACCTGAAAGAATTCATTACCATCAGACCTGCACTATAAGAAATGTTAAAGGCAGTCCTTTGGGCAGAAGGGACATGATATCAGGTAGAAATCTAGATCTGCAAAAAGGAACAAAATTCGCTAGAAATAACTACATTGGTAAATTTAAAAAATTTCTATTATTATTTAAAATCTTAAAAAATAATCTACTCTTTAAAGCAAAAATAATAACAATGTATTGTGGAGTTTATAGCTTATGGAGAAGTAAAGTGTAAGATAGTAATAGCACAAAGCCTAGGACGGGAGAAAATAAGATGCTGTAAAGTTCTTATACTATACGAGAAGTAGTATAATATCACTTGAAGATAGACTTAATAAGTTAAATATGTATACTATGAACCCAAAAGCAATCACTAAAAACACAACAAAGAATTTTAGCTAATAAGCCAAGAAAGAGTTCTCAAATAATAATTCTGAAATAATCTGAAAAGAAGATAGGAAAAGAAGAAAAAGGTACAAAAAACACATACGAAGGGGCCGGTCCGGTGGCACAGTGGTTAAGTGCGCACGTTCTGCTTTGGTGGCCCGGGGTTCGCCAGTTCGGACCCCGGGTGTGGACATGGCACCACTTGGCATGCCATGCTGTGGTAGGCATCCCACATATAAAGTAGAGGAAGATGGGCACGGATGTTAGCTCAGGACCAGGCTTCCTCAGCAAAAAGAGGAGGACTGGCAGTAGTTAGCTCAGGGCTAATCTTCCTCAAAAAAAAAAAAAAAAAAAGGAAAATCAAGAAACAAATAAGATGGTGGGTTTAAACCCATCCACATCAACAATGATATTAAATGTAAATGCCTTAATAACCCAATTAAAAGGTAGAGATTATCAGATTGTATAAAACATCAAAACCTAACTAAATGCTACCTACAAGAAACCCACTTTAAATATAAACACTTGGAAAGGTTAAAAATAAAATAATGAAAAAAGTTATATAATGCTAACAATCAAAAGAAAGTGGGAGTGGTTATATTTATATCAGACAGAGTAAATTTTACAGCAAAAAAAATATCACCAGGGATAAAGAGTCATTTCATAATGATAAAAGGGTCAATTTATCAAGAGGACATGATATGTTTATGAATCTGGTAAGAGATCTTCAAAATCCATGAAGCAAAAATTAATAGGTTCTAGCCAGTAAGACAGTAACAATACATAAAAGGCATCCAGATTAGAAAGCAAGAAATCAACATTTCTTCTCAGAGGACATTATTGGCTCTGTATAAAATCCAATGGAATATACAAAAATGCTACTGGAATAAGTGAGTTCAGCAAAATCAACACATCAAAAATCAATTGTATTTCTATACACTAGCAACAAACAATTGGAAATTGAAATGAGAAAACAATACCATAAAAATATTAAAATGTCTGATGAAAGATATGCAAGATCTATACAATAAAAACCACAAAAAGTCTTGAGAGAAATTAAATAAGATCTAAATAAATTGAGAGATATATCATGTTCATGGGTTGGAAGACAATAATGATAAGGTTTCAATTCTCCACAAATTGAACCAGAGATTCAACGCAATCGAAATAAAAATCTCAGCAGTTTTTCTGGATACAAATTGACAAGCTGCTTATGGATTGGGGAGGGGGTGTCTGCCTTTGGATGATGGGGAGAGTGGAAAGGGATGACAAAGGGGCATGAAGAAACATTTGCATGGTGATGGATATATATTTATTATCTTGATTCACATCATACATATTTAAAAATTTATCATGTTATACGTTTTAAACATGCAGTTTGTTGTATGTCAATTATACCTCAATAAAGTTGTTAAAAATGTCATAGCATTTGGAGAAATACTAAACCTTTGTAGCTGTCACAAAGCTAGTCATTGGGATCAATTCTTTTTATTGAATCTATAAACCCTCAATTATAGGATTCAATCCTTTTCAACAGGATACAGACCTTTGGGATGGAATGATGTAGTGAATCTCAATTGTCTTTATCTTCCCAGTGTCCTTTCTTCCCTTTTGCAGTTAACAGCATCACCTCCTACTTTGGGGAATCTTTCTCTTTGCAGTTACCCATCCATGTGTTTGTGGTAATACTGCCAAGCATATTGCCAAGTCATGTGACCCAAACTGGCTTGTCATGGTGCCCTATCACCTTCCGTGGTCATTGGCCAAAGAGGTTGAGTACAAGACTCAGGCAATAAAAACCCTTTCCTAGGAAATTTGGGTATAGATATGGATATACAGAGATATAAAGATTTACTGAAGCAAAAGAGAGAAGGCTCTCCTTGTATCTGGGGCCACTAGTTTTGCTTTGTAATACAAGATTTGACTGTGAGTAGCTGTATGGGGGAAGCTTGAGGACATTAGGGGAGAACTTATTCAGTCATTTATCTCATTGTATACATATTTTATTGCATCCTTACTATATATCAGTTACCGGTCTAGGTGTTGGGAATACAGTGGTGAGCAAGCAGAGAAAGGCATACTTGATGATGAATAAAGAGAGAGAAATTCCAGGGGACATTGACTGAGACCTTACATCCAGTCCCACCTGAGGTCACATCCATTTTGCCTTTCCCAGTTATATAAGGTCATTAGATGTTCTCTTTTGCTAAAAATAGTTTGAATTTTGTTTCTGTCCCTTGTGTGTGAAAGAATCTGACCAATTAGAGGGTAAAAAAAGTATCTTGGCAAGAGTGTAAAAAGAGCACCTGTAATTTGAAATGGTATGTTCAATGTATGACTTTTTTCGTAATACAAAACACAAAAAGCCAATCTAAAATAAAAGATCTTGGCTAATGGGGACACATATAATAGAGAGTTAGAAGTAAGGTGAACCATTGATTTTTATTTTTTGTTTATGTTCAGAAATAATATTGATAGGTATCATTTTTTAAGCACCTAGATATGCCAGATACTTTTCAGACATATCTCTTTCAATCCTCAAAACTGTACTTTAAGGAAGGTAGTAACAATTGGTTAGGATCTTGAGAGGGTCAAATAAATATCACCCCTCTTCTTCACCGAAGATCTAAAAAACCTTAGAAATAAGACTAAAAAGAAGATAGAGGCAAAATGTCACTTTTCTGACTGAGAAAGGCTAAATCAGATTATTTAGATTCGCAGGAGAACTGCATGCCTCCTCCACTGAATCCATCTGGTCACTTGAAGGCTGGACCAATGCAGACTTCTCAACATGGGAGCTGTCCAAGGAAGACTTAGAACATAAAAAAGGAGTTCACTTTCAAGAAGGGAAATGGAGAATCTGAGTTAAGGACACTCCATTTATTCTTAACAAATTTGCCAATCAGATAAATCACTTCACATCGCCTGGGGTAGAATGATTAAAAGGGGGTGGAGAAAGGCCAGGAACACATCCCTATTTGAGATCCAACTAGAATGGAAACCTCAAGAGTGGGAAAGTATTTCCCAAACATGGGTCAATTTTACAGATGAGAAAAATGAGACTCAGAAAAGTTAAATAATTTGACCAAGATCACACATTTGATAAGTGGCAGAACCAAAAATCAAGGTCCAGTTGACTACCAAGTTCACCTCTTTCCACTACACTCTCCCTGTTGTTGCACTTTAAAATGTTTGTGTGTAATTCTACTAGTAGGATTTTAACCATATAGCACCATAAGTGCACAAAGATTTATCTAGAAGGATATTTGCTGCAGGATATTTTTAATGAAAAAAATTGAAAGCCATTCAGATGTCCTTCAATAGGGAAGTCATTAAATAAATTATGGCACATCCATGGAGTAGAATGCCTTACAGCATTTTTTGAAAAACAAAGACTATTATTTATGTATTAAAAGGGAAAAATCTAAGATATATTTAAAGTGAAAAATGACATAATGGCACAGCATGTGTAGTGTGTTCCTGTTTGGGTAAATTTTCAAAGTATTTATTTACATACACATAAAATATTTCTGTAGAAATAGAAAAGAAACTCAAAAATGGTTACCAGTAGGTGGTGGAAGGAGTAGTGGTCAGGGTGCATTGACTTTCCATTTTAAATATTTCTATTATAGTGTTTTTTCTCTTTTTGAGATATATTTTATATACCATAAAATTCACACATTTACAGTGTATGGTTCAGTTGGGTTTAGCATGTTCACAGGATTGTTGAAATCACTACCACTTATTTAATTCCAGAACATTTTCATTGCCCCAAAAAAGAACCCATACCCATTAGCACTCACTCCCCAATCCTCCATCTCACCAGTCCTGGCAACCACTGACCCAATTTTTTGTCTCTAAGTATTTGCATATTCTAGAGATTTCTTATAAACAAATCATCCAATATGTGGCCTTTTGTGTCTGGCTTCTTTCACTTAGTATGTTTTCAAAGTCCATCCATGTTGTAACATTATCAGCATTTTATTCTTTTTTTATGGCTGAATAATGTATGCCACATTTTATTTATTTATTCATCAGTAGATGAATGTTGGCATTGTTTCCACTGTTTGTCTATTATAAATAATGCTGCTATGAACATTTATGTACAAGTTTTTGTGTGGATATGTTTTCAATTCTCTTGGGTATATATCTGGGAATGGAATTGCTGGGTCATATGATAACTCCATGCTGAACTTTTTGAGGAACTGCCAAACTGTTTTCCAAACCAGGTGAATCATTTTATCTGCTCCTTCATTTTTTAAGGATCACTTTGTTGGCTATAGAATTCTTGGTTGACAGCCTTTTTCCACACTTTGAAAACGGTATGCCACTGCCCTCTGACCTGCATGGTTTCTGATGAGAAATCAGCTGTTAATCTTACTGAGGATCCCTTGTATGTGTTGAGTCACTTCTCTCTTGATGTTTTCAAGATTCTCTTTGTCTTTGTCTTTTGACAGTTTGATTATGATGTCTAGATATAGATATCTCTGAGTTTATCCTATTTGTAGTTTGTTTAGCTTCTTGGATATATAAATATTTTTCTTTGAAACTAGGAAGTTTGAGCTGTTTTTCTTTCAAATATTCTTTCTGCCCTTTTCTTTCTCTCTTCTCCTTCTGGGACTTTCATTATACATATGTTGGTATGCTTGATGATGTCACACAGTTTCTGAGGCTCTTGGGTTTGTTTTTTTTTTCATTGTTTTCTTTATGTTCCTAAGACTAGATCACCATAGCCCTATTTTCAAGTTTTGCTGATTCTTTCTTCTGGCAGCTCAAATCTGTTAAGCTTCTCTAATGGATTTTTCATTTCAGCTATTGTACTTTTCAATGACAGAATATCTATGTGTTTATTTTTAATAATATCTATATTTTTATAGATATTTAGAAAGCTATCTTTCTCATGCTTTCCTTTCATTTTTTAAACATGATTTCTTTTAATTTTTTAAGATATTTTAAATAGCTGATTTAAATTTTGTCTGCTGATTCTAATACCTGGGCCTGTTTAGCAACAATTTTGGTTAAATTATTTTTTTCCTGTGTGTGTGGACCAAACTTTCCCATTTCTTTGCATATCTGGTGACTCTTCTAAAACTGGATGTTTCAAGTAATACAATGTGGCAACATTTGAAATCATTTTCCCTCTTTCCCAGAGTTTGTTGTAGTAGCCATTTGTTGTTTCTGTTTGTTTCTGTGGTAACTTTCCTAAACTAATTCTGTAAGTCTGTATTCTTTGTTATCTTTAGCCATTGAAGTCTCCCCTTAGCTAGTGATTAAACAAAAATTTATTTATAGGAATACCTTGGAGATATTATGGGTTCAGTTCAGGACCACTAAAATGAAGTGAATATAACAATAAAGCAGGTCACCCAAATATTTTGGTTCCCAGTACCTATAAAAGTTATGTTTACACTATATTGTAGTCTATTAAGCATGTAGCAGCATTATGTCTAAAAAACAATATACACACCTTAATTAAAAAACACTTCATTGCTAAAAAATGCTAACCATCATCTGAGCCTTCAGTGAGTCATCATCTTTTTGCTGGTGGAAGATCTTGCCTTGATGTCGATGGCTGCTGACTGATCAGGGTGGTGGTTGCTGAAGGTTGGGGTGGCGGTGGCAATTTCTTAAAATAAGACAAGAATGAAGTTTGCTGCATCAATTGGCTCTTCCTTTCACAAACAATTTCTCTGTAGCATGCGATGCTATTTGATAGCATTTTACCTGCAGTAGAACTTTTTTCAAAATTGGAGTCCATGCTCTCAAACCTGGCTGCTGCTTTATCAGTTAAGTATACGTAATATTCTAAATACTTTGTTGTCATTTCGACAATCTTCACAGCATCTTCAAGAAGAATAGTTTCCATCTCAAGAAACCACTTTCTTTTCTTATCCATAATAATAAAACACTTTGAAATGTTGTGAGAACCACCAAAATGTGACAGAGAAATGAAGTGAGCAACTGCTGTTGGAAAAATGCTACCAATAGACTTGCTTGATGCAGGGTTGCCAGAAACCTTCAATCTGTATAAAACACAATACCTGAAGAGTGCAATAAAGCAAAGCACAATAAAACAAGGTATGTCTGTAAATGGCTGGAACTAGTTGGTCTCCCAGCTTTTGCCAGTAGTGTCTGTGTGTATTTTGAAGAACACTTTTAATGTTCAGGTACGCAGTTAACAACTCTGCCTTAGTATTCACTTCTAGCTTACACAGAGCTTCAAAGTCAGCTAGTGGTGAAAGCTTAGCATGGGGCCTTCTCAGGTCTTTCCTGGGCAAATACACAGGCCCTTGCATGTGTGCAACTTTGCGGATGTGCATAGTTTTCTTGATTCCCAAGAATGTGCTAGAGCTTTTCAAAGCCCCCTATGGACAGCTCATTCCCCACCTTTTCCTTTTAACTTTTTTGATCAGCTTCTTGTTAGCTCCAACTGCTATTACTGCCTCAGGTAACTGTGATATTAAACAATTGTGACTAATTGTTTTCAACAAACACTTCCAGGGAAAAGGCCGTTTGAAATGAGAGAGGTCTGAGTCACGTCAAATAAAGACAAGCCTTGCAATTGGGCATTTCTAGGAAACTGCTAGACAGGTCAAATAATGACAATTCTCTAAGAAATTGCCCCCTCCTGGAGTTGCCAAGCTGCTGGTTGTCACTCTGTGTGGCTCTTCCTCTTCAAGACTTCTATGGATCCTGGCAGCAGGAGATAGGAATAGGGAAATTTAAATACCACAAATCTTACTGTTCTTACTGAGATTCAGCCAATTATCTTGAATGAACTCTCCTTGGATTGCTGCCAGTCTTTGGTTAATTTCTACAGTTTTGTAAAATGTTGATTTTGACAATTTTTGCTGGTTTTCTTGCCGATTTTATAGAGGAGCAAGTTTTTGGAGGTTCTTTCTCTACCAGTCCTGCTGATGGTGTCCTCTTTAGTGTTAAAAAATTTTTTTTTAATCCATATGAATGTATAAATTTTAAGATAAAAACAAATAATACATCAAGTACACTGAATAAAAACATAAAATAAATGTTGGCCAAGTTCTAGAACCTTATAAACCCTGTTTCTCTTTCCATGTAACTTGAGGGTAGGGAGTAAACTCTAATCCCTAGAAGGACAGCTGTAGATCCATGTGTCCCAAACATAGGGTTTCCAGGTAAAATAGAAGGTGCCCAGTTAGAACTGAATTTCAGATAAAAGCAAACAATATTTTAGTATAAGGATGTCCCAAATATTGAATGGGATATAGTTATACTAAAATTTCATTAGTTATTTATCCATAATTCAAATATAGCTAAGAATTCTGTTTTTTGTTTGTTTGTTTTTGCTAAATTTTGAAACTTTGCCTGCAAACAATACAATTTCTGGGATGGCAAGGGAGAGGAAAGTCTTCCCCATTCACGTTGTGGGCCACTGGGAAGGTTCTCAGAGCATGGCTCAGTTGTTGGCTGAAGGCATGGTGCAGGTAAGAGAGCCACTGATTGCACAGTGGCCTCAGAGCAGGTGAGTTTCCAGCTGTGGGGAAGGGGAGGAACAATGTGAGTCAGAGCCAGAGAGAGAGAGAGAGAGAGAGTTATCTGGGAAGGTTTTACTTTCTATTTACAAAATTTCTGTGCTACTCAACTATCTTATAACAAATATGCATTCCTTTAAAAAAATTTTTAATTAAAGTTTAAAAACATACTGTTAAAGTTTGTTTTGAAGTATAACACACATGCAGAAAAGCACACAAATCGTTAGTACACAGCTCAATAAATTCTCAGTAATGAATTCTTGAGTTTCTGTTAATTCAAACTATGTAAATGTTTTAACCAGATTCAAGATGGAGGATTCAGACTTTGAAAGCCTTTTGTTCTCCCACCTTCCCTAGAACCACTATTTCCTCTTAGAGACCCACTTGCCTCCCCAGCCCCCAGGATGTCAGTCATCTAAATCACTAAAGTTTTTCTTTTTTCTGGACTATTCTATATCAACTGTCAAATGCTGATTTGAATCAGGATCTATCTTGATATGGTTGCGTGCGGTCTCCTCAATTTTACTGTGAGCTCCTTGTCGCAGGAAGCGAGTGTGTTCATGTTTACGCCCCCACTCGTAGCATTGTGCTCAACAGTTCAGTGAGCTTTGAATGATAATGGTGATGACTGGCATTGAGGCATAATATATAGAATTAGCTCCTTAGGTAGCCCTTGGATGGTCCAAGCTTGATTCTAGTTGAGTCAAACAGGGAGAATTCTTCCTCAGTTCCTTTTAGCCCTAGGATTGTTTTCTGTTCAAATGGGACATGAGGCAAAGCCATGGGTTTGAGCTGCCCATGAAATACTTCCTACTTTATTTCCAATGCCAATCTCCCATTGTCCGCCAACCTCACATGGGAAGATTGTTTCTGATGAAGTAACAGGCAATTTCCAAACACTTGAGACTTTTTAGAAAGCTTTGTATCCAGCGAACTAAAAGCTGCCGATCAGTTGAACCCTTGGATAATGATGGTTCCGAATCTTGTTTGATTTTTTTTAAAAGTATTGTTCCCTTTAAAACTGAATCAGAAAATCAATAAAACGCAATTTAAAGTAATTCCAAGAGGCTTTCTCACCACAGCATCCCAGGTCCTTTGGAAAATCAACAGCCCTAATAAAAATGCATTGAGCAATTTTTATCTTGAACTTTTCAAGAGTATTCTTCACTTTTATTTTACTTTCATACAAATTTACCCAAAGTTTTATTCCATTCTTTTATTCTCAGATTCTTCATTTGGATCAGTATAAAGACTAATAGGTATTGAGTTATCTCCACACCCTCAGATATTTTGCTCTTTTTTTTTGAGGAAGATTAGCCCTGAGCTAACATCTGCTGCCAATCCTCCTCTTTTTGCTGAGGAAGGCTGGCCCTGAGCTAACATCCGTGCCCATCTTCCTCTATTTTATATGTGGGATGCCTACCACAGCATGGCTTGCCAAGCGGTGCCATGTCCACACCCGGGATCCAAACTGGGGAACCCCGGACTGCTGAAGCAGAACATGCACACTTAACCACTGCGCCACCGGGCCAGCCCCAGTATTTTGCATTTTTAATTGAAGCCAGGGGCTTACCCCAACACTGACTGTAGAAAATACCTTCCCAATTTAGAATTGGGGAAGCAGCTCAGGAATGGGGCATTTTCAACACAGCAGTACAGTCTATTTTGCTCTTGTTCATAATCCATTATATGCCCCCTAGACAGGAACAATTTTGTTTCCCAGAGCTCCTTGCCTGGACATACTTTTCTAATCAGGTTTATTCTATAAATCAAGGAGTCCTCTGCTTCTAATAATGAAGAAGAGAATTTTTCGTAGAGTTCCATGGCTGGTTAAAACCCCTCAACTCCAGTTGAAACCAGAATGGCTTTTCTATAGAAAAATCAACACAAGTGATATTTGTTTGAATCTTTTCAAGAGCGACAATACTTTCTGTATATTCTCACAACCTCAGCAGTCAGGCTGCCTGGATCCAAGAACATATCTAGAACTTACTGGCTCTATGACCTTGTGGTGAGTTTCTTAATCTCTTCTGTTTCCTCCTCTATAAAATGGAGACCATAAAAGTACAGATTTCATAGAGGATTAAAAGAAATAGTGAAAGTAAAGCACTTAGCCTACTGCATAGCACTCAACTCAGTGAAAACTCAACAAACAGTAGCTATTGTGATTGTCACTGTCTTTGGCTTCTTGTTCAAATACACGGAGTTTTTGGAGATAATGAAGTTCAGAGAAATTCTGTACTTACGGAGAACCACCACCAAATCTTTTAAATTTCTGCCCTCAGAAATGCTCATGTTTCTGTTAAGGCATGACTGTTTTACCAAATAATTTGTGGTTGTTTCTTTCTCCCACAAATAAGACCACTCTCTTCTCCATTTCTTGTAACCAAATATGGCAAAACCCCTCCAGCAGAAAGCTCAGGAGAGGGGGTGCAAGGGAACAAGACCAAAATAAACTAAACAACCTTTGTCCCTTTTCCAAGTATTTCTGGCAACTCAAGACTAGTGTTAATACTAGTTAAACTGAGTGTATTCAGAGGGAGGCAGGGAAATGCTTATCTTCACGCTGAGCTGAAATTTTCATCTCGGTAGGGTGGATATACATTACACACTGTGACATTAGGGTGAGCTGTTGGTACTCTCCCAAGATAAGCCTTCATGTTAAAGGAAGCTGACAAATTATTGTAAAAGCCTCTTTTAATTTTCATAGATTCCAGGCAAGATACACCCTGGGGGCAGATAGAAATACTCCGAGTCAGGGGGCAGAGAGCAAGTCTCTGTATGACCACAGAAGTTAAATGCACCAACTAATATCACTAACAATAACTAATAAGCACCCCTGGAAAATTACCCCAAAGGTTACCCCAACAACAAATACTTGACAGGGCTCCTGTCTTATGGCCCAGCATGTGTGTGAAGTCTGTCAAGTCCTGGGGCAGTTGTCCCAGATGAAGAAACCAGTGGTAACCTGCAGTTCTTATGTATTTATATTTCTCAGGCAGTAAGTAGTGTTATTCATTTTGACTAGAATGGGATTAACCCATCCATCATTTCACAAAACCTGCTTGTCAAGAGATGGCCAAGATTAGATCTGGTAAATTTTCTCTTTGGATACTTTTCCAGTCGATACTTTGCTCTTCACTTGCTATCTTACAAAATTTTGAGAAATCAATGGAGTTAGCTGTGATCTAGGGAAACTTCTGGATTTATCGTTAGATGGCAAATTAAAACACATTACAAATTGTATTGTCCACAGTTGTGCAGTGAACAACATGTGTAACCGTGTATAATGGCCCTGGGTGATTTATCTATTAGTGAGTTTGAGAGAACTGAGTATGTGTAACTCCGCCCCTTCCTCCTACTTGTTTATTTGGGATCTGCCTTTCTCTGGAGAGATCCTCCATGTTGTAAATTATACAAGTGAGCCCTCCCTCCCCTGGAGGCTGCAGATTTCCAGCTCTACCTGTGATCGAATGGGTGAGTTCAATTCTGAAATAAAGTATTAGAAAGCCCTCTATTGCCTCAGAGCTAAACCTCATTCTCCACACAGTTTGCACCTTTTGGCCTTTATCTGAGTCTTGAGTCTTTTTCTCAATTGATTCTGCACTTAGGCGGGGAAAAAGAGTAATATTTACTGATCTTTTAAAGCTCCAACCTTCATCATTTGTTGGAGCAACTATTATATGCCAGGTTCCACAATCTCATCATCTCATTCGATCCTCCCTAGGCCTGTGAGTTTAGCATCGTTATCCCCACTTTGTGGAAGAACTGAGGTCAGACGCATTCCAGGATTGTCAATAAGGGGTAGAGCTGAGATTTAAGCCCCCAGCCCTCTGATTCCAGAGTTCATCCTCTTTCTACTCTGCAATGGTTTCCAAAGAAGTTTTAGGGGCAGCACTTTTTTCCAAAAATGAAATATGTCAAGCCAAATATGTGAAACAGAAAAAATGAGACTATCTGGTTGTCATGTGGGTGGGGAGCGCAGAGCTCCACTCACCTCATTCCCCCACCCTCCATTCTCTGTAGTAACCCCTAAGCATGTCCAATGTGGCTTTTCAGAGCATAATTTGCAAGCCACTGCCTCTCTGGACTGCTAAGGGATCTTTGCAAGGAGGTTGCTCAAGTGGAGGGGGCTACTGAGACGTGGGTTACAGTTAGTGCCAGGGACAGCCACAGGGAGTCATTCCTGGTAACCAAACCACTGCCTGACGTGCTCTTTGTCTTAGGCTGCCCTGGTCCTGGGAGACAACAGCTCAGCTCTCTTTTAACTGCCACGCAGGCCAGTCTGGGCCAATGCTTCCCAAAGTGGGGCATGCCAAAGGGTTGATCTGAAAAGGGCAAGGTCTGTGAGGAAGGGCACAGCCTCAAGAAGACTCCTTCTAGACAAATGCACATGGATGAGGCGCATTTCTGGTGGGAAGGGAAACAAAGCAAAGAAGAGGAAGTGACCACGTGTGCAATTCTTTCCTTTGGTATGAGTGAAAGGTCTAATTTACGAATCCCGCCAACTCCACCGACTGTGGAAAGATCTGGCCATTTGGAAAGGTTTCCTACTGCTGCCTGGGCTGGAAAGAATATTTGTAAATTTGGACTAATTGTCAGAGATTAGTCACAGGACGTAGCAGCGGATGAAGTCGGTATCACACCCTACGTGGGGGCAGAGCCGGCTTCAATCACAAGATGTTTCTGCGAATGGTTTTTCCTCTCGTTTACCTTCAGAGGAGAATAATTTCTGAGCCTTTCTAAGGAACAAAGTCTCTGTTCGGTAACTAAGAAACATCACTTTGTAGAAGTCTCTAATAATTATTCTTACAACTCTCATCTTTGATAGGTTTTGCATATCTTGCCTTAATTAAGAAGAGACTGCTTCGTTCCAGAAGATCTTTGTGATTTTAATCTACATTTTGATGGGCTCTGCGTGCACAAGCTCTGCTGTTGTTTTTATTTATGGACCAAGACACTCACTGATAAGTGATGTGCTTGTATGTCCTGGGTGCTTGGTCTGAAAATCGACAGAGGGCTCCACTGCCCCCTTCAGGAATGTGGGAGAAAAATTCAGAGGTTTTCCAGGGTAGTCATCCCCAGAGGCAATTGGTCCAGTTACTATTGTGTAATGAATTGTCACAAAATTTAGTGGTTTAAAACGACCACTTTTTTTGCTCTTGATTTTAGGAGTCAGATTTAGAAACAGTTTGGCACTTCTCGCTGAGGTCTCTCAAGTAGGTGCTGTCAGATGTCGGCTGGGGCTGTGGTCATGGAAACCTTGACTGAGCTGGATGGCCAAGGTGGCTCACGCACATGGCTGGCAGTTGACACTGGCTTTGATCAGCTGGGACTGATCAGAGGCCTCCATGTGGCTTCTCCAGCATGGTGATCCCAGGTAGACAGGCTTTTTTTTTTTTTTCGAGGAAGATTAGCCCTGAGCTAACATCTGCCGCCAATCCTCCTCTTTTTGCTGAGGGACACTGGCCTTGAGATAACATCCATGCCCATCTTCCTCTACTTTATATGTGGGACGCCTGCCACAGCGTGGCTTGACTAGTGGTGCCATGTCTACACCCAGGATCCAAACTGGTGAACCCCAGGCTGCTGAAGTAGAGTGTGCAAGCTTAATGGCTGCGCCACTGGGCCAGCCCCCAGACTTCTTACATGGTGTCAGGGGCAGGCTTCCCCAGGGTGAGCATCCTAAGAGGACCAGCTGAAAGCAGCATGACCTTTTCTGGCTTAGCCTCAGAAGTTATGCTACATCACTTCCACTGTATTCTATTGGTTATAACTGAGTCAGTAAGATAGGCCCAGACTCAAGGGGAAGGGACACAGACGCCCATGTCTGATGAGAAGAGTGTCAAGAAATTGTCTCATACTACACACATTCTCTAGAATGACAGCCCAAAGAGTATAGGCAACTTCTCTCCTTCATTGCTTTGCCAGCTAATTAAGTGCTGAATTTTCCTGTCTTTGTCCTATACTAAGGAAAGAAATTTTATCCAGTTTTCCTTTAAGTTCTCAGAGGAGAAAAAATGTATCTCTGCTGTTTATTTACTTATTTGACAAATGTGTGTTCTGTACTTGGCACCATACTACAAGCTAGGGCTTCTAGAAGCTAGGGTGCCCGCCCTCAAGGAACTCATGATGTGGCAAAGCAAGAAAGGGAGCCAGGTGTTTTTAGTAATTTTATAGTCATGTGTATGTAACTTGCACTAATAATGACTATACCAGTGGTAAGAACAATGTTATGGGCATTGGGAAGCCGCAGTTCTTTCTGAGATTGGAGGAAGAAGGAACGAGGGGCAGAGTTTAAGGAGCCTCGCTGGGGCCAATCATTGCAGCAGTTTCAGGGCTGGACCTCCCAGCCACCTGGCTCAGAGTCAGGTATTTGGGGTGAAGGAAGAAAATGTAGAGAGATTCATTCTGGAATTTTTAACTTTCTACTCTCTGCCTAGAGATCTACCTGGAACGGAACAGATGTCACTAGACATTATTTGACAAGAAAAGCAAGACCTAAAGTCTAATGAAACTATAAACTATGTCAAATATACAAAAATCTGGCTTCTCCCTGCATTGTTACTAAACTGCAAACCACTCAGTGTGACCAGTGAAATGTTCAAAGCCAAGGCTGTCCAATCTACTGAGTGGGCATGTCTCTTTTCATGTATTCATCCACGTGGTAGGTATTTGTTGAGCTCCCACCCTGTGCTAGGAACATGCTAACCATAAGGAATGACTTGGCGAACATGATATACTGTAGCAACCCTGTTTTTGGAATATGGTTCTATTGTGGTCAAATGTGCTGGACTTGTGTAAAGTAGCAGAATTGCTTAACATTCAACTCAAAACCAAAAAGCAGTATTCACTTCTGACAGGGAATTTGATTTGGTTTAAATAAAGTCAAAAAGTGTCAAACCTGTCAATGGTAAAAATTATACTACCAGAACCACGTGGTGAGTTGCAGGATGCTGGTGTTAATGCTGGGACCACTGAAACTTCCCAGTCCCATGGGATTCAGTGTGAATCCCCTGTTTGTCAGCATGTTGCCAGGTTAGAATGCTGACTTTGACTAACAGTGCAAAGATCAGAAGGCTCAGTGGGGCCCAGCACTAATCTTCCTCCCAGGGGTCATGGAGGAAAATCAGTGCTCCATTGGTGGAACACTGATGTAGACAAGCCTCCTCCTTAAAACAAGGGTTACCTGGGAATGTCCCTGATGGACAAAACTTCATGTCATGTTTCCTTAAAGTGAAACATCTCAGTGAGCAAAGAAATTTTCCATGTTACTCTACCCTTTGTGCTTCTGATCAAAATGATTCCTCCTCCTTTTGTAAGAAGTGCATCTTAGTTTATTTTCAGATGCATATTTTACATTGTTTGCTGTGACTCACCTTGTTTCCCAAATGTGTATTCAAACCTCTTTTCAAAAGTGTGTTTACTTGTGAGTCAAAGAGCTTCCCTTCCTTGTGGATTCTATGACAATCTGTGGAAAGGTGGAGTGGGCAGGGGGAACCTGGCGTTTATTCATATGTAAAGAGAAAATGTAAACCTGGTGTTTTAAAAACTAAAGTATGGTAGTTCCTGGCTTCTGCTGGTGGTCAACTCCTTCATTTTTTCTGTATGCAGCTCCTAACTATATTTCGAAAGTTCTGAGTATGAGGCCTTTGGACAAATTGTCACTTGTTGGACTTCGGGCCCCTGATCACGTGTCTGCCGAGACCGTATGCGTAGAGGTAATGGTAGGAGAACTGGGGATATTGACACGTGTTGGATTTCCAGAAAGGGATAGTCTGAGGGGCACGTTTAGATGAAAAGTAGATGTCTGAATGCAGAAAGGAAAGAAAATAGAGTTTTGCTAATTACAGACTCTTTCTGCCTGTAACCTGCAATCTAAATTGACTTAAAGTCCCATAATTTGGAGATTTTCAAGGTTAGAAATCCTAATTTTGTTCAAAATTGATTCCAAAAAAATAATGTGGGGAAGAAAGAAATTTAGCAGGAGGTAAGACTGATAGGATTGGGACAAAAGCAAATCTGATATTCCACACCTCCCCTTGATATCTCTCATCGAACATTCTTCACAAGACAAGAGGCACAATCTAGTTTAGACCCGCCAGAAAGGCTGAGATTCCGGGCAGCACCTCTCCTCCTCTGCTCTGCTCCCTGTTCCACCACAAAGGCTTTGTATCAAATGCCTCAAGGTGGAGGCCATTAACCTTTGGGCTTGAGGGCGGGCAGAGCATAGAGAAGCGAGGCGCGGAGTCAGGGACTGTGGGACTCAGAGACCTCATTCAGACAAGATCGTTGGCCATTGTCAGTCCCTGGAACAGACCAGAAGTGAATTCCAAACTTGACTGATGAAAGTCTGGGCTATTCAAGTCCTAAGGTGGCCTTGAGGCCATAGAATTTGTGCCTGCAGGAAGTGGGCTGCCCTCCTGGAGGGCATCTTCAGTGCTCACCTCAGAGGTAGCCATGAAGGCCAGGAGGCTGGGAGGCAGGGGAGGTCCTCCTGGAGAGCAGAAGCAGGGACAGCCAGATTGGCTGGGTCATGGGAATAGTACTTGCTCTTCCTGTCCTGCAGGAAATAATGTGTGCCATGGGGACCAATGACAATGGTCACTTTTCTGAAGGGGAGTTGTTATTGGATTTATCTTGTTTCTTCTTGAGACTTTAGGTTATTTCACTCATGGAGGGACTATTTATTTTGTGGGAGTAGGAGCATGTTTTGAGCAATGTATGGAACATGGGGTGTGTATGGATGTTGGAAAGCCGCAGAGGTAGACTGTGGAAGACAACAGCTGGGTAGTTTTAGCCCAATGATCTTTCTTCTTTTCTTCCTTGCCGGCAGAGCCATTGTTTTACTTGAAAGTGACTCAGGCAAGGAAACTCCATTCCTAATTTTAGTGATAAACACTGTTGTTACGTGCTAAGTATGGTAACCCCATTCCCTCTGCCATTGGTTGGTTTTCCCAATGGCTGTGAATTTAATTCTGGCTGATGAGGAGTGGTGGGTCTCTGAGGAAGGTTTCCTCAGAGAAAGAGAGAAAGGGAAGACATCGCTCCTTTTGCTGCTGGAAGTTATTTCTGGATAGGACTCCTGGGACGGGCTCAGTCTCCTCGGATCTGGAGGGTGCCCTCCTGCGGACAGGCAGATACAGAAAGAACTCAGGTCCTTGTCGGCGTCATTGAACCAGCTTTCCCCAGTTCCATACTTCTTGTGTTGGGAAATCATACATTTTCCTTAGTTTTTACACCAGTTGAATTGGGGTGTATAATTATTTTCATGCTAATTCCCATGGAGCATAAAGAAGGAAAACCACAGGTTTTGATGGAAATTATACCGAGAATCTATATCTCAAGATTGGTGAGGAAAAGTCTGACAGAAGAGACCTGTAGCTAAATTTCTGATAGCTTGCTCAGTGAAAATTAGAATAATGGTGTTGTCTTCCAGAAATTATGATACAAATCGCTGTAAAGGGTTATATGTCTTTAGAGTCACTGAATGCTATTTGCTAAAATAAACACTATGTGGTCTGATGAGGTTTTTGGAACGGTCACTTCTGAGGAGAGCTGTGCTGTGTTTTTCTCTTAGAAGCTCTATTCTGAACAAGGATAGGAGGCAGGTCATTTGTTATTTATCCTTCTTTATAAGAAGGAAGCAGCCTGTGTGCTCACTTGAAGTGAGCACTATGATAATCTTCATAAAACTTCCAACTTCTTAAGGGCAATTTGTCTCTGCTGCAAAGCTGCAGGCCACTTGTCTGAGTGAGAGCGTGAGGAGCTTTCTGGGCTGCTGGAAATGCTCTGATTCTTAATCTGGGTGCAGGTTATGCTGGCTTGTGTATTTTCTGAAAATCATGATTGCTCAGTGTTTGGGGGGATTTTTTGCTATGTTATAATTCAATAAAAAGTTTGTTAAAAATTATAAAGGCTAACCCTTTGAGGATATGTACTGAAATTCACATGTTTAGGAAAAACATGAGGCAGCTGAAAATGAGAACTTAGAACTACTGCTTTGTTTCTCTTTTGTATTCATTTTAATCACCCTAAAGCTGTTCAAATACCTGTTTTGGTCAGGGCTGTTACAAGTGGTTACAAGTGACAGAACCAGAATTCCAACCAGCTTCAACTCAGAGGGGAATTGATTGAGTCACAAAATCTCAGGAAATAGTGAAAAACCAAGCCTGAGAAAGAGTGGGGATGCAGGTGGGTCTCAGGAATAACCAAAGCCAGGTTCTCAAAGAGCACGAGGACCCCCTCCCTCATCTCTGCTGCTCTGTGTGTTGTCAGCTACCTTCTCTTCCTTTGCAGACTGGATCACTCCACGTGGCCAGCAACACGTCCACCAGAATTTGTGCTGTGTACCTTCCAGTTTCAGTCACCAGAGGAAGACTCTCAGAGTCAAATCCAATAGACCCCAAGCAAAGAAGTCAATAGCCCAGCTTGGATTGGGTGTCAACTCTTGGACAAATTAACTGTGGTTAGGCTCGTGGGTCATGTAAAAAAAGAAAAAAAAAAATATGTATATATATACATTTTTATATGTCAGCTCCCAGGAGAAACATTACATGGGTGGGGTGGGTTGCAATCTCTATTACACCCTTTGCATGTTTCAAGTGGCATATGTAGGGACGCAATTACAAGGATTAGGGGTCAGACAGAGTGGGCTTTAAATCCTGGCTCCCCATTTGCCAACTGTGTCACCCAGCAATGTAGTCACTCTGTAAACCTGTTTCCTCATCTGTAAAAGGGGAATAATCCTAGAACCTCCATCACGGGTCATTGTGAGGATTAAGCGAGGTTGCGGTGAGAATTTACACATTCACTCTCTGCCCTCGGCCCGGCACATAGGAAGTGCTCCATCCGTATTAACTATCATGCGACCTTGGCGTTGGGATAACTCTGTGTCTCTCTGAAGGCCCTAGCGTCCTGCCTTCTTGCTTGTACACGTGCCTTGCGCCTATTAGACCAGGTGCTCCTTAGGGCAGGGCTGGGATCTGCCCATCTTTCTAATGCCCTCAGCAGTAGTCTGATGCCTCGGTAAACATTTACGCAATAAATGTTTGCTGAATTGATAATGTGTTTGATGACATTTAGTGACCTTTGGTTCATTTTCTCCAGAACCCAGCAGCTCTGCAGAAGGACTTTGCATGCAAACGCTATCAGAGTCACCCAAGCTCTTCCACCTTAGGCCACACAGGAATCTGCACCTTGGAAGACAAGAACCTGAGACTTTCTTTTTCCAGGCTTACCTAGTTGCTGGAAGTGGTGATGATGGTGGAAGTTGTGGAGGTGTGGCAATCAAGAGTACTGGGTCTCAGACTTTAGTGTGCATTAGAATCACCTAGAGGGTTTGGTAAAATGCAGATGCCTGGGCCCCACCTCAGTAGGTCTAGGGCAGGCCTGAGAATTTGCTTTCCTTTCCTTTTTTTTTTTTTGAGGAAGATTAGCCCTGAGCTAACTACCGCCAATCCTCTTCTTTTTGCTGAGGAAGACTGGCCCTCGAGCTAACATCTGTGCCCATCTTCCTCCACTTTATATGTGGGACGCCTACCACAGCATGGCTTGCCAAGCGGTGCCATGTCCGCACCCAGGATCTGAACTGGCGAATCCCGGGCCGCTGAAGCAGAATGTGTGAACTTAACCGTTGCACCACCAGGCTGGCCCCTGAGAATTTGCTTTTCTAACAAGTTTGCAGGTGATGCTGATGTTGCTGGCCCAGGACCACACTTTGAGAACCACAGGGCAATTAGAGCAGTGCTTCTCAAGCCTGGCTCCACATTAGAATTACCCGGGAGCCCCAGCAGAGACAATCAAATCAAAATCTCTGGGCAGTGAGCCCCAGGCTGGGTTTCAGCTCTCCAGATGATTCCAGTGTGCGTCCACGGAGTTCCTAAGCACTGCATTACATCAACCAAGAAAAACGAAAAAATGAAGAGGCAGAGATAAGGGGCTTGGAGAGAACATTAGATCTACAGATTTAAACCCCAAATTCTTGTACGTCAGTTAATCAATCGTGATCAGTACTGACTGCCAAATAGCAAAGGAAACCCTCACATAGCTAAAGGGGGCTCAGGTGTTGAAAGCAGAGAATTTGTTCAATTAGGCAGCAGCTGTGGAGGAAGCGCCCCGCGAAGCTACTTCAGCAGAGCTGGGAAGCTTCTGTGTCGGCTGTCGTTGCCTCGAAGGTCCGTGATGACGGAGCTGTGGCTGGGCCCGGTGCACCCATTCTGGACTCTGCTGAAGCAGGGGTCAGCTCAAGCACAGAGACCCAAAATATTGGCCTAAAGTCGAATGAAGTTCCCGGCACAAGTCTGGTTTTCTAGGCCTGCCTAAAAACGTAGCAATTTTGTTGCTTGGTAAGTTGTTTGATTTTTTTTCTTTTTCCGTTGATAGGTTTCTAAGTGTGCCTCTTTGAGGAAAATCTATCTGGTTAGTTGGCCTGCGTTTATGGAGCACTTACATTTGTTGCGGGACTTTTCCTGCATTATTTCACTTAACTCTTCTAAAAGCCTGTGAATTAGCTGTTCTTCTAATTCATAATTCCTAATGCAGTTTTACAGGAAATTGAAGCACAAACTGGCTAAGTAACATGCCCAAGGTCGTATATTCAGCAAGTAGCAAAACCAGGGTTCAAATGCAGGTTCCGGCTCCAGGAGCGTTCATGACACCAGCAGTGCTCACGGTGGTGTGGCCTGGGGACCCCTAGGGTCTTAGAGACCCTTACTGAGGGCTCTACAAGATCAAGACTATTTCATAATAAGTCTAAGGTGTTATTACTTTTCATTTTCATTCTCATAGAGGAATTTTCCAGAGAATATATGATGAGTGATGAGATCATCATTCAGTATCTACCTGTGCATTCTTGTTTTAAAACTTTCTGTTTTAATTTCTAATATGATAAATATGGATAGATATAACCCACATAAGCAAAAGCTCTTTGGAGTTCCCAATACTTTTAAGAATTGTGGTGGGGTCCCAACAGGAAAAAGTTTGAGAACCAGTACTACCTCTGTGGTGAATGACATCACCCTCCTGAAGTGTCAACCTGGAGGGACTGTGAGTACCGTCCAGCCTGGCTCCATCAATTTAGAGATGAGGAAACTGAGGTCGAGATTTTGTGTGGCTTGCCAAGATGTCACTGAAGGGGCAATGCCAGAACTAGCACTGGGCCAGCCTCTAGACTTTCGGATTCTATTAAAAGATAAACTGAGGCATATTAAAAATTTTACGAGTTTATTTGAGCAAAATTGATTCAAATCATGCAGCACCCAATCTAACAGCTAGAAAGGGGCTCCCAGGAGTTGTACAAAATGAAAGACTTTTATAGGCAGAGGGAGCAGGAACAAGGAAATTATACTAGGCAAAAAAGTGGGTTGGTTATTTTAAGGTTACTTTCCTTTAGGGGATGGCAGGGGTCTATCAAGCAGATTTCCTAACCAGTACTGGTCAGGCGATTCCTGACTGACTGGTTTAAGATTCCATTTCTGAGAGAGTAGAAACTGTAATTGAGTTGTCTCAGTTTGGTAACATGGGACTTAGCCTAAGTGACTCCATTTTGGGCCTGTTGTCTTGTTTTTAACAATTCCCACCAACGGGTTTGAGACAAGGTGATGATGTCCATCCTCTCTCACAGGTTACCAGAGGATTCTAGAAACCTCTCTTCTGCTTTCTGTGGCACATTCTTGCATAGAAAGAAAACTGACCACCGCCCCCAGTAGTTTTGAAATCCTGCCTTAATGTTCACTGTGCTCACATCTCTCCTCTTAAGTAACAGTTCCTTTCCCAGAACATTTCAAATGGAATAAATACACCTCAGTCTGCGTGGAGTGGCAATCAGCTCCCTATTCATGTGAGCTGATGACCCAGAGGGCCCTGCGGCCTGAGAAAGCAGCTGGGGGATGGACGCCGTGGAAGAGGCCTGGCCTCCCCATTACCTGCTGGAGATAGCCATCCAGAGTCCTTTCTCTCGAGGGTACAGATCCCGAGAGATTGCTGGGATGAGGTTTCTCATTCTTTCCAAAGCAAGGGAGGCCGGCAAAGGGAAAGCGGGAATGCAAGGGAGGCAGTCTTGGGAGGCGCAGGCACTTAACTCAGCCGCGGTTAATGAGAAGGAAACTCGGGCCCTCCTCTGACTCGTAATACCTCATTTTCGCACGCCCCACCCCTGAAGGTGGTGGGTTGCATCCTCTCTGTCTTCACCCTCAAGGTCCGTTTCCTCCCGACTTGTCCCCAAGAAGCAACGGAACTATTGCGGGCTGATGGCACCCCCTGGAGGCCAGTGTGGGGAACTGTGTGACTCGTCTTGGCGACCACCACGGCCTTCCCCTAACCTTCCACGTGCTACTGCCCAGGTCAAATTCCCTGCCTGTTCTGTCTCTTCCGGAGTGTATCACACACACCCCTTCACATATGTGTGCACCCATACCCCTCTTTCACTTCTTAAATCATCTCAACTCCTACCCAGTTATTGCAGGGAAGAAATAATTCCATCTCCCAGTTTTTATTCCATTTCTGTTGCCCCAATTTAACTCAAATCACATCTGACAAGACTTATAGGAGTGTGAGTGAAATAGCTCTACTAAGGGAAAGAAAAGGCATCGGTTTTGAAGTAAAATTTAGTGTAGACAAGATAATCCCGCAGGGCCTGGTCCGGGTACCAGGCTCCCAGGCGGAGGGAACCACTGTCTTCGTGCATAGGACTGAGAAAGATTGCCTTGGACTTGGGCCTTCAAGTGCTAAAACTGGGACGGTTCCCAGAAAACTGGGACAATTTAATTGGTCACCCTCCTCCCAGGACTTGGTAGCAGTCCGGGGCGCTCTCCTCCATGCAGTGAGAAGTGGGAGAGCCCTTCCCTCTGAGAGACGGGGGAAAAGAGAAAATCGACGACTCGTACAGATTACAGGCGTTTTGGGGACACGCGGGCTCTCGGGGAGCTCCAGGAAGGCTGTACCGTACACTGAAATAGACGTAATGCGGGCCGAGTATTGAGTCTGTTTTCTCATCATTCAGTAAAATTCCTTATATAACAAAAAGCAATCTAGAATTTTTGTCAAAGAAACATTAATAATTTTCATTTATGTATGCTTTGTGTAATTTCTTATTACTCTAAATAGCTTCTGCATCTCATAAAAGCTAAAAAGTAATGGCTGCCTTTTTAAAAATTGACATAATTGACATCTATTAGTTTCAGGTGTATAACATAATAATTTGATATTTGTGTATATTGCAAAATGATCAACACACTAAGTCTAGTTAACATCCATCACCACACATAGTTACACGTTTTTTTCTTGCGATAAGAACTTTTAAGATTTACTCTTAGCAACTTTCAAATATGCAATATAGTATTATTAACTATAGTCACCACGCTATACGTTACATCCCCAGGACTTTTAAATTTTATAACTGGAAGTTTGTACTTTTTGACCACCTTCACCCATTTCACCCACTCCCCACCCCCTGCCTTTGACACCCACCAATCTGTTCTCTGTATCTATGAGTTTGGTTTTAGTTTTTGGTTTGCCGTATAAAAGTGAATCATATGGTATCTGTCTTTCTCTGTCTGACATTTCGCTTAGCTTAATGCCCTCAAGGTCCATCCATGTTGTTGCAAGACGGCAAGATTTCCTTCTTTTGAATGGCTGAATAATATTCCATTGTGTACATATACCACATTTTCTTTATCCATTCATCCATCAATGAACACTTAGGTTGCTTCCATGTCCTGGCTGTTGTAAATTTGCAAATAATGCTGCAATGAACATGGGGGTGCATATATCTTTTCAAAGTTAACATTTTCATTTTCTTTGGATAAATATCCAGAAGTGGATTGCTGGATCATATGGAAGTTCTATTTTTAATTTTAGGGGGAACCTCTATACTGCTTTCCATAGTGGCTGCACCAACTTACATTCAGCAGTGCACAAGGGTTCCCTTTTCTCCACATCCTCACCAGCACTCATTATTTCTTGTCATTTTGGTGACAGCCTTTCTAACAGGTGTGAGGTGCTATCTCATTGTGGTGCTGTCTCATCATGAGATATCTCATTACCTCATTTGATTTGCCTTTCCCTGGTGATTAGTGACATCGAGCACTGTTGGCCAACTGTATGTCTTCTTTAGAAAAATGTCTATTCAGATCCTCTGCCCATTTTTTAATCAGATTGTTTGGTTTTTTGCTATTGAGTTTTATGAGTTCTTTAAATATTTTGGATATTAACCCCTTACCAGATATATGATTTGCAAATATTTTCTCCCATTCAGTAGGTTGACTTTTCATTTTGTTGATGGCTTCCTTTGCTGTGCAGAAGCTTTTTAGTTTGATGTAGTCCTTCTTGTTTGTTTTTATTTTTGGTGTCAAATCTAAAAAATTTTCGCCAAGACCAAAGTCAAGGAGCTTAACTCTTTGGTTTCTTCTAAGAGTTTTATGGTTTCAGGTCTTACATTTAACTCTTCAATCAATTCTGCGTTAATTTTTGTATCTGTGTGTGAGATAGTGGTCCAGTTTCATTCTTTTGGATGAAACTGGCTGTCCAGTTTTCCCAACACCATTTACTGAAGAAACTGTCCTTTCCCTATTGTATTATTCTTGGCTTATAATTGTATATTCTCAAATATATGATCCTCATGGTACATTCATCATGTGTTTTTTGTCATTAACTAATTTGTCATATATGTGTGGCCTTATTTCTGGGAGGTTGATTCAGTTCCATTGGTCTACATGTCTGTTTTTATGCCAATACCATACTGTTTTGAATACTATAGCTTTGAAATTAGTTTAAAAATTAAGAAGTGTGATGCCTCCAGTTTTGTTTTTCTTTCTCAAGATTACTTTGGCTATTTGGGATCTTTTGTGGTTCCATAAGAATTTTAAGACTGTTCATTCTATTTCTGTGAAAAGATGCCATTGAAATTTTGATAAGGATTGCATTGAATCTGTAGATTGCTTTGGGTCAATGACTACCTTCTACTGAGCACTTTCATGTGCTCCTCAGAACAGCACTGTCTTTTTATTATACTGAGTTGATAGATAAGAAAACTGAGTCTTGGAGAGGCAGATAACTTGCCCAAAGCAGATAGCAGAGAAACGTTTGTACCCTGATTTCTCTGACCACAAAGCCTGAGCTCTTAATCATGCATATTTGACTTGTTTTGCATGTGATCTCCTTTGCTTTGAATATGATCTTGTTATGATAAAACTTATCAAAACACGACATTGCTTGAAATCTTATAAGTATCTCCCCACCCCCACTCCCATCCCAATAATTTTTCCATGGTCTACAATTCATCCCCCTCCACTTCCTTTCCTGTGGCTTAGAATTTTGTTCTCTGATAAAGTGTAAATGTCCGCTGTAGATTTCCCCATCTGCCAAGAGAGATGAGATTTGAGCTCCAGTCATATCTTGAGCTGATTTTTATGGGGGACCATTGGAGGGAACCTACAAGTGCTGGCTGGCCCGATTGGGGCAGGGAAATGACTTCCTGAGAAAGACCCTGAGTGGCTTATGGGGCAATGTTCGCTACTGTGGTTGGAGAAAACTGTAGATTTTATCCTTTCTGAATTCACTTTTTATGCCTTTTTGTTTGTTATATATTTCCTGATTCTTGACACAAATTCAAACAGTACAGAACAGAATGAAGCTAAAAATTTCTCTCTCTCCTTCCTCACCTCAAATCACATGCCTCATTTAATTTTTCTGTAAATATTCCCCTTAAAATAAAATTCAGTTACAGCCTTTTCGCCTTCTAAGACTTATTCTTATGAAGTTATTTTTTAAAGAGTCTTTAACTTTCACCCACATTGGATAAGATCACAATAAGCTGCTGTCACAGGGAGATACCGGAAAGACAACAGATTTCTCTTTTGTAAATAAGGAGAACAGGTACAAAATAATCAGAGATTGGGTTGGAAATTCTTTAGCATTTTATTTCTGTTAGCTTCTAGAAGTTAAATTAGCAAATTATGTTTTTCCATGGCTGTAAATAGGGATCGAGTGCACCTGCTTCTCCCATTAAGAATTCATTGGGTTTCTTCCTGGGTGGCCATGGCCTGACTATGCACCGACCTCTCCGGCAGCCTGTTGGTGCAGTACGGAAAAAAACAAAGACAGAGAAGTCAGTCATTACGTAACTGTGACATGAGCAGGAAATGAGGATTCCCCAAACTCAGAACCATAGGTCCGGGCGATATGGTAAACATACTCTCTCCTTCCCTTCCCTGCTTGCCCAAAAGGTAGAAACTCCTAAGTTTCGGGGTTCTTTGGCCTGACCAATTTCTCTCTCTGTGCCATGGCCCCCAAACTTGAGGGACAGTTACATGCAGAAAAGGGCCGGTGGCCCATGGACATGTCCTTGAGATCACACGGCTCCTTGCTGCTGTTGTGTGATGGTTCTGCAGTCAAGCAAAAGGGAAGTTAGAAAGAAACCGTAACCACAGAATACAGTTGAGTGCATATTTTTGAAGATCTTTTCCTAAGCTATAATCTATTATACTTTTGTGGTTTTGTTCAATTCTTCTAACTAAAGTATTTGGTGGTTAAACAGTTGCGACCTTTCAGTGACTGAACATGTAATGGGACAGCACGTTCTTCCTTGTTTGTTACACAGTGTACTCTTTTTTAGCTTTTATTTTTTTGAATGGATCAACTTTATTCCCATTTCAAGGTTTCTCTTAAAACCACCCATTCTTTGTTACTTGATGCTTTATTACTTGTGAACTTTGAGCCTGTTGGGCTTTTCCACACTCATGTGTGGGGCACCTTGTGGGTTTTCAACTCATTTGCCGTGTGAACCCATGATGTGGGGAAGAGGGCACCCTTGACTCAGGGCCTACCATGCGGATGCAGAGAATTTCAGATTCTGCAGCACCCAATTTCACAGAGAAGGACATGCCGCGGGAAGGGATGTCGAAGAGAGACTTTATTAAAATGACATTTTCTTTTTAAAAAATAGATTCGTCATTCATAAAAAATATGCACGGAGCACTTATTCTGGGTCAGGCACTCTTCTAGGCACTGGGGCACAGCAGGGAGAGAAGACCGACAGAGTCGCTGACCACATGTAGTTCCCCCCGCAGTGAGGGGAGACAGACAGTAAACAAACAAGTAAATATATTACCTGTATTGTTGGAGTTTGAAAGTTAGAAATATAACAAGCTGTTGTCACAAGTTCAGATAATGCAGAGGAGTATAAAACAAGAAACAAGGTCATTTTCCCACGCTCCTTTCTACACACAGTTTAATGTCTATCCCTTCCAGATTTTTACCATGCTTGTGCAAACACATACACATATTTATAGTGGGGAGGAATCACAATGTCCCTATTGCATTGCAACTTGCTTTTTTCCTCCTTAACAAGATAGTATATGTAACTCTCCTCATCAGGACATATAAATCGACTGTATTCTTCACAGTGCCATAGTACAGATTCGTTAATTCACTCCTCTATTGGTGGACATTTATATTGTTTCCATTTTCTCACCATTACCAACAATGCTGCAGTACTATATCATTTTCAATGGTAACTATTTCTGTAAGCTAGACTCCTTCAGCTGGGATGTCTGGATCAAAGGGTATGCATATTAGATTGATTTTTCCGATGGTGAAGTCATTTGAAAGTCACATAGGAGAGAAAAGGAAAGGATGGGTGAAGAGTCATAAAAACTAAATATCAGGAAAAGTAGCTCGGAGTGATGAGTGCAAACAGAATAAGATGGGAGTATAATTGACCACAGAAGGTAATTGTCCAATCTCTTTGTCAGCCTAGCATAGTTTCCATAAATTCCACAGTTGAACCAAGTTATCTGATCTGAGTACCATGAAACTAGCCTCAGATGGTTCTTGTTTGGTGCCGTTTGCCCCTACTCAGACCATATGTTTTATGAAAGCCCAATAAGTATTGTCAAATTCAAACCATCAAACATGTATTGAATTCTTCCATACATTACACTGAATTTTTCACTCAATCATTCAGTAAATATTCCTGGAGTGCCTGCTGTGTGTTGGGCACTGTGCTGGGTCCTGGAGACTCAGCAGTTAATCCAACAGACACCATCCAACTCGACATGCTAGCATGTGAGATAGCTATTAATCCAATCCCCAAAGGATACCAGCCCTAATGTCAGTTCCCCTATGTTAAACCCAGCATATATGGGGTTTAAACTAAAGCACTCTTTCCCTGCTTGCTCTCTTGCTTCCTGGCTCCAGAATCCACTATCCACCATGGGGACAAACAGCCAGGGTCACCCACCTGCAAATTCCTTTATCATCCTGCTCCATGTAAGCAGCCTAACTGTTGCCCCAAACAATTGTTAGTCAGGTTTTTCACTGTGATTTCTGTCTCCTGTCCTTTTAAATTTTTTCACACTAGGGTGAATAGAACAGGCCTGTCTGATGTCCTTTAATGTTGAGAGGCCAATAGGGGGTCCCTTTAGCCCATCCAACCTTAGGCTGTGTTTTTTAAAAATCTTTGTTTAACTTTATTTATATGTTTTATTTATCCCACTTTTCTTTTAATTTGGCATTTTCATAAGTACCAATAAAACAGCTCATTATGATGAGAGCTCTCTAAAAATTTTTAAACTTAAGGATCCATTGTTTGGCCATTTTCTGTCCAGAGTTTAAAGAATATTGTGGCCATGTGGTATTAAGAAAGAAAATCATCTCTTTTAGACATTGGCTTATGACTATAGCTAGACCATTTACTCAGAATCAGCCCCAGTGTCTGCTTGGGGACAGGCATCATGTTTCCCATTCTGATGCACAGAGACGGACAGACACATAGATCCAGACACAGAAAAACCAGACACCACTGAACCAGTTCCCAGATTTAGGGTAGAAAGTCCTACAACTGTTCCCACTCCAAATGTGTACCCAGATGGCCCCTCTGTGAATGGAAGGGACCCCAGATGAGGGGAAGAAAGTTCACGGGTGTCCCTGAGGTGACTTGCCCTATTTCAGACAGAGTCTATTGACTCACCGGAGGGAAAAACAAACAAATCTAGAACCTGTTTCTTGCCATAAGAAAATGTGCCTAGGGTCAGGGGTGCTGGGCCAGAGCGAAATTACTGGGGGTAGTCCCGAGGGCAAATCACCTAGGCAGTTGCTGCACTGCTTCCCAGGAAATTCCCGTCAGCTCGGGGCCACAGAGCCTTGGGCAAGAGCCTCCTGGCTGGCTTGCCAAGTTGTTATGATAAATGTAGGTTCTTTACCCACCACAAAAGAGGGGCCAAATAAAAACTGGAATGTCAGGCTATGGCAAGGAAAGGGTTTTTATTTCAGATGGTATCAGCTGGGAGATGAGAGCAAACCTTCAAATTCGTCTTGTCTCTTCTTGACCCCCCGAAAGATGGGAGGTGAAGGGTTTTAAAGGTTGCTAGGAATGTCTCTGTTCATAGGGAGGGGGAGTCTGTGGCCTTGATCATGGGAGCTTTCCCATGAGCCTGCATTCAGCCTTGGGAGGCTGCTCACAGGGAGGAGGATGATAAGAGAATTTGTAGGTGGGTGACCTTGGCTGTTTGTCTCCATGGCGGATAGTGCATTCTGGAGCCTGGAAGTGGGAGTAGGCAGGGAATGAGTGCTTTAGTTTTAACCCCATATATGCTGGGTTTAATGTAGGGGAACTGATAGCAGGGCCAGTATCACAAACATAAATGTGCCACTGTGACACGATGAGATATCTGATACCTTCCAGAGCCTCTAATGGGAGAGTTAACCCAGTCATGGAGGTCAGGAAAGAGTTCCCTGTAGAAAGGTCTCATGGGTTGAGCTGGGAAGGGTTAGTTCACTAGGTGATGATGACTAAGCTGGGTGAAGGGTTGTTTGGAGTTACATTGGTAAAGAGAAGGGGAGGCATGAGCAAAGCCTCAGTAGTGGGGAGAAACAAGCCAGGAGAAGGGGCACAAGAAAGCCAGGTAGGTCTGGAAGGAACTTGTCTGCAGATCATGACTGTGACATTGTTATTTATTATAAGAAATATATATTTGGTCTTCATCCTTGTTTTTAACCCAGAGCTCCTAAAACCCTTGGAATTTTGCAAGTAATGAGAGCAATAAAGGTGTCTTGATATTCGTAAAATACCCCTTTCAACCACACCTGAGTTTAAGTTAATGAGGTGATTTTTGGAAAGCACCTAAGGATGGGGGCTGGTTGCCAGGGGAACAACCATGTGATCGGAGGGTTGGAACTTTCAGTCTCAGCCCTCTGACCTCCAGGGAGGGGAGAGGGGCTGGAGGTTGAATTGATCACCAATGGCCATTGATTTAATCAATCATGCCTATGTAATGAAGCCTCCATAGAACCCCAAAAGGGCAGGGTTCAGAGAGCTTTCTGTTGGTGAATGTGGAAATTTAGGGAGTATGGCATGCTTGGTGAGGGCATGGAAGTTCCATGCCCTTTCCCCACACCTTGCCCTATGCGTCTCTTCCACCTGGATGTTACTGAGTCATATCCTCTTACAATAAGCCAGTAATCTAGTAAGTAAAATGTTTCTCTGAGTCCTATGAGTCGCTCTAGCAAATTGATCAAACCCAAAGAGGGAGTCATGGGAATCTCCAATCTAAAGCTGGTTGATCAGAAGCACAGGTGACCTGGACTTTCAATTGGCATCTGAAGGGGTGGAGGCAGTTTTGTAGGACTGAGCCCTTAACTGTGGGATCTGACACACTCTCCAGGTAGATAGTGTCACAGTGGAGTTGAATTGTAAGGCACCCAGCTGATGTCAAGAGAATTTGCTGGTGTGGGGAACCCCACCCCAAACACACATACGTTGGAATTGGTTACAGAATCTATAATGACCAAGAATGAGGAAAGATGAGGCTGGAGAGGTGGGCAGAGCCCAGAATATGAAGGTCCTCATAGGTTGTGTTAAAGATTTTAACCTATCCTAAGAGCAATGGGAAGCCTTTAAAAGGCTCTGAGCAAGGGGGTGAGGAGTGGGGTGTAGAAGATGGGGTGACATAATCAGATTTGCAATCTGAAAATATTGTTCTGAAAACAGAGGAGGCATAAGGGGCGGTGGTGAGAGCTCCTATGTAGGACCAGATAAAAGGCTATTACAGACATCCAGTCAAGGGAACATGGAAGAATAGACTAGGGTGGTCGTAGACTAGATGTAGGCCACGTGAAGAGATACTAAAGAGTAAACAGACAGTGTTTGGTGGATTGGATGGAGGGTTAGGAAGAGGATTGTGTCAGGCATGACCCCAGGGTTTTGAAGCTGGCTATCTGAGGGTTACTACAAATATTCAATAAGAACATGATTACTCTTTGACCTTGTTTCCAAAACAGACAGATGAAAAGAAATTAATCTTGTTAATTTGATGTTTTCTTGTTTAACCTGAAGTGACTCAAGACTCATAAGGAATTATGAGCTTGTTTTGCAGAAGAAAAGAATGCTTTTAAAGATGTTAACAACCACCAGATAACTAGCTCCCAGCTGCCACTGATGCCCAGAAGTCAGGTTGCCCAAAGGCTTATCTGGAGTGAAGGAAACATGGATTCCCCTTTGTTTCTCTGAAATTCCTCCTCCCAAGCTCTTAGCTCTATAAAACCACTTGCTTTCTTCTCTTGTTAAGGTGAATTTGAGAGAACCTATCCTCCGGCTTCTTGTTTTGGCCAATTTGAATAAACCTTTCTCCATCTCCAAGCACTGATGTCTCAGTGATTGGCTTATTGCACATCAGGCACAGGAACTTGAGATTAAGAGGTTGGGTATCAGTTTCAGGTAAGGGGAACTGGGTAGATTGTGGAACCATTCACTGAGGCTGGGAGTACTTGGGAAAGATTTGGAGAGAGAGGATCTTAAATCCTGCTTTGAGAATGTTTAGTTTGAGATGTCTTTGAAACAGCCAAGAGGGGCTTCCAAGTGCTGTTGGATATTTTGCTCAGGAGCTGAGAGGAGTGAGGGGGTTTGGAGAGATCAATCTGCAGGTCCTCTGAATAGATGTGGTGATTGAAGCTCTGGGCCTGGGAAGAGAGTATAGGGTGAGAAGAGGAGAGAACATGGGGCCAAGTCTGGAGGACTGTCCACAGTTAAAGACCCAGCAGAAGAGGGAGGTGTTTGCACAACCCTGAGAGTAAATACCTCCTTAAAGTTTGCACGCTAGACATTTCACTTGCCTCCTCCTAGTCCCTTCCCTGCTGGCCAGAGAGGAAAAATGAGAATCAGGAGAGAGATGCATCATGAACGTCAAGAGAAGAGAATTTTTTTCAAGGAGGATGGAAAGGTCACTGTTGTTGAATTCTGCTAAGGGGACAGATAAGTTGGGCATGAAAAAAGTGTATTTATCTTTGTGCCCAGGTGCTGTGTCCTGTGGGAGATGGAGAGGTGAAGGTATTGAAGATCATGTCATCTTGGCCTTTCGCTCCTTTATAGATTCCTCTGCGCTCTCTTTTTCTTCATATTCCAGCCTGAGCAATCCTGAAAGCCTGCCCCGCTCCTCCTGGAGCAGCCTCCAGCCAGCCTCACACCTGAGTCATTTTATCCTTCCTTCTCTGAGAGGAGCTCTTTATTTAACTTGTCACAAATACCCTCCTACCACTGTTGAATTTGCTTGATCTTAGTAGCTGAGGAGTCTTGATATGTGTAGGGCTCTCCTTTTCAGAACAATGAATGCCAGAAATATCCTTTTCATGCATGACCCAGAACAGTGCTGGGCATATAGCAGGTACACAGTAGTTTATTAGAGGCCATGGGGGTTAAAGACACAGGCTCTGGAATCTGACAGATCTGGGTTCAAATCCCAGCTCTGACAGTCACTAGCTATGTGACTTTAGGCAAATTACTTAACCTCTCTGAGCCATAGTTTCCTCATCTGCAAAATGAGGGGCATAATCAAACCTCACAAGATTGATTAAGGATTATGAGATAATACGTGTAAGGGGGTTAGCGCACTGTCTGGCCAATATTAAACACTTAAGAATCATAGCAACAGTTTCTGCTGCTGTTGTTAGTTTTATTAGATTTCTTGTTGGATTCTTCTAGTTTTTCCAAGAAGCCTTGGATTCCAGATTGGCAGTCTAATTTGTCCTTGATCTGTGGGTGAGGGAGGCTCTTAAATCTAAAATAACCTGATCTGTTGCTGCATTACAGTTTTCTCTGTGCTCCCCAAATAGCCTGTACGTGTCTCTCTCATTGCATTGAGCACACAGCATTATAATTCACTTGTCCATGTGTCTGTCAGCTTCACTAGACAGTGAGACCCTTGAAGGACCTAGTACTGGCACAATATCTAGCACATAGTAGGAGCTTTAATAAAAGGTTTATTAAAGACATAAAGGAATGATAGCTCATGGCTAATTAAGCCTGAGCACTGAGCAATCGTATAGACACATCCCTAAATCTGCAGGACTTGAAGCAAAAATACAAAGGGAGGCCACATGGCATGCGCCAAAATATTTAGAGTTAGATAGAAAGCCACAGCCATCACTGTTCTTACCCAGGGCCCCGCAGCGTGATTCCCAGAGGGTGGAAGAGTGGCATTCTTCTCCTGGCAGCCCTGCTGCCTGTGAGCTTGAGTGGTTTCATGGGCCTGCGGTGGCAGGGAGGAAGAAGCTGGGCATTGGCCCGGGATCCCAGGTTATCTGGACCCACTGGAGCCCACCTTAATGCAGGATGGAGACTGACTTGTTAAGATCCCCAGGAGCCAGGACTTCCAAAACTCACCCTCCCCGCCCCCAAGCAGAGGCAAACGGGGCAGGGTGCCGCTATCTGTCTACCTAGACACTCACTTGGCTTGATCTGGGCTATGTGACTTTAACCAAGCAGCAGCCCCCTCTGTAGTTTCCCAGGACAGAGACCATGACCCTCCACTTCCCCTCCCCACAACATCCTGTGGCCAGGGGGCCCCATTTAGATGTTATGTTCCTCTCCCCTAATTCTTGTTTACTCAATTGGGTATTGAACTTTCGCCCCAGTCCAGGGTTGACTGTGGTAGTGCAATCATTTCTCCATTAAGAACAATACCTGTGAGTTCATAGTACAGGAGAGTCACCACTCATATCATTCACTCGGGGTTTTCTATGTTTCCCTTACACAACCGTGGCCAGGCCCTGTGCTGCGGGTGCTACACAAGGAGTTACAGACGACATGAGTGTTGCAGGAAGGGAGGTACAGGGTGAAGTGGCCGAGGACTCCTGGATCTCTGCTTATTTCCCCATCACCCACCTACTCAACCCCAGAGCTCGGAGGCAAATCCCCCAGTGGCAGCTCTGAGATGCTCTTCAGAGAGAATATATTTTTTTTTTTATTAAAGTTATAAAATTTAACATCCTTGTGAAATTACAGTTGTACATCATTATTAGTCATGTTGTAGGTACACCACTTCACCCCTACTGCCCTCCCCCCACCCCCCTTTCCCCTGGCAACCACCGATCAGTTCTCTTTGTCCATATGTTAACTACCACCTATGAGTGGAGTCATACAGAGTTTGTCTTTCTCTTCAGAGAGCATATTTTTAAGAACCAGAAAGAGGCACTGTCCTTGGGCCATTTCCATCTCACTTCTTGGTCAGCCCAAATGGGAAAACTTCCCAGAACACCCCATTCCCTCCATCAGCTGCTCCCCCAACTGCTTCCACATGGGGAGCCTGCGAAATAAAGGCAGTTTGATGCCAGTGAGTCGTACTAACCAGCCCAGAACAGCTGGCACCAACTCCACAGTCAGGGAGCAGAGCCCTCTGCACCGTAGGGATCTACACAACCTCACGCTGGTTTTGCTTATTCCTTTCCAGTTCCTGAGTGAGTTGTGCTCTTGCTCAGAGTACCTGAGAGTCAGTAGCCAGCATGGACTCTGGTGGTCCAGAAAGGACTTCACTTTCCCTACCTTCAGTCCAGTCCTCAGATCTCAGGGGGCAGCTGTTTTGAAAGAGTCTGGCCTGATGCCAGGGCCTCGGTCCCTCAGTCTGGTCAGGACACTGCAAGGTAGGGCACAGGTAGATCTCTCTTCATCCGCTAGTGCCCTCAGGAGCTGTATTGTGGCTGACGGGCTGCATGTCGTCTCGCCTCTGGACAAGGTGACTTGGAGAGAGCCGTGTTTCCTTGGAGCCTGGACAGCCTCTGTTCCACGGGACAGGAAGGTGGACGGAAGGCAGAGGGAGGAGTCCACCCATACCCAGTGATCATAAATTGCCCAAGGCTTCTGGTTACCTCGTGGGTTCTCCTCATTTTCAAAGAAACACTGCAGGGATTAAGGACGGAGGGTTGATGCAGAGGCTTTCTGTGGAGTGAGCTGGGCTGGGAACCCCATTCCTCAAGGTGGAGGTTGGAGGGTGCTGCCACTCCCCGCAAGTCTAGTGGGAGTGGGGCTTCAACAGCACCCCAGGAAAGCTTGATATGTGTTACTGAGACTATGGGGACATGTTGCCTGGAGTCGGCACCCCCAGAGGAATCTACAGGCCAGAGGCTGTGCCTCTCAGCTGGAGGCTTCAGGGCAGGCAGAGGGAGAGAGAGTTGCTCCTGGGCTGATAAGAAACATAGACTGTCTTTGACAGTGGGTCAATGTCGCATGACACTTGGGGACCCCAGGAGGGACCTGCAATAAGGATATTAGCTAGGAGGCACTTAAAAGGGATTCTGTACAAGATGGCAGCCTGTGGGAAGAGAGAACCCTTACTCCAGTAAGAGGCTGTGGGCTGTACCCTGTGAGGGTCACCAGGAGCAGCCCTCTGAAAGAGAGGCATGGCTCCTGGTAAGGTGAGCAGCGGCTGAAGGGCCCACGAGGGCATCCTCCAAGGAACCCAGAAAGACTGCCCAGAGAGGGGGGGCATTCCATATCGGTCAGGTCCAGAGAGCGTGGAGCTGGTCTACAGCCTGCTCTGCTGTACTCTGCTTCCCCTCCTCCTTGACCATGTACATAAAGGGTGGAGGGGAGGGAAGGGAGGAAAACTGACCACCCTCCATTTTTGGAAGGAAGATGACCCTTTACCAGGCCCCCAGTTAGGGAAGGAGTGTAACCTTGAAATGAATATTGAAGGGTTGATTAATATTCTAGACTAGACATTCTGGTTTCTGAATTGAGGTGGTGGTTTGTAAGTTCATGTGCTAAGGAAGACCTGGGACTGCTGACGTTTTCATCCACTGGAAGGGGACTGTGAGAGACACAAATTAAATAAGTAGGTGTTGTAGTTACATCTCGTGAGTTCTGCTAGTTTACGTTACATTTACAGTAGTGTCTCATTCGCCATTGAGGAGATGTGAGGTAATCTACCCATCCTTCAGTTAAGTGGTGGTAGAACCCAGACTGGGATCCAGGGCTGTATGGCTCCAACGCCTGTGACAAGACTGGGCTGTGGAAAGGGCTATGGAGGAAGAGCAGGCAAGGACCACTTCTGGAGAGGGAGAGTGGGTGGCTCCTGAAGAAGGCACCCTGAGCAGGTGCTGGTGGCTAGGCCTGGAGGGATAAGGAGGGGCCTCGCTGGGCAAGGCTGGGTGCTCCAACCAGCAAGGCAGCAGATTCTCTGGGAGCCCTGGTCATCAGGATGGGCCTGGTGGAGAAGAGTTTTCAGGATCCTTTCTCCCACGTGCTCCAAACAGAGCTCGCCTCCCTTCCCCTGCTCTAGCCACCCTCCCACTCCAGGTTTCCTAAGGAAGTGGTGGGAGTTTGGCTGTGGCTGCTTCTCTCAGGTCCGGTGGCTTCTTCCCACCCGTCTGTCTGAATTCCCTACCCCCATCTAGAACTTCACCCATGACCTAAAAACTTAGATTACATTGAATTTAGGCCCATTGCGGCTGGAGTAGGGGGTGATATGTGCAAAGAAACCTACTTTTCTCCACTGCCACTTGTGTTCATCTTGAGGACCACCAATGCTGTCTGGGACCCTTCTGTTTTTCCTTACCTGGACTACTCTTCTAGGCTTCCCACCTGTTCCCATTTCTATTCTAGACTCTAATCCCTTACAATCTATTCTCCACACAGCTCCCACAATAACTTAAAAATATAAACAAGCTGATGTCAATCCCCTGTTTAAAATCTTTCTACTGTGCTCTGAATAAAACACAAGCTTTTAAACTGGGCCTAAACGTGTCTAGGTGCTCTGGCATCTGCCGTCTTCTCCAGAATCCTCTCCTATCGCCCTCCTCTTTGTCACCCCCCAGCTGCGCTGGCTTTCCACACGTGGCTGGGCTACACTGAACTCCAATTGCTCCTATTTTTTTTTTTCAGGAATGTTCTTTCCTCTTCTCTTCACCTGCCTAGCTCCAGCTTATCTTTCAGGTCTTCATTTAAATGTCCTTTTCTCAGAAAGGTCTAGACCTCCCATTCTTTCTCATAGAATTTATTTTCTTTAGAACACTTACCACTCTTATTATGTGCTTATTGTGTGTTAATGTCTATCTCCTCCTCATCCTGGAGGCTCCATTAGTGTAAAGGTGGAATCTGTTTGGTTCACCACCTGTCTCCCTAGAGCCTGGCACAGTACCTGGTATACAGAGGGTGCTCAAAACAATGTGTTGGCTATGGGAAGGACATACATGCTGTGTCATCTTAGGCACACTGGCTGCCAAGTGTTTACCCTCTATGCAATCCAGTGTAGAGCAGCCAGGAGGGCCTGGGTGCAATCTTCTCTAGATCTCTCAGCTCTCTGATCCAAAGCCAGTGCCCCTGAGAACAGAATTGCCCTTGGAAAAAGAAAGGCTTGTGTTGGAGACTGAAATACATCTTTGGTGATTATGAGTTGTTTAGATTCGCTTTCACATTATTAAAATTGGGCTAAGAATGCCTACCTCATAGGTCTGTTCTGATGATTGAGTGTGAGAGACAGGGAAGACATTTGTAAAGTGCCTACTATGTGCTAGACTCTGTGCTGGGTCCTTGATGTATTGGCATGAAACTGGACCTCTTAATTTCAAGTCCATGTGCCCAATGTGCAGTAAGCCAATCACTGAGACACTGGTGCTTGGAGGTAGAGAAAGGTTAATTTGAACTGGCCAAAACAAGAAGGTGGGAGGATAGGTTCTCTCAAATCTGCCTCAACAAAAGAAGAAAGCAGGGGGTCTTTTTAGAGCTAAGGGGCTTGGGAGGAGCAGTTTTGGAGAAAAAATGGGAAGTCTGTGTTCCTTTCACTCCAGATAAGCCCTTGGGCAACCAGGCTTCTGGGCACCAGTGGCAGCTGGGGGCTGGTTATCTGGTGATCGTAACTTCCTTAAAGGCGTTCTTTTTCTTCTGCAAAACAAGCTCATACATCCTTGCAAACCTTGAGTCACCCCTCAGCTTAAATGAGAAAACAGCAAATTAACAAACGAATAACGATGCCTGGATTAACTTCATCCGTATCTGTGTTGGGACCAAGTTTGAAGGGTAAACCATGTTCTTCCTGAATATTTACAGTAACCCTCAGGTACCTGACTCCAAGCATATTCAGTGGGAATGAGTTTTATGAGCTACCATGTTATTGGAATAGCTCTAAGCAAGCAAGAGTTGAGTTGACAGTATTTTAGCTCACAGCAAATCAGAACATTGATGTTACACTGTTGCCATTTGCAGATGATCAGATAGAGATGGAAAACAATTGCACTGTCCTTTGTTAATTTCTTCTTCTTTCTTGCTCTGAGCACTTTCTATGGCCTCTCCTTCCTCCACAAACCTATAAGTTATTACTCTTCCTGCTTTACCAATGAGGAAATTGAGACTCAGCCAGCTTAATTTCCCCAAGTTATACAACAGAATGACCCTGCACATGAGCCCAGGTTGATGGGGCACCATACGGCTGTTATGAACTGAGTAATGTCCTCCCAAACCTCAGGATCTTAGAAGGTGACTTTTTTTAATAGGGCTTTTAAAGAGGTAATAAAGGTTGAATGAAGTTATAAGGGTGGGGCTCTAATCCAATATGACTGATGTCATTTTAAGAAGAGGAATGAGGCCAGGAGACTGTTAACGAAACAGCTGGAGACCATTCTCTCAGCATTACCCCTGCTTTCTGAAATCTGGATTCTTCACTAGGGTTTTATCGGTGTCAGTATGTAAATATGCCATGTGAGGGCTGGGCTATGCCACAGTGACTGTCAACAACCCTCTCAAAGTTCGTAATCTAATGGGAGGACACAGCACTCCAGTTGTTGTGGTTGTGATAAAAGTGTTACAGAAGAGGGAGAGGGTCGGGATAAACCTGCTGGAGTTGATGGGATCTGGACTGGGCTTTGGAGGAAGGGGGCTTCCACTGGTGGGAGCTGGTGACCATTTGGTGCCTCTTTGTCCTTTCTGGGCATGATTCTTCATTTGATTGTTACTGTGGCACTTCTGGCACCCCAAATCCCATGGCAGAGTTTTGGGTGTCAAGCAGGGTTCTATGTGGCTTCCAGCAAAACAGTCTGCAAATTCCCCAGCCACATAAAAAGCAGAGGCCAGCTCCCCAGCTTCTCAGGCCTAGCTGGAGTGCGACTCCTCCATACCTTTCTAAACCAGTGAAAAGATCACCGCTGAGCCCGTGTTGAAAAAACTCTTCTAAGAACTGGGTAAACTGTGACCCATTTTCTCAAGTGGAGCTGTGGCAGATTGATTAGCAGGTCACAAAACTGGTTTTCTTTTCCTTGGGGCATGGCTTGACTATGTCTTCCAGCCTTCCCTGAGCCCTTCACCTCAGGTAAGTGAGGCCATGTAAGTTTTGGCCAATGCCATGTGATAAAAGTAACGTGTGCTACATTTCTGAGCACTTCCCATGCACAGACCTCCATATTCTTTCCCACTCTGCAGCAGCCTTGAAGATGAAGCTAAAAGATGGAAGGAGTCAAATCCTGCTCAGAAATGCTGCTTTCCATCTCTCACTGAATGCCTGGGGTTTCTAGCCACCTCCGTGGTATCACTAACATAAAGCAAAGCTTCAGGCATCAAAGTCATAATGGGGCAGAGCTTTCCTGACTTGAATGTCCTACTTTAGCTGAACCAGAATTCCTGCGGCAAGTGTACATGAAAAGTCTTACTAATACAAGGCTGTTATGTAACTGGCTGGAGGAAGCAATCTTTCTTTCAACTCACTTGGGCCTTTCTTTGATACCCAATTACTTTCAAGAGATTATTTGGATTTGATTAACAAAATGAGTAATTGTTCTAAAGTGTGTGTGTGTCCACCTCGAGTATTATTTGAGGGGCAGTCTGCCATCTTAACTAAACAGCTCAAGAATCTTCAGAAAATGGTTGATCTCAAATAGTCAAAAACTTCACTAAAATTTGCTACAGCAGTACTTAACAGAGACACTTTAATAGAGGCTGCAATCTGTAACTACTAATATTAAGGATCACAGGAGACAGCAAATTATGCAATCAAATTTTTAATAACAAAGATACTGTTTTTAACATGGTCAAATATACTTGGCTAAGTCCAGATTTTAAAAAACAAAAGTATCTAGCCAAACAGTACAACCATACAGCTTTGTACAGAACATTCCACAGATCAACAGAAAATACATTTGAGCACAAAAATAAAAAACATTTAAAGAGAATCTCTAAGCAGCATTTTATTTCTGCAAAACAGACATATATCTTGTACTGATTAAATATCTACAAGTGCTTTTCCTTTACAAAAATACATATATTCTTAATAGACTAAGTCATTAACAATGACCTGGTAATTCTTTCACTTCAATTTGAATGATTTATAAGCTAAATCTTACAACCACAAAAAGGTTTTTATTTGTATTAAGATGTTACCACTTTTGACAAAAAAAGCTTAAAATATTTTATATTTCAAAGGAAAATTAGCAACATAACTGTACAATATACTCTATGATGGTTTTATTTAATGTGAGGGCGACTCTATTAAAACGGATGCTTGCTGTTGTGTTGCCAGATGCAGGAACGCAGAAGACTGGCGCTCCCCCCACAAGCTCTTGTCGTGGACCACAGCTTCATAAGGACACTTAGGCCCCCAACCCCGTTCTAAAAAATACAGCAAAAGAAAACCGACCCCAAACAATGTTAGGCTGATCCCATTACACTTTTAATGTGTAGAACTCCTGTGCCAGTGGACTGATGGGAAGTCTACGGAGAAATGATCTGTTTACTATCTCCACATTGCCCAGAAATGTCCAATATTCACTTGTACTAGATCAGTTTCTTATTCCATGAAGCTCTGAGAGATGGAAGAAAACTAGACCGGTATTTAACGTATATCTGTTTCGCTTGATTCTAGATTTAAAGATAATTAAAATTAAAAAGCATTTCTGAACAATGTCTTGGTTTCGAATCCTAGAAAAGGCATAATGAGTACAGACACATTTTAGTGAGCATTTAAAATAATGTTTAATTTCATAACTTTCTGAAAAGGAAGTGCTCAAGCATTTTGATTCTATTTGAAAATATAGTAAGGACAGCAAGTAAACACACTATTTGTGAAAACTACATTACACTAGGAAGAGAATCACTTTAAATTTTTGGGAAAATGCCATTGCTTTAAGAAAAAGAAAATTATGAAAACCCTGTAATGTATATTTAAACACATTTTAATGAATTTTCAATCTGATGTTTTTCCATTAAAATACTAGTGAACTAGGCCCATCAAGCAAATCCAGAAACAGCTGGTTATTTTGTGCTTTGAAAGGGTTTCTGAGTCTCTAGCGTATCTTTCAATTTTTCATAAACTAGATCTGGAACATGTTATGCTCCTTATTGCAGGGATATATATCTTAAAATAATAATAGCATTTCACGTTTTTGTGTTTCTAATCCAGAAAATTAAAGTATGGCAAACTCATTCATTTTTGTAATTCTTACAACCAACCAACGTCTTACTGGTATAAAACAGCCTGCTGAAAACTTCCTTCTGATAAACCAGAGCATGTCATAGAGTTTTATCCTACACAAGGAGGCTCACCATCATAAAGACTTCACAACATGCGCTTCACCTTTAAGGTGCCCACTCCAGGAGCGCCCAAAGGGAACGGTGTAGGGAGAGTGCTTAACTTGATGTATATGCTCTTGATCTGGGACCCATTTTGCCAGATTTGGCTGTATGGCTAAATGCTAATGACAATAAAGCCATTGCTGAGAAACAAGACAGAGTTACTTTTTAAGGGAAGAAAAACAGGCTTTCATGAAAATTTTGTTTTAATTACAGAAAAAGCACTTACTTATGTAAGTCCAATAGAATATACTATTTTCTATACAAGTAAGCATGTCGGCACTTTTCCCAAGGTCTGTCTTTAACAAAATTTCCCATATTACAGAGAACTCAGGAAACTAAATAAGCATAATTTTAGTTTATACTGCCTCCATGGAATAAAAAGCTTCTCAAATTAGAATTTAAAACCTCAATTTCAATTTTCTTCTCAAAGTATGTATTTCTCGCGCTTTTCATCCAGAAGGAGGCTATTTGTTGTGTTTATCTCTCTCACCTTTGAGGATTTCCTAAAATCTGTCAGATGGTTCTGAAAAACAATGAACATATTTGAAAGGAACTGTACTCTGATTACTGCAAGAAAAACCTGCATTTGACTGATCTGTGATAATTCAGTTTAAAGCCTTTCTTTGGTGATAGTTTTGCTATTAATCAAGGTTATTGCCTAACTATATAAAATTAAATTGCAATCTAAAAATTTCCAACTTCCAAACTGTTAAAACTGTCTCTCCAACATGGTTATTAATTAACAGTAAAATATCTTTGGCGATATCTATTTTCTTATGAAAATCTTTCAAAAAGAGATTACTCTTATGAGTGCCTATTTAGATACGAAACCATTCATAAGAGACAGGTACAGATAACTCAATGTATGCAATAAATCTAAAACAGAAATGCACTTTAGCAATGAGGCACTTTCTCTTAAATATTTCAATAAAGCTAAACAGTTCACAATAGTATATAACACACTTTTTTCCCCTTAAAGAATCATTTAAATTTAGATTCCACTTGAGTGTATAATATAGTTGAGCAAACTCATTAAATTTATAAAATGTTGCATATTAGTATGGGACAGATTTTCCATGAATAAAGACATAATATACTTTTCTAAAAGTAGTTAAAAGATATTACCCAAGGTACCTGCACCCCAGAATGAATGACCTAATTATCGCCTCGTTAATGAGTCTTTTAGTTTATTTTTTTATATTTAAAGTATTTTGTTAATCTATAGAAAAGGCCATATTCTGATTTTTCTGTTAACTAACATGATGACTTCAGTTAAGGTGATGAGTATAAACCACAGGTGGCGTTTATATCCAAAGTTCCTTGATCCATTTACATCTATGATATCCAAGGCAGAGAAAACAGATAACAAAATCTTTTACGGAAGTAAAGGTCTTTCAGTGTATTGCTTAAGAACAACAGGCTAAAGAAAAACTTAATTTTATTTTTATTCTCCAATTTTGCAGATTCAGAGGATTATTCCCATAGGTTATTGAGATAAAGAATGTTTTATTAGCACCCTAAGTTTATAAAGCTAACCACAAAAGTTGCCTGTATATTTTTTCTATACCTGGTTTCTTACAAATTCCACATCCTGACTTAGGGAATAATTAACTGGGGATTTAGTGTATTACTCGACACGAAAGTAGTCCCATACTTAGAAAATGATAGTTGAATACACCAAAAGAGGTTGGTTGAAGAAGTCTGTGGTTCTAATAGTAACACCGGATTACTCAGGACCATCATAAAATGTGTACCTTTCCCCAAAGGACAACTGGATGCCCTTCTCTCTGTAAGTTTTCACGTTTTGGCACATATTCCATTGCATTTCAATAAAAATGTTAATACATTAACATTAATAAAGGAATTTTATATAAAACTATTCTCAATTCCATAACTGCTTCCTATATATTTCCTTGGAAAATAGTGAAATTACATATGATGAGGCAACAGGCCAAATTTAAAGAGATCTTGAATATAAAACTCATTTAAGGCTGTACGTTTTGGCTGGGGACCCAAAAACATCCAGGTCTCATTTGTGGTTTTTAAAATGCACTCTCAATTCAATCTGAGTTAAGTTAATTAAAATTAACTTCTGTATGTAAAACATTATTTTAATTACTGACCTTGATGTGACAAATTTATAATAAATTTTACAGTTTGTTAGGGATGTCAGGGAATTGTATTTCACAGCATGACAAAATAATTTCTGTAGTTAGAGTCAATTCAGTTTTTGGTTGAGTGTAATGGTCTGTTCCAACCATTTAAAGAGTTCACAAAAATCTGCCTTTGAAATTCTGCTTATGAGCCCTTGCGAGCACAAACACAATCTAACAAAATGAAACAAGAAAGTATTGCCATAACCTTTTTCACAAGTCAGAACAAAAACAACAGAAAACTTTAATATAAACTTTTTTACTTGAAACAAAGATAGACAGAAAAGATAATTATGAAGTTTCAGCCTCTTATATTGTGAAATGCATCAAAATTTAGCTGTATTTTGTACTGTTTCTTAGAGTTGTACATTTTGAGATTCAGAAGGCATTAATTTGTGATACATTTTACTGGAAAATGCAGCACGTCTACATGTATACAGTATAAAAACCATGTGTGTAACACACAGATTGTGCTCATGTCAGACTTCTAAAACAAATATTTGTCCTAACACTCAAGATTTTTTCCTAAGTTTGAGGCTAACTTATTTTGAAGCAATTAATAAAACTTAATTTTCAAAGAAGATTTTTTAAAACAAGTGTAAATTTTAAAAGGTTTAAAATGAAGTTCTTCATATAATTTAAGATAACAAGACATTCTTTGACTTGCGGACTAATCTCAAAATGAATGGAAGACTTAACAGAACCACCAAATCAGAGACACTGTCACAGCTCAGACCTTAACGGAATTTATGTATAAAACGGTAATCCCATTCCCCCTGATTACTACAGGATCTAAAATGAAATATCCTCAAACCATTAATTTTGGTTAGCGTATTTATCTACTACACTGCATTTATTCTATTTTATGCATATGGTTTGGAAATGTGATAGGTGACAATTTTAATCTACAATTGCTTTGAAATTTTTGAAATACATAAAATAGCTAACATTATCTGCTCTAAAAATCCTAATCTTTAAAATCATCAAAATCCTCTGCATGCCAAATGACACACACCTAAGGCCAACTTAAAAAGAGAAACCATGTACTCATTGAATGAGGGTGACAATAAAATGATGCATACATAAAATGGGCATACAATGACATTTCATGAAGCAGCACCCGCTTGTCATAAGGCATTATGAAAGAAGATTAACCTTACTTACACATTAATTTTGTTAGAAGTAAATGTGATCAGCTGCCAACATTTTGAATGGTTGTGAATCTAACTTCAGCTCTCTAAGAAGTCACATACGTTTTTGATCTGGAGGGCTAATCTGCCTTCCTTGTGCAATTGGTAGACTACACAGACATATGACAAAATGTCTACAATTATAATGTGCTCTAATGTTAAAGAATAATTGGAATTCTTCCCAAAAGGACTTGCACACTCAAGAGTGAACTATTTTGCACACAAAAAGCTTACCAAGAACAGGACAGTGGCTCAAAAACCACTTTTCTAGATACACTTCCCATACAAAATAATTTCGAGATATAATAATTGTTTCTTGTACAGTACTCTATTTAAACAAGAATTAATAAAACAGTAAGTATGTAAAAACTGCAACACCACAAAGATTGAGCCATATTACTAGTGTAATTAAACATTAGAACAATCTTGGAACAGGCAAGCAAAATATTCCAAAGGCCGAATCATGGCTGCACAGCTAACTTGTTTCCACCGTGACGTGTATTGTACACTGTGAGACACCACAGATACCTTATGCAGATGGTTCAGTAGCAGAATGGCACTTGGTTTGCTCTTAATAGAAACAACATAAATGCAACTGACAATTTAGAGACAGACAATGGCCTTATTTGCATGCTGAGAAATCTGGTTGTGTCCCTCTGGTCCACACACCGGTCCCTGTGCAATCTGCCGATGAGTCAACAAACAGCGCAGGATTCATCTCAGTGGCATCTAGGGCCCTTGGTCTAACCAAAATCAATTCTCGGTCGATACTGCAATACCATGGGGTATGACTATAAAATAAAAACAGATGATGAATAAGTCTGTGTTTATATCAAACAACACAGATAACATATAAAGGCTTTAAGAATCTGGGATTATAATTTACAATGTTTTCTGGTACTAATGATTATGACAATTAAGATTGTAAATATTATTAAAACACTGCTTTTAAATTGCCATTATTTTTCTACACTCAGTCAAGTTTTCCATTCTATGCAACAAAGGTCAAGTTCAAAGGCCTAAAGATGTCATACTGGTTGCACATGTGAATAGTACTAATATAACACTTAGATGCAGGGCCTGTGGAGGACTGAATGCTTAATGGTATTTCAGTCGTTAACCCTGTGAGGCTGAACAAGACAGGTCTGCAGGCTGGATTCCATGAGAGCTGCTGTGTGTGAGGGCCCACTGAGTCACAAATTAACAGAGACCTCCTGCTATGAATTTATGAAACTGGAGAGGTTTTCACAAATCACAGTTTTTAGTAAGTTTGACACTATTTTTCTTTGTAGCATTTAAAATTTATTTTAATGGTCCTTTAAAAAATGTTGAAAAGCAAGTAGCTAACAGTTACATGAAACATGTAGGTTACTGCCTCCTTTCAACAGTCAGTTAGCACTATTAAATATTTGATTTGACTATTATATAATTGAATGGTTCAGATCGTCCTTCATGTTGCTTTATGCAGAAAAGGTAACAGACATCAACAAACGGTACTGGGGAGGAAACAGCTTCTGCGGATAAAAGGCGTATGCCACACGACTACTTCTGCATCTGTTTTTACCCTCTATTTTATCATATCACATAGAACCCTAACATCACAAAGTCAGAAAGGGTCTGGGGAACTACTGGTTTTCCTTTTCTTAAAGCTGCAGATTTCCCTTTTTAAAATGAAATTTTGAGGAGCTATTTTCATGAAACCAAGAAAGGGCTGAAGTGGCCGCTGTTTCCCCTTCATCTTAGTGAGGGTGAACACAAAAATCCAGTACAGAGAACTGTGTATGCTTTCACATAGACGAGAGGGATAGACTGAGAATAACCGTTTCTGTACTATCACAGCTAAGTTACATATCACAAACGGAGGAGACCCAGTGTTGAAGTCTCTCTTCCTTCAGCTCAGCAAGGGACTGGAGGGTAGGAATGACAATCCCTACGTCTTGCTCTTCCAGTTGAAGAAGTAGGTGATGTCACTGCCAGTTTTCTAAGCGCTGGATTAAAATTCTCAGTCTCTCAGGGTTTCCATGGTCTAAATCTATTTTGGTTGAAATTTTGTTTACTTGTTTTTTATTTTAAACTTTATTGTGTTCCCTGTGAATCAGAGTATCTGGGAATGTAGCACAGAAATCTGTATTTTACAAAACTCCCTGGGTTTTCCAGAGCTCAGCCAGATTTCGAGACTGTTACCTAGACAGTCCACCCTAATTTCACTCATTTCCTTTCTACCCAACCCCAGCCCACGGCGTGCTCTGCAGGATAACAATCTTTCCAGCTTTGCTTTTCATTCCTGACTCTGCTGAATCTGCACACTTTCTGAAAATAATTAAGTCACTCCTTCTATAATCCATTCATGATATAGACAAGAATCCATCACCAGTTCTACTAGGATGAAGGTAGTGAGCGAGGCAAAATGGCTTGGTTATCATTGATTGGGATTCCCCAGTTTTTGGCTGAAAATGGTTTTGTTTTCCCCTCCAAGTAATCATTTGTGTTTGTTCTATGATACATATAAAGTTTAATAATTTTATTGGAATGAGTTAGAATACTGGAAATTGTGAAGATAACTTTAAGTTCTATTTGGGTTTCAGCCTGCTTTCTGAGATAAAATGGCAGTGCACTCACTATAATGAAATACGGCATCTCACTCCTCTGAGTGTTGAGTGAGTGCACTGAATGGACCCGCATTTTGTGAGTTTCCAGTCCTCAGTCTCATCATGTACTAAAATAAAGAACAGATAATTCTAAAGTATATAAAGTATATATTTCAAATGTGATAACTTTAGAAAATGGTAACACTGACTGATGTACAGTTTTTCTTAAAAAGCAAAGGTAAGTTGGTTTTACTGTAGATTTGGAAAATACAGAAAAGCACCAAGAAAAAAGAAAAATCATTTAAATCCCACCATCCAAAGTTAACCACCATAATCATTTTAGTGTATGTCCTTCTAGTCTTTTTGTCTATGTACGTATTTTTTTTTTCAAAACTGGAATCAGCTACACATATTGCTTGTTAAATACTTTTATCCATTTAAAAATTCCATAAATTTATTTCTATACTATTTAATATGGCCCAACATTATTTTTAAAGGCTGTATATAATGTATAGAAGTGAATCATAAGTTGTTAATAAATCTTTTGCAGTGTATTTTAGTTTCTTTCTTTTTCTCTTTTTTTGCTATTACAAATAATCTTCACCCAATGATCTATTCTCCACTCCCCACCCCTCCCAGGGTTGGTTCCTAGAAGTGGAACTGCTGGTCCCAACAGCAAACACATTTTAAAAGGCTTTTTGATAAATACTGTCACACTGGACTTTTAAAAAGTTCTATTTTTACTCCAAAGGAAATATAAAAGCTCATTCTTCAATAGCCTCATCAATAACCTCATCAATAACGAGTACTATCCTTTCTTTCCTCTTAATATGGCAATTTAATAAGCATGAAATAGCGTTTTATTTCTTCTTTCATTTCTTGACTTCTAAAGAAGTTAACCATTTTTGTATGCTTATTAGCCAGTTTTGTTTCCTTCTTTTGTGACTTGCCTAACCACGTCTTTTGCTGATTTTTCTATGGAAAGTTGAACTTTGTCTTAGAGATTTGTATGAATTCTTTATGCATTAAGGACATTAAAGCGTCCTGTCATACATTGCAAACATTTCCTTAGTTATGGTATTTTTGCTATGTACTTTTCAATATTAACGGTCAACTCAGTTTGTCTTCTTTTCCCTTTTACATACACAGTGAGAAAGGCCATTCCCACTTTGAGATTATTCAACTATGTTTTCTTCTTTTTTTTTTGAGGAAGATTAGCCCCGAGCTAACATCTGCCGCCAATCCTCCTCTTTTTGCTGAGGAAGACTGGCCCTGAGCTAACATCCGTGCCCATTTTCCTCTATTTTATATGTGGGACGTCCACCACAGCATGGCTTGACACGTGGTGCCAGTTTCACACCCGGGATCGGAACCGGTGAACCCCACGCCGCCGAAGCGGAACGTGCGAACTTAACCGCTGTGCAGCCGGGCGGCCCAGCTGGTATGATTTTTAACATTTCCCTTTGTGAGCCATGAGAACTCATATAATGTGAGGTATGGATTGAAACCCCCCCTTCACTACCCCAGTAGTCTCAGTACAGTTTACTGAAAACAAACCTACTAGATCACACCCAGCCCCAACGTCTATGCTCTGAGTTCACCAACTCCCCCTGCCAACTCCTGTCTCTTCCAGCAGTCCACAAACAACGAGACAGGACCACTCCTCGGATCTTTGCATCGTGTCCCCTCCGCCTGGAGCGCCTACTCCTGATAGACACGTGCTATTTCTCTCACTTCTTTTTGATCAAAAATCACCACCTCCAGAGGTCTTCCCTTGGCTAGTTATCTAAAATACTCTAATTACTTTAATTTTTCTTCTAACACTACACATTTTACTCATTTTTCTCCTGTTACCATCATTAGAGTGTAAGCTCCATGAGGGCAAAGAATTTTGTTCATTTTTACTTCTGTGTCCCATGGGCCTAACAAAGTGCCCAGTGCACAGCTAAGCGCTCAATGGATGTTTGGTAAACGAATATTTTTTTCCTCCACTGATTTGAAATACTCTTTGTAGATTCACACATACTAGAGTCTGTTCCTGAGCTATTCTTTTTATTGACAAGTCTTTGTTTAAGTTAGAACCCTATTTTAATTACTTCAGCTTTAGAATACATTTTGTATGTGGCAGTGCACATGCCCCCAACTACTCGTTTAAAAATGTGGCTGACCAGGAGCACTAGTTCATATTTCCTGATGAACTTTAGAATGACCGACTTTGTCCAGTTAAATAAGAATCTGGTAAAAGTGTGTTTGGAACTATGTTAAGCTTCATAATTTAATTAAGGGGATAATTGATCTCTCTATAATATTTAATATCCTATTTAAAGTTCTGGTGCGTGACGTGGTGTTTTGGTTATATATGAGAAGGTCTTTGATCTTAGGAAATATATGCTGAAGGACTTAGTGGTCAACTGTCCTGATTCTTGCAATTTACTTTCCCATAATTCCACAAAGAAACAACAGATACATTTACAAAGAGATTAATAAGATAAGGAGAGGGGAAGAGGAAGAGAGGGAAAGAGGAAGCAGAATATGTAGCAAAATGTTAACTGGTAACTGTAAGTAAAAGTAAAAAATCTTCCTTTGTATTGTTCTTTCAACTTTTTTGTTTTGAAAATTTTCAAAATAAGAAGCTGGTAGGAAAAATTAGGACTTAACATTAAAGTTTATCAAATGCCCTTTCAGCATCTACTGATGATTTTTATTTGACTTAGTGTGTGTGTATAAAATGTTTCTAATATATTACATATATATTAGATATATATTATATCTATATATATGTAATATATATATACATACATATATATATATAACTTCCCTCCCCCCAATATTAAGCCATTCTTGCATTTCTGATAAAAATACTATTTGGTCTTGGTTTATTATTCCTTTAGTATATTATTTCTTTGTATTTATGTTCAAAATGAGATTTGATACTAGTTTTCTAATTGGAGTCAGTTTTTGCTATCAAGATTATGTTACCTTTGTAAAATGGATTTGGAAGAATTCCATCTTTTTCAATAATTTAAAACAATTTGCAATAGGAATGATCTATTCCTTGAAAGTTTGAGAGAATGTGACCATAAAACTATTTAGGTATCCTTTGAAAAAGGGAAGTAATTCTTTAGTAATTTTTTTTATGTCCTTCCTGACTCAGTGATTTAAGTTTTCTTTCTTCTTGGGTAAATTTTATTCCATTGGTATTTTCCTAGAAAACTGTCCATTTCAGGGAATTTTCACAAAATTTAAAAGTTAATAGCATTATATACATAATATTTTCTTATAATAAAAAAGTGTTAATTTTTTCCTCAAAATTTTCTAGGTAATTTTTGACTAAAGGTACATCTTATCAATGACAAGTTCAACTTTCTGACAGGACTATAATCTATAATGAAGTGTTGAATAAAGAAAGGAAAATTTGTGTGGATTTTTGAAAATTTGGCCTTATTCCAGTTGTTCTCTAATACTTTAGATAAGAGTTTAAGAACATCTTTATTTCTAAGGAAATAAGCAGACATCAGTGCCAAGAGCATAAGCAAAGAACCATGTACAAATGAGTTACAGCTAAAGGCAAGGGAAGCATTACAATTCATTATCCCCAAACCAGCTGTGAGGCTAAAAGCATGAAACATCTAAACACTTCAGATACATACAAATCTTACCAGCTCAGTTAAATTATTTACTCACTCCTCACCCTTAACTGCATAATGTAAAGAGGATGACTTTTTTTTCCCTGAATGATTTTCTCTCGGCCTTTAAAATTGTTAAATTTGCTTACTCCATTGCTAAAAAAATCAGGACTTAACCAGTGTATATTAAAAAGCACACATTTTAATGACGGGTGTGGGGATGTCCATATCACAGCACTGACAATAAGACTGAGGGAAATTCTGGGTAAACTGCTAATTTAACATTTTTGATTAATGATCTGAAGTGGTTCTTTTAATACTTAGCACACATTCATTTGCGTGTTCACCCCAACCCTAAAACTGCAACTTTGGAGTAAGTTTGCTAGTTATTAGTTATACGATTACAATTCTCTTTTCTTGGCTTCAAGGAAACAAGGATGAAGGCTAATTTCTGGGATAAAAGAACAATGCAGATTTTTAAGAACTGCTATAATTAATATATGGATTAAGGTTGATCACAGATCATCTCTGTACTCAACAGTAATCCTTACTATACTACACTTAGTCTCTCCTGTTTTTGAACATTTACAACATATTTTTATTAGATAAACTTTCCTCAGATCCATGTTCAAGTTTTCTGGGTGCATTATTAAGTTAGTTCACTTAACTCATTTCTGTATTAAAAGAGTAATTAACCCCATTCAAGTGCACAGGGCAGGGCCTATTAAGCAAGCTCACAATTACAGTGAGCTATTGCCGTAAGTTAGCTTCACCTAGTCGGGCATATTTTACCTTTCACTTGTGGGTGAATGACTAATTAAAAAAAAACAAAACACTTATACAAAGAAGTGTTCGGTAAGGAGCAGAGATTTCTCAAGGGCTGAAACTCATAATTATTAACAATTTCTGACTCACAAATAATGGTCTTAACATTTATAATTTCATTTTTAGTTCAGTAAAATTAAATAGATAATTCAAGACAACTAAAATAGTGGGAAACTTTGGGGACTAGAAAAGATGAAGTTTTGTAGCTCCAATAAATACTAGTTTTGCAAAGTTACATGTCATTGGAACTTGAGTCTGGGATGAAGCAATCCCCATGATGGTGGGCATCATTAGGGTCATATGTACCGTCGTGAGTGCCTCTTACCTGATATAAAGGGCCATCCTGAGAGCAGACTTGCGAAGCTGAGCAGTTCAGACACCGAAACTGCGGAGGAGATGAACTCATCAGATAAGAGGCATCCACAACTGGATACATATTTAAAACTGATTATTTAAAATATTTTAACGTCAAACATGAGTCAACATGATTAATTTTCAGTAAACACTTTCCAAAATATGGTAGTTGTTTTTGGGGAAGAAAGAGATTTTAATAACTTAGCAACTCGTAAAATTTAGCTTGAAATAATTTTAGTATATGAGTTTTGTTAATATTCTGCAAATATTTATCAAAATGGTGGCCTATCCTTTCCTTCTCCTCTTCAAATATGAACTCCTTGGGAAAACCCTCACCTCTTCAATCACGGAGGGCACCCTCTTTCTTCCATCCCTTTCTCTGCTAATCTCTCCTAGATCCCCTCTTCAACCACCCCTGAAAGTAACAGTGTTAGGAGCTCCGAGCTCTGAGAGGGGCATGGCACCCACCTCAACCTGGGAGGGATCCATCGTCTTTTAGATTAGGTTCTGTACATTGCTCAGATTAGGTTCTTAGTCTCTGTATCTCCTTAAACAGCATCAGATTGTGAGCACCCTGAGTCTATATGTTCTTCACATTTGCAGTCTTAATAGCTAAGGCCCAGAACTGGTACACGGCACCCACTCAAAAAATGTTTTATGAGTAAATCAATGAATGAACATATTTTAAAACTACTGAGTAGATTATTTGTAAATTCATTAACTTTTAACAGTTTAACCATTCATATTAAAAATCATTTCCAAATCTTTTTCAATATCATGTTAAATACTTATTAACCATAAAATTATTTTAATTGTAATAGGATTATAAAACATAAACTATATACTTTGCAATTATATGAATTCAACATTGCATGCCACTTCAAAATGAAAAAAAATACATAAAAAATATGTGAGGTGTAAATTAACCAGGATAAATCTAACATCCCAGAGCAGCTTTTAAAAAGATATACTTTGAAAGAATATTTAAGTAAGCAATCATTGAAACAAATATATTGACAGCTTTTTAAATAAAATTTCAGAAATTTTCCACTTCCCCAAAAGACTTGCAATTTTTTCCGTAGAAGTCAGTGTCTGAATTTCTGTACAGGGTTCATCAACATGCTATAAGACAAGCCTAGCACTGCTATCCTTGCACCCTTTCTCTCTGAAGAGGCCCCAAGCTCCGGCCTGTGAGACTTTGCCTAACTATGCAAGTCCCAAGTAGCATTTAACAAGAGTAAAGGGTTAAGGTGGAAAAAGGCAATTTCAGTAAGTGATTATTTTCTTTTCCTGTTAATCTCTTTAGTATCAGTCAAGATAGACGTTTGCTTGCTTTTCCTAAAATTGCTTGATAATGCAAATAAAGCAAAGCAAAACAGACATGGTGCAGTAACTTTAGGTATGGACTTGCAGGGGCTGCTGAAAGAGCTAAAACCAACCAGGATCATCTGGGAAAGAGGGGCTGTATCGAGAGCGGGTACTCAGCATACCCAGGAAAAGGTAAGCAGGAAGAACATGAATTCGTGATGAAAGCTGAGGCTGAATAGAAAGATATTAACAGTAAGCCTTTAGGGATGAGACTAAGTGTGGGAGGAGAGAATTATAATAATAATAAAAGCTAACATACATAAGCTATTAACAAAATAACTAACATTTATTATGTCAGGCACTATGTTAAGTACTTATATAATATTTCATTAATTCTTACTAAAAATTTTCAAGATAGGTATTGTTATCCAAATTTTAAGGATCAAAAAACTGAGGCAAAACTAGGAAGCAAGACACAACTGGGAGGAAATAGGTGCAACATATACAACAAAAGATTAATATCCAGAATACATAAAGAACTCCCAGAAGTCAATAAGAAAAAGACAAACATCACAACTAAAAAAAAAAATGAAGGCAATGGATATGAAAGGAAATTTCACAGAAGAAATACAAAATAGATAATACGCAGTGTTGGTGAGGATGTCAGAAAACGGCACTCTCATATATTATCAGTATGATTATAAATTGCTAAAACCTTTTTAGATGGCAATTTGTCAGCATCTATCAAAATTTAAAACATGCACACTATTTGTAAATCCACATCTGGAATCTAGCCAATGAATATGCTTGCAAATGTGCAAAAAGATATATGGACTGGAATACAGCATTGCCTGTAATGTCAATAAAGTTGAAAAAAATCTAAATGTCCACCAAAGAAGTATGTTAATCAAATTATGCTACAGTCACACAAATGGAATACTATCAACTTATTACAAGGAATTATTTCAAAGTTTATTGATTCTCCACAAGACATATTATCAAATGAGAAAAAGAAGTTTCAGAACAATACATGATTCCATTTATGTTTCAAAAAATGTGATCAACACTGTATGGATATTATAAACAGGATCCATACACTAGTTTGGTGGTTAGTTTAGATAACTAAGTCCCTTCCAAACTGAGATCTAATTCTGTAATTCTACACCCTCAATTTATAGATGTGGAAGCCACAGGGCAAGCCAGTGGTCATGGATCATGTCTCCTAAAATCCTATTACTCAAAGAATGATCCAAAGGTCAGATGCATGGGCATCCCCAGGGAGCTTGTCAGAAGTGCAGAATCTTGGGCCCCACCCCAGACCTAGTGAATCAGAATATGTAGTTTACCAAGATCCCCAGGTGATTTATATTAGAATTAAAGTTTGAGAAGCACTGGTTTTAAAAAAAAAAAGGTACATTTTCTCCCACTAATAAGCAAAAGATGAATGCCAATCTTGAGTATAAGTCTTGAGGTGGGAATACTGTTATGAACTGAAAAATTTCTAAGAGATAGCTAAGTTTGACCAGATATTTGATTACTAAAGATAAAAATCTTTCAAAAATGCATCACGACAAAGACAAGGATCCAGAAAGAGCAGTGACCATAGAAAACAGGCTGAGCCTAAAGTGGAACTGCCCCAGGATAAAGGAAAGGAGTGGCACAGGTGCTGTATGGCACAGGGAGATAATGTCACTGCTCTTGAGAAATGGGGACAAAATTGATTTCCCCGAGATTCTTCCTAAAAGTGTAGAAACAGGACAAGGTAAAGAGGTGATCTGAACATGGAGCAGCCTTTCCTGAGGCAAAAGACCCAGAGGGGCAGAGGCAGCATCCAACATGAAGAGGGGAGAAAACCACAGAGTTTACTCACAGACATAGAAGAGAGCAGAAGATATGAGGAGACACCCCACAGCACTGAATAGAATAAAAAACTACAAAGATGCCAGTTCTAGTTTCAACTTAGAAATTTAATACAATGCCAATCACAATCCCATTCTCAAACTCACCTGAAAAAATAAACGGGTAAAACTAGCCAATACAATTTTAAAAAGAATAATAATGAGCTTTGCCCTAACGGATACTAATACACATCATAAAGCAATCTAGAAGGCCAAACTATTTGCCTTATAAGTTAGTTTGGACTTCAAACTTATCCCAACGAAAATGGATAATTGAAGGGTTTTTAGATAGGGGTGTTATGTGATCAGATTTTAAAAGCTATATAATGTGTAATGCTGGTGTAGAGATAACACTGGCTCAGAAGAACAAAATAGAATGTCCAGGAACACACACACACAGATATATATAGATATATCTGTGTGTGTGTGTATATATGTATATATATGTGTATATATACATGTGTGTGTACATATATGTACAGATGCATATGCATAGAGAATGGTGACATCTCAAAACAATGAGGTAAAGTATGGGTTTTTCAATAAAATCTTAGAATAAGTCAGTCTTATTGTAGGTATGTGTGTGTAAATAAACAAATCCCAGGTGGATTAAAATAATTAATATAAAAAAGTACTAGGAGCAAGTGAAAGAACCACAAGGTCGTCATTAGTTTAGGAAATAAGCTGACCCAGCCCAAGGCAGAGCCAGTCAGCAGTGCCAGCAGGTAGCGTGATGTGAGCTTTGCAGACGTCCTGGCGTCTTGCTGGCAATGGAGGGTAGAGATGGGAAGGGATGTGATGGCAAGAAACACCCTAGTAGGAGCTTAATCAAAAAATGATTGTTTTATTGCTAATTTGTCCATTCACTCCAACTGTCAGAATTCATCAGTTAATATTATAATAATTCATAATTAGCCAGAACACGAGCAAAAATTTAAAATTTGCTTAACAGAAAACAAATAAGAAATTGAGATTCAAATAAATGGAATGGTCTTTAGGATTAGTTTGCATAACACCTTATAAAAGACAAAACTTTCATTCAATTTACTCTTCAAACAAATATTTATTGAGTATCTGTACTAGGCATTGCTCTAGGTGCTGGAGACTCAGCAGTGAATAATAATCCCTCACGTTACATTTTCGTTGGGAGATAAACAATAAACATAAATGAGGGGCACAGTACGTCAGATGGTACGGAATACTATGGAAAACAGTACAAACAGGGCAGGAAAACAGGCATGAAAAGGGATTAAGAGTGCCAGATTGGGAGAGGGGTTGTAATATTAAGGGAGTCAGAGGACTCATTGAGAAGGTGGTGTAGAAGCACAATTCTTTGAGTGAAGGGGGTAAAGGGAGCAAGTTAGGTGGATACTTATGGAGGCAAGAGCAAGCCTGGCATATTAGAGGAAACAGAGGCCAGTGAGGCCAGAGGAAGAGAGTCAGGCGTCTGGGGAAAACTGTGTGGGGTCTGTATCTAGAGGTCCCTGGAAGGACTTTGGCTTTTATCTAAGTGTTATGTTACTGGAGAGTTCAGAGCAGAGACGGGACATGTTCTAACTCGTTTTAAGAGGATCACTCTGGCTGCTGCGCTGGGCGAAGATGGGATGGGGGAGGGGGGACGGGTGGCGGCAAGAGTGGAAGCATGGAGCCCAGGCAGGAGACTTTCGTAGAAATTCTGGAGAACGGTGACAGTGGCCTGCACCAGAGTGGCAGAAGTAGAGGTGTTGAGACATAACTGGATTCTGAGTATGGCCCTTTGATGGCAGAGGCCACAGAATTTGCTACGGATGGATTTAAGAAAAATAAACTAATCAGGACTGCTCTCAAGGATTTTGGTCTGAGAAAATGGAAAAATGGAACTACTAATCTTGCAACTATTGAAATTGTGAAGGCTGAGAGAAAACAAACATGTTTGGAGGAGAAAAAACAAAAACAGATGTGTCACTGAAAAAAATGAAAGACGCTAATATATTACTTTATTGTTGCACTAAATATAAAATAGGTAATTTTTCTATTTTTTGGTTTTTACCTGAATGAAATAAAAAAAAAGTCATAAGGTACTGAACCATTTTTTAAACCAAGTTTTATTTAAAAAGTGCCTTAAAAAACCAAGGAATTTAAACTATTCAGAAATGTGTAATCAGAAACATAATTGTAGTAAAGACTGAGTTAACTGCTAGTCTGTTAATAACAATTTCTATGAACTAGCTCTTGCATGCTTTGACATTAAAAAACTGGCAGTGTAAACGACCTTTGGGAAGGGATCTTGTGAAGGACGTGCTAGTCAAGGTCTTGCAGCGGATGACTATTTACATCTCTTCAACATTAAGGCAAACCTATTCATAACGATGGTTTCAAGCACTAACACACACCAAAATGCCCAATGAACTGTCAAAGAAAGCTAAAATTATTTCAGTAATATTATGTGTAAAGTCACAATATCTAGGCCCAAACAGTGCTGGGTAAGAGAGAACTGACTACCTCCGTAATCTGCAACTAGTACCCGAAACATTTTGGTGGGAAGGATTAAATGAGGGTGATGTATGTACAACCATTTAGAAACCTATAAAGTGTCCAAGAAAGGCAAGTAGTAGTAATTTACCAAACACAAAGACAATTAGATTTAAAAAAAAAAAAAAAGAAGAGCCCTAAAGAGGTTGAATGAGTTCTTCAAAGGCATACAACTAGTTGGTAGCAGATACTAGAACATAGTGTTTTCTTCCTGGTCCTAAGAATTCAGCTTCCCCAGGAAGGCTTCACTCGAGTGGGACTCAAGGAGAAAAAAATTCTCACATACGAAGTTAGGTGCTTCATCTATTATTATATCATATCAAGACATTCTTCTAAAAATAGCCAAATTCCTACCCACTGAAAAGCACACACATAAACAATGATTTTTTGAGATCTGTTTCATAGTAGTTCCACAGATGTTTACATTCAATATAACTACGTCTTTGAACCATTGTAACAAGGCAATGCCCGTTATATTTGGATTTCGTATTATTTATGCTTGTCTGAGGTTACATCTTAATTTTGTGGTTTTTAAAATAATTTATATTTTCATGAGAACATGTAATAAAACCTAGTTTAGAGAGGTTAAAATTACACAGAGTTTAAAAGTATGACACACTGTACCATAAACACCACAGAATCTAAACGTCTGAAAGGACCATGGAGGTCTTCTGGCCCAAGCTTCTAGTCAGTCTTAATTAATGTTTATTCATGTAATCAGATTATGAACAGAATTTCTGGAGGTATTACTACTATATTCCTTACTCCTGTATTCAGCCTTCTAATCCCTAGCCCCTCACATTTCCCTAATAACAATGTTACATATAACTCAGATAAGATAGGTTTGAATCCTCTAATTAACCCCTATCAAAGATACGGTTAGAAATACAAAATTCTCCTTTTGGGTTTTTTGGATTTCTTAGTTTTTTTCCTTTTAATTTTTTCTTCCGTATCGTCTAGGGCCTAAGGCATAATAATCTAATTCTGGCATCAGAAACCACTGCAAACTCACTTACCCTTTAGTCCGATTTTATATTTTCAGTGTAAAGAGGTTGACCTGAAAAAAAGATTATCTAGATTCTACCCTGTCCCCTCTACCATGACCAAAAAATAACATCTTATCAACCATTAAATATATTAGTCAGGAGAGGACTTAGTCTCCCACCTCCACTCCATACACTTAAAAGTTCCCATATATTTGTGGTGTTTAAAAAAATGGAAGTGTCATCTTCTGTCTTGAGGTTGGTAGAGTTCTGAACATATTTAGATGGGGTTTTAAACTCACCTTAAATACAACAAAACCACATTTAACACAGACTTTGGTCTTGCACTTGGGACCAATTATCATAGAGTAGCTGGGAGAAACAGTAAGAGGAACCAGTTTCTTCTCTTTCCCAAGCCAGTTTATTTTTCTAGTTTCTAAGTTATACTGTTAAATTTGAGTAACATAATGGTATATAACTGAATATACACATAGGTAAGTATAAAAGCAATTTACGTTTTCGCCTCTTAGTCGCCACCTCGTCATGTAGATGAATTCCATAGTATGATCCTTCCCCATAATTTCACCATTGCACAGCACATCCAACTTTAAAAAGAACAGTTACAGATCCATTAACATATGTAATTTTGAATTCATAAGTGTTTTATACATTTTCTTTCAAATTTCAAAAAAGATTTAAATAGTTATAACAAAATAGAAGTATTATCCATTATTTAAAAAGAACACTGAATATTTTTATTAAAAGCACTGGTCCATCCCGTAAGTATTAACAATTCAGCTATAAGTAACATGAAGCCCTGTTTGTCTTCTCCCACATAGCTATTACCTATATCTCAAGTTCACACACATAATTCTGAAATGCAGTCTAACCTTTCTTAGTCCATGTCTCTGTGCAACCTTTGAGGTTTCAGACATATTTCTGTGACTGCCTCTTACTGAAGGAGAAGAACATGTGGAAACCTCACAGTTCCTCACAGCACCTTTGCCTTATGAGTTCACCTCTCAGAATCCTTTCACCTTCCCAAGATTTGAAGGAGCTGCTTTCCCCTCATTAGTTAGTATTCAAAGAGGGACAAATGAACGTGAGGGCCTTTGAGGCCTATGAGAATTTCCGGTAATTACTGATAGTAAAGTTGGCAGAACAGCTAGAACCCTGCCACAGCCTGTGTCCCCCAGAGCTCTCCAGCCTCTCTGCTCTGCTTGGTTGGTGACTTGCATGATACTTATGGGACCCTCTTCTCACCTTGCATAGAACTTTAAAAAAAGATTCTTTTTATCAATGCTCACTTTTGCTCTAGAGCTGCAGGAACCAAATAACCCCCCAAATCCTTAAGAAGGCCACAGGAACTGTGGCTATGATTTGCTATGATGTACTAATTCAACAAAGCATAATTAAACAAATGTTTATCATAGATCCCTATAAATCAACATTTTGGCTTGAAATGCAAACCAATAGGATTTAATCTAAAGTGTTGAAAGGGGGAAGAAGAATGGGCTTTAAATTTAGACAAATTACTAGCTAAATTATATTGATTTTTTGATGATTCATATGGACCTCAAAATGTTTTTCAGACATTTTATTTTTAAAAGCACAAAGCAGATAAATTTTTTTTCTGCTTTTTCTCCCCAAATCCCCTCAGTACATAATTGTATATTTTAGTTGTGGGTCCTTCTAGCTGTGACATGTGGGATGCCGCCTCAACGTGGTCTGACAAGCAGTGCCATGTCTGTGCCCGGGATGTGAACCGGTGAAACCCTGGGCCACCGAAGTGGATCGCGTGAACCTAACCACTTGGCCACGGGGCCAGCCCCAGCAGACAATTTTATTTTCTTTATCTTGCCTGTAAAATAAATTCACAAGCAAAGAAGTAAAAGAGACTTACCCTAGGATTAATTTCTAATCAGGTATACTGCTTCTATTATTGTCACTTAAAACTGAACTACCCTGCCCAAATAAGCAATGCTGTTACAGAAGCTTCAGGTGTCAAGTGTTTCATCAAATCACCCGCCTAAATGTTGGGCATCAAAATAAGGGGGTATCAGTAATTACTACTCAGCATCATAGGGAAAGTCCTCTGCACTGGGACAGATAAGGAGATGTCTGTGCATTGAGTCCCTTCCCCTCCGTCTTTTTCTGTAGAGAAATATAATATGTGCCAGCAGTTAAGACTATCTGAGAGCAATAGTTCTCTCACCTCTAACAACTTCCTGAAAACCAGAAAATAACTCAATGAGTCACACTTAAAAGGAAATAAAACTGGTGTGGCTCTTTGCAAGAACAGAATAAAGCGCAAAACCAAATCATAAGAACAATTTCATTTTCCATTTTCACTGTTGTTGAATGTATAAATTGTTATTATCCTTTACTTTTACCAAGTATATAGGGCTTTGATTAACTTTCACCATTTTTTTCCTAAAATAAAAGTTGCCATCTCTGGAAATTTTTTAAATTTGTGGGACCAAACCATAATAAGAATTTTTAATTCACGGATTAGTCATCTGAGAGAAATTTTTAAGTAAGTTCAGGATCAGAGGCTTTCTCAAAATATAGATTTAATACCCATCAATGCCTATGTTCAAATCCTATCTTATCTATGATAACTGTTCATATTAAGCCTGAAAAACTATGTTGCCTTTGATGTCTTCATTTATTTAGGAAACTACCCTTGGTCTTTAGTTTTTTTAGATGCTACTACTGGAACCCAAGGGGGAGGAAGAAGAAATTGATGCAGTTGTAAGACTGCCATTTGGGCAGGTGAGAAACAGTAGCCACGTTTCCGCCTCATGTGACAGCCATACTCCTAGGATCACAAACATTCTCTAAACACTGAACACTTTACAAGCTGTGTAGTGATCAGCATCAGGGCAATTTCTCTCTCCTGTACAGAAACTTGTAAATTCTGTTTATGCAGATACAGTATGTAGTTTTTACCTAGTGATAAATATTACTTTTGCATGTCACGGAACTAAAGGAACACTATTTATGAAATTCTTTTTGATAAAAAGACTATTTTACACTGAAAAGGAAGTCTATAAAGAACTGGGAAAAATGGATCTCAAAGGTCTCACATAAAAAGAAAAAGGACACACTCTAAAGTATGCTGGCATTAAAAATAAAAAAGAATAGGGGCTGGCCCCGTGGCCGAGTGGTTGGGTTCGCGCACTCCGCTGCAGGTGGCCCAGTGTTTCGTTAGTTTGAATCCTGGGCGTGGACATGGCACTGCTCATAAGACCACGCTGAGGCAGCGTCCCACATGCCACAACTAGAAGAACCCACAACGAAGAATACACAACTATGTACCGGGGGGCTTTGGGGAGAAAAAGGAAAAAATAAAATCTTTAAAAAAAAAAAAATGTTCATATTTAAAAAAATAAAAAAAAAATAAAAAAGAATCCATTTAGGTGGGATTCTTATTTTGAGAATACTTAATGGTAAGTTATTTAAATATCTCCTCTAATTATAAAACACTAAATGCATTAGTATCATGTTTTAGTCAAGATGTTAAATTTGAAAATGCAGATTACATAAATAGAATATTACATTCTAAAAATTAAATTTTTAACATGGAAATAACCAGTTTCCACAAAAATTAATTTAAAATATATTCTCAGTTAATTTTTACTTCTTTTGTTAGAATTTTACTTGAGATCAGAATTATCAAAATGATTAAGGTTAGATTATTAACTTACCTCATAAGAACTTGGAAGTTTTAGTTTTAAACTTAGAAATTTTTTAATAGTTCCCACAGTTACACGTGTAGAACACCGAATGAATTTCTTCATTAAACCCTAAGGGAAATAGAGATTACTAATTAAAATATTCTACCTTGCTTTTAATGAAAATGCAGGTGTCATTTCTACCATCATTTTGAGTATTTTCAAAATGTATTCTGAAAATGTTTCAATTTACAGTTCTTTAGTAACTTGTGAGTAAAAATGTTCCTAATTCTTGGATACTTACATGATATTCTTCAAGAATGTACTAGGAAAATCCTGGCAAATAGACAATTGCATACCTTTAGACATTTTGGTAAAGAACACATCATGAGTTTAACTGAAAATAAAAAAGAGGTCATAAAAAGCACATAAAATATTTTATTATATAATGTTATTTCTGAAAGCATTAGGGACATTAAAAAAAAAGTCTCATAACTTTTAAATATTTCAAAAAACAGAAACGATTTCAAATGGGGCTCTAAGGAGCCCTAGAGTTCAATAGAGAGAGGCCAGTTAGGCCACAACATCCCCAGCAACTAAAGTCATATAGAAGGGACTTTTGGTTGGGAAGAAACACACCCAGTGGTGTCTGATGGGCTGTGGCGGTACTTTACTGGCAAGACAACATTCCATATGCCTTGATTTTTCTCATTTCATTAAAAGCACTAATTCACAGTATAAGCCTGAACATCACTAAATATAAGAACCAATCCAGAATGGACACCCAAACTGAAAATGAGTAAAAATGAGATTGTAGGTATGATAAACACAAACCAATTGTGAAACAAAATTATATCCCCAAACCTAAAAAGTTATCAATACTAAAACAAAAACCAGTAATTTAATCTTTTAAACATATTAAGTATTACTTCTACTTATAAGTATAGGAAATTAGGTCAATAATTTGGAAATGTTCTTAAATTCATTAAATCAAAAGTAGAACTATCCAGTCAATATGTATTTCCTAGCAAATGTATTCCTAGCAAAGACCAACAAAAACAAATCTACAAATGATACTTGGTCACAATTCAGATGGTAAAGTATCCATTAAAAGAAAACAGAAGTTAAAGGTTACATCTGAAGCAAAAGATACTCTACCCATTCAAACGGGAAGACTGACATTCGACACCATGAAAACGAAGGGATAAATATATGCATAGATCTTCTGTTTTCTGTTCTCATCATCTCAACTACACCAAGGTTTCCTATTTTCTTGCTCCAAACAGCTTATAAAGAATTGTCAGCACATTTTATAGGTCCCAGTTAAGTTAGAGAGTAATGTGAGGGTAACGGAAGACCTTCTAAGTGTATTCTCATCTGCAGAGAAACCTCAGGTTGTTGAAACAAACTGCAGAAACGACCATGGCATCATTACTCAACATCCCTCAGAAAGTATTAATAATTACAGAGGTGTCAGAAGAGTTAAGATTTTAAAAACTAGGCAAAGGTTTGTTTCTGGAATTTATAATTCAGTAAAGTTTGATATCAATCTCTAACAAAATTCCGGCCTGGATTATTTAATATTTGATCTGTAACTACTTAGAAAATAAAAATATAACAATTTTGCATTCTCTCTCTATAGAAAATTTGTAATTATACCAAATTAACTGTTATTTTCTAGCTAGATACACCTGGGAATTCTGACACAGACCTCTGAAAAGTAAGTGACACATTTTAAGAGGGGAAATGACAACTAACAGTGCTCAGTAGAAGAGGAGGAAGAGGTGGGGGAGAACATTAAAGAGAGGCCCCTACGGGCAGTGCTTCTCCCCTCCCGTTTCATTTCCTAACACGGAGAATGGCAACATCTGTGCTACGCACGGGGCTGGGAGCTGACTGCGGCCTGTGGCAGATGTGCAGTGCAGCCCAGGCTCTGCCCAGCTGCCCTGAGGGAGTCGACCTTTCAGGCGCACGGGTATATCTGAAGAAATATTATATGGAAGAAGATTTGTTTTGTCTTTCAAGTATGTTACCTTTCCCTTTCACGGCACAATTCCCTTGCCTTCCAACCTGTTCCTTCCACCTCAGGCCAGAAAAGGAACAGTTCAAAAAAGGCCCCTTTCTGCTTCTAAGGTGGCTATCCTAGAGGCTTCTCTGCTCTTTATCCCTTTGTTTTACCAGAGTTAAAAACTAGATCTGAAATCAGATAGGGTCCATGTCGCAAGTTAGATGGGTTTCCTGTTCTAGGATACAATTCAACAAATTCTAGTTCTTATTATAATGATTATTGAGTTTTTTGTTTCTGTTTGTTTGATTTTTATTTTAAAAATGCAAACCCCTTACAATGTGTTTTTCCTCTCATCTTCAGAATGGTATGGTTAGTATCTCCACCAGCTAAAGCAACTGTCAAGCTTGACTGACTTTTTAAAAATTGAAATACAGTTGAAAGATCATAAGAGTTACCATTTAAAGTGTACAATTCAGTAGTTTTCAGTATGTTCACGAGGCTTTGCAACCATTACTACTATCTAATTCCAGGACATTTTCATCACCCCATACAGAAACTCCATACTCACAGCACTCATTACTCATTCTGCCCTCTCCCCAGCCCCTGACAACCACTAATCTACTTTCTGTGTCTATGGAATTGCCTACTCTAGCTATTTCATACAAATGGAATCATACTGTGGCCTTCTGTGTCCAGCTTCTTTCACTTAGCAGAATGTTTTCCACATTCATTCATGTTGTACATGTTGTAGCATGTATCAGTATTTCATTCCAGTTTATAACTGGATAATATTCCAATTACATTTTGTTTATTCATTGGTTGGTGGACATTTGGGTTGTTTTCACTTTTTGGCTATTAGGAATAATGTACATAATGATGAACACTCATGTACAAGATTTTGTGCAAACATGTTTTCAATTCTCTTGGGTATATATATTTAGGAGTGGAATTGTTGGGTCATGTGGTAATTTTACGTTTAACTTTTTGAGGAACTGCCAAGCTGTTTCCCATAGTGGCTGCACCACTTTACCTTCCTACCAGCATGCATGAGGGTTCCAATCCACATCCTACCCAACATTTGCTACTTTCCCTTTTAAAAAAATTATAGCCATCCTAGTGGGTATTAAGTGGTATCTTGTGATTTTGATTTGCATAGCCGTAATGACTAATGATGTTGAGCATCTTTTCATGTGCTCATTGGCCATCTGTATTTCTTCTTTAGTGAAATGTCTATTCAAATCCTTTGCCCACTTTAAAAGTAAGAGTTCTTTATATATTCTCGAGACCAAAGGCTTATTAGGTATGTGACTTGAAAATATTTTCTCCCATTCTGTAGGTTGCCTTTTCACTTTCTTGATAGTGTCCTTTGATGTACTAAAGTTTTAAATTTTGATAAAATCTTATTTTTTTCTTTTGATGCTTGTGCTGATGGTATTATTTCTAAGAATTCACTGCCAAATCCAAGGTCATGAAAATTTATTCCTATGCTTTCTTCTAAGAGTTTTATAGTTTTGGCTGTTACATTTAGGTATTTGATCCATTTTGAATTAATTTTTGTATATAGTATAAGGTAGGGATACTTCATTTTTTGAATGTGGGTATGTGGTGGTTCTAGCACCATTTATTGAAAAGACTATTCTTTCCCCTTGAATTATCTTGGCCCCCATGTCAACAGTAAATTCATCATAGATGTATGGGTTTATTTATGACTCTTAATTCTCTTTCACTGTTCTACATGTCTACCCTTATGCCAGTATCACACTGTCTTGATTGCTTTAGCTTTGAAGGAAGTTTTGAAATTGGGACTTTGAGTCTTCCAACTTTGCTGTTCTTTCTCAAGATTGTTTTGACTATTCCAGACTCCTTGGATTGCTATAAGACTTTTAGGATCTGCCTGTCAATTTCTGTAAAGAAAAGGCAGTTAGAATTTTGGTTAGGGTTTTCATTGAATCTGAACAGCAATTTGGGCAGGATGGCCATTTTAAAAATATTGTCTTCCAACCCATGAACATGGGATATATTCCATTTATTTATTTTAACGTTTTGTAGTTTTCTGTGTACAAATCTAATGCTTTTTTTAGTTAAATATAGTCCTATGTATTTTATTCTTTTTGATGCTATTGTAAATGGAATTACTTTCTTAATTTCATTTTTACATTGTCCATTCCAAGTTTATTCCTGAGTCTTGTATCCTGCAACCTTGCTGAACTTGTTTATTAGCTATAATAGTTTTTCTGCGGATTCCTAAGGTTTTCTATCTACAAGATTCTGCCATCTGTACATAGTAATACTTTTACTTCTTTTCCAGTCTGAATGCCTTTAATTTCCTGTCTAAGTGTTCTACCTAGAACCTCCAGTACAATGTTGACTAGAAGTGGTGAGAGCAGACGTCCTTGTCTTGTTCCTGATCTTAGGGGAAAAGCTTTCAGTCTTTTACCATTAATTGTGATGATAGCTGTGGATTTTCTGTAGATGCCTTTCATCAGGTTGAGGAAGTTCCCTTCCATTCCTAATTTGTTAAGTGTTCTTACCAAAAAAGAATGTTGGATTTTGTCAAATGCTTTCTCTTTGTCTACTGAGATGATGTGATTTTTCATCCCTTTATTAATATGCTGTATTACCACTGATTAATTTTCCTATGTTGAACTAACCTTAGTCATGGGGTATAATCCTTTTTTTATATGCTCCTGTATTCAGTTTATTAGTATTTTGCATCTGTATTTATGAAGAAAACTGGTGATAATTTTTAAACTCTTTTTTGCAATTTTTATTGTGGCAAAAAAACTATAAAATTTACCATCTTAACCATTTTTAAGTATACAATTCAGTAGTGTTATGTACATTCACATTGTTGTGAAACAGATCTTCAGAATTTTTTCATTGTGACAAACTGAAACTATACTGGTTAACAACTCCCCCAGCCCCTGGTAACTACCATTCTACTCTCTGTTTCTATGAATTTGACTAGATAGCTCAAGTGGGATCACGCAGTATTTATCTCTTTGTGACAGGCTTATTCCACTTGGTATAATGTTCTTAAGTTCATCCATGTTGTAGGATACGCCAGGATCTCCTTCTCTTTAAGGGTGAATAATATTCCATTATATATACCATATTTTGTTTACCCATTTATCTGTTGATGGACATTTGGATTGCTTTCACCTCTTGGTTACTGTGAATAGTGTAGCTATGAACATAAGTGTCTATCTCCTAAAGGCTCTGCTTTCAATTCTTTTGGATATATACCCAGAAATGAGATTACTAGATCATACGATAGTTCTCTGTTTAATTTTCTGAGGAACCTCTGTACTGTTTTCCATAGAAGTTGCACATTTTACAATTTCACCAATGGTGCACGTGAGTTCCAACGTCTCTGCATCTTCACCAACACTTGCTATTTTGTTTTGTTTTGTTTTTGATAGTAGCTATCCTAACAGGTGTGAGGTGATATGTTATTGTGGTTTTGATTTGCATTTCTCTGATGATTAGTGACATTGGGCATCTTTTCATATGCTTTATAGTCATTTGTAGATCATCTTTGGAGAAATGACTATTTAACTCCCTTGCCCAATTTTTAATTGGATTATTTTTTTTGTGTGGAGTTGTAGAGTTCTTTACATATTCTGGATATTAACCCCTTATCAAATATACGATTTACCAATATTTTCTCCCATTCTGTACGTTGCCTTTTCACTTTGTTGACTGTGTCCTTTGACACATGAAAGTTCTTTTACTGTGATGTCTTTGGTTTTGGTATCAGCAATACTGGCCTCATAGAAGGAGTTGGGAAGTGGTCCCTCCTCTTCTATCTTTTGGAAGAGTTTATGAAAGATTGGTATTAATTTTCCTTTAAATATTTGGGCTCTTCTTTGTGGGGCCTTTTTTTAAAAAAAAAAAATTACTAATTTCATCTCTTTGCTTGTTATAGTAGGTCTATTCAGATTTTCTGTTTCTTTTTGAGTCAGTTTTGCTAGTTTGTGTCTTTCTAGGAATTTTCCATTTCAACTAGGTTATCTATTTTGACAGCATACAATTGTTCATAGCACACCCTTATTATCCTATTTCTGTAAGCTTTCTTTCATTCCTGATTTTAGTAAGTTGAGTCCTCTCTTTTTTTCTTTAGTCTGTCTAGCAAAAGATTCGCCAATTTTGTTGAACTTCTCCAAAAACATACTTTTGGATTCATTAACTTTCCTTTTACCCTCTAGTTCATTTTTTCCCCAATCTAATCTTTATTAATTCCTTTCTTCTGCTTGCTTTTAGTTCTTCTTTTTTGTAGTTTAAGGTAGAAGACGAGGTTATTAGTTTAAGATGTTTTTTCTTTTTTTCTTTTATGAGGAAGATTAGCCCTAACTATTGCCAATCCTCCTCTTTTTGCTGAGGGAGACTGGCCCTGAGCTAACATCCATGCCCATCTTCCTCCACTTTATATGTGGGACGTCTACCACAGCATGGCTTTTGCCAAGCGGTGCCATGTCTGCACTTGGGATCCGAACCAGTGAACCCTGGGCCGCCAAGAAGTGGAATGTGCAAACTTAACTGCCGTGCCACTGGGCCGGCCCTAAGATGTTTTTTCTGTTTTTAGTTTTTTTGGCTGGGAAAGATTTGTCCTGAGCTAACATCCATTGCCAATCTTCCTCTTCTTTTTTTTCCTCCCCAAAGCCCCAGTACACAGTTGTATATTCTAGTTGTAAGTCCTTCTAGTTCTTCTATGTGGGCTGCCACCACAACATGGCTACTGACCAACGAGTGGTGTGGTTCCGTGACTGGGAACTGAACCTGGGCCACCAAAGCAGAGCGTGCTGAACTTTAACCACCAGGCCATCAGAACTGGCTCTCTTCCGTTTTAACGTAGATACTTATAAGTATAAATTTCCCTCTAAACACTGCTTTTGCTACGTCCCCATCAGTTTTGGTATGTTGTGCTTTTATTATGTCCAAATATTTTCTAATTTCCCTTGTGATTTCCTCTTTGATACATTGTTTATTTAGGAGTGTGCTGCTTAATTTCCACACGTTTGTGAATTTTCCCAAGTTTCCTACAGTTACTAATTTCTAATTTTACTTCCTTGTGGTTGGAGAATTTACTTTGTATGATTTGAATCCTCTTAAATTTACTGAAACTTGTTTTGGGGTCTAACATATGGTCTATCCTGAAGAATGTTCCATATACACTTGAGAAAAATGCATATTCTGCTGTTGTTGGGTAGAGCATTCTATAGATGTCTGTTAGGTCTAGCTAGTTTTAGTACTGTTCAAATCTTCTATTTCCTTATTAATCTTTTTGTCTAGTCGTGCTGTCCATCATTGAAAGTGTGGTATTAAAGTCCCCAGCTATTTCTGTTGAATTGTCTACTTCTCCCTTCAATTCCGTCACTTTTTGTTTCATATATTTCGGGGCTCTGTTAGGTGCATTTATGTTTGTAACCATTATATTTTCTTTATGGATTAACACTTTTATCATCATAAAATATCCTTCTTTGTCTCAAATAATAATTTCTGCCTGAAAGTCTATTTTGTGTGATATTACTACAGTCACTCCTGCTCTTTTGGTTACTGTTTGCATGGTATTTCTTTTTCCAATCTCCTACTTTCAAACTATCTGTGTCTTTGAATCTAATGTATGTCTCTTGTAGATAGCATATAGTTGTATTAAGTATTTTTAGCCATTCTGCCAATCTCTGCCTTTAATTGGAGAATTTAATTCATTTCCATTTAATGTAATTACTGAGAGGGTGATTTATATTTGCCATTTTGCTATTTGTTTTCTACATGTCTTGGTCTTTTGCTCTCTATTTTTCAATTACTGCTTTATTTTGTGTTAAAGAGATATTTTCTAGCATACCATTCTAATTGTCTTGTCATTTCTTTCACTATATATTTTCAAGTTACTTTCTGATTTCCCTAAAGATTACAATTATCATCTAAATTTACAACAATCTAGTTTGACTTAATACTATTTTAATTTCAATAGTATGCAAAAATTTGCTCCTATATAGTTCTGTTCCCCTCCACCCTTTATACTGTTATTGTCACAAATTACATCTTTGTACTTCTGTGCCCATCAACACAAATTTAGTTATTGATTTATGTAGTTGTCTTTTAAATCAGGACAAAAAGTGTTACAAACAAAAAATACATTTATTTTGTCTTTTATATTTACCTGTGTAGTTACCTTTACCAGTGCTCTTTATTAATTGATGTGAATCTGAGTTATGGTCTAGTGTCCTTTCATTTAGGTCTGAAGGATGCCCTTCATTATTTTTTGCAGAGAAGGTCTGGTAGTGACACATTCTCTTAGTTTTTGTTTTTCTAGAAATATCTTAATTTCCCTTTCCTTTGGGAGGATATAGATTTTTGATGGACCAAGAATTCTTGGTTGACGGTTTTTTTTCTTTCAGCACTTCACATACATCATCCTACTGCCTTCTGGCCTCTCTGTAGCTTCTGATGAGAAATCAGCTGCTAATCTTATTGACAATCCCTTGTAAGTGATGAGTCACTTCTTTACTGTTGCTTTCAAGATTCTCTCTGTCTTTCAATAGTTTGATTATGATGTGTGTACCTTTGAATTTCTTTGAGTTTATTACACCTGGAGTTTGTTGAGCTTCTTAGATGTTTAATGTTTTTCATCAAATTTGGGGAGTTTTTGGCCATTTCTTCAAATATACTTTCTGCCCCTTTCTCTGTCTCTTTCTTCTTTTGGGACTTCCATTATGTGTATGTTGGTAAGTTCGATGGTGTCTGACAGGTCTCTGAGGATCTGTTCATTTTTCTTCATTCTTTTCCTTCTGTTCCTCAACCTGGATAATCTCAATTAATTTATCTACAAGTTTTTGGGTTTTCTATGAATCAAATCTGCTGCTGAACCTCTCCAGTGAATGTTTCATTTCAGTTATTGTACTTTTTCAACTCCAGAATATTTTTAAAAATAATTTCTATTTCTTTATTAATATTCTCTTTTTGGTGAGACTGTTCTTATACTTTTATTTAGATGTTTAGACATGGTTTCTTTCAGTTCTTTGCATACATTTAAAGTGGATCATTTAAAATCTCTAACTAGTAAGTCCAATGTCTGGGCTTCCTCAGGGACAGTTTCTATTAACTGTTTCTCTTTCTATATATGGGCTATCTTTTCTTGTTTCTATGTATCTCATGATTTTTTTTTGTTGAAACTAGGCATTTTAAATAATATAATGTGGCAACATTGGAAATCAGATCCCTGTTTGCCCCTCAGGGTTGGTTGTGGTGGCTGTTTCTTGTTCTTTCTCTTTGTTTAAACATTTTCCTAAACTAATTCCGTAAGATCTGTATTCTTTACAGTATATGGCCACTGAAGTTTCTGTCTAGTGGTTGGCTAATAATTGAACAAGAGATTTCCTTATACACTTAGAACCAATAAGTCTCCCAGTCTTCGCTGAGGGACTCTGTATGTGTTTTGGGGTATACTTCCAACACTCAACCAGGTTGTTGACAACTCTGCCTTATTTTCACTTCCTGCTTGTATAGATACTCAAGGTCAGCCATATATTAGGACCTACCGATGTCTTTCCTGAGCATGTAGACAGTCCTATGTATGTGCTTAACTTTCTAGATTTCCAGGAATATGTTAGAGCTTTTCAAAGCCCCCATAAACTCTGACACCTGTAGACATCTCATTCTCTAGCCTTTCCTTTTAAGTTTTTTGGTTAAGTTTATCATTTGCTCCAAATGTTATCTATACTTCAGGTAGTCATGAAGTAAAAACAGTTGTCTATAACTGGTTTTGACAAATGCTCCCCTGCACTCCCAGCAGCACAGAGAAGGTCTTTTTTTCAATTGGGCAAGCTCCAAGTCAGGTCTAATATAGACAGCCTTGTCAAGTTGGGTATTCCAGGAACCACCAGACAGGTCAAATAATGATAATTATTTGGCAATCAGACTTTGAAAGAACTCCATCTCTTTTAACTCCCTTTGGTGCCTGAGAGGCTGCCATGGGAAAGTGGGTTGTTATTTTTCAAGGCTATTCCAGAGCTGGATAGTGGGGGATGGGACTAAGGCAAATTAAAATGCCAGAAAGCTCACTGTTCTCACCAAGAGTCAGCCATTTTTCTTGATTACATGCTCCAGGGGTTTCTGCAAGCCTTTGGCTTATCATCAGATTTCTGAAAAAGTTGATCCTGAAAGTTTTTGCCATTTTTTTCACTGCTTGTATGGAGGTGTTTACTATTTTCACCGCCTTCCTGCTCTTGACTGACTTTTGAATTACAAAAGCAATAGATCTACTGTATAAACTATATATGCAAATACTCCACCACCACATTTGAGAATCACATGCTACTGCAGAGGAATGAGCTGGCTGAGAAGGCTATAAAGGAACATAAATATTGTTTCTCTGCCTTTAAGGAGTTTATAATCTAGTTTCAAGAACAAGACACACACCAAAAAAAATAAAAGACAATATCAGTGCCTGGTACATTTAGGAACACAATAAATACTGACTTTAACTAATAAATTAAGCACCAATTGAATGATAAATGCAAGTTCTACAGAATTTCAGACAAGGGATTCACTAGGGTAGGAAAAGCATCACAACGAACAGAGGTCTCTCCTTGGGTCTTGACAGAAGCATAGGACAGTGGTGAGAAGAGAAAAGAATATGCTAAAAAGGAACGACTTTTAAATATTCTTAAAACGAGTCTTTATATTCTGGATGCAAGTACTTTGTCAGGTATAAGTGCCAAGATATATGCTAACACTCATATATAAAGCAATAATCATTTGTCTTGAGAGGAATGTTCACGGATGAGTATAATAGGAGATAAACTTATCAAGATAGGAGCTAGTGAAAGGCCTTGAATGCTAATACAAGCAGTTAACACTTGATTCTATAATCAGAAGGTGGCAAACTGTGGTGAAGGCCCACAAGCCAAATCTGGCCGGCCACTTATTTTTTAAGTAAAATTTTATTGGAACACAACCATGCCAGTTCATTCACTATTGTCTATGGCTGCTTTAGTGCCACCTTGAATAAGCTGAGTAGTTGCAACATGGACCATATGGCCCACAGAGCCTGAAATATTTACTATCTGACTCTGATATTGGCCATGACTCTGGCCCTCACCCTCTCCGCCTTGCAAACACTCAGACTGCAGCCTCAGCCTTAGATAAGAGAAGAGAAATTAAGGGTACAGAAAGCACTTAAGAGACTGCTTTTAAAAATCTAAATATAAGGTGAACAGCACTAGACTGAGAGAAATTTTGCAGGATTTATGACTAGTTGAAGGGAAACAGTAAAAGGTTGAAGACGACTTCAGTTTTGAACTTGTACGATTGGTTGAAAGATAGTAGTGATAACTAAAGTTGCATGTTTGGAGTAAAGTTAGGTGAAAATATAATGAATTTGTCTTTAAACATATTAAGTTTCAGATGTTAGTGAAATTCCTAACTGGGATACTTAAAAATAGTTAGAGATATAATACTTCATCTTGGGAGGGATGGCAGGGCTGAAAATGAGGATTTAAAAGTTCTTTTGCACAGCTGAAGCTACAAAAACGGAAGTGACCTCCTAGGATGAATATGGAGGAAGAATAACTGAGTGGAGCACTAGGTATTGGGAGACACTCACATACATCAAGCAGAAGACAGAAAGCAGAGCCAGTGGAGACAGGGTAGGAAGGGCCAGAGAGGGAAGGTGTGAATCGCAGTAGCAAAGTCAAGTCATGGAAGCTATGAAAGTTGTTTTAAGAAAGAAGGCACTAGGGTGAAGAAAAGTCTATAAAGGAAAGAGCGAATGGATAAAAGGTCAACTGGAATGGTGAATATCAAAGATTTCAAAAAGAGGAGAGTATCAAGCTAGGGAGTAGTAAATTTTTCAGATGAATTTCTAAAATTAAATGCATTATAACTTTCATACTAGAAATCCTGCAGAGAAGAAAGGATATCCAGCCTTTCTACTGACTTAATTTTTACTTCAAGATATTAACTCATGTATTAGAGAGCTAAAGGATGATCACAACTTCCAAAAAGGGGATTACAAAAATGACTGGCTAGAAGAGAGAAATGTAAGATTATTAAAAACCCACACAAAAGACTTACAAAAGGTAAGGGGACTGCACCAGAGCATAAAAAACAAGAGAGAAGTCTGGAAGGACAAATAGGTACGGTGACCAATTCTCTAAAGACTGCTGTGCATTACTACACGCCTTGTCCAACCAGCCCCTTTTAACTAAATCAATCATCTTATTGTATTATAACTGTTTAAGACCTAACCAAAGTTCCTTGAGTGAAAAAATTTTATTTCTTATACCTTCACTGTCTAATATCTACACAGTGAATAAATACTCATTGAATCGCTACGCTCATAGTCTTTGTTGCATGATGCTGGGAAAACAATCCGATTTCAAAAATTATGTTTTTAATTTCCTAATAGAAAAATGCCATTAAATGTATTAGTAAAAAATTCAACACACTGGCCTACAGATTACACACAGGAAGTAAAAGAAAATAAGAGACAGTGAATACAAGTATTTGAATGAAACATGGAATACAAAGACAGAAATGTTCTCAATGGCTGACGTGCTTGGACTAAGTGACAAAAATCTATTTGAGAGCTAAAGTAGTAAACATTTATAATGAAAATGAAAGTTACTTGCAAGAAAAAAGCAGAAATTCTTTGGCTTTTAAATGCTGTTATTTAAATAATAAAGTGAAAACTAAGTAGGGTGTTTTAAACTCTCTAGTATAGACTCTTTACAAAAAGGCAGAGAGGGAAACAGGATTAGAATTGCAGCTTCTACAGGAAATATCTGAGAGCTTTTAAGGACTTTAAAAGTTCACAGGTACTTTACAACATCCAATTTTACTTCAAACCCAATTAATTATATTTCTCATAAAACATATTAGCCATGACATGAATAGCTTTTTGCACTGTAAATATAAATGAGAAAATTATTAGAGGGTGAATAAAAGGGTTGGAGAGACAGCCTGACATGAAATGATCTGACTGTGACTTGGTCATCACACTTAAAAAGGGAGAAACAGTGTCTATGAACTCCCAACAAAGGTATAAAAGGAGATGGATAGAGAAACAGAGGTGTGATTCTCAGCATTAGCCACTAGGTGGTAGCATTGGACCAGGATGTTTCAGTTGCCAGGGGTGGAAATCAGGTGCCTGGAGGAAGCAATTGCTTGGACATTCGTAGGTATTCTGTCAGAGAAGGGCATTCTATTTGATCATGTTAATAAAAACTACAAAAGCAAACATTTTGAAACATTAGGAAAATTCATCAACAAATTATCAAAGATGTACTATAAAATGGTTATAAAAATACAACTGTACCCATCCACTCACCTTTACTACATTGTCCCCTGATTGTCCATTATTTCGTAAACAATCTAGACATATAGCAATTTGTGGGTCACTTCTGTGATAGTCTTTATCATCTTGATTTTCATCACCTTCTTCATCAACTTTAGGTCTGTCAACTTTTGAAGTATCATCTGCATAATTTAAATAAAACTAAGTTAGAACTCGAAGTTGATTTTAAAGTTAACAATATAGTAATCATCAAAACAAAAATCAACTTTAAAAAACATTTCTTAACAGTTTTTGACGAAGAATACCTGAAAACTTTAGTATCTTTAAAATGTTCCAATCAACTCAACAATAGGAAATATTTAAAAAAAAAACCATCAGCTACTTATTAACAAGCCTAAGATTTCTAGGCTCACTGGGACATCCAAATGAAATCTGGTCACAAAAATGATTGCAATTAGTCAATCAGAGCACTTAAAAAGTAGACAGGATATAAAAATACTTCCAAATTCTCCATATACTCAAATTTAAAAACAAGTACTCTTTCCAAACTATAAAATATTCTCTAAGTTTTAAAAATTTCATCAGCTAGTGAAGTATGAATAGAATGAATTAGCTTTTTTAACACGTAAGTAGCTACGTAATATGTTAAAACTCCATTAAAGAAATCTGAATAGCATACTTTGTATTATATACAAATGTATTTAACCCATGAAATACCTGTAGCCTATGTATAATGCAACTATATTTGTTGATTCATTCATTTCTTGAGTGCCTTTAACTTATACATGCATTGTGCTAGGCCTGAGGGAACAATATTGAAACAAGGCTGTTATCATCCTCACCCTCATAGTGGTCAGGGTGTAGGAGGAGATACAAGCAAGAAAAGGAAACAGACAGATGGAGAAGTGTCATAAGGACTTTGATGGACGAGGTAAAATAGACTATGTGGGCACATGTAAGAGAGGTAATAAACCCAAACTTTGGGGTGAAGCAGAGATTCAGGGAAGATTTCCAGATAAAATATCTCTAAGCTGAAACTTGAAGAATAAGCCAGGCAAGCATTACAGTATTAAAAAAAAAGACAAGTTAGCTCCTCTTTCAATGCCTGTAGTAAAAGCATTAGAGTTGTATCATAAAGGGCAGGTGGGTTCTCTTTCTTCTGCATTCTTTCTTCTATGTATTTATATGGAACTCATGTAACAGGAGCTGCCTTTTATGAACCAAACTCTTAGCTCCAAGAAAAGATCCAAATGCTCCACCCAAACTAAAGACCAAATATTATAAAATACTTTTAAAAGGGAGAAATAATGGGAAAGGGGAGACAAACACCAAGTAGGCCTGTGTTTCTTCACAAGTCAGTCTATAAAATACAGAGTCATGGACTAAACCTACCATATGGCTTCTGACGACGATTCCCTGGGCTCCTGTCCTCTTGAAAAGGTAGTCAAAAACTGAAACATTTAGTCAACTTTATATTATCTATATTTTTACTATAACACTATTGTCTAAATTTACACTTGGCTAATTTACACTTGGGTAAAACAAGCCTTTAGTTAAGTCATTTTTTGTCAGGCTTGGCTTCTTTGCCCATTTTGTTGTTATAGCTCAAAAATAATCCCTTGTTGCCTTATTCCAGTCACTCAAAACTATTCTCAAACCTCCCCTGCTATAGGAAGCCAGTCCTGCATAGTTAAGTTGAACTAATAAACTATGATCTCCATTTTACAGATGAAAAGAGAAAGACAGCATTGTCTCATCCATCTTAATGATGTATAACTGACAATCTTATAATCTTAATCTTAAAATTAAGCTCACAAGTGAGCTTACAAAAACACACATACATCCTTGAAAGATTTCAATGGTATTTAGGCCATCTTGAAATAAACCTCATATTACATAACAATGGGAAACAAGACTACTTCCTTATCATTTCAGATATATTATACTTTTTCCCCCTTTGTGTGAATTATATACATACTAAAAGACTTTGCCCAGTAATGTTTGCCACTTTGCTGGCAAACAGTGAAAATTACTGATTGCTGAGTCTCCTAAGACCCAGAAGAGAAATCTGGACCCTTAGCATAGGCGATGGGGAAAATTCCCACAGCACCTAGAACTATCTTTCAAATCCCAGGATACATAAATGTGTATCATCTGAGCACCCCTCATGAAAACTTCATTCCAGATTATCAGAGCACAGCAAAGTCCCCTGATCTGTTTCTCAGCTATACCTCTGTTTCCTCTCCTATTAAAACAAACATATAAAATGAAATAAACAAAATAAACAAAACAGAAAACCCCTCACTGTTTATCTGCAGGCTATGGCTATTTCTTACTTAATTTTCCTTTAGCTCTCCAGCAAATATTGTTATAACCAGAAGTCAGTTTTCTGTTTTATTTCCTTTTTCTCTTCCTGAAATCCAATTTCCTCTATTTCCAATTATCTTCAACTGGAGTGACTCCAGCTTTACACACATTTATATAAGATTGTACATAAAAGGCTCATAATGAGAGAAAGGTTCATAAATGTAAATAAAGGGGTATATTAATTTTGTACAGGAGAAATTTGAGTTTGGAGAGAGATATTAGCCCACCAAAGCTACAAAAAGCTGACCATTTTGAAAGATTCTATCAGCTACAGAAGAAAAAGTCACCTTGTCCATTTTCTTGAGGCTTATTTTTCTTCCAAAATTCAGATTCACGCTCAAGTTCTTCTAATGTAAAAGAAAAAAAAGAAGTATAAAAATAATAGAATTATGAAATCTTTAATAGAAATTTTGATTTCATAAAACACAAAAATCTCCAAGAAACCAAGGAGCAACTTACGTTCTCGTAGTCCAGGGACCAGTTTAAATATGATTTCCTCTAACGTATTGTCCAACCTTTCAAAGAGGAAAAAAGAGAATATACTAACAACGAAGACATCAAAATCCAACATGTAAACAGTTTGAGATCTGTATCTTATATGTATTAAAAATACAGAACATACACAATTTTAGCACATCTACTATACCAAATTTCTCTGCACGTGGAGCATACCTTTCCCACAGTGGTAGACTGATTATAAAAATGGTCCCAGTCCCCAGCTCTCTATCTACAACCTTGGAATGCGACTTTGAAATTCTTCCCTTGATTAAGGGATGGAGACTATTTCACCACCCCAAGAATATGGGCTGACCTTGAAACTGTTTTTCTCCCTCATGCCTTCCTCTTGGCTCAAATACTCTTCCTACTCTCCAACCAAATCAATGTTACCTTATTCTTCAAGACTTACCTCAAATACAAACTCATTCAGTTTTCCCAGATTATTTACTGATAGTACTTAAAAGAAGTAGTACTTCTCTTCTTAATACTTTTGTTATTATCAAAGAAATATATATACATAATTTACAAACCATAAAACTTAGATTAAAATACAACGTTCTCTTGCCCCACACTCTCCGTTCCTGATTCCTACAACCCCAGAGGCAACCACTTTCAAATCCAACCTGCTGCTTCTAGTATTTACTTTCATATTTATATTTATATATCATTATAATATATATAAATACAGTGACGCTTTTTCTGCTGTCTAGATGTTTCTGACTTTCTTTTATGGAAGATAAAGGTTTTCTGATACCATACTGCAAACATATACTTTTCCCCTACTCTCATCTTCCTGATGTCTTAGTACCATTTTTTATTTAATAATCAGTGTCTTTTACTCTGAGTGAAATGGGGAGCCACTGTAAGGTTTTGCTTAGAGAATTGACATGCCCTGGCTTAGTTTTAAAAGGATCATTTTAATGACCATGTTGAGAATACGCTGCACATAGCAAGGCAAGGGTAGAAGAAGAGAGAACAGTCGGAAGGTAATCTGAGTGGTCCAGGTAAGAGATGGTAGCAGTAGAGGGGGTTAATGGTTCGATATAAAGATATAAAGAAATGGTTATATCCCAGAAATATTTTGAAGGAGGATCCAGCAAGATTTGCTGATGGATTGGATATAGGGTGTGAGTTAAAGAGTAGAGCGTGACTCTTAAGATTTCTGACCTGAGCAACTGGAAGAATGGAGTTGTCATTAACTAAGAGAGGGAAGACTAAGAATACAGCAGGTTTGCGGGGAAGGGTAGATTGGGAGTTTTGATTTTGGACACGTTAAATCTGTTAGTCATCTTAGAGAAGAGAGAAAGTTGGCAGATGGATATAGAAGTCTGTGATTCAAGGGGAGAAGTCTGGGCTGGAGATAAATGTGTGGTAGTCTTCAACATATTGAAGGAATTTAAAGCTGAGAGACAGGACAAGATCACTTAAGGGAGAGAGAAAAGTAGAGGACCAAGGATTGAGCCCTGGAGCACCCTAACATTGAGAGATCAGGGAGAAGAGGAGGAACCAGCAAAGGAAACTAAGAAAGCACAATCAGCAAAATAGAAGGAAAATCCAGGAGCATGGCGCTTGGAAGCCAAGTAAAGAAAGTGTATCAAAGAAAGAAGTGATCAGCAGTGTCAAATGTTGTTCATGGGTCAAGTAAGGTGAAGGCTGAGAAGTGATGGTTGGATTCAGCATCACGGAGGTCATCAGCCTTGACAAGAGCACCTTCAGTAGAGCTGTGAGGCAAGAACCTAACTGGATTGTTTCAAGAGAGAAAAGGAGGAAGAAGAATTAGAAACAGTGAGTATCGACAACTCTTTCAAGTTTTGCTACAATTGGGAGTAAAGAAATGCAGTGGCAGGTGTTAGAGGAGGTACAGTCAAGGTTTCTCTTTTGTTTTGATACGGGAGAAATAATGGCATGTTTGAAGAGGAGGATCCAGTAGAGAGCACAAAGTTAATGTAGGAGAATGGGGTGGAGGAGGGATTGCTGAAGAAATGTTCCTGAGCAGATGAGAGGGAATGGGATCTAACAGCATAAGATAAGAGATTGGCTTTAGATAGGAGCATTGACAGATCATCTGTAGAAACAGGCAGAAAGGCAGAGTACACACGAGTGCAGATGCGGGGGGTAGATGTGGTCGTCAGAGTCTGTGGAAGTTTTTCATTGAGGAGAAAATGTTTATCAGCCAAAAGTAAGCATGGAGACAGGGGATGTAGGGGCTTGAGGAAAGAAAAAATGTGTGTTGTCCAGGACAGTGAGAGAATAAATGGACTAGGGAAATGCAGTATGACTCCTGGCAACCTTAAAGGCACAGCTGGGTTGTAGTTATGAATGTGAAGGGGTGGGGCTCTGTGTCTCTCCAGCCATGGGTGCAAGCGCAGAGGTAGTGGACAGCTGGATTTAACCAGAGTTGTGGTTGTACCAAATAATTTTGAGTTAAGTGAGAGAGGGACAAGGGGATTGAAGGTACATGCAAAGGTGTGGCTTTAACGATTGACCGTGGATTAAATCAATCCTAAATTGGATTAGGAGGACAGAAAGGACATCAAATTGGTGAGGGAGGTCTCAGAGGGACAGAAATGAAACCAGTTTATTCCTGGTATGTTTACACATAGTGAGAAGAGATTCTTTTAGAGAATTTGGAAATAGAAAATGAAGAAAAGAAAGCAAATTACTAACTCCAGGGAGAGAAAAAAGTTGAATGAAGGGCTATCTATAGTATATGTGATTAACTTCCTCACAGCCATTGATTCTTTGCTCAAATCTTACCTTCTCGACGAGGCCTATCCTCACCATTTTATTTAAAATTGCAATGTGTCCCTCCTTTCACACTCCGGACCCTCCTTACCTGCAGCAGTTTCTCTTTTTCTCCCTTTGCACTTTCTAACATTTCATAAAAGTTATTTATTATATGGTTTATTGCTTGTCCATCCCTACAAAAATATTAACTCTACAAGGGCAAAAATCTTTATCTATTTTGCCCACTAATTGACCTCAAGCACCTAGGAATGATGCCTGGACATAGCAGGTGTTCAGCAAATATTTGTTGAATGAATGATGCCCACAGAGAGTTCTCCATCCTCCTCCTACTATTCATATCAGTGATGTCCAATAGAAATATAATGTGAGTCAAATATGTAATTTCAAATTTTTCTAGTAGGCACATTAAGAAAAGTATTTTAGGTTTTATGTAAAATTCATTTTAGTAATGTTTTGTTTAAAATATATTTAATAATGCATTTATTAATTTTTATTTACTCAATAGAGTTTTATTTAATGGGAAAGTATTTATACTGTTTCAGTTTTTAATTTAAATTAAATAAAAATTCCATTCCTCAGGTGCACCAACAACACTGCAAGTGCTCAACAGCCAGATGTGGCTAATGACTACCACTGTGGACAGCACAGACATAGACTGCTTGTTTTCTGGGCCTACTCCACAACTGTCATACTCCTTCACCTCTCTCCTATGTTAAAGTCCCTTCCTCTTCCTTGGTTTATACTCCAGCACATCCTCCAATAGTTCCTGAGAAAGGGTACTTAGGAGATAAATCCACTGATGCCTGTGTAGCAGACACTGTTACCTACTGAAGAAGCATTAATTCCCCTTATTTCTTGCTAAGAAAATCTGGTTATGTTCCGGCAGCAATGTGTCCAGCCTTAGGGGTAAATCATGACTTGCTAAGGCATCTGAAAGCCCCACACTACCCCTTTACCTAAGGGTTGGCATGTGAGCTAGTTTGGGCCAATCTTTGGTAAAGCTCTTCCCCCTGACACCTCCTAGTACACTTAGGTGTCTGGGTCTGCTCAGCCATCACTACCATCAATCTGCTCTCCAGCTTCCCATGTTTTGCTACTGCTGCTTCTCATCTTTTCAACAAGTATTTACTGAGAACCTGTTATGTTCCAGGAGTTATCCTTCCTGCCAAGAATACTGAAGTTCTTGTTCTTATTATCTCTGTGAGTTTATATCTTAAAAAAAAACTCCTTTGTAGTAATTGTAGTGAAATAGGATGGAAAAAATACTGCTATAAAGGACTCTACTAGATAGACTGACAAAACTGGAATATGGAGGGTAGATTAAAACATTATACCAATGCAATTATACTGTGGTTATATAAGATAATACCTCTATTCTTAGGAAATACACATGGAAGTATGTAGGGGTAAAGGGCCATGATGTGTAACTTACCCTGAAATGGTTCAGAAAAAATAGAGAAAGCATATGTATATGTGATAAGGCAAATGAGATAAAATGTTAATAACAGACAATCTGGGTAAAGAGAACACAAGTGTTCCTTGTAATACTTTTATTTTTGCAACTTTTCTAAGTTGCAAATAAAAAAAATACATGATATCCATACTTGAGCCAATGGATTAGAACTGATTAAACTGCGACTGGATTCCCTCAAGTATCTAATGGTCAAAACCAAAAGTTAATTTGTCTTACAACACAGCACTTTAAAATGGAGAGGTAGTATTATTAACTGTTACAGTTTTTCATAAAAACATTAGGATGTAATTTATTTGACAGGAAAAGTTTTTGTTCTTCCCTGAATTATTTAAATCAGGGTTTCTTGACCTGAGCATTACTGACATTTTGGGCTACATCATTTTGGGGGGACTGTCCTGTGAATTATAGGATGCTCAGCAGCATCCAGCATCCCTAACCTCTACCCACTAGATGCTAGCAGCGTCCACCCAGTCCTGACGATCAAAATGACTCCAGACATGGCTAAATGTAACCTGGGGGGCAAAATCACCCCTGGTTGAAAACCACTGATTTAAATCCAACTGGCAGAAGCCTCACTCAGGACTACAGACTATAGCAGAACAATGGCTCCCAAATGTTAGTGCATATCAGCATCACCTGGAGAGCTTGCTACACTAAGATGCTGTTCACTCGCAGAGTTTCTGATTCAGCAGGTCTGAGAACTGTCATTTCTAACAACACACTAATGGTTTGGGGACCACACTTTGAAAACCACCAGGCTAGACATTTACTTATAGACAAATTACTCCAACTATAGGCACTAAAATAGGGAAAAAGAAAAGTCTGAAATGTAAGACTTGCAAATCCAGATTTAGAGAATGATGGCAAACATCACACAGATGCAAGCATTATAAAAGGCTACATAGAGAATATCTAGTTCTGGTTTTAAATGTGTACTTCCCTAAAATTGCAGTTAATCTTTGGTAGAGCTATGGTAGGAATAGTGGGAAGAAAACGGGTTCGTGGTGAGGGCACCTGGCCTGTAGCTGGGAAGTGATATTTGAGTGTGCTGAGACCTTAAGCAAAGTTGTTTCCCTTCTATAAATGTCAATTTCCTTACCTGGAAAAAAGGGTTTCTATTAGGATCTTATAGACCACTTTCAGCTTTAAAAATATATGATTATACTTCTTAATTAAATGGTAGTCATTTAAAAACATTCTTTACATTTTACATAAACATTTGTATACTTTCTGAATATATAAATTTTAAAAAATTAATACTACCAAGATGAGTCTTCCCGACTATTACATCTGCTCTTTTTCCACTACCATGTAGCTCAACAATAGCAGAGTACTGAAATACTGAAAAAAACTATAACTAAGGTAATTCTGACAGGCTGAGATAAAGCTAAAATTTTTAATTTGGAAATGTATTTCTTATTAATACTTAAGACATCCAGCCTATTTTTAAATTCTTTTTAATAAAATTCTTTTAAAAATGAAATAAAATGCTTTAAAATGAAAATTGTAAAATTCATAAAACCTACATGAACTGAGTCAAGACAAACATTATGATGTATAATAAAACTTACTAAGAGTTTATATAATTTATTTACATTAGATGAACTATAAAATACATTTACTTACCTCAACATTTCTAATGGATTGGTCTCATGAACCTGGTTGCCACACCTTGGACAATCATTGCTATCTTCAAAGTGCTGGACAATACAAGTCTTACAGACTAAGAAGGAAGATGTTAGGTTAAAACGCATCATTTGAACTATCATTTAAATTTAAAGTTAAACTACATGTAATTAGAAACAGTCCTTAAAAATTACCTACTACAACTAGAGTACTAGTCTTTAATCAAACTTTATAAAACCTTAAAATTGTAAAAAACCCAACTGAAATTAAAGCCTACTGCCACAATATAAAAAGTATATACTGAGTAGTATTCCATCGTATGTATATACCACATCTTCTTTATCCATTCATCCATCAATGGACACTTAAGGACAACATAGATGGACCTTGAGGGTATTATACTAAGAGAAACAGCAGATGGAGAAAGACAAATACCATATGATTTCAGTCATATGTGGACTCTAAGCAAACAAAAACAAACAAAACAAAAACAAAAACTCATAGATACAGAGAACAGATTGGTGGTTACCAGAGGCGAAGGGGATTGGGGGTTGGGTGAAAGGGGTCAATTTGACGGTGCCGGATGGTAACTAGAGCTTTAGTGGTGATCACTCTGTAGTGTATACAGATGTCAAATTACAACGTTGTACACCTGCAACTTATATAATGTTACATACCGATTTTACTTCAATAAAAAATGTATATACTATTTTGCTTACTGTTTTTCTTAAATACATTCACAAACCAAATAATTTATTCGTGCTAACTACTATAAAAAAGCTGTCATATCTACATAAAACAAGAGGTTTTCTCATTTAAAGTAGTGAGACAGGGAAAAGGCAGAACAGAAAACTGTCTCTCAAGCAGCACCAGATGACCGCCTGCCTGGCCTGCAGATGATGACCGCCTGGCCCAGAGACTAACCAATCCCCATCTGCCAACCCGATTTCCTGCTTCAGCCTAACCAATCCCCAGCTGCCCACCTACCACTATGAATCAGCACCCTGGACCCCGCCTGGCGCTAGTCAGTCGGTTTCCACCTGATCAGCCCGGCTGGCTTTCCCTCCTTAGTTTCCTTCTAATCAGCCTAGCTTTCGTCTTTCAATAAACTTGTATAATCTCTCCTGATCCGCTCCTGAATTCTTTCCTGCGCCAGATCAAGAACCCATACTAAGGGCCGGGTCTGACTGGGAACCCCAGGCCCACCCGGGGCGGTATCAGTAGAACAAAGAAAGGTAAAAACTGACAGTAAGTCTGCATTTACTTCTTTTGCTAAAAATTTACCTGAATGCACCATAAATCTTAACAAAACTTGAGCTTTCAACATATTCAGATCACTTTTTATTGGCGGGGTGCTCCTGTTACAAGTGGGAGTTACAGTGGAACTTCTGGCCTTGGTAGAGTATGATGAGTCTGTGCTCACAGGTCCCATAATTCCATGGAGCACAAGGTACGGGGAGTGGCAACAAGTTGGTACAAAGGCATAAGAGGTAAACTGGAAGAACGACTGAGAAACTGACAAGGGTAATTAAGATTTTAAATAAAGATTCTAAACAAAGACAATGGAAATATGATTTGTGGATTTGGGGCCACAAGCCTTATATAGCCCACATTTCCTCCAAATAATACTAGTCTCTATGGCTATGCATCTCTCTCACCTTTTCCCTAACCTTCCATTCCCTGCTATGCCAACTGTCTTGCCCAAAAACCTCAGACATATTTATAGCACCTGAACTATAAAATGTTTTCAGTTGTTCCCTATCCCAAGACTCCCTCCACTTTATTATCCTGCATCATCTCACATTTTCACCTGGTATAGATTAGCTCTCCTACACCTCGCTTTTACAACTCCGTTATAAACTACTTCTTTCTCCTCTCCTCGTGCCCCACACTAGTACACATAGAGAAGAATATCTTAGTATTACCTTTCACTTCTTTATTCATTGATTCAACAGGCATTTATTGAGTGCCAGGCATTGTACTAGGAGTTGGGGATGCAGGGGTAAACAAATAAAAGTCCATACTCTAATAGAGCTTATATTCTATTTGGGAACGCAAACGAAGAATTTTAGTTAGTTAGCAGATATTTACAGAAAAAAGAGAGAGAGTGCTAGCGGCTGGCAGCTATTTTAGATAGAGTGATCAGGGTAGGACTTTCTATGAAGGTGACAGTGAGCTGATTTTTTTGTTGGATGAGTACCTGAATCCCATATTCTCTACCTGTTTTTTACCATTTACCATACAGCCTTTAGGGTAACACTCCTTAATTATAACTCTCCCAAAATTTGGATGAAAGATAGTATCAGAAAGCCTTCAAAAAAAAAAAAAAAAGTTTAGATATGAGTACCTCTCCCATCCCCCAAATCTACTGGCCCCCAGAAAAGTTCTAAATGTCTTTTAAAAAGTCAAAATAATGTTTAGGAAGAGATGGGCAGCCTTGTTGAGTCCACACTGAAGGAGAAGACAGAGAAGCTGAATTCCTTTAGAAGACTGCCAATATTTGCTCTTTTCCCAGGGACACTAGATAAGGCTCTGAAATTTGGGAAAGACGACAAAAAAGGACAGATAAAAGAATGAAAGGATAGCACAAAGCCTGAGCCTATCTTGAAGCTCTGATCCTGCCCCGGAGCTCTGATCCTTGTGGTTCAAAAGTTTGAACACACTCAAGGGGTCAGGAATTCCTGGTTGTATACCAGCCTTGGCCCAAAAGAGAGGCACAGGACATGCCCAGAGCAAGTCCTCACCTGTGTCAGCCAGAAGGCTAAAAGTAGGACCCTGTCCTCATGGGAGCAGAGATACTAATCTAGGTTGTTGAAGAAAGAAATGTAAAGCTCATCCATTCAGAAGAACACACAGTTTCAAGAATAAAGCTGTGTTAACTGCTTAAGGCCAAGGCAGCACCAGTGCTCAAGGATGCTGATGAGGAATATCACTCTATATTCTAGATCTGGACTATCCAGTATGGTAGCCACTAGCCACATGTGGCTATTGAGCACTTGAAATGTTGCCAGTTCAAAGTGAGATGCAATGTGAGTATAAAATACACACTAGATTTCAAAAACTTAACATGAAAAAATAATCTCATTTATAATTTATATATTAATTACATGTTGAAATGATAATATTTTGGAGGTATTGAGTTAAATAAAATATATTAAAATTAACTTCATTTCTTTCTTTTTTTTAAATGTGGCTATTAGGAAATTTAAAATTACAGGTGACTCGGATTTTATTTCTACTGAACAGTGTTGTTATAGAGGGAGATACAGAGCCTCATCAGGAGGTGAATTTATTTCTCACACCAACACTTCACAGACAGTATCTTATTCTACCTTTGCAGTTGAAGGAGAAGAGGGTGCCAGAGGCCAGGTAACCTGTCTACTCTGATGAACAGGCAGCACAGACACTTGAATCCAGGTTTTCTGATATGAAATCACAAACTTCATGTCACATTTTTAAGTTTTTTTTAACTTTACAAGGAAAAGAACGTTATATAGGAAATACCACCCCCAACACATCTTCAGCATCTCTATTAAGTCTGACCAGCAAGTAAACATGAGATGAGCAATGCCCTGGGGCACGGGAATTAACCTCATTACATAAAGTTAAGTGTTACATTAAAAGAATTTAAAAACTTTTTTCAGAGGCTAAGGCCAAAAATTGTTTTTTTAAAAAAGTTTTTTCAGATAGTTTTAGAAAGAGAAAAATTTAAGATGTTGAAATACAGTATTTTTACTCTAGTTTTCCTTTTTGTTCGGATGAGCTGGTAGTCACTGTCATTGTTGGTATCATGATTAACATTTAAAGAGTTTAGGTACCAGACATGACCCTAAATGCTTCAACATATATTTAATTCAACACAATTTAATCCTCATTATAACTCTATTAATTAGGTAATATTATTAGGCCTCTTCAGATGAAGAAACTGAGTAGAAAACATCAGCAATTTGCCTAAAATCACAGAGCTAGTAAGTGGTTAAAGCCAAGATTTGAATCCAGAGTCTATTTTCTTAAACAATGTGCCTATATGATACATTTTCTTCTAATTTTATTTCTATAGGTCTACAACATATAGAAAAAGAATGTCTTACCCTTTATTTTGGAAGCCTTAAATATATCTACTTGAAGAGTTAGATCTCTTTTTAAAACGAATATTTTGCACAAAATAGCCCTTTTAAAAAAGTAACTTATTTATTCCTTAACAACAACAAAAACCTCCAGAAAATACATCTCCCACGTGGTTTTTACAAGCTGTTAAATAAAGCAAAACCTTATACCAGTTAGAACCTGAGGAAATCTAGGCCAGAAGTTCAGTGAAACTGAAAAGAGTAAAATGAGGATTTGCTTTCCCTTAGATGCTTAAAAAACTTATCATTACAAAACTAATCTTTGATTCTCTGTTTATAATTTGGTTTATAGTAGCTGTAAAATACATTTTAAAAATATCTTAAAGATTTACTGCCAAGCTCTCTAATTGCTTAACTGCTGTACTGGTTAACTGGACTGTCCAACAATAATGTTAAAAATGTCCCAATCTGCAGTTAAGACTATATGGAGACCAACTAGAGTCCTCATTCTCACCAGCCACTCTACAGACAGATGCTGTAGCCACAAGAAACACTTAGGTCAGAAAGGGAGTTAGGCTCACCAAAGATATCCCGTTGGAAAAACACTTAAATAGCAACAAGTGCTAACATTTACTGAGAACCAACCAAGTTTCAGGCTCTGGACTCAGGGCTCTGCATAGGTTATAGTATGGACTGTTACCATCCCCCTTTGGAGAATGAGGAACACAGTCTTGGAGAGCCTGAGCAGACTACCCACGGTTGCCCAGCTGTGCAGCAGAGATGGCATCCATCTCCAGGCTGTGCAGCTCCAGGCTTAAAATCTAAACCACTAAGCAAAATATTTTAAAGTCAATAACATTTGGTTCTTGGCATCAAGATTTCATATTTTTAATTGATCTTTATATTCAGCTCATCACAAACATCATTAAACTTCTGCCTAAAGTCTACCAAGTGAAATCCTTCCTTTTACTATTTCTTAGATTTGAACTAGGATGTTGTACAAATTAATAGAGAAATAGTCATTGTGTCATCTAAAGCAGTGGTTCTCAAATTTAGATGGGCACCACAATCACCAATGAGGTTTTTTTAAAGAAAAGATTCGTGGGCCCCATCCCAGAACAATCTCTGCAAGATTAGCATCAGGACTCTAACTTTGCAAAGTTCTCTCACTAAGGCAGCCAAAAGATAACTGGGAAATCCTGTCTAAGGGAGGCCAGGAGCCGGCCACAAAATCCTTACTGGCTAGTACCTCTGTTAGGTTGCTTTATTCGAGGATTTGGTCCTTTGCCAAATCATAATCAGAAGTCACTTTATTATCCACCATTAGGAAACCACTGTCAGAGCACAAAACAACTCAAAGAATACGTGATTAACGCACTCTCCCCCAATAACACAGATTTATATGAGAAGCCAACGTAGTACAGCAAGCTATTCTAGATAAAAGGTAACCTTGAGGCTGACTGCCTGGATCTGAATCCCAGTTCTGCCATCAGGCTAATTACTTACTTTGTGTCCATGTACACAGGTATCTATCTTACAGGGTTCTTGTGAGGATTAAATGAGATAATACATGGAAAATGTGTAAACGAGTGTCTGCTAATTTGTCAATATTCAGTAAATGTGGGCTATGACTATAAATCAGATCACTGGGATGAGCATAAAATCATAACAAGGAGAATCAGTAATGGAATATTGAATGGCATCAGACTATAATTAATTTGATGAATCCATCTGAAATAATGGATCATCTTGCTAACGGAATCTGAAATATCTATCATGTATTGGTATTAATCCACTGCAGCCATGGCCACTCTAGAGACTGTTGCAACTCAAGTATGATATTTATGATACATTGCTTCACCTAAATGGGAACTGCCTATCTTGTATGGACGATACTTCTTTTTATGGGGTGGAGGGTCCAAGATTGACCAACACTTCTCCATTATACATTCCTTCCTTAACTTTATATGTTTAATACAATTCCAGCAAAACCCCACTGGTCTGAGGCTACCTTCTTCTGTCTCTTCCTGATCACTTTGCATATACCTGCTCTGAAGCACTGTTATATGGTGATTTCCTAGCTTAACTGTTAAATGGCTATCCTACTGCCTTATTTTTAAGTTCTTGGCGGGGGGGGTTCTTCAAAAAAGGTACAAAGACCATTTGTTGTTGTTATCTTGGGTGTATGGCACACTCACATCTCTTATGTATCACACAGAGGTAGCTTCTCAGCTTTGATGACACAAAGTCATCAACACAAATTTCTCAAGCACTAATTCTGCTATCACTGAAATAAAACAATAATAGTCTTTCCCCCATGTCCTTGGAGTTGTCATTCATGAGTAAGGCTCTGTTTATCATATGTGATCAAATGCTGAATTCCTTTGTTAAAATCCTCTGCATGTGTTGGTTTTATCTGTAAACACAGAAGCATGTTTTTTCTTCCTTCCTTACATACTTCACTATCTTTATGGGCCTTTCTTGATAACATTCATTTGATACAGTTTGCCTTTGAAAATTTATCTATTATCTGCTAACGGTTTACAAGTAAACTGTGGTCATCTACAAAGACAAGAGGCATCAGTTTCCTGCTTTTGATACATATTCTTACGAGTGAAAATGACATTATTTTTAAAAAAATTTTCCAGGATAGCTGTAATTTGCTTATATAAGACAGTATCTCTCTGTTTTACTTTATACAAAGAACTAATGAACATCCTTATTTCTCTTATGTTATACATGGCACACTTCTTTCAAAGGCCTACGTGAGCTGCAATTTCATGGAGAACACTAAGGACAGCGCTACTTTATACTGAGTAAAAAATGCTCTATTTTCGTTGTGTCAGGACAAAGGAACAGGCAGCAAAGCAGAGCTTGTTGACCGGGTTAGGACAGAGTCCTGGGATTTAAGCATGGTAGGGGTATCTCAGACCAAGCAGGCCAGGAGACCAAAAGGTCCAGGGAAGCTGGAAAGGCTTATGGAGTCAAGTGGGACTGCAAGGTCAGGGTGGAGTCTGGTAGCCCGGTGAGCAGAGCGATGCCCTCATTCCTCTCATTATCAATATAAACTCCATGATCAATCAGAATAATCATTTACACATACTCTTGATAGCTCTCCCCTTCTCTACTTCAACTCCTTTCCCTCGCTCTTCTTTTGTCATACTTAAACCATTAAACCTGGCTGAATCAAATTCTCTACATACTCTTCTTCTACAAAATTACAGCTGAACACTGGGAGAAAAACATGCACCATGTTGATTGGGCTCTCACCTTAAATTTAAGACCATAAACTTCAAAGGGGTCCTTTATCTGCCAGTCATACTTACCACCCTGTCCATTATGCTCCTCACCAATACTTCATGCCTTCTCCTGTCTTCTCAAACCCTCAACATATCCCCCCTCAAGCTCACTCTTCACTGATGATCTGCTTCCTATTTTACTGAAAAAAGGGGGAAAAAAACTGAAACAAAGAGAATTCATACCACCACACCCACTCACTCACTAGCATCCAGGCTTTGTGCTCCTGCCTGTCTCCAGAACTTTCATGTACCTATCTAAAGCCAATCTCTGCTTCCTGCACTGCACCCCCTCCCGGTGCCCCAAGAACCCTGCTCCAGTACTTCTCCCCTTTCACCCATGTACATCTTTTCCCGTCTACTGAAGATTCCCATCAACTTCAAACATACTATTTCCCCATCTTTAAAAAAAAAAAAACCAAAAGCTTCTGTTGACTCTACTTCCCTTGTCAGCTACCACTCCATTTCAGAGCTACCTATACTCACTCTCTCCAATTCCTCTCTTCCCATTCTTTTTTCACCCTTTCTTTACCTTCATTAATGTGAAATATTTACATAATCATGGTACAATTATCAAAACCAGGAAATTAAAAAAACTTCCATCCTCTCACACCTATCCAGACTTTCATTCCTTACCACTCCACTGAAACTCCCTGACAAGATTATCTGTGACCTTTGTGTTGCTAAGGCTAGTGATCTATTCTCAGTCTCAATTTACTCAATACATTTGACTCAACTGATCCCTCCTCCTCCTTGACATTCTGTGTTTACTTTGCCTCCCAGGATCCCACACTTTCTGTTTTCCTCCTATCTCAATGACTCCTCCTTCTCAGCACCCCAGAGCTCAGTCCTTGGTCCTCTTCTCTAGCTACACCCATTCCCTTGGTGCTCTCATTGTTTAAATATGATCTCTGTGCTGAATCTCCAGACTCATATATCCAACTCCCAACTGGTCATCTCCATTTGAATGTCTCATAGCTTACATTCAATTTCCAAAAAATAACCTTCTGATCGTTCACCCTCAGCCTTTCCTATAAGATTTGATGACATCTTTAATCTCTTGAGTTTCTTACATCAAAAATCTTGAAAATATCCTTGACTCCTTTTTCTTTTATGATCCACATACAGTTCATTAGCAAATGTGTCTCTACCTTCAAAATATAACCAGAATCTGACCACTTTTACCAGCACCACCAACACCTTGGTGCAAGCCATCCCCATCCCTTGCCTGGATTATTGCAATAGCTTCCTAACAGATCTATTTTCAACAGTAGTCTGAGTGATGCTTTTAAACATAAATCAGATCACGTCACGCCTCTGCTCAAAACTCTGCCTGAAATGGGTCTTCATTTCTCTCAGAGTAAAAGCCAAAATCCTTAAAATGGCCATACAAGAACTGTGCACTGCACCCGTGGCCCATGTCCACCCCAATTAATCTCTCTGAACTCTCCTTCATTCACTGCTGTCCAGCCACACTGGCCTCCTGACCCCTTCTCAATATGTCGGGCACACTCCTGCCTTAGAGCCTTTGCTGTTGCTATTCCCTCCACCTGAAATACTCTTCCCGCAGATATCTGAATAGTTAACTCCTTTATGATCTTAAGTCTGTACAAATGTCACCTTCTTAATGAGTTAATGAGGTCCACGCTGAACACAAGCTTAAATTATAACACCGTCTCACTGACTGCTCAATTCTCCTTACCCAGCTTGACTTGCCCTTTTTCTATAGCATTTATTACCTTCTAATATACACTATGATTTACTTACTGCTTACTGTGTTGTCTGATGTGTCCCACGTGCCCAGAATACTACCTGGAGGAGGAGGTGCTCAGTAAATATTTGTGGAATAAATGAGGACACAAGGGTTAGGAATAGTAAACAGAGCCAAGACTCTAGGACCTATAAGTGTAATATTATAGTCAAGCCAGAAATCAGTCTACAGTTTTGACTAAAACAAGGCAAGAGATCCTGAGTTTACTAGTAGTTTTTTTGACAATTAAAATCAGCTAACTCAATATAAATTTAAATCTACTTCAGTTTTCTAAAATACAATGATCATTTTCTGTTAACTGAATAAAGAAATGTCAGTGGCTGAGCATTCTGAAAGAACATAGCTTTGTTCACTGGTTTTTAAATTTTTGATACAACATAGTAGTCTGGTAAAAACCACTAAGTTATAAAACATCAGCAGTTATGACAAGTCTTCAATGTATCCCTAAGGAAATTATCTTTTATCTTTTCTACAAGGTTGGACTGTACTTGTTCACGTTTATACTCCACCTTTGTGCTAGACTCGTAAACATACCTGTACACCAACCATGATCTCTAATCCTACATACTTTTGTATTTTAGGTTTATATTTTTTCTCAATCCATCTTTGGTGTCAGTTCCAATCCATTCTGACCTAGATATGATTTATTCTCAGAAGCCAATAGAGAAGACAATTTCATTTTTAATTTGTTATCCCCTGGTTTTGTCTTTTAGTGTCCACTATGACACTTTGCTCAACTGTTTAAACATTCTTTACTATCTAATGCATAGTTTCAAAAGCTAAAAGGACTATATATCTAATATAATTCTTCTTTAACATTATTACCAATAACAGATGACACCTGGATTGTTTAAGACCTATAATTATTCTTTCTCATTTAGAAAGAATCATCAAAATGAACACTATACTCACTTTCATGATTGACTAGTTTCTGCCAAAATACTGTTTGAAACATCTAACATCAGTATACCAATGACCTCTTTTCCAGCACAACCCTAAAACATTATATTTGCACCTACTGAGACTTTAAATATAATTTCTATTTAGGCCTTTGATTTTTATTCTAAAAATAAGTCTTGACTCTAAAAATCAAATTTTATAAAGAATACATTATTGAAAAGTTCACTTTATATCTTTCCTTCATTATAATGGCTATTTATTCAGAATTAATAATAAATTCAGATTCTGATTTGGTACATAATGACAGGCATATACTCACAAAAACATAGTTAGAAGAGGCTTATTATATATACATTTTTTAATTCACATTAAAGAAATTTTAGAAAATATAGCCAAGCAGAAAGAAGAAAAAGTAAAATTAAGGAAATGTCATAATTTAGTATGAAGATGCCCCCAAGTAAGAGATCCAGGATTCAGAACCTGGCTCTAGCACTTATTAGCTGTGTTACTTAACCTTGCTGAGTCTTGTCTCTGTGAAAAACACTGGAATAAGAATCAGAAATACTCTGCCCTTATACCTTCTCATAGCTGGCTCCTTCTTATACTTTTGGTCTCTGCTCACATGGTAACTCCCAAGAAAAACCTTCCTGTTTTATTTTTCCTCATAGCATTTGTTATACAGAGCATCTGAACTTACATCATGTACTTGCTAACTGTCTGTTTGTCCTATTAGAACATAAGTTCTAGGAGGGCAAACACTATGCCTGCCTTGTTTATTGCTGTGTTCCCACTGGCCAGAACAACGACTGGCACAACGCAAGTGCTAATAAATATTTGCCAAACGGTTAAATAAGACCACCTAACTAGAAGGGTTTTGAGAAGATTAAATAAGACAATGACTGTAAAGCTCACGACCACAAATACGACAAACATTCAATAAATAACTATTACTTTAATCTTGTATTAGCATTTACTTTAATTACTATATGATTAAAAGTACAAACTGTCTAGTTCAAGAGATGCCAGTATTATAAATGTCTGGTCCAGAGCAGTGCTTCTCAAACTTGAGTGCACCACAGAATCACCTGAAGAGCTTGTTATTACAGACTCCTGGACTCCTCCCCAGAGACTCTGAGTCAGTAGGTAACAGTAAGGCCCAAGAATTTGCACTTCTAACAAGTTCCCAGGTGATGCTGCTGGTCTGGAGACCGCACTTTGAATTGCAAGTGCATGTAGCATAAGATTTGTAAACATTGAGTACCAATGTATCAAGAGCTCTCTGTAGCTTAGATACTTGTGTACTTATGACACTTGTTCAGAAACAATAAATGGTTGGTACTTAAATGTTACCATCTTATGATTAAGTTATTCCCTCACTCTTACAGATTACCACATAAAGTCACCAACTCCCTTAACTGTCACATCAACTATATTTGATTAACAATTAACCCTTCTTCTTTGCATAAGTTAAAAACTAAGTACAACCATGTGTTTTTCCAAAGAATTCATTCTCAGCTAAAGGATTACTGCCATAATCTCTGCAAGGGCAGAAAGAAGAAAGCTTCCCCTTCCTGTACCACAGATTTCCATGTCTATAACCTTCCCTTTTTTCTGAGGAAGGACTCATTAGATTCTTAAAGGGGACCCTAACCACAAAGAGTTAAGAACAAATGCATTGTATTCTTCACATTTCAGCTGCTGGAACAAAGCTCTTTTGTTCTTAGTTTAAGTGAAAAATCTTTCATTTTCAGTCACCAACCTATACAACCACCAGGAAATACTCTACAAGCAACCTCAAAAAGTTTCTCAGGACCTGGTGCAAGAGACAGAACATCCCTTAATCTCCAACCGCCAATCTCTAGTCCTCAATCCAGTGCCTCCCTCCCTAAGACTCACAAGGCTCCCACCTATATTCTAGAAGACAGTTCTTCAAAATTCATAATTCCTAACCTAAACTGCCTACATGCATTTGAATCTTTAAAAGGAAGAACACACAATAAAATAATCAATTGATTAGCCATTTATTTATTCATTTAAGCTTTTAGTGAGCACTCAAGCACCAGGTACTAAGGATACACTTAATGCAAACCTGTCTGTGGTAGCAGGTGTGTGGCATATCTCAGAGGAGATGAGTTTTAAAGGATGGGTAACTGCTAGGCAGGCATACAGGGGAAGTGCATTCCAAGCAGAGCAAGCACTGAACCAAGTATGTGCATGTGTATGTGTGTGTTTGGTGGCAGGGGAAGAAGAGGTAGGCAGAAAATGGTTACAGGTAAGTAGCTTTAATTTATCCTGAGGGCAGTAGGGTATCTGTAGGAAATTTTGGGTAGGCTGAGAGTGACTGATGAAGACAGTAAGCTGTTTTAAATGATCATCACTCTGACACAGGTTAGAAGTGGGCTGCAGTGACTTCAGTGAGAAGTAATAAGGACCTGAACAAGAAGAGTCACAGGGGGATGGAAGTGAAGGGACAGATTTGAGAGAGATTAAAGAGAGAGACTAGACAGGAGTTTGTCCCTGTTTTGTTAGTGAAGGCAAAGAGAGGCAAGTATGGAGTATATTTCTTGCCTGGACATCCCACTCATTCATTTTTGGATACGCTGAGTTCCAGGTGGATTTAGAATATGCAAGTGGACATCCAGTAGGATTCTGAAGATAGAAGAAATAAAGATCTGGGAGGCATCAGCACAGGTAGTTGAAGTCTCAGAGTAGATGAGTTCACACAGGAAAGAAAAAAGATAGATCAAAATACCCATGGAGAAAGTTCTTCCTGGCTTATGAGAAGTTTTGCCTGATAGAGTTTAAGTTCAAAATTTATCTTTTTTTTTTTTTGAGGAAGATTAGCCCTGAGCTAACATCTGCTGCAAATCCTCCTCTTTTTGCTGAGGAAGGCTGGCCCTGAGCTAACATCCGTGCCCATCTTCCTCTACTTTATATGTGGGACGCCTACCACAGCATGGCTTGCCAAGTGGTACCATGTCTGCACGCAGGATCTGAACCGGCGAACCCCAGGCCGCCAAAGCGGAACGTGTTCACTTTACCGCTGTTCCACCAGGCGCCCGGTCCTCAAAGTTTATCTTTTTTACCACTGTACCCCAGTGGCTAGTGAAGTGCCTGACATCTACTTATTTATTTTAAAGAATTCAGTAATTATTTGTGTGAAGATGTTTATTTCCTGAGGTTTGCTGGGTTATTAAAATTATCTCACAGACATCTTACCATGGTTAATATGAATTTGGTTTATCTAGCATTAAGTGACCGTGTAAAGCTAAAACTCATTTGTGCTTCAAATTTTTACTTCATTTTAAAATTTTATCTTTTTAACAAATGTCCTTGGCCTACTGAAGGGAAGTGGTGTTAGAAGGTAAGATATGAGCCTCCTTAAAGATGGGGCTTTTATAAGTTTTTTTTTTTTTTGCAACTCCTTGCCAGGAGCCCGGGACATAGTTTGCCTCTCTCTCCCACCTGACTGGCTTCCCCCTTTCTCTTTCTCCCACATAGCTAGAGTGCTAAGAACATTAAATGCTACCACAGTCAGCCGTCCTGCTGGTCCTTTTGGCCCTTATTTCTACATTCACAGGGAAGCCAGGCTGTGTTAGCTCCAGAATTTCTCAACAGGAGAATGGAAGAGCAACAATCTATCTGATTTGAGGAGGAGAGAGAAAGAGTTGAAATGCGTTTTGCAGAGTATTTTGAAAGAAGAGTAAAATAACTTCATTTACCTCTGTCAAAGTGGGAAGAGTCACTCATGTTCCCTACCTCCCACCCCAATGCACCTCCACGGCAGCCAGGCCCAGGTGCTAATGTCCCACCTGAGAAGGCCTAGGGCTTATGGCTTTAGGAGTTTCAGAAAATACTCTAATTCCTTCTCTTGCATTCCATTCTACTACAATATCCTGACACATATCTGCCATTATATCATTCTGTTTCATTATTTCCATCACACCTATCGGCATCTAAATTTATTTTGTACATTTCATAACTTGATTACTCCTTCTTCCATTGACCAGACAGTCCAGAAGGGTAGATTCCAAGTCTGGTTTTGCTTACCAATAATAAAGCTCCATTTATATATTTCAAACTTGAACAGTAAGACCAAAATCTGTGTATTTTATTATGAGTTTTCATAATGAGAACTATTATTTACCCATTCTTTGTCTCTTTTTTAAAGATTGGCACCTGAGCTAACAACTGTTGCCAATCTTTTTTTTCCTGCTTTTTCTCCCCAAATTCCCCCAGTACACAGTTGTATATGTATATATGTTTTCAGTTCTGGGTCCTTCCAGTTGTGGCATGTGGGATGCTGCCTCAGCGTGGCCTGACGAGTGGTGCCATGTCCACGCCCAGGATCCGAACCAGCAAAACCCTGGGCAGCCCAAGCAGAGCATGCAAACTTAACCACTCGGCCACGGGGCTGGCCCCTGTTTACTCCTTCTTTCCTTATGGTATCATAAAATTGTAGTCTTTGCATAAAGTTATTTTAATTAGGTATTATTTTTACATGCCTAAGATAAAAAATATTATAGGGTACCACAGTGTCACATGACAATTCTCACTTTCCTCCTGTCCCATTTGGCCATCTGACTTTTCTATTTTCTATACTGATCCCAAATTACAGCACCACTGTTATCTGTCCCACATTATACATAAGAAAACCAGATAACAACAAAGACCCAAAAATGATTCAGGAACACTGTTTTGCGGTACTATTTATCTGATTGTAACAAATAACAGGACATTTTACAAGTGGGATAGTTTTTGCCTCTAAGCCCCAATATAAATACAACCAAAAAAATACACAGAAATCCAAGGACCAGAAAGTATCAAGATTAGCATAAAAGAGTCCTCAAGTCTCCTCAGACATGAGATTGAGTATCTGACTCTATCATTTACTCTACTGTTCTATGTTCTCTGTTGATGATAAAGACCACATTTGTGATTTACCACTGTCTTTTAATCACACTTCTGCCATGTTCAGTCTCTCTCAGTAATGGGGCTTGATGACCACCATGGGATTTTTCAGGATAGAATGACTTGTGCAGTTAAGCTGTCACTTTACCCCTTTAGACCTTAAATTGCTGTTGCAAACATAAACATAACCCTATCTTATAAAATGATTATTCATACTTCTAGAATCTTTGTTTTTACTCTAAAAAAGTGAAATTTAAATTGGGATTTCATTATACCCCAAAGAAAATTTTCTCATAGAAGAACAGATATAAAATCTGTATTATATAGGTAGAAATTGGAGAATTTGTGCTTTCTTCTCATCTTTCAAAACAACGTTGGCAGTTTTTCCTGGAGAAATCCAAAGATAAAAACAATGCACAACTGTTGGAAGAAACAAAACACACTGTGGACCATGTCCAAGTACTATGCTTGGTGTAGAGTGAAACACAGGAGTATAAGATAAAGATCCCACTCTAGAGCAGCCACATCCCATTGGGTCCTGCAAAGTACATCCATGATCCAATCACTCGGCCCACCTCCATCTCACACCTCATTACCCTGGCTGCGGCTGGATAACCTTTCAGCTGACCTTCAGCCAGCGCCTTCTAACTGATTTGCTATTCCTTGAACCTGCTAAGGACATTCCCACCCCAAGCCTTGGACTTGCTTTTCTTTCTGTCTAGAATGTTCTTCTCTTATATCCACAGAAGTCAGTCCCTTCAGGTTTCTGTTCAAACGTCTTGGTAGCAAAGAGGCGGACCCTGACACTCTATAAAATAACCCAATCTCTCCTATCTACAATCCTTCTTTGTTCCTCTTCATAGCATTTAACACTATCTAACGTGGCACATATTTATTACTAGTTTCCCCTACTAGAATGTAAACTTCCTGAGAGCAGAGTTTTGACTATCTTGTTCACTGCTGCAGCCTCTGTGCCTAGAACAGTGCCTGGCACACAGCACGTATTCAATAAATATCTATTCGATGCTATTTAACTGAATATTGTTCAAGTTAAATAATGACACAGAGCAACAATAAATTACTATTTCAAGAACAGTTAATAGTTAATTGCTAACTGAATTGCATGGGCCAGTAATACCCAAAAGGAATAAATATCAGCATCATTTGGAGGGGTTTTCCAAAAAACACATGCCCAGACCTCACCACAACATACACTGAAACTCTCTAGGTAGAGTTTCTGAGCATGAGTATGTTTAAACAGCTTTCTAGATGATTCTATTCTTTTTTATTGTGGTCAAATCTACATAACATAAAATTTGCCATTTTAACCATTTCCAGGTCATTCTGTCTTGTACCCGTTTGAAACTAATGGTATAATATTATGTCACTTCAGCAGAGGGAGAAGAGCTAAAAGGGAGGGATTAAAAAAAAAAAAGCACCATGTTATCTTAGAAAGAGCATGGGTTTGGGAGTTGAATCCAGGTCCATTCCACCACTCACTAGCTGTGAGACTGGGAAAGTTACTTAACTCTTAGTTTCCACACCCACAAAATGAAGATCATCTCTATACCCTCTCTCTCTCTCCCCTCATCCACTCCAAACTGCTTCAAGGTTACTGTAAAGCTAAAATGCAGATATATAAAGTATCTATTTTGGTGCACAAAATAGGCATTAAACTAGAACTCACTGGAATTATTTTCATTGAAGTAAGATAAATTCATACTGGCAGAAACACAAAAGGTATGAAATCCTGGCATAAGTGGCTATAAAAATGTTTCTTCCTCTACTGATGGGACAGGTGAGAAAGAAAGTTGTCAGGAGTTCCACAGATTTGACCATATTAATAAAACAGTGCTTCTCAAATGTGAGAGTGCTTCAGAATCACCTGGCGAGCTTGTTAAATACAGACTGCTGGGCCTACTCCCAGAGTTTCTGATTCAGTAATTCTGGGTTGGGGCCTGATAACCTGCATTTCTAACAAGTTCCCGGGTGATGTTGAGGCTGGTGGTTATTAGTCAAAGGGTACAAAGTTTCAGTTATACCAGATGAGTAAGTCCTAGAGATCTGTACAGCATAGGACCTATATTTAATAATACTGTGTTGTATACTTAAACTTTGCTAAGAGGGTAGATTTTACATTAAGTGTTTTTATCACAAAAGTAATAATAAGAGGGGGAGGAAACTTTTGGAGGTGATGGACAGGTTTATGGCATAGATGCAGTAATGGTTGCACGGGCATACGTTTATCTCTAAACTCATCAAGCTGCATACATTAAATATGTATAGCTTTTTGTATTTCAACCATACCTCAATAAAGTGGTTTAAAAAAAAAAGCAAAGAATTAAAGTATGCACATCTTAATTAAAAAACTATAACCAATAATATGCTTACGATTTTTTTAGAACATTTTAAAATCAGATGAAAGTCACCTATTAAGATTTAAATAACACAAGAAAAATTTCATGTCACAGGTATCCTAATGACAAATATATTCAATCCTGAAAATAAATTCAAAGTTAATTCTTAGAATACTCATTGCTTTAAAAGTTAAAATCTAGATAAAAAGAAAATGTGTGGTTTTAAAAGAGAACACGCAACTGATGACTTTGGAGGGATAGATGACATAAAAGGATACTTACAGGTATGGAGGCATTCGGTCACTGTAGTTGGCTTGATCAGATACCCTTTACAGATATAGCAGGTGATGTAAGGATTGAAATCTTTTACCAAGTGTTTCCTTTGGGTAGCCATTCGTGGTCAGCTATAACTGGCTTTAGTAGTACAGGCAAAGAGGGGTATTAAGTAGATGAAAGTCTGATGCCAGGAGCTGGTGTGGAGTTCCCAACTGGATGTCCTGAGGCATGAGAACTGACATCCAGATTTATCATGAGATCACTGGTCATCACTCCTTTTGGTGGTTCTGCTTTTCCATATCTGTCTCCACAAAAATTTTAAAAAGATGAGAGAAAAAGGTGTCAAATTCCTCATACCGTATTAATATCATTATCTTAGCAGCACATGTTACATGTTCCAAATTGGGTGAACAGGTGAAGAGAACGTTTCCCTCATCGTAACATTAATTTGTACAACTGTTATTATTTAAATCAGAATAATGACAAATTCACCCAATCCCGGGGCCTCAACTATCACCTCTGTACAAATGACACCCAAGGCTATTACCACCAGTTTTGATTTCCTTCCCTCTCCAGTAATGCACTTTAACTATCTGCTTGACTAGGAGTTCCTGCCAATACAAGTTAAAAGATTCAGAACTGAAGTCATTATCTTCCCTATCAAAACGCTATTTCCACTTTGTACCCCACACCCAGTGAGTAGTCCAATCAAGTTCGCGTCCTTTTCCATTCCATCCGCAGCCGCCCTACCTCAACAGTACCTCTCCAACTGCAGCCCACCTTATATTCTGCAAGGCTGATTTTATTCCATCACATTTGAGTCCTCTTCTCAAAGAATGTCAGTGTCTCCTCTTTACAACAGAAACGTGTTTATATTTCTTAGCTTGTCATATGAGACCCTTCACAGGGTGACCCTAACACACCTTTCCACACTTTTCTTCAGACAAACCGAAAGGATCACTCTCTCCCACAGTCCACTCTGCAGGCTCTACATCCTACCTATCCTTCAAAACCCTTCTCCATACAAAAAGCTACGCTGATTATCCTCAGTGTAATCTCTCCCTTTTAGACCCTTACTTCTCTCCTATTACATTTTCCCTTTATTTTGATTTACAGTTACATTCACTCTTTATCTCCTCCATTAGAGGATGGCAAAATCTTTGAGAGAAACCAGTCACATTTGGTAAACGTATAACCTGGGCAATGTTACTTATCCTAAATCTCAGCTATTTTGACTGTAAAATGAAAATAAGAGTGCCAGTTTTCTAGAGTGGTGAGGATTAAATGAGACAATATACATAGAGTTAGCACACAGTAAAAACTGAATGTCATTTTTTCCCAAAAATGTTTAGCATAATTGGCTTGTACACAGATTACTAAAAAAAAAAAAAAAAAAAGTTTAAAAAGTTTCTTGCAACAAATGTGTCCTCTTAGAAAACACAACACGAAAGAAGGTATTGATTTCCTAAGTTAACTCGATAAACAGGAACTTTCCTCCTGTCCTAGCTGTTAGCTCATAGGCAAGCATAAAGCAACCGGAAAGGTCAAAGGCATCATTCCCTGGACACACCGCCACTGACAATGTGCACGGAATAGGCTCTGCGTGGAAGCATCCTATCCGCTCGGGAAAACGTGCCTAGGGTGCAAGAGAGCGCGCAGAGACGACAGGCAGGGCTCTGGAGTCCGGCCTCCGCGCTGGAAGCCCTTGGCCAGGCTCCGCACATCCGTGCCCGGGGCTCAGCTTCCCCTTCCAGACACTGGGATTCACGGCCCTGCCTTTCCCACAGGTTTGCCGGGAAGTAAGGGAAAGTCCTCTCAAAGAGGAAATGCACGGCCCGACCGGGGGCGGGTCCAGCCCGTAAGCCCGAGAGCCCTGTCAGCGAGACAGTTAAAGGAAGCAAGTCCCTGCAGGGCCGGGCCAGAAGGGAACTTTTCCGCCGCCCCGGCGGGAGCGGGCGGCAGGCCCTGGGCGGTCCCACGCAAGCCCGCCCCGCCCGCCGGCAGGTGCCCGGGCCCGGCCGCCGCGCCGCCGCGCTGCGCGGAGGAGGACGCGCCGCCTCCCCGGCCCCCGCCGCCCGCCGCCCGCCGCCCCGAGGGGAGAGCGCGGCTCCGAAGCCCAGAGACTGCGGCCCGCCCCCGCCCCCGCCCCCGCCCCCGCGGGCTCCCCGGGCTCCCGGCGGCGCCGGCCGCGGCAGGTGCCAGGAGGTGCCCCTCGCCCCGGGCGCCAACTCGGGCGGGGAGCGCGGGGGCGGCCGCAGTCCGGCCACTCGGCAGCTCCCGAGCCCGCCCAGGACCTACCCCGCGGCCGCGGCCGCCGCCGCTCCTCGCCCGCCAGCGCGCCGGCCTCAGAGGGAAGGAAAGTGAAAGAGAAACAGCGCCCGCCGCGGCCTGGCCGGTCCCCGCGCCCCGTCCGCCCTCCCCCTGCAGGCGGGAGCGCGCCGGCTCCGCGGGGCCACTCGGCTCGGGCCCGATAGGGCGCGGCGGGCCTCGGGGCCCAGGGCCGGTGCCGCCTCCAAGGGCAACTCCACCCCCTTCCAACCGCCGGCGCCGCCGCTGGCCACGCCCCCGGCCACGCCCGCCGCCCGCGCGCCTCACAGGTGCCGCCGACGCCCCGCCCGCCCCGCCGCCGCAGCTCCCGGGCGACGCGCAGCTCTGGCCAAATTCTACCTCGGGTCTTCTCACCACCAGCCTCTCTCGGTTGTTTTCATCATAACAATGTCTGGTATATTTTCCCTGGCGGATGTAAAAACAACGGTCAGTGTTGAGAATGAGTCACCCTGAGAAACTGTCTACTCGGCTGCGTCTTCCCCAAGCCAGTCCCATGTGGGCCGCAGCGGGATGGACATCCCTTGATTTGCACCGTATTTAAAAATCACTAACGAACTTGTTACTGTGGGGTGGGTCCAGAGATCATGACATTTGACAACTGTAAGCAAGAGGGAGCGGGGTGGGGGTGTTAGTGGAAAGGTAAAGAGTTACCACTGTTTGCAAGGTTCAAAACAAAACAAACAAAACCCCCCAGTGCTCTTTTAGTGGACTTTGAGATGGACAAGAGAACATTCATTGCAAAAAGAATTGCTGAAAAGCATGCATTAAAGGATTCCTCACAGTCATTCAATCCTATTCTACTGCATTCCACAAACTTACAAATTTCTACTACAACCACTATTTTGCTAAACATAAATTAGACCTGATTCTTTGCTTCTTGGAAGACTGCAATCCAGTAATCCTAGGGTAGCAGGCAAAGCAGTGTGGTCTCCATCGATAAAACACACGTTAGAATGGACATCTCAAAGAGAATTAGCAAAGGGCAGCTTCAATCTTGTGTATAATAAAGAGGAAAAGATGTTACAATTACATCATCTTTGCTTCCGTGATGGTCTGAGCAGTGATGGTCAGGGAGCTGACAGTAAAGGGGGGAGTGATTAATGCAAAGTATTTGTTTTACCTCCAGTTGACCAAGACACCTTCCTTACTACCAGGGAGACAGCCTGTGGTGATGGCTCTCATGGCAAACCAACGGACCCAATGACCACTGGTCCAGCAGCTGTACAGCTGTTCAAAGATCCATTCCAAATTTAAAACACACAAAGAAGTAGACCAAGATAGCTTTTAAAAATATCCAATTTATAATTAAACATGCAGAGTGGACATAAAATTTTAAAAATTACCATTTTTAATATCATAGCAAGAGCAATACATTTTCTGAAATAGCTTTCAATGACCACATTTTTATAGTCCTTATAAGAACCATTTTGAAAAAGTATACATGCCAATTTCAAAGCTGGGATCAACTTCAATAAGTCACAGCAATCACAATGAGCACAGAAAACAAGTCAGGTCAAATGACTTTATAGCTGAAGGATTACTCTTCAGACCTTTCATCTCGGAGACTAAACAGATCAATACGTGAAAAGTCACCCTACTTCTAATGTATTTAAAATATGTAAGGGAAGATATTACTGTATATACTACAACATACACAGTATGACTTGGTATCTTCTGATTTTGCATCTGAACCTATGTTAAATATATTTTTAAAGAATAACAATGAAGTCTAGGGGGCTTAAATGTGATTGATTGGTAATCACCAGCAAGTGAGGTCAAGCAGCATTCACTGAGGAGGTGAGTGTGGGCACGGGTGTTCGGAGGACTTAGATCAGCAATGCAGGGAGGGCTTCCAATGTGCTAGAGAGCAGAACCTGAAGAGAGATGTGGAGGTGGGGTTGTCCTAACTGAAACTGCGATGACAGACTTGCGGGTGGGGGAGAGAATCACTACCTTTGTAAGGAAATGTGTGCTTTGTGTCCCTGGAGGCACACAGTTTGTAGTAAAATGTTCGGTTGTTTCTCCTTTCCCCTCTTCAGCAACCACCCCACCTTTCCCATTCCAAGAAGAAAATACACACACACAAAAAGGAAAACAGAACAAAACAAAAAAATTCAAACATTTGTCTGGTTAAAAAAATAATAAAAGAAATGGCAAGAAGGAAATGCTACGAAGGGGCAAGTTTCCTGAGCTACGTGTAGGTCATTTAAACATTGGAGTTGCAGCTGCCTCTCCTCCTCCCCTGGGGCTGCTTTCCAGTAACTTATCCCTCAGTCCCTTGGTTCTGATGGTGGGGGCTGGAACAAACTACAGAAGCTTCAATATGAGGTGGTGGCGCTGATAACCAATCTCAAGTACCAGTGGCACCGTCAAGTAAACAAAGGCCTGGAAGCAACTGGATGTACAGGTCCAGCAAAAAGAATACGCAGATGGAAGAATCAGAGCTGGTAGTCCCCTTGTGACTAATCTGCTTCAGCTTTCTCATTTTATAGCTGTAGAAACCAAGATCCTGAGAAGTAGCAAATTCGTAATCTCAGCTTCTTTTGGCAGAGTCAAGACCAAAACAAAGGTGCCAGTTCCATATTCTTTACACTTCTCAAGAGAATTCTCAAGCCAAGCATTTAAGGAAGTTCTGGTAAGAAACAAATTAACTTAAAAGAAAATAAAAGAACAAAGGGAGAGAAGGATGGATGAAGGGAGGGAGGGAAATAACTGCCTAGATGGTATTAGAAGTGAACTGGCCACTGGTGACTTCCTAGCAAAGGATAAGCCCAAAGCGGTAACTTGTTTCATTTGATTATTGATCCAGATTCTTCCAGGAAACCCATTAATAGCTCCTGATAACCCATGGAACTACCTGGAGCTATGTGTATACCTAAGAAATGTTTTCATTACTTTATATTTTATGTAGATTTTTATTTCAGTTAAGGCTGGGCAATGGATGGGTAATTCCATACTGGGAAGTTGACATTCCTTCCTTGCCTAATAAATGTAGCATCAATGAATTGATGTTTAATAGCATAACATTTTAAAAATAGGGTTATATTTTACCATTTCCCTGAAATATTAAACGACTTTTTCATTATCATAAATTATTTTATAGCCTAAGTATGCTATTTAATCTTTTAACATAGAGTATCTCCAACATAAAACTACCCTCTGTATTCTAAAAGTTTTCCTACAGAGATTTCAGAAAACATCAAAATTTAAAGTGTCCTACTGGACCCAAATGTATTTATTTTATGGCCATGGATACTACAGCTAAAAATCTATGGTTGCCTAAAATCAATGATGCAGGAGTGGGAAGGGAACAGAGAACTGAAGGACTTCCAATCACCCCTGACCATGTCTCTTTATCTCTTAATGCCCCCTCCCCTGCAATCAATAATTCTCAAGGACTCTCTCTGCTAACTGTCTCTTGAATCCTTCCACTTAACCTACCCTGGTTTCAGATCACTATCATCTCTACCCTCTATTACTTCATTGAACTCTTAAGTAGCCTCCCTATAGCTCTTCTCTGCCAAACCACTCCCCACTGCACAGCCAGAGGACGCTTTCTAACTACACATTTGATCATGCTGCTCCCTGGCTTAAAAAACCCTTGTTCTTAGGAGAAAGCCCAAACACTTAATAAGCACATCCGGGATCCCCCTCCCTTGATCTACATGTTGCAGCCATAATGAACCTCTTTACCCTCTAGCTAGAGACAGGTCTTCTTTCAAATGAGCACCCTGTCCCAATCCCCTTATCCTTCCCCACCCTTGCTAAATCTGGCCAATCCTTATTTATCCTTTAGGTATCAGATGATGTCAAAGGCCACCTTCCCAGACACCTCAAAGCTGCTGAGGAGCCTCCTGGATACACGTATACCACATACATACATAATAACTCATTCTCTCAAGTCCCATATAACACCATCTTGGATTATCTGGTTTACTTGTCTGAACCTTCTACTAGCGTGTAAGCCCAGTGGATCCATCGCTTGACTGTGCAGCCCTAGCAGAGTGGATGGCAAATGGTAAACACTCAAATAAATATTGACTGAAAAGCCGAGTATCTGCACACACATTAAGACATACCCTGTATTCTTTCTTTGGTTTCTTCTTTGAGGGGTCTTTACAAAGGATGTGTTAAGGCATAATCCATGTCCTCTAGGACTACTAATTAAAGTCACACCAGGGAGTAGAGACTTATCCACAAGAAAAAAGATGGAGCAATACACCAAATTTATTAATAACATGTTAAATGGAACATGATCAAATGACAAAAACTCCCGTTGAAGGAAGGCATACTATGGGTGGTCAAGAAATTAGTCCTACATGCTTAAGACTCGTGTCAGTTACAAAAACAGCAAGGCAAAATACCAAAAGCTATGGATATGAAAAATAAGTGAGAAAGCCAGAAAAAAAGAGAGAAATTAAGTCAATATACTAAAAGTGAATACAGACAAATAGCATTAGGTATAGGGACAAGGTTAGTCTGTGAAAGACTGTGCAACTAGCTAAGTAAGTGTTTTAAGGTGCTTTAAATACATTATGCTAAAGACACAGACCAACAAAAATTTTTTCTCCTTTGAGAGGCAGAAAAAACTAGCTGTAGTTTCTTTACTGTGGTGTCAACAGTTGGCTGGAACAAATTCTAGTTATACTGCAAGAACAGAGAATGTAACTAAAATAGGAGCAGACTATAAGGAAAACCTGGATTTACTCCAACTATCAGGGTTATGATATTTTAAAACATCATTATAGAACCACAACTATTATTCTGGGAGGTCAGAATAAATCCCTGAGGATCATAAACAGACAAATGACTCAAGAATATTCCATCAAATCTGAACATAGATGATTCTAATGTTAGGAGTGATTATAGAAAAGTTAGAAAAAAATGTGCTACCAAAAAAAGATAAGAAATTCAATTGGAGGAAATGCAATATAGAAACTTAGTGACATAAACAATCAGAGGAGACTAGGCACGTGAATTGAAAAGGTCCTGATTTTACAGGTAGCTATGGTGTAGAAGGACGGACGCTGGACCCAGAGTCAAGAGAACCTGATTTTTAGTCAGGACAAGTCACTTGACTTCCCTTGGCTTCATTTTCTTCCTATGAAAATTGAGGTTAATATTATCATCTTAATCACTGGTCTACAGGGAAGATTTTCTTTATATACTTGTGGGTTGTTATAATGAGCACATAGAAGATTAAATGAGATAAGTGAGAAATGTTTTTTAAATTGTAAACTGTAAAGGACTGTCAAAATACAAGGTATAAGTAGTAGTTCTGTGGACCACCAGCAGAATAGTACCTAGTAATCCTGTTCCACCCAGCAGAGGTCCTCATACTAAGATATATCCCAAGAATGTAGAATGAATAAGACACTCCAGGCAGGGCAGGGCAATGGATCTAGGACAGGGCATTCAGTAAGGAACACAACCATCAGAAAGCACTCCTTCCCCTGAACTCAATAGCCATCACATCCAATTTTTAAAAACAAGATGGAGAAACCTAAATATTTTACTAAGCAATTCAAAGTCATACAAAGAAAACTAGTTCCCCACATATGTCTAATAATTTGGGTTAGTTCAACATTGCAGAAGTGGTTGGTGAAATCTTTATTCACTCCCCTTGACTGAACGGGTAGCAGAAATGTTTTCCATTAAAATGCAAATTCCTCAGGTGGGGTCATAATTAAGCCCTCATGAGCCATCTCTTGAGCTATGGGTTCCCAGCTTGCCAGGATTAGTAGACTTCTTAGTCCATAGGAAGGGAGAAAGGCCAAGGAAGGACACAAGGCTTAAGTTATGAGTTAACACTTTAGCAGGGTATTAACCATAACGCTTTGCTGGCTGGGAGGCTGGGGAGCCAGCATGGAGAAGGAAAGCGTATCTGAAAGAGGAGATGGCAAACCACTTAGATGACCTTCTCTCTTATACTTCACTTTGTAATTCCATCTTGGACCAAAAACAAAACAACTCTTGAAAACAAAAGCCAAATTAGTGTGTTCATATTGTCTTCAACTATTCAAAGACTTAATGACTAAGATACTGATGCATTTTTGTTCAGGTTTGCAGAAAAGCTAAGCAAAAATTGGCCTAAATTAGAGCAGGAGGACATTAGCTATAAGATAGGTATAGATAGATATTCTTTTTTTTTTTTTAACATTGGCACCTGAGCTAACATCTGTTACCAATCTTTTTTTTTTTTCTTCTTCTTCTTCTCCTCCTCCTCCTCCTCCCCAAAGCCCCGCAGTACATAGCTGTATATTCTAGTTGAGAGTGCCTCTGGTTGTGCTATGTGGGACGCTGCCTCAGCATGGCTTGATGAGCGGTGCCATGTCCCCACCCAGGATCCAAACTGGCAAGACCCTCGGCCACCGAAGCAGAGTGTGCGAACTTAACCACTCGGCCATGGGGCCAGCCCCAAGACAGACATACTTAATTGTCTATCTTCTGCATGATAAACCCTACAATAGTCTCAGAAGCTGGGATAACTTGTCCTTGATAGTTCAAGAAGAAAGAAATAGTTTTTGTCTTCACTCTAGAAAGGGGTTATTCTAGTTGACTGGAAAACCTCCTGGCAGTTATCAAAGCTTCCTTTGATACCTTCTTGATAAGAAGTTAAAAAAAAGCACCAGCATCAAAGCATCTTAGATTAGATGACTAATGCGAATACAAGACGGCTGCATAGAAAGTGGTTAGCAGAGCATAAGCTCCATGAGGGCAAGGCTTTTATCATTAGAATCAAGCCTAAAACATAGTAGGCTGCCATTAAGTATTTGCTGAATGAATGAATGAATGAACAAATGAACAAGCAAATAAATGAAATCTGACTTTGTAGTCAAGACAGCCCAGGTTCAAATTCTGGCACAACCTCTTACTGGCTATGTATCCTAGGGCAAATAACTATTCTGTGTCTCAGTTTTCTCATCACCTAAATGTATATAATAAAAGTGCATGTCTCAGGGCCAGCCCAGCGGTGCAGTGGTTAAGTGCGCATGTTCTGCTTCGGCGGCCTGGGGTTCACCAGTTCAGATCCTGGGTGTGGACATGGCACCGCTTGGCAAGCCATGCTGTGGCAGGCATCCCACATATAAAGTAGAGGAAGATGGGCACGGATGCTAGCTCAGGGCCAGTCTTCCTCAGAAAAAAGAAGACTTTTGTTTTTTAACATTGGCACCTGAGCAGTTAGCTCAGGGCTAATCTTCCTCAAAAAAAAAAAAAAAAGTACACGTCTCATAGGAGTTTTCAAGAGGATTCTATGAGATGATACAAGTAATGCACTTCATACACAGTAAGCAAACAAATGCTTGCTGAACTAATTTTAAGAATTTCATATCTATATCCTTCCCTGCTCTTCGGACAAAACAACAATGAAACATAGGACACAATTTAAGGCATGGTGATAAACAAATAGAACAAACGCCTTAAGTACAATTTATTTGCTTTTAGGATGTACACGGAGGCAACAGTTAGTCACCTAACTTCCATACCAGGTGCCCTTCCTCCCCCTACAAGAATTTTTAAATAAGGTTACTCTCTAAGTGGTAAATGAGTAAAATATGAAAATCATGGCTTAAATTACTCATCTCAAGATGAACTTAAGAAATAGGATGTACACAGAAGTCGAAAGAGTTTTATGAACATTGAAAACTCCAATTGAGTGAGCTGGGTATAGTCTTAGGCAGGCAGGACTGAAATGTGACATATTTCGTAAACTAAAACATAATCTATTATATCCTACCCTGTCTGGAATAACTTTATGAAAACAGAAAAACGATGAGCAAGGAGCACAAAAAAGGGAAGTGGAAAGGGCAAGATGTGGGCAGTGCGTGGGCACCACTGTGTAGGGCAGGGAGACACAGAATTGGGCAAACTCTGAACTAGTCGCCAGAGAAGTGTGCTCTGATCCTACCAGGAGTGGTAATGAGACCTGAATTATCATCCTTTGTCTACCCTCTAATTCCAATGCCCACAAATTTACTTTCTGAGTATTAATTTGTGCTCTCTTGTACAAAAATACTGGAAGCAAAACCTGAACTTCAAAATTAATATTTTGTGACTATTTCACTGTAAAGCTAGCCCTGGTGGTCTACTGGTTAAGATCTGGTGTTCTCACAGCCATGGTCCAGGCTCCTTTCCTGGCCAGGGAACCACACCACCAGTCTGTCGGTTGTCATACTGTGATGGCTGCATGTTGCTGTGATGCTGAAAGCTATGCCACTGGCTTTTCAAATATCAGCAGGGTCACCCACAGTTGACAGGTTTCAGCAGAGCTTCCAGACTGAAACAGACTAGGAAAAAGGACCTGGCCATCCACTTTCAAAAAAAATGGGCCATGAAAACTCTATGAATAGCAGCGAAGCACTGTCTGATATAGCGCCAAAGGTGACAGGATGGCACAAAAAGACCAGGTAGGGTTCTGCTCTGCTGTACACAGGGTCACTAGGAGATGGAATCGACTTGATGGCACTAACAACAACAAATTCCACTGTAAATTTTAGGATCTTCCTGTTTTGCTTTAATTGACCAATATCATGATACTGTGTATATTCTTCAAAGAAAGATACCAAAATGTACCATTTTAGAGCTGAGGCCATTAAGAAAAGTTGATCAGCTAGCTCACCCTGGGCCAAGCCAAGTGTTGGATCAGCAGGGACAAGGCTAGAATTTCCCTGTTTCTGTAAAGCATACTTCCTTCAATTAAACAAGTTATGGATAAGCTAGTCACAAAAAGACAAATACTGTATGATTCCACTTACATGAGGTATCTAGAGTAGTCCAATTCATAGAGACAGAAAGTAGGATGGTGGTTGCCAGGGACTAGGGGTAGGGGAGACAGACAATTATTGTTTAATGGATATAGAGTTTCAGTTCAGGAAGATGAAAAAGTTCTGGAGATGGATGGTGGTGATGGTCATACAACAATATGAATGTACTTAATGCCACTGAACTGTACACTTAAAAATGGTTAAATGATAACATTTATGTTACATACATTTTATCACAATTTAAAAAAAGTTATTGGAAAAATATCTTCCTTTTAAAAAAGAAAAAGAAAATCACCAGCAAACAGTAAGACCTTCGGCAAGTCACTTCATGAGCCTTGATCTGCCCATCCATAAAATCACTTTAGACTTGGGATACATAATCTCTAATGGGCTTTGAAGTTCTTCAATTATATGGTTGTACAATTTGGAAGCATCAGCTAGAGCAGGGGTCAGCAAATTTTATCTGTAATGGGTTAGATAGTAAAATTTTAGTCTTTTGTGGGCCATATGGTTTCTGTCGCAACTACTCAACTCTGCTCATATATGGCCAAAAATGCCAGAACAATATGTAAACAAATGGATGTAGCTGTATTCCAATAAAATTTTATTTAAGAAAATGGCAGTGGGCCAGATTTGGCCCTTGGGTTGTAGTTTGCCAACTCGTGACCTTGAGAATATCCCTGTGAACATGTATGGATGATAGCGATTAAAAATTTTCCTGTATCCCAGGGTTGATAATTTCTACAATTCCAATAAGCTCTTGATGACAGTTTCAAACCAGAACACTTCTAGTGCAACATCTTAACCTAACTCTATGATTTCTATTTTCCAGGCAATGAGTAGAATATAGTGGCTTAACTTCTGGAAGGTAGTGATACCATCATCATCATCATGAAACAGCTCAGAGAGTCAGAAACTTTTATTCTTCCTTGTACAGGGTTGTATAATCTAGTCTTTCTCCTATGTCACAATGGAGAAAGTCTACCAACAAAGAAAAAAGGAATATTAAACAAAAACATTCTCTCCTGTTTACCAAAAAACAGGCTTAGTCTCTTACCTCTGACTTCAAGATACTAAACAGATCTAGTGACATTTAAAGAGAAAGTATTTTCCCATTCTACCTGGGGTTCTAAAGTGCTCATCTAAGAGAAAACACAGGGCTTCGAGGGGTAAGCTATCTGCTTACATACTTACAGACAGTGCTGCAAGCAGGCCTGACCTGGGGAAGTCATGCTGGAGTGTGCGTATATGTCAACTCCAGCCTCACTGTGGCCAGCCTCAGCAGACTAGATCCTGGTCTGAGAAGAAGCCCAGAATGAGAGGGTGGTGAGAGTTCACCATACCATCTCTTTTGAAGGACAGCAGCTGCAATAAGAGAGGACACATTTGAATAAGGATACTGCAAGTGTGGGTACCAGACCTGGCCAGACAGTCTAAGGAGCAGGAAGGATGCTTCTATTTCTAGAATGCTAAACGAAGAAAGTGACACAGCTGACAGGTACTGATGATATGCTCCCCTTCTGGCTTTTTGGATGACTGTTATATGCAAACAAGAACAATCTGTGAACAAGGGAAAAGAGTTTCAAAGTACTTTTCAGGCAAGTCATCAAGACTGAGGCCCATTCACTATCTACATGGTTGAATTACAAGAGAGGAGGCTTTGCTATTAGATCATTTGAATATTGACATTTTAATTTACTACATTGAGAAAACTGCACAAAAATCCAAGGACGAGAGGTAATTACTTGTATTCACTTATGCTTTTAAAAAGGAAGTTTTGTCAAGAATTGTTGTTCTTGATATAACAACTTACAATGACATATCACTTCCTAAAATTTTAGAAGGATGACACTTATCACAAATACTGACAAGGAAATTAATTGGAACTTGATGATCATAAATTAGTAGATCACCATTTCCTTTACGGTATTTCCTAAACAATTTATTCGTTAATCCTTTTTACCAATGAAGTCTGAAGTTTTAAGTGGAGTACTCATTTCTACTGGAAAAGGAAAAGAATTTCTGTAATTAGAAACTGAACTTATAAGCATAGGCATGAGTGCTTGTATGAAGTCTTTATGTCATATAAAATAATTAACTTTAGAAGTATCCAACAATAAACTAGTCATTAATAAAACTGAATAAATAGAATTTAGCTTTTTAAAGTTGACATTTATAAAACCCATACTCGACAACAATGTGAACATTTCACACTTCTATACTTTGTCCATTAACTTCATTATTTTAATATTTAATATTAGGTATTAATATGCACAGATTTATTCTAAATGCCTGCTATGGGTTGAATTGTGTCCCCCCAAAAAATATGTTGAAATGCTAACCCCTGGAACCTATGAATGTGACCTGATTTGAAGATAAGTTCTTTGAAGGTATAATCAAGTTACAACAACGTCATAGTACAGTAGTTGGGCTCTTAGTCCAATAGGACTAGTGTCCTTAAAAGAACAAGGAGAATGCCATGTGAAGACGCAGACACACAGAGAGAAGATGGCCCTAGGACAACACAGGTAGAGATTGAAGCAGCAGCACCAGAACTGCATTGTAGGGGAGGGGAAAATCCTTCCAAGGATGTTTCCACCAGAAGAAGGGACTACAACTCAACTAACTCTGGGTAAAAAAATTTAAGGAAACTGATCAAATTTAGGACCATGGCTATGGGAAATCAGGGAGACTCTGTCCAGGCACAAGAGCACTGAGAACCCAGTTGAACTGGATAAAATATTTCTAGTAGTACTGATTTGCAGACAGCCATGCTGGCAAAGGAGCAGGACAAACAGACGAATGGACTGGCCAAAAGGCTAAACAACTGCAGATAAAGTGTGGTGTAGGAAGGCAGCTGAGAGACAGTTAAGGATGGTTACATTCAGATCTGGGGAAGACAAGGAAGGAAAGGGATCCAGAGGGTGGTTGACTGAACTAAACAGAAAGGGAGGAGTAGTGAATCCCCATTCATACTAATGTAATTTCCAAGTGTATAAGCCAGAATATGGTTATTTTAAAATCAATTTATACTGCAGTTAATTCTAGATATTCTTTTGGATCACTTCAAAGGAATTCTGATAGAGATTAATACTTATAATATCTGGCATAGACCTAATTTGTGCTAGATATAGCCAAATTGTTAGGTTGATTACTTGACACATATATATACATACATAAACATATACATATATGTACACACACATATGCATGGTATATTTTAAAGACTGCAGAGACTAAGACCTAGAGAGGTGTATTTCTTCAAACATTACAGTCACACTTTTAACTGATTATCTCTTTTATATTTTATAAGACACAAATATCATCCAGACTAATGAACAACTGTTGATGTCAGTAAATGCACGGCATTGTATCTGGAGTGCCAGACCAGAACTATTAGCATTTATAAGTTTTGACCCTTGAAACCACTCAAATTGCACATAAGAACACTCCATACCATATGTGGAAACACATATAACATTCAGAATCAAAATACAGACAAGCAGCACTTAGGAAGTAAAACTTAACTGTGATAAAAATGTGAGTGTTTTGTAATGTTATCCTCTGAAGATGCAGATTCTTTGTGTGGTGTGATGCTCATGCTGTAATTTTTTTCATCCAGTTTCTACCATGAAGATAGGACTGAAGTGCAACTTATTCATATCTTTACAAAGATAGAAGACATAAAGCTTTAGAAAAATTCAAACATTCTACTAGATGAATTAAACTTACTTTCAGCTAAAAATATTATCGTTAAAAGAAGGAAAAGCTTCAAGGAAAGGTATGAAACAGAATTCCTGTTTTTATAGAGAGCTGCACTCCATTTTCTTATCCACCCAAAGTGTAAATACAACAAATAAAATTAGCTTGCATGAGTTACTGAAGTTATACACGACAGTTCTTGTAGGGATATTTCCAGTTGTTTTCCATTTTGATTTATTCAGATTCAATTCTCTAGCTCATCCCTGTCAGCACAGCAGCTTCTGGTTACACAATATAAAATATTAACTAAGAAAAAAAAAAGCCAGCAAACAAACTTTCAGTTATTTCTGGCCCAATAATTCACTTCCTCTAACTGACCAGCATCGGAGTTCTCCACGGCTATTAAGGGACACTGCCAATTACTCTGATCAAATCACTTCTGAATGACTGTCAAGCAGGATCATTCCTAAAGTCTGTGAAATAGAGATGCAGTGAAAAAAGAATGGCTTCGCTCAACCCGTAATCTTGCACACTTTCCTGCGCCTTCCCGTAAAGGCTGGAAATCCGACGACACCTCTAAAATCCTGTCTTCAACTCCATCCGGGCAAAAGGCAACTCCACAAAGCCTCCTCAAGCTTCACTCAACCTGACCTGCATGTCACAGTCAGCCTTCCAGAGCACAGCCACCATGGCTGCTCTTGCCTGCCTAAGAACCAGTGACGTAAGGAGCTCTACCAAGCACCCAGCGCTGTGCTGTCCGCGATTGTTTCTTATTCCTTCCAGCAACCCTGTGAGATAGATACAATCACTGTCCTCATTTTACAAATGAAACCGTGGCACAGAGAGTTCGCATGACAACCAGGAGGCCACAGCTCATGACAGATGGAGGCAGGGGTAGACCTCGCAGAGCTGCACCAGGACAGTCCTGGGGCTGCTGCAGCACCTTCCAGGCCACTCTGCTCTGTGACAGTGTAACGCCTCTGGGGCCTGGCACCAAACTTTATCACCTTATCTCTGCTCTTTTCAGCTTGAAACCTCTGCTCCACAGCTGGACCAGGCTTCTCACTGTCCGTCAAACACGTGGCAAATGCCAACCTCTAGCCTTTGCTTATGCTGCTCCCTACTAAATGGAATACCCTCCCTCTTTCTCTTCACCATCCCTTATGGCCAACTGCAATTCTCCAGCCTCCAAACTGTTCCTTCTTCCACCTTTCCACCTCATTTGAGTCTCTCTTTTCTGAGAACTACTGGAGACTCGTGCACCTGATATTTAACTGGTTTACTACTGGTATTGATGTTGTGTGTTTATGCAGTCTATCCAGTCAGATGGTAAACAAGCTGAAGGCAGGGACTGACAGGGCCCAGGACAGGTCTGTGAGCCTAGGAAACACTCAATAAATGCTGGCTGAATTCATAATAACCTTTACAGCAATACAGTCAGTAAAATTAATGTGGCACACTGTCACGAAGTAACACTCTAAGCAATCATCTCAAGACTTTTTGGGTAACATTAAAGACACACATAACTTCCAGTGTATCCTTCAACCTAACAACCAATTCCCCCAGCTAATCATGCCAACTAAGCAGGTATTTCTGTGTTTGGATATAGCAAGTCAGTCTCTGCATATGTGTGTGTATAAACAGCCAGAGACTGACATTCGAGCAATGTTTAAACAAAGCATTGCAAATATAATGAGGGATCCAAGTTTGTTGGAATCAAAATGATGCTTTTAAAAAGCTGCTAAGATGGGAAATGAAGATAAAATGCACTCAGTTGCCAGTCCTTTTTGCTCTGGATCATTTATTTAACAAACACTCCCTAGTACCTACATGTTAAACACTGTTTGGGGCTCTGTGAAGGATGCTGCCATAGTCCTACGGAGGTTTTTGTGAAGCAGCCCACCTGTCTGAGAACTGTTCCATGTCAGAATGAGATATTCTTCTATATTTGAATGCGAGAAGAGGTGAGACTTGCTCTCCCATTTACTAGTATCACCAGAATTCAAACACAGTTCTGAGAACTTATTAAGATACATAGAAATCTGAGTCAGAATCTGAAACATTTCTGGTTTTCAGTGATTTTTTTTTTTAAGAGTAGCTCACAGGAGAGAGAAGGGAGAGACCAACAGCAGAAAGCAGGTGTGGGCTAATTGGTACCAGGTGGCTAGCACTGGAGGCACTGAGACAGCCCTTCTGCTTTCCACAGGGCCTGGCACCCTGCCACAGCCATGCCCCTGTACACTGACAGTGGCCCACACAGATCACAGGCTCTGTGGGCCCTGTGCTTCCACAGCAACCACTGAACCTCTGTGGGACAATCACCTCTTACCAGGCTAAGCCAATTATGCAGTTTGCTGTTAGAAATCTTCAGGTGGCATCTTCCAACAAAGAAAACTTAAAAGGTCTCTACTTGTTCATGTCTCTGATGAGAAGATTTCCAGGTTAGCTTTTAGAGGTAATGTTTTCATAGTGTGGCTATATTAAACACCCTTCTGAAACACATAATTACTCAGAGAGGAAGAATAAACCCCCTACCAACTCCACAGAGTTCAATGAGCATGTAAGTACGTGCTGTGACCAAGAAAGGGATCGCAAGAGCTACAGCACTCTCTGGCAGAGAAGCGGGCTCTAGCACCAGGGAGATCTCTGCAATAAGGGTGAGAGTGCCTAGCACCCTCAGCAGGGTGGTGGGGCAGCCTTCTGGAAAGATGGGGGAGCTATGAGCACACTGGAACGTATGGAGTCGTGAATCATTCGTAAGTCAGAAAGTGCCCAAGCTTTATTCAAGTCTAATACCATGCTCAGCTGTCTAGCTAAACGCCAGAAACAGCAAAAGATACAAATGATAGCGATTAAAACAAACAAACAAACAACAAACAACACTTTCATTTTGGAACTCTCTAGGATTCTGCTAAATGAGTTGGTATGTGCACACTGGTTCCACATTCATTCATTCCCCCAATGCTTACTAGTAGCCGCTAGGACGACTATATGATTTTATATCAACAGGTGTCTTAGTCCAGGCTTCTATAACAAAACACCATAAACTGGTGACTTATAAACAACACAAACTGATTTCTCACAATTCTGGAGGCTGGAAGTCTGAAATCAGCATGCCAGCACCGGTGGGTTCTGGTGAGAGCCCTCCTGCAAGCTGTAGACAGCAGACTACTCATCGTATCCTCACATGGCGCAGAGCGGAGGAAACACGCTCTCTCATGAGGCCTTTCATGAGGACTCCACCCTCACGGCTTCACCCAGTCCTAATTGCCTCCTGAAGGCCCACCTCATAATACCATCATATTGGGAAGGAGGATTTCCACATAGGAATTTGGGGGAGACACAATCATTCAGTCTATAACATTAGGTGTCCTCTGATTTCTGATGCATCCTCTAAGACCTCCACAGAGGGATGCCCTCACTTGTAAAGTTCTCTCCTTCCATAAGGAAGACCCCATCCATTCTTAATAGAATGAAGTAAGGGGAAATATAAAAGTCAGATGACAGACGGGTAAATGAAATTATGTCAGAAAAAAAAGGATTGCTGACAAAAATGTAAATAGATTAAATAAGATTACTAATCAATACAAATACTATGCACATTTGGAATTTCTATGAATGTTATGGTCGCAGACAAACTGCAGATGGCCAGAGCGCCAACAACAATCTGTCTAGAAATGGCTTTAAAAGGAAAAAAGGAAACTATTTGACCAAAAGTCACTGAAATCTGCCAATGATAGGAAACTCATAATTCTTCCAGAGCAAAATACGTGAGTGTGTGTGTGTGTGTGTGTGTGTGAGAGAGAGGAAGATTGTTGCTGAGCTAACATCTGTGCCAATCTTCTATTTTATGTGGGATGCCACCACAGCGTGGCCTGACGAGCGGTGCTAGGTCTGCACCCAGGATCTGAACCTGTGAACCCCAGGCCGCCAAAGCGCAGCGTGTGAACTTAACCACTACACCACCAGCTGGCCCCATGAACATTTTTCTTTTGAAGAGGAGCTCAAACTGCCTAACTTCCCGTGGTATCAAAGTTGGGTCTGAGTAACAGAGAATGCTGGTAGAGACACATCCTCCACTGAAGTTGTCACTATTTCCCCTGATACCAGGTATTGGGAGCTGAAGCAGTTCCCCGAAAGGTCAGAATTTCTAGGGAAATGAAAAAGTAAGCATGAGTGAGGGGAATACAGCGTTCCTCATTATCATAACTTCTCAGAATCAAGTAGCTGGAGTGTAGCTCTTGTCTCCTCCATGCCTACCAGAGCTCATACACCCTTCCAAAGATCAGTCTTTTCCACGTTAATGAGGTGAACTTTTCATACTAATACAGGGAGAGCAAGAAGTATTTTAAGTCTTCCAGATCAGCCTACAGGCACCTTCGCTATGTCAACTGCAGTCCACAGACTGTCAGCATCAGCAGCACCAGGGAGCCTGTTGGGAATGCAGAATCTGGGGCCCCAGGTGATTTGTAAGCAATTAAAATTTCAGAAGTACTGTGAATGTACTAAAAATATTTCCTACTCCTGGGATTAGGTATTTCTCTCCCCAGATGCTAAGGATCAGAGCAGTTAGATAGGCCAACTCTAAGATAATCTGAGCATCAAAATGAAAGATAGTGGGGGTGGCCCCATGGCCAAGCAGTTAAGTTTGCACACTCTGCTTCAGCAGCCCAGGCTTTTGCCGGTTTGGATCCTGGGCCGGACATGGCACCGCTCATCAGGCCACGCTGAGGTGGCATCCCACATGCCACAACTAGAAGGACCCACAACTAAAAATACACAATTATGTACCCGGGGGCTTTGGGGAGAAAAAGGAAAAATAAAATCTTTAAAAACAAAAAATGAAAGATAGTAATGGATTATAACTTATAACACATGAAATTTCAAGAAAAGAATCCATGAGTCCATATTTATAACAAGCAAATAAAACAAATGGGGAGAGGGCTGGCCTGCCCAGTGCAGAGTTCGTATACTCTGCATCGGTGGCCTAGGGTTCGCGGGTTCGGATCCCAGGCGTGCTCACCAAGCCATGCTGTGGCGGCGTCCCACACAGAAAATAGAGGAAGATTGGCACAGATGTTAGCTCAGGAATAATGTTCCTCACCAAGAAAACAAAAACAAAAAACAAGCATACAAACAAAAAACAAATGGGGAAAGCCGAGGCTCTTCTTTATAATAGAATGCCAACTTATAAATATATAAGCAATGCAAGAGTTAGAAAATGACCATTTTGCAACCATCGTTGGTATAATGGATTCAGGCAAGAATCTCTAAGGATCCTAAAACCGTTAGCTGAAAGTTTGTTGGGGAGCAGGATATTTACACAGTTTTGCAGTCTCTCTCCACAGATTATTTATGAATTAATTACAAAGGGAAAAATGTACTTTTAGAGTGGAGAAATCTGTTGGACTCTACTTAAAAGTGACCAAATTTAACATCACTAGTAAGGGGACCACCTGACATCATGTACCTGCTGAGGTGACACACTTAGAAGGATACAATATCACCTCTGTAATATTACTGCCAAAAATGCATAACTCTAATCATGCTGAAACATAAAATAAGCCCTCACTGAGGGACCGTCTACAAAACAGATGGCCAGTACTTTTAAAAAAAATGCTAACATCATGAAAGACAAAGAAAAACTGAGAAAGATTAAAGAAGCTTGATAACTAAATGGAATGTGTGATCCTGGACTGTTCCCTGGATTGAGACTTCCTTCCTGTTGTTAAAAGTACGTTACTGCTGTCAAGGACATCATTGAGACAGGGTTGCACATTAGATAATGCTATTGTATCACCATTACATTTCCTGAATATGGTAATTGTATCTCCTTTGTAGGTGATACAAACTGAAGTATTTAGAGGTGAAGGGTCATATCTGCAACTAATTCTTAAATAGTTCAGTGAGAATTGTAATAATATGTACTCAGAGAGATCAAATGTGGCAAAATGCTAACATGGTGAATCTAAGTGAAAAGTATATGAGTGCTCACTGAATTATTCTGGCAGCTTTTCTGCAGATTTTGAATTTGTCAAAATAAAAAGTTGCAAACCGAAAAAAACCAGAAATAGTGAAAGATTAAAAGTAATGCAAGAAACGGCCCTCATCCCACAACTTCCTAGTAGAGGAATATAGTATAGAATACCATTAACAATTGTACCCTCCCCTACCCAAAGTGGTCTTAAAATTGAACACAGGTAAAAATGGCAGGCTGAAAAAATTCGTCTTTAAAAGATTTTTAGGAAAAAGCACCTTCTAGGCTAAAAGTCCCTTCTTTGAAAGTACACCTCCTAAATCCTTCTTAAATGTGCCAGCAAGTGTTCTCAAAACAGGACTAGAGCAGTGAAGCAAAGATCCTATTCTCATGGAGCTCACATTCTAGTAGAAGGAAACAGACAATAAAAAAAATAGGGGCTGGCCCAGTGGTGTAGTGAAGTTCAGAGCACTTTGCTTCAACAACCGGGGTTCATGGCCCAGAACCCCAGTGCAAACCTACACCACTCCTCAAGCCATGCTGCGGAGGCATCCCACATACAAAATAGAGAAAGATGGTCACAGATGTTAGCTCAGGGCCACCCTTCTTCAAGCAAAAAGAGGAAGATTGGGACAGGTATTAGCTCACGGCCAATCCTCCTCACCAAAAAAAAAAAGTTTACAAGAAAATAAACAATGTCAGGCAGTAATAAGTGCTATAAACAAAAACAAAGCTGAGAGGTACTGAGGGGGAATGTCATTTAAAACAGGGTGGTCAGAGAAGGACTCTAGTCAGGTCACATTGAGCAGAGGCCAGTTGAGTTGAGGAACTACACTGTGTAGGTAAGTAGGGGAAGAGTATGCCAGGCAAAGGGCATAGCATGTGCAAAGGTCCGGAGGCAGGATCCTGTGCTCAGGCTACTGAGGAAGAGAGTAAGGAGGAGAAGAGATTAGAGGTCATGTAGTCCCTCCTGGCCCATTATCAAGACTTTCTCGTTTATTCTGATAAGCTGATTGCTGCCTCCCCCTTTTCCATCTGTCCAATGTCCCGTTTGCTCTGGACAGCCAACTACACAGTCCCATAATGAAGGAACCACTGTGGAGAAACAGCCCAGTTTGCTCTGCTCAGTGTAAGGCTCGTGCAGGTTTCCCCCCTTTCTGCTAGTTCCATCGCAGGTTATTTCTTCTGCATACTAGGAAATGCCCCCTGCCTAACTCCTTTCTCCCTTCCACTCTCGTTTAACCCCCATTCGAAAGTTTCAAAAAGGTTCTCTTTGGTTTGGGAAGTTAAAAAATAATATGAGCCCTTTCACAGCTGATAAGCTTAAGACTTATATTTATAACCTTCAGTGCTGGTTTTCACAGAAGTCGTCCTCCCCTCCTGGATGATAAGTTTGGAAGGGGACCGAGGCACAATAAAGCATTACTGCCATCAGCATAAAAACGGCTTTGAAAATGCTTGGAAAGTGCTTCAGAAAACATCTGTCCCTGGCTCTCCGTTCTCCTTTCAGCAAACCTGCTGTTCTTCAAGTTCTGCTGTTAAGCAGCCTGAAGGCAGGGGTCATCCTGTTCACTCTTATTCCTGGTGACAAGCAGAAGGCCTGGCAAAGAGTAGTTCCTCAATCAATATTTGTGAGATTAATTTACAGATAAAAGATTAAGAAGCCAATTTTTGCTAAGCTGATGGGGGTTGCCAAAATGTTATTGGCCATAGCTTTCACCTCTATTAACTGTGAACACAGTCTGGTGCGTGGCACACAGTAGGAACTTTCTAGGTATTTGATGGATGGAGGAACGGATGGATGGATGACCAACTGCAGTTCAGATAGGAGTTGTGTGGGCTGGCCTGGGAAACACATCATTTATAATATTTAATAACATTGTTTCTAAAGGGAAAAAATGTACCTTGAGCTCAGTTCATAACAATGAGTTTAACAGTGAACTTTGGAATACAACCCTGCCGGGTGTAATACTGATATCTGAGACTGCAGGTACGCTTCGACCAACTCACAGCCTGTGAGGGATTTAGACTGCCACCGCTGACGTGGGGACAGCTGGCAGATATTTGCACCCTGTTACTGAGCTGAGTGTATAGAGACTAAAAGTTTCTAGCAATTTAGAAATTCAGAAAAAAGGAAATTAATTCAGTAACATTCTTTCAAAATATTTGTGAGCAACTGTGCTGGATGACATGGAGAATTAAAGAAGTGAAGATTTTGCCCAACTTAGTGACTCTAATGAGAGAGATATATATTTAGTGCTTTAAAAATAATTATATTTATAGATTTAATCTCATTGGATTGGAAGAACTAGGACCCTAAACCTGTATTACATATAATTTGGTTTACTCAAGAGTTTTTAAAAGTTGTTTATATAGATAAAAAATACAAATTTACTAGACAATTTTCATGTATATATTCAATTTAAATACACTCAATACACACTCTGAATTTTACGAAAATCTTCATTTTGGGCATTTTATGAGAAAGAAGCTAAAACCTGAACACCAAGGAAACTTCAACATTGTGTCCAGATAAAGGGAGTTTATTACATTTCTTGGACTTGGTGGCCTACACAGGATCAAGTCAATACCAAAAGTACTCAAATTTCAGAAAAGAAACTGAGGCAGTTACCAGGGGAAAGAGTCTGAGGAAGAGAGAAAAAGGACAGAGCAATAATGAATTAGAACAGTGCACCTTTTGCTATGTACAACTAGTGGTTTTATTCTGTGGGCTACCCCTCTTAGCATTTTCTGCTCATGTTAATCATCTTCCAAAACTTCTGAGAACCAAGGGTTTGTCCGGATAGAAAATTTCATTTCCTATCAATTTATTCCCTGTTTTGGTAATTTCCAAACAGGCTAATTAAAAAAAAAAAAAAGCTGCAGAGAATGGAAGAGTTCAATACAGATGACTAACAGGAGTACTTAAAGGATATGTTCTGTCTCTGTGATTCTCACAGCTTGGTAAAACCCTGGATTAAACATCCAACCGCGCTCAGCATTTGCAATCATTTGTCTATGATCAAGTTCTAAATGCATTCCTTGTTTTATAATGGAGTGAAAGTGGGCATGGAGTCATTCAGTCACCCCAGAAATATTTTGTTGAGGGCCTACGACATACCAGGTACTGAGCCAGGTGCCTGGAACACAGTGGTGAATTAGGCAGACACCGCCCTGTACTCATGGAGCTTATCTTCTAGAAGAATTAAGTATTAATTAAATAAATATCTAGCAAGTAAATTAGTTAAGCATATCTAAAACAGTTGAGACCAAACCTCTAACAAACGGAGGAAGGACTAATATAAAGAGTTTTTCATGACAACTTTAGGATCACAGAACTTTAACAATCCAAGTGACCTTAAAGGTCATAAATTCTATTTATCATCCGACGCTGGGATCCTGTCTAAGACATCCCTAACAAATAGCTTTCTTCCCTACTGCAAGGCTTGTCAGAATACTTTATGAGGAGCAAACAACGGACAGAAATGTATACAAATTAAACATTATCTTCACAATTCTAAAACATTTCACGATAAAAGCAAATAACTATTCAAAAACATGGTCTCTAAATTTTATCACTATCTCATTTGTAGTTCTGGTTACATAAAATGGAACATCTTTACAGTCTCTGATGTCATGCTCCACAAACTCAATCAACTACAATAAATAGCAACTAGTTACACAATCGCATTATGAAAACTGTATAAAATCGTTAACAGTAGCTTACACTGATAGAACATTCATTTCCGAAATGTGTCTTACTAAAACAACTAGGCTCACAACAATTAAACTTAGGCTAAGACAATCAGGTTTAAAACTTTCAACTACCTACACTTGCTTCTGTTCTTCACAGAATTCCTACAAGAATGAAATACCTATAAAATATACTTCAATTTTGAAATTACCACGGAAAGCAAACAAAAATGTTAAAGAAAGCATAAAACAGGAAGAAAAGAAATTTCTATGAATAGGTAGTTCGTTTGGTGGGATACAGTTTTCAAGAAGCTAAAAATGGGACTCTTACACAAACATAAATTGAGCATGTTTCAAAAATTTATTTAAGTCAATTAATGAGGAACCCAGCAGAAAGATACATCTGGTTCAGTGGCGTACAAAAAACACTTGATGTATATGTAGTCGATAAAAGACAGAATACTGAAATAAGATTGCTAATTTAGATATAAAACTGGTTAATGACCTATAGGTCAATAAAACTGTAAACTTTGCGGGTTATCTTCTCTATGAGACAGAAATCATTTGCAAGATATCAGTCTACAATTAAAATCTAACTTCATAGAAGCTGAGTCCTAATCAATAGTAAACAGTAAGTTAAAAAAAAGGTTCATTTCCCTAGAGAATTATGTGATCTTTGGCTGGATACACCTGACAATGCTCCAGTATAACACTGAAAGGGCATGTAATCATCCTTGTACCTCATTTCCAAGCACTGGATAATTTTTCTTAACACTCTGATACGCAACAAAACTTTGGTTACACGAAACCCTCATGCATGTAGTCTTGATCGTGGCATGCTCCAGAGACCTAAATTAGCCCTTAAAATGCTCAGCATCAAGCGGTACTCTGGTGGCTGAACATCCCTCCCACCAAGGCTGCAAAATCAGTTTGCTTGCTTGCTTGCTTTTTATCATGTTTGGCATCTATTCTTCTGTATCAGAAAATTTTCTGCCTACCCTGTGTTGCTTCTAGTCATTTCCACCAATACGTTTCTTTACTGTTTTTCTTCCTTCAAAACTATCCCCTTGTATGAACACTAATCATGTCAACCTTTTAACCAAAAAATATCTAACTCCTTCAACATAAATACATCTAGAAGTTCTGAGTCAGAGTTTGATAATAAGCTTCATATTATATAGCATAAATGGTTAATCCCTCCACCCATCCACTCCTTGTTCCAATATTACGAAGCACAGTGAAAATATTCAGTACTTAAGATCAATAAGTTAACAACCCCTACTAACTGAAAACCAATTAAGTAACGAGAAGGAACTTTCTAAAGGCTTCTAAGGGGTAAATATAGTTAAAACCTCTGGCTCTGTATTACATTCCAGTTAAAGTATCCCTCATTTAGAGCCTTAATAATTAATAACAATGATAACTGTGATACAATGTGCCAGATACTGTGCTAAGGGCTTTACAAATTTTATTCTATTTAATCCTCACAACAATCCTGTGAACTAGTTTGTAATATTAGCCTCATCTTTCAGATGAATAAGCTGAATCACAGAGAAATTAACTTTCCCAAAATCACAATGGTGCTGGGATTCAAATCCGGATTGTTTGGCTTCAGAGCCCATAGGCTTACCCTCTAGGCTACATGAAAGAGGAAGACAGAAGAATTATAAAACAGATAAAATTCATAATAATAGCACTTGTATGGCACTTTTTATATGCAGGCACTATTCTAAGCAATGAACATATAAAAACTCACTTATTTCTCACAATAACCCTATGGGCTAAGTATACTATTCCCAATTTACAGAAGAAGAAACTGAGAAAAAGAGAGGTCAAGTACTTGCCCAAGATCACAATGCTAATAAGATGCAAGACTGGGATACGGACTTGGACAGTCTGACTCCCAAGTCCAGAACCTTCCCCCAATGCCACTCTGCTTCTTGTAACAATTTAAAAAGCGCAGCACAAGTAAACAGTCCCAGCTCTTCAGAACCTCTGAGGTTTAATCACCACATTAAAGCACAGAACCATAACTAAATGTTCATTACTATAATCAAAAATCATCAAGAACAGATTAAAAGGTTTTCATTCAGCCTTGTTAAGAAGGCAAAAAAGTAACAAACTTAAGCAAAATTTCATCCAAGATGAGTTTCTGAAAAACTGTTTTTCTGGAAAATAAACTCAATATAGCACAAATGAGGTGTTGCAGTAGCTTTTTACAATCCTTCTACAGAAACTGTTTTTGTTCTTGCAGCTTTGGGCTTTCTCAGAATTCCCTCAGGGGCTGTGGGTGGTTGAGGGAGGAGGGAGAAGATAGGACCCTGGTTTCTCACTCTACCTTCAAACGACTAGCTCTGTTTATCTTTTTTACATATTGGGTTTCCCCATAAACTTTTGCTTTGAGGGGACCTAGGCTCCCATGAGAACTCGGGTGAGTGGGCAGCCCTTCTCGCCTTCATAAAGCCTTCCCCATCACTCCCCTAGCATCCCAGAAGTTATACCTCACAGAATTTCTGCTTTTGCTCCTTGAATCTCAAGCCCTAATCATTCTCCCACTTGACCTGAACTCACCATTCTCCTCTACCAACAATAATCACGACCACTGCTAATGTTTATCAAATTCCTTATACATGGCAGGCTCTCAGTGAAATGCTCTTACATCAATTGCTTCACTGAATGTGCCCTATGAATTAGATTCTAGTACTGGTCCTATATCATGGAGAAGAAACTGAGGCTTAATCTACCCACTGTCCAATGACCACTGAGTGATGGAAGTAGGATGTAAAACCAAATGGCTCTCCAAAGGTCCCCCAACTCTTAACCAGTATGCTATCTCGCCACTGAGTCCACATCAATCCATAGGCAAAATTTCCACTGAGACCCTGTTACAGACTCAAATCTCTTAAAAACGAAAAATACCTTTCCTTCTGGAGCAGCCCTTTACAGCAGCATCTCAGCACTGACGTACGCGATGCACAGCTTTCAGTACATCATCATCTACACACTGAGCAAATGCTTATGAAATCTTCCCTTGTGTTCTTTCAGACATGAATGTGCACTTGGTCCTCCAATTAGGCTGCTTCTCAAAAAGAGGGACTATATCCCTGTTCTTTCTACATCTTCACTCTCCTCACTAAATTACTTACAACAGGTTTGGGCACAGTCTTGGAAGAAGCTCAATAATCAGAGTAAAGAGCCCTGGCCAGTAGTCAGGACACCTGAGTTCTAGTGCAACTTTAGGCAATGCCCTGTAGAAGACACGGTCATTGTCTCTCCCCTGCTCCTGTGTCCTCAAGGCTCACCTCCACATGCTACAGGCAGCTTTCTGTGAACACCTGTGGCTTTTGCTCTGGCTCTGGGAATAGTCTGGGCCCACTCACAGACTGACCTGGGAATGCAGGGAAATTAATTCCTCCAGGAAACAGCCCTCTGTCAAGGATGGACGGGGTAAGTTGCTGGGCAAATATCTCAGCTTCCTTGCCCTTTGGGTAGGATAATTCTCAAGCATGTGGACCGTTGGCCTGAGTTCCCTCAAAAGATTGAACTCAAAGTGCCCATAGCAGTAATTCTCTTGAAAATGCACCTTTATTGGCTTCCTTCTCTTCCCTGTCCCCCTTGCCCACTTCCCCACTGACATTTCTGGGGAGCACCTCTCAAACTGCTTACTCTCAAATCCTTGTCTTGGGGTCTGTTTCTGGGGAAACCAAACTGAGATTTCCACTCCTCTAATATTCTGTTTCTCCTTCTGTTCAGTAAGAGGGCTGGACAGAGGACCTCTATGTCCTGTTCAGGCTTTACCATCCTATGCTTTCAAGGAAATAAAGCAAATTTCAATACCAAACTAAAACTGACAATGGAGGTGACTTCTCAACGAAAACACTGCATCATATCTTGAAGCCATAGCTGAACTGCACCTACATGAATGTGGAAGAAACTAGGAGGCACAGCCCAGATGCCCCTTCAGTGAGGCCCTCTTGCAGCACTTGCTGGGGGTGCTATTGGCCTCTGCAAGGATGGCCTCAGCTGCAGAGATCCTCTTTGCCCAAGGTCACACACTCCCCCCAGGTGACCAACATGCAATAAGCGATGCTGGAGTATAAAGGCCTGGCCATCTTGCTCCAAGTCAAGACAACTCTTAAGAGCCATTCTAGCTCCAGAGCTCCCTGTGGGGTCGACGAAGGTTGTCATTGGGCCTATACCACCACTCAACTTCTCCTTCTGCCTCCTTCCTTCTTTCCCACTCTTCAAAGAGGACTTCCTAATAAACATCCTGAACGCTAAACTCCATCTCAGTCTGCTGCCTGGGGAATTCAGCCTGTAACAATTACATTTTAAATTTGGTTTATTATGTCACAAAAATCACAGACTCTGGAAGTTTGTGGAAGCAGGGATGTTCCTTTTAATTCTGTAAGACCAGGAAATGGTAGAGACAAGGGGGGAAAAAAGCTAACTTTTTAATAAAATGGGAATGAGGCAGATATAAACCAGCTATGTATGAGATGCAGTTTCAGTTTCTGAAGAAATACATGAAAGGTCAGCATAGTCAATGAAACTGAAAGCTGAGAACTCAGATGAGGCAGTCACAGAGGGTGATGAAAGAGAGAAAAATCTCCCAGAGAAGGAAGATAAGAATGGCCTTGCCAAGGAGGAGAAGCAGACTAAACATACCAAACACACTCAGTCAAAAATCGTGGGGTAGAAATAATCCATCTGAAAGATGGCCTTCTATTTCAAGAGACTACATCCAATCCATAAGAGCTATTAATCCATGGTGTGACAAAGGCAAATGCCATCCTGGGAATTCCCATTAATTAAGCTCAGGGTTGGATCATGCTTCTGAAGAGGCCGGGGAGATTCCTATGGTGCTGCCACTAGGCATGGCCTTTACTGAGAACTCTCCAATACTGAAAAACAGAGACGGCTCTCCAACCCACAGGCAGGCCACCCCCTGGAGAGAAAGCCAGTGATGCTGCTCTGCCAATGGTTGTGCCAACTAGTGGCATCTGGTCACCTCCTCTGCTGGGCTGTGACCTCCTGGAGAGTAATGAGTGCTAGTGGTGGGTAAGGAGGGTGACTGAAATTCAAAATAAGGCGGTCAGGAAAGGCATCACTGAGAAGATGACATCCTGGTAAAGACCAAAAAGAGATGAAGAGTTAGTCTTAAGGTTATCTGAAGGAAGCATGGCTATGTAGAGGGAAATGAGAGTGCCATGAGCCGGAACGATACTGATGCCCAAGGAGCAGCAAAGAGGAACAGCAAGGAGGCCAGTGTGGCTGAGAACTGAGAGGGTGCTGAGGTCAGGAAGGTGAGGGGCCAGATCATGCAGGGCCTTCTGGGCCACTGTAAGGACTCTGGTTTCCACCTAGAGAAGAAGGGAAGCCATGGGAACATAATTGGGTAGAGTGACATAATCTGACACTTCTATTCTCTTTCCCTGGAGGATTTTTCTCCATAGCATTTCTCACCATCTGACAAATAACACACATATACATATATTGACTGTCTCAACCCATTAGAATGTAAGCTCCATGAGGGCAGACATTTCTTGGCTGCTCTGTTCACTGCTCTGGACTCCCCAGTGTCTGGCACTTAGTATATAATCAACATTTATTGAATGAATGAATGGATCATCTTGAGAAGAACCTGAAGAACTATTTTCTAAATGGCAATATGAATCCAGACAAAGAGAACAATGTTTCTACTTCCTCAGAAGGTCTGTGTTTAAATCAGTGCTGTGAGGCCAAAACAACAGATACTGATTTATTAGCTCTGTTAGGCACGTAGGCAAGGCCCTAAAACCAAAGATGCTTCTAATTTCTAAAAACTGGATGCCTAGATGCAGGGGAAAACCAGAGGAGCATCAGCAGTTTGGAGGTTTACATTTATGGAATTCATTCATTAAACACACTAAGCAACAGTGTCCATAAGATGCTCAGTAATGAGGTTTAAAATGAACAGGATTTCAGAGCTACTGCCTTTCTGGGCAGTATGGGCCAGCCATTCTCAGGTCAGGAGGGAAGAAGTGTCAGGGAGGGGGCATTTGCAAACTACAGTACTTTCCTCCCTACTAGGATGGAAAATCCCCTTTGAAAATCACTAACCTAGGTGAATTCTCAGAGGTGCCTTCTAGGTGCAAAAAAGTTTGAGAATTATCAGTATAAGGAAAGGTATCCTTTCTATTTATAAAAGTTTCCAACATACCAATAGTTTACCATCCAGAACTTTTTTTAAAATCAGTTTGGGTGTCTTTCATAATACTTATGTTTCTAGATCAACCCATAGACACAAAACATAACTAAAATGATTTACCTGCACAGTCGGGGAGAAAAGGTGTAGGGAAACATCACTGAAATTTAATTGAACAAAATGAAAATATACTGATACTGGAGGGGAGAAGAAGGAGGGAAGGGGTGGGGGAAAACTGTCCGGTAGCTGCTGAAGGAGGAGTCAGGAAAGGGACCACGGGTCTGTTTTCCCTCCGTAAGTAAGGCTCCCACCTACTCCTCACTCCTATTTGCCCTTTTACCACTAAATACAGAAATCCTTTGTGAGCTTACACCAGATACTTAACTTTGCCAAGTCTCAGTTGTCTCACTGTAAAAAGGGGGCTACCTTATAAACTGTACCTGCCAGCAGCTAAATAATATGAGACATCCAGCACTTAGCACCTCCATGAGCCTCAATAAATGTTGGCAGTCAGTGTGATGATAACACTGCCTGTGAGATGTTATTTTCCCCGAGATGGCTGCATCAACATACATGTCCCATCCCACGTCTTCTTACGGCGTGATGTTGACACTCCTCCATCAGGAGGTGGGTCTGTAATCCCTCCTCTTCAATCTGGGCAGGCCTGTAACCAGGCAGAGGTGCCTCTATGTCACTTCCAAGGCTAGGGCATAAAAGGCAATATAGCTTTCCTCTGGATCTTTCTCTCTTGGGACACAGTCCTTGGGAGCCCGAGCTATTATATAGCAAGTCTGGTTCCCTTGATGCCTCCATGCTGGACAGACCACTTGGAGAGGGCACACAGAGACAGGGACATGTCCAAGGAGCCAAGGTGTCCCAAACCAGGCACCAGGTGAGCAAGCCTTAAGATGATTCCAGCCCCCAGCCTTTGAGCCTTTCCTCCTGATGCTGAGTGGGATGGAGACAAGCCATATAGCCATCAGATTCTAAATTCCTACCCACAGGAACTGTGAGAGGTAACAGACAATCATTGTGTTAAATCGTTAAGTTTTGGGGTGGTTTGTCACTCAGCATTAGACAACCAGAACACTGCCATTAATTGACTCCGTCCACCTCTAATATAGAAACCACATCATGTTATTCTTTTGTTTAAAAAGGATTTAAGGGGGGCTCTCACGCACAGGATAAAAAGAACCTGGAAGCTCCTTAACAGACTGCGAGACTTGAGGGCAGGGACTGTGTCTTGTCCGTCAGTGAATTCCCAAAGCCCCAGTAGTTCCTCATTTAACACGTGGCTTCACTGGGCGAGATGAGCCACACAGCATGGAAAACAGGGAGCAGGAAGACGAATTATGAAAACCATGTATTTGACAAGGATAGACTTAGCTCCTTCCGTGTGGTACTGGGGATACTGTGGTCAAGCCACCCTCATGGGGCTTCAGCTGCATCCTCATCTCATCTGTAGGAAACACAGAGCATTCTGACACAGGCATGGTTCTGTGATGGACTTAACTCCCCGTGGGGCAACACATGATCAGGGGGAGATGGGAGCAAGTGGATGAAAAATGAAATTACCCCCCATTAGACATTTTAAGGCACATTCTTGGAGAGTCCCTGTAGGATGAAGTCCCAGCTGCCACAGTGGTGACCAAGTTGTTGAACAAAGCTAGGACTGAATTTCCTTCCTCCCCGTTAACTCTTCCCAGGACCAAATCCTGCTCTTTGAGATTACTCCTCAAAATAAACTAATTGTCATAAACCCTTGTCCAGGTTCTGCTACTTAGAGGAACCCAGGCTAGAATGGCATTTAAAATTGATTTAGCAAAACATGATTTATATTCAACAATTTAGGAATATTAATAACCCTATAAGGCAAGCTATCTTCTAGAAATCTAGGTGGTGATAGAAATGATAAGTAAGGAAATACTGGGCTTCTCTTATAATTCCACCTCATGTTTTCCTTTAGTATTTGGCTTTTTTTTTTTAATGGAGAGAAGAGGCATCTACTATCAGGAAGCACTTTTCTCAAAGGTGTGTGGTGGCATTTACTCCTTGAAATTCACGACCACAGACTTCTAATGGGCTTTTAATGCTGCCAGGCAATCCTACTGTGTGTCCCTAGTCTGTTAAGTCCCCCAAATCACCTTCCCCATCCTTATTCTCCTCTGAGAAAATGGAAGCATCAGAAGAGAACCCCCACACACTCTCACTTTTTTTTAATTGGTATATCTATCTATCTATCTATTTATTTATTTATTTTGAGGGAGATTAGCCCTGAACTAACATCTGCTGCCAATCCTCCTCTTTTTGCTGAGGAAGACTGGCCCTGAGCTAACATCCGTGCCCATCTTCCTCTGCTTTATATGTGGGATGCCTGCCACAGCATGGCTTGTTAAGCGGCACCATGTCCGCACCCAGGATCTGAACCAGGGAACCTCAGGCCGCTGAAGCAGAACATGTACTCTGAACCGCTGCGCCACCGGGCCAGACCCCACACTCCCACATTTACCCACCCTATACTCTCTGCCTTCTCCACGGGCACCATAATGAACTGGCCATTCTCCTGTCAAGGTAGGCACCCAATTCATCCCCCATGTACCATGCTTACTGCCACCTTGAGGACTTTTCCCCAGCAATTCTCCCCTTTCTCTGTTATCAACTGTTGCTCTTGAGTGGATAGTTTCCATGAGCATACAAACATGCCCTTAATGCTATCTTTAAAAAACAAAAACAGTTCTCTAGACACTACTTTTCCTGACGGTTACCATCCCTTTTCTTTACTCTCTTTTGCAGCAAAACTTTTCATTAACATTGCCTCACTCTTCATCTTAGCCCAGCAGCAGCATGTCACAGCGATCACACCCTCTTCCTTGATATGCTTTCTTTACTCATCTTCCAGGACACAATTCTCCCTTCGTTTGCCCCCTACCTCCTTGGTTGATCATTCTCGATGTGCTTTGCCATTTCTTTCTTTCCCCCCGATCTCTTAATGTTGCATGATTTGTCCTCTTCTCTTCACAATCTCTCCTCATTCTATTGGTGATCTCTCATTGAGTCCCATGGCTTTAAATACCATCTCCATGCTTTCAACATCCAGACCTCTCTCCTCACCTCCAGATGCAGATCCAACTGCTTACTCTGATTTTAGTTTTCTATGGCTGTTGTAAGCAATTACCACAAATTTAGTGACTTAAGACAACACAAACTTATTATCTCATAGTTTTGTAGGTCAGATATGGTTTTCACTGGGCTAAAATCAAGATGTTGGTAGGGCTCTGTTCCTTTCTTGAGGCCCTAGGGGAGAATGCATTTCTTCGCCACTTCTAGTTTCTAGACGCCACCTACATTCCTTGGCCCGTGGCCCCCTTCCTCTGTCTTCAAAGCCAGCAACACTGCATCTCTCCAACCATTTTTCTAGAGTCACATCTTCTGAAAACTACAGGAAAGTGCTGACATCTAAGGATTCATGTGATTAGGTTGGGCCCACCCAGATAATCCATCTCAAGGTCCTTAACTTAGTCACACTTGCAAAGTTCCTCTAGCTATCTAAGGTGACATATTCACACGTTCTGGGGATTAGGATATGGACATCTTTGGGGGCCATTATTCTGCCTATCACACTATGCATCTCCAATTGGATGTCTGACAGACATTTCATCCTCAGTACGTCCAAAATGAACTCCAATTCTCCCTTTCATCCCAGATGTCCTCCACTGACAGCTTTCTACATCTTAATTGACAGCAACTTCATCTTTCCTGTTGTTCAGGCCCCAAACTAGAATCATCTTTGACTAGTCTTCCTCTCTTGCATACCCCACATAACTCACAGAGAAACAGACTTTATCTTCAAAATATATCTAGAATCCAACCTTTTCCCATCATCTCCATTACCACTGGTCTAAGCCACCACCATCTTGTGTCAAGATTTCTACTATCACTTCCTAACTGGTCTCCTGGCTTCTTCCCTACAGTCTATTTTCAGAGCAGCCGGCACGATTCTTTTAAAAGTTAAGTCAAATTATATTGCTTCTCTGATCAAAATGGTGCGTGACTCCCTAGCTCTCTTGGAATAAAACCCAAAGCCCTTCATGGTCTCCACCCTCCACCCCAGTTGCCCTTCTGACCTCATCTCCTACTACTCACCCCCTTGCTCTCTCCACTCTAGCCACACTGGCCACTTGCTCTCTAATACTCCAGGTGCAACTCACTTTAGGATTTGGCTCTTTTTGTTCCCTCTGCCTGGAATACTCTTTCCCCAAAACCCTTGGCTAACTTTCTCATCCCCTATATTAGTTTCCTATTGCTGCTGTGAGCGATTACTATAGATTCAGTGCTTAAATCAATACCCATTTATTATCTCATAGTTCTGTAGGTCAGAAGTCTGGGCACAGCATGGCTCAGCTGGGTCCACCACTCAGAGGCTCACTAGGCCAAAATCAAGGTGTCAGCAGACAGCTTTTTTTCTTTTTGGAGGCTCTGGGGATAAATTTGCATCTAGAATCAATCAGGTTGTTGGCTGGATTCAGTTTCTTGCCGCTGTAGGACTGAGGTCCCTTTTCTTTACTGCCTATCAGTTGGAGGATGGTCTTTGCTCCTCAAGGCTGCCCTCCTTCCTTCTCATGCTTTCCATGCGGCTCCCTCTAGCATTGGCAGGTTGAATCTCGCATTTTGAATCACTCCAACTTCAGCCACACCTCTCTGATTCTAACCACCACTCTACTTTTAAAGGCTCAAGGATTAGATGGGGTCCCTTGGATAACCCAGGATAATCTCCGTATTTTAAGGTCTGTAACTTTAATTAAAGCTGGAAAGTCCCTTTTGCCACGTACCTTAACCTATTTACAGGTTCCAGGGATCAGGACATGGACATTTTTGGGGGCCATTCTGCCCACCATACCTCCTTTCCTGACCATAGTATTTACAAGCAACCCAGCTCTCCTCTCTCCACCACCCTTTTCCTACTCGACTTTTTCATTTTTCCATAGCTTTTACTACCTTATAACAAATCTATAATGAATATTTATTATGCTCATTGATTACTGTCTGTCTTCTCTGCTAGAAAATAAACTCCATTACATTAAGGATCTCTATTTTGTTCACTGATAATCCAAAGACTACCTGGTAGGCACTCAATAAGTATTTCCTGAATGAATGAACATCTTATTCTAGAACATTCTCTGTTTCCACAGATTGTTTCTAGTTTCAACAGTTTTAAAACACTAACTAGAGTAAAGATTCTTGACTAACGATGAGGAATATGAGTAAATACTAAAGAACTGCTCTCTTAATACTGTCCCATAGCTAAGGTCAATAGTATCTAAAAAGTATCAACAGTAGCTTAGTTCTCATTAATACTCACAACAATGCTTCCTGGAAAAAAAATGTTTAATGATTACTTATACAAAGAACACTTCACTTTTAGGCTATTATCCAGGTATGCAAGCAAAAACAAATTGAGTTGTTGAGTTACTCTGGTCTCAAAAGGTACAGAAAAATAAATGGACTAAAATCATCATAAACGCTTTTTTAAAAAAATCTCTACAAATACCTATGGGGTAGAAAAATAAACCAGAGTGGTTTGAGGAAGTACCATGAGAAAGGACTGAGAGTTGCTGAAGTTCAAGACTACTGCTTGCCATCAGCCAGTTTAGGGCTGGAGAGAGGTGACAAAGCTATAAAGAAAAAAAAATAAAAGGATTTTGGAGCCAAGGACAGTTTAGAAATGAAATCTAAACTTTATAGAGGAGGAAACTGAGTAAGAGAAGGCAAGTGACTTGTCTAACATTATACAGCTGGTCAGAGACATGATACTTTGGATACATATTACTACAGAAGAAAGAGAGGGAAAATTAAATTTCTGTTAATTCTCTAGGCGTTTAAAGTGTTCATTTAATGAGCTGATTCTCTGCTTCAAAGGGCTGGGTCTAGTATGGATGCTAACAGACAGGGAGACTCCGCCTACCAGCACTGTACTTGGTCCAACTAGGTCAGGATGCCCCATTTCAGGTGGGCTGCTCCAGACAGGGGACAGTCCCTGAGGGACATGGCATGGTCACAGACCTTGCAACCTCCGAGTGATTCAAGGAGGACCCCATAGGAACCACTGCACTGAGGACAGGCCTATGATGCAACACATCAAGAAATCAAACGGCTTAGGAGTAAACGGTAATGATGTCTGCCTAGATTACCCATACGTTAGCAGAGAAAAATAACCGCCACCTGAGGATCTTGACAAAATCTGTAAGTATTTATAAATATGGGCTTGTTGCCAGCAGAAAGGCAAAAAGTGAAGGAAAGCATATTTTGAGGGAAGAATAAATAAGACATATTTTGAATGGGGTTCTCACACAAACACAAAAGGCAACAGGAACTGATGAGAAATAGTTTCTAAATTTACCAAATCACCACCTTCTGCTTTCTGAATACCTACAACAGGAACGCAAAAGAGCACGATAATCCAGATCTATATTTAAAACAAGAGACAAGAACTTGTTTGTTTGGTATTTCTTAAGACAATCTTCACTCACTTTTGAGCATTCAACATTAAGAAAAAAATCAAGAAATTGGTTTATTAAGGCAATGAACACAGAGTGACTAACTCAATGAGAGAGCATCAGTGTTATACAGAAGGAGAAAATAAGTCTATTTTTGGAGTAACCAATCAACTTTCCTCACCATGGTTACAGGCCGTATTTCATAACTTTCCAGAATCACAAATGATTCAAACTGACCTTGGTAATAATTTAGACCAAAACTCATATCTTATACATGGGGAAACTAAAGCTTGGAGAGGTGGGGAAGGTTGTCTGACACCACAGCCCTTTAACGACATGTCACAACAGAACTCAAGTCCCCTCACTCCTAAGGAAAAATATGAAATCATAACCTCAGAAAAAAGGTACCCCTTAATTTCTCTCTGGGTTTTATTCATTTGTAAACTATATGAAATTGTTTTGGCAGTTAAAATCCCCATATGTTTCTACATGACTGGGAAAAACCTTTTCAAAACTACATTTTTATACTCATAACTTCAATTCAACTTGAAAATATAGATGTGTTCAATAATGGCACATATATTTCTTAGGGTTTTCACCTGTTTCCTACTAGCCAAGGAGGCCCATTTGAAAGAGAACAGATAAGCCATGTGCATTCTGTAGGCCTCTATGGGGTTTATTACCCCAGATATTTAACATTTATTCATACTCTTTGATATCTTTAACTTCCCTCCATTTTCATGTAGATATGTACGTGTGTATGTATATACACATTTGTGTACATTTTAAAAGGTCTTTTAACTTGGATATATGGTAGGGAGAGATCAGATTAAAAATTAAAGCAATAAAATTTTTCATGTAATATACTACTAGTGCAATTCATTTTTAAAATCACCCCCAATCCAGCAAGAGCAGGTTCTCATCACTTTAGAGAGAAATCTTGTATTAATCCATCCAGCATTTATTATATATGGCTACTACATACCAGGCACTATGTTATGAACAAAAGATTGCATCCCTGCCCTTGCTGAGTCCACAGTCTAGTAGAGACAGGTATGAACAGACACCTTGTCATGGTGTGGTAACTGCCATAACAGCAGCTGGTTAATGGAACAATGGGATAGAATGGAGGGAGATGACCGAACAGCACGGGGGTGAATGGACAATGTCTGGAAAGAGGAGAAAATCATCAATCAGGGTTTCCCCAAGAAGAGACAGAGTTTTCCAGGCAAAGAAGAGAAGGGAAGTGTTTCAGATGGAGGATCTATCACGTGCAAAAGTGGGGACAAGAAGTGGAACGGGTCAGTCAGGCAACCGGCAGAATGCAAGGTTCCCGCTCCTGCACACCTGTGCCCCTGCGTCCAACACTAGCTGGGCTCACTTTACATCCATCATCACCACCTCAGGAGACCCTCACTGCTGCCCAGCAATCACACTCCGCGTCGCGAGTGCTATCTACTCTCCGACTCCCCTAAACCACTCTTTCATGCCTTTCCCTTTCTCTTCAAGCCTCCAATATTTCCTCCCCAAGCCTCAATCTCCGCTAAGAAACGAACACACTGCTCTCTAGGGAAGCGACAGGCAATAGGGTGGAAAAGAGGCAGGGCCAGGTCAGAGGCTCTACAAGACACTGGAGATTTGGAGTTTATCCTCAGAGAAGGGTGAGCCACAGTTTACCTCCACAAGAGAAGACTAGCAGGAGGACCGTGAGGGGCAAGGCTGGAGGCAGCGAGATCCAGTGAGGAAAGTAACGTGAAGAAGTAGTAACGAGAATCTGACTGAAGTCAGTGGCCATGAAGTAGACAAAATAATGCTAAGGAAATGAAATCAAAGGCCTATTTTTTGATTGAATGGTAGGGAGGTAGAGAAGAACATTCCAATTTCTTACCAGCACAATTACATATAATTTTAATCCACTGATTTTAAAGCTTATTGTTTCCAAGAAATTCTAATTAACATAGTTTTAATATACATAAAATTGTATTATCTGCTTCTAGAATCATCCTTGTAAAAATAATAAAACAACATTTGAACTGAGCTAAGGTCTATGATTTTCGAGCAAATCAAATCATCCATCTGCAATTAGTACTGGAAGCTCCTGAGAACAACAGTCCCCTCATCAGGATGCTAAGTCACTCAATTTTTAGGACAAGTTAAGATCCATAAGTAAATGCATAGAAAAATATTCTAAATTTTTTTAAATAATTGGCAAAGGAAAACTATAAATACTAGAATTCGGCTATGCAGAAACTTTGCAAGTACACCAATTTACAGGTCAACATATACTTAGAGATTTTAAGAAGTAAATTTATAGACTTCTCTGGAGAAAACATAAAGCACAAAAGTTGATAACATACTTTTTCCACGATCTCTTAGTGAAAGGATGTAGAAAGTTCTGAGAAGGAGCCCCTGACTGAAGAGGCACCAACTCCGTATTTGTTCATCACTTTAAATCTCCTTCCTGTATCAGGTGACATCTGCATTTTAAAGAAAAGGCCATTTTTCCTTTTACGTCTACCCCCTCTGATAGCCATCTCCACCTCATCTCTGGGAACCTAGCACCCCAAGGGGAATCCCTTCTCCAGGGAGTGTATCCATAAAACAGGTGTGTTCACATCAGAAAGGCTACAGACGGTGCTGCCCAGGTTGCCCTAAAATCCACACAAGAAGACCTTTACCGATGAGTCACAGCAAAGTGCGCAGAGCTTCTAACAGCGGTTCTCAACCCTGTCTGCACATTAGTGTCACTTGGGGAGTTAAAAAATACATACATAGATATACACACATGCACACAAACACACGTATATCATGTCTGGGCCCCACTCTACCCTAGACCAATTATGTCAGAATCACTAGGGAGAGGTCCTAGAAGCCCTCAGATGATCCTTAAAGAGTAACCAGGGCTGGAAACCACTAGCCAGAACCTTGCTTCTCTAAGTGTGGTCTGTGACCAGCAGCATCCTCTGGGAGCTTATTAGAAATGGAGAATCCCAGGCCCTACCTGAGATCAAGTGAATTAGAAGCAGCAATGTAAGGGAATCCTAGTGACTTGTGTGCACATTCAAGTGAGAGAAGCACTGGGCTAGAAGAGTCTTACACTAAGTGGGCCAACTCTAAATAAGACTTACTGATGAGATGAATCAATTCCTCACCTTAGAGATCACACTCTGTCGCAGCTGTATAAATGTATGAAACACAAAGTAACCCCTCAGAAACCAGCCAGGACAGCTCCCTATATGCTGGACAGAATACTAGAGGCAAGTCTTACCACTGTATGGAGCAGGACACTGGCTGGATGTGAAAGGTACAAGCAGATCCCTGACACACTCGATTCACAAGAGGGGCTGAATCTAGGGAGGTGGGGGTGGAACTGGAGAAAGGCACAAAGGAAACTAACTCTGTCTGTAATTATTCATGTTTTTAAAAATCTAAAGTTAGCTAGATTTTTTTAAGAAGTTTTTCCCTTAAGTCTAAAATGTTTCTTATCTACACAACAAACATTTCTTCCTTTAGGTATACAAAATCTCTGGTCAAAGGCTAATGCAACAAGACCTCTGTATTGCTTCATCTCTTGCTTGCTAACCCCCTTTCTAAGAACTCCCTCACAGAAAAGTAGGGAGCTATGCAAAGTGCTAATGATCCCAGGTGCAAAGTGAAATGCTACTGTTGATGAACATCTGGTAGACCACAGCCGGGAGAATCAGGGACAAAACCCAGGGGAGAGAAAAGAACTCGAGGGCAACCAGCGGGTGCAGCTGAGTTAGCCGGAAGAGGCAACACTGAAGGTAAAGAAATAACAAAAGGTTATTAAATACAAATTCCCTTGAACTCGAGCTCTCAAATTACTTCATAGGAAATTCAAGATAAGGCCATCAATTTAAGCAGTTTCTACAAAACAAAAGGAAACAAATATTGGCTCTCTGTACAGTCATTCCCATTACTCACGATCATAAGTGACCTCTCCCCTGTCTCTCCTTTCTTTCCTCCAACTCTTTCTGACTCAAAATAGACCCCATTACTTCAGAACTGAGAGGGAGCAAAGATCTGACTTGAAGCAGAAGCAGTGAGAGAGGACAGGAAGGACACAAGAGACACTGAAGCAGCAGAAACAAGGGTGCTGAAACTACCTGGCTAGGAGTTAGTCCCAGCCATACGCCAGAAGCAGCTGTTGTTCTCTTAAAAATTGGATTTCCTGGGGCCCATCCAAAGCCAAATAAGTCAGAATCTTGGGACAGAGGACGTCATTTGAATTTTTTAAAAGCTCCCTCAAATGATTCTGAGACAGAGTGAGGGCTGGAATCACAGTTGTGGGGGAGGATTCTAACACCAAAACAATGTTTCTTAATATTTAATATACATTTTTTTTAAAGCTCCGGATCCATGTAAACCATCCCCTAATCTATTTACAAGCACTGCATTACTTTTTTTTCCTACTAATTTTGTTTTTATCGACATAACCCATGCAAATTATTTAAAAACTCAAATAGCACTATCAGGCTTAAAATGAACACTCAGCAGCAACCTGCCTCACCTATCCGCTCACCCTCAAACCCACTTCTTAAAGGCAAACTACTTTAAAAACTTTTAGCCATCTCCCCTGATATTTAATTTTATATTCCTAAACAATAGGTATACGCTTGGTATTTCTTGATTTAGTAATTTTGGATTTTCATTTAGTAATTCATATAATCACTGATGTCTTGTTATGCACCAGCTTCTCCTGTTCCAGTCTCCTAATGTAGTTATGTCAGCACTTTCCCCAGCCTCTCTTGCAGTCATGCACAGTCAGGGTGAATATTCAGTCTGTATGTTTTAGTACCATCGTACCAATCATCATCAAAATACTTCCACGCTGGCTGGTAAACGTATGGTACCTGATCTTCTCTCAAATCCTCCTGGGGACCCTCCCTGCCCCAGCTCCCCAAAATCTGGCAAACAAAGGGCTAACACCTGATACAGAGGAAGCTTCCAGAGCAGCTCCCACTACTCCACAGCAGACTTAGGTTCTCATTGGTCAGTGTCTGGGCTACCAGTTAAACATTTGGAATACTGCTCCTAGGTGTGACCTTGGGATTACGTTTTTGCCCCTGGAGTATGAGTGAAAGTAATGTGTGCCAAGGCTTGGGCCTTAAACCTTTGCCCCTCATTGCTCTTTCCCCTTCTTGTGAGCTGGAATATAGACACCCTGTGACCAGGTTTTAACCACACACATCAGGACAAGCCTTAGAGGATGGCAGAGCAACAAGACGGAAGGAATCTGGGCTCCTGAACAGCTGCGTGGAGCAGAGACATCAACCCATTTAAAATGCTCATCCTTCAACTGTCACATGAGGGAATAATAAATTTGTTCTTTAAGTCACATTCCTGTGGAATCTCTATTACAGCAGCTCCCCAGGAACTGGAAAGCCCCTCTGAAAAATATTTTATACTTGGTCCAATAGATCAGATCATCTATCAGCGTCATTTTTGTTTTCATTTGGAAACTCCCTCTGGAGTAGATCTTTCTCCTATTCTGTCTGGACAGGCTTCTCTCTGTCTGCTGCACTACTGTCATGTTGAAATTTCTCTTCACTGTCATCCTAGAATTTTCTTTTGCTTTTATCCTGTGTTTGACTTTGTTTCCAGAATCCCATATATTATTCTTTCTTGGTTTGTGCCCACAATTTGATAAAATATACAATCAAGTAGCTTCCTGTAAAACGATGCATAGAGAATAAAATTTGAAGACCTTTCATGCTCTCAAAATGTCTTTATTCTATCTTCTGCTTGATCATTTGCATTGGAAATTTTAGATTGAAAATAACTCCCCTCAGAATTCTGGAGGAATTAGTCTGTTGTCATTTAGGTTCCAGTGCTATTGCTAAGAAATCTGGTGCCATTGCAATTTCCAATCTTTTTTGCATGTGGCCTGTTCTCGCTCACTCTGCCGACAGGATTTAGAATCTTTCCATTTTTCTGAGTATTTTGAAATTGTGAATATTGAATTGTGAATATCATATTGAAGAATGATATGTCTTGCACACTGATTGTGTCAGTCTTTTTCATTCATTCTCCTGGCTATTTTGTGAACCCTTTTAATCTACAACTGTATGTCCTCCAGTTCTGAGAAAATGTCTTGTATTATTTCTCTGGTAATTTCCCCTCCTTTACTTTTCTCAGTAGTCTCTTTCTGGAGCTCTTATTAGTATAATATAATACCTACTGAACTGATCCTCCAATTCTATTTCTTCTCTCTTTTTTCTATCTTTTTGCTTTTATTTCTACTTTATCTTCTGGTCCTTCCAATGATTTATTTTGCCATCTTATTTTTAATTTCTAAAATCCATATCTTACTCTCTCATTATTACTTTTTTACAGCCCCATTCTTATCTTATTAATTATAGGTGGGGTGGTTTTATTTTCTTTTTTTTAAGGTATACTTGGTGAGGGAGATTGGCCCTGAGCTAACATCTGCTGCCAATCTTCCTTTTTTTTCCTCCCTAAAGCCCCAGTACATAGTTGTATATCCTAGTTGTATGTCCTTCTAATTCTTCTATGTGGGACACAGCCTCAGCACGCCTTGACAAGCGGTGCTAGGTCTGCGCCCAGGATCTGAACTGGCAAACCCCAGGCCACCGAAGCGGAGCATGTGAACTTAACCACTATGCCACCAGGCCAGCCCCTGATTATCTTCCTTTTTCTTCTTCTCCTTGCATTTCTGTTTCATCCCTGGGTTTTCTTCTCATTTGTTCTGGTTTCTGCCTTTTTTTATTGAAAGTTTTCTTCAAATGTCTCATATTCATTGCTTCTTTGTATTTAAGAGTAAGGTGCTAAAAAGCTGATTGCAAGTTCCATGTTCATGAAGTGGAGGGAGCAGAGCTGTTGATGAGTGGGTTCACTGTAGGAAGACTGGGTAGTAAGTCAGTTTTTTCATTGCGGGACCTCGAATGTCAGTATCTCTAGGTCTCTTCTCTAGGGATGTTCATTTCACCCAGAGAAGAGTCCTTCAATATTCTGCCTGGGCTGGTAATTACCTGGCTGTCTTAGGATTGGGGCTGAGGAAAAGAGCAGGGTCTCTGTTTAGTAAGCATAACTTCATTAAATTTCTCTGTTTTCAGTTGAGCGTTCCACCCTCACCTCCTTTTTGCCTGGTATCCCTAAATCCAGAACCATTAATGTACTTCAACTTCTCCAGAGAAAAAACGTCCAGTCTCTGACAAGAACTTCATCTTGCTGTGTGGGATGAGTCTAGTTCCTTTTAAAGACTTTCATTCAATCTCTTATTTTCAGCCCCATGCCCTGCTCCAAAGCCTCTAATTCCAGAGCCTTTCTAGGATTCTGGGGAATAAACTGGTTGTTTCTTTCCAGGATCTACTCCCAACCTTCTTTACGGCACTTAAGCATCAACTTTCTCCACTACACTAAGTCAACTGCCACAGCTCTGTTTGCTTTTCACCCTCCAAAAATGTGTTGGTATCTTCTGTCTGCTGTAGCCTCTTCTCATGTTTACCATCACTACAGTGGTGTTTCAGGAGGGACTGACAGCAAACACTAAACGCTAAACTGAAGTCCCAATAAGTAAATCTTACAACCATAGAAGCTGCCTCTCAAAATGAGCCTTTATCAACTTTTTAACAATCAGAGCTTTTCTGTTCTTATAGACACACCTGATTAGCTAAGATACTTTCCCAATTATCCTAATGTTTATTATCATTTTCTTTTTTAATAATAAAAAAACTTCAAGAGAATCCTTTTGTAGATACCACAAAAGACTTTTGATTTATTGACTCATTTAGTCTTAAAAGATGATAGGATTTATAACACTAGATTATAATTAAACAAAGAAAATAATACAGATTTTTCATGGAATAAAGCTATTTTCACTACTGCTTCTTGCCACTTCAAATCTAGCCTATGGGGTGGCCTGAGCTGAAAGGTATTTGCCTTGATAACTGCTCATTCTTTTCCAAGACGACCTTTGCTTACTGCACAAAACCATCATCAATACTAAAGTCTTAGCTGCTTCGCTTCTAAAGACAGGCAAAGGAGAGAGAATCAGAATGTTTAAAAAAATAATTAAGCATGAGGACTTTTCTTACATCCAAAGGATCACAGCTTTTTCACTCCCATCCTAAGGACACAAATCTGAAAATGCTTAGCCTGAAGATTTTGATCTTTAAGGCTGAAAACCCAGGACTTTTCCTAAACATTAAATTCAGTTATAGAAATAAGAAATAACTACAGAGTAAAACACTAATATTACACCTTTGATCTAATTCCGCTCAAAAGGAGCACAGACCTTGGACCTGTCAATACTTATCATTGCTTCCTGCTACTACTCACGACTTCCCTGAAAAGAAAACCAAGCATCCAAAAGATGAAAAGAGATTCCTGTGAGGGGGAAAAAAATTAAATTGGTCTATTTCTTGAGCTGGGTAGTGGTTACATAGATGTTCACTTTTTTATTTTTAAAGACTTTATTTTTCCTTCTTCTCCCCAAAGCCCCCCAGTACATATTTGTATATTCTAGTTGTAGGTCCTTCTGCTTGTTCTATGTGGGACACCGCCTCAGCGTGGTTTGATGAGTGGTGCTACATTCACATCCAGGATCCAAACCAGTGAAACCCTAGGCCACTGAAGCAGAGCGCATGAACTTAACCACTCAGCCACGGGGCTGGTCCCCAATGTTCACTTTTTAATAATCCATTTAACTACACTTACATTTCAAAAGTTATATACGTGTTATATTTTACAATAAAAAAGACTTTTTTTAAACAGTTAAAAGAGAAATAAAAAGGCAGAAATTTCATTTGTCATGAAACACAGTGCTTTAATCTCACTTGGCCAGAATTACTATATATGCTGACTGACACGGATAAAGAGAGAAAAGTCATCATGATTTACCTTAAATGCCTAAACTAGAGTTCCCCCAAATTTCAGCAGTCATCTTAGTTGTCTTATTTGAAACACTTTACTTAAAAAAAAAATTCTTAAACTTCATAGTTACCTTGCATCCCATACAGTAACATTGATTACATTTGCATAACACTATTTATTTGCAAAGTGCTTTCACTTCAAATACCTGGGAAACAGAGCAGATAGTATTTTCTCCCATGCTACAGATGAGGAAACTGAGGTACTTAATAGTTAATTAGTAAGGTCATTAATAGTGACAGAATCAGAACTAATTCCAAGTGCCATATGTTCAAGTAAGGGCTCCTTAAAAGTTTTATTAGGAGAAACAACTTCACACTTTTCCAAAGTTCTGAATTCCACAGAGGATATCAGAGCCAGTGGTCCCTGCTATGATGGCTGTGAGGTTTCCCAAGATTCCTAGTGAGGAAGGAAAAATGCACTAGGTATGGCTGTGGAAGTGATTAAAGAAGGACCTATGCTCAAACCATTCTGAGTCATTTCACTCACTTCTAGTTAACATAAAAATGTAACACCTGCCTGGAAGTCAGCTTAACTCAAATGCAAACAAATTACCAGTGGCCAATCACCTTAGGTTCAAGCGGAACCAGCACCTCTTCCCACTCACAAGGTTTCAAAGGGGGGATATTCCCTCCTCTCCCGCCCTCTTGCCCTACACCATATTCTTCCCTATTGAGGTGGAGCAATTGATTTAGTTGGTGTGTGACAGCCATTAGTCTTTTTCTCAATCCTCAAATGGATGGAGTTTTTCTATCAAAAATATTATGCAAGGGAGATTTGGCCTCTTTCTCCTTCTCTCTACCAGGACAGTAAAAGGCAGAAACCTGGGTATTTCTGCTCTGCAGCCTCAAACTTTCCATCCAGTAGGGTGTTCCAAAGTTCTGACTAAGGGGTAAGGGTTGCACTAGACCATTTTGGGCTTCACAGCAAGCTATGTCTTCCAATCTAGACTTCATCAGTAATGAAGTTAATATTTTGTCTAACTGCTGATTCTCATCTGTTTTTTGTTTTTGTTTTTTGAGGAAGATTAGCCCTGAGCTAACATCCGCTGCCAATTCTCCTCTTCTTGCTGAGGAAGACTGGCCCTGAGCTAACATCCATGCCCATCTTCCTCTACTTTATACGTGGGATGCCACCACAGCATGGCTTGATAAGTGGTGTGTAGGTCTGCGCAAAGCATCTGAATCGGCAAACCCCGGGGTGCCGAAGAGGAGTATGCAAACTTAACTGCTATGTCACTGGGCCAGCCCTGATTCTCATCTGTTTTTTAATTACTCGGGGCGATCTGTGCTTTTCATGGGTCCTCCTCAAAGACACCATCACTTGCCGTTCGGTTAGAAGTTAGAGCACATGAACTTGATTCCACAGCTCTCCCCAGCAGAACTCCTTGCCCACAAACACTGGAGTTCTAAAAGGAGTAAGCAAGCCATATGCTGAGGAAGCTTTCTACGATTTTGTTCGGTGGATACTTTAATTACTTCTATCCTAGAGGGTAATAGTGAACTGAGATTCAGGGACTCTGGTTCCTTCCAGAGTCAGCTCTGCCACACATATGTATGACCTGGGCAACTAGCAATCTTTCTAGAAAGTCTTTATAAGACTTTAGGTTCCTCACTTTTTAAATGAAGGAATAACTTCCCTATCTTTAAGGTACTTTCTATGGACTAAAAGCTCAGAAAGGCTTTAATAAATGTATTCCAGAATTTTAAAAACAGACATGAACAATGATATATAATCATTTGATACCTTGGCCTCATAGTTCCCAGAGATCAATGACCTCCTGCCTCATGCCTGTGTCACTTCACCATCCTCAAGCTCAGCCACACTTTGAATTTACAGCATTGCTCATAACTGATCCCTCCATAATGATAAGGTACTCTGACAGCTCCTCATGTCCTTTGACATGAGCCCCAGAACCACCCCCTCCACATTCCCATTTCTCCTTTTCCTTTGTTCTTGTTGAACCAGCCACTACGCACTCTAATCTCGCATCTCCTGCTCAAACTCCCAGCCCATCAACACTCTAGTTTCACTTGCCTTCCTACTCAACTGAGGACCCATATGGAGTTGGCAGTTTCAATGATACTCACATCATCTCCACTTCTGATTTTCTGAGCATTGCTGGAGAAAGTCATAAATACAGGGAAGATTCATTCTAGCACAAGGCTAAGGCCTCTTAGCAATTTGTCAGGCCCTCATCACCTTTGGCTCTCCTTCCCCCTCAGATCCATAGCTACTCCAAACTCTTCTCATTCTCCTCCACCTCCCAACTTTAACCCTCCCACCCAGCTTATGTTCTGCAAATCAACTGGCCTCCTCTGGTTTTGCTCTCCCCCCAACAGAAAGGAACCAACTCATTTCAAATGCAGCCACCCCTCTCCCAGTTTCCAACTTTCCTCTCTGAATCTCAGTTTCTTTTTGCCTTCATTCAACCTTTTTCCCTCCCTGTCACATCTGTTTTTCCATGCATTCATAACTACTTTACCTGTGTCATGACCAGGGTGCTTAAATAATTTATTATGCAGAAAGAGGCTTTCTGTTAGAATAAAAGTGGGCATTATTTGCCCAAATGTTCGTAATATTTGTCCTAATATTTTCCCATAATTAACTGAGATAACAGATGTGAACCAAGACTGCCCTGGGCAATCCAGACGTCTGGTCATCCTATCTGGTTCCCAACCCTCCTACTTGAGGAAGTCCTGGTGCATTAATTATCCTCCCACTCGATCTTTCAATCTTCAGTCCCTTCCTCTCCACTGACAGTCACTCTACCCACAACACTCTCGGGCCTTTCTTATGGTTTTGTTTTTAAGAAAGTTTCATTGGCACTTGCATTGCCTCAAGTCAGCATCCTCTCAGATTTTCACAGTCCAATCATAGTTTATACTTACTCTTCTCATATCCTTCCCCTTCAGACACCCCTAGATACCTGGCTGACTTCTGTCCCCAATGCCCAAGTGGCCCTGTTCCTCAAAGGCCACTGACAATGGTCTCATTGACAAACCTAATGACTTTTTCCCAGTCTTCAACCTCAGCCCCTCTAACCTAACAGTCTTCTCCAAATTCTCCTTCCTCACCTTTCTTTACCCCATCTTTTCCTCCTTCTCCTCCTGCTTCTTTCTTTTCAGCATCCTGTCAGCCTCTTTCTGTCTCCCTCCAAGCTACAAATACTGGTTTCTCCAAGACTCTGTCCTGGCCTTTTCTTCTTCTCCACCCACACTCTGAACCCTTCTCACAGCTTCACCACCCACTTCATAAGGATGCCCCCAAATCCTTCTCTATTTTCAATGGCTCTAATCCATCTGCATGGTCCATAAGCACAAAAAAGTTAATATATCCAAATCTAAATTTATAATTACTTTAACTAATTAGACAAATATTTATCGATTGCACACTACTTGCAAGTGCTTTACTAGCTGCCCTTTCTGACTAATCAATTCCTGCCAACACCATCCATAGTTACTCAGATTCCGTCTTTGACTTCTTTCTCAACTCCCACATCCAATTAGCCAACAAGCCCTGTTGCATTTACTTCTACGGTGTCTCACCCAACCCACCTGCCCCTGCCCTAATTTAGGTTCTCATTCCTTCTCTTCTGGAGACTATTTTAATAGCTTCCTAACTGGGGACTACCCATGGCTCCTCCAATCCAGATTAATCTTAAACCATAGCTTTAATCACATCATTTCCCCACTTAAAATATCTTTGACGGTTATCAACTGCCAGTTAAACAGGCTCCTTTGCCCGGCGCTCAGGATGTACACAATATGGTCCTACCCTTGCCATGCAGCCTCTGCCCCACTCTCCTGCCTCCAGGTCCTCACCCTCCGGCTTAACCACATTCTTCTCCCTTCCTGGATATGCTTACATATCCTCTCCTGAAATTCAAGTCTTAGTATAAGCTGATTCCCTACATCTCTGCCAGCTGAAGTCCTACTAATTCTTTAAGGCCTTGCTCAAAATTCCTTAATTAAGTCTTCCCCAATTTTTCTGCCTAGGGATAGTTTTCCTTCTCTGAAGTCACCAAGCATTTTCTTCATGCTGCTCCAACCGTTCTTCCACGTAATACAGCCTTTGGTTATCTGCGTTATGCTCCCTACATGACTCTTCAGCCTCTCAAAGAAAGGGTGCCTATGTCTGACTAGCCCATATACTCCTTCTACTGTCTTACACAGAGTAAGCTGAACAAGAGGTTGAAATATTCAAGTTAACTTTGTATCCATCATAAAGCACATAAAATAATGAAAATGTACTTCATATCATCAGTTAATTAAGCCAAATTCTCAGGAAGGCCTAGAAATTAACCATTTTTGCAGTTGCTCTTGATAGATCAAGGATATAAGAAACATTTTATTTAAACTAAAATTGCAGGAGAATTGTGCATTCTTTACCGGTTCCTTAAACTACAGAGTTGGACGAGATCTTCGAGATCATTTAATTCTTCTCCTTCCATCCCAATCACCAATTCTCTAGTTGAGAAAACTGAAGGTTTGAGAGATTAAGTTGCTCCCATGTTCACATAAATCAGGAGTCATTAACTATAGCCGTTACCATTTCTTGAGGGCCTAGGGTACTCCTGGCACTTTATATACATTATCCCAGTCCCTCAACAATCCTTCAAGGTAGATGGTATTAGCCCACTTTAGAGATGAGAGAATGCTCAAAAACGGTAAGTGACTTGCTACAGAGAGCCCTGCTTGTTAGGGGCAGAGCTAAGCTTCAGCCCTCATTCTATCTGGCTGTAAAGTCTAGGCTTTTCTAATTGGACACTGCAGCAGGGTAAGACCTACCAGATGTCCTGACTCCTGTCTCCTACTGTTTCTCCAGTGAATAATTATCCCACCTAAGCAAGCATGCACACTTGTAAGTTGTAAGCCATTTTATTTGAAATCTTAGAGGCATGAAAATTAAACAGTAGCTTCGTTACTGTAAAAGTTCTAAGGTTAATTACCGCCAACATTCTGACTCTCTTGTCAGAAAACTTCTTCAGTCTGGACAAGAGATGTGTTTTCCTGCTTTTTCAATTCTCAAGTATATTTTCAATTTAAAATACATTTGCCCAACCACATTCCACCAGTATTTGTGGAGTCCCTGGATGTTCAAGGCACATGGGAGGGTACCAAGTTGAATAAGACATAGTTTTACTCTCTGAGAGTTCACAGCAAGAGGCAGACAGTTGACTAATGGCAGGTACCACTCCTCCTCCACCTACAGGAGCTCTGGCTAATTCAGAGACTTCCAACAAGAAGTCAGGATGACTAGCTCTAATCCCAGCCCTGCATCTTCAGCAAGTCATCTCACTGTACCTTAGTTTCCTCAGTAAAGAGATTGGCAAAAAGGAATGAACTGTGCCAAGCAATTTCAAGTCCCTTTTAGCTTTAACTTTCTATTACTTCTGAGCTCACTCTTGAGGTTATGCTTCTGAAAGTGATCACAGCTACTGTCACGGAACGGGAACGGCTGGATGCCCCTCGTCCTTAGCAGGGACTTCAGAAGTACTGAGTTCTAAAAATACTGCTACAAGATTAAAGCTAACTAATGTATTTCCAAAGTTTATTATTTATAATAATGTAAAGTTCATGAAAGTTTACCTTCCAAGCAGATAGCATTAAGCACTATGTTCGGATCCTTCTTCCATTATTCAATGACTTAGTATAGCTTTAACTCTTTACAATACATTTAAGATGTTTAAAATATAACTTTAAATAACTCCTTCTCTCTACTCTTCTGTGGAATTAAGCTATCAACATTAGCAACAAAAAAATAGAGCTAAGGCCTCTGCAGAGATGCAAATCTTGTATTCATTTACTTAAATTAATACTTCATATTAAGTGCTATCTACTATGGACCTTCCCAAAGTGCAGCTAAATTTGAGGTTGGTGTACAGGCAGTGGGGAGGGAGGAACACGGAAATATCAGTAGTATTTCAAATATGAGTGGAAACATATAATACTGTGGGAACTTCACTTTGCTGATTCCATTTCAACATCTTGCATTTTTTTGCCAATGTTCTTCTACTTTGTCTGTGGGTCACTGCCACAGCATGGCTTGACGAGTGGTATAGGTCTGCACCCGGGAACCAAACCCAGGGCACCAAAGCGGAGCACACCAGACTTAACAACTATGCCATGGGGCCAACCCCAATATCTTGCATATTTTTTCCAACTAGCACAGACATATAATATTTTTAATCATCCACTGACTTATACAGTAACACACTTTCTTTTGACAAGGTTCCACATGCCTTATCTTTCTTTATACTCAGCATCTTAGGATATGATGCTCAAATTCATCTTGTGCTGTAAGTTAACAGCACAGAGGAGGAAATGAGTCAATCAAAAGAAAATTGGAAGAAAAAAATTAAAACTATACCATCTTAGTGCCTTGCCCACAAAAGGCATTGAATTTCAACTGTCAAAGATAGTCCTACCAAGAAACAGGAAGGAATATTCACTAATCAACAAATACAGAGTGCCTAATACATGCCAGGCACTGTTCTAGGGGCTAGAGTTATAGCAGTGGACAAACAGGCAAAAATCCCTGCCACAGTGAAGCTTACATTCTACGGCAAAGAGACAGGACTCAACACCCAAACAAAATCATTTTAGATAGCAATTGAGTGCTGTGAAGAAAATAAAACAGGACCGGGGGTGGTTCCTGAGGTTAGGGGTGATAAGCTACTTAAGGCGATCAAGAGAGCATCGCTGAGTAGATGCCTTTTGAGGTGAGTCCTAAATCAAGAGAAAACTTCATTTTTTTTTTCTTGCTGAGGAAGATTCGCCCTGAGCTAACATCCATGCCTATCTTCCATTTTTTAGTATGTGGGCTGCCAGCACAGCATGAGCAGTGTAGGTCCCCATCCAGGAACCAAACCTGGGTCACTGAACCAGAGCGTGCTGAACTTAACCACCAGGCCACCAGAGCTGGCCCGAGAAAACTCTTAATCCTACAAGTGTAGGGTGGGGTGGGAACGAGTCAAGTTAGTCTTGAAGGGTGGTCACAGTGGTCAAAAGTTCGGTATTAATGGCAAACTAGGTTCCTTTTAGGATTTGGCTTCAAAAACGTAAAACCTAAATGTCTAAGTAGGACTCCTCTACTTAGGAAGCACTGATTCTTTTTTTCCTAAAATCCACTAACTTTTTCCGTTTTTGCTAATTACTTTAGCGGTATTTAAGTAGAGGCAATTACTAGAAGGATTCCTTCAGAGCCCAATACCTCACTTGACACCATCCAAATTCTGAATGAGACAGGATCCAGCCCTGCAGCGAATCAGCGCTCCTCCACCGACTCATTAATGCAGCCAGGTGGAATCTTGTAACCTTTCCAAGAACGTCAAACAAGCCCTGGGAAAGCTGGGGAAACTGACACCCCCAGAGTTCCCCCAAATTGTGGAAGGGGTAAAAATGAATCAACGGCCACCCTTTGCAGTAACTCCTCCTCACCCCTCCAGGCGTCATCGCCGCAGAAGGGCCGCTGTCCCCGGGTCAGAGGCACGCGGCGAGTACGCGCGCGTGTGTACCCCGCCTGAATCATCGGCACCCCGTCCGCGGGGCGATGATTCATTCACCGCCCTGCAGCTCACGGCCACACGTTCCGGGCGTACTAGGACGGCCGCACACGCAGCTTCCTTAATATTAAACAAATGTTGCAAAGTACAAACGCCTGGAGCCAGAAACGTGGAGACCCAGGCGAGGCAGCGGGGAGGAAACTGCACGTTTCGGCCGCTGCCCGGGTGTTCCCGGGGCCGGGAGGGGAGCGGCGGGCACGTCCCACTGCCCCGCCGCCCACGCCCACCCCCGGCACGCGCGCGGGCGGCGCCCGCAGGGGGCGCGGAGGGCGCACAGGTGGGTCCCCGCCCGGCCTGCCTCCCGCCCCGCCCGGGCCTCGCGGAAGGCCGACGCGCCCTCGCCGCCGCGCCTCCCGCTCGCCCCTTCCCTCTCTGTGACATCTTATATAATAACCCGAGCTAATCAAAACGGAAGCGGCGCGCGCTGCCGGGGCCCGTCTCCCGGCCCGGACGCGATGCCCGCGCCCCCAGCCCACCGCCCCCGAACTGGGCGCCGGGGCGCGCGGCTCCGGGCGGGGGCAGGGCCCGCGCGCCGACTCGGCTCGGCCCTCCTCGGAGAAGGCGCTGCTGTGGCCGGTCCCCGTCAGGAAGCCGCGAGCGTCACAAACTGCGTCAGCTTCTTCAAACACATTTCATGGTCTCTCTCCAGCCAGGGAGCCGGCGGCGCCCGCGGCGGGGCCGCGGCCGGGGCTGGAAGGAGCCCCTCCGGGGAGGAGAAAGTTCCTCGGGGCCCTCCCCTCGCCCGCCCCGCGCCCAGCCCCGCCGCGCCTCCAGCCCCTCTCCGCGCGCCGCCCGGCAGCCCGCCCCAATGTCAGCCTGGGCAACTTGGGACCCCCGGGCGCCGCGCCGCGCCTCCCGCCCGCCCCGCTCGCCCGGCGCCGGGGGCCTCCGCCCGGCCCGGCGGAAAACAGCGACGCCAGAAACTTCCCCGGCCGCGCCGGGCGGGGACGCCGCCCGGGTGCCGGCGCATCGCCCTTACCTTGCTTTCGGGAGGCCAGGCGCCGGGCGGGCCGCGCGGGGCGCGTGGTGCGCGAGCGCGCGCGCGTGGGGCGGTAGGTGAGGGAGCCCGCGCCGGCGGGGGCGGGGCGGGGCGGCGGGGTGCGGGCGGCGCGGGCGGGGCTGGGCCGGCCCGGCGGGCGGGCGGGCGGACGCGAGGAGAGCCGGCGGCGGCGGCGGGCGCGGGGCGAGCGCGCCGAGGGGGCGGAGGAGTTGCCGTGGGTTTGTTTACGCATTGCTGCCCGGCTCGGGGCACAGCCCGCACTCCCTGATTGGACGCAAACTGGGGCACAGCCTCTCACCGCCGCCCGCCAGGCCTCTTCGAGCCGCCGCCGCGCAGCTCCCGGAGCGCCCTGCCCGGCACGGCCCGCGGCGACGCCCGGGCCTGGAGGGGACGAGCCGCGGTGGCTGCCGGCGGCGGGCGTGGAGCCGCACGTGGGCCCAGGGCTCGCCATCGCCCACCTGTAGTGGCCCGACCTTGGCGAGGAGAATCGAAACTTCTGAGGCTGGAGACTTCGTATCGTTTAGCCGTAGAAGGGGCACCTTTTTTTCCCCCCACAGACGGAGGAAGCTTGCCCTTGAATGGATAGAAAAGCAGCTCGAATGTTAAAATGCTCCTTTGGCGATGGTCAAGCCGAGGCTTGCTGTCTAAGCTATCCTGGGAGCTCGCAGTTCTTTCCCCTGCCTCCAGCTTCTCTGCTTGTAATCCTTCTCCGCGCAGCGTTCAAAGTTGCCATCCCAGAAGTGACCTTGCCACATGAGGCTGAAAATCCTCCGATGACTCCCCGTGACCTCCAGCCCCAATTCCTTAGTGTCAGAGCCCTCCACAGCTGGGCCTCCACCTTTTAGTCTCCTCTCCGCTGCGCAGCCCTCACTCCCCAAACTCTTGTCTACAGACAACACCCCAGATGCCTCTGTCCTTTCACAATGGATTTTGATCCAGCTCTGTTCTCTGCCAGAAAACTAGAAAACCCCATAGCTCCCTCCACCTGTCAAACCCTCCTAGACTCAGCTTGTCTACCATCTCCTACTGTCTCTGTGCAGCCTCTCCGCCCCTGGTGCAGAATCTCCCTTTGTGTCTGGCATCAGTCTGGCTTGAGGGTCAGTCGTGTGCCTACTCTGTGCCCCTACACTGCTAGTCTGTGGATTCCGTAGGAACAGAAGCCTGGCTTTAACAGGGCTCTGGATATGGGAGAGATGAACGCTGTAAGGACAAAATTGGCTGTCTGCAACTCTGCTGGGACTGGAAGAACTCCAGAGAGTCTCCTCTCAGGAGGGTCTCCTGATAGACGGTCCACAAACCTCATCCTGCAAAAAGCAAGCACTTCCAAAAACTGAGAATGCCCTCGTTTCTCCTGGGTCTCTGTGTCTCCTCCCCACCACACCTAGCTATGTGCCCTCCATACTTGCATTGGGCACTTAATAACCTTGGAGAAACAGGTGTTCCTTAAGCTAAGGCTCAAGGTGATCAAAGTGAATATAGTAAATCATGAAGGAATAGACATGAATGGCCATGAACCCAGCCATTTTACAGATAATTCCTAGGCTAAGAGTCCCTCAACTCTGACAGCTGGTGTGGATTTGTCGCTCTCCAATCAAACACTGGAGAAGTGGACCCTCACTCTTCCTGGCTCTTGGGGTGGGTGAATTTCTTTCTCTCTCTAGTTGCACTGCTTCTGGTCCCACTGGGAAAGCTGTCTTTGAACTCCGGGAGTGAGTCCAAGTGAAAGCAAAGTTTTCTTTCCCATATAATTCACTAGTGATAATTTAATGCAGTGAATTAGTTACAAAGCTGTTGAAAGAACTGAAAGTGCAACCAGGGGAAGGTGAGGCAATCCTGGGATTAGCAACTGCTGGATGCACCTCCTCCCCTAGGGCTGGAGGACAAAGGGAGGAGGCTGCCCGAACCCTGAAGGGCTGGTCCAGTGGGAGGTGGAGCCATGAAGTAAGTGCTGCTACTGCTGGAGATGCCACCCAAAGCAGAGAGTGGGAGAAATCCCCTGCCTTCAGGGCAAGTGACTGGCACTGGGGCTTGGATACTGTACCTGGTTACCTCTGGGACTCTTTCTCCTGTCAGATTCTGCAGCACAAACTTTTTCTCTTCCAGCCCCAGAACTCCTTTCCTCTTCCTTTTCCCTCTGTACCCTGTTGCTTCCATTTCTCCTTCTGTCCTCTTCTCTACTGTGATTCCCTTATGTTTCCTTTTTCTCTCTTCTCTGTTTCTGGCTTTCATTTTCTCTTTGTGTTCCCATATACCTCCTTTTGACTTCTCTTTTCCCGGCTGAGTCTCTTCTCACCTCTGCTCATCCTACTCCTTCCTGGGCAGGAATGCAACCTTCTTCAGCATGAAGTTGGATGACCAGGTTCCTGTGGTAGGTAGTGGGATTCAGAACCATCATATTGTTGTCCCTCCAGTCACTGTGCTAGATATTTCATATATGTTATCTCATTTCGTCTTCACCTCACACCTACTGGCAGGGCACCATTGAGTATAACTTTGATGGCTTCACTCTTGCCTGTCACAGGGAGGGCTTGGCTAGAGCAGGTCACCACCAACACTGCAGACAGTTCTCTTATCTTACCTCATCTATAAGGGTCTCCCTCCACCCTTTCTTCTTATCCTACATCTTTTCTTTTCATTGGCACAGATGTTTCTCCCAAATCCCAGCCCCCGATAGTCTAATACATCTCCACTCTAAATCTCTGAAGACGCAGAGTGGCTGCTTGGAGGGGGCATTTCAGCTGGCTTTGAAGGATGGGTCGAATTTCGATAGATGGAGATTGAGGAAGGGCGTTCTTGGTGGAACAGTGAATATGATTCAACTTCACTGAAACAGAAGGGATGGCTAGGAAATAAGATCAGAGTTCAGAAATTTGTCTTTAAATCTCAGTTCTCTAAGATAGACTACTCAGAAACACAGATTAACCCTAAGTATATTAAGTGTAGGTATAATTCATATAGAGTCAAAACGTTTTAAAGCCAGAAAGAAATCTAGACATTGTCTGGCCCCACATGTCCATTTTTAAGTGAGGGAACTGAGGCTAAAAGACTTAGGTAACTGGAGTATGATGGTAGTTAAACATGGGCCTCAGAGTTTGACCAGCTGTATTCAAATCCCTGCTTTGACAAATGTTAGGTTATATGACCCTGAACTCATCTGTGTTTAAGTTTCCTCATCTATAAAATAGGAAAAATGATAGAATCTATCTCAGTGGGTTGTTGTGAGAATTAAATCTTTTTAGAGGTAAAACATATAGCACAGTATCGAGCATATAGTCAGTCTTCAGTAAATATAGGTGCATACTATTATGATTTCCCACGGCTATTCAGCTAGTAAATACCAGAGCCAGAACTGGTCCCCTGAGTCTTTAAGCCATAATTGAATGTCCTCTCCATTTCTAGAAGTTATATCTTAGGGTGCTTGTTGAATGCCATCTGTAAAAATATGATGCTCCTTTGGTTTGCTGTTTAAAGAGGTTCTCAGTTATCCTTCTAGCTCCCATTCCTACATTTCCTGCAGTGTGCTCTACCACCAGCCTCAGCAATCCTGCTGAGTATTCAGTACTGCATACTGCAGAGTTCCAGGAGAGGAGGGGGACATGAAGAATAAGGATTGGGCATGTGTTCCATAGTCAACAATATGGTTTACAAGTTCTGCTATAGTCAAATGTTACTAATTTAAATTTCAAAGGACCACAAAATCATTGAATTAAAGGGGTTTGAATTATCTGTCATTCCACAACCTACAGAATGTTAAACCTACCAGCTTAAATTTTGGTAGTTCCTTGGGAGAGCTCACTAAGACCAAGAAAAAGCCTTCCTAATTGAGTGTCCAGCCCTTCAACAAAATTGTGATGGAAGAGCATCTTCTTTGTCCCTCCACGTTTCCTTTCTGAGTCCCTGGTCCCACTTTTCAAAATTCCTCCAGCCCCGTGATCTTCATGTAGTCCACTCTCTGGACTCTAAGCATCTGGAGGCAATGAACCGCAATTTACTGACCTTTTTATCTCTAGAGCCTAGCTCAGTATCTGGGGCATAACAGGTTGTGGAACTGACTGACTTGAGCAACGCCACACATACCAGAAGCATTCCTTCCTCCTCTCCCTTCAGATCTTTCCCTGCTCAGTTGACTGCCGTTAGCTAGTTCTCAGCCTGCTACCCTAATTTACTGAAAAACAGGACAACAGCTGAATGTGAAATAAATGTGCATGGAACAATACAATCTACATTCAGAGGAGTTTATTTTAATGGTGTAAATCCAGGCAGTATTTTAAGAGAGTCAAGAAGACATTTGGAGACAGCTGGACTTTCCTAACACCTTCACATCACACCACACAAACTGAAGCTTATCTCTCCTTTAAATAAAGCCTATTTGACTTTCATGGTTACACGTTTTACTTTAGATTTCTTAGGTTAATTTGTAGATGGCCTCCATTCTACGTACGGCTCTATTAATTATCCTGCCTAAGTCATTTCTTAAAAGGCACAGTTATCTTTTTTTTTGTTTTTTAAAGATTTTATTTATTTCCTTTTTCTCCCCAAAGGCCCCTGGTACATAGTTGTATATTCTTAGTTGTGGATCCTTCTAGTTGTGGCATGTGGGGTACCACCTCACCATGGCTTGATGAGCAGTGCCATGTCTACATCCAGGATCCGAACCGGCGAAATCCTGGGCCACCGCAGTGGAGCGCACGAACTTAACCACTCAGCCACGGGGCCAGCCCCAGCACAGTTTTCTTTAATCTTAAAAAAATCAATCATTGTTTCATTTTTCTCTTTTACTTCAAAGCCAGACTAATGACCTAATACCTTGATCACTCACTGACTCTTTAATCCCTGAAATCTTCCTTCTACTTCCTCTATTTCATATACGTGCTTCCTCTAGGAAGCTGGAAGGAACCCAAAGGATTAATTCTAGATCAACTCCTCATTTTATAGAAGGGGAAACTGAGGCATGGAGATGCCAGTGACAGAATCTCAAGTTCCCAAAGCACCCCTCCCATGCTCTGCCCGCCTAAAAGCGAATTCACCATTGCCTACTGCCCTCCTGACTTCCCTGTTTCTGCCTGTTGCCACCATCTTTTGAGCCTTAAGGATTCAAATGGGTCATCTTTGACTCTTCCTTCTCTTCAAACCTCCTCTTCCACTTCAGGATGTCTCTCTGACTTGTCTTTCTAGTCTGAACTAGCCCATGGCTTAGGGCATTTTCTCTTTATAACTATGTTACTACCATAGGTTGCTTATGGTTTCATTGTCTGTCTCCAACATCTTCCTCTTACACAGAGTGAACCTAGCAGAACCATCTTAATATAACTCAATTTTTTTATAGTTATAATAAAATGGTGCCATTTTGTCATATAAAATCAAATTCAACATTCATTTAGACTATCCGTAAAATACAAGTTTATTATTGTCAAGCCTTTCTAATTCTGAAACATATACCAGTAGGTAGCTGTGTGACCTTGGGCAAGTTATTTAACTTCTATGAACCACAATGTTTTCAGTCTGTCAGTTGGTACTATTATTAGTATAAGTGCCTAACTCATAGGTTTTTTTGAGAATTAGATGGAATAATAAATGTGAAATAATTAATAATAATAGTTGTAATAGCTAGTATTTACTGAGGTCTTACCGTGGACCAGGCATTGTTCTAAGCTCTTTAAATGAATTATTTCATATTGGCTCTATAACATAGATTTCATTATTATTTCTACATGAGAAAACTGAGGACCAAAGGAATTGAGAAAATTTCCCCAAGATCAACAAGCCAAGAAGTGGCTGAACCAGGCTTCAAAACTCCCTGGTCAAACTTGGGCAAACCTGTATGCCACAGACTGGTACAGAGAAAGCAGTAGTTATTTTATGGTTGTTATTTATTATCAGTATTATCACCTTAAAGAGAGGAGAAAACATTTTCTCTGTTTCCCTTCCAGATTTCTTTCAGAAGTTGAACCTTAACATCACTTTAGGAAGAGATGGATAATTCATGATAATCCAGTGTTCTGGGTACCAGTTGTTTCTGCTTCCCAAAGAGAAACTGGAAGGGTGGTTAGGGGTTCTTGCACTGCTTGGACCCTGCAATCACCCTGGTCCTCCCCATCCCCTGTCTGCCCTCCATAATATTCTTGATAAATGGGAATCACACAGGCAATCTCTGACCCCAGAATAGTTCGTAGTGACAGGCCAAAGATTTGCTCTCTGATTGTCGCTTTAGGGCTTTCTCATGGATGGGACCAGAACATTATCTGTGTCTCGCTCTGTTAGTTTTTCTGCCTCAGCTCTATCTGTCTTAGAAGATCATTTAGGAAAAAGAATCTCCCCAGTGGCTTCCCAGTAAATAATTCTTTTGGTCTCTACTATAGTATTTAATTTCCTTCCCTTAGGGTACCTTTTGCACTATGATCATCAAATGGTCTGATTTAACTCTCTTCTTCCCTGTGATGATGCTAAAAACAAAACAAAACCCCTCGTTACTGGTTTTGATGTCCCTTTCCAGGTATTCCATGAACGCTTCTTTGGCCCACTGTATTTTTACATCACACTTGACACACCGTGCCTTCCCTGCCTCTTGATTTCCTCAAGTGTCTGTTGCCACTTGAGCATCTGGTTGTTTATATTTGAACATCTGGTCTTTTTGATTCATAGCAAAAATTGACCTTGGCCTTCCAGTAATGAGATTTTCATAGGTCCTAGAATCATAAAATGTTAAAGTCAGAAGGACTTTGTAGATAACAGAGGCCAACTGATTCCTTTTATAGTGACGAACTAAGACCCAGAGAAGTCAAGTGTCCAATGCAAAGCTACATAGCCTATGATGGGGCAAGCAAGAAGCCAACCCAAGACTTCTGCTTCATTTGCTTCTTGTAAGTTAGATTATGATACTGGAAATATTTATATGAGGAATTTACAAATGTCTTCTCCCAAAATGTTTACATTTTCATGTCAGTGGTTTTCCTAATACATTTACCAGGAAGCTCAGAGGAATAGGTATTCCGTGATCGAAAAATGCAGCTATCAGAAGACGCGAGTTTACAGAGCTGGGCCTGTGTGCCTTAGTGATCATCTTTCTTTTCTAGTGGCATTTATCTACTTTGTACAGTGCATACAGCAAATTCTCAACAATCTTGATGGTGATGATGGTTAGTGATGACCAGGTCTCATATTTCTTTGCTCTCAGTCCTTTTCTACTATTTTGTTCTCTATAGTCCCAGCTATTTCTGAGTTTCAAGACTTCTGGAAGCCTGGCTCATTTAGTTTAGAGTTCCTTATGAGGGTGATGGTTGGTATTCAGTAGCTGCCTTCCATAGTGATGATGGTGATAATTCCAAATGGTTAGAGATCTCCCCTCAAGCACACACACGCACTGTGAAACTTTTCTAAACTGAAGGAAGTGTGTTCCCCAAATAATACCAGCTATTGCATAAAAGAAGCGTTCTCTGGTCAGGTAGTTTGGAAAATATTGGATGAAACAGAATTAAACAGTTTAGGGTTGATTAGTTTTGTTTTTACTAGAATTCACAGGATCTTTAAAACACTAATGTGAATCCTGAATTTCTAAGGGAGGGTGGGTGAAATATGTAGAATTTCCCAAACATATTTGACTATCAAATCATTTATTCCTTGAACGCCTTTCTCATGAGACTTGTGAAACATGGAACAAACTGTGGGAAATGTTAAACATTCTGTGGGTTTCAATTAGAGTATATGGTACTCCATTTGTTCTAAAACAGTTTCAAATGTTAAGATACTTTTCCCTGGGGTTTGTTTTCTTAGATATAATGACTTAGCCTGTGCCTCTTCTTCTCAATATTTATCATTTCAAGACCTAGATGCTGTTATTTCTCAGCCTGAATCTCTCCAGAAATCGTAGGTGGTTTAACTTTGACCTCATATGTGAGCTGCTCAATTCGCATAATCATTTCAACTGTTCTGTTCTAATACAGTTTTCAAGGTCAAAAGGGTCAAAAAGTTAGTGATAACTGTAGTCATGACAACTAGCATTTTTGAGAGTGTATGGTGGGCCAGATACTATGCTAACAGCTTTACATGTAACATCTCACTTAATTGTCACCACAACCCTGTGAGGTAGATATTGCTATTTCTATTTTACACATGAGGAAACTCAAGTGAGCTTAAGTAACTTTGCCCAGGAAAGTCCCAGGTAAGGAAGGGAAGCTGATTGAACCTGATTGTGTTCAACTCTTAAGGATTACCAGGCACTGTCCTTCCAGTGTTAGTTCTATTCTTTAATGTATATGCTGCCTCCCCAACCAGAATCCTTTAAGAGCAGAAGCCACCTGGTCCAGACCTCAGTACAATCTTCTGTGCTTGACACAGCACATGGCATGCTGTAGCCTATACTCTTTTGAAAAGAAAGATTAAGCAACTTGCCCAAGCCATTCAGCTAGTAAACGATGAACCCAAGATTTGAAACCGTCTCTCACACTGAACACATCACACCTCAAGGGTTTATCACCAGGACCATGCTTTGTATACCACGCGAGCTCTCCTTTCCCTTTGAGGTCACCCTCACTAGACTCTTGAGCATCCCAACCAAGGAATTCTTTCTACCCCAGCCTCACCCCCAACACATTCATTCTACGCTCTCCCAAACAAACAGCGGTCCTGGACCTAGTGAACCAAATCTGCCTGTAATGGCTAATAACCCAGTAAGCAAGAAAGCACTTTTGTTATTGTGTCCTAATTTCATTCTTGTTGTTGGATGCTCTTCTCAACCCCAGCACTTGGCATTTGGAAGCCTTCCAGATGTTAAAATCTTTCAATGTAAAATAAAAATGCAACGATGGCAAGGGGGCACTGGACAAGGGTCGTGGTGCTCCTCCTTAGGCCTGGCTGCACCAGTTGGTCCCACGTGTGTCCCTGCACCCCGAGGTAGCCCTTGGAAGTGCCCTACCTGAGAGCAACTGAGAGCCCCACCAGCCAATGGGCGGTGGATGGCTAGACACCGCCTGGTTAAGGCTTCAGGGATGGCGTCTTTCTTGGTGGCCTTGGTCACTGTGGCAGTCAAGCCCAGGGGCTGCCCCAATGTCTTGGCCCATTTTTCTCACATGAGTGTCCTCCAAACTTTGTCATGTCAGATTCCAGTGGCACTGCTGAGAACCCCTTCAAGAAGGCCAGGACATCTCTGCACCCTGGCTCTAAAGTGGAGTGAAGCCAGGTCCACAAAGAGAAAGAGACCTGGCTGATTGAGTGGCCAGAATTCAGAGCCAGTACACTGCAGGCTCTTTCTTGGTCTGATCCATGAGGGCACGCACCCAAGTACTTGAAAGGAACTTCTCTCCTAAATTTAATGAAAGGGTGGGCTCGTTGAGAGAGGGAGCCAGAATGGTTTGTATGAGGTTGAAAATGGTAAACCTAGAAATCCTGCAGGTCAGATACAGCTGGTTGCCTGAGGGCTTTGGGGATGTTGGGTCCTCAATCATCCTGCAGCTCCCATCTTAACCAGGTGGAACAAGGATAGCAAGGGAAATAAAGTTACCCACCCTGTTTCTGGGAGAAGCATCCTGCAATTTGTAGCCATCAGGAGGAAGGACTGTGGAAACTGGGCCATCCCACGGGGGATGGTGGATCCATGAGAGGTTAGTACCACAATGAGGAGAGAATTTGGTAAGGAAGCCATAATCTCCTTACAGAAATCCAGAGCAGAAAGTCAGAAGTTGGAGAAACGATTGAAGAAACTATTCAGCCATGACATTTTGTGGTCAATAAAGGCTGTATGGATGATCCTTGGAACGCAGGTAATGCGTGGATAGAGACAGAGAGGCTGAGAACTCCCAAGATGAAACAGGTGAGGTAATGGACTATCTTCCTCTGGAAGCTGGCAATGATGCCAAGAAAGAGAAATGGATGGATATTAATGATAAACTGAAGATTTATGCCAGTCACTCCCAATTTATTCAACTTGTGGCTGAGAAATGAGGTGTCCACTGGAGTGAAGACCCATACCTCGATTGCCATGGGTGGTGGCTGGGAGTCTTATGTAAGCCAAAGGCCTGCAAATGAACAGAGGTAGGTAAGAAGCAAACAGCCCAGAATTCCCACTGAACAGGACAGGGAGGGTTACTTCTTTTGGTGATTATTTTCAAAACTGTTCACAATGTGAAGAATTTGTATCAGGGAATAATATTAGACAAATATGGGGGAACAGAATCATAAACTTTTTGGCTTTCTAATTGGAAGAAGAGGAATATAGTCACATTGTATATGCTGTATACATGTCTTCAACCAAATTATAAAACTAATGCTCTTTGAATAATAGCTGGTAAAGCAAGATAACTTCTTACCAACCATAGCCTCTATTTTTCAGCCAGCTTGCATTAGTCAATTCTTTCTTTCTCCCAATGTGTTAGATTGTGATCTTATTTAATGTCTAATCTGATTTTTTGGATAGCATTTGTTTTTCAAATTTAGCTTTATGTGGTGGTTTTGTATTCGTTACTTTCAAGTACGAAGCTCTCTTGTTATTCTTGTTTTTAGAACCTTCAGTTTTATGGGAAAAGTTCCATCTCTATTTTAGTCCATAAGGATCAAGTACACATGAACTAGAAAAAAAATGCAGTGACAAAATGAGCTTAATATCCAGCCCTTTGGTTATCAGAACTGTTTCTCTCTGAACAGAATGGACTAAACTCAGGACATTTGTGTCCTCTCATCTCAGAAGATGAGACCCTCGTCTCAGAAGACCTCAGAAGACAAATGCGAATTCCTGTCATGAAGAAGTCTTTCTCAGGAGATGTATGTAATCTCTAATAAAAATACAATTCACACCTACCTTTTCTCAATTAAAAAAAAGCAATATATAAATAGAGAAGGCATTTATAGTCAGTTTGCAAAAACAGAGATGGCCCCCTGACAATCAAGAATGAGTTTCCAATAGCAACAAATAAGCCAGAAATACATTTCTTTCTTTTCTTATAACCCCAAACAAGCTGATTAACTTTATTTGTATGTACTACAACATGTGGAAAAGTAACTCAAACCACTGCAATGAGGCTTTTATGGCTTGGGGGAATAAAGACTATTGGAGGCGTTGATAACCTCACAAGAAAACACTTCAATAGTAATAGCTAACACTTATATTCCATGTACTATGTGCACATGCTCCTTTTAAGTGCTTAATATATGGTAGCAATTATTCCTAAGGATCACCCTATGAGAAGGGTACTCTTAGGTCACAGATCGGGCTCCCTGGGAAGCAGACTCTGAGAGGGAGATGAGGTGTTTCTCAGGCAGTGGTTTTGGGATCAATTCCTGGGGAAGGGAGGAGAAGGAAGCAGGATTGAGTAGAGCGAGACGTTGAAGTTGAAGCCCAGTGAAGTCCTTAGCCAACCTGGTATGGAGCTCTGAAGCTAGGAAAGTGCTTCCAGCTGCCCCAAATTGGGGTGGGAGGTTTAGGCCTTTTATACTCCTTGTTGATCAGTCATCGGATGTGGGCTGCCCCAGGAAAGAGATGTGACCTTGGGAGAGACAATTTCCTCAGCCAAGGCAATCCCCAAAGATGGCTGACCGCTGAAGGCCATCTTCTGGTAATACTTGCAGTAGCTGGGAAGGGGAATCTTGGACAGGGGCAGGCATTACAGGGTCCAACACATATGATCCTTGTTATACAGACCATATAACTGAACCAAGTTACACAGCCAGTAAGTGGTGGAGGCGAGATTAGAACAGAGACTGTTGGGCTCCACAGTCCACTCCCTTGACCACTCTACCATAATCCCTCCAAGAGTTACCCTCCTATAGTCTCCAGGTTCTTGTGCACTGCTCCTTTAAAAAAGGGTTATATCTCTATTGTATTTCTCCCTACGTGCACATTTGGTCAGAGTTCCCTTTTCCAAACCTGAAGGACACGTGCGTGGTTTCATTTGTTTTTCTCTTGAAAGAAGTTGTGTTTATAAGAGTGATAACAATTGTAAAAAGCTTCACCCACGGTTGCCCATCATTGTTCACACTCAGGAACAAATTTAATATATCGCTTTTCTTTGTGAATTCTATAACTGCTTGCTTTTTAGGATGGAGCCATTTGTCCTATATGTTAGTCTCATCTCACTAACTTTTCCAGGTAAGATATGCTCTCTGACTTTATTTGAATGATTGAGGTACCTGGTTGGCCTAACATATTTTGAATATTCTTAACCTTACTTCATTATTTTTTTTCATGATGTAAGCTACTAAAAAAATACACTTAGACACACACACACACACACACAAAATGTCATTGGAAAAACTGGAAATAATGAAGGTCTAATGTCTCAAATTTAATATATCCAGAACAGAATTCTTGATTTATTTACCCAAGAAGACTGTTCCTCCCTCACTCTTCCCTGGTAATTGTCACTGAAATCCACCCAAGTTGCACAACAAAACGGGGAAATTTCCTAGATTCCTTGCTTTCCCTCACCTCCCACGTCCAATCAGTCTGCAAAGTTTAGTTGGCTCAATCTTCAACAAAATATATCCAGAATCATTCACAGCGTTCCTTCACTGACCATTCTAATCAAGGCACCATTCCTCCTTTTCTTTGTTGTTAGTGCTGTGAGTTCACCCCAACTCCTAGCGACCCTGTGCACAGCAGACGGGAACCATGCCCGGTCTTTGCACCATCCCTTCTGACTCTACATCAGACATTGCTCTACTGCTATTCACAGGGTTTTCATGGCCAATTTTTTTCAGAAGTGGGTGGCTAGATCCTTCTTTTTAGTCTGTCTTAGTCTGGAAGCTCCACTGAAACCTCTCCACCATGGGTGACCCTGCTGGTATTTGAAATACTAATGGCATAGCTTTCAGCATCACAGCAACACGTAGCTGCCACAGTGTGACAACCGACAGACAGGTGGTGTGGTTCTCTGACTGAGAAGCGAACTCCGGCCTCAGCTGGTGAGAGCACCAGATCTTAACCACTAGACCCCCACAGCTGGCTTCCCTCCTTCTCTAGACTATAGCAATGACCTCCTAACAGGCCTCCCTCCTTCTACTTTTGTCCTCCTGAAGGTCATTTTCCACAAAAAATGAAATGACAGTTTTGAGAATGTCAGTCATATCATGTCCCACCCCTCGTAAAACCATCCAGTGGTTTCCTTTTTTACATAAAATAAAACACAAACTCTTTACCCAGGCCTACCTATTCTGAACAATGCCTAATCTCTAGTCTGACCTGGTCACGTTCCACTCAGAGCTAGTCTAGCCTTTCTCTTCCTGCCATACTTCATACTTACATCTGCCCCAGGGCCTTTGCTTTGCTCTTCCCTGCCTAGAATGTCCCTTTCATATCTTCACAAAGCGGCCCCTTAGGTCAGTCAGGTCTCATTCAAATAACACTTCCTCGAAGAGAGTTTTCCTGGCCACCTCAACAAAATGGCTGTTTCCCCACAATCTGTGTCTACTCTCTGACCCTGTTTCATTTTCTACATAGAATTTAGCACCAGCTGAAGTTATCCTGTATATTTCTGTCTACATACAAGAAAGTCTAGGGATTTTTCTGTCTTGTGGACTACTCTACCCCTAGTATCTAGAATAGTGTCTGCCATGTCAACAAATTATTTGCTGCTGTTAACAGTTTTCTATACACTCTTCCCTCTTTTTAAAAAATTACAAATGTGATCACAATACCCTTGGCCTAACTTTCTTATTTAAAACCTGTTTATCTTGAAATAATTTTGGACTTACAAAAAAGTTGCGAAAATAGTACACAGAGTTCCAGTGTAATCTTGCACCCAGCTTCCACAAATGTTGAGAACTTATTTACATAGTACAATTTTGAAACCTGAAAACTAACACTAATTTAATACTTTTTAGTATTAACTAATCTACAGATCTTATTTAAAATTTGCTAATCATTAAACTACTGTCCTTTTTCTGCTCTAGAATCCAAGAATTCCACATTTCATTTAATTACCGTGTCTCCTGTATTTCCTCCAATCAGGGAAAGTGTCTCAATTTGTGTGTGTGTGTGTGTGTGTGTGTGTGTCTTTCATGATCTTGACACTTTTCAGAGTACTGGCGGATTTTTTACTAGAATGTCCCACAATTCGGATTATTCTGACATTTTCTCGTAGATGGATTGAGGTTATATATTTTTGGCACAAATACCACAGATGTGATGCTGTTTGGCTAAACTTTTATATTGAAAAATTAAGGTAAATTTTTCAGCGTAATCACTACTAGTAAACTAGGTAGTAAATAGTATATGCTATATTTTAAAGTGTCACTGAAATTTCCAATGACCTTGTACTGCTTTTGACCAGCATTTTTATATTTTTATGAACGTGTGCACGTGTGTGCACACGCACACACGCACACAGTTGAATATATGTATTCTAACCTTCCCACCCCTTATCTGTAAGAGAAGGTGACCAGGAAGCTCTGAATTTCATTCATTATTCTTTTTATCCTCTTCCTTCAAGTTCATGAGATGACACTTGAATGCTGTATTATCCCACTGTATCAGTTACCTATTTCCACCAAAAAAAAAAAAAAGCAAACAATCCCCAAACACAGTGGCTTAAAACAAAAAACATCTAGTTTATAAGTTTGAAGGTTGACAATTAGGGTTGGGTTTGCCTGGGTGGTTTTTCTGGTAATGACTGGGCTCATGTCTGGGAACTGGCTGGCTTTTGGCTAATCTAGGATGACCTCAGATGGGATGATTGAAGAGAATCTGCTCTGCACCACATGTCTCTCATCCTCTATCACGCTAATTCAGGCACACTCTCATGGTGATGGCAGAGGAGCAATTGTCAAATGGAAACACACAAGGGTTCTTGAGTCCCAGAACTGGCACCAACTCATTTCCCTGCATTCTATTAGAAAAAGCAAGTCATACGGTAAAGCCAGATTTGATGGGCGGGAAAATGACTCTACCTATTTGGTGAGAAGAAGTGGAGAGTCACATGGCAAAGGGCATCGATACAGAGCGGCGTGAAGAATTGTGGCCATTTGAACAGTCAATAATCCTATATCTATTGTGCCTTTTTTCCCCTAACAGTTTTATTGGGAACTCACATATTATACAGTCCACTCACTCAAAGTGTATAATTCGGTGGTTTTTACTATATTCACAAGGTTGTGCAGCCATCACCACAATCACTTTTAGAACATTTTCATCACCCCATAAAGAAACCCCATACCTTCTCCGAGAAGCTTTCTCTGCTTCCCATAACGGAGTTAATCTTTTCTTTCTCTGTGTGGCCTTGTTTATTTTTCTATTGTAGAATTCTATTACAATTCATTTTTATTGAAGCCAAAGACTGTATGGTATTCATTTTTACAGTGTCTAGTCCAGCATCTGATCCACAGCAGGTGCTCTATAAATGTCTGCCAAAAAGAGTGGAAGAAATATCAGGTTTTGCTTGCTGAACCTTGTGGTTTACCTATCAACATTTCTCAGGCTTCTAGCATAAGTCCAAAAGTATTTGTCTGTATGGGTGCAACTTTCTGCCTCTTTCTACACTTGGCAATAGTTAGGCAATTCTTCCCTTTGATGAATCATTTCCAGTTACTCTCAGCATGCTGCTCAACATGCTCTTTTCTTTTTACCAAGGTCTTAATCAAATATGATGACAAACTGTCGAAAGTAAAATTATGAAGAATTACAAAGTAACAGGGTGGTGAGGTTTGCTTCATCATTTTCTTAGAGTTTGGTACACACTGTCCCTGTGTACCTCTCTTTTTCTTTCTGTCCAGTAGTGACAGTAACAGGTACATTGACTCTGTGCCAGGCACTGTGCATGCGTTATCATTAATGTTTTCTTATTAGAACCAAATGAAACATTTTAAGACAGGCTTTCATTAAGCCAAGATGAGTCTATCTATGCCACTTCAAACTAGCAGCTTTGTGAGAGCATCTCCTCTGGCTGAAAATGTATTTAATAAGATCCTGAATGAAATACAAAAACTAAAAAACATTTCTCTTCTGCCATGAAATAATTAAAAGTGAAGTAATGAGTCAAATACAAATAAAAACCATTTTATTCAGCTCTGATGAGTTTTATAATGCTAAAGTTTACCAATGGCAGTATGCTTTCTAAGTAAGAAATATTTGCCTTTTGGGAGTTCTTGAAAGGTTAAAAATGGAAGATTGTCAAGACGTTCCTCATAGTTATATGTTTTGTGAATGCTAAAATCACGTTTCAATATGGTGAGTTTTGCTCTTGGATTGGTCACTAACTAGCTGTAGGAACTTGGGCAAGCTGCTTCACCTCTCCAAATCTCCTTGTAGCTTATAATTCTATGTGTTAAATTGACAGATATGTGCAATACTTTTATATGTAGGTTGCTGGATAGAGTATGTAGACTTACACATTTATAAATATTATACATTTATAAAAAGCAACTTTTTCAAAATAGGAATAAAGATTTATATATGAGAGAAACCTGAATCCTGTTGTGACTATCATTTCTTCTAAGAAAACAGTTTAAGAAGATTGGTGTGTTAGTCATCTATTTCTACTTAGCAAATTGATACACGGCTTAAAACAACGCACATTTATGATGTCACAGTTTATGTGGATCAGGAGTCTGAGCACAGTTTAGCTGCTTTAGGGTATTGAAAGGCCACAATATGTGGCTGTAGCTGCTATCTTATCCGAAGCTTGGCTGGGGAGAAATCTGCTTCCAAGCTCACGTAGTTATTGGCAGCATTCAATTCATTTCAGGTCATTGCACTGAGAACCTCAGTTTCTTGTTGGTTGCTGCTTGCCACTTTGCCCTCTTCACAGACCAGCTGACAACATGGCAGCCTGCTTCTCCAAAGCCAACAAGAGAGAGAGTTTCCTAGCAAAATGAGTTACAGTGTTATGTAATGTATTCATGTACATCCTGTCACATTTGTTGTATTCTATTGATTAGAAGCAAGTCATAGGTCCCATCAATCCTCAAGGGGAAGGGATCACACAAAGCTTGAGCACCAGGAAGTTGGGACTATGGGGACCACCCTAGAGTCTATCTTCCACAATGGGAAATTATAAAATGTGTGTGAGCAGTAGAACTGGGTAAAATTCTAGGAGCCGCCCCCCCTCAAAGCACACATATATGAACCTTGCAACAAGGGAAGCATCCTGCTTCTCTCTTATTCTCCATTTCAGAAATGCCATCCACAGCTCAGCATTCAAACCTAGGAGATATCTTTGACTGTTTGCTCTCTCTAGCCAGCCCACCCCCAATCCGATCCACCAATAAGATAACAAACATGACCCTTCTACTTCCACTGCTTCCCCGCTGTTCACAGTTACCACCGTCTTCCCCCCAAACATTGCTTGGCCACATCTCTCAGCTGGCCTTATGGATTCTAGCCTTGCCTTCCTCTATGATCCACTCTTCATACAGCAACCAGAGCGTTTTTCTTAAAACATAAGTCAAAGCACGTTATTCTCCTGAGTAAAATCTTCCATTGGCTTCCTATCAAATGTAAGTAATGTCCAAACTCTTTACCTGACCTATAGAACTCTACATAAACTGACCTCTGCCTGTTTCTCTAACCTCATCTGTTCTATTATATTTCTCTTTATATGCAACTGCCTTGTTTAATTTGTTACAATGACATATAGTTTACATTTTCATAATCTAAATGTAAGTTAAACAAAATTAGTGTTATTAAATGATCTAACAAAGAATACAATATCACTGAACAGAGCAAAGTAAATTTTAATAAAGCTAAGCATTTGAGGCTAAATTTTTTTCTTTAATGAAAGAAAAATTATTTAGCAATTATGGCTTTCTGGATGATCTTTTGCATCATGTATCAGATAATTTGATCAAAAATGAGATATCCTAAATTAGGTGAACTTTTGAAATAATATAAAATTCCAACTTAAACTACTAATATACATTGAAACTAAAAAAAGAGAACAGGTTTATCCACAAAGAGGTGAGTTTTATTATTTTGGGTGAGGGGTAGGCAACATTTATTATATACGTGGCTTATTAGTTGAGCTTAATCAAAATTTGAAGTTATAATATCATGTCCATAATAAAATCTAAAAGTAAGATTACACGTTTATGCAAGTTAATTTTTTTACATTTCTTATTAGTTAAAACCAGGAAAATTCACTTTGTAATTATCTGGGTCGTAATGATTTGGTTATCATAGACTACCCAAGCCACACGGGCATGTTCACACAGATGAGATGCAGTGGGAGAGCACAGCATTTAGAGTTAGACTGACTAGAATGGAATCTGAATTCTACATCTCAGTAACTGAATGACCTCGTTCAGTATATTCAGGCTTTCTGAGCCTCAGTTTCCTCATCAGTGAATGGATAACAATACCTACCTCTCAGAGTTATTTTAAGGATTAAATGTGCCAACTTATTTATTGGCACATTGCAGCTACTTGGTATATGTTATTTTCTCTTTTTTCATCACTGCTGAAGGAATTCGTTACCTATTGTCTGTGGATAGATAAATGGTGGAAAATGATAGGACACTTTTCGGTAAATGATATTATTTACTTATTGAATAATCTATGCCACTGTTCCCCTCCCCTGCATTTTGCTTGTAATGAATATTGATTTGAAATAAACAATCTGTGTGGCTGTTCAGAGTATTTTAGAAAAATTAATTATCAGGTGTTGAATGTAATGCAGATTTGTTACTTATATTTCTCATCAGAAGTAGCTATTTTATCAGATGAATATTCTCTCACTATTATTTCACTTCCAGAGCAACAAGGCCTTTTGATTTTTTCAGATGACTTTTGAGAGAAAAGACATTGCAGTTACTTGCAATTTAATGAAGGAAACTCTTTTATAGCTTCTCACTTCAGGATGCTGTTAGATTGTGCTGGCATGGTGCAGGGAGAATCTTATATTTATAAGTTCTACAAACTCTTAGTTTTAATGTTGTTATAGATTCTAAAATATCACTGTATAGTTTTTATTATAGATAAACACTGCTTCATTAACTTAGCCTGGTTTGGTTAGTAACCTACCAAAACAAATTCAAAGAAAACTCTTTCACTTTCTTTTCTAACCCTGAAAGCAACAGCTCATTCCTTGGTTAACCATGGTGTGAGATAATAGAAAATAGATGTTGTTCGCTGCCCCCAGTTCCTGGCACAGAGCTCCTAAAACTCTTGTAATTTCCTAAGTGATGAGAGCACTAGAAGCATCTTTTGTTCTAATGAGATGACTCTAGGTGGGTTCCTGGATGGCTCTTGGATGGCGGCTGGTCACCAGAAAGACCAAACCATGATTAGAAGCTTGGAATTTTCAGCTCCACCCCCTACCTTCAGAGAGGGGAGAGGGGCTGGAAATGGACTTAATGATTGATCATACCTGCATGAGGAAGCCTCCCAACACTATGGGGTTCAGGGAACTTCCAGGTGGGTGAACTTATCCATAGAAGGAGGGTGACACACCCCAACTCTGTGGAGACAGAAGCTCCTGTGCTCAGGACCCTCCCAGACCTTGCCCTATGTATCTCTTCCTCTGGCTGCTCACCTGTATCCTTTATCATATCCTTTAATAAACTGGTAACCTTAAGTGTTTCCCTGAGTTCTGTGAGCTGCTCTAGCAAATTAATTGAACCCAAACAGAGGTTGTTGGAACTTCCCATATATAGCTGGTTTTTCAGAAACATAGGTTATCATCTGTGTTTGTGACTTGCATCTGAAGTGTGTGTATGGAGGGGTGGGGAGATGTCTTGTGGGACTGAGCCATTAGCCTGTGCGATCTGAGCTATCGCCTGGTAGATAGTGTCAGAATTGAGTTAAATTGTAGGACCCCCAGCTAGTGTTGGAGAGAAGTGCTTAGTGTGGGGAAAAACCTCCACATGTTGGTCACCAGAAGTGAAGTGTTTAGTGTGAGTAGTAAAGGAAACTCACAGGGAAGAAACACACAGTAGGGAAGAACTGGGTGTCTGCCTACAAAGGAGGTAGACTGAACTGAATTTTTCAATACACGTGGACGCTCAAATTTTCTCTTTCTTTTGGGTTCATTGACAGGTAGGGTGACCAACTGTCCCAGTTTGCTCAGGACTGTCCTGGCTTTAGCACTGAAAGTTCCATGTTCTCAGAAGCCCCTCGGCCCTGAACAAATCAGGACAGTTAGTCACTCTATCAGGTTTCTTTACGCAAAAATATTCATTGAGTACGCACTATGTGCCAGGCATTAGAGTTGCAGTGGTGAGCAAAACACACACTGTCCTTGCCCTCATGGAATCTAGAAATATGCAACTAGTCCTTCCATATCACATGGAAATACAACCAAGATGAGTAAGCGGTTGGGGTAGGCTGGGCTTGGACTGTGGTGATTACTACTTTTAAAAATTTCATTTTCTAGTTGCTTACTGCTATTATGCAGGAAAATACTGTTGATTTCTATATATTGGTTTTGTACCCTGCCAGTATGTTTAAATCTCTTAAACTTGTAATATATTTTAGATGCTCTTCGATTTTTTATATTACTTAGTCATATTGGTTATGAATGACAATTTGTTTTCTTTCTAGTTCTTTTATATCTTATTTTTCGTATCTCATTGCACTGACTAGGACTTCCAGAAGCAGTGATGGTGGCTATCCTAATCTTGTTTCTCACTTTAAAGGTAAAATTCTGCATTTTGTCACTAGCTAAGATATTAGATGTGTTTTTGGTAGATGACCATTATAAGGTTAAAGTTTCCTTCTGTTCTTATTTGCTAAAAGTTTTATTAGAAATTGCTAATTGTTGAATTCTATTGAATATTTTTTCTGCGTCTATTAAGGCAATTAAAAACATTGTCCCTTTATTCTGTTAATAGGATGATTTATGTGGCAAATTCCATATATTCTTGGGATAATGCAAGTTGTCTATGATACCATGTGTGTGCACGTGCATTGTTGGACTCAGTTTGCTAATGTTTTATGAAGGGTTTTGCATTTTTGTTAGAGTGTAAAATTAAGCTAAATTATTCTTTCTGATGCTGTCCTTTTCTGCTAAATGCTTGTGTATCAATTAGCTTTTGTTGCATAAAAAAAAAAAACCACACACTTTAAAACTTAAATGCTTAAAACACACCATTTATTATTTTACATGAGTCTGTGTCAGCTGTAGGCGGTTTTTCTGGTCAGAGCTCAGTCAGGTGACAGCTTGGCTGGGGCTGGATGATCTCAGATAGTGATACTGATATGTCTGATGCTTGGCAGGAGGGTTAATTTAAAAAGCCTCAGTTGGGAAGATTTGTCTCTGCTCCATGTGGTCTCTAAACCTCCAGGAGTCGAGCCCAAATTGTAACTTTTTCTCGTGTTGCTCTCAGGGTTCCCAAGAGCAGCCAGAAAAAACAAGCCCAAATATACAAACACTTTTCAAGTCTCTTTTTATGTCGCATTTACTATTGTCCCATTGGCCAAAGCAAGTTACATGGCCAAGCCTAAAGACACGTGACAGGGATACACGAAGGGTGGGAATCATGATGCTCCTTTGAACCTCTTGACTTTTCCCTAATTCTGAGATGGTTCTAGGGCTTCCAAGGCCAAAGACCAAGAATTTCCTGCAATCACTTTCCGTCACCCCATAGCCTGGTTACTAGACCAAACTAAGACCTCTTTAAGCAGCTACTGGCATGAAGACTGGCAGAAAAGTTATGTTAAAGATATGTAGACAGCAGTTAATAAAAGAATAAACGTACCGCAGAGCTTGGCATCTATCTTTCCTTCCTTCCCTCCTTTCTGAACACTTATAGGGTACCTATTATGTGCCAGGCATGATGCTAGCAATTGGGGAGAAAATGAGGATACATAGTTAAGATTTGGGGCAAACAAAGGGACAGAGAACTACAGGCTACTCAAAACTCTTGCTGCAGGACAGAGGTGGACATACAGAAGAGGGTGAAGCATCGTAGGTGAGGAGCTACATAATTGGTAAGAATTTTAAAATCTTATTATTTTGGCATTATCTATAAAAATGTGCATATACACAATTGGTCATATAAGGCATTAATTACAGTACAATATTTTTTGAAAAAACAAAACACTGGAAATGATATAAATATGTATGAGTAGAGAAATGATTATATGCATTATGATACATTCATATTATGGAATACCAGGAATCTGATGAAAAGAAAAAACTAGGATGATATGAATTGATGTGGTAAGACAGTAACATATTGTTATTGGAAAAAAGCCAGTTTTATAATAATATACATAGCATAATATTATTTTGTTAAAGATCTATATGTGAACATATATTGTGTGTGAAAATAGAAAAAGCATCAAATTTGAATTGGTCACTGTCTCTGAGAAGTGAGATTAGCGGGAGGGTACGATGGGGACTTTTTTTACTTTATATATACTTTGTGTACAATTTTGATTTTTGGAAAAGAACATGTATTACTTTGATAACTGAAAAGACTTGCTGGAAAAGCACTGGAAAGAGGATCAAGGCTTGGGCTGGGGCGTAATCTGAATGCCCACCTCAGAAATGCTGGGGTAGTTGGGCAGTCCATCAAGACTCTTATCTACATGGGGGACTTTATTCCTGGGATAAGTGGTGAAGGGATTTTGAAGCTGATGGTCAGATTCTAGGATGCCTGGGTCATATAGCTCAACAGAAAGGAGATAAAGAGTTTCCCAGCCTCTGGGATCAGTATGCCTCTAGGAAGGTGGAGCATTTACTCTGAGGAGAAAACAGTATATTTGTGAGTGCTCAGTACATGGATGGTGGGGACCCTTAAGTCATCTTTCCCATCACCATCACCTCTCTGCAGGGCTGTTACCAAGCCCTCTTCTGAAGGGGCTAGGGAAAAGAGACAGGCCGACCCAAGAGCTTAAAAACATCTGCCAATGGCCACCTTCTCAGACCTCAAAGACTGGATAAAAATATTGTTTCAGCTTCTAGAACTTCTTCAGTGATGGCAATAAGGGCAGTAGAGCCCAGCACCAAAGGCACTGGAAGGCATGACTACAGTGTTGGGGTGCAGTGAGGTTCCAGGCACACATTAGAAGAGGCACTACAGAATGACAACAGCCAAAGAACCCACCAGAAGAGCACACACTGGGAAGGTAGAGGGTGTCAAATGTAACCTCTTGAGGTGGATGGACACAAACGGCCTTGTACTTATTAACTGAGCCTCATAAATGCCAAGACTAGTGTAGCTCAGGGAAATGGCTACACCAAAAAGGTGGTGAAGAACCTTAAGGCACAGTCATCTTAAAGAATGCAGCTATGGGACCAGGAGTTCCATCACCCTCCCTTGTGTTCCCAAAGTACTTTGTTGTGTCAGTTGGAGTTGCTCATGTCAGCCTCTGTTTCCCTCATTAGAAAGGACTCCTGGGAGGTCAGAGACCATGGTGTGTCTAGTCTTTCATATTCTTTCATATTTGTATCCCCATCGCACTTATTCTCATCTGTGTTCAACACATGTTTATTGAATTAAATGATGAGCCTGGTCTGACATTTTGTAATAAGGACGTAAGCTACAAAATTAGACCCAAACTAGACTTACCCCCAAAGAAGGATTTATACAAATTGTAGTAGTTCTTGAATCATGATGAGTTATAGAAATAAGGAGTTTGCAATAATACAAATTATTTCTTTAAAAAGTTAGTCTTCAAATCCACAAGGAAAGAAATATATTGTCTTTGTCCTGAGTGGTGATTAGCAATAGCTACAGAAAATAGCTGTGGGTGAACCGTTACATAACAGTGACAATATGATTGAATTCAGAGTCCAGAGGGAGAGGAAAAATAAGAAAAAATCCACTGAGATGCTTAACTTTAAAAAGGAAACAAGACTAAATTGCTAGATTGAAATAAATACCTGTAGTTCATTTTAAAAAATAATACAAAGACTTTAAAAATACCTTCTTGAGAAATGATTGTCACCAATTTTACAAATTAGATGTTGGAGGAAAACTCGTATGTTGTTCACTAGAGCAGTAAACGAAATCATTGGAGGAAAAAGGGTTTCATGGGAGAAGCGAAACATTCCACAAATGACGGAAACGAGGGCATATAACTTCTGTCAGATCAAATCCATATCAGAAATTTGGCAGAAATTCAAGGATCCCATAGAACAGGGAATGCCATTTTAATGTGAACCATCTCTGAGTGACTAGGACTCTATGGAATAAGTCGCTCAAGCTGCAAGATCAAGGAATACTAAATCAGGCATAAACTATTTGGGAAAATTGTTCTGTAAGGAGAAATCACACCTGAAAAATGCTGTAGAAATCTTCAAGGAGTTCTGCATATTATAGAGAAGGGAATATATGGATATGAGCAATATTGACTATTAATCAGCCTTTTACTAGATTGAACACCACAGACAATCCTAACATCAACATTTTGTGAAACTGAGGGCAATGTTTTGTCAAGGGCAGATACTGTCATTGAGACAGAAAATGTACAAAGCTAAATAGGTGCCTTTTAAGGATAATAAGTGCAAAGAGAAATCCTACTCAACATCTTCATTAATGACCTGGAAAGGCAAAAGCTCCAAATTTTCAAATAACACTAAGCTCCCCTGAGCAGTGAAATACAGGATGCTCTTCAATCACGCCATATGAGCCACCATAAACACCACATGGGAGCCTCAGTGTAGGCAAGGATCAGATAAGACGTGGATAAAAAATAATCCATTTATACTTTAAAGATGTTGGGTTTAGACTTTAAAGATGTTATTCCCTGCTCATAAGTTATGATCAAAGAAGAAGACCTACAAATTGAATTATCCTAGAATGGTGGCTCTCAAACCTTTTGGTTCCAGGACCAAAAAATAAAATTATTGAAGACTCCGAAGAGCTATTTGTTAGTTCATTTAAAAATTACAGAGGCCGGCCCCATGGTGGTTAAGTTTGATGTGCTCTGCTTTGGCGGCCTGGGTTTGCAGATTCGGATCCCGAGAGAAGACTTATACCACTTGTATAAGTGGTATACAATAAAAATAAAAATAAATTTAAAAAAATTAAAAAATAAAAAATAAATAGATAATAAATAAAATTACAGTAAACTCATTGTATGTTAATATTAATGTAAATAAAACAATTTTAATATATTATATTTTCCAAATTAAAAAATTAGAAGAATGGAATTATTTTATTTTTCAAGTCTCTTTAATGTATGACTTAGGAGAAAAGAGTGGATGATTATTTTTGCTTCTACATTCAAGCTGTTACAATGCCCTTTTGATTGAAGTAGATGAAGAAAATCTGGCCTCACACAGATCTATAGTTGGACAAGGAGTATGTTTTCATAGCCTTTTTTAGATAATTGTGGATATTCTTTTTGATACTACACTAAAACTCACCAAGTGGTGGCTTTTTTACAGGTTAGTTGCAATGGGGAGCCATATTAATTTTCTGAAACCATATTAATTATCCTTTCACGTTCTGTTACATTAAAACCCATTGGTTTATCTTGCACTTTGAATTTTTTAAAAAATTTAACTCCATCTGTAATTTGAGTAACACAGTGAATTATTCACCTGGAAATTATGGATTGACTAAGTTCTGTAGATCTTCCAAATGTTGAGGTTTCCTTCTACAATGGAAAAGCATGTATTTATTAATATCACCATGGATCTCATCAGAAAAGTCTTTAGGCAATGAGAAGATATGCAGTTCACAGTGGGGGATGCAAGTTTTCCAAAATTCTAATTTTTGCTTCAAGATGCAAATTTTATCGTTGGCAACAAATACTATCAGTTTTACCGCTTTGAAGTGACAGGTTCACTTCATTCATTTTGGAGAAAATACCTGCCAAATACTATAGCCATATTCTGGCAGATATTCTTTCAAGTAAAACTGGTGTTCCATGAAAAAACAATGAGTGTAGTTCATAACCTGATTTTACGAGTGCTTTTCCTCAAGACAATCTTCATATTCACAATGCAGCAGAAGGTATTTATGTAGTTCTCATTTTATCATACAGGATATTAAAAAGATGTGTTCTTAAGGGTTAAAACTTAATAAGATTAATAATTTTTACTGCTTCATCAGGGACATTCTTAAATGAAACTGGCTTTTTTGAACCATGAGTGCATACTAGTGAAGAACGCAATAACCACTCGAGCGAAGGGGCCAGTAATCCCACCCACCATTGCTTTTGCATCATCAATGCTAATCCAGCACAGTAACAAAGGCAAATAATTTCTCAGTATTATCATGAAGTAGCTTTTACTTTTCTGACCCTCTGAGAGGGTCTCAGGGACACAAGGGCTTGTGGACCACACTTTCCAAACCCCATTCTTAGGCTGATCCCTGAATACATTGCCTCACCTTAGACAGGCAAGAAAATGCTCTGTCTCATCAGCCTACTACTGGAAATTAAATACAAAGTATTTCACAAAAAAATTGAATCTCTGCTTCTCTAGAAACATGACTTCTGTAGCTGAAATACTTTTCTTTGCACATAAGGAAGATTATGTGGAGATCAGTAACTATAATTATTCAGGGTTGGAGGAGCAAGACTAAAATAATTAGGATCTTACTTTGGAAAGAGAGCGGATTTGTCTAAAGTTTTAAAAGGCATGATTTAATTTGATTGCTATTTATCAAGCACCTGTAGAGTTCCGTGTGTCATATAAAGAGGTATATATCCAGGTCCCTGCTCTTATAAGAACTAAAAGGTAGTTGGCAAGGCAGGATATATAACCGTAATAAGGGAAATGAGAATTCAAGAACTAAATGGAGATATAAGACAATAATATCAGAATCGCCTCAAGGTAACATGTGATCCAAAGCTAAAGAAGCAAATGGCCATGGCTCTGCAGTGTTGGGTGTATCCCACCGGTCCTGGTCCTGAGCTGGATCTCACTGTCCTACCACCAAGAGCCCACTCCCCAACCCCACTCCCCCCTACTCCTGCCACCAGTGAGATCTCAGTCCAGCAGGATGGAAGGAACTTTTCCTGACTGGTGTGGCAGGGTACTTTACGGAGCCCTTAACTAGTGTTAGTTCCTGCTGTTTTCCTTGGTGTTCTCAGTCTCAAGGGTGTTTGTAGGGCTGTACTTCAGAAGTTGCTTGAGGTGACATTCTTTTCCTTGCTTTGGTGAAAGCCTAAACATTTAAACTGCGGGGATTATGCCAAGTGCCATGGGTGGTGCGATAGATTGAATGCATGTGTCTCCCCAAAATTCATATATGGAAACCTGATCCCCAGTGTGATAAGATTTGGAGGTGGGGACTTGGGGAGGTGATCAGGTCATGAGAGTGGAGCCCTCCTGAATGGGATTAATGCCCTTATAAAAGGTATTCCAAAGAGCTCCCTTGGCAGAGCTCTGTTCTGCCGTGTGAGGACACAGTGAAAAGATGGCCATCTATGAACCAGAATGTGGGCTCTCACCAGACACTGAATCTGCTGGTGGCTTGGTCTTGGACTTCTCAGCCTCCAGAACTAAAAGAAATAAATGTTTGCTTTTTAAGCCACTCAGCCTATGGTATCTGATGTAGCAATCCAAATGGACTAAGACATGTGGAGAAGGACGAAGCCAAAGCAGGTGAGAGGAAGTGATTCCTGGAGGTGGGGATGGGGCTGAGGTTGGTGAGGAAGAGCCAGGGAGGTGGTAGGACCCCAGGCGAGCTGGCTGTGGGGCACCTTGGGAGGCTTCCTCATGCTTTTCATTGACTATCACTTACGTAGCTACCACTGTGTGCCACACACCGTGTAGAGAGAGCCCTGGCAACAAGGGCATAGTTCCTGCCTCGAGGACCTTCTCGAACTGCTTCTAAATTCTGTTACTTAAGTTTCTCGCTATGCATGTCATTTTTTTAAAATTATGACTAGCTGGAAATCCCCTTTAATACTCTATATACTTCCCAGTGCCTATGCTATATTCTCTACCTAGATGGCAATCGCCATATTGCTCTCTAAAATATCTTCGGGGCTGGGCTGGCCCCGTGGCCGAGTGGTTAAGTTCGCGCGCTCCGCTGCAGGCGGCCCAGTGTTTCGTTGGTTCGAATCCTGGGCGCGGACATGGCACTGCTCATCAGACCACGCTGAGGCAGCGTCCCACATGCCACAACTAGAAGAACCCACAACGAAGAATACACAACTATGTACCGGGGGGCGTTGGGGAGAAAATGGAAAAAATAAAATCTTTTAAAAAAAAAAAAAATAAAATAAAATAAAATATCTTCGGGGCCAGCCTGGTGATGTAGTGGTTAAGATCACGCACTCTGCTTCAGCGGCCCAGGGTTTGCAGGTTCTGATGCCAGGCGCAGACCTAGCACCACTCATCAAGCCGTGCTCTGGCAGTATCTCACATAAAACAGATGCAGATTGGCACAGATATCAGCTCAGCGACAATCCTCCTCAAGCAAAAAGAGGAAGATTGGCAACAGGTGTTAGCTCGGGGCCAATCTTCCTCACACACGCACAGACACACACACACACTGTCAAATAAATAAATAAATAACAAAATAAAACAAAATATCTTAGGTTCATAGAGAGTTGATGAGTTTTTAGAGTTAGAAGAAAAGAACCTCCAGTTACTCTAAGGTGACCATGAAGGTCAACTGGGAAAGTTCAGATGAGACAGAGTCTAATGCTCCTAGCGTTGACGACAAAGGAGGAAATAAATAAAAGAAATCCACAGATAGGTACTTTCCCAAGTGCAATGCTTTGAAAAGTCTAAGTCAGGGCAGATCTCTAGGCTGTGGAACAAGAAGTGTATCAAAATCTGATCAAAAGTTCCCACCAAGGTTTTAGTTGAGCACTTGGTTGGTTTGTCATTGTGGAGATAAATTGTTTTAGGCCCGGCTGCCCTGGGAGGCTGCCAGGGGTTTGCCATGGACTGTAAACAGGACTACCCTAATGGGACGAGAAGAAAGGATGTGAGGACAGAAGGAGAGAGGGGGAGAGTGAGAGAACAGGAAAAGCAACTGAGGCTAGGGGTGGAAGAGAGAGGTGGTTCTCCTGTGTGTGTACAAAACTGAAATGGAATCCAAACTTTTACTCCACCCTGCCAGCTCTCTGCAGCTTGTGTATCTGCTAATCCCCCCAGTTGTGGAGCTGGAAGGCCTCTCACTCTATTGGTTGACTCCATTCACTGACTCCGTGAGTGACTTGTTTGGCCCAATCATGGTGGCACAGCTTGGAGAACTAAGGGCCTTGTCCAAGAAACTAGGATTCTTATCTTTCTGTGAGTGTTTGGGAATGGGTGAACCTACTGGGAGTCTACTTACATGAGTGTTTCTAGTAGGACGGAAAGGAATTTTTCCCAAGAAGGGTTGCGATATACACACTTGGTCAAAGGAAAAGGAATTGAGGTCAAATTTATACTCATTTTGAATATACTTAGAAATATACCAGGGGCATTTTAGCGAAACTCAAGGTGGCAAGTGTAAAAAGATGAGTCAACTGGGAGATATTTTCAATATGTATACTCAATCAAGGACAGTATCCTGAGTACCTATGTAATTCTGTTTTTTTCTTTTCAGTTTCACTAATAGCTGAATACCATATGCAAAGCCCGTGTGTGTGTGTGTGTGCGTGCGCTTGTGTGTGTGTGTGGCAAAGGATGGATTTGAGGATTAAAAAAGTGGACAATAAATATATCATGAAATGAAAGGGAGAAAAGGGTGTGGTGGACTATCTAGGGTGTCACAGTAGTCTGGGCAGTGGGCCCACATCGGGACAGCACTAGGAACAGATTGTCCCGGAGGACTGTTTCCCTGCCTTGTGAGAGGCCCCATCCTCTGACTCCTGATCTCCAGAAGGGAGATGTGAGGGGCAAGTAAGTCTGTGAAGGCTGAGGAATCTCTGGATCCAGCTATGAACGTGCTGAGGATCTCACTGTGGGAGAGCCCTGGAGAGTCAGTAGGATGAATGTAACCCGGTGGTGAGTACTACGGGGCATATGTAGGATGTGTAGAGCAATGTGAGTATTTGTTAGTCAGTGACTCAGCAGGAAACAGAGGGCACACTCAATCTGGGTAATTAAGGAGAGTTTAATAAAAGGTTGATTTCAACCTTTTAGGGAATGTGACAAGGAATGGTGCAACACTCTGGAGCAGTAATAATGGGGAGCCTTTATCAGTACAAGGCCTGAAGGGACATGGGGAGAAACCAATTACCAGGACTTAACGAGAGAGAAGTAGGAGAGGGCTGCCTGACAGGAGCTGGGGAGCTGTGGCTTTTGGCAGACCCTGTGGCCCTCAATTTCCCTGCTGTACACACGTTTCTTTGGGGTTGGCCCAACCCAACTGATGCCAGAGGGCAAAGGAGCCTGCTTAATGCAGATCTGCACAGATTAGTCTACAGGAGCACAGAGCAGAGTAGAAAGTGGATCTGGAGAAGCCAATGGAAGATAGCAGCACAGAGTACATTTCTAGACTGATCAATACGGCTGTGCATCTTCCTCCAACAGAGAGGCTCCCCTCTCACATATACGAACAGAGGAAAGATTGGGGGGCATGGCTCAGGAATGGTGCCGGTGTGGTCACTGTTTATTTTTTTAATAAAAGAATACAGTAGAGGAGGGAAAATAAATTTACCTTCACCCATCTGAGTTCTTAGGTGTGACCCTTGTAATAAAAAGACAGATTAACAAGAGAAAAACAAACAAGTTTATTAACATGTAGAACTCGTGTATACACAGGAGATACTCAGAGAAAAAGGAATAACTCCTTGAGATGGCTTAGAATTCAGTCTTAAATACTATCTTAAAAGGGAAAGGGGAGGGGTTGGCCCGGTGGCGCAGCAGTTAAATTCGCATGTTCTGCTTCAGCCTGGGGTTTGGATCCTGGGTGCACCACTTGTCAAGCCATGCTGTGGCAGGTGTCCCACATATAAAGTAGAGGAAGATGGGCACGGATGGCAGCTCAGGGCCAGCCTTCCTCAGCAAAAAAGAGGAGGATTGGCAGCAGATGTTAGCTCAGGGCTAATCTTCCTCAAAAAAAAAAAAAAAAAAAAAGGGAAAGGGGAGGAAGGATTTAGGCCTCCTAGGGGAGAGTAAATGGCTTTTTGGAAAGATGAATGGGCTTTTAGAGGAATAGATGAGAGGGATGATAGTTTGTGACAAACTTTGGGTGTGGTGTCTGCTTCTAATCTCTCCTTGCTAAGAGTCAATCTTCCTGGTGGATGAAACTCCTGGGGAGCGGATTTATGACAATCGAGTTCCTTTTGGAGGACCTGTCTTTAGGCAGATAAGGGGAGTTCAGAGAAAGCCTCTCCCCAAACTTGCTATTTTTTAAGTGCCTACAGCTTAAAATAATCAATATTTGAAAGCATCGTATTTTGAGGTGGCGTGTCTTGAACTCCTACAGTCATATTTCGGGTTTGTATATTCTGTTGCCTTTCAATAGTTGTTTTTTTAATCTTTTTAAAAAAAGTTTACTGTTTATTGTTATAAAAGAAATACATACCTAGTGCAGAAAATATACAAAATACAGAAAGATATATAAAGAAGGAAACAAACCACAATGGTAATCCCATCGCCTAGAGATAATAACCCCTTGCATTTTGGTGTACATCCTTCTAGTGTTTGTTTCTGTGTGTATGTATGTGTGTGCATGTGCTAAAGTGTGCATGTGTTTGTGTTATATATCTACAGGTTGATTAAAAACAATTGAACAAACTACAACATTCATTTAAAAACAATTGAACAAATTACAATGTTCATTATACCATGTAACTTCTACTTGTAGGTGTATGTATGTCAAAAACCTTATATTTGGATCACTTTTCTTCATAGCCTTTAAGGAAACAGAGGAACAAATCCTTTAACTGTTGATGGTGATATGCTAGGATGAATCAGATTGTAGAACTGATGGGTGCAGTGTGGCATGAGGGACACATACCAGACATTTGCAAGAGTAGGAAAATGACTTTAAGAGTTTCTTCACAAACAGGTTTTCATTATATGTTCATATATAACTTAGTTTTTGAATGATTCATTTTTGTAAGTACTCATTTCTTTTTGAATAATTTTATATTTTAAAAATTAAGATCTATCATGTATATAATTTTCATCCTGCTCTTTTCTCTTGCCATTATATCGTGACTGTTTTCCTATCACTAAATATTGTATGAAAAGTATTGTATCCCTATCCACAGTCCCTGGAAGGGTCAGCCCTGATTACCACCTGACTCTGCTCACCTCTCAACCCTTTCAATCATAGCCCATTGGACCAGAGGTAGGCATCTGGCACAAGGGGGAAAACCATAGGTCCAACTATGGCAATTAATTAGTCTCTCTCAAGAATTTAGTCTGAGGCACACAGGCTGTGATGAACATCTTGTTTATAAATTTTTGTGTATCTGTATGATTATTTCCTTAGGGCACATTCCTAGAAGTTCAATTACCTAGTCAAAAGGATTGGCAACATTGAATATCTTGACAGACAGTGCCAAGTTACTCTCCAGGAAAGTTGTATGCACGTCTATGCATTGTGCGGTTGCAAAATGCCCATCTGACAGACCCTTTTCAATTTGCATTAGGACAGAAACGTTAATTTATTTGAGAGGTCATTTATTAACATGATTCTGATAATAAGATGGTAATGAAAGCCCACAAAAGGGGCTCAGTCAGACTGTGTGTTTCCCTATATTGATCTGTGAACATTTTTTAAAAACTTTAATGGAGACCAAGTTGCTTGAAAGGTCAGCTTCAAGTCGATGCCATTGGATCTAGGTTGGGGAGGGAATCTGTGGCACAAGGAAGAAAGAAATGGAGTGTGAAGATGCCCCTGTAAGGAGGCAGACAGGTCTTGATGGATATGTTGGGAGAGTAAGGAGGCAGCGGTCATCAGCTCTCCATGAATTTACTGTTGGCCACTGGATTAGAGTTGGGAGGATCAAAGGGCAGTCCTGTTCCCTTGCAATGTTTAGCACAGTGGGGACACTTAGCAAAGATTCTTTTTCACTTTGTAGCTGAAAAGAAGAAATGATGAGATATTCGAGAGGAAAGGGTATTCTTCTGATGACGTGGTCCAAGGGCTGAGCAGCCTTACTCATGGCCACTGTGGAATGGAGGCAAAGGTTTTCTGAATACTGAAACGAAGGTTTGCAAACTATGGCCCACAGATTGTGAGTGAATGGTTTTGTATTTTTAAATAGTTGAAAAAATAAAAGAAGTATAATATTATATGATATGTGAAAGTTTGACAACATTCAAATTTCAGCCTCCATAAATAAAATAATTGTGCAGTTGAGTAGCTGTGACAGAGACTGCATGGCCCACGAAACCTAAAAAATTTGCTATCCGGCCCTTTACAGAAAAAGGTTGCTGGCTCCTGGGAGAAGAACAGCTTTCCTTTCTTGAGCACGTATTGTGTGCCAAGTACTATAGAAATAATTTTACACAAATTTCCTCATTTAATTTTCACAGCTCTTCTTATTGTTAAAGGCTACACTGAGGCATACTTAAAATTTTTAAGAGTTTATTTGAGCAAAAATTGATTCGAGCTGGGCAGCAGCCAATCTAGCAGATAGAAAGGAGCTCTGAGGAGTTGTGCAAAATGAAAGACTTTCAAAGGCAGAAGGGAACAGGAACAAGGAAGTTGTACTAAGCAAAAAAGCAGGTTGGTTATTGCAAGGTTCTTTCCTTTAGGGGATGGCAGGGGTCTATCACGCAGATTTCCTAACTAGTGCTGATGGAGCAATTTCTGATTGACTGGTTTGATTCCATTTCTGGGAGAGCCAAAACTGTCATTAAGTTAAGTCTTGGTTTGGTGATGTGGGGCCTGGCAGGAGTGACTCCATTTTAGGCCTGTTGTCTTGTTTTTAACACTATGCAATAGTGGATATATCATGTATCCGCATTTTAGGAAAACTGAGTTTTTAAGAAGTTAGGTTTTCCATACCTGGTAAAATGGTGGAGCTGAGTTTCAAAGCCAAAGTGTCTGACGAGAGAATCTGAAAGTTTAATTGTGTGATCTGAAGAGTGGTCAATGGACATCTTTCTACAATGTTCTTGAGGCTTCCTTGTCTTCTCTGATCACCGTATCATGCTAAATCTGCAGCTGGTGTGGAACAGGAAAGAACTGGGAAAAATGCCTGGGATAGCCCCTATTCCTGAGCAGGTATTCAATAAATGTTAGCTAATATTATTCTGAAAACACGATGATTAATGATGAAGTGTTCAAATGACTGACTTTGTCCCACACCTGATAAACTGTAATTAGTTACTTATCCTTAGGTCAAATTCTCGTTGAGTGTTTCACACACACACACGTACATATATATGCATACCTATATCTTCAAGGGCTTTATCTTGAGATAAAGCTTTATCTACCATTTCCCCCTCTCAAACTGCAGAGTGGTTCTGTTTTCTCTTTCCTTTCAAGGTATCTGTTTCTTTTGATTTCTATTGTGGCTCTAATTTCTTCCAGCTGTTGCTGCAATGCCTTCTCTCCCTCCTTCCTCCACCCCTTCTCTGATCCATCTCATTTCTAATCTCTCTGTAAAACTCAAAAGACTTTCTGTCCCAGGAAAAAGGAAGGCTTTCAGCATCAGGAGTTTTGATGTGCCCATGCTGCAGTAAGTGGGGCGATATAATGATACCATTAAGTTTTTGACATTTAGATGCCTTTTATGAGCCATCTAGCTTTGTGAACTCTGTTTTCTATGATCAGAGATTCTTGAAGGTGGAAGAGAGTGTATAAATCATTTAAGCCAATCTGGTGACTATTGTTTGAATCTCTCCTAGTATATCCTTGACAGGAGGGTACCCAGGTTCACTTGGATAATTTCAGTGACTAGGGGCTAACTATCTCCCAAGGTAATCTATTCCCTTGTGAGAAATTCCATTGTTAGAAAGTTCTTCCTTTTGCTGAACTGAGTTGCTATTCTGTTTCATCTATCCAGTGGGGCCAGGAGTCAAATAAAAGAAGTTGACTCCTTCTTCCACAGGATAGTCATTCACACATTTGCAGATAGTCATCCTGTCTCCCTAAACGCTCCCTTCCACCCTTCTGTGTGAATGTTGGGTTCCGGTCCCCATTGCAGTCCAGATGGCTGTCCTTGGAAAGCATTCATTACGCTGTTATGATATTTTTTATCACTTACAGCAGCGCTGGACAGAAGACACCTGACACGGTCTGTCTAGAACCAAATATGGTGGATTTGGACTATCAGCGTAGCCTTGCAGGTTGAGATTAAAAAGTAAGGTGAAACCTAGAGAGATATCCAGAATCAAATAATATATCTTATTAGTAATTGCAAGAGTTGTGTGATACTAATGGAATCACAAATACATGAAAAAAAATTGGAATATTCTGTTAAGTACGAGGGCTTTTAGAATTAGAAGGAAAAAAACACTTCTCGTAAGAACCAAGCAAATGCAAAATCCAGTCAAATGGTCAATATGGGTAGGAATTGCAGCCGTCTGTGAGAAGAATAAAAAGTAGGTAATATATAAACCTTGAGTTCAAGGAAATGGGTTACTAGTCTCCCCTTCTCTCCCTTCTTCTATCCCATAAACACTTTGAAGTTATAGAGTCATTTCCATAAAAACTAATTGGGTTCAAAGCATTCCATCAAGTTTTCCAAAGAAGAAAATTCAGACAGCCCCCCACTGAAATCTCTGATCATTTTGTAATCTCATATGCAGAAGGCCATTCCCCAAATTACGGGCAAAGATAATCCCCCAAACTGTGCAGTGTAATAATGGAGTTAACAAAGGGTTAAACCCATTCCAACATTGGAACTCAATTCAACCTTTAGAATTGAGTAGCAGGTTTCAAGAAAATCAAACCCAGGATATTAGCATTTTTGTATCAAGAAATTGATGCATATTTAGTATTTTGTATATTTAGACCAATGAGAATTTTTTTGAGGGGCAACCTTATTGCTACAGTTTAAAATGTATCATTGAGGATGTGACCTGGACTTACGATTTTAAGTGAAAATCTTACTAAGTATACATACAGTATTGGAACATTAAAAGAATTTGAGTCATCATATTTATAAATACAATTTATTGTTTTCATAATAATTAGTTAAGTACTTGGAAAGTTTGGTCTTCTACTAAGTCAGGTATTAAAGACATTTTTAAAAATATGACAGACGACATTCAGTTTATAAACATAGTTTACATGGTTTAAGATCTTTAAGTTTATAATTAGGGCCAAGTATTATTCAAAGCCCCTTTAAAATGATTGTTAAATTTACTAGAATGGAATGATAGGTTTTGTAAATTTAACTTAAAAGCTTAAGAACTAGGTTTAAAAAATATGTATCTTAAATCATTGTATACTAAAATTTAAAACCAAAATCAATCCCCTAAGAGTCTTTTCAAAAGTCTCCTCAAGGGCAAGAGGAAAACCTCACACTGAACAAAGATCTCCTCGATGTTGTCATCTCCTCCTAGGCTGGTGAGGAATTCAGTCCAGGCTGAAAAATTCTCACTCACATTGAGCTTATAATCAATCAATTGATCCCTACTTTTTCCCTTGGATTTTTCACATAAACTACTATCAGTTTAGGGTTACCTACTCCTGAACTTGTGCAGTGACATTTTGGACATGAACACAGGACTTTGCCTTTATCACCATCAATTGCCATCTTGTTGGCTTGGGACCATTGTCCCTTTCTTATTAAGATTCAGTGTTGGCTGACTGAGCTCCTTTCTTCTCTCTCACCAGCCTGGTCTCCTATACTAACTCTTCATTGCCTGATGCTCTGGCCGTGGGTAAAATGCTCAGACCCTCTACATTTATCCAAGCCAAATCCTCCTTGAGAATACAGTCAGTTCCACAGGGCTCAACCCGTATTGCTCTACCCTTTTCTGACTTCCTGTCATAAGTATGGTCTACCAATCATTTCACCTCTTAATTGCATGATAGCACGCACTGACTTAACTTCCCCTTCCAAGCTGTTAGCTCCTGGGGGGCAAGGGCTTTGACTTATCTGTTCTTCAACAGCTAGCACAGAGCAAGTGGGTGATCAATGGACACTTGAATGAAAGAATGTCCTTAGAAGCATCATCACACACAGTTTACATTACCACTTGCCTGCGGATATCTCCGCAACCATACAGATATGACTGACTTCTCCAACTCTTGCTGCGGCATCCCTCTAGTTACAGTAGTAGCAGTAGCTAATATTTAGTAAACACTTAATGCATGTGCCAGACACTGTTAAGTGCTTTCCTTGCACTAACTCATTTACTCTTCACAACATCTGTATGAGAGAGGTGCTATTACTTTCTCGATTTAGTCAAGGAATGGATGAGTAACATGCCCCAGGTCACATAGGTAGTAAGTGATAGAACGCACTGGGATCTGAATGTTGATCAACTGGCTCCAGGATCTGCACTGCACTGGATGCTCAGATAGAAGCTTAAATGCAAATTGCATGGAATCTTATCATTGGAAAAGATTTCAAATATCCACTAGTCCCAGCAATTTTCTATCTGGAGTATTTGTATTTCTAGGGGAATAGGAAGATTTTTCAAGGGATACTTAAGTATGGATATTTGAAGAGAATATATTTTCAGATCCTTAACTTCTATATTATTATTAAACTTGATCTTTTCATTAAATTTGATCTGCCTGAGAATTGGCTCATTTTCCCACTTTACAAAAGGAAGACATGGTCCTTGTTCACCTAAAATCTTACTTTGGTGCCTTGCTTCAAGGTGTAAAACCTCCTGGGCACCCAGCCAAAGGGAAGCCTTAATCAATGAGGGCACCGTGAAGCCCAGGACAGCCAATCTCTTGGGAAGCAGTTCTATGTAAGCATTTCTGGTTAATTGCCTGAAAAGATAGAAACTTAAGAAGCTTATCCAGGATCCCAAACTAGTTAATGACAGAGCTGAGAGAGAAGCTAGGTCTCTATAATCATGGACGTAAACTTCAAACCAGGGATTTATAGGGAGAGGATATGTTTTGACAGAAAGGAATGGAGAGGAAATTTCAGTCAGAAGAGTGGTCAGGGTAAGTGTGGAGGCAGAAATGAGTAAGCCCTAGGTTAGAGACTGATCAGTTTGCTAGTCTAGGTCTGATCTTGGGAAGAATGAGAGAATGGCTTACTTCAAGGACGGTGAAGGGATTTGGAACCTATCCTTGAAGAGACAGAAAACTTCAGTAAATACCTAAACAGAAGAATCCCAAATGCTTTAGCAGGAGAACTGGGTGGAGGTAGAGATCTTAAAGGAAGATGTTCATGAGGATACTGCTGTAATTTAGGGGTGATTTAAAAGTGTCTTGACTTGATAGAGGCTGTGGAACTGGGAAAGAAAGGGCAGGTCTGCATGAGGGTGCAGAGAAGAGATCAACAGGACTTTGGAGTAAGTACTGAAGGAAGAGCAAATATGGCACCTGAGTTCTGAGCCTGGTGCCTTCAGAGCTTGGTGGCGCTGTGCTGACTTTGATAAGGAACTGGTAGAAAGGCAAGAATATTCATGCTTTCATTCACTTTTAAATCCATTCAACAAGTATTTAATGGGCAAATACTACGTGCTAGTCACTGTACTAGGTGGTGAGTAAAACAGATTTTGTCTCCCATCCTCATGGAGCTTGGTCTAGGAATAGAGAAAGATAATAAGTAACACTAAGAGACAAGTTGCAGCTAAACACTGTCAAGGAGAAAAGTGTGGAGTGACAGAGAATAACAAGGGGCCAGGTTTTTACTTAGAGCAGGTGGAGATGTTACACCTTCTATTTAGGTGATACGTAAGATGAACCTGAAGGGTGAGCCTAATTTCTTATTTCCTGTCCCAAGAGGGAAAAAGAATGAGACAGCACTTACTTAGCGTTGAAGAATACCGGGAGGTTTATATTATATTACTAATTCCCATTTTACAGAAGAGGAAAACTGAGGCTCAGGAGGCTAAAAACCCGGCTATACTCACACAGGATTCAACCCCAGGAGCTCAAAGCATGAGCTCAAAGCATGTGCTCATGCCAATACCTGTAAGCACTGCAAGGAGAATGAATCTTCAAAGAGAATAATCTTCTGCAAATAACTTGGTATTGAAACTGGAAAGACTATAGCAAACATTATAAAGAAAGAGGACATGTAGCTATTTTCAGATGAGTTTAGGTGTCTGTTTTGAACAAATCCTAGATACTGAAGGAGATTGGGGTTGTAATGAAGAGCCACTGTCAGAACCTGTGAGAAAGTCCGGGGAACACATCAGAGATGAGTGAATGGACCCCCCCCCCCCCGCCCTTTAAAATAGAGGCAGGGGCAGTAGCTCAGGTAAATAATAAGTCCATAGAGTTGACATTGATCTCCCAGCAAAATTCTGGGTGAGCACGCCAGCAGAGGGGTTAAGAACCCAAGCTCTAGCATCAGACAGACTTTAAAGGAGCAAAGCTCAGTCCCTCCGCTTTCTAGCTGTGAGTGTGTCACTTAACCTCTCTGAACCGCGGGTTCTTCATCTGTAAACAGGAGATGATAATGACCACTTCATAGGGCTGTGGTGACGATGTCAGGAACTCATGCATGGAAAGCAGTCAGTACAGTGCATGGTGGATGGAAAGCATTCAATAAACTATAATAATTATAGTTATAATTTCTCAATATATTATTAACCGGATGACTGTAAGTGCTTGGGAAAGAAAATGGTGATAGTCAATCAGTCACTCATTCTGCAAATATTTGAGTGCCTCGTAGAGATCTTTCCTAGGGAGAAAAGAGAAGATACAAAAAGGAATTGTGATTTATATTCTATCTGAGAAAGAAAGATGTGGCTTATTCATTAACAATCCCAAGTTCCCATTACTGGTTACACTGTATACAGGTCTTTCTGCTTGATCTGGCAGGGAGGTTGTAATTCTGCATTTTTGTGTGTGGCATTGCAATCTATCTGTTGCCATGGAGAGATAAAGTGAAAAGAAGGCAAACCCTGGCTTCAATACAAACAGTGTCAAAGAACAAATATAGAAAAAAAGTAATGAAAACAAATGGAAAAAGCAAAATGGCTTTCTGCTTGAATGTGTATATGACAGCATGAAATCTCTTTTGTCATGAGGTCAAATAGGGAATAGAATCAATACCCCATGTTTTAAATTTTGGTTTGAATTCATAATTTTAAATGCATTAAACTAGCCACGAAAATAGCATAGGCAGAATGGAGAATATATTAATTATAAATCACTTCTGTACTTTATTTTCCTAGTTGGTTAGAGCTAATTTTACAGCCAGTTTTTACACTGGGAACCCGACACCTGGGTTGTTTGAATTGCAAAAATGATATAAGGGTGTTGGGTTCTTCTCCATTTAGACTTGCAAAAAACAATTTAAGAAATTTTAGTTACATCGTTTAATTTCACATTCTTTTGCTCCAAACACACACGCTCTTGTAGAAAGGCATAGTGCAAGGAATGGCATTAAGACAATGAGGCAATCAATGTTCATTAAGTACTACCACATTTTATACATTTTCATTACATTATTTCACTTAATGCACACAACAAACCCAAGAGGCTCATATTAGATGAAGAAAGTAAGGTTCAGAGAAGCTGTGTGATTTGCCCAAGATCTCACTGCTAGAGAGATGCAGCTTAAGGATTTGTAACTCCAATCTTCTGACTCTAAGCTCTAAGCTCTGACTGCTTCATGGTGCAACCTCTTATCAGACACTGTAGTTTACAGGCCAGGACACGGGCTGGGAAACAGGAGACCTGGTTCTCATTCTCATTCCCGATGTTAAAAGTTACGAGAGAGTGGGGAACCTAGTTTACTTTTCTGGGGTCATTCTCTTATTTGTCAAAGAAAAACTGGAGGGCTCAAAAACCTGAGGTCACTCTACAACCCCATCCAGAATGCTGGGATCTATGGTCAGAGGGGGATTTACCATGACACTAGGAGATGTTGAGCTTTGGAGACCCTCACTTGCAGGGCTCTGGTGAGTGCCGGTGTTGCAGGGTGCTAGAGGATGTTCCAGATAGAGAGGAGAAGCCAGGTTGCCATCATGAAGCATTTTAACATCAGCATTTCTGGTAAATTGCCTGAAGAGATCTCAGAGGCCCTGAATCTCTTTGATTCCAGGAATTTGAGGTCTAAATAAATATTTGCTTTTCTACCTAATTTGTGTTCACAATTTTTTACCCTTTTTCCTAAAGAAGCCCTCACATATTGTATAAGCATCAGGATGTGTCTCCATGTGTGGTCCTGTGGGGCAGTAGGAAAAGGGACAGAAAAAGGAGAGAAACTAAGGCAGAGAGCTTGAGAAATCTCCCTAAGCTGCCAGGGGCCAACGAGGCTGCCGGGCTACTGTGTAACTCACGGCACTACCCTTCCTCAGACACACGACTCATTTGGGCAGCTGCCATCCCAGCTTAGAAGTACCCTGAGATGTCACCTATGCCCATCGAGCATGAGCTCGCATCCTCCCTGAGGAGAGGTCTTTGATGAAAAACACCTTGTAAAAAAGGCCGGAAAACCCCACTCATCAGCTCTGCGTGTGGAAACTTCCCAGAGACAGTGGCAAAGAAAGGCCCATAGGCAGGGGGCCCTGGAAAGGAAAGAATGCCTTCAGAATCAGAGTGGCAGCAGCCTCTCTCATCTCTAAAGGACCAATTGATAACCGACATCCCCTTCAGCCTACTCTGCCACTTGCCCGAGTCACAGACGCCAGTGCATTTTCCTTACTGTCTTTGCCATTCCTGCCTCCTCTGATTCTGACTTCACAGTGGGAAGAAATCACAATGGAGTGTCAGCAACAAATTCTCAGACCGTTTCTACCCAAGAATCAAAGCAATAATCGGGATCATTCAGGGCAGAAAACTTGCTTTTGCGTCAATCTTGCTGATAACTTATGTCAGACATTTTTCTCTTTGAAGTGTCCTGATAATTGCTCCCAATTTCCACTTCAATTTAAAAGGCAAGAAATAACCTCCGAGTTCCTTTCCCAAGCAGTTCAGTTACAAGGGGTAGACTGGCTGAGGGAGAAAGAATCCTTTCAAGGCCTGCTGCCTCGTTTCGTGGAAACCTATCTTGATCTTAAGCAGTCTAGAGCCTGCAGAATTTAGATGCAGGGCCTGTGTCTGTCCCTTTTTCCCTTCCTACTATGCTGATCACCACTGCTGCCTCTGCCCTAACATCCAGTTCCAATGACCTTGAACCTCTGGAGGCTCAGCTTCTCCTATAACCGAGGCCTAGAGGCTCAGGGAAGTCTGAAATGAGGCTCTATGAGGACCCAAGTCATGGTCTGCTTATCTTTCTGGAGACCAGTGCTGTCCTATAGAACTGCCCACTGCATTGGAAATGTTCCCAGGCCGTGCTGTCCAATGTAGAAGCCGCTAGTCACACCTGGCAGTGAGCACTTGAAAGGTGGCAAGAGTGGCTGAGGAACTGAAGTTTTGCTTTGATTTAATTGTAATTAAACTGTAGTAGGCTCCTGTGGCTGGTGGCTACCATGCTGGTCAGCAGGACTCTAGACCCTCAGATTGCATATGCCCCGAGTCCATGCGTCAGTTTCTGTTCCTGGTTTTCAGAAACAAAGTCATCAGGTAAGTGTATTAACACACTGTGAAAGAGAAGGAATTGGCGTTATCAGACATAAACATCTGAAATGTGTCGCTTTGCCCTCGTTGTTCTGTAATTAACATTGAAGTGAGAAGGAAACTCATATTTATTGAGTGCCTACCAGGTACCAAGTATCATAAAAATATTATGTGTGTGTGAGGAAACATCCTGCAACCTCTGCCTCCCCAGGCCCTTGACGTTGTCTGTTAGGCTGATAGGAGCAAAGGTCGGGGGTGCCGGGTTGAAGAAACAAGAGAAGTAGAGAAAGGGGTACACCACGTTACCTGTGAAAAGGTTTGAGCCTGTGTGGATTGGGGAATGTGAGAGGATGTCTGAGAGGCAGGTGGAGGGCATTAGCTAGGGAGGCAGGAGCGTTAGGGACAGAAAGAAACTAGAGACTGGGGCAGCTGCCACCCAATGTAGGACCTTGGGCACTTACTTGGGTCAAGTGTTTTAAGGATGTTTTACTCTGTGTTATGTACTGCAATGATAATTATCACCGCAAACACTTTCTAGACTGTGTCCCAGGTGCTGTTGTTTACATCTACTAATACTTTACTCCTGAGCCTCCAGGCCTTGGCTGCCAAAGAAGCTGCCCCTAGAGGTTCAAGACCATTGGAATCAGATATTAGGGCGGAGGTGGAGGTGGTGGTCAGGATGGTAGGGAGGAGGAAGGGGACAGACACAGGCCTTGCCTCTAGATTCTTCAAGTTCTAGTCTACTCACAATCAAGATGAGTTTCCAAGAAACAGGCAGCTGGCCTCCAAAAGGTTTACTCTATCTCGGCTGTCCTATCTCTTGTAGTTTCTAGACCTATGAGGTAGATACTATTATGACCTCCACATTACAGAGGAAGGGACTGGGGCATAGAGATGACCTCAGTAACCTGCCCAAGGACACAAGCAAGACGTGAGGGAGGCAGAATTTGAAGTTAGGCAGTCTGGCTCTCAAGTCCGTGGCTTAATCACACATGTACTGCCCTTTGTAAGCCCCAGTTGTCATCCTTTAAGAGACTTCCATACAGACACGAATTGCTTTCAAGATATTTTGGAATTGATTTCCATCTCCTTTGAGCATGACACCCTGGCTAAGCAGGGTGGGAAAAAGAAGGACCAGTTTTATTTGAGACCCATACATGACTTCCCAGCAGCTCCAAGAGGTACCTATCATTATCGCTATCTCATAGGTTCTGAGAGAGTAAATGGTTTAGCCAAAATCACGTCACAAGGATTGAAGAAAAGGCTGTTGGAATTTTCCTGTTCTTTCAATTATACTGACGTGTTTTGCCTCCACATCTACACCTACAGACCTCTCTTAGCTTTTGAAAATAGTCATTGAAATTTTTACCTAAATGTTGAAGGAACGAGAAGATATTGAGGCGGTTTGACAGGAAGGAAACAGGCCACAAGTTCTATCACTCTGTCTCTTGGAACTGGCAGTCTCTTACAAGGCTACTCCATGTTAATTATGAGAGATGAGTCCCAAAGGGAGCAACAGCAAAATGAAGACGGTTGGTGGAAAATGAGATTTCTGAGCAGAGGACAAAGGAATTGGATTCCTAGATTTTAAGCAGGTTTCTCAACTCTTTCTATCTGAAAGTGACTTAGAAAGCTGAAAAAAATACAGACGCCTAGGGTCTAAGCCAAAAGTCCTAATCAGTATGTCTGGGAACTGACCCCTGAGCCCTGGGCTGGGGACAAGGACAAGAGAAGGGACGGGTGTGCAGGTGACTACAGCAGGTTGCATTTCTTATAGCAGCCCCGTTGCAAAGCAGGTGTGGCTTGATGGGCACTCCGGGCAGAAGATCTAGGTTCAAATTCTGCTTCTGGCCCTGATAGTTATGTGACTTTAACCACATCAATTGATTTTCCCAAACTATAATTTTATCATCTGGAAAATGGCAGTATTTTGCTACTTTACTCTCTGTCGTGTGGAATTGATATTGAGGATTATTTAAAATATTGATTGCCAAATTAACCTGGCACACAGCAATTGCTCAATGATTTTCAATAAATCTGATTTAAGGATAAACTAAGAAAATGATAAACTAAGAAGGTTTTCATTTGGAATGAAAATGTCTGTCAGACATGGGAATGTGCCACCAGGAGAAATAATGAATTTCACTCTGGACATTTTAAATAATTTGTGATTTTCCTGGCAGTGTTGCCCTATACTTTAAAGTTTCCTTATAATTAAAGAAATTGGTCATGGCATTATTTTCCAACTAAGAAAAAAATCAATTATAAGACATATCTTTCATTTTCAAAGGAGTTTTCATCAACAGTTCACTTTTATCAATGAGTAACTATATTTTGTAATTGCACAAATGTCCATCAAACGTGATTCCTTTCAAATGCTCCAAAGCTTTGGGAATTTCCTGAAAAGTCTGTTATCTGTTAAATGGCTGCCATGGAAATTCTTTCAAAGGCTGAGTAAAAACCAGACCTGCACTAAAGTGCTTTAGAAGTATCAACGGAAGAGCTAATTAATTCTCTTCAAAGACGTTAAAATAGTTTAGAGTTATGACTGTAGCATTGAAGGAAACGAATGACTGTCATTCTGGCAAATAACTACTCCCCTTGCAAGTGAAGGGTAAAGTTACAGAGCGCGAATCCTCCAGCCTTTATAGCAGAAATACCAAAATCTGCAAGTGGGCATGTACATCTTGGGTTTCATCTCTCGAAGAAAAAGGATTCCTAAATGGAGTAATTGTTTGCTCTGCTCTTTCAGAATGTGGTCAGCCAATGTCCATGGGTAGCCACTGGGAAATTCACCTGTTTTATCCTGAACTTTTACAAGAAACAGAAGGGACCCTTTTCCAAAGGAGAAGTTGAATTTAATAAGTCCTGAGTGTGCCTGCCCAGGATTCCCGGGAGCCCAGTTTAGGGCTGGTACAGGTGCCAGTCAACTCCAGTCAGCAGAGCCCCAGTTGATGGCAACATCTGCCTACTTTTCTCTACGGCAAGAGATGGTCTGCCTCTTAATCAGCTGGCCCAACCGCCTCAGTTTCCCTGGTATGCTTAAGAGAAGGCTCATCAGTAGAGACTGAGTTTGACTTTCATGGGGGCCTTCATCAGAGACCTTTACACCTAATGCTGATAATGGGCCCCAAGCTAACGGTGGATGCTTTCTCTTAAAGTCCACGTCACATGATTGGTTTCAGTCTACACTTCTCCCGCCTGCACCAAGTCAAGTTCTAATTCACTGACAGATCAGTAATTTGTAAAGAGCTTGATTTTGATGTCAGGGAGACCTGAATAGATCTGCCAATTCCCAGCTGTGTGACCTTGGGAGGGTTAATTAACTTCTCTAAGCCCAGGTTTCCTTATCTATACAATAAAAGTGATAAAATCAACTTAATGTAAGCATCCAGCACATAATAGGCCGACCTTAGGTCAGAAACGTAATTAAAAAAAATTAATTCCTCTTGCTCCTGGCTCACTGATTGTCACTTGTTTGGTAAATGATGCATTAAATTACAAAAAGAGAGTGTAATAGAGGGAAACCTGCATTTCTGGAAAATTATTGAACTATACCAAAGCCATAATAGTCAATTCCTTAGAAAAGCAGATTATAAAACTGCATGTACTTCTCATGCTCGTTATAAAAACACATACACGCACATACACATTCATATTATTAGGAAGTCGGAGAATATGGTTCCCTGAATATCTGGTGAGACTTTATCATTTTGCATAAATAGATTTTCTAATTTTTCTTCAACAACTATGTATTACTTATGAAATTAAAATTCATTTCTAAAACCATTTTGTAGCACTTAAATGGCATCGTTCATTTAAAATATACCTTTATGCCAGTTCCTTCTTCTACTCTGGCGCTCCTGGTGCCCCAGAAGCCATTCTCCCTCCGTGGCAGCACATGAGTGGCAGGTGCCCAGGCCTGTGTCCTAAGGTCCTGGGTCTGAGAGACAAGGGAGAGAGGACCTAGTGAAGGACCAAGGAGGAGTGCATCTTTAGGACCCTAATTGCATTGCTGGATTGAACACTGACAGAATGTTCAAGAAGCAAAACAAAGGAATTCTTCCTGAAGAGTGTCAGGCAGGAATAGGAGAAGTGAACGCAGGAATGGTCTTCCAGGCGGGACATCTCTGTGGAAGCAATGTTTATAAAGTGTGCAGGGACAGCCATGAGGTCCGTCACTCCTAGGTTTCTCCCTATATCTCTACTTACCTACTCTGTCCCCAAAGGACTGCCCCATCCCATGCATCTCCATGCCATTGCACACCTCCAGACCTCCGCATGTAACACACACACACACACACACACACACACGTATATCCATGTTGTTCAAATCCTATTCATAGGAGACATTCAAATATATCAAGACAGGAGGACCTCCTCCTGGCCAGGTTGGATTCATTGGAGGATTGTTCTTGGGAAATCTAGTGGCAGCACGGAAAGAGGGAGAATCCTAAACTTGGTTGAGAAGCAAAGCAAAGGTCTGAGTCGGGGAAGAGGTGCCTAGGCGCTCTGTCCAATGGGTGAGCCAAGGCTGAAACAGAGACTGTAGATGCCAGCCCAGCAGCGGGCAAGATTGGGAGCCTGCCCAGACAGAAACTAAGTGGGTGTGGAGATCAATACAGCGTAAGAACTTGAAGTCCTGTGAACGTGAATTCATCCGTCCTGTCCTTCACCACTTCCTAGTTGTGGCTTTGGGAAAGGCACCTCCCCTCCCTAAACCTCAATCCCTCATCTGAATAATGAACAGGATTATACAACCTCACAGGGTGGTTGGGAGGCTTCAATCAAATAAGACATACGAATCAGTGAGGTCAGGTTTAATATGATGTGGATCCAGGTTGCCCCAGGGAGAGAAGCCCAAGGCGTCCTGGCCTACATGCCGATCTATATGACCCGATTCATATCTAAAGTTATACGACCACACAATAACCAGACCCCACCTGCACTGATACCATTTTAATCACTTTTTACATCATCTTCCTTTGTCTAGTAAAAATAAGTCACGTACCCATGCCTTATAAATTTAGCCCTAACCCTCAACACATTGCAGCCTTTCACTGTCCATGGGCCTTGTCCCCATGCTTACAGCTATTCCCTGCCTGTGGGTCCTGTCCCCGTGCCTGCAGCTCTTCACTGCCCATGGGTCCTGTCCCCATGCTATTCTCTGAATAAAGGAGCACTACTACCAGACCTTGAGAGTCCAAGAAATCTTTCTTTCAACTCTTTGGCTCGCTGAGCCCACATCATAATAGGCTCACACTGTGTGGCTCTAGGCTTGCCTTGGAGCTAAAAGGCAGCAGAGAGATGGGAGCAATGGCATGTCAAGTGGGGATGGGCCATGAACGTGGCTGCCCTGGGTGCAGGCAATAAGAGGGTGCTCTCTCTATGGGGAATTTAAGAGCAATAATAAAACGGAATAAAAAGCGTGGTTGCCAGCACTGAATTAGCAAATACTGAATCGTGCCAGCAATTGTAGCCTTTACCAGTGATAAAATACTCCTCTGTGCTAGGGAGATCTGCTCCACCTGCACACCCCACCTTGCCCCACCCCACCCTGTAGAACACACTGGCCTGGAGAACGAGCAAAGGAAACTACCACCCACGGATTCTCGCCTCTACCCAGGAGGGCTGCTGCTCGCTCTTTGGAGTGGAGAGAGGAAATTGCACGTCTCCCACCACCAGGCCGTCCCTGCAGAGCTCCTCAAGAGGATTAGCATTTTCCCCCAGTGATTGTGAACACGAAGGAAGAGTAATTCTTGAGCAGACTCCAGTTCCATTTCTCGGTATCTTTAACAGTGAGGCTTGGTCTAGACTGGGTGTGCAGGTGAGTTACCAGTTAAGGAAGGGGAAGAAGGGGGTTCCTGAAACGAAATAATCTCCTTTTTGATCAGAGTTTTTCTGCCAAAGTTCTCCCTGAAGTTCCCCCAGTGCTTCTGTCTGTGGCTTCTTCCTAGAAGTTTGGAGTTCCCCGGGTTCCCAGGAACGGTCTCGCTTGTGGTATGTCCGGCCTGGTTACACTCGGTGGTGAGGCTCGGCCACCGGGATGGAAGCAAGGCCTGGAACCTCCGGTGTGCAGGATGAGGGGATGCTGCAGGCAGAGCGGATGAGCTGGACCAGGAGGGGAAGGGCTGAGGCCCTGAAAACATTTAAACCTGGGCATATAAATTAAATAAAGGAGATTGGCTGGTGTCAGAGGAAAAATACTGGATAGTATTTCCTACTGGTCCAGAAGTTCTGGCCCTCTCAATGGAGCATTCATTTCCCCACTTTTGGTGGGAATAAGGTTACAGATAAATATTTCCTATGCTTGTGCTAGAAAAACCAAACACTTGGTTTCTGTATTAAGAAGAAAGTCAGGAGGGTGCAGGGCAGTGTAGACGGGAGCAGGCTTGTCCCTTGTGGAGGGGAGGGCCACTGACCCCCCGCTGGACTCTGGTCGCTGCAGGAATGTGGCTGAATTGAAGCCCGGGGTCCTGATTTGACAAGAGAACTTGGAAGTTACATAAACTCTTCTTGTATTTGACAAACAACAACAGCAGCAGCACTGGAGGACCAGAGAAAGTACACATGTGGCCCTAAGGCCACTTGTTTTTGATGTCTGCATCAAAGAAAGCTTCCTCTTTGTTCTGGAGGGGAGGTAAGATAACAACTTCCTGTGGAGGTTGGGCCTTCCTAGCATGGGTGCTGCGTTTCTCCCTCAGGGGTCCGCTCATATCTCACAACTTGCTCCTCCAGAGATAACGACCCCTGCAGTGCTGTCCCGAGGCCTTCAGTCCCTGGGGACTCTTCCAAGGTTGCAGATGGCTGCGATGTTTTCTGCAGTACTTCTGCTCCTTCGTGGGCTGAAAATCCTTTCCTGAAGATCATGGCCGAAGACAGTTTCAGAATGTCTATTTCAAGGGGATTTAGGGTTGCCCATCCGGTTGGATGGAAGGTGGGATTTGAAACTGCCTTTGCACAGCACTTTATATCAAGGTTGAGAAAAGGTGATAAATTGTCCTTATCAAATTTTGAAGGCAGGGTTGCCTGAAGCCATTATAAAGTCTCCAACTCCCCAGGGGAAACATTCTCAGGATAGGATCGGATACAGCTGGTCACACAAGGCATCAATACACAAGATATTATTGCAGTATTTTTCTCAGGAATAGTTGTATTCTGGCAATTCTTTTAAGCCAAAGGAATTAATCTTTATTAGTGAAATGCTGATCATAGCATCCTCTGTTTAAAATCCTTTAAGGATTGAGCACAAAGACTTAAGATCACTTAGAAAACCCCATGTGATCTGGCCTCTGCTTGCCTCCATGCCCTTATCTCCTACTGCTAGTCCCTTCTCCCATACTGAATAGTTTTTGGTTCTTTGAGGATGTTACATTCTCTCTGGTGTGTCTTTATTTGGCTGACTTCTACAGAGCCTTCAGGCCACTTGAGATGTCGCTTCCAGCAGAAGGCCCTCCCTGCTCTCCTCCCCCAAGACTGGGCTAAGTACCCTTCCTATGAACTCTCTCCAACCATACAATGTAATTGTATGCTATCACGCTGTTGCAGGCTGGGTTCTCCAGGAAGCAGATGCAGAATTGTAGTTAGGAGTGGGAAAGACTGGGGAGTGACATCTGTGAAAAGAAAAGGGGTGTTTACTGGTTTCCTAGGGCTGTCGCAACAAATTACCACAAACTCCGCGACTTAAAAACAACAGAAATTTATTCCCTCACAGTTCTAGAGGCTGAAAGTCCAAAATCAAGATGTCAGCAGGGCCATATTCCCTCTGACTTCTCTAGATGGGAATCCTTTCCTCTTCCAGCTTCTGGGGCTCCAGCCATCCTTGGCTTGTGGCTGCATAACTCCAATCTCTGCTGCCATGTTCACACTGCCTTCTCTGGGTCTCTCTCTGGGGGTCTCTCTTGTCAGGATACATGTGACTACGTTTGGGGCCATCCAGATAATCCGGAACGGTCGCCTCATCTTAAGATCCTTAGCTTATTCACATGAGCAAAGACTCTTTTTCCAAATAAGGTAATGTTCACAGGAATTGGGAGGGGGACATATATATTTGGAGGCCACCATTCAGCCCACTAGAGGGAGGAAACATCCCCATTGCCATCAGGGAGCCAAGTCCTGTGATGGACTCTTCTGTTGTCAGCCCCGGCGCCAGATGAGAGCCACTACTGAACCATGTAGTGACGCTGGTCATGCTCCTCTTGCCAGCACATTCTCAGCGTCCTTGGGCAATGACATGTCCTCTGATTGGTCTTCTGGCCTCACTAATACACTTATTCCTGCAAACCCACTTACCTGAGCCTTTTAATTTCTTTCCGTACATCTGCCATGCAATCAGGCATTTTAACCTTTCAGCATGGGCCATCGCTTTCTCCAAGCTTCTAGAAACAACCCTAGCAGCAAGTTTGTATTGTTTTCTGTATCTCGAGAGAGTGACCAAAGTAAAGAAACTCTCCCTTATCCAGACTTGTGCTCCAGCCCCCTTGATCAAAACACCTGTTCTCATCTTGTGGCTCCTTTGGGGTCATGGCCACTGTCTTCCCTTATCAGGCCCAGCATATCCCTGGCTGGGTTATGTTGTGACTTAACCCTGATTGTAAGCCTGATGTCCAAGGGAGGAAGAGGGATCCACCTGCTGCCTTTTGGGTGGAAACCCTCTGTACTGTCTTCCTGCACAAAGAATGTGCTAACTCTTAACTGAGAGAGGTGAGCCACGCTGCATGCTCAGATGGCTGGGAGGAGTCTAGGGAACATCCACCCAAATGGTCCAGTCCCATGTGTCATGGTCCCAGGTTTTGCCAACTAGGCCCTGCCTATGGCATAACAGTCCTGCTTTGCTTTGATTGTCTTTGAAGTTCAGTAACTCTGTCAAGTCCTGTGCTTCGTCCTCAGTCTCTGTGCTCACCCACAGTAAGAGAGAGGGCTTCTTTGTGGAGACTCCTTTCTCACTTAGTTGCAACTGTAACTGTTCTCAGCTTTTCACTGTCCTCCTGAAGAGTATCAATGCAACTTAGTGATAACCATCCAGTTCCATTATCTTTGTACTTACAGATCCCAATGTACATTTCAAATGCTTGAATCGGTGCATTTTCCTCTGCCTGCCTGCCATCCCAGCCCACCACGGGTCAAACTTTTAACAACTGGACCACCATTTCATGCCAAGGGCTCTCTGCACACCACCTACCACCAAGGACTGGGGGGACCCCCATAACCAGCTGGGTAGTGAGTGATTCAGTCCCCAAACTTTTATCTTACTACTTGCTTTCTCAGGTCATTCTTGCTACCATCTGTTGTAAGTTGAGTTCTCTGGGAAGCAGATGCTGAAAAGACTTAGAAATGCAAAATATATATTGGGGTATAATACCTATGAAAGGAAAAGGGGACAAATCGGGATTGTGTAGAGAGCCATCAGACCAGGATAAAGACATGACAAAGTCTTTGCCCACCCAACAAGAGCTCTGAAGCAAAGACGGCCTATTAACACAGTCTGAGGTTGAGTGGAAATGGGAAAGCCTTTGTACCACTGCCTTGCTCTGTCACTGGCTGGGGAGTAAGGCTGCCAGATCAGATACAGGATGTTCAGTTAAATTTGCATTGCAGATAAATTTTTTAAAATACAAGTATATCTCATGCAACATATGGGATATACTTGCACTAAGAAATGTTCATTGTATATCTGAAATGCAAATTTAGCTATGTCCTGTGTTTTTATTTGCTAAATCTGGAAACTCTAGCTGGGGGTCACCCTAAGAAGTACACACTCAGCTACCACTGCTTTGCTCAGCTACTGTCTAGGAGCTGCCAGGAGAAGTGTGACCTTGAGGGAGACCTGAAGGTGCTAAGTGCTGGAGGCTGTCAGCTAACCACACTCCTGACAGCTGGGCAGCAAGTCCTTTCTCGAAGGGAGAACTATGCAGGTCTCTGCACCTGCCACCTTTCTTTTCAGCTTAACTGTTGTCTCCCTTCTAGATGTGAGCCAGTGAAGGTGAGAACACTGTCCCCTTGGTAATTGTATCCCCACTGTGAAACGCTGTGCTTGGCTCATGGTAGATGCTCGATTATTCCTCGTTCAGTGGAATTGTATGTAAGGTGTTAGGGATCTAGGGGCATTTAGGAACGACAGAGAGAAGTCCTCTCGTTCTGTCACCAGAATCACTCTCTGAGTTCAGCTGAGCCTTCGATGACTTTCCATGCTGTGTGTGCTGTGAGCAGAGGTAACAGGCGGAAGATCCACTTTAAGCCATAGAGTCTGAGTTCACAGCCACTGAATTCTACTTCAGAGCTAATTATTTGTGGAATTAATTAAATGCTTTCTAAGCTGGTATAGAAGGTTCTAATTGAGGAATCTCAAGAGAGACCTTGTAGATGAAGATTGGTATTTGGTGCGAACATGTTCTGTCTATTTATTTCCATGTATATGTCTCACAAATGGCCCAACTTTAACAGACATTGAACAAAACTCAGTACCTTTCATTCCAGAACTGACTTTTCCACCATATCTCTATCACACAAGCCAGAAATCTTAGCTCTGCCCAACTCTGGTGTGCAATTTCCAACCACAAAGTTCTGCAGATTCCACCTCATCTTCTGTCCGAAAACCATCTCTTCCTTTCCATTCACAGGCTCCTTTTGTGGTTTATATCTTCATCCTCTCTCACCAGGATGAGAGTATGCCAGTCGGCCTCTCCACCTTTTGTGTTACCCTCTCTCCAATCCATCTTCCACTACGGTCAGACATTTAGCTGTAAGACTTTAAAATAAATTGCATCAAATCAAATCAATCAACTCACGTTATTCTCTTTCCTTAAATCTCTCAGTGGCTCCCCTTCCTTTCGGATCATGTCCAAACTTCATCTATTACTCTGCTTGACAGAAAGCTTTCTTACTCGGCTTTTAAGTGTGCAATCTGATGATGTAAACTCTTGCTGTACATACATTATTGACTCCCCATTGGCAATAGGATAAAGTCCAGCCCTTCCTGCATGGATTGCAGCGTTCTCCGTGGGCTAGACCTGCCTTCCTTCGTGCCGTATCCTCCCTCACGCTCTCTGCTGTGGCTTACAGTCTCATGAACACATCACGCGCTAGCACATCTGCCAGTCTGTGTTCAGACTGGTCCCTCCGCCTGAAATTACCCTCCCTCTACCCTTCCTGTTGCCTGAATCAGCACTTCTCAAACATTCATGGGGCATCAATCACCTGAGGATTGTGTTAAAATTCAGATGCTGATTCATTAGGTCTGGAGCAGGGCCCCAGATTCTGTATTTCTCGATGCTGATGCTGCTGGTCCATGGACCACCCTTTGAATAGCAAAGGCCTAGACCACACTTGCCTTTGAAATGTCAGCAAAGAATTGTCATCGCTCTGAAACCTTTCCTGAAATTGACCAATTTTTTCCCCCTGTATCTATAGTTCCCAATGGCTTTATCAAAACACTGGTGACATATTCTTGCATTTAAACTCAGTGTGTCTCTTCCTCTTCTATACTGTAAGCTCCTTTAGGGCAGGGCCGTGTCTTATTCATCCTTAGATTGCCAGCCCTCAGCACGGTGCCTGGCATGCAGTTGGCCTTCAATAAAAGTTTGTTGAATGAATGAGTATAGAGTCATCCTCAGAAAAATGAGAACTATATTCACATTTAGGATTCTCTTTCTCCTTAATTTTCTGCTGGAAGACTTGAGTGTACCAAAATAGAACTCTGTCAGCTGCAAATACCCAACTCAAATTTGCTTTCTCAAACTGGCTCAGGTAGCTGGGAGGGAGGGATACTGAGCTCACAGAACTAAAGAGAAGGATGATCAGCCAGGCTTCAGGAGGGCAGGACCCAGAGATGCCAGGGATCTCAGACCCAGCAGCTTGATGGCCTTTTCCTTAGGAGGTGCTGTTGGCTGACTCAGCCTGAGTTGCCATCTGTGCATCTCTCATTTCTGCTGGTCTCTGCTTCTTTCTGTGTTGGTCCTTCAGTCTCCCACTCCAGACAAGGCCTATTCCAAGCTGTTGGGCTCTGGGCCTCAGAAGGCTCAATTTAGCATCACTGCCAAGAACAGTCTTGTGCCCACCTCTGTGGCCATGGCAGAGTGTGAGTGTGGGGAGACGGGACTGAGGGGTGAGAAGTAGTGTGTGTGAGTGCCTGTGTGTATGCATGTGCATGTGTGTGGGGAGAGTGAGCAGCACGTTCTATTAACAGCAGAAATGAGATGAAAATCTTGCTACTTTAAAAGGAATAGCTACTCTAGTCAAGTAAGTTGCCTGCAGTTCAGAAAAACTGTCATCAACAGAGAGTGGGAAAAAGGGCGGGAGACACATAGGCAGAAAGAAGGACAAATGCAAGGAGGTTGCTTTCATCTTCTCCCTTCTACCTCCCATTAGTGGCAAGTACAGGGGCAGTGTGTTTGGAGCATCTGAACCAAATCTCTACACGTGCCAGTATCCTCTTGGTGAGGGCAATTCCCCCTGCCACATGCACCATTCAGTAGTAGTACTATGCAAGCCTTACAGTAAGTACCATGGCGTGACTTTGGAATCAGTTACTAGCTTTGGTTTTTCATCTATAAAATATGACTAATAATAATACCCACCTCACAGAAGTGTCGTGAGCCTTAAACAGAACTATGCATGCAAAGCACTAACATTCATTGAGTTGAAAGCAAGCATGCAAAGCAGGGACCACTGTTCCTGTTTAGAGGTTCTGAGAGGTTAAGCAAGTTGCCCTAGGTCACACAGCTTGCTGATTTTAGAGTGCAGTTTTAAAGTTGGTTTTTTTTTTTTCCTTCCCAAAGCCCCAGTACATAGTTGTACATATTCTAGTTGTAAGTTCTTCTAGTTCTTCTATGTGAGCTGCAGCCACAGCATGGCTACTGACAGACGAGTGGTGTGGTTCCACACCTGGGATCTGAAGCTGGGCTGCCAAAGTGGAGTGCACCAAACTGTAACCAGTAGGCCATCAGGGCTGGCTCTAGAGTGGGATTTTAAACACAGTCTGTCTTATTTCTGGGTCTGTGCTCTGTTCACAGAGCCATCAAGGTAAATCTCTTCACACTGGGGTTCCAGGTAGAGAGCAGAAACGTCTCCTTCCTTATCACAACCTGGGATTACACAGCAGCACAGTTTGACCACAGCTCCCCTGAGAGTCCCTGGGAGGGAGGAGCGAGCCACAGTGAGAGGTGTTTCCAAGGACCCCAGAGAGGAATTCCATCATTACAATGAAATCTTTGCCTCTAAAAGAAACTACGAATGAGGGAAAACTCCCGGGAGTACAATTTTTTAAATACTAGAAACAGTTTTACCTAAAAGAAATGCTTCTCCATGTAAAAGAAAATGACCTAGCAGAAGTCCACATTTAAATACCGAATTATTTGCTTTGTAGTTGTTCTGCTGTCAGTTTTAAAACTCTGAGCCAACTCCCACCCCGTGTCACTGTCTTACACCAATTGCTTGGCTGGCTCAGGAAAGACAACCTAACTAATATTAGCCTAAGCAAATACATAGCTAGCAGGATTAGCTGGGTGCTAAAAAGAAATACCATGATGCATACTAAATGAATGAGGAAAATTTAGGGGATTATCCACCAGTTTGCATTAGCCCCGTCAGGCCTCCAGGTATGCATAATCTACCAGGAACTAGTAGGCCATTTTGACTCATCTCAGTCATCATCTGCGTCCATCAAGGATCTTGAGACCAGCAGCATGGCCAATCCACTGTGGCTAATATCTCTATCCTACTCTTATTCTTGTAAAGAACTTTGAGCCCAAAACAAACAACACAAAACAAAACCCACCTGGAAACAAGATAAAGAGAAAAAAAACCAAGCCAGAAATGTTTTCTTTCTTGAACCCTGAGTCCTGTTCAATGATTATTTTTACATATTTTATATATTTACATAATTTAAAACCATTTTGTCTTTATTGTTATCTTAATCTCAGTAGCCATAAAGAAAAACAGTGTTGAAAATGAACACATATACATCTCCTGCTAAATTTCCTTAGCCACTTGGAAATTGTTTCTGGAACAATCTAAGTTGAGTCAGCTTGACGGCTGACTGAAAAGACTCTTGAGTGCCCGAAGAAACAGCAAAAGCAGCTTCCACACACACTCTGTGTGGGCACACACAGTGCCAGGCAGAGGCCAAGATCTTTATATGCTTCAACTCATCTGATCCTAACAGCAACCCTATCGGGTAGAGCTTTTTCTTATGCCCATTTTACAGAAGAGGAAACCAAGGCTTAAGTTACCTTGCCTGAGATCATCCAATTAGTAAATGGTGAGCTGTTATTTCAGTCCATACAATGACAATAAAACAATAGTTAACATTTATTAAGCATTTATTATCTTCCAGGAACTCTTCTAAATACTTTACATGAACTGATTCAGGATGTTGCCTTATTAAAATTGCCTTTGCTGGGACAATTTTCTGCTCAGAGAAGTGGAGGAGGCCCTACTCGGTGCAGCGAGTCAGGCCAAGGATCTCCAAGGTCCTTTCCAAGGAGAAAATCAGTGTGTTTGGGAGGAGCAGGGGCCTAAGGGCCCAGGAAGTCCGGTCAATACCAGGGCAGCACAGGCACTTCTCTGGCTGCTACAGGACATCATTGGCCCCTGTCAGTGTTAAAGGCCAGTGCATACCAGTGCAGGTTATATTTACACAGTGGCCTAAAATTAGCTGGCATGCTCTCCTGGCAACTGGGAGGATATAAGGCTCTCAATTTATCTAGCAATGCTAATTTTGGCAAAACCAAAAATGGTCCTTCTGCTGTTCTCAGTGGATAGGCATTCAACAACAATAACATCCTTTTCCTTCCTCTTCCTCTTCTCTACATTTTAGGAAATTTCAAATATAAACCCAGGCTGACTTTGGTTTAGGACAAATACCTACAAACATGGAAACCTAATGAGGGTCCTGTAAGCAGGAGAGTTTAGGGATTCCTCTGGTTAGAAGTAAAATAAAAGTAAAACAAAAATATGCTACTTACTCTTTTCCATCAACACTGGAAAGGCAGTGAACTGAGAAGGTCACCAGTTGGAGCACTAGCATTGTGAGTGCAACTGGAACGTTCAGGGGAGGGGTGAATGAATGCCTGAACTCCGTGGTAAATGCCACCCAGGGTAGAAACCGGCCTAGATCCACCCTTGGTGGGGATTGTGTATGTCACCCTCTCTTTGAAGTTCCTGCAGTCTGTCTTGAAGAAGAGTGAAGCTTTATGGGCTCAACATAAAAGGATGATGTGATCACTTAGTGATGTCTACCAAGGAGACATATTAGGAGATGTGGCATTGCTTGTGATACATCCAACAGACCCACTGATTGGAAATGAGATGAACCCAGGTTGAGGTATTAAGTAGACCTGGGTTCAAGATATATGGTGTCTCTGGGTAGCCTGTGTGGGTAGCAGAGAGTCAACATGAATTTGCTGCTCAACCCTAGACTTGTCCTTAAAGGATGCTGTGGTCTGAATGTGTTCCTCCAAAATTCATATGTCGAAATCCTAATGCTCGATGTGATGGTATTAGGAGGTGGGCCTTTGGGAGGTGCTTAGGTCACGAGGATGGAGCCCTCATGAACGGGATTAGTGCCCTTACAAAAGAGGCCCCAGAATGCTTGCTGCCTGCTCCACCACGTAAGGACACAGCAAGAAAGTGCTGGCTATGGACCGGGAAGAAAGCCCTCATCAGAAGGTGACCATGCTGGTGCCCTGATCTTAGACTTCCCAGCCACCAGAACTGTGAGCAACTAATGTCTGTTGTTTATAAGCTTCCCAGTCTGTGATATTTTGCTATAGCAGCCCAAACGGCCTAAGACAAGGGTTATAAGGAAGCTGGTGGTGGTAAAATTTGTATTGAGTTCTTGGTATCTCTGGGTGGTGAAATGAATAAACAGAGAAGACATACAAGGAACATCATCTGGAAAATGACCAAAGTTTCAATAAAGTATAACAATGATTATATTAGAGGTGTTAGAGAGATAGAAGACTGGGAAATGAAAGAAAACCATCTTTCATCAGGGGATTTTAAGATATATATCTAAAAAATAAAGCTTTGCCCATTTTTCTATTGTTGTCCCTCTTTTCATTTGTACTTGCTGTTATTACATTAAGCCCTTGTCGAAATATGATATTCCCCCCCCTTTATCATTTATATTTTGGCTTTATGGTGCTGTCTCTTGAAATGTAGATGAGTATGTATGTGTCCACATGCATATTTTTAAAGAGTTAAATTCATCAACCTACTCTTTTATGCCCGAGTTTTGTGTCAAAATTAGAGAGGTCTCTTTTTCTAGTACTTTTATGGGTTCATGTTCTCATTCAAATCTTTGATCCATCTGGAATTTTTTGGGTGTGTGGTATGAGATCCATGGATTCAATTTTATTTTTGCCAGATGGCCATTCACTTGTCTGAACATTATTTGTCAAATAATGCTTTTTCCTACTAATTTGAAGTCCTTTCAACAATTTACTAAATTTCCCAATTTTTTTTGATCCGTATCTGGCGTTCTATTCTGATCTGCTTATTTGTTTATTAATTCATGTACCATACTGCCTAAATTATTTTAGTTTCATAATATGTATTAATATTCATTCCTATTACTTTTCTTTTCTGAGAATATCTTTGGCTATTTTAAATTTTTTTCCCATATAAACCTTAGGACTAGTTTGTCTAGTTTCAAATAATTCCTATTGGCAATTTTATTGGGTAGTATTTCAAAATTATAGGTCAACTGTGGGAGAACTGACATTTTTGTGACGTGAGCTTTCCTCTCCAAGAACAAGGCATGCTTCTTCATTTGCTCAAGGCTTCTTTTGTGTTCTCATAATATATTTCTTATAAACAATATATAGTTGGACTTATCTTTTATTAAAAAAATTTATTGGGGTAAAATATACGTAACATAAAATTTAGAATCTTAATCATTTTCAAGTGTACAGTTTGGTGGTATTAAATACATTCATAATGTTGTGCAATCATCACTAACATCCATCTCCATAGCTTTTTTCATCTTGTAAAACTAAATATAGTCTTATCTTTTAATAGTGATTTTAACTCATTTACAATTGTTGATATGATTGATATGTTAGAAATTAGATTGTTCGCATTGTTTTATATTCCACATAGTAGGAATAATAATGACCTTATGCTTTCCGTTTTTAGAGATTAAATAAAATCTTACACTGTATGATTTGTATTTGCTTTGTTTTGCTCTATTTGTCTGTCTTTGTGTTAGTGCCATTCTGTTTTGATTGATTTATAAAGAAGTCTTGGTGTCTGTTAATGTAAGTCCTTCAACTTGCTGTATTCTTTTCATTTTTTTATTAAATATCTAGTGGCTTGCATCTTAGTTCAAGCGATAGATACATACAGCATGCAAGAACACATGCATACTTACATAAGTGGTATCCTGAGCCCCTTCTCACAAGATTGTCGTAATGGTTCTGTGAGTTCACGTGAGTTAGAGAATTTTGCAGGAAGTTGGTCCATATTGATTTTCATACCTCACTTCCCTATCCTTGATCAAAATAACCTACAGCCAACGACAAAACAGAAATTTCTCCTCACCCAAGGGCTGGACTTCTGAGAGCTGGAGAGACAGAAAAATAGCAGAGGAGACAGGAGAATTGTCCTAATTGTTAAAGGGAATCAGCTCTCAGAAATTTCCCAGATCAGGTACAATCTGAGAAGGGGTCAGGATTTCAAAGCTCACCCAAGACAGTGGCCATTCCCATGAGCTCAGCTGCTCTGGTGCAATGAAATTAAATTATTATAATCAGAACACCTGGGCTTAAATCCCAGCTCTTCCACTTACTGTGTGACCTTGGATAAATCATCCAATCTCATTCAGTTTTATCTATAGATGAGGATATTATTATTTTCTTTGCATACATCACAGGATTATTTTAATGTAATTACATATTAGAGGGGACAAGGAAGAGGAGTATGGTTGTGGAAAGAATGTGTGTGATATACACAAGACTCAGAGCTAAAGTCAAAATTGCCAGTGGTTAAGGGGCAGAACTGAAGCTCACAGCAAGAAACCAAGACCCAAGATTGGCCACAAACTTGGGTCAGCCTGGTAGGGGTGAGGAGGAGGTTTAGCCCAGTGGTCATATTGTGGGAAGCAGGGTACGCAGGGATGGTAGAGCACACATCTATACCACAAAGAATGATCTGGTAATCAGGGAGAGACAATACTGCAAAAGAAAGAGCCAAGTTGTTGGTAAGATGAGAAGGAGCGAAAAGAGGGTGGGCATTTTTTCATTTGAACCAGGAGGCAGGAAGCAGGAGTTAGGGGCAGAGGCAGTAGGATAGTAGTATTGATCATGGGAAGATCAGAGAATTCTCACTAAGTCTTTTCTTTTGTCTCAATGTAGAATGAGATAAAGTCATCAGCTGAATATAGGAGTGGAGGAATATTAAGTGAGGAGAGATATAGTGACTAACCAACTTGTTTTTTGTAGATCCAAGGGTGGAGAAAGGGACAAGGCTTTATCGCTTTAAGTGGTAGTGTAGATGGCTCAAACAACTCTCTCATTCTTGACCTTCTGTCTCCCCAGTTTCCCTTGTTTTCTTCCTACAACGCTTTTTTACCCTCCCATTCTGTCCACCATCCGCTCACCTCTCTCAGTTAATTACACTCTTTCCCATCATCCACCCCTCTACCACTTCTTATGTTTTGCAAATTGCTACCTCAAACGTCAACAGGATTTGTTTTTAGTATCTTAGACAATATGGTTTTGAGAGTAATTGAATTTTTTATGATTTCATTTTATCTTCTTTGTTGGCTTACTAGCTATAACTCGTTTCTTTGTTATTTTAGTGATTGTTTTAGGGTTTATAGAATTCATCTTTAACTCATCACAGTCTACATTCAAATGATATTAGGCCATTTCATGTATATATAAGAACCTTACAACAATATTCTTTTATTTCTCCGTTCCCAGACTTTATGATATAGTTGTCAAACATTTTAGGTACCTGGGTGCACACACATACATGCACGTTATAAATCCCATACTACCTTGTTATACTTTTTCTTTAAATAATCATCCTTTAAAAGAGATTGACATAATAAGAAAAAATCTTATATATTTACCCATGTAGTTACCATTTTTGAAGCTCTCCCTTGTGGATGTCCATATTTCCATCTGGAATAATTTTCCTTAATTTTTTCTTGCAGTATGTGTGTGCTGGTGACAAATTCTTTCAGCTTTTCTATTTATGAAAAAGTTTTTATTTCACCTTTGTTTTTGAAAGATATTTTCTCTGGATTTAGAATTTTAGTTTGAAAGTTTTTTCACTAATTTAAAGATGTTGCTCCATTGTCTTCTCACTCACATGGCTTCTGATGAGAAATCTGCGGTTACCCTTTTCTTTGTTCCCCTGATTTTCTCTGCATCACTAGTTTTGAGCAATTTGATTATGATGACCCTTGGTGTACTTTTAAAAAATATTTCTTGTGCTTAGGGTTTGTTGACCTGCTTGGATTTTTGAGTTTATGGTTTCATCAAATTTGAAAATTTTTGGTCATTATTTCTTTAAATACTTTTTAAATTTATTTTTTATTATTAAAATAAAATAATATTTTATCATTAAATATAATTCTTTAAATAATATTTAATTTCTTTAGATAATATTTTTCTGTCCCTCCCCTCCTTTGGGGATTCCAATTACACTTATTATTAAGCTATTTGAAGTGCCACACAGCTCACTGATGCTCTGTTCACTTTTAAAATTTTCTTTTACTCTGTGTTTCATTTTGAATAGTTTCTATTGTTCTGTCTTCAAACTCATTAATTGTTTCTTCTGCGATGTCAGATCTGCCACTAATCCCATCCAAAGTATTTTTCATCTCACATATTGTAGTTTTCATCTCTAGAAGTTGAATTAGAGTTTTTGAAAAAAAGTATCTTCATTGTCTCTAAATTTTTGAACATGTGGCATGTAGTTATAATAGCTGTTTTAATGTCCTTGTCTAATTCTAACTAATTCTAATACCTGTGTGAACTCTAGGTTGATTTTACTTGATTGGTTTTTCTCCTCATTATTGGTTGTATTTTCTTGCTTCTTTTCATGCTTGGTAATTTTTGATTGGATGCCAGACACTTTGAACTTTACTTTGTTGGGTGCTGGGTATTTTTACATTCCTATAAATATTCTTGAGCTTTTTTCCTGGGATCCAGTTAAGTTATTTAGAAATACTTTGATCCTTTTGGGTCTTGCTTTTAAGATTTGGCAGGACTGGAGCAGTGCTCAGTTGAAGGCTAATTTTTCCCTGCTACAGAAGACTATTTTGTGTACTTTACCCAATGCTCCATGAATCATGAGGTTTTCCACTCTGGCTTGTGGAAACAGGTACTAATCCTAGCTGTATGTGATTGTTGGGCACTATTACCTCTAATGTTTTGGGTGTTTCTTTCCCCAGCCTCATGTGGTTTCTTCACACACATGAACTGATCATTACTCAGCTGAATACTCACAGGCGACTCTGTTGAGATGTTCAGAGTGCTCTCTGCATGCTGCTTTCTCCTCCCCAGTATTCTGTCCGGCAAACTCTAGCTGCCTTGGTCTCTCAGACTCTCAGCTCTATCCCTCAACTCAGGGAGTCCATTGTATACTTCCTGCATTTTCCTCACCCCTGAACTGCAACCTGTGAAGTCTCTCAAAGTAGTAAGCTGAGATAAGCACAGTGTTCATCTCGTTTGTTTCCCAGCTGTCAGGGAAACTTTACTGCCTGGTATTCAATATCTTGAAAACTGTGGTTTCATATATTTTGTCCAATTTTTGTTTTATGTGGGAGAGTAAATCAGGTCCCTGTTACTCCATCTTGGCTAGAATCAGAAATGCCAATCTAATGTTAAATATTTCTGAGACACAGTTATCAACAAATCTACATGGTTGTGATCTGTCTCACATAAAGGTCTGAAGGAGCCCTTGGCAGCATTCTTTGCAGGAGGCAACTAACGACGGTTCCAAACCCTCCTCCCAGAGGTCTCGGTTTCTCCATACAAGCCATTACTCTGTTATGCTCATTCTGAGCTGGGCTTGGATGAAAGTGATACCCCACCTGAGCTGCTGCTTTATTTAGAAATCACAAATTACTGCAGATTAACAGGGACACTCTCTACCACCCACCTTGAGAATTTGAAGGGAATGATAAGATCCAAAGATTATCAGCCAACTTCCATCAGCAGAGCTCGAAGTCACCTCTGATGTATTGAACCACAAGGTTTGGAAATTTGTAGGCTTCTGAGCCAAAATGAGATTCACATTCAATGTAAATAAGAATTAGTCTGTGATTCTGCAGTTTTATTTCCTGACCTGGCGCCTCCTGCAAAAATAGAAATGTCAGTGCCTGGCGGTGGTGGAGCATGCCAACTGATATTGTGACCCAAAGGACCAAGAAGGCACTGGCGCCACAGCCAGCTGGCAGGCTGCCATTGCCAATGGGAAAAATCATTCCTGTGTGATAAGACAGCGACAAATGCTTTTCCTGTGGCTGCGATTAAAGTGGGCTCTGCATTATGACAACAGGGCTTCAAGCTTCGCATAGCAGTCATTTTTGCTAAATATTCATATGCTTATTTATACTCTCCCAGGCCTTGTCTGAAATCAGGGAGTTTAGAATTTCAGGCACAAACTATTTTCCTTTTTGGGAAGAAAAATTAGTGGACACAGGCATAGAAGAGTACATTTAGGAGTTGAGAAAGGGCTGGAGAAAGGGAGAGATGAATAATTCTGTAATCAGTCTGTAGAAGAACTGTGTATTTCTCCTGCATGTTTGGTAGAAGGGAGTTGCTAATTGTGTAGGGCATGTGTCAGTATAAGCTCCAGTCCCAGGGGACAGTATTTTTCCTAAGCCAGCAACTCATGTGTGTTAAAGGGATGAATAAATGAATAATCTATAAAAATAGTGCAACGTCCTCTAGGGTAGAGACTAAATGTTGTCTTTGTAACCATAGTGTCTAAGCATGGTTCCTGGCACATAGAAGGAACTCAAATACATGTTTTTGAATTAATGAGTGATAGAGGGAGGAAGAAGGAAAGGAAGGAAGAAGGAAAAGAAGGAAGGAAGGAAGGAAGGAAGGAAGGAAGGAAGGAAGGAAGGAAGGAAGGGCTTTGAGAACAGACCGCTGGGCTGGCCACCCTGCTTCCCAGGACCAGAGCACCCTGGCTGCAAGAAGCAGCTTTGTTTGTCTTCCCCAGCTGTTTGTTACATCTGTTTTGGGGCCATAAAATCTCAGGCCCTTGTGGTGAGCCTGTCCACAATTTGTTATCCCTTTGTAACTTACAAAGCATCTCAAATGTTTCCAGGTGGCACTACCCACTAGAAAAAATCAGTATTTTACTTGGGGAGGGATCTCTACCCTCTGAGCTGGCATTCTGATCCTTGTCACTCTTAGCTCTTCTTGTACCCTCCCTTGGCTGGGGATGGTGTGTATGTGTCTGAGAGGGAGAGAGAGAAACAGAGTGAGGCTCTGGAAGACGGCTCCTCTGTGAGTCCTCGGGAAGCCCACTTGTCAGCATTTTTGGCTTCCACAACCCCTTCTACATTCACATGGAGCTCTGTTCCTAATTATGTCAACACAAGAGCTTATGGGCTTAAGGCTTCAAGGGTTGAAATGAATACTGAAAGTTTGCAGCACCTCAGCAGGATTATGGAAGGGGAATATGGGCGTTTAATCCTCCTTTAAGTTTCCCCCAGTGAAATCAACGGAAAAAATTCTCTCTAGGATCTTCTTATCTGTGATAAACTAGGGATATGCCTGAGAATCAATAACCTTGGTCCCTGTCTTATTTCTGCCTCCAACTAGCTGTAAACATGGGCAAGTCTCTCTTCTCTGGGCCCTGGTTTGCTCATCTGGGTAACGGGAACGTAGTGCTGTAGAATTTCTAGAGTTCTTCCTGGCTGTTGCTCTTCTGTAGTTCTAAGGAAGGCTCTGACCACCACTACCCCTTGGTGATGCTGATGTCTAGGAAGCCACTGCTCCGAGAAGAGCATGAAATGGAGGACACTCTGGGTAACCGTTGTCCCCAAGTGGCCCATTTGTTTTGGTCAAGATCAACATTTTGGGGAGAGAGAAGGATAACCTGGTGGATGTCAGAGGCACAAGAACTAAGGAATAGACTACTCAGCCCCAGAGCCACAGTCTATTGAGGATGTTAAAAAACAAAGTTCCACTGAGAAAATGTTAAAGATCTCATCGGCTTTCTTCAGTCATTCATGAATTGAGCAGCATGTAATCTACAAGCTAGAAAGGAGCTTTGAAAAGCTATACAAGGCAAGAGATTTTATAGGCAGAAGGGAGCAGGAATAAGGAAGTCGTACCAGGAAAAATGTGGGTTGGTTATTGCTAGGTTACTTTCCTTATAGGGGATGGTAGAGGTTTATCAGGGTGATTACCTGACTAGTGCCAATCAGGAGGTTCCAGTTTGGGTGGCTTAAGATTCCATTTCTGAGAAAGCTGACATTGTCGTTAGGTTTTGGTTTGGTGAAGTGAGGCTTAGCACAAGCAGCTCCACTTGGAGCCTGTTCTCTTGTCTTCAGCAAGACTGTTAGGGTGCCTTCTGCCCTGCCTCCCCGAGTCCTTCTCCCTGTGGACGCTAACACCATCACTCTGCAGATCAGTCTTAGTCAGTCCCTGAGCCAAGGCAGGGATTACCCTGATATAGATACAAAATCTAGCGTGACTCTCGGATAATAATTAAAACCGTGATGCATCCAATGGAATCCACATCCGTAAACTCAGAGGTGTCAGAAATATCACATTTCCGTATCTCCTTTAAAATAATATTGAAACTATCTCAGAGTCCCCATCCTGCCAATCCCTCTTAGTTATTACTGAGGCTCTATCCTGATTGCCATTGGGTAAAATGTTCCTGAGTCTTCCAATGGCCCAGCCCTTGCATGACCCCTTTGCTTATTGCTTGACTGGTTACTGCTAAGACCTTCTTTGTCCCAGGCCAAATGGTCTTCATGTCTGGCATCTCTGTTGCCTCAACCGCGGTAGTCTGTGACGAGACTTGGAGCCAGTGTGCCAAGGTCCAGCCTCCCTGGGGCACAGTGGTGTTGTCCTCCTTAATACTTGCCACTTCCTGAGACTCTGCCAGAGAGTGAAGTGAGAGTTCCCACTGTTCGTGGGTCCTGAAGCCTGCAGTCCTCTTCTCTGTCTGGAAGAAAGCTCTCTTTTTCTTGTCCTCAAGTCACTTCTCACTCTCTCCTTCTCTCCCAGGAATATCTATTCAACGAGTTTAGGTACTTGAAACTAGTAGAGACGTCAAGCAGTTTCTGCTTTAGGTCATCAGAAGGAAAGCCGGGATGCTGGGAAATAGCACGGGTTTTAGTGAGGACATGGACTCAGTTACCATGACAAGAGACCCAAAAGTACGATGACTTGAACAGCAGCCTGGAAGTGAGCAGTCAGGGCAGCCGGGGCTCATCTCCTCCACGCGGTCACATGGGATGGAGGCTCCTTCCATTTCTCCTTCCACTAGTCCCTGGGGTGTCGTCCTCATCTGCATGACCAAAGCTGGGTCACCTCATATCCATGACCGAGTCCGCAGAAAGAGGAAAGAGAGGAAACCCAGGACCTGTAACTTGTCTTTTGGGAGAGGATCTAGAAGTTCTCATGGCGCTTTTACTCCCAAACCATCGCCTGAGCTAATTCACAAGACCGCCCCTGGCTGCAAAAGAAATACGGTAGTGGAGGGAATTCTGGTACTGAGAAGGAGAAGGAGAGGATATATATCAGGGACAATTAGGGCTATCGGCTTAAAATATAAGGAAAAGAAACCATAAATTAACATTGTAGCAAATTCTCTTGTTACTACCATCAACAGCACTATCATTCCCCTCTCATTCTTGAGGACCAGTTATGTGCCTGTCAACTCTGTCAGGTTTACATGTGTTGTCTCCAGTCCTTTACAATAATTCTGCAAGGAAATGATAGCCCTTGTGTTATCTGGGGCTCTGTGGTGGCTTTTTACTGTCCTTATTTAGAGAAGTGAAATGACTTCTCTGTATGATTTGGGATTAGGATTGAACCCAAGAGAAATTTGGATGCGATTTGGGAGACAAGTGAAGCAGCTGCCATTTCTACACTAAGCAGGCCGGCAGCTCCTGCACGTTGTCACTGGTCTACTGGCTCCGCTTGTTTGGCATGGGGCAGCACCCAGGCTCCCAGCTCCTCTATCTTCCCCTGGAACTTTTTCCTTTGGCTTCTCAGAGGCCTGGGCCAGGTGCGTGTGCAGCTCCATGGTGGGGAATGCAGCTCAAAGGTCACTCATGTCATCAAGATTGAAGTAGTTTGTCCTGTGTACTTCAGTTTGTCCTTATGAGTTTCATGTGTCTTCATGGGTTCTACTTTGTCCTTGTTCTCCCCTGTTTCCTAAACAGCTTTCTCTCCTTCCTTCCCTTCCTCCCTCTCTCCCTTCCTTCTTTCCTGGCTGATCTGTAATGACTCAGGTCCAACATCAGACGCAGAGGCAACAGCCTTATATAGACTTCTCCAACACAGCCCACCATTGTATAAGGTCTAAATCCTATAATAAGTTCTTTATCTTACAGCCCCCATAGTAGTACTTCTCTGATCAAATCCTGACCCATACAGCCACTTTGGTTGCCAGTAGTAAGAAGCCACCTTCACATAGCCCAAGCATATAGATGGTAATTTATTTTAAGGATGTGGGAGTGTCGCATGGAACCCAAGGATGGGAAAGCAGTTGGGTCACAGGGAGGGAGAAAATCTTCCATATTAAAACCACCACCACCATGAAAATCCTTCTCTTATCTCATATTCCATTCTCTAGCCTCTGCTCCATTTTGAGCTCTCTTTCAAATCCGTGAATTATCTGCACATTTTCCTGCATTAGCTCACTTTCAGTAATTCTCCAACCCTTTGAAAACCAGATTCTAACCCGTAATGCCACCAAACTAAAACGTTGTCAGATGCAATGTATATTTTCACACCCTTAACTTACCCAAATCTCCAGCACTGCTGACGATGCACCACCCGGAACTGGTTTAGTGAAGGACTTGTTGCCCCAGCTGCTGGGAGTGATGAAGGCAGAGCCTTCAGCTGTGAGCCTGTTCAAGGACAACCTCAGCTGCAGACAGCCCCTCAGCCACGATCACGGTTCTCCTTAGATGGCCTGCATCCAGTATGACCAATGTGGGGGAGGGTAAAGGCCTGCCTACCCGAGCGGAACTCTGGACAGCCATTCGAGCTCCAGAGGAACCTGTGGGGTGGGCCAATGTGCCTCTGGCCCTGCATTGCACTCAACTTCCTTTTCTCCGGACTCCTGCCTCCTTCCCTTCCCTTCTGTGGGTGTGAACCAAAGAGACCCCTCCATTGCTGAAATTTGTCTCAGTCTGCTTCCTGAGGAAACCAACCTGAGATGCTCTCTTCTTCAAATGCTCCTCCTGTGGCTTCTGTGAGTCTACTTGGTCTTTCTCCCACTTCTCTGTCAGTCCATATCTGTTTCTTTTCAAGCTTCCACTCTTCTCTCTGTATTTTCTAAATAGGAGTTTCTCATTTCTATTCCCGGGTGAATTTATCCATTCCTGTTTCCAATGCCCCCTATGCATTCATGACCCCCCAGTTTACGTATTCAGCCCAGACTACTCTTTAGGGCTCTCATCTCTTAGGTCCAATTTCCTCCTTCACATCTGCACTTTGATGACTTATAAGCATCTCTAACTTGCTGTTTCCTAAACTAGACTATTTTCTTCTCTCTGAAACCTATTTTTCTGCCAGAGTTTTCCAACTCAGTAGATTGCATCCTCCCCATGGTTTAAGTCAGAAACCTGACTCTCCTTATTGTTTGCCTTCTAAAACTAAAAGTTTAACGAGTGCCATCTCTCATTTCTAGTCATATCCATGCAGCTGGTGCCAGAATTTCTTTAGGCTTTCTGCTCCCTGGTTCCACTATAAGAACAGGATGGCAAGATCTGTCTTGAGGCCGGCGGGTGTTGAACGCCTGAGCAGGGCACAGTCATGGTCACAGCCTGGGTCAGCTTCCAAAACGCCCCTTTGAGGGCTGCTGAGCTTCTAACAGAGGCACAGAGAGACACAACAGGTCTGAGGAGTCAATGCATTCTTAGCGTTTTGATGATAAACTATATTCTTTTTTTTTTATTTTTTTTTAAAAGATTTTATTTTTTCCTTTTTCTCCCCAAAGCCCCCCGGTACATAGTTGTGTATCCTTCGTTGTGGGTTCCTCTAGTTGTGGCATGTGGGACGCTGCCTCAGCGTGGTCTGACGAGCAGTGCCATGTCCGCGCCCAGGATTCGAACCGACAAAACACTGGGCCACCTGCAGCGGAGCGCGCGAACTTAACCACTCGGCCACGGGGCCAGCCCCGATAAACTATATTCTTTATATCATTTTTGTTAACTGAACATATCCATATCCATATGTACTTTGTATTAGCATAAACAACGTACATTTCTATTGGGGGAGGGGGAGGAGGTGCCTTGCTTTGTCCACAGTCTTTAATCCCTGGGAATCAAGAATAAGAAAATGTTACCAAAGCAAGAAAACAAAAGCACAGAGCAAACTTTTTCCGTTAACAGTGTAAGCAATCAAATATTTACTGAACCCACTTCATGCCGGGCACTCTGCTAAGTGCTATGAAGGAGCTCACTGATGAATAAGACGTGGCTCCCGTGTTCTCACAAAATAGTTAAGAAAACAAAGCACAATAAGTGAACAGGTAAGTAATAAGATCCTCCTTAAGCATTCTCTACAGAGAAAGTATATATTAGGATTGCTTTTAAACAATGCATTGCAAGTAATTATAAATGCAAGGACTGAGCAATATGAAAAGATCCTTCCACTGTTTTCAGTCCAGCTGAGTATGCATCTCAGTGAACATCAGCCCCTCAGCTGTTCACTCGTGGTAACTGGGAAGTCTAGGGGAGTAATCACATTAATACTTAGCAAGGTGATTAGAATAATAATAGCACATGGTGAGGCCAGCTGTGTTCCAGGAACAGGCAGCACGCTTTGCTGGTATCTTCCCCATTTAAACCTCACGACAATTCTGTGAGGCAGCAACTACTCCTGAGGCTCAAAGCAGGGAAATGGTCTCACGTGGCGTAAGTGATAAGAGCTGGGACTTGAACCCAGGTCTGTTTGGCTTACGGCTCAAGCTTCAAGGTCAGGATGGGAACTTGCCTCATCCTTCTGAGAGGAAAGAATGAAGAAAGACTTAAGCTGAGTTATACGGGGGAGCAGGTTGGCTGGAGATAGGATGAGGCAGCATAAATTTTCTCCAGAATATTCCACCAACAAACTTAGGAGAAGGAAGAGTTTGTAGGTGTATGTTTATACACAGATTGTTACAAAGTCACTTTTTCATTCAAAAGCAGTTCTGAATATAGAGCTTGTATGTATTACATAAAATGGATAAAGAAAGAAACATGGAGGGTGGTTATTCCTGACCCTTGGTGGGAGAGTGTATGTAAGAGTAGTCTAGATTTTAAAGATGAACTCACAAATTTAAGAAATAATCCAGAAAACTGAACTTTAGTGTGTAAAGAATGAGCAAAACTCCTCCATGGGAATCGGTTACTCTTTCACAGAATGTCTTAGGAGCCCCCGGGAGCGGCCGGGTGCTGCAGCTGTCTGTCCAAGCTTGTGAGAGCTCTGGTTCACTTTGCAAGAACTTCTCAAGCAGGTTGACACCACGTTGGTGTCTGGGAGTCTTTTACACTATGGAAATCCGTAAATGTTATCAATTCCTGCAGAGAGTGGTTGTTAAGTTTTTACTGGCACACCGCTGCCTCGCTGCCTCGAAGGAACAAAGGTTTTAATTAGCACCCCTTCGCCCGCCCGCCCCAGGGACCTTAGTAGACCTAATGTGGTGAAAACTTGGAGTAGGGCGGAGGTCGGGAGGGAAGTCGGGGATACAGAAATAGAGTCAGAGCACGTGATGAACATGCTACTGAGAGTGACCCCTGCCTCTGGCTGTGCGTGAAGTGACCTGGGGAACTTTGAAAAGATAAAGAGCTCCAGAGCCAGTGAAGCACCTAGCGCATTTGATCATTGGAGCAGACAAACTTCTCCCTCCTGTATGTGACAAAATTATTGTGATAGCAATTATGCAATAACCAGTTATATGATCACTGATTATATTATATAAAATGTATAAAAAGACATAATATATGTCTATGTTATATATCATGTATATCTAATAAAATAACAAATAATTTTTATATATAAAAACATTTTCTTGACTCATTTTTATTTTATAAACTAACCATTAAAATGAAAGAACAACCTTTAATTAAAAATATTGTTTAGGGGCCGGCCCAGTGGCCGAGTGGTTGGTTTTGCGTGCTCTGCTTCGGCGGCCCCGGGTTTCACCGGTTCGGATCCTGGGCTGGACATGGCACCACTGGTTGGGCCGTGCTGGGGCGGCGTCCTGCACGCCATGGCTGGAGGGACCCACCACTAAGGATACACACCTATGTACCGGGGCCTTTGGGGAGAAAAAGGAAAAATAAAATTTAAAAAATATTATTGATAAAATAGTTCTTGCCTGGAATAAAATTTGCCCTTTCCAAAATACAATGTTATACTTCATACTTTACACTCTAGTTTACCATCTTAAATTTGAAACATAAGTCAAAACACCAGGTGATTACACGGGGTGGCAAAATTGAAGCAGCTCAAGTTCTGTTTCTTTGTCTTTACTCAGACTGTTACCATTTTACTCCTTATTTATTTAGAATAAAGGAAATATAGTACCACAGGTGGTGAAGACACACACGGAGCCCAAAGCAAGCCTTAGACTCCGACTGTTAAAACTTTCTCTGGAAACGGCCATGTGTGGGTGAGACTGTGTGTTGGGGACCGACTGGGTTGCTGGGAGTTTGCCAAATTCACTTCCATGTAGACTGTGATGGCTATTAAAGGCGAAGTCATAAGCACGTGCCATTGGAAGCTTGCTTGCGTGTATATGTAAGCTTACACTCCATAGCACTGCCTAGGACTTAGACCTTTCTGGAGGAGAAGACGTATTTTATCCTTGACTTTGTTTAGAACTGTCAGCACATGGTGATAAGACAAAGCTGGCTGACTTCTAGTTGGTTCTATTATCGTTCTTCAAAGAGAAAGCACCCACTTACTGCCTGCACCTGCCCCTGGCACATCACTGCCTAGATCCCACCTCCAATCAAAATATTCAGAAGCTCGCGGGGAGAGGGGCCCAGAGGTCTATATTTGTACGCGGTTGTCCCACGTGATTCCAGTCATCAGCCAGGGTTGGGAAGCTATAGGGGAACAACAGAGACAGAAATACCTACCACTCAGAACAAGGGAGGAGGCTGGGGTATCAGGAGCCGCTCAAGTCCCCAAATTCTAGAAACCCCATCCTGGATCACACTGGTTGGCAGACAGACTGTCACTGAGAACACTTGTGTTAGAAGTGCCTCCAAGGGCAACTATAGGAAGCTCTTCCACTACGTCACGAAAGATAGTTAGCGCACAGATGTTTACGTGTTAAAACAAGAAAACATGCCCTTTTATTTCATGATAAATTGGGAAGAGAGTCTATTTTTTTTACTGTCTTTCTTTATAATTAAAATTTTTTTTAATCAATTGTTCTCCCTCCTTATTAGTCCCTCTGCTCCTTCTCCTGACAACCTCAAAAAAAAGGCTATTCTCAAAAAAGTCAGAATATTAAAAAACAAAAAAACTTGTTAGATGTTACTCTTCTGCTCAGATACCTTCCGTGGACTTCCCACCTCGCTCTGAGTGAAACCCGAAATATAGCTATAGTTGCAAAGCCTTGTACAACGTGTCCCCCTCCATCCCACCCACCACCACTACCGCTTCTGAATGTATCTCCTCACTCACTCCATTCCAGCCACATCGGCCTCTTGCTGTTCCTCAAACTCACTAGGCACTCCCAACGCAGGGTTTTTGCCCTGGCTGTTCCCTCTGTCTGGAATACTCTTCCCTCGGGAATCCACATGGCTCCTTCCCTCACCTCCTTCAAGTCTGTGTTGAAATCTCTCAGTTGATCTAAAAGAGTTTCATTTTTTTCGATTCCACCTGACACCATCTGACTTACCATATGCTTTACTTGCTTATTTTCTGTCTCCCCTGTGAGGGCAGGACGTTTATCTGTTATCATCAGTGCTGTGTCTCCTGTGCCTAGACTCTGCCTCACACATGGTTGAAATTTAATAAATAGTTGTCGAATGGATCAAAATGCACATGATCAAAAATCAAGTAATAATAATAAAGAACTTATAAGAAATCTCCTTTGCCCCAACCCTTCTTACTCAGTCACACTTCCAGAGGTCACCACGTAGAACTTTTTAAGCTCTGGTTTCTGTTAGTTTACCCCCAGATCTCTAAATTACACTCTTCTGCTGACATTGCCTCTTGACCCCCTGCTACGATAGAGTTGGACTGGATCCACCTGCACTTCTGCTGTTCTTCAACCCTGTATCTATCTTTTTTTTTTTTTTTTTTTTCGATTTTTCCTTTTTCTCCCAAAGCCCCCTGGTACATAGTTGTGTATCTTTAGTTGTGGGTGCTTCTAGTTGTGGCATGTGGGGTACCTTCTCAGCATGGCCTGATGAGCGATGCCATATCCGCGCCCAGGACTCGAACTGGCGAAACCCTGTGCCGCCGCAGCAGAGTGCGCGAACTTAACCACTCGGCCACCAGGGGGCCGGCCCTTCTCTATCTTTTACATTGTAGTTACTATTACTATTTTTAGTTCTTTCTTCATCTATGTATCTGTCTATTACAATGTAGTTACTATAACTCTTTTTAGTTCTTTTATTGATTATTCGTGTAACTTAGTTATTTTCTACCACATTTGTATCCAGTTCTTTGACATCATATCTCTGTCTCTTCAGTTCCTCCAGGGAGGATATCAGCCCCTCGCTCCTTCCTTCCGCTCTCCTCCTTGCCCTCCTCCCAATTTTCTTTTTCCTGAGGCGTTAATTTTCATCGCCACAATATGACTTGAATTTCAAGTCTCATAACTGAAATCTTCAAAAGGATCTCTAGGAGAGTGTGACTAGATTTAACAGACATTTCACTTCCCTTGGTCTTTGTTTTAAATTTGGAAGGAAACAGTGTCGAGCAAGGCTGGGCTTTTGCCAGGGGAAGGGGAAGGGCAGAAGACGCCTCAGGAAGCTTGTCAGGGCAGGATTCGGGGTGGAGGCACCAGGCTTCGGGGCTGGCCTCAGCAATACCTGCGCCATCACCTGATTCTCCACGCTTGCCTCTGCGGGACGTGTCAGGGGAGGACTCAGGTTAACCAAGTTCCCAAGACTAATGTGCCAGCGTATGTCTTTCCAGTGAGGAATGGAACGGGTTAGGCCAAAATGAATGTGCATATTGGCAAGATTAACATACACTCTCCAGTAGACGGACTTATGTAAGACACCAAATTGTAATCAAAGGTAGCTTAGTGAGCATAGAGTCAAAACAAGGGGTTAACGAAATGGATGTTGAATCTCAATAGAGGCAGATAGCCCCCTCAACCTTCTCACAAGGGAGAAGTTTCTACCAATGTGACCATCGCTCCTCAAGGTCCCTTGTCTGGGACCTCCTTCTTGGGTGTTTGTCACTTCCTTTCTATCTCTCCATCACTGATTAATCCCCTTTAGACCAACATACATTTAAAAATTTTCTGTAGTTCTCATTATAATCAAGCCTAATTGTTCTGTGAGTCATTCTCTCTAGAGTAAGTTAGCACATCTCTGTATTAAAATAATTCTCTGAGGGGCCAGCCCCATGGCCAAGTCATTAAAGTTCCATGTGCTCCCCTTCTGCAACCAGAGTTCACAGGTCTGCATCCCAGGTGCAGACGTACTCCACTCATCAGCCATGCTGTGGAGGCATCCCACATGCAAAACAGAGGAAGATGGGCACAGATGTTAGCTCAGGGCCAATCTTCCTCACCAAAAATAAATAACAATAAAAATAATTCTCTGAGAGCCATCTTATTTCCTCACTCCCAGATTCACAGCCAGGCACATTGCTATTGCCTTCAGGTAAGAATATAATGTCTGTTTTCTATTGACTGAAGGCATCCTGGAAATTCAGTGTCTTATAAATATAGCACGCTGAGCATCGTACTTCTGTAGTAAGCACATATCTGAAATGGATAGAAGCATTTCTGTGACAGCCAGAAGACTGGTTGGATGGCAGACCAGGTTCATGCTGGGCCTGAACATGTTTATACTTGCTGTGACTTAAAGATTTCCCACCAGATGGCTTCTCAGATCTTAAGGGGAACTGAACGAGGAAGAGTAGAGTTAATTAACTAGGTACAAGGCTTAGGGTTTCTTTGAAGTTGTTTACCATTGTGTAATCTTCCTCAAGAAAAAAAAAAGGAGGATTGGTAACAGATGTGAGCTCAGGGTGAATCTTCCTCACCAAAAAAAAAAAAAAAAAAAAGTGCTATGAAAGAAAGGAACAGGGTGCTATGAAGACATAAAACAGGAAGGATTGATCTAATCTGGGATAGGTGGGGTGGTTGGAGATGTCATTCCTACGGACGTCGTATATAAGTTGAGACCTAAAGGATGTGCATGAGCTAACTTGGCAAGAGATTGGGAAGAATGTTGCATGGAGAGGGAACAGCATGTGCAAAGACTTAGAGGCAGGCAGGAACACAGCATATCGAGAGAACTGCAAGGCCAGTATTGGTAAAGGGCACCCATCAAGAGGCTTAGATGGATGAAATGAGCACTGGGAAACAAATCACCACGTCCCTAGCTGGTGCATTACACTGCTTACTGGATGGAGGAGTTGTTGTTTAGTCCATGGGTATAGAAATTAGTTACATTTTCAACAATGAAAAAGTCAATATTCTGGTCCATGGGATGGTAAAGCTCTTAGGTAAACTAATAATTCTCATAGCTGCGACTTCATCTATTCTGTCATACAGTTTTAATTACTTTGAAATAAATGCTTCTGCAAACCAGAGTGCCTAAAATTTCCTTGGCGGATGAGCGTCAGTTAGAGAATTAGGTCCTCCTTGTGAAGACGTGCTTTCTTCCCCTTTCTGTCTATGTCCTTTGGAGTTCTTCCCGCAATCGGGGCCATCCTCGCTGTCCGAGTCTGCCTTAGAAGGATATGTGTCATGTGTGAAAGTTTTTTTGCTCAAAGATCAAAGGAAACAGCTTGGATTCTCAAACCACTTGGTCTCATTGGATTTTCTTTCCTTTTTTTCTTTTTTCATTTTCAGTCAAAAAGTGTCACCCCAAATTCACTTTGTTTTCCAACCCACACATATCCTTCTTGCTCCAATTCTTCTTGTGTCAAATCTCATCATACTTTTCAATTGTCATCATTCTTATCCTTCTATAAGAATAGGTAATGTATGTTTAATGCAATTGCATCTAGTTGTATCTCTACGTACGTTCTTGAGATATGAGGGTATATAATTATGTGCAAATACAAAACCGTTTATGCAGGTAGGTGTCCACGCTGGTGTCAACAAGTGGATATGTGTGTCAGTGTCCTGTGATTGTAACACTGTAGGGCTGCACTGTCCAATATGGGAGCCACTACTCACATTTGCATTTTCAAATTAACTTAAAATTAAATAAAATAAAAAACTCAGTACCTCGGTTGAACTAGCCACATTGTAAGCGCTCACTAGCCACATGAGGCTAGTGGCTGCCATATTGAACAGAGCTGATATAGAACATTTCCACCATCCCCCTAAATTCTTTTGGCTAGTGCTGCCATAGGGGCTCCTTTTCCCTCAGGACACAGTTCAGATTCTTTAATATGGCTTACAAGAGGCAGACCTGGCCCCTCCTGACCTCTGTCATTGACTCTTGCCATGCCTCCCCTCGAGCGCTATTCTCCAATCATGCTGCACTTGAGTATTCTCCCCTCTCCTTTCCAGGAGTCCAGCAGGCTCTTCCCCCTTGCTAGAATACCCTTTCCTCCCTTCTTGTCACTTGTCTCCTGTTCTCAGCTTGAATGCCACTTCCTCAAGAAGTCCTCTCTGGTTGGGAGGCCCTGCAGTGTGCACCCTATTCTTGCCCTATATTGAAAGTAATACTTTACAAAACTATTGCTTGCTAAGTCCCTGCTACAGTGTAGGCTCCTCGAGGCCAGAGATGCTTGACTATGTCTATCCTGCTTAATTTCTACAGCACTGCGCACGCAGCTGGCACTTAGTGAATATGTGTTGAATAAATAAGTGTCTGGTTTGCTCACAGCCTTGAAGATGGGAGTATATGAGGCTGTACCTACAACTACAATATATGTTGGGGCAACTCTGTGTGTCTGTGATGCTGATTCCAGGAGGCAACCAGTGTGCATGAGAAGCAGAAGTGAGCAGTGAGGGTCAGGAAGGGGAAGATAAGAAGATGGAAAATCAGAATGACAGCTAAGGAAGAGGCTTCACTGGGAAGCAGAGCAGAACCTGTCAGCAGTCGCTCCTGATATGTCTCCTTAATAGCCGATGAGGAGACAGTAGCTGGCAGTCGGAGTCCCAGCTGTGGACCTGCACGCCAGCAGGTCCTTGTAACTGACAGAAAGGCGTGACCTTTGCAGTCCTGTCCAGGCGGAGGTCAGAGCTTGGTTAACATGGCCCATATGGAAGTTTTAGTTTTTACACTTCACTCTCTCGTAGGGATTTAAGCAGATCCAAAAATGCACTCCTTAGAAATTCATTAAAATCTCTTGACCGCTTCTCTCTTCAGCACCCCTAAATTCCTTGGAGTTTCTTTCTTCTGCCTGGTCTCTGCCACCCTGGTCCCTTGTTCCCCTCTCTTCTCTATCTAGTTCTACACAGGCTCCAGAGGAGTCACGCCCCCAGTCCCACAGCGCACCCTGAGGATTGAGGGGTGTCCTATGCTAATCACTTTTCTCATGAATCAGATTTTTTCTTTTTTTCACAGAAAGTGAGGGAAGAATAAGGAGCTGAGCAGGCAAAGGTGGAAAGAGAATGCTGTGAACTCCAAACATTCATAATCTTTACCCCTTCACATGTAAACTGAAGTGGATAAATTCAACGTGATAGAGACCATCTATAGAATGGCTTTAGTTCCAATGATCTTTTAAAGAACTGAGCTAAAGGATTCTCTTCAGCTATTAAGGGGATAGCTGAAGCCAGGATACAACATTTTTTCCTTAGTCTTTCTGTGCTCTGACAGTATAGAATAAACAACGAGAGCTTAAAAAATTGGTCCCATTCCAGGGTACAGTGCAGTCCCTGTAAGATGGATGGCATACCATTTTATTTCAACAAATTAAGGGACAAGATTGGGCCTTGGACAATGGCTGGCACCCGGCAGGGCTCAGTGAGGGAGTTCAGTGAGAGGAAGTATTCAGAGCAGTGGTTCTCAACGCCGGCTGCACATTAGAAGCATGTGGGGCATTTGAAATAACATCACTCTCTGGTTCCCGCCCCCAGAAATTCTGATGTAATTGGTCTCAGGTATGGCCTGAGCACTGGCAATTTTAAAAGTCTACTGAGAGATCCTATGGCACAGCTGAGGTTTAGAAACACACCCTGCTCTAGACGGAACTTTGAGTCCTTCTCATATTTTCCTACCGATCTTTACAAGGATGCTGTATCATCTTTGGCTCAGCCATGGGGTTGGAAGATCTTTGGCTGATGAGTTTGAGATAAAAAGTTCATTCTGGAATTTTTCTATTAGAAGCAGTCTGCTAGATGTTTACAAAGTGGTGTGTGCGCACGCATGTGTGTATATGTGATAAATTCCTTCCGAGTCCTTTGAAGTCTCATATCCTCAGCAGAGTCCCCGTGCTTAGAAATTTTGGAACTTTCCCTCCAGTAACACTATAGTTTTACATCCAAATCCAAAGTAAAAGTGGCAGTAACATTAGCATAAGTCAACAAGCAGAAGGTAGCAACCAGTAAAGAAAGGCTGGCCTGATGGTCCTCAACGATGTTTTTATTTTCGTGTATCCACTAGGTTCAAGATGAGTTTATTAATTCTGTAGCAGGTTAAGGGAATGGAGGCAGCTGGTAATCATTTATTCATTTATATTTTCATTCAACAGCCATCTGCTGCATGTCTTCCCTGTGCCAAGCTCCGGTTAGGGTTGAGGATACAATGGTGAATAAAATTACACAGCCCCTGTCCTCAGTCCAGTGGGAGACGGAGACCAGTGAACGAGCAATTGCGCTATGGGAATGTGCAGTGATGCGGGAGTACAGGATGCTGTGAGAGCACATTGTTGGGACATCCGACCCAGACATGGTTGGCAGGTTGGGGGGCGGTGATGGGGAAAGCCTCCTGAAAAAAATTGCTTTGGGGAGAGTGGCAGCCATGGAATAAAGCACTTGGATTTCCCTTTAAGAAAGATCTTGCTGTTCAGCTCCTGCAGTGTAGTTATCCGAGAGCATCCAGCTGTTAGCGGTGTCAGGATTTTCCCTAGCTTTCACGCTGAGGCCATGCTCTTCTAGGTAAGGGAACAGCATTGTCCCCCCTCTATGTCATTGGGCATAGTGTGGAGTAAAGAGTAGTAGGAAAAGGAGAAAAAAAGAGGTCAGGAAGGGATTGTGGGCTAAATCATTGAGGGCCTTGGAGGCCATTGTGAGAACACTGGCTTCTACTCAAAGTGCTATGGGGTGGGACGAGGGAGTTGAGTGGCAGTGATGTGAGCTGATTTATGTTGGATGGTGTCCTTAATCCCTGACTTTGCTCCAGCCCACTTCCTCCCCTTTAGGCAATGACACCCAGCCCTCCAGGGACCTGGCACCTAGCAAAGCAATACACTTTCTGGATGACTCCTAGCCTGACAGCTTTGGGCAGCCTCTGTGGGGTAAGAGTTCCAAAGAAGTTGAAGATTTCACCTCTGACTTCAAGAGTGCTATATTCTCACGGACGAGACTAAGTGTATCCCTGTGCCCCAAAGTTGTGAAGGTCATTGAGCATCAAGGCCAGGAAGTATGCTGGAGGCAAGCCCAGTGTTTCTAGAGCAACAGGCAAAAGAACTGGTTTTTCTCCTTGGAAAAGAAACCAACATTCCTACTTGTCTTCAAGCTACATTTAGCTTCCCTGACATGCCCCCTGTGATGATCAGTGAAGTTGGCAGGTAGGTGACTTGAAAGGTCCTGGTTGGTGTGCAATCCCAAATTTGGAGCATGGGTTTCTACTTCCCATTCTCCGCCTTCTGTAGATTTCCAAGTAGAGTTGTGCTGGGCCTAGAGGTAAAGGTTGGGTCAAAAAGGGAGCTACTTAGGAGGAAATTACTTCCTCCCTGGAGGAAGAGTTTTTGTGTTTAGAAATAAGAAAGGTTCCATGTGTTTTTTTCCCATTAGTGATTCTTCCTAGGATTTCGTTCCCTTAGCTAAGCATGAAGCTATCTTGAGAGGGCCCATGACTTTGTAGCTTCTTCTTCAGCTTCAGACCCCACACCAGGCCAGGATGTCCTTGGGAAAGTGGGGGAGAAACCCACTAATAGATTTCTTGGCAAGAAAATAACTCTTTTCAATACTACCTGGTCCCAGGGAATGCCAGTATCAGGAAGATAAATGCTGGGAAAGAGACAAAGTCTCTTCTACTCTTCAGTTCTCTTCTCTACCCGTTTCTGACCTAACCTGGGCTTGACTATTTTGGCCACGAATGCTACAATGAGGACCATGATGGTGAACACCGCCATCGCTAGAAAAATGGTCAAAACTGACAATTCATAAATATTCATGGTGAATAAACATTAAAAATATTTAGCATCACTAATAATCAAAGAGGGAAAAGGAGAAGGGATGTAGAGTAGACAAAATCAACAAAATTGCAAACAACCAAAACAGCTCACAGTAGTAATTGGCTAAATCTGGAGACAACGGCATATCTTGAAAATTTCTGTTTATAAAAAAATTTTATTGGCATCATAAAATCTTCACAGGACACAAAACTACATATGCAAATATGTCCTTAACTTTAAAAGTAAAAGCATTTGCAAAGAGGAAAATACAAAAAACCAACCATGTTTGTTTTGGGGTGGTATAATTATGGATAATTTTAATTTTAATTTCCTCCAAATATTTTTCTGTAATTTCCAGTTTTCTAGAATAAATATGTAGTCAGGAAAACCAAATAAAAATAAATTTTAAGAAAAAATAAATAAAAGGAATATTAAAATCATATTACTCCACATTTTTCCCTATGGTATAATTTTCATTAAAAATAAGTTTGAGAAAATACTTTTAGGAAGTCATCTAATGTTGATATTAGCTTTTCCTTCCAAGAATATGATGTGATGGCAAGAAAATGTTTTTCATGAAGGTGTGATTTCAATGGGTAGTCTCAATTAACCTCAGGACCACTTCTTCAGTTTAATCATATTGTCCCTTTTGGCTGCCAAGGCCAGAAAGGTGTAGGTACAGCTGCTGTCATTCCTTAATTAGTACAAGTTGGCACTTTTAAAGGATGCAAATTCACTCTCTTCCCAGCCCTCTGCTGCTTTCAGTGCAAATGAAAAAAAAAAAGAGGGAAAACTAAAGAAACATTTAGTTAGGATGATAGAAAAGAAGGAAGGAAAGAAGAGTGGGGGAGGGAGCCTTAGGAGAGCATGTGCTCACACTTGCAAGATCCTGGGAACCAGAAGAGCAAATGATGGGCACTCACATTTACTGAGTTCTTCCTCTGCTGGCCTCTGCCCTAAGTGCTTTGCCTAGATGATTCCATTCATTCTTTTTTTTTTCGATGAAGAAGATTGGCCCTGAGCTAACATCTATTGCCCATCTTCCTCTTTTTTTTCCTTTCCAAAGCCCCAGTACATAGCTGTATATCCTAGTTGTAAGTTCTTCTAGTTCTTCTATGTGGGATGTTGCCACAGCAAGGCTTGATGAAAGGTGTTTAGGCCCACACCCAGGATCCAAACTGGTGAACCTTGGGCTGCCAAAGCAGAATGTGTGAACTTAACCACTACGCCACTGGGCCAGCTCCCCTCCCCCTTTTATTTTTGGTGAGGAAGATTGGCCCTGAGCTAACACCTGTGGCCAATCTGCCTCTTTTTGCATTAGGAAGATTGTCACTGAGCTAACATCTGTGGCAATCCTCCTCTATTTTTTATGTGGGACACCACCACAGCATGGCCTGATGAACGCTGTGTAGGTCTGTGCCAGGGATCTGAACCTGCAAACCCCGGGCCACCGAAGCCGAACATGTGAACTTAACTACTACAACACAGGTCCAGCCCCCCATTCATTCTTTATAGATCCCCTTCAGGGAAGAGTTATTTTCTTCACTTCACAGATGAGGGCACTGAGACTCAAAGAACTACCTTGCCCAAGATTATACATGCTTGTAAATGGTGGAGATGGAATTCACTCTACCTTCAGAATGAGTTCTGAAAATATGTGTAAATGTGTATGTTTGAGTGGGAATGCCTGGTGAACAGGCCTTGGCCAATGATGGAGTTTTCCCCATCCAGTCACCTGAAGCTTAGAGGGGCGAAGTTACTCACCTATGGCCACAGAGACAGCACTAGAACACAAACAACCTGATTATCAGTCAGCATAAATCAATTGTAATTCAAACCCAAGCTGGCCAGGAAAAGCTTTGAAGTAGAGTGCAGTCTTTGGGTGCTGGCAGCTGTTAGGGGAGAAAAGAGAGTTATGAAAAGCAAGGGAAAGTGGAGAAGATGATGTCTGAGAGGAGCTGGTTCAGGAGAGAACTTTGGGATGTGCTGACAAGGAAGCGTCAACATCCACCTAGTGGCTCCTGGGTACCCAGGGTCCCCACTTTCCCAGGATCTAGGAGTTGTTTCTGAGAGCAGATCAGACAGTGTTACTGCCTCTGGATAAGGAGAGCTGAGAGAAATTCTTCACTTTGGGAGAGATAAAACAGCAAGTGGCATTGGGAAGAAAAATTCAGACTCAGGGAGCCAGACAAGGAAAAGGTCTTGGCTGGGAGGGGCTGGACTCTAAAACTCCCTTAGTCCAGCCCCGGGCTTCCTCAAGAAATGTCCCTATATTCCTCACAAGTCACTTCTTCCCCAAATCAATGACCTGGCTGTAATGCTTCAACTGGTCAACTTGTAGGAAAGGAGATAGAAAATAGAGAAGCAAGGGCTGCAGCCCCAGGACGGTGGTCTCACAGAGGGTCGCTATGGTCTTCTTTTGCATCTTTCTGCTCGTTTGTCTCAAGACTTGGAGCTTTCTTCCATGTGAAAGCATGCCATGTCCGCTAACGGTTGGAACATCACAGAGGACACTCTGCAGGGAAGCTATCTGATGAGGATAAAAACCAGTACATTTTAATCTTAGATGATCCAGTGAGTCATTGTCTTCTGCAATTTTACAAGACTGTTAGTTTTTAGAGGGCAGGAACCATGTTTATCCATCTTTGAATCCCCTGTAGGGCCTAATGTGGCATCTTGCTCGCAAATATGAGTTGAATGAGTGACAATTAGGTGCCTTTCCAAGGTCATTGTTGGAGAACCTACAACCAATTATCCTACAGACACAGTTTCGTTTAGTTCCTCCCAAATGCTTTCTTTGGATTTGTCGTGTTGAAATGCCTCAGTCATCCATTTGCCTCTTATGCAGTAAGTACTGAAAGATTTTCCTTTGCTTGGTTTTCTGCCCTCGAAGGCCAAGTCTAGTCTTCAGAGAAATGTCCCTGAGAAATTGAACAGGCTTTGCCATCTCTATTTGATGCTGAATGGTGGAGAAGATGGCAGACTAGGAACTCCTAATTGTAAACAACCCAATTGCAAGTAAGTCTACAAATGAGTCACTTTCTACTTTTTGCATGTTGGTTGTTTCATATGCAGAGTTGACACTGTTGGCCTTTCCTTGGTAGGAGATACATTTCAAGTAGTTTTTGCACAGTGTGATGGATTAATCTGGCCAGATAGGAAACATAATGGACAGACAGGAAACTAGACCACGGATGGAATCATTGCCACTTCCTGCCCATCTGCCGAGGGGTTGTTGAAATGGTATTCACCTTCTAAGTTCCCTTATTTGTTCACTGTAGGTATCAATATAGATTAAAGCCCATTTACACTTTTTGTTTTTTACTATTAGCCAGTGTAGAATTTCTTGAACACCTGCCATGAGCCAGGTCTTGTGCAATGCCCTTTACGCATAACCCCTCACCCCTGGATTATTCCATTTTGTAGTCGAGGAAATAGTTTCACAGAAGTTAAGCAGATTCTTTGAGGCCAAACTGATTTTAAGCAGCAGCTAGGACTTGAATGCAATTCTGTCGAAGTCCAAATTTTTGCTCTTTCTGCTAACAGTTCCTTGGTCAAATTCCTACTGAGATGAGAGGACTTTGTCATGTGAACTACTCGTCCCCAAATTGTTTTCATTATGGAATCCTATCAAAGCCTTTTACAAAAATCAAAATAAATCATGAAGACTATATTCCACTTGTTGAAATCCTTATGTTGCTTCCTGAAGAGTTCCATGGAGCCAAAGAGATGGCTGATGGAAGCCTCTGGTCATCCCAACTCAGTCTCCAGTCCATTCAGGAGCAAAGGCCTCCAAGAGGGATCCAGCAGGAGGTTGTTTTTATGCAAGACTCAGATGTCATGCCACTATTTTCTTGCACAGATGGGGCAGGTGTTTCCAATGTCTCTTTGAAATCACTGTGAAAACATGAATACAACAAAATAAACTAGTTAGGTCTGTCCATTGTGTGGGACATCTTTTTTTCTTTTTTAAAATTATTTTTGAGTTTATAAAAATAATATGTTTATTTTAAAACATTAAAGCCATACAAAGGTGCATAGACATAATAGTGAACATTCTCATCCAGAGCCGCTTTCACTCGCTCCTACCCTAGGAGGTAACCATTGGTGAGACTGGAATGTATGCTGCGAGCTTTTTTGCCGTGCTATTATGATCACCCACACACACAGGTACAGATGTGTGTGTACACATACAGTTATGTGGCTTTTCTTTTTTACAAAAATGAGCGCATACTCCATATTTAACCTGAAATTTGCAACTTTGTATGTCACACATAGGTTTTTATGTCCATCAGTCATAATTCTGTTAGCTTATCACTCATAAGTGGGAGCAACATTGCTTTTCCCTCCCTTACCTTACAATATTGCCATAAAAATTAATCATATATTGAAAGGTACCCAAGGTGTTGAGATGGCCACTGATGTATTATTTTACAGGGAGAGATTATACAGCTGAGATGGTGAGCTCCAAAGAGAGGAAAGACAAGGAAGCAATTTCGTGTTTTCCCACCCCGAATGGGACACTTCGTGATCTGCATATTATAAAAACATGAAAGTGAGGTCAGGCTTGGCAGGGAAATTGCTGGCTACAAGCTTTTAGGACAATTAAGAAACAGCAGGATTATTCTGGCACAAGCTTCAACCATTTGGCAGAAAAATGCCTCTTCTGCTCCTACAGTGACTGGCAATTCGAAGTAAATGGCTAAAATTGCCTTTCATGTCTGTCGGCAACTTCTTTCTTGAAGTTTTTAAGTCTCGTTGAATTCACTTTGATAATGGAGTATCTTCTCTATTAGGGCAAATCTGACATCTATAAGGGTTATTTCAACTCTAACTGGATGAAAATTCACTCATTTCTGGAGTTAGGAATCCTTAAAGCCTTGCTCAAGTCTAGAAATGAAATTTTTCCCTAAAAGTTTTCTTCTTTAAGTCTTTGTTACCATATACAAAGACTATGTTTTATACGATTAGAGACATACTAATAAGCATTTTGAAATATTAAAAATAGCTCGCAGACCTCTGTTATTATCTTTGGTGAAGACCAAGGACTTGGAACCCTGGGTAGGGCATTATTAATTTGAAATGTCCCTACTCACTTAAATTATAAGCTGTCAATAAATATTATATGTCTTCCAACTTCAATTTCCAGTTCTCTCTGAAGCTACATTGCTCCTCCCACTCCCAGTGCCCAGCCAGGGCAGTGCTCGTTGGCTTGCTGCTGAGAGCCTGAAGTTGAGAGGCTATATACAGAGTAATGGTTGAGGACGGCCTTGGAGCGCCGATGGCTGGTGCAAAGCCAGGCTCCACCACATGTTTGCTTACAGCCTTCATAAAGCGAGGAAGATGGTGGCACCTACTCCTAAGGTTGTTGAGTAAATGAATGAATCCATCTAATAAAGCATCTAGAACACTGCCTAGATCATAAAGTGTTGGTTTTACTGTATCTTTCATAGTTAAGGCCACTCTCTTTAATTTTTGTTATTGGAATGAGGTCAGTAGCTATTTATGCTACTAAGAGAGGAAAACCTCCTCATCTTGTTCCTTGTGTCATAATAGGAACGAAGAGGAAGAAGATGATATAAGTCACTCTCTCTCTCTCTCCCCTCTCTCTCCTTTAGGTCAGGTAGGAGCAGGGGCTTGGAGTCAGGCTGCCTGGTTTGACTACCCACTACCTTGTATCGTGACCGCTTCTTAACCTTTCTGAGCCTCAGTTTCCTCATCCGTATAAAGGAATAACAATCCTCCCCCATCATAGGGCTTTTGGAAGGACCAAGACAATGTGAATAAAGTACTTACACAGAGCAAGTGCTTGATGTAGTTAGCTACGAAGTTGACTCAAATGCAACAGGTTCAAGACCATCTACCAAGCACCTACTATGTGCCACTCTATGTAGGGACTTCATTTAACAATAACCCTACAAGGAACACCCACTATCTTCACTTAGCTGATAGGGAGACTAAGGCTTTGAAAGGCTAAATGACAAGTAGCAGTTCTCAGTGCTAGAAGGTGCTGGAGCTGGAATGTGAACCCAGGTCTTCTGAATCACAGGCTAGTCTTTCTTCTATACCCTGCCTATCTCCAGGAGCCACAAAGTCTGGTTAATATAAGGACTCTCAGAGTCAATTAATAAACAGGTGGATGGATTGTCAGTCCCTGCCTTCTGCTTGCTGTCAGAAACCTTTTCAACTATTTTTTTTTGTGCCTAACATATGTGTAAATGCACAACACATTTTTAACAGTTCAGCAATATAACATAGTTTTTCCGTAACCATACTCTTGGGTTCTTCCCCTTCAAAGTTTCATAGACTTTCTAGAATGTCTAAATGACTCTCTGCAAGTTTTCCACCAGTAGAGTTTTTCCTTTTCCATTGATTCTAAAACAGTGCGTTGACTCCTGTCCTTCCTGGAAGGCTTTATAAGTCATCACAAATAGCATTCATCTTTATAGCTCTCAAGCGACCTTTAGTGCAAACATTTTTTTCTTCTTCCTGGGGTGGGTTCTGACATCATTCTCCAGGAACACAAAGGCCTCCACGAGATTGATTCATCCTGCTGAGGCTTTGGGAAGGGTCTCTTCTCTGACCATGTCTTAATTCAAACTTCGGGGAAAAATATTTAGCCACGCTTCTCTTTTCTTAGTTCTCCTCGAGGTTGTATTAAAAGTCAGTTATTCTAACATCTGCTCGGAAAACTTTCTTGTCCCCAGTCAGAAGTATGGCTTTGTATCTTTTAGCCAATTATTTCTTATCTTTGGCTACTTCTGCTCTTTTCTTATTCAAATCAACCAGCATCTGTTCCCAGGATTTGGTGCCAAGGTGCCACCCAGCTTAGAGAATCTAATCTTTGATCTTTTTCTTTGCCTCTTCTTGGTGCCACACATTAGCTATCTTCCCAAAGTCTCCCACATTCTCGTGATTCCCTTTGCAAATTTACCTGGGATTTTAAAAAGAATACTACGTTAAAAGGAGAGCTAAGAAGCTTATTCATATTAAATGCTGAATTAAGGTAGCCAAAAGCTGTGTGCTTTCTCAGAGTTGGTGCTCTTTTGCCTAGATATTGTATGGCTTAATGTGGGAGAGATCTGCCAATTTAGCACAGAGCAGACGGGATTCTCAGTGTCGGCTCCTCCCGTGTTATGGTCCCTGGTAAGTTACCCAAGAAGCTTTTTCATGTCGTGGGCATAATGGTGGAGGCTGCCTCCATAGGTCAAAATTAATGTCAGGAGGGAGGCACAGGGTGGCACCTTCCTTATCAAGGACAGTCTCTGATATTTTCAGTTACTTTTCTTTAGCTGCTTGGTGCCAACAGGTCCCCTTTTAAACAGAGCTAACAACAGTGTTGTAGTTTCACACTGACATGGAGTTTTGGTCCAACTTTTGAAGAAAATCTTTTATTTATGCATGATGACTCTTCTGAATTCTAAATAGTTGTTACAGGCATTTTCAAAGTGAGAGTTGTGTAACTCATGTAAGATAGAGCAAAAAAAATCTCTGAAAAGTGCTGAAAAGGGATTCTCATCACTCAATCATTCAGTCAACAAACATTTATTTAATACCTTCTCTGTCTCAGATACTACATTAGACCCCAGCAATAAAGCAGCGAGGAAAACACAGGCCCTTTCTTACTGGGGCTTAGAACCCAGCTGACACCTTCTGTACACTATAGCAATTTGAATGTGAGTTGTGGCTTTTCTAAGTCACGTGTAAAGTTTGTCACTTGCCTTGAAGACAGTAAAAAGGGTGATTCCCAGGGAAATCCCTGGGAAAATGTTCTGTGATTCCCACCGAGACTTTAGCTGCTGGGAATTTTCCTAAGGAGTTGACCCTTTTTACCCAGAGCCATGAGCTTGAATAAATTAATCCTTCCTATAATGTGCAGACCAGTGGCTGGTCTAAAGTGAGTGATGGCAAACTACTACCGGTGGACCAAGTCCAGCCCACCACCTGTGTTTGCGTGGCCTGTGAGCTAAGAATAGTTATCAAATTTTTAAATGCTTGAAAGAAATCACAAGAAGAACAATATATTGTGACACATGATAATTACATGGAATTCTGTTTTCAGTGTCCCTAATAAAGTTTTATTGGCACACAGCCATGCCCATTCATTTCTGTATTGTCTGTGGCTGCCTTTGTGCTATAATGGCAGAGTTGGAGGGTTGCAACAGAGACTGTATAGTCGGCAAAGCCTGAAATACTTGTTATCTGGCCCTTTTAAGAAAATGTTTTCCGACGTCTGGTCTAGAAGATTTTCTGTTGCTGTCACTTCACACTTCATGGTCATAGTTATCTCTCGATTTGCCGAGAAACACACTAACCCCAGCTTCCCTCTGTGTGGAGTGAAAAACAGGGAAAGGCATAGGAAGAGACAGAGAATGGCACATTTATAAGTAGGTTAGAATTTTCTTAAGCCACAAACTTGGGTGTGCAGGAAACATACATTATTTTCTATAATGAAACAATGCGCTTAATGTCAGAACACACAAGTATAATCCTTTCTACAAAACCTCTGTGTTCTCTCAGACTTGTCGTCTTAGAGTCCAGTGAATTCTGGATTTTCTCTATTGTCTTCCTTCCCCGATGGTGTGCAGAACCGATATGGGATCCTGGCGAGGGCCGCCTCCCCTGGGATGCATCTGCTTGTATCCGTGATGCCTCTGCTTGCTGACGTTCCAGGAGTGTCCATGAGCCCAGTTGGTCTTGCTGTTTTCTGCCTCAATGTCCATCTGTCACTTCTGCAGGAGACTCCCAGGGTCAATCAGGCCTCCACTACTCCTGAATTCTTCTCGAATGTGCGGAAACTTGCACAGCTCTTCCATGTTTTCTCTGGGGCTGCTAGAGGTCAGTAGACCACTCCAGGCTTCTCTGGTCTTGGCACTCAGGATGCTAGCATGGGAACCAGGTCTGTATGACAATGTCCTTGCACTTAATGAGGCCATCCTTCCTCTTCACACAGCCGGCTTCTTGGGTGGAAATACCCCCAGGCCTGCTATTGCTCCACAGGCAGCAGCGTCTCTGGAGTTGGAAGAACAGGATGTGCTCTCTTTCAGGACTATGAGCTGAAGCAGGCAGGATGGGGGAGGAGCAGGCTTTGGCTTGATAGGCCTTTCAGAAAGAAGACTATTTGTCTTTCCCAGTTCTGTGCATGTTTCAGCCAGCTCAAGTCAGACCTATTGGCTCCGTTTGATTCAGCAACTTCAGACTCTCGTTAGGCCAGATGGAAAATCAGTCCTGAAAAAAAGAAAATGTGAAAAACCAAGGCAGAGAAGGTCGTTTACCCCTTCATAAATCTAAACACACTAAGTCCATTGAAGGACTTGCCAGGAAAATGCTATTTTCCGTTTTCTCTGTGGGTTCAATTTATCTTTACTGCTAAGTAGTCAAGTTGAATTAGATCCAGAACCAGATACAATTCGGCTCTTTTTCTTTGAAGGGAGTTACCCCCACCTCCCAGTAGGGACCTGGCTACCCCATCGTAAGGACTGGCACTTGCGCAGTTAGGAATCATGGCAGATCTTCCTTTTAGACATCTGGATTGGGTGCCACTACAGCTTCCCTTTCTCAGATAAGTGAGTCATTGCCTCTTTTCTGCAATATCTCACTAAGGATAAGAAACAGGTACCTAGACGTGCATTTTACTTCATTGGGTTTTGCTTTTTGAAGATGACAATTGTTCTGTATCTTACAATCTACCTTGGCCTGAAATACGGCCTTATCTATCATCCTGACCACTCAAGTTTGGGGTTTTGAAACATATGTAATAGAATGACGTACAAGGAAGTACACACCTGTCCAGGCAAGTTGGGTGGCCAAATTAACCCTAGTGTCAGTGAGGTGGTTGGAGCAGGCATTGGAGTGCCCCCACCTCCCTAATATTACCACACTTATGTGTAAAGATAAAAATACACAATGTTTTAAAGCATTCCCCAAGCTTTTACTGGCAAGAATCCTAGTTCTCATCCTCTAAAGATAGGAGCAGAGCAGGAGAGAGCCATCTCGGTGAATTTTCCATCGGAATGGCAAAGTGGAACTGATCTCTAATTTTCCATATAGAAACTGCTTGTTTCCCCAAATCAGATGCATAAATAAGGACAGGTATCGTCAGGCAGACCCCTTCAGGATAGAGTGAGAGAAAACCCTCCTTCAGACCCCCTGTGGTAATCTTAATATATAATCACAAGTTTTTTGATATGTCTCCCTTCAAGAGTTGGGGCTTAGTTCTCCTACCCTTGCGTGTGAGCTGGACTTCGTATCTCACTTCCAATGAATAGACTATGGCAGATGTGACCTTGTGTCACTTACAAAGACTTGAACATAAAAGGTACTGTGGCTTCCTCCTTGCTCCCTCTCTTGGATCACTCGCTCTGGAAGAAGCCAGCTGTCATGTCCTGAGAACACTTAAGCAGTCCTATGGAGAGGCCCTCATGTTGAGGAGCTGAGGTCACCTGCCAACAACCAATGGGGAATTGTGGCCTCTTGCCAACAGCCATGTGAGTGAGCCATGCTGGAAGCACATCTTCAGCCCCAGTTAAGTCTTCAGAGACACAGCCCTGGCCAACATCTTGACTGCAAGCCCATGGGAGACCTTGAGCCAGAGCCGCTGAGCTAAGCTGTTTGCAAATTCCTGACCCACAGAAACTGTGAGATAGTAAATGTTTGTTACTCTAAAATACTAAGTTTTAGAGTAATCTGTTTTGCAACAATAGGTAATTAATAAAGTTCCCCTTGGAGAATATTTCATTTGTAGTGAAAATTTTATTATATGTGTTATTGATGATGTATGTCTTTATGTTTATGACCATTATCATAAAAGATCACTGGTCAGCTTTCAAAAGGAATAGGGCTGATAAAATAAATTACCATATTAGTTTATACTTGAGCTGCCTGAACTTGACCAGACATGTTCCCTGACTGCTTTGTGGATACACTCGAACGCTCCTCCATTTGGATCTCTTGAATGGACAAAGAGGAAGTGAGATTCCAGGTTTATCAATTTCACTTCATTGCAATAGTTTAGGGGATGTTGTGATGTTTCACAATATGCCTACAAATTCTTTGACAACCTTCTCATCAAGTGTGAGGAGTTCTCTCCCATGGAATCTGGGCCAGCCACAGTGACTTGTTTATAACCTGTAGATGGCTCAGTTGACAGTCCCAGCTGAAGTCCCAGCCAACAGCCAGTATCAACTACCAGAAATGTGAGTGAAGACATCTCCCAATGATTTCTGCCCCCAACCATCAAGTTATTCCCAACAGTCAAGTCACCCCCAGCTTGAGTCTCCCAATTTGAGGCCTCAGACATCATGGACCAGAGACAAGGTACACCCATTGCACCCTGTCCAAATTTTTATCCCGCAAAATCCATGAGCATTAAATAAAATGATTTTTTTTTGCCATAAAGTTGTCTGTTATGTAAGCAATAGTAACCAGAACAGACATGTAGAAACAGTTTTTCTTCACCTTTCAGATCAGTTGAAAACAATCCAATTCTGAGACAAGAACAAATTAGCCAACTGAGTTTCAGCTACAGCCCTTAAAGGACTTAGCTTCAAGGCAAAATGTGAGGTTCAGTAGGAGGATGGCAATGGAAGAGACCGAGTGGAGAGACACTGGATGGTTTTTACTCTGTTGTAGTTTTTGTTGCAAATTGCAGCTCTCTGAGGAAAACATTAAAAAGCTTGTTAGGCTGTATGTATAGAGCTAAAAAATAGTATGCATAAATTTCACCTGTGAGTCTTTGCCTCCACTTTTTGAAAAAATTTGCAATTGTGAAAAGTTTCAAACACAAATAGCTGTTGGTATTCACCACTATCATCCAGAATTCACCCAAGGCTAACCTTTTGGGACATATTTGCTTCGTATCTATTTTTAAATAAGAAATTAGCCCTTAGATACATTTAGAGCCCCCCATCCCACCCAATTTCAATTTATTCCCCCCAAGAGGTAACCACTATCCTGATCTTAGTATTTCTCCCTTGCTTTTGCCTTTTAATTATTTTACGAACAAATATTTCTGAAAGTTACCTTATAATTGCATTTTTTGAGAGTTAGTTTTAATGCTATGTCGTTAATAAATAAGCTAATTTGTTTGAGATGCTACAGACAAATGTTTGCTCTCTCACTTACTAATGGATTAAAAATCCTAGGATACATGCTCTCCATCTAGTGGTAAAAATGGGATAACCGTAGGTGCGCATGTGTCTGATGTAGAGGAATGAACATATTATAAAGTGACTTCTATGGACAGTGTACTCTTTCAGTCTCTGTGAGGAATACAATGGGGAACAAAACGCAGACTCTGGCCCTCGAGTGCTCATAATCCATAGAATATTTACCGTGTGCTCAAGAACGAGATGAGAAGTATGGAGGCTCAGAGAGGTCAAGTAACTCGCTCAAGGTCATACAAGTAGGGAGTGGCGGAACAGTGATCCAGACTCTTACAGGTTGACTTCAAAGCCCATCCTCTAAACTGGGAAGCTTGATAGTACTTTAAAACATTATTTTTATATTAAAACAAATCCAGATTTCTTATGAAGCAGAATGAAAACTTCGATGAATTGTAAGGCTTAAAGAGAAGAGTCTGCAAATAAATTTGGACTGTTTCTTAAGTGGCCCTACAACCTCAAATCTAGGAATTTCTGCTGTTAGGGGTCCCTGAGAGGAAAATTTGGGAAGCTTTGCCTGGGGATGACATTCTAGCATAGGGAAGATGGTTCAGAGAAGGGAGTGGGGCGCTTGAAAGAGTACTAGCTGTTATGATATTAAAAAATGTTAGCACCTGGACCAGCTGGGCACTGACCAATCAGAACAGGGCACTGACGGGTCAGACCAGATGCTAAACATGGCAACCAGCTTAGCCATAACTATGCTTACCATCTATGTGTCCTAGATAAGGGAAAGGGACCTAAAGAAGGGCAAGCGTTTAATCAACTATCCACTGGAAGTTCCTTTATGTCCCAAACTTACTCTTCCTCTTCTTTTCTCCTGCCTCCACTAGTCTTCCAAATTAGAAACCTTGATGTTATTTCCACTTAATTTCTCGATTGGACTAGAAGCCAGTCTTGATTTCTGCTCTTATCTCATTGATCCCTGGCTGTACTTTGAGGGAGAGAGAGAGAGAGAATAAGGTGTGCCTGGGGCCAAAAGCCCGGAAGATGTGAGTCCATTGGGAAGGGAATTTTCTAGATGGAAGAACAGGACAGAATTAGTATGGGCATGGTTTGAGCAAAGAAGGCAGTAATAGCATAGTGGATGAGGAGGAGAGCACAAGAGGTTGAGGTCAGAGAGATAATCAGAGGTCAGGCGAGGGAAGTCATGGAAGACCTGTTATGTGGCTTATGTTTTATTCCAAGTGCAGTTGGGAGCTGTTGAGGGATTTTAGGTAGTAAGGGAGGGGCATGTGACAAGATATGATTTGTGTTTTCAAAAGATTACTCCGGCTGTGACAATGAATTCTAGGATGGCATGACTGGAAGCAGGGAGACTGGAGCTTTTACGATTGTAGAGGAACAAGATGGTGGTAGTTTGGACAGGAGTGGTAGTGGACATGGAGGCAAGAGAACAGATGTGGAAGGTGGTCTGTAGGTAGAGTTTATAGGGAGTCATCTGATCTTATTTAATCCAGCTCCTTCACATTTCAGATGAGGAAATTGGGCTTAGGAGAAGTAAAGTAATGTCAGGTCACCATCTACAAATGGCAGTCCACCACTCTGACATAGGCTCTGGATTTCCAGCCTAGTACATTTCCCATTGTACTACACTACTTTGTATATAATTTTGATGTGTGCGTGCCTTTATCTCTCACCAGATAATAAATTTCCTGAAAGCAGAGAAGTTGCCTTATACTTGAATGATAATTAATTCAAGTTTTATTTTGCAAGGGCTATTAGCAAGCCACATGGTAGACGAAATGTTGTAAGATACAGTCCTACACTCCCAAGATCACTCAATCCTAGACACCTAGAAAGAGCTCTTTGACATGTCTTAAGTTAAAATGAAGTTGAAAAACAAACAAAGGTTCCAACCTACATAAAACCAAATCCCATTGAGGTTCAGACTCTAAGAGAAGTCCAGAATCTTGCTTAAGTTAAGAGAAGAGGAAATACCAGAGGAAACCCACATCAGCTCTTTATGGAAGATAACAGCCCTTGCATGAACTGATCCAACTGCCCCTAAACTGGAAAAGCGTTTGCATAATCTCTTACCCAAACTCTGCGTTCAGGGAGGAGTTTTACATGGGCTCAGCGGAGGGTCCATACAGCCTTGGCAATGGAGACTCCTGTGGAAAGGGTGAATGAATGACAAATAACCCTGGAGGAGCTCTCTCTCTTCACGTCTACTTTCAGAATGGTAAAACAGCATTGGCTGAGCCTTCACTTTAGGAGGTGTTTTTATCCAGGGGCATATGCAAGGCCAGATGGAAGCCCAGGGGAAGGCTTAGCAGGGGGCTGATTTCTCATAATTGGTTCTGGCTTAGGCTTCAGAATAAAATGAAGGAAAAGGGGGAGAGACTTTGCTTCTATGTGTTGTTTGATCTAATTCACTAAGATGAGGGAGCAAAGAGGGATTCATGACATAACCAGGAATAAATCACAACCAGGGATTAGCTCATAACTAAGGATAGAGAATGTTCATTTAACACAACCATCTCCTGTGTTATCTTATTCGGGAGCTGAAGCTCGACAGGTAACAACTGGAGGGATGTGCAGATCCAATCCAGGTAAGGGAACCCTTCCCATCTGGTGTAGTTGGCAGAATCGATCTGGAAAACCTCTAATAAAAAGATGCCACTTGATTTCAGAGAGAATGCCAAACACTTGTGTCTATTATTTATCATAAACTCATTGAAAATTAGCTTTGAATAGCTCAGGTACTAATGACAAGCGAACTTAAAGTCAGTGCCTCTGCCTCACATTCGTCCTTTCTCTAGATATGTGCAGTGTTCCGTAAGACCTTCCTTAGGACAGATCTGTTTTCTGTGCTCTTAGCTTCTAATTCTGTGTCCTCCCCTCTGCCTCTCTGGTGTCTTGTGCCTTCTTGCTGCAAATAAGTTTTCTGGAGCTCCCTGACCAGGTTTACCCAATGTCTAATGTTCCCAAATTATTCCTTTAATCTCCATTGACTCCATAAATCCTCCTACTTCCTCAGAACACTGATCTCATGCATCTGTTTGGAGGAAAGCAATGTGATTGAACTTATTCACGCTAGAAGGTGGATGACTTAATGTGTCAACTTGTCCACCCTTCAAGCGGGTATATCCTAATGGTAGGATGTTGGGGGAACAAGGGGCCCCCCCCCAGCACTTCTAACATTATCATTTACTCTTTTTGCATTGCCCTTACCACAATTTGTAATTATATAATTGTATAATTAACTGATTAATTTCTTTCTTTCAATTAGATGACAAGCTCTGAGAGGGTAAGGCCCATGTTGATTTGCATTTCTCAGCCTAAAGCACCGCGATTGACACAAAGGAGGAGACTAAGAAATACTTGTGCGAATGAATGAATGGAATTTTCAAGGACAGATGAGACAACCCTTTTTCTTTTCTGCTCCAAATGGCAAAGTAAAAATCAAAAAAAAGAAATGGTTACACAGTTGCAAGAAAATGGAAAGGAAGCTGAAAAATTACTAATGTTTTGTTTAAAAATATAGCACTGTGTACAAATTTCTTTATATTGAAAAAGAAGAAGAGAGCTCATTGAGGCTCATAGATAGGTTTCAAGAAAGCAAGTCCCGATTAGTTAATACCCTTTGCTTGCAGGGCAGCACCTCTCACATCTGAAAATGAGTCAATACAATTCCTTTCCCCCGGCCCCCTGCTCTGAGGAGACGAACGATTCGGGAACAGAACAGCCAGTGGGAGCCCTGTGTGTTTGGGCCCCCATTGACCTCCACGTTCCCCACCCCCCTCACTCCCACCCCCACCCTATGCAGACCCTCCCTTTCTAACCACTTCGTGCTCTTTCTTCTCTGGTGTTCTTGATGCTGCAACATAGGAATAGGATGTTGGATGCAATTTTGCTCAAGGCTCAGCCTGCACTGCAGAAGTGTCCTTGTTCTGCCTGGGTTTCTGTGAAAATGAGGTAAAATACATAAAAGTGTTAGGTGCCCAGTAGGCACTCAAAACATACAAGTTTTTTTCCCTCCTTCCTTCTCGGTTCATAAAACACTCGTGAGCCGCAGCTGTCCAGCGAGGATCTTGCTTTATCTTCTGGCCTAAAAGGGAGGCTAAAATGTTTGTAATTAATTAAACTGGAAGACAGTAAGCTGAGTTAGAAATGTACATATGTGACAGGAAGCTAGGAAACTCTAAGTGGCAATAGCCTGTAATTCCCTAGATGGAGGGCTTCTTAAAGAGGGTGATTTATCTTTAAAGCATCTCTCTGGTGCCTTATTTATATTCCTACTGTTGCTATGGAAATCACCCCTGTAAGAACGTGTGCAGATGTGGAAGGTATTGCCAGATGCCTGCATTGGAGGGGGTGTTTGCAAGTGGCAGGCATGCTGACACTTGTCAGTCTTCAGCTTTGAACCTGAAGAAGAACTAGAATGTGGTTGAGGAAGATAGAGGGAGTACCGTGGGGTAGGCACCACCACAGATACTCAGTGCCTGAAAGACCCCAGGACCTTCTAGAATCTCTAAGTCTCCACTCTACTACTTAGGGTGACTATTATGTCTGTCGTCTCAGCATTCCCATTAATAGCATCTCCTTTCACTGTCAATACCATCCTGGTTTAGTTGATAAACCAAATAGTCCAATGATCACTAAGAATATAATTTCCCCCATACAATAGGAGGAGCATTGACAAAGTGCTCCCATCAGATCTATGGTTGTATTTTATGCACAGGAGTTAAGTCATTTATAAAGCTATTTTCTGGGTAGGAACCATCTCTTCCTTTCTCTACACTTCTTTCACAACTTCACTTGGCCAGCTGTGCCTCCACTCCTGGCATTCCCCCTCCAAAAAAACCAAGTTGTCTGTTGCCATATTACAAGGAAAGATTAAAGTTGTGTTGAGTCGCGGATACTGGGAGTCAGCTAGGCTCACTCACAAGTGAAGCAACTAGACCTCACGTTAGCCTTCTAGATGACGTATTTCAAATTTGTGCTGCAAGAAAAAAATAAACTGCTGCCCATCATGAACACTTTGAGGGTGCATCATTCATGGTTTCTAACTGTGAGCAACTTAGAAAACGGCACAGGGGATATTACTGAATCCTTAGGGAAGGCTGGAGGGCCAGGTTGAGAAAATGAGCTGGCATAATGTGAAGTTGGGCAGCCAGTCCTCAGCCAAGATCCATGCCACAGAAGTTGTCCAAGGTGGACACTGCTGCCCTGCTTGGCATTGGACCCCACTGGAGGCACCAAGGCCATGGCAGTCCCTACAGACTGGACGTTGTTGCTGTCTTTGCTGCCATCTCCAGAATGGATAATCCAGGATCCCTTCTTCTGTGCCTACTTAGCTTCTGATTTGAAATCCCAGATGCATGCATCTGATGGCTCACGCCTGGTTTGAGCATTTAGGTTCTAGCTGCAAGTGAGGCTGAAAGAGTGACTATTAGTCCTTTGTCAGCTTCTATAGGAGGGGAATTCTGTTCCCCATCAATTTCACAAACATAGAAAGGAAATTCAGATGCTCTGCAGTCAAAAAAATGTCTGCCATATGGGAAAATGGTAAGTATTGAAGCTAATAATGTCAAAGGCCTCTGTATAGAATCTTTAGAAATAAGACCCCTAAAAGTCTATTGAAACCAATTTCAAATATTCCAAAATGAAGCCTTAGGGCTGGCTCTCTCAGATTTTTAAAATGAAGAGACAATTTTCAATTGTCCAAGGGTTTGGCTCTAGTGCTAACAGAGGAAAGAGGAAGGAGAAAGAAAGATGCTAATGAAAATTCTTAGGGGGCAGGAGAAGTTGATAGTCCTGGATGGAGGTGAGGGTGCAGTTGCCAATTTTGTGCCCTGATCTGCTAGAAATCCCAAGCAACTTCAGAGAAGGGGGTGTAGTAGTAGAAGGATGAGAAGGCATTGTGCCAGGAGACACAGAATTCCATCCACAGAGCGAATGCAAGGATGTGACCTGTGGCAGGGGAGAGGAATGCCGTGGTGCACTTTGGACCACACGGAGTGGAGTCCTTAAGAAATCTTGAACACTTGGTTACCATATACAATAGGTTGTGACTCAGAGGTGTCCTTATAGAAAGAGGAGACAAATGGATGATTTGAGGCAAAAACAAAAAAACAAAAGAAAAGCCGACAGAAAGGGTCATCTAATTGTGGGTCAGGCCAACTGTCAGGATGAGAAAATTTGCCAGTGTGTCACTTTGACTGCAAGCGATAGAAACCCAACACTAATCAGGTCAGGAAAAAGAAAATCTATTGGAAGGATAAGGGGGTGCTTCATATAACTGCCAACACAAGGCGGAGGGGCAGTTGGGCCCCAGGGATCAAATGTCCCTGGGACTCTCTGTCTCTCATCTGTGCCTCTCTCTGGAGAGAGAACGCACCACCATCTTGAATTGCAGACCATCATCTTTGGCTTGGGGGAACAGGATTGCTCACAGGGCTAAGGGCCTGCCATGTGGCTTCTACCTCCAGAGAGAGATGACCCTTTTCTTTTAATTCCAGTTCTGCAGAAATACTCTAATGAGACTAACCCACCCAGGCCGGGTACCCCAGTTTAAGTTTCTGACAATTTTAAAGGACAATTGCCAGTTGTGAACAAACTGCTAACATTTTTACCTACCTCTGGGGGTAATTGATTGTGGATAGGAAGGTGGGATCCTGATCCATCCATCCTGGGTTCATTTTCCCCTGGATCTGTCATCTATGCAAGGAACAGGGCTATGTAACACAGACATAACTGTGGGGGGCCCATTCCTGTGAGTCAGGGCTGTTCTCAGAGAAGGGAAAACCCCTGCAAACTCCAGTTGGTGTCTGTTACATCCAAGGAGGTGAATGAGAATTCGGGCAGAGGCTTCTCCTGGGAGGAAACGGGTAGGCAGCCCTGATATTTAAATCCTGCTATGCTGTTCCTGATAATAAGGCAGTTGACTTGGGAGAAAAGCATCACTGTGAGCACAAGAAGGGCCAAGACAACACCTTCATCCCCTCTGGGTACATCACCCATGTGAGTGCTCCATGAGGGTAGGGTTGAAGGGAGTTTGTCACAGACTCAATCCAATGAAGTGTTGGCAAACAGCTCACCTTCCTCTGAGTTCAGGCAACTCCCAATGGTATGGACTAACACGCACCAAACCATTTAAGAGCAACAGACTCACAATTGTGATGGAGTTAAGGTGGTCAGGTTCTCATTCCATTCCCAACTCATTATCCAAAGTCTCCACATCTCCTTCCCTGACATGGCAGCTGTCTGATTGCTGTTACAAAGGCTGGCTTGGAATTGGCCAAATATAAGGTGGATTTATCTCCCCTGCCTACAGTTCACTTCTAATGTACCTAAAGCCACACAATTCACATTTGAAAAGTGAAAAAGCAGTGACTAGCCAGTCTGTCTTTATGTTCCAAGCAATTGCCCTGAGAGATTCTTGATGGAACTGACTTAACCACCTAGCTGTTTTGATATCTTACCAAAAAAGCCACAGTTCGTAGTGTGGAAAAAAGCCAGCATGCATTTACCTGATTGATGCCATCTGACATCAGCTACATCTCCCAGCCTCACCTGGCTCTGCTGAAACTAAACACTAAAGGGAATAGTTATGATACTGTACTTGTGGTTCTTAGTGGTGGTAGAATTTTCACATTGACTTTCTACACAGAACTGGATAATTGGAGAAGGACAGGAAGAAGATCCTGAAAAAGTGTAGTCGAGTTTCTCCTTCACTGCCCATGGGAGTTGAGACTGGCATCCGCCTTCTGTTACACGTGCTACCCAACATTTTAAATGAAGTGAAGTTTTAGGAACCCAATTATATCCAGGTTCCATCCAACTCTCTCTGGATAATGAGTCATGGTCTAGCAGCCTTCTTCTCTGGAAAAATAAAGCTACAAGAGTGGATTCAACTGTCATTTGTTACTTGAAAATGCCTCAGGTTCATCCTTTTCTATTTCTACTTTTATCCAAGTTTCTGACTTTTGGACATATTCTTATTTACAAAAATTAAAGCTCTGTCCTTTTAGGGATATATGTCAACATGTCAACTTCTTTGTCACAGTCTTTGCTAATGCCAATGTCATCAAAATCTAAAAAGCTGAAGCAAGGAATTGCATTTTGAAATGAATGCCCTGTGAGCAGTAACGGCAGAGAGCCAGAACCTTCTGGTGAAGAGAATGAAAGAGGAACTCTGGTGGAGGGCATTTAAATCCCCTTTACAGTTCTGGTCTTCCTCACTCTTTCCCAGCCTCCAGTGGCTGAGCGGAACAAAGGTGGTGTCATATTCCACGGGCACGCTGCCTGCCACCACACTTTCAGTGTAAGCACCAAGCTTTCACTCTCCCTGTCCCCACTCTGACAAAGGCTGCATCTTAGCATCATTTTCCCACCACCAACTTCCCCTGTGCGGTCGAGAGAAAATTAGATTACACATGAAAGTCTAACCATCGTGCTTCCCTTCCCCATTGGCTTCCTGACACCCAGTGTCCTGTTCAGGCTTAGAGATTTCCTGTTAGAAAACCAAATGCATTGGCCACCTCATAGTCTGTATTTTTAAACTTATTTTTAACTAGATGTAATCAATAAGTTCAGCATGTAGGTCCGTGAATTTAAGCGCATTCCATGTGTTTGCATTTGTTTGGGATTTCTCTTCCATGTTAACAACAATAGTTAAACTTAGGAAGCTGTTTATTGGACATTTTTACAGCAGAAGCAGCACAGAAATGTCTCTCAGGGCCCCGCGTTTCAGAACAGTTAGCAGCAGCGTGTAGAAAAGTATCCAAGAAGCTATTTCATTTCCATGGCAGCCAGGACCCAGACGCCAAAGCTTTATAGATTAAAATCAATGCCTGAATTGCATTCAGAAAGCCTGAATTGCCTGTCAGACTTCAGGACCAGCAGTGCAATGTGATAAATGAGATGAGGAGCCCCATCCAGCAAGGGGGTGCGTGCAGCGTTAGCGAGCACTTCTGTGTCTTTTTCAAAGCAAATACCAAATGGAATGAATTACTGGGAAACAGCAAATGAATGTCAAGAATTTGAGATGCAGGGGTTATAATTTACTAATTACTGGGAAAAGATGAACACAAAGTCAATGTGTGAAAGAATGTGGTAGGGGGAAGGGTGGAGCCCGGGAGACAAAGAAAGTGAACAGCACATGCAGAAAGCTCCTATTTTCTATCCTGGTAAAAAGAGATGGATTTTACAAGCATAGATACCTGGTTCAACTCCCAGCTTGGTCATTGCTAGCCTGTGTCATAAATTGCAATGAGCATTAAGTAAGATAAATATATAAACACCTAGGCTAGTGCCTGGCACATAGTAGGCAGTCAATAAATGTGGTCTCTCCCTCTCCCCAGCCCCCATCCTATTCCTTTCTTATCTAGTACAGAAATCACAGCACTAAGACAGAACTGACTTTGCTCAATGATTCAGTGTTAGCAAATGAACCTCCCTGCCTCCCACAACAGGTCATCAATATTTAAAGAGAGTAAAGCAAGGATGGAAGGATGGAGCATTGAGAAATTTACAGAGAAGCATTCACAAAGACTGGGTTACTACAAAATTGCATGAATAATATAACTTTTGATACTATCCTCTGCTTGTCGGTGCAGATCTGTCCAACAGCAAAATAAGAACCCACAGTTTCATTCTCCAGTGTCCTTGCCTCTCTTCTGTGACACTAACACATTCTCTGAGCCCAAGGGGAGCTGGGTGCAGCAGTCCAACACCCAGGTGCTCCTAACAGGGCTGCAGCTTCCAGCAGCCAAGATAGGGATTCCCTGGGGTCTCCTCACCACCACAAGGGATAGGAAGGATGGCATCTGGAAAGGAATCATGGATTAATTAAGCAAGACCTGGGATGGGAGCCAAGAGATGGAGATGCCTGTCCTGCCTCATCCACCAACCAGTTACAGAAAATGATGGGGTCAGACCAGAGCATCATTTCCCAAACTATTTTTTACTAGTTCTTTAAGCGACTGTGATGGAAATAGCTTGGTTTTCTCCAGTATCCACTGCCCCTTCTTGGTAATAGTACCCTTGATTTTTAGCTGTGAACATGGCTGCTCAGAAGAGAGACCACATTTCCCAGTCTTCTTTCCATCTTTGCCATGTGATGAAATTCTGGCCAATGAGATGAGAGCATAGGTAGTGTGGGGAACTTTTTGGAAGTGTCCTTGGAAAGGAGAGCATGTATTTCTTTCTGCTGCCCTTCCTTTTTCCCTCTGGATTCTATGTGCTTGTGATGGCTGAAACTGGAGCAGCCATCTTGAACCTTGTGTGAAAGCCACATGCTGAGGAGAATGGCACAAAAAGGTAGAAGGAACCTGGGTCTTTGACATTGCTAAAAACCATGCCAACCACAGACTATCTAGATTTCTTTTATGCAGAAGAGAAAAAGTCACTGTTATTTTGGATTTTCTATTACAGAAAGTGAACCTGATCTTAACTAATAGAAAAGTTAATAAATGTTCCACCAAAAGGGTTCCTTGGGCAAATAAATTCTGTATTTTATAGACCCTTCTTAAAGATTTGCAATGCACTCTAGGACATTACGGGCTTTAAGAGATCCTCTCTATAAAGAACTGCAATCTCTCGTGAGATGCAACTCAGGGGGTGGACCATGGACCAGCAGCATCAGCATTTCCCAGGAGCTTGTTAGAAATGCAGAATCTCGGGCAACCCAGGACCTACTGAGTCAGAATCTGCATTATTAATAAGACTTCCAGGTACTTTGCACATTAAAGTGTGAGAAACACTGTTACTGATTACAGTGTGGAAAACAGTGTCCTGTGAGCCTGGATTTTGCAACAAAAGCAGCAACATATTGTTGGAGATACATCTGGAGCCCCAGGAGCAAAGGACCTGGCGTGGGTGATTCCCACAGCCACAAGCTAGTCCTGAGCTCTGCAGGCCTGAGGCTGCTCCTATCAACTCCATGAATCCTGCGGACAATTTCAGCTGTAAGCTTTGAGTCATTTTCAGGGCCAAGCCTTCTTGGTTGACACTGACTGAGCCAAGAGTCTGTGGCAGACATCCTCTTCCTCTGCTTGCGGCTGCCTCTGCTTCTGGAGGGATGCCAGGCTGGGGCAGTCTCCCACCGAGTGGTACCCTGCTGCTGCACACTTCTGTGGTCCACTACTGCTTTTCTCCCCTAGTGACGCCCAGGTCTACAGGAGAGGAGAGAAAAGGCTTCCAGGAGACCCAGTGCACCTGCCGGGGCTACAGGAACAACAGGGGGCAAAGCATCTGTCAGACTTTTTCAATCACACACAAGCTCACACATGGGCACCTAGGCTAGCCAATTAAAACATCAGTTGACTTAGGTTATATTGTTTGTGAAACAGCAACAGATTGGATCAAGCCCTCTTACTTTCTGATTCACAATTTATCTAGTGGTAGTACGTCAGAGGCCGTACTAGGCAGTGGTAAACATTTTGTTCTCTGGAGCCAGACTTCCTGGGTTTGGCTCCAGGCTTACTGTGTGCTAGCAGCATGACTTTGGTCAAGTCACTTAACCTTAACCTCTCCAAGGCTCAGTTTCCTCATCTGTGAAATGGGAATAAAAATGATATGCACCTCCCAGATGTGTTGTGAGGATTACATACGGAACAAATGTGAAGCTCTTTGACTTGTTCCTGGTACATAGGAAACACTATAAAAATAAAAATTAAAAATATACGCATAAATATAGTAATTAGTTATTACTATATTATAGTTTGGGGGATTAAAATCTAAATTATCTGAATAAAAATCTAAAAATAAGGAAAGAAGTTTGTCATATGAGTTGACATAAAGTTTTTCAGCCCTGTTTCTCCCATGGGCTATTAGCTAAACAACTGATTTTTAGTTTCATTAAAGCAAAACAGACAATCTGAACAACCACACATTTATGAAGTGTCTACCGAGTGTCGAGGTAGGAGTTCCCTGCTGGGCACTGTGGGGAGTGCGGTGATGGGACAGACGACGTTCCTGCTCTGTGATTCAGGAGAAGAGAAAGACATTTACACAAATATCTTCATTAAAAGACAAATGCTGAAAATGCTATATTGTGCGCTGTGAAAGCAGAAAAGCATATAAAAATAATAATAATAACAATAATAGGTACCTGTGTCAGGAATGACGTGCACTTTAACATCATTATTTCTTTTGATATCAGAACAAGCCTATGATGGCAATATAAGTCATTCTCATTCTACAGATCAGTCGGTGGAGCTTCAAAGACATAAGAAAATTGCTAAGTTCTCAGACCTGATACACGACAGACTGGGATTCGAACTCAGGCCTGGCTGACATCAGAGTCCTTGCTTTTTCTATCACTCTGGACTGACTGCAGAGAATAACAAACACCTCACAGAGAAGGTGACATTTCAACTGGGCCTTGAAAGATGAGTCAAGTTTTCAGGCAGAGTTGGGAATCGGAGGAAAGGGGGTGGTGGGGAGCTGATGAGCAGTCTGGTCCCATGCAGAGGTGGGAGAGGCTGGCAGGAGAGGACACCAGGGCCGGAAGAGGTAAACGAATGTGAGACATAAAGACAAGAAAGTTGACGGGGTGACATGGCGGAGGGTCTTGAGTAAGAGATGGACGAGCTTGGACTTCATTCCATAGACCAGTGTTAACAACTCAAACGTCTTAAGGGACCTCAAAGAAGAAGGAGCGTCTGTGCAGGATGGGGCTCCAGAGGGCAGAGCATGAGATCAGAGGGAATGCTTGGGGCGCAATGGAGCAACCACACAGACCCCTTTTAAAGGCATTCAAAATTTCAAAGTCTGAACCAAACAAAATAACTGTTCTTGCAAAGCCAAACAAGTCTTCAGTGGGCCTGGCCCTTCAATAACCAGTTTGCAAATTCCGCTAGGCAGTGGTCTCCCAAAGAAAAAGGGGCACAAAGCTGGAGGCGAGGAGACCAGTTAGCCAGGAGGCTGTGTGTGGAGGATGATGAGGGACGGAACTAAGACCTTGGTACTGGGACAGAATCTGATGTATAGTTAAGAAATTTAAAAATTCTCCTATAGATTACTAAACAGCTGGATTTTAAATCTGGCCACATCACTTCCTTAATTATCACTTGCAGTGGAGAAAAGAGACACATTAACTAAGCATTATCCATAGGTCTGCTTTGAAGCTTCTAAAATTCAAGGGGATGGAATTACTTTCTGTAATTCTTGTGATTTAACTGCATGCAGCCTCACAGCCTGCAAGGGTGGGGGGCGGGAGACAGGAAAGAGGATGGTTAAATAAAAACAGTTCTATTTTTGGCATGCTTTAATGACAACCTCGTCTTCGAAATATTTTCTGTGCGATGCCTTTTCTGTTCGGTGTCATTGAAAGTGTTTTTAATTTCAAAGAGAGGCTGTGGCCCAGGATGTTAATCAATGAAATTCTGGCATGCTTTCCTATGAATGTGGCTCATTATTTATATTTACCACTGACAGAGATGAGTTCCTAAGCCCAGGCAATATTATCATTCATGCCTGGTTAATAAAGGAGGAAACAAATGCCCTAGGAAATTCATCCTGATGTCAGAGGGAAGGAGAAGGACCTATTTTAGGTCTCTGGGAGATTTCATTGTCCCCAAGGCCTTCCCTGTGAGTCACAGGACAGAAATTTGAGGCAGAGAAGGCAGAATAGCATAGTCATCTGGACTAAAAAATAAGTTTCGGCTGAAATGCTGGATAATGGTATTTATGTATGCCCTGCTTGCGGGTTTCTGCGGGGCTTTCTGCTCTGTATGCACAGGATGCAGCAGGCAATGCCAGCGTTTTTGTTCCTCTGAATTCCTGTCGTTGGACATTGCCAGGATTTAGGGTGGGGTCAGCCTGGGGCCATTTTAGCCCCAATAAAGGTCTGTTTTATTAGAGGCCTGCTTGTCCCTTGCCTGTTTACTGCTCCTAATACAACACTTTCTTTATCTCTTTTTGGCGCTGCCCCAAAGAAAGCAGGGAGACTGGCTGCTGCTGGGATTCTAGTTTCTATCTCCTGTCTGGTTTTATGGGGTTTAGTGGTTTGAAATGGGGAAAGGCTAGAGCCAGCATTTGGGATTAAGTTTCACATATTCCATACGCCAGTTTAAAGCAACAGCAGCAATGATGATGATGCTTCCGACCTCCCCTGTTGAGCTGTTTCTTCCACGTTGTTTTGATGAAGAACTCTGCTGTGTCATTCGCATGCTCCCCCTCCCTGCTCCTAATGACAAGACCGGTGGGAGAGCTGACAGACATGAGAAGTGAAGACTGGGAACATGTCTCCCTGGGAAAACTAGCTGGTAACTTGGGAATGCGAGCTCTGATTTTATCTGAATTATTGCCACATGCTCACTAACTTATCTGGTCTTGATGGTCACTGAGCTAATAGGCTGGGTCAACTGGAAGCAGGGCCAGCTTCCCGAGCATCCGACATACGCAGTTGAGCAGGGCTTCAAGCTTAAAAAGGCCCTGTGCTTGGTTTAATGCTCTGTCGTCACGGTCTTGAAAGTTCTTAATACTCTTCAAACAAGAGGACCTACATTTTCATGTGTCACTGGGCCCTGCAAATTAGGTCCTGACTGTAAGACCGGATCTTTGAACATTCCCGAACGAGACAACCGATAGTGGAGAGACTTTCTCTTTTAGACGCCCCAGAGGTATTCTGATTTTCAGGGGATTAAAGGAAGCATATGAGGCAGTGACAAGTATGAATGCTTGTGAAATCCTGAGATCTGTTCACAGTGGAGGAGCTGGGCTCATTGATTCAGTGGAAAGGCAAAGTGTGGTATAGCCTTGAAATGACCGCCCCAGCAGAGCTAGAAGGTTCAGAGAAGAGGGTGACTGGCAGTGGCAGATGCAGCTGTGAGGTCAAGGAGGGGGAGTATAAAGAGCCTTCTGAATGTGCCCTTGAAGAGGTAATTGGAGACCTACAGAAGTTGTAGAAGAGAGGGGTAAAAGCTGGCTGGAATTGAGGAGAGAATTCCAAACGTGGAATTGGAGATAGCAAGAAAGAGAACACGTTTGGGAGAATTTCAAGTGGATGAGAGTTGGTGAGGGCTGAAGATTTGCAGATGGGTGGCCCGCACCTGTCTCAAGGTCACTGGGAAGGCAGCGAGGGCAGAGGGAAGGAGTGATGAGAGAGGGGGAAGGAAATACAGCCCAGAAAACTGAGGTTGCAAAGGGGAGGGGAGCAGAGGGAATGGATGCTGCCACGGATCCCGCACCTATCTGATGGTCTGTGCATCAGCGCTGCCTCCACCACCCCCGTTGGTAGAATCCTGAGCCGTGAAGTAGAAGAAAGTGTTGAGCAATGCTTCTGAAAATCTGGCCTGGGAACATCTGCTTTAGAATCACTTTCTAGTGCTTGTAACTACTATATTTTCTGGATCCCACTCTCAACTTCCACTATCAGAATCCCTCAGGGCCCTGAGGGTGGGAGGGCAGGATCAACATTTTATAATAAAATTCCCTGGTAATACTGATGGGACCAAACGTTTGAAAATGAGGATGGAAGAATACCGCTGTGGGGGTGGGGGGGAGCTAAGGCAGATTCCGGAGGCTTGACTGTATGGTACAATGGTGCAGAGGTTGGGGCAAAAAGGGAGGGCTGTGGGCAAGAGTAGCTCGATGAAGACCCAAGATGACTGCCATGCATATCTGTCACAGAGGGGAGTTCCTGTCAGCAAAGTCTCCAAAGGGGCCTCCTGCCAGCCCAGTTGCCACCACTCTTTGTCTCGCTGGGAGTAACTGTCTCCTGCATTCACCGGGGAGGATAGAGAATTTGCAGTGAAGACTATGTTCCTGAAAGTTGTACTCCAGTCTATCTTGTTTTTGTTTAGAGGTAGTCGGTCTAGGGAGGGTTCAAATAACTCCAGCCCAATGAGAGGGGTTCTCAGCACGAAAGGGAAGACCAAATGAGCTGGGTTCTCAAGCTAAGCACCATCATCTGGTCACTTCTTCCTTCTCCAGGCCTACACCTTGTTGAAACTCCTCACTTAAATATCCAGGAAACTTTCAGCCTTGGTTTAGGCAAAATTCCTCATCATTCTGGGTTCAGCCTTTCACTCCTAGATTAACTCGATCTCTCCTTAGGCAACAGATTCCACCAGCGTGAATAAGCCGACAGCATTTATGCTTGGTTCTTCCATTCAGCCTCTTACTCAGTTTCCCTAACTGCCGGCTTCTTCTTCTTTTTTAAGATTCCCCTTCAAAACCTTGTTGAGTCATCTACGACGTCTCACTACTCGACTGATGATTCTTTCCAAGCAGGCTAGTTTCGGCTCTCAGTTGTCTGATCCCCAAAGAACTTCTCCACCTACCAACCATCTCACGGTTCCTGAACATTTCCAACAGCAGTCTTTCTCCAACGTTAGCATGTTGACAGATCACGTGGGAAGGCACATTCTGATTTAGTGGGTCTGGAGTGGGACCTGAGATTCTTTTTTTAAAGAAATAAATAATTACGCATACAGTTGAAGTTTCCATGACTCCTCCCTAATCCAGTTCCCTTCAGCCCCTCCCCCTAAGTGAAATCAGTATCGCGACTTTAATGATTCTGGAGCCCATGCCGGTTTCACCCAGTTGCTTTGTGTGTATATCCATAAATAATACGTAATATATTTTGCATGGTTTGCATATTGGAAATCTTTATACAAATGGTAATTTCCTCCTGAAGCTTATTCTTTATATTTAACATTGTGTTTTTTGAAATGTATCCATGTTGCTCTAGTTTATTCATTTAGCAGTCTACTTTGTGAATATACATCATGTATTTAAACATTCTCCTCTTGGATTTTAAGCTGTTTCCAATTTTCCACTGTTACAATGTTGCCCTTCACCATTCTTGCACCTATCTCCTTAGGCCTATATTTGGGAGCTTTCCTATGGTATATACCAAGGGTATTTCTGAGAATCTTCAGTTTTACTAGATTTAGCCAAACTGCTCTCTAAAATGTGTTATACTCACACAGCAATTAGCATTCCTATTGCTCCTCATCCTTACCCACACTTGGTTCTGTTGCACTTTTAAATATGAGGCATGGGAATCTTCAACTCTTCCAGATGGACCTAGCTTCTGGTTTCTCCAGGTATGTCTTACAGCTATCCTCTCTGACGCCAGCCGTCTCCCTGGAGGATGGCCACTGATGGGACTCTTTCCCTAGTCTCTTCAGTCTACTTCTGCTGCCCTATTTCTCCTTGACCTTGGAGGAACTCCCTTCTCTGCTGTTATTGCTCGTCATTCTAGGATATCCAACGCCATTCTTTTGTGAGTTTTGGCTTTATAAAAGACAAGGAGAGCTGACAACTCTTCAGGCAAAAATTCATCAAGCAAAGAATTATGAAAAGCCTGTTTACTTTTGTGGAATTAGTAAGGGTTGGAAGTGGGGAGGATAGTTAGGAAGAACTCAGAGAACAAAATACAAATTGATATCTCAAAAAATATCCTACCCGTGTGAATGGGAACATTCTCCTTATCATCCAGATTCCAAACCCCACATCACTCACTGATAACCATTTACATAGTCCTCGCATGTAGCCATCATGTTCTGTCAACTCTTCATTCAAAATGCCTTTCACAGCGTGTGCGTTTACCCCTGCTCCAGATCTTTATCTCACAGTTAGCTCCTGGCTCCCATCTCCTTCCCTTCCCACTCCACTCCACTCTCCCCACCCCCAACCCTTTCTGCAAGTGAGCACCAGGGTAATTTTCTTAGAAGACCACTTTGAACATTTCGTGTCCTACTTCCAGGCTTTTCAAGGCTCCCTAATGCCTGTAAGACAAGCTTCCGATTACTTAACCTATCCTTTTCCAATTCTGTCCTACCTGTACGTAACTCCCTGTCCTTGCTATATAATGAAATTTCAGCTCCAGCCAAGCTCCTTTCCTTCCTCCTCCAGATAGCTCTATCACGTTCCAGCTGCTTCTTCTCCTCAACTGATACTTCCCTTCTTTGAGGCTTAGCCCATCCCTTTCTGTTCCAACCAATCTTTCAACTCCAGGTCACCACTCTCTTTCCCTTTTGGAATTCAAGCTGTTTATTACACCCACGCCAAACATTTGGGCAGTTAACCCAGCTTGCTTTATGAAAGTTTTACTTTGCTATTTAACTTTTCACGGAAGTATTTATGTTTCTCTCTCCATTGAAGTTATCACTTTCCTACATATGTTGCATAGATATTAGTCCCTCTGGTTGCTCAAAACAAGAAGCTAATTGTGTTCAAATAATTTGGGGAAAGGCTGCCTACCATGCCCCTCTCTAGAAATTCATATTGCACATTAGCCAAATTAAAAGATCTAACTAAAGTCTTGTACCAATGAAACTTTGCTTAATTTCTCATTAATTTCTTTGCTTATTTTCGCATTAATTATCAAGAAAATCTTTTTTTGTAACAATATTAATATTCCTTAGAATTTAGCGCTCCTCAGAGGAGACTTTGAGAAGTACAGAATTAGATTATCAACTCCTTACCCATTAAGGTAACCTATGGTTAAGCCACTTAGGAAGGGCTCAGGAATTTATTTGGGGATTTGGTGAATAATTTTAATGTTTTACTCACTTAATGATCTAAACTCTTCTAGGAGTTTCTGTACAGTCTTGAGAATGCTGTAAAACAGATAAATAACCTTGCTTCCATTTCTTATTAAATTTATTGGCAGTAGACTGTGAAACTAATGGAATTTCTAAGTCCTCTATATGCTTCCGTGTCTGCCTGAGAAAGATAGTCAGTGCTCATACACAGCGGGAACAGAAAAAGTTCACAGAATGTTCCACTTTTGGTACATCAGACCGAGGCTTTGCTTGTTGTCATTTAAATGTCTGCCTTATCATTTTATTTCACTTAGAGAAATTATCCAGAGAGCAGCTCAGGAGCCGTCTGGACTCCCACAAAGCAACTCACCCAGAACTCTTACACTGATGAGTCCTGCTTCTGTGTCCACATTTTTTACATTTGTGGGTTTGGATGTAGTTTCACCAGCATGTTGGTTAGAAAAGCTAATGATTTGCACCTGAATCTAAGATAGCAAAAGAAAAACAACTACAATTATTTCAATAGCCAAGGTTGTGGTAGAGTTCCTAGTAATTTGAAGCCAAAGTTTGATCTTGGGTTTCAAAAGTAATAGGAGATATCAGAGGGGATTGACAATAAGTTAGTGATTTCTTTTTAGTTAGTTTTAATAGGTAACTTTAAAAAATTTCTTTAATTTGTTTAACTGCTTTTAGTAGATTATATATAAAAATAATATATCCTATACAGTATAGTACATGTATTATTACATTATATAATATATTGTTACAATATACAATATATTACATATATATAATATATTCTGTGTTTTATATATTATGAAACTCAACATATACAAAAGAGTACAGCAGAAAACTAATTTCCTACCCTCACTGCTTCCCACTCAGCCAGCTCTCCCCAGAAGCATCCCTTTTTAAAAGATGTTTTTCAAACCTTCTAGGGATATATATATATATTTTTAAGGTATGCTTTTATTTCTCCCCAAGGCCCTGGTACACAGTTGTAGGTCTTTCTAGTTCTTTTATGTGGAACATCACCTCAACATGGCTTGATGAGCAGTGTGTAGGTCTGTGCCCAGGACCCGAACCAGCAAAGCCTGTGCTGCCGAAGCAGAGCACGTGAACTTAACCACTATGCCATAGGGCCGGCCCCTAGAGATATTCTTTGCATATGTAAGTATATATTTATGTAATCCCAAATGTTATTACACAATTTACACTTAACCTTGCCTTTTTCACTTAATATATATTGGAGATGTGTCCATTTCAGTACATAGAGAGCTGCTTTTTCCCAATGATTTCAGTGGATTTCATTGTTTGGGAGTACCATCATTTATTTTTATTTCCATATTGATGGACATTTAGTTGATTTCAAATCTTTTGCTATTATAAATGATGCTATAATGAATATTCTTATATATATATATATGTCTTTTCACAAATGTGTGAATAAAACCATATAATTAATTCTTAGATCTAGAAATTTGGGGGTCAAGAGGTAGACATATTTTAAATTTTAATAGATCTTGCCAATTTGCTCTCCTTAGCAGTCATGACAATTCAAAATTCCACCACTAATGTGTAATGGTGCCATTTCCCAACACCTTCGTCTACACAGTGTACCATCCAAATTTCTTTTTAACTTTTCCCAATATTATAGGTGAAAAACATTGTCATAATTTGAATTTCTCACATAAGTGAAGTAAAGCAAAGCATTTTTATAGGTAAAAGACTGATAGTATTTCATTTTCTATGAATTATTCACATTCTTTGTCCACATTTCATTGTCCTATTATTGATTCATGAGAACTCTTTATATACTGTCTGTGATATACATTGAAATAATTGACTTTAATCACCAGTGCTAGTTCTTGAAAGAGACAATAGACTATGATCTTTTCCAATGTTTTACTCTCTTTAACACTGACTTTTTAAAGATAAAAGTTAGAGACTACTTTAGAGAAGATTATTTCCTTCCTTCTACTTCAACTTTATAAAAATTTTCCACCAAAACAAGACCAGACTTACATATCAGTACACTCTCCACCATCTTTCCAAACTTAGCCAGTAAATTTAATAAAATTTTTTTGGTAAGTGGTATACTCTCATGACTTGTTTCCATTCTAGCAAAAGAAGGCTGCATGTCTGCCACGGCTGGTGAGATTTGTTCAAACAACAGCCCTCCCATTCCCTCTGGGTCGGAGGCTACAAATTGGCCACCCAAGGGCCAAATGCAGCCACAACATGTATTGCTTGGCCAGCGTAGTATTTAGAAAAAAATTGAATTAGTTGCCCTCATTAAAGACAGTGTATAATTTTACAGGAATATCTAGATTTCTGCCTGCTCTTGAAAAATCACGAGATCCGGCAACATTGCATTTCCACATTACAACAATTGACTGGATATTCACTCATAAGTCACCTGCCTGGCTCCTGGAGGTGTTTGCCTTTGTAGTCTCTGACATTTGCTCCCAGAGTTTTCCTCCTTCCTGCTTCAATCAGAAGAAGAAGAAAAAAATCCCCCAAGTGTCTTGTCTCACTCAGACTCAGGTCTTTTCCTCCCCTCCACCCCAGCCTTCCTCCCTTTTCTTCTTTGAAAAGCTATTTCCCTCCACCCCTTGGAGTATTTACTCACACTTTGCATCAAATCCTCATTTTCCCCTTTCAGCATTTTCCTTAGTGATGCAGTTTGTTCCCTCGGAGGACTTCCATAAGAATTTCAAATGATAAAAGACGGTTCTACTAGGGCTTGATTTTTAAAACATAGTTAGACTTTGACAAAATTTTGAGAAAGCAGAATAAAAGCATATTTCTGAGGCTTACTTTGGGAATTGATGGATGATTTAACGTGAAAATGTTTTCTAAGATGGCGTCTACTGACCCAGGATTGGTTCGCCCCTCTCCATTCCTACTGCTTCTCATAGTTCCAGTTCTCGTCAGCTTCCACTTGAACTACTGCCTCAGCTTTGTGACTAGTCTCTCTGCTGCCAGTCTCTGTTCTTCAGTCCTATTCTCCAGACAATTCTCTAAAGTGTGAATTTTATTTCACCAACCCTCACTCCCTTAAAAATCTGTCATTCCTTGTTGCCTAATTTTGTCATTGTCAAAAAGGCTCATGAGGTCTTTTATAACTGGGCCTTGGGACTTCATTTCCAACCAATTCATTTTCCTTGTAGCTCAGGTATATCACTCTGCTAGGCCTTGTGCACACCAGGAACATTGTGTCCCTACGCTGATGCAAATGATGCTTCCTTTCATTGAAACAACGTATTCCTGCCCTTTCACGGACTCATCCTTCAAGATCCTAGGCAATATCACTTCCTCTGTGAGGTCTCCCATCTTCTTCTACTTGGTCTCTCCCTCTTGTGTATTTCTATAATATTCGTCATAAAGATCCCTTATTCTTTCCTCCCCATGAGACTGTGAGCTCTTTCAAGGTATGAAACTCATCTTATGTATCATTATGTTTCCAAAACCAAACATAGTGTTTGATACATAGTGAGTGTTCATTAAATGTTTGGTGAATGAAAGAAAGAGCCATTAGCACCTTAACTTGTGTTAATTAGCCAGTCGGTCAATTGGTAGCTTCTAGAAAATATATTGTCCTCCCTTTTCAGCCAGTGGTATCTTCCTGACTGTAAACTTGATCAAGTCACCATTTCCAATGGTTTTCCAGCGCCCTCAGTGTAAGGACAAAGTCTCACATATTCCCTCAATACGGTATACACCATCTTTCAAGATCTGATTCCTTGCCTATTATTCTGGCTTTAGCTGTTGTCAAACTCCTACTCTTCCCCAACCTCGTGGAAACATTTCAGTGTCCTGAAAGAACTCTGTTCTCCAGGTCTGGGCCTTAGCATTCGCCCCTCATTCTGCCTAGAAGTCTTCCCCTACCCTTTCCTCTTCTCCATGGCTGTGCATACAGGACAGCTTGGAGACAGCTTCTCTGACTCCACCTGCCTAGCACTGTTAGGTGCCCCCTGGCTTCCAGGGCACTTACCATATGGTGCTCTCTGTCTCTTCTGCTGTCCCAGCCCCACCTCCACTCTGAGCTCCTCTTGGACAAGATTGTCTTTTTCATCTTTTTACTAATGGTGGTAGCATAGGCTCTGGCACAAATTAGATGCTGAATAAATGTCTGATGAATAAAAAAATCATGATAAAGGGAAAGTAATCTAATGTATATACTTCACATAACTATGTGAATGCTAAACTTTCCAATTTGCATTTGAATAGGTGCTTTTTTAAAATTTTGGGCCAGCCCCATGGCCAAGTGGTTAAGTTCACATGCTCTGCTTCAGAGGCCCAGGGTTTTGCTGGTTCAGAACCTGGATGTGGACATGGCACCGCTCATCAGGCCACGCTGAGGCTCTGTCCCACATGCCACAACTAGAAGGACCCACGACCAAAATATCCAACTATGTACCTGAGGGATTTGGGGAGAAAAAGCAGGAAAAAAATATTTGTAATAGCGTAGTCAGGAAAATAGAAATCTTGCTAGGCATTTCAAACAGAGGAGATTTAATACAGGGAATTGTTTCACAGATGTTGGAAGACTGGAAGAGCAAAAGGGAAAGTTGAGACAAACTTATTATTATTATTAATATTAACTAGTTATTATGGTGGGAAGAGCTATTGACCCCAGGGCTGAGGTAAATCAGCTACCACCCTGGGGACACTGTGCTAATTGATGGAGATACAGCAGCAAATCATGTGGACACAATCTGTTTTTGCTGTGTTGTCAGCCTATCAAGGAGGAAAGACACTAAAGAGATATTAACAATAACGTGTTTTGATAAAAAGTGCATCTAGGGAGCTCCAGGACCACAGAGCCGGGGATTTCATTTAGTCTGAGGTAGACATTCCCAAAGTGTGATCTGCACACCAGCACTATCAGAGTAACCTGGGAACTTGTTTAAATTACTCCCACCCCAGACCTACTGAATCAGAACTAGGTGGAGGCGGACAGAGATGAGAAGAAAGAACCCATAGTTTTAAAAACTCTCCAGGTGATTCTAATGCATACTAAAGTTTGAGAAGTCCAGTAGGGATCTCTGCATGGCTTAGCTAAGGAAATAACACTTACTCTGAGACTGGAAGGATGAGTATGAACAAGTTTGTTGCAAGAGGGGTGGGAAAAGATTATCCCAGGCCAAAAGGATGGTATGTGCCAAGATCCAGAAGTCCAAGAAAGCCATATTTCTGGTGGGGATCAGTAATATATGGGAAACAGGGCAGTCAGAGATGAAAAATCGTAGAAGGAACAAAGAGAAATCAGAAAGTGGTATAACAGGGCCCTGTGAGTTCTGATAAAAAATAAGATGAGATAGAAATAATAAGATTAACTTTGAGCGACTAATCTTATGCTGATCTTACAGTAACCTGGCTGTAAAAGCAACTTCATAATTTAGAGAGGCCCAAGATCAGTGAAGCTGCTCTAAAGACAATGAGACCCAAATTAAGCCCCGGTGAGCATTTGTTGTTTTCTGTATAATAATAATAAGTGCCAGCCAAACTCACTTTCATTCCCTTTCCCCCAGAAGGAGGCATGTTGAACCTAAACAATTTAATCCAGTCTACAGTTCTTCCTGGCCTTTCAAGGGAGCATCTGTTAACGGGTGGCCTAGCTCCTTTCGCCTGCAGTTTGGCCCCAGGAAGAAAGCCTTTTCTGCACGGTAATGGAACTCAGTTGTCCTGCCAGTGAGAAACAGGTCTCTCTCAATGAGGACTCAGACCACATTATCCCCAGGATGGTTTATGTGCCCAGTTTAACAGGTCTGTGATGAAAAGGGCTGGTATACCTACAGGTCATCCTGGGAAATGAAATGGAATTGTGACCAGAGGGATCCACATGTTCCCATGATGATGGGATTTTTTTTTTTTTTTAAAAAAAGATTTAGGTGGCAATGGCAGTGGACATCTCTGACCACCCAGTGGCGCTACTTTAGACTGAAAAGTAAACTTGGGATCTTGCATGGGGAGGAAGGATGAATCCAGAAAGTGAGATATCTCACGGTAGAAAAAGGTACAATTTTTCTAGGGGAGGTGGGCAAAGGTTTAGACAAGATCCAAGGAAGAAGCTGCTTGAGGAGGGGGCTAAAACCTGAGGGCAACTGAGCTAAGTCAGGAGTGGGAGAGAACCAGGAGAGGACCTCATCCTAGAGAGAGGCCTAAGGCTTCAGGTATCTCCCTGCGAAATTCAAGAAACTTGCAGTTGGTGACACCTTCAACCTTACGGAATGCAGGGGGCAATGTCAGAAGGGAATTAGAAGGAAGGAGGGATCCTCACCTGTAATTCCCTTCTGAAATTGACTCACTGTTCAGCACGTTCGTGTGTTTATATCTGCAAAGCCTGGTGTGAAGACTGAAAAGAGAAAATGGAGCATTGTCTACCTACGTCCTCACAGAATCCAGAGAGGATGCATATCTTTACATCTCTTTATCCAATGGGGTCTGATGGGGAGTTCTGAATAAGTCAGATATTTGGAAAATAGATATCTGGCAAAGCTGATAGAAGGAAGATTCCAGAAGGGTAAACTGAAGGAAGGCATAAAACCAAACCTTTTTCTTACCCCATAGTTTGGACAAGCTGCCTTCTGAAAGACTATGGGGGAGGCTGGACAACCTGGTGACAACTGATTGCCTTGTCTCTAAGAAGAGGACTCATGTCATCCCAGAGCAACACAGGCATATATCTGAGAATACAGAACACACAATCCTGGAGACCTGAGGCTCGAGTAAGTACCTCTATCTCCTCCTCAGTGGTCATTGGCTGGCCAGCTGGGCAGCACCCCTAACTGAGCTCTCTGTAAAGGTACATAACAAGAAGACACTAGCTGCTCTGGGAAACCTGCTTGCAGGCCTAGTGGTGTGTGGCTGTTTTGTTTTCAATCAGTGACTTTCCCTGGGGCAGTCCCCTTGATAGATTCCAGCATCTGCTCACTTTTTACTGCTTTCCTCTCATCCCCCACCAAGGGCAAATTCTTTACACCCATGTAGGGTCGCCAGACAAAAATCCAGAAACTCCATTAACTCTGAATTTCAGAAAGACAATGAATAATTTTTTTAGTGTAAGTGTGTCCCAAATATTGCAAGAGGATTCCAATACAACAGGGCATCTTGTATCTTTATTTGCTAAAGCTCACCCCCAGGAACTGCTTAAGGGAACGGATATCTGATTCTGTTCCTGTGAGCGGCTGGTTGCGATCCTTTCTCCTCCTTGAGACTACCCCACGATCACTGATTTTATTATGTATGAAAACTTTCTGCATGGTCTTTAGGAAATGGGAGAGAAGGATGTGAATATTTCTCAATTCTATAGGCACATTTTTTTGTTCTTACCTGACATGTCAGTCCAGTAAGGAAATTGAGGAGAAAAGTGCAGGATTCTTAGTTCTCCATGAAGGTCCCACATCTTAACTCTACACTATTGGGAAGTAAACTGTGGGTAGACAAGGAACACATGGATGATACCAAGGCGATTGATCTGAAACTGTCAAAACAGGATTGCTGTACAACCACCTCTCACACTACAAAGTCCTTTGTTGGTTAGTTGTGAGTGGGTTTTTTATAGAATTAGTACTGTACTTTCATTTTGAGAAAGCAACTTGCCCTTAGCCAGAGTGAGAACTAGATAAATTACTCCCCTCACATCAGGTTATTAATGGCTGAAACTGTCTGCCTGGAGATTTTTGAAACTTTGATGCATGTAAACTGGAAAAACTTAAGTGATGCAAATGATTTTCCACCTTGTAGGAAGTAGAGCTTTCAATAATCCTTTCAAAGCAGAATCTCCCTTCATTGGAACCACCAGACGGGTACCTTTATTTACACAAATGTAAAGCAAGGACCTACCCATTGCTTCTTGTTGAAAAGTGGAAAGTTACCATTAACCTGAATGCTGTTTAGACTAAAAGCTCATTGCTCTGTTTGGAAATACAAATTGTTGTGTTTGCCCCAGTCAGAGCCGCCTCTGTGTATACTCTCTTTGGTTTGGGGATTGGTTGTGGCAGCTGAGGATCTAGGTAGAGAAAACAGAAGAAAACGTGAGACGCAAATCTCAGGCTGGAGGAACTGGATGGAGTTTGGCACAGCTCAGCCCATACTGGGCCATAGTGGTTGCATGTGTACCGTTACTTAACCCTGAATTGTACGGACTTACTGATGTTGGACACATATGTAATGATGTAATTTCATGTTGACGCATGTAGGGCAAGGTTACCCCCTAGTGGTTGGGGTTGGGATTGCTCCTTAAGGAAGGAGAAATTCCCACTGTCAATCATCTCTAGAAAGACCAGTTATATCAGAATTAGGTACAACCCCAAATAAGGGTGGCTTAAACACATAAGGCTTTGTTTCTCTTTCTAAAGGAAAGTCTAGAAGTAGGCAGTCAGAGCTGTTAGGGCAGCTTCTTAGCCTTAATGAATGGCTTCCATTCTCAGAGTCACAGGATGGCTGTTGGAGCTCCAGCCATCATATCCACATCACAGCCTGGAAAGAAGAAAAATGGAAGAGGACAAAAATAGCGTGTGTGAGTGTATGTGTTTGACAAATAAAAATGGCTAGTAATAGGATATATTGGAGTATATGAGGAAGCCATTTTGTGTAAACCTAATTCGGCCTGACCTTGTCTTTCCAGAAGGGCCTGACTGCCTGGCCTTGAGCATGCATTGTATATCTGCTTTAGATATTCCCTATGGCAAGAACAAAGGCCCTTGAGATAAAGGTGCAACTTCCCTCCCCCTCCCAATGTTGGCATTTCCTTAAGGATTAAGCATCTTTCCTTAGACTAGGAACTGATTGCTGCCCTCACCTGTGACCACCCAGCTAGAGACAATAGACTTGCCTCCTGCTATGCCTGCCAAGATAGCAGACCCACTACCTGCTGTGTCCATCAAGCGCTGTGCCAACAGGTCAATCTTGTGACTATTGTGGGAGGGACATTTCAATCATATGTGAAACAGCCTGTTTGGGGGTATATAACCACTCTGTATACCTCGCTTCCTTGGTGCCCTTTCTTCCTTTGGGAAGAAAGGCCCCGGGCCATGGTCCTCAGATTTCAGCTCAGAATAAACTCTCCCAAATTTTCATTTATAGATTGGTTATGGATTATTTTCATTGACATGTTTTAGGGTGAGGCTTCCCAGCTGATTCTCCTTTAAACAGCCTTTCTAAAGGGTCCCAAACATTTCCAAAGCTGCCTGAGGGGTTGAGAAATGGTCTTTTACCTGGGCACTTTGCCACACTAAGTAAATAGGCCTACTATTACTAAGGAGGCAGGAGGATGACTTATGGGGGGGCAGTAGTAGTCTCTGTCTCTCTGGCAAGCAGGCCTGACCCAGGAGGGACAGACAGGTGCTTTCTCTCTCAAAGCCATTTGGCGGTTGGACCTGAACTTTCTGGTGGCAAGCGTGAGCTGGACTCTGCCATGCAGAGCCAAGGCCAGGAACCAGGAGCACTGAGAATGGCTCTGGTGTGCTTCAGGAGCCCCCCCTGCCAGCCTTTAAGATTACTCCTGGGGCTGACCTTCCATTATCCTTTAACCTTCTGCGAAGTTTTGCTACTCCTCTGGGGGGCTGTGGGAAATTAGAGTGTGGTGGGGGTGGGGGAAGTATTCCTGTCTGGAACTGAGTGGTAGTAGGAGGGCTGTGTCTCCTTTCCCAAAGCCAGAAGGATGGCACCTGTCACCTGACAGAGATGGGCTGCTCAAAGCTGCCACAGGTCATCAGAGTCCTCCAAGGTGTCTGGCTGAGGCAGTGGCTTGCGGCTTGGTAACTTGATGAGGAGTCCTGAGCAGAAAGACACGAGAAGTTCGGATGTATTCCTACGCACACTTTAGAATGACCACCCTGGTTCACCCTCAGTCAGGGGGTTTCCTGGGCCAGCAGACTTTCAGTGATAAAACCGGGGAAACTGGGATGAGCTGATCACCTTAATAACACACATATATGTAAGAAAGCATCTTGTAGGGAACCTTAAAATTTACCTGGGGACACATGGGAGCCCAGGGCCAATCACCTGAGATGTGGCAGCTGGAGGCTCAGAGTTACTGGAGTCTTTTAAAAAAATATACACCTTATTTCTTAGAGTAGTTTTAGGTTCAGAGCCCAACTGAGACAAAGGTGCAGAGATTTCCCATATTGCCCCCGCACATACGTGGCTTCCCCCATTATCAACATCCCCCAGTAGATGGACCATTTGTCGCAAGTGATGCACCTACATTGACACATCATTATCACCCAGTCCATAGTTTGCATTATGGTTCCCTCTCAGTGTTATACATTCTTTGGGTTTAGACAAATGTAGAATGACATGTATCCACCATTGTAGTATCATACAGAATAGTTTCACTGCCCTAAAAATCCTCTGTGCTCTGCCCATGTACCCCTTCCTCCCCCAGCCCCTGGCAACCACTGATCATTGTACTCTCTCCTTTTGCCTTTTCCAGAATGTCATATTGTTGGGCTCATACAGTATGTAGCCTTTTCAGATTGGCTTCTTTCATTTAGTAATATGCATTTAATTTCCTCCTTGTCTTTACATGACTTGATAGCTCATTTCGTTTTAGAGCTGAGTAATATTCAACTGTCTGGATGAACCACTAGGGTCTTATTTTGCTGTATGAACTGTGAGAAATCAGTTTTTTGTGAAGAAGATTGTCCCTGAGCTAACATGTGTGCCCATCTCCCTCTGTTTTATGTGGGATGCCACCGCAGCATGGCTTGATGAGCGGTGTGTAGGTCTATGCTCGGGATCCAAACCCGCAAAGCCCAGGCCACCAAAGTGGGGCACATGAATCTAACCACTATGACACTGGGTCAGTCCTGAGAAATCAGTTTTGATGATGCCTGAAGTTTACGATCCCACAAACTCTACCCTCAGAATAAAATTGTGTCTGCATTAGAGCACAGAAGAGCAAAAATGAAACGGGTGAGAACAAACATGACCATACATGAAAGAATAAATGGAAAAGTCCAAATCCCACAGTGTTGCATAAAGACCTCTCAGATTTCTGTGCTTTCTCTCCAACCTCATCTCCCACCTACCACACCTCTTGCCACACGCTGCCAGCTCCCCTCACTAGCTTTATGTCCTGAATGTATCACGCTGTTTCCAATATCTTTGCCTGGAATTCCTTCCCACCTTCATGTGCCTGCCGAACCCCAACTCTGCCTTCAAGCAGCAGCTTAAGAGTCATCCGTGTGCTGCCTTCCCCAGCCCTCCCTTCCTCCCTCCAGCCACCGGAGCACGAATCCCAATGGCAGGTGGGTACAGGTCTGCCTCACCCCCAACCGATGAGCTCCTTGAGGTTAGGGAGCCCTTACTATGTAGCAAAACTCCAGGCACACAATGCACATAATAGATGCTTAATTATTGTTGGTTAAAAGAGTCAATCAGTTTGTGTGCCTATATTTATTTATATTTATACTTACTTGATTTTTCTATTTAGGGCATCAGAGTATTGACGGCAATTCTCAGTTGGAGCCACTCTGTTCAGATTTATTTGTTAAAATATCCAAATGGTTTAACTTGGGACTTTATAAATACACACACACACAAAAGTATTCATTGGAAATAGTGCCACTAAGAATAACTAAAATTTATAAATGCAACGAAAGGGTTCATTAGCAATACTTTTATTGAGAATAACTAAATCTGCAACGTGGGACGAACTATGTTATGCTTCCCTAACAGTGAACTGAAGCACACATAAAACAAGCAACAGCTATTTTATAGCGTCCTCAGATACAAATCTGTGGTTCCCTCTCCCTCTGGAATTAATAAGTTTTTAAAGAGCATGGCTCACGCATTAGATAAGACAGGGTAAGTGAGGGTTTGTTAAGAAAACAAATACGTCAACAAAAACAAATCCCAAATCTCGGAGCTTAACACAACAAAGGGTTATGTGCGACCCTTCAAGTCTCCTCAATGCAGCGTCTGCGCCACCTCACACAATTCGCCAGCCCGCAAGGGTGCTGAAGATCCCTGGGCCACTTCACTCCGCCCACCTCCCATTGGTCAGACCCATGCCATGTGGCCTCCCCCTGTGGGCGGAGAAATCTACAGGATCCCGGGACTCGTCAGGAGAGAATCTTGGGTCTGCGGAGACGGAAATTCTCAGGTGGAGACGAGAACGCAGCGCATCTCCGAGGAGCGCTCCTGGGGTTGAAATCTCTGGATGGGAGGGGAAGAAGGCAGAACTGGGCAGAGCGACAGACGAAGCCTCCACGCAGTCTCCTCAGGACTTTGTGGGGGAGTTCTGAAGCCAGGATAACTTCAGGGCTGTCCTGATTTGAGGCAAAAGGGCTGGACCTTTGTACCTCTGCGTTGGTCAGTCACTGGATCAGCCTGTCCCGGGAGGGGTGTGACCCTGAGCGAGACAGCTCGGCCAAGGCAATTCCAAAAAGGACTGCCGCCTGAGGGCTGCGTGCCGGCGGCAGCTGGGGAATAAGTCCTACCCCCCAGGGATTTGGCGGGGCTCATCGCAGCACCCCCACAGTGAGCACGACAGTCTCTTCCAAGCAGATAGCTCTGCACAGCTCACACGTGAATCCTCTTTCATCACCCTGGCTTTAAACCAATCACTGGCTCGACCTGGGAACCACACCAGTTGTCTCTGCTAGCAATTCCACTAAGCTTGGGCATAAAGCACATTCTTCAAACCTAACTGCTGTAGCTGTCCCACTGGCTACTGCACAGATTCGAGCCCTGCGGAACCCCAGAAAAACATTTTGCAAAATTCCTGCCACAACTTAACTAAAAAGACAACTTCTCCTTGTCTGCATCGGGTCTTTGCTGAGCTTGCGTGTGGCTCAGGGATCTCTGTGTCTCTTTGAGCTGCCTCCGGCTACAGTGGGCCAAGATTCTTCAAAGGTACATAGCCTCTTTCAGGCTGGGCTTCTTGTTCAGCATGATTGACCTTCCACGCCTCCAGTAGTGGAAACTATACTGGATTTTTCCGTTTAACCATTTCACACCCCCTCTATACTGCTTACACTGGAAAGAGCGCGGCCCTGTGAGGAACAGCTGGGCAGAGGCAGCATTTGTTTCTTGTGTTCCTGTGGGAGAGGATGTTGAGCTGAATCAGAGGATGCTACTAGGACCGCCCTTGGACTTGTTCTGACTGCATTCTTTCTGTGGAGACAGTAATAATGACTGGCATTTATTGCAAAGCACTTTACACATGATAACTTACTTAATTTTCACAAGTATTCTATGCAGAAGTACTATCAGTTTTCTTGGTTTACACATCAGAAAACCATGGCACAGAGAGTTGAAGACACTTGCCCAAGGTCACATGAGGTATAAATGGTGGAACCAGTGTTTAAACCCAGGCAGCCTGACTGCAGAGTTCAGGCTCTTAATCCTTATGTCATACTGCTTGTCAATGTCCAGGGTTTCTTCAAACCCAGGGTCCCAGGAGGCAGGCCCAGGAATCAGCGAGGCATATCTGCAGGGGACCTCTCAGAAGGGTCATTTCACGTACTAAACTATTATGCGTGGCAAGTCCAGTGAGGAGTGAAGCCCTAGCCAGAACTCCCTTCACAAGCCGGAACAAGAAATGAAACATGAGTGAATTTAGGGAGGGAGATTCTCCGTAGGAAATTGGAGCTGGTAGTAAAATGTGAATGTGTGGACTTTGGTATTTTTAGCATGGGACGATTTATGAGTAGCTCTTGCGAATATATATTGTGGTACCATGAAGCGATAAGTTAGCAAAATATATTTAGATTTGGAGGAGAGAGTGCAGCCACTATTTGTGGTTGTGCTGGGGTCTGGCAACAAGAGTGGAGCTGTCTCCTGCCATCATGGAACCTACTGGTGTCTCTCCCTGCAGAGATTCAGGGACATGTGGCTGCGGCCCCATTACCCTTACCTACCTCCATTTGCACAGGAAACTTAATTGTCCATAGAAAGTCTCCAAGTTATAAGGTGGCATCTTCTTTATGAAATTACCTGGTGAGGATTGGGGGACCCCTTATACACCTGATCTAAATGCTGGACAAGTGGCATCTTCCTCTTCAGGTGTGACAATATGAGGGACTTTGTCCACACACATTACCTGGGAAACGGGGCTGGAAAGACGCTTGCTGCCACACCTCTGTGACAGGAATTCTAACCTGTCATGTCGACTCCAGTGTTAGGATACAAATAGCCATAATGAGGCCATCAACCAAGCTTAGCAAGTCCTGGCTGGTGATGCTTGCAATGGGCAGGGTCTGGAGGTGATTTGGGTCTGACAGCTCGGCCTCCAAACCGCATTTTCCATGTGGCAGGAAAATGAACATCATGTCCACCACACATGGTTTTAGCCATTAGACCTTTATTAATACCGCGGAGCAGCTGGAACTAGAAATAGTCTCAAGTGCTCACATTCTTTCAACATACAAATTTTCAGAGCGGTGGCAGCTGCTGAGGCCAGGTTTATTCATCTTGGGCCAAAATTCTCATACTCTTGACCCCGTGTTTTGGGGCTGGACTTTGTGACTCCAAGAAAATATGGCCGCAAAGCTCTGCTCTCGGGAATCAGACCTTCTTCATTAGAGTAAGTGTCTTCGCCGCCTTGCGCTCTTTGTCCCTTCTATTGTCACTGGTTCAGGTTTTAGACAGGAACTTCCTTCTTGTGTTTGGGATTTTGCTTCTCCCTCTGTGGGAGGGTTAGAGTCTGTAACTCTCTTATTCCTGCCCCTCCCCACCACCCCATGGGTTTCTGCCTGTACACTTGTGCTGGGCTGGTCTTCACAGGAAGACTAGCATTGATTCAATCCAGCTGCCTACCCAGTGAGAACCCTTCTGTGGCTTCTGACTCAGTTTCCCCCAGGCACTCCTTCACCTGTGGAGTGGCCAATTTCCATTAGAGGACAACTCTGGGTAATGGCAAATTCTTTCTTGTGTTCCTCTTAGATCTACTCCTTTAATGTGGCCTCATCAGTTCTGTCCCAATTTATGTTCACTACATGGAATGAAACATTTGTGTCCAGGCAGACAGATCTCCCGTGTGTCCTGGTCATACATAATCCTCATTCCAGACCATTCATTTTCCTGTGTTGCTCCAGCAAAAGAGGGGCGGAGGATATGAAATTAACTCCTTCCTCTCTCTATCAAAGGATGAAGGACAATTTATCCTTCAAGAATGAGGTCCAATGTCACCTCCTCCAGAGAGCATCTCCATTTAATCAATTTATTTTTCCACTTCGATAGATCACTGTCATATTAAGTACTCTTATGGGTTAATTGTGTCCCTCCAAAAAAGATACGTTAGAGTCCTAACCCTCAGTACCTCAGAATATGACCTTATTTGGAGAGAGAGTCTCTACAGAGATAATCAGGTTAAGATGAGGTTTCAGAGTGGGCCCTACTCCAATAAGACTGGTGTCTTTATTAAAAGGGGAAATTTGGGTACAGAGACACACATAGAGGGAAGATGATGTGGAGAGACACAAGGAGAAGACAAGCCAAGGAGAAAGGCCTGGAACGGATCCTTCCGTCACAGCCCTCTGGAGGAAGCAACCCTGCCCACACCTTGATTTCGTGCTTCTCAGTGCCAGAACTATGAGACAACAAATGTCTCTTGTTTAAGCCCCCAATGTGTGGTACTTTGTTAGATCAGTCCTAGGAAGCTAGGGCAGGTAGACCATGAGGTCTTTTGTTTTCTACATTTTTTTTCCATTAAAAGTTTTTTCAACAGAAAAGTATAAAGAAGAAAATAAGCCAGAAAAAAATGGTTTATAGTTTCTCTGGTGAGAAAACTCTTGTTGTAATATATATACAATTTATGCACCTGCATCCATATACACACATACGTATATACATATATGTACATAATGTAATATGTGCTGAGTTATTCAATTCAAATATTCCAAAAAAGTGCAAAAGAAATAGAGAGAGAGAGAGAGAGAGAGAGAGAGAGAGAGAGAGAGCTTCCACTCGCTAGTCCCTCTTCCCACAGCTGTTCAGTGCTGTCAACAGTTCACCACTGATTCCTTCCACTCCAAAACTGCTTATTCTAGCAACTGCCTATCTATCTATTTTTTAAAAATGTGTATAAAAGTGACCACGTTTTACGTACTCTTCTTCTCCTTGCTGTTTTCTTTAAACGATATGTTGGACATCCACTCAGATCAGCAAAGACCAAGTGTCCTCATTTCTTCATGGCCGCACAGTATTCCAGCTCATGGATGTGTAAAGATTGATGTCACCACAAACACCAAGGGCCTGGATCGCCCGCTCAGCCCGGCTAGGGTGGATTGGGAATGTGTCGGAGCGCCGTAGGGCTGGCAGGACAAGGCAGTGGGACAGAGAATGGAAGCACTTTGCCTGAAGTCACACACAGAGCTAACAGAAGTGGTTCCAGCTGTTAGGGGGTGTCAAGACATTTTCCACAATTATGTGATTTTTTGTCACCAAAACAATGTAAGGGTGTCATCTCTGAAGGGAAAACATCTCATAATTGCACAATTTACAAAAAAAGAACAAAACCAAAATTTGGAAACAGAATTTTCCAGCCTGTTTATAGCTCTTCCAAATGAAGAGTTTAGTGGGTTGGACACATGTGTTAAATATATAAAAATGCAACAAATTCTAAATACTTTGTAAGAATAATTGATTGACATCGGGGGAACAGAAATGTAATAGTTGGATTTAAACGAAACTTTTATGTAATTGACAAATGGGGTTAAAAAAATGAGTATTTGGATGTAGTAAGTGCGCCTATTGTTCTTATTTGCACCCATGTGTCTTTCTGAGGAATCTAGATTTTTTTGCTCTTGCTGTTAGCTATTATAGCCCCTGAAACCAGGTATCAAAATACGCCAAACAGAAGACCAGATCTTCCTATTGCTTTACGTTAAATCAAGTGTCAATCGAGGTATTTAAAACCAATGAAGCTCATTTATCCACATTTAGTTCTTTAAAGTCTTTATTGATTATAACTATTAATTTAGCAAAAGCAAATGCTTTTTATATTATTAAGAAAAAAATTTAATTTTTAAATTGTTTCATGTACGCAGTCTTTTGTATTTCTATCTTAGGCATGTTGTATTACGTACGTACTGGTAAGTCACATATGTATAAATTTATGCATATTCTGGAGATGTAAACTCAAAATTGGTTTTACTTATAGGGACATGAAATCAAAAAAGTTTGGGAAACTATAAATTAAATTGCTAGCTGATTTCTTAATACCAATAGAAACTGGTAATGAAATAATAACCTTAATGCCCTGAGGGAAAATAACTAGCACTTTAGAATTCCATTCTCAGTTAAACTAAAATTCAAACTAAAGACATCACCAGGCAAGCAAAGATTGAAATAATTTACTATTCACAGGCCCCGGTTGAAAAAAAACCAAAAGCTCTACTTTTCTGGGACAAAGCATGGGAAACAAGAAGCAACAGTGAGCAAAGAGATTGATAAATAAATACACAGGCAAATCTAAATAGGCATTGATCACAAAACAATATAATGATGAATCATTTGGGGGTTATAAAAATAAGATGTAATTAGAATACTAGAGAATAAGAGCATATAGTACAAGAAAGAATGATCAGAGTTAATATGGACTAAGGAAATGTTCAGGAGGTGGGCAAAGATACTGATTAACTTTAGGCTTCATTATGTAAAAATTCCAGCGTGAAGATGGCAGCAAAAAATGGTATTTCTTGGAAAGCATCCAAAGCAACAAGAAGAGTAAAAAATAACATTCAGTCTTCAATTTTAGCAAAACTGAGAGATGGCTGAAATTTGAATCATTAAACAAGTGGAAATGCCCCCTCCCACCAAAGCAGTGGACCTCAAGCAAGGAGGTGCACGCATGGACAGAGTATCTTGTGGCTGCAAATCTCTGAAAAAGTTAGCAAACTCTGCTTCTTAGAGGTAGGGCATAAATCTTAATCAAGGTGCAGTGAGAATGTGGTATGGCCAATGGTGGCAGAACCCCTTGGATTTGACTTAGTTCCAATAGAAAGACGTGGAAACAAAGGAGGAATTATCACACAGATAAGCCTGGAACTGTCCATCAAAAAGATTAAAAATTCTGAAAGTGTTGACTTTTAAAAACGTAGTCTCAAAATATATGAACCACAAATGACTAGAATCACAAAAAGTCAAGAAATCCGCAATCATGGTGAGATATTTTAACACAGTGTTCAATATTAAATAGCTCAAGCAAACAAAATAATTAGTAAACGTTTAAAAGATTTAAATAACACATTTAATAACTTGCACATAGCCATTTCTTTATGTAACAATTAGAGAATACACATTGAGCTTATTTTTAAATGACCACACACGTGGCCACAAAGCCAGTATCTAAAAGTAACAAATGAATCAATATCATACAGACCACATCCCCTTTCAAAATGCTATTAAATCAGAAGTAAATTACAAAATTGTAACTATAAAAAGGAACCATATGTTTAGAAATTTACAAACACTTCTGAATTATTAATGGATCAAAATAGAAATCATAATGGAAATTTAAAAATATCTAGAGCTGAATGACATGGAAAAACTGCATATCAAAATTGTGAAATGTAGCTAAAGCAGCACTTCAGAGAGAAAATTACAGATATACATACAGCTGAAAATAAGAAAATTTGAATGTTAATGAAAACATCTAATTAAAGAAGTTAAAAAAATAACAGTGTGAACTCAAGAAAAAACAAAGGAAAGAAGATACAGATAAGAGCAAAAATTAATGATATAGAAGACAAACTGAGATGGCCAACAAAGGCAAAAAATCAGGAGAAAAAGAAAGATGGTACAAATGAACCAAACTGGGAAAGAAAAAGAAGATGTAACTAGAGATACAAATTTACAAAGTCATGAGATTACTATGTATGACTTGATGGTAATAACGCTGAAATTTTAGATGAAATGGAAACACTTCTAGAACATATACCTCAAGAAGAAATAGAAAAGCTGAATAAACATATAGCCTTTCAAATGTTTAATCAGTAATCTAAATCTATCCACAAAAAGTTGACATCTGATAGTTTTACAGGTAAGTTTCCAACTTTTAAGGAAAAGTGAATTCCTGTCTTATGCAATCTGTCCCAGTAAAAAAGAAAAAAAATGGGAAAACTTTCCAACTAATTATATGATATTATTATAACCTTGACAACAAAAACTGGAAAAGGTATTACAAAAAAGGAAAATATAGGTGAATTTTATTTATGAACAAATATGCAAAATTTTGAAATCAAACATTAGCAAATTGACTCTAGTAGTGTTAAAAATAATACATCATAACCAAGTTGGGTTACCCAAGAAATGCAAGCGTAAAATAGAAAAGCTATTAATGTAATTTGCCACATACATGATGAAGAAGAAAAAAACCTGTGACCACCTCAAAAGATGCAGAAAAATGCCTTTGATAAAATTCAATACTCTTTCATAACCAAAATCTCTTAGCATACTAGGAATAAAGGAATAACCCAATAAAGTTCCTCTACTAATAATCTACTGTGAAAGTTATACTTGGTGCGTCTCTAAAATAATTCCACTTCAGCTCAGGAACAGGGCAAGCGTGACACTACAAAAAGTCCTCATTCAACATTGCTCTGTAAGTCCTATCCAATGAAGTAATGACAAGAAGAAATAGAATGAAGATTCAAAATGAAGAAATAAAACTATCATTATTTATGCATGCCATGATTATCTATTTTTAAAAATACAAGAGAAAAGAAGTAGTAGGCAACTATCAGAAGAAGTAAGGAAATCCACGTTGCCTAATTTAAAACAATTTTTTTTTCAAGATTGGCACCTGAGCTAAATTGTTTTTTTTCTTCTTCGGGCAATCTTTTTTTTTCTCCTTCTTCTCCCCTGCGCCCCCAGTACATAGTTGTATATTCTAGTTGTAGGTCCTTCTGGTTGTGGCATGTGGGATGCCGCCTCAGCGTGGCCTGATGAGAGGTGCCATGTCCGCGCCCAGGATCTGAACCTGCGAAACCCTGGGCCGCCGAAGCGGAGTGCGTGAACATAACCACTTGGCCACGGGGCCGGCCCCAAAACTGAATTTTAAAAATGGTTCCTGAACACCTGCAACAAATTGTTAGAAAATATAATTTTTAAAGATACTATTTATAGTTGTAGCAAGCACTATAAAAACCTCGTAATACAGCCAATAAAAATGTGTAAAATCTTTATAGGGAAAAGTAAAAATCTGTATTAAATAATATAAATTTATCATTTATCAAGAAGGCCTAAGTAGAGAGATATATCACATTTCTGATTGGGAAGACTCAATATTGTACAAATGGCAAAATTTTCCCAAATTAATCTATTTAGATGCACTTCTTCTATCAATCCTAACAGTGTTTTCATAGGAACCAACTAGCTAATCCTAAAATATTGGAAGGGTAAGGAAGAAAATTTGAGTCTATGGTCAACAATACTGTATTTATTCTTCCAATTTGCTAAGAATAAATCTTAAATATTTTCAACACGCACACATAAATGGTAACTATGTGAGGTGATGGATGTGTTAACTAATACTGTAGAAATCACTTCACAATATATACATATATCAAGTCATCATGTTGTATACCTTAAACTGAAAAATGTAATTTGCCAATTATATCTCAGCAAAGCTGGAAAACAACCAAACAAACAAATTTGAGGACAAAGAATGAAGGGAACCACTGTACCAACTACTAAACACAGCTATTAGTTATAATAATGTTAAAATTAAAGTATGGTGCAGGGATGAATAAACGGACCAACAGAATAGTATGGAGTCAAAGAACTGATCCACTTATGTAGAGGAATTTATATTTAACAGAAATGGCATTTCAAACACTGAGAAAGCCTGGACTATCCTTATGAGGTGCTGAAACATTTAGCTTTCTATTTGGAAAAAGATAAAATTAGCTCCCTACTTCACCATATAAGCAAAAGTAAATTCCAGATGGACAAAAATTTAAATAAGAAGAGCAAAAATTTAGAGCTTTTGTAAGACAATATGAGAATATCTTGGATGTAGAGTTATGAACAGATTTATTAAATAAAGAACAAATATCCATAAACCTTAAAAAGATTTATGAATTTGACTACATTAAATTTAAAAGTTATTTATAACAGAGGATAACATAAACAAAATAAAAAGGCTGGATACCGTTTGGGAGAAGATAATTTGCAATTCAAATAATAACTTCAGAATAAATACAGAACAGTTACAAATTTATAAGAGAAAGCTAGTTTTAAAAAAGGAACAAAGAACTGAAACTGGTTTCTCTCCCTCCCCCTCCCTCACACACACACACACACACACACACACACACACACACACACACGACTGGCTAGTAAACATAAAAATACTTAAGTTTAGAAGTAATCGGGAAATGTCAATTAAGACAGTAAAATGCCTTTTACATCTCTCAGATTGGAGGAGGCAGGAAAAAGGAATTCTAATCCGGTTGGAATGCGGGTTGGTATAACCACCTGAGGGTGCCGTTCATCAATATTTTTGAAGAAAGCGAAGAAATACTTTCTCTACGACTTAGCAATTCCACTTCTCGACGTCTACGCTGAAGACATTATAAACGTGTGCACAAAGATACATGCATAAGCATGTTCATTGCAACAACAACAGCAGCCAGCAATAACTAATGGCCCCTCAATAGGGAAAAGGATAAGCTGGTATACTAGGCTGCCGTTAAAATGAATGAACTGGGTCTACACCGTATCCATGCAATATGAACAAGTCTCTAAAGTATACTGTTGAGTAAGAAACGTAAGTTGCAAAAGAATGTATACAATATGATGCCATTTAAGTAAATTCTGAATGCACATAAAATGATAATAATTATTTTGGACATACAAATATTTAGTGAAAGCACAGAATCATGCATGGGAATAACGTTTACCAACTTCAGGCAGAAATACCTCAATGAGAGAAGAAGGAGAAGGGAGAAGAGCGAAGAGGAGAGGGTAAGTTGTATTATTTTGTGTTTCTTTTGTTAAGAGTGATCTAAAGTAAATATGGGAAAATGTTAAGAGCTGTTTAACCTGGATGGTAGAATTATGGTTGTCCGTTTTATTTTCTCCACCTTTCTATACATCTGGAATATTTCTTAATTTAAAAAGTTAAAATATACAAACATTTTTTAAAAGCGTAGAACCAGAATTCGTCTTTTCCCTCTGAATCTTCTTCAATACAATTCAATACAATAAATATCTGTGTGCATCCCATGAGCCGGGATGGGAGAGCCGGGTGCCAGAGATGGGGTCCTAAATTCCAGGACTATGTAGCCTAAAGGGGAGGAAGCTAACAATTACTCCCTATTCTTTTTAGTTATTGTTTAGTACCTGCCACTGAGGAAAACAGCTGCAGTTTTTCATTTGAGCTAAATATAAACACAACAAGGAAAGACCCACGTGAAGGGCTTTCCCCAGGGCCCCATGCTTCGCCGTCATGCCTACAGACGGCAGTCACAAGTTCTCTTTCGCTGCCAAGATGTCACTAGATGGTGATGCCTGTCCCTGCGCATGTGGCACAACCAGGGCTGCTGGGACTCCAGGCCATTTCACAGAAGGCAGGGAGCAGGGTTCTTCTGCAAAGGCCAAGTTCTCCCAGGATGACCCTGGATAACTGGTTTATTAGGATAGAAAGATCAAAAAAGGAGCTCTCTGTGGAGACAGTAAAAAGATCCGTGGTTGCCAGGGTGTGGGGCGGGGTTGATGAGTAGGTGGAGCACAGAGGATTTTTAAGGCAGTGAAAACACTCTGTACGATACTATAATGACGGACACATGTCATTATACATAATGTCCAAATGTTGTTATACATTTATGTCCAAACCCATAAAATGTATAACACCAAGAGTGAACCCTAAAGTCAACTATGGACTTCAGGTGATGATGGCGTGTCAATGTAGGCTCACCCATCGTAACAAATGTACTGCTCTGGTGGGGGATGTTGATAATAGGGGAGTCTACACACATATAGGTGTTGGGGGTGTGTGGGAAATCTCTGTACCTTCGTCTCAATTTTGTTGTGAATCTAAAACTGCTCTAAAAAAATAGTGTCTTAAAAAAAGAAAAAGAGTTCACCTTCTAGCGAGGAGGCAAATATATGGATCAAGGTTTATGGTCCATAAAAGAGGTCAAAACAATATGCTAAAAGAATTGAGGACAGGGGAAGAAATGAGATTGCAGAGGATTTCTTGGAACCAACAGAATTTCAGGTCAGCCTTATTCTGGTCAATAAGTATGTGAAGATTGCCATTCAAATCCCTATCTGAAGGGTCATTTGGTATCATCCCAGGTTGCTATTGACAGAGGGTGCTTTCCAGAAGTGACGCAGGAAACTGTCAATTAGGTTTAAACCACTATTCCATTCCTCTCCTTTATCCCCTTCCCACTCGCCAGCCCAATGCCATAGCACGCTGGAGGACGTTATTCCAGCATATATAATATAGCCACCAGTGTGACTGCAGACACAGAACTTGGTGAGTTAGAAAGATAGAAGGGAAGAAAAAGAGAGAGACAGAGATAGAAACAGACAGAGAGAGAGGAGAGACAGAGAGTAAGTTCTAGCAGTAGCAGGTAAGATGTAAGAATTACCGAAGTTTCATAATAAAGGCGCGAATCAAGAAATAGGGTTCCCACAGCAGAGACCACGCTACTTGGGACAGTAACAAATGGAGGACAAAAACAGAAGATTTGGAGGCCTCCTCACTTTGGGGTGAACATAAACTACAAATTGAAATCAGAATATATGTCCTCCAAGTTTGCTATATGATTCTGTGATAGCTAAATAGTGGTCTGCAACCATATCCAGGCCCAATCCCCAGAATCTGGGAATCTTGCCTCATATGGTAAAAGAGACTGCGGGTGTACGATTGAGTTAAGGCTCTCGAGTGGGGAGATTATCTTGGATTATCCAAGGGGACCCTAAATGCAACCACAAGGACCCTAAAAAAGGGAGGCAGAGGGAGATTTGACACAGAAGAAGAAGGCAATGTGACCACTGAAGCAAGGTGCTATATTGTTGGCTTTGAAAATGGAGAAAGGGGCTACCAGCCAAGGAATGCAAAGAATTCAGCTCTAGAAGCTGGAAAAGGCAAGGAACCCGATTCTCGCCCAGACCGTCCAGAGGGAGCCCAGTGAAACAGATTTCGTTGGCTGTCTTGATTAAAGAAGACTTCTGTGCATTTTGATAGGGAGCAGTTGATGTGGATTGGGTGACAAGAGTCAAGATTCTGGCCTCAGAGAAGGTGAAAGAGGAGGGGGGAGTGATATTCTGGGACAAAGGTCTGCACTCCGATGGTTTTGGGGAGTGCTCTGGGGAACATCATTGTCAAGAGGTGAGGGAAGCAGGCCTGGCAGAGGGTGAAGTTGCACTTTGCTGCACTAGCACAGAGGACACAGCCAATCCCACAGGGAGCTGTGGGTTAGGGTGGCCCTTCAAAGACGTCCTGAATTGAGCAAGGGGGCCAATCCTTTGTACCCCGACATTGACCACTCATCAGATGCAGGCTGTTCCCAGGAAGGGGATGTAATCTTGAGTGAGGCAGCAACCTTTGTGAAAAGGCAATCGCTGGGGAGGGACTCAGCTGTCGGCCATCAAGGGGCAATACTCCTGGCAGCTGGGAGGGTGTGTGCCTCGGTCCTGAGGCGGGGGTGTCAGAGCAGCACACGCAGATCTGCTACACCATGGGAGCAGCTGCCAACATGATTTTATCTGATTAAGTTCCTAGTACAGAGATGTGAAAGAAAGTTTCTTATTGACCTCCGTCTGAGGCCGTTCCTTAAGGGGCAGTGTCCAAGTCCTGAGACTGTGCGATTCTTTTAGAAGCCTGCTGAAAGCAGCTCAGGGACACCTTGGGCAAAGAGGCCGACATAACTATAAGTGGTTTGGTCTTGGACTGAGGTTTGAAAATAAACCTCCCCATGGACTGTTTGGAAAGCCTTCTGAGAAAGCCCCTGAATAAATACCGTAGCCCCTTGCGCCATTGGTCAGGATTATTTTGGCCTGGTTTTCTGGGACTCACGCTGTGCCCTGGCTGATAAACGAAGCCATGTGGAAAGCACAGGGAGCCCAGAGCCAAACCCTGTCCCCGCCATCACACCACACCAGGCACCAGCCAACTCTGGCTTCACACTCCAATGCCGAGGCTCTAGGGCAAAGCAGAGTTGATTTTCAGCGAGCCTGCACTCTGGAGAGACCCACTGTCAGAAGAACAACCTTAAACAAGCCGCAGGCTTTTGAGGCCAGCGTTTTATTGTGCCAAATCCTGCTAAACGGCCTTGCTGCACTCATCTGCTTAAACACTGCACTGAGCATAATTTAGGGCTTTAGTGACTGAGAACCATCCAGGGGCTCAGACACGTCACTCTGAACTGACTGTGGTGTTTGAAGGTCTGGGGTCTTGTCCTATTTCTGACCCTTATTAACAGTGTGATCTTGGGCAAGGCACTGCTCTCTGAACTGCTTTCCTCTCATACAGAATGGGGTTGTCTAAAATTATCTCTAAGCTTCAGTCCCATCTTCATGCCCAGAGAATCTGTGGTCCTCCTATGGGCATGGGGGTTGCAGAGAATGACATGCATTTGTACAGATGCTAGCACATCCTAAAATCTGCTTTGTTGGAAACAAATTTCTGCCATCAGATTTCTTTCAAGTGGATGAATATATGAATATATCATGCTTATTTGCATTGGCTGCTTTTGCTCAAAATCAGCAGCTCGATAATCACTTACGTCACCAAAATAGACCCCTTTCATGAGCCGGTGAATTTTTCAGGGGCTTTCTCATGAGTGGCCATTACATTTTTTTAAATCCATGGGATTATTTTTGAAGTTTAGTGTAATGGTAGAATAGAAAGCCTGCTAAATTATTTGTCAGAATGTTTGCATTGCAATCTGTGCCAACGACTTACCTTGTGACATTGGCAAGCCACTTAATCCCCCTGAGCTGCTGATAGGGATGCCGGTCAAGGTCAGTCCTGCCTACCTCACGTGGTAACTGCAAATATCAAATGAAATGGAACTCATGAGAGAACTCTGGAACCTGTAAAGCTTATCCAAATGTAAGCCATTATTATTATTACTTTAACACCTTCAAAGCCACACACTGGGGATCTATTCCATCAGTTGCATTTGCTGGGGAAAAGCCTTTTCTTTTCAAAGCAGGGGTTTTTAGTCAGTGTTGTCAGAATATAAACACAGTGAGTACAAAGATTTATTTTGCCAGCTTCTGAGGTTCCCAAGAGAACGATTCCCAGCAGTAAAAGTTGCTAAAACAGTTTGTGCGGTCACTTGCTCTTAGCAACCATGATTGGTAGAGAAGGAAGCAGCCTAGAATCCACCCGGAGGATTGATGCTCATGCTGGGCCCTACAACTACAAGGGCAATTGCTCAGGGCACCTGCAGCGCCCTGAGCCCCTGCTTCTGCATTGGAATAGACAGTTCTGTGAGCATCTTCTCAGCACACATTAGTCACGTGGCTCTTCTGGTTACAAGGCCAACTGCAAACGTGAATCCAGTCACAATACAAAAATCACAAGCCTTAAGACTTTAATATTTCTACTGTGCAAACCTTATTCCTTCCGGATGGCAGCAGGCCCACAGGGCAACACCGCACCCATGCTCTTCCCCCAATTTGGTCTCTGAGAAAAATCCTACCAATGAAAGACAACCCCACAAAAGGTATCATTGTCATAAATGCTGCATGATTCTAGATCTTAAAAAATTTTCAATTCCGCTACTCTTCAAAAAGATTATTGAGAAAACATCACAGCAAGCCAATTGACAGCTGACTTCCTATTTTTGCTGCAAGCTTAAAAGAACCTAGACAAAGCAAGAGTGAAGGAAACACAAACTATGCCAAGATTATAATGGCTTACAAAAGCTCGACTCATTTCCTTATTTACAGAGTCTCCATTTTCCTCTTTCCACTTTTGGGAAATACTGCTGCTCAGTGCTGGTGTCCGGGTGGGAACACGCAGGACAGGTCTGGAGGGGCCAAGCTGAGGGCTTGGTGAGTCAGCATGCATTGGCAGGGGGCCTTGCGCAGGAGGAGAGGAAACTCTAGGGGGATGAGGTCTGTTGTTATAGAAACTGGAGTCTTCCCGGGCTCACACAGGTAGGGGCAACAGGTCTTTGGGAACACAGTGCAGATAGGAAGAACTGGAACAGTGCCTCAGGATTCAGCACAGGCTGACAGGCAGACCCATGCACCGTGCAACTGAGCATGACAGTGGCACACAAGAGAGGGGCCAGTGCTCTTCTGCCCAGGGTTGAAGGCCTGTCTTTCTTCCTCCAGGCAGATGTCAGCTGGCAAGTGCACCTTGCTCTCTCCTCAGTGAGGCAGAGATTTGCAGGTGCTTGTTATTACAGAGCTAGCAAGGGTTGGGTCTTCTGGGAGGTTGTCAACGGTCTTAATGTCAGTTACTTGCGGGTTCTCGTTTCTCTTCAGCCAATTAACTACAGTTTCATATAACATCAGGTGAAACATAGATTCACTTGAGTTGCCTTCCTCTGTCCTGCTCTGAATTTTACATACACACAACACACACACTCACACAGAGCAACACAAATTCATGTAATAACCTAGACACACACAGTAACAGACACATCCTCATAAACCCACCTTCATGGGCCCTCGCCAGTAGACATGCACATTTCTGAGGTTGAGAAGGCTTGTACTTCAGAGAAGAGAGCTCAGCTGTGTTTTTAAACATTACTGCTGGCAAAGGGAAGTTGGTTTTGGTGTAGGTTGTTGCCAAGCTCACAGGAATTTGGGTGTGAAGTGATGAAGCTCCAGCTCTTTCTAAAATAGCTGGACTGCCTTGGTTAAAACTGTTTGTTTTTTAACTTCTCTGAGCTTTGTCATGGTGTTTGGTTTCAAAATAACCTGTCAGGGACCCTAAGGTTGACACTTGCTCACTCACTAGTTTTTACAGGATATTAGTGAAATGTGTAGCACACCAAACAGGAATAAGCCTGTCCAGGGTGGGCATCCTTAAGGTGAACCCCTTCCTCCTCTGGGCCCCTGGTCCAAGAATCTTGACCTCAGTTGTCACTCAGACTCTCATCGCTTGGACACTTCACGCTAGAAATACCCAGTAGGGGTCTTTAACCCACGACTTTATAAAGACAGCAAAAAAGGCCAAGTGAGAATGATCGACTGCAACTATGAAATGAGAATTATGTACAGTTTGTTACACAGTTAGCCTAAACACATTTCTATGTCCCACAAGCCATGAATAATAGACAGCACAGTTCTGGAATCAATTTCCACATCCTTTTTACTGAGGACTTGTCTATGAGCAAATGCCTCTATCTAGTCCTGTTCAGATCTTTCTTCCTTTCACTGTCCCAGTTCTAGTATTATTTGCTGCCCTCTTCTGTGTCCCTTACCATTTAGCTTCTCTTTATGTTGATGGAGCAGAGAGACTGCTACATGTTCACCCAAATTCTTCTTTTCCTCCTGAGCACACAGGAAAATTCATTTCCGAATGCAATAGGAAGAATTCACTGAGCCCTCGCCAGTGGAATGCAGGCAGAAGTGATGGAGGCCACTTCCCTGACTGCATGGAGCACACTCCTTCCCCCCTCCCCCATGCAACCACTACCGCATTGTGACACGGGTGGGAAATAAACCCTATTGTGTTACTCCAGTGAGATCTGAGGGTAGTTTGTTATAGCACTCAGAACAGGCTCTTTCATAGAACAAGGTTAGAAATACTAACTTTGAAGAATTCATGGTTACTCTGTCTACTATGGCTCAAAGTTCAGACTTTAAGTAAATTTCTTCTTGGCTGTATATATACACTCAGAGTTGCTCTCATTGGTACAACGTCTAATGTGTGATGTCTCCAGAACGGCTTCTCTGTAGGCAGTCCTGGAGTCCTCCGTTCTATTCTATGCCACCCTGAGTTGCATGGGAAGGGTTTTACCTAGTTTATAGCATTTTAGCGCACACGGTATGAAAAAGTATTCTCCATTGTTAGAAATTCATTCCCTTCTGGTTCTTCCTGGTTAGCAGTATCAAATGTTCTCAAAGCTCAGTCTTAGCTGTTCCCATGTGGGCATGGGAGCCACATAAGGCTGTCGGCAAGCCCAGAAGACATCATCCTTTTTGGATCTCCCTTTTTTGAAGATATCTTTAAGGCCTAAGAGATCCCCTCTGTTCATCTTCAACATCTGTGGAGCATCAGAACAAGTTCCAAATAGTGAGGCAGTCATTGGCTGCCCCCAAACTGAGACCTCTCCTGGGCCCAGTAGGTTTAGGAACAATTCATTTGTTTTTGAGAACTGAAGAGAAAGGACAGTATAGATTAGTGGAAAGAGCACAAGATTCGGTTATTGACCTGGATCTTAATCCAGACTCTTCCACTAACTTGATGGGTGACATCAGATAAATTGCAACTTCTCTTGGCCCCTGTTTCTCTGTTTCCTCACCCATAGTAGGCACGTCATATCACCTTCTCTGGCTAACCTGATAAGGTTCTTTAGTTGTTGTAGAACAAAACAGATATTATATGTAGAAACACGGGGAAATTATACTGGGAAAAATGTAAGAAATTCTTTAAAGAAAACTATGTCTAGTCAGGCAGTTATGCCTTATAGGCTGACCAGGCCTCTGCCAGAAAGTTGCTCTTTAAACATGGACATTATTTCCTTGGAGTTCATTGGATGGTTTTCCCACTTTAGTACTCGTACAAAAGTGTGGTGCAATACTTTACAAATGGAATACATATCATCATTTTCTGGCTAGCTTGTTAGATTAGAGAGCTTCCTTAGCTCCAATGTCTACTCAAGAATATTAGGGTTAAGTTTGCCGATGTTGAAAACTATTAAAACCATGGTTAGACAATTCCATATGTAGGAATTTATCCTGTGAGTAGATAGATGTAATAAATGATACGTATTAGAGGCTATCCATGGTTTGGAATAGCAACAGATTAGAAACATCTAGATTTGCAACACAAGGGGAAATTGGTTAAATCCACTGTGGTCCATCTGTGCACTGGCAAAATAGGTAGCAATGAATGCTGGAATTCTGATATACTGATATGGAACATTCTCCAAGAAATTTCATTAAGCTAGAAAGGCAAATTGCAGAGCAGCATGTAAAATTTGATACTGTTTGTGTCAAAAATTTTAAAAAATGTATTTGCTTGTGTATGCATAAAATATCTCTGGAAGAATACCAAAATGCTGGTACTATTGTTTGCCTCTGGAAGAGAAAATGGATTGGCTATGGAATAGACCCTGGAGGGGCCACTTGTGTTTTTAAAATTTAAAACCATGTGAATATATTAACTCTTCAGAACAAAGTAAAATAAAACCAAAAACAAGGTTAGATCCATTTTGTTTGCTCATGTATTGTTTTCTTAGTTGTAGTAAAATATATCTAACATAAAATTTACCATTTTAACCATTTTTGTGTGTATGGTTCAGTGACCTCAAATGCATCCACATTGTTGTGGAATCATTACCACCATCTATCTCCAGAAATTTAGATCCAGTTCATTTTGGATTCAGAGATGCTACACATTTCCATGAAGGACAAGAAACTTGTGCTGTCTTCCTCAGGAGGGCAAAGTATCAGTGGAAGTTTTTTCTGAAGGCTCCTTACCTCTTCGCTCTCCTCCCTAAGGGTAGGTGAATGGCTAAGCTAATGGGTGATTTGGGAAAAGATTGAAATTCAGCCTTCTCTGGGTTTTCTCTTTCATAGCATCCTACCTCAGGACACATGCATTTTCTGCTTCTCCAACCAGTAAGCTCACTTAGGCAGACCCTGCTCCTGCACAAGAAGGCCTGCAGGTCTGGGAAAGTGAGGTCAACCTGGGAGGGAGGGGAAGGAAGCTCATTTGGGTGTGGCTCAGAGGGGTGCGCCTTAATTTGTCCAAGACTGATTCTTACCCATCAGCCTTCTAGGAAAGAAGTTGGCTGCAAAGCTCCAAGGAAATGAGTTACAGCCCAGAGTTGAAGGCATCCAATCCCAGGTAATCTCTAGTCTTGGATCCAACTTGCAGAGGGGGCCAGGAGAAAGGCGGTACCTCCCCAAACATGAATGCTGGGAGATGAGTCTTGCTGCTAGGTTGCCACAGTATACAGATGCAAAGGCAAGGCTTGGCCCCACCTCCTGATTATGCAAGGGGAGGTGATCCCCCAGCCACAAACCCTGAGCTGGCAGGACAGGCCTGGAGCCAAGGTTCTGTCATGCCAGAACCTTGTGTTGTACTCTGACTACTAATTACTCCAAAGGAGGGCTTGGTGTTTCTTTAATTAATGTAGCTTTAAAATTTCACAGCCCAAGGGTCAGGGTCCCTTTCCTGGAATCTGAGGTGTGGCTCCACTGCTCACTGTGATCTGCCCTAGAAGACAGTGGGCAATGGGGATCCACACGCCTCCTACTGTTCCTGTCTTTGTGTTTTCCCCGAGGAACACTGCCCCAACAGAGCTAGTGTGTCTGCTATCTGGTCGTTTGTAGTGTTTGTATGGTAATGTCCAAGCCAGTGCTACCGGTAATTAAGCTAGTGTTTTCATCTTCAGACCCCTGTGTCTAAATCTCTATTGGTTCCAAATTCAGAGGGGGATAGAGGAATGATTTATCATGACCTGCTTAAGCCCCGACAATTTTAATAAAATCGCTAAACTGTGACTTTGGTCACCACCTGTCCTGTAGAGTTTCTCCCGGTTATTTCAGAGAATCCCCAATGGGGGCGTGTCTCATGTCAAATAACAGTATTTCATTGTAAAGCCACCGTGCCCCTACCACTACTGCCCATGGTCTCTAGGGATCGCTACTCTGTGACACATGGTGCTTTGTGTAATGCTTTCATTACTCTGGCCTCTGAAAGGTGCTCTGCTCTGCTCTTCCTCTCTAGGACCCAAACATGTCCCAGGCCCGTTTTTCTTGCTCCACAACCTGGCTGAGGTTGAACTTGACTCAAAGTTGGGGAAGCACAGGAAGAGAGTTTCGAGCTAATGTAAGATATGGTTTCTCTGAATCTGCTGGCCAAGATACCGCCTTATGTTTGCTTAAATGTTGACCTGTCTACAAAAAGGTCGCTTTTGCCCACCACTGGACGTACTCCAAGCATGGCCAGGCCCATCACCTGAGGCCCCAGAAAGAAAGGAGTTTCTCCTCCTCTTTAGTCTGAGGTCTACCTACTCAATCCTTACGTCCTGTCCTAGGATCTACTCCTCTCCAGGGTGATTGATAGTGGTGATGGTCCCTCCTTTCAAGTGAAACAATACCCTCCATTTACAGGGGTATGACCTAGTAACCACATCATAACACAATAGTCTTATAATGGTCCTTTCTAGGCTAATCAATCTTCACTAATACTATAGGAAGGATACCAGAAATTCAGTCCAGGGTGAATCCTACAAACCCAAACCAGTCCCCTTGGTAGGGTGAAGACACTGTCTGCTCACCATTCCTGTTTTTTTGCCTCCTGGTTTCCTATGAGCATTGCCTGAGCAAGAACACACCCACCCAACTAGAACTTGTGCATCTGCCAGCAGGTATAAGAAAGCATTTTTCTAAGGAAAACGTATCTGCAAAGATGCAACTCTTTCTGCACCATCAATGACGTGTTCCCTTATCTTACAGAGGAGCTGAGCCTCTTGGAGTTAATAATTTCTCCGTTTTAGAAAGCCACATTTATTTTACATTTTTGTAATCTAAAGACTCATTCAAATGATTTCCTCCAAATAGAATTCCGTACCTTTCGAATTTAAGTTTCTGTTTTTTGAATGATAGAAAACTGCTTGTGGTTTTAAAATTTGTTTGTCCAGGTTGTATTCATTAAGGTTTCAGAAAATAGACCCTCAGCCCAGGCACCACATTACATGCTAATTTCAGTTGGAATCCAAACTCCTTAGTGTGACCTTCAACACATGACACGTTTGGTCCTCTCCTATGAACACTTATGAATGTATCTCCTCATTATTTCAAACATTCACATCTCTGCATGAGTCAGGGAGAAGTCTTCCAAGAGGAAGCTACACTTGTGACTTTACTCATGCCATACTCCCATCTAGAATCCTCCCCATTGCTCAAATCCCAGCCCCCCCCCCATTTGATGAAGTCTTTTACATGTTCATTTCTCCCTTTGAATTCCTACAAGGCTCCTCTCTTGTTCCACCCACCCACCTACCCAACAAGATGCATTGAGGGCTTGCCTTGTGCAAGATGCCGTGTTGGCTCTATGGGGTTTCCATGTGGATCTTAACTCAAAGAGTTTATAATTTTGTAGAAAAGTGTACAAACAGCAAAGTTGTGGTTTACTTTTCCACTCAAGAAATATTTCACATTTGTTTTCTCACTTCAGATCTTTAATACTCTTTCTTGTCCTCAATCTCCAATAGTCAGACAGCCATTCTTTGATTCCAAACTTTCCCCATGCTGTGTAGAAAAACTAGACATGATCAGATGAGGGCTACTTCATGTTCTAACACCAAATCCATCTGCCTCGCTGCCTCTGTAACTGATATGGAACCTGAAGTGAGTTCACTCACCTGTTGCACAGCAAGCCAATCTCTGACACTGGGTATAGTGGAAGAAAGTAGGAATTTTATTATTGCACAGTGCTGAGCAAGGAGAAAGGGCAGCTAATGCTGAAATCCCAAACTCCCTGAAAAGCTAAAAGGAAAGGTTTTTATTTGGAGTTATAGGTAGGGGAGGGGGAGCATATAGCCTTGCTGGTCGGAGCTTTCCCACCAGCCTGTCTCTTTTTGTGGGGAGGAGATAATGAATCCAGGTACTTATCTTTGGCGGTGTCTGTCTCCATGGAGGATGGTGGAATCTGGAGCCGGGAAGCCAGGAAGTAAGCAGGGAATGAGTGTTTTGGTTTTAATCCCATATATGCTGGGTTTAATGTAGGGAAACTGATATCAGTGTCAGTATCATAACCATGTTCTCTACCAGCCCTTTGTCCTTACCGAAGGTAAAGGCTTCCATTCCATTTGGACCCTGGAACCCTCTGCAATTATCCCCACTCTTTCCCACATCATCTATTTTTCCTTTTTACTGGCTCATTCCCATCCACACACAAATATGCTTTAACATCACTCATTAAAAAACAAAAGCAAAGATGCTCCTTTGAGCCTACACCTCTTCCAGCTACTACTGCTTTTTCCTGCTCCCCATCACAGCCATACTTCCCTGGAGGGATGTCTAAATGCACTGTCATTGCCTCCTCACCATCCATATTCTCCCAAACTCTCTCCGAACACAGCTGTGCACCCACCACTCTAAAGAAATGGTTCTTGTCAGAGTCCCCAATAGCCAAGGCCCTTGGCTGGCTCTGTCTTCTTCTTTCTTGGCTTCCCCACAGGGTTTGGCTTGACTGATTTTCTTTCTTCCACAGAATCCTTTCCTCCAGGCTTCTGGGCTGCCCACTTTCCTGGCTCCAACAGCCAGCGACATAGCTGCTGCCGCTCAGCCTCCTTTGCTGACTCCTTTTCTATACTAAGTTTCTAATGTTGAGGACCTCAGAGCTCTATCAGGAACCCACTTCTCTTCCTTCTTGATGAACTCCTTTCCCAGGTAATTTCTTAGGCTCTTGGGCTTTAAATGCCAACTCTACACTGATTGCACTCAAACTTCTGTCTCCAACTCAGAACTCTTGAACTCCAGACTCATTTATATGACTGCCTAGAACCATTTGGATGTCTAATGGTCATTTCTAACTTAACCTAGCCCCCCTCTCCTCTCCAAAAATCTGTTGATAACCCCCTCACACCACATCCCCCCAAACGACGACAATCTTCTGCTCCCTGCCAAGCCTTCTCTACCTTATCGAGTGATGTTGCTAGCGAGGGCAAGTTTTATGAACCTAAAGCTTAAACAACTCGGGGAGCCCTCTTTAACATAAAAAATACAAATTTAGTATGAAAATAAATATTCGTGTAGGCTGAGAAATCACAATGAGTTACAAATTTTAAAGTACTGACAAATACCACAATTGTCCCCAAAGCAAGAAAGATAATATAATATTTTATTGACTACCTGCCTGACACATCTTTATAATGCTTTTTTCCTACATTTTGGCTGTTGTGCTCTTTGATTGCCTCTGTTTAACAACAATTTTGTACGACTTTCTATGGTAAGAATAGGAGGAGGATTCAAATCATTTCTCTTGCTGGGTTAACCGAAATTTATTTTTTTAAAAATTGTGGATAATTTTGAAACATTTATTTTAGCTTCCCACTCATTTTTGTTAATATTTAAAGAAAAGTCACTCAAATCTTGATAGTCATATACTTTGGACTAACCAGACTGGGGCAATAAGAGTTGCCCTTTGAAAATGGACCTCATTTTGAGGTGTTCTATTTGGCGTTTTTCCCAGCCTGGTACACATATGGTGGTGTGGAGTGAGTGGGGTCCATAGAATTGCTTATCCAAGCAGCCTTTCAGACTGGAGTTCTTGGTCAGTTAGTGCCATGACCCAAGTATCTGCCCAGTATCTACTTCTTGGTTCATATTTTCTGATGTTGAAATATGTCATACACATGGGTAAGCAATCCCATCTCTAGAATTTACCCTACAAATGGATTCTTTTCCTTTCTTTACACTCCATATCCATTCCACCAGGAATTCTTGTAGGCTTTTCCTCCAAATTATTCCCCAATTCAACCCCTCTTACAGCTCCACCATTCCTCCCCTGTTCCAAGCTACCGTCATTCCCCATGTGGACTTCTGCAATGGCTTATGACTGCCTTGCTACTTGCTGGGTTTATTCTTACTTCCCTGTCATCCACAGCCCCATCTTCTAGTATCTAGAATGATCTTTCTAAAGCATAACACAGCTCCTGTCACTCTCCTGCTTAAAAGCGCAAGTGGCTTTGGATCACACTGAAAATAATACACAGCTGCCTTACAGCCCCACACCATCGGGCCCTGCCCATTTCTCTGGCCTTACCTCCCTCCACTCCTCCCCAGGCTCACCATGCTCTAGCCACACTGACCCTCCTGCCACGGCTCCAACAAGCCAGACTTATCCCAGCAAGGCCTTTGCACTTGCTGTTCCTCCTGCTTAGAATGTGCTTCCCCAGCCCTGTGGGCTGCCTATGCTCATCTGGGACCTCCAGTTCCATGGCACCTCTCACTAGGCCTCTCCCATCACCTTATCTCACATAGCACCCTCCCTCCAGGATTTTACCATTTGTTGCTTCTTTATAGCCTTTTTTAGTACCAGGAAATATCGTAGTTTACATATTTTTATAATTTTTCTATCTTTACTGGAACATTGGCCCTCAAACTGACATGCACATATCTCCAGAGGTACCTGAGGCTTTCTAAGCAAAAGAGGGTAGAAAGAGTTAGTTTTCAAGGAATCTTTTTCCAGAGACTTCATTTCCATATGAATATTGACCTGCAGAGACCTGTGCCAGTTCTCCTTGCCATAGGCCTCCATTGCAATTGAGCTTCCCTGCTTTACCTGCCACTCATCCATCCTGAATCTTACAAGGGATGTAAAAAGTCTGGGGCTTGAAAAAAGGGGCAATTGAAAATAATAGTTTTGAGAACGTAAATGACTTTAATGACAGCATTTAAAAAATCATTTTCCAAGTATTATGATTTCTAGTGCTCTGCTTTCCGCAAAACTAAAGGAGGGTCAAATAACTTTTTCAAAGATCACTAAAAATTATTTTAACATGGATCGCTGTATGACTTTCTGAATACAAATTAGAAGAAAAGAATATATAAGAATTATATACATAAGCATATAAAATAATATACAATTATATATTAATTATGTAATTGTGTAATAAATTAATTATTAGAATATATCTACAAACTTAAAATCTAAGAACATCTAAAAATACAAGAGTATAACTTAGAATATAATTGAGTCACATTGAGAAAACAAAATTCTTTTCATTCCCATCAAATTAGTTATGTGAACCAGGTTTATTAATGCTTATACTTGTAAAAACAAAAATGAGAAATAGAATTGGTGTTAAATACTGTCTCATTTCAAGAATAAATAATATTCATCCATGAATATATGAAATAACTGAAAAAAACCAGCCCCATATATCTCACCAAGAGTAGACTATTTGATAAAATTTTATTTCTTGTTTAATTTATACTTATTTTAATTTGTAATATAGTTACGTTGCTTTGATCAATCATGTACTAATATCTATTGTAATGTTAACTGAGTCCAGATGAAAATTTTAACACTAAGAACTTTGTAGTCACAAGAATAAAAATAATTAATTTCGGTTACAGAAGTGTACTTGTTCAAGACAAATATCACTATAAAGTTTTCAAATATAAAAATATATTACATTAAAATGAGGGGCTGGCCCCACGGCCAGTGGTTAAGTTCGTTTGATCCTGGGCGTGGATGTGGCACTGCTCATCAAGCCATGCTGAGGCAGTGTCCCATATGCCACAACTAGAAGGACCCACAACTAAGAATATACAGCTGTGTGCTTGGGGGCTCTGAGGACAAGAAGGAAAATTAAAAATTAAAAAAATATATAACATTAGAATGAAATTCAATGGAAGAAATGGAATGGAAATATAAGTCAAGGGGGAAAAGAAATGAATTAAAATTTGTGACAATCAGAGATGAACTTGTTCATATGTTTTAAAAATGGATAATGGCCATATAAATAAAAAGAGTTGGTTGGACATATGAAATGCTAGAAACCTACCTTCCAAGATTGCATCCAGAGGGTGAAGTGTTATTAGGGATTTTATAAACTGTTACATTCAGTAGGAACAGAAAACCTTTATTAGCCATACTTTTAGTGTGTGGTTATCACACAGTCAACATTTAGACGTTTAGAACCACCTTCTGAAAGCAAGTAGGAGCTGCCTGGACTGTCTTTTAACTCCATGGCATCTCCTTGAATGGTAGTCACACAATTAGTACTGAAATTCATTCAACAGCAACAACAACAACAGAAACCTGTGTCTCGGTCAGATTGCAGGCAGGAAGGTGCCTTTAGAGCAGAGAGGGAGTCCTTCTAGGAAAACTGGGTGGGAAGCCCCACTCTCACGGCCCCCTACCCTCATGAAGAAGAGAAAGATGAACATTCTCTTCTTTGCATATGACATAGTTTTATGGAATCAGACTAAAAATGGCTTTAACGGACAATGACTCATCCACCTAATTACCTTAGTATATAAGACTTACGTCAGCTTCCCAAAGCAAAGGAATTTTAGCTGGTTTATAGCCCAAACCAGTCAGTCACCCGGAGGTACAGTTGACAGCTTGCTCATCCTAGAGGCATCGCTTTTGACTAAGCCATTCTAGCTGAGCGCCCAGACGTGACTGGCATCACTTCCCCCACTTCAAAGCTCCCCTCGCGAATCGTATTTCAGTGTTATGTCATCAATCCAGCTTGCAGGATGTTGCAAGAAACAGTCCCATGAAATTCATTAATTCATTGTTGTATTTATTGTAAGAATATTCTTGAGGGTGTGATTCACTGTTTTATACAGCATCTTCTTTATAAGGAGCCTAAGGTAGAAATTCCTTTCAATTTTTATGATCAGGAATAGTAATATTTCTCCTGAGCTTCTTGCTCAGTGTTCATCTTCTGGCTCCTCTCATTAATGTGACTGAGCGGGTTTACCCCCGTATTGACGGCTATGAAGTTAGAGCTGAGTTTGTGGGCCAGCGCTAGCAAGTACAGTGAATTCACAGCGAGCGTTTTGTGGATGGGTGTGTGGGCTCACCTCACTACCGGTCTCACTTTTTCTTCTCTGTGCTCATTTTTTTCTCTCTCCACTTTTCTTATATACTGAATTAATCAGGAATCTCAGTTGAAAGTGACTAGAAACTCAACTTAATTAAGAAAAAAGGGAATATATTATGTCTACTAAAAAAAACTATCTAAGCATTGGTCTAGCTTCAGCCATGGCTGGATCTAGGAATTCAAAAAATCTCATCAGCCCTTAGTCTCTTTCCCTCTGTCTCTCACCTTTGCTCTCTTCTCTGTTGGTTCCATTCTCAGGCTCCTGCCTCCCCACTGGGTGGCTCCTGGCAGCACCAGGCTTATCTCATCCTACAGAGAGCAGTGCCAGTGGAAGAAGAGCTTCTCTTTCCCCATAACCCCAACAAAGTTCTCGGAATTGAGTTTCCGTGAATCTTGTGGGCCGAGCCCCTGAGACCAGGTAAATGGAATTCTCAGATTGGCCAGGTGTAGGTTACATACCTTCTCAGAACTTGTGATGAGAGGTAGCTAGTTCTCCCAAAGAAAACAGGGAAGAAGACGGGTAAAATGGACAGGAGGCAGGCAAAACCAAAGACCCACTGCATCAATTGACATCAAAATTTATTTTTTTAAATTGAAGCATGGGCACCTTTGTAAGTCTCCCTATATCCTTTTTAGAACAAAGTAGCAGTATTAATAAATATATTGGAAATAAAATTGTAATTGTCAGTTGCTTAGTGAGCATGAAATCAGAACAAGGGGAATTGCATGTATGATTCAAATATCTTATGGCTCCAGGCTCTGAGAGCTGAACCATCTGTCTGTACAACCAGGAATAGACAGGTCACGTTCAGGGGCAGCGCGGGAGACCCATTGCAGGTGCTTTTTTCCTGGTCTGTCCTTTTCTAGAACTACCGTTGTCCGGCCATCCTGAACCTTCTTGGTTATGGTCCATGCAGCTTTAGACAGGTCAATGGAGCCAGAATTGCCCAGCCTTCCTGCTTCAGGCCCAGAAGCCAATCTGTCTTTTGCCTGTCTTTGTACATATCTCATCTCATCCATTATGGGCTGACTTCATGTGTAACTCTCAGAGCTTGGGAGGATGGTGAACCTACTAAATATTTACAAGGGAGGCAAAAGATTCCTCCCTTTCTTTTCACAAAATGTTGAGTGTGAGGGGTGGCGGGTTTGGGGGCAGGTAGCATACCCTTAATTGTTGGTGGTGGGGCAGCCTTTGCCATCAACTGGCTCACAGCCTTAGGTGGGAAGTGGTAGCGATGAATAAAACAACTACACTGAGGTGTGTACTGTACTCTTAGTATAGAAGAAAGTGTAACTCAAGCAGTTTCCCTAGAAATCATGGAGAAGGCAGTACAGTTTTCCAAGGGACCAACACTTCCTTGAACTCCTATGGAAGAATACTGAGTGAATTGACATTAGCACTTGTATTTCATTGTTATTAGGTTGGCTGAAGCTCCACTCTTACCTGCCTCCTATTCCCCCACCCAGGAAGGGGGAGAAGTCAGGAATAAGGGGCATCCATCATTGTCACTAATGCCAGGAAGCTTCATAGTTACCAGAAAATGGAGGAGACAAGCACTCCCTCTGCTTGAGAAGGCCAGAATTGTTCTTTCGTAAGAAGCAGGACCAAAGTTCTGTTCAGAGGAGGAAGAGCTCACACGGGCTACACCAGGGGAGGTATCGTCAGAGGAAAGCTAATCCTGCGGCTGGCAAATAGTGTGTGATTTCAGATTTTAGTTTATTGAGGAGGAAGCTAAGGGCAGCCTCCCCTCACCTCCACCCATTCTCATTCTGCTGCATCACCTCCCTTCATCCATGGGACCAGGACTCAGGCTCCTTTAACCTCCACCTCCCACCCTGGAAGATCAGAGAGAACTGGCCGAAGGAGAAAGAACTGGGGAAGAGAGGAGTATCCACAGGAGGCTGTGGGTGCCTGCAGGCCTTGATGACTTGCTCCTTTATGAGATGCAAGGGAATTAGGAGAGGCGGCAAAGCCACGAGGACAGCACAGGAGTAACTCTCCTCTTCACCTCTGCCCTGCCTCCCAGCTTGTTCAGCTCCAGATCACTGAAGTGGTTAAGGGAAACCTAGCAAAGAACTGCAGAGCTCCTTCTATGTTCAATAGGCATTTGTTTTAGGAAAGCGGGACATCGAATGAACATCTTCACTCCCTCTCTGTGTCTCTGTGGGCCACCAGAAAGCCAGGATTGTCTATCCAAATGACATCTCTGCTGCCAACAGTTTCTACTCCCAAATGGTTCCCAGGGTCTTACGTGGTGGGAGAGAAGAGGAGAGACGTGCCAGGAAAATCAGTACCTTGTCTGCCTACGTGGTCCCCTCAGTGAACTAAACCTTCCTAAAGGGAAAGCGTGTTCCTTATTTGTCCTTTCCCCTCTCCCCCATCAAAATCACCACGCTCAATGTCTTGCCCAGAGTGAACTTTAATAAATTATTATTAATATTTTTGCCCAAATCAAGGAAAAGATAAACATTTATTGAGCACGGGCTCTCAGCTCAGCACTATGCCAACAGGGGTGGAGGAGGCGGGAGAAAGTATTATAGGTGAGGACCACTGCCTTTAAAGAGTTACAGAATATAATGTATAAAAATGACCAATCACAAGAAAGCTAACAATTCAAGTCTCTATGGGAAAAACTTAGAGGTTATGTACATTCCCAAGGGCACATAGCTGGTAAGTGATGGACCCAGCGTTCTGATCCTCTCTAAAACATCAAAGCATTCAGCCACCAAAGGCAGCCGAGAAGGAATTCTGTGCCATTCATCAAACTCCAGCCTCCAGGAAAAAGATTTCTGAAAAATTAGTGTTAAAGCCTAGACTAGGATCTGGGTCTCTAACTTTTGGCTCAAATTATTGTGAGGTCTGGAAATTATTTCCAAAGAAAAGCCAAAGATGTCTGAGTAATAGGCAAAGGTTCACTTTTTCTTTTTATTGAAGGCTAACTCTTTCTCAAATCTTCACATAGGTAACAGGTTCTGACACTGTCATTATATCTAGCATCCGTTCTGAATGATATCTTTACGTCAACAGGTCAACTGTGTCCGGAATCATAAACTAGGGCTGTAGGAGGCTGCATGCCTGTCTAGATCTTGCAGGAAGTTGATAGTGCTTTATCAAATTTTTTTCTTGCCGGTGATTCTAAGACACCCAAAATTGAAGTTTCCTAGGCACCCCATGTCAGAGAAGGCCATTAAAACCAGAAGCACAAGTAACCAAAACCCAAGACTCTGTTTTATTAGGAAAAAGTCTTGCTGAGCTATTTGCAATTTGTAGCAGACTTTTTCATCAGTTTGTCAACACTGCCCCACCTCCTCCTCAGTGAGAGGTAAGTAAATATGCAGAGAGAAGCCCAGATTAGGGACCCTGTGCCTGGATAGCTGGCGAGAAGGACTGCCCTGGTTTCTGGTGGCTCTCTAGCCCCTGGGGCAAGGCTCCATGGGGCCTGCTGTCCTGCCTGCACTTGGGTTCCAAGAGGTCCTCGTGTGTCCCTCCGAAAACCCCACCGTCTAGTCTCATGACCGTTTTAATGGGCCTGGACGAAGACACCCTTGCTCGTTCCTATTTCATTTGTCGCTGGACTCCTTTAACGCATTCGGTGAGTTTTAGTTGACATCTTTGCCATGCTCTCTAGTTTTATAGGTTTACTCACCTGTTTGAAGTAGTTACCTGGTTTTGCTTTTTATTTAATCAGGACAAAATAATTCACAATGGAATATAACAGTAAGCCAGAGAGTAAATTGAGGACCTTTGTGATAGGAAAAGATTATCTTGGGTTATAAATCTGAATTCTCTCTCTAGTCACAAATTGCAAAGGGGATTTCCAAATAGCTAAAAGAAAATTACTTTTTTCTTTTCTTTATACATCAGCACATTCTGTCATCTTAACTCTTGAGAATCTGAACTGGAAAAACCATACAGACTAATTCAACTCTAATCTTACAGATAGGAAACCTGAGTCTCAGAGAGGTTAAATGTCCCATTAGGCTGGTTGGCCCAGAAAAGGTTATTTCAGGCCAGAATCTCCACCCCTGGCCTTGACATCAATGAGAAACAGATATTTCGACATCTCTTCTGTTGGTAGGAATTTTCCTAATTGCTTTGGACCCAGGCCCCCACCTCTGATGCAAGCCCTTAGGGACAGACTGGGGTCTCTTTATTGCAACAACTCACCCTGTACGAAATGGGATGTCGTGCAGTATAGACTGAGGGCTTTTTCCTGCTCCTGACTTTGCGTCATGGGGCAGACATAACGCATTATTGAGACGTTAATAAGTTCTCTCAGCTGCTCAGAAGTCAAAGAAAGCCCCACTCTGGCTGCAGGATGCCCCTCTCATTCTATCACCCACCACCCATTACTGGCACGAGTGAGGCCACCTGAGGGCCCCATGGGGAGGAGAGATATAAGAGAGGGCGGGAATCTGGAAGGAGGTTGCCTATGGGGAAATTTATCATTTTCAAAGTGAGGCCGCCCTTCTCTCAGGGAGAAGGCCACAACCAGTGCCTCCCTAGAGCTATGGAAGTGAGGCCCATGAGAACTGTCCTGTAAACTCTGGTGGGTACACTGCCATTTTGATCCCTACTTGAATGTCTGCTCAGCCTCTTGCCTTGCCGAGCCAGTAGTGTCTGAGCCCTGGGGAGAGAGTGGAGCCAGGGTGGGGAGACAAAGAAGGAGGAAGACAGCACTTTCAAAGTCTCATTTCTCTAAAGGCGAACAAAATGGAGCCCTCTTAGCCCAAGGTCTCCAAAGGACAGGTGAGATTGGGGAGGGGAGGGAGAGCAGAGTCTGCAGCACATTGCCAGGAACACCACAGTGAAGGGTACAGAGGTGCCTGTCCCAGAGAAATGGAGTGTGAGACCCCCAACTGGTGGAGGACACGGATTTTTGCAAGGACCTACTAATGCCTGGGGGAGCTGCTTAAGGCTAATAACTGCCCACTGGGCCTCCGTTGTACACCACCTGTCCAACCCATGGAGAGGGACCCCAGAGCCAGGGCAGCCACATCCAAAGAGGTTGTCTTGTGAGGTCTTTCATCTCCCCACTCCACCTCCCAAGATTAGAGTAGTTGGCACAGAGAAGTGAGAAGGCAGACACTCTCCCTGGCATCGCCCTGCCCCATGCCCGGCAATGAGAGAGCCCTGGAGCAGCCTGTGTTGGGGGACAGGGTTGGGAGGAAGAGAACTTTTTTTTTTTGAGGAAGATTAGTCCTGAGCTAACGTCCACCACCAATCCTCCTCTTTCTGCTGAGGAAGAATGGCCCTGTGCTAACATCTGTGCCCATCTTCCTCTATTTTTTTTAAATGTGAGACGCCTGCCATAGCATGGCTTATAAGTGATGCAAAGGTCCACACCCAGGATCCAGGCTGGTGAACCCCGGGCCACCAAAGCAGAGCGCGCAAACTTAACCACTACACCACTGGCCGGCCCCAGGATGAGAGCTTTGAGTGCAACATGGGATGGACATTTTAAAATGAGTAGGTCTAGGTTCAAGGGCCTGATGAGGCTGTTTGAATAACTGAAAGTGGAAAAGGTACAGAATCCAACTGTGATGCCCTTACCTGGCTGGAAAGGAGGGTTGGAAGGGGCTATCCCTCCTGAGCGCTCTTCACGGGCTTTGCTCTGTGCTAAGTCTTTCATACGCTGCAGCAGTTAGAGCGGGTTGTGGATTGATGGACAAAGAAAAAATAGGTTCAAACCCACTATGTGCTGGTATTATGTGCCTGACTGACTTAGCCAAGAATCCGGAAACTTTCAGAAGCAAGTAGTTCCACAGGGTAGGAGCGGATGCAGTTTACATCCGTGGACTTGCTCCTTACCTCCTGGGTCCCTAACAAGGAGTTTGAACTTCTGGTGACAGTATCCATACAAAGCAGTCTTAACAGACCTGAGACGCTCTCTGCTTGCTCTGCCATCGCCTTTGGACACCTGGGAGCACATTACTATTCTGGAAAAACTTGCACTTACATCTATATACTTATATTGAAGGAAATGTTTACAAACCTTGGATTCTCCTGGTTCTTGGACCGAACTTGCTGGCAGCCAGGCCACATTCTCATCCATGGGGCAAAAACAGAGTGTGATATTAAGATTGGTAACAAGAAATATATATATTTGCTCTTCATCCCTGTTCCTGGCGCAGAGCTCCTAAAATCTTTGAAATTGCCTAGGTGATCACAGGGATAAAGGTGTCTTCATATTCGTAACAAACACTTTTCAACCACACCTGAATTTATGTTAATGTGGTGACTTTTGGAAAGCACCTAAGGATGGGGGCTGGTTGCCAGGGGAACCAACCCAATGGGTGATTAGAGGCTTGGATAGTTCAGTCCCGCCCCCTGACCACCAGAGAGGGGAGAGGAGCTGGAGGTTGAATCACTCGGCAATGGCCAATGATTTAATCAATCATGCCCATGTAATGAAGCCTCCATAAAAACCCAAAAGGATGCAGCTGGAGAGCTACCAGGTTAGTGAACATGTGGACATTTGGGGACGACAGCGCTCTCAGAGGGCATAGAAGCTCCCTGCCCTTTCCCCTATACCTTGCCCTATGCACTCTTCCATCAAGCTGTTCCTGAGTTATATCCTTTTATAAAAAGTCAGTAATTTAGTAAGTAAAATGCTTCTCTGAGCTCTGTGAGCCGCTCTAGCAAATTAATCGAACCTAACGAGGTGGTTGTTGGAACCTCTGATCTGTAGCTGGCCTGTCAGAAGCACAGGTAACAACCTGGACTGAAGCATCTGAAGTGGGAGTGGGGGCAGTTTTGTAGGACTGAGCCCTTAACCTGTGGGATCTGATGCTATTTCCAGGTAGATAGTGTCAGAATAGAATTAATTTCTTGGTCGGGTCGAAAATACACATAACAAACAGTCATTGCCTAAGTGTCCCTGATCATTACCTCTGTTCCCCGCTCCTTTCCCCCATACGTGTATCTTCCATGGAAGCCCATTATTCCCAAAAGACGTCATCTCAGTAGTACCCACCACAAACCTGTGAAATAGGACAAAACTGAGGCTCAAGACATTACATAAGGTACCTAAAGTCACACAGCTAGTAAGTGGCCAAGCCAAATTTTGAACACTGGTCTTTCTGGCTCTTAGCCAGTACTCACACTTCCTTTTCCAGAAGTAGGCACAGAGCCTTTCCCCCATCTTCTCCATCTGGTGACTGGGTCAGGTTGGAGGCAATGAATTAGAGAATACTGCATCCTATGGATGTGCCAAGCTGCAGTCCCCAAAGTCCTATGAGCCCTCTAGATGGGGCCATTGTGGGTCCTCAAAAGTCAGCCTGCTAGACCAAGAAGTCAGGAAGAGACTTTAGCTTTGGGCTACACTGAGGTCCTCCCCAGAGCATCCTAAGCTTTAGGTAGCAAAAGGTTTATCAGCCCACATCCCTCTCTTCCTAACCAGAACACCAATTTTGTAAAGTCCCTTTTGTTCGAAGCACTGTGCCAGGCATGTTACGTGGATCTTCTTATTTGATCTTTACAATAACCTTTGAGATAGATGCTATTGTTAAGTCTGCTTTGTAGTTAGGGAAACCGAGGTGTTGTTTACGCTAGTGAGGTTTGAGGTGGTTTATTACACAGCAATAGCTAACTGATACAATATGTCTCCAAAGCCTCAAACCTATATTTTTTTCTCCTCACTATACTGAATTCAGAACCTTAAACTGAAGACTGTACAAGAAAGACTTTATGTGTCAAGTAAAAGGTTGAGTTAGATGACTTCCAAAATACCCTCTCTGAAGTTTCTTAACTCTCCACAGCTTCAGTTTCTTCATCTAAAAATCAAAATAGAGCTTCTCCTAGGTCCTGCTGTTAATCTGGCAAAAATTTTCCTCAACCAACATTAATAAAAAGGATCAAAAGTAGTTTACATTCATTCGTGCTGGAGAGCAGTACACACCCACTGTCTTGGCCCAGGATTATATCCTGGGGATTTCTCCTGTTCTCTGCCACAATATAGTCCAAAGAGCCTTGATCACCTTGACATTCCACAGAACATCACTGGGCCCACTGTCTTGATTGAACTTGATAAGTAGGAAGTGGCAAGTAGTTTGGATGTTGTTGTAACATACATATATATATATGTATGCCAGAGAGAGGGAGCTACACCCTGTAAAGATTCAGACATTCTTTGGGTCCAACAGTCCAGGTCATACTGGGGCATCCCCTCTAAGATAAAGGACAAGTTATACTTTGCCTTCCTTTCCACTAATGACAGGTACAGCAAATAGTGGGTTTCTCTGGGTCCTAGTGGCAATATATACTCCCCTTGGGAATACTTCTCCAACACATTTATTGAGTGACTCAGAAGGGTTTCATGGGACCCAGAGCAAGAGAGTCTCAGCAAATTCAGGCCACAAGCGTCCTGCCATTTGGGCCCTATGATGCATCAGACTCCGTAGTGCTAGAGATAGCTATGGTAGACATCAGTGCTGTGTGAAGTCTCTTCCAAGGCCCTGTAGGAGAGTCACAGCACAGACCCCAGGGTTCTGGAACCAGGCCACGTCATCTATGGCAGAGAACTAATTATCATTTGCAAAGCAGCATCTGGTATGGTACTGTGGCCTCGTAGAGGTTGAGTGCCTGAACATGAGACATAAAATTACTAACCATGAGGTGGGTATTATCAGATCCACCAAGTTACAAGTTCAGGCAATCCATCATCTGACAGAAGTAGCTCATTCAGGCTTGGCTCCGAAGGTACAAGTAAGTTTACATAAAACAGACAAACAGATAACACAGAGTTTCCCATCACCTCCCTCTGTTGTACCAATGCCTCGTCCTCAGCTCTCACTTTTGGACTCATAGGGTGTCTCCTGTGACCAACTAACAAAGGATGGAAAAACTCCAGCATGGTTCACAGAAGGGTGCGAAGTGAACATGTACAGCGATCACATTTCAGAACCGCTACACAGAGGTGGCCCTAAATTATAGTGCTGAAGTAAAATTCTGCTAGTCAGCAGGGCTTCTGGCAGTGCACTTCATCATTGACTTTGTATAAAGCAAGGAACAGCTTGATGTACAGATATACACAGAAGAGTGGAAAATGGCTTGGCTGGATGGTCAGGATCCTGGAAGAAGAAAGATTCGAAGACCAGAGAAAAGGATATTTGGGAAAGAGTCATGTGGAAATGGGAGCAACATTCTTGTATCTTTGAAAAGGGGGCACTGAGCAAGTAGGCGGGGTAAATTGTTCCCTGGATATTAGCCAGTTTCTCCTCTCATCCACCCCAGTACTTGGGCAATGGGTTGGGGTCTATGTGGGCCCAAGATCACGAGATTCCTCTCCTCGAGGCTCTTCTAGCTATTGCCACTCATGAATGTCCATGCTGACAGCTGCAGAGACTGACAATGACCACGTGATATGCCACTATATCTTGAGGAAACACGCTAGCCATGTGGGGTCACTGATTATTGATTATGCAATTAATAGATTACTTAAAGAAGTTATGTTGGTCCCTCTCTACCCTGGATAGAGCAAGGATTCCTCCTTACCAGAATTGTTACCAACTGCCTCTGGGTACCGGTTTGCCTTCTCTGCCTGCAGCGCCTCTCCCTGTACCACCTCCAAGGTCACATAGAATGTGTGATTTATTGATGTGAGACTCCTATACAACTTTGCATCAGATCAGCGAGTCTATTTTACAGCGAAGAGGAGGTGACGTTGCCACACAACTATGGAACTCATTTGTCCTACCATATACCAAAGCACCCAGAAGATGGCAGAATGATAGAATGACGGATGGTCAGTTATAGACTCAGCTTTGGCATCATCTCAGGAAACACACCCTGCAGAATTAGGGTACTATCCTCTGGGATGCAGTATGTGCACTGAACCGCTAGCTGATGTATGGAATTGTGTCTTCAATAGCTAGAATACAGGGTTCTAGGAACCAGTGTGGTGGAAGTAGGATTGACTTCTCTCACCATAATTCCCAAGGACCCACTTGTGAAACTTGCATTCCCTATTCCTGCAGTCTTAGGTTGTGTTGGATGAGAGGTTTTTTTTTTCCTGTGGGTGGTAGGAAAAAGATATTTTCACAAGAGGACTCAATGAGTATTGCACTGAACCTGAAACTACATTAGCATCTAGTCATTTTAGCTTCTTAAGCCAATTAGCCGAAAGGCAGAGATAGGAATTACCATATTAACTCATTTCCCTGATTATCATGAGGATCTGGGGTCACTGTTATGTAGTCAGGACAGGAAGGAGTATGTCTGGATCCGAGGTGTTTCTTTGTGCAACCATGCCCAGCGACGAGCATAAATGGGCAATTGCAGGAATCATGATCCAACAAGAATAAAGCAGCTAAGAGTTTCAGGCCCTCAGAGATGAAGGTCTGTTTCACTCTACCAAGCAAGTATCCTGTACCCCCTGAAGTACAGCCAAGGGTAAGAGACATGTAGAGAGGGGAAAATGATAACTCTCAGTCATGGCCTAGGACCAGTTGTGGCAGCACAGACTGCAGCTTATTCATTTAACCTTCCTGACTTGAGTATGTAACAGGCCTTGAGGCTGTTTGCCACCTTGCAGGCTCTCTGATGGACTGGATTTAACATAGACTACAAATGGATTTAAGCAGTGCAAAGGGTGGACCGTATTGGTCCAGACTTGTTCTTTGCCTCCCACCCTCTCGGCCCACCCATATACTCCAGTCTTTGCTGCAACAATCTGCAGATATAACGTGAAAACATTATTCTCTGCCACCATATTCGTTTCCTATGGATGCTGTCACAAATTACTACAAACTTAGTAGCTGAAAACAACAGAAATTTTTTTCTCTTGCAGTTGCAGAGGCCAGAGATCTGAACTAAGTCTTCCAGGGCTAAATCAAGATGTCGGAATGGCTCCGTTCCCTCTGGAGTCTCCACAGGAGAATCTGTTTCCCTGTCTTTTCCAGCTCTAGAGCTGCATTCCTTGAATTCTCTCACTCACAGCTCCTTCCTCCGTCTTCAAAGCCACTCACGCAGCATCTTCTCTCTCTGATTTTGATTTCATTACACAGCCTTCTTTTTCAGTGTGTAGTCAAATCTCTCTTATAAGGACACTTGTGATGCACTCAAAGCCACTCAGACAATCCAGGATAATCTCCCCATCTTGAGATCCTTAACTTAATCACGTCTGCAAAGTCCCATTTTGCCATATAAGGGAAACTTTGGAGGTTCCAGAGATTAAGACCTGGATATCTTTTGGAGGTCATTATTTAACCTACCACAGACACTGCCATATGGGATGCCTAAGGGAATATCCTCAGACATTGTGTTACACAAACAAATCTGGAAGTTTGAGGAACTTAACACTACATGGAGCAATGCTTGGCCAATGGGGAGTGAGAGCTAGTGGCTATGGCTCTATACCTTGTCTCAGACACACGATTCTGAGGCACGTTCTGCATAGCTCCTCAGAGTATCTGCAGCAGGATTGGAGCCCACTTGCCTACAGTAGTAACCGGCCCAATAACGCAGCCAGCTTTATGGCTTTAAACACCATCTCCATACTCATAACTCTCAAGTATACCTACAGCTTGGACCACTCCCTTGAATTTATGTCTGTACTCCCTCCTCAGTTTATCTTCTAAATGTCTGATAGACATCTCAAGCTCAACGTTTTAAAACAAAACAGAACAAAACTCTGATTCCGTCTCTTTCAAAACTTGTTTCTCAGAGAGTCTTCCCATTTCATACATGGCAGCTCCATGCCCCTAACTACTCAGAGAAAAACCTTGGTGTCATCTTTGACTCCTTTTTTTCTCACACTCCACCACTTTTCCATCAGAACATTTTGGTTATTTCTACCTTCAAAACATATCCATCTCTGATCACCTTTTATCACTTCTGCTTCTACCAAGCCACACTCGGGTCTCACCTGTGTTATCGCAACAGCCTTTTGCCTGGTCTTCCTGCTTCCACCCTTGCCATGTTGCAACCTATCCCTTCTGTCGTGGCCAAGAGATCTTTAAAACTTGGGTCAAAAATTGTCATTGTGCTGCTCAAGCTCACCAATGGTTTCTCATCTCATTCAGAATAATCCAAAGTATTACTTATGGTCCACAAATTCCCGCATGACCTGGCCTTCACTACCTCTCTGCCTTTCTCTCTCTGTTGCAGCCACGCTACCTCTTTGCTAGTCCTTAACCTTGCTAAGCATACCTCTGCCTCAGGGACTTTTCACATGCTGTTCCCTCTGCCTGGAAAGCACTTCCTGCAGATATCCCCAAGGCTTCCTCTTCCCGCAGACCTCTGTGCAGCTGTTACCTTATCAGGGAAGCCTTTCTCAATCTCCCTTATAATATAGCAACTTCTTACCTTGTTTGATTTTCCTTTTTGGCACTTATCCCCATGCAGTCTACACATTTACTTGTTTATATGTGTCTAATTTCTTTCCTCTCACTGTAGAATTTTCTCTCCTCTATGAGCTGCTCCACAAGGCCAAGGACTGGGTCTTGTTTGCTGCTCTAATCCTAGAACAGTACCTGGCACATTGTTATCATTCAATATACAAAGGTTGGGTATTGTTAGGGATTACTAGGTATTATTATCATTAGGTAACATGTTAGGTATTATTATACTCCTCATTTGTAGAGGAGAAGATGCCTAAGGTGGCACAGGAGGAGAACTTGGGTCTTTTAAGTCTTAATTCAGAGATCCCTCTGAAACCTTGTGGGACCAGGCTGCTGTGGTCGAGGCAGGAGTTCTAAGTTAAGTGGGAAGGTTCAGACCCAGGTTTTCCCAGATCTCACCCGTCCCAGCTTTCATTGTTAGAGGCCGGAAACTGCAAGTTTCTGTGGTTAGGCTATGGCTGTGTGTCCTGCACAGGAAGTCAGTTAACCGCGGCAGTACTCAGAAAACAAACCGACACGACCTTTTCCTTCCCAGGTTGGGCTCAGAGCAGGTCAATTCTATTACCAGTGATGCGAATGCAGAGGAAGGCATGAATTCTCATCAGGTGTGTTCAGGTACTTTGTCAGAATCATAGGCACTAGTCAGCGTGAAATGCTGAAAATCAGGGGTTAGGATGAAATCCAGTGTAAACCACAGTAAATCATAGTCTAGTGGAGAGTTTTAGTCCTACTAATTATTTGCTTTCTAAACTGTTAGTTAAATATAATTTAAATATAATATGTTTAATTAATTTAATTTAAATAATATTTAAATAATTTACTAATTATATAAATACATATAAAATATAACTTTATAAAAATATATTATATAAAAATATATATGGAATATATAATTAAATAATTTAAATATATAAATAATTTAAATAAATAATATTTAATTTAATTTAATATATTTAAATGTAATTAAATATAATTACCTGAAAAATTCCAACTGTGCAAACGACATAAAGATTTGTGAAGTTTGGCTCAGCATCTCAATGTTTTAAGAGGTTGTCATTTTTTTGCCAAAACAGACATGTTTTGTTTTAGCTTCATACTAAAAATTATCTTTCACTTACTGAAAGTCAGGTAAATAAGTATTTTGGTTACCTATTTCTGCATAACAAGCCAACCTCAAATTTTGTGGTTTAAGACAGGAATTTGCTCTCCTGATCCTGTGGGTAGGCTGCTTGCTTTGGGTTCACTCATGCTGCTGTATTCAGCTGGAGACTCAGCTGTGCTCGGGACAGAGGTCAGAAAACTGTTTCTATAAAGGGCCAGGTATTAAATAATTTAGGCTTTGATGGCCTCTATCGCAAATCCTCAAGTCTGCCATTACAGCACAAAAGCAACCACAGACAATATATAAACAAGTGAGTGTGGCTATGTTCCAATAATGCTCTATTTGTGGATTCTAAAATTTGAATTTCATCTAATTTTCATATGCCACAAAATATTAGTCTTCTTTTAGTAGTTTCCAACCGTTAAAATGGTTAAAACTGTCTTAGCTCATAGGCTATACAAAAATATCTGGGCCGGATAAGGCCCATGGGCTGTAGTTTTCCAACCCCTAGTTTCAAAGGTCCAAGATGGTCTCCCTCATGCGTCTAGCAGTTGTTCCTGGCTGTTGTCTGGGGCGCCTTTGTTCCCCTCCACAAGCCCCTTATCCTCTAGGTGGCTGGACCAGCTTCTGTCCATGGCCATCTCAGGGCAGCATTCCAAGTGGGGGAGGCAGAAGCTGCAAGGACTCCAGACCTCACACAGTGTCCGTCCTGTTATATTCTCGTAGTCAGAGTCAGTCACGAGGGCTGCCCAGACTCAAGGGATGAGAGAATAGACTCCATTTCTTCATGGGAAGAGCTGTAGAGTATTGCGGCTGTGATTTTCTACCACAATGAGTAACTGTTATGGGTTGAATTGTGTCTCCCCAAAACTCATATGTTAAAGCCTTAACCCCCAGTACCTCAGAATGTGACCTTATTTAGAAATAGGGTTGTAGCAGATGTAATTAGGTAAGATGAGGTCACGTTAGAACAGAGGATGAGCCCTAATCCAGTTTGACTGCTGCCCTTTATCAAAAGGAGAACTTTGGAGACAGACAGGCACACAGGGAGAATGCCATGTGAACATGAAGGCAGAGATTGGAATGTTGCATCTACAAGTCAAAGAACTTCAAAATTGTCAGTTTATGAGTTTCCTAGGGCTTCTATAACAAAGGACCTGAAACTGGGTGGGTTTAAACAACCAAAATTTATTGTCTCACACTTTTGGGGGATAGAAGTCTGAAAGCGAGGTGTTGGCAAGTTTGGTTCTTTCTAAGGACTATGAGGGAAAGATCTGTTCCGAGTGTCTCTCCTTGACCTGTAGATGGCTGTCATCTCCCCGTGTCTTCACATTTTCTTCTTTCTGTATGTGTCTGTGTCCAAATTTCCCCTTCTTGTAGAGACATGAGTCATATTGGATTAGGTCCCACACTGATGGCCTCCTTTTAACTGGATTAACTCTATCTAGACCTTATCTCTGAATAAAGTCACATTCCGAGGTACTGAGATGGGACATCAACATACGAATTTTAGGGGAACATAATTTAACCCATAATGGCCAGTAACCCACCAGAAGCTAGGAAAGAGGTGTGGAACAGACTCTTCCTCACAGTCTTCAGAAGGATCCAATCCTGCCAACGCCTTGATCTCGGAATTCTAGCCTCCAGAACTATAAGAAAATGAATTTCTGTTGTGTAAGCCACCCTGTTAGTGGTACTTCCTTACAGCAGCCCTAGAAAACAAATACCATAACCACAGTAAAAGGAAATTTTTCAAGAGCTGAAACTGCAACTGGAAATCAATGAGAGGTTATAACACATTGAAGATCTAAGTTCAGCACTCAGATGCCTCTATTCAAATCTGTTGACAGATAAAAATATTCCAAAAGTCACTTGGAGTGATTTTACATGTGTTAGTTACAAATACCAAGGGTTGGGAATCTTTACATTTGACACTTTTTCAAAATAAAAATCCAGGCAATAATATTCTTGATCCTAATTTATATTCCTACACAAACATGAAAACATAAATTGAAGCAAACCAACTCAAAAATAAAAATATTTAGGGATAAAAAGGGGCATGTGATAACATCTAGTCTAACGTTTTTAATAGCTAAGAAATTGAAAGTTTAAAAAAAATTGTGTGATATCTCTAAATCCAGGAAGTCAGTCCAAGAGCTAGGTCATTACTGGGACCCACTATGTAAGTACTGTGACCTCTTTCTTCTAAACCACTTGCTCTTCCAGCCAGCCAGGGAGCTCCTCTCCTTCTTTGGAATTCAATCCAGAAAGGTCATATTGTATAATTTCAATTTAGGGTTTATAAAGGTTTTTTAACATGTACATCCTCATGTTTGTCCCGAATGATAGGATTTATTATCTTAGTTTTATAGATAAGAAAATGGGAGCTCAAGATCACTCAATTTAAGTGGACAGAACATGAGCCCAAGTCTTCAGATTCCAAACTCAGTCCCCTTTCTACTACACTTTCACTGCCTCCCTAATATTAAACAAAGGTGTCACAAAACTCAGAGCCAGTTGGACCATAGAATCAGGGAAGTCACATCTTGCCTTAAGTTGTGAAACCAAAGCTTTACCGTAAAAGCTCTATGAGCAACTTTATTTTTTTAAACCAATATTGAGCTTCCTTTAGAAAAAAAAGAATACATATATATATATATATATAATGCCCGCTCTAAGTATGGTGAGAAGGGTGTGGATTTTCATTTTGTGGCATGAAAGACCAACTAGCATGGAGCACACACCCTACTCGGTCAGATCTTCAAACATTGTTAACCATCGTTGCCTTTTCAAAACTACGAGCTATCACCAGTGTGTTCACTCCTCAGTTAACCAGAGCACTCTCATCCTTGAGCGCTCGGGCTAAGACGGCACTGTCAGCATTTTCCCATTTCTCGTAACAGCATTACAGAGTTGAGTTTAGTGAAAAATGTGAGCTTAGGAACCAGCAGATCTGACTTCAAACTCTGGCTCTGCCACTTGCTGGTTGGGTCCATGTTGTCTAGTTACTTAATCTCTATGAGCCTCAGGGTCCCCATCTATCATATGGGAATGACAACTAGAAGTCCTAGCACTGTACTCAGCACATAGTGGTTCTCAGTTTTAGTCATCAGCATTATTAATCTAAAGCATACCATTAATTGCAGTGCATATCAAAACCGTTACAGCAATGGAGGACAGGGCGTTGGACACTGATAGCCACTGGTGTTCACTCCTTGATTGCACTGTGCACCTGCCAGAGCATTTTTATTCTGGAAATTGTTAGCATATTTTATCTCTGTTATCATTTAATGGATCATCTTCCCCTTTCTGCTTCGGCTGCTGGAAGGATTGGAACCAAATTTGTGGCTTAGCCCTAACAAGAGTGCAGGACTGGAAGGCCTGTGGATCTTTGACCTGACTTTCCCTTTTCTTGACTATCATTCTATTCAGTTTATATTTTTTCTGAACCTACTTTTCATTTTCCACTGTATTAAATGGCTTTTTATAAATTACATTAAGTCTTTTGTGGGACAAAGTTAGGTATGAAACTAGGTTTCTGAGGAGTTTCAACTTGTTGGAGTATAAACATGAAACATTTTGATTTCTTTCAAATGCTGCTCCCAAGTCCCAATTATACTCCATCAAATCATTATTTATGCTTTAACAGCATCTTAGGTATATTCCATAACATTCTTTTCACTTTCAGCTGTTAAAGTTTAGTCTAGTACAGGGACTGGCCTGGTGGTGTAGTGGTTAAGTTCATGCGCTCTGCTTTGGTGGCCTAGGGTTCACAGGTTCAGATCCTGGGCATCTGATGGCTCATCAAGCCATGCTGTGGTGGCGTCCCACATAAAATAGAAGAAGTTTGGCATAGATGTTAGCTCAGTGACCATCTTCCTCATGAAAAAGGAGGAAGATTGGCAACAGATGTTAGCTTGGGGCCAATCTTCCTCATTGAAAAAAAAAATTTGGTCTAGTACATTGTAAAACTTCAACCTCCTATGTGGTTCAAAGCTCTATACCTTTCCTCTCCACTCATCAGGGCTCTAGCTCCTTCACTGTGCTGGAGTTGTGTACTAGTCAGAGTCTCTAGAGAAACAGAACCAACAGGATATTACATCCATATCTAGATCCATATCTATATGTATATCTGTATCTGTATCTATCTATCTATCTATAGGCTAAGATTTATTATAAGAAGTTGATTCATGTGACTATGGAAGCTGAAGCCCCAACATCTGCAGATGGCAAGCTGGAAGCCCAGGAGAGCCAATGGTACAGTTCCAGTCCATGTCTGAAGGCCTGAGACAAGGAGGGCTGTTGTCCAAGTTCCAGTCTGAATCTGAGTCCAAAGGCAGGAGAAGACTGATGTCCCGGCTCAAAGACAGCCAGGCAGAGAGAGCAAATTCTCTCCATTCAGGCCTTCAACAGATTGGATAAGGCCCACCCACATTGGGGAGGGCAATCTGCTTTCCTCAGTCTCCTGATTCAGATGTTAATCTCATCCAGAAGCAATCTGACAGACACACTCAGAATAGTGTTTAACCAAATATCTGGACACCCTGTTGCCAGTTAAGTTGATGTATAAAATTAACCAACATAAGTGGGGAAGAGGGAAGGAGAAAAGGCAAACTAGTCTTTACTTAACTGGCTGAGGCCCTCCCTTGTTGTATTGCTAGTTATCAAGCTCATGCTTGTCAGTGTCCACGCCACCCCTGTGACAGATGCTCATGCAGCAGTTCTCTGGAGACTCCTTCTGCTGTATAAACCCCTCACTAGAAGATTTGGCTCCAGCCCCACCTCTTCTAGTCCTGGGCTCTCCTTCCACCTCAGCTCCCTCCAGGGGTGGTATCTGCAACATATCCTATTGTTGTTGGGTATCTGCACTGGATGGACAACTCTCAAGATGGCTCAAGCCCAGCTCCCTGCAGTGCAGTGTGTCCAGCTGTCCCATGGGAAACTCAAGCTCACTGAGGCTCAAACTCAGGCTCAGTGCTGGGCGTGCAGCTGCTCCAAGGGGTAGATCATCTCTCTGCACCCTCCATATCGCTCCAATTCTCTTTGACACAGAGGCAGAAGAGCTAGTCTGCTGTGAATGTCTGTCTCCCCAGGGAAAGGAGGTACCTGTCTCCTGTTCAAGCTGGAAGCCCCACTCTTTACACTCAATTCTCTTGGCGCCCCCTCCTTACTTGACGTGGATGGGAAGTTGCCTCCCTACTGCAGGGAGCTGCAGCAGAAGCCACAGCTAATGACACTCTCTTAGACTTTCATCCCTTTCCCAGTCTTTTCTATAAAAGACTATGTCCTCAACAGCAGTAATACCATCTCCTGGGGGCACTTTGGACATATGTAGAGCTGTTATTGGTTGCCACAGTGAATGGAGACTGCATAACACTTAATGGGCTAGGCCAGGGATTCCAGACTTCTAGCAATGCAAGGGACAGCTCCACACCAAGAAGAACTGTCTCACATCCCCTGCATCTTTCTGGTGCCATCCAAGATATTAGATGATTATCTGAGCCTAGAATCTGATTCTATTTTATATTAAAATATAAAATTTTTTTGTAGGGCTTTAACAGACATTGCAGAAACATAACTACCGTGTAAATCAAGGGAAGATTATACAATACTTCTTTCTTCTGGAACTTTACCAAGAGCTTTTAATCGTTGTGGACAATCACATCACTGAGGACAAGGCTGGTTGTACTCTTCAAGTTGCCAATATCAATCTGCATTGGCAGTAAGTCTATATGTACAAACACATTTAGCTACTTATCCCTTATTTCAATGTGTTAAATATAAAGACAAAATGTCAACAGTATTCAACTGTATATTGCCCTACTTTTTTCTGAATCCAAACTTATTCATTGTATATAGACCCAAGCAATTGCCTACTTCATTATATCTTCTAGTGTTGTTACGCCCCAGAAGAATACATACTAAAACACATATTATTTTAATTATAAATTACCTCCCTTTATTTATATTACTTCTACCAAATCGAGGCATTATGTTGGTTTGAGGGCGAATTATACGCATATACAAGTTACATTATCTGTTGATTACATTTCATGATGGCAAATTGTCATTGAACAATAAAAGGAGGCACGCAGTCTGCTGGAGTTGATAGTCATTCATACACACTGAGGAGGTAGTATGGGAGGGGTGGTAATGGGGCTTCCGCAGGACTAGTTCCACCATCTCTTCCCTGTGGTAGGGTTTTTGGCCCCCACCCTTACAGTGTGTGGATGTTCTCCCTCTTTTTCAGTCATAGGCCCTAGACATCAAATCTAGGGCAAGAAGAAAAGTACCACTCAGTGTCTTGTTATAGGTATAAATTAATTAATAATATTTGCTATATCAATTTATTGGTGATTCCTAGATATTGGGAATATGGGATAGGAAGATGCTCTGTATTTTCCTTCTCACAAATTGTAGCTCTGCTCCTGTTTCATTTCAACATTTTGCTGTGTAATATATTGATCATTAGGCTTAACATTACTTTGGTCCAGGTACGTTTAGTTCAATTCAACTCAACTCAATTCACTTCACTTTATTTGATTCAGTTCTAGTTCAGCTGGAATCAACTCAATTCAAATCCTGAGAGGTCTCAGAATTTCTTTTTTCTTTTTTTAAGGATTGGCAGCTGAGCTAACAACTGTTGCCAATCTTCTTTTTTTTTCTGCTTTTTCTCCCCAAATCCCCCCAGTACATAGTTGTATATTTTAGTTGTGGGCCCTTCTAGTTGTGGGACGTGGGATGCCACCTCAGCGTGGCCTAATGAGTAGTGCCATGTCCGCGCCCAGGATCTGAACTGGTGAAGCCCTGGTCCGCCGCAACGGAGCATGCCAACTTAACCACTCAGCCATGGGGCCAGCCCCTCAAAATTTCTGAGGTAGACCTTTACTTCCGCTTCTATAAAATTATGGGATTGCACTAAATAGATCAGAGATGACGTAATTGTGGTAAGCATGCTGCCACTCCTCATTCTAGAACATGCAGACTTGGCTAACCAATCATGACACTTTTTCTTGCCAAGTCTTGATCCATCCTGAGACTATTTTTCAAAGCAGCACTTCAGATTAGTCTTGATCAATTGACTGGAGTTGGCCCAGGGGAAATAGCTCAAAGGGGACTGGACAAAGAATCAGATGGATCTTGGCCCAAGTTTTGGTTCTGTTGGTTACTGGGTATGTGACCTTGAGCAAGTCATTTAAGCTTGTTAGGTTTTCAGGTTTTTTCCTGTTAAAATGGGAACAACAACCCCTAAGTCATGGAGTTCTAGAAAAGATCATCTGAGATAATAGATATCAGTCTTTGCAAATGGTATAGGGCTTGATAAACGTAAATGGTTCTTACTTCAGTGGTCTTCATGGCATTCTAAGATTTACTGAACAGGCCTGGGGTGGGCAAGCAGGCTCCCTATCTGGGACATTTGTTGCCACTGGGCCTCAGAGCCAATTTTCTCTCTGTAGCTGGACTCTTAGGTGGTGAGTCTGGCCATGAGACAGGTATTTGTAAACGTAGACTGTCAGGTCAGCAGATCTGGATTTGAATCCCAGATCTCTCCTTTCCTAGCTGTGTGAACAAATTGTTTTAACCCATCAGGCTCAGTTTCTTCATCTGTAAAACAGGGAAAATAATTGTATCTATATTCAAGTGTTACTATGAGATTTATATGAGCTAATTAAACATTTATCCCAGGGCCTAGCACATGGTGAGTGCTCAATAAATGTAATAAATAGGTTGGGTTGAGGGAAAAGTCCTATTACAGTTTAGAATTTGTCCTAGGTGGAAAGTTTCACACCCTGCATAGCCTTTCCACAAGACCTTATAAACCTTTTTTAATCAATTTCATGAGCCGGGAATTTAAGGGATAGGCTTCCCTGACTCTTTGACTGAGACTCTCCTAAAAAAAAAATCACAAAAGGGAAATATAGAAAAAATGGAGCCGTGCTCGACAGTCTGCACCATAGACTGTCTTCCCTGCCCCTCACTGCAGCTGTCTTCTGCAGCTGAAGAAGAAATGGTCCTGGCCATTTTGAAGATTTTCTGAAGGTTCTAGAAAGAATCAGTAAAAATAAATTCCCTAAAATGCCATAGAGGAATGCTTGATTAAGCAAAGCTCTTTGTTTCCCCATAGGTTGGTTGAAAGTTTTTCAGCCAGCCTTTTGCTCAAGGGAGCGTCTTGGAAAAATACTTCTCAGGTGGGTTAAATCTCAGGCAAACAAAATTATTCTTTATTCTTCACTCTAAGCAACAAGCAACTGCAGTGTTCTAGAAGGTTCCTGGCTTTAGCCACAGCAAGAAATGAGAGGAATTCTTAACATTTTAAAACTATGATGTGGCAATTTCTTTGAACATTCTTTTAAAAGGAGGTTGGGTTAAAAAAAAACAAAGATCTTTCAATAGTTTCATTGTTGTACCTGAGCGTTCCTTATCCAGCGGATTTACTCTAATTATCTAAATGATTCTAAGGAAGACGATTTCCCTCCAGTAAAGGCATAGCAAAGTGATCATAAGAGAGACATGAATGTAAATTGCTATGGGATGGAAAATTGACTGAATTCTAACAAGTGGCAGCTGCCAACAGAGAGCCTCTGCTGCCTTTTATAAACCAAGGTCTGGCTACATCCCTCTGTCTCCTCCTGATCTTAGGTGTCTGGATATAAGGTGGGCCAGTGTCTGTGACAGGCCTGAGTTTCCCAAGCACTGTGCAGGGTGGGAGCATTGCCTGGCTACCATGATCTCACCCCTGACCGAAACCCATTACCATATTTGGGCATCCTTAATGCTCACTCCATCAATAGAAAATGCATCATAGCAGCAGGGGCAGCAGCCACAGTCAGAGCAAAAGGCAGGAGTAAGGAAGGGAGGGAGACAGAAAGAGGAAGAGAGAAGGGCAGACAGCCAATGACTGAGAGAAATACGCTGAGCCCGACGGAGAGACACACAAAGACTTGACCTACCTACTGGCAGACACACAGGGAATGAAATAGAGGCAGAGAGTTACAGACCAGAGGGAACAGAAAGAGAAAAGAGAACATAAGGAACGGAGAGAGAGAGACAGAAGGAGACCCCAAATTGATATCTGTGTATCTATTTACAGTTACATATATAAAAATATATGTGTTCAACCCATTCACACACCAAAAAACCTTGCTGGTCAGTGACCTCGTAGGGTCTCCATTGTGCGTTCCCGCAGAGTTTGGAGGCATTTCTTTGGTTTGGGTGTAGAACATAAGGTATAGTGGGGTCAGCTACGTCCACTCCCCTTCGAGTCTAGGGATCTCGCCTTGGTGTACCTGACAAAGGATCGGGAAGAAAAATCTCTCTTCTCTTGGAAAACTATTTCTCCAGCATTTCTAGCCAAATCATTGACTGATTTACACTTATCAGAATAAATAAACTCTAGATTAGTACTTAGTTCTAAGTTTTCCTTTAATATCAACTCAAATCGTGTCCTCCAAAAGAGATCATGCAGAAACCAAGGTGCCCAGGCCAGAGGCAACCTGCACCCTCGTTAGCTTCTCGGCCTCTCTTTTCCACTGACCCAAGCCCCGCTGGAGGAGGTGAGATATGGTTAAGAACTGAGTGCTTTAGTTCCTTAATTTTGCAGGGACTTTCATCTCACCTATGAGAAGCTCTACGCCACACCCTCCCTCTCCTTCTTAAAAGGTGGTAGATATGAGTTGAAATGAAGGAACTGGTTTTCTTTCTGTCTATTTCCATTCCTGGCAAGAAAGGGTTCAATTTTCTGGCATAAATTCTTTTCCTGGATTCATGCCCACCGCCCTGGAAGAGTTTAGCTATCAATCCACTCAAGTTTGATTGATTTGTCATTTTCTGATGCTGGAATGAGTTTGTTAGGGGGAATTTACGAACACATTACCCAACTGGCAAGAGCCTCGAGTGCTTGAGGATTTCCGGAAGAGACACTCCAAGAATCTTCTGTGGCTTTTTTTTTTCCTTAGGATGTGGTTGAGATTTTCACGGTCTATTTGTTATAATGCTTCCCTGACGTAAAATACTCATGCTGCATAAATAAGCTCTCCCTGAAACCCTTTGAATCTTTCCAATCTGGAAGTCTGAGCTTAAGCGCCCTGCTTTAAATACACAGTAGGCGAATTATTCCCTGGAAGAGACGACAAGTTCTTATCGGGCCCAAACAGTTCCTTTTACTATGTGAACTTGTCCTTGGGATGCCTGAGTTCACAGATTTGGTCTTTAGATATTTCGATGCTATGTGGTTGACTGCATAGAAATTAATTATTGGTAGAACTTCTCTTTGGATGATGTTTTCATCCTTGTTTGTCCCATTTAGTGCCTTTTGCTTTGAATTTAGTTTCTGGTACTAATATTCCCCTTCTGCCTATTTGGTAGCATTTACATGGTGTCTTTTTGTTCATCCCCTTATTTTCATCCTCTTAATGTCATGCTGGTTATAAGTGTGTCTCATAAATAGCAGTAGCTTGGTTTATATTGTTTTACCCCATATACGAACATCTGTCTTTTAAAAGAGGCATTTAACTCATTCACATTTATTGATTTGGATATATTCCTGCCACTTCATTTCATTTTTATACCTATTCATTTACAGATGTGTTAAGCAAATATTTTCTCTGCTTTCTTGTTGTTTCTCAAATACAGAGTTTTCTTAAGTTACTCTTGCATTGTCTTTGTAACCATGGTGAGCATGGCAATGTTGATGAATAATGCAAGTTCACCTTTTTTTATGCTTTTTTTTTTTTTGGTGAGGAAGAGTAGCCCTGAGCTAACGTGTATTGCAAATCTTCCTCCTTTTTTTTTTTTCTCCCCAAAGCCCCAGTACATAGCTGCATATCCTAATTGTAGGTCATTCTATTTCTTCCATTTGGGATGCCGCCACAGCAAGGCTTGATGAGCAGCGTGTAGGTCCGCGCCCAGGATCTAAACCAGCGAACCTCAGGCTGCCAAAGCAGAGCATGTGAATTTAACCACTTGGCCATGGGACTGACCTCTGGAAGTGCACCTTTTGATGCCATGTCTTGAAGAAAGAATACTTGTCTTGAAGTTAATGATGGCCAAACTTGGTAAATTGTCTTGACAGTGATTGCCGTCAGAGTCACGCTTAGTTGTGGTGAGTTTTAACTACAATAAGGGTGCTCTGGACTTGTAGTTAGCCTCAGGTTTGAATCCACAACTCCCCCTCCACCCCCCCACCCCCCAAACACATACACACTTGCTATGTGACCATGGATATTTAATTAACCTCTGCACCCACTAATTTCCTCATCTGTAAAAATCCTGGGGTGATTGAGAGGATTAACTGGAGCAACATGGGAAAGCACTTTCCACAATTCTGGGCTTATTGCAGAGTCTTAACAACGTCTATATAAAAATAAAACTCCACCTCTCTTGGTTTGTGGTACATTTCATTGTCGGAGCTGGGGTCTGGTTGGTATGCAGGAAAAAGAGAAGGCATGTGAGCTATGTTATCTGCTTGTCATCACAAGAGGAGCCAAGTGGCAGGCAACGGATTGAAGCGCATCCGGAGCGTTGGGGTGGGCCTTGGAATTCCACAGTGAAGACTCTGAGATAAAGAAGTGCCAAGGGTGGGGGCTGCCCGATGGCTTGGGCTTCTGCTGACGAGGGCCAGGTTCTTATGGGAAGAGAGATGAGGAGGGAATGAGGCTCACAGAGCCACCAAATAAGGAAGGATATCATCTCTCTCCACTTCATCCAAGTGTAGATGTCAGCAAGCGGAGCAACTCACCCCACACCGTCTCAGTACCCCCTAAACATGCTCTTGAAAGGACCCAGGATAAGCTCTGAGCTAAGTGGTACAGTCAGGAAACTCACAAATAAATCAAACATTCCTTTTATTTTTGATATGATTTCTAACGTCTCATTTCTTTTTTCCTTTTCTTTCTTTCCCACTTCATAATTTACCTAGAAAAGAGGACAGCTGTCCTTTGAAGGCAGGAGTTGCTTTAAGCATCACAAGGCTCCTGTGATCCCAGCCCCCTCCCTGCCCCGCCCAGGGCGCTGTGTCCAGGTTGGTGGTTCTGATCTGTTACTAACCCAAACTGACTCCCCAGGGAGCCATTGGGTTGTGGCTCCAGAGGTCATTTCCTTGCCAAACATTCCTTTTCAGTGAGAGGACGTTTTCATCCCCTGGTAAACAATCCCCAGCCCACACAAAGCAGAAAAGGGTGCCTGTCCCTCTCCGTGCTCTCCACTTAGTCCTGAGCTGATTCCAACCCCAGAGGCGTCAGTCGGCTCTATAAATTCCTTTGTGAAACCTGAGATCCCGGGCTCCGAAGGCGAGCAAAGATCTTGGAGGGGTTACAGTTTCCCTCCTCCCAGAAGATCTGCTTGTGTTGGCAGCGGAAGAGCGTGTTTTTCCGAACAGGCTCTTCCCTTTCTTATGTGAATTCAGTTCAGAAAGCACTGCCAGCCTCCTTCCAAGCGGGAGAGGTAAGATCACCTCCCTTGCAGGTCTACACAGGAAAGAGATGACAGGCCTGGGGGAATTTTTCTAGTTAAAAAGGTCTGAACCTCTTTCTCAAACGGTCGCTGTGAGGAAGGGCATGGCTCCATCTAACACGGGGAGACAGGGAGGTGGAGGCTGGGGTCAGCCTGAGCTCCACCTGCCTTTAGTTTCAGTTACTGTGGTTTGTTTAATTGAGAGAGAGAGAGAGAGAGGAAGGGAGGAAGGAGGGGAGGAAGGAAAGAGGGAAGAAAGAACGAAAGAAAGAAAGAGGGATGGAGGCAGAAAAGAAAGGAACGAGGTAGCGAAAGAGTAGAAGAGAGAAGAGAGAAGAGAAAGAGAAAAAGAAAGAGGAAAGACAGACACCTGTATCTAGGTGGCCTTCTGATGAGCCACCAGCAGTGCACACCCCTGGGTCTCTCACCACCGCCCCCGTGTTCTCCTCCATTAACCTCCAGGGCATTTTTGCTTTATTCATATTTTAAGCATTTCTTAATATAGATGTTTCTTCAACTCTAGAATTTGGAAATGAAGTAATGTCGTCAACAGGTAGAACCTCATAAAATTCATCTTTTTAGAACAATATATTGTTTTGGTGGCATTAAAGGAGATCAAATGAACGAGGAGGTCAGCTGTTGCCTTGCTATAAGACTTCCAATTTCACCCATAATGGGGAATCTATCGGATCTCACAATCCTGGAGGTTTAGCAAGGGGTCAGTCAAGATTTCACCTGAACCCAGGGGATGGCTGAACCCATGTGTGCTGACAGATGTGTACATTTTTATACTCTTATCAGGAACATCTTGACATTTCCAGTGGGATCGTGGCAGGTGGTGAGAAAGCAGGTCACCGGTAAGCCCTTCTGGCTGAGTGACTCTTCTTTCCCCAAACCCTGCCCAGCTGGCAGCACCAAAGACAGATGCGGCAGAGACAGCACCGCCCGCAGGAGCCTCCTTCTGTGGCGTTCCTGTGGTTCCCGGGGAGCTCTGAAAACTGCTGACTGGCAGGGCGCTGTGCCAGGCAGACACGCCAGCTCCTGGCTTCTGTCTCCTCCCTCTCTCCCTGACCCCAAGCTGGGGCCGCCTTCTTTTTTGTTTTTTGTCTCATTAAACATATGTTCATTGAGTGCCCGTTATGTGCTGGGACCGTGTTTGGCGTACATCAGTGAGAGAAACAAAGAAACATCCCTTGCTTCGTGGAACTTATGTTCTAAGGTTCCTATTTTACCAAAAGGCTTTATTTATTTACTTTAAAATTTTGAAAAGTACAGGAAAATTGAAAGAATAGCACAATGAGCACCTATACTCTTCACCTAGATTCAATTGTTAATATTTTAACATTGAGTGCTCTCTCTTTTTCTTTCTTATCTTTCTCTCCCTCGGTATATATACCCAACACACACACATACTCTTTTTTGCTGAACCATTTGAAAGCAGGTATCATGTCACCTCACCCCTAAATAATTCAGAATATATCTCCTAAGAACAAGGACATTCTTCCACATTATCGCAAAACCTTCGTTACACATTAGAAAACTATCAAGTCAATAATAGTGTCTAAAATGTAGTCCATATTCAAATTTCCTTAATTGTCCCCAAAATGTATTATATAGCTTTTGTTCTTTGAATTACAAGATCCAACCGAAGTTCATGCATTTTGTTTGAGTCTTATGTCTCTTAGTTTCTTTTTATCTAGAACAATCTTCCCTTTCTTTTTTGTTTGGCTTTTCAAGTCATTGACTTTTTTGAAGAGTCCAACTAGTTGTCTGGTTGAATGTCCAATATTCTGGATTTGTCTGGAACTTGTTTCATGATTGGATTCAGGTTAAACATTTTGGGGAAGAATATTACATAAGTGATGGTGTGTACTTCTTATTGCAACACTTCAGGAAATGCATAATGTCAGGTTGTCCCACAGGAACTGGCTAAATAAACATTTCTTGAATGAATAAATTATATTTATATGATGTATGTACTTTTTTCCCATAGTCTTAGCAAGGTAGAACCTTTAACAATCAATATTCGGAGACTGTGTTAAGAATGGCTTAATTGTTTACTACAACTTCAAGAATACATATGTACATTTACATGTGTATTCATGTAAATCTAGACCCTAGGATGGTGTTCTCAATTCTGGACGGAAATTAGAATCATGCAGAAAGCTTTAAAAAATACTGATATCTGAGCCCTAGCACTTCTCTTCATAAGGTTGGTGGTGCCTGCTGGGTCTCTCCGTTACAAAGATACATTTTGCCCCTTAGTATTTAATATGTCGTCTCTCTGTGATCTTTTAATACTATAAGAATATCCTAACACCCAAAGACCTTTCATAAAATGGTTCTAGTGTTCCCTGATGATCTTTGCTTGAATCAATTATTTCATTTGGGGGTTGTAAAACAGTGAACTTTTAAATTATATCCTTCCATCTACATTAATTAGCTGGCATTCTTCTGCAAAGAAGAGCTTTCCCTTTTGCCTTCCTTTCTTTGTTTATTTTCTTGTTTATGTATTTATATTATTTATTTATTGAGCATCACCATGGACTGAGTAGATTGGTTCCCTCATAAGTTACCATCATTATTCCTTTGGACGCTCCGCGTACCTTGTATTTGGGTAGCAGGAGCCCCTTACAGCTGCTTCTTTGGGCAAGTCCCCATTAGTCCATGATTCCCTCCTTGCTGTCTGGCACAGGATGGTCTAAGCTCATCTTGTACCTTCTCTGGCCTAGACTGAGAATCAACTATTTCTCCAAGGAATGTGAGCATATGTATTTTTGTTTTGAAAGTGACAGAGGAGTAGGAAGAGACAGAAAACATGAAATAATACATATGTGGACATTTACTTTGAAGGGAATGGAGCGCTAGATAGAGCTAGCATATCTTTGTGAAGAAAAATGCTGCAAGGCTTTTAATCTGGGGATGGAGCAATGGCCCGGAAGTAAGGAGACCTGGATTTGGATCCTGACTCGCTGTCTCATCTGGGATGAGCCACGTAACCTCTTCAGGTGTCGTTTGCTCCAATCTGTTTAATTAGGGCTCTAGAGTAGACGGTATTGAAGGCCTTTCTATGTTCCAAAATTCGATGTTCTGAAGAGTTTAACGATACCTAGTTATAAGACGGATTGTGAGACAGTGGAGGGGGGTGGTTCCTATAAAATTTCAGTGGTAGGAACTTCTTCTTTTTCTCCCCTTGATCTAGCAAACCTCATTTTAAAAGGCACTCTTTTTACAATTGTTATTAAAGAAATAAATGTTTTGACGGTAATGATCTTTCCTGAAGCTAGAATGAGACTAAACTGTCGATATCTAGGTACTAGATTCAGATATCTAGAAACTATGCTGCAGTGAGATTTTAAGCATTGGGATGTTTATAAAGGGAGGTTTTAGTGTTTGGAGTAAGAGGGTCCTACCTGCCTGAGCCTGGCCCTTCCTGATGGTCAGGGAATGGACTCAATGACCACTCAGTGCTTTTCCTGGCCCTAAATTTCTCTGCTTCCCAAATAACCCATATGTAAGATGTCTTGCAGCATTTTCTCTTTTATTAGGAAACTCCAAACTACACCAAGAAAATTTTTTCCCAATACTCCTTATTTGAAGTCAGAAATTGCATTTTAAAAATAATTCACCCCTGCTTTAATAAATTGGCTAAAAAGGCTAAATGGATTTTCTTTCTGTGTTTGCAGTCACAGAAGCACTTATCTCTCACCCCAAGTGGGTGTCCTATGTAATTGGATGTGAAGTTATTCCGAAGTTGCGTCAAAATCCTTTCAGAGCGTTACTATGACAATTGGACTTTTTTTTAAAAAACCACTTCAATGCAAACTCTCCATCATCCTACTGTCCATTCAGGGAAATTTCATCTCATGAAGTAAGTTTAGCTTCTCAGAAAGGTTAGGGGCAGGAGGGGGAATCATTGTGCATTCACATTAGCTCATTCTCCCACAAGACCGTTCTTCTCCAAGTTGTAATGGACAGTCCACTCATCCTTATCAAGGTCTCAGAATGTTGATTGTTAAAGACTTTCCCTTTCTAAGACTATGGGAATTAGAACAGGGGTCTAAAAAAGAACTCACTCTTTGAGGAAATAAGAATTTCAATATAAAGTTACTGACCGCCCTTCCTGACTGTTTATCGCTATTCTAAATGGATGCCAGCAAAGGCAAGAATTTGGGCACAGATTCTCAGAGAGGGGAGGAAGAGGAAAGACTTATCAAAATCTCTAAAGTCCATGAGGTTTGGAAAAGCATGTTGAAAATTATAGATGCTTTGATTTGGTTTGGCCCCAAATTGATCTTGATCTTCCTATTCATGTTAACAGAAGGCGTAAGATTTTCATGTTTATCAAATGGGTGCATGTCTTTAAAATGGTTGAAATACACTGGGCTAGTGAAGGCTTTATGGACCATTTCTATTTTAGAGGCTTCGGCAAATCGACTCTGCTGGATGTGATGCTGCAGTCATGAATGTTTATTTCTACCTTTTGATTCAGGGGTTTTGAGACCTCAGTAAAACTTTAGGGCCCCAGAAATCATTTCATTCAAAGCTCTCCTTTGGTAACTTGAGGATTTAAGATTCTAAGAGGTGGAGGACTTGCTCAACTACACACAGGGCAGAGCCAGGACTGAAAGCCAAATTCCCTAATTCCTCATCCCATATCCTTCATACTCCACAACTTCATACATACGCAACTGCTACCTTCCTTGACCCTCCTTAGTTTTGTGGCAGAAGTGTGTTATATTGTCTGAAGTTTTCCTTAAATACCTCAGGAAAACTGTGAAAATTCCACAACGGCAGGGGAATTTGTCTCTTGTGAGCATTGTCATACCTCAACTCTAGAAAAATGCCTGACGCGTACATAGTAGGGCCAAATAAATACTGAATGAGTAAATTTTATGTGTTCCCATAGTCTTAGTGAAGGCAGAGCCTTTAACAATCAAAGTTCTGAGACTGGGATAAGGATGGCTTGACTGCCTACTATAACTACAAGAATATATGTATGTATATTTATATACATATTCATTTAAATCTATGCCTGGGATTGGTATTGTCAATGCTGGGCAGAAATTAGAACCAACTGGAGAATTTTTTTAAATCCCAATACCTGGACATTAGAGCAAAGATTCAGATTTCATTTACCTGCACTGAGGCAGGGGAATCAGCATCTTCTAAAAGCTTCACGGATGATTCTAAGGTGTACCCAGCCTTGAGAACCACTGTCCTAGGAAATGTTAGTTCAGTTCTGAGGTGCTCTAACTGGCAAATTACACTTGTGGTTAGTTAACATTTAAAAGATGCTAATGAGCTTCTCATGCTCCAGAGGAGGCTAACATAAGCATTTTAACTATCTCTACATCAAATTAGTACTAGAGGATTTCTTGTTAATTAGCTTTAAAAATATGACAAATTATTTGTCACGGAGAGGAAGATTCTAGATATTGCGGTTTGGCTAGAAAAGAACATAAGACTTCTATGAGCTGTCAGCTAAATATTTAGCCCCATTATGTCTCAGGCACTTTGCTATGCCCTTTGGTGTCATGGACCCAAAGTGAGTACTGGGCCTTGGTCAGATCCTGTGTTGGGCCATATTTGGAGGTTCCATTGTCTGATTAGACTAGAAAATTAGCTGAAATCTGCTGCTAGAATGTGGTTTCATTTGCCTCAAGTGAACCGTTGATGTTGGACACTGTCCGAGGGCCTAAATGGACAGAGCATTGGCTTCACTGAGTTTAGAGAACAGCCAGTGAGGCTGTGTGTGCCTGTGGGGCGACATGGGTTCATATGTGTGGCAGAATTTGGATAGAGACATATAATTTACCATAACAAGGCACCTGCTGTAAGATGTCGGGGCGAGACCTACAGCTTTCATCTACCCCTACCACTGGAGGCCGCTGACATAGGCAGAGAGGCAGCTTCGACTGTGTTGCTTAGAGCAATTTGTGCTCGCTTTCCATCCACAGCCCTGGGTAGAAGAAGAGGACTTTAGTCTTGACCTTCTCCTTTAAGAGGAGATGAAGGCAGATGCCACAATCCTGCTCAAAATGTCCCCAGTACAGTCAGCTTTTCAAATACAGGTGATTCCATGTCTGGTTGTTGGGGGTGGGGAAACAACCTTCATCCTTGTTTGCTTCACTCTTATGACCTCCCGTTGGCATTTTGAGCATGTAACTGAACCACGGCTTGGCCATAAGGATACTTGGACTTCTCGTCAGGCGAAGTCAGCTACTTCTCTGAGCCAAGGAAGGTGAGGAGCAGCTCGGACTGGGAAGGCTATTAAGAGGGATGGCACAATGAGCAGTTATGAGTGCAAGGGCAGAACAAGGTGGCTTCCAAGTCAGAATCTGGCTGCAGTCCCTGGAGTCCTCCCTTTTAGCATCAAGGTGGGTGTTCTAAGGACAAAAAGTGTTAATAAAATTTTATGTGCTATGAAATGCCGTGGTAGCAAATAAAAGTGACCATTGTGAAAAAAAGTATAAAGGTCTATAATTAGGGGAGTTGTTAGATGAGCAATGGTATGTCCACACGTGGAAATCTATGCAGTTGTTCACAATAATGAGATAGATTCCTTTGTGCTGGTAGAAGATGATCGCTAAGACACATTATCAAGCGAAAAAAATCAAGTATCAGGGGCCGGCCCCGTGGCACAGCAGATAAGTGCCCGGGATTCGCCAGTTTGGATTCCAGGTATGAGCATGGCACCGCTTGGCAAGCCATGCTGAGGTAGGCATCCCACGTATAAAGGAGAGGAAGATGGGTATGGTTGTTAGCTCAGGGCCAGTCTTCCTCAGCAAAAAGAGGAGGATTGGTAGCAGTTAGCTCAGGGCTAATCTTCCTCAAAAAAATTAAAAAATCAAGTATCAGATCAACACTCAGTAAGATTGCAATTAAGCAGCATTCTTTCTGTGTTGTTTTAATTTTTAGCTATATCGTATTTATATATTGCTTACACAGTTAAAAAAATATAATAAGAAAAATAAAAAGTCTGAGTAGAAGTACGATGTCCTAAAATTTGGAAAGACAAAATTGTACTTGGAGCTGATCTACGGCACACGAACCTGGTGGTGTCTGGACACGTCTTTCAATCCCTGGGCAACAGGGTAAGTGCTTTAGGCCCACTGCTCTGTCTCTCACTTTCTCCATCTGTAAACAGGGTTACAATTCTGGTCCCTCTGAAAAGCATAGATCCTGAGGGGGCAGAGGGAGGAAAGGATCATGAGGTAACACTGGCAAAGCTCAGGGACCCTTCCCCTGCTCATTCTGGCCATAGATGGCTGACACCGGGTTGCTAAGATGGTAGAACTAACTTGGAGCTTTATTGTCTTAATTCATCTTGATAAGGAAAGGTTATGCCTAGTTTGAGCTCATGATATAGCCTACAAATTTCAGAACTTCCCCTATTAGGTGACCTTTTACAGGAAGGAAGCGCCTTAAAATCAAGTGATAGAGAACTCTCCTCTAGTTGAGGAGTTTTGTTCTCACTTTTCGTGAGTTAGAATGATTTGAAAAGAGAGTTTTGTCTTACGTGTTGCTAAGGAGCTAATAGTATCTAGACTCTCTTTTTGAAAAGCAAATTCTGTCATGTTTTGTGATGACAAACTGGACCAATGTGGGAAAAGGGGGAGTGGAGAGGCCTGAAGATGTCTGAGGATCCGCCCAGCTTGCTCCTCTCTTTAAGTTCAGCCCATTCCATCCACCCTTCCTCAACTGTCATCCTCTGCAAAGTTTTCTTCAGGACTTCCTAGAGCTTCCTGTACAGAACCAGCCAAGTTTGAGGGGATAATTAAATATTTGGAGGAGGGAATGGGCTTGTGAGCCATCTGACCCACTTTTATTTGCATTCTTTGAGTGAGTTGAACACTGAAGAGCAATGTAACCAGTTCCGGTTGGGCCCTGAGTGGGTCTAGGTGTGAACTGCTTTAGAAAATCTGCTCTGGGCTCAATGATACTCTGCTTCTGTTGGATGGAATCAAAACTCTTCAACCTAGCATCCACCAACTAGCTATTTTTTGTCTGCAGCAAGTTCTTAATGTTTCTCTGCCTCCTCATCCTCTCTGTAAAATGAAAGCATTGGTCTTGCTCAGACTTTAAGGGCACTCACAGCTCTGGGATTCCATATTCAAAACCCTTAAACAACCCATGACTCTTCCCCAAAGACGTCTCCTAATGGTCCACTCAGTTTAGGTCAGGCCTGGGACAAAAAGGCATAGGAAATGGTGGGAAAAGCTTAAATGGCCACTTCTCACTTAGATGAAGAGACCAATGAAAATAGCAATAGCCATCTCTGTCTTAAAGAAAATACCAGGAAGTTTCCTTTAAGTAAAATTCCTTTGAGGATAGAACATTAGGAGGCCAGAACAGATACAGGAGTTGGAAGGGTTCCACTTTGCCAGTGTTTTGGTTTTGGGGGGAGAGGAGGGAGTGTTAATGTCTCATTCTGAAAGTTCCAGAAAAATCATCCATTGGGCTAATCAGTTCAAGGGAAAAGAAGAGAATGGCAGCTCTATTTGTTGAGTGGGTAAGTTTAAGGGAGTGACAGACAAAGAAAGGTGAACCTAACATTCTAATTAACACTCCCCTCTGTTAATACTCCCTGTTTCTCACTCTCCCCTCCTTCAAATGGCTTTGAAGATAGTAACCCCAGGTTCTCCTTGAACTGTAAAAAGATCTAAACATTTTTACATAATTTAACACCTCAGAGATGAGAAACCAGAAACAGAGGTCTTTGTCGCCCCTCCCCAAAGCAAAGCTCATTGCCCCTCTGGCAATGTGTCTCAAACCTTGATCTATCAGAATTACCTGGGTTCCTCGAAAAATATAGATTTCTAGGACTCGCCAAAAGTCGACTCAGAATGCCCTGGAGTGGGGCCGAGAGATCTGCACTTTTGACAAGCTCCCACAGGTGAATCTTTTACCCATAGCATCTGAGAACGTTGGCTCTATGACCTAATCAATCATTGGTAATAACTGGTCTCATATAATCTATCTCAGGACCATTCAGATTCTTTTTGAATAAAACATGTTCCAGTAAGGATGCTGTTTTAGAAGACAGTAAGCATGTCATTTGCTAATTATGGCAGTGACACCATAAAATAAAAGTGCATTACTGAATGCTTTCAATTTCTTATAATGATGGTAAGGTGGCATGTCATGGGGCCTTTTTAGCCCCAGACATCACTCTAGGGAATTCCAAACAGATATAGACAAGGGCCTTTAGGACCCGGATCCTTCCCTCTCAGGCTGTTTGCCCACAGGAATAGGATGTCCTGAAGCAACACTTCCCCCCAGTGAAGTGTTGATAAGTCTGGTTATCAGAAAGATATTATTGGGAGTGTGATATGCAGGGCATTTACATTTTCTTGATAGGGTTAGTCATATGAAAGCTGACAAAGAAGGAAAAAGAGCAGTGCTGTGGTGCAATATCAACAGACAGCTGTCCCCTGGCTTCTCGATAAATAGGATGACTTGCATTGCTGAGCGGTGTGGTCACTGCCAAAGGCATGGCCCTCTCACATTTCTTCCTGATTCACATATTCAGTGGGGTTACTTGTCATCCCCTCCCTCTTCTGCTTCCCAGACATTGCGTCTGGAATGAAAATTCACCTGCCTCTGAGTTGGCCGCGGGTGGGGGCAGGGGTGTTACTTGGGTTCCCAGGTTGGAAGATTATCTCACCCAGCCCTGGCTATATAAGCCGACCGGTGTGGAGCGGCTCACAAGGGCCGACTCAAGGGAGTCATTCCACAGGAGAAGAACATACAGACGAACTTCAGGCTGACATGAAGATGCTGAAAGTAGAAGAGCTGGTATGTAAGACATTATTTTTTATGCAATGAATACTGGTTCAGTCTTAATTCTTATTTGAAAATCGAAATACCCCTTTCTTTCCGGCATAATGCACAGGTACTCTGAAAATGTCCAATATGGAAAATGGTTGGTTTAGGTGATGAAATAAGTGAAATTGGAAAAATGGAGCTGGCAGTAACAGATTCTCTACATAGTTCCTATTTATTATCTTCTCCTTTGGTTTTATTACTAAAGAGTGGAATCGCATGCAGTTACCAAAATGCCTTAGGGAGGAAGTTCTATTGCAAGAAATGTATGTCTGGAAACTTTACAACTCAAGGCCAAGGGTCATCAAAAGTATCTAAAATGGAAGAATTTTAAATAATCAGAGAGGGGTTGGGATTTCCCTAGGAGAGATGTGATGAAGCAGATTAAAGTAGATTTAACTATATCAACCTAACCTAAGACCTGATTTAACTGAGCAGAACAAGGTAATCCTGGAATAGTGCAGCAACATGGCACAGCCCAAGATCTGACACTGTGCTGCTCGGAGGTGTCCATCACCAGGGAGGGAGGACCGGGGGCCTCCTGCAGCATCCTCTGTGGAGAGTGACCCCAGGACCCCACTACTTCTGACCGTGCTATCTTCTTCCCTCTTAGGTCACAGGGAAGAAGAATGGCAGCGGGAACACAGGAGAGTTCCTTCCTGAGGATTTCAGAGATGGAGAGTATGAAGCTGCTGTTACTTTAGAGAAGCAAGAGGATCTGAAAACACTTCCAGCCCACTCTGTGAGCCTGGGGGAGCAACAATGGAAAATTGAGAAGCAACGAGAGGCAGAGGTAAGAACCTTCCATGGAATCCATAGTGGGGGGGGGGGGGGTGACCACGGAGTAGGGATGGAGGTGCCAGGCAGGAAGGAGAAAAGAGAGAAACAAGATAACCACAACCATTGCAAAGATGTTTCTTTACCAAACTCAAACCCATAAAGAGGCAACTTCCATGGGTCAGGTAGTGGGAAATAATTGTCTGGCAAGACTATGACCTTTGGATTCTGAATCAATGATTCAATGTTCTATGACCATGTTCTGATTGAAAGTCTTGGAAAGACAAACATGTCCAGTGAATTTCTGATGTCATAGGCCGTCTAGTTAATCCCAAGCAGAGGAAACCTCTGTTTCTCAATAACGTGGTTTGTGGTCCACTGATCATTGTTTGACTGTGTCCGCTATCTGTGTTGACAAGATCTGTGTTGCTGGGCAAATTTTCATTACTTACTAACCACAGATAAAACACGCATTAGTTAGCTGTAGTCCCAAGACAGTCTGTTTCATGGGCCTTTCTTAGTGGGCCACCTGAAGGAGTTTGGCTTTGATATTTCGGAGCTTAATGCTTATTATTGGGTTCTTTGGGGTAAAAAGAAAAAAAAAATTCTTGAGCATGATTTAAAAATCCTACAGCAATTGGGGGTTTGTTTGCGGAAGTGAATACAAAATCCTCTCTTAGAGACCAGAACCTATCTCTAAGTAGTCCAAAGCTGATGCTACAAGCAAAAGTGAAGATGAAGGCAATTAGCTGAAAAACCAGACCCCCAAATACTTAAATCAGAATTCACTGAATCAGAATCAAAGACTTATCTTAAATGTTTTTATTTTTTTGTTCAAACTGCAACAAACTTATCTCAGACCTTGCAGATTTTGCTTAGACACAACCAGAATGCTTATCAGTAGAACTCACCCTAGTTTGAAATACGGATTTCTTTTTTAGCTCAAGAAGAAAAAACTAGAACAAAGATCAAAGCTTGAAAATTTAGAAGACCTTGAAATAATCATTCAACTGAAGAAAAGGAAAAAATACAGGAAAACCAAAGTTCCAGTTGCCAAGGAGCCTGAACCTGAAATCATTGTAAGGACCGTTTGGTTTTGTCCTATGACACGTCCGCCGTTGCGCTCCAGGGGAATGAATATCTGTGGAGGGTTTGACTGATGCTGGAAAGCTCACGGTAACTCTCACGCTATTTTTCTGGCTGTAGACAGAACCTGTGGATGTGCCTCGGTTTCTGAAGGCTGCCCTGGAGAATAAACTGCCAGTAGTAGAAAAATTCTTGTCAGACAAGAACAATCCAGATGTCTGTGACGAGGTAAGGCTTATACAGAGCACTGCGAAATCCAGCTCATTAATTTTGTGTTTCTTATGCTTTACTGCAGCCATGCTAATATGGTGCCAAAAATCCATCCACCTGAAACAGTTTCCCCAGCTGTTGCCACATATGCCAGTAGCATAATAGGCGAGTGCTGTGGTCCAAAAAGAGGAAAAACGCTGGATTGGTCCTATGGATTGCATCATTTTTTGCACTCATACACTTTCAGCTGATTTTTCAGATTGCCTTTAACTTTTTAGAACCTTGGGATAGACTTTTAATGAGGCAGGACCAACAAGTTACTTTTGGAGAAATTATTAGCATTGACTTTGATTGGACCCAAACACATCAGCTCTAGACAGGGAATCTGGAGAATGGAGTTCAAGTGCCAGCTCTATCACTACTTGACTATGTGATTTTTAGCAGCTAATTTGCATTTTCTGAACCTCAGTTTCCTTATCTGTAAATAAAGGGCATTGGAGTGAAATCACGCCCAAAGTTGTTCCAGCTCTAATAGTCTATTCATCCATTCATATGAAGTCGATTTATCAGAAATCACTAATCCTTTTTGTATTCTTTCCCCTATGAACTGAAATGGGGATTCATTTCTGAAGTTAAACTAAAAATGAGTCTCCCATTCTCTTACAAATGAATTGAATACTTTTTGATATTCAACCTAGCAACAGTTCCAGACAGAAGAAAACTATCTGATCTGCATGGCAAATACTTCCCAAACAAGGAAGGTGCAAAATACAAGAAAGGAAAGTGTCAGCATTTTGGTAGCTTTGAACCTTTAAGTTCACATCCCTTGATTTAGACCTCTGAGCACATTGTGGGAAGCTCAAATCTCAGTTGCAGGATAATTGTTCTAGTTCTGTAATTTGAGTAAACTTGACATTTCTAATTCATAAAGAAGCACTCGAGGTCCTATCTGTTAGGTCATCAGAGTCCCCTGCTTCATACCTCTTAGAAAGGATTTATACATATTTTTATATGCATTGCTATCTCTCTCTTTTTTTAAAATCTCTATTCTGACAGTATAAAAGGACAGCTCTTCATAGGGCGTGCTTGGAAGGACATTTGGCAATCGTGGAGAAGTTAATGGAAGCTGGAGCCCAGATCGAATTCCGTGATATGGTAAATATATTTCTTTGCTTGGAAATGAGCCAAAATAAGTAGACTATATGAAGCTTGAGAAAACCTACAATGAAATACTGGGTTGATTGGATTGCAAATTTATCTGGGAGAACTAGGCAAAAGCTCCTTTCTCCATACAAAGGAAAGCTGGGAGATGGGACCATGTCATGTGGAAAGTATTTTCCATACACACCAAAAAGGAGAGGAGTGTTCCAGGGAAAATAAGGAAGTGAAAGCTGTTGAACAGAATTCAATAACCTCATCAGAGGGCTGGGTCATTATCAAGTCAGTAACGTTACTGAGAAGTAATACTGTCAACACTTGCCTTTCAACATCCCTGTCCTCCCATTATACACGGCAGTCTGCTCGTGGCCCCTTGGCTGCCAGCAACACATCAGCATTCTCTAACTGCACACCTTCTATGATAGACACCCACTGCCATCCATGAGATTTGGGGCCAGACGGTATACAAAATGAACTGCACGTATGGAAAGTCGCTGTTATTCAGACCTCAATAATTCAACCACTGTGATTTCTACAAAGACCCGTATGCAGCATATTTTATGACCTGAAGATTGAAGCTGGGAAAATGCTTTATTTATTTAACTGCAGCTCAATTTGACTTTACAGCAAAGTGGAAAGGGGATATGAAAAGTCCAAAGGATATGGCTAAAACTGAACCCAAAAGACAAACACACAGAAGAACAATTAAAGAAACAACAAAAATAGTTTCCCTAGAAAGACAGTAAAATTCATGAGTGTGGAATCCGGAAAGCCGGAGATCTATCAAACAGAGCAGTCAAGAGGGACTCTCCTCTCAGTAAGCGCAGGATGCAGTGACCATACATGAAGATACTGGAGGTACAGAGGCTGTGGTAGCACAAATGACAGCAGAGAACCAGCAAGAGAGGAGGAGAAAACAACAGGGATACAAGAAGTGTCAGATCCAGATTAAAGGCTCCTGGAAGGGACTACTCTTATTCTGCCAGAATTTTTAAATATACTTGTCTAGAACTTTTGGGTATATTTGGCAAAAGTGGCTAAAAGTTCCAGGCAGATGTGGGTCTGAATATTTATTCTGCTACTTATTAGCTGTGTTTCCTTGGGCAAGAAGCTTGGATATTTTGGAGCCTTGTTTTTCTCATCTGTAAATGAGCACAGTAACACCTCATAACGTTGCTGGGGGGATCAATGTGTCTAGAATGTGTAGCACCATGCTGGCATGAGAAAATTCACAATAAATTGTAGTTCTGAATCTTTTTTAAAAGAGATTTATTAAGAGTCTCCTAATTATGCACACACATGCACACAGATACACACACACGAGTGCATTCACACATGTATAGTGAAAACATTTGACAATCTAGATGAGGACAACCCAGCGTTACCACAGATGCCGTAGGAAACCTGGAATTCCTGGGCCTTAGAAACCAAGTACCAATTCCTTGGACCAGGTTCTTCTTTATGTTAAGTCATGTCCATTTATCTTCCTGGTACAGCTTGAATCCACAGCTATCCACTGGGCAAGCCGTGGAGGAAACCTGGATGTCTTAAAACTGTTGCTGAATAAAGGAGCAAAAATCAGTGCCCGGGATAAGGTATTTCTCCTCCTCCCACCACCGCCCCCCTTCCTGTCCCTCTCCTCTTCCTCCTCTTCTTTCTCTCTCTTCCCCTTTTCTCCTCCCTTGCCTCCTCTCCTTCCTCCTTCTTCTCCCTCCTCCTCGTTGCCCTCCACTACCAAATCCACCTCACCATTGCTGTCAGCTGGAAGCTCATGGTGTGCATAGTCACCATTGTGCCCACATCCCCTTCTTGCACATGCTTTGGGGTCTGGGAGTGCCTCTGTCTTCACGCCCGGTGAATCAGTGGTGTTCTTCAATTTCCCAGTTGCTCAGCACAGCGCTGCATGTGGCAGTGAGGACTGGCCATTATGAGTGCGCGGAGCATCTCATCGCCTGCGAAGCTGATCTCAACGCCAAAGACCGAGTGAGTAGCTGGACCAAGTTTGGCCTCTTTAAGCTTCATTCCTCATTTATTTGGAATCACTTCCCAAGCTGGGTACCCTTTAGGTGCCTACTTCCCGGCCTCAGGCCCACCTTTAGCCTGTTCACTCTGCTTCTCTAGGAAGGAGATACTCCCCTGCATGACGCTGTGAGACTGAATCGTTACAAGATGATCAGACTCCTCATTATGTATGGCGCCGACCTCAACGTCAAGAACTGTGTAAGTGCTCCAGACACGGGGCCCCACTTGCAGGCTTTCTCATTTACAAAAGCGTATCTTACATACTTGAAAATATTCCCACAGTGGTAGTATTTCAGGGGTCTTCTGATGATTTAAATGCCCCTGTTAACCCCATAAGGACATTGCTAACCTTGGCAAGGACTTGGGTCACCTGGTCAGAGATGGGGGAAGCCATAGTGACTGCTTTGACTTCAGTGCCTAATATGGTGTCTAGTAATTGTTTAAAAATTGTCTCTTGAAAATAAAAGACGGTCAAATTGCTCACCTTCCCAAACACAACCGTAGTCTGCATGGGCCACCTCTGGCTGAGCAAGACACCCACCATTCCTGAAGTGGGCTAAAATTCCACAGTGGTCAACACAGCCGAGGGCCAATGAACCCAAATTAATCAATCTCTATCTGAGTAATTCAGAATAGGCCTCCCCTCTTTACAACAGCATGGCATGCTACCACTTTCTTCCAGAGGTAGCATGCTTTTGCCTATATTTTTGAGATAATTTCCATTCATTCTCCACTTTGGTGTATCTGCACATCCCTCAAAATAATTTCCCTATATTTAGACCTGAAAAATGCTTGTATAAGTCCCTTCCACAAGTACATATTAATTTAGCTTCATCTGTAAGCAGGGAATGTAACCAACTTTTCCTCATGGTCCCAATTCCCAGACAAACGTCATCTAATATAAGCTTTAAAAATATCACCCAGAGGAATGAGTGTAAATTACTGAAGAAATAACTTGAAATAAGCTTTTGGAGAATCACTTTACAAAGAAGGAGAAGAAAACCCCAGTCATCTTAAAATGTGAATAATTTCTTCCCCTTATTGTGTTACTATGAGACTGAAATATTTTAGCACTAAAAAAAAAATAAACTGGCTTGGTGATTTAGGAACAAAGAATAAATGCAATAAATAGAGACTGCTTGGGGTAGGAAAGTGTTAACAGTAGGGTTCCCTCATCCTTGATATTAGGACTGGTCTTATCTAATTATTTAAATAAACTATCAGAAAAAGAGTAGATTCAATGAAATCTCCAAAGCTGCAGAAAATACGATTTTTTTCAGACAGTGAGACACTACCAGCAGAGGAAGCTAGCATATAGATTGGGGGAAACTGTGTAAGCAGCCAGAAAATCAGGAGATAAATTTCAATAGAGAGGAGTGCAAGGAATTTATGGAATAGCCCAAAATATACAAATAGGGCTCAAGGCTCTGAATTATTAGACTCAGGCATAAGGATTTTGGAACTATTAATATCATTGACCCAATGGATTGATGTTCCCCAAAAAGACCTCTAAGCTATTGGACACCATCTTGATGGGGACTGGAAACAACACACGATGCGTTATTCTATCGTTGTCCAAAACTCAGTCTTAATGTCTGCTGATGTGTTTTTCAAGGAAGATGCTAGAGAGGTAAGAAGTTCCAAAATGAAGGTTAGAGGGCCACTCAGATACGCACAGGGGCCATGCAGATCACATACATGACTTAAATGGGTGGCTGCAGGAGTCTGTGCACGTAACTTGTAAAGGTGGTGGCTCTTTCCCAGCCCAGTCTGTTGCTGCTCTGTAGAACCAGGGGTACTATGCTGCCAACTCTTCTGATTTTTTTCAGAGACCACAAATTCAGCTGGGAAATCTCTTCATTGCCAACTGTTGCCAATTAATTCCAACTTTAAAAAAAAAATCTAAGCTCTGTTTGGGCCCAAACAAAACCGGTCTCTAGACTGATTTGCATCTCAAAGCCGCCAGTTTGCAATCTCTGGGTTAAAGAGACTTCTCAATGAATAAAAATGGAAAAATTTAGTACTTCTCATATTTAAAGACAAGAATTGAGGTGACATAGTTTTAATTTTTGTAAATATTTTGAGACACATGCATAAGGGAAGAAAATTTCGGTCTCAAATATTTATTCACACTTGTCATTGCTGTCACCTCCAAGAAAAATAAATTTCCTGGGAGCCCAATGTAATTCTGAGCAGTTATGAAAAACCTACCCCCTGGAGCAGGAATAGTCCTGAGCAGTACCTGAGCACTTAAGCCCAGGTGTTGAAGGAGTTCATTTACCACCAGCTTTTATCAGTCAAGGAATCATCTTCCAAATTGATAGGAACCGGTTTTTGACCAAGAGATCAAGATTACCACCCCATGCCCATTCTGCAGCATACTGGAGATGTATGGAGGCATTTTTTTGAATTCCAAAATGCTTGGCGTGCTCCTGCCATTTAGTGTCTAGGGACTAGGCATTTTTATCAATACCTGAAATAGTCCCATAGGAAGAAAACCACTGCTAATCTCAAATGCCAAAAGCATTCCCTGGGAAACAGTGAAGGACTGGTTTGAATATAAACTGCAAATCACTCATAGTGGAAAGCATAAAACACTTCAGTAACACACCTATCCATCACCTCATTAAACACACAGAGAGGGGCTGTGAATTTATAGATGCCTCCCATCTGGAAGTGAAATTTCCTCATCTATTTTGACTAGGCTGGGAAGACCCCAATGGATCTGGTGCTACATTGGCAGAATGGAACCAAAGCAATATTTGACAGCCTCAAAGAGAACTCCTACAAAACCTCCCGCATAGCTACGTTCTAAGAGAAATGACGACAGACTTTTCAACAGCTGCTCTTCTTCGGTATTTTGAAGGCACGGCCCTAAAGAGTAACTAGTCATAAAATCCAGCTTCTCTTCATCAACCTGTTGTAAAGCTGCACCTAATGAAGTTTTGACAAAGCACAGGGATATAGGTATTGAAATTTCCCTTAGTGAAGCTCACTCTATTTATTTTTATTTATTCCTGTTTATTTATTTTTTTAAACTTACTTCGATACCACAGATATTCAGATCCTTCGCAATCATCCGTTTGGTGAGCAAAGCTTAATTTGTGTGTAACACTTCGGAGTCTTCTTGTAGACAGTTCTTAAGCCATGTTACAGAGCAATGCTCTCAGGGCCTACTCATGTGTCACCTCGCTCATGGAAGGTCCTTCAAGGTGTTTTTAAAAGACGAAGGTGATAATGCAGCCCTCTTTTCTCTTGAGTTTTTAATGCTGAAGTTTGAGGCAATGGAAGGCATGTGGTGACAGGGAAGGAAACAGGAGAATGAAAGCGACTCTGTGGGAAGGACAGTCGAGCCAGCCTGGGCCTGGTATTTCTTACCAAGTCAGGCACAGTATCGAGGTGAAGAGAACGTTGGAGCGTGCGCGAAGAGTAGTGGAAGGAGCAAGCACCGGGGCCATGCAGAACCGAATCTGCTCAAGAAAGATGAAAGTAACTGCAAATTGTAAATGTGTAAATGTACATTATGTTGTATGTATACTTTATATTCATAATAAAAGCGAACAAACTCTAAATCTCTTTCTAAGTACTTCTATAAGTATCGAGGGAAAGCAGCATGTGAAGGAGGCCATTAAGATGGGGTTTTTCTTGCCTTCCAAGTTCCTCAGATTAGGAATGTCCTGTCAAATAGGACTTCTCAGTATCTCATGTGTAGACAGATCACCTGAGGGTCATGTTAAAATGCGGATTCTGATTCTGCCTGTCTCGGGTGGGGCCTGAGATTCTGCATTTCTGACAAGCTCCCAGGTGATGCAGAGGCGGTGGATGCCACAACCACATGTGGAGCAACAAGGCAAGGTCCAAGCAGGGCAAGTTCTTTTGGCCCCAACCATGGGGAGAAAGAGACCCCTGGTGGGCAGAATAGTTACTGCAAGTTAAACATGTGCTCTTTAAGAAGTTCCCATCAGAGCTGGACTAATCTGAGATTTCACAATTATTGTGGACACCGGCTGGCAGTGTCAGAGACACCCCTCCCACCACCAACCCCAACGAGAAAACACACCCGGTCCATGATTTTTGACCTCCAATGTAAGCTATTTTGTTCCCAGGTGTGGGGCCACATGCTAAGACCCGTAATGAGAAAACTTGATAGTCCCTGCACTGCCTTCCTGGAATAGATGAATATCAAATAATCACAGGAAAAAATTTATAGTAACAATCTGTGGCAAGTACAACGAAATAAAAAATACAGAGTGCTGTGAGAGTCTAAGATGTGGAGGCACATCATTTGATGGAGGGGTCGGGATTTCTAGAGTCTTCTCTGAGGTGGTGACCTTTCAGTGGAGTCTGAAGGAGAAACGAGTTATTCAAGCACAGCGTTCCAGGCAGCAGAGAGAACAGAGGAAAGGGCGAGGTTATGGGAAGAGTCTGGCACTTTAGGAAATGCATGAATGCTGATGTGAAACACTAGCACTGGCAGCCACCCTTCCCTCCCCGAATACCCTTCCAGATAGGGTCACACACGTAACCTCTCAACTGTGCCTCTAACACTCTGAGACGGTGTACAGTGACAGTCCATAACCAGGTCTCCCAGTTAGCTGGTCATGGACACATACAGAGTTGTGAGAATGGTTTGAAATATTTTTGAACCTTTTCTATCTTGTCTAACAACCCGTAGAGTTCACTTTCCAGGAGCACTGGGAGCTTCATTCCCTCTGTTATCTCCTTCCCTCCCAATCCCCTTTTGTCACCCCTCTACCTTTCCTTGAGGGTCCTGGTTGTAACCCATCAAATCCTTGAGGCTCAGGGTCCTTCCATTTCTTCCAAGTAAAGCGCCAATTGTGCATAAGCTCAGAAGCCCCTATGTTTCTAATCTGTTCCCAGCTGCTGCTTTTGAGGTTTTCAAGAAGACAGTCACATCTGCAGTAACTTTACTTCCTTCCTAATCTAACACGAAAGTCCTCAATATTCTACCTGGTGCAATTGGGGCTCATAGATACAAAGTCAGCTGGCTGAAAAGTACACTGAGGTGGAGCATCAAAAAAAGTTGAACATACATCCCCTTAAACATTTTATTTGAGTTTAAAACATATAAATGTATGCCAATCTTTTAAAGGAGGGTCAAAGCCGGTTCTTGGGAGAATGGATCCACTGATGGGAGACCTAGTTGTCTTTCCTGAGTTCCAGTCTCTTTAAAGAAGAGAACTTACGACTCCAGTGAAGTAATCCAAGTATAGCAATTTTATGATTCTTTGTTCTATTTCTGTAAAGAATGTCATTGGGATTCTGATTGGGATTGCGTTGAATCTGTAGATTGCTTTAGGTAGTATAGACATTTTAACTATGTTTATTCTTCCAATCCATATACATGGAATGTCTTTACATCTCTTTATGTCGTCATCAAGTACAGCATTTTTACTGGATCGCCCCTAAATCTTAGTTGTCCTGCTCACACCTCCTTTGACAGCAGTTCTTTTTAATGAGTCACCTTTTTCAAATATTTCAAAAGCATCAACTTAGTTTTCCTGGGAATTCTTTTTTGCCCCCCCATTGTTCACAAGTTTTCATAATTTTTAGTTAATTTACATGATTTTATGATGCTAAATACAATGGCATAAACAGCCCTGTGAATAAACACACACCTCAACTTCTGGTGAATCCCCGTTGGGTGAAGGCAGAGGCGAGCTGGCACTCGAGGCAGCGGCAGACTCGCGGTGTGTGGGCTCAGCAGCAGTGGCCGTCAGCTTAACAGAGGGAGTGAACGAGGCCAGTCCATCAAATCGCTCAAGCGCAAGTCAGTCAAAAATGCTTTACATATATGTACATAGAGAGAGAGAGGGAGAGTCCTCAAAAAGAACCACTTCTTGAGTAGTAAGATTAAAAATCATAAGCCATGTATATCAAGTAAAGCAGAAAAGCACTGAGTTTTTACATGAATACGAAACATTTTTAAAGAGTCTCCTGAAACACTGAATCATCTTATTCAATTACCCCTGCCGCTTTATCACTTCACACAAAGGATAAACTAACCAGTCTCTGTTTTTCTCTTATGGTGTATCTAAATTCATTAAGCTGGCAGTCTTTTTTTTTTTAATGCTTCCCTAGATTTTGTTTGTTATCTTAATGGCTTGACTATAAAATCATTTTTATAGACTACTGATTTCTAGCTCCAAGTGAAAAAGTCAGTCATACGAAGGTTTTCTCTCTGTTGTGGCTGATGAACTATCAAAGGGAAGAAGGGAGTGTTGACAGAGACGGGGGGATTCTTTTCAGTCCTCACACTTGGCTTTTTTGCAAGCTGGAAGAGAATCATCATCTGCTTCTGATGGCCGAGGCTTCTTCACTGTGGCAATGATTCCAAAAGCGGTTTTTCTAGTTTCTATAAAACAAAAGGGAAACCATAGTGCTTGAAGACATGATTTAAAAAGAGGTGGTTTAACAAGTTTCACCATGTTACTTTGACTGACAGCACTAGTAAATGATAAAACCATAATGAACTGCTACATGTGCTGATGCCATTTACTGTTAGTACCTTCCCCCCACCCCCAACATATACAAATATCGGTATATTACTAACATCTAATTCATTCCAAATGGATTACCTCAAGGGTAAAATTGTGGGGCAGGTTATGTCTATGGTCTGTCTGTGGCATCTTATATAGCATAAGACCTTGGTGCAGCAGATGCTTTAAGTATGGTAGAAAGACAGATGAATAAGACAGCGAGGACAAGAGTCAACTGCATTGCTCCCATGGTGGGGCGTGTGCTCACTTTATTTTATAGCACGTACCATATCTGCGTCCTTCACTAGATCAATGTACCTCTGAAGAATCAGTTGTATTGTACTGCCAACACCCAGCAATGCCTGGTTATGTAACCACTGTTCAACGAATACTTGTTGAGTGAATGAAGAGAATCAAACTCACATGTTTATTGATCTCATGTGTTAGTGATGACAACGGACAAAGAAGAATGGGAATTATTAGATGTTTAGGTCAGGTTGGCAGCAGAGTTCAATTTAAATTTAGCTAACTTCTGCTACATATCTACTAATGGGCCAGGCATTGTGTCACCTCTGGAGGGTATAAAGATGCCTAACACAGTGCTGCTTCCTACCACACACCGAGAAAAGTGCATTCAGGGCAAGTACAATAGGAATGGCGGCACCCGCAAGAAAGAACTGCCTGGATGAATCAAGAAAGGTATCATAAAGAGGTGACACGGGAATAGGAAAGGAATACTTTCTTCCCCATTTTTTTCTTCTTTTCTCTTCTTTCCATCTCAGAAATGTTCTATTTTTTCTCACATGAACTTCTTAATCTAAACTGACAGACTATAAACAACTGAAAAACAAGACTTTTATAGTTATCAGATAAAGTAACCCAAGTGGGAGTCTTTTAGAAACAAATTTATTTTTTGTAATAGCAAGAAGCTGCAATTTGTATAGGGCTAAGTGTCCTCACATTAGCATTTCCTTTAATCACCCTGCCCAGGACATTTCACAACTACTTCTACAGGAATTATTTCTGAGTACGCTGTTTTGCTCTAGAGGAATTAAGGGGCAGTGTCCCCAGCAGGTCCATCTTAGTCCAAAGGCTGAGTGGACACCAAGCTCATCAATCACAGGCTGAAGCCTCTGGCCTTGAACCTCATTCCTCTGCCCCTTCTCCACAACCTTAGAAGTGCTACCACTGAACCCCACAGGCTCCATCTGATCGTGAGTCCCTACGGCAAGCCTTCCAATGTCGAATGCCAGCGACTACATGTCCCAAGTCTTCTGTTTTCCAGGTATCCATTCCTGTACTGCTTTCACAATTCCTTTCATAAGGTTTCTAGATTCTTTAAGAACCTCTTAACCGCCTTCTGGTAGTGCTCCAGTGCACGTACGTCCTTCTTAAACGTGGCGCTCAGGATGACAGAGGTGCCAGCTGGAACTGCATCAGTGCAGAGGGTAGTAAGGGGACTGAATCCCCTTGCTTCAGAATCCTGTATTTCTTCTAAGGTAACCTTAGACTGAACTAGCAATCTTAGGAACATACCACACTACTGTCTCATACCAATCCCAATGTCAACTAAAACCAGGGTAACTATAATTTATCCTCTAGATGTGTTAATTCTACAGGGACAGCAGGTACAAACTAGGTCTGTCCTGGACACACTAGGGTGAACGGTACTGCTACTAAAGTCCACAAAGTCTTCCTTTCATTTAGCTTTATGTATATCGTATGTTGAACAGTTGAGTTTTTTGAAGTCAAATTCAGAACTTCCTATTTTGCCCTATTAACATGTTTTTACACTTCCCTTTCATGTTTTAGAACACCAATTGTTATCCAAAATCTTGATGATTGCTTACGTTCATTTAAAATAGACAATAATTCTGGCAGAACTAACCAAGTGTGAGTCAACAATTCCCTAAGTTCAAGGCAATCTTGGTGAAGTCCTCGTTACTACGGTCATTCCCAGAGCTTACGTGATGGGGTCTAGGCTACACAACACAACGATGCCAAACTAAAAACGTTGAAAACAAAAGGAAAATCATCTAATTCACAGTAAGTCAATACAGTCACCAGTTCTCCCAAGTGGAAATCAGACCATTAAAATCTAGACACAACACACAAGCCCTCAATAACCTAACCATTCTATGACAAATAACCAAATCGATATGTAGCCACCTACACTGGTTTGAAATTGATCAGGGTGATATCAAGTAAACTGCTTCCTGACCACTGCTACTAGTCCTAAACATTACAAAGAGAATGAAGATAAAACAGCAAATCGAAAGTGTAAGTTTTTTTCTTTTAACAAAATCTCACTTTCATTCCCCAAAGTCTCAGCACATCAAATACTTCTAGTCCAATTTTTTTCATCTGATGAATAAAAAACTCAGTGGTCCAGTAGGTGGAATTAAGGTGAGGAGGTAGATATGTATAAACGAGATGTGAGTAAACACATAGTCTGCACATACTTGAACATGTAAACAAAAAAGGAGCAAAGAATCATAAGTTGTAATAAATGTGAAAAGTCACAATTTGAGTTTGTTAGCTGGGTTTTAAAAAATGTATTTGCTGTTTTTGTGTTCCTAATAAATGGCTTACCATATGTTAACATTTCAGTTCTCTAAAACTGATTCTCAGCAGGGAAAGTGTGCCCCTCTGGAGAGGGAGGAGAAAGGGGGATTAGAAGCCTATCAAAAAATGGAGGCAGGGACACATATGCAGAGCTTGAAAGACTGCATTCAATACTCATTTCTGTAATGCAAACTGTATTCATTCCACAAACTACAGGGTGAAAAAGCATTGATGGGTATGGTTAAAACAGGCTGAGAGGAGATGACCCTAAGGGAACTCTGCCGGGCAGGATAAAACAAGCAGATACCGCTCAAATGTTTGATAACCATGATTGGCTTCTAACAGGACCGTTGGGTGTTTTTATTGGAAGAACTTGCTCACCTCCATGGAGAATTGCTGCTCGGCAGTTGGTGGACACCGCAGCCTTGGCGTCACTTTCAGACAGCCCAAACAGCAAGCCTCTGGCGGGATCATTAAAGATTTCAACCCAGAGTCAGCCAAGGACACAAGACTAACAAAAATATAAGTGAAAAGGCCAGCTCACCTGGTCATACAGAGAGAGCTGCTTCACCTCTCCAGGAGGTCTTAGCCCAAAGGGAACGCATCTGAGAAGAGGCTCCTCTAACTCTAAGCTTTTCTACAGAGTCCCTCCTCCACCTTTTCCCACCTCACCCTTCATCCAGAAAACAAAGGATGAAGCTCTCTACAACCTGATGTAATTCGTTTTTGAAGCTATTAGTTGGAAAACTTACAGTAAAAGGTTGAGAAAAATATCTTGTTCAAGTATAATATCATATCAAATTCAAAATTTCCTAAAAAAGAATTTCGGTACCTTCTTACTCAGAAAAGGATACAAGTTTGCCACGTCATATGGGCCTCTTATTTCTAAAGGCTAAAATAAAATGAACAAAATACAGACATGAGAGAAGTTATTCATAACATTTCAATGACTTCATCTGCAGTAAATTAATAGCATGCTTAAGTAACCAAAAATAAGGAAGTCAAATTCCATAAATTTTAGTCCTTATAATTTTGATGAGTTTCTTAAGTTTTTGAAAATATAAAAGATCCTTGAAAATCATTTTGTAACAATATAAAGAGAAAACTATTGATATAAACAAAACTTGAAGCCCAAAAGGAACTGGGATATATTTTATTCTTCAGCAATTACAATAAGCAAATGTTGTTAAAAATGAAAACATACAATAAACATTCATTATATTACTATTTTAATTTCTCCCCTAGAAAGTTTTCCAAGTTTTAACAAGGTACTTAATGCCAGACTTACCCTTTCTGCAGCACTAGATATAATTACATTCTACAAAACAGAAAGTGATCACTATTAATCTTAGATAAATGTAAGAAAATTCAGAGTCTTATAATACAATAACCAGTAATAACATTTTAATATTTAAGGCTCTATAAATACCAACTTCTTTTAAAGATAAGGTAAATAATTAAAATGAAAGAATGAAAGAACTCACATCAAACTAAAAGCAGCCTATAATAAGAAATAGAATAGGCCTTCTCAATAGATGTTAGAAAAGATGAATTAGTTTTAAAAACTAGTTGAAAAGGTCATATAACCTTAATTCAACTCACTGATGACCAACAGTTGTTATCTAGACTATTCTTTTCACAGTGGGTAAACTGCACATGCCTTACTGAAAGACGAAGGCTTTCAATACATCTTTTGCCCCCTCGCATTATTCTTTCCCTTAAAATTTGCAGAGCGCATTGACGTGGGAGAATTTGTTCTTGTGCCTTTCTACTTTAAGGAAAATGAATCAGTTTGTTAATTCGAGTGTATTAATAATAACACACTGCTAGATTTGAAAAAATCCTAAATTTACAGAACTTACCTTTCCTTTGCAGATCTGCATCAAATTGAGGGCATTGGAAATTGTATACCTTCTCATTGTGGAGTCTTTGATAGCGGGGCTATAGACAAGTTCAAAGCTCACACCTCGGTCAATGGCCTTCATGAGAAGTAAAGAAAATAAAAACATCAAGGATAAACACACACTGTCCTACTACTTTATTTTCACTAAGGCTCCTCCTCGCTTCCTACCACCCACCCCCTGCATGTCAAGGTACAGCCTTAAACAAAGGCAGATTTACGCCCGAATGGCACCATCCACAGGAGAAGAAAACAGATCTGTGGCTCTATTTGATCAACAGAGTTTATCTTAGCTGTGGGGAAGCTGACTTTGTACAAACAGAAATCATGAAGAGGCTAAGGAGAGCAAAATCCCAGTTGGGGGGCAGAGGGCTTTTACTTCATGAACTAGCAAAAGGAAACCGGAGATGTGCTCCCTGCACTTAGGGTAAACTGCTTGCAAACTGTAATCTAAGTAATTCGATCCAAGAATGAAGAGACAAAGAAATGAAGAGCTGAAAAGTGTCCAAGGGACAGGGGTGGGAAGGCCTCTCCAGTCATTTATGATGCACATGTTGAATGAAGGAAGACGAACAGCCACGTTGAGTGCCAGACACTGTGCTGAGAGTCCTATGTACATATTTAACCTTCATAATACCTTTATAAGGCATTGTGGGAGAGACTGCCAATCGCCCCCAATATCTGTTGTCCCCTTTTTCTTTACTAATGGACACCCTGATTTTTAGCTGGACTCACGGATGCCCAGCAAAAAAGAAGAGGCCTGGGCCCTCGACGATTCTGTTCAGCTCACCAGACAAGCTTGGTCTTTTACATGAGAAAAAGAAATTTGCTTATTCAAGGCATTCTTAATAAGTAGGCAACCACAGGTAAGAAAACAGCCTGAAACGGGTGGAAATGGGATTGAAATCCATCACTACATTATGCAGCTTCCTTGAGGAGCAACTCAGTATCTTTACTCATTCACAACAGAATTGTATTAAGACACCTTTGTGTGGGAACAGTGAGCAAAAGCTGACCTCCCTTCTAAGAGCTTACAGTTAGCAGGGGAGACTATCAAATAATTACACAGAAATACAAAGCTTCAACTGTGATAAGCGCCATCAAGGAGAAGTTTAGGAGTGGGTGAGGAAGGAACTAAGCAGTAAATAGTAGAGGGAGGAGTATGTGGAAAGGCCCTGGGGTAGGAGGGAGCACAGCAGCAAGTAGAGAAGGTCACAAGCTGGGGAGGGGAGAATGAGGGGGCCCCTGTGGTGGGAGTGGAGGCTAAGGAGGATGGGACGGCCCAACCATCTACTGCAGTGCAGGTCTAGAACTGGAGATAGGATGAATCTTAACGGCAATAAGAAGCATCAGGAGGATTTTAGCATGAAGGTGATAACCAGACTGTAATGGCAAAGCCCCCCAGTTGCAGTGTCTTTTGAATGAAAGGAGGGAAGGCAGTCCGGTCCAAGTCTGTGCCTGGCAGATAAAGTTCTACTGCGCAGTGGACGAGTCGGAACTGGTCCAGCTGTGGCTGCTGGAGGTCTACTCCCGAGCATTTACAGGAAATAGAAAAACCCGTCCCGTTCCAGAACTGGTAGCCCACCTCGATTTAATTCAGGAGTACCTGGCAGGCTCCTTCTACTTTCCCTTCCTGAGCACAGATTTCCTTTTTTCCATCCCCCAATCTTCCCTTTCCTTAACTTTTCCTTCTGCTTTGAGGCTCCCAGGTTTTATTTTAGATTTTCCTACATATCTGATATTTGTTTAGTTAGAATTTACACTCTAATTTCCACATTGCAACCATACCCTCTCCCCTTTTCTCACAACTTTTTCCCACCTCTAATTCTTGTGTTACTTCTGGGAATGATGTCCGTTATGATATTCTTTGTGCCATAGTTAAATGTGCGCCTCATTCTCCCTGCCCAGCTTGTACACTGAGAACTGGCATCATGATACTTCTTGGTAACACACAGCTGCATTTCTACAAAAAGTGTTTATGATGTTTATATTCCGAGTGAATAAATAGTAGCTTATGGAAAGGAGGTCATTGATAATGCTGTTCACTACGGATTATCCATCATAAAAGGAAGCAGGATGAACTTGGGTAATGGAAATTCAGATAAACCAAAACACCTCCTTTAGCCATATTCTCAACTACTCCTCTGGCTATTTCTCTTACCAAAACTACTAATTAGCCAGAGGCTGACTTGTATGTCTTGTCTTCATCCTTCTTGTTGCTGAACTAAAACACAAGGCAGTAGAATGGAGAAGAGGGGGAAATAAAAGATGTGGATGATACACAGAACTGGGTGATCAGGTCTCAAAGTATTTCTAATGGAAACTTAAAATTTTCGCTTCCTCTGAGGACCAGATCAAAGTAAAAGCTCCTTTTCGGGGGGAGGGTGGGGAGAAAAAAATGACGTAATTATCAGTTTATTCTTTAAGAAAAAAGATCTGATTTTGATCTTAGTACATTAATCAAGTTCACTTTTAAATAGCTAAGAAAACTCTGAGACAGAGAAATAAAAGATGATGTGCTATTGAAAGTTGTGAAGATTTCTTCATAACACCTTATTTGAAATTTTTAGATAGATAAAATACAGGTTCATTACCTGGGCTCCTGTTCTAAGACCATTTTAATGTAAATTGCCTTAAGCTCATCAAATGATTGTTCATAACAGCCTCTTCATAAAGAATGACAGCACCTGCCTGATTGGCCTTTGTTCGCATCTCTGACCAAAGGTTCTGGAATAGGCAGATGATCAGATTTCTTTACTCAGGAGAAATAACAGCCATACTGTCGCTACAAACCAAGGGCAAGTGTGTGATACTTGAATCAAGAGATACTGGTGATAAAATTCCAAGAACTTAGCAAAGCTTAAGAAAAGAGAAAGGAAACAGGGAGTTGATTACTGGGACAATACATAGATTCCCTGTTAATTTGATAAAAATTAGCTCTTTATTGAATTCAAAAGGATGATTACTTTTGGTCTATCTGTCTTTAAGATAGGTAAACTTGTTCACGTGATTCACAAATCAAAGTAAAATAAGAAAGCAATACGGAGTCTTATTTCTATCTCTGCTCCTGTCTGTCCCATCCCTACCTCCCATAATCACTCATTAACTTCTGTGTCTTCTTCTAGAGTTTCTTCACACAAATATAAGCAAATATGAGTAAATATTATTTTTCCTCTTTCTTACTTAGAAGGTAGCTACGTTCTTGTTCTGACTTGAAGGGGCTTCCATGTCAGCTCCCAACTTCCACATTCTATTTTATAGCTGCATAGTATTCCATTGTAGAGGTATGGCGCGTATTTAACCAAGTCTCTACTGATAGACTTTGGGTTGTTTCACTCTTTCTGTAGAATAAACACTAAAGTGGGATTGCTGGGTATTATGGGTTGAATTGTGTCTCCCCATAAAACGTATGTTGAAGTCCTAACCTTTAGTACTTCAGAATGTGACCTTATTTGGAAAGAGGGTCACTGCAGGTGTAATTAGTTAAGATGAGGTCATACTAGAACAGTGTGGGTGCCTAATCCAATACGGTCCTTCTAAGACAACGGCCACGCAAAGACAGGGAGACACACGGGAAGAACACATTGGGAAGACAAAGGCCGAGACTGGAGTTATGCAGCTGCAGGCCAAGATCGCCAAAGACTGCCAGCAAACCACCAAAAGCTAAAAAGAGGCAAAGAAGGATTCCCCTACAGATTTCAGAGGAAGCAAGATCCTGATGACACCTTGCTTTCAGACTTCCGGCCTCCAGAACTGTGAGACAGTAAATTTCTGTTGTTTTAAGCCACCCAGTTCACGGTACTTCGTTAGGGCAACCCCAGGAAAGTAGCATCCTAGGTCAGAGGGTAAAGCGTTTGTAATTTTGATAGCTGTTGCCAGTTACCCACTCCCCTATACGGACTGTTCCAATTTACACTGTTACAAGCAATGTATGAGAATGCCTGCTTTCCCATAGCCGTACAACAGAGGGTATCATCAAACTTCTGGGTTTGTGTCAATCAGACAGGTGATTTTAAAGTGAATTTCTGTTATCATCATGAATTGAAGCAGCTTTCATCTTCAAGAGCTATCTCTATTTCCTTTCTTGTGAAATGTCTTTTTCCTATTCTTAATCTATTTATCAGGACTGTTCAGCTTTCTTTTTTAACTTCTCAATTTCTAGGAGCTCTTTATATATTAAGGAGATTCAGCCTTTTGTCTATGAGATGAGTGAATATATTTCCGCCAGTCTGTCATTAGTCTTTCACCTTTGTTTCTGATGTTCTTTTACCACACAGACATTTTTGATACTGGCAAGTTTGCTGGCACTGGTCCAAGCACTGAATCAATAAAGTACTTAACACATTTAAGTTCATAATATGTGTGATGAAAAATAAAGTTTATGGAGCACTCACACCCAACTCAAGTACAGATGGCATGATTCCTGGAACCACCTCACTGCTTCAGACACCGTTTACTGGACATCTCTCAGTGGGGACTGATTAGACCACAAGGATAGAAATGGATTAGGGTTAAAGGAAGTGGTGAGAGGAAAACATCAGAAAGAGAGTAAAGCAGACCATCAGTGAAAATAACTCAAAAAACTTTCAATCATTGTGGAATGGCAATAACATTGAAAAAAATCAAAGGGAAGGTAAAGATATGTACTGCTTAAAAAAATTCTTCTCAAAACTTCAATTCATAAAGATCACCTTTTTTTGTTTGGTTGGTCGGTTCCTTTTTGGTGAGAAAGATTAACAACAGATGTTAGCTCAAGGACAATGTTCCTCTTTTTGCTTGAGGAAGATTGTCATTGAGCTAACATCTGAAGATCACCTTTTAAAATATGAAATTATTCTGTGCTTAACAGAGTCCCGCTGTAAAGTAACTTTAAATAGCATTATCCACTGGGAAACGACAGCGGATTCAGAAGCAAAGATTGAGTACAAATCCCAAGTCAACCCTTGAGAGAAGAGTATCTGTGTGAGCCACAAACTACGTGGGTCTCAATTCAGTTACCTACATAATGGAGATAATTCACATCTACCCCACCCTAAGGCTGCTGGGCTAGAGCAGGTATGAAAGTGTTTAAAGTATAAAACGCCAAATAATTAGAAGCCATTTAATTATCCAAGAGGAGTTGAATTCAATCTTTCTGAAACCCAATTAGCACATGATACAGTTGTGATTCCACAAGTTACTTAGACTCCAGAAGAGGTCTGAGGAGACTGTGGAGGGAATTACCTAAAGGAAATCAGGGTGCCCTACGCATGTGGTGAAGATAACAGAAAGGATGAGAGCCTGAAGGTACGCAAATGGAGCGCTTTGGGATGTCCCAGCTCCTGTGCCCTCCTGCATAATCCCGACCTTCTTTTCTTTTTAACTTTACTGAGGAATAATTGACCATTACAATTGTATATATTTAGAGTGTACCATGTGATGATTTGATACACATATACACTGTGGAATGATTTCCAAGATCAAGATAATTCACACATCCACACATCTATCACCTCACACAGTTAACTCCTCTTTTTTTTTTTTGGTAAGAACACTTAGGATCTGCTCTCAATAACTTTCAAGTTTACAATACCGTATTATTAACTATAGTCACCCATGCTGTACATTAGATCCTCAGAACTTCTAAGTAAAAATTTGTACCCTTTAATCCTAACCTTCTGAGCGGAAATTCTCACATAGCTTATGGCCTCTAGGTAAAAGACTAACGAATGCAATGTCTTAATGCCCCAGCTTTTCATAACCACAAAAGAAAAGGGTATCCAAATCCAAATTAAGATCTGTGCCCAATAGAGGGATCCTTATAAAGCCAACCTATCAACTTTTCATGGCCAAAGACAAGTTTATTCTCAAGGCCAAAGGAACACAAAAGGGCCAAGACATAAGACAGAACTGCCACCCACATTCACTGCATATTCTATACTCTCATGATGAATATATTTCCATATTTTAATGTAAATATACAGCTTCATATCCAGAATAGATAGTATTAGATACAAATAATACATACATACTCATACAACTACTATTATTTACCCTGAACAACAAGCTGGACACCTTTTCTTGTATGTTTCCAGCTTTCTCTCTCAAGTGAAAATTACGTGCATAAATTAACAGGGACTTAGATTCGGCTTCCTGACCAATTCACACCACAGCCTACTTCTACACTAGATGAAGACTAAAAATAATCTTGCACAGCCTTTCCCTCCACTCCATCATCTAGTTTTTATTAAACAACATATGTAAAATGTTCACAGCAGATTTTTTAAAAAGCAGACGCTGTGTTAAATACTGCATATCCCTCTCACTTGTCAAATTTTTACTTTTCAGAATTCTTAAATTGAAAAATGTGGGAATTAAGCCAAACATAGCCATCAAACAGCAGCAGCTTTCCTGACCTCACAGATGGAACCAGAGGGTGGGATGTCCTACCACTGCCGTCTCCAGCACCCTTCTCCTCATGCCGCCCCAGCACCTCACCTCCCTCACCTCACTGTGTCTGCTTCCTGCCGAACGCTGACAACCAGCTAAAGGATTAACCACAGGCAGAATTTGACTGTGTGCCCCAAGCTGTACCTTGATATGCTAAGTTAGATATACACTCATTCAACTGACAAATTTTAGGGAGGACCAATTATAGGCAAGATATTGTGGTAACTGAAAAAGGCCCATGACACAGTTGGTGCTCTTGACAAGCTCTCAGTCTGGGTTGAATAGTCAGGCATGATCATAAGAAACCAATTGAAAGCCCTCACCAAAACAGCCATTGGGAAGCTTACCACTGCTGTGGGACATGAGGAATTGTGTGCTGTGCACTACTGTCCATTCCGTGGACTTGGCTCAGCATCACATGCTACTATCTCCTCCTAACCATGGACACAGCATCATACGTGGGTTTACTCAGGCAAAGCTGTCTAGAAAATGGCCTTCCTAGTTCATTAAGGTGAAGAGAAAGGTAAAAAAGTTTTAAGTTCAATGGCAATTTATACAGTGGCTGCACTGCTTAACTGCAGGGGGCACCTTTTCCAGAGAAACTGGATTGGCAGTTTGAAGCTGGCAAAGCCTGGCAAACTTCTAGAGACAAAGATTGCTACCTCTGGAGAGGAATGATATGTGAGGCCAACAAGAGCGCCATCACCTTGGGGGCCGTATTAGTTTGTGCCTTTTGTTTTTTGGTGAGGAAGACTAGCCCTGAGCTAACATCTATTGCCAATCTTTCTCTTTTTGCTTCAGGAAGATTGTTGCTGAGCTAACATCTGTGGCAATCTTCCTCTATTTTGTATGTGGGATGCCGCCACTGCATGGTGTGATGAGCAGCGCATAGGTCTGTGTCCAGGATCCGAACCTGCAAACCCCGGGCTGCTGAAGTGGAGTGTGCACACTTAACCACTACGCCACCAGGGCAGCCCCAGTTTGTGCCTTTTATCACAGGTAGCTGGGGCACATCAGAGATCTCATCTGATAGGGAATCAACTAGAACTGTCCTAACCTGGTGAGTGAAGAGGTGAATGGCTTCTTGCTAGCTTTCATTTTACCACATTTGATAAGTGGGCTGTTAAACAACATATACATCTCCAACTCTAAAAGGTGATAATTCAGGGTTTTTGAAGTGTTTACTTATAAATTTATAAGTACTGGCAAGACCACGGGGAAATGATGATTTCAGCTTAACCAATATTGCTGCGTGTTTAGTAGTACTCTCAATATTTATTAGAAAAGACCTGTTATATAGTCTTCCCGTTAAATATAGATGACTTTAAAATTGTGAGTACTTTTCAAGTACAGTTTTAGTAGCATATTTTTAGGGGGTAGAACATAAGCCAACTTAAATTTTTCCACACTGGATTCCATTTTTCCACACCATATAGATCAATTTTCTCCTCTCCCCGCCCCCATTCTCAGCATCAAGCCAATTCCTTAGCACCAGAGACAGGGGAACAAAAATCGAGGAAGTTGTGATTCTACAGAGACAAAAGAATAGGGGAGCTATCTATCTTGAGAAAACACATCCATTTTTAATTTTCCAATTCTGACAGGATCGTTTATAATCTGAGCTGTTAACCCCTTTTCCTCCTTCAACAGTAGTTTTTGAGAGTGGCAAACAGCTTTGGAAACCACTATCCTAAAATAGCACCCTACCCCTTCCTAGGACCTGGCTGCCAAAGCAAACAGTTGACAGGCGTGCTGACCTTATAGCTACTGGTGTGAAATAGCATCACCTTTATCATGTAATAAGACTTACAAGAAGGTATGACAGATGGAAGATGAAGGGTAGGAGAAAACAAGAGAAATGATGTAGCAAGGTAAGGAGAAAAATGGTATAGCAGAGGAAGGAACAAAAGATTCCCTGAATATACGGCCACCCTCCTAGGTTATTATAAAAGCAACCCTGGGCTTTTGGGTGAACTAGCGTCTTCCAGGCAGATTGTAATTTTGCATGGACCACGCCCACTGTGCTTCCATGCCCTGCTCCTGCCTGCACCCCTCCCGCCCCAGTTTGCTGGCACCTCAGGAACCCTCCAGATATTTTTTCCCTACTCCTTCTTGACTGCTCTGTCCCCTTAATGTTCAATGTTCAGGTTATTAGCGTCCGTCACTCTTAAGAAATGTCCTTCATAAATTTTGGTTCCTAAGGCCTTTCAAAAATCTTGATGATTTACTGGATATTTTTATTTTAAGCTTTCTTTCTACCTTTAGTCAGCTTACCAAAAAAGGCCTCCTTCTAAACTGCCTTCTATTTATTACCCAGCCTTTGTTTTTTCCCTCTAAGAACACTGGTTTCTTCTGCTCCTTTTCCAGTTTGTTAATGCAAGTTTCTACAGATTCATGTATAGAATGGAAAGTGTAACACTTACCACATTAATCGGGGGTCTTCTGAAGTAAAATGGTAGTTTTTCTGTTACAGTTATGCAGACTAAATCCACATCTAAATGTGTACAAGCAACCTGTCAAGAAGAAAAAAACAGGTAAAGCCAAAAGGAAAATTGGCACACATTAAGGATGGGAGATAGGATCAAACCTGATATAAAGAAATGGTTACTCCATAGGCATTATGACGGTTCTGTGTTGAAGCACATCTGTCCCTTTGCAAAGTCAATGGTCAGCCATTCCTTCTCGTTTGGTTTGACGGTTTAACTGCAATCTAGCTGAAGCAGAGCAATATGTCCACAGACAGTCTCAACAGACAGGGCCTAGAGACCCTCCAACTCACGGTCTGCCACATAAAGATGGGTTGCTAAGAGAAGCTCAGTTTCTGGAAGGCTACTTCAGATTGTTCCAGAAAGAGGAAACCAACTATTCTGAAATCCAAGAAAAAGAATAAGCCAAAAGGAATGTATGCATGATCCATTTATTCCACAAATTATTTCTGCGCCAGGCCTGCGGCTCCTATCAGTCTACAGAGTGGCTGAAGACACACTAACATGGCACTAGCAATGGCAGTTTGTTCAAATGCTAACAGAAACAAATAGTCTACAGAAATGGTTAAAGCAGAGTTGTTACGAATCAAATGATACTGAATGCATTTTTTCCAACTTTTAATTTCCCTTTCCTTTGCTCTAATTTTTGCTACTACTTGTTGATCAATACTCTGCATTTACTTCCAAAAGAGATTTGAAACTGCTTACAAAAAAATACATACAAGATAAAATAAACAGATAAGGAAATCAGGATAAACAGAAAATAAGGGCAGGAAAATAAAATACAGCTGGGGAAAGGTTCCGAGCCGAGGAATACAAGCCAAAGAGGCTGCCAGAAGAGGGAGCTCTGGCTCTAACTTCACCACTATGTGATTACAGTGATAAAAAGAACTGGCTGTTTTGCACTGTATTTAAAACAAGCCTAAGTGACAAGGCTGGTGTATACGACCTTGAAGAACAAATTCAAACTGCCAGGATGGCTATGCTGGCAAACCAGCCTCAGCCACATGGACCCAGGGAAAGGGCAGAGTAAGGAAAAGGGGTAGAGAAGGGGCAATAATGTCCTGTAGGATCCGCTCAACCTTCAGAAGTGACAGGAATGTCACATCTTGCTCTTTCTCTTCAGAATCCCCACTTGAGTCCTACCCCACCCCAGGGCTTTAGGAAGCAAGTAGTGATCAAAGGTTTCCTGGCTTAAGGCAGACAGTCCTAGTAACTCATGAAGCCCAGGCAGTGAGCTGTTTTGGCAGAAACTGGCTCATAAAGAATCTGCCCCGTGCCAACTGCTACAGCTGTCCAACTCATACAAGAGTCACCGAAAATTTGATAAGAATGGACGAAGAAAACCCCTAAAATGAGTTCAGCTTCTGTTCACCATTTTTAAACTATCAGAATGGCAAAGATCAAAAAGTCCAGTAATACACGGCTGACACGAGAATGAATAAACAAGCACTCACAGGGTCTTCAAATCAGTACAGGGTCTTGAAAAGCAATTTAGCAATCAAAATTTTAGATGCTTACATCAGCAATGTCACTTATAGGAATGTACAAACGCTCAAAAATATTAGTGCAAGAATAGTCACTGCAACACCAATTGCAAAAGACTAGACACAATTAAACATCCCTCAATTTTACGTGAATAAATTATGATTCCTTTATACAAAAGAAAATGCTGACTCTTTAAAGGGAATAAGGTACATCTCTAATTGATATTATGGAACCACCTCAAGATACACTGTTAGGTGGAAAAGGCACGGTGTTAGGTAGGAAGGGAGGAAGAGGACAATGACGGAAGGAAGGACTAGGTAAATGCTATTTCTGAAAAGAGACCCAAGAACTGTTTGTAGTGGCTGCCAATGGAGAAAAGGGAGAGGGAGTCTCAGGTAGGAGGAAGATGTACTTTTCAATGCATATCCCTTGGTATTGTTTGCATTTATTATCACGAACATAAATTTTTCATTAAAAAAAGTTGATTCATTTTTTAAAAAGCTGTTAAACATTCTTCTCCAGAGTAAAGCTAAATTAGGTTATTTTTTTACTTAAGTATTGCTTTTTTTCCCTCTCCTAAATAACGGTAATTATCCAAAATATCCCTTGTGTTGGTTTAAGTACACATACTACAATAAACTTTCAGTTACAAAGGACAGCTCCACTTGGCTCCCTCTGACACCTCAAACTTATAATGTCTCAAACCAAACTCTTCTTATTTATTTATTTATTTTTTGAGGAAGATTAGCCCTGAGCTAACTGCTGCCAATCCTCCTCTTCCTGCCAAGGAAGACTGGCCCTGGGCTAACATCCATGCCCATCTTCCTCTACTTTATATGTGGGATGCCTGCCACAGCATGGCTTGCCACGCAGTGCCATGTCTGCACCCAGGATCCGAACCAGTGAACCCCGGACTGCTGAAGTTGAACGTGTGCACTTAACCGCTGCGCCACCAGGCCAGCCCCCCTGCTGAACTCTTCTGTTATTAGCTTTCTATTAATCCAAATGCTCAATTCATACATTTAGATAACTATAAAATAAGAGCTAATGTTCACATTATAATGAAATATTTTCTATATCACTAAAAAAGATTAAATTTTGCCAAATAATATCTGTGGTTAAGAATCATCTTACAGTGGTTTCGGCAGGTTGTATATGAATTCCTATCAATTGTTCTCATCCTTTTTTGGTCCAAGGACTCCTACGAGGATTTAAGTAAGGCTTATTCCCAAAACTGTACATACACACACATACGTTTATTTTTGATTTTATGGAACAAAGAGAACAGAAGGGTAGGGGTTCAGTCTCCCCCAAATCCCCTTAATGGATGTCAGGTTAATACATCTTGGTATTTTATGATAAAACAGTATGCGAGGGAGAGCCAGGCTTACCCAGGGAAAAGAGAGATGCCCATAAACAGTACCTCTCAACCTAAAGTGTGTAAAAAAAGAATTCCCCTGAAGAATTTATTTAAAGTGCAGATTACCAGGCCCTACTCCCAGCAATAAGTTCAGCAGTAGGGCCTAATATCCTGCATTTTAACAAACATCCCCAGCAATTCTGAATCCGGTGGAGCCACACCACACTTGAGAAGCACTGACTTGAAAGGTACTCCTGCTCCTCAAGAGCCTCAGGTGCTCACAGCCTACTCCACAATACTGTTCTCCAACGCGGAAGGCATGGATTTCAGAAGCTGGATGGAAATAGAACTTCCATTTCCATTTATTTTTTTAATTCGTTCTCTTAAAATTTGTTTTGTGTGTGCATATTATTTCATAAAGCACACCGATACAATGGAACATGTAAATAATTTACAAGAAAATAAAGATACATACTGGGGATGCAGGCTCAACATTTTTTTAATTTGACAGGATACACAATCAAGTAGTTTGGAGACCACTGGGCTAAACAAACTGAATTCTCCTCACCCTGTCCAATCGCTTTAAATTCTAAATGGAAATAACTAACCCAGAAGCTTCTATGTAACTGTCTCTGCCACATTCCACTGCCTCCCCCTAAACCAATAAGCCCTGGCCAATGGACTCCCCTTACAATCTTTCATCTTTGCCTTATCCCCTGGGGTAACTATGGAGAAGAAGGGTTTATTTATGAGACACCTTCCAGATACTCCAAGTGGAAAACAGTGTTATTCGCCATGGAAACAACGCTATTTAAAGTGGTTAGATTTTATATTACTAATTGTTAACATATGTGTGTACGCTTTTATGACTCATCTTAGGGACTTAACTTGGCTTTAAATATCATATCTATAGGGACACTTGTTTAAATTCTAGATAATCAACTTACAAACTAAACAAATAATACCATGCACAGAATGCAACCTGTTAAAGCAACAAACTGCTCTCATTTGACTCAATTCCAAGCCATGATATAGTTACAAAAGCTTTATGATGATAAGAAAGACATCTTTTTAAATTGATTCTCTACAGACAAAGGAGACTGATAACTTCAACTGAGTCTTAAAGAATGGGTAAGCCTGGGACAGATAAGACATTCCAACTGTAAAACATGTTTTCACATAACTTTTTCCGTATATCTGTACAGTCAATTCCAAACAAACACTTAGTGAATTATTTATAGCTTTCTTCCATCTTCCAGAATATTTCCACCCACCATCATCAAGCATGTGTTCATGCTTTCGAATTCAAACTTTTGAATAATCTGAGAAAAACAAGTATTAAGATAAATAATATAAAATCACTAGATGAAATTATAATGTATTCTAAAACCCAAAAGTCCTAACTTTACTACACACAACCTGAGATTTAGAGCAATTTATTTAACCTAAGTCTCAATTTTCTCTTCTACAAAACAGGGATAGTAATAAACATCTGTACTGATTACCCCCAGGATTGTTGTGTTAAAGGTAATAAATACGTAAAAGTCTTTGGAAGATTGTATAAATGTATGCCTCCCAGCTGTGTGATTTTTAAATATTTTGTTTGCTTCTCTAATCACTAATAAATGGCTATGGAAATGTTAAGTTGTATGCTCTTCAAAATCAATTAAAACAACACACATACAACAAAAAATTGGGTACATCACCAACTTTTAGCCTACATTATAACTGAGTTGTCATTAGTGAATAATAAAACTAAGCTGCTGTTTAACAAATTTGGAAATACCCATGGTCCTCCTCAGGGTTTCTGCAATGAGTCAAAATCCTCTGTGGGACTTGAAAAAACAGATACCCTGACTCAACCCCAAACATCCAGTGGTGGAGATCTGAACCTGCCTGATTTTAAAAAATTCCACAGGGGTCTCTAATGACTAAGAACCACTCTATCTTACCTCTTTTCCTGAGATGAAATTTTTGGGAATTACTATAATTGAGAATTTTATAAAGGCAGTCACCAAAAAAAGGGCATTCATGGATAATTTGTGCTGTTTCCCTGCATTAACATAAACAATTCAGAATTGATAGTATGCTTTGAAAACTAAATTTACCACAGGTCAGCCTCTTTAGTCAACAGCTCCATCTACTGGACAAACTTAGGGAAAATCTTCGTATAATTTTAGAACAGATTTTACTTAAAAATGAACTATGGTGCAAAATTAAAACATCAAAGACCAGTATATTTTTTTCCCTAAAATATCCCTTTTGTGTATATACTTTTGGTAGAAGGCTATTTTTCTGAACCTAGATAAAGCCAACATTCAGAACTTCCTGAAGTAGCCATACTTCATTTCATACAGTAAGACATATTCCTGAAAAACCGTTACAGTTGATTTTTTTTCTGTAATCATTTAAAATGCCCAGGTGGTGTGTCTCAAGTTGACAAAATGAGCATACATGTTAAGCAACTTTCTCTCCTGAAAAGTCACAGTAATGGCAATTTTGAAAGTATAAAAGGAATTAAATTCAAAAAGGCTCTCTGAACATGAAGGGGAATAGTATCAGCAGGCTGGTTTTGAAGAATTTCTGGAAGACTAAAGGTTGACATGATCACACTGGCATATGGACCACCCCTGAGAGCATGCAAAGGAGAAAGCCGAGATGGGATCCTTTACGTCCCAGGAGAACCTTGCAACTTTCTTCCCTCACAGGCAGCAGTGAATAGTAAGGACAGAAACTGAAGTGATCTTAGAACTAGAACGACATAGACCAACATTTAACTAAGAGAAGTTTCACATGAATGAATGAATGAAGCAGAGATAAAGAAACAGAAGAAAACCTTGATGGACTTTTTCAATCTGAGCCCATCAAACATCTAGCAGGGTGAATAAAACAAAACAAAACAAACACATGCCACCTCGATACGCTTGAGGAATTCCAGAACTCAAGGCATAAATGAAAAATGCTGAAAGTTTTCAGATGGGGCAAAACAGGTCATCTACAAAGGTATGACATCAGACTTCTTATATAAAATAATAAATTCTATTCTCTTTTACTATCTGTTACTTACGTGAAAAAGTTTTTCTGTCTTTGGAAAAACTGCAACAATATCATACAGCCGAACCCTTGAAGAAGTTGCTCTCTGGTAATGCAAAAACAATGTCATCATAGAGTAACAACAACAATACACGTGGAATTCTGAGTAGTGGCCTGGCTACACTTATATTTCAATCACATAACACTTCTAATACACCAAGGACATTTCTGCTTTGCTTTGTCTGTTGGCAGAAGAGACCTTCTAAGCCCATGAGAATTTAGATGTCAACGTCCATTCCACTAACCATCCTCCTTCTTTCCTACACTGTTACACTTTACCTGTGTACCAAACACCGTTTGAGATATAAAACCGCAATTAGATAGCTCTTGTTCTTACAAGCTAGTGGAGGAGCTTGCCAGACATTTACTGAGCACCTGCTGTGTGCAGGGCACTGGGGGTACAAAATCATTTAAGGCATCTGTCTGCCCTCCATGGAATTCGCCATTTTTCTGTGAGACAAGAAATACACATGACTGAGGACGATATGACTAGGTTCATAATGAGAATACTGCTAAATACAAATTAAACTACTAGACGTGCAAGAAAATACCTGAGAGTCCTAGAACAGAATGAGAGAAATATATCAGTTAAAGAGAAAGAGTTCTTGTTTTAAAAAAGAAAATCTCAAATTTATACTGTATGTGTATGTATGTGAAAAGACTACAAAACTATATATTCAAACCTACAATCTCTGAATGATGGAGTAATGTGTGATATTTCTTCTTTACCTGTCGGCACCTTCTAAATTTTTATCTCTTATTTTGTAAAAAGAAAAGCCATCATAAAAATGAGAGGAGGGCTGAAGAGAACCAGCAGCCACCATGCTGAGGTAGGTGAGTGGGCCTACTGGGTGGACCTGTGCTGACACAGGACCAGCTCCAGGTCTCAGAACAAGTCAGGATCCAGGATTCTCTGCTCTCAGCCTGCCCACTCTCACCTGGGAAGGGGACAAAAAGGGGCCACCAGGATCTTCAGGATAACAAGAGAAAACGAAAGTCTTTGTGATCTATCAAAAGGCAGCTCCATTTATGTCTATCTGGGCCTAGAGAACCAGAATGCTGCTTAGCAGCTGTATAAAACACCAAAATTTAGCTTTAGCAATGTTAATTGGTACAAGGACGCTAGCCTTTCCTTGATTACTCCTGTTCTATGACAGAGGCATCCATTCCAGCTAAAGATGAAAGAGCTCACCTTCTCAGGGGTCTTACTTTCTCTCTCCCCATCTAGGCCCTTCCCACCAGCAAGCACACTCCAGTCTCTCCCATCTCACAAACAAAATCTAGACAGCAAGTTCTCATCCGCCAACCTCTCTATGCCTTCTGTTCCCCTACAGAGTCAAATTTCTCCAGCCAAGTCTGCATCACAGAGTCCCTACACCTTCTCATGGCCCTACCATTTCCATGGAAATGGTGTTTGCTGAGGCAACAAATAACTTCCTTGTCAATAAATTCAAGACATTTTTTAGCCCTTCTCCTGCTTGACTGCTTAGGTATACCGATGCTGCTGACACTTCCTCATTTTTCCCTTCTCTCTCTCTACGATGTCCTTCTACTTCTCAGACAGTCCCTCCTCCGTCTCCAATCCCAGCTCATCCTCCTCTACTCCACCATTAAATGCTGAAGTCCCTCTGGACTCTGTCCCAGATCTTCTCTTCCCACATGGCACTTTGATCAGCGAGTCTCATCCATTCCCATGATTTCAATTACTCTCCACAGGGCCACCCCTTCCAAATCAGTATCTTCTTAACTGGGATCACTCTTCTGAGGGCCACAGCTTTTTTCCCAAATGCCCATTTGACAAACTCCCCTGGAACTCTCACAATAACCTATTATGTCCCAAACATGATGCCCTCAAACATGCTTCTCTTTGATTTCCCATCTTGGGAAATGGTACCCTCATCTACCTTCCAGGCTGCCCAGGCCAGGCCAGGAAGTCATCATTCTATATCCAATCAACTATCAAATCCTGTCAATCCTCCCCAGATGCTCAAAGCCCCTCCTTAACCCCTCTGACCCATTCTCTATAATGTAAACCTCATAACTTTATTCCCTTGGTTAAAACCTTCAAGAGCTTCCAAGTGCTCACCCAGACCTGCCTCTCTAACCTCACCCCAGGTTAGCCAGCTCACTAGTCTCAGCTCTACTGCTGTTTCATTTCCCAGAACACACCATGTTTCCTTGGCTTCAAGATCTCTGCATAATCCATCCTGTCTGTGGGAACTCTCTCCCCTGCTCGGTACCTATGCAACACTTACTGATTCTTCTGGCCCCAGTCTGAACATCAACTTCCTCAGGTCAGCCCCGTGTTACACACTCCCAGAGCATCCTTTATGTACTATCTCCCACTTTTTACACCTTCCTCACATTTTTAATTACTATTTATGTAATGCTTGTCTTGCCAATTAATTTGACTATAAACTTGAAAAGTTCAAGATGTATGTCTCTTTATTAATCACAGCAATATCGTCAACACCCACTTTATGTCTGGTTCATGTGAGTTCAATGAATAACAGTGGTCAAAGGACTCTTTAATTGTGGTACCCCTACACAAGTGCCATGAGGAGAAGAGAGTTTGCTATAGTATGTGAATTCTGAGGATAGGGGGAGCAGGCAGGTGTCACACGTGGTGGGGGTCAGGGGATGTAAGAATGGAGTGAGTTGAAAAACAACACTGTTCAACATTAGCCAATACAACTTACAAGGCCAAAAAGAGAGAAGAAAAATAATTAACTTACCAAAACGTTGCAGTGAGATGGATCCGAAACGATAATCGTCAGTCTAGTTAAAATTTTAATTGGTCTTGATTTTCCCTACAATCAAAAACATGCTATCAAAAAAGCACAAAATACAAATGATTGACTATCCTCTCTATCAGTGGAAAGTATTCATTAAAGGGTACTAGCAATAAGGGAAGTGAAGATTAGTAAAACCTGGTTTTTGTTTTCAAGGAATTTACAATACAGCTAGAGAAAAAAAAAAGAATGTACATATATTAAACTACATAATGAAATAATTTAAAGGTTGTAGGACTTCAGGAAAGAAGATCATTGAAGTACTGAATCGACAGGCAGAGAACGCTTCATGGAAGGGCTGAGTTTTGATGGAAAGGTGAGACTGGTCAACAGAGGAAAGGGCAGTGCAGGTAAGAGAATCACAAATATCAGTGGGCACGTTTGAATGAATGAACAGGTATTACGCTTCTGAAACAACAAAACACCTACCTGCACAATTGGCAAACTTGTAAAGAGTTCAGAAACAGCTACTGGCTTTTCAATTTCCTACAACAAACAATCAACAGTCACCTAGACTGTACATGTCAATGGGACGAAGCCTTATGGGAAACTTAGAAGAGGTTTTCAGAAAAGATAATTAAAAAACAATAAACAGGAAAGCTAATTTCTGGTATTCAGCAACACTAAAATTTTTTTGTTTGTTTTTAAAAAGGAAGAAAGCTGAAGAGTAGAGAAGCAGCTGAGTATATCAATGATGGGAGAGACAAAAACTAGTGTTTAGACTGAAATAATCTGTAAGGTAGAGCTGTTGGTCTAAAGAGAAATAGACATATTTACTAGTATATTTAAGAGGGAAATCAATGAGTAACGAGTCTATAATAGTAAAATAAAAGGTCTAAATAATGAGAATACAGTTCAGTGAATAACAACGCACTTTTTAAAAGTTATTGAAAAATTTTATCATTAGCACAAATATGCATCAGTTCAACTGTTAACATAGGATAGGGCACAGAGTGCATTTAAGAAATATGCTCATCTGTAGCTTCCATATTACCAAGATAAACACAAATAATGATAAATTCTGGTTATTAACTTCAGGAATTGTATTTTACCTGTTTCTTTTCCTTAAATTCAACAACATGATTGATGGCAACAACTGAATAGCCCACTGAAAAGAAAAATTGAACATTCCTGTTAAATATAACAATCTGTCTTTCCTGTACACATAGGGTCATCCAACTCATGTCAGGACTAGGAGGCAGTTAGCAGAGTGGTTACAGGTCTGGGTTTTCGTGTCAGATTGCCTGCCTTCAAATCTAAATCGCCACTTACAAGTTATTTAACCTGAAGTTTCAGGTTCTTCATCTGTCAAATGGTGATAATAAGAGAACTTACCTCATATGTCTGTCATGAGAATTAAATGAAATAATACAGGTAGGATGTTTTAGAACAGTGCCTGGCACATAGTCAGGGCCTTGTGTGACCTCTGTTATGTATTGTTAGCATGATACTAAGACCGTTAACTTCATGCTTTTCCTTTCAACCATCACTCTCTTTCATGTCCTTTCTTTCACTTTCATCCCATCGAGTTTACACTTTTTCAGTGTCACTTTTATTTGCGTTCATTTCTTTTGTTTTTTACCCTTTCTACTTCCTTCAGAGGCCTTCTTCCTAAGGAGAAATGGAGCAATGACCCCCTCACACCACTGCTCACTTCCCCTTTTGAGCTGCCCACCATCAACAGACTGGGAACTCCTTGAGGCCAGGGTCTTGTTTTATCAGCCTCAACACAGCACTGTTCTAGACATTTGTACTACCTAAAATATGTCTAAATCATGACTCCTAGCTTTAAGTTACTAAACACCAATGGGGACGACAGGATATTAATAGTAAAAGATAACGCACATTAATACCAAAATAGTGATCCTCCCTCTGATCAGTTACTCCAACTTCCCTGTTTCCTTCCTCCTTCAAATATTTATTGAGCACCAATTACTTGACAGGCTCTGCAGAGAGCTCTTTATTCTTAATCCTCTCTATCCTCATGCTTTACAGTCTAATGAAAGAAGACAGCTGTCATCATTAACCCCAATAATTAAAATGGGGTCCGATCTCTCAGGGCTTTCGCTTCCCTTGGATTCAGACACGAGTAACATTCTAGCATTTGGGCCAGGCTGCTCCCCTCTAACTCGCTTAGTATGTCCTCCGCCCCAACCTACCCTCCCTCTAAATAATATTATTCCAACACTCGCATCCCCATCTCCCTCCCCGTCTTGTCTGAAGCCCCACAGTACTCCCCGTGTGTGCTGACACTGTTCTAAGAGGCAGGGAGGAGAGTCATTAAAAGCACTGGTGTAGGAGACTGTATACTCTGAAGTCCTGGCTTCCGCCAACCACCAGCTGTGCGCCCTATGCAAATCCTCTCATGGCCTCAGTTTCCCCAATTTACAGGAAAGAAGGAGCAGGACTGGGTAACAGCTCCCCAGTGTCTTCGAGTTTCCCGCGCTCGGGAAGAGCAACACCGCAGCGGGCATCAGCTTTCAGGGACATCCCAGAGACCCCAGGAGACCTGAAAGAGCCCCGGCCTTGCTGGCTCCCTCCCGAGCGTGGCCCGACTGTCTGGCGGGCAGCGAGGCTGGGCGGGCACCGCGGCCCGCGAAGCCAGAGCGACTCACGGTGAGCAGCGTTTTCCACCAGCCCGCGCAGCGCCTTCAGGTCAGAACCTGCACGCAAGTCCAAATCCGCAAACACCGCCATGCCGAAGTCACATGACACCCGCGCCCGTCTGCGCAGCCGCAGGGCCCACCCCCTCAGCACTCTGGGAATTGTAGTTTACCTGCGCGGTCGGTCCGTCCCTCGAGTTGACTTTAGTTTAAGGTTCGCAGGTCCTTGCCTCGCCTTCAAGTACCAGCCAAAATTAGTGTGTTGGAATCAACAGCCTCACTTCAATCCTTCTTTGTCTTCTGAATGAGAATGTTTGGTTTCCCTCGGAGGGGTTCAAATCTCTGAGCATTCGTCTCATAAAATAATGTAGAAAGTGACTCTTTAGAAAGGCACATATACAGCGCTTATGGAGCGCCTACCGTGAACCAGACACTTTTGCTAAGGGCTGGAAACGCTTTTTAAAAAGTCGTAGAGAACCTGTTTTTCTTTAGTTTTCCTAAAGTCCATTGTGTTGTTAGACTTATCGGGAAGAGGGGGAAACTGACCTGAAGCCCTCGAAAGCGGACTGCCTGAGAAGAGAGTGTCTTTGCCTAGTCAGAACTGGCAGTGTCACGGCACGCTGCTCTCTGTCACAGTCAACAGCTTCAACCACAAGATGGCAGGGCTTTCTCTAGGATGAGCGGTTAGCTCCAACAGTGGTTTAGCCAAAGACAGGTTTGATAAGGGAGGTGCAAAATTGAAATGTTTTACAGTTTTCCATCTGAGAGATGTACAAGGTAATGTATATCCCATATATTTGATGTTTCCACATTTTTGGACTTTGTATAAATGAACTCTTGAAGATGGATAAATCAGTTATCTGAAAAAGTTGTGGAACTATGGCTTACATCCGTGCTTCTCAAACTGTGAGGAAGGGCCGCCCCCCCTTCCCGCCCCCACCCCCCGCCCACCCAATTCTTCTCCCATCAGTCGTCATCCCTTGTGCATTACCAGTAGTCAGCTCTAGCCCCAGAAGATTAATTTGACGACAGCCGAACTGCTCTATAGTTGGCTGAATAAGAATAGTCCACTGGCAGGGCACTTGGATATCTGGACAATGCGGACGTGCTGTAAAAGTTTCTAAACACTTTCAGATTCTGTACTTATCACAAACAGTACACAAATAGTCTGTGGTCTATAGACTACACATTGATTAACACTCCTTTACACGATTTCTTTCTTGGTCTCAGAAGGGAATTTTAAGAGAGATCTGTTCCAGATAATAGTATGCAATTCTCCTTTCGGTTAAATTTTATAGGGAAGAAATATTTTACTTTTTCCAATACCTGATATTTCGTAAGTAAGAACAGAAGAAAGTTTTAGTTCTGCAGGTAGAACAAGGTCATACAAAACAAACCGTTTGCTTATCATCAGAAAATCTAGAGTTCATTTTGCAGGATCATAGAGGCATCTTCAGCTATGAGCACAAAATGTAGATTGGTCAGAAATGTGACCAATGGGTGATGGAGGTGAATAAGATGACTGATTATCTGATGCCAGCATTAGACTAAGAAGGCTTCTTCCCTTGAAAGTCGTGGTGTTGTTGCTGTGAACTGTAACCTTTAGACTTCTGTTCTCATCTTCACCCTGGACCGAGGTGAAGAGGTAGAGAAAGGGCTCAAAAGAAAATCTATAGGTAACAGTCAGTGAGCACTTCAGTGAGGGCCAGCCAATTTGCTAAGTCCTTACCTACATGTCTTATTTAATTTTCAAAGCAACTGTGAGTTAAGTACTGTTTTTTAGCAACATCTGTATTCAACATCTGAGAAATCTAAGGCTTAGGTAGTAATGGTAGAACTACGTGTGGATCTAGGCAGTTTGGTTTAGTTCTCACCTCATGTACTGTCTCCCGGGCAAAGCAAGCAGAGAGGAGGGCTGGGAGATGGAAAGAGAAGGGAGAGAAGAGGAGGGAAAGGAAGAAGAGAATGAGAGCTGGAGGGGAGAGGAAAGAGGAAGTAGGGAGGGAGAGGGAAGGAGAGGAAGGAGGTGGAAGAGAGGAAGGAGAAGTGGGAAGAGGGAAAAGACAAGATGGGATAGGGGAGAAGAAGAGGGAAGAAGGGTCAAAAGTTGGTCTGGAGGGGTAGCTGAGGCAGCAAGGATCTGGAGTTTGAAGAAGACCCTGGAAATTTCCAACTGGGCAATGAGAGTACTGTATAATGACTCTAAGTACTTTGTATCCTTTATCTGATTTAATCCTCACAACCGGCCAAGAAGAGAGAGATTGTTATTCCTGTTATATCAAAGAGGGGTCCTGGGCTCAGAGAAGATGGCTCTTGAAGAATTTCCTCTTCCTTAGGGAGCTTAGAAAGAGAGGGTGGTGGGGGGCCAGCCCAGTGGCATAGTGGTTAAGTGCACATACTCCGCTTCAGCAGCCGGGGTTTAGATGTTCAGATCCCAGGCATGGACCTAGCACTGCTCGTCAAGCCATGCTGTGGCAGAATCCCACATACGAAATAGAGGAAGATTGGCACAGATGTTAGCTGAGTGACAAACTTCCTCAAGCAAAAAAAAGGAAGATTGGCAACAGATGTTAGCTCAGGGCTAGTCTTCCTTAAAAAAAAAAGAAAGAAAAAGAGGTTGGGTTTTGGGATCCAAAGAACCTTCCAGCACCTCTCAATCTCCCCACCTCTCTTTGTTGGGATGGCCCCTAAAAGTCAGTCTGTGCTCAGTTAGTCTTTGGCCTCATCCTCTTTTTATTTGGTTCACCCTTTCTGGATGAGCCGAGAAACACTCCACAAGGCTGCTGTCCTCTGGGAGCTTAAGGCTGAGGCGGAGCAAGGCAAGAAAGCAATATTGTAATATGATTTGCACAGGTGTGTCAGGAGCATCTGGCAGGGTCTTCTTTCCAAGATTGAGGAGGAAGTTTGGGAGATTTGGAGAGGATAAAGGACAGTTCCTGGGAGAGTTAATGTTTGAATTAAACTTTGATGCATGGGATCGAGGAGTAACAAGATGCACAGGTCTGGGGTGTATCCAGAACTGGCACAAAGTAGTGGTACTCAGTCAACAGTTGCAGATTTAATAAATGAATCCATGACCTCCAGTTCACCTTCATACCCATGTCAACACAACTGTAACACTGTTCAATGTGTTCAATTATCTGAACACATGGCCAGAAGTTCACTGAACTGTGCATATGGTGCACTGATATGATATACCAGCAACCCAAACATAACCACCTCTCCTGTCCCAATGATGGAGCACTTAGGGGAGTTCCTGTGCAGATGGAAAAAAAGATGCTCTTCTTCCAGGCAGACTTGCCTCGGCCCCTATTCTCCACATGTCTGGTAGGTGTGCAATGAACCACCTGCCCAACTCTTCCCAGAGGCCTTGATAAAGCACACTAGAGGAGTTAATTGCTAAACCTGGAACTCTAATGAGATGCCACAGGACATCACCAATCCAGGAGGCCTCCTCAGTAATTCCTCCTTCATCTTCTTGCCTTCCCCCAGAAGCTCCCATTACTGAGCTGATATCACGAGAATATGTCTATCTTCTGAGTGGGTGTAGAGAGAGAGTGTATACATATATACAGAGATTATAGAGTATGGAATATAGAGTGTATATATGTAGATATAGCATATAGAGTATATACATATATGTACGGAGTCTATATATAAAGAGAGAGTATAGGGTACGTATATAGAGAGTATACAGTATATACATATATAGATTTAGAGTATAAATATGTGTGTGTGTATATATATATATATATATATTTAGAGAGAGAGAGATATTTTTGAAAAGGAACTGGCTCATGTGATTATGGAGGTTGACAAGTCCCAAGACGTGCAGTTGACAAGCTGGAGACCCAGGAGATCCGATGGTGTAGCTCCAGTCTGAAGGCAGGGAGGCTCAAGACCCCGGAAGAGCTGCTATTTCAGTTTGAATCCAATGACAGGAAAAAGCCGTTGTCCCACCTTGAGGCAGTAAGGCATGAGGAATCCTCCCCTCTTTGAAGAAGGGTCTATTTTTGTTCTATTCAGGCCTTCAACTGATTGAATGAAGCCCACCTACATTAGGGAGGTTAATCTGCTTGACTCAGTTTACTGATTCAAATGCTAATCTCATTCAGAAAAAAACCCTCATATATACACGCAGAATAATATTTGACCAAATATCTGGGCCCCCCTGTGGTTCAGTCAAGTCGATAGATAAAACTAACCATCATAGTGATGCTGCATTGAGATTGTTGCCTATTAAGTGAAAAAAAAAAATTGCTCAGGCACCTAAAACTTTTTACCAAAGGTAAGTTTACAAAGAATGTTTATTGAAGGCAAAAGAAAGAACAGGTCCTAAACAGAAACTAGCATTTGCAAATGTAATAACTACAAATTCTATTGCTCAGTACATTGAAAACACAGCTGAGGACTTGCAGGGTGAGAAAACTAATGTTATTTCTGGCATTTTCTATTGCAGCTGATAAGCAAATAGATACATAAAAGCTATTTGTGTTCCTGAGAATTTTGACACGACTAAATATCTTTTGGAAATGGCATGCCTTCCAAAAAAGGCAAATCTTTAGGAAGTGGCTTATTTTTGTGTTATGGAGAAGAATTTTGAGAATTTTAAAGTAGACTTGTCAGAATAGGTAACCATGACTACAGATGGGACTCCTGCCGGGGTCAGCGTTAACCTCAGACTTATGAAACATAAACACAATCTGACAAGATTTTGTCAAGACACAGAATTTTAGCCAATTTATTGTACTATTGACCAAAAACTACTTTGAGTTCTAAACTTAAAAACTATACAAATAATCGCCATGGTAATTAACCATGACCCCCACACAGTTCATGGTCCAAATACCTGTAGTGGATGCTGAGAAAATTCTGAACTGCTGAAAGAAGTTCACCTATTAATGTTATCAAGGAAAAAAATCTCCACCTCAGTTCACCAATGAAGGCTGGACCATTTTGGTTCTTTTGGTTGATGCTATAACCCATTTAAATATTCTGAATTCTTCCCCTGCCCTTTAAAAAAGCATATAAACAGATTTGTTCATATATAGCAAAATTGTGTCTTTGGGAAACTCATCTGACTAAGAATAATCTAGCTCATTTTCTGTACAGAAACTGGTTTCCAGATATGAAAATTATGGTCTAACCTCATATTGCATCACCAAATTGTGGAGTTGAAAACTATGGTCCAAAAAAGGTACTCTGATATAAACTTTATCATAAGCTTTATGATAATACTGCTTAATTTGCCATTTTCAATTAATATCATTAATGTGAATGAAAATTACAAAAGGAAGTTTTGCTAATTAAGCACCTATAAAATAGCCTCAATTTTGCATCTTGTCCCACAAAACCTAAAATATTTACTGTCTGGATATATATATAACTTTACAGACAATGTCTGCTGAACCTTTCTTTAAATCATTGTTCCAAAACAGAGTTGATACCCTCGATTCTACCTCCCGGCCAACCCAGGGGGGCATTTGAAAATCGTGTGGGTATTTTTTTGCTTGTCACAATAATTTGTTTTAAATTTATTGTTGTCACAATAGTTGAGAAGTGAGGTGGTTGATCCTAGCTTCTGGCTTTTTGTGGTAAGGGGCCGGGAACGCTAACTATCCTGCAGTGTATGAGAAACTCTTGGACAATGAACACTTGTCCCTTGTCTTGCATGACTTTTGAATATCCTGCCAGACATTCACATGGGGTAAAGCTTGTTTATCATTATCTGAGCCTAGAACCTACATAGGTTTTACATATAAATGCACAGCAATTCTTTCACAGTTTTTTTTAATGCACTGAATTTTCCAGGAATGTAACTATTATGTAAACAGAGGGAAGATTGTACTCCGCCTTGCTTGGAACTATAAGAGTTGGTTGGAGCTATATGAGAACTATGAGCTGTTCCCCATTTCAAAAAATCATGTCATTGCAGCAACACTGCTAACGTTATTTGGCTTTTCAATGCAGCATACTGTGTCACTCTGCATTTATAGCAGTCACATTCATGGTGATTCATACATAGACATATAACCACACATACTCATACATACATACATATATGTATATCCTCGTTTTATAGATTATCTAATACATGTTAAATAAGTAAATATATGTATGTATTTAGCCCTTACTTCAAAATATTACATGTAAATTAGAAGTATTGACAATATTCACTTAGTTATCTTAAATCTAAATTTAAACATATTAAAACCTAAACATATTTATTAGAAGTAGATACAGGCATCTAACTACTATGTTTTTGATCCAGTGGTGCCCAAGCATGCACATACTTAAATACATATTTATTTACTCTTTCCTCTATCATTACAAAGTATTTTATTTAAAAGGAGGTGCTATGAATTGAATGTTCAAAAACCCTCCAAATTCATATGTTGAAACCCTAATCCCAGATGTGATGGTATTTGGAGATGGGCCTTTGGGAGATAATTAGGTCAGGAGATTGGTGCCCTCATGGTGAGATTAGTGCCTTTAGAAGAAGAGACACGAGAGAGCTTGCTTCCCTTCTCTGATCTCGGCCATGTGAGCCACAGCAATAAGAGGGCCATCTGCGCACCACGGAGAGGGTGTTCACCAGGCCCCACCCTGGCGCCCCGATCTCCACTTTCAGCCTCCAGAACTGTGGGAAATAAATTTCTGTTGCTTAGGCCACACAGTCTTTGGTAATGTCTCATAGGAGCCTGAACTGACTAAAACAGGGATTTTGGCTCTTATGCATTGAGAATTATTGCCTCGAATATAAAATCCATTGTGCAAAGAATTTTTCCATGTTCAGAAGTATTAATATTTCTGCACAATAGTCTTTGGTTATGAAAAAATGAATAAAACTAAATATTGCTTCCAGTTGGAGGAATCAAGGCTGAATCCTGTACTGCACACAATGCAAAATAATAATAATAAAAGCCCAAAAAACAACTCTGTAATTTATTTTGGTTCAGAAAAGAAGAAATGCATCAGGTTTTCTGTCTAAAGCCAGAAAATACTAAATTATTTTTAAAAACCTGTTAAATATTTTTATTTCTCAAGCTGTGTGTTTTCAGTTTAAAATGAAGTCTATAATATAGTTTCTCAACCTTAGCACTATTGACATTTCATGTGATAATCCTTTGTTGTGGGAAGTTGTCCTGTGCCTCTACCTGCTAGATGCCAGTAGCAGCCCCCCAGCTGTGACAACTGAACATGTCTCCAGGCATTGCCAAATGTACCCTGGAGGGCAAAATCCCAGGCCAGTAACATTTAAGTGTTCATGCCAGGTAATGGTATGGGCAGAGTATTGGTGACTTTTTTTTTTTAAAGATTTTATTTTTTCCATTTTCTCCCCAAAGCCCCCCCGGTACATAGTTGTATATTCTTCGTTGTGGGTCCTTCTAGTTGTGGTATGTGGGACGCTGCCTCAGCGTGGTTTGATGAGCAGTGCCATGTCCGCGCCCAGGATTCGAACCAACGAAACACTGGGCTGCCTGCAGCGGAGCACACGAACGTAAACACTCGGCCAGGGGGCCAGCCCCGATTTTTTTTTTTTGAAGGAAGTTTCAGAAAGCCAGAGGGAAATGGAAATGAACAAATTTCCTGACTATAGGGAAGATGTGGTTTGCATCTCCTTATGTAGTAGAAATCTTCAGGGAATTGGGCAAACCTACTGGAGTAATAGATGCTCCATGTACCCAGGGAGGCTGGGCCTTAGACTCTAGGTGTCCAGGCTCAGCCAAGGTTCCCATGCTCTCGAAGGACACAGGAGCTACAGTACTGCTTCATGGGATTATGGGGGCTTGGACAACAGTGAAAAACAAAGCACCCTTCTGGAATGTTCTGCTTTGGGTGCAACACTCCGTGTCCATCATGCAACCTGGCAGTGGGGCAGGGGTAGGGGCAGAGGAAGACACAATAATGATTAGAGTTGAATTTCTCATCAGATGAATAGGATGGGGGCTCAGTGTCATTTAACTTAATTTTAGAAAAATAATGTGACACTTCTTACTCAGAGTAAAATTCATACCCACCTCGCATGGCATACATATTTCTTTATGATCTGCCCCCAATAAGTCTACCCTTACTACTTCCAATGCATTTTACCTGACATAGCTTTGGCAAGTGTTCCACATACTTATGGAACCCTGTTGGCACTGCACTCCCCTTTCCTCCAGTCTACTAATGAAATATCTACTTGAGCTGAAATGTTAGCTCTGTGAATTCCTTAGTTTCCCCAGGCAGGGCCACTGCCTCTTTCCTCTGGGCTCCTGTGTCTTCGGTCCATACCTATATTATGAAGCTTTTCACATTGCACTGTAACTTGTCTGTCTCTTCTACCAGGCAGTGAACATCTGCAGAGCAGAGAATTTACCTTATTTATCCATCCCCAGCACTTAGCACAGTGCCTATTAATATGTAGCTGGTACATGTTTATTGAATGACTGAAAGAATGAATCAGGTATAGTCTTGCCTGGAAATGGGACATGAACACGATGGCAATTTTCATTTCAGATATTATTTTGAAGAATGTAGAAGGATTCCTGAACTTCTCCAGAGCATTAGAACATGTAGAATAAGATGCATCCTATCAATTCTTCATTGAAAGCCTTTCTTACGTCTTTCTAATTTGATTATCTTTAAATACCACACGTCCCTCTAGCTTCTGCTCCAATTCCCTGCTACTCTTTTGAATAAAACAACTCCAAAAGTTGTCTACTCTCCCAGTTGCCATTTTCTCTCTTCTCATGATCTCTCAAACCCATTCTAGTCCACTTTTATCCCTACTACTCCACTGAAATAGTTCTTGCCTTACTTGGCATTTGACTCAGTTCATCAATCTCTTCTCCTTGAAACACTGTCTTCCCCTACTTTAAGCATCCAACCTTACTGGTTCTCCTCCTAACTCAATGGCCTCTCCCTCTCAGTCTTGTCCGTTTCTCTTTGCCTCCCTGACATCAGGATGTTGGAGCATCCTAGGGTTAATTCCTCAGACCTCTTCTCTATCTACTCTTCCTCTTGACGGATCTTTTCCTGAACTTGTATCTGACTAGCTGACATCTCCATTGGATATTCCATAGGACGTCAAACTTAATGTGTCCTTTTAAGAACGAACTCCTAAAACAATACCTGGTATGTATTAGACACTCAATAAATGTTGATTCAATCAATGAGTAAATGCTGCTTTTATCTGTTTTCCTTTAAATTGAAAAACTTAATTTTTCTTTTAATTAGTCCTTCAGGTTTGGACCATGGAAGCTGACATTGTCCAGTTTGTTCCTTGAAAAAACCTTTCCATGGAAGCTTCCTCTTCATGGAATTTGTACTGAGGAACAGATTCCCCACTAGGGGGTGTGCATGTACCACTTACATTTCAAAATGGTCCTGGTATGAAAAATTGACTACTTAAAAAAATACACAAGTGTTCGTGGATCTGTTTTCTGATGTTCTATTCATCTTTTTTTGATGAAAGTTTTTAAAGGTTGTCATTTTCTCTCTTCTCATGATCTCTTGAACCCATTCTAGTCCACTTTTATCCCTACCACTCCACTGAAATAGTTCTTGCCTTACTTGGCATTTGGAGGAGAATGAAAATTTTCTAAATGGAAGGAACCAAAGAAAAAAAAAGTGCATTTTGTAGTCAGCATTAAGGGATAATGCAAATGAAATAAAGTAATTAAAGGAGGTATATATCTAAGTTAAAACAAAACTCATGATTCACTTTTAAACTGAGGAATTATTTTAAATCATGAATGACTCTTGGTTATAGGCATTATTCTATATCCTATTCATTCGACAAATGTTTATTGAACACCTAGTAGGTGGCAGGAATAAGAAAATATCCATGCCTTTGGGGAGTCCACAGTCTAATGGGGAAGATAGTCATATATATGTAAAGCATAAGGCAACAGTGAGTGCTATAATAAAGGTGAGAAAAAAGTACTTTAAGAGCCTAGAAAGGATAAGACGAGCTATGGTGAGGGGACTGTCACAGAGAAGGGGATATTCCTGTGGCCCAGACTAAATGCTTTTCCGCAACTGGGCCTCCCCAGTGTCCATGTTGCCAGATTGCGGTCCTCATCAGTAGGAGGTCTGTTCTGTCTCTTTGCTACTGCTCTACGGCCTGACTGGCAGCCACAGGGTAGCATTTGGGTATTTATAGACAATAATCTCAGCATTACACCTATCTGAGCAGTCTGGCTTTCCTAGTCTTTTCTCATCCAATTCTGGGGTCAAGGGACACCCAGACAATTAGCTCAGTTGAGTGAGGCAACGGGCTGTCAAAGTGAGCAGCTGAAAAACTCGGGAGAAGTGAAAGAGTAGACCTGTGGGAAGTCAGCTGCTTTGGGCATCAGAAACTACTGGAACCCCAGTCAGCATCACATTAGCATGCTTAACTGAGTAGTCAGTTGCCAATGAATCCTATGGCATAGAAAGCTTTATTTTACTTGTGTTTCTTAAAGTAAATCTAGATTGTCAGAGTATACTTGTTTAGGGGAAAATACACTCTCCTAAGCTGATGTCCTGTGGACGGGCATGTGTGGGTCTGCATAGATATGATTAAGGACATGCATTTAGATGAGCCAGATGAATACCTAGAGGGAAGAAGAGCTTATTAAAAGACGATAATTCCTGTTGTAGGACTCGGCTGCTCTTCTGTACTCCCCTAGAGCAGTTCTGAGAGTGGGAGATTGCCATTTGGAAACATCAGAAAGCTCTAGTCTCCAGTGCCCTCGTTGCCCATCTTACGAGAATACTGTTATAGGCAATGAGAGTCTAGACAAGGTTCGGTACTTTTTAAAGCAATAGAGGTATTTTTTAAATGAAAGAAAGAAAAGTGATGAAAACTAAAGACATATTTTGATTCAGATGCCAACACTTCCCTTATTATCTGCAGTATAACTGCCAAAGAGTGGGCAGGCCGGGGGACGAGGAAGGAAGCAACACCTTGACATGGATTTTAAAACACCAGGACACCAAGGGCGAAACAAATAACAAATTGAGGTGAATGTTTGGGTAATTTATGAATATTTTTTTGTGAAGCTGTATCTTCAGCTTTTCTTTGTGAGAAAATTATGGAAAAGTATACATGAGATTTCAGCATTTTTATGAAGATAGGATTATTTGTTAGTCAAGGTTAGAGGAAAACTGATAGAATTCCAGATTGTTCTGTCAGGATTTTGGAATAATACAATGATAGATGATATTTAAATTCAACATAAGCAAGGTAATGCTGCAGAAGCCGAGATTTTCAATAACTATGTTTATGCATTGTGACAGCTTATAAATTAAAAACCTAGCAACTCTTAGGAAATACATTCAGCTATCACCAGGTTTAATGTAATAGGGGTGACTGCTCGATCAAAAGGGGAATTTTGACCTGATGCTCTACTGAAAATGGAAGAGGAAGTAAATTAGAAAGTAGTATTTTACTGATTATTTGGTGGGTTTATACGTCCTACAATTAAAAAACAAAAGCAAAAAACATCAGAAGGTGCTAGGAAATATAAGTGGGCTGGGTAAGGGCTGGTAAAAGTGTAGGTGGCAAATTATATTGACTGTAGATTCAAACAAAAATAAAACAACTGCTTTTAAAATTCTTGGTGTACTTATTTAATGTGGAATATTATTTAAAAGAGCCAAGACAGAATGTAAGCTGACCTGATTACTCAAGGAAAAAAAAATGAGAGAAGCCAAATAAGTTAAAATAAGTTAAAAAGTTAAAATGAGAAAAGTCAAAAGTATCTTGTGAAATTTACTTCCTTATGGAATTTTTAAGAGGCCTTGAGACAATTCTAAACCTCAAAACCAAAAATGGAGACATTTCAAAATAGTCAAAGATGATCTTGAAAAAATCATTTAACTTTCCCAGCCTCTATTTCCCTCTCTGTATTGAAGAGGGAACAAACGGTTTCTTAGATGACTTCCAGCTACAAACTAGTTTTCTTTTGTCTGAAATTATGTTTAATACTAACATAAATAAGGTTGAAGAAATTTCCTCATCCATCCTCTTGACTATTAAATAGTATTGCTTTGTGGCCTGCATGTTATCCTCTACTCTTACTCTGACTCAATCTATCCATCTGCTTATCCCAGGCAGAGGAGAGCCTCTGACATCTTCCTAAACAGTGAAAGAGCAGTGAACATTGGCCCACCATTCAGGGATTTTTTTTCTCTACTTAATTTTTTTTTTCTTGGGGAAGATTGGCCCTGAGCTAACTCTGTGCCAGTCTTCCTCTACTTTGTATGTGGGTCTCTGCCACAGCATGGTTGCCAACCACTGGTGCAGGTCTCTGCAGGGAACCGAAACAGCAGCCCAAGCTGAGCATATGGAACTTAACCACTAGGCCCTGGGGCACCACCCCTCCATTTTTTTTTTTTTTTTTTTAACGTGTAGAGGGAAGACTACCGACATAGTAATCAGATAAACTTGGGTTTGAAACCTAACTATTACTTACCAGCTAACTGCAATAGCAGCTGTGTTTCCTTATCTGGAAATATAGAGCTAATACCCACCTTGAAGAATGAGAGTATTATTCAGCCCCCAGATCAATACATTTAGAGGTTTCTGTTTCTTTTCTTCTTATTTATAATCCGCTAGGGCCTAACTAGAAAAGGAAACAGATTTGATTATTTTTAGAGTCTTAAACTAAACAAATCACTGCTGGCTCCCAAGAAAACCCTGAAACAAAACGGAGTGAACTAAGTCTCACAAACGATAAGAATCAGCCACTCTGACAGGGTTTGAACACCAAGGGCATTTGAGGCAATAGGCATTAAGTCAACGTACACCTCCAGCATTCTTCTGCAGAACATTATAACAGGTCATTTCTTCGCTTATGTGCAAGCTTTCCCGAATGCCATGGGAAAATTAACCCTCCTTTCAGGGTATTAGGCTTTGTAGTCTGAATATAAAAGCAGCCAGGGTCTATTTTCAGGCCTGTTTCTAGACGCCTGGAGGGTGAGCCAGAGTGGGTTTAAGCCCCCTGGAGGGTCCAAAGCTTTCCCAGGGCCCCCAGCTCCTTCTCGGTACCAGGACCTGAAGGCACCATTCCCTTTTTCCTTTCTTCTTCTTCTTCTGAGCTCCCACCCCCACCCAGTTCGGCGGTTTCTCCTTTTCCCATAAGTGGTCAACATAGGAAACGGAAGTATCTATTTATTGTTTGGTGTAGTAGTGCTCGAAAACGTTTTTTAATTAAGAAGAAGAAAAATTCCTCTCCAGGTTCTCCCTTTGGCCCTGAGTGCGAAGGGCCGCTGGCTCGCGATCCTCCCCCCGCGCATCTCCGGTGACCGCCCGGAGGAGGTCGGGCTGTCGGAGGGGTCGGCGCCCGCGGCCGCACACAGGTCCCCGTGCGGGCCGCCTCGGGAGCCCGGGAGGTGCGTGGAGCGCCGGCCCCCGCCCAGGGGGAGGCGCGGGAGAGGCGGCGGCCCCTGTCCCGCCTGGGAGGCCCGGCCAGGAGCCGAGGAGCTCAGCGGCGGCGGGGACGCGGCGCGGCTGCCGCAGGGGAGCGGCGGCGGCGGCGGCGGCGGCGGCGGCGGCGGGCGCGAGGGGCGGGGCGCACTCCGCAACTTCTGCCGCTGCTCCCGGGCGCTCTCGGCCGAGCCGCGCGGCGGCGGGCGGCGGGCGGCGGGGCGGCCCGGCGAGCCGGCGCGTCCCGAGCGTCCGTCGGTGCCTGTGGCATCTCCGGCAGGGAGTCCCTGTGCGGCCGCGCTCCCGCGGTGTCCGCAGCGGCCCGGGGGCCCGGGACGTGCGGGGCCGCGAGGCCAAGCCGGGGCGCCCCCCAGCGGCCGGCGCGGGCCCCATGGCTGGGCCGCGCGGAGCGGAGCAGGCGAGGTGAAGCCCCAGGGCCGGCAGCCGGAGCTCGTGGCGGGGGCGCCGGCTCCATGGGCAGCAGCGCACGGCGGCGCGATGATGGACGTTAACAGCAGCGGCCGGCCGGACCTCTACGGGCACCTCCGCTCTTTCCTCCTGCCCGAGGTGGGGCGCGAGCTGCCGGACCTGAGCCCCGACGGCGCCAGTCCGGTCGCGGGCTCCTGGGCGCCGCACCTGCTGCGCGGGGTCCCCGAGGTGACGGCCAGCCCCGTGCCCACTTGGGACGCGCCCCCGGACAATGCCTCCGGCTGCTGGGAGCAGATCAACTACGGCAGAGCCGAGAAAGTTGTGATCGGCTCCATCCTGACGCTCATCACGCTGCTGACGATCGCCGGCAACTGCCTGGTGGTGATCTCGGTGTGCTTCGTCAAGAAGCTCCGCCAGCCCTCCAACTACCTGATCGTGTCCCTGGCACTGGCCGACCTCTCGGTGGCTGTGGCGGTCATGCCCTTCGTCAGCGTCACCGACCTCATCGGAGGCAAGTGGATCTTTGGCCACTTCTTCTGCAACGTCTTCATCGCCATGGACGTCATGTGCTGCACAGCTTCGATCATGACCCTGTGCGTGATCAGCATCGACAGGTAAGGGCCGGGGCGCTCCGTCCCGGGGTCCGGCTGGGCATGTGCTGGCAGCTCAGCCCCGCGCGCTCGCTTTTCCTGAGAGGATAAGCCAGACTTCACGGCGGGTTGAAGGGCTGCGCTTTAAACATCAACCCCCACACATCCACCCTACACCAACGAAACAACTTCAGGCACGGCAAAGCCTGTATGCACCGTTAAAAGAAGAGCCCGAAATGTTCTGGTTTACTGTAGTGAAGATTTTAAGACCAAAGTTAAGAGTGTTTTAAGCATTAGCAGTTCCACCAGGGGGTCCCTTGGCTTGGTTTTCAGAAAGGAAGGGATTTGATCCTCTCTGAGTTTGACAGACGTTTTCTGTGAGCCTTCAAGAGTCAATTCTTACTTTAAGAAATCAGTGGGAGAAAAGCCACCCTGCTTCCCTGATTGTAGGAGCTACTCCCCAGGCCAATGGAAAGACCTAGGATGGTCCCAGAATTGGGGGTCTGCGTATACCCGTATGATTGCTGATTCTGAATCTTATTCTTTTCGAAGTCTGTTTTTCGTTTTTGGCAACGGTGTCTGTAACCTGCAGGCTTACTGACTGGAGCCTTACTCCCTGTCTGAATGGTTAGTTCTAGCCTGTCATCATATCCCTTGGGAATCTTCTCTTGAAAACTCCCCCACTGGCGTAATTGAAACAGAGGCTGACCATCTGTCAGGGATGCTGGGGAAAAAATTCCTGCCTTGGGTGTCAGATGGGACTAGGAGACCCAGGGTTTCTTTAGACTCTGGGATTACAGGATCCTGCAATGGACCTAGTCTTTGGCTCTCGAAATATTGTGCAGTTGACAACTTGAAGTATAGTCCCAGTGCTCTGTGGCCACAGAACAGCTCTGCTTCTCTTGAAACCGAAATATTAAGCCTTAATATTCACATGCAGAATTCTACTGGTGGTTTAAAAGCAGCACGGGACTGGTATCCTGTTGCGTTTAATGATACAGAGAAACGGTTGCTTATTTTCTTAGTGGACCTATAGAACCTTTACTGTGTAGACTTTTCAGCATAGGAGAAGTAATTGATGCCTCCACACTTAAAATGACAGTGTCTCAAAGGATGGTCTAGCACGAAATGGAGATTTTCCTCCCTGTAAATGCTTCTCATAATGGTTTGTTGATATTTAACATGTTCTGCAGTTTTACTCCTTGACCAGGGTTTATAATTACTGAATAAAGGGAATGATAGGAAAGGGGATATTTTCAAGGAAAAATACACTGTAGCTGCATTTACAGATCTAGATTGTTTTTTAAAAATTGATCCTGCCATTTTATATATTGTGTTAGGATCTTCTGACAGCAAACAAGGAATTATTTTTAAGAGTAGAGCATGAACTGCATGTATGAGAATATTAGCTCCACACCTGACAGCTGAAGTTCAGGATTACTGTAGTTAAAAATGACAAAAACATTTGCATTTACAGCCTGGCTGTGGCAACAGGAACTAGGAGAGCACACTCCATGTGCATAGTAAGTATATGTATGAATTATAAGCACAGGAACTCAACTGCTCAGCCAACCAAAACAGTGCTTCTTGTATGAATGGAGGCCTTTAAATGGAACTTAGTGTAATAAAGCAAATGGCAATTTATGCTGCAAGTAATACATTTATAATTTTTTTTTCATTTCCTAATTGGTAAATGATAAATAAACAGCACAGTGTGCTAACTTGTCTCCAAAGACAGCCAGTGCTTCTGTTCTTCTGGGCACATTCAGGTCTGGCTGGGACATCCTGTGATTCCCGTACGTGATCGAAAGGCTTTCTTCCCTCGCTGTGCATGTGTGACTTACCAGCAGCAGGAAGGTTCGAATACAGAGAAGAGCTTAATCTTTCTTGGCAAGAGCTTCTAATTTCTTTGTCAACTATATCCTTATGATTGTCACAAATTGTGGGAATACAGGGATATAGGTTCTATGTCTTCATTTCCTGTGAGAATTACCCCATTGTTGAATTCTGCTTAAAAATTAGTTTAGAAGATGAACATATTTCTTTACCTAAATGAAGAATTGATAACATTGGAAGACACAGATTGCTTTTCTTCCAACAACACTCAGAACTAAAAATGAGAAAAAGGAAAATGCACTTGCTATCTAAGGTGAATTATTTCTGAAAAGAATGTTTTCTGCAGTTCCATGGTAGACGATGACCAGTGATATAAAAATGTGCTAAGAAAATGGGAAAAAAATGTACTCTTCATTCATTCATTTCTTCATTCCCTCTTGAGTACCTAATGTAGTTATGCTGTGCTTTGTGCAGCATAATGAAAGGTGAATGACAGTATTCCTGCTTTTGAGCTCAGCCTGTATTGTGAGAATTCAGATATCTGCTGGGCATTTGACCTATCCAAAAGGGAACCTTTGACTTGTCTTAACCAATCCCCACCATACCAGGATGCTTTTCCAATGCAGTGTCATGCCATTCTTCTTCATGGGCTTCAATACTCCCATGCCTACCCTTTCTAGATAATGACTCATGTTCACTGAAAATGTAGCAGCCATTGCATGGGAACTCCCTTACCTTACTTTCCACCGCCAAACAAGCAATCTTTCCTCCATCTGTACTCTTCTTTTTATTTCCCTCCAGTTAAAAAGCAAGAAGACATGGTGTCCCAGCAAAGACCAAACCACCTGTACTTCATATCCCTTCCCTCTCACCTTCCTGAGGACTTTGTTCCTTCCTCGATCCCTCATCTTTTCTTTGTCTTCAGCTTTGCTTCTCTACCAGGTTAAGCTTGATCTTCCGTCTTTAAGAATTCCTTCTTTGGCCTCACTTCTCCCTCCAGTTGCTGCTCCGCTTCACAGTTAAGTTGCACAACGAACTGTGCCCACAACCTGTGTTTATTTCCTTACCACCCCTCAGGTATATGAGTTTGACACTCACCAGGTCTACTGCAATGTCTAACTGGCCTTCCTGGTTCCACTTCTGTCCACCTTCATCCATTGCCTGTGAAGAAGCAAGAATAATCTTTGTAAAAAAATCTTTAAGTGAGATAAAATTTTCCTATAGTGAAATGAGCAGATATTAAATGTACAATTTGATGAGTTTTGACAAATGTGTATACCCATGTAACCAACATTCCAATCAAGATATAGACTATATTTGTCATCCCGGAAAGTTCCCTATGCTCCTCTTAGAATGATCTTTTAAAAATAGAAATAATTACCTTTTATATACTGTTTAAAAACCATGCAAAACAGTTGTATGTATTGATTAGGGAAGCTTCTATAAAGAGTGAAAGGATAAAATAGGGCAGAGGAATGGTGACCACCAAATTCCCGAGAGTGCTTTTTTTCGCTGGGGTTGGTGGAGGTGTCCTCAGGGGTGGTACACAGATCAGCTGTATTGGTAATGTTTTGTTTCTTAAACTTGGTGGTGGATACAGTCTTGTTATTCTTACTCTTTTTTTTTTTTTTTTTTTGAGGAAGATTAGCCCTGAGTTAACTGCTGCCAATCCTCCTCTTTTTGCTGAGGAAGACTGGCCCTGAGCTAACATCGGTGCCCATCTTCCTCTACTTTATACGTGGGACGCCTACCACAGCATGGCGTGCCAAGCGGTGCCATGTCCGCACCCGGGATCCGAACCGGCGAACCCAGGGCCGCTGAGAAGCGGAACGTGCGCACTTAACCACTGCACCACCGGGCCGGCCCTCCAGTCTTGTTATTCTTTGTGTAATTTTCTGTATGTCTCAAATATGCTTTTTACCTTTTTTGGGAAATACCTGCTATAGAAAAGTGAACAATCCCAAGTGTAGAGCTTGATGAATGTAGAGCTTGTAGATGTTGTTGCTAATGTTATTTTACTCCAGAGAAGATAGCCGCTAGGCAGGTGAATTGGGGAACTGATTATTGTAATCAAGTTAGAGACTGTAGAAACAAAGTGAATAGGTAGATGTGATCTGCAAGTAGATCAAGAAATTGAAAATTACTAACCTTCCAGAGGTCCCCTCCTGCCCCTTCCCACTTCCTTATACTCCTAAAGATAACCATTGTCCTGCCTTTTAGCATCATAAATTAGTTTTGCTTGGTCAAAACTTCATATAAATGGAATAGTATAGTATGTACTGTATTAAATCTGGCTTCTTTTGCTCAGTAGAATGTCTGTGTTATTCATTCATAGTTTTTAGCCTATCAGTACTATTCATTCATTTTTATCACTGAATAGTAATCCATTGTATAAATATACCATAATTTGTTTACCATTTCACCTGTGGGTAACATTTGAATTGTTTCCAGTTTCTGGCTGTTACTGCTTCTATAAACATTTATTTATGTAGAAGTCATTTTGTGGACAGGTTTTTGTTTCTTTTGGGTAAATATGATACTGGGTAATAAAGTACCTTATTGCATGTTAATTCTATTTATCCCCTCACACCTTTTGTGTTATTGTTGTCATACATCTTATTTTTTATTTCCTTTTTTTTTTTTGAGGAAGATTAGCCCTGAGCTAACTGCTGCCAATCCTCCTCTTTTTGCTGAGGAAGACTGGCCCTGAGCTAACATTGTGCCCATCTTCCTCTACTTTATATATGGGATGCCTACAACAGCATGCCGGCGTGCCAAGTGGTGCCATGTCTGCACCCGGGATCGGAATTGGCGAACCCCAGGCTGCCCAAGCAGAACGTGCACACTTAACCACTGTGCCACCTGGCTGGCCTCATTGTCATGCATTTTAATCTACATATTTTTAAAACCCGTTAGATAGTACTTTTATTGTTCTTTTAAACAATCAGTATTCACAGATATGAAATGTACAGTTTGATGAGTTGTATTTACCCACATGTTTACCTTTTCCATTGCTCTATTTTTTCCTGCATTCTTATGCTTTCATCTGGGATCATTTTATTTTGCCCAATTAGAATTTGTTGACTTTTTTTTTTAAGTGAAGGTTTGCTGGTGACAAATCCTCTCAGTTTTCACTTGTGTGAAAATGTCTTAATTTTCCATCATTTTTGAGTGATATTTTCTCTCAGTGTGGAATTCTATATTTGAGGTTTTTTTCAGCACTTTAAAACACTATTCCATTGTCTTCAGGTTTCCATAATTTCTGTTGAAAAATCAACCATTAACCAACCTTATTATTCCTTTGAAGATAGCCATTTTTCCTTTGGCTGCTTTTAGGATTTTTTCTTTGTCTTTAGATGTTATAAATTTTTCTATGATGTCGTTAGGTCTGGAGTTTTGATTATTTTTTGCTGTTTATTTGCTTTTAACCCTGCTGGAGTTCTTTGTTATTTTTGTATTTGTGCATTGATATCTCTAATCAGTTTGCTATTGTCTCTTCAAATACTTTTCTGGTCCCATTTTTTCTCTCTACTTCTATATTTTCAAGTTTATGTAAATTAGACCTTTTTACTCTAATGTGTCTTACACTCTTTTCTATATTTTCCATTTTACTTTTTTCTCTGTGCTTCAGTTTTGAAAAATTTTTACCTGCCTTCCGATTTATTAATCATCTCTTCTACTATGTCCAATCTCCTGTTCAGTCTTATCTGAGTTCTTACACAGTCCTAGAAACTCCATTTGATTCTTTTTATTGATTCTGATTCTCTACCTTTTCACCTAATTTCTCCATCTTGTTATTATATTTTTGAGTATACTAATCATAGTCATTATTTTTCTACTAATTCCAATATCTGAATCACTTGTAGTTTTTTTGTGTGTGATCTGTTTTTTTTTAAACACTGTTTTCTGTGTGTGTCTTGGCATGCCTAGTAAATTTTGATTGCACACTCAACATTTTGTATGAAAAATTGTAGATGTTGTTGCTAATGTTATTTTACTCCAGAGAAGATAGCCACTAGGCAGGTGAATTGGGGAACTGATTATTGTAATCAAGTTAGAGACTGAGCTTACTGTAGGCTGTTTTAGTCTTAATAAAGCTCTGCCTGTCACTGGACTGATGCCTTGTCCTAGGGTGTAGCCTTCTTGGTATTTCAGCTAAGAGCATGGGGTGTTCTCAAGGACTCCTCCCCCTGGCTAGTTCAGAACTCTAATTTTTCTCTCCTCAGTACTGTGAAGCGTTTTGGGAGCTTTCTCCTTGGCATCTTAGCCTGCTGCCCTATACAGCTTCAGAATTCAGCAAATATCCTGAGGGGACTACCAGCCACGTTTTGGGCTTGGTATTTTGCACTTCCCATCTTACTGGAGCCTGGCCTCTCAGGTCTCTAATATTTGTCTTCTAACCTCAGTAGTCTACCAAAAGTTCTTCTGGTATTTTTGCCTCTTAATAGCAACTCTGCTGAGGCTTTTTGCCTGGATCTTCAGCTCCTTACCCCTCTCCTAGTTTTGGCCAATGTGCCCAAGGAAAGAGTGGTTACAGAACTTTGGCTCACCTCTCTGTGGTTCTCGCTTCTCCAAAATTTTGTCCCCTCAATTCCTGGTTGTCTCAACAGTTCCGTGATGCCTTCAAGCAGGGGTGTGTGGTTGTGTGTGTATGTGTTTGCGTTTTTGTGCTATATGCAGCTTTTCTAGTGGTTTTCAGCAGAAGCATTGATCTGAAGCATCAAGCAACTCCATCATCGCTAGAAGTGGAAGTGTGCCTGAAATATTTTAAATATATAAAAATAGAGAAATATAATTATGTAAATTTCCTGCTTAAAAGCCTTCCTTGGATTTCATTTAACTTAGAATAAAATTCAAACTCTTTAGCATGTCTACAAGGTCCCTGGTTTGTCCTGCTGTACTCCCCAACAACATTTTGTACCGTATTTCATCTTTCTCTTTGTAGTTTAGTCATATTGACCTTTTCCAGTTTCTCCATCACGCCAAATTCTTTCCTGCATCAGGCCACTTCCATGCAAACCCACCAACTGATATATTTGTGAAACTGTGATTTCACGTCTCAGGTTTAATTCCCTTATATATGTTTTTTGATCCCAAGTTGGAAAGCTTAAAAGTGTTTAACCCTCGAGAGAGCCACAATTAAAATATCTGAAAAATACCAAGTGTTGGCAAGGATGTAGAGCAAAGGGAACTTTCATGCATTACTAGTGGGATTTTGAAGTCATGAACCACTTTGAAATAGTTTGGTATTCTCAAAGAATGCTGAAGGCATGTACATCCTATGACTCTGTTATTTTACCACTAGTTATGTATCAGAGAAACTCTTGTCACCAAAAATCTTGTACAAAACTATTTATAACATCCACAAACTTGAAACCCAAAAACTTGAAAAAAATACGTCTGTGTATCAATAGTAGAATGGACAAATTGTGGTACATTCATACAATAGAATAGCATTCAGTGGTGGTTATCAAACTTGAGTGTACATCAGAACTATCTGGAGACCTTATTAAACACAGATTGTTGGGCCCTACCCCAAGAGTTTCTGATTTGGTAAGTCTGGGGTGGAGCCCAAGATTTTGCATTTCAAACAAATTCTCAAATGATTCCCATGCTACTGGTTTGGGGAACTTACTTAGAAAACTGTTACAGATAGCAATGAAAATGAACAAACTGTAGCTAAAATGAATCTAACAAAGGAAGTTAAACAACTTTTTATTATATTTTGAAACAAATGTGAAAGTCTAGAGTAGGGGCTGGCCCTGGGGCCAAGTGGGTAAATTCGCATGCTCCCCTTCGGTGGCCCAGGGTTTCACCAGTTCGGATCCTGAGAGCGGAGGACATGGCACTTCTCATCAAGCCAGGCTGAGATGGCATCCCACATAGCACAACCAGAGGCACTCACAACTAGAATATACAACTATGTAGTAGGGGGCTTTGGAGAGAAGCAGAAAAGAAGAAAAAAAAGATTAGCAACAGATGTTAGCTCAGGTGCCAATCTTTAAAAAAGAAAAGGTCAAGTGTATAGTATAAAGGGCTTAATTATATCCATTGCCTAGCTTCAACAGTGATAATTTATGGCCAATTTATTCAGTGTATACTTTGCAACTCCTCCTTCCTCCCATTGTTTTAAATCAAATTTTAGATGTCATGTCATTTTACCTAAGTACTCTGAGGTCACAAACACAATGCTGAGCAGAAGAAGCAGAGTACAGAAGAACACATATAATGTGATTCCATTCAGATAAAAAGTTAAAACAGACAAACAACATTGTTTAGGGCCATACATACATGGAAATATTATAAAGAAAAGGACGGAAATAAATATCATGAGAATGAGAATAGTTATTACCTCTGGGAAGGAGGGGGTTGTGATCAGAGAGGCATGCTGCTGAAGTCGTGTAACGTTCTATGTCTTGACTGTAATGGGTAGTTACATGAGGGCTCACTTTTAAAATGACTGGTAAAATATCCATGTATATTTTAGGCACTTCCCTGCATATGTATCTTGTTTTATAAAAAAAGGGACGAAAGTGTTTATTTGATGACATCTCATGAGGTGTTTTTGGATGCCTATCAGCTCTGTAATTAATCTGAGCAGATGCAATTCTTGTTTTAATGCTATTAGCAACCATTAGTTTTAGTTTCATGTTTGAGGGCAGGGTCATCTTTGGGTGGTTCACGGTTACAGGAACTCATCTGGCTCATTTGCAAGAGCCATAAGCTTTAGTTCTGACTGGTGTCTGGCTAAAGCCTTGCGTCCTCGCCAGGTACTATGACTCATTGGCTTCCATGGTCTGAGAGTCCTGCTCTTGGCTTTAGTTCTGCTGTGATCAGCAGTGCAGGGTACATTCTGGCTTCTCTGGATTGCCTTTCTCTTTGAAGGAAGTCATCCTTGCTCATCTCTCAAATTAATTTTCAGCTTGTAGAATTTCGCTTTAAGAGTTGATATAATCCTCTTCTAGCTTTGCTATGGGAAGGGGAGAGGGCCGAGAAGGAACAGGTCTTCTGCTTTATTCTTTTGTGAGGTAACACTTCCCACAAACTACTTTCGTTTTTTCTTATGTTAACTAACAGAAAGTAATACCTCAGGGTAGAAATGCTTACAGCTAATAGATGTTTCGTGTTTTATCGTTCACAGACCACTTTCCCCATATAGAAATCTCCTCTGATCCTCCCTACAAATTTATGAGGGGGGCATTATTATCTCCACTTGATGTAGGAGGAACTGGAGGACAGAAGTGACTTGTCCAAGGACACACAGTTTGTAGGGGTGGAACCTGTGTTCAAAGCCTATTCAAGTGCCATGTATTTATGTATATATATATTTAAGGAAAATAATAAAAGTTTAGACATGGGTCGTGATGAAGGAGATAGTTTCTGACTTAGGTCTTAAAAGAAATGTTGAATTAGACTGGTGATGAAATGGCAGGAGAATTTCCAGGCAGGGAAACAGCAGATGCCAAGAGCATGGAGGCCGTGAATCAGTCTGTGAGTGAACTTATAGAGAGGGAGCAGGAAGGCTTTCCATGTGAGAGAAGAGCATAGGAATCTACCAAGTCAGTAAGACATGCTGCTTGTTGCCCATCCCGACCCCCATCCTCCCCTTTCTCCTTGGTTATAGGACTTCCTGTTTTTACCTGGGAATATGGCTGTCCAGAATAAAGACTACATTTCTCGGCTCCCCTGCAGCAGGGTGTGACCATGTTACTAAATTCTGACCCAAGAGATATTGGTAGAAGTATTGTTTTGGTTTCTTGGAAATTTCTTTCAGGACAATTGATGTGTGCCCTCTTCCTCTTCTTTTTTGTTCTTTCTTTCATCTTGTCACCTGGAATGTGAATATGGTGGCTAGAGCTCTGGTCATTGTCTTGGTCAAGATGGACAACCAGGGCCACACTTGAGAAGGAAGAGCAGTGCGCTGGGAGGGTAGCCTGGGTCCTGGAGGATTGTGGAGTCCACAGGATTGCTGGAACGCTGACTTCTTACTGGCTGATAAACAGATGCCATTATGTTGTCTCTCACATGCAGCTTAACTCAATCCCAACTGCTAAGTGCCAGTTTCTTATCCCACTCCCTCATCCTTCCTACTGGTATCCACACACACTTCTTAAAATATCATTGTGAGGGTGTCACTGTGTCAGTCTCCTTTGGAAACCCCTCAGGAATAACAGCTACCATTTTTGAGGACTTTTTGTGCTATATAAATTCTGAGAGATTTTGCACACAATATCTCGCTTAATCTTCATCACACTCTCGTAAGGGTGTTTATTGAGTGTCTGTCATTGAGGGTCTCTGTTGGCCAAAGGAGAACAGGACAGAGTATGAATATTTTAATCACATTCTGTAGATGAGGAAGCTCAGGAGACATACACCTTGTATGCGGCAGGAAGAGCATCTGAATCAAAAGCCCATGTATGTCCCCTACATTGTTGTAGCCATTGCCTGCTACATGAGGAGAATATTGTTAGGATAGCATTCAAGGCCGTTTATAATTTGACCCCCTTGTAGCCTCAATCTGACTGACTCCATCATAGGCACCCTCCTTTTTAACACTATGTCAAAACAGAACTAATGCTCTTATCCCCCAAACTTGTTCCTCATCTAAGGAACTGATGCCGTTCCAGTAAATGGCATTAGTCTCCACCCAGTTGCTTTGCTAGACATTTGGGTATTATCTTTGAAACTTCCTACTGACTGTCACCAGCCAATCAACAAGTCCTGCTGATTGTCCCTCCACTTTCCTTCTTCTCCTCTCTCAGCACTAGCAACTCATCCCAAGCTCATATAAGCTTTCATTTGGACCATTCTGAGTAGCCACCCAGAAGTCTCCCTGTATCTGCCCTTGCCCCATGTTAATGCAAAGTGTGTAGCCCTAGGTGCACATAAGAATCACCTGGCCAATTAAAAAAAAATACCAGTGCTTGGATCCCACCTCTAAAGATCCTGATTTAATTGGTCTGGGTGGGCCTGGGCATCACTATGTTTGAAAATATCCCGCAGGTGTTTCTAATGTGTAGCCAGAGGGAGAACCCTTGAGTTAGGGTGACCTTTTAAAAATCCAAATATGATTTTATCCATGGATCCCAAACTTATCTGCACATTAGAATCACCTAGGAATCATCAAAAAATTCCAAAGCCCATACCCAGGCCATACACAAGCCCAGCTAATTCACAATCACTGGGGGTGGGACTAATGCATCTGTATGTTGAGAGCACCCTAGATTAGTCCTGGATTATGCTGTTCTGCTACTTCAAACTCTTTGTTATTTATTTGTTTATTTATTCTTTTGATGAGGAAGATTGGCTCTGAACTAACGTCTGTTGCCAATCTTCTCTTTTAGCTTGAGGAAGGTTGTCCCTGAGCTAACATCTGTGGCAATCTTCCTTTGTTTTGTATGTGGGACGCTGCCACAGCATGGCTTGGTGAGTGGTGTGTAGGTCTGCGCCTGGGATCCGAACCCGTGAACCCCAGGCTGCCGAAGCAGAGTATGGGAACTTAACCACTAAGCCACCATGCTGGACCCTCAAACTCTTTAAAAGGTTAATAAGTTGGCTTGCTCTTGGGATAAGATCATAAATCTTTAGTTGACCTAAAAGATTGTGTTATTTGACCTTGCCTATCTCACCAGATCAGGGGTTGGCAAACTTTTTTCTGTAAAGGGCTAGATAGTAAATATTTCAGGCTTGTCCACCATGCGGTCTCTGCTGCAACTATTCAACTCTGCTGTTATAGCACGAAAGCAGCCTAGACAATATGTAAATATATGGGCGTGGCTGTGTTCCAATAAAAACTTTATTTGTGGATCCTGAAATTTAAGTTTCATATAATTTTCACGTCATTAAGTATCATTCTTCCTTTTGATTTCTTCAACTATTTTAAAATGTAAAAACCATTCTTAGCTGTACAAAAACAGGCAGAGGCCAGATTTGCTCTCACTGGAGCTTTCTGACTTCTGCCCAAAATTTGATATGATTCAATTCAGTTCCTATCTAACCTTCTATCTATCCACCAATTATCCATCTTCCTCCCCTTGTCCACGTCCCCCCAACCCCTGCCATTCTGCGGCTGTGGTCTTCTTTCAGCTCCTTGACATTTTGATGTTCAGGGCCTTCACAAGTCATTGTATTGCCCAAGCCCTCTCACTCACCCAACACGCTTTTCTGCCTCCTTGGCTGGTTAATTTTCATCACTCTTCAGACAGCTCCTTGGTTAGATGTTATTGTCTCATGGAAGCATTCCTAGAATCCCCAGACTATCCTTAAACAGTCTTATAACTCCCTGCATTCTTTCTTCCTAGCGCTCACTTCAATTTGTAATTAATGGTTTGTGAAATTAACTGTAATGTATTCATGATTTGTGGGATCATCTGTACATTCTGCATGGCAGGACCCGGGTCTGTCCCGTTGGAGCCTACTTCTCTGGCATAGTAATTGGCACACAGTAGGTATTCGGTTAATCTTTGTGGATTGACTGAGGAAGGAAGGAAGAGAGGGAAGGTGGGGCCTCTGATTCCCAAATGCCTGGCCTGCACTCCTGCACTTCTGGTTCTCCAGCCTCCTATAAAACGTTCCTCTTGGTGACAGTGTAGAAGCTTCCTTGGGAAACCAAATTAGGATCAGGAGATTGTCTGATGAAACAGAAGCAGCGTGGAGGCAGAGAGACAGTCCCCAGGGCTTGTCCTATCAAGGTGTAGTAGGCTGGTGAGTCACTTTCTGCTCTCCTTGTCTATGCAGAACACTGACTTTAACAAAGCCCCAGTGATACAAAAGCCTTAGCAGCTTAGAGGCAGGAATCAACTCTTTATTATCATCATTGCTGTGCCATGAAGCAGGGTGAAAATGCAGGGAAAATTAAATGAAAATCCCAGAGCCTTTTTTTTTCAGTGAATAAGCACATTTTTGACCAATCTTGTGCATCCGAGAGGGAAAGCCATGGGTGTCAGGCATGAAGGCGATACCCAAGTAGGAGAGCATAATAACTGGCAGTCACGATTTCATTTATTGAGTGTGTACTGTGTGCCAGGCCCAGTGCCAAGGGCTTTAGGTAGTTCATCTCATTTAATCTCCATGACCACTCTCATCCCTGCCGCCCCTGCGTGATGAGGAAGGGGAGGCTGATGGAGGTTAAGTAACTTGCCCAAGAGCACACAGGAAGAAAGCAGGGGAATCACATTTGGCTGGGGGAGGTCTGACTCCAGGTTGTCTGAGGCTCAGAGGGGTGCTGGCTTTATGAACATCATCTGTGAACCACATCAAGCAGTAGGTGTTTTCTCTTGCCTTTCAGAGAGGATGACGATGATGTTAATATAATAGTAATAATTATTACTACTATAATATTAGTATAAGTCCATAGTCTCTTATCTAATATCCTTGGGGCCAAATGTGTTTCAGCACAGTCTTCTCCACTTTATTGTTGATCCAGGGCATCCCCTACTCCAGACCATCTGTTAACTTCTGGGTTAGGGTTAAGGTGAGGTCATTATGGAGTATCAAGATCCATTCCTTCACTGGTTTAAGATAGAATCTGAACAGCAGGCCCTGACAGAGAGGCCAGGGGTGTGTGTGTGTGTATGTGTGTGTGTGTGAGAGAGAGAGAGAGAAAGAGAAGAAGAAATGGATGGAGACAGATAGGAAGAGGGGAGAGGAGGAGAGAGGGAGAGAGAGAATGCATGCATGAACAAGCAAGAGGAGATGGTGGAGGTGAGATTTATTTAATAAGCAAACCGTTATTGTTGGCCTGCTGGCTATTTAAGTACTGAGGGGATACAAAAATGGATAAAGACAGAGCCCCGTCATGAAGAGGTTATCTGTTTGAGCATAAATTAAGATTATTTTATTCACATATCAGAAAACTTGGCGCTTTAAAAAGTTGGGTTATACATATTGCTTTGTAGTCAATCCCTGTGTGATATGACCTTTCTTGAAGGAGTTTATGAGTCCTTTAGTGTCTGGTGGTGCACAATTGGATTGTTTGAGCATTTCCATCGATAAAAAACAGAGTACTCTGTGGTCTGTTTTTGACCAGCCTTTCTGTGCCTGAAGAATTCTTGTTAAGGACTGCTGTAAAATGATGACTCCTAGGTCAAATCTAAGTGCTCACTCTTCTGATGTTGTTATGTTGAAGTACAGGATGCCAACTGCTGGGAGCTGAGCAGCTGTGAACCTTTGGGGGAACACCTCTAGTGCATTTATTTGTGGAGCTTTATTTTTGTCCATTTAGCTGGTTTGCATTCTCACTTTCATCATGGCCTCTGTTCTAGCTCAAATTCCTAAGCATCCTACGTTTCTGGGCATTCTGATAATATTTTCCACTTTTCAAAGAGGCAGCTGGATAGCTTTCTTTCTTCCAAATCGTCCTTTCATCTGGAACATCAGCCAGAACCATCCACCTCAAGGGGGCTATCAATATTTATGGGTAAACATGGGGAGACTTAATGGTGTGCTCCAAACCGTCTATAATCAATCTGGTCCAGCTGCCTGAATATTTCACAATTTTATCTGGGGAAATGTATATTCTGTATGTTTAGTTTGAAAAAGTCTATTTGACTGATAGTCTCAGTAAAAGTCTTTGAAAAGTCTTCTGTTCTGATCAACAGATTGCCTTGCAGTTTCATACTTGATAATTTTCTGGATACTGCAGGCCCCTACTACTCTGGCTTTCTTTCTGGGTTACAAAGGTGATAGTCCTTTATTAGCAAATTCTTAACATCAAAATCGCCTTCTCTTATCATGGGAGTCATAGGGGATTCATCTATTCACTTCTTCAACATTTACTGATTACTTAATCTTCATTGGATACTCTTCTATATCCTAAACAAGGCAAATAAAGTCTTTGCTCTCTTGAATCTTATATTCTAGTAAGAATAGGCAAGAAACAGATAAATTAAAAAAAAAACTACACACTAATTCATTAGGAATAAGTGCCATATGGAGAACTAAAACAGAGTGATGCGTTAGAGTAGGTGATTGCAGAAGGCCTTTCTGAGGAGGGGACATGTGCGTTGAGATGTAAGTGACGTGATAGAGCTGGCTGTGTGAAGATCAGGACGAAGAACATTCCAGGCAAAGGCAGCAGCTGGTGCAAAGGCCAATGTGATTCGAGTAGAGGACCATGAAAGGAAAGCCTGGAAGGAGATGAGAGTAGAGCAGTGGTCACAGATCACTTTGGGATTTGGGGAAGGTAAAGAGTTTGGATTTTATTCTCAGTGCGATGGAGCCACTGGAGAATTTGAAGTCTAGGGTCACGTGATCTGATTTATAATTTTAATAGTTCATTGTGGTTACTTTGTGGAGAATTAACTGGAGAGGGGAGAGAGTGAAAGCTGGGAGACCAATTGAAAGGTTCCCATAATAGTCAAGATAAGAGATAATTGTAGCCTGGACTGGGTTGGGAGTAGTGAAGATGGGGAAAACTGGAGGGATTCCGGATATGTCTTGGAGACGCATTAGCAGGGCTAGTTGATGGATTGGATGTGGGGAGTGAGGGATGGAAGAGACTAAAGGATGACCCTTGTGCTTTTGGCTCAAGCAACTCAGTAGACGGTGATGCTGTTTACTGAATGGGAGAATAGTAGAACCGGTGGTAAAAATCAAGAGTTCTATTTTGAATGGTAAGTTTGATATCAATAGACATCTGGACATAAGAGTCTAGAATTCCAGAGAGAAGTCAGGATTAGAGATACAAATCTGGATGTCATTGTAAATGATATTTAAAGCCATAGGGTGCGAGAGAATAGATAGCAAAAGGTGTCTGGATACCAAGCCTTAGGGAGATAAAATATTTAGAGGTCAAGAAAAGAGGAGCTGGCAAAGTTTGAAAAGGAATGGTCAGTGAAATATGAGGAACACCTGGAGAGTGTGCTATCATGGAAATGAAAGGAAACATGTTTTGACAAAGATAGATTATCAACTATGTCAAATGCTATTGTAAGATAAGGCTAGAAAAATGACCAATTTGGTGACCTTAGATCACTGGTGATCTTGAGAAGGACAGTTTCAGTGAAGCAGTGGAATGGAAGCCCATGTGGAGTGAGGTGAAGAGAGAATGAGAGGAAAGAAATAGAGACAGTGACTAGAAATGACTCTTTCAAGAAGTTTTGCTGATATCTACTCAGCTGGAAGTCAGAAAGTCTAGATTCCAGCCCTATATCTACTGCATTGTACCCTGATGATAGTTATTTGTGTAAATGTCTTAAATTCCATTAGAATGGGCAAGGACTTTGACTTCATTTTTCACTTCTCCTTCCTAGCACTCACAAAGTTCCTGGCACACAGTAGGAACTTAATTCATCCCTCCATTCATTCAGTTAATATGATTAATGAATATCCTACTAGAGTAGAAACCCTTTAGGCTCGAGACCATGTCTGATTCACATTCTGCAGGCTCACGTATACTAGTTGGGATGCAAAAATATTCCTGAATGAATAAATGAGTCTGGCAAACTTGGGAGTTGAGTGAGGAGCTAGGGTTAGGAAAGGTCAGAGATGGGAGCTGTTTAGACCAGGGTTCCTGTAGGACTGGGGAAGGGCACAGAGATCCCTGGTGAGGCAGAAGCCAGGGGTTAGGATACAGATTCTCTCTCTGTGGCTCCTAACTGTGACCTTTCATAAGTCACTGTACCTTATCTCTAAACCTTCCTCGTAATGACAGAAATATCTCCATAGAATTAGTATGAGGAATAAATGAGATTATATCCATGAGGAGTTTAACAAGGGCCTGACTCATACAAAACACCCACTGGTTGAGAGCATTGTTATTATTACTATTATTAATATTGTTCAACTCTGAGCTGTGCGAGGGCCTTGAGTTCTATCAGCCAGTGAGGGCCGCTTTCTGGGATTAGAGGGTTGTTTGAATCAGAGGGCCCTTCCTGACTCTCCTTTCTTCTTCCATCCTAAAAAGAATCAGTAACTCAAGTTTGCCTTTAGGAAAAGTCTATATGGGTTTTTGATGAGGCTTCAGGGAATGCCAGCCTGCCCCAAACCACCCTACTTGTCCATTGATGCCAGAAATAGCAGCCAAAGTCTATTCTATGATTAAGTTTAGATGCTGCTTGAGGCAAGCCAGAGTCTTGAATTCCTTCCTGCTGGGGTGTGCTCAATGGGTCAGTCAGGAAGGATAAATAATTGCTATCTTACAGAATGCTTTAGGTAATGGGGGGTCGAGGGTTTGTGGTGCATCGTGACTCCTCAGATAACATCCTAGCTGTTTCCTCCTCTTGCCCTTTCTCTGTCTACTTCCTGTGTGTTGAAGGAAGTATAGGGGCTGTTTCCATTTTCCCAAATATACCATGTCCTCCCTTGCTTCCATGTCCCAATATGTACTGTTCCTTCTACCTGGCATGCCCACCCCTTTTCTGCCTATTTCCTAAACATTCTTCAAGATTCAGCTAACATCTCACAATCTCCAGGAAGCTGTCCCTGACACCTCGGTCTGGGTTAGGTGCCCCTCCCAGGCTCTCCCTTAGCACTCTGAGCTTCTTTCTCTATTATCATCATGCTGAAATATAATTGTTTATATTTCTATGTCCCCCATGCACCAAATGCTGAGATCCTTGGGGACAGGGGCATCTGATCCATCTCTGTTTGCTCTCAGCTTCTCTTGGCATGTGGAAGGTGCTTAATAAAAATTTGTTGGATAAATGAATGAATGAACGAATGAATGAAGCAAGCAACAATTGGCTATTTAATTGGGTCTTGGGTATGAAACAAGTAGGCAGGGAAGATGAGAGAGGCACCTGGAAGCCATACCATTTATGATCCAGCTCTGCTTTGGTGGGCCTTGTTTCCTTCTCCCCTGAGTGGGGACCTCATCATAGCTGCCAGGAGCATTTTTTTTCTGTGACTTTGAAAGCACAGTTCTGCTTTGCATGATTTGTGAAGACACTGCAAATTTCATTCCCAGGATATTCTTTCATTAAGGTCTCCCTCTAAGGGCTGTCAGTATAACAGAGTTTTTACTTGCATAGCTCATTACGTGAACATCCCCAGCAGCCTTGTTGGGTTGGCTTCCAAGCCCCAGGGGCAAGACTAGACACTGGAAATAATATGATGGGATCCGCTACAGCCACAGATATTTCAAATATACGTGTGCAAAATGGGAAATCATGTGATGAAATCCTACCTTGCCTCCAGAAGCTCTTATTGCTACATCTTGGGCCACTCAGACGCATTTTTACATTTCCACTGGTTCCCGTCTTGATTCTTCTTCTAGGGAATAACTCCCACCCTGGTAAATTCCTAGGAGACTGTTACACTTCCCTCAAATATCACTCATGTATAGCCTTGTGATAGAGTATAAAAATGGCCCCCAATTTTTCCCGTTCCTATATGCACACACCTTTCAAGGGTGACTTGACAGCCCTTCCCATGTTGAGTCCAGGGTTGGCTTTATAACTTGCTTTAGCTAATGGGTCTTTAGCAAATATGATGCAAGCCCAGACTTGAAATGGCATGTGTGTTGGAATTTGCCTTCTTTTGATGCTTTTGGGGAATCCTGTGATTGCTATCATGTGAAGAAGCCCAGGATGGATGCCAAGAGACCCATGGCTTAGTCTTCCTATTTCCATGGCTGCCAGTTACCAGTCAGGTGAATGAGCTTGTCATAATTACTCAGGCACCAGCCGATCTATCCGCTGACCACACACATAAGAAAACCCACTTGAGGTGAACTGAACCTGCCTGGACCAGAACAGCCTAGCTGACCTGCAGAAGTGTGAGCTGAATAAATGGCTAGCATTTAAACCACAAGGTTTTAGAGTAGTTTGTTACACAGCAAAAGCTAACTGATAATGTCTGTAGCGATTTGACCTTCCTCTCCCCTGAATTTATGTTCCCATATTGATTTGTCCATTTTATAGCACGTCCACCATGTTCTCTGGATGGTTATTTATGAGTCCAGCTCCCAGGTATACCTTGGATACTCCAAGAGCAGAAGCAGTGTCTGGAATACTAATAGGATTTGCCCACCTAAGACATTTCTCAGTGCCAGGGACCAAGAGTGTGCTCTGGAAATGTGGACGGGCCAGAATGTGTGCAGCTCAATTGCGATGTCTTTGAATCTTGGCTTCTGTGTCACCAACAGCCTTTTTACTTATTTTTCCCCTACTCCCCAGCACCATATCCAAAACCTGATGTTTGCTCTACCCTTGACATTTTGTGTTTTCACATTCTCTTCTACAGTTATGGTGTTCTTTTACTTACCCTTATAATTTCTTGCTGTTTCTATAGATAATAGCAAAGTCCCCCAAGTTTTTTAAAAATAGGATTACGTAGTCATATAAGACGCTCGCCAAAATAAAGCCTTTTGATAAGAATCCAAGTTTCCTTTTTCTAAATTATATTTTTTAAATGGCATTTTATGTGATGATTGATTTTTATTTTACTTAGATTTGATTTTATTTTCAATGTGTAGGATTCATATTTTCAAAATGAACATCTTTTCCACTGAAAGCTATTAATTTCATCTTGTCTAAGGTGATAATTCTTCAAACAAATTCAGTTAATGTTTAGCTTCAGTAAAAATCCCTGATCGATTGTTGGCATTTTGGGCACCCTGGGAAGTTGTGTGAAGGAGTCCTTCAGAGTCAGAATGAAGGAACAGGAAGGTAACTCAGGTAAGAGATATTAACAACTCCCCAAGAAATTTTTGTTCAATAAATGCCCATTGAAGGATTAAGTGTTACTGCTTGTCAGTCAGACCCTGTGCTACAGGCTGAGTGTCTCATTGAGTCTTCCCAATAGCCCTGTGCGGTAGGTCCTATTTTCCCATTTTACAAATGAGAAAAGTCTTAGACAGTTTAATCAGATTACCCAGAGTCAGAACCTGTACTCGGACTTGGGTAAGTCTGATTTCACAGAGAAGAGAATGGAAAATGTGGTCTATTCCTGGTAGGTGATGTATCGTCTTTTAAACATGAAAATCGAATAACATATCTAGACCTTGGAGGTCCACCTAGGGGCATGATATCAGCACCTTGAAATATCCTGGACAGTGATAGGATAGGGGCAGACCTTGGTGTGTGTGTTGGTCTATGCCTGTTCCTAGCTGCCCAGAAATTCCAGGTTGGGCATGCCAGAAGTCAAGTGAGGTCAGGTTGTCCCCCTCAAATTGCCAGACAAACAGAATCAGAGGATGTTAAAACTGCAAGGGACCTGCACTAGGTTACATCTCCAGGTCTACTCTCTACCTTCTCCACTCCGTTCTCTTCCTTGGAAACTGATATGCCCTCTGGCTTCTGATTGGGTTCAGCCAATGGGAAATCCTGGGAAGAGTGTCAAAGGGGAGCCTACCCTTCCTTTGGATCACCTTGCATTGACTGTGCTCCTTGCATTGACTGCTTCTCTCAAGGTTGCCCTTGCTACCTGACTCCTTTCTGGGTCCTGTAACTGCCTCCTTTTGTCCTCCTTTTGGGCCTGGGCTGGTGATTGTTCTCTTGGTGCTGCACTGTGCTTTGTAGTTTCCCTCCCTCCTGCCTATATCTCTGTAAATAGTCTCCTTGAATTCTCCTAATTTGAGTGTGCGGTCTGTTTCTTGCTGAGACTCTAATTGATATAGAATTCTTGAAATTATATAGTCCATCCTTTACACTCTATAAAGAGAAAACTGAAGCACAGAGAAAGTATGTGCTTGCTTGAAGCAGCTGACTGCTAAGTGACAGGACCAGAACTTGGAAGGCACACTGGACTGACTCCTCCTCCAGAGCTTCTCCCACATACCCCAGTGAGGAAAGACCAGTGAATGAACAGCATTAGTTAGGGCAGTTGTTTATTTTATTTCCTTTTTTTCGTGGAGCAACTTCACTGAGTCACATCTTCCTGTAATGACTTTGGCCCACATCATCACTCAGCTGTACTTGGGCAACTTCTCAGCTATGACTATTGCCTTATCTTGGGTGCTCCAGACTAAAAAATGCCGTGAATGGGTTTCTGTGTTTCACTGGTTACAAACTTAAAAGCAGTGTAGGCAGACAGTTTGTGCGTGAGTGTAGTTAATGTCTTTCATGGTAAATGGGTTTTGTTCTTTAGGAAATGCAGGGTTTGTTGATAAGTTATTGAATGGTATTCAAGTTGGAATTACTGACACTCGGCTTTTGCCGATGCACTGGCACAAGATAAACAGTCAATAAATATTTGTTGAATAATTGAATGAATGAATGTCAACGAGTGGGAAATAGTAGTTCAAAGTTGGCAGTAGCACCTAATCTGTCTAGTGAAGTGCTTAATTCTTTGACTTCTGAGGGATTCTCCATTGGCTATTGAAATCTGTTGAAATTAATTAGGATTTTGTTGATCTCCTGACTTTCTTTATTCTGTTTATTTTCCATGCCTGTGATGATGTAGGGAGACCACTGCATTTGGAGTCTAAAGGCCCTGCTTTTAGTTCTCATTCTGTGACTTCTTTGTGAGCCGTGAGACATCACTTCACTCTCTTTGACCCTCAGTTTCCACATTGTAAAGTTGGGTTGATAATGCCTTTCTCAGAGGATGTCTTGGTGGTAAAAACAAAAATGTGTAGGCCAGAGTGCTTTGTTGTAAGTTGTGGAGATTATTGCTTTTACTCTAGTGTTAGGATGTTACAATTGTCCTTTGAAAGGACAGACTTGGCAGGACTATGGGCCTATGTTGACATTTTGATCCGTGTGCTTATACTAGTTCAGATGCGTGGGTTCTTCTCCCAGTATCTATAAAACTCATTTGTAGATCTTATGATTCTAAAGAGATCACTTGAGAAAAGGATCAGAAACCACATTTCCTATAGGGGATATCCCCATCTTGTAGGCAGGTCCTTGCTCCAAGCCTTAATGGTCTGAATTCACATTCAGCTCCTCTCCACATTAAAACTTTCTCCCCCAACACCTCTTTCAAGGTGGTGGGGTCCTTCCTCCCCTCTTTGCCTATTCCCTCTTCCCCCTCAGCAACAAAAGCAAAACCTAAAAACCATCACTCTCTTATGCTGTCCGGGAACAATTGAAAAGATCTTTATTATTTTATTATGCAGAACAGTTTCTTTCTTTTCAGCTGTTGTCTCATCAGATTAGCCAAGAGCCTTCCCTTTCACAACCTAAGGGCTGTGTCATCCTAAGCAAAAGAATGACTCCCCCCTCCCCCAGGTGAATTCTGCACTCTCCCAGAATGCGGAAGCAGCTAGAGTAAGTATTTCTCCCTTTTTAAAAATAGCAGATTTTCCTTCCTGATGAATGTAGATGTGGTTATGATTAATAAAATACAAATGTACTTAAGAGCATTTAAGCTATTGTAGTAGTAGCTTTTTGTCTTTCTTAATTTTTTCAAAAAGTACAATTACTACTAAGTATGGGTTTGAAAATGTTTGACATCTAAAAGGGGTCCTCATTTCTGAAGAAGGATGGGAATCCCTGGGATATACCTTTTAGCTTGTGAGATACTGCCTGGACTCCATCCCTCCCCAGAACGAATGGGAAGCTGGCTGGTGCCAATCTAACTGAGCTTCTTGACCCGGGGTCTGGGATGGTACTTAGGGTTTCTGTTTCAGATTTATGCGTTGAGGAATAAGGCTGCAGTAAAGCCAGTGTCCAGGACAAAAGTGAGCTTGGGAACCAAAAGGACAGTTGGGAGTGGGTAGACCCCAGAATTAGAAACAGATATCAGGTTAAGCTTTCATGGAGCAATTTTGGGTTGTAACTCTGAATTATACACCAATCAATAGATATTTGGGAGAAATTATGGGGAATGGGGTACACTGTTCAAACACAAGATCCCAAACCTAGTAGATTCCTCTTGACTTTGGGTCCCTAGCCCTAGGATCTCTGCTTGCCATTGTGGATAAAGAGGCAGTATTAGTGAAAACGGAGTAGGAGAGATTTTCTGGGAAGGGGTGAAAATGAACACTTACATTTCCACAGTGGTTTTTACTTCATCTTTTTCTTCTTCTTGTTTGACATCTTCAGTGAGATATAATTTACACACCATAAAATTCACCCACTATAATACACAGATCAGTGATTTTGAGTGAATTTATAGATTTGTGTATCTATCACCACAATCCAGTTCCAGAACATTTCCAATACCTCCCAAAGTTCCCTGTGCCCTTTAGTCTATAGCCATTCCCATCCCACAGACCCAGGCAACCAGTAATCTGCTTTCTGTCTCTATAGATTTCCCTTTTTTGGAAATTTTGTATAAAAAGAATCATGTAATATGTAGTTTTTTTTGTATCTCATTTCTTTTATTTGGCATATATTTTTGAGGTTCATTCATATTATAGTATGTATTGGTAGCTTATTCCTTTTTTATTTTTTGATTTGTTTCTGAGTAGTATTCTATTGTACACCTATACCACATTTTTTTTTAATAGTTGAAGGACATCTGACATTTTTCCACTGTTTTGGCTATTATGAAAGTTCTGTTATGTACATTTGTGTACAAGTATTTGGGGGACATTGTTTTTATTTCTCTTGTGTAGATAACTGCAAGTGGAATTGCTAGTAAGTATATGTTGAACTTTCTAAGACTCTGCCAAACTGATTTCCAAAGTGGTTTGTACATTCCCAAAAGTAGTGTATCGGAGTTCCAGTTTCTTCCTGTTCACACCAGCACTTGGTATTGCCAGTCTTTTGATTATAGCTACTGTAGTGGGTATATAGTAGAATTTGATTGTCATTTAAATTTGCCTACTGACTAAAGATGTTGAGCATCTTTTTGGCCAATTGTCTATCTTCTTTGGTGGGATGTCTATTCAGAGTTTCCTCTCACTTTTAAATTAGGTTATTTGTGGTTTTATTATTGAATTGTAGGAGTTCTTTATATGTTCTAGATACAAGTTCTTTATCAGATATATGATTTTAAGATATTTTCTTCCATCCGTAATCTTGTTTTTAGTAGTATGTGAATTATTTAACTTATTTATTGTTTTTAAATATTTATTAGCACTTACTGTGGAATGGATACTGTTTAACACATTGGGAATAGAGAACGAACAAACTAGACCAAATGCTCACTCTCACAGAACCTCAGATCTAATGGAGGGAAAAAACAACACATACATTTTAAAAAAATGTAATAGGAAATAATTTGTGCTAGACAGAAAAATAAAACATGGGAAGGTGAGGCAGAGAAGTTCTGCTTCAGATGGAGGTGGGTGGGACGTTCTCTGGTATGAGGACGTTTGAACAAAGATCTGAATAGAGTTAGGAAGCTGTGTGTCTATGCGAAGGGCCCATCCATAATCTTTAAAAATCATTAAAGTGTTTCACCCTCTCAATTTCAGTGCTCTGGGGAAAAGCCCTAGGTCATGAACACCAGGGATGATATGCAAAATATTTAACTACATGTTACCGCTAACCAATCACAGTAGATGTGGGTCATAGGGCTGGGTGATGGAGAAGAGGGGACCACTCAGGCAGCTTGGGGGAGCAGCTGTTTGCCAGCTAGTCTGGAAGTATTGTAATATTGTAACAACCGATAGAGTCATACCAGTGTATACACCTGGTATGAGATCAGGCTTGGGCCAGTTATTGCCAAGCAATTGGAGGGAAACAGCAGTTGAGTCTGTGGAGGATCCCAGAGGTAGCAGTGCGGAAGCACCAAGAAGAAACCTACCTCGAGTCTCTCCAGTGGACAGCGGGCTTTTAGGGGTCCACACCGGATGCACATGGGCATGGAGGCTCAGCAGGACTCAAGGTGTTTTTCTAGAGCATTAGCTCGCGACCTGGGCTCCTCTGAGGATCACCTGGGGATCTCTTAAAAGTACCTGTCCTAGGGCCCTGACCCAGGTTGATTAAATCAGATTATCTGCAGGTGGGGCTTAAGCAGCTGGAGTTTTAAAAGCCCCCCAGCTGATTCTAATGACATCTACGTTTGAGAACCCAATGTTGCTTTGAGCAAGATGGTCCCCAGTCCTGAAGGAGCTACATAAAATCAAGGTACGAAGTTAGCGTTGGCAAACATACTTTCTTGTGCTGCTTGAGGAAAAGTGGAGAGAAACAGCAATATCAACTCCCATTTTTTGAGCACTCTTCAAAGTACATTACTTTATTTAATCCCTCAATTATTGTCCCAGGTAGTCCTCATTCCTTTGTCACTTGTGAGCAAACTGAGTCTCAGAATGATTACAGTTTGCTCAAGATGATGCAGTTCATAAAGGGAAGAGTTCCTCCTTCTCAGAGGACTCGCGTTCTTTCTGTGACAGTCCTGGAAAGGTTTAGTATTGTATCGTGATCACATCCCCCAAACCTGAAGAATGGAAAGGAGGCCTCCGCGTTATGGCCCAGGAGAACCACATTGAAACTCGTGCTCTGTGTTCCTAGAACAGTTTTTCATTTCGATGATGGCTATTTTTGGTATAATTCTAACAAGGTTGCTTATCTGGTTTCCTAGTTGTCAGATTAGAAGCAGAACGTTGGAAAAGGGAGAAGAGTTGCTCAGGGAGGTGCATTAAAATGGCAAAAAGTTGGAGCCAGAGACCCACAGGGGAGGAGGAAACTAGTGAGCTGAGTGGGTTGAACTGGTTCATCTCTGAGGTCCCTTCCAGCTCTAAAATTCAATATGTTTAAGATAAAAGCTATAAAAAGCCACAGAAAAACACCCAAGAATGAAAAAGCCTAGCCATGTGGACCTAGTGTGGGGTATATAATCCTAGAGAACTAGGCAAGTCCTGAGGGTGGCACTGTGTCACAGTGCGATTCTTGATGCTTTTGATGAGGACGTTGAGTCATCAGGAAAACAGTAGATTTTGTTCTGTAGATGCTGTTTCAGAATGCAAAAAAGCACCCAAATTATTGAAAGATTTCACTCAAAAATGCTTATTAAATTGTTTGCTGCATAAACATCCACTGTTTGGAAAATTTACTTAGTGGGACATCTTCCCTGATACATTCATCGTTGTTTTATGGGGGTTTTGTTCCATGACAGAATAATTCAGATAGTTGTGACAGTATCCTGCATCCATATATTGCTTCATACTAATTCAAAGCATTTTTCCATCCTAGTTTCCAGTTAGGGCTTTGAAAGATTTCTAGTTCCGCTTATCGGGTATCCTTTGTACGCAGCCTTCTCCTACAGCTTCTTACGTGGTTTTATGGTTAGCCGGCTTCTTGATGACAAGGACTGGGTCGTCTTCATTTTGGTATCCTTTGAGTCTCCGTACATGTGTTACATCAATGGTGAATCAGTGAATGAATGAACCGCAGTAGAATAAAGTTCCTCTGTGGTCCTGTCTCTAAATCCTCTAGGTTTGTCTTTCACTGGGAAGTGCCTCTTGCTTACCTTTCTTTCCATTCCCATCACCACTACCTTGTTTTTTCACTGCACTCCAAAATCACCACTGAAAAATAAATCTCCACATGCTGGTTGTGAAAAATCTCGAAAATACATGAATGGATACACCTGACAAGGAAAAAAAAAAAAGATGACCAGGAGTCCCACTATCCAGAAATAAACATCGCTGACATTTTAGGCTATATCCTTCCAGTCTTTTTTCTTAGATCTCTTTTATATAATGGAGATGTCAGCTGCCATCCAGCCTGCTCTCTGAGCTTCCCCAGAAGAATCCACTTGCGTGAAAGTATTTATAAGCAATTTATAACATATTGTAAATTTTCTTTGACAGTGGAGTTTTGGGTTTCTTTTTGAATCTTCCTCTCTCTTTTGTGGACTCCCATCTCACTAGCTCCTGTCTTCTTTATCCTAGTTCTTTCCCAGACTTCTAGTATCTTATGGCTTTGTTATTTATTATTCAGAGAACCTTTAAACCTTTGTGCTCATATCGTTGTTCTCCCTAGGAGGTTGTGGTACTGGGAGTGGTAGAGGGAGGTCATAATTTTTTTCTCTTACATATAAATGTCTTTCAAAAGTGGGTTCATAGTTAGTTTTTTTTTTCCCCATTTTTTAACTTGTGGTAAAATATGCATAACATAAAATTTACAGTCTTACTGTTTTTAAGTATAGTTCATTAGTGTTAAGTACATTCACATTATTGTGCATCCAGTCTCTAGAACTCTTTTCATCTTGCAGAACTGAAACTCTGTACCCATTAAACAGCAACTGCCTATTCCCCTCTCCCCTCAGCTCCTGGCAACCACCATTCTCTTTTCTGTCTCTATGAATTTGACTACTCTAGGTACCTCATATAAGTGGAAATCATACAGCATTTCTGTCTTTTTTCATTTAGCATAGTGTTCTCAAGGTTCATCCATGAGGTAGCATGGGTCAGAATTTCTTTCCTTTTCAAGGCTGAATAATATTCCATTGTGTAGATATACCACATCTTGCCTTTCCATTCATCTGTTGATGGGCACTGGTTGCTTCCATCTTTTAGCTATTGTGAGTAACACTGCAGTGAACATGGGTGTACAAACATATCTTTGAGACACTGCTTTCTGTTCTTTTGCATATATATCCAGAAGTGGAATTGCTGGGTCCTATGCTAATTCTATTTTTAAGTTTTTGAGGAACCACCATACTGTTGTCCACAGCAGCTGCACCATTTTACATTCCCACTGTAGATAGAATTTTGTATCTTGCTGTTTTTCACTTAAAATTGTGTTGGGAGCAATTGCCACACCACATCAAAATTATAGCTTTTGGTGACTGCATAATTGTCTAACATGGTTTATTTAGTCATTTCTCTAGATTTTGATATTTAGGTTGATTCTAGTTTTTGACTGTTATTAAGAGTATGGTAAAAATACTTGTTTACTGCTCTGTTTGTTTTTTTTTTTTTTTTTTTTTGGTGAGGAAGATTGACCCTGAGCTAACATCTATTGCCAGTCTTCCTCTTTTTGCTTGAGGAAGATTGTTGCTGAGCTAACATCTATGCCAGTCTTCCTCTGTTTTATGTGGGATGCCACCACAGCTTGGCTTGACAAGTGGTGCTAGGTCTGCACCCAGGATCCAAACCTAGCAACCCCAGGCCACTGATTGAGACCTTCACCACTATGCCACCAGGCTGGCCCCTTGCTGCTCTGATTATTTTCTCAGGATAATTTCTTATAAGTGGAAATTATAAGAGTCTGTATATTTTTAATATTTATGGCACATATTGCCATGTTCTTCAGAAAGGTGATATGAATTTATGTTCCTCCAGCAAGTGTGTGGGAGAGTATCTGTTTCATTGCATTCTTGCCAACACTGGATAGAATCATAAGACATTTTTAAAAAAACTTTGACTACTTAAGAAACAAAAAGAGTACCCCATTTTGGTTTGTATCTTTGATTAGAGATGTCCAACTTTATATTGACTGGCTTTGTATTTCTTCTTTTGTGAATTGCTTTGTGTTTTCATCTTCATTTTACTGATTTAGAAATAACTTTTATTTTCGGTTATAAAAATACTTTGTTCATTGTAGAAAATTTAGGATGTACAAAAAAGTATAAAAGAAATAAAATTCTTGTTTGGAGATGAATACTATTAAAATGGTGAATATTCTAATCTTTTTTCTTTCTATATCAGTATCTATATTAATTAAAATTTAACTTGTAAGAGCTCTTTATGTTTGAAAGATAAGCCTATTTTTTAATATATGTTGCAGATATATTTTTCTGGTTTATCATTTGCTTTTTAATTTTCTAAGATATTCTTAATATAGTCAAATCTATCTTTTATTTCTTAGATTGCTTTTTTGCTTAAGGTGTCTTTATCCTTTGACAATTTAAATATTTGTGATTTATTTTAGATATTTCATGGATTTTTTTACATTTAGTTCTGTAGTTATTTTCATTGTTGTAATAAGATTTAATACGTACTAAGGTTTGTTTCTGGGCTATTATTCTATTTGACTAATTATGAATTCTTATACCAATATTTTGCTGTTTTAATTTTTTATTGTCTGAAAGGACCATTCATTTCCTTTTCAAACTTTTTTGACTAAATATTCTTCTAGATGACCTCCAGAATCATTTGACTCATTCTAAGAAAACAAATATCCTATTGTATTTCTAAGATACAATTTTCTATATCAACTTTTACTTTTTTTTTGGTTTTTTTTGCTTTTGGGTGAGGAAGATTGGCCCTGAGCTAACATCTGTTGCCAATCTTCCTCTTTTTTTTTCCTCCCCAAAGCCCCAGTAAACAGTTGTATGTCCTAGTTGTAGGTCATTCTAATTCTTCTATGTGGGATGCTACCACAGCATGGCTTGATGAATGGTGTGTAGATCCATACCCAGGATCTGAACCAGCAAACCCTGGGTCACTGAAGTGGAGAGCATGAAGCTAACTACTTGTCCATGGGGCCGACCACCCCCCCTTTTTTTTTTTGGTAAGGAAGATTGGCCCTGAGCTCATGTCTATTGCCAATCCTCCTCTTTTTGCTGGAGGAAGATTGTCCCTGAGCTAACATCTGTGCCAGTCTTCCTCTATTTTGTATGTGTGATGCCACCACAGCATGACTTGATGAGTGGTATGTAGGTCCACGCCTGGGATCTGAACCCACGAACCTTGGGCTGCTGAAGTGAAGTGTGTGAACACAACCACTATGCCACTGGGCTGGCCCCGATTTTGACTTTTTCTTTGTTTGTTTTTAGTTTTTTTTTGAGGAAGATTAGCCCTGAGCTAACATCTGCTGCCAATCCTCCTCTTTTTGCTGAGCAAGACTGGCCTTGAGCTCACATCTGTGCTCAACTACTTCTATTTTATATGTGGGACACCTGCCACAACATGGCTTGACAAGCGGTGCATAGGTCTGCACCCAGGATCTGAAATGGCGAACCCTGGGCTGCCAAAGCGAAATGTGCAAACTTAACTGCTGCACCACCAGGTGGGCCCCCCCAATTTTAACTTTTTAATGGACTTAATATCTTGTCTCATCCTTCTGAGGATGTTAATTTTACTATTGAAAATTGTACTTATTTTAAGTCTCTCCCTGTTTGCTCTAATGATTCTTCTTCTTCTGGTGTTAGTTCTTGTTGAGTTTGATGCTTCATCTTGGTGCTTTTGGTTGTCCCCAAATGTTGTGTGATTCTTGGTTGTGGGCTCATCTTGTCTGTTGGTAATGGTGTCTCTTTCACTGCAGCAGCCCCAGTCTCTATGAGGGAGGGTGGGATGTGTTTCCGGGGCGGGGGGATGGTTCTACTAGTTAGTGTGTTGGGTGTAGGGGAGAGTGGAGAATGACAGGTTTGTCTGTCTGTTCCTACTGTGGTAACCATCCCCACCCAGGTCTCACACTATTCATTGTCCTGGAGCCCCATCCTATGTGTACCACTTCTTGGCTTAGAGCACCCCCAGAGGCTCTGCCACGTGTTTCAGCAGTCATTGTCTCTGAGCGTTTTAGACTGGGGGCTGTCTTTTAATGTGATCCAGTCTACCTTGAGTCTTTAAGGGATTCCATATGAGTTTCGGTTCATTGAAGGCACCTCTTCTTGCTTTCCAATATTGTTATAGATTTTTTAAAAGACTCTTCTTTACACGTTAAGGAATTGCTATCTAAGGGCCGAGGCTGCAGTATACATTGGTCTGTAATTCTGAGCTGATGTTATTTTTGTTTTTTAAGAGTTTTTAAAAAACTGATTTTTAATATAATTGAATTTCTTTTTCTTTTTTGTGTTTTTTTGGTGAGGAAGATTGTCCCTGAGCTAACATCTGGGCCAATCTTCCTCTATTGTGTATGTGGGATGCCACCACAGCATGGCTTGATGAGTGGTGTGTAGGTCCGTCCCTGGGATCCAAACTTGTGAACCCTGGGCCATCGAAGTGGAGCATGTGACCTTAACCACTACACCACTGGGCCAGCCCCTGTAATTGAATTTCTTTTCACTATTTATATATTAGTGAATATATATATATATTTTAGATAGACTGGTATACTACTATATTATATAAATACATTTCCTAACATTAAACTGTTTGCATTCCTGGAATTAACCTCATTTGTGGTCATTATGAATGATTCATTTAGTTTATTTTAAAATTCCATTTGTCGGTGTTTTGTTGTGATTTTCACATATCACATATCTAACCCATCACACTTATAATTACTTGTTAACAGCTAGTCTGTAAGTACCAGGAAGACAGAGACCCTACTTTTTTCTTGTGTTTTTGGGTAGTGCCTAGTAGATAACAGATCCTATATATTACCTATTAGAATTAAAGACACGGGGCTGGTCTATAGTTAATTTTCGCAGTTTGTTCTAATCTGGATCTGTTTTTTTCAGATTTAGAATTACATTAGGTTCATGAAATGAATTGGGTGGATTTGCATCATTTTGTCTATATTAGAGCATCAGGTTCTGGAGCCTTTTTTGTTTTTAATCTTTCAGTTTCCTTCGTTATTATTGGTCTACTTACGTTGTCTACTTCTTTTGGGGTCAGCCTGGAAGATTTATATTTTCCCATAGACATTGCAAGCCAGCTGAATTATACTCTCTGCTTTACCTGAAGCTAGCATGGCTCTCTGTGCTTCTTTAAAATCAGTGTTTGTCCAGTGAATTTGTTTATCCTTCAGCTCTCTGTGATTTTAATAGATGTGTTTATTTTAAGCCATGTCTTGTTCAATATTTTTAAAGATCATCTGAGGGTCCTTGTAAATAGTTAGATTATTCATTTAAGTGCTTTTATAAGTTTTTCATCTTTATTTTTTCATGAGGGGCGGGTAGTTTTGTGGGAAGCAAAGAGAGGCTGCTACTGGAATGTTGGCCAGATGTCATCTTCAGTGACATTTTCTAGTACAACCCTCAACTGAGCTTTCTGATTTTGGTTTCCTTCCGTTCAATCCATTTTGCCTATTTCCATCCTGTTGATTTTCCTGAAACACTACTTTGATTATTCGTTTCCCTGTTGAAATTCTCCCTATTGTCTTCAGAACAAACTTAAGATGTCTTAGGTGGTGTTTAGAGTTCTCCACACATAGGTACATCTTCTGTTATGTCTCATTAAGCCCTTACACAAATTATTATTCCAGCTGAATCAGTCTTTGTATATCCCTTACTCCAACCCCAAACCTGCCTTGTAGTTTTTTATGTTTCAACTTTCTTCAAGCTTTCATTCACATTTGGATGTTCTTTTCCATCTATCCAAGTGCTACTGATCGCCCTTGGCTCAAATCTGACCGAATCCATCGAGTCTTCCCTTATTGTCACAACAGGAAGTGGGCTTTTCTTCCTGTGTGGGCGAAGGCAGAGAAAGGGACAAGGAAGGCACATGTGGGTAGACATGAATGTGTGCATTCCAATTCTTGGGGTGGATGGTGTACTCATGGTGTTGACTGTATTATTTTTTAAGACAAATAAAATAAATAAAAAGAGGGCCATGCATGGAGCAATGTTGATAATGTGTTATAAACCAAGAATTATGATTATTTCCATCTGCTATGACTGTAGCCAAAAAAAAATCTTCTATTTACAAACTTTATTTTTTATCTCCCCAATTAGACATTCAAGTCTTAGAGCCAGGGGCTTGGTGCTGTTTTATTTTTAATCCCCCACTGTACCCTGCAGGGAGATAAGACTGGAGTGGAAGTCAGGAAACTTGAAAATTTGAATCACGACATCATGGTTATGTTCCTAGCACTGAGAGCTTGCATGACAAATGTGTGACACTTAAAAAAAATTTTTTTTAGTGGTTTTCAAGTTAAAAAATGGTTTCACATTCTGTTTCATTTCATCCTTTTAAGAGAATCATCTAATCTGTAGGGTCATAGATGCCTCTGAAAATGAGGAGTTTGAGTTACATGATTTATATGATTCTGTCTCTCTTCAAAGTTCTTTAATTCCATGATGTCTTTTTACAAACTATACTGAAAACAGATTTGAAGATTTCCCAGGTAAATACCAAAGAACTCTAGGAAACAGCTGTGACCAGATATTTCAGATTTGAAGAAGAAAAACTCCTGTCAAATACTGGAATAATTTTCATTTTTCTGAAAACTTGTTAGAAAAGATAAAGAAACAGGAAGATCATCAAGTTTCAACTTACTGGAAATCAAAATAGTAACTTTTGTTTTTGGCACCAGAGCTAACATCTGTTGCCAATCTTTTTTTTTTTTTTTTTTCCTTCTTCTTCTCCCCAAGGCCCCCTGGTACATAGTTGTGTATTCTAGTTGTAGGTCCTTCTGTTTGTGCCATGTGGGACGCCCCCTCAGCATGGCCTGATGAGTGGTGCCATGTCCACGTCCAGGATCCGAACCGGTGAAACCCTGGGCCACCGCAGCGGAGTGGGCAAACTTAACCACTCTGCCATGGAGCTGGCCCAATGGTATCTTGAATGAAAGAAGCTGGATGGGAATGTCAAGAGTTAACTTTAAACATTCTTCTCTTTGGGCTCATGAGACATAGAATAAATACAAAATGTACATCTTTATTTTAGGTACAATTTCACAGGCTACAACATATTTTAATTTAGGCTGGTCTTATTTTGTATTCTCTCTTCCTCTCTTCCCTTTTCAGTGTACCTGAACAAAAATGTATACACGTACACTTGGACCACTCATCTTTCTTGAGCATTTTCTGCCTAAGAATCTTTCCTTGATATTTTCCATTTAATCCTTCTACTGGATTCTATTCAGTATTCAGTGTATCACTTAAATGCTAATTATTTATGTAGCCTTCCTTTAACTTCTCAGCTGAAATTCATCATCCTCCAATCTACCTCCTCACTCCTAACACACACAGACACACACACACACATTTTCATGGTGGTTCCTACGTATTGCTTTATTCTAAGTATGCATCTGTCTGTCTTCTCTAGACTTAAACCTTCTTGTGGACAGGTACTTGATGATAATCTTTTTTCTGTCCCACCTAGGAACCGTAACAGTTACTGACCTATGAGAATTGCTCACTAAAGAGTATGGCTCGGCACAAAGTTTTCTGAACAGCCCTCCCCCGCCCCCTTACATGAAATACCATGTAGCATTCAAATATGTAGAAAAAATTAAGGAGGTTATTTTATTAGTATAAATTTGTTAGTTCAAATTTGTGACATTTGATTATTTTAAAGTCATCCAAGAGAGCAATGAGGCTGATTTAATAAGCTTCCGATGAAATTTGTGTTTATGGAAGACAGTTCCAGTGACATCAATCTAAGCATCCAATTTAATTTTCTCTCTCTTTCACTCTGTATCTCTCTCTCATACATGCACACACTCTCTCTCTGTTTGCATGGTGTCAAGAAAATCTGGACTCACACAGGTGAGTAGTTGCAAATGGCAGTATTTTTAATAGCTTGCTCTTCATTTTAACTGCTACAGTAGCTCAAAAGAGTAGGAAATACTTATTTCAAATTAACATCGCAGCAAGTAACAAGTGCATGCCGTTATTAATTGTTAAGTGTTCAGTTTAAAGAGTCAATTAATGGGTTCCTCAGCCATTTTAATCTGTCACCATTTGGCAGAACGCACTATATGAATGTATCTTGTCATTTAATTGAGTACAGCACACGTATGTTGTAGGATTGATTTGCTTGTACAGTTTTCTGTGAGTGGACTTGTGCAAGTCTGAGTTTAAAACAAAACCAAACCCTGCAATCTTCTTAGTGAGTCTCACGTTCCCAAGAAGTTCAAATATATCCACAAAGAAGCTTTATTGTTGTAAAGGATCCAGAACAAAGCAGAGTTAACCAGGCTGCACAAATTAAATCATTTAGGGTCTCCTGTGTGTTCAGTTTGATAGAGAACACAAATGAGTGTGGGTGAGGCTTTATATTACAGTTTTAAAAATGATTGCTATATTGAAGAATGAAATTTGAATCAATGTTTGCAGAACCCTGGAAGCCCAGTTTGGCTTCCACATGACTAGGGTCAAAGGATGTTGCCATCAGAAAGGTTCATTGTGTCTGACCCTTTCATTTGTCCAGAGGGTAGCTGTGATGAGATATGGGAAAGCCTGCAGCATACTATCTAGTGTGTGCACTAAATATTTATTTTCTCGAAGTAATGAATAAATAAATGAGAAAGGAGAATGATAGCTGTTAATATTTATTGAATGTGTGCTCTATGCCAGATTCTCTAAGTGCTCATAATAAACCCAGGACTGTCCTCTTATTATTCCCATTTTACAAATAAAACTGAGGCATAAAGAGATTAAGTAACACGTTCAAGGTTGCCTAGCTTAGATATGGCAGAGCATGGCTTTGAATTCTGGCTCAGTGACCTCCCCAAATCCGCACGTTTGACCATTGCACTATACCCACAGATGTATTTAGCAAGTACAGTGCTTTCCCTAGTGATTTACTTTTGTTTAATTGTAGCTGATCTCGTGCAACCATGCAAGGCTGATCTTTCTGTTTTATTTATCATTTTCATAGAACTACGGTGATTCTGAATTGTCTGTTAACCTTCAGCAGTACATCTGCCAACAGCAGTTAAAGAAGCAGATCATGTCTGGGCACTTGGATTTATAAAGTGGATTTGATGTTCCCAGGGAGCCTTTCCACATTCTTTTCAGTTCAGGCAGATGCACTGATCTGTGTGGGGCGTCCCTCCGGACACAGTTTTATCGTGGGCAGAACAGATGAAAATAGCATTGAAAACCAAAGCCCTTGGTTATTTTTTTCTACTTTCCATTTCAATGATTGTTGATTTTGTAGCTTGGGAGGACTAGTTTTGAAGACCATAGAGGAAAAAAAACAATCACAAAAGGAAGAGTCAAAGCAAAGGCCTTGAGCATTGCTGGATCTTTATGCTACTTTCAAGAGCTTTTTGTTGTGCAATAATACAAAGTATAGCTTAGGAAGAAGGAAATGATATTTGCTTCAAATGATCATTATTTACTTCTGATTTCAGTAGTCATTCAGCTAACAGATGTGCTGAGACACTTCGTAAGAAAAGCCTATAGGCTGTGGGAGAAGGACAAGTCAGCGCCTAATTATAATTATTATACTGTGATTACATTATATCCTAGTGTTATATATCAAGTGCTATAGGATCTCAATAATGACAGTAGGTAGCTAGAGAGGGGCACAGATAGGAAGAACTTCACAGTGGAGGTGCCACTTGAGCAAGAGCTTGAAGGATGAATAGGAGTTTGCCAGGTTGGGAAGTAGGGACCAGAAGTGCAGACTCTTCCTGAATTTTCCACTTTGGCAGAGTCCTGTGTTTCCCTGCATTCATCTACCACTTCTCTTCTTTCTTTCTCTTTACTTTATGTCAAAGGAGAAAAGCAAATGAAAATGACGAATTGAAATAAAATACTCTTTTTTTCTGTTATTTTTGATAAGACGTCTTAAAAAAAGTGAATTCTATTTGTTTGGTTTGTTTTGCTTTAAACAAAGTATAGATAGAGCCTTTATTCTTATCTCATAGTAATATATTGATATTGCAGTTAGCTAATATTTAGTAAAAGAATGTGTAAAGAGAGTTGAGTTCCTGCAGAACTAGAGATCAGGAGCAATCATTTTCTTTTAGCCTTTATATCTGCACCCAATCTAATTCTGGTCTCTGAATGATTGGTTTTTATCTGCTTTAACGAGATTAGTGCAGTTATTTGTAGATATGTGTTGATCTTTCCTGTAAGAATTTGAGATCTTCCCTATCGTATTGTGACCATGATCATGGATTTTCTGGAAGAGCTCTGTTTAAAATGTTTTGCTTTGTTGATCCTTTAAGAATACCAAGGCTTGATCTGTTTTGGGTTTGGAATGTTAACTTTATACACTAGGTGACTAGCTTTGGTTATCAGATCAAGTGTCAGAGGTCTGTAGAATGATGGCACGGCGTCTACATGAAGACATTTACCTGAATTATCCAGATAATTGCTCTAATCTTTGGCTGCCTTTGACTCTTCTGTCAACCACTTGGTAATGGTCGTCTTTCCTGTGCCAGGCCGCTCTCCACTAGATGGTGCTAATATTTGCTGTTGCACCTCCAGCCCTGGGTAGTTTAGTAATAAAAGGTGAATCGTTTATTCAATAAATATTTATGGAGTGCTTATGAACCAAACGCTTTCAAGGCTTTCAAGGTTATGAGTGGTGGGATCTAAAGATAACTATGGTGTGGACCCCACCGCCCTTGGGAGGGTACCCTCATTGTTGTACACAGACAGCAAGGAAGCAAGTGGAAGATCCCTAAGAGAGAGGCAATCTAATGAGGTGGTTAAGCGTGCTGATTCTGGAGCCAGAGTGCCAGGATCGCATCGCAGCCGGTCCACTTACTGGTTTGCTAGCTAAATTACTTAACCACTCTGTGCCTCAGTTTCCTCATCTGTAAAATGTGAATAATGACAGTACCTCCCTCATGGGGCTGCTAAGGGGTTTACGTGAGCTAAATGTGTAAAGCGCTTAGCACTGCAGCTGATAGAATTGTTGGCCATTCGCCCCCAACCCCCAGCTGCCGGCACCTAAGCCCCATGAAGGCAGTGAGCTTTGTCTTCATTATTTACTGATGGATCCTAAGTGAGCCAGGCACGTATTCCTCTGGAATAAATACATTGAATAGTAAGGGAGGCTTCGAGGACGGGCTGTGTGAATCTAGCTGAGTGAGTAAAGTGTGAAACTATGGAGCTAACAGGGACTCATAAGCTTTCTAGTTTATTCAGTTGCTTCTGGATTTCTGTCCTGCTCATTCTAAAGAGGTATCTTTGTCATAAAGAATGCCGTTTTTATAAGAAGGTCTTTCTGAGAAAATGCAATAATGCAGGGGATGGTTTTTCCCATGTATTCTGCTAGAGTGGAAGGCAGGCTCTCAGGGTGACCTTTCCTGCCGGGGGCGTCTTTTGGGACGCTGACCTCTGAGGGTTGCTGTAGCCGCTTCTCTTGTCTGCTCCGCCTTCGCTCTTTCTCTCCACGTTGAGCAAACATCTTGAAGGCAAATGTCACGACTAGGAATAAGAAGAGCTTAATTTGTCACATCGAGTACAGCTGTGTGTGGAACTGCAATTTGCATTTTAATGTCCTGCTTATTCCAGAAAAGTGGCATTTTACAGATTTCCTGTATTATTCATGAATTTCAAGACTTTGTAGTTTAAAAATAAAAGTTCAGGTAATAACTGAGAATAAGAGAAGTTAAACTCTGTCAGGTTTTCTCACTCTTTCCTTGTCTCATCACTTTTCCTTCTGTTTCAGCATTTCTTAGCCCATTCCTATCAGGAATTTCCTAGCCCATTCCAGTATCAGGAACAAACACACATGGAAATGTTAACCCAGGTTCCACATCTGCCTGCCTCATTAGCTTCCAAGTTTCCAAGAGAACATGTGTGGTTAAAAAAAAAAAAGAGGGGCCAGCCCCGTGGCTGAGTGGTTAAAGTTATGCACACTCTGCTAAGGCAGCCCAGGTTCACAGGTTTGGATTCTGGTGCGGACCTACTCCACTCATCAGCCATGCTGTGGAGGCATCCCACATACAAAGTAGAGGAAGATGGGCACAGGTGTTAGCTCACGGCAAATCTTCTTGCCCTCCCCCCCCACCAAAAGAAATAAAAGAAAAATCTCTGACCTGCGTAGAGAAACGTGAGCAGATCTTTAGCAGCAGGCAAGTGTCACGAGCATTTTCCTGCTGACGAAGTGGATGAACCATCCTTAGCTGAGGCCTGCCCTTGGCCACTTGGCATTTACAGAGTGTTAATGCCCCCATGGTGGTTATCCTGCTTGTGGGATGTGTGGTCAAATGCTGAGCAAAGATCAGGTGTTAACCTGTCTGCTCTTCTAAATTATGTGTGTTGTTTTTTTTTTTTAAAGATTTTATTTTTTCCATTTTCTCCCCAAAGCCCCCCCGGTACATAGTTGTATATTCTTTGTTGTGGGTCCTTCTAGTTGTGGCATGTGGGACGCTGCCTCAGCGTGGTTTGATGAGCAGTGCCATGTCCGCGCCCAGGATTCGAACCAACGAAACACTGGGCCGCCTGCAGCAGAGTGCGCGAACTTAACCACTTGGCCACGGGGCCAGCCCCCTAAATTATGTGTTTTTAATGAAAACACAGGTTGGTTCCAGTCAGAGATAAACCTGGGCATAATGCGCTGAGGAAGCTGCCTACCCGGAAGTGCCTGGGGTGAGCAGTATTTAAGATGGAAGCCAGGTTGTGGGAAAGCACCTTGTAGAAAGGCCACATCCCTGTGGTCACATGCATTTAGGTGAGAAAGCACACTCCGGGGGCAGGCACATTCCGATGCTGGGTTGCTTAGCAGGCAGCGCAGTGACTGCTTTCTAGCTCCCCTGAGACGTGGTGCCAAGGGGCGCAGGACTTCGTGGATCGCTGCATTCTGGGCTCAATCCCTGTAAGCAGGTGTTATGGTGCAGTCTGAGGAGCAGTAAGAATCATTGGGGCAAAAACCAACACAATGTTAAGACTAAGTAAAGAATAAGAGTGAACCACAGAGTTATTTAAAATACATCACAGAGTGGAGGCTGGAGGTGGATTACTGGAAGTCCAATGCTGGTTCTTGGCTGAAGTGGCCCTTGCCACAGGCCAAGTGTTAATATTGATGGGGGAAAATGCAGGGGTGCCATTCAGTTGTTCAGAGAATATTTATTTAGTGCCTAATTACCAGGTACTGAGTCATGTACAATATGGAGAAGTGTGTGTGTGTGTGTGTCAGAGAGAGAAGGGGGGGAGGGTGAGGGAGAGAGAGGGGGGAACAGACAGACAGTTGGGGGACATACATAGGTAAAAAGGAATTTGCATCCAGTATTTAAAAATCCCCTAGACTCTTCTTGGCTTTCACCGAGAAGACTGTTCAAAGTGTATGTCCCTGTCACGTCTTCAATTTGATTATCTCAATTAGATGTTTAGGTCTGAGTGATCAAACTCCTTTGATATTTCTAATGCCTGTAAGTGATGTCTGTGGGACAAATAAGTCTTCTGCTACAGTTCTCTGCATATTTCAGTGATTCATCCATCCAACCAATGTTTGTTTAATGCCTGTCATATCAGCCAGTGTACTAGGATTTGGATTTAGTACTGAGCTAGGAAAAACATGATTTCTGCCTGAATGCATCTTGCAGTACTGAGGATCCAAACAAATAAGCGGGTATCCATAGTCCAGGATAGTTGGTGCTATGAAGAGATGCCCTAGGAACACAGAGCAGGGCCCTCGGTGAGACTGGAGAGCCTGTCTGGAGGAAGTGGCATCTAGGCTGATATCTGAAGAATGAGTAGGACTTAGCCCAAGGAAGACTATGTTCCTGGCAGAGGAGCGGCCTGTGCCATGGCTGGGAGCTTGAGTCTTTCCCAGAGCGGTCAAGAGCCTGAATGGCTGATGAATGCACTGGGCAGTAATATAGAACTATATGTACTTGTGCTAATGATGCTGAATCACACAGTTCGCTATTACATGTCCTGAATCAAGGCGAGGACCATCGTCTTTCTCCTGACTGACCATCTTGGAGAGTGAGTTGGCTCCACAGAGAACCGAGCAGAAGAGGCGGTCATCCCCATCCCTTACACAAACCTCTTGCCTTCCTTACACTTTACTGATATTGGCTCAGTTGTGCTCACCACTCCGTTTATGATAATACTGGGTGAATATTTTTTTTAAAAACTAGATGTTAATAGAATTCGTTCTTATAGCTACTGTTTATTGAAGAAAACCTATGCGCCAGGCACTGTACCAAGGCTTTTGCAAATGTTCATATTCAAACCCTGGCACGGCTCTGTACGGGAGGAGCTGTTGTTCCTTTGTTCAGATGAGGGCCAGAGGCTCCCAGAGATGAAGTGACCTACTCTTGGCCTCTCGCCTAGCCTGGATTAGGGCAGGGAGTCACACCCAGGCTGTTCCTCTCCGAGGCTGGGCACGGAACCCCAGTGCTTGAGCTTCAGAGAAAGAAGAACACAGAGATAGTCAGTGTGTGATGCAGGGGCTATTCATGGATCTTTTCAAAGTCTTTGTGATTAATTTTAAGATAATGAAAGGATAATAGGGGGCAGATGGTTATGTCTCCTGAGGTGGTTGGCAACATGATTAGAGAGTTTTGTATGTGGTGTATTTTATGACAGATAATGTATAAAATGCTATATTATTCCACATCATCTGTTTAATAGGACTTGTCTTAGCGAGAATGTAATTAATCTCCGTCTTTCTTTGTGTAATTGTATCGTACCTGTCGGAAACTGAATTTTCTAGAAATCTTGCTTGAAATCACAGAATAAAAATAGTAATTATACAGTAACCTTTCTCCTATGGGCAGACCTATTTGGAAAAATTCCTGATGAAGTGCCATAGCTTAATGGAAAATGAGAGGAGAAAACTCAGGCAGGGGTGAGTTAGTGGTGGCTCCAAATGTAGCAGGAACAGGATGATTATTGAGGCAGATGACAAGGAGAGGCAAACACAAACCATGCAAATAATGGGGTGAAGAAAATGCTCAGTAAATTTCAATATCAAATTAAAATCCAGGCTATTTCTGGTAGTAGTATGGATGGACTAGATATTCTGTGAAACCTGTCTAATGCAAAACACTAAAAATGCTGGATAAAATGTTAAAAATCTATGTTATTTTTGTTGCATGACTGAGCGGGCAAGAAAGTAAGAGGAGGGGTTGGCCTGGTGACGTAGTGATTGAGTTTGTGTACTCTACTTTTGCGCCCTGGGGTTCACTGGTTCAGATCCCGGGTGCGGACCTACACACACCGCTTATCAGGCTATGCTGTGGAGGTGTCCCACATATAAAATAGAGGAAGATGGGCACAGATGTTAGCTCAGGGCCAGACTTCCTCAGCAAAAAGAGGAGAATTGGCAGCAAATGTTAACTCATGGCTAATCTTCTTCACCAAAAAAAAAAAAAAAAAAAGATAAGAAAAGAAAGAAAGAAAGCTAGAGGAATCCTCATAGGCCTAAAATGGAGAGAAAGCAAGCAGTCAGAGAAGTAAACCAGTGTGGGAGCTGGTGGCCTCCCTTGGGGCTAGCCTGATTTATGGTCACCTAGAGCCTTGAATACAAAGGCTGCATTCTGAAGGCAAGAAATAAATTCAGGGGTTTTACAAAGTGGGGAGTGAGACTGAAGCTGCCACCCAGATCCAAGACCCTTGGAAAGGTGACCTTGGTGGGGAGCTTGCAAGGGAATTGGCAGGGAAATTTGCCTTTCTTAACCCTGGCCCTGGGGAGTACCAAGTCTCTCCTGAGAATCTGTCACCATAAGCAGGCACTCCTGGGGTTTAGGTTTGAGTTCATACTACTCCTGAGGTGCAGGAAAAACAAACCAAAAACCCCAAACTAGGATTTGGTTTAAAGGGATCCTTGGTTGACAATGCTGCCCAGTCTGGCAGAAATGGATGCAAATGGTCTCTGGAGAAATATTCCCTCCATATAAACCTCAGAGAACTGCCACAGTTAAAACTTCCAATAAACATGGGCTCACAATCACCAAATCCTAAAACTCCTCAGGAAACCAGGCACTACTAGCAAAAACTACACACAGCCCAGTTGGATCTGCAGACTTCAGATATAGTTATCAAATACTGAACATAAGATACCCATGCTTACATATTTAAATAAATAAAAGAATCAAAAGTAAGAGCAAAGAACAAAAGTAGTCAAAAAGGACCAGGCAGATTTGTGGGAAAGAAAACAAAAGGCTCCAGGACGGGTGTTAGAAAATTGTACAAGCTTCGAATGAACTCATGAGGAGTCTCAAGAATGTGGCATGGGGCAAGGGTTTACCTTGTTTTGGAAGATTCTGGTTGAGTCTGGTTGGCCATTTAAGGGCACTGTCGTAGCTTTTTCTTAGTGCCTTTCCTCTGGAAGGCTCCAGGCCATCTCATTCCTTCATAGGTAGGAAAGGTGAAAGGGCATGATTCTAAGGAGTTAATTGCTCAGGGAAGTCAGTAATTCCAAAGCCTTTTGGAATCATTGCCGTCATCATCATCGTCATCTCCATGAACACTCGTTAAGCACAGACTGTACTTCATGCATTGTGCTGAGCACATAATATGGATTATTTAACCTTATTTAGTAAGATTTTACTTTATTTAACCTTATTATGTAAGTGCCATCATTAACCCTCTGTTACAAATGAGGGGATGAAGTCTTAGAGAGATTAAGTGGCTCACTCAAGCTTGTGAGTTAGAAGCTGGTGTGAACCCAGTCGGCCTGACTTCTGAGCTCACATTCCTGAGCTTTGCTGCCTCTGGAAGCTGCTCCGTGTCCTCTTGGAGAAGCAGAGCAGCCATTGTGATACCCCAAGGAGTCTGGGGCACTGTGTGTATTGTCTCTTGCGTATGACTATGGAATTGGAGGTGCCATGGACCGAGCTAGGGCGCTATCCAGGAGCCTCTCCAGGATGCAGGTTGAAGCACCCCTCGCTGTATTTGTGATGTCCCGTTAATGACAAGAATCAGCCTCCCAAGGCGGAACCAGAGCTGAGCTTGGTTCTAGAGTCCAGCCTGATCCAACCCAGGTAGAAGACTGAGAGAGCTAAGGTCTAGAACCAGAGGAGAGAGTGCCCAGAGCAAGCAACAGGACTGGGGGGAGTAAGTCTTGAGTAAAGAGCAGATTGTGGCTTGACTGCTGCCTGCCCTCACTGTGGCCACAGGCAAGGATGCCAGGAACATGATAGCGGTCAGAGAACAGCAGAGAGAGGGCTTTTCCCAGTGAAATCCCGATTTTGATGCAGAAAATCTGATGCATGAATATATCTTGAAGTTGATAGGGTAGGGACGTTAATTCTGATTCTCGGCTTATGAGAAAATAAAAGAAGAGGCCTTGTTATATAACAAGACAAAATATTTGACACAAGGACATTGCATAAATCTGATTGATTTGCTTTTTCATGGTAGAATCACACATACTTTCTAGGCAAAGTAAAGTATTTACTTTCTCAGGTTCTTATCTTCAGTTAAAAGATGAATAGCTGCATTGTGTTGACCATATATCACCCTTCTCATGTCTTCTGGATTTTCTGTGGAATGTGAGCTCAGTTTTCTCTTTGTTTCCAAAGGAGAATGTGTTAAACTCTTTTCCTCCCTGAAAGATACATTTAAAAGAAAAAATTTCAAAAAATTGTGGCTCATTTGTTAGGGGTTTGGCTTACATTCCTTATTCTCACATTCTTGCTCTTCAGCTTTAAAATGAAGGAGGTGTATTTATATACACTGATGGGGAGGTGTCCGATATATCCAGGGAAGAGGAAAAAGCGACTTGTAGAATATGCACAGTATGATCTCATTTATATGAAAAGATTACATATCGTCATGTATGAATACAGTATGCGTGGAGAATTTCTGGAAGAATACATGGTTAATAGTAAATACTGCTGAGAGTGTTATTGGAGCTCTAGGGGAGAAATGGAGCAGGAGACTTTCACTTTTAAATTCATACCACTTTGTGTTAATCAAAATTTTGCTGTGGGTCATATATTACTTTATAATGTAAAAAACGGAAAAGATGGCACAATTTTAAATTTCAAGCCACATAGGTCATCGATGTAAATATTTATTCCTTGCAAGGGAACTTTGTTTGTGTTTTCTTTCTAAAACCTATGGTACTCTTAGGAGGGATAGGAAACTAAGATGTATGGAATCCTATAATGTTCTAGGCATTGGGCTTTGTTTGTCTTTTGCTGGCACCAAAAAAACCCCTAAAAAACAAAACAAAAAACAGATCACTTCCCATAATCCCATTGGCTTTTACTTCTTAGCAGATTTATAAATCTAAAGAGTTTGATTTTGTTATTCTCGATGATGGCTGACCTTTATATGGAATGTGGGTCTGTTCCATTTCCCTGTGGCACTGGGCCTCTCACCGTTCCTTGTCACTCCCTGAGCTGCTACGTATTTCATTTGATCATTTATCAGACATTTGTGAATCCCTTACCATGTGCCACTCTATATACTGAACTCCATATTTGAATTTTAAAAAGACAAATAATACACCTTAGAAGCATGTAATTTTGTAAGACAGACAAATAATAACATGATATGACAAGTATAATGACGTCGACAGAGTTCTAACTTACCCTAGGCGCAGGTCTGGAGGGTAAGGAATAACTAATGGGAATAGGAGTTAACCAAGATAAGGGTTAGAGAGTAGGGCATCGTAAGGAGAGGAGCCACTCTAAGGAGCTAAAGTATGGAGGTGAATGATAACGTGAATGTGGCAAGTATTTGTGTTGCTCACCACTGTTTCCATCCGTCCTTCTAGCCACGTGGCAGATTGACTTCCCTGCCCTGCTGTTAGTCAAGGCTATTGTAATACGCTATAACTAATGAAATGTGAGTGGAAGGGACACGTATTCTTTCTGGGTGGGAGCATTCATCTGTGGGTGTGGGGTCTCTAGCATACTCTTCCTCTGCCACAGGGACTGTGGAAGCATCCCTTGACAGAGAGGTGTACTGCTCAGCCATCACTGAGGAGGAGAGCTGACCTCAAGTGTTGCCTGGACTCATAAAAGATGTGACATGAGTGAAAAATAAATATCTGTTGTGATCTTGGAGTTGTTTTTTGATCAGAACATACCCTGGCTTCTTTGAACCAATACAGTATGTGAGAAACAAAAAGCAGGTCAAGGGAGGGAGTGGCCTGCAGTGAGGTTGGAGCCGGGGTCAGATCATGGAGGCCTTGTCTGTCTCTTGTTTCCTAATTGGGATAAAACGCTGATTGCTCCCTGCCATCACATCAGAATTTGTTTCTTAGCAGATTTAGAAATAGAGAGTTTCTTTTTGTCGTTCCTGATGACGTTGGTCCCTCTTCCTCTGTCTGTCCTAACTTCTCTGTTCCAGCATTCTCTGCTGGAGACACTGGCACTTCACCAGTGTTCCCAGCCAGAATGAGGGCAGTGACCCGCTCGCTTCTGAGTGGTTGATTCCTCCAATCATCATTCTGTGTGGAGTTAGGGGTGCTGATCCCCTCTTTGTTAGGCGAGGCAACACCAGCTAGGGGGGTTACCCAGGAACAAAGCAAAGGTCAGGGTGCCTGAGGCTGGAGGGAGAATGTTTTGAAGTCTGGAGTGATGTTGTAGTCAAAGCTGAAAAGTCAAGTTCAGAACTGAGTCGGCAGGGGCAGGTGGAAGAGGACCATGTGGACAAGGACTGTCCAAGAATGGAGCCATGTTCAGATGGTGGAAGAAACACGAAAGCCCAGTGCCAGACGTAGTGGTTGTGAGCAAGTGGGAAGTGGCTTGGATTAATGACATGGGTAGAGGGTGAGTGTCCAGTGCATGTTTCTGTGGGGGACCCCAGTTCATTGAAAGGAGCCATAATTGAGCAGCCCAGGCAGTGACACTTTCTTTCGGTTATTACACTCTCTGCTTAGGGTAATCAAGAGCCTCAGCATGTCTTGTGGTCTGCCCTGCTAGCTGAAATGGCTGGCGTGCAGAGAGTCCTGTCATCGTCCTTATCCTTTGGGATCCATGGTTCGGCTAGTTAGTATCAACTTCAGGGGAAATGGTGGAGGAAAGAGCAATAGGAAATTGTGTATTTGGAAGTGTCCATGGAGGAATTTCCATCATTGACTGAAGAGGCCTGTGTGCTTTGGGATGGTGGTTGGGGAGATGGCATTGTTACTTGTCGACACAAACTGTGTTCTCTTATACTGATTCTATCTGCATCTCACTTCCCATCCAGCTGCCATGAGACATAGGGAATTCAGGAACCAACTCCCTGTTTCCCACAATTGTGCTGTAATTCCCTTGTGCTCAGCTGCTGGTTGCCTTTTCCAAATCCCAACTTTCATTTTTCTTTATTAACAAGGCTCTGGTTTTGCTTAGGATGGCAGTGCTTCTAGTTGCAATATTTACCTCCCGTCCCCTCTTGGTGCTGTGGTGGTCAGGTTACATAGTCCTGGCCAATGAGACTGAGACAGAAGTTCTTGGGGGTGGCTCCTGGAAAAGTCCTTAAAAATGGGCAGACTTGGGGCCGGCTCTGTGGCTGGGTGGTTAAGTTTGCGCACTCCGCTGCGGCAGCCCAGGGTTTGGATCCTGGGCACGGACATGGCACCGCTTGTCAGGCCATGTTGAGGCGGCGTCCCACATCCCACAACTAGAAGGACCTGCAACTAAGATATACAACTGTGTACACGAGGGGTTTGGGGAGATAAAGCAGAAGAAAAAAAAAAAAAGATTGGCAACAGTTGTTAGCCCAGGTGCCAATCCTTAAAAAAAAAAAAAAGGAAGATTGGCAACAGTTGTTAGCCCAGGTGCCAATCTTTAAAAAAAAAAAAAAATGGACAGACTTGGCTGGCTTTGTCTTTTGCCTTTTGGCCTTTCTCCTGTCTTGTTGGCTGGAATGTGGATGGCATGCCTCTTTTATAGCAGCCATCTTAAGGCCACAAGGTAAGTCTGTTAAAAATAGGAATTTAGAAGGATAACAGTGTAGAGTCACCAGACCTGTTTGGGACTCCTGACCTCCAGAGGAAAACAAACCTTACTTTGGAGAGGTTAGTATATTCAGCGAAAAGCATTCTTAACTGGTACACCCTCACTTACTCTGTGATATAATCCTTGTTCTCATTTGCTATGCTATAGGGAATTCTGGCCAGACCTCAGCTAAACTAAGACCTTAAATAATTGGATTTTCTTACCTTTGTATCTCCGTACGTGGATGGCTATTATTCAGAGTAATAACACTGAGCTGTACAACTTAGGAGTCATCCAAGAAAATTCTATTGCCATCAGTAGACTATACTTATTTAGGTGGAAATCTGCCTAATGTATTTTAGAAAGATTTTTCACAGTAAGGAACAAACATTAACTTTAGAATTCAATTAACAAAACTATATTATTCCCTAAGTATTCTGGTTAATCAGCATTTTTACACCTGATCATTTTATTGTACTCTGTTTAAACATTGCTTTTATAATTTAAAAAAATGTTATGTTCTTTCAACCTATGAGAAGTGTGAGGTGTGAGGTTTATGAAATTACTTATCGAAATCAAATTTAGGTCATCAACTTAAAAGAAAGAAATAGTTAAGCTTCAAATCTTTTCTAAAGTTAATAGAATTTATCCAGTTAATTAAAGGATATAAAGATTGCCAACATTCTGCTTTTTCAAATAAGCATCCTGAACTAGAGCTAGCCAGCATACATATGTATGAGCATGCGTTTGAATTAAAGTATTTGAAAACAAAAAGTTAATCTGTGGGGCTGGCCCAGTGCTGTAGTGGTTAAGTTCACGTGCTCCGCTTCAGCGGCCCAGGGTTTGTGGGTTCAGATCCCAGGAGCAGACCTACACACCTCTCATCAAGCCACGCTGTGGTGGCATCCCACATACAAAATGGAGGAATATTGACACAGATGTTAGCTCAGGGACAATCATCCTCACCAAAAAAAAGTTCATCCAAGGAGATGATAGAACCAGACAATGTTGATCCAACAAATCTGAGTGATACTGGATATTAAAGTTAGCCAGACCTTTTATAATTAAAATATTTATCAAACTAATTCCTCAAATATTAAAGGCATGAAATAGTATAAGGAACACATTAGAAGGAATACAGGACAGGTGGAAACTATTGTCTCAAACTTCCAGGTCCAGTGTGGCAGCCAGTAGCCACATGTGACTTTTGAGTGTGGTTAGTGAGAATTGTAATGTGTTGTATGTGTACAACGTGCATTAGATTTCAAAGGCTTTATATAAGGAAAGGACTGTAAAATATCTCCTTAAAATTTGTATATTGGTTATATGTGGGAATTATAATATTTAGGATGTATGGGTTAAATAAAATATAGGATTAAATTTAAGTTCACATGTTTCTTTTTATGTTTTTTTTTTCACTAGAAACTTTACATATGTGACACATTATATCTCTCTTGGAGAGTGCTGGTCTGAGACAAGTAATTGAAACAGACTCTCAGAGATACAGGAGAAAGCTAGTGAATAGAAAGCATTGTTCTTGTAAATGAGGAAAAATGAAGTTAAAATGCTGTCAGAGATTCTTGAAATATCTGCTTCCTAGAATCTGGTCTCCACAGAGTCTCTTCACAGAGCAGCCCGAGTGAGCGTTATGAAATGGAAGTCAGACCCTGTGTCCCCTGCTCGGCCCTCCAAGGGCTCCTTGTCACACCTAGAATCAAACAAAGGCCTCAGAATAGCCTGCCAGGCCCCATCCGGTTTGGCTCCTGACTGTGCAGATTTATCACTTACATCTCGCTCACTCCGTGCTCGCTACTCTGGCCCTTTGGCTGGTTTTTGGACATGGCCATGGGCTGCTCTCAGGGCTTTTGCATGTAGGATTCACTTTCCTGGCTCCTCCTGTGGTCCGTTCTCTCACCTCTCTCAGGACTCTGCTCAGATAGGCCTCCTCTCACCCTGCTCTCTCCTCTTAGCCCCCTGCACTCTCCTCCTCTCTCTCCCAGCATCCTTTCTCATTCATCCACATAGGCCCTAACACTGCCTGAAAAAGCACAGGTAATGTTTCTTTCCTTGCCTTTATCACCACCATCTCTCCAGTGCCAGAACGGTATTGGGAAGTGGTAGCTCCTCAACAAATATTTGTCAAACGGATGAATAAATGAAATAATTTTAAGTGAAACAACCAAAAAAGGAAAAAGAAGTTTGGAAAGAAATATACCAAAATGTTAATGAGATCTATTTCTGGGTGATGAGAGTATGCATGATTTTAGCTTCTTTCTGCTCCCTACCCAAGCCCGACCCCTCATCTTCCTCCTGAAAAGAACCCCGTTTTGTTCAGGCACTCCCACTTCTACACGTGGTTGTGTTTCACTAAACCACTCCTGGTTGTCTCATATTTCTGTCTGTGACTGGTTTAGGTGTGTGATGTATTTCCTGCTGGTGAGCTGTGAGCAGCGGGCCGCCCAGAAGGCCATCTAAGAAAGGTTTCATTGCTTAAAGGGATGCTAATGAAGAAACGGTTTGTCAGAGTTCTTTTTTTTTTTTTAAAGATTTTATTTTTTGTTTTTCTCCCCAAAGCTGCCCCGGTACACAGTTGTGTATTTTAGTTATGGATCCTTCTAGTTGTGGCATGTGGCAGACCGCCTCAACGTGGCCTGATGAGCGGTGCCATGTCCCCACCCAGGATCCGAACTGGTGAAACCCTGGGCCGCCCAAGTGGAGCGTGCATACTTAACCACTCGGCCACGGGGCCGGCCCCTGTCAGAGTTCTTCTGGTCTTGGTTTGTGTGTGATGCTTGGAACAGCAGCAGCCATTATGTCCCTGGAGCCACTGAATCTGACGCTGGGGTTGGCAGAGTTAAAAGATGGAAGGAATCTGGGTCCCTGAGGATGCTGTTGGGTTGACAAATTAACTTTCTTGGAGCTGTCCTACTATGTGACTTCCTATTTGGGGAGATAATAAATCATTCTCTTTGCTTAGGTCATTTTGAGCTGGGTTTTCTGAATTTTTTTCCCAGCCAAATGTAGCTAACTGATACTCTGTTATAACAAAATTCAAGTGAGGCAGCCTCCAAATTATAAACCTGTCAGACAAAAGCACAGAAGTCATAATAAAAGACACTATTGTAAAGGGGTATCTCCCCTGGGAATAGATTAGGGACACAATTAGCACAAAATGAGTGCTCAGTACTTAAAGGAAGAACAACTCCCCAAAAGAAGAAATACCTTGAATTATCTATGTAATTATATAAACTTGAATGATAAATATAACACAGAACAGTAGAAAAACTAATTCTCCTTTTCACCTATTCTATGCTGATTCAGACACATTTGGAGCTTAATTCTGTAGTCACATTGTAAGATCACTGACAAATTCTACCGAAACAAGGAAGACGCCTGGAATAACTATTATCTTTGCTGCCCCTAATTCCCTGGTGACCTGATTTTCATCTAGGAAACTATCCCTACCCCTGTTCTTTTTTTTGTGTGTGTGAGGGAGATTTGCCCTGAGCTTACATCCATTGCCAATCTTCCTCTTTTAGCTGGAGAAAGATTGTCCCTGAACTAGTAGCATCTTCTGCCAGTCTTCCCCTATTTGGTATGTGGGACACCACCACAGCATGGCTTGTTGAGCAGTGTATGGGTCCATACTCAGGCTCCAAACCTGCTTAGCCCGGGTCGCCAAAGTGGAGCATGCAAACTTAACCACTACACCACCAGGCTGGCCCTCTACCCCTTTTCTTACTCCATGTGTTTTGGGTGGAGTAGATGCCACCCCAGTCTGGAGTGTTGGGTAGGGAGGGCATTGAGTTTTCCTGGCCTGTGTGATTGGTTCAGGGGTGGGTGTGTGAACCAATCAGAACCAATAAAATGCAGTAAGACCTTTTCTGGGTTTGCTGGGAGAGAGCACACACTTTTCATTCAGACTGAATCTTGCAAAATATAACTCTGGAGCTGCTGGCAGCCATATTGCCATACACTGAGCTTGAGAATGAAGCCATGTTGATGAGTATAGAGGTGAGAGTTGGAGATACCCTAGATTCTCTCGACCTCATTTGACCTCCTGGATCAAGGCATGCCTGAAGCACAAGCTCAACTTTTTTTATTTGTGAGCCATTACATTTGCCTTCTTGCCTACTCCTGTTTGAGCTCAGGGTTCTGTCATCTCCAATGGAAAGAACCTGACTGAACAGAAGGTATGAAAGGATCATAAATGTCTGCAGCCATTTTAATAGTTGTCACATGGAAAAGATTGAGAATTATTCTCTGTTGCCCTAACGGAATGACATCCGTGGAAGGCAATCCATTAAAAGGCACATTTGTCCTCGACTTAATGTAGAACTTTTAAACCCTTGTGACTATCCAACAGTGTAGCTTTTGCTTCAAGCAGCTGTGACTTCTCTGTCCATGTACGAGTTTAAGTAAAAGCTTGGGATGCTCTAAATGGGAATTTCTATATTGAGTTAGAGTCAGGGCTTCTAAGCTCTTTCCAAGTAGACTTTCAGTGATTCTCCCACATAAATGGAACACAGGGATTTTCTGAGAGCGTGTATACAAACGTGCTTTGTAAATGATTAAGGAGAAAAGTGTGCATTGGTTGACAGGAGGCTCTGGAGTCAGAAAAACCCCTGCCTGAAGCCCAGTTTTGAGCTTTATTAGCTATGTGACATTGGGAGAGTAAGTTAACCTCTCTGATCCTCAGATTCCTCATTTGTAAAATGGAGATAATAACTCCCATGTTGGGTTGTAGAACTGAAATTCACTGCTGTGTGTAAGCCTTTCTCACAGAACCTGGCATGCCGTGTGCTCAGTAAATGTTAGCTAGTGTTATTCAAATGCTATGAAAACATGAAGCAGAATTATTTTTGTTCTTGTTCTTTTAGAATAATTCTGGGGTAAAAAGAAAAAAATATATGCCATATTTCATTAAACTTACACAAAGCAGGTTGCGTTTCTGGGTAGACACATATATAAAGGGCACATAATCTTTTCCTCAGACAAGTAGAAATTTTATCAGCTATGTTCTTTTATTCTAGAACGTTTTAGCTTTAGTATAAAGACATGTCCTGTAGAAAGGGATAAGGGAAAGAAGAAAAGAGTAGAAAGAGCCTCTGGGCTGAAGTGGGGTTTTTTTGATGACTAATGTGCCAAAGGGGGAAGGAAGAGGAGAGGAAAAAGCTGCTGCTCTGCGTTTCGTGTTTCTTAGAAGAAGAGGAAGACATCTAAGTCATCAGAATCTATAACTAATGGTTCATATAGGCTATGTCTACTGAATAGTATTTCAAACTATAGAATAATGCCATTTTAAGGGAAAATATTAAAAGGCTCTGAGAATAAAGGATTAGTTTGAAAGACGAGAATAAATAACCAATCGAATACCTGATACCTTTTGCTTTTTTCAGAGTATTAGGTAGGTAAGAGTAAAAATTATGCTGCTATGATGTGGGCCTTTGTTTTTAGGAATTTGTTTTAATACTCTCTGTATTTAGGAAGTTATTGAATTATTTTATGGTAATTTTGTCATCAGTTTTCAATTGAGATGCCTTCCTAAATATTGTTTTTTAGACATAGAGTGATTTATAGTTCTTACCAAAAGGTTTTTAAAAAAATTCTTTGCTTTATATTTTAATTTACTTTGAAAGTTATTGATATTTTTACGTGATATTTTCTTTCTCTTTCATTTATTTTCTCTTTTAATCTCTTTCTCATTTCGCAGTCTACACAGGGGATTTTCAATTTTATTAATTTTGGTCAGAGAACTAATTCTTGGTGTTTGTTATTTTGCCAACTGGTTCTGCTCTTACTGTTTTATTTTTGCTTTGGTTTTTAGAATCTAATTTTTAAAATTCCTTTTCTAAGTTAGAATATATTGTATCATCAGTTTTCTAATTCTAAACATCCTTTTGTTCAGTTGCTCTCATAATTATTTTAAAGTATATATTTGCTTATAGTTAGTTGTAAGGTCTGAAGCTTATTATGGTTAAAACTTTAAACCAGAAAATGCATTTTGGTAAGTATATGCTGATTTATATTCTGCTCTATTTCAGTGGAAATTTATGGACATTTTTGATAGGCCTAGATCAGATAAGCAATTCAGTTCAGAAAGAAAACACATTGAAATTATGCATACATATGCATACATAATATGCATTTCAAGATTAAATACATTTGCTAGTTGATTGCTTTGGGGGAAGATTAATGGAAATGGGAAAATTAATTAACGATTATCAACAGTAATGAAGAGAAAAAAGAGTACAGAGTAAATTTAATTTATAACTTTCCATACAATTGACTTAAGAAAGGGAAATGTTTTTATCAAAGTATTAAATCCAAAGACAAATGTCTTACCCAAAGCTCTAGGTGCCATATTTTTATATGCTTTTTAAAGACTTGAATATTGATGGTTTAGACTGCTATGTATCATATTCTTAAAGTAGGAGTAATATAATGTTTACATTCAGATGGCCAGCAACTTGAGGTACATTGAGGACGCTTGTCTTCTTGTCTTTTCTGCAAGGGTGGCTCAGGGAAACACACCCTCAGCAACTGCAGGACTTTCGTGAACAAGGCCCTGGGCTCCAGTTAATGGGAGCGTTCTTGGCTAATTAGAAGAAACGTGAGTTCTGTGCTCTGTGTCAGTGGCATCTGCAGTAGCTGAACAGCAGCCTTGGCCAACAACATCCTTCTTTGTCTTCAAAGACCAACCAAGGGACAGGTAGCAGCTATGCAGCTTTAAAAAATCATGAAGGAGCTCTCAATGCACCAGTGTGAAAGTACCTCGAGGATATATTGTTAATTGAAAAAAGCGATGTGCAAAATAGCATATCCAGTGTGCTGTCTTATGTGTAGGAAAGTGGGAGATAAAAACATATATTCCTACTTATTTGCATTTATTCAAAGAAAAGCTGGAAGAGTACACAATATTCTAATAAAAGTGATACATATAGGAGGTGGGAGATGGAGAGGGTAGAAACAGGATTTGAAGCAAGACTTCTCAATATAAACCTTATTGTATTTTAAATCAGTGAAATGAATTAACATAAAAAAAGAAAAAAGAACATATCACCCTGGATGCATGAGGAGAATGGATTAGGAAGGAGAAAAACAGATGTGGAGAGCCAATTTAGAGGCCTTTGCAATAATCCATTCTAGATTGGTGGCAATGGAGATAGAGAGAAGTGATTAGGTTTTAGAGATATTGAGGAGGTAAAATAGGCAGGACTGGATTGGTAACTGGGAAGGAAATGATGAGAGAGAAGGAGGAGTCAAGGATGACTCTCAGGATTCTGGACCACACCCTTAGATGGATTCACCTAACTGGGGAAGTAGAAGGAAGCTCAGTTTGTGGGGATGATGATACGTTTGGACATGTTGAGATAGGGGCAGGCCCACTGAAGGTGTTTAATAAAAGTACGTTGAACGAAGTGTGAATAAGATGCTTTAGAGATATCAAAGTAGAGATGTGAAGGAGGCAGTTGGACTTGTGGGTCTGGAGCTGCAAAGGGAAATCGAGGTTGAGGATTGAAATTTGGGGATTGTCAGCTAATCGAGGTTTTTGAAGCACTGGTAATGGAGGTAATCAACTAGGGAATATAGTTAGAGCAAAAGTAGGATGAGGACCAAGCCTTGAGGAATGCCAAACATGAAGACCCCATAGCGGAGGACAAGGCAGCAGACAACACTGGGCAAGAGTGGGCAGTGGGCTGGGAGGACTGGGAGTTGTGGCAGTATGGGACCAAGGGAAGCATCTCAAGAAGGAGGCAGTGAGTGCATACTGGGGGCTGCAGAGCCATCAAGCATGGTCAGGATGGAGAAACATCCACTGGATCTAGAGAGGTCATCAGTGATCTAGGTGAGAGCTGTCTCAGAGGCCTCTGGGGTGGAAGGTGGATTGAGGACAGTTTATTTCAGACAATAGTCCCACATCTTCCAGTCACCCTGGCTTGAAAACTGATGAGCTTCTTCACCTCCTCTTTTGTCTTTGTCCCTTTTCCCTACCCTTGCTAAACCATTTCCAAGTTCTGTATACTCTGTTTCAACAATGTCTTTTGCTTCTGTCTTCTTTTCTCCATTCATACTGCCACTTCACCAATTCAGGTCCAGTCAGCTCTCATGGCAATGAATTCCACAGACACCTACTCTAGCTGCTATGCTCTGTTGTATGTAGGGCATAACCACCCTCTATTTTTACTTTCTTTCTTGCATGCTTTGTATTTCAGCCTCTTACTCTCCTATTGGATTGACTCAGGTTGCAGCCTTATTTGCCAGTCCCTTTCTTTAAAGTGGGGTTCTGAGGGAAGGAGGTCAGCTATACATTTTGGGTATCTCTAAGATAGTGGGTGGAGTGAGAGCCTTGCCTTACATGCATGTTCTCATTTAATCATCACAGTGACCCATGAGATAATCTTCTTTTTCCCTTTCTTACATGCGAGGCAACAAAAGCTCAGGGAGGCAGAGTATCTTTTTCAGGGTACTTTAGTAAAAAGGACAGAGTCAGAATTCGAACCAGATCTGCCTGATGCATGGTTTAAACTGTTTTCATTTTATCTTGATGTTGAATATCATCTAGCCGCTACATGGACATGGTACGTATTTCTGCAGCCTAAGATAAAGAAGTGGGTGAAGGCAGTGTCACAGCAGTTGAGAGTAGAGAGCATTTCAAGAAAGACCGGGCCTTCTGCAATCACATTGCAGGGAGAAGAGAAATAGAGAATTATCAGAAATGAAAAAAAAAACAATTAGAATTGGCTAAAATGGAGGTGGATTTTTAGAGTAAACTGCTTTAGGATGATGGGGGTGGAAGCCAGGGTTTTGGGAGAATCAGAAAGAAGTGGGTGGGTAGGAAATAAAAGCAGCTGAGGTAGACAATGTGTTCAATAAATTTGGGGTGACAAGGGATGGAGCACCATGGAGTGGAATATAATATATGCACACAGTATCTACACAGGCACCCACACAGACATTTGTATCTATAGATGGAACAGAACAAACCTGTGAACTTGAAAAGTTAGAGAGAGAGAGAGAAAGAAATAACTGAGAAGCCAGACCCTAGAGGAGGGAAGAAAACGTAGGCCCAAAGGCAGTGCTGTTTACGCCCTTTCCAGGGGGAGGGTTTGAGTTCTGTTGAATAAGACCCAGGTAGGAAATTCCTGCTTGAGATACTGGCAGACTTCAACCTAGAGGGACAAGCCCATCTCAGGTTTAAGGAAAAGCTGTGTCCAAACAGCTAGCCTGGGAGGTCTAGATGCAAGAGCTTCGAGGCCGTGATCACACTGCAAACCTGTACTGCAGCTCGCCCCCAGCCCCACCCTGAACTCTCTGTTCCCCTCCCCTGCTCTGTTTTTCTCCATGGCACTTATAATTATCTGACCCACTATATATTTTTACTTATTGATTTAAGATCTGTCTCTCCACCCCAACCCACATTGTGAGCTTCATGGGTTTTTGTGTTTTGTTCACTGCTTTGTCCCCAGTCCTTATAACAGTCCCTGGTATGTCGTAAATGCTCAGGATGTGTTCTTTGAATGAATAAATGAATCAATCAAGATGGAGTCAAAAGGAAAGCAGGCCTGCAATGAACCTTGGAGCTGCTTCAAACACCAGTGAGTGTTTGTGGCTCAACTCTAAGGGCTGCAGGTACTAAGTTAAAGCAGGGTGACTGCACAGACTCATTCCTAGTAATGAGGTGAGGTGCTTGCCAGCAAATTTAGTTTCTAAGATTGTGTGCTAGTTAGGAGAATATGGCATTGGTCTCCTGTCTCAGTTATCTACTGTTGCATAGTAAACATCCTGTAACTTTATTTTTATTTATTCTTGTTCCTCACTCTGTGGGTAGGAATTTGGGCAGAGTTTGTGTGGGTGGTTCTTTGACTCCAGATGGCATCATGTGGGATTACTCACTTGGCTGCACTCAGCTGGTGTCTGGGCTGGACTGGAAAGTCCAAGAAGGCTTCACTCACATGTCTGACTCCGCAGTGCTCCTCCACGTGGTGCTCTCTTTCTTAACATGTTTAGCTTGCCTTCCTTGCAGCATCGTGGACTTCCAAGAGGGGGTTTTCCAAGCAGTGAAGGCAGAAGCTGCAGATCTCTTAAGGCTCAGCCACAGAAGTTACACAGCATCTCCTACCCTACTCTCGTTTGGTAAAGACAAGTCACAAGGCTAGCCCAAAAGAAAGGAGCAGGGAAGTGTTTACTTCTCAAAGAGAGTGGTGGCAAAGGATGCATAGCTATCTTTAGTCCACCGTGGCTCATTAGGAGATTATACAATTAGGATGCATAGAACCAGCTTTCTGCCAAGATTTCCTTCACCATCCAAGAAGTTAATAAGAATTTAGAGGGCAAAGATGATTTGCAAAAATTTCTGAAAATTTGAATATCGTTAAATCAACAGTTAGTTCCAAACCTGCCAAGTTCATGGAGAGATTTGTAAAGAAGGACCAACTGGCAGCTGAATGAAATTACTGGCTGAAATCATTGTTTCAAAAAAGGGCTTGCAATATTTTAAAGAAATAGTTTTTTCTGAAAATTAGATGTGCTCATTATAGAAATTTCAAGCAATTGTAAAAAATACAAATAAGAAAGCAACAAAGCATCTAAACTTTCCCCATGCAGGAAAAAACCCAGCGTTAACATTTGGTGAGTATCATTTTAGGTGTCTCTCTATTCTTATGCCCACTTAGGAGGATGGCTGGCTATCTGGTTGGCCGACTCAATAGACAGGTAGATAGAAAACTGATAGATAAAAAATTATGACATCATAATATACATGTTATTTTAACAAAATTTTAAAACTGAGTTTACTTGAATTTAAAAGAAGAAAAATAAAATCAAAAAGAAGGAAGTAAAAACTTTGAGCTATTAATTTTAGAGCTATTATTTCCTGAAAGATTATGTGAAGATTATGGGAAAAATATGAACACCATCAAGAAGTTGGATTTATATCAACTTATGTGAAAATTTCAGACAGTAAAGTTGAAGTGGTTAATACTCCAATGCTGTATCCTACACCACTTCCCTCACCTCCTGATTCTTGTGGTTTATAATTTTGACTTTGTAAAATTTACATTCTGTTCTTCTAATGTAATTCCCACAGGTGTTAGTTCTGCATTTAAACAAGTTCACTGATAACCATGGTTTCTGTGGTTCTGAATTCTTCATTCTGATTCACCTTTGGTTGGATGAATTTTGTCTTTTTTCCCCCAAAAAAGGGTTTATGGGGACTATATTCTGCAAATTCTGTCATGTTTGAGAATGTCTACTTGTTGACTTTGTAACAACAGGTACAATGTTAACGTAAATATCTTTCCAGACATTTTTGTATTATGTTCTGTTATGGAATGATGCTATTGAGAATCAGCCCCATTTTTTCCTCCCTTATGTATTTATTTATTTCTTTTTTCATTCCAATGCCTGCATACTTCTTTCCATGTCTGGAAGTTCAATAACTTTGCCTGGATAGGTCTTGTTGATAATAATTCTATGTCATTTTTTCCAACTATGTTATATGTCCCTTTGATCATAACATTCAGGTCTTTCATTGATTTAAGGAAAAAGTCCTATATTATATCTCTGAATGCTTTTTACACATTGCACCTCTATTTACATTTTGTTGTTGTTCCATTTGTTGGGTTCTTTTCTTTAGGAGCACTGGTTATCCTTATGTCGTATTATCTTTGTGTGTCCTCCTTGTCTATCATCTTCTAATTGCTTGAATAAATTTTTCTCTCTGCATTGTTTATTATCACCTCAAGCCTTTACTTCATGCCGTTGGCTTGCTTTTCAGGTCTGTCTGTTCTATTCCCAGCTGCTTCTAATTTATCTATTAGACCTGCGCTAGTGGTGTTTTGGCCTCAATTTATTTCCTTAACTCTACAGTCTCATTTTCTATCTCATTCTGCTGTTCTAACATCTCATCTTTGAGCTTCTGCTTTAGTGGTTACATATACTTGTTAAAGTCCTTTACAGTGAAAAGTATTTGTAAGAAAATTGCTTCTATTCTAAGGGTTGTGTTTTCTTCTTGACTTGGTTCTTCAACAGTCTTATGCATGTTCTGTTACTTTCTTCTTCCATTGTTGTTGTTATTGTAGCATGTTAGTATAGTTGCTATGACATTTGTTTTCATCTTGCTCATTCTTTTTTTTCTCTTTCTTTTTTCTTTTGAGGAAGATTAGCCCTGAGCTCACATCCATGCACATCTTCCTCTACTTTATACGTGGGACGCCTACCACAGCATGGCTTTTGCCAAGCGGTGCCATGTCCGCACCCGGGATCCGAACTGGTGAACCCTGGGCCGCCGAGAAGCGGAATGTGCGAACATAACTGCTGCTCCACTGGGCCGGCCCCTCATCTTGCTCATTCTTAACATAGGGTGTTTATTTAAATGTTAATATTTCTTCAGATATAATGTGGTTGAATTTTCCTTGATATTCTGCCTTATTTGATGTCAGTTAATTTTCTCCCTTTAGGCTGCTACTATTTATTGTATTCACTTTTCTAGAGGCTGAAGGTGTAGGGGTGGGGGAAGCGAAGGGAGTAGACTCCTGGCACCTGAGTCATGCCCTTAATGCAGGACTGTTCTTTATTCTGAATTTTCATTAAATGTCCTATACTGGAACATATTCCACGAAACTAAGGGTTACCCACCTTCTGACCTTGGTGGATCTCCCAGTTCAGCCCAGTGTCCTGAAATATAACAAAATCTGGTGATCCTTCTTCCTTTTGCTGAAATGTTTTGTTGGGGCTCCTGTTCTTGCTGGTTTTCCATTGCTTTTCCTTAGGCTGGCTTCTCACCACCCCAGTTTGCTTCTCCCCAAATAAAAGGGTACTAGTCAGAATTTTGAGGATTGTGTTCACTCACCCTTTTTCTTCAGGACTGCTTCCGTGGGGTGGGGTGGGGTGGGGTGGGGTTAGAAGCCACTTAATGCTATCAGAAAATAGAATACATTCTTTTTTTCCCTGCCTGTAACCTTTCGAAGTTTTTAGTTAAGGGTTTTTGTCATTCCTTTGTTTTATTGTTGTTGGTAAATTTTTGGCTCACTCTTTGCTTTTTCATTTCTCTCTTTCTCTGAGGAATAAAATTGGTGGGAAAATTCAGGGTTTACTGTAAATTCAGATACAACCGAAGTGATTAACACCATATATGATTCAGGATCACTATTCATCTACAGTATTCATTTTCACGACTTTCTGTAATTATCTAAAACTCCTTTGATAGTTTTTGATAGACATAAAGAATTTTACATATTAGGTAGGTAAAAACCCGAGTTGACAGTAAGAGAAACCTTCTATTTTTGCATTGAATGACAGAAAAATTCAGCAGAAAACAACTGCCTAATGATAGAGTTATAGACAGGATTATACTTACTCCAAGGCTTGTCTCAAGTTGAGTGGGTAAAAAATAGGTCTTCGTTAAGCTCCCTTGGCAGAAAATTTTCTGTATCCGTAGCTTCTGTTATCACCAAGTGCCGGTGCTAGGCAGAATTCTAAGGTGGCCCAGAGATTCAGTACACAAGGAAGGTATATATCACTCCTTCCCCTTGAATGTCAGTGGGCCTGAACTAATCAAGTGAGCCCTTTTCAAAAGGGTTGCAGGATCAGGGAGATTGTGAGCTACAGCAGATGCTCTCCTGCTGGCCTTGAAGATGTAACCTTCATGAATTCTACAGTTAAAGGAACTGAATTCTGCTGACAACCACCTGTGCGTGGAAGAGTGCTCTGAGCCTCATATGACCTCCGCCCTGGCCGACACCTTGATTTCAGCCTGGTGAGACCCTGAGTAGAGAACCCAGTTGAGCTGTGTCCAGACTTTTGACCTACAGAACTGTGAGGACACTTAGAGTATTGGTGCTATTTCAAGCCACTAAATTGTAGTCATTAATTATGTAGCAACAGTAAACTAATGCAGTATATGAATTTTTTAGAAGTACTTTTAAATTTAAGTGATTGCTTTATTTTAATTGTCTGATTCTCTCTCTAAGGGGAAACTCTCATTTCTTGTCTTATAATTTATTTTCACAAAGAGGAGGCTTTTGTTATTCTGTTCCAAATTTTGTTGAATTTCATTGCTATTTCTTCCCCCACTCCCCCTTCTGCCCACTTTCTTCCTTGATAATGAGGTCAGAGTGGGGAATTTAGACTATTTACTGGTCCTGACTATAATTATAGCTTGGAAACACTGATGAAAATGGTTTAAAAGCATACCAGAATGCCATTATAACAATGGCTTTAGAGAACAGGTCAACGTCTAGGTTAATGGCAAGTGGTAAGTCCAGTGTGGTTTTTAAACTTGACTTTTAATTTTTAAAAATAAAATTATTGATACACGTTCAGAACATTGCACAAATCATAACTGCACAGCTCATTTAATTTCTGCAAAGTGAACCTCCCTATGTAACACACCCAGATAAAGAAATGGAACATTTCCAGAACTCCAGATTTTCCTCAAACACCCTGCTACCCTTTAACATTTCCTCTCCCTATAAGGTCGTCGCTATTCTGGTTTCTGTCACCATAGGTTAGTTTTGCCTGTTTTTGAACAGTACGTTCTCTTTTGTTTTCGGCTTCTTTAGCTCAATATTATGTTTGTGAGCCTCATCCATGTTTATGCATTAAGCAGTAGTTGGTTCATTCTGGTTGTTTTGGAGAATTCCACTGTATAAATATAGTACAAGTTATGCACCCATTCTACCATGGTAGCAGTGTACTCATTTTGTTCTTGTAGAATGGGTTGGTTTCATTTGGAGTTATCTTATTTTAGTGCTGCTATGAACATTCTTGTACGTGCATTTTGATATTTTCCTGACTGTTCATTGTCTACTTAGAAGAAGTGCTGGGTCCTAGAATACATCTCTATACCTATATCTATCTATCGATATATATATCCAGCTTTAGTAGATATTAAGAAATAGTTTCTGCAGATAGTTACTGCATCAATTTATACTCCCACCAACAGTGTATGATTTACAGTTGTTCCATATCTTCACAAAACACTTGCCATTAAAGTTTTTATTACTATCATCATCATCATCATTATTTTTAAGCATTCTGATGAGAGTTGGTGATATCTCATTGTGATTTTAATTTGCATTTGCCTGATGACTCATGATGTTTAACATCTTCTCATGTGTTTATTGAAGGCCAGTAATTTTCAAACTTTGGGTCATGATCCATTATTGGGTCATGAAATTAACTTAGTGCATTATGAGAAGCATTTGAAAAGTCTGAAGTAGAATAACATACAATAGAAGAGAGTGAATTGCAAGTTGTAATGGTAAGTATGGTATTGTGAAACTTTTGTTTCAATTTCATTATATGTAAGCATACACATATCTATATCTCTATACTACAATGTATGTACACACATGTATGGCTCAATTTCTTATTTATGTATGTAAATATATGTATTTGTACTAAGTGACTGTGGAAAATATATTTCTTAATGTGAGAAATATTTATTCTTACTTCTTCTTGTCAGAAAAGTTTGCAAAACCCTGTTGTGTATCATGCATTTTTTTTTTAAATCTACAGCTTGATTAAGACATAAAAACTGTGCTTACCTCATTTGCATTTAGCACAGTCCTGGGAGATAGAACTAATAGCCGAGACAATGGAAACATGACTCAAGATGATTTTGTTAGGCCAAACTGGAAGCAAACCATCAATCTGAAGTATATAAAGTAGAAGTAAAGTCCTTCATAGATGAGGGGAAAGTCCTTGGAATTGAACGGGGGCTGGCCGCTCTGACGGTGGGCCGTGGGATGAAGAACCACAACAGTCAGTCCTAAATACAAAGCCCTGGCTCTCCAGACCTGCTCGAAAGGCAGTCTGGATGGTGGCCCAGGAATCCATGTGTTTCAAAAGCTTCTCAGTGGTTCTGATAATTGGACACCTTTGGGGACCACTGACACGGGCTGGAGATTCCAGTGGGTTTCACCTACTGTACGGGAGGAAGTCTCCTGGAAGAGGTTTTCTGAGTGAGCACAGCTTTTTTAAGCCCAACACTCCAAAAACCACTGTATTTCAGGGAAATTCTACTCGGTTTCTTTTACCCTCTAAACTGTTGTGCTATAGCAACAAAACTCAAGAGAAGCCATTGAATTAAAGAGCCGTTATCTACAGTTTCTATACAGTTAGAGAGGAAGACAGGCAGCAGGGTTAATTTGCTTTCTAATCCCTCTCTATGCAGATTGCAACTCGCTAATCCTCTTTTCCTTCAACCCCTACTTTATTGGAACCCCTAATGTGAGTTGCATGCATTTCCCAATTATATAATACTTTGGTGTCTTTATCTCTGAGATTTATTGTATTTTAACATTTGTATGCATTTTAAAGTTAAATTCTGAAGGCTTTATAAGCACCCCGCTTTCTAATTAACAGGGAGCATAAAATGTAAGTGTGACAAATATTAACCATGCATATTAGGGAATGTTCAGAAGCAATCTAGGTTGCTTTTTTCTTTTCTCTCCTTCAAAGGTAAGGTTTATATTATACAAGATTTGGAAGGACAAATGTATAATTTGGACAAACACTTCCCTGAATACTAATATTACTTTATATAGTAATTATGGGATTTTAAATGCCAATGAGTTCTGTTTCCTTTGTGTAAATTTATGGATGTAATAAAACACTTTTGACAAGCTAATCAAATAGAAACAATCTAAGATTTAATTATCAGCTTTTTAAAGATTTTATGAACCAGATAGTCTCTTGCCAAAATCACTTAGGTGACTTAGGAATAAAGAATCCTCTTAAATCTTTTATTTTGTTATTAAAATTAAAATGGCAGTATTTTTTTTTACATTCTCACAGATTGAAGAAAATTAAGCAATAAAAAAGTAAAAGGAAAATTTAGAAACTACTCAAATCTCTACAACTCAGATAAAATTCCTATTAATATTTTGGTAGATATTCTTCTAGACATCTCAGTATACACACAAGCACATGCACTCTCAGAAACACCTAGTTGTACATAAAAAGATTAATACAATATATGACACTATTGCTTGTCCTTTTTTTAAATTATCAAACGTTTATTGAATTGGATTGAAATAAGCAGCTAACATGATCACTATGAGGTTAGAATTGTTTTTTTTCTTTCTTTTTTGTGAAGAAGATTGGCCCTGCAGTAACATCTGTGCCAATCTTCCTCTATTTTATGTGGGACACTGCCACAGCATGGCTTGGTGAGCAGTGCTAGGTCTGTGCCCAGGATCCAAACTGGCGAACCCCAGGCTGCCAAAGCAGAGTGGACAAATTTAACCACTATGCCCCTGGGGTGGCCCCTCTATTACTTGTCTTTGAGGACTAGACATTGTTTTCTATCCACTTCTCTGTTGTTTTCATGTCAATAAATAGATATGTGCATCTTAATTTTTAATGGTTACATGATATATTTTATACTATACTTTAGTCTCCTGTTGATGTTTAGATTGCATCTTTTTTTCCCTCCGTTATGTGTTCAGTTAACATCCTTGCACGTTAGTCATTTTGCACCTGTACAATTATCTTTTTAGGACGGAGTCATTGAAGTCTGATTGCTGGTCCAAAAGGTCAGTGCTGAAGTATGTTAATTACCAAACGATCCTCCAAAAGTGTTACCTCATTTGAAACTCCCACCAGCAAAATGATAGAGTGCCTGTTTTTTCACACTTTCCCAATATTGCATTTTGTCTTTCTTAAACATTGACAGATGATCAAAAATTTGTCATTGCTTAAAAATTTGCATCTCTTTGATTATTAATAAAGTTGTACATATTTCCAAGTGCTTTTGGATATTCTTATTTCTTGTTTGGTTAATTGCTTCAATATTTTTATTGGGATTGGTTATCTTTTTCTCATTAACGTGTAGGAGATCTGTCAATATTGGGATATGGTTATTTGGACTCCAGATTTGTCATTTGACTTTTAACTCTGCACATAGTGATTTTTAAATTAAATTGAATGTCATTTTGTAATTTGTTTTTGTGCTTAAATTTTCATCAAACATTTATCAGTATGTCATTTTGTAGTTTCAGACATTTGTATCATGGTTAAGAATGGCCTTTGTCCCTCAGGATTACAGAAATCCTCACCTGTATTTCCTCATAGTAGTCTGGGTTAATGTTTTTACATGATAATCTTTGTTTCATCTGGGATTTATTTTTGAATACAGAGAAAGACAAGCCAGTTTTATTTTCACCCCAATTGCTAGCCAGTTGTCAGACTTCATGAATATTTGACCTTTTACTACTGACTTAAAATGACTCTTAAATTTTCTTATATTGAATTCCTTTACATGTTTGAATCTATTTCTGAGACCTGTTGCATGGATGTCTCTATTTCTGAATAATTATTATTGAGTTTTTATTTCTTTGGCTTTATATTATTTTTTATAGGATAACTATCCCTTCATTTTTCTTCTTTTTCAGATTTTCTGTCTATCTTTGCATATTTACTTGATGAATTTAAAAATCATTTGGTCAAACTAGCAAAAGCCCTGCTAGGGTTTTCAACTGGAGTTGTATAATATTTTTAGATTAATTGATGGAAAATTAGCACTTTTAGAATACTAGGTTTTCTTATTTTAAAAAAAGGTTCTTTGTTTCCCCCATGGAATCAAGCATTTTCTTAGGTCTCTCAGTAGCATTTTATGTCTTTTTCATATAGGCCTTGGCCGTGATAAAATAGTTTCCAAGATATCTTAATTTTTTGATTGTTGCAGTGAATGGAATTATTTTCTTCCATAATATTTTCTAATTGTTAATTTCTTAAAAAACCTATTGACTTTTGTTTATTTATTTTATTTCCAGACACTTTAATGAGCACTCATATTTTTTTCTAATCATCTTTCGATTAATTTTAGCCTTCAAAAATCTCACCAAGTTCTACCCAGGAGACTAAAGAAGTAAATATAACTACCTTACTATAGAACATGACTTGAGACCATTAAAGAATGGAGCCTAAAATAGGACAGTTTATGGAATATAATTTGTATATCAGGAAGGACCGAATATGGACCAATTCATCACTGAAATGTAATATGGGCCAGACTAAGTATATTAGAATGAATAAGCATGCTGTTCTTACAAGATTATTTAATATTCTGAGATGAACTTTGGTACTCAATCTCTCAGGATTAATCTTTGTGAATTCTATAATATTTGTGTGAACAAGAGAAAGGCTGTATTTAATTAAGCCTGAAAACATAAATCTCTGTTTCAGTAAGGAAAATGTCAAGGAATCGAATGGAAAACTGAACTGACTTTTTCAAGAATAGTTTACCAGCGTGTGAATTCCAGGCTTGCTAATTTTTGCATACCTCCACAAATAAAATATAACTTCTTTTCTTGTCATGAGTAATCCTTCCTCCTTCCAGCAAGCACCTATTGGTCTAACTACCCAGCATCCCCACGCTCCCATAAGTAGGTGTAAAGTGGTCTGACATTGCCATCTGGTGGCCACCTGGGGAACTGTGTGAACTAACCTCGCTCCTGTTGGACGTCCAGTCTGGGTTGGTGTCTTGGAAGCCAGATCCAGGCTTGGGAACAAGTAATTTATACTCCTGGCTACAGGCAAAGAGAGAAGATAATCAAAGTCCAAGTCTTGGCAAAGGCTGCCTGGGGGAGCTGGGAACCAAGGAAGGAGCCAGAAGGCTACGTCCACAGGAGGTGGGAGAGAGCAAAGACTAGGTCCAAAAGGAGAGAGCTGCTAAGGAGTTCCAGCAAGAAAAGCTTGGTGAGAGCTCCTGAACCAAAGCAAAGAGAGGGAGACTTTAAAAAAAATTTTTTTTTAAGAGAACCTCTGCATTCAACCTCAGAACAGGGATCAGCTTTATTGTGGGCTTCCAGTCAGTTCCAACCCTTTCTTCACCGGGGTTCCTCATCTACATTTTTCCTTTCCTTTTCTTAAATTGTTTTCCTCATAGCTTAAAACTCAGGTAATTGCAGATAATTCCACAGAAGGTAAAGCTTACATCATACTTCCCTTCTCTCGTTCTCTTTTCCGTTTCCGCTCTTTCTTCCTCCTCCTCCTCCCTTGCTCCCTCTCTTCTTTCTACCTCCTTCTCTCTTTTCCCTTCCTTTTCAGCCCTTATTCTTGCATTCTCTGGAAGACGTCTCCCCTTCTTGTCCTTCACTCTATTTGGGAGCCAAAACATAATTGTAATTACAGCTGATAAACCTAAGGCTAGTGCCCTCCGGTCAGCTTCCTCCAGGAAAAAGGAAGGCAGAGGCTGTGAAATAAGGATCATTGCTACCAACACCTGACTCCTTGGGCGGGATCAGGAGTCCCTTCAGCATTACCTTGAGGCTCAGTGCTCCCATCCAGCCCCTACATGATGTCCCCCTGTGCCTGCATTCAAGATTTTTGTCTCTTTTCTTCTCTGCCATATCCCCAACATTTAATCAGCACCTGGCATATAGAAGGAGCTCTATTAATATTTGTCAAGGGAATGAATACATATTCTCAACGAATAAGCAAATCTGGCTTATTCCTTTTTACTCTATTTCAGTTTTGCCTTGTAGTAAAAGTTGCAGAGATGCTAATTTTCATTATGAAAGCATGATTTTCGACTTTTGTGGGATAATTTAAGCATAGCACAGGAGGATATTTCAAGCACAAAAATATATTTTTTAAAAATTCCAACCTACCAACTGGCAGACTTTCAGAAAATAGCCTCTTGTTAAGCTAGGGACTCTCTGTACCTTTTCGTGTTTCAAGAGTGTATCTTTTATATACATAAATGAAGTAAAAAACCGACAAAATGACCAGCTTTTACCTGTCTTGGCTTCTTAAGTGCTCTTTGCATCCTCCCCAAAATAGAAACTAAGACTGTTAAATACAGAGGAGATAACAGCTTTGGAAAGCTGAAAACTATTAAGCATTTGGAAAACATCTTGCTGTATACGTTTTCTCTGTTGGCTGAGTCTCTTTTGCATTACAAATCCTTGATAACACAGACGGAGAAATATTTATTCTCTCTATAGAACTAAGCACAGAAACAAATGGGTTTATTTAATATTTTTCAGAGTTGTGCCCTTTCTTATGATCCTTCTCAAGATAGGAGAGACGAGGCAGGCTGTTTTTAGTTTATAGATTGTTCCTCTGACATTCCTGTTGTGTGAGAAGTTTCTGGGGGTAAAAAAATCATCACTTGCTACTTTCCATTCCCAAACCCTAGGGTTTCCTAAATATCTCCCCAAACTGTGTAATCTTAAAGAAATGCTTTCACTACAGTGCACATGGGAAGTTAAAATGAATTAGAAGCTGGCCTGAATTAAGACAACCAAGGAGATGAGTGGGTGTGTAACATCAGAGTGTGGTCGACCTTGGTTAATTTGTGAGGATGTGTCACAACATCCCACGTCAGGCTTGACATTTTATTCCTGGCGGATTTCAGTGGCAGTGTCATGGGAGAGGGCAAATGTTTACTCTCTAGGTCACTGACTACGTGGAATATGAGAAGCTACAAGGTATGAAAAGACTAGTGTTATAGGCAGAGGGCTCTTAGACTGAATTGTGGCGGTGCCTCCAGCTGACTGTGTGACTCAGAATAAAATTGGTAACGTCTCAGAGCCTTGGTTTACCTTTCTGCAAAATGTGAATAAGGATGCCTAGGTAGAGGGCTGTGGGTGAGGCTTGGAACTACCAGGTATAAAGCTCAGCGTCTGGCTGCTGCCACTTCCTGGTTGATCAGTGTGATCACAGTAGTCCCATGTTCTTCTGTTTTTCTCCTAGGTACCTTGGGATCACGAGGCCGCTAACGTACCCTGTGAGGCAGAATGGGAAATGCATGGCGAAGATGATCCTCTCCGTCTGGCTTCTTTCCGCCTCCATCACTTTACCCCCGCTCTTCGGATGGGCTCAGAATGTCAACGATGACAAGGTGTGCTTGATCAGCCAGGATTTTGGCTACACGATTTACTCCACCGCAGTGGCATTTTATATCCCCATGTCCGTCATGCTTTTCATGTACTACCAGATTTACAAGGCCGCCAGGAAGAGCGCCGCCAAACACAAGTTCCCCGGCTTCCCTCGCCTGGAGGAGCCGGAGAGCATCATCGCCCTGAACGGCATGGTGAAGCTCCAGAAGGAGGTGGAGGAGTGTGCAAACCTTTCGAGACTGCTCAAACACGAAAGGAAAAACATCTCCATCTTTAAGAGGGAACAGAAAGCAGCCACCACCCTGGGGATCATCGTCGGGGCCTTCACCGTGTGCTGGCTGCCGTTTTTCCTCCTCTCGACAGCCAGACCCTTCATCTGTGGCACTGCCTGCAGTTGCATCCCGCTGTGGGTGGAGCGGACATTTCTGTGGCTGGGCTATGCAAACTCTCTCATTAACCCTTTTATATATGCCTTCTTCAACCGGGACCTGAGGACCACCTATCGCAGCCTGCTCCAGTGCCAATACCGGAACATCAACCGGAAGCTCTCCGCTGCCGGCATGCATGAGGCTCTGAAGCTTGCTGAGAGGCCGGAGAGACCCGAGTTTGTGCTGTAAGGTCATTTATCACCATTTTCCTTTTATCCCCCCAACCCTTTCATGGAACTTCTTGAAATGTATTGCAGAAAGCTTCCTGAATCAGTGGCTAGCTTCTTTTCTACTAAGCACATCAGATTTGAATTCAGAATGCTATGGACTCCAGTCCTCCATCCAGTAGAATTCCAAAAGCCAGAGATAGGTACGTGGTTGGATTGGAAGCTGACACAGGTTTGCTGGTGAATTGCAGTTGATGTGATTGATGACAAAGGAAGTGATGTTTCCTGTCCTTTCTCCATAAATAACATCCAAATTGTGTCCTTATATCTCCACTTCTTGTAACATTATCTTTTTCATTGCTATTACTCTTATATCCGGTGAAACTTTTTTGATGACCTCATCCTTCACCGATAAATTCTTTTGAAAAAGGAAGCAAATCCACACAGGCTAGAAGGAAGCAGCCTGGGACAAAGGGGAGTCGTTCGTGTGGGGAGATGCCAGGATGAGGCAAAGACTTGAAAAGTACGGAGATTTCAGGAAGTGCTGTCCCTCTTTTTTAGGAGTTGAGAACTGATAGATAGATCATTGTTGAGTTTGCTTAGGAGGCATTAGTGACTTTCCAAGTGACTGCAATAGGATGTTGGGATCTGGAAAAGGATGGCAAAGGGCCAATGGGGATAAGGAAATGGACGTTTCACCTGTAACCCGTATGTTAATGAATTTGGCATTGTACAAGAGACAGTGAGTAATTACAGTCGTTAGCAGGTCAAATCAAGATTTTGCTTTAAATTTGAGGTAGAGGTGACATCTTCATGTTTGAAAGCTGTGGGGAAAGAAACTGAAGTGAGAAGATGGAAGGTGCTGGTGAGAGAGAAAGCAACTTAGTGTTGCACATGAGAGAGGAGGAGATTGCTCTTCCCTGAACCTGGCAGGAGGGAATAGATCAGAGAACGCAGACCACTCTAGCTGAAAAGGACCTTTCAGTCATCTTGTCCAAGCCCTTCATTTGACAGAAGAGTCAACTGAGACCTGGAGAGTGAGATGTCCCACGGTGAGCTAGTGGCATCACCAGGTCTAGATCCCACATCATCTGAATCTTACATCTATACCTTTTTCATATATTAGACTTCTTTGTGTATAATACATGTGGCAAAGGGCACCTCTATGCTCCCAGCTATCTCAGGGGAACAGCCCTGCTCAAGGAGGGTAACAGAGTGCCCTCATGGATTACAGTAGACTCCAGAGGCTCCAAACCTCAGACACTCTCCAGATGACTCTGGAAACCTCTAGGAACTCAGCCTGTTCTCTAACTTCACTAGAATGAAGCAAGCAGAAACATCCCTAACAGAGATTAGGGAAACCAGAGATCAACATTCTTGTCCTAGGAACTCAAAATTGTAGGACTACAGATATGCTAATTCTTGACCTGAGTGTAACTTTCACAGGTATTCATTTTCACTTTTATTATATATACTCTTTTATTATATATATACTCTTTTGTACATATGAAATTGTTCACAATAAAAAACTCAAAAACATTTTTTAAAAGAATGCAATTTTTGGTTCTGGAATATGCACTAGGAGCGATCTGTCTTCCCAGGGATCTTTCCAGGACTGTAACATTCTTATTGAATTGACCGCAAGTGTTTGCCCCCCAGATTCTAAATCCCTTCTGGGAAGGAGCTGTGTCTCAGTCAGATTTCTAGTTGCAGAATCTAGTACAGTTCCTGATACATAAGAGAAGATAAATGTAACTAATAATCGCTAACAATTATTGAACATCTACTACATGCTATACATCTTTCTACCTGGAAAGTAGGTGCTTCTAGCATCCCCAGTTTTCAGAAGAATAACTGAGGCTCAGGGCCATAAAGGACCTTACCCAGGATCACATGGCCCCTAAGTGGTGAATGCGGTATGAATCACCCCCATGCATGTGCTCTTAACCATGTGCAACACTACCTGTCGGCTGATTTCATTCTGTAGGCAGCGAAGAGCTATTGAATGTTTTTGAGCTGGGCATTGTAGCCATCAGCTCTCTAAGAAGACAATTAGAAAAACTTGTCAATAGAAGTAAGTTAAGTTTCTTAGACGCACTGCAGCGTGGAAGGGCAACTCCTTGACAGAGTCTTGGTAGTTTCTCAGATGGAGGAAAGAAGGAAAGGATATTGATAGAGCTGCAGGGCTTGGGCTGGGTGATGTTAAGGTGGGGAGCCCGTGAGGACTGGGCAGAGTTTATGACACTATAGCTTTGCATCGGTGGGGACGGCTAAGTGAGGGCCTTGAAGCCAGTATTAATGAGCAAACTACTAGTCTTGATAAGTAAGCTATTTTAGTCGGTGTGCAGTCTCATCTTTTGGAAGCAACTATTTCCTGGAACACATAGCTCAGTTATTTTGCCTAGTCCAAAAGTTGTTTAGCACAGGAACAGGAAAGCATATTGGTTTCAGTTCTCAGGTGTAACGCGCTGAGAGAGCTGTTTGAGGAAAGTCTCGCTGGCAGCAGTGAGAAGGGTAGAGAAAGTAGAAAGCCTGGTGACAGGAGGTCTAGTTAAGCAGCCAGTATAGAAACTAGGGAAGGGCACATGAGGTCTTGAACTAGAAAATACCACTATGTTTGTATGCCTCCTACACAGTCAAGAACTGGAGAATATTTTATTGATTATTTTAGCTAATAATTCACACATAATTCACAAAATGCTAATTTTTTAAACGTCACACAAAGAGGTTTTCCAGTTTAAAATAGTAATCCACATTTATTGAAGATCCACTCCCAGGCACTATGCTGAGCACTCTCTGTGAATTTTATCACTTCATCCTTAAAATTTTATGAGAGGTTGGTTTTCTTCATCTCCATTCCCAAGATGACAAAACAAGGGCCTGGGGAGCTCAAATAATTTTCCCAAAGTCTTACCTGTAGGGACTATTAGAGCTGGATTTGAGGCCAGGATTTGAGGAAATCTGTGTTCAAAAGGACTTTTCACTTCCTTGCTACTGTGTCTTTTATAAAAGTAAATTAACATTATGTCTAAGGATATTTGCCTCTGTGTCTGCAGCTAGTGTGGAGGCTTGGGTATTATTTTCCTGTTGTCTAAGACAGGGGTCAGTGTCCTTTTACTGTGAAGGGCCAGACAGTAATATTTTAGGCTTTGCTAGCCAGAGGTCTCTACTGAAACTACTCATCTCTGCCTTTGTAGTGAGAAAGCAGTCAGACACAAGTAACCAAATGAGTATGGTGGTGTACCAATAAAACTTTATTTACAAAATCAGGCGGCCAACTGGATTTGGCCCACCAGTCATGGTTTTCTGTCCCCTAGTCTAAGAAAATGACGATCCCTTCAGTAAGTCTCTCTTTATTTGAATTTTATAATTATTTTATTTATAACTATAGAATATTAAAGTCATTTGGGATGATTGGCCTAAATATTCATTAACTTTAAGAAATTTCTAATGAGAGAGTTGGAATAGCTGCTGTTTTTAACTTCTATATCAGGCAGGTTTCTAGTCAGTTGCAGTGTGGGAAGACTCTTTTTTAAACTCTTGTTTGTAACTGTGGCATGCATTGAGAAGGATACAGAAAATACGTGATGTCTTTCCTGTCCTAGTGCAGATATTTCTGTTGGACAGACCTCGCATAAACACACACATATGCACTGTGACCCTTTTTTTATAAGAACAAAGGAAAGGTGGAGACAGGAAAAGCTCTAGGACTCAAAGGAGAGGAAAATAACTGACAGCTTACCCTAACCCTGGTCTGGGAAGACTTCCTGAAGGATATGGGCTCAAGTATGTCTATGAAGGCGGTCAAAGCATTTATAACTGAAGGAGAGTAGCAATGGCATTCCAGGTGAAGGGGACATTTTATGTAGAGGCACCAGTGTGGGACCTTATGCAAAGGACAGTCTGGCTGAAGCTAAGCATTGGTGTCGGGGAAGATATGGTGATCACAAGTTAAGGTAGAATGACATTGAATTATGAAGAGTTTTTCCATTCTAGCCTCAGGAAATTGGGATTTTAGGGTAGAAAAGTAATTCTCAACCAGGGGTGATTTTGCCCCCAGGGGACATTTGACAATGTCTGGAGACATTTTTGGTTTTCACAACTCGGAGAGGGGAGGACCTACTGGCATCTAGTGGGTAGAGGCCAGGGATGCTGCTAAATATCCTGTAATACACAGGCAGGCCCCCACAACAAAGAATTACCCAGGCTGAAATGTCTACAGTGCGAAAGTTAAGAAACCCTGGTGTGGACAATAGTAAGCCATTGATGGAATCTCTGCAATTCGGAGAATGGAATCATGAAAGCGATGAAGAATGATTCAGTGGCACCATGTGGGATGAATCAGAAGGTAGAGGCTGGAAGTAAAGAGTCTCTTCATTGGCTTGTTTTCTCTAGAAACATTTGAGGGCCTACTATATATGAGGCATGGTGTGAAGCACATCAGGGAATAGAAAGATGAATAAGTGACAGTCCTTGCCTCTGGAAGCTCACAGTCCAGTGGGCTGGGGGGACTGTAGACATGGTAGTGGTCTCTAGTAAAAGACTAGTGACCAGAACGCCCCACATAGTCCACACTCTGCACAGTTGCGGTTAAATAAACACCAGTTGGATAATCCAGAACAACTCATAACTCTACTGGAGTCTCTGGAGAAATGACCTGGCATCCAATCCATAGTTCACGGCAAAACTTAGAACCCTTTGCTCCCCACACCTACCTCTCTAGTGCTCATACCTCCTGGGCCAGCCTGGAGACTCGGAGCTCCTCCCACTCATCTCTCTAGCCCTTTCCTCCCCTTCCTCCTGCTTGGGTTCTAGTCACTTTTACTTTTGCCCCTACCTCTGCCTTCTTAGGTCTATTTTTTCTCCTACATAATAGTTTTCTACCTTTCCTGTGTAAATGATCTTCTAGACTGTGTATTGCCAGTTCCAAATATTTACCCATTTCTTCCCATTTTCTTGATCAGCATAACAAGAGGCTCAGGAGTCCAGCAGGTGCTTAGGAATCTTCCTCGGGGTAGGGAGTGAATAGAGAGAAAAGGCTATGAATACTTCACTGGCAATTTTAATTCACTACACTAAATAATAATCTTTGTCACCTTTTCACAAGTATTCAAATACTGGTAATATAAAACCAAGGGTGATAATGTGGTATAAGCAAGGATTCTTCCTTTTCTTTTTAATTTGGTGACCATTTATGGATTTACTTTGAATTGGCATAAATTGCTTTTTTTTTTTTGAGGAAGATTAGCCCTGAGCTAACTACTGCCAATCCTCCTCTTTTTGCTGAGGAAGACTGGCCCTGAGCTAACATCCACACCCATCTTCCTCTACTTTATATGTGAGATGCCTACCACAGCATGGCTTGACACACGGTGCCATGTCCACACCCGGGATCTCTAACCGGCGAACCCTGGGCCCCCGAAACAGAACGTGCACACTTAACCGCTGCGCCACTGGGCTGGCCCCTAAATTGCTTTTAAGTGTGACATTTTGACCACTTTTGTTCTTCGATACCAATATCGTGAACAATATGGAAAAGTGGTTTCTAAAATGCATCCATGTAAAAGAATTGCATGAGATTGTTTTGGGGTAGCTCTTCCTTTCCCTCTCCCTTCTTCTCCTTGCTGGTCCTATTGTCTTTCTCTTCAAAGAGCCCCTAAGGATCCCTGTCCAGTGCCGTGGTGAGTGGGAGCACAGTGAACTTGGGTTCCCGCCATGAGGTCTGTCGACATCCCGCTGCAGCGTTTGTGCTGAAGCTTTAGACTTCAGGGTGACTTTACCTTTTCTTTATGGAAACAAGTGATTAAAAAAACGAAAACGAAATGGGTCCCAGTGGGAATTGGGATGAGGCATGAGGGCCCCTGAAGCCCTGGTATCTGCGGTGGGATGTTGCCTAAAGAGGAAAACGAACAGAAAGTTTACTATTTCATGGATTTTTTTCACCCACAGTAGCATTTTCCTCATCAGGAGCTAGCTGGAATTCAGCACCTTATTTTTATTAAATCATCAGATAGTAGTAATAATAGCTTTTTTCCTTCATGCTTTGCATTTGCCTGCATTTTAACTTTGCAGCGTCTCTAAAGTAGGAAAGGCAGGCAACTGATCTCTCTTGCCTTTTCCAATGTTTTTTGTTTTCTTAGGAGGTAGTAAATACACATAGCATAAAATTAAATCAAGCATACAGATGGGTATACAAGAAAAATAAGCCTTGGGGGTATGTCTTAGGGGGAAAATATCCACGGTGGAAATCACAAAGGAGGTAATATTTGGGGTGGGTCTTGAGCAAAGGGTAGGATTTTAATAAGAAGGCATGGCAGAGGTGGAAGTGGGAGTGGGGCTACTCAAAGCAGAGGGGATGTATGGACAGAGGGGCACAGATGTGGATGGAGATAGATCCGGAACCTGGGGCAGGCCTTCAGCAGTACCTGGAAGCTGGGTGGATTGCGATCATCATGGAGGGCCAGGTGGGCAATGTGGGTGAGGGGAGAGATGAATGCTTTTGAGCAGGAGTGAGGTCAGGATTGCTGTGTAAATAGGGGCTCACAATAGGAGGAGAGAGATGGGTTAGGAGACCAACGTGAAAGTGAGGTCTCCTGTCAGGATGGCCCACAATAGGAAGGTGGCCTTGAGACTAGGAAAGAGTCCAAAGAAGTCCAGGTGTTTGGAAGTTGACTAGCTGGTGGGTGGTGAGGAAAGGGAGGCTTTGGAGATGGTGCTATGCCTTGAGGCCTGGAAGCATTCGGTACAGTTCATGAACTGATGTGAGCAGAGCAGTGCTGGGCTGCAGAGGAAGTGCAGTCTCTTCTCGGTGCTGAGAAGAGGCAGAGGCCCCAGGCTAAGAATAAGAGTGGAGCACCAGTGGGGCCACAACCTGTTTGCAGTGTCCACTCCCAGAGACCCAGAGCCGGGGGTCTGAGCTGAAGCACGATGCTTCTCTTCAAGTGCCATCATGTAAGGTGAGGGACAAAGCGAGAGTGGTGTCTTATGGAGAAACTGATCCTGTCACCAGGAAAAGGCATCCGTCGGGTCTTGATAGCTAAGTGAGAGGGGCTCTTTCGATGGGATGCCGGGGCGGGGGGCGAAGGCTGGGGCACAGTGCCAGGCCCCAGAAACTCATAGACGTAGCTCTCAAGCACATGGATGTAGCTTGGTAAGTCGAGTCCTGTGAAGGTTCAGAGTTAGGGAGTGTGGATCTGGGGGGAATGTGGCCCTACACCAGGGAGAGAGAGACTTTTCCTCAGCCGTTGGCCAAGACTTCTCTATGACTCATGGCTCTTCTGTGAAGCTGGGAGGAAGGAAGTGATGGAGGAGGGGTTTCCTGCTCTGCACACACGGTTTGCTATAATGCACCCTCCTAGATTTGAAGGGGAGAACACTTCTCATGAGTAGTCATCATTGTTCTTTTGAAGTAGGGCAAGTGCAGTAGTATTTTGCAAGCATTTTTGAGACGTGAGCCATTTTTGGCTACAGCTGTATTATGAAAGTGAATTTCTACATGGATTATCTGGGTCTGATTTGCAAATATATTAAGGCCCTGGCAACTTACAGAAGCTATAAAATTTATGAAAAGAGCCACAGCACTTTTTCTTTCCATTTAGAGATGTTCATAACCCCTTAGAAGACGCAAATGATTCAAATTACTGAATGCTATAAAAATTAAATCCACCTACCACAAAAAGAAACTTCGCATTTATGGTTCTGCTAAATCATTTTCTTGTCTCCTCTCTCTCTCTCTTTATAGACAAAACTCTGACTACTGTAGAAAAAAAAGTCATGACTCATGATGAAAAGTGGAATAATGGAGACGAAATAAAAAAGGCGAGACAGGTGGAAACGGGACGAATCATTCGCTGAGACTACGGAACGGAACTCGGCTTCTGTCCTTTCTTGGGATGGCTAAAACGTGACAAGCAGGGTGATCTGTCGTACAAAGTGTATTAGGAGGGAGATGGTGACCTCTCCTTTTTTTCTGTGGATCCGTGCTATTGTGTGCAAATGAAAATAGTTCTCGGTTTGAGACAGCCAGGTCAGCCCAGCCGTAAGCGCACCTGCAGAACTGAGTTCCAGAAAGGAAACGGTTTCTGGGGCTTTGCTTATGTCTGAGTCCAGGGAAGTGGAAGAAACTTCCAATGCACACTTCCCATGCTTCTGAGTGGAAGCATTGTGGTGGATATTCAGGAATCGTTCATGAGACAGAATGTCTCTTGTTGTAGGACAGAAGGGAGGGTGTTTTTCCAAGCAAACCGCGGTAAGCCTAGTGGCGAATATGTTGCATGTCCATGTTAGAAAACAGAATCCCGTCATCAGCTAATACAAATGATTTCCCAGAGTAGTGTCTGTTTAAAGCTTCTGTCAAACAGTTTGGCTTTTTTGCAGGGTCCCTGTGACTTCCCCAACAACGCACTTTCTTTGTTAAGTTACTTCTTGTTATGGTCAAACTCAGGAACAGATCTCAGGATGGAGAGAATCATAAAACCAGAAGAAAGCTTTTTCTCGCACTCACACTTCTTCTGAGGGGTCCTGAGAGGCAAGGAGGATTCCTTCTGGGAGGATTTTTACTTGGGCAGAGAGCGAGTGCTACCTAACTGCACTGTACATTAACGTGATTACTGGCACAGAACTTTTGACTGTCGTTTACCTGTGGGTGCAGTGGGCCCACGGGCTGGTCCGTAAGTGTGTGTTTTTTGTATGGACGTATGGGAATAGTGGTGTTTCCATGAAAGGTTGTGATGCTTCTGGAGATGGAGCATCAACATATTAATTCTCTTTGAGCAGCTTTGTATGAAACTGAATTGGGTGAATCCGAGGTTACCTGGGCCTCTGCTGGGAAACGCTCCAGAATACCATTCTGTTCCTTCTAGAGGATTTGTTTGTGTGTTCTCTGTATCTTAAATCAAATGTGTGCCTGGCCAATTCTGTTCTTCTCCCGTCTCCCTCTCCAAAGTGGTAGATATTAAGGGCAGGTAAGGAAACAGAAAAGGTCCCTTTGCAGACAGTATTTTTTTAAGAAATGGTACTGTGATACATATGCGCGAAAGAGATAGAAAGACATTAGAGCAGAAAAGAATACCTCTAAGGGGAAAAAAAAGAATACAAACCTTCATTTGATAAAAGAGAACTGAAAGAGAATGTTATTTTCCTACAATAAAGGTAGCTGTTCTCTCGCAGGACAATGTGGAATTCCGACGTGGATTATGGATTTCTTTCAACTGTCGCTGACATTGCTTCTTACAAGACACAGGGGAGGGGCTGCCTGTCCTGGACGGGGAGGTGGGCACTGTCCTGTCAGACAAAGCTTGTACAAATTCCTGAACCGCAGATTTGCTAAAGTGACTGTATATACTTAGATTCATAATTTAAATGATTAATTCTGGTCAGATAAATGTTGTTAAATTTGGAACTGTTTTATTACATTACATCAAATAAAGTTTATTTATAGCTGTAATAAAGCAACTTCAGTAATGATTTTTAATTGAAGGTCTTATGTCATAAGTGTTGCTGTATAGAGAATAGCAGAAGGGCAAGCTGTATATATTTGCTGAAAACTTAACAGGTAGTTAAGACAGTTCTGTGATTAATTGCGTTTCACTGTGAGGATTCATCCATTTTGTAACTTTTTGTTTTTAAGAATGACTGTTCAGCCCTTGATTTGATTAATGAGCATTTACTGGGCTTCTGCCACATTCAACACTGTGGGCATCAAGAAAAAAATGGGTAAAGCAAGTCCTTAGTTTTGAGGAGCTTGCCACCAGATAGAAGGCAGACATTTCTCAGATTGTCACCATAGAGTGTAGTAAGTGCTATAGCACTTTGCAGGGCGTGACATCTTTCTTTCTTGTAGTATAACACAGGGCAGTATGGTTAATTAGATGGATGAAGGTTTTCAAACGTCTTTAATTTTTTTAGGACCTTATATTCAAATTAGCTCTTTATCCTGCCTGCCTTGAACACCTGAGTATTGAACTCGCTGCTTCATTCTGGCTACGGGGGCTGGACGCTGACCACTGTGCATTACATGTATGGCAGCCAGACGAAAGGAAAAGGGAGGCATTGAGGGAGAATGAGAAAAACATCAAAATGTCAGACAATTTATACTATTTCACATATGGCATATTTTGTGCCAAAGGTACAGCTTTTGTTTTAACTGAGATTTGGAAAAATCACTGATGTAAACATTTTACATATATTTTATGACTATTCAGCAAGAGTGACTATTATGACTAATCTCTCTTCTCACTCTAGTGTATCAGCTGTCATCTTCTGGGAAGACTGACTATTGGGAAACGCTTTTGGGGAAGTAAAGTACTTGTAAGAGATACCTTAGTGACTCTTTCCTTAGTGTTTAGTTTTATTCTGTAAATATCAAACAGTAGGCATCCATAGAGGTCCCAGGTTTTCTGGAAACTGTTTCATAATTCTTAAAGTGTTGACCACGGTGTCGTGTGCTTGAGATGCTTGTATGTGTTTTTGGTGATTGTATTTTCATGCAATTTTATTAGATTTTTTTGATTGCAAGGCACGAAATCAACAATACAAATAGAAAATTCAGGCAATTTTTCAAATAATTTATGCTCATGTAATAATTGTGTGAATTACTGTCTGGAGATGGTGGGAATTTTCCTTTCAGTATTTTGATTGTCAACTGAGTCCTCAGTTTAGTGGATAGAAGTATTTACAAATCCCGCCTTTTTTCAAAGTCCACGCTCTCTCCCATCTCAGGACTTTCACACATGCTTTCTCCCCTGTCTGGAATATTCTTCCTGTTCTCAATTATTTATTTAATGTATGTCTTCATCCCTGTTCAGTAATTCTTCAAGGGCAGGGACCGTGTCTGTTTTCCTCACCTTTATGGCCAGCACGTAGCACCATGCTTGGAACATATATTGTAGGCATATACTTAATATTGCTTAGGAAGGGAAAAAAGAGGGAGGGAAGGAAGAAGAGAAAGGCAAGGAGGAAGGCCAGAGTTGACTTGGCACCCTTTTTGGTTTTCAGATGAGGAAATCGAGACTTGGTGGGATCGAATGACGTGTGAAGTGAGTGGGAGAGAAGGAGCTGGAATTAAGCTCTCCTGTGTGCAGCTTAGGCAGGCCCTCCACTGCCTGGTGCTGCTTCTTTTGCATGAGTTTCTCATATCAAGAGAGCGACCTTTTTGTAATTTTCTGCACTAGTGGAGCAGAGCTGTGTGTGTGTTATGGCCCATATGTTGAAACTTGTTTATCTACAGCTAGCCAGATGGCCCTTAGCAGCACACAAAGAAGCCATTTGGAAACTTCCAGAGGGTCAGCACATTCTGAAGGCACTGGGAGTAAGGCATACTGTGATGTCATTCCTTACTTACTCTAAGTGCTGTAAATCAAAAAAGGAAGGCCTCGTTAGATACTCTGTGTGAAACCTGCAGACCTTGAGAACTAACTCAGGGGATCCGTTCCTAGAGACAGGAGTTTATTTAATTGGATATCTCTTTGAACTTGCTTTGTCTACACTTCCTCTAGAGAAGAAAAGTAATTTCTTAACTTAAAATACTTTGCTTTTTAAGCTCTTGCTGGCTAAAACAAACAAACAAAAAACCCCACCTTATGCAGCACAAGCAGCAGAGGTGTGACGTGATGTGATCGGCAATGGAAACGTAAAAGCAAGCTTGAGTGTGGCTCATCTGGAGCACGCTCTCAGAGGAAGGGAGGTTGACGATTCTCAGAAGCAGACTTGCAGATAACACCTACACTGGGCATTTGGCACTCTTAAAAAAGCTGAGTTGAAGGAATTAAGACATCTTTTAACTATGGTTCCCTGGATAGACACACGTGAAATCTTAGATTCTATTGAAGCTATAGCATTTGTGCTCAGAGATTATGGAACAAAAGGAAGGTAATGGACAAGAGGTATTCAGGAGACTATAAAGAAATGGAAAGCCTAATCCATGATTCTTCCTCTAAGAAATTCATTCATGCATCCATTCACTCAAATAAATATTTATTAATATGTCAGAGACTGTCTAATGGCTAGAATCCAGTGGTGAGTAAGACAGAAATGATACCCATTCTCGTGAAACTAAAACTTTAGTAAGAAAGCTGAATGTTACACAAGTGATTATAATAAATGTGATGTGTATTATGAGAAGGCAAGTACAGGCGTTTCAGAAAGAAGCGCCTACTTCAATATATTGATATAAATATTGAAATCTCAGTGGAGGAGAGAAGTGGTAATCCAAAATAGCAGATGGTAAGAAATAACTAGAGTTTATCTCTGAAGTGCACTGTGTAGTATTTTTGGTGCCAAATTACCTTTCTTAATTACATTTTGATTGGGCTATGATTAAAATGCTCTTTATTCTTTAAACCCACACAGTCTCCCAGTAGGAGAGATGTACAGAGCTCGGATGAGAGGGAGCAGAAAGTCAGCTGTAAATATAAAAGTTTGTCGTGGATAATTCACAATTCACAGGTGACTAATTCACCTGTAGGAAAATGAGATAAACTGTCCCCACGGAGCACTGCAGAGCTAGAGAGTCTCACGGATGATCCAGGACACCCCCCTGCTGTTTGGAGGTGAGAGCATGCTAAATGAGAGCTGCGTTTTGTGTGAATCTGTTTAAAAGAGTGTGGCATAGAGCAGTGCTTTGCGAACTCTCTTTGGTGAAGACATTTTTTTAAATCTGTTGCACAGCTATGCATTTGCAAAATATAATAAAAATGAATTACAGGAAAAGTGAAGTGGAAAAAACATACAAAATATAAGTTTGGTTTTTTCTTCTTAGGTTCAATAGACATAAAGTTACATTTTAGTGAGCATAGTCGGAACAAACATAACATGGAGAAAAAGAAAAGAATTGCAAACAGCGACCATTGTCCACGGAAAGTGTGCAGTTACTCAGGTGGGGAAAACCTAGCAGTTACCAGGCTGAGAAATGACTGTAGCATGATCATTACATGTGTGGGACACCGAGTGTGCAAGGCTCTTCCACAGCACGCTGGATGAGTGTGATGGGGGCAGGCCGTACTGCTGGGAGGATGAGGACGTCAGGAATAGCTCGCCTCTGAGAACTACACCAGGGGTGCTAGTGGTGCAGAGGTTACCTGCAGTCATGAATCAGAGCCTTTAAACTCAGCCTTCCCTCCGTGTATCTGCTCTTTAATTATCTACAATTAAATTGAATCCAGAATGCTGATCTAAAGGCACTAAAAGGTATTTAATTTTTAGAATGACTATATTAACTAAATTGTTCTTCAATAAGGCCATGAAAGAGACTAAATTTTGACAGTGTCAACAACAGTTTGAAGATGAAAGGCTGTGATATTAGCAAGGTTAATATCAAGTAACCACACCATCCTATATCTTAAACCCAGTGTTTTCTAAACTTCACTCTCAATAAGAATTATCAAGGGAGCTTGTTAAACATGAAGATTCCTGGCCTCTATTTCCAGAGATTCTCGTTCATTATGTCCTGGGGTGCAGTGGAGGGTGAAGAGGGCATTTAACCAGACTACCGGGTAATTCTGGTACAGCTGCTCTGGGTTCCAAATGTTGAGAATTGCTGCTCCCAAACATGCTGGCAAATGAAATCATCTAGCTGATTCTGTGTGCAATTAGTGTAGAAAAGTGTGGTTAATATGAAATAATATCTTACTCACTTGTATATGGTTATAGAATCTTGTCAAAGAGATAAGATGCTCACTCACTCTCTCTTACATAGCCTTTAGTACTCACTGCTCTCTGTTGGCACTGAAAGTCCAGCAGCTTGTGGAAGATAATCCACAGATCACCCCAGATAGTTTTCAGCAATATTTAAAGACATGCGAATCTTAGGTTTATATGAAGACCTGACTAATTCCTACATTATTGAGTAACTCCTGGTGTTACCAAATTAATATTAGTGCTAGCACAGGGTCAGCTGAGAATCAATATATCACATTTCTGTCCCCTTGGCCAAGCAGCTGATCAAATGTTTGTCCACAAAACAAAGATTAGATCTTTGTAAAATATGTGTTGAATATTAGCCATGGAGAATGAGATGTTGATCTTGGCCAAGATCCACGCTTTCACTGTTGGGGGGTGTGTGTGTGTGTGTGTGTGTGTGTGTTATGGCAGTGGTTAATACAGCTCAGATTAATTGAATGTTTATTACTTATCAGTCATTTCGATAATTATCACAGCAACCCTAAAAGGCTACTTTTATCCCTATTTTATGGGGAGGGAACTGAGGCTTATGGAGCTCAAGGACGTTAACTTGTAAGTAGCAAAACTGAGCTCTCCAGCTGATATGTACTTTTCATTACATATTCCCTTCCATTCCGTAAAAGCATCTAAGTCAGTGGTTTCTGACTGGTTTTGTGGGCCTGGAAATATGCATCTGAACTCTGAGGGGACTCACTCTGGGTCTCCAAATACCTCTTGAGTACTGCAAGGCAGTTGTTCAAGGTTAAATCCCAGATAATTGTGAAGGGAGCAAAGGTTGTGATTCCTGCTTCTTAATCCTATTCTTGGATTTCTCCACTTCCAGGTATGCAGTGTCGCAATGCTTTCTCCTGGTTGTGCATTTCTGTTGCAGCCTGCCTGTGATGGTTAATGTTATGGGTCGATTTGACTGGATCACAGGGTACCCAGATATTTTGCTCAACGTTATTTCTGGATGTCTCTGTGAGGGTGTTTCTGGATGAGATTGGCATTTGAATCCATACACTGAGTAAAGCAGATTGCCCTCCTCAATGTGGGTGGGCTTCGTCTGATCCATTCAGGGTCTGAATAGAACAAAAAGGTGGAGGGTGGGTGAATTCGCTCTGCCTGACTGCTTGAGCTGGGACATGAGTCTTCTCCTGCCCTTGGACTGGAACCATCAGCCCTCTGGTTCTCAGGCCTTTGGACTCAAACTGAACTCTACCCCTGGCTTTTCTGGGTCTCCAGCTTGTAGATGGCATATCGTGGGACTTTTCAGCTTCCATAAGCACGTGAGCAATTCCTTATAATAAATCTCTTTTTAGAATATAAAATTCATATATATATCAGTAGGATATTCGTTTATATGTATATGAAGATATATAATATTTATTAACTTACATATAATATATATAAAATAACCTATTGGTTCTGTTTCACTGGAGAACCTTGATACACTGCCCCAACTGCTGTTGCCCTATAATGTGTATCTTTCTATATTTTCCTGATTAAAACTTATCTGTCCTATGTCCCATTCTCTCATCTTTTGCTGTCTCTTAACTGTCAGGCAATTAATCAAATACACTAATCCATTATTCAGTGGCAATGTCACCTTCCTACAGGGTGCAATAGTTACATTGAGGTAAGTACACGGTTACATTGGATCAATGCCTGAACCTGCGAGAGCGTTGATAGAAACTTCAGACAGTGTGACAAGTTGACAGTGGCAATAGCAGCTCAAATCCTACCTTGTGTGCTTCCTTCATTGATGAGGATTCGGTGAACCCCACTGCTGTTTCGTTACTTACAGCCTCCCCAGGGGCCCCTGCAGCTGAAAGCATGCTGATAACCAAACCCATAGATGAGACTTGGGCCAGGCCTTTCTCCTGCTCACGTTGGAGCCAAGAACTGAGGGAATTCCTTAGCTTTTTAAAGCAAAAATGAGTGAGGATAATTAGGTAACAGCTGAGATTTGTCAGAGCGATTTGGCCATTTGCCCCCGGTCCTGTCTTTGTGGAGATCTGCTTCTGTGAGACAGTTTTGGGTGCTCTTCTGGCCCAAGAAAGCAATTCTGGTGAAGAATGTTTACTGTCCTCCCCATTATTCCATCAGCTTCCTCATCAATGGCTCTGTATGAAATGTTAGAATATATTTTGGAAGTGGAGATAAAATGAACACCTGAAACTATTTCTGGGGCCATGAATTCAAGATTATTCTTTATACTGCTTATTCTCTTGGCTCTTAGAAATTTAATTGCAGCAAGCTTTTAAATGTTGGCTTTTAACTTATCTGCAAAGAAGAAAAGATTTAATTAAATCAATTATGGGAAAATTTGGCCTAAGTCCCATTCATCCATTTGGATCATGCAAAGCACAGATTTTTTGGATGAAAACCATCCCTTACATATTATAACATGAATTGTGGTGGGGCATGCAGTTTTCTGGCAATACTATCTAATATAGACCGAATGAAATGTTTTCATTTCTATTTCACCACAGCAAATATGAAAAAGGACACCAATTTATTTAATTTATCTGCCACTGGTAAGGACAGTTGAGAAAAAGACATATGTTTTCTTGAAAAGAAATGATAACCAGAGTTTTAGAATGATCTCATTAGACAGGTTTGAGCTGCTGAAAGAATAATGCAGAGCTTTTAAATTTGATATTTCAAAAAAGTAAAAAAAGGATGATGTGCAATAAACACTCGTTTGTCTATTATGTTGTCATTTTGTTGTATTTATTTCAAGTCTTTATTAATAAAAGAAAAAGTTTAATATACAATTAAGGACCCCTTTTGTACCCTTTATTAGAGCTGTGTGACCTTGGGCAAGTGCCCTAATCTCTTGTTTCTCTGCGACAGTTGCTTCATCTGTAAAATGGAGATAATACTATCCAGTTCCTCATGGGGTTGTTGAGAGGATTAAATGAAAAACAACATAAAGAACTGAGGACAGAGGCTGATGCACCGATGCCAATTGATGTCCTGTGTCATTGCTCTCTTCCTCCGCCTGAACCCGATTCTTCCCCTAGAGGCAGGCACTTTCCTGAAGTTACTGTGCGTCCTTCTCATCAATGCTGTATGCTTTTAATACTTGATAGTTGTGTCTTTTAAAACTTTACCTAACTGTGTAAATTTTGCATGTATTGCCATACTATGTGTGCCATCCTTCTGCCACCTGCTTTTTTCCCAATGCTAGGTTTTTGAGATCTTTTCATGTTGAGGGATATAGATCAATTTCATCCATTTTAATTCCACTATAATATTTGGTTAGCTGAATATACTGCAACGCATTCATCCATTTTTCCTCTCATGGACATTTAGTTTATGTCTAATTTTTTGTGACTATGAAGAGTGCTGCTGTGAGCATTTATGGATGTGTCACCCTGTGTATATTAGTGAGAGTTTCTTCTGTGTAGGGCTTCCCAACCCTTTCACTCAGGTCATCCTGCCAGGTGTCACTGTGCCTCTAAACCAAGGCTGTCCCCAAGGTTGAAGAGGTCAACATCTTGTGGCGCAACCAAAACCCATTTACCCATTTAATATAGACCTGTTTGGAATCTCTGTCCCAGAGTACTAGTCTTCAAATTAGGGTATGTGCACTGCACCAATATCCCCCCGATACACTCACATAAACATGCACACACTCACACAAGAACATCTCACACACATACACACATGTATGTTTGTGTGCACATGCATGCATGTGTGCGTGTGCACACACACACGAAGACTTTTCCCATATGTGTGATTTTTAAAGCAATCAGTTTCCAGATCCTGAACTTGATCTGCCTGAGGGCCGCATGCAAGTTCCCACCTCCTCATTCACCATTTCTTTCTCCCATATTACAAAAAAAGAGATCTCTTACCCACCCAGGATCTTAATATAGTGTTATGCCCCAAAAGGGACTATTCAAAATATCAATGTCCACATACTTTCCTTTAATTGTGGGCCTACAAATCTGCAGTTGAGCTTCATGTCTTTCCTTGCACATAATTCTGTTAAAGGCAAAAACTTGGGTGGAATTTAAAATCCAGATAAAGGGGGCCGGCCCCATGGCCGAGGGGTTAAGTTCGCGTACTCTGCTTCGGCGGCCCAGGGTTTCACCAGTTTGGATCCTGGGTGCAGACGTGGCACCGCTCGTCAGGCCATGCTGATGCAGCCTCCCACATGCCACAACTAGAAGGACCCACAACTAAAATATACAACTATATACTGGAGGGATTTGGGGAAAAAAAGGAAAAAAAAAGAAAAAGATTGGCAACAGTTATCAGCTGAGGTGCCAATCTTTAAAAAAAATCCAGATAAAGTATAGAATGTCCAGTTAAATTTGAATTTCAGATACACAACAAATAATTTTGTATTATTTTAGTATAAGTGTGTCCTGACGTAGTATGTCTCAATTTGTGCCATGGGAAAATACTTATGTTAGACAATTATTTTTGTTTTCTGAAATTCAAATTTAACTGGGCATACTGTGTGTGTGTGTGTGTGTGTGTGTGTGTGTTTGAGACTTTGCTAAATTTGGCAACCCTAGTGGAGTTAAAAAAGGTATTTTGACCCATGATGGGATGATCCAATTCAGCTATATTGCAGAGTGTGGTGACAGCACACTTTTTGTCTAACGATGTCTCCTGTTCCTTCTCCTGATTATCAAGAACACATCACCACTGAGGGGAGTCCCATGAGAGCAAAACAGGTGAGAAATATGTAGGGCGTTAGTGTCTTATTTCATTGGGACAACGAACTCATGGCGACTCCTTGGTCTGTATCCATCTGTGTTAGACTAAGAGTATTCAGCAGTTGTAAAAAGCATGCTGAGAAACACCAGCCTGTGAGAAGCACAGCCTGCCTTCCTCTCTCTGAGAAAGGGGCAACTTTGGAGACTATGCTTATTTGCCAGGGCTCAGTCTTGCCTCTCCTGCATCATTTGCATGATTTAAGCGGGGAAGAGGTGAACACGTCCATATTTATTTCCTACAGCTCAACATTACACCTTTGAGGAAAAGAAACATATGTTGGAACAAAGTTAGTGTTTTATATTTTCCTGGACATTTAGTCAGACTTGTAGAAGAAACGTTTCCATTATTTTTGCCAAAAGGTAATTGGATGTTATAAATCCATATACACTTTTTATTTGGACTCAAGCTTGCTGCTCATTTGTTCTCAGCTCATTTGTTCATTCCTATCAAATACTTATTGGATTTATCTAACTTAGGTATATCTGGTGGAATTTATTGTAAAAAAATGCACTTAATCATTAACACACTGTTGGTAAGCTTCACACTACTGGTGGCCTCATTGCTTTTATTTTGTTGTTAATTTACAGCAAGCCCTGTTTCATTTTAGCATAAGTAATATTCACATCTGGATATGTGAACTAAATAAAAAAAACTTTTCCCATTCATTTCATTAGAAGATGCATTTTCAATAGTTTTACTTTTTTGTATTTAATAATTACTCATCAAAATTTGCAATGCATTTAGTTTTTGATCAATAGTAATTTAGTAGTAATTAGTATACTAATTAAATTTAATAAGAATTAGTAATATTTAAAAGTCATTTAAAAGTCATTCAATTTTTTAAATGAAGAAGAGAAATTTTTTGCAATTTATCATTATATACACATTTCTGAAATGTGTATCAGAAATGTTATAGGGTGATCAATAAAATACATTCAAGCATAAAAATATATTAAATTAAGATAAACTTCTGTAGTGAAGTGGAATAGAAATATAAGTTCAAAAAAAGGGTAGAATTCCAAATGTTAAAGTGCAGTTTGTGTCTTTGTAAAAATCAATAGTATTGGTTATCTGATATAACGTGAATACATTTAAAAGAATGACATCACAGTTTTATTTTTTAAATGTCAGCATTTATGACAATTGCAAAATTACGTCTTCTGCAACTATTTACATTTATGATTTAAAAATGTACGTCTATTTCAAAATTGGCAAAAGTGGCTGCATAGGTTTTCAAAATTATAGAGTCCATGTGCGAGAAATACAGATGCCCAACAGCTCTGTGGTGCGCTCATTGTGGGACTGCTGTGTAGGAGGGCGTGTATATCCTTAACTAGATTTTGCCAAATTCTAAGTGATTGTCCTGTTTCACATTCCCGCTAGCAGTGTATGAGAGTTCTCATATGTTCACATTTTCTGCAACACTTAGTCTTGTCAACCTTTAAGGTTTTGCCAATCTGAACGGTGTAAAATGCTATGACTTTGTGGTTTTAGTTTGTCCTTCCCTGATTACTGGTGAGGTAGAACTTCTTTTCTTGTGCTATTTAGCCAATTATATTTTCTCTTCTGTGGCTTGCCCACTCAGTTCTTTGCTATTTTTCAGTTGTTAATGTACGCATTTGTGATATGGGGAACTGGTTTTCACAGCATGTTGATTTCTGCGGCTTATTTTTGGGAAAGAAAACCCTTTAAACTTTCTTTTACTCTCCTAATTCTCAACCTAGTCCTTTATTAGCCAAAAATATTTCCTTTAACAGAGCATTCGTGCTTTTGGTCTCTTACATGGATTTCCTCTATAGAAATTAACTGCTGATTTTCCTTCCCATATAAAACGTCAAACCGTGTGGACACTTGTGACTACATGATGAAAACCACCTATTTTTGCGTGGCTAAATATACAAGTAACTTGATACAAAGGAAACAAATATATAAAATAAAAGCAACTTATCACCTTACTAAAAACCTAGGGTCATGTTGATTGGTTTAATAAGTTTGATTCTTTGAAACATGAAATTGTTTAGAAAAAGAGTTTCCTCTTGAGGTATTTAGTGATTATTTGAAATACAGGCAATCCCTGAATTATGAGCCGATTGGCCAGGGCAATGGGCATAAATTGAGCCATTGAAATATAACTGGTTTTTGGAATAGGCTGAACCTCATGGGTGATACCAGAAATAGGCTTAATTTTCTTCCCACCACTCTTTTCAATTCTGATCATCAGATCTCCCTTCCTGGCCCCTAGATGCCAACCTAGGCAAAGCTCAAAACTTTCTAGTAATTTTCAGTGATGAGAAAATTTCCTTTCAGTGGTTAAAATCAATTTTAAAGTATTAAAAAGTTCGGTCTGTTCCAGTTGAAAACTTTAATCCCAAAGCCAGTTTAAACTTTCTCTTTCCACTACCTCAGTCCCAACCTGAGGTCTGTAATCAGGGACCTTCTGTGGGTCCCTGGTTACAGGGGTGTGGACTCTGGTTTCACACATCCTGTGCTTTCTATTTTCTCCCCAATTGGAAAAAGAAGGAGGATCAGAGAAAAAGGAAGGAAGGCAGGAGGAAAAGGGACAAAAGTCTTTTTACTAGCTGGTGTTGGTTGTGGGTTTCTGATATGACAGGTGTCTGGGTGCTGGCTGTTTTTGTGGGTCATATTTTGGGGTTTTTGGACACATATCCATTCTGTGGTGGGTTCTGTGTTCTCCAGATAACTTCTTAAGACCCCCAGTTCCTGCCCCAGTGGCCACTCCACAACCTCTTACTGCTGGTATTCCTCTGGCTCTGGCTGGCAATCCTGCTGGGTGAGTCACTTTCAGTCAGCTCAAGCCTAGTTGCTTCCATCACATCTGCTTTGCCCAAGAGCAATCTCATACACCTCGGCCATGCCAAGTGGTAGGAGTGTGGTCTCCTCACCCAGCACTATTGTTCTTTCTCCTCACCTTACTGTGGAGGGTTGTTCCAGCCAGTCTACCCCCTGCAGAATTCCCCAGACTGTGGCTACTCAGAGTGTGGCCCAGGGGCCAGCAGCATGGGCATCATGTGGAACCTTGTTAGAAATGTGGAACCCCAGGCTCCATCCCTGACTGACTGAATTAGAATCTGCTTTTCACCATGATCCCTGGGTGAGTCACGTCCACATTAAAGTTTGAGCAGCCCTGACCTAGGCCAGAGGCAGGCTCTGTGTTCAGGTTGACTCCTAACTTCCAGGGGACTCATGTGAGGTTCCCTGAAGTTCGCTCACATCACCCTATTTGCATCCACCCTGAGCTTCTACAGCTCAGTACCATCCAGCTGGGCATGCAGGAACTCCCAGTTTCTACGAGAATTTCTCTAGGAACTGCTGTCACTTGGTTTGGAATGGGAGCAATTTCTTTTCTCTCGCCAGGGGTAGAGAGAAAAAAATCCAAAACTCTTCCCCTAAGGCCTAGAAGTTACTACTTCCCTGACCCTCTTAAGAAACTCTAGTCTTTTGCCTAGACCAGCTAGATAGGATGGGAGTGGAGGGGGTTGCAGGGTCAAAGAACCAGTTGTCACCTAGCAAGGCTTAAAGGGAGGTGTCTGACAAATCCACAGTTCCTCTCTTCAGAATGTAGAGCCAACAGTCACCTCTTGTCCTCAGTTTGGGGTTTTATTCTGAAATTCTATGATAACTGGAAGAATTAATGTTCTTCCTGTTATGGTGAGAAGTATTATATTTTATAAGTATAACATTGTGAAATGTGATCTAATTTTGGAAATTCTTTGCCTATAATAAGAAAGCCAAAGTTGATAATAAATGAAAGAAGTATAATTTGCAGCCTATGTTATTTAGACCAACATTTCTAGTGACAAGAAATACAATACCTGGATACAATTGAAATAAAAAAGCGTCTTGAGGGCATCTGACACTATAGTGGGGCAGCAGAGATGTATGCAGATCCCAAAGCTATTTTTATTCCTAGGGAATTGCCTGTAGGGAAAACCTGGGGTTCACTTCTGCTGGACTTAGGGTACAGAAATGAAAGGATCTCTCAAGAAGGCGAGTTTAATAGTAGACTCTCACCACATTCAGCTCAGACCTCAAAGGGCTGAGATATCCCCAGGGTGGAGGTCCATGACTAAACTCATCTCACCCTCAACCTCAGCCCTACCTCAATTCCCATTTCCCTCCCTAGGTGCCTTCAGATAAGGTTGCCTGGAGTTGGTGGGAGAGGAGAAAAGGGGAAAAACCCTCCGACAACTTTCCTAAGTTGGGGCCATAGCCTTTTCTAGTGCAGATTTGCAGCCTTGGTCCATATCATAGTGGTCTAGGGAACTCTAGCTTTCTTCATTCGGTTTGAGGGGCTTCAAAGCAGTTGACAGTGCTTCCAGACACCTGGAAGAATCAAATGCAAGTCCTCTCTGGAGGAAAGCATATTGAGTCTGATCTTCAAAGAATTCCCGTTAATATTTTTTCAAGGACGATGATTTGTATGTGGTAAATAAACAAACAAATAAGCAAACACACAAGGAAATAAGTGAGAACCAGTAGAAAAAACACATAGTAGAAACAGACCCTCAAAAATTTTGATTAGAATTTTAAGACAGATTGTAAAGAAGAAATAAAAATATAATAAAGTAAAAGTGAAATACAGGAAGTTTCAAACATTTATTAGGCATATGAAGCCGAATATTTTATATACAAAATACATTATAAATGTCACCTCTTAGGAAAATACTTCTTTTATGCTTGAATTGGCAGAAGTTTCTTATAATATGAATGCCATATGTATGGAAGTAGACAATTTCTTTTACAGGTGAGTGTCCCATAGCAAACGTAGGTATTCTTTTATTGCTTCAAGAGCTTTCTTTTCTTTTTTCAATGTTTTGTTGAGGTATATTTTATATTCACTGAAGTGCATACATTTTATAGAAAGCTTAGTGAAGTTTTACATTTATGTATACCCATGAAGCTACCACTCCCTTCAAGTATTGAACATTTCTAGCACCCCAGCAGATCACTTCTACATCCACCATTCTATAACGCCCCAAAGGTTACCAATACTGTGACCTCTATTACCATAGATTACTTTTGCCTGTTTTTGAATTTTATATAAATGGAATCATATAATATGTACTTTTTTTGTACTTGGTTTCTTTTGCTCAGTGTTCAGACTATGAGATTCATTTATGTTGCGGTGTGGAGCACTAGCTTTTTGTTTTTAAAAATTATGTAGGGGCTGGCCCTGTGGCCGAGTGGTTAAGTTCGCGCACTCCGCTGCAGGCAGCCCAGTGTTTCATTGGTTCAAATCCTGAGCGCGGACATGGCACCGCTCATCAAACCACGCTGAGGCAGCGTCCCACATGCCATAACTAGAAGGACCCACAATGAAGAATATACAACTATGTACTGGGGGTCTTTGGGGAGAAAAAAGAAAAAAAATAATAAAAAAATCTTAAAAAAAAATTATGTATACTACATTGTATGGATATACCACAATTTATTTATCCCTTTTTATTGTTGACAGACATTTGGGTTGTTTCCACTGGGGACTATTGTGGATAGTACTACTGTGACAATTCTTGTACATGTCTTTCTGTAAACATAAGCAATCGGTTCTTATATGAATATAGCCAGGAGTGGAATTGCTGGGGCATGGCATATATGTTTATTTAGCATTAGTAAATACTGCCAAATAGTTTTACTAACTGCTTAGACCAATTTATACGTCCAGCAGCAATGCATGAGCATCCTCCAAAAACTTTTTATTTGTCTTCAAAGTTAAGGTCATCTACTATCATTGCTGATATGATGTGAATGAATTTCTCTAAAACCTTTAAGTAGTAAATGCTAGGAAAAAGGAAACTTCCATCATGACTTCTGCCTTGCTGAAGTTGTCAGCTGCCCATGCAGGCAGGAACAGAGTCAGAAGATGAAAGAGTTCGAGTAACAGCATTTAAATCTATGAATACTATGGTGCCTGAGGCCCCCTTCATCCTGACCTTTCCCAGTTATATGAGCTAGTAAATTTCAATTTTGTTTAAATGAGTTTGAATCGGGATTCTGACACCAGCAACCAAGGGAATCCCGCTAATAGATAACCTGTGCTGAAAGGAACATTGCAAAGGCTCTCTCAGTCTCTGTTTCTAATGCCGCAAAGTTCAGATTTTCAAAGTGAACATTTTGCATCATCAACCATATCGTACAACACTTTATACGTCTGTACCTGCTTATTATGACATAAATGTGTGCAGCAAACATTGCATATGTGGACAATTGGAATTCCTGGGAATATTTGCCCAGAGTTGCCCCTGCAGGTACATGGAGTTTTCTAGACCTGAATTATTTTAGGTGGTGGGCGAAATAATGTAAAGATAATCTATTTTCTTATCTTCCACAGCAAAGTTTATTAATCCATTAACAAATGAAACCAGAAAATCCTCAGAATGGGATTATTTTTCAGATAATCCTCATTTTAAATACATTTTATTTTTAATTCTGAGCCATTAAAGAATTATCATGCTGGAGAAATTCATGGTCAAGGGAGGTGGGCACCTTTGGCAAATGCAACATCCCAGCTAATCTTCAGGAGACGCTACAAATACTCAGCCAAAGAAAGTTAAGTAACAACCATTACAGTTGTGGAGTCAGGGATCTTTGCATGTAGAAAAATTCTTATAATTTTGGGAAGAACAGGGAGATGGTAGAGAGGGAGAGAGTCACAAGAGCTCTTCCGGGGTAAATAGTACATCGTATGCCAAAGCTCTGACGTCCTCGGGATCCTTTTTAATCACTTTTGTTTGTAACTTAACTTTTTTACTTTTGTACAGATGTCAATAATTAGAAGTCATCCTTGAAACGTTTTTATTCAAAAAAGTTTTAACTGAATTTTTATAAAGCAAACTTCCACAACCAATTAGAGTCTGCACACAGTTTTTTGTAACTTTCAGAAGAATCAGTAATTTATCAGATAAAAGCAAGACAATGTCCCTTCACCCGTTCCTACCTGAAAAGAAATGACTGGTTTTCAATGCAATGTATCTCTGGCGTATCTGGCAGAATTGAAATTGCTGAAATTACTAAGCAGATTTCAAGATGATTTGGGAAGTTTTGGCTTCCTTCCCATCACTCACATGCACAGGTGTGGCTAAGATTGGGCTCATGCACAAAAGTGTTCAAGAAATAGGTTCACCTAAATAGGGTTAAAACTATGAAACCCAAGTGTCCCCAGTCTTCAGGGGTCCCCTCTTGTCCTTTGATACCCTGAGTCATCTGTGGCAACAGAGGATCTTGTCTTCATTATCTTTCCCTCCCCAGGTATCTGAGACTCCACAAAGAAATCATCCATGTCCTTATTCCATTCTGATGGCTACTTGTTACCTCCATCACCTGTTTCTATGTAAGCATCCTCCATCCTTCTTAGGTCGCTTCTTGCTGATTGGCAACCAGTTTCTCCTTCCTGCTGCTCTTCTATTGATACCCAAATAAGCGTAAGTTTGGGCCTTGCTTATGTTGTAGATAAGATCAGGCTGTAACACCGGGCAAACACAACTGAAGGTGTGTCTATAGCACAAGGGAATAACAACATAGAAAATATTATAGTGGACATGTCCCCAGAGTCCAGTAGCCAAGCCCCTCTACCAGAGGGAGTTTTCTTGATGTCCTTCCCTTTAGTTCTCAGCTCCCACCAGCCCCTCTCCACAGTGGAAAGGCCTTGGACAGGCCAATCTCTGTTCATCCTGCCAAGATGTAAAATGAAGAAAGCCAGTTAGCTCTAAAGCTATACTTAATCTATTCTAAGATGCCTTTAGTTGTAAGATGCAGCATTATTTTATGTACCTCTTGACCAGTCAGGGATTTATTTACAAAGGCACTAATTCCAAAGGTGTTGGGGAACCACAAAGGAAAGTACAGAAACCTGGGGCTAACATCTGAGGAGCTGTCACCACCTTACCGTGAAAGAATGAGGGGCGGGAGATGTTACAGAAATCTACACGGGGGGAGAACTGTGGAGCAGGCTGCTTGAGTCAGGTAAGCTCACAGGGAGAGAACAGGAGAGTGAATGCTCTGCCTCCTCCCCTCTCTCCCTCCCATCTCCTGCCGGTCCTCCCCACTGTTCCAAGCCAACCTGACGCCAGAGGGCACAGGAGCACATCCGCATGGTGCAAAGATCAGCCTCACGAGGAGAAGTGTGGAAAGTGGACCTGAACAGGCAAATGGATGACATCTCTGGAACAGCTGCCAAGAAAGAGTAAATTCTGCCAATTAAACTATGAGACACTCCTCCCTTATCACTTAGAACTTTTATGTTTCACTTTTGAAAGAGTTCTGTTAGACAAATAAAAAGAGGGATTTTTTTTTTTTATCATGTAGTACCTTTCTGGATTTAAAATAACTTTATATTTCATTACCAAACAATAGTGTCATCTTTTTGAAAACATTTTGTGGCAGATATTTTTTTTCAAAGGTGACCACAATAATAGCTCTTATCCCACACGTGCGTCTAGAGCCTTACTAATTTCACATTAAGAGAGGAAGCCTCATTCCTACTCACTTGAATCCAGGCTACTTTGTGACTAGCTTGTAACCCATAGGAAGCAGCAGATGTGGTGCAGCATGACTTCTGAAGCTAGTCTGAGAGAGGATACATCCACCTTGGTTGCTGGGAAATTGGCTCTGGAACCCAGAGCCTCTCTGTTAACAATCTGACTGGTCTGTGGCCACCACGCTGTGAGGAAGCCCAAACTAGCCCCATTCCAGAGAGATTGCACGCAGAAGCCCTGAGACTACTTGAAGAGAGAAAAATGCTTGGCCAGTTTCCAGTCGTTCCTCCTCCCTCCACCCCTGTTCTTGGGGTTCCAGCCACTGTGGGACTGAGTGTTTCTGGGTTAACCCTTTCTGAATTCCTGGCCCACAGAAACTGTGAGAGAGAATCAAATGATGGTTGTTGTTTTAAACCACCAAGTTTTGAGGTGATTAGTTATGTAGCAAGAGTAACCAAAGCAATTTTAAATGCCAATTATACTCAACAGATGTAGTACCAATAATGTATGTAACTAATTGAAGTGATGACAGTATGAATAACCATGATCAAGTTTGCACACGCCCAGGCATGGACAACTGTGTCATGTCAGCCCCCTGGCCAACGGCAGTTGTAAGATGCATATTATTTAAAGATGCATTCTAGTGAGAAACAATATGCAATTTAGTATTGAAATATGGTAGTATTAGTGTAGAAGTACGGACCAAAAACCCCAAAAAGAATTAGGGAACTGTTTGGTTAGGTGACTTATTTTGAAAAAGGTTAATATTTTATGGCTAAGATGATACATTCTCATTTACCGAAAAAAAAAAAAACGCATAAAAACCTAAGACAATAAAATCCCCAAAATCTCACCATCCACATATAAATTTCCAGATTCCTGAATGTACATGGGCACACATATAGATATGTGGACATATGATTTATAAATAAGTTCATCCTACACTGCAGCGTATTTTTTCCTACTCAAAACATGCTGATTTCATGTTTCTACTTCAATCGATAGAAAAACTACATCCTTATTATTTTATTTTATTTATTTATTTATTTTTAGGAAGATCAGCCCTGAGCTAACTAATGCCAATCCTCCTCTTTTTGCTGAGGAAGACTGGCCCTGAGCTAACATCCATGCCCATCTTCCTCTACTTTATATGTGGGAAGCCTAACACAGCATGGCTTGCCAAGTAGCGCCATGTCCACACCCGGGATCCAAACCAGCGAACCCCGGGCTGCCAAGAATCGGAACATGTGAACTTTAACCGCTGCACCACCAGGCTGGCCCCTATTTTATTTTATTTTTTTGCTGAGGAAGATTCGCCCTAAGTGAACATCTATGCCAATCTTCCTCTATTTTGTACATGGGTCACCGCCACAGCATGGCCACCAACAAGTGGTGTAGGTCTGTGTCTGGAAACCGAACCCAGGCTGCCAAAGCAGAGCATGCCAAACTTAACTACTAGGCCATGGGGCTGGCCTCTACATCCTTATTTTTTAATGGTAGCTGAGTATCTTATTTACTTGACCAATCATCTAATGATGGACATTTTGTTTTGTCTTTTCAATTTTGCTTTTGTGATTGTTAAAACAATAGGCATATTTATGCATATACGTTTTCCCTACTGTGTAACTATCTCTTTGTGGAGAATTTCTAGATGTGAGGTTGTTGGATTGAATGGACTGCACAATTATAACTGTGATAACAGACTGATAAAAACACCTCCCAGAAAGGGTATATCCATTCATACTCCTATCACGTTTTTGAAAATACCAATTTTCTTTCTCCTTTGCCAGTGAAGGAGTTCAGAGCGTGCCCCCCCAAAATATGCCACTTTGGCATATTGATTATTTTGAATTAAAGGCGCTTGAGAAACAGCAGATGCAAGAACACTCTGACCTCCTTTTTATTCCTGAAAGCAGGAGATAAAACTCCCATGAGTTTTATGTGGAAGGTGCCCTCTCTGTACCAGGAGGAAGGAAGACATTCTTATCAGCAGAGATGTGGAACTGAGGCTGAAAGAAATCTGTTCAAACAGACCTCGTTAAAGTAATTCTTATCTTCCTTTAGTCTCTCCACATCACTCAGCTGCTTTTCCACAATTGCCTCTCTTTGTTCAACCTACTTTAAAAGCGTGCAGTTTCCGCCATTACTTTGAGTCTTCACGCCTTATGCGGGCTCCTGTGTTGTGTAAAACAATATAAATCTGTACGTTTTTCTCCTCTTTATCTCTTACGTCAGTTTCATTCTCAGGCCTAGCCAAAAAACCTTGCGAGGGTAGAGGGAAATGTATGCCTCCCCTACAACAACATTTGGTTTTTGTCATTCATCTGATGCCAATCTTACGGTTTGAAAAAATGTCTTTTTTATTGTTTTCATTTGCAAATAATGAAACTGAACATCTTTCTATATTTTTTTGTCCGTTTAAATTTCTTCATTGTGAATTGACTATTCATAGTCGTTGACCATTTTTCTTTTTATAGTTAATTTGTAAGAGTTCTTCATACAGTAATATGTAGTAATTCTTTGTCCATCATGTGTTACTAAGTAATTTTTCCTAAATCTTTCAAACTTCTATAATTGTGGCATTTTGTTTCTGTTTTTGCTGCCGGAAAAGATTTAATTTCTATGTAAATGTATTTTCTTCTATGGTTTCTGCCTTTGCTGTCAAGTTAGGAAAGACTTGTTTCACTCTATTGTTATTAAAAGTGTTTACTCATACTTTTGTTTCACTTTTTACATTTATTAAATTTTTAATCCAGCTGGAATTTAATTTATGAAATTTAATGTTTCCCCTAGAATGGTGAGCCAGTTGCCCCAAATTATTTAGAGAATAACAAATCTTTCCCTTGTGAATTGAAATGCCACATTCATCATACACTTGTTGGAAGAGGTCGTCAAGAGGACATGACCACAGATTGACCCTTGAGCTGTACCCCTATCCTTGAAATGCATGCTCTGCCCACTTTCCCCACGTAGAAGCCCTTCAAGAACATAGCCTTCAGAGAGCAATGTGTTGTTGCGACCCCATGGATGAGATACTGGACTGAAGCCAGTTAAGGCTTCTATATAAACTTTTAAGCTTCTGGTGGGCGGGTGCGGAGATCTACTCATCTGGGAGCCACCCAAGATAAGCCTCGTAAGTAAGTTCTCTGCCACCTACCATCGGGAGTGGCCCACCTGTTTCTTCGGTCTCTCCCTGCCCTCCGTGTATAGAGTACCAGGGTCGGTTTCAGATTTCACCCGGGCAGCTCCTGAGTTTTCGAACCAACAACTCTAAATTCTCATAATACTTGTCTGTTTCTGAGATTTTCTACTCTGCCCCTTGGCAGTCTGTTTTTCCCTATGCCAATACCATCCATGTTGTTGCTGTTGTTGTTTTACTGTTATTGCTAAATACAAGACGTTACTATCTAATACGGAAAGTGTGTGTCCCTTCCCTCCCATCCCTTTCATAATTTTTGTTATGGTCTTTGCAGATGGTTTTTAAAATAATTTTTGTTACATTCTACAATAATCCTGTTGGGATTTTGATTGGGATTACATACAATTTGTAGTCTATTTTAAAGAGAATTGACATCTTTACAACATCAAATCTTTCTGTTCAGAAACAAGGTATGTCTTTAAACTTATAATTATGTTATTTGACATATAACACTGTATTAGTTTCAGGTGTACAATATAATGATTTGATAATTGTATACATTGTGAAATGATCACCACAATAAGTCTAATTAACATCTATCACTTTATAGAGTTACATTTTTTTCTTGTGATGAAAACTTTTAAGATCTACTCTCTTAGCAAATTTCAAATATGCAATAGAGTATTATTATAGTCATGATGCTGAACATTGCATCCCCATGACTTATTTATTTTATAACTGGAAGTTTGTACCTTTTGATCCCCTTTGCCCATTTCTTCTACCCTCCGTCCCCCACCTCTGGCAACCACCAATCCATTCTCTGTACCTATGTGCTTGGTTTTTTGTCTTTTGTGTTTTTTTTAAGATTCCACATAGTGAGATCATATGGTATTTGTCTTTCTCTGTATGACTTATTTCACTTATCCTAATGCCCTCAAGGTCCATCCATGTGGTCACAAATGGCAAAATTTCCTTCTTTTTCATGGTTGAATAATATTCCATTGTATATATGTACCACATTTTCTTTATCCTTTCATTCATCAATGGACACTTAGGTTGTTTCCATATCTCCACCATTGTAAATAATTCTGCAATGAACATGAAGATGCATATGTCTTTTCAAGTTAGTTTTTAGTTTCTTCAGATAAATGCCCAGAAGTGAAATTGCTGGATCATATGGTAGTCCTATTTTTAATTTTTTGCGAAACCTCCATACCGTTTTTCATAGTGGCTGCACCAATTTACATTCCAACCAACAGTGCACAAGGGTTCCCTTTTCTCTACATCCTTGCCAACACTTGTTATTTCTTGTCTTTTTAATAATAGCAATTATACCAGGTGTGAGGTGATATCTCATTGTCATTTTGATTTGCATTTCCCTGATGATTAGTGATGTTGAGCATCTTTTCATGTACCTGTTGGCCCTTTGTGTGTCTTTGGAAAAATATCTATTCGGATCCTCTGCCCATTTTTAAATTGGATTGTTTGTTTTTTTGCTTTTGAGTTGTATGAGTTCTTTATATATTTTGGATATTAACCCCTTATCAGATATATGATTTGCCAGTATTTTCTCCCATTCAGTAGGATGCCTTTTCATTTTGTTGATGGCTTCCTTTGCTGTGCAGAAGCCTTTTAGTTTGATGTAGTCCCACTTGTCTATTTTCGCTTTTGTTGCTTTTCCTTTTGGTGTCAGATTCGAAAAATCATTGTGAAGACCAATGTCAAAGAGCTTACTGCCTATGTTTTCTTCGAGGACTTTTATGGTTTCAGATCTTACGTTCAAGTCTTTAATCCATTTTGAGTTAACTTTTGTGTATTGATAGAGTTTTATAATTTGTATTACTGCATCTTTATTTTTAGTTTTTTTCTATTTTTTTTTTGTTATTAGTTGCTATTATAAATATAGTAGTTCTCTCTAGTTATCCTGGGTATGTGAAAAGACTGATTGCATTTTGTATATTTATTTTGAAACTAGCTACCTTACTGATTCTCTTAGTAGTTCCAAAAGTTTTCCAGTTTGTATTCCTGGGGTTCACAGGTATAAAATTGTATTAGCTGGAAATAATGATAATTTTGTATCTTCTCTTCAAGTATGTATAATTCTTATTTTATTTTCTTAATTAATTGCAATGTTTTGAATGTTCAGAACAATAATTATGATGATCTAAGATATCCTTATTTCTGACTTTAATGGAAACACTTCCATTATTTATCCACTCAGCATAATGCTGGCCTTAGATTTATAATATGTATTATCTTATAATATTAAGGCAGTATCCATTAAATCCTACTTCCCAATTTAAAAAAAATCAGGGATAGATTTGGAATTAAACAAATGTTTTTGGCAGCAAAGAGAGTATATGATGTTAATTTATTTACTAATATCAAATTATCCTTGCAGTCTAGAATGAATTCTATTTATTCATGATCTGCTATCCTTTCAGAGTCTCATTCAATTCTATTTCCTAATTTTTTTTAGGATGTTTTTGGGCAATATTCATAATTGAGATTGGTCAGTAGCTTTCTTTTAGTTTAATATGATTTGGCAATACTGTCATGTTGTTTATACCATATATTTGGAATATTTACTTTTTCTTTAAACTATTCCAGGGCTCAGTAGAGAAATTTATTCCATATAGATCTTAAAAATTTGCTCACAAAATGACCCTACCATGTCTTTTTGATAAGTGGCTTTTAAAAAGCTTTTTCATTTTCTTCTGGCTTTGGTTTCATGTTAAGAAAGACTTTTCCTGGGGCTGGCCCCGTGGCTGAGTGGTTAAGTTCACACTCTCTGCTGCAGGCGGCCCAGGGATTCGTCGATTCGAAGCCTGGGTGCGGACATGGTACTGCTCATCGAGCCACACTGAGGCGGCATCCCATATACCACAACTAGAAGGACCCACAACTAAGAATACACAACTGTGTACCTGGGGGCTTTGGTGGGAAAAAAAAAGAAAGACTTTTCCTAACCTAATTTTATATTACTCACACTTTTATATTGTTCTGTTAAAATTTTCTATCTTTAGTTAATTTTGTGCTTGTTCTTCTTTAACTATGTATTATATCATATTTTGAGTTAAATACTAATCAAGCATTTTATGCTAATTTTTTGATAAAGAATGTATTTTTCAAGCAGCACAAGTCGGAAAACATAACAAAGTTCTTGGCTGAGTTGGCCACACCTGAGGTAAATTTAACTGACGGCAGCTGCTCCAATTTCACAGCTGAATATTATTGTATAAGAATTGCCCTAGGAAATGCAAATCAAAATTACACTAAGATATCACCTTACACCCATTAGAATGACAAAAATATCTAAAACTAATAGCAACAAATGTTGGAGAGGTTGCGGAGAAAAAGGATCCCTCATACACTGCTGGTGGGAATGCAAACTGGTGCAGCCACTATGGAAAACAGTATGGAGATTCCTCAAAAAACTAAAAATAGAACTACCATACGATCCAGCCATCCTACTACTGGGTATTTATCCAAAGAGCCTGAAGTCAGCAATCCCAAAAGTCCTGTGCACCCCAATGTTTATTGCAGCTCTGTTTACAATAGCCAAGACGTGGAAGCAACCTAAGTGCCCATCAACAGACGAATGGATAAAGATGTGGTACATATATACAATGGAATACTACTCAGCTGCAAAACAGAACAAAATCATTCCATTTGCAATAACATGGATGGACCTTGAGAGAATTATGTTAAGTGAAATAAGCCAGCGAGAGAAAGAAAATCTGTGTATGACTCCACTCATATGAGGAATTTAAAACTATGGACCAAGAACAGTTTAGTGGATACCAGGGGAAAGGTGGGGTGGGGGGTGGGCACAAAGGGTGAAGTGGTGCACCTACAACATGACTGACAAACATTAATGTACAATTGAAATTTCACAAGATTGTAACCTATCAATAACTCAATAAAAAAATAATAATAATAAAAAAGAAAAAAAATAAAATAAATAAATAAAATAAAATAGTAAAGAATTGCCCTAGGTATGTAGGGCTCAAAAAAGCTTTTCCTCTTTTTGGAAATTAAAAAAAAAGCTTTTTCCCTGTATCTCTTTTTTGGGATACATGAATAGCCATATCCCCAAATTTCCCACTTCTTTTCCTAAACCTAGGAGACACACCAATCCTCTCTGAAAGAACTTGTCTTCATGCAAGAGCAAAACCTCATGGGTGATTTCACAAAGAGCTGACTGACTTATGTGGGCAGAACCTTTACTGGCTGGTGCATCACGGAGGTTGAGAGACATCACAATGTACAGGGAAAGAGACAAGAAGAAATGGCTTCCACTGAAACTGAGATCTGAATTGACCACAACCGAAATCAAGTCAGCAGCAGAAGGCTGCAATAATGATAAAGTCGCACTCTTCCCGCCTTCTTATTGCAAGTGAGGGCACAGCTTTCTAGAAAGTTTATACTGTATCTAGAATTTCTGGAAGAATGTCGTCACTCATGATTAGATTTATCAATCCAATTTTAACCCTAGACTGTGTGGTGAGTGCTTTCTTGTGTTTGCTATTACTTATAATGGTGAAAACACAATTTTCTAAAGCTGAAATGGAATGTTTCCAATATGAAAAGATTGGTATTTAAATAACTGAAATACATAATTAGTATTAAAATGCTTTTAAGAAATATTTGATCTAGGTATTTGGCATAATAAAACAATCAGAAATAAGGTAAATATTTATGTACAAATCAGTTTATCTCAACATTATTTCTGTGACCTTTATAAAGCCATCATCCCGGAGTGGTGATATGAGCAAAGAAACACAGACTTATAACAATAATCACCAAACATTATTCCAAAATAGTGGATGTTCTGTATTAGTTAGGGTCCTTTGATTACAAGTAATAAAAAATAACTGTGGCCAACTTAGGCAACAAAGGAATTTGTTGGAAGGATGTAGGTAGATCATAGATGTGAAGGAAAAGTTGAGATCTACTTCTTGTAAAAGACACATTCAAGGCTAATGGAGAGGGGGTGTCCCCTTGCAGGAATGAAGAATGGTCATTGCAGGGCACTAGCATCAGAATGAAGCAGCCCCAAATGTTTGCCATCCTTTTGTCACTTTACTCAAGATTCAAATAATTGAGAAAGAGATTCCAAATGGTTTTACTTGGGCCCCGTGTCCACTGTTAGGCCAGGGGAACACAGATACTTCAGTTTTACCAAGACTTCAGAGAATAGGGAGGGATAGGAGAGACAGGCCATCTGGGACACAATACACTACCTTGTTGACTTTGCTTGCAGCTGGATGGGGGCAACATGACTGAATTCTGAGCGATAGAATGGGCAGAAGCGATGTACTCCACGTCCAGGTCTGGTCCATTAAAACTCCTGCAGAATTCTCCGTGCTCTCTCTGCTTCCTCATCTCCAGGCAGGATGTGGAAGGACCAGTGTAGGACACAGAGTCCCCAGGGGATGTCATATCCACCACGTGGAAGGAGCTGAGTTTCTACATCATCCCATGAAGGCTACCCACTGAACACCCCGTTGGAGAGGGACATGAGTGAGTAGCAAGCTTTAATGATGTTAAGTCACTGAGATTTGGGGGTCGTTTCAGAAGTTAGGCTGCCCCAATACTCAAGGATGAATGTTGGGCAGGCAACCCCCACCCCCCCAAACCTGATTCCTGTAATTGAATTTTAAAAACACAGTGAAGAAGTTGCATAGGCCACTGCAACACTATCTCCCATCTAATTGTCTCACATGGCTGCTTCTGGATCTTATCCTCCAAAATTCTCAGAAAATCCTTTTTCCAGTCCTAGCCTATAGTCCTTGTTCTTCAACTTCAACTTCACCTCTTTCCTTTTGAATCTGTATCACAAAATCTCAAAGAATGATCAGGCAAAATAGAACTCATCTCTGAGGGAGGGAGAAAGAAAGTAAACAGCTGTCAGGCAAAGGGGGATGTCTGGGAAAATTCATATATTAATAATATTGTCGGGCTGGCCCAGTGGCACAGCAAAGTTCACACGTTCCGCTTCGGCGCCTGGGGTTCACCAGTTCAGATCCCAGGTGTGGACATGGCACCGTTTGGCAAGCCATGCTGTGGTAGGCGTCCTACATATAAAGGAGAGGAAGGTGGGTATGGATGTGAGCTCAGGGCCAGTCTTCCTCAGCAAAAAGAGGGGGATTGGCAGCAGTTTGCTCAGGACAAATCTTCCTCAAAAAATAATAATAATAATAATATTTTAACATTTATGGCAGTGAAAATTTGGAAACCACCTAAATGTCAAACAATAGGAAAATGGTTAAATAAATTCTGGCATACTTGTTCATACTTGTTACTGGTTATACGAACAAGATTTAGTTGCTATGCTCATGGAGTTTATGGTTGAAAAGGGAATATTTTATAGCCATTAACAATAAACATGTTTTGGAAATATAGTTAATAGTATGAAAAGAAAACTAATAGCATAATTTCAAGTGAAAAACTACAGGTAAGAAGCTGCATATATAGTAGTAAAATCCAAATAAAAAGATTTTTATACGTAAGTCCTTGTGATGCGTGTATATATACATATGTATGTATGTGTGCGTATCAAACTGTTAACGTGGTTATCTCTGCATATTGGCAGTATGGGTGATTTTTATTTCCTTTTTTATGCTTTCTATGTTTTCACAATGTTAATAAGTAACTTTTTAATAGTAAGTGGGATTTACAGCTTATTTTATCCCTTTCCTTATAATTTTCTTCATTTTCCAAATGTCAGTAGAATGTATAATTGGAAAAAAGTATCGATCAATTCACAGTATTTGATATCACTGTGTGCTGAGAGACTGTCTGCAGCAGTGGTTTCCTGATTTAGTAGACTTTTGCCTCTAATAGCTCCGTAGACCTCAATATGTGTGTGTGTGTGTGTATTCTAATTGGATTTTAACAACAGAGTGGTTTATTCCCAGAGCGCAAACAATTTGCATATGCTTGCCTTGACTGTGTCACCATGGACTCTAATGAAATTGAGCTTACCTGCCCTTTAAAATACAAGCAGTAAAATTTCATCAGATGGCTTTTAAGCAAGCAAATTCATATGCTTAAAATATGGAGATGAAATGATTAATAACTCTGGGCAATTCTGTGCAAATTTATTTAGTAAATTTGCTTTGCACTTTCCCTTTGTCAATGTGGAAATCTATAGAGATATTAAAGTGCAATTTATGTTGCACGTAAAGAAAATGACTTTTGCGTGATACGCTACAAAGCCATTGAATGCTAACCCCATAACATGCGCCCCTCCTTGAACTACCAAATACCATGGAGAGGAATGAGTGAATTATCGTAGGTGATTTTAATTTAGATTACTAAAACATTTCCATAGACGTGGAAGTCTGAGTTGATTAAACTTTAAACTTATCTGATTAAAGCACTTATTATATTACGGTTGAAGTTACAGGAAAGTACTTCAATTGATTGGATAATTATGAATAAATAGGGAAGGATATGACTTAGAAAATTTGTTTCAATTATTTGAGCTATTGCTATATGAAGGAAGTTAAGAAACTGAAATTGTCATGACGTTGTAGCAAATTGCCAGGCAGAAGCTTTGAAGATTAATAGCTTGATGACATCTGTGATGTCTAATTATTTTCTGAGACATTGTTTACTTAGTTTGGGATAAAAAGATAAAGATGAAAATATGAAAATTCAACTAATAGAAACATTTGACCGATTTGAATATTATTGGCAGCATGTCTCTAGCTTATTTCCTTGGTTGTCTTTAGAGAAGTCCCCCAGCAAAGGGGCCATTAGGTCTCCTAAGTAGGTGTTCCTCACTGGGAACCCTTATTTTGTTTGTAGCTCTTAAGAAGTACTGTAGTTAGCCTTCCTTATCAATGAGCATGATTAGTGGACAGTTAAACATTTAAATTGCTGACCTCCACTGAGGATGTTAAATAGTGATCGCTGTTTTCAACTTAAACTCAATCTGGGAGTTAGGTTTCTTTCCCAAAAGCTAAGGAATGGAAGCTTCCTTTATGCTGTAAAATGAATCAGAACAGGAACATGGGCTAACCATTGATAGAAGAGCTAGAGAGAGAACATTTTTTGGGGGGAAACCCATTTAAATATTTTCTGCATGTTCATAGGCTTAAGTTAACTATATTGTAAAACTGCACGTGGACCTTGTTACAAGTTGGGATCAATCTCATAAAATTGTTGGCATCTTCATAAAGGCATGTGTTAAAGAGCTCTTCCACTTATTGTGACAGATACCTGCTCTGGATGGACACCCACTAATTATAAACATCAAGATTCGTCGAGTCCAAAGAGGAGAGGCCAGTTATGAAGCTCTTTCTTTAATTCATGAGCCTTCTGCCCTAGCCAGTCTTGGCTGCTCCCTGTTAGTGAGAGAGTTCTCAGTTCCCAAGGATAGTCTGATATTGAGCAGTGTGTGGGCTTACATTTCTATTATCTCTTGCTGTCATCTCTTCAAGCTTCGTCCTTTTTTCAGATACCAGGAGGAAGTTAAGTTTGCAATCAATTGATAATGTCAGGCATAGCTATAAGTTGCTTCCACAGAGATCATAGGAAATAAAATTCTTAAGTTATACTATTCAGGTCTGTGAGATTATAAGATTGGCTGTCAGGTTTTTTTGGAGCAGACTTTTAGGCGTCCTTCCTTCCTTCCCTCCTTCCTTCCTTCTTTCCTCCATACCTTACCTTATTCCATATAGGATTTGAGAGAATTTCTATTCACTCATTCTAAGCCTTCCTAAACTGCATGGCTATAAAGAGAGGTGTGCCGGATCTGTCTATCTTGGTATTTTATTTCCTCTAATACCTTACGGAGGTGGAGGATGACTCATGTCCCTTCAGCACCTCTGATCTTCTGTGATGAGAGTCCCTGTGTCATAGTGAGGACAGAAAGAGAGAAGTTCTAAGTTGAGACCCTTACTATGAGATCTTGGACAAGTCTCTTCTATTTCTTATCTGCATAATGGGAATTATAGTATGTCTGCCTCAGTGTGTTACTGAAGCATCAAAGATGATAATGACTATACACATGCCTTGTGAAGTGCCATACTTTTATCAACATTGGTGCTATATCCCACTGATACATTTGTGGGCTAGAACTACAAGAAAGTGTCACATATCATTCCTTTGGGGAAAGAATGCTATATTTTCTTACTTGTACATAAGTATAAACACTTGATTGATAGGGTCTACCCAGATTTAGGTATGGCAAATCAACAAATACTTCATTGTTTGCCTGAACCGGCACTTTTAAGGAAAATTTATCATAATAGTAATAGCATTTCTTGGTTCTCCTACTATATGCTTAATGTTTAAAATGGGTTAGTTTATTTAAGCCTGAAAATAAGCTTAATAAGATTCTATTATCTCTATTTTGTTCATATGGAGAAACTGAGGAGTAGAGAGATTAAATCACTGGTCTAAGATCTCGTGAGTGATGGAGGCAAGATTTAAACTGATTGAGACTCCATGCTCTTGTAAAAACATTTTTACTCTGCTTTCCTCCCTTAAAACTTATCAAAAGCAACAAAAAGAATGAAAAACAGGGAAAGAAAAACCAATCCTTTGTATTCAATGAAACAGTAGAAGGGCCATAACTGCCACCTGCAATCTAGGAGGGCTTCCTGCCCCAAACTGTATCCTGGACCTAAAGAGGAGGAACATGAGAGCAGAAGCAAACACATTTCCCACACATGTCCCAAACCTGAAGACCCATCCTACAATTCTTCAGATTCATAGGATATCTATGCTGTGACGAGATACAGCTCACTCAATGGGGAATGCCCCTGTGGAGGCCCAGGTTAATAGTTCTCAATGGCAGGCATGTATCTCTAAAAGAGAAACCTCACTGACACTCCGCATTTGTTGTCTAAATCCATCCAAAGGGCAGCGAGATGAAGGAGAGCAGGGAAGCTGTGGTGTTCACCTACTCACGACATAGAAAGGACTTGATTGACAGCTGCACTAAGCTCAGAGACAACGGGGAGGCTCACTCCCAGAGCACAGCATTAGGTCTCCTACTTCTGAACTTGCCCTCCGGCAGATTTCAGCAGCCACGCCCTCCCTCTCCACCTTAATACTGCCCTCCCCTTGGCTTCTGGGCTCCTGGTCTGAATCAGCATGGGCTTCTCAATTCCTAGCTCTGCAGGAAGGTCAGGAAGAGACGCTGGGGAAGGAGCAGAGCAGTCAGGGCTGTGATCTGAATCCTTGTTTGGCTTTTGGCTTTTCTGTGTAAGTACTGGAAATGTGAGTCAGGAGGAGGAACGTAGGTAATCAGAGCTTGATTGATTGTCTGACTAGTGGCACAAATTGGTTTTGAAATTCTGCAATACTCAAACTCTAAATCCCAATATTAGAATTTCTTGTACATTCAACTCTGCCCCCTGCATAATTCTGAGTGTGAGTCATCCCCTTTGTCCCTCTCCCCAGCATCCCTTTCAGTTACACATCTTTTGCTTCTAACTAATTTTGTCCCTGTTTATCCCTGGGTTTATTATTCACCAGTGGCCTTCATTACCATTTCAGTATTTCACTGGGGAGGAGGAAATATTCCACTTGCGATGCTGAACAACACTGAGCAGAAGCCTTATCTTAGTGAACTTTGACTCCTATGGAAAGCCAGAAAAAGAGAGAAGTCTCTCTGTAGCTGGGACGGATGGGGCCACAGCAGGGCCTGTATATATTTCAATCTCTTTGTTATTTATGTTTTATGAGCCAGGAATGTTGGCGATAAGCGCCTTTTTGAAGTGGATGAAGGTGTCTGGATGGCTATTTCCTTTTATTCTGATTAAAACTGTTAGCTTAACATATACACCAGAGCTTGTAGTCTGCCACATAGGTCATGACAGACTTGGTGACACTATGGTGTCCACAACCACAAACCTGAACTGACCTTGTAGACTGCACTCCCCAGCCACGTTGTTCCTTCGCTTGTAGTTGGCCCCACTTATAGAATCACTCTATTTATTTTAAAGGAACTAGAAAACAAAATATATCACAAAAAGAATTACCACCATACACAGGAAAACTTCAGACAAATAAGTGCATATATTTCCAAAGAAATTACAGTGTGTTTTGTAAAAGAGAGCTCCAAGGCTCTGCGAAGAGACTGTAATACATCAAGCAAGAAATGAACAGTGTGTCGGTAGAATTGAGGGAAGAACTGCAAGAAAATAAAATCATTACAGAGACGAAAACCGCATTAGAAGCGATAAGAATCAAGCAAACAATTCTGAAAACACAGCCCGGGATGTGAGTGCTGGACAGGAAGAACCATCAAAATAAATGGAAATGACAAAGATGTTAAAAAGAGTGCTAAAAAATGATCAAACTGGAAGACAGAGAAAACATAATCAACATAAGTATAACTGATTTCCTGAAGAACAGAATAAATTGAACAGAAAAAGTATTCAAACCCATCATTTATGCATTCAAAGAACATTTATTTCGCAATTCTTATGTAACTCTAGACAGTGGAAAAGGTATTGAACAAAGATACAATAGAAGATAACTTTCTTGAACTAAATAAAAACAGGCAATTGAAAAAAAAAACAGGCAATTGAACTAAATTGAACTAAAGACATAGTTTATCCTACAAAGAAAAACAAAACTTGATAATTGAAATTATGACATATCTGGTGAAAACTGCTGAATTTTAGAAATAAGCAAAAATTCAATGGTCAGAAAATGAAAACCTTACACAAAGGAAAAATATGTTTGGCCCCAGGCTTCTTAATAGCAACACTCAGTGCCTAAGGACAATGGAGCGGTATCTCCAATATCTAGTGGCTTGATTATGCAAGTGGAAAGTTACAAAACAGACATTCTAAATTATGTGGTTACTGTGAGGCAATCTTGAAGAATCTACTTGAAGACAAAATTTAGCACATCAAAATATGAATGATGATGTCCTGAAGTGTGGAGTTGTGGTGGAACCCATGGAAAAAGAGACCAAACGGCAATGGGGAATTTGACTATACAACAGACCCTGTTATAAATCTTGACACGGTAAAATAACCACAAAACTGATAAAAAGTGGGAATTGAGGGGGGGGATGGTGGAAGAAAGTATAGTGTTAATTTCCATGTCTTTCAAATTAATGAATATTAACTAAATTTACAATAGATAATTTAAAAAGAATCCCAAGCACAATTTTTAAAAACAATTCTACGTCTTTTGTTTTGAGTGCTTTTTATAAATGAAATCTCTTGTAAATGAATATTAATTTGAGATTTAGTAAGTTTTCAGTTGCTCTTCAGTGCCATCTGGTAAATTATAAAACCTAAATCTATAGTGAAAAATGAAATCTTGCTTAAGACATAGACTTTAAAATGATCCCCAACTGTGAGTATTACATCTGGTAAAAATTTTCTTTGAAAATCTCCTCAGAAAGTGCATGGTGGTGAAGGCCACTCTTGCTTGGTAAGGTGTACATAGCCAATTTAATTTCCAGCCTTGGAGGAGACCACTGTTTACTCAGTAGAGGACTAGGTAAGGTGGTCAGTTTGTGTTTGGGACCATATTATACAAAGATACCTCTTTTTAAGCACCAAAGCCCGTATTCGGTGCCGTGAAATGCTTGCACTGCAAGAGGTGTTGGAGGAGGTCATTAAGAGGACATGACCGCCAGTTGACCCTTGAGCTGGACCTGGGCAATCGGAGGCTCCTGACTCCCTCCCCTGTCCCTGGAACGTATACTCTGCCCACTGTTCCCACCACCAAGGACGTGGCCTTGAGTGAGTAAGGGCTGCTGAGGCCATCTGGACAGTCTATATCACTGAAACCAGTCAAGGCCTTTACATAAACTCTCAAGATTCTGGCGGGCGGATGGAGAGATCTATTCATCATGCAGCAGTCCAAGACGAGCCTTGTAAATAAGTGCCCTTGCTTATCAAAACCTGCCACCTACCAAAATGGAGTGGCTTGCCTCTTACTTTGGTCTCTCTTTGCCCTTATGTATGGGGCCCAGTTTGCAAATCAACAAGAGGTGTGCTGTCGTTGAAAGTGAATAAGGAACAACAGATGGAAATCTCCTCTCTCATGCCCACTGTGTGAGGGGAATATAAATTAGATAGTCTGCACTGTATAAATTTTTACTTGTCCTCTGTCTCTTTCTTTATCTATATAGTGTATGATTGTATATGTGCAAGTTAAATAAATGCTGAGATAATGTGACTCCTCTGAAATATTTTTATTAAAAATAGCATGTAGTATAAATTCATTTTGCAAAAACCCTCCTTCCTTCCCTCCCTCTTTTCTTTCTTTCCATCTATCATTTATCTATTTGTATCTCTCTCTCTCTATCCTTCTATTTATCCAACCATGCAGCCATGTGTTTATGGCATATATTTATGTAAACATATATAAAAATGTATGTATGTATTTAGAGAATGGTGTGTGTGCTTGTATATATGTATATATATGTGTATGTATGTGTGTCTGTGCACATACATGTCTATCTATATATATTATTTATATATAATATGTGTATATGAGTGTGTGTATATATATATGTATATATCCACATATATATAGAGAGAGAGAGGGGGAGAGAGAAAGATTTATCTGATTTACCTGAAATGATGTCCACCATGTGATAACAAAGCTAATTTCTGGTAGGTGGGATTTGGGTACTTTTTTATTGTCTTTTTTTTTCCTACTATTCAGTATTCCTAGAATTTTTTATAAGAGTATATAATTTTATAAAGTTAATAGCCATTCTTTTCTACTCTTTACACATAAAGAATTATAAGAAATTAACTTCTAATGTGTTATGTCATTGTATCTACAGTCAGACCTGCACAAACCCTGCACTTTGCACTGAGACCAGCAGGGAGAGGGCGAAAGCTGAGTAACCAGAGAGGTGGGTCTTGGTCTCTCACTGTGCTCCATCTCTCCTCTCGTAGCCCTCCATGTTGGTTTCTCCTGAGGCGCTGGCTCTCATTTCCTGAAGCTTACTTTTCCTCTTGTCATTCTAAACATTTTTTTATGTGTGAGTGTAAGTTAGTGGGAAATTCTAAGTTTTTGTCTGTCTAGAAATGTCTTGGTTTCACCTTCATTATTGAAAAAACTATTTCTTTGGATAAGGCATTCTAAGTTGAAAGAGTTATGCCTTTCAGCATTTTGAAGATATTATTTTGAAGATATTAAGTGAGCTGACCTATGTCATTGCTGCTGGGAAAGAATCTGTTAATCTAATTATTATTCACTTATAGGCAATTCTGCTTTTTCTCTTGATGGTTTTAAGATCTTCTCACCATCTTTGGAATTCCCGCACTTTGTCCGTGTTGTGCTGAAGTGTGTCTATCCTGCTATTTGCTGGCTTCTTGAATCTGAGGATTGGTGCATTTTGTCTCTTCTGGAAAAATATTAAATGCTGTATCTTAAAAATATTGTTTCTCCCTTCTTGTCTCTGCTCTTTCATGAGTTCCAAATAGACATTTTTTGGATCTCGTGCTAGCCTGGTTGCATCTTTGCTACTTTGCCACATTTTAATCTCTTTATCTCTTTATGCTGCATCCTGGCTGATTGCTTCACATCTGTCTTCAGGACAAATTCTCTCTTCATACTGTCTAATTTGTTATTCAACCGGAATATTAAGTTTCTTTGTTCAATTATTCTAGGTCTTTTGTTCTTTTTGAAAAAGTATTTTTTTGTTTTTTTATAAAGATGTTGTTAAGAGAATAAAACAAAAACAAGCCACAAACTGGGAGAAAATATTTGCAAAACACATATTTGATAAAGGACCTGTATCCAAATGTACAAAGAACTCTTAAAATTCAACAATTAGAAAACAAACAATCCAATTTAAAAAACGGGAAAAGATCTTGGGGGCTGGCCCCATGGTGTAGGTTAAGTTCAACACACTCCGCTTCAGTGGCCTGACATCGTGGGTTCGGATCCCTGGAGTGGACCTACACCACCTCATCAGCCATGCTGTGGCAGTGACCCTCATACAAAATAGAGGAAGATTGGCACAGATGTGAGCTCAGAGCTAATCTTCCTCAATGGAAAAAAAAAAAAGGAATGTTGGTGACAGATTTTAGCTCAGGGCAAATCTTCTTCAGCATTAAAAATAAAATGGGAAAAGATCTGAACAGACACCTCACCAAAGAGGATATACGCAGATGGCAAATAATATGCTCCCTATAATATGTCATGAGGGACATGCAAATTAAAACAACAATGAGATACCACTACACATCTATTAGAATGGCCAAAATCCAGAACACTCACAACACCAAAAGTTGATGAGGCTGTGGAGCAAAAGAAACTCTCATTCATTCTTGATGAGAGTGCAAAAGAGCACACCTACTTTGGAAGACAGTTTGGCAGTTCCTTACAAAACTAGACATACCCTAACCATAAGATTCAGCAATCATGCTCCTTGGCATTTACCCAAAGGAGCTGAAAATGTACGCCTACACCAAACCTGCACACTGATGTTTATAGCAGCTTTATTCATAATTGCCAAAACTTGGAAGCAGCCAAGATAGCCTTCAGTAGGGGAATGGATAAATAAACTATGAAACATCCAGATAATGGAATAGTATTTGGTGCTAAAAAGAAATGAGCTGTCTAGCCATGAAAAGACATGGAGGAACTTTATATGTGTGTGGCTAGGTGAAAGAAGCCAGTCCGAAAAGGCTGCATACTGTATAATCCCAACTACATGACATTCTGGAGAAGGCAAACTATAGAGATAGTGAAAGGATCACTGGTTTCCAGAAACTCAGGGTGGGAGGGAGAGAGGGATGAATGGGTGGAGCACAGAGGATGTTTAGGGCAGTGAAACGATCTTGTATGATACTGCAATGGTGGATACATAACAGTATGCATTTGTCAAAACCCATAGAAGTGTGCAGCACATAGAGTGAATCCTAATGGGAATAATGGACTTTAGGTAATAATTATGTATCCATTTTTGTTCCTCAGTTGTAACAAATGTACTACTCTAGTGGGAGATGCTGATAATAGGGAAGGCCATGCATGTTTGGGGACTAAGGGATTTATGAGAAATCTCTGTTCCTTCCACTGAATTTTGCTAAGAACCTAAAACTGTCCTAAAAAATAAAGTCTATTTTTAAAACTTAGACTGTAGTATCGATGAAAAGATAGAAGTATAGGACAATAGAGAAAAAAAGAGAGCTCACAAACAGACCCACATGTTTATAAAAATTGGATTTATGACAAAGATATCATTGCAAAGCTGAGGGGAAAGGATATTACTTATAATAAGTGGTCCCAGAACAATGGGATATCTGTATATAATAAATGAAACATGACCCCCTACTTCACACCATACAGAAAAATGATTACTAGGTGAATTGTAGATCTAAATGCAAAGGCTGAAAATAAAACTCCTAGAAGATAATGTAGGAGAATGTTTTCATGACTTAAGGATAAAGTCTTAAACCAGACACATAAAATGTAACTACCAAGGAAAAGATTGACAAATTTGACTAAATTAAAATTAAGACACCTTTAAGAGAGTATGAAGACAACCCATGGAGTGGGAGAGGATGTTAATGTTGTATATAACTGACAAAGTGCTCATATCTAGTGAACGTTTAAAAAAAAATACTCCTACAAATGAATGAGAAAAAAATCAAACGATTTAATAGAAAAATGGACAAGAGATTTTAATACTTTGTGAAAAGTACCCCAAAGTGCTGATAACCATATAAAAACATAAGCAAACTCATCAATAATCAGGAAAATACAAATTAAAGCCACAACGAGCTACCATATACTAGAATGGCTAACATTAAAAGCAATTTTTTAAAACTTGATAATACAACTATTGGTTAGGATGGGGAGCAACTGGAATTCTCACCCACTGCTGTGTGTGTGTGTGGAGGGGAGGGGTATAGACTGCAAGAACCACTTTGGAAACTAGTTTTGCATAACTAGTAAAATTGAAAATATGCATACCTATGACCCAGAAACTCCACTTCTAGATAGATACCCAGCAGAAATGAGTGCAAGTGTACACATATGTGCAAGAATGTTATTGTCATCTTTATTTACAGTAGCCTCAAACTGGAAACAACCCAATGTCCATCAGTAGTAGACTAAAGTGTGATATTTTCATGTAATGAAATATAGCAATAAAAATGAACAAAATACAGCTACAAACTAAACCCGAATGAATCTCAAAACCTAATGTTGAACGAAATAAAGCAAACATAAAGACTTTATACAAGGTAGTTCCATTTAAAATAGCCAATCCTAATCCATAACGTCTGGGGATGCATTCCTAGATGGAATATAAATAAATATGTTTCTATCAGGAAAAATGAGGCTGTTTTGTCATAAATTTCATCAGAGTAGTTATCATTAGGGAGAAGGGGGAAAATGATGGGGAGTGGGCATACAGAGGATTTCTGAGGTACAGACGATGTTCTGTTTCTGATGGTTAAATGGGGTTCATTTTGAGTTAAATTATAGAGGTATGTGCTTTAGTTTGTGAACTGTGACAGACACAACCTAGGATGACCACATGATTCCCATGTCTCGTGTGGACAGGTCCTGTGCCATGTTTCTAATCAATAGAATAAGGCAAAATTAATGGAAGGTAGGTGATTCTGTGTATGTGATTACACTACATAAAATTGTAACCCGTCTTACAAGGAGACTCTGTTGTTATCTGTGAAGAGCCCATATTTATTCTCTCTCTTTCTTTCTCTGTCGATCCCCCCATAGTTCCCGCTATTATTAACAACTGGCATTGGTGTTGTACATTTGTTACAATTGATGAATCAAAATTGATGCATTATTATTACCTAAAGTCCATAGTTTATATTAGGTTTCTCTCTATGTGCTGTACACTTCTATGGGTTTTGACAAATGCATACTGTTATGTATCCACCATTACAGTATCATACAGAATCGTTTCACTGCCCTAAAAATCCTCTGTGCTCTACCCATTCATCCCTCTTTCTCTCCCCACCCCAAACCTCTGGAAACCAGTGATCCTTTCACTTCTCCATAGTTTGCCTTCTCTGGAATGTCATGCAGTTGGAATCATACAGTGTGTAGCCTTTTCAGACTGGCTTCTTTCACTCAGCCATGTGCATTTAAGGTTCCTCCATGTCCTTTCATGGCTTGACAGCTCATTTCTTTTAGTGCTGAATAATATTCCATTGTCTGGGTGTTCCACAGTTTATCCATTCCCCTACTGAGGGATATCTTGGCTCTTCGAAGATTTGACAATTATGAATAAAGCTGCTATAAACATCAGTGTGCAGGTTTTTGTGTGGACGTAAGTGTTCAGCTCCTTTGGGTAAATGCCAAGGAGCAGGACTGCTGAATCATATGGTTAGGGTATGTCTAGATTTGTAAGGAACTACCAAACTGTCTTCCAAAGTAGCTGTGCTCTTTTGCACTCTCATCAGCAATGAATGAGAGTTTCTGTTGCTCCACATCCTCATCAACATTTGGTGTTGTCAGTGTTCTGGATTTTGGCCCTTCTAATAGATATGGAGTGGTATCTCATTGTTTTAATTTGCATTTCCCTGATGACATGACATGGAGCATCTTTTCATATGCTTATTTGTCATCTGTGTATCTTCTTTGACAACATGTCTGTTAAGGTCTTAGGCCCATTTTTTAATTGGGTTGTTTGTTTTCTTACTGTGGACAATCTAATTTGATGTGGCTTTCTGTTTTCATAAATAAAGTTCTCCTACCTTGTTTTTTGTATACCCCCACCTTATTTATTTATTATTATTATTATTTTTTTGTTGAGGAAGATTTGCCCTGAGCTTATATCTGTGCCAACCTTCCTCTTTTTGTATGTGGATGCCTCCACAGCATGGCTGATGAATGGAGTAGGTCCATGCCTAGGATCCAAATCTGCAAACCGGGCCACCGAAGTGGAGCGTGGAGAAATTTAACCACTGGGCTGCAGGGCTGGCCCCACTCCCAGCCTTTTTAAAATAAATTACAAGGTTTGTTTTGCTAATATATTGTTTAGGATTTCTTGCGTCTATGTTCACGAGTGAGGTTGGGCCTGTAACTTCTTTTCTCGCAATGTCTTTGTCAAATATTGATAATAAAGCTATGTGGCCTCATAAAATGAATTGGATATTGTTCACTTTTTGTGTATTCTTTGGTAATGTTTCCTTATGAAGTCAACTTTCTGTGAGCCTATGATTTTTTTTTTAGGTACAGGTTTTTAATTATAGATTCAGATTTTCAAATTGTTATGGACTACTCATATTTACTATTTCTTCTGTATAGTTTTTATAAATTTTATTTTTCTTGGAATTTATCTAATTTATATCTTCTGTTTTCCTTGACTAATATCTCCAAGAATTGACAAGTTTTGTTAGTTTTTTTCTTAAGCACACAACTTTTGGCTTGATTGATATTCTCTATTGTATGTATTATTTCTGTTTCATTAATTTCTTTTATCTTCGTTATCTTTCATCTTCTACTTTAATTTGCTAGGTTTTTATAATTTCTTGATATGGATATTTATCTTGCAGATTTTAGTCTTTCTTTTCTAATACATGCTTTAAAATTGTAAATTTGCATTTAGATGTATTCCAAAGTTTTGATATGTCATTTTAAATACGATTTAAATACCTTCCAATTTCCATTTGATTTCTTCTTTGATCAAAGTTTACTTTTGTATTTCTGAAGTTGCAAACACATGAGGATTCTCTATTATCTTTTTGCTGTTGATTTCCATGTGGAAATAATTGTTTGGTGGAAATAATATTAGATGATATTATGCTCCTCCAATGACGATCTAAGTTTGCTTCTGCTAGGTATCTGGGGACACAGGAATCTAGGATAAGCTTCAAAGATTGATAGGATTCAAAGCTGAGCTGCAGTCTCTGTGGGTGCCTATGGATTTCTAGGAAACTCCTTCTCCTTGGGTGTAGGTCCTCAGGGGCCTAGAACAAAGCGAGGGGCATTCACTCCGGACTTTCTACTTAGCTCTTTAAAACCTTGTAGCTTCCACCACTCAATTATCTTCTGGAATTGGCAAACATCCACAGCAGAAGAGCAGCCTCAAACCCTCAAAGACCTCCAGTTATCCCAGGATCTTTGCATCCTAACCCTCACTATCCTGTGAAATCTTGAATGCCTTTCAGCAGACTTCTACATTTCATCTTGCCTTTCTGATTGTCCCCAGTGGAAAGGTTTGTCTGTATTCCTTAGCCTGTAATTCCTTTTTTTTTTTTTTTGGAGGAAGATTAGCCCTGAGCTAACATTTGCCGTCAATCCTCCTCTTTTTGCTAAAGAAGACTGGCCCTGAGCTAACATCCATGCTCATCTTCCTCTACTTTATATGTGGGACGCCTACCATAGCATGGCATGCCAAGCCGTGCCATGTCCACACCCAGGATCCGAACTGGCGAACCTTGGGCTGCCAAAGCGGAATGTGTGCACTTAACCACTGCACCACCGGGCCTGCCCCTAGTCTGTAATTCTTAAAAGTGGAAGTTTTATTTAGTTCTCTTTCACATCTGTCTGGTCAATTTTAATAGTAACTTGTTCTTGTCTTATACTTAAGAATCTTCTCTTATATCTTTAAATATATTAAACATACTTATTTTGTATTCTGTATCTGATAATTCCAATACCTGAAGTTTTGTGGATTTGATTCTACAGGTTTTTTTTGCCTCCAGCTGTTAGTTTTTTATTATGGTGTCTTATGTCTTGAGTTTGGGGATTTTTCATTGTGTGCTCATTTTCCTAGGAACTTTATCTTGAATTCTTTGCCTTTTGGGCTTAAAATATGTTAATACAAAAAGGATTTTCTTTTGCTGCTGCTGGGCTCCTGAGAGCCTAACAAACCTGAACCCACTTTAAGCTAACACTTCAGTTTAGGTTTTCCTGGGACAGACACATCATTCGAGTTTTGGCCCCAGATTTGCCTGATGATGAGCTTGTGATTAGGAATTCTAAAAGGAGCCTTTGCCCCAACCGCTTCCACAGCCAAGGCCGAGAGTCATGTATTTCCATTGTCTTTCCCAAGGGTGAAAATCCTTGGTTGGGGGAGTGGGGTGATGGTGGTGGTGGTTTTAGGTTTAATTAGAGTTAGTGACTGACCTTTCACCTTGTTCTCACAGGTTTCTTTCCTGTCCTTAGGCCCGTGAAATACTAGGCTCTAGACCTCCTGGGATTAATAGGAGATGTGCGCCTGCTTTTTTTTAATTGAGATACACAGTCACCCCTAGGTATCCAGAGGGGATTGGTTCCAGGACCCCTCGCAGATACTAAAATCCACAGATGCTCAAGTCCCTTAGTCAGCCCTTCATACGCATGGGTTCCCATGGGTTCCGCATCCACAGACGAGGAGGGCCGACTCCTGTAATTGACATATAACACTGTGTAAGTTTCAGGGGTACAATATGTTGGTTTGGTACATTTACATATCCCTATTGCAATATGATTACTACAGTAGCATCAGCTAACACCTTTATCGTGTCACATATTTATCATTTCTTTTCGTGTTGAGAACAGTTAAGATTTCATCTCTTAGCAACTTTGAAGTATATAAAACAGTATTGTTGACTACAATCACTGTTTTTGCATGAGATCTCCAGAAGTAATTTATCTACTAGTTATAAGCTTGTACCCTCAAACAAAATCTTCCCAATTCCCCGACTCTCCACCCCCAACCCCTGGTAAATCCCATTCTACTCTCTGTTTCCACAAGTTCAGTTTTTTGGGATTCCACAGATAAGTGAGATCAACCAGCATTTGTCCTTCTCTGTTTGACTTATATCACTTAGCATAGTGCCTTTAAGGTCAATCCATGTTGCTGCAAATTTGTGCCTCCTTTTGATTCTTGAGCATTTCTTCTTTCCCCGCAAGCTCAACTGTGAATTAAAAAGGGTTTAAAAAAATTTTGTGCAGAATTTTAAGTTTTAGGGCTGTTCCAGGAGCATTTTCTATAAAAATCTAGTCAGCCATATCACTGATATAGAAGTCTCCCTCTTGTCATTCTATACTTTGTGATTCTAAGATGACTTTTTTTTTAAAGATTTTATTTTTTTCCTTTTTCTCCCCAAAGCCCCCCAGTACATAGTTGTATATTCTTCGTTGTGGGTCCTTCTAGTTGTGGCATATGGGATGCTGCCTCAGGGTGGTTTGATGAGCAGTGCCATGTCCGCACCCAGGATTCGAACCAACGAAACCCTGGGCCGCCTGCAGCGGAGCGCGCGAACTTAACCACTCGGCCACGAGGCCAGCCCCCTAAGATGACTTTATTAATGATTATTATATTATGGCTACATTTACTACATACCACCCCTTCCCTTTCTGCATTTGCCTGATCTATGTGAGTCCAATACATTTTGACTAAAAGGAGGGGGAAGGAATCTGAATGTTTAGTATATTGCACAGGTCAAACATTTAGGTAATTGATTAAATTCGTCACTAAAATGTGCAATGTTGTTTAAATACACCAACAGCTTGCATGTTCTGATTTGCTGCTATTGTTTTAAATATAAGAATAATTTGTCTATTTTGGTTTTGGCTCATCTCGTCATCTCAGTGGTGCTCTATCTTTTGTTTAAAAATATCAGTCACATTTAAAAGGTAGGAGGCATTATTTTAGAACTAAAGATTAGCGTAAGAGTACGGTTAAGCTATGGTGGCATGTAATTCTATTATAATAAATTCCTTTCTTGGCATATTCTCTTGAGGATGGGATTACATAGCAGAGAATATTAGTATCACCAGTTACATGGATACATTACTGAAACTTCTGTCTTAGAGCCTTAAGAAAAACATGGGCTCTAAAGAGTAATTTGGGATTGTGAAGGAGTTTACTAACTGGATATTCCTGTTATAATTTATTAATCTCATTTTATCCACAAGAAATCTCATACTAGTAATCAGATGACTTATTGATATATTTAGAAGTACCATAAACTAGGAGAAAATAGAAACAAATACATTAGTTCCTATGGATAAACAAATCTTCTTCCTAGAATTTTGTTCAGACAGTTTCTAAACAATGAGACGTGCCGAGTTTACGGTAGTGGGCCCATCGCGTTTATAGTTTCACTTGCTCTGCAAGTCGAAACAAAATGGAAACATACTCAGTAACATCCGTCTGAGGTCAACAAAGCACCGTAAGCGCCAGAACAAATCTGTTATTGTTCTAGGCTCTCACTGGTTTCTACAAATATTCTCCTTCTTATATGAAAATCACAAACAATAGTAATTCCCCTGAAGAGGAAGATGAGGGTCTGAGGATTGATTTTCAGGAATGGAGATAGATTTGGTCTAAACTACCCACACTCTGAGAGTTGAGCTAGCCCAACCTGTCTGATGACAATAATAAGAGGAATAATAATTAAACATGCTTATGTTACTGTGGTGTTTTATAATTTACAGAGGTTTTAATTTATTTTATCTTATTCTGATCCCGCGAAGAGACCTTTGAAGTTGACAAGGCATTCTGCCTTTTAGAAATGAAGAAACCAAGGGTTAGAGAGATTGCATGACACAATTGAGAGTAAACTTCAAATATCCTGATTCTCAGCGGAGTATCCTGTCCCTACACCAGTCTAGTGATTTGGCAAGAGTCTTGCTGTGGCTGGAGGAGAGTCCAAACCAAACAGGGGGAGGACCTTGGCCACATGCCCTTGATGTGGTCTGAGACACGATTCCCTGACACTCTCATGTTATGACTTTCCTGGGGATTCTCATGTTACTATGACTTCTGTGTGCTTAACCAATATCTTAAAGCATCAATTATTTTGGAATAAAATAAAATAAAACAGTGGCTGGCCCGGTGCCACAGTAGTTAAGTTCACACGTTCTGCTTTGGCGGCCCAGGGTTCACCAGTTCGGATCTCAGGTGCAGACATGGCACCGCTTGGCAAACCATGCTGTGGTAGGAGTCCCACATATAAAGTAGAGGAAGATGGGCACGGATGTGAGCTCAGGGCCAGTCTTCCTCAGCAAAAAAAAAAAAAAAGAGAATTGGCAGTAGTTAGCTCAGGGCTAATCTTCCTCAGCAAACAAACAAACAAAGAAAATAAAACAAAACACATCAAAAACTTTTACCAGAAAGTATTGTTGGGTGCAATGAATGGATGGATTGGAAAAGTGAGAGGGAGAGATGCTTTCAGAGTTTATTCTTTTGTCTTTTGTTTATGTCTGTTGTCATTAATTGAGTTAACTTGTTCCCTTGTTTCTCAATGGTACAAACCTCTCTGGAATATTCCTCCCATTTCCTGTCTCCTTTTCTTATTCTGCTCTTGGTGGGCAATGGATGGAGGGGGTTAATACAGTGGAGGGAGTCATTTCAGTCTCTTTGTGGCTACTTAGGCCTGGAGCACAGTGAAGTGACCAATAGCGTTTATCAAAGAAACTTGAGCAAAGTGACGTGAGTGTTTGACAGCTTTTCTTTCACTTGTGTGAAGCCTGAGCACTCCTGTAAGACACTTTTCTAAGCCCTCTCCAGGTTATGCCTTATAGCTCCATGTCCAAGAGGAGATTAACCCTCTGAAATGTTAATTCAGGAATTGTCCACTAGAGAGATTCAGAGTGGCAATGGGAGACTGTAGATTTGGCGTGTTTGGGCCAAAATTGTCTAGTTCTCATAGAATTTTATTGAATTTTGGAGGTTTTTTTTTTGAATGATGAGTGCTTCTCTTTTTCAACTATTGTAGCCAACCCATCATCAGCCTCGCATGGCTCCCCTTTTCAATAATGTATCTCCATTGCTCTCTCTGTGACCCCTCTGGCTTTGCCCTGGTCAAGTTTGTGCAGTTCTCAAATACATCAGTCCATCCGCTTTCTAAGCGGTCTCTCTCACCTCCGTTTGGTTCCCCTCTTACCCTCCTTAGTGTTATTTTAGTGGGATTGTTATAAAATTCGTCTCTAACCCACGGTGCTCCCTATATAGACTCTGTAGGTGTCTCCTTAGAATTGTCACTAGTTTAGCAGGAAGACTTTGCAGATGCTGGCTCTCATTTCACACTCAGGTACGCTTTGTCCAGCCAAACGAAATCCCTTGCAGTGTCTGCATGAGCCACGGTATTTGCCGCCTTTGCCCTTCCTTCATATATGTGCAGCTCCGTGGACCTGCCATTCTTATCCGCCTTGCTCACCTGGCTGGCTCTTCTACATTGTCACAGCTCAGAGGAAGCATGATTTTCTCCAGGCAGCTTCCCTGCCTCTTCCCTCCCAAGCTGTTCAGTTTCCACCGCTTCCGTGTGTTCCCTTAGCCCCACCCTCACGTACCCCACAGCACATGTCGCATGGTACTCTAATCACCTGTGAACTTATCTGTCTCTCCCACTAAACTGGAGATTCTTTTTTTTTTTTGAGCAATATTAGCCCTGAGCTAACATCTGCCAATCCTCCTCTTTTTGCTGAGGAAGACGGGCCCTGAGCTAACATCCATGCCCATCTTCCACTACTTTATACGTGGGACGCCAACCACAGCATGGCTTGCCACGTGGTGCCACGATGGCACCCGAGATCAGAACCGGTGAACCCTGGGCCGCTGAAGCGGAACGTGTGCACTTAACTGCTGCCCCACCAGGCCAGCCCCTAAACCGGAGATTCTTGAAGGAAAGAACTGTGTCTTAATTGACTTGGGATCTCCAGTAACTCTCATAGGTTCCTTCACATGATTCATAAAACATGAAGAATGAGCAAAAATATGACCTAAAAGATATCCCAGATAAATTAATCACCCCTTGTCAGGGTTCACCCTACTGCACACTCAGGTGCTGGACTGATTCTTTTAGAACTTTTAGACAGTCCAGGATGATGTGGCCATGCAGGCCTGACTGCTGGTTTAGCTCCTGCCTGGTTATGCAAAGTGACTGCCCATGTGACATGATTTCAGGGTCAGGTGGGTTCCTTCTCCTGCTTGCTCTAAATGCCTGGAATTGTGCTGTGAATACAGTATTTCCCTGTGGGAGTCCTCGTCCCCTTAAGATTTTGTCTTTAAACGTCAGAAACAACAGAACTATAACTGGCCATAAACATGTTCAACCCCATTCTTTGGAAAACTGAACCAGAGGCTCTCTTAAAAAGTGGTTTTGGGGGCCGGCCCAGTGGCGCAGTGGTTAAGTTCGCACGGTCTGCTTCTCAGTGGCCTGGGGTTCACCGGTTCGGATCCCAGATGCAGACATGGCACTGCTTGGCGCGCCATGCTGTGGTCGGCGTCCCATATATAAAGTAGAGGAAGATGGGCATGGGTGTCAGGGCCAGTCTTCCTCAGCAAAAAGAGGAGGATTGGGAGCAGTTAGCTCAGGGCTAATCTTCCTCAAAAAAAAAAAAGTGGTTTCCCTAAGGCCATACAGTGGATAGGGACATGCAGGCTAGGGCTAGAGCCTAGGCGTCTTGGCCTTCTGTTCAGGTGCTTGCTATGATGCGATTCTGCTGCCAGGGCATGGAGGCATTTTCAGTTCTCTGGGTGTGAGAACGACCCAGCGTGCTCACTGCAGAGTGGCTTCCTGGGCCCTACCCTGAGTGATTCTGTGTCAGCAGGCCTGCGTGGATTTGGGAGTCTCTAGTTTATGCCATCCCTTGGGGAATTTTGATGTATTCGGGTGAAAGGCTAAGCTCACGAGAGGGAGGGCAGTCCCTCCCAGCATTGGTCCCCTTCTCAGAGAGTTTGTTTGTCTGTCGGGTTAACCTAGGCCAGGCCAGTTCGGCTTTCGCGAGATGGAAATATTTGACAGGGGCAGGCATATAATCTGCTGCCTTGTGTTTTGTATATACAATGTTATTTATTTATTTGCAACAAAGCACAGAGTTAGGCTCTTGAACTTTACCTCCTACTTGGAAGCAGTAACGGCCCTAAGTAGATGTCAGTGGAAAGACGTCTCCTCTCAGGCCTCCCTCCGTTCCCACACAGCACAGAGGCTGCTCGCGCACAGCTCAGTTGGTGTGTCTTGGGGACCAGATGCCAACAGGGCTGTTTTTAGCTTGCTCTGGCTTTCTTGGTATTTTATGCACAAGTTCGTCACAGAGGGAGTGCTATCTTGTCACTCACCACAGGATTTCTAACCTGACTTGAGAATTTCCCAACATTGTTAAAAAATTGTTCCGCTTTCTTCTAACTAGAAGATCTCTCTCTTTCTCTTTTTTTTTTAAAGGAGATCGGACTGCTCTCTTTCAGACATATAAAACTTCCAAATTAAGTAGAAAACTCTTTCAAACGTATGTTTTACAGCCTAGAGGGAGCTCCTCAGGGCAGACTCTGTACTGTACATCTTGTCCCCTTGGCCTCAGCGTCTTTAGTAAGTGTGGGTGGAGTGTGGTTTTCCTTACAGGGGTGATCCCTTGGTTCATAAAACTGAAGAGTGAATGAATTTATCGCTCCAGGCTGAAGGGGAGCTCAATGAAAATCTCATCCAAACTTTATATTTTTGCAAGTGAGGGAACGAAGGCCAAGCATGAGATGGTGGAACAAGAGAGTGTTGGGGTAGAATAAGAGAGCTCCGGTGCCTAGGAATAGAGGGGCCTCTGGGTAGGAAGAAAGCGGCCCCTTCTAAAGGCATTTGTGGTTCTCTGATTCACCAGCCTCACAGGCCTGCCTCCACAGGGCCTGACCTAAGACAGTGCCGCAGCGCTGGAGAAGGTGGTCCTGAGATTCTCCTGGGTCTGAAATCCAGGTGATCTCTTGATGGCTCTGGGAGCGCTTGAATTTGATCTCCTGTTTGTTTCATAAACATGTGATGCAGAGGAGGGGAGGGCCCTTGATTTAGAAGCGAGGCAATTCTGGGCACATTCATAACTCACTTCTTCCTTAGAAGGGAGGGGGCTGGGTTTCAGCGAATAGTGGAATCATTTCTCCTTGACAGAGAAAGGGGCCTCATTTCAATGTGTGTTATATATACGTACATCCCCTAAAGGAAAGGCAAATAGGGAGAACTCTCAAGTTCCATACTAGCGGTGGCTGTCTGTCCCTGTGTCTATCTATTGTCCCAATATCCATGACCCATGAAGTCATGGATATTGCCTGAGTTTTTGGCATGAGTGTCTCCTGTCACCTCAGCTGAGGACTCCCCACTCTAGATTTCAATCCAGTGGAAAGTGGACTCTCCCTGCCACTCGGTGACTCTTTAGGCAAAGCAAGTAGTAAGGGAAGGTGGATTCGACACCAGTGCAGACATAGATGGGGATGTTTTATTAAGAATGCCGGAAGGATAATTTTCATATTTCACCCTTCATTATAAAATTTTATCTTACTTTATCAGAAGAACAAGAATTTCACCCACATTTCATGAACCATGCCTTCAAAGGTGAAAGTAAAAAAAAGCTTTCAATGTAAATTAAATCTACAATATCCTTTAACACCTTTTTCCTTTTTCCCTCACTTTCTTTCTTATTTAAAATTAATTCTTGAGGCCAGCCCAGTGGCGCAGTGGTTAAGTCCCCGTGTCTGCTTCAGCGGCCCAGGGTTCACCAGGTCAGATCCTGGGCGCTTGTCAAGCCATGCCGAGGCACATCCCACATAGAAGAACTAGAAGGACTTACAACTAGGATGTACAACTATGTCCTGGGGCTTTGGGGAGAGAGAGAGAAAAAAGAGGAAATATTGGCAACAGATGTTAGCTCAGGGCCAACCTTCCTCACCAAAAAAAAAAAAAAAAAGAAGCGCACTTTTAAAATTGATTCTCAGAGTCAAAGACTCTTCCCAGGGACTAAACACAAGGGCTGACTTGTCTGTGCAGTGTCACAGCATTCCTGAACTGTTCTGTCTCTATTTCCTAAGCACACTCCCTCAATAATCCTATGGTTTGCTCCTGTCTCTCCTTCCAGTCTCTGCTTAAACCTCCCTTTAAAGTAAGGTCTTCCCAAGCTGTTTTTTAATAAAATAACAATCCCGCCCCCACCCCCCCCCACCGCTTTTTCTGCACTCCCTATTCTCCTTTCCTGCTTACTTTTTCATATCACCACTCTATCTCTTAGTTTGATTATTGTCTAGCTGGCTCCACTAGCAATTAAATTCCCCAAGGATAGAGATTTCTACGTGTTTTGTTCACGGCTGTGTCCTTAGCACCTGGAAGGCTATGTGGTTACAGTAGTTGCTCAATCAATATTTGTTGAGTGAATGAAACGTAGGAGTAAACGAAATAATTAGAGAAAGTATTGCTAGAGGAAAGAAATATAAAAACAGAAGCGTAAGCTTAGCATCTCCTCTCCTGTCTCCTGCTTCTGCACTCCTAGATCTCATCTTCTAAGACATAAGAAAAGAAAGTCAAGCACATACCAGTGTGGGACCAGACTCTGTTTTAGACAAATAGGTTAAGGACACAAAGGCAGGGGGTGCTATACTGTCTCTTGTAACAGGCAAACACAGGAATGGGTCTGCAGATGCAAAAAGCTTAAGGACCAGGGCTCTCCATCAGTCTCCAGCTTTTTTCTCAGCCTTGGCACTAGTCTTGGCCTCATTCTTCTGGCGCCCTCACAAGGCAGAGGACATGGCTGCTGGGAGCTCTAGAATAGTATTATGAGAGCTCCCCATCAAGGGGAAAGAAAGCATTGTTCTCACTGTCTGCATATAAAATCCTAGAAAACAACTCCCATTGGTCTAACTTGGCCAATTCCTCCAACTAGGCTCTAAACCCCCAGAGAGCAGGACCATTTTCCCTTTTGCTCACTGCTCAATTCCAAGATCCTAGAATAATGCATGGCACAAAGTAGGTGCTTGGTGAATAACTCCTGAGGGATGAGTGGATTGCTGTGAGCAGAAGCAGCACGCTGACTGGCAGCTACTCTGTAATCACATGGAAAGTTATTACCCCTCCATCCTACCAAAAATTTAAATAAACTGAGAGGAAGGAACTCCAAGCGGCTAACGTATTAGGTGCCCACCTTGGAGTCTAAAAGTGTTTATGATTTTTTTATTCAATCAGGAGTGATCTTAGAGTCCCTTCCTGGGAGAGCACAGTCTTTGGCTGAAGAGAATAAACATGAAGGTTAAGGAAGACTGTGGCCCCTTCCAGGTATAAGCATGAGGGATGAAATGCCAGTTTTCTGGTTACATTGTTTTTACAGAAACAAAAGGATTAAATGTATAAAGGCACTGAAGGATGGATACATAGGCACACAAATTATTTTAGAAGTTGCTTAACAATATCACACTTGATTTTTAAAAATTTAAATGTAGGAAGGAATATATGCAGTACATTTCATAGACTAAAAGGATGGAATGTCCTTCGTAGGCAATTCAACATTTACTAAAAATCTCTAAAATTGTTCATACTTTTTGACCAGCAAAACTAGGAATTTTTCCAGAAATCTCTCCTAAGGAAATAATGAGATATGCAAAAAATTTATGTAAAGTCACAAAATTACAGTTATTTATAACAGAACTCCCCCCCCCCCCCCCCCCAGTTAAAAAACAGGAATTAAGGGGCTGGCCCTGTAATGCAGCAGTTAAGTTCGCACGTTCTGCTTCTTGGCGGCCTGGGGTTCGCTGGTTCGGATCCTGGGTGCGGACATGGCACCGCTTGGCAAAAAGCCATGCTGTGATAGGTATCCCACGTACAAAGTAGAGGAAGATGGGCATGGATGTCAGCTCAGGGCCAGTCTTCCTCAGAAAAAAGAGGAGGATTGGCAGTAGTTAGCTCAGGGCTAATCTTCCTAAAAAAGAAAATAAAAAACAAGAATTAAATAATCTGTGGTATGTTAATAACACAGGAAGTGTTCACAGTATACTGTTAATTGAAAAAAGCATGATTGTAGATCATGATGTAAAGCATGATTCCAATTTTATATATATAAAAAACTATCATATTAACAGGGTGCTTCTCTCAGCATAAAGGATTAAAATATTACTGGTGAATTTTATTTTATTTTCTGCTTTGTGCTTTTCTGTGAATTTTGAATTTTTACAGTGAATATGTATTTCTTTTGTAACAACATTAAACACAAGAAGACCTTAGCAATTTTTACTTGTAATTTCTCTAATCTTGTTTATACGTAGAGCTTAAACATCTAACCAGTCTTATGAAGTGCTCCTGGTTACATCTGACATCCTGAAATTTATATAGAAACATTGTAAAATGCATGTGTTTTATGGCCCTTTTATTTGTTTGGCTGGGGGAATTGGGTCCTGCAGCTTTAGTTTCTGCAATAATTGCACATTTCTCCACTTTTAAAATGATTTGCCCTGAAAATTCTCTGCAAGAAAAAAATTGTCAAGGAGTTATTCCAGGGCGCCCACAGTAAACATCTCTGGGTGTGAAACTCGAAATGTAACAGAAGTATCGATTCGCTTTCTCTTATAGGATCTCCCATCAATGGGATGCCGGCAAGCACTGTGAACAGCTCAACAACGGGATTTATGGATAGAATTAGAGCAATGTGGGAGGAATATAAAAGGTGATTTCAAGAGGACTGAGTAATTGAAGGAGTAGCAGAATGGTATTATGCAGGTGGGAAATCAGGAACATTTCTTGTTTTCATGCAAACAGGTTTAGGGGGAAAAGACAGAAAATAAATAGAAGCAGAAGCAAATCCACAGTATTACTCAGGAAAGTGTGTTTGTAAATCTATCTTCAATGCACAGGAGCGATTCCACAGGTCCAAAATGTTTTACTGTTCAATTCAACCCAGAAAAAAAACCACTTAGCATTACTACTGATTCACTTTTTATCTTTAGTTCTTTCTTTCTTTTTGGATATTAATAAATAAAATCTAGCAAATACTAAAGGAGTATTCTTTTTGTTTGTTTTTTTTGGTGAGGAAGATTGGCCCTGAGCTAACGTCTGTTGCCAATCTTCCTCTTTTTTTCTTTTCCTCCCCAAAGCCCCAGTACATAGTTGTATATCCTGGTTGTAAGTCCTTCTAGTTCTTCTCTGTGGGACGCTGCCATCGCATGGCTTGATAAGCAATGTGTAGGTCCATGACCAGGATCTGAACTGGCGAACACCAGGCCATCAAAGTGCAGCATGTGAATTTAACCACTACCACTGGGCCAGCCCCGATATGTTTAGTTCTTAAAGACAGCACATCTTTTATTTATTAGCAGTCTTATTGATGTTAATGATTCCAGGTCTGTATAACAAAAAGTTGACAGGAAAATATGTTGTTTACCTTATAGAGGAACAGAGCAGTCAGAAAAAATTGTCTGTGGAGAAAGACTAGTCACTCAAGAATGGATGTAGATTTAAATAAGTGAAAATTGCAACAAAACTTTATTAAGATTTTGATCATCTTAATTTTGCAAGGATTTACCAAGGTTTCAGCAAGAAAGCCCAAGCTCAAAAGAAGATGGATTATTTTAAATAGATTTCCTGGAGGTAACTACCTCAAGGAAAAACAATATGGTAAGACCATTTTGCTCAAAATAGCTGAAAAGTTGGAAAACTTTGTATGTCTAGTAATAGAGCAATGGTTATATGATACATTATGATACAATCACTCACTGTAATATGATATAAATTTTTTTTTTGAGGAAGATCAGCCCTGAGCTAACATCTGCTGCCAATCCTCCTCTTTTTGCTGAGGAAGACTGGCCCTGAGCTAACACCCGTGCCCATCTTCCTCTACTTTATATGTGGGACACGTAACACAGCATGGTGTGCCAAGCGGTGCCATGTCTGCACCTGGGATCTGAACCAGCAGACCCCAGGCTGCCAAAGCGGAACGTGTGCTATTAACCACTGTGCCACCAGGCCAGCCCTTATATAAACATTAAAATGGTAGTTAAAAACACTGCAGTAGAGGGTTGGCCTGGTGGCACAGCGGTTAAGTGCGCACGTTCCGCTTCTTGGCGGCCCGGGGTTCGCCAGTTTGGATCCTGGGTGTGGACATGCCATCACTTGGCAAAAGCTATGCTGTGGTAGGCGTCCCATGTATAAAGTAGAGGAAGATGGGCACGATGTTAGCTCAGGGCCAGGCTTCCTCAGCAAAAAGAGGAGGATTGGCAGCAGTTAGCTCAGGGCTAATTTTCCTCAAAAAAACCAACCAACCAAACAAACAAAAAAACCACTGCAGTAGCATATAACTATTTATGCCCTAATGTTAGTAAAAATCAGAATGTTAAATTTTATCTATAGATATAGGTCTAGATATCTATAGATAGATATACCTGTATATCTATATATAGCATATAAAGGAAAATTAATGGAAGGAAATAGTTGAGTATATATGCCATTCCATTATTTTTTTTTCTTATGCATGCTAATATAAATCAAGATAGTGGTGTTTTCTTTTATACTTTTTTATTGTTTTTTGTTGAGGAAGATTATCCCTGAGCTAAAATCTGCCACCAATCCTCCTCTTTTTGCTGAGGAAGATTGGCCCTGAGCTAACATCTGTGTCCATCTTCCTCTATTTTATATGTGGGACACCTGCCACAGCATGGCTTGATAAGCAGTGCATAGGTCCCTGCCAGGGACCCAAACCAGCAAACCTCCGGCCACCAAAGTAGAACACATCAACTTAGCCCCAAGATAGTGGTGTTTTGTTTTTAATTTTCCAAAATTTCCATACTTTGTTTATATGAAAAATAACTTAAAAAAAGCACTCACATTCATCTCTAAATTAAAAAAAACATATTACTGTGAGTCAGCACCCTCCAAGAATCCTTCTAAGTTTAAGTTGACTTCATGTTAATTTTCTTATTTTGTAAAATGTAACAGAAAGTATAAAGTTTATTATATTTTTACATTGGCATGGAATATATTATTTCTCAAGGAGTCTAAATTTCTTTTAAGGCACAGACATTTCTTCTACTTAAGATTAGATGAAGTAAAGCATTTGGAGATAATTTTAAAAATAAAAACATTATAAAAATAAAAGCTAATATTACCATCAACATCTCTATTAGCCATGGTGTAGAGTTGTGAATACAATAGACACGTGCTCAATAGCTACTTATGAAATGGATGAGTGAACGCATGAGGGCTAATGGTCCCTGAGTCAAACGATGACATTTTTTCATGACTTCTTAAGGACTGGGTAACCTTCGGTGAGAACCACATTGCATAGTTGTCTGTAGGGGACACAAGGATCTTCCCAAATCCAAATTTATATCTGGTCTAAATTGAGTTCAAAGGAAGCTTGTATTGAAATGAGGACTCACAAGGCAGTCTAAGGGCAGCATGGAAGGGTGGGAGGTTGGATCTGCTCGCCTTGGTGGAAGAGGGGTAGGAGAGAAAGAGCAGCGTGTGGGCTGTCAGGGAGGAAGACATTTCCTCTACCCGCTCTGGGTCCTTCTGGCTGGACAATGAATTAAATTCACGTGAGACAGGATAAAAGGAGAAAATTAAACAAAGCTTTATAACATGTATACATGGGAGAGACCCAGAAAAACTGAGAAACCCACCAAAATGGCTGAAGCCACCACCTTAAATACCATCTTCAGCTAAAGACAAAGAAGGATGTTGGGGGTCGGGGGAGTCAGTTATGGGAGATCACCAGAAAAGCACAGTAAACAAAAGTAAGGTTATTGTGCACATTTAAGTCCTTGCCTTCCACATTGATAAGTGTTTCTAGAGATAAGGTCATCCCCCCTTCTTCCTGGTACAGAGAGGGAGGCACCTCTACAGATGGAAATTTCCTTTACAAATGTAAATGTCTCTTACAAAGGGTAAGTAAATTCTACTTTTCAGAGTTTATTTCATGTCTGCAGTTTTTAAAAGCAACCAGCCCAAAATAATGATCATGCCGAAGAGACGTATCTTGGGGTGGCCAATTCCAGTCCCCCACAGGGCTCATAGGAACCATAATCCTTTGATTATTTTTATTTAGCAATACCTGGAAGAGCAAAGTCCTTCTCCACAGGCCATATCCACGAGGAGATGTGAGAACTGTGCATTATTGGGAGCCTCTCTTTGCTCACCAGAGAGGGTTGCCACCAAGACTGATCCTGGAGTCCTCAGTCTGATAAGAGTAGAGTTGAGGTAACTACCTCGATATGCTGGATTTTAATTTTTGTTCATTTACGATAAAAAATCTTCCTGCCTTGATAGGATTTACTGGACTATTTGAAAATTGCACCTTTCAGCTAAGGCCTAGACAGAAGCTGGCCTGTTGGAAACACTTAGTTTAATAAGTGAAAGGATACTTCACCTTAAGCAACAAAACTAGAGTTTACAAAAAGTTAAACATTTGTTACAGAAAATGACTCTTCTTCAACTGGTGTGAGGTCACGTTTCCCCTTAGTAACCAAATTTGACAGCCTATAGAAATTCCAGAGTATTCCAGGTTCCCCTACCTCAGTATTTCTGGGACTCCCTGGGAAATGCTCATATTACACACATTGGTCACGGTGGTGTTGACACCTCAGTCAGTCACCGAGTTGCTGCTCTGTCCTCTGTCAGCTCACTTCCAGCCGACCAACCTCAGCCTGCTGCTTTCCCAGCTCTCTTCACCCTGTATCTGGACACCTCCTGACCATTTTTCCCCAGGTGGGCACTGTCACTTCCCTTAATCCCCCCATAATTGCCTGTTAGATGGTCCACGGATTCATGAAGGCTTGGGGGTTTCAGAAGGGAATAACAGCAAAGAGAATGCAAGAAGGATTCCAGATACGGCTGCGTTCAAAGCCCCCCCCATGAGGTCATCCACAGGGGGTGTACTTCTTTCCCTGACTGCCCTTTCACTGTAGCCCTCAGCCTGCTGCTTAGCCACCCACAGTGCAGTGCCCTGGAGCACATCCCTCTTACCCTGAGTCCAGGCCCCCAAGCCCTAAAGCCCTCCAGACATCCGCATTTCCACCCTCCCCTTCCAAGTTGACGGAGAATATTCATTCCCTGAAGGGAGAAGGCCACAGGAATAAGGTTTTCTCTGGAGGCTCTAGAATCAATCATAACTCTTAAGTTTAACAATATACATTTTCCTAATTCAGGGTGTTCGGTTGCCCATGACGCCAGTTGCAGAAGAAAGAGCCCAGGCCCAGGATGGCCTGCACTGGTGCCGTTTGCTCCTTTTACGTTCTCTCTTGCACTGTAGAGTGAAGAGAGTGCCAGGATTCCACACAGGCCTCTCCTCTCTGATGCTGGCTCTTCCATCTCATTTCTGTAACTGCTGTCTACTGATGCTGACAGAGACACACATTCCTCTGCCACAGGCACTCATGTACACAAATAGGACACTATAAATCTACACTTAGGGAGGAAACATTTCTCTATTGGCTATATAAACTGTGGAAACATAGATCTGTTAAAAGATCTGCCCAATTTACATTTCTGAACAGAACCCTTGGCTTCTGATGGAACAAAATACATCTGGGTTTGCATTTAGGTCTTCCCCAGAGCTGTGGGTGGATATTACATAACTATAGAACTCACTCAAGTGGGGCTTTTCACAGAACTAAAGAATACTCACCCCTCAAAGCAAACCCAACCGACCACCCTTGGAGCGTCTGCTTGCAACTTTCCCAGCTTGAAAATAAAACATATTAAAGAAGAGTTATGAGGAAAGACTAGCCTTACCAGACATTAAAGTGCATAATAAAATTAGAGTAATTAAATCAGTTTATAATGAAGGTAGAAAGAGAAAATCAATGAAACAGATTACAGAATCCTGAAATAGACTTGCATATGTTTTGGAATTTGACATTCAGGATAGTATTTGAAATCAGTAAGGCAAAATTAGATTGTGTAATAAATTATGTTTGGACAACTGGAAATTTGAGAACAATATACAGCTGGATCCTTATGTATTACATCAAATAAATTCCCAATGATTAAAACATTTATACTTAAAGAATTAAGTCATAAAAGTGCTAGAAGAAAATACCAATAATTTAAAAGATAATTTTGAAGTGGGGAAGCTCTTGGGGTCTGACATGAAACCAAGAAATTATAAAGCATAGGGTGGATAAATTGAGTTCTGTTTAAAAAAGGTAAAAACTTCAGTGTTATAGTAATACTGTAAACAAAGTAAAAAAATTCAAAGGACAAAGTAGGAAAAAATGTTAACATGTGATAAGGATAGAGTAATTTCATATATATATGTAGAGAGAGAGAGATTCTTACAAATCAAGAAGAATAAATGAACTATCCAAAAGAAAATGAGTAAAGGATATAAATGATTCATGGAGAAAATGTGTTTCTGTTTCTGTGTGTGTATCTATGTGTGTACAAATAGGGCATTATAATGCACACTGACGATTTATAATGGGTGTGTATATTCCCAATTTTATTTATAATTAAAGACATGGAAATTAAAACAATAAAATGCCATTTTCACCTATTGGTGAATACTGAGTGTTGGCAAGGATGTACAAACACATTATTGTTGACAGCAATCTGCCTTCACCTACTGAAATTTATGATGTGCATACTTTTTAAGCCAAGGATTTTACTTCTAAGATATGCTTGCACAAATACACAAAAATATACATATAAGTAATTTAACTGCAGCATGACTTGTAATAACAAACAACTGGAAATCACCTAATAATCACTTACAAGAGGTCTCATTAAATTATGGTCTGTCAAAACGATATTCAGTTCTTAAAAATGAACGAATTAGACTGGAGTGCCCTGATATGGAAAAATGTCCAAATAAGTACACTAAGTTAAAAAAGCAAGCGATGGAACAGTATGCTTTGTGTTATTCCCATTTGAATGTTTTTCTTTTCTTTTCTTTTCTTTTTTGAGAAAGATTAGCCCTGAGCTAACATCTGCTGCCAATTCTCCTCTTTTTTTGCTGAGGAAGACTTGCCCTGAGCTAACATCCATGCCCGTCTTCCTCTGTTTTATATGTGGGATGCCTGCCACAGCATGGCTTGACAAGCAGTGCCATGTCTGCACCTGGGATCTGAACTGAAGAACCCTGGGCCACCAAAGCAGAATGTGTAAACCTAACCGCTGCGCCACTGGGGCGGCCCCCACCATTTGAATGTTTTTAAAAGTATTATATATAGAATCACTTGCATGTGTATAAATTATTTCTTGAAGGATGTAGAATAAACTGTTAAGTGTGCATACCTATGGTGAGGGCACATAGGGTTGTCTGGTGATAGGGAGAAGAATTTTACATTTCATCGTATACCATTCTGCATAATTGAAGATTTTACTTTGAATATGTCATTTTTTTTTTTTTTTTACAATATATAACAAATTTAATCTTTGGGACCAGTCTTGGCTAGGGCAGCAAATTATATGTAGGAGGTTTAGGTGTTTGCGATTGCTTGGAGATTGAGGAAGCCGGGTAAGGAGCACATGCGATCGTTCCAGAAAGATGACTCCTCACCTCATGCCACCCTAAGCCATGCAGTGTCACGAAGTACCTTCCTCATTATTTCCTGCCTCTGTCCAAGAAGAGATGGTAACAAGATCTTGCCAGGAACATGTCATCTGACTTCCTCTTCAGCTCTGAGGTGAAACAGGAAAGTCTGTAAGGAGCAAAATTCTAATCTTTCTTCTCTCTCACTTTCCCTCACCCCAGCTCTCCCTTGCTGTGGTGCAGCGTGGACGGTCCCTGGCAGAGCTCTCTGTCTCCAGGTTCTATGGGGAGCCAGCTCTGCCCTGGGTTTGGTAATAGCCTGTCATAGTACCCCAGGTCTTACCTTCCTCTTGAAAAAAAGATGTCACAAGAGAGTAGCCATTGTAAGAGAAGACTTCACTAAAGCTTTCTACCAGGCTGCAACATTAAGGTTCTGGAACAGTAAGAAGCATCTCATATTTAATCACTGTAAATGTGCCTGTGCATTAAGAAACAGAATCACTTAATGGCAACAGCTTGAGAATTGCTCAGGGAGTATTGGGAAAAACCAACATCTTTGACACAGCCTGCATTTGTCATCCCCATGGAAACAAAGTACTTACTGAAGGGACTCTGGAATTTGTCAGCTCTTGACTGTTTTTGTCTTTCCTCTTTCTCCTTTCTTCTCCGGGAAGCCAGACACAATCCTTTCAGCTGAGTTTTCATAACTGCCTGCGGGGGTGGCTGTGAATATTCTTTCAGCTTTATTTCTTTTTCTTCTACACCCAAAGCAGCATTTAGGCTCCAGTCAACGGTGTGGAAATGATAGATTCTCATGACAGGATAGGAGGCTAAGGACCTGGAAGTTTCATCATTGATAAGTCACTGCCCTCGAGGAAAAGCTGGAAGGGAGCTTAGTTTGGCTTTGCTGGTGAAGAAGGCTCTCTGAGCTCCAGCGGCCGTGGCGGGGAGCTGCCTCCTGTCTGCACATTTTCTCAGCTCACAGAGATGAACTTGAGAATTCACTCTCCATCGTTGCAGTAATGTATGTGTACGACTTCCAGCAGGTGGGAAAATGCTAGGGTGTGTAAGCTAGACATTCGTGTGTGTGTGTGTGTGTGTGTGTGTGTGAGGACCACGTATGTGGGTTGTGGACAGGAAAAACTAGGACCCATTATATCACTTCCTCTTTGGGCCATCAAGTTGGGCTCCCTGGCGCAGACAGTTTTCTGGAAAGGCTTCAGTCCCTCTCAGTGTGGTGCCGTGCTGTACGCTCACGGTCACACTGTAGAGTGTGTGTGTGTGTGTTTGTGTGGGAGAGAGAAACAGTGAAAGAAAAGAGAGGCAGAGCTACTCTGAGAAAGAGGTCTGGATTTCATGTCAACTAAATCAGACAAATGAATTTTTGCCTTACTTTTGTCCGGTAAGAGCTTATATTTTATGCAAACTCTACATTAATTAGGGTATAAGCTAACTTCTGATAAAATTGTTACTTATGTTTGTTTTTGAAATCGAAGAATATTCTCCAAGCCATCTCAGTGGTATGGTATGATTGGTGACAGTAAAGCGTCAGAGCCAAGGAATTCAGAACATCTGCCTCCTACCGAGGCCCAGCTCCTATCCTGCTTGGAAGCTTCTCTGGGAAGGTACACTCGTACAGAACACACAGAAAGTAAATTGACAAAGCTACACGGTTGACAGTTGGGTTTGGGCTTGAGGTCTCAGACCATGGAATTCTGGTAAAGCCAACTGGACTGTGTGAGCATAATTTTTTATTTCCCCTCAGCTATTTATACCCAGTCCATCATATCTGCCAGCTGCAGGGGAATGGAGCTACAGAGAGAGGAACTGTAAGAAAGAATGCAGTTGATCCCAATCCTGTGCCTAACACGGCCTAGGCTGCAACCAGAGCTGCGGGCTCAGGCTTGGCTGTTGACAGAGAAGCAGAGAAGGCAGAGCAGCACAGAAAATGAGCCTTGGACCATCTTTCCACTTCAGCTGCATGGCTGAGAGCAGGAAAGAAAAGCTATTTCCAAGTGCGTTCCACTCCTAAGGGTGTATTTTACCGCAGGGCGACCCCACCCAGTAGTGAAAGTGGCCCCATCAATGTCCTGGAGTCTGACAATCAGACCAATCTGAATAGTCCCCCCTGTTACCAGTGGTGTTTGCAATGGGAAGGGGAAGAAGTGAAGAAGCCTGTGTGTATGGGGAGAGGGGAGTAAAAGAAGGAGCTTCTAGAGCTTCAGGCTTCTGGAGGATCTTAGAAGTTATCTAGTCCAATTCACACAATTTGGAGATGAGGAAATTAATTTGAATAAAGTGAATTCTGCCAGCAGGACCAGGATGACAGCCAATGTCTTTGGCCTGGAAACTCTCCCGTTTGCTCTAAACCACTTGCAATATGTGAAAGCCACTACTGAGGTCACTGCAAATCCAGGATGCAGAAGAGTTCAGTTGGGAAACCAGATGCTGTACAAGTGCACCTCCCACTCTGGAACACATTTTAGGGACCCATTCTAGAAACAAATATCCCACCAATTGACGGACTATCCCATAATTTAATAATCATGACATTGCTTTTATGATGTGAATTTATATGTTTACAGGAATTTTTTTCTGAACACGTCATATAGTCTCGGACATTGTAGAGAAGAATTCTTATTAAATTGGAGCTACCAGTGGATATTTTTATTTAAAGTTTAGGCTTCAAGGCCATGCCTATTGAAATACGTAAGAAACCAGCTACTGTATGAAATGCGGTGGTTTGAAAAGCTTGCAACTGATTTTCACAAACTGCCGTCCTCATTTAGCAAACTCATGGAGATGGATAAGGTAGAATTTTCCCAACATAATGACTGTTCTTCAGAATGATTTCATAAAAATAGACCTAGTGCAGCCCAATTATGTTCACTCTTATCTGAAAAGCAAGTGAAGGGTCTGAAGCTTGCCTTCAGGAGCCAGTCTCGGCAGTTGGAATTGGCATTACTGTGATTCTCTTTTTATTTCTGATTATGCAATGGATTTGTGAAAATGCCCAGAAAAGGTTTTGGAGAAAAAGCCATGAGCTGGGAGAAGTTGGTGTATGAATGAGAAAAACTTACTCTATGTAAGCAGTTGACCTTAAATGGGACCATGATACAAACACAAAATCATTATAAGTAGAGACTCCAGAATTTCAGAGTTCAGTTAGAACGAATTGATCTCTAGAGAAATCAAGATCTAGCTTACTTCTCATTGGACAGACAATTTGGAGCACATCTTCATCTTCCTGGTATAAATAGAGAGGTCATGAAGTTGTCCTCCCATATGATAGTATGTTGCTGTGTATTAAACAGAAAATCAGACACTACACCTTGCTTGCTCCAAACATGAGGGTCAAGATTTTACCATCTCCTGAAGTCAACAGTAGGGAACATGAAATGGCAGCATGAGAAATTGTAGACTTCAGATCCAGATTTTAGGGTTTAAGTTCTGAACTCACCACTTCTTAAATAAGGAACCTTGGCCACATTATCCCTTTGCCCTGCAGTTTTCCCAGTTGGAAAATTGGGAGCAGTTTTACTGACATGGAAGAATAGGTGTAGTGATTAAATGAGAGACTCTGGGCATAGAAGTACTTAGCATAGAGCTTGGCACATGTTAAGCTCAGTACTAAATTCTGATAGTTTAATATCCTGGTGTGGGGGACTGGCATTGGCCACCCCAAGATACATCTCTTTGGCATGAGGATTATTTGGGGCTGGTTACTTTTAATAAACTGCAGGTGGGAAGGAGGCTCTGAGGAGTGGAACTTGCTTGCCCTTTGTTAGGAGACATTTACACTGTAAAGGAAATCTCCATCTGTAAAGGTGTCTCCCTCTCTGTACCAGGAAGAAGGGAGGATGACCTTATCTCTAGAAACTCTTAATAAATGCCAAAGGCAAGGACTTAAATCTGCATCTTGTTTACTGTGCTTGTCTGCTAACCTCCTGTAACTGATTCCCCCCAACCCCGCAACATCCTCCTTTGTCTTTAGCTGGATATGATATTTAAGGTGGTGGTTTCAGCCATTTTGGCAAGTTGCTCAGCTTGCCTGAGTCTCTCCCATGTGTACATATTATAAAGCTTTGTTTAATTTTCTCCTGTTATTCTGTCTCATGTGAATTTAATTCGTTCTCCAGCCAGAAGAACCCACAGTGGGTAGAGGAAATGTCTTCCTCCCCTACACTAGCTTCTGGTATATTATACTTATTTTTAAAATATTAGCTTCATTTCTCTTCCTTTCCTCTTTGAAACCAATAGTCTTCTTCTTTTAGGATCACACTGCTAGTGATAAGAAGAATCATTTTAAGCTTATTAACTGTTTTTATAGTCAACTCATGTCTTTTATATTTTATGGCTCATATCACCAAATAAACACAAATACTTTCTGTAACTAAGTCAGATTCCCTGAGTAGAGGAAATGAAATTCCTTGTGGGGACCAAGAGAATCTAAGAGGCTTTTCCATGTGTTCTTAGAATGACACGTTAGATTGGAACCTTCAGGATATAGAATAGTCAAGGTTCTTTTCATTAAAGTTCTTTGGAAAAGTGGCCTGAGAGCAACATAAATGAGGACCCTGGCCTCGAAGTAAGCTAGGTATTTCTGGAAACCACATAAGTCCTTTAATTTAGTGAAATGTATTTGCATTATGAGTATAACACTACTGTCTTCCCAACACACTCTTGCCAAGGTTCTTGTGGCACATTGCTAGAAGATATCACAATCCTTTTCTGAGAGTTTCAGTGACCTGTGGGGGACACAAACAGACTGAAAGAAAAATTGGTAATTATCTAATTCGTGTGCTTTTAGTGATAAAAGCGAGGATTTAAAAAAATTACATGGAGAATGAGCCTCAGAACAAAAGGGTAAGTATTCAGCATGTTCCCACTCCACTCTTTCCAACCATTTATTAGGCATTTCCTATATTCCAGGCACTCTGCTAATCCTTTTAAAATATTATTTATGTTTTAAAATATAACAACTTATATATATTATAACAACTCTGGTGTGCATTATTGTCTTGATTTTAAGGATGAGGAAACAGAGGTTAAGAGAGGTTCAAAATGCAACTCTTAAATGGTGGGGTTCAGATTTGAAGTCTGGCCCTAAAGACCAAATTCTTTTTTTTTGTTTTTCTTATTTTTGGGATTTTTTTGAGGAAGATTAGCCCTGAGCTAACTACTGCCAGTCCTCTTTTTGCTGAGGAAGACTGGCCCTGAGCTAACATCCATGCCCATCTTCTTCTACCTTATATGTGGGATGCCTACCACAGCATGGCTTGACAAGCAGCGGCATGTCCACACCCGGGATCTGAACCGGCGAACCCAGGCTGCCAAGAAGTGGAACGTGTGCACTTAACTGCTGTGACACCAGGCCGGCCCCTAAAGACCAAATTCTTATCCATGATACTGAATACTTATGCAAGTGAGTTTGAGGTCCACGCTTTGGGTGGGCGAAGGCCTCTACCCTCAAGTGGTCAAATGCTGGTATTTTAGTCAACAAGTCCTAGAGCTATGGAAATAGTCTTAGACGTATAAGTTTGAATAAATATGTCCTTTGTCTGCTAGGTTTCAGGTTGCAAATCCTGCAGAAGGAGTTCCAGAATAAATTTAAATAAGTCTTATCTGGTTCCCTCAAAGCAGGAGTGGAACCAGACTCCCAGAGAACCCTGTTGTGTCAGCTCATTCATTCACCAACTTTCATTCAGGGTATTCAGTGCCTGTTCTGTGCTGGACACGCTTCTAGGCACCTGCAACACATTAGTGAGCAAGAGAAATAAAAGTCAGGCTTCCCTTACACTCTGGTTTATATTCTAGGCTCTGAAAGCTCCAGAATCATCTCAGATTTCCAAAGAGGAATGGAGTTTCTAGTTTGAAACTCCTCAGTGAAGATGGTCCAGTGACTTGATTGCTTTTGTAGACTACACTGAAATTTCCACTTTGTTCCTCGAGTCTAAGTAAATGTCAGAAATACTGAAAAGGTTGAAACTGACATGTTTCTATCAACGAGGTCATACTGATTGGATGTAGTGGGATAAGATGGGCTCAGAAATCACTCACCCTCCAGGTACGCTGCTCTGCTGGTATCGTCTGTGACCTATGTTGGTGCTTTTGGTATTCATTGGATTTGTTTTTTTTAATTTTTATTTTTTTATTGCAGTAACATTGGATTATAACATTATATAGCTTTCATATGTACATCGTACTATATTTTGAATTCTGTGTAGATTACATCATGTTCACCACCCAAAAACTAATTGTAGTCTGTCACCACACATGTGAGCCTAATCACCCCTTTTGCCCTCCCGCCCTCCCTCCTGTTCCCCTCTGGTAACCACCAATCTAGTCTCTGTTCCTATGCATTTGTTTGTTGTTTTTATTTTCTACTTATAAGTGAAATCATATGGTATTTGACCCTCTCCCTCTGACTTATATCACTCATCATAATACCCTCAAGGTCCATCCATGTTGTCACAAATGGCCGGATTTCATCATTTCTTATGGCTGAGTAGTATTCCATTATGTACATATACCACATATTCTTTAGCCATTCGTCCCTTGATGGGCATCCATGTCTGACCGAGCAAGGGAAACAAAAGAAAAAATGAACCAATGGGACCACATCAAACTAAAAAACTTCTGCACAGCAAAGGAATCCAGCAACAAAACAAAAAGACACCCTAACAATTGAGAGAAGATATTTGCAAACCACATATCAGATAAGGGATTAATATCCTAAAGATACAAACAACGCATATGTCTCAACAACAAAAAAACCCAACAACCCAGTTAAAAAATGGGCAAAAGATCTGAACAGAGATTTCTCCAAAGAAGATATACGGATGGCCAACAGGCATATGAAAAGATGCTCAACATCGTTAGCTATCAGGGAAATGCAAATCAAAACTACAATGAGGTATCACCTCACTCCGGTCAGAATGGCTATAATTAACAAGACAGGAAACAACAAATGTTGGAGAGGGTGTGGCGAGAAGGGAACCCTGTACACTGCTGGTGGGAGTGCAAACTGGTGCAGCCACTATGGAAAGCAGTACGGAGTATCCTCAGAAAATTCAGAATAGATCTACCATATGATCCAGCTATCCCACTGCTGGGTATTTATCCAAAGAACTTGATAACACAAATGCATAAAGATACTTGCACCCCTATGTTCCTCGCAGGATTATTCACAATAGCCAAGACTTGGAAGCAATACAGGTGCCCACTGGATTCTTAAAGTGCCGTAGCTGTAAGGACAAATGGGGTCTTAACTGTTGTTTACCTTTGGCCGTGGAAAGTCAGATAAACGTGGCCAGAGGTTCTCTGCTAGACAAACATTATGACAATTACTATAAGGAGTCCTTTTTCAGTATCAAAAACAATGGCCCCCTCCAAAAACCAAAACAAACCCAGAAAACAGTTTTCTGAAACCCACTCTCTCCATGGACCCCCAGGTAATTTGCTGACAGTTTCTTTCTCTCTGAGGCCAGAAAGAGGACAGTCATCATAAAACTATTCTGAGAGGCGGCTGGAATACCGTGGTTAAGCTCAGGGATTCTGAAGCTGGAATGTCTGGGTCCAAATGTTTGGTTTTGCCTTTAACTAGCTGTGTGAACTTGGCAAGTTACTTAACTTCTCTGTGCTTCAATTTCTCGTCTGTAAAATGTGGATTATAAGAATAGTACCTAACTCATTGTTTCCCTATGAAGACTAAATGAGTAGAAACATGTGGGACATTTAGAAAGGTGCCTGGCATGTAGGGAGTGTTCAATCAAAGTCAGCTGTCGTTGGTGATGGGGCTCATTATGTGGTGAAGCTTCTGATCATCCTGACTTTTCTCTTGAATGCGTCCTCCCAGACCAATACATGTAGGTCCCTACAACAAGCTGTGTACTTAAGATTAGTCTGAGAATTCTCTGACCTGCTCTATTGCTTAGGCATTGTCTGTGAGAGACTCCCATCCCTGGGGTCAAGGGGCAGATGGGGAGGGGGGAAGGGAGAGAAATGGTGTGTGTTGTTTTCTGTTTCCAACACTAAATGGGTCACTGCTTTAAAAGCTTGGGAGTCTAGAATCCTTAATTAAATTAGTTTCATCACTTGGGGAGGAAAGTAGGAACTAAAACACAAATACAGCTAAAGAGCTATAAATTTTTATCTTGAATTTGCCTAGGATTTTTTTTTTTTGAGGAAGGTTACCCTGAGCTAACATCTGCTGCCAATTCTCCTCCTCCTTTTTTGTTTCTCTGCTGAGGAAGACTGGCCCTGAGCTCACATCCGTGCCCATCTTCCTCTACTTTATATGTGGGACGCCTACCACAGCATGGCATGCCAAGCGGTGCCATGTCCTCACCCAGAATCCAAACTGGTAAACCCCGGGTCGCCGAAGCAGAACGTGCGAACCTAACTGCTGCGCCACTGGGCCCACCCTGCCTAGGATTTAAAATGTGGCCAATTTTATTTTGGAGAGAGGTCTGTATAATTGGTTTACGTAAAAGCCTGGCTTAAAATTCATGGGACACTTGCACCTAGTGAGGGAAGCTATATGTAACTGTATTTAACAGCTACTGCTCTTTCTCAATGTGCTTTTAAATGTTCCAGGGCCAGGCCCCAGGAAGGCACGGTCTTTGCTGAGCACAGGTTAGCCAGACATGGTCAGTCAAGAGCTGGAGCAAGGGACTCCTCAGGCTAGGGCAGGATGGCCGTTCAGTGAACCAGCAACTTGGTTCCCTAATGAATTTTTGGATTGGGAGATGGTAATGGCTAGAATGACCGTTTGGGGGAAATTCTTGGGGATTTCAGAAGTCTCAGTTTTTGTTTCTGATGCAGAAGGAGAAGGAGTATGGAATCCCCACAGATAACACAATCCACAGGAAGAGAGAGCAGTTCTCTTTACCTGTAGCATGAATATTTGGTGAGAACTAGCCTCAATTTAACTCTGTCGGCAGGAGGATGCCCCATGTGTTACAAGACGCAAACTGCAATTAGCTAGGTGGGAGTCCTGGCCTAAGGCAAGGAGTTTTTCTCTTTCTGCAAGAAAATAAAAATTTCCCTGAGCCAAGGATTAATTAAGTGGTAGTGGAAACAAACTTAGTGACAAGAGGTACTATTCTTCACCCAACTGTCTTTATTTCAATGTAATTCTCACTGTGTGACTGTGGGGACGTCACTTATCTCTCAGTGTCTTAGTTTCCTAAGACATAAAATGGGATTAATAGCGGCGTCTATTGTGTGCGGTTTTTGTCAGGATTAAATGAACTGGTGTATGTAAAATGCTTAGAATAGCACCTGCTTGCTCACAGTAAGGGGTCTAGAAGTATTTGCTCTTACTGTTATTATAATATATATGTTTAATAAATACTGTGTTTAGATGACCAAATACATTATTATTCTAATAGGTTTTCTGAAGAGAAAAATCATCAAAAAGCGTGGAAGGACACCGTGACTCGTTTTCCTCAGTTACTCACGCCAAGCAGGGACCCTCTTGGTCTGGCTGCCACACCCGCAGTAGATGTAAGCCTTGAAGGGAGGGGGCAGGCTGTGTAGGGCAGACCTTTTAATTTTGAAGCTATTAAGTACCTGCAAATGTCTTTCACACGGAAAGAAAAACTCTAACGAATGACTTGCTTAATTTATTGGTATCACTCACCCCACAGGTATTCACGTGGCGTTAGAAGGCTGTTCTTGGCTGTTACACACACTGCCTGGGGCTTTAGATGAGAAGCTTGACTTTGGAAATTCAGTCGCACAATAGGATACATGGAAAGCGTGCCTCTCCTGTATCTACTATAATTCTCTGCTTATTGCTCCTGGAGAGACACACAGGTTGCACTGTTCCTGTCACATCTGTCTTAAAAGAATGGTTGGCAGACGTAAGTGGTAAAATAGTCAAGATGGATTCGGATGAAGCAAACTGCAGAGCCATATTTTGTTTGATGGAAACAGAAGGAAGTTGGTTCCCTTCTCCTTACATTGAGGCTTCATCTAAGTGCTCTAACATCCTTGTTTTCACCTTCTTTCCCCAGCTGCTGTGAGGGTTGGGTTCCTACCGAGAGGAGCATAACAAAAGGAGAAGGAGTCTTGTTTTTCCAGGAGAACGAGGAAAGGGAAATAAGACGGTGAGTCAGCGGGCCAGCAGGCGTCCGCTGCACGTGGAACACAGCACTGCTCACTTCCCCCTCCACCTGGTGTTCTGGCTGCCCCTGGATTAGCTCCTATTGCTGCTTACACGGCAACAGGCTCGAGAGAGAGCTTCCAGGTTCACCACCCTCACCCCCAACCTCCTGAGAAATGTCAGAAACTGCATGAGGGACATAGGGACCAGAAGCATGGAGCTCCCCCTGCCTAGGGCCCCATAATGATGCAGCAGAAAAGAGGATAGGGGCCTTTGAGTTAGGGAGGGAAGAAGCGTTACCTAATAGTGATGCATTAAAATAACAGAGTTAAGGGTAGATTCCTGCTGCCAATACAGAATTAAACTGGTCGGGGTTAAACAGGATAGAGGGAAATGGAGGAAACTAGCCAAGAGACAAGAGGAATTATCCATAGTTACTCAGTGTAATTGCATTTATACAGTTGGGGGGCCTGCCACTGAGCCATGGGGGATACCTCCACTCAGCCTTTCTCAGCTGAACACAGAAAATGATTTGGGTGACTATTTTCTCAGTTTTCTTAAGGATGATACAGAACATTCTAGATGCATAAGAGAGAAGTTAATTTCTGACGTACTATAGATGGCTTAGGGCGTTAGAACTCAATTCCCTCTGGTTAAGAGAGTCCCCATTGTTCTTGGCACCACATATGTCAAAGATGGGGATAGTACTATGGACAGCCCACCCTGGGGAATGCCTGTTTGGTCAAGGAGTAGGGTATGTTTTCCTTATTCCCTTGACCCAGGGCAGGTTTTGGAGTTCATATAACTGAGAATTGCCTTTCATTCATTCACTCAACAAATAACTATTAGTCTCTTGCTCTTTTCTAGTTACTATGGCAAGAACAAAGAATATAATGGTGAACAAGAAACAGATAAAAACAAATAAGTGATGACCCATGCTATGTTGGAGAAAACCTCCAAGGGGCCAGGACAGAAAGAAAGATGAGGGATTTGGGAGCATGGATGGTGGGTGTGTTCGGGGGTAGGCATACCTTGAAGAAGGAGGTTACTAAGCACGCACAAATTGATGCTGGCCCTCATATCAGTTCCCCTACATTAAACCCAGCATACATGGGGTGAAAACCAAAGCATTCATTCCCTGCTTACTCCTTGGCTTCCTGGCTCCAGAATGCACTATCCGCCACGGAGGCAAACAGCCAAGGTGACCCACCTGCAAATTCTCTTATCATCCTCCTCTCTATAAACAACCTTCCAAGGCTGAATGCAGGCTGGTGGGAAAGTTCCGACCAGCAAGGCCCCTGATTCTCCCCGACTCCTCTACAAGCAGCCACATTCCTCAGAAACCTTTAAAACCCCTGGCCTCCCATCTTTTGGGGAGCCAGACGAAACAAAACTAATTTGAGGGCTCACTCTCATCTCTCAGCTGATAACATCCTAAATAAAAACCCTTTCTTTGCCATAAGCCTGGTGTTCCGGTTTTTATTTGTTCCCTCTCGTGTGGCAGGTAAAGAACCTATGTTTGTAGGCAGTAACAAAATGTCGCCTCAGCTTGGTGGGTGGACCTATCTGGCGGATGGTGGGAGCCATTCAGGCAATGTTTATGCATTTCCGCACAGAAAAAAATGTTATCTCTCTGCCTCACAGTTATTTTATAAACACAAGCAATTCCTTCTGGGGGTCACTGCCACAATGCTGGGAATCACTTCCTTGCCAGTACAAGGAGAGTGCCTGGACAGAGCAGGCATGCGATAATGTTGAATAACAACATTAATGAATAAAAGCAAGGAACTTCTAGAACAATAGGATGTTGAATCTGCGGTGTCGTAAAATAATTCAGTTCCGCATTTTCTCTACTTACTGTTGAATTTTTGGCAATAATAAACACTTTCTTTTTTTTTCCTTGATCTTATTTACCGAAACCAAAGCAATCACAGACAATGTAAACTGAAAAGAGTTGTATTTCTCTTTCCTGTAAAAGGAAGAAAACGCTCGAGATTCTGGTGTAGCATGGGATGTGTGTGTGTTGATTTTAGCCGTGTGGCTTCGATTTCTGTCATAGACTTCGGAGGTGACACAGTCTCAGACATCTGACCTTAGAACGCTTTCAGATTCCAATTTATTTCTACATTTATAGAAAAGGAACTTGCGATATTTTAGAGCTTTTCTTTCATCTTTAAGCAACTCTAAAGCTTATTTGTGACATAATTTTCTCCTTTACTTCTAAAGGGTCTATGCCGTGTGTATGAAGCAATCACTTTGACACTTCTTGAATTTATTTTAGAACAAGAAAAAGATATACTTATTAATCTGGTAGAATGATACGTAAAGAATTAATTTCTGGGTCAACAATTTAAGATGTCAATAGGACTGTGTGATGGCTGAATTTTATGAGTTCCCTCGCTAGACCATAGTGCCTAGCTGTGTGGTCCAACGCTGATCTAGATGCTGTTGTGAAGGTTTTCTGTAGATGTGATTAACACTTACAGTTACAGCTGACTTTAGGTAAAAGAGACTGCCTTGGATAATGTGAGCGGGACTTATCTGATCAGTTGAAGACCTTAGGAACAGACACTTAGGTTTCAGGGAAAAGAAGGAGTTTTGCCTTAAGACTGTAATATGCAAATCCTGCCTGACTTTCCAGCCTGCTGACCTGCCCTAGGGATTTTGGACTTCCAGCTCCCACAACGGCATAAGCCAATTCCTTAAAATAAATCTCTTTGTCTTTATAAAGTAAGATATACTATCCTATTATATATGTATATCTCCTATATCTATATCTTTATCCATATATATATATATGTGGATATATATGTATCATATATACATATATGTGATTCTGCTTCTCTGGAGAACTGTGACTGATATAGACTGTTTGGTTCTTTTCTCCCGCAATCCTGTCTCCAATTGGACCAGGGAAAATTATAAGAAAAACAATGCTTTACATTAGTAATTACAACTCTTAGAATAGCTTCTTTTTTTCAGACTTTTATTTATTTTATTTTTTTTTATTTTTCCTTTTTCTCCCTAAAGCCCCCTGGGACATAGTTGTATATTTTTAGTTGTGGTCCTTCTAGTTGTGGCATGTGACACGCCACCTCAGCATGGTTTGATGAGCTGTGCCATGTCTGTGCCCAAGATCTGAACTGAAAAAACCTTGGGCCACTGAAGCGGAGTGCACGAACTTAACTACTAGGCCATGGGGTCCCACGAACAGCTTTGATCATGGATTTTGGAGATTGAAAAAAAGAAAGATGCATATAGAAGTTAATTTCTTCTACCCAAATATTCTATTGCAGTTCAATAAACAATGTTTTTCTGTCTTATAGAAACTATGTAATCACTTTAAACATACTAACTTCGTAAAGTTTTGCCTGCTAAAACTATTAACCAAGGGTACATTCTTGCCACTTGCACACAACATGGTAAAACGGTGGGGATGTGCGATTATTGCTTGGATTTGGGCTCTAAAGATTATCAACCCAAATAAATATCCAGTCCCTTCCCCAATTTACGTTGTAGTGAGGAAGCATCCCTACTCCATAGCTTCCATTATAAAAACGTCCGGTGCCGTTAAATGAAAACTTGGATGAACCATAACACAATATACAAACACAGATGCAAAATGTCGCAGGCACCACACTTTTTGAAGTAAGGTATGGTGGGTTTTGACTAGATGATGTGGCCATTCCTTCTTTCACCCTCTGGATCCTCCATCCTGCGGCAGCGTTCATTCCTTTCTTGTTCCATGTTCTGTCAATCTGTATGGGCAGCATTAGATCCATACTTTCTCTCTTTCTTCTTAGGATCTCTTTTCCATTCCTCTTTGCCCAGGACCAACTTTACTCCACATTTTCAATATTATACATCTTACCTACGTCTCATGTACTCACTTTGTTTTGTATTTATGTAAGATCTAAGGAGACCACTGCAATCTTCACCAATAAAGGCTGGGGTGGGGAAGGATAGTGTAATTCAGATTATGGAATTGGATTCTGATTTTACAAAAGATAAATTAAATGAGGTTAAATGTCCTTCTCTGGGACACACAACTCCTCCTGCTTAAACTCGCACCTAATCGCCGTTCTCTTACTTGACTGCTGACAACAGCACAAAGATTGTTGACGTTTTATTATTCTAGAGTATGGAAGATTGCTTGAGTTGTCTCTCCTAAAACCTTGGGGTAAAGTGATTTGCAGATAAGACTGAATAATAGGGCCCGCCCGGTGGTGCAGTGGTTAAGTGCGCATGTTCCGCTTTGGCAGCCTGGGGTTTGCTGGTTCGGATCCCGGGTGTGGACATGGCACCACTTGGCAAAAGCCATGCTTTGGTAGGCGTCCTACATATAAAGTAGAGGAAGATAGGCACAGATGTTAGCTCAGGGCTAATCTTCTTCTTCTTCTTTAAAAAAGAATGAATAGTAGAACTGAAATGGATCTCAAGATATCTAATTGCCCTAACTGTTTTCAGGTAGTTTCTAGTCCACCAGTGATGGCAAAACAAGTTTTATTTCACATAAACATTAACTCTCGCATTTTATCTCCCATAGACATTAAGTCTAATTAATTGCAGGTGACTGCCTGGAAGCCTGTGTTGATATGAATTCTGTGATCAAATTCAGGCTCTGGATTTGCCATAATCAATTATAGTCATGAGCCTCTTAACGACTGGGATATGTTCCGAGAAATGCATCAGTAGGCGATTTTGTTGTTGTGCAAATATCAGAGTGTACTTACATAAACCTAGATGGTATTGCCAACTACATCTAGGCTGTATGGTGGCCTAATCTTATGGGACCACCATCGATGTTGACTGAAATGTCATTATATGGCACATGACTGTAGTGATGTCTGCCATGGATGAGGGATAGGAAAGTGCTGACACTCATGACACACAGCTTCCATTTTTGGATAAAACCAAAAAAGATGGAGAATTATTTCTTCAGTGTAAAATGATTTCAAGTAATGAGAAAGGGTTCAAGGTGAGAAAGGGCAGGAGAGGGGAAATTCATCTTGCTACAGAGGAAAGATGTTGAAAAATAGCCATATTTTTTGAGTATGATAACTTTTCCGAAGATGTGCTAAAGTATAATAATACTCTTGAGATATTATGCAGACTTTAATAGAAACTTTAAAGCTAACGGAGTGTCATTGCTTGTTTTCCTAGCCCAGAAGAACAAAATACTGAAAGAGAAAGTGTAAAGTAGATGAAAATTGGCCTTCTTCACAACTGAGTGAAGATGCCCTTTCCACAGTCAGAAAACATTCTTCAATTGAACTTTCAGTGCTCTAAATTTAAACATATAAATTAAAAAAGAACACTTTTGCCGAACTCTATGAAACAGTGAATTTTCCATTTAATGGAAAATCCATTTCCCCATAAAAACAGAACTTACTGTTCTTGGTTCAAATATCTGCAGAGAAACTTTTTTTGTTGGTTCTTTTAAAATGTAGGTATCCTATACCTGGCTTAGAAATCAAACAAAAGCCCCAGTAAATTTCCTCCAGAGATGTTAGCCTGGAAATATGATTGTGTTGTGGCTAAGGTCCAACAAAATGTCTGAAGGGCTGATGAAGTCTTTGTGTTGCTGCCAGAACTTTGGGTTCTCTGCCCAATAAGCATAAACAAGCCAATTAATTATGGCACCAGCCTTTGAGGGGAAGTCAGCTTTTTATTCTGAGAGATCAATCTCCAGGGAGACAGGGGGTGTGTGCCCTCAGGTCTGTCTCCCTGATTTATGATTTGGGACAAAATTTAAGAGGTTAGGGAGAACAGATTGGCACGTTGAAATGCTGGTGGGACTGGTTTTGATCAGCAGCCTTCAGATATTTATGGTGTGGGGGACTGGCATTTGCCACCCCAAGATATGTCTCTTTGGCATGAGGATTATTTTGAGCTGGTTACTTTTAAAAACTGCAGACATGAAAGAAACTCTGAAAAGTGGAATTTAACCCTTTGTAAAGAGACATTTACATTTGTAAAGGAAATCTCCATCTGTAAAGTTGTCTCCCTCTCTGTACCAGGAAGAAGGGGGGATGACCTTATCTCTAGAGACTCTTATCAATGTAGAAGGCAAGGACTTAAATCTGCACAATAACCTGACTCTTGTTTACTGTGCTTTTCTGGTGATCTCCCATAACTGACTCCCCTGACCCCCAGCATCGTCCTTTGTCTTTAGCTGAGGATGATATTTAAGGTGAGAGCTTCCACCATTTTGGTGAGTTACTCAGTTTTTCTGGGTCTCTCCCATGTATGTCTGTTATAAAGCTTTGTTTAATTTCTCCTGTTATTCTGTCTCATGTGAATTTAATTCATTATCCAGCCAGAAGGACCCAGAGCAGGTAGAGGAAATGTCTTCCTCCCTTACAATGGCAAGGTTCTAAACATTTATGATGAGGTTCTAAACATTTTGCATGTGGTGGAGAAAGAATTTTAGCACTAGATCTTCCTGAATGTGGGACCCTTCGCTTCTGATAAGAGTCCAGCTTTCAAGTTCCCGTCAGGTCCTGGTCCTTGGGTTCCATGGGACAGAGGATCTTTGGTTCTGAGGTCATTTCAGGTCATGATTTCTCCTTTTGTGCATGCCCTGGCTGTGTGACTTTGCAGTTTTTCTGAAAGACAATTCTTAATCATTTTTGTTGATCAGAGATAGAGGTCTGTTCAAACTGACTCTAAAGGGGCCCTGAGTTACATTTGTAAATGCAAGCAAATGGACTTACAACTCCATTCATAAAATGTGAGTAGTGACAGCCATAATAATCATGACCACTCATTGAATCATAAGGTATCATTCATTATTATATGCCTGCTTGCTTCCTGACTTCCTTCTTTCCTTCCTCCATCTCCCCTCCCCTTTCAACTCCTCCTCTTCTTGTTTCCACAAATATTAAGTTCCTACTGTGTTCCAGGAACTGTACAAGGCTCAGGAAGCAGTGGCATTGGGGATTCAGATAGACAAGGTTTCTGACTTCACAGAGTTCACACTTTACTGGGGAAAGCTAGGTATTCATCAACTGATAACAATAATGTGTGTCAGGTTAGACCGAAATGTCTATCTGTATCCTTTTAGGTGGGCAAAAGGGAAAATTTGGGAACTAGAAAAGAATGATTTCAATGTGCAACTATTTACTGCTTGTTAATATAAGGAAAGGAGAGGACAAATGTATCTTTACAATGAAATGACCTGGCTGTTATTTGCAAAGAACTGGGCCAAATTCATATTAGTAGAGGGAATTAAACTGTTTAAAAAAATATATAGACTAAATAGATGGGTCTTTAGAAAGATGTTCAGCTATATAGTGGTAAGCTCTGTCCTGTCACCTGGGTTCTATTCTGCTGTAATATTGTTATCACCCAAGGGGTGTCCTTTGCTGGCCGCAAGACATGCCAATAGTCAGGAGGCAAGGTGGTAGGAGAGAAAGGGTTTCTTTATTACAGCTCGCTAGCAGGAGGGAAGATGACCAACCAATGTTCAAAAGAACTATCTTACAGAACAGTCATATATGGGGATGATCTCTGGGTCAGGGAGGCAGCTGGTCTCAGGGTGGGGCAGACATTTGGTCCCAGGTCCTGATAGTCCTTTGTTTCCCTGGGTATGCATCAGAGAATGGAGCAATGCCCTATACCTTGATCTTTCAGTTGTCATTGATGATGGCTATTAGCACAGGCTCTCTGCCCGGGGGTCATCACATTCCTACAGAACTCAAAAAAACAAAGTTATCATATTAAAGCAGCTGGGAGGGGCCACAAAATCTACAGAGCATGTCTGGCCTAGTTAATCAGAGGTCATTCAAAGTTACAATATGGTCTATTTTCTACAATATGGCTTCCCTTATATCAACCTTGTGTTGAGCCAGTATCAACATGGTTAACTGCCAACCAAACGTTCCAGGCCCTCTCAGTTTCTCTCTAATCCCCATGTATAGATCTCTCTTGATCTCAGGAGGATGGTTGAGGGTGACGAATGTTATTGTGTTTTGAATGTTGGCTGTTAGTTTAATATTCTTTTACTAAACAAATTAGTCTGTCATGAATCTAGCTATAGCTCAAAGAGTTTTAATACAAAAAATTATTTTGTGGTTTTCAAAGATATATCTTAATTTGAAAAAACACAAAGAATTGAAGACGAACAGAGTCCTTATTTATTTAAAAAGCAAAAGGTGGTTGTCCATGATGAAACAATTAATAATTTTTAGATTAGTCCAATTTAAGAATATCCGATTATCTCAAGACACAAAATCTGTGTGGTTCTATCTTTTGTTCTCATGCCCATGTGTTTAAATAATGCCACAGTGGAAACAAATGTAAGAATAATCTTTTTTTCTTTTCTTTTTTTCTTTGAGGAAGATTAGCTCTGAGCTAACATCTGCTGCCAATCTTCCTCTTTTTTGCTGAGGAAGACTGGCCCTGAGCTAACATCTGTGCCCATCTTCCTCTACTTTCTATGTGGGACGCCTACTGCATCATGGTTTGCCAAGCCATGCCACGTCTGCACCTGGGATCCAAACTGGCAAACCCCTGGTCGACAAAGCAGAACATGCACACTTAACCACGGTGCCACCAGGCCAACCCCAATTTAAGAATAATCTTTGTAGTGCACCAGAATCAGAAATATACCTAACAGCCAGAGGATATATGATAAAGAAGAAAAAATTCACTTCTCTTATTAAAATATTTTATATCCAAAATTGTAACAAAAAATGTAAGATTAAATATGTCATTTCAATTTTAATGAATTAAGTTCTCTAATATTTTTGTTACTTTATATGGTAAAACATGCTGAGCATTTCTAGCATCATTTAACACATTTGAGTGACTTCCTTTTTTTCCTTCTGACTACATTCATTCAACCATGGATTGTATCTCATGAGTGCTCATCTGATTGTGCTCAATGAGCTAGCTTTTTTATGAATACTGTGGTCAAAGGAGAAGAGATAGGGGATGCTGCCTTAGAATGAAGGCTCTTCAAGATAGCCTCACTGGCTCTTAGTTTCATCAGTATGCAGCAGTGGGATTAGAAGATGCTTAGAGAAAACAAACAATTAGAAAATGTCATCATGCAGTTATTTGAGCAGCATTGTAAAGGAGTGAACCCAGTCCTCTGATGGGGCCCATTGGTGGAGAAATCTAATCAAGCAGCACGCAACTGTGGGGAGCCTGCTAATTCCCTCTTACGGCTGACCCATCACCGGGCAGTTGGAAGGATTCCCCATAGCAAGTTGCAGAGAAAGATTGTGGAGCAAAACAGGCCAGGGGCACCACAGGCAGTGCCCTGGAGAGACGTGTTAGAATTTGTGCTTCTTGTGCTCTTGACCCGCCTCTCGCCACCTGGAGTTGGAGTCGGCAAGGATGACCTCTTAATTATTTCGTTCTGTACCTTCCTTTGGAGCAACACAATCCTTTGAAAATAAATAAATGAATCTTTCAAAAACTGTTTTACTAATAAAATTCAAATTTTAACTTGATTCCTTTATATATATGGGTGTTATATACGCATGCATTCATAATTTTGCATAAATGTGTTCATGTGTGTATATGTAAAAATATATATTTTTTTGCATTTGAATTTTGCCTGGCTTTTTTCCCCCTGTTTTTCTCCCATGATTGGGTTCCTTGTCATAAGATAATCCAAAATCATAGCCTCGTATACATCTTTCCATGCTTAAGTCTCTCTTATGTATTTGTTTTTTTGTCATTATTTTAGAAAATGAGATATCATGCTCACTTGAGTGCACTTTGATTTCATCACTCAGTGATTCCTATGGAAATTTATCCAAGATAACTGGATTTTCTAGGTATAGGATCATATGTCTGCAATAGCATTTGACTTTCTTTTTTCTTTTTCACTGCTTGTATTAATTATTTTACTTACTAGATTTGCTAGACCCTTCATGATAATAATACAAAATGTTGGTATTGTATATCATGCCCTGTGTTATATCCGATATTAATTAAAATACTCTGTGACATTAGGATATCAAATGTCTTTTCGGCATCTGTTGGTAGGATAAAAATATTTTGATGTGCTGTGAGATTCTATTTGCTAAAATGTATTTTAAGTTTTGGCATCTACGTTTATGAGGAGAATTGGTTTATTATTCATTCAAAAGATGTTTGTTGAGCACCTGCTTTACGTCATGTACTAGTCTGTGTGCTGAGGTTGTAGTATTTAGGCATAAATACCCCTGTCCTTATGGAACTGACATCCAGGAGGAAGCGCTCTTTCTCTTTCTCTCTCTCTCTTTTTTTCCTAGTTAATATCTTTATCAAGTTTGATAATAAAATAATTTTATCTTCCAGAAGTTGACTGCGGAAATTTTCATCTTCTTTTGAGGAATAGATTAAATATTTGTTCTTTAAAAGATGGCTAAACCGTGGCTATGAACCCATCTGCTGTTGATGCCTTTTCGAGTCGTGGACTTCTAATCTCCTTTCCAATTTTACGGGGACTGAATATTTGACTTTTCCATTTCTTCTTGTCGGTTTAAGGAATTTATGTTTTGCAGGAAAAGCACTTTCAAATGTGTTTTGAATGCGTTTTAAACAAACAGTTTCACAATTTATTCTTTTAATTACTCTTACATCTGTGATTATATTTCTTTTCTCAGCTCTAATAAGCTCTACTTTTGCTCTCTCGTTTTTTCTTATTCAAGATCCTGATTAAAAAAAAAGTATCTATTTCTTTCCTTCCAAAGTACCAGTTTGTATCCTTCTTTATCTTTTTTAATCCTTTGCATTCTTTGTTTTCTATTTTGTTCTTTTCCTTTATCATTATTATTAGTTCTCTCTTCCTTGCTTCTTGGCTCATTTTGTGGTTCTTTTTTTCCCAGTTTCTTAAGATCAGTACTTAGGCCCTTTGCGTTATGCTTCCTTGCTCTTTCTTCTTTAATAATAATGACATTTAAGGCTACACAATTTCTTTGGAGTAGAGCTCTTCCTTCATCTCATAGATTCTGAATGAATGGTTCTCTTTCATTGCTTCCTAGATGATTCCCGTTCCCCATTTATTGTGCTCTTTTGATCTAAGACTTACTAAGAATATGGTTCTAAATTTCTCAATAGTAATTCTTGTCACTTTTGGATAACTTATTTCAAGTTTCATTGTGTGTGATCAGAAAGATATGGCTTCTAAAAATCTCCATTTTGGGATCTGTTAAGGTTTGGAAGCAAGTGCACGGTTGATTTTCCAAAATGTTCTATGGGTATATGAGAAAAACTATATTCTTCTTTGATTGTAAATTTTCATGCATAGAGCCAGTGGTGTGTTGATAAATGTTTAACAAGCAGCTCTCCAGATATGATGATTCATAGCATTTGTAGCATTTGCCAGTGTCTGTGGTGTATATACTCCCACTATGGGCTACTTCTAGCTATAAATGGGACATCACTGAATACAGAGATGGAAAGAGATATAATTGGCTCTCAAAAGCTGGTACTAACCAGCTCCTTTAGCCCACTGTATATATCTATTAAGTCAAGTTTATTGACTGTATTATTAAATTCTTCTATATCCTTACTTATTTTTGATGACTAGGTTCTGAGAGAATTATATTAAAGTCTCCTATTACAATGCAATTTTTTCAAGTTTTCCTTGTATATTTAATAGTTTTTGCTCTACATATTTAGCTGCTATGTTTTTTAGTACATACAGTTTATAATGTTTTAGCTAAATTCCTAAGTTGTGCTTTTTATCACTACATAATGATTCCTTCAATCCTATATAACATTTCAACCTTAAATTTTACCCTATTTGATATTAATATTGCCATTTCTGCTTCCTTTTTGTTTGCATTTGTCTGATATCTTCTTGCTGACCCTTTTATTTTCCATCTTTCTTTATCACTTCAACTTAAGTGTATTTTTTGCAAATACACAATATATATAACCTAATCTTTGTATTTGTATTTGTCTTTCTGTTTTAATAGGAAATTTCAGTCTGTTCACATTCAATATAATGACTTGACTTTATTTCTTCAATCTTTGCATTTATTACTTATTTTCTTGTATCGTCTGTTTCCTTTTTCTTAACCCAGCTTGTTTAAGTTGATATTCATTCTATTTCTTTGCCTTTGTTAACTTGAAGGTTCTCCTGTATTTCTCCCTTTTATTAGTGAATGTCTTCCACCAGATGAATAAACCCAAGGATTTCCCTAAGTTGGGATACACTGACTGTTCGATGATCTATTTATCCACTTCTCCCTGCTCTACAGGATGAGACTGTTTAAATACTTGCACTTCCCCCACCTAAGTTTTCCCTCTTTCTGCCTTTAAACTTTTGGAATGCTTTCATTCTTCCCCACTCTCGATGCCTAGATTTTGCTATCACAATTTAGCATTTATTACAGTTTTCCTTATACTTTATTCCTATTTCAACAGTCCTCCTTTAACCCGTATGTTAAGCTATATCAGATAGTTTATCCTCATCTTTTTATGTCTATCTGTATCTTTAGCTCTATCTATATCTGTATCCATATTTAGGTACCAGTCAGTCACATTTAATTGTTCACAGCTCTATAATGTTTCTCTTTTTCCATCTGGAGTTCTCCTTTTGGCTTCACTTAATTATTTGTTAATGTTCCCAAGTATTTTCCTTGGATGGACTATAGGGTGAATCACTCTCTGAAGCCTTGCACATTCTCTGTGAAAGGGTAATCATACCCTGAGGGTATAGAATTAAGTTGCAGTCTTTGCTCTTACCTGTGGATTGATTCTACTGTTTTTTGACTTCCAATGTTGCAAATGCTTGTCTGATATTTTTCTTCCTGTGTAGGTAACGTTGTTATTTTGGGTTGGCGGCTTACAAGATTTTTCTCTTTATACTTAAAAGATCAGAAATGTTATTAGGGTGCACCCAAGAATCTGTTTCTTTTTTTCCTTACCTTGGAAGCAGACAGCCCTTTCAACCTGCAGACTCGAGTCTTTCACTAGCTCAGGAACATTTTCTGCTTTTATTTGTCTAGTTACTGCCTCCTCTCATCTATATCTCATTATCCTTCTAAAATATTTGTTATGCTCATGTTAAGTCTTCTGGATAAAGACTCTAAGGCTCTAAAATTTTCCTTTGTGATTTCTATTTCTATACTTTTTTCTCAACTCTTTGAAGTATTTCTTGCAGGCTATTTTCTAGGCTATTAATGTGGGTTTCAATAATGATCCCCCTAAAAAAAAGCAAAATGGTATTTTTGTTTGATAAAATTTTTCCTTTAAATTAATCCAAACTTTCAGAGGCATAGATGGGTTTTGAAGTCACAGAAACCGAATGTTGGCTGGCTCACCCTTTGCTAGTATGTGACCTTGGACAATGCCACAAGCTCTCTTAAAGCTCAGTGTCCTCATTTATGGGCAAGGGGCTGATATCACCCAACCAAGTGAACTATAAAAATGATTACATAATAGGAAATAAATGGATATTTTTTGCAAGCTACTGGGTACCTAAAGAATGTTCTCTAAATATTTAGCATAACATTTGATTAAATATCCATATTAACTAATGTAAAAGTGAAGTCTGTGGGGGAAATTTAAGGCTTTTTTTCAACATTTATTATGTGTTCTTATGTGTTTCTTTTGTGGCTTTTGCATAAAAAGCTTTTAAACTTTTCTAATAAAATTATAATGTGTCACATTCGTATAACACTTGACAGTTTATCTGTGGCCCTGTGATTGAAAATAGGTATTATTATTATAAGGCTGCTGCTGAGTTAAATGATTTCCCAAAGTTTACCTAGCTAATAGGTGGTATAGATTCCACTCAAACTCTCCAATACGAAAACATTTCTCCTGTTGAGAGTCAATGCCACAAATATCAATAACAATTTTTTTTTAAATTTAGTTATTGAACAGTTTCTGGATGGCTTATATTCGTTCAGTTATGCATTTAACGAATATAAACAAAAAATGTAGGGGGCCAGCCCAGTGGCATAGTGATTAAGTTTGCACGCTCTGTGTTGGTGGCCTGGGGTTCACAGGTTCAGATCCCGGGTGTGGACCTACACACTGCTCATCAAGCCATGCCGTGGTGGCATCCCACATACAAAATAGAGGAAGATTGGCACAGATGCTATCTCAGAGCCAATCTTCCTCACTAAATATATATATCTATATATATAGAAGCATCTTACTATGTGCCATGCATTGTTCTGAGTGCCAAGAATAAAATGATAGGCAAAAATATAGTTCATTTTTTCATAAAGAGAGATATTCGCTAATCAAAGAATCATATATGTACGTGTAAGCTTACAACTGAGAAGAAATACACATGAGAAGGAGATTTTACATTGTTAGGAAGGTTAGAAAAGGCTCCCTGAGGAAATGATGGTAAGGTGAAGTCAGACAGAAAAGTTTCTGTTAGCCAGGCAAAGGAAGGTTAAGTGGGGAGAGGAGTCTTCAAGACACAGGGAATAGCATAGACTAAGATTCAGTGTCAGGAGCAAGCCTTTGAGATGGAGAGAGTGGAATCAGACCAGTGTCACTGGAACCCAGAGAGTGAAGAGGAGTGTGTGAGGGGAGGCTGCAGAGGCAAGAGGGGACCAGATGATCCAGGATTCTGAGAGCCATGTTAAATATTTTGGTGTTTACCTTAGAGTAATGGGAAGCCAGCGACAGTTTCAAGAGATAAGATATGTGCGTGTGTGAGTGTGTGTGTGAGCTGATGGCACTGTGTTTACTTAGCAAATATCACTCTTGCTGAGGTGGAAAGAATGGATTAGAAGAAGGCCAGAGCAGATACAGGCAAGCCAGTCAGGAGGCAGTTGAAGAAGTCCAGATGAGAGACAATGGTGGCTCAGACTAGGAGGTGGCAGCAAAGACAGAGAGAAGGGGGCAGGTTTGTATGGTATGTAGGAGGTCAAAGCAATAGGACCTGGTGATGGGCTATATATAGAGGCTGAGGGAGAGGGACTTTCAAGGATGCACTCAATTTCTAGCTTGAATAGCTGGGTGGATGATAGATGCATTTACTGCTTTTAGGAACATTGAAAGAAGGTCAGATTTGGGGGAATTGAGATTATGAGTTTAGTTGAATATATTCAATTTGGGGAGACTTTCAGACACCATAATGGAGATGTGAAGTGATAGCTGGCTACATATATCAGATGCTCAAGGAATAGTGTGGACTGGAGATAAAACATGTTGTCATCTACCATAGATGGTTATTGATATTGTAGGTGTAGTTGGAATGGTGAATAAGATTGTTCCTCTTGTACTTTCTCAGATGTTTATTTCTTGAACCCTTGTGACCACTATATTTAGGAGATTTAGAAGCAGGGATCAGCACGACACCCTAAATCACCAGGACTGACCGCATCTCTGCAGACACCAGTAGAGAGGGCCTTGGAGCCTCTACGCTTGCTTTACAGTGAGGTAAGGAAGGCAGGTAGACCAGATGGCCCAGCCCTACCAAGAAGAGGATTCATGGGAAATTCCCCCTCCTCAGATACTACCCTGTGAAGGGAATGGGAGAACATTAGAATTAGGGAAGGATGGCAAAACTGCTCTGAGAGGGAGTTTGAACTGACTATTTGTTCAAAAGACATTGTCACACCGAAGGAGGCTTTTTAAAACTTGAAGCCAAATTACCTTGAACTGTCAAATTTAAGTATTTCTTTTTTTTACCATGCGTGGGAATAAGAGTCCCACAAAGGTGAGATCAGGTATGGGAAAAAAGGACTTTTGTCTGTTTGTTTTGTGTTATTGAATATCTGAATCGTATTGTTGTTTTGTGCAAATCAATGCACTGCTACACCATAATTTAATTGTCTGACCCTTCCGTTTGCTCTAGGCCTCACTGTGCTTTGAAGAGTTCACCAAGCTGCTAGTGGCAGAGTTGGAGAAGAAACAAGCTCTTGTCACTGTGTTTCCTCTCAAGAAGTATAATCAGATAAAATTTGTATTTATTATAAGTTTATTCTCCTGGGTATTTTATATCCTTTCATGTATTAATTCAGTCATGTGGTACAGAGTATTTGATTTTATACATAAATGGTTTTAACTTTTACGTACTTTTTTGTACAAGCAGCTAGTAATTTGGCTGGAGATATATATATATAGTATTATAGATAGTGTAGTATTAGAGTTTATATATGTATTCTATGACATATATATAGATTTTGTTTCTTTGGATTTGGTTTCCATGACCCCAGAAATGGTAGCTGGGCTAATCAGTCATAGCAGTTTCCAGCAGCAAAATCCAGAAGGGTGAGGTAATCTCAGGGGTATTCAGATAGCAGTGATTATAGACACTCAAGACTGCCAAAAACTGGCCGCAGAGGACAGTTGTCCTCACTCCTTACCTTGTGCAGAGAGACTAACCACGAAATGAACAACTTCAAGAGCCTTGGCCTCGCAAGTGTAAATCCATAAATTAGCTACAACCATCATTCTTCAAGTGGGCATCCAGCTCTCCCAGTCCGTGTGTGCCTGGAAGTATCTACTGCATGACCTTTCAGTAGACTCTTGGGGCTGGTTCAGAGAACAAGCGAGCCAGCCCAGCCTTAGCCGACTGTCAGCACCCATCTTTGCTCTCCTCTGACTGCCTGATTCAGATAGCCCATGGAATCTTGGAGAAAGGAAAGCTCAGTGTTGAGATTCTCATTCCAGATCACATAGCCAGTGACCAGGGACATATTTTATGCTGGGGTTCATTCTTTACCCATAGTCCATATTGCCTTTCATGAGGCAGTAATAAAGAGCAGGACACTGCTGTCAGATAGCCCTGGGTTTAAATCTACTTCCCAAACTGCTTGGAAAAGCTCATTCACACACTTGAACTTCGGTTTGCTTGCCTGGAAATTGAGGATGATAATATTAGTGTCATGGAGTTATTGTGAGGGATAAATGAGATGGCGGAGGCTGCGTGCCCTTAGTGTTCCACCTGAAACATAGATAGGACCCACGAAATAGCATTTTATTGTGGCAGGGTTTTTTGTTGTTGTTATTTTTGCTCTTACATAATGCTTTCAGAGGAAAATTCCTCTGAAACTGCCATAAAAGTTCCAAATTCTTAAAGAGATCAACACCTGACTTAGCTCTTTCTGCAGCTGACTGCTGGTGCTGATAGTGAGTCTGAGCCATGTGGGTTCTGCGGGAGGCGCTTCAACTGAAGGTTCTCCCTCAGATTGGGCGTATAGTAGGCTGCTCCTTGGGTAGAACATGGATTTCTTCAGCTGGTGCAGGCGCTGACCTTTCAATATTTTCACTAAGGAAAATGGAGAGAAATAACACCATTTGAATGAGACAAACCCCTGGGGGATTGGGAACGGTAATATTGTTGCTGACAAATTAGTGAAATCGTGAGCATCCTGAGAAATTATATTTGGGGTTCCAATCCTCATCCAGTGCTAATGTTTAGAATCTTCCGAACCAGGCATGGCACACTGAGGAAGCTTCTTCCTGCAACTCCGCTGGGACACTGTGGTAGGTACCATTGATCTGGGGGTCTGTCTGGGATCTGTTTTCTGAGAACTGTGCACCCCGCCCTGATGCAGGAACCCAACGCCTCAGTCGGCTGTGTGGATCAAGAACAATGTGGGACACGCGCAAAAGGAGCCTGACTGGGTCAGAACTGGTTTGCTGACTGTGCTAGTCAAAGGCTGTCTCTATGTTACTTAGTGAGGAGGAGGTGGAGACGGACATCAGAGGCCACAGGGCCTTTCTATCCCACTGTGTACGAGCTGGCATCATAGCCAGCATATTTGTCTTTACTGACATCATCACCTTCACCAAATCCTCACGAAACTGAAAACCAACAAGAAAACAAAACCTTGTAGGACCAAAGGGAATCTGCTTAATGATGCCGGCTAAGGTGCTGATGCCAGTGTAGGAAAATCTGGGAAGCAGCCACACTGCCCTCTCATAGAAAACAGTTCCGTGAGGCTTCCTTCCGTCTCTCTGTGTGAGCTATTACTCTTTCAAAGCATAACCTATTCCTGGCCGGGTCTCAGAACCCTAAGGAGGTTAGATTTCCCCCGACATTTCTGAGGCATGTTTGAAGTTTAGCTTAATTGCATTTCATTGGGCCTCAGAGAAGCTCCAAATTTCTGAGACACTCCTGGAGCTCACTTTCGCTTCTGCCCCAGGCATTTCCTTAAGCAGAGTCCCTTGTAATATCAGTCTAGAAGCTCCCTGAGCCCCCCAGAGCCGTTTATTTTCCTCCTCGAGACAGTGAAAGGGAGGCAGCTGACAGGGGCTTCCGTCCTGGTTTCTTAGCCACCTTGTATCTAACACTGTGATTCCCCACCCTGTCAGCCCCAACACCTAATTATAGCAAACATTTTGTAACAGCCTCTTTACTGTCCTAAAATGAAATACCTACTCACATAGTTAAAACATTAATATGACATCTTAGTGATAATATAAAGAACTAAAAAAGGTAATTTCTACTAAAATAATATATGTATTTCAATATGTAAATTTTCAAACGCGACCCCGGTAGAAGAGCTAAGGAAGGTGTTAGACGCTTGCACTTGTGTGTGGAAGCTCTGTCAATGCACAGACTATGAGCACAGGCTCACCCAGTCCGGGATCCCAAAACTAGCATCAGTGGCGGTACAAGATAAGCCACAGTGAACAACACTTGGAAGTTTCAAACAATGCAAACTCTTTCTTTGATTTACATAGTGGTTGAGTTTCTGCAAAATTAATATCTTGCAAAAGATACTTTGTATTCATATGTAACACAGAGTTATGTTCTGGGCTCTGAGAATTATAGACAGGTTCTGCTCCTCCTGGCTCTCTGGAATGACGTGTAAAAAGCATGTGGAATGCAAGACTATGGTTTGTTGGGTGGGACTGTCCCAGGTGTTGTGGGATATCTAGCTTTCTTGTTTCTCCCCATCCTTATGACAAAAAAGTGTTACTTGGGCAAATTCTGCTCTTCATGGATTTCATAAGTTGGAATTTAGTTACTTTTTTTTAGTAGATAAGTTTGACATGTAACATTGTGTAAATTTAAGGTGTACAGGTTGTTACTTTGATACATTTATCTATTTTAATATGATTGCTGCTGTAGCTATATTTATATTACATACTGATAGTACAATGTTATTGTCTATACTCAATGTCTGGTACATCACACGGCTGTGGCTTATTTAGTACTCATAAGTTTGTGCCTTAAACACCATCAATCTTATCCTCCTACCTCCCGTCCCCTGGTAATCACTGTGTTATTCTTTTTTTTTTTTTTAAGGTTTAACTTCTTTAGATTCCACATGTAAGTGATATCATACGGTACTTGCCTTTCTCTATCTGACTTATCTTGCTTAGCATAATGCGCTCAAGGCCTGTAAATTGGAATTTAATTCTGCACAATTGAACACATAATCCACATCGCAGTTCTTAACGATGTGGCAGTATGCTGGTGCCTCTGCAAAAAGGGATGGAGAATTGTATTCTTGCTTTAACAGCCTTTCTGGGCTGCTGGCTTGTATTCAATTTGGAGCCCAACCCCCAGGGCATTTCCCTAAATTCTAGCCCGTTATAAAAGTGCTCTCCCCCTCTGCCCCAAAGCCCCTGCTAGCCCGATGTCCCGACCGCCTCCTCACTCTTACTGACATGGTGCTGGTTCACGCGGAGCACACACAGGCTGGGATGGCCAAGCCTTGTCATCCAGGCCAAGCCTTAAGGACTGGGCCTTTCTGCTATTTGCTCTGTCCCTTCTAGGAGAAGCCTTCTGACTAACGGTGTTAAGCTCTTTTTCTCTAGTCATAAATCTTTCTCTAGAAAGAGCCTATTAGCCATCAATAAATTGAGCCCGATGACATTGGCAGACAAATGGAATTAAAAGCAGGTCAGGTGCAGTACATTCCAGCTATTGTTTCCGGCAGTGGAGGAATGACAGGCATTTTAAGTTAAATGGAGTGAGTACTGTTAGCAGTGTTTCCTGCTGCCTTGCTCTTCTAGCCATCCCCTTTTGGAAATGGCTTTGCTGGGCTGGGCCTCCCTCTGGTTAAGTGAGGTCCAGTCCTTAGTCCAGCTGCCAGGTCCTTTCTGATCTGGCTCCTCCATCGTCAGTCTCCTGTCTCATGACTCTTTCCCTTTACACTTGATAAACAAATGGCAAGCAATAGGATATGTTGGAACATATGAGGAAGCCATTTGGTGTAAAACTAATTTGGCTTGAACTTGTTTTTCCAAAAGGGCCTGACATGGCCGTTGAGCATGTGTCGTATATCTGCTTTAAGCATTTACTGTGTCCCAAAGAGAAGAACAATGCCCTTAAGGATAAAGATGTAACTTCCCCACATCAGCATGTCCTTAAGGATAAGCATCCTTCCCTAAACTGAGGATTGATTGCTGACCTGCTGCGCTCACCTTGTGACCGCTCACCTTGAGACCACTGAAGAGCTGTGTTCACCAAATTGCTGTGCTGGCAAAGCGATCTTGTGACTATTGTAGAAGGGACATTTCAATCATGTGTGAGGCATGCTCTTTGACGGTATATCACCACTCTGTACACCCCTACTTCTTTGGAGTGCTCCATTCTTTTGTGAAAGGACTCTCTCAGGCTATACGCTCCTCAGGGTAGGATCATAATGAACTCACCCTGATTTTGATTTATAGATTGGTTATGGGTTATTTGTGTCGACACGCTTAATGCCTTGACAACACCAAACAGCTCAACAGTTTCCACGTCTTTCCCCAGGCAGTCATTCTGCTTAGGAGGTCTACCCTCCCCAGCTCCTGATTCATTCCTGAAAATTGCAGCTCAGACGATGCTTCCCTCATGATGTCTTGCTCTGCCCTCAACACTGGAGTTTATGCCTCTGTGCTCTGTGCAGGCTCTGTACATTTTACATGCTTCCATTGTTATGCATACCACACTGCATTATAATTTATAATTTAATTGCATGTTTGTCTCCCCCATTATGCTGGGAGTTTCTTATGAGCCAAACCCATATCTTTTTTTAAAATAAACTTTAGTTTTTAGAACAGTTTTAGATTTATAGGAAAATTGCACAGATAGTACAGAGTTCCCATATACCCCTGCAGCCAGTTTTCTCTATTGTTAACATCTTACATTAGTACCGTGAATTGTTACAATGAATGAACCAATATGATATCTTATTATTAACTAGATCCATACTTTATTCAGATTTCTTTAGTTTTTGCCGAATGCCCTTTTTTGTTCTAGGATTCACTACATTACATTTAATTGTCGTGTCTCCTTAGGCTCCTCTTGGCTGCGACAGTTTCTCAGACATTCCCCGTTTTTGATGACCTTGACAGGTTTGAGGAGTGCTGGTCAGGTATTATGTTGAATGTCCCTCAATTGTGACTTGTCTGGTGTTTTTCTCATGAGTCGACTGGAGTTGGGGTACATACAATTAACGTGACGTCTCACTCTTGATGGCGACCTTGAGCATCTGGCTCAATTAGGGATTGCAGATTTCTTCACAGGAAAGTTGCTGGCCCCCCACCCCTTTCCACACTGTGCTCTTTGGGAGAATCACTATGCACGGCCCACACCCAGGGAGTGGGGAGTCATGCTTGAGTATCTACATAAATTATTTGAAATTCTTCTGCTTGGCAGATTTATCTCTTTTCTTCCATTTACCTACATATTTTTACATCATTGAATTCTGAGTGCTTAGCACAGGACTAGGTGAATGGTAGGCACTTAATACATTTTATTGGTTCCTGTTTTCTTTTCTTTTCTTTTCTTTTTTTGGTGAGGAAGATTGGTGCTAAGCTAACATCTGTTGCCAATCTTCCTCTTTTGGCTTGAGGAAGATTAGCCCTGAGCTAACCTCTGTGCCTATCTTCCTCCATTCTGCAGGTGGATGCTGCTACAGCATGGCTCAAGGAGCAGTGTGTAGGTCCACACCTGGGATCTGAACCCATGAACCATAGGCTGCCAAAGTGGAGAGTACAAACTCAACCACTATGCCACTAGGCCAGCCCTGACTCCTGTTTTCTGAGCATTTCTCTAGATCTCTCTCAATACGGACATAACAATGCTAATAACAACCTCAATAATAAGAATACTAAAATAGGAAATACTATTTTAGAAGCATTATTCTAGGTGTTTTAGCTCATTTAATCCTCACAACAGTCCTATCAGGATGACACTATTATTATCACCAAAGAGGATATTTTAACTTATATAAGGTCACACAGCTCATAAGTGGAGGGGCAAGGTTCAAACCGATGCCCTCTGACCCCGGAGGCCATGCTGTTAAAGCTATAGAGGCTGAAGTGCCTCTTCGGTCTCTGTTCCAATTACCTTGGCCTTGCCCTGTTGAATTTATCCCCCAGGAGAACAGAGTGCAATATGCAAATAGCCCCCAGCTGGAAGTTCTCTAGCAGCGTCTTCTTGATTACACCAAATTCTCCTTTAAATCTATGAGGCCTCCAAAGCACACTGGAGTACAAATTCTTAAGACATCATAAGAGACCACCCTTCTGAGGCTTTCTTTGGAACACTGATCAAGTTCCCCAAGTTATGGAGTCGGGACAAGATTGTGCCCTGGAAATGGGCAGACTGCCCTCAGCAGTTATGAACAGGAGGAGCTGCCTAGGCTCCTGGTCCTAATATTTTTCACACCTTAAAATAAGATACATGGCTGTTCATGGGTTTAATAAGAATGCTTAGCTATTGGAATTTCCAAGATAATTTGGTAGTTTATGTTAAGTATAGGCCAGGATATTTAACATTGGAACGGTGATAGGAAATCACGCTATATGGTCAATATACTAATTAGGTATGAGTTGAGGACATACATATCAGCTTCAAATATTGTCTCTATTTTCTATGATGCATGAGCTCTGAACGTTATAGAGTAATTCCTTTCAGTCTTGAATATCCTACTGCAAGGTTGAATAAAATGGATGGGTTAATGCTTTCATAGTCTGTCCCATCTCTGGATTCCAGAGTGAAATCAGCCATTACAAATGAGGAAAGGAGAAACTAAAAACAGAGAGAAAGCTGAAATTTTTGCAGCAACCAGCTGCTATTCTTTAATAGCAAGGAATTATGGAATCTTGTACAACTTATCTTGGTACAGTTTGTTTATATACTGAGTAATAATATACCAAAATAGAAACTACTCTGAGCCCAGAGTTTAAGAGAGATCTGAACAGTTTATTTTTAACTCCATTTGAAAACACAATAAACAGTATCTCCCAAAGCATGGTCTTACATTTGGATTTACAGCCATAAGGAATCTAAGAATAAATCCATTTGGTCATGGAGTTCCTTTCAACCAAGAATTGCAAAGATTTCAAACCATACATTGAGCCTTTCAGATGCCCCGATGGGACAGGCCAATCTGTTTGCCATCAGATAGATGTGCTAAGCTCCCACATGCACATGCAGCTAGCACTGGCTCCAGTGAAAAAATTCTTTATGCAAAATTGCTTGTTTCACTCCTCCCCTAGAGATGATTGACTGGGAAGGCGATGTTCACTAGGCTACACATAGTGCTGGCACGTAACCAAGAGCTCTATTACAACCCTCTTGGCAGCTAACATTGCTAAATAATGAAAGAGGGACATATTCTCCCTCTTTTCTTTACTGTTTCACATTGAGATTCATGATCAGTTTCTTATCTGCCTGCTTTCAGGATGAATTTAGGCCTCATGAAGGGGGCTTCCCTTAGCTTTTCTCTTTGGTTTAATGGCAGGCGCTACTCTGAGTACTTCAGGTGCATTAACTCATTTCATCCTCATAACATCGCTGTAATACTATTATTTCCCCCTTTTCACAGAAGAAGAAACTGGAGTACAGAGAGGTTAAGCAATGTGCTCAATTTTGCACAGCTAATAAATGACAGAGCTGGAATTTGAACCCACGCAATCTAACTTCAGAGTCATGCTCTTAATGAAGATACCACACTGCCTTAGTGAACTTATTGGTATAAAGTCATAAACAATTAGGGTTTCTTCACACCACCTGCCATAAAGACTGCCACTTTCTTTTTTGGGTGCTGGCAGAACAAAACTCTAGCTACCCTAGTTATTCAAGTTCGGTGTCAAAACCACTTCTCGTAGAAGTCTGTGAAGTTTATCCTGTCAGGAAAAAGGAGTGAGGCTGCATACGAACATCAGAACGTATTTCAGAGGATTCCTGTATCCTTAAAACAGTCGTAAATGTGGACTAAGCCTCAAGGACACGGATGTTTGTCGCAGTGTAATTTATGAGGGCAAAAAAGAGGAACAATTGAATATGCCTCTGCCCCTAGTTGGGAAATCAGTTTAATGATTTTATTTAATTGGAAATCATGTATATAACATTTACCATTTGCCAGGCACTGTTGGAAGTAAATATTGACTTATTTAAACCTCCATGAAATCCTGTGCCATGGATGTGATTATCTCCAGTTTACAGATACGGTCCCTGAGGCCGGGGGAAAGCAGGGCATCTGCCCAGTGGCATGGCGCCAGGCACTGAACTGGGGCAGGCGCTCCAGAGGACCAGCTTTAACCACTCTGCTCCTCAATGCTTGGAGGCCACAAGAATCATGTTTTTCTCAGGAATTTTGTTTTCTGTTTGTCCTGTTTTTCATTTTTCTGTTTTCTTTTTTCTTGCCTTCTTGTGGGTTACTGAAATTCAATTTTGACTTTTCTGTAGTGTTTTGGAGTGTTTCCTTTTGTATAGCTTTTGTAGTGATTGCTCTAGGTATTATATGTACATAACTTGTCACAATCTACTGGTGTCAGTGTTTACCAGTTTGAGTGAAGTGTGGAAAGTGTCCCCTCTTTGCACCCTTTACTGTCTCCCCCTGTAATTGTCTTCAACATTTCCTTGATGTACATTGAGAACCACAGCAGACGTGGTTACAATTTTTGCTTCAAACTTCAAACATAATTTGGAAAACTTGAGTAGAAAATATTACTGTATTTATCCATATTTTTAATGTTTCTGTTCTTTCTTCTACCTTGATTTTCTAAGCTTCCTTCTTTTATCATTCTCTTTCTGTTTAGAGAGCTTCCTTTAGTTGTTCTTTTTTGTATGTGTGAGGAAGATTGGCCCTCATCTAACATCTGTGCCAATCTTCCTCTATCTTATGTTAGATGCCACCACAGTGTGGCTTGATGAGTAGTGCTAGGTCTGTGCCTGGGATCCAAACCTGTGAACCCCAGGCCGCTGAAGCAGAACGCGTGAATTCAACCACTGCACCACCAGGCTGGCCCCTTTAGTTGTTCTTTTATAGTTGGTCTGCTGTCAACAAATTCTGGTTACCCTTCATCTGAAAATATTTTGATTTCCCCTTCATTCATGAAAGATATTTTTGCTAATTCTAGAATTCTGGATTGACGTTTCTTGTCTTTTAGCACTTGAAAAATGTCATGCCAGTTCCTTCTGGCCTTCATGGATTCCGATGAGAAGTCTGACTCATTTGAATTGTTTTTCCGTATAGATGTGCTTCATTTCTCTCAGGCTATTTTTAAGCTTTTTTTCTTTGTCCTTAGTTTTCAGAAGTCTAACTGTGATATGTTTTAATTTGGATTTCCTTTGGGTTTTCCTTGTTTGGGAGTCTTGCTGCTTCCTGTATTTGTAGGTTTACGTCTTGCCAAATTTGGGAAATTTCTAGCCATGATTTCTTGGACTATTTTTTCAGCCTGCCCTCTTTCCTTCTTTTCCTGGACTTCAGTGACATGAATGTTAATCTTTTGTTACAGTCCCGCCCGTCCCTGAGGCTCTATTCATTTTTTTCTGTCTGTTTTCTCTTTGTTGTTAATTGGCTAATTTCTATTGTTCAATCTTCAACTTTCCTGATTCCTCCTCTGTCCTCTCCATTCTGCTGTGAAGCCCCTCCACTGAGCTTTTCATTTCGTTTATGGAATGTTTTAGTTCTAAAATTTCCCTTTGGTTCTTCTTTATATCTTCTGTTTCTTTTCCACGACTTTCTATATGTTCATTTGATTCAAGCATGTTCATATGCCCATTGAAGCATTTTTATGATGGCTGCTTTAAAATCCTTCTCAGATAATTTCAACATTTGTGTCATCTTGATGTTGGTGCCTGTTGATTTTCTTTTCTCATTTTATCTGAGATCTTCTCTGTTCTTGGTATTAATGATTTTCAGTTGAAACTTGGACTCGTGTGGTGTTCTAATACTCTGCATCTTATTTAAATAGTTTATTTTAGAAGACTTTTTTTATTTTTAATATGCTGACTGAGGACTCCAAGCAGGCAAAAACAAAAGCTGTTAAGTCCTCTTAAAGCCTAGTGTCATTATTTGTGCAATGTCACTCTGCCACATTCTATTGGCAAAGCAAGCTTCAGTGTCATCTCTCGATGAGGGGAGTGGCAAAGGCATGTTGCAAAGGGCGTGCAGGAGGGGAGGGATGGTTGTGGCCATCTTTGAAAACAATCTGCCACGTTAATAGTTATTTTGTTTTATGGAATCATGGATTGCTCTTGTTTCATCAATTATTTTTTGTGTGTGTTTTCCTGGTTTTCTATATTAAGACAATGCTCCCTTTAATAGTAGAAAAATACGTGTCAAAAACACCAAAAAAAAAAAAGTCAAGTAAGTGTCAAATTATACTGTGTCAGATGCTCTGCAGATGGAATTCAACAACCATGATTTTGGCTCGTTAAAATTGTAAAATGTTTAAAGATGATGCCTGGGATGATTGTAAACTCTTGGAAGTGACGACCTGCATGTGCTTCTTTTAGTCTGATCATCTGTTTAAAGCATGGGAAGAGACTCGCTCTGTCACCTTTGTCTTTACATGGGCTCAGCCAAGGGAGCAGCCTCACAGCCTTCTCACCTGCAGGCTGTTCAGAGTGGGAAGATGCCAGATTTCACTGGGAATCTCCCCCTCCATTTCTCCACATGTCTTATTGGCAAAGGTAGGAAACGTGGCTGGACATCTGTCGCCATGTAACTACTACATCCATGAAAATAGCAGCAACTCTATTTTCCCAGATATGCTATTAGGGAGGACAAGGAAACAGAAGGACAGATTCTCCAGCCTCTCTTTAGGGGCAAATTAGGGCCCTATTTGAGGATTGGAGCTCCTTGAGAGCAGAGGCTGATTACATACCACAGTGGGTATTAGAAGATGCATGCTGAATTGGATTTTAAATATTATGATGGAAATTCACTACTTTAACTTGTGGAGGGAAGACTTGGAAAACATTATTTTACCTATCTTGACTAATTATAAAACCTTATGTAATGTCATACAATACAGTTTTCAGGGTGTTTTCATCTCACCTTTACTCTTCACATGATCTTCAGTGCCTTATGCATAATATGGGAATAATGGTATTTACAAGCCAGAATGTGGGGAGTTAGATAACATCTACCGTATTTTTTTTGTTAGAATTAAATGTAATGGGGGGCTGGCCCCGTGGCCGAGCGGTTAAGTTCGCGCGCTCCGCTGCAGGCGGCCCAGTGTTTCGTTGGTTCGAATCCTGGGCGCGGACATGACACTGCTCATCAAACCATGCTGAGGCAGCGTCCCACATGCCACAACTAGAAGGACCCACAACAAAGAATATACAACTATGTACCGGGGGGCTTTGGGGAGAAAAAGGAAAAAATAAAATCTTTAAAAAAAAAAAAATTTAAAAAAAAAAAAAGAATTGAATGTAATGATAAATGTGAAAGGAGTATTTAAGTTTTATGATAATATTCAAATGTTAACTGTTACTACTCTTATTCTTATACCTTTCAGGCACAGCATGTACCATTTCCTTGTTTTTTCATTTAAAAATGAAGAAACTGAGACTCTTAGAGGTTAAACAATTTGCCAGCTAGTTAAATGGTGGAATTTAGCTTCAGTCTACCTCTTGTGGCTCCTATTTCGGTCACCTTCACATTACTGATATTATTCCAAATTACTTTATGGCTTTGAAACACTCCCCAGACTCACTTGATAATGATATTCTCTATCAGGCCTTGCATCTCTTTGTGAAGTGTGTGTGGGGATAAGCTTTCATGTTTCTTATCTCAAAGACCATCACTTATATCAAGAGTCAGCAAACTGCAGCCCATGGATCAAGTCCCTGCCACCTGTTTTTGTAATGGAACACAACCGTGTGTTTAAGTACTGTCTGTGCCTGTTTTCATACTATAATGAGAGTTGAGTAGTTGTAACAGAGACTGTAGAGCTGCATAACCTAAAATATTTATTATGTGACCTTTTACAGAAAAAGTTTGCTGACTCCTGACTTTTATTGTCATCCCAAACATTTTAGAACCAGTGCTCACAAAGAATGATATTCCAGGGCCTGGCCCAGTGGCATGGTGGTTGGGCTTACATGCTCCATTTCCATGGCCCATGGTTCATGGGTTCAGATCCTGGGCGTGGACCTACATACCGCTCATAAAGCCATGCTGTGGTGGTGTCTCACATACAAAATAGAGGAAGATTGGCACAGATGTTAGCTCAGGGACAATCTTCTTCACCAAAAAAAGAATGATATTCCAGAGTTCATGAATAACATCAGCAGGTGCCCTTTTCAGCTCTTCACCCACAGCTAGATCAAGATGAGCAAATGGAGCCCTTCAATTTTCACATATTTCCTTCCCAGGAGAAGCCTGGGTTCCCTGGACATTGGAAGCTTTTATTCCTAGCAATCCCTCTGACCCTAGTGTCAATGAACACCAAATCAGGAAGGAAGGGACCTTAGAAACATGCAGTTCAGCATCCTCACTCAAGGAATGAGAAAATTGAGACCCACAGAAGGAAGCAACTCCCCTCCAGTTAGGAAGCAGTTGGCAGTTGGATTAGAACCCAGGAATCCTGATTTCTAGTGGTAACTGAAAACTGAATTCGACTGAATTACATTTCCCCACTGGTGGATTTTGGGGGTGAATTTTCATCTAGGTGTTGTGTTGGGTAGGAAAAGTCCAAAGAGGGATTAAATGAATCACGAGACATCACCCAGAAAGTTCACATTAGGTCCTGGAGCTCTTGAGCCTAAATATGTAGACCAAGTGTCTCCTTGTTTTGTGAAGAAAAATTGCAAACAAAGCACAGACTGCACTATTCATCCTTGTCTGTTTTGCCCCTGATTTCCCTCATCTCCTAATTCCCTTATGGCTAAACAGAGTGTTGATGTTACTGTCTGACCTGATGTCATGGAGGGCTCAGAAGACCAGACTAAGCCCATGACAGCTGTTCAAATAGCATGAGTGAGTTCACAGAGAGAGGGAGTTCATGAAGGAGAGGCTATGTTCCTGCTCTGGTTTCTGAGTTTCTTTGTGTTGTTTCTGGGCGAAGATCACAGTTTTAAAATTTACTGATTCATCAATTATGTGGAGCTTGTATGATTCTACAAGTGAGAAAACCCAAAAGTCTTGTGTTTGGGGCCCCAAGGCCTACCCATTGGATTGATGGTGTTTTATGTCCCAGTTCACTTGCATAAAGAACTTTGCCCATAAAGGTAATTAAACTCAGCAAGGCTTTCCATGGAAAATTCTGGCTGGAACTGCAAAAGGTCCAACAAGCAGGCAGGTAGGGTAACAGGAAACATCATAGTAAGGACATAGCTAGGAGGTGGTATCATTGGATAGGCCATTAAAAAAAGAAAGACCTTTTAGAAGGATCTAAACTTTGAGTGACATTGATGATAACTCTCAGGACTAGGCATGGAATCTGGTTTCTCTCTGCTCAGCATTCCTTCTCTTGTTGTAGAAACAGCACCTCCTTCCTTAAAGAGAGCACACCCCTTCTCACTCCGTGTGCTTGAGTGGGGTTTTCCACTGCAGGGCCCTTTCTCTTCCATCAGATGTACTTGTTTGACCCAAGCTAGGCCAGTTGAGTTCTCTCTCCAAGTAATTTGCGTCCTGAGCACAGAGAGGAGATGGGCCAGAGACCCAGGTAGGATGCTCACCCTACCGTGGGGATGCCCGAGTCTACCCTGGGCCCAGTCCTTCCAACGTCTGGTGGCTCTCTCTTCATTTTTTTGAGCCCAGTCAGTATCATCCCAATTTCTTAATTTTTTTTGTTTAAGTTAATAGTTTTCTGTTTTTGTTGCTTATGGAATGTTTAAATAACACCAGGGGCACAAAATAACTGGGGCTAACATACGTTATTTTACAAATTTAACAAAAATGCCATCTATTATTAAGTGTGTAGGTTAGGTATGTATTATTAGTTCTGTTGCAAGCATGAAGAAATTGACATTAGAGAGAGTTTTGCGGAGTTACCAAGATTTGTGCTGGTAACAAGAGAAAGAGCTCAGGGTTGTCACACCCTGGATCCACGACAACACAGAGCCCAGGAGTCTAGGGTGCAGCTGATGGAAGTCACAGGAAGTCTGGGTCTCAGGAAGCATCCAGAGAGCTGCAGGGAAGCCAGCTGGTCTCTAAGGAACAGGAGACTAGCCTCAATCCTGCCCCCGCCTCCCCTTTTTCATTTCCTGACAAAAGTCAAATTTTACCTGTGCAGTTTTATCTCTTGGTATAAAATGATTAAGGCACATTTCTCAGAGTCAAAAATCATTTTACATGTGAGGGAACTGAGCTCTAGAGATGTCATATGGACTGACACATAGCAGGTCACCTGGCTCTTGGTGACACAGCAAGTTGGTGCCAGCTCAGGAATCAAGACCAGGGGCTCCTCACTCCTAGTCTAGCACCCTTTCTCATTCTCCACATAGCTCATGCTTCCTTCATTACTCTGGAAGTGATGGCGTGGCATGCTTTCCAGAAACAGTATAGTGGAGCTGGACCAGACACACATTTAACTTTTGTGAATTTAAGCATTCAAACACTTGGCAATGAAAGGAGACAAGAATAGAGAAAGAGCAAATTTTAATATCGCAAATGATTCCATCTGTCAGTCTGGCTTATGGGCCAAAGGAAAAATGAGATGAGAGAGGTGAGTATGATGATCACTCAGTGGGTTCCTGGTCTCATTTGTCTCTCACAGTGTGAACATCTAACCATATAAAATACGTGGCCATGTATATATATATATATATATATATATATATATATATATATATATATATATATATATAGAATTTTTTTTTTGAGGAAGATTAGCTCCGAGCTAACTACTGCCAATCTTCCTCTTTTTGCAGAGGAAGACTGGCCCTGAGATAACATCCATGCCCATTTTCCTCTATTTTATATGTGGGACGCCTACTACAGCATGGCATGCCAAGCGGTGCCATGTCCACACCTGGGATTCGAACCGGCGAACCCTGGGCCACCGAGAAGCGGAATGTGCGAACTTAACCGCTGCACCGGGGGCCGGCCCCCTATGTATTTCTTTAATTCAACGTGGTCTCAGAAACACGGTCTATCTATTTACACTGACTTCTCTTTCTCCCAAACTCTAGCTGTTTGTTCAATATTGGAGGAAAACTTGACTCTGGTGGACATCCCCACAGCCGGTGGTGTAATTTATGGACAAAGACGTTTTCAAAGATAATTTGGACTGCAGTTATTATTTACTTAAGGTACTACTTTAGAATTTCAGCCCCATGTAAGTTGCAGCTCTTACCTTACCATAGTGGGAGCAGTAGAATACAATGAAACTTTAGGACATGGGCTCTGGTGTCAGAAGGATTTACATTCCCATACTGGTTCCATGTGTGATTCTAAGAAATCCTTCATTTCCTTGATTATAGGAAAAAATCGATGTAAAATGTTTAGCATAATTCTTTGTCTATATGAAGTGCCTAAATGCTAGCTATCAATACAGTTACTGTAATGGAACTGTTCAAAGACATTTTGTAATATTAGCTAATGTAGTAAAGAGCTAGTACTTCTGACTCTTAGTTCATGTCCTTTATGTTTATCTTTACCTACACTCATAAAATAAGGAAATTAGACCAGAGTTTCTTCTTAAAGATCTATGTCTCTGATTATGGCACTATGGATACCCTCGTCTATTTCTATTTCAGTTATCTATTGCCTAATTATTTGTATAACAAACCATCTCACAGCCTAGTCGCTTAAAAATACACGTTATATTTAGTTCGCAAGTCTGTGGGTCGGCTAGGCAGTTCTGGTCTCCTGTGGGCTCATTCTGTGTCCATGATGGGCTGTGGGTTGGATAAGCAACTCTGCTGATCTTGACTGGGCTCTCTTAATGTGTGTCGGATCAGCTGGTTGTGGGCTGGTCTGGGACAGTCTTGGCCAGTACATCTGATCTTTCATCCCGCAGGAGAGGTCGGGTTTGTTCATATGGTGACAGCAGGGTCCAAGAAAGAGAGGGAAAGCACACACTACCTCTTGAGACTTAGGCTCCGAACTGGCACAAGATTGCTTTCTCCATATTCTATTAGCCAAGGCAAGTCACAAGTCTGGCCTAGATTCAAGGCCTGAAAAAGGAGACTCATTTTGATGGGCTAAGCTGCAAAATTATATTTTCAAGGAGCATGGATACAATAAAGGATATAGTTTGGACTATTTTTTAAATCAATTTTTCCTAACTTCAGATGTCTTGGTACCTGTCAGTGGGGTCTGATGTGTTCTCCAGGCAAATTTTTGTCTTCCTTGTGGGGAGAATTCAGGTTCTCCGCAGCTTGCTGGTGACTGACACATGTAGACCACCAGGTTTTTCCCTCAGTCAATTTTCCCCAGCAGGATTTCTGAGATTAAGACAAGGTTTTTAATGGAGAGGGTTGTACTCCTATCAGAACTTGACCTGGAGAGGCAAACATTTGTTTCAGATTTGGAATAAAATGCCCCACCTATTTATTCATAGAATTGTGACCATCTGGATACGGCTGGAATTTGCAAATAGATTTGTCAATTGAGATTGCTCAAAAAGGCAGTCGTTGCCCAAAATAATAACAGAATAATCATTATTCTCTTTCATGATAGTCAGAAGAGAGGAACATAGACAAACACATGGCAAAGAATTCTACTTTTGCTAGCTGCAATATAATTTTTGTTCTTTTTGTTAGCAATGGTAGAGATAGTGGCGGTGATGTGTGTATGTGAATAAATAAACTTGGAATGTCCAGCAAATGTTCTCTAAACAGAACAGTGGCTCATTATCATTAGATGTCTGCCAAGCGGTCTAGAGCGTTCTTGTGGCCGCCACTGGTGGTGGTACACCTGGTACAGGTGGTACAGGTATTAGTCATTGATGAAGATGGAGAGTCTGCTAGCTCTGGAGTTCAAGAATAGACAGTGTAACCACCTGATGTCGTGATTTGGGGCACTGAGGGCTCGAAAAATACAAATACAAATAATTCTACTATGAATTGCTCAAAGAAATAGAAAATGCAAAGTCTGTAGCCATTCTTTTTGTTTTGATTTTGTATTTTTAAAACATATTGAGTTATAATGTATGTACAGAAATGTGCACGTGTCATTAATATTCAGCTTGATAAGTTTTCTTTGTATGAATACGACTATGTAACCAGCACCTCCAGCAAGAAATAAAAAACATTGTAAGGACCTCAGAAGCCTCTCTCATTCCCCTCCCAGTCCCTACCCCTCCTCAAAAGTGACCACTGTACAGTTTTCTAATTGCATGATTTGTTTTGCCAGTTTTTCTGCTTTAAATAGAGAGTCATGCAGAATGTATTCTTTTTATGTCTGATTTCTTTCACTCAACGTAATGATTTTGAGATTCAGCCAAATTGTTGCTAGTTTTCCATTGCATGGGTAATTCATGATTTGTCTTCCCATTCATCAGTTAATGAACTTTTGGGTTGTTTTCGATTTTGTCTATGATAATTAAGCTACTATGAAGACCTTTTGTACAAGTCTGTATAAGAACATTTATACACGTGCTTTCCTTGGATTAATCCCTAGAAGTGGAATGGCTGGGTTTTATGGTAGGTATACATGTAACATCTTAAGAAATGGCCAAAGTAGTTTCCCAAAGTGATTGATTGTTTTACATTTTTGTGTTCCCAACAGAAGCGTATGAGAATCCTCGTTGCTGCATATCCTTGCCAATACATGGTATGGTTGGTTATTCTAGTTGTATCCATTCTTATGGGTATGTGTTATATTATGGCTTAACTGCATTTTCCTGATGGCTAATGATGTCGAGTGTTTTTTAAATGCTTATTGGCCATTTGCACATCTTCTTTGGTGAAGTGTCTGTTTAAATCTATTGCTCATTTCCTTATTGGGTTGTTTGTCTTTTATTATTGAGCTGCAATAATCCTTTGTATTTTCCGGATACAAGTCCTTTGATATTTGTATTTTGAGAGTTTTCTCCCAATCAGTGGCTTTTTTTTTTTTTTTTTACCTTACTGGTGACTTTTAAAGAGGAAAGTTTTTCATTTTCTTAAGTCTAATTCATAAATTTAAAATTTTTATGTTTCATGCTTTGTGTTTTTTATATAAGAAACCCTTGCCTACTACAAAGTTACAAAAATATTCTTTTCCCCCTTTAAGTATAATTTTAGATTTTACGTTTATGGTTCATTTTCTAAATTTTTGTTTATGGTGTGAGATAAGTATCGTATTTTTTGTTTCCCCACATAGATATCCAGTTAAGGAGTAAGCTTTGTTGAAAGGATTTCCTTTCTTCTCTGAATTACCTTAGAAATTTGTTGAAATCAATTAATCAAATACATGTAGATCTGCTTCTAGACTCTCTATTCTGTTCCACTGATCTATCTTTTCATCAGTATCAAACTATTTTGATTATTGTGGCTATAAAGTAAGTTCTAAAATCAGAATAACTCCTCCAACTTTGCTCTTCTCTTTTAAAATTTCTTTTGATACTCTGGAAACTTTGCATTTCCAAGTAAATTTTAGAATGAGCCTATCAATTTCTATAAAAATCCTACTGTAATTCTAATTGGGATTGTATTCACTCTCTAGATCAATTTGGTGAGAATTGTCAATTTTATGATATGAGTCTTCCAATCCATGAAAATGGTATATTTTTCTATTTGTTTAGGACTTCCCTAATTTCAATGTTTTGCGGTTTTAACTATCAGGGTAATGGATGATGGGCCAGCCCCTCTTTTGTTAGATGTATTCTTAGGTATTTTATATTTTTGATATTACTTTAAATGGAATTTAAAAAACTTTCACTTTGCAATTATTTGCTGTTAGTATATAAGAATGCAATAGATTTTACAAATATTAACCTTGTATCCTGCATCCTTGATAAATGTTTTTATTGGTTCTATGAGTTGTTTTGTAGGCTCCTTGGGATTTTCTATGTAAAAAATCATATCATCTGCAAAAGTGACAGATTTCTTTTTCCTTTCAAAGTTTTATATCTTTTTTTCTTTTCCTTATCTTCTTACTAGGACTTATTAGTAGGACTGCCAGATCAATGTAGCATAGAAGTGGTAAAAGCATTCTTCCTTTGTTCCTGACGTCTGGATAAAATAATTCACACTTTCATCATTAAGTGTGATGTTAGTTGTAGGTTTTCCATAGATGCCATTTACCACTTTGAGGGTGTTCACTATTGTTCCTAGCTTGTTCAGAGCTTTGATAAAAATTTGTTAAATTTTTTCAAATTTTTTTTCTGCACGTCTTGAAATGACCATATGGTTTTTCTTCTTTCTTTGTTTTTTTTTAATATCGTGAATTACGTTGATTGACTTTTGAATGTTAAGCTAACCTTGCATTCCCAGTATAAATGCTACTTGGTCATAATCTACTACCCTTTTTCTATATATATTTTTGATTTCTTTGCTTATATTTTTGTAAGGATTTTGCATATATATACATGAGGAATATTCATCTGTAATATTCTTTCTTGGTAATGTCATTGTCAGATTGGCATTAGGGTTATGCTGGTCTCATAAAATGAGTTGAGCAGTGGTCCCTTCTTCTCTGTTTTTTGAAAAGTTTATGTAATATTGATGCTATTTCTTCCTGGAATATTTGATATTACTCAATATTGAGAACTTCTGGGCTTGCGGTTTTCTTTTTGATATCAAATATAAATTAATACATTTAATTATTCCTATTTTCTGTTTCTTCTTGTGTCAATTTTGGTAGGTTGTGCTCTTTGATAAGTTGTCCATTTCATCTAAGTTGTTGAATTGGTTGTCATAAAGTTGTATATAATTTTCTCTTATTATGTTTTTAATATTTGTGATGATAACCTCCTTTTTGTTCCTACTATGGCTGACTTTTGTTCTCTCTTTTTTATATCCTGACAGTCTAGCTAGAGATTTCTTAATATTATTGATATTCTCAAAAAAGCAGCTTTTGCCTTTTTAATTTTCTCTATTGTTTGTCCCATTTTTTATTTCATTAAATTCTGCTTTTTATTATTTCCTTTATTCTACTTACTTTGGGGTTACTTTGCTCTTTTCCTAGCTTATTTTTGAGGTGGAACATTATGTCATTGGTTTTAGATCTTTCTTCTTTTCAAATTTAGGCATCTAAAGCTATAAATTCCCCTTTAAGCACTACTTTAATGTTTCACATTTTGATGTGTCATATGTGATGATTAATTTCATGTGTCAACTTGGCTTGGCTACGGTGCCCAGTTGTTTGGTCAAACACTAGACTAGATATTGCTGTGAAGGCATTTGTGGGTGTAATTAACATTTACAATCAGTAGACTTTAAGTCAAGAAGATTATCTTCCAAAATGTGGGTGGGTTTCATCCAATTAGTTGAAAGCCTTAAGAGCAAAAACTGAGGTTTCTCAAAGAAGGCATTTTTCTTCAAGATTGCATCATAGAATCCTGCCTGAATTTACAGCCTGCTGCCCTGCTTGCAGAGTTCAAACTCAAGACTGCAGCATCAGTTCTTACCTTAAATTTCCGGCCAGCTGGCCTGCCCTACAAAATATTTTTAAATTTCTTGTTTCGCCCATACGTTATTTAGAAATATAATGTTTAAAGTCTATATATTTAGAATTGTCTCAGATATATTATTTTTATTGATTTTTTAATCAAATTCTATTGTGGTCAGAGGATACACTTTATATGCTTTCAGTGCTATAAAATTATTGTGACTTGCTTTATGACTCAGCATATGGTCTATCTTGGTGAATGTACCATGTGAACTTGAAAAAATATGTATTCTGTATTTTTTTAATGTAGTGTTCTATGAATGTCAATTAAATTGAAGTGTTTAAAGATGTTGTTTAGATTTCTATGTTCTTCCTGATATTTTAATGTTTAGTTTCTCTATCAGTTATTGAAAAATGGATGTTAAAACCTTCTACTCTAATTGTATAGTGGTCTATATCTCCTTTTATTTATTTATTTTTTTTGATGAGGAAGATTGGCCCTGAGCTAACATCTGTGCCATTCTTCCTCTATTTTGTATGTGGGATGCTGTCACATCATGGCTTGATGAGTGGTGAGTAGGTCCTGGGATCTGAACCCAAGAACCCTGGGCTGCCAAAACTGAGTGTGCAAACTTAACCACTATGCCGCTGGGCCGATCCCTCCCTTTAACTTTTGATTCATGTAGTTTGAGGTTATGTCTTTAGGTGAATATACATTTTAAATTATGTATTCTTTTCTTAAATGTTTTATTTTTTTTGTGAGGAAGATTGGCCCTGAGCTAACATCTGTTGCCAATTTCTCTATTTTGTATGTGGGACCCAGCTACAGCATGGCTTGATGAGCAGTGCTAGGTCTGTGCCCGGGATCCAAACCTGTGAACCCCAGGTCACCAAAGCGGAGCATGTGAACTTACTGACTATGCTGCTGGGCCAGCCTCTATTATGACTTCTTAATGAATTATCTCTTTTGTTGTGAAATGTCCTTCTTCATCTCAGGTAATATTTTTTGTCTTAAACCTTACTTATTTCAATATTTAAAACCTTTTCTTCTGACATAAAAATAGTCATTCATTATGCTTACAGTCACATGTGGCATAATGGTCTTTCTGTTGAGGAGGAACTGCGTATACAGTGGTGGCCCTATAAGATTAGTACCATAAAGCCTAGGTGTGTAGAAGGCTCTGCCATCTAGGGCTCTGTAAGTACTCTCTGATGTCCCACAAGACAAAATTGCCTAATGACACATTTCTCAGAAGATATCCTCTTCATTAAGGGATGCATGACTGCCATATTTGCATGGTGTAGCTTTATCCCCCTTCCCTCCCATTTCCTTTGTCTTTATATGTAAAGGTTGTCACTTTTAGGCAGCACATAGTAGGGTCTTGCTTCTTTCAAATCTACACAATTAATTTTTGCCTTTTAATTGAGTGTTTTCTTTAGATCATTAACATTTAATGTAATTACTGCTTTGGTTGGATTTAAGTCTACCATTTTATTATTTTTTTTCTGATTAACTTTGGTTTTTGTTCCCCTTTTCTTTCTTTCCTATCTTTTTTGGTACTATTTGAATATTTTTTAGTATTTCATTTTAATTTATCCATTGGCTGTTTGGCTGTCTCTCTCTGTATTGTTCTTTTTCGTGATTGCCCTAAAGATTACACTACACATATTCTTTTCTCATTGTCTAAGTTGAACACTGCACCACTTCCAGTAAAATGTAGAATCTTTGCAACCATATAGGTACATTTAGTACTTGTCACTAACCTTTATGTTATATGAATTTCACTTACAATTATTGAAATCCCTTGAGATAATGTTATAATTTTTGCTTTCAATGATATATATTTTAAGAGGAAAAACAGGTTTTTACATTTGCACAGATATTTACCATTCTCTTGCTTTTCCTTCATTCCTGAAGATTTAAGTTTTCCTCTGGTATCATTTCCCTTCAACCTGAAGAATATCCTTCATCCTTTAGCAATTCTTTCAGAGTAAGTCTGTTGGTGACAAATTCTCTAAGCTTCCCTTCGTCTGATAATGTTTAGTTTTGCCTTCATTCTTGAAGGATATTTTCACTAGATACAAAATTCTTGATTGAGAGTTCTTTTGTTTCAGCACTTTAAAGATGTGGTTCTACTGTCTTCTAGTCTCTGATAAGAATTCTGCAGTCATTCAAATTGCTCTTCTCCTGTGTGGAACATATTACTTTTCTCTAGCTTTTAGAAGATATCTTTTCCCCTGTGGTTTTCTGCTGTTTGAATATGATGTATTCAATTGTAATTTTCATTGAGTTTATTCTACATGAGGTTCACTGAGCCTTTTAAATCTGAAATAAATTTATTTCTGTCACCAAATTTGGGATGTTTTAGAACATTACTTATTAAAATATTTTTCCTACTCGAATCTTTTTCTCCTCTCTTTCTGCTAAATCCTTTCTGGTGAATCCGTATTCCTGGTTTCTATCAGAGATTTTGCCACCAATGCCACTGACATGCCGAGGAGCTCAGTGCTTTGGGTCTGCCGTGAAAGCAGAGCCATGAGAAGAAAAGGAAAAAACATAACATGTATGTTATCCTGAAGGTATTGTCCTGTAGGACTCTGAGGCTCTGTTAATTTTTTGTCTTTTTTTCTCTGTTGTTCATATTCAATAATTTCTATTTCTCTACTTTCAAACTTACTGATTCTTTTACTCTTTCATCTTCATTCAGGAATTGGATGAACCAGTGAATTTTTAATTTCAGATATTTTTTCCAGTTCTAAAATTTTCCTCTGGTTCTTTTCATATTTTCTATTTCTCTGTTGAGAACTTTTATCTTTTCACTCATTTTTAAGTTAGTTTCCACACATTTCTGCTAGCTATAATAGCTGATTTAAAATTTTTGAAAATTTCGACATCTGGGTCATCTTGTGGTTGGCACTTATTGTCTTTTTCAAGGAGAATTAGTCAGATTTTTAAATTATTCTTTAGTTATTTGGTAATTTTGGAATCATTTGCGTTCAGACCAGAAGTTGTCCTTCCTGATGTGGGCCGTGTTTCTAATTTCAGTTCAGCCTCAAAGCCTTTGCTATACTGCTTTGATCTGCCCCACAAATGCATAGTTTATGGGTGTGTCCAAGATTTGGGCAAGTTCATACTCAGAATTAGGAAATCTCCTTCCTGCTCTCTCCTTTCGTGGACTTCCCCACATTCCCCGCCTGCTAAACCCGTATTCCTGGTTTCTATCAGAGATTTTGCCACCAATGCCGCTGACGTGCCGAGAAGCTCAGTGATATGGGTCTGCCTTGAAAGCAGAGCTGTGAGAAGAAAAGGAAGAAAGGGAAACATCTTTGCATGGTTCACTCCTTCCAGTTTGGACTTCTGTCCACAATCTATCTGCTTTTGTTTACTTTTTAGAGTCCTTAGGTGGTTGGTTTTTCCTTCTATATTTTCAGTTTCAATCAGCAAAGGAACTGGATTTCAATGGGCTTACACTGCCATAGTGAAACCAGAACTCTATAACATTAGTTTGGATTTCTTCCTTGACCCATGGATTATTATTTAGATTTATATTGCTTAATTTCCAGCATTTGAGGAGTTTCTGGTTATCTCTTTTTGTTACTGACCACTAGCTTAATTTCATTTTGATCAGAGAACATATTCAGAATAATTTTAATTTTTTGAATTTTGTTGAGGGTTCTTTTTATGGCCCAGCATGTGAGTCAATTCTGACAATTTGAAAAGAATGTAAATAGTGTCTTTGCTGGGTACAATATTTACAGCTCCAGGTAGTCACTTTTCTTAATTGTATTTTCAGGTCTTCTACTCTATTACTACCTTTTGTCTGTTTCTTCCCACATCTTTTACAAGAGCTGTGTTAAAGTCTCAAATTATAATTGTGAATTTGTCTTTATCTCATTGTAATTTTGTTATGCTTTGCTTCATAATATTTTGAATCTATATGAATGGGTGAATACATATTTGATTGACCTCTTTATCATTATGGAATGCCCCTCTTTACGAATACATCCTGCGTTAAAGTCCTATTCGATATTAGTATCGCTATGCCAGTTTTCATGCGGATAAGGTCTACATGCTATGCATTTTAGAGAATACAATATACATCTTTGACTTAATATAGTGCAGTCGGCCCTTGGTGTCTGCAGGGGGTTGGTTCCAGGGCACTGGGGATAGGAAAATTGCCAGATGCTCAAGTCCCTTATATAAAATGGTGTAGTATTTGCATACAACCCATGCACATACTCTCATATACTTTAAACCATCTCTAGATTACTTATAATACCTAATACAATGTAAATGCCATGTAAAGAGTTGTTATACTGTATTGTTTAGGGAATAAGGACAAGAAAGAAAAGTCTGTATGTGTTCAGTACAGACACAACAACTGCAAGCCTCTCCATTGAATCCGTGGATGTGGAACCTGCAGTTACAGAGGGCCGACTGCATAATACAAATTTTTACTTTTCTTATTCCCACAATACTGATCAAACCTTGGATTCTTTTAGCTCCACTTATCTTCTCTCACCTTTTGCATTATTGTTGTCTTCCTCTTTAGTCTCTATTGTTGCATGGCCTTTTAGTCTACGTGTATTTTAGGACTAACGAAGATGTCAGGATATGATGCCAAGTATTCTAGATTGGCTACCTAGAAGCCTGTGGTAGAGTGCTTTATTGTTCCAAAATATTTGCTCCCTTTCCATAAAGAGGGTTATATACCCTCCTTGTCCTTTGCCAGGCAAATTACAATTCCTCCTATTGGAAGAGTATACCTCCCCCAGGTTGCTGTTGGGTTTGGTCATGTGACTTACTTTGACCAACGGGATGTGAGTAGATGTGATTTATGCCATGTGCAAGCAGAATGATGGGGTTTGCCTGACTACCCTGTGCCTTTTTCTTTACCTCAAGGATAACATGTCCCAAATGTAGTCTACTCCTTAAGCCTAGTTCTCAGAGGAGGAACAAAGTCGCAATTGACCCACAGCTGTGATTAACGTTAATTCTTGTAAGTCACTGATATTTTGGAGTTATTAATTAATGCAAGGCATCTTGTGGAAAGACATTGTTTGTGGGTTTGCAGAGTTCACCTTATTAGGGTCTGGATTTTACTCGTTCAGTCCTCACGTATCTGACAATAAGGGCACATGGAACATGGATCCATTACTTACGGCAGACTTACAAACTCACAAGCCTGATGTATAAGATCAGACTCTCATTTTATTAATTTACTTTCAGAAATAGAATATGTCATTATTGAAGTACTTAAGCCTGCATGGGGAGCTCTTTATTTCTCTATAGGAAAGTATATAGGGGAAATCAAGTCATAACTGGAAGTTTTCTTGGTAAGCATGGTGGTAGAATGAATAATGCCTCCCCAACATGTCCACATCCTAATTCCTGAAACTGTGTGACTTTATATGGCAAAAGAGACTTTTCAGACGTGACTAATTTAAAGATCTTGAGATGGGGAGGTTTGCATCCTAAATTATCCAGGTGAGTCCTTATAAGATGGAGACAGAAGATTAGAGTCAAAGGCAGTGTGACAACAGAAGCAAAGACTGGAGTGATGTGGCCACAAGTCAAGGAATGCTGGCAGCCACCAGAAGCTGGAAGAGGAAAAGAAGGAATTCCCCCTTGGAGTCTCCATAACAAGCCAGCCCAGCTGACACTTTGATTTTAGCCTCATTTCAGACTTCTGACCTCCTGAACTATAGGACAATAAATTCGTGTTGTTTTAACCCACTTAGTTTGCGGAAACTTGTAACATAAGCAATGGAAAACCAATACACAGGGGATCAAGGAAAAAAAGTCAGAGGAGTCAAATATTTAATGGAATTAGCCTAAGATGGTTTGATTTACCCACGTAATAATAAGAATGAGTAATCAAAGTCTATTGAACAAAACTCCATAAGGTGTGGGTGTGCACTACTATAATTTGACTGTGTGAAGTCTTTTAAACTCTACATTGGCTGACCTAGGCATTCATAATTGTCACAATCTTACTTTGGCTATCTTCATTATTGATTATCTTCATTATCATATTATCAATATGAATATTATTATATTCATGCAGGTCTCAGGTAAGTTGTGCTTTTATAAGACCAACTCTATTTTTGTAGCATTGACTTTGCATAATTTCACTTTGGTCAGTTCTCTGTTGATTTAAAATTTCACTCTCGGAGGTCAAAGTAATTCCCGTTATTACCAAGTGATAATGGCATAGCCTCATTATAGACTCCAAACGCCGTGTCTGCTTACCAAGAAAGAGGCTTATATCCAAACAAACAAATCGTTTCTTGAATTGCAAAGTCTCTTCTCCATCACGTAAAACAGAAAACCTGGTACCTAACAGCGGCTTAATTTTCATGTAGACAAGGCAGCGGTAAATGTCTGTTCGGGTAAGTCTTCAGATTACCCTCCCTCCTCTTATTTTTTGCTGTTACAAGGGAATAAATTTTACAAGAAAGGAAAAACTAAAATTTGCTAATATTCCTTAGTTTTGCCTTTATAATCAACTATTTGAGATATCTTTAAATGAAGAGAAATTACAACAAAAGTGTTCAAGGTATAATGTCACGTGTTGAAACTCACCAGTGATGCTCAATCCTATAACCCTCCATTGCTGTGCAATGGAGTTTACAAATATTATAAAGCATAAATTCATAAGAAAACTGACCGAAATAGATGATAGAGCAGTTAAACTGAATAACCACACAACGCCAAAGCTCTACAGTGTATCGGTGTGTGTGTATTAGCAATTCAAATCAGACTGCGTTTCTTCATTTTAATGCTAAAATTCTTATATTTCTTTGTACATCCTCTGAAGTTCAATTGTGTCCTTTCAAAATATGTTTGCATTTTAAAAACATTTTTCAGAAAGAGTAAAAGAGAAAGTCCCTTTAAGCAGAGGGCTTCTAAGACTGGTAAAACCGCCAGGGTAAGAGGCACACTGTGAAGAGCAGTGAACGTTGTGTGATACAGTGCGGGAAGGAGAGAGGATGGCGAAAGACAGGGCAGGGTTCTGCTCTGCTGTACACAGGGTCGCTAGGAGTCGCCATCAACTCAGAGGCATTAACAATTAAGAGGCATAAGACCTTTCCTGGCACGTTAAAGAGTATTCTTGGAGAAGCAAGGTAAAATACTAAGTAATTGACTGAGAAGTCTTTTAAGTAATAATTTCTGACTAAAGGTAGCAGTCTCACAGTCGGGAGATTCGGCAAAGAGGACTTGAAAAACAGAGGCTTGGCCTCAGAAGGCATAATTACAATCGGAGGGGGCTTACAAAGCTCAATCAGGGAGCAAGCCAAGACAGGATGGGAGATAGAGGCAGCAGTGCGGCCTGAAGTCGGGTTCTGAGGTCAGTATCACAGACAGCATCTGGGAGCGGATGGGGAGAAGCTGTAGCCAGGTGCAGTGGATCAGTTTCAGTGGTAGGTTCTGGGGCTGGCCTAGAGGAGTCAAAAGGATCCCAAGATGACATTTAAAACTACTATGTTGTCCATCACTGAAACAGATGGTGTTTGCAAGGCATAGAAGCTAGACCAGAGATTCTCAGCAAGAGGTTCATGAACTCTGCAGGAATCTATGGATATACTAGGAAATATGTGATTTCCTGAAATTGTTTATGAAATAAGTGCATATATGTTTGTAGATTTTTCTGGGAGTAGATGTCCCATAATTTACATCAAATTCTTACAGGGGTCACAGCTTCCAAAATGTTAAGACTGCCAACTCGAGGCTCAGAGGTTATAGACTGGTGACCTGTGTACTGCAAGAAGACAGCGTTTGCTTGCCATCGTGTTGTGGCTGCAGAGCATGTTAAAAGGCGTGTGATTAAGGCTGGTCTGAAGCTTAGTCCCTGTCTAACAGCTTAGCACTGATTTTAAAATAAAGCCAATTCAAGCATTCATGTAACCACATGCCCCCAGCAGGCCTTTGAATTGTAACCATTGTGCCAGTTCAGCTTAGCGTAGAGCTGGTGGTATAGAAATAATCGGAGGGGGCTTGTTCAGATTACAGATCTGTGGGCAGGTCCGGGGCAGTCCTTGGGAACCTGTAATTTTATAGAATTCTCTATGGCGCCACTGCGCAAAGGGGGAAGAACAGCAACAGTGACATCACTTAGGGGCTTGTGAGAAATAGAGAATCTATGACCCCACCCTGACCCCCAACCACTGCCAGACTTAATCAGAATCTGCATTTTAACTCCATCCTTCAGGGCTTTGTATGCACATTAAAGTTTGAGAAATACTGCATCAAGTTTTAGGAACCACTAGCCTGAAAATTTTCTTTCTTTTTCTCTCTCCTCACTGACATAAAGGAATTCTTATTAGGGTAATAAGAATATTTTATTAAATACAGCTAGTTGTTTCAAAGCAACTTATACATATTTTCACATTTGATTCTTCTAAAAAATAATCTATATTATTGCTTCTTAATAAAGCAACATTATGTATTAGTTAATGCCCTCCCAGGAGATAAATATATACATTGAAATGGCATCAGAAGCATGCCTGAAAAAAGCAAAATATTTAGGTAAATCTGAGTTTCCTTATTAAAACTGCATTAATCTCTTTACAAATGTACTTTCAATTTCACTTTATTCTTTAGAAGCAGCAACTCAAAACTTCAAAATGCTTAGCTCCGTCTGTGTAGCAGCTGCAGGGTTCTTTTCTTATCAGATGGAGATATCAGAAGCCTGCACATCTCTCCTCAGGGCATCCAGTGAGCGAATGTTCTGCAATTACCAGTTCAAAAATAAGAGCAAACACATTTCTGCACGGGCTTGCCCTGCTCAGATTTTGCTAAGATTTTTTTCGTTTGTTGGTTGGTTGACTGGTTAGTATCCAGCCCTGTTCAAGGAGCATCTTAGCACTTGGGTTCTCGTCTTTTCCTCGGAGAGAAGAGAAAACTCCCAGGAACTTGGAGCACGCTTTTTCTTGCCATACGCTCTTCTGATCAGAATGTGATTAACTGGTTCAACGATCAGCCAAGAAGCTGCAGGCTTTCCTCTCCTTCTCCAACCCTCTTTGCTTCCTCAATCATTATTAGTGAACTGATAGTATTAAAGGAATTGATTTAACTGGTCTCTGCATTTTCTAATTTCTACCTTTTTTTCTGCAGCAGATTTAAGGTTGCTTCTGACTAGAGACATGGCCCTCTTCTGAACATTTGGAAGAAATAGTTTTTAAATATAAGCTACCACAGTGGTTCCTGCCAGATGCTCATCCAAACTGCTCAGTAACCCAGAGCGATACCACAGTCACTGTGCCCACATGCTCCAGAAAGTTTCCAGCCAGAGGAAAAAAATCATCATTTAACCATTGAAAGTAAGACCTGGAAAACCACAGGTTAATTGGAAATTAGACACAGGTGATTATAGTAAAGTTAGATTCCTTTCCAATTAATTTTATAAGTTGTCAACTAGGGCCAGGCCCTTGGCCTAGTGGTTAAGATGGGCACGCTCTGCTGCAGTGGCCTGGGTTTGGATCCCAGGCGTGGACCTACACCACTTGTTGGTGGCCGTGCTGTGGTGTTGACCCACATACAAAACAGAGGAAGATTGGCACAGATGTTAGCTCAGGGTGAATCTTTCTCAGAAGAAAGAAAATGTTGTCAACTAAAAAAATGTAAATGTTGGTAATTGTGGTAGACAAAAAATGAGCCCCAAAGATGTCTATGTCCTAACTCCCAGAACTCTTGAATATGTTGCCTTACAGGGCAAAGGGCTTTACTGATGTGATTAAATTAAGGATCTTGGCACAGGTAAGATTATGTAGGTCATCCAGGCGGGCCCAATGTAATCACAAAGGTCCTTAGGAGAGAGGGATGGGAGGCCCAAAGTCAGTTGTGGATGTGATGACGGAAGCAAGAAGTTGGAGCAATGGAAGAAAGAACCCATGAGCCACGGGATGCAGGAGGCCTTTACAAGCTGAAAAGCCACGGAGACAATTTTTCCCTGAGAGCTTCCAGAAGGACCCAGCCCTGCCAACACCTTGACTTTAGCCCAGTGAGACTGATTTTGGACTTCTGACCTCCAGAACTAGAAGAGAACAAGTTTGTGTTGTTTTAAGACACTAAGTTTGCGGGCAAATTTTTATAGCAGCAACAAGAAAACTATTGCAGTTATATAGGTGTTTTACTAGTTATTTATAACTTTATATGGTTGCACTTTTTATTAAAAAATATCTGTATTGTGAATATTACTCTGTGAAAATCATCAGCTTTCCTCCTCCTTCTCAGCTCAGGGTGAATCTTCAGGGTGAAAAATATATATATATTTATTCTTTATTACCTTGACTGGCACCATTATCAACCTAGTGAATGTTTAAAAGGAAATAATCAGCCCGTAAAGGCTATGAGTAAATTATGATTTGGTCTGAAGGACATTGCATTGGCACGGCAATTTCTCAGCAGACTTTGTGGTTAGCCGTTTGCTTTGGGGAATCAGAAAGATGTAAATGAAAATCCTGGTTCTGCCACTTCATAATTTGTACTTTTAGGTGTGAGCTTAACTTTTCTAAGCTTTGATTTCCTTATATGTAAAATAGGGATCACAGGGCTGTTACGATTTCATCACTTTATGTGAGATAATGCATGTAAATGCTTAGCACAGTTTCCACTACATAGTAACTGCTACCTACTCATTATTAGTTGCTTAAAACTGCAATAGACTTGGACATGGTACACCAATGTTTGCTCATTATGATCACATCTGGGCCACACCTGACATACTGTCATGGATAAACCTGGAGAATTCAGATAACGATAAGAAATCTTTGCTAATCAATCAACTATATGGAAAGAATAATCTTAAGGGTGGAAGGAAACGATATCTGAAGAGCACTTATGCTCATTTGAAAACAGTCTTCTTCCAGGAGTGAAACGTATATCCAGTTCTGTTCTACATGTGACAAAAAGCACTGTGCCGTGTGCTGAGCGTGTGGGAGGTGATTTTCTTAGGATTGTATTAGTCTCCTTGCAAAAGATAGAATTTTGCCTTCGTTCTTAGAGAATCAAATGACTAGGAAGTTGTCAACACAAAAAAAAATGTATGTATTGTTACAATGTTGGATGTACTTATGCTATTTGCTAAGGATCACGGCTTAATTTCAAAAGCATTTTTCATATTTTCTCATATGTGAAATATCAAGGCAAACCATTCACTATTCCATAATAAACTCACTTGTTGATCCCCTTGTTTTGGGAAATGTAGGCATAAATGTTCACGTACAATCTAGAAGGTTTACAGAGGAGAAGGACGTCCCTTTTGAGATGCTGCCCTAGAGGAGTGCTGTGCTGCTCCATACGTGGAGTAGGTGTGTGGTTCTAACCAGGAGGTTTGAGCACACTCAGACCTGCGATGTTCCTTTTTATGTTGCCATAATTCCAATGGAATTATGGAATGGCATTGAACCAGGATTAACAGACCTGGGTTCTTGTCCTGACTTCACCATCAACCAAACACGAGACTGTGGGCCTCACTTTCCTCATGAGGTCCCCAGGCATCAATTTCTTCACTACTGCAATCGGGGGCTGAACTTCCATAACTTTTGTATCACCTTTGCAAATTTTGCAACATGAATGTATCTGTATTCTAATTGAATAAATATTTTTCTTTTAAATTTGACTCACTTTTAACAACTTATTTTAAAAGGAAATATTCTGTCTGGCTGCATATAAAAAAAACAGTATTGCTTCATAGATGGCAGGTAACCATAAAATCAATAAATGAAAGTAAAACCTTGTTATTCAGTTCAAGACAGTCAGAAGATTCTGAGACAGAGGCTTCTCTATGTAAAAGGCAGATTAGGAAGTGCCAGAGACATGTTGGAGACATGGTAGCACCCAACTGAGACTTTCTACTGGGTCAATTGGAAGGGCTGGAAGAGAACTGAAAAGAGAATATTATCCCACCATGTGACTCACTGTTATTTAACCGTCTATGTGCTCCCAACAATCAGTTTGTCATCCCCTAGTGGAATGCATTGCTTGCTTTGGGAACCACTCAACGAGGTTATTTCAACACTGCTTTCTAAGGGCAAATGTTCTATAACTTTGTGTCACATTGGCAAACATTTTGACCCCCAAATATGGTCAAGTCATGCACAAAACACAGACCTACTCGGAGGGAAAGGAAATAGTTTTTAAGGAAATTCATGGTGAGGAGTATGACCGTTTCTCTGCTGGGGAAATACAAATAAGGACTCTGTCTTCTCTTGGTGCCATGAAGTTAGAAAACATTACCCTGAGCTGTGGCAATGGCTGGCCTCCTCCTTAGGAGTTCAAGAGCCAGGAGCCCATTGTCTGAACAAATAAAAGAAACATATAGAGATACTGACTAAATGAAAAAATTTTGCAGACCCTCATTGTTGACTTGGGTTATTCTATTATGATATGACCTAAACATGCAGAAGCTTATAGTTCTTAAGTAAAGACCAATAGGAGTTTATGAAATATTTATAAACCATAGAAAATGGATTAAATTTAAAATAATTTACTGGGTGATGATGTTTTGCTGAATTCTCTATTTCCATAGGATTGTGTACTGACTGTTGTATTTGACATGCCTATGTCAAATGATACTTAAATTAGACTGAAGCATCAAAGAAGGAGAGTTGAGAGCAAAAGGAGAAACCTAGTATGTGCTAAAATGACCAGGCAAAGGTTTGATCAGCAGACAGGTGAGGGATAGAGTGTTTTGGAAGCAAAGGTGAATGAGACCCATGGTGTAAGCTTGACTGTACGGCATACTCGAACCTCTCACTGAAGAGGAGTGAGTTGGCTGGACCATGTTTAAACTAGGTCCTCCTCCTCAAGAAAGGAATATGGGGACCAGACCAATAGGTGGCCTGGCAACTCAATAGCAAGTTGGAGGGAGGACAAGTCCTCTGTGGGCTGGGGACAGTGGCTCCTTGGGAAGAGGTCTGATTTGAGGGAATTCTGTGAGTCAGGACTTAGAGGCTTGAAGATGGATGCTATTGCTCATAGACTTGGCCTCTGAGAGAAAGGAGATTGCTTGAATGAGGTGAAAGGTTGAAACCCTCCAAGATACCGGCTGGGGTATGGGGTCCCCCTGCAGACTCTGAGATGAACCAGACAGAGTAATTGGGGTTGGGAACTGGTAGAGACGGTGATGCAGACACATCAGACAAGGCAGAAAGATCAGTCCACCATGCAAGACTAGGCCCACCTGCTGCTAGTGGCCGGGGGGGGGGGGGTGAAGTGGGCGTGAGGTGGTTCCTACTGGTCTACCAAGTCAACTTCTGTCTGGCCCAGGGTGCGATGTGACTAATACGAGGCACTCATGACAGGCAGCCCAGACTCTGGTGGGATGTGAGGATTCCCGAGAGTCTAGCGTGATTTAAAATGCATACACTTCTGGGGGGAACACTTACATTACGAACAACTTATGTTGCCTTGAGCATTACCCTGTGCTGAGCACTGCGCTAACCTCTTCACATGCTTTATGTCATATTATTATAACAACTTTAACAGCTAAGCGCTATCATTATCCCTTTCTTAATTGTGAGGAAAATAAATCAGAGAGGTTAAATAACTTCCCCTAAGTCGCACAGGTAATAAGTGGCAAGGTCAGAATTCAAACCCAGGTTGTTCTGCTTGGATGGCCAGTGAGCTTAAATCACTCAGGTGTGTTACCTCTCCAAGTCCTGAGACCAGCAGAGTTGAACTTGTAGGTTGCAGAAGACAGGAGCTGGGGGAGAGGATGGCTGTGGGCTTGGCCGCCTTCCACCGTAAAATGCCCCTCCCTGGCCCTAGCCCCAGCATGTGTATTAGTGCCCATCTCCGTAGGGTCCAGGAAATATTTTTGCACTCCTTCCCTGCATCTTTTTGGTAGCCCTTAAATAAATAAATCAGGCTGCTGCCCCTTTTGTACCTGGGCTGTCTCGACCTTAAGCAGAGAATCCACTGCTTCTTACCATGAGGAGTCTGCAATGTTATCACAGGACAACCAGTAAGCTGTATGATGCTACCCATTGCTTGGAAAAATCGGTGACAAACTCAGGCGAGAGCGGACTAAGCAATTGGATCAGAGGTTGCTATTCGGCTCTGTCACTGAAAAGCACCAGCAGCACCCAGAGTGAAGAAGAACACATCACGAGGGGATAGCTGTAGCAAGAGGCTGACACAAATGCACGAGCCACTACATCTCAAACCACAGCGAGTTGTCTGTGGAGGTACTGGGCTGATTTTTCTCTGACCAATTGGACATCTCACTAAAACCAGGTGTTTATTAACAGAACTGTTTCTCATCTTTGCCGTTTTTCTGCCCCAGCAAGAAAGCATAGTAATGTATGTGTTAGTGCAGGCAGGTGAGCAGTTGGATAATTACAATCACGAGCCCTACCTGCACACTGCAGAGCAGAATTGTGTAAATCAGTGATTCTCAATCCTGGCTGCGCATCAGAGTCGCTTTGGGAGCTTTTAAAAACTATGAATGCCTTGGCTGTGGCCCCGCATGTTCTAATTTCATTGGAGCTCAGGCATAAGTAGTTTTTTAAGGCTCCCAAGGTGATTTTAAAAGTACAGCCAAGTTTGAGAACCGTTGTGTGAATCATTTCGAGTGAGCCTTTCTTTGATTTCTTAGGAAGGAAACTTTCTCCCCAGCAGTATTGCCCAGACATGAAAATCTGAGTGGAGAGTCCTGCTTGAGAGCTGGGCTGGGGCATTTCCATTCTAGTTGTTTCTAGGTAATGTCTGTGCAGCCCCACCTCAAGTGTCCCTTCTACCACACAGGTGTCATCACCCTGGCAGGGGGCAATGTTAGACCCCATGAGAGAGAAAAGAGATGGAAGCAAGAGAATTCCATGATGCCTGACACATTGCAGGTGCTTATTACGTGTTTGTTGAATGAATATAAGAGGAGAGGGGATATTCTATCTGGACTTTCATATAGTTAATGTGATGGTTCATTTTATGCATCAACTTGACTGGGCACAGGGTCAAAACATTATTCTGGGTATTTCTGTAAGGGTGTTCTTGGATGAGTTTAACATTGAAATCAATAGACTGAGTAAAGTTGATTGGATGAGGGCCACCCGCAGGGGGAGAGCAATCAATCGAAGGCCTGAATAGAACAAAAAGACTCACCTTCCCCTGAACAAGAGGGAATTCTTCTTGCTAGACTGCCTTTGAACTGGGACACAGGCTTTTTTATGCCTTCAGACTCAAACTGAACGTCAGTAATTCCTGGATCTCCAGCCTGTCGGTGTTCAGCCCAGAATGACACCATCATCTCTCCTGATCTCCAGCTTGCTGCTTACAGATCTTGGGACTCATCAGCCTTCATAATGACTTGAGCCAATTCCTCATAATAAATCTCATACGTCCATATATCTATAAACCCACTACTGATTCTTTCTCTGGAGAATCCCAATACGCTTAATTCTTCCTTCTTGTCTACGAACAAATCAAAGTTGTCTTTTTCTTTTTGTATCAGTGTTACCTTCTGTAATAATTAGTGGCTATTATATTTTTTTCTCAACCTTTTCTGGAATGAACCTCGTGATGTAAAAATATTCAGTCCAACAAATTTATTGAGGACCTACTGTGTGTCAAACCCTGAGGTAAATAGCTTGGATAGATGAATACGAGAAATGATCTGTGCTCTCTCCCCAAAGGTTTATTGTCTTAGAGGGAGACAAAAAACATTCACAAAAAGGTTATGGATGTTATAACAAACGTGTACACAGGTTGCAATCAGAGTGAAAGGAAGGGAGTAATTATTCCACTTGAGAGCCCTGAGGGAGCCTTCACTGTGCAGGGTAAGATGTCAGTGTCAATGTCTTTATTTGCTTTATACTTCCTTGTGTGACTTAAGGAGCAGCCACCACAGAAGCTGCCATCCCACCGAGCAGACCATTTGGGACTATAGTGCTAGATGTGTCTGTCCTTCTGTGGGTGAAGCCGACCAGGACTCAGATTGCTGTGTTCTCAGTGAGTGCCAGGAACCACACTGTCCTCCACCTAAAAAAGGGCTGGTAAGATGACCGACATAGGGCAATTTGGTGGCCTTCAGACTAGAGGGCACTTGATAGTAGAGGAGAGGAAAGAGGAGATTCTAACAGAAGATCTAGAAGTCAGAGAATCTGAGGGCCACTTTACTCAGCGGTTCAGTTTGGAAATCCAAGCTGCTCCGGGACTAAGTGGTACAACAGACTCCATCCCGCATTTCCTTCTCGAGCACGCAGTGAACAGATGAAAAGTGACGCTCTATTGGCTGATACATGTTGGTACATAGGTAGAAACTACATAACTGCTTATATTTGTCTGACATAATTTGTAACAAGCATCATGAGGCTTAGAAAGCCCAGATACTTTTGAGACACCAGACAGCAAGTGTATACAAGGAAAACACAGATGGAAGCAACATCTCCCGGGAAGCTGACATCTCCCACCTCTCCTGGCAGCACCCACCCACCTCCCATCATATGATAAGGGGTGGATAAGTTGGAAGGGGGCAAAATTGAGAGGGAATAGTAAAATAATAAAAACTTGTTCTAGAAGGAGAGCTAATGTTTCTTTTCGTCAACCTGAAAACATCCATTTTTGGACGAGGCTGGAGATGCTTGAGATCACTTTTCCCTCTTATCCTGTTAGAAGTGATAAGGTTCAGAAAATTTCCCAAAATTCTGTCGTCCAAAAGGTTTCTGTCCTCTCTTGGTAATCAAGGCTCAAATGTCACTAATGACTTATTACTGAGCACATAGGTGCTCAGTAAATGTCAGTTCCTTCTTCCTTGACTCAGTTGCCTGTGCACCCAGACAAAAATCCTAAGGGCCCTAGTATCTTCTCTCCACTACTTCCTAGGCTTTCATTGTCATTGTCATTGTCATCATCATCACTTTCACCGTTGCAACAAGAACTAGCACAAATAGCTTACTATATGCCAGGTGCATTCTAAGCACTTTATATATATTAACTCATTTATTTTTCCAGCAACTCTGAGGTAGGTATTATTTTTACCTTTATTTTACAGATGATGACCCTGATGGCAGAGAGGTTTAGTAACTTGCCAGAAGCAAAGTCACACAGCCATTAAGTGGCTCAGTCCAAGCTCAAAACCAGGAAGTCTCACTTGAAAGTCCATGCATCTAATTATCCTATTTTGACTTTATTCACATTAGAAAGGATATGCCAGTTTCAGTCCCACTGGTGTTTGTGACTTAATTTCTTATTCTTGCCAGCGGTCTGTTCATTGTAACAGTAACATTAGCATAGCCTGATGGAATAAATTTCTAACGGAGGAACTTGAGGCTGGAGATTTTATACACACATACACTTTTTATTTTTATTTTTTTTCCTTGAAAGGGACCACTTAGCTGGTGTCTCACTTTGTGTAAAACAAGCTGTGAGCTCTGATCATTCAAATCATTTTGTTCTTAGAACAAAGTGCCCATAATTTCATGTAGGGGCTGTCTCCTCTTGGAGGCACAAGCAAGCAGTTGCCTTGGTAACAGCCATTTGGGAAGGACAAAGCGGAGGGGGAGGAGGGGAATGACTTTTGTCAAGACCCATTAAACTGTGTGGAGAGGCTCTTCCTCACCTGGGCCTCTCTCACCACTTCATCAGCCTCTGTCTCTCCTCTGTGGCCATCTTAGAGGCCACGGCGGGCAGAGGGTGCTAAGTTGGAGCCATGGTTGAGCCAGATATCGGAGAGTATGAGAATTGAAAGGAACCTCATCGGACAGTTGGCTCAAGATTCCAGAGAGAGGGTGTGAGCAGTGACAGGCAGCTTAGTGCTCATCCGGCTGTCTCTGACATTTTGGTTGGGTCTGATGGTTAGCATTCTTCCACAAACTGCAGAAGGAATTCTTACCCTGCGATGATGATTCTGTAAGATTGGTTTCTCTTGAGACTTCTCTCTGATCTTAGCTCTACTTTTTGCAGCAGCACAGAGTCTGCCTGGTCTCTCCTTTCTGCGACAATCCATCAGATATTTGGGGACAGGAGACATATTCCTTCCGAGCTTCTCTCTTCTCTCTTGTCTCTTCTTCGTTATTCATTATTAGGAGTATAGTTTAAAAACCACTCAGCATCTTCAGTGCTTCACTCTGAATTTTTTTTCAGTTTTACTGTCTCTTTTAAAGCGTGGTTCCCAGGACTGACTGACACGTTACATATGTGGTTTGACGAGTGCAGAGTATAGCATAGCCATCATCTCCCTAGACTGGGATGTTATTATCCTACATGTTGTTCAAGAATTAACTTTTTCACAGGCATATTATATAATTTGTTCTACCAAAGTGGAGGAATGTATTTAAGTATTTGACTCATTTATAATCAGAGTCATATTTTCTACGTTGTTGGAAAGAGGTGGCAGATTATTTTGCATAAAACATAAATTAAAATGATACTATTGCTCACATTTCTCAGTGTAGTTTATATGGAATGCTTTGACATACATACTAAAAAGTATGCTCGATGGTTAAAACATCTTAGTTTTGTTCCTCTGATAAAAATAGATCTTCCATGGTTGACCACAGGCATCTGTCTGCTTTGTGACTTATTGACAGCACGCCATTAAACTCTCAAGAGAGATATGGGACAGGAGTCAAGGCCGAGCAGTACTTGACTTCTAATTTCAGGCTCAGTAGGGTGATTTTCTCTGAGTATCTCAAAGAGGAACCAAGGAGGGGAAACTAGGAGGGGAGTGAGATGAGGTTTCCTCTCTACCCCAAGTTGGAGAAGAGGGTGGGCAAAGGGAGCCGCCCTTCTCTTCTCCTTGAGTTGTACGCTAACAATGCAGGAAGCAGTGCAATACGGCAAAAGAACATTCAACTAGAATTGGACACACCTGAGTCTGAATTCTGACTCCAGCACATGCTGACTGTTAGCTCTCTTAAGAAAGTTAATTCCATAAATTTCAGTCTATCCCCACATATACGATGGTGATGATGAGAATCTCGTATATTTCATTTGAATTGATATGAGACAATATATGTAAAATGCCTGGTTTAGTGACTGGCTCGAGTACTCATTTAATAAATATTATCATCCCTTCCTTTAAGGATTTCTCGGAGACAAGTCAAGCACCAGTTTGGCAATCAAGGCTATTTTTGGAAAATCTGATGTTGCCCCATCTACTGGCATGAATACAGTTCCAGGCACTGTATTGGACAGGGAGAAGTAAAATTTACTTTCCTATTCCCAATAAATTTATAATCCAGTCTGCAAGACAAACTTTTATAAAAGATGTGCCAAAAACGTTAGAGCAGTACGGAAGAAGGAAATATTATAGTAATTCGCTTGAGGAATTGTTCTTGAAGGGTTCTGTCTAAGCTGATGTTGGATGAGCAATAGGACTTTGATTAGCAGAAATCATAAGAAAGTCACCATTCCAGATGGAAGAAGCAGCAAGAGTGAAAATGGAGTAGTGGCAGTGGGAGAACAGGGAGCTAAAGGGTATGAAGCCCTCTGTGCCATCAGACATGTATCCAGGCATTTGTACGTGTTGTGTTACTGAATCCTCATAACGACTGTTGTTTACTGAGCACTTACGTGCCAGACGCATGGGAATACACTGAAGCATTGACGCGTCGTCTCATCTAATCCTCAGGCAGCCCTGGGAAGTAGGTACTGTTATTATTCCCATTTCGTAGAGGGAAAAAATCAAGATCTAAGAGGTCAAGCAATTTGCAAAGGATAAAGTGCTAATAGGAGAAGCTGAGGCTTGAATCCAGACAGCCTGACCTCTGACCCTGTGTGTTTCAAGAGGTTAAGGGACAAGGCTAAGTTTTTATAGCTCATAAGAGACAGAAGCAATTTGAATCTAGAGCAACCTGACTCGAAGGTCTGTGTTTATCCTACTGGAAAGGCTAGCCCATGGCCTGGAACGTAAATGCCTCCATGAGCACGTGTGGGCTGCCGGGAAAACTGGACAGACTGCGCTGGACAAGTGAGTGGACAGTGTCATGTTTCACCAATCGTATTTGTTTTCCAAAATGGAATTGTGCTCAAAACAATTAATACTTCTTCATAGGTGAAAATTGTGTACTCATTATTAAATTATTTCACAAGAATAATTCCTTTAATTTAAGCTAAACATAGACTTATTTGCTGGGAATGTGACGCAGAGTATTTCTTATTTAAATGATGCCTATAATAATAATAATTGCAAACACTTATATAGTGCTGCCTATTTGCCAAGCACTGAATAGTTTGCGTGGATTAACTCATTTAATGCTCATAGCATTTTACCCCTATTTTATTACTTTTCATTTTGGTACTTTTTCCAAATCATGTTTAGTGAACGTAATACAATTATATAAATGGAAATCAGCACTAAAAAAATCTCACAGGATTTTTTTAGGTAGGATTTAACCCTAGAGATGGTTTCCTAGTCTGCAGCCCTTTGTTTTGAGACAAAAACACTGAAAGAGACAGCAGGGGACTGCGAGCTGTGAGGAGAGAGGAAGCAGTGAGAAATGAGGTCAAGGTTTGAGACAGACAAGTGGATTTGGAGGTTGATCTGACTTGAGGTTTCCTATGATGTACAGGACATGAAAAACCAAAATTTTAGTAAAAACAACTTCATTGCAAATCTGCTTGATTTTGACAGGCAGCTTCTCTCAAATTCCCAAAGGGTATTTGTGTAACAAAGACTCTAAATGATTTTAGGGGTCAACTCCTAGTTGCTATGCATTGTGGGTGGTACTCTTAAGCTGGTTTGGGAAACAGCCTCCAAATCTTAACCTCTCTACTACATACTTTTTACTTAAGCCAACTGGCACACTGAGGTCATGTATTACTTCCATTATAAAACAAGGAAGCTGAGGAACAGAGAGGTGAAGTCACTTGCTGAAGGTCCCACAGCTGGTAGGTGGTAGAGCCAAGTTCTTAACCGTGATGACACCTGCTTCTCTATGGGAAGTATTGTTGCCTGTTGATAGAAGTTTACTTCTTCATTTTGACAAGGAAAAGACCACTAGCTCTTTGCTTTGGACTCTGTTTCTGCCAGAAAATGGAAACAGTGCCAATGTTCTGAGCACCTTTGCTTTTTCTCAATTTTTTTCCTGTTTTTGATTAAAACAGTCTTGATGAATTGAAGTCAAGGGTTCTGTACTCACTATGAATGTATGAAATCTCTTTCCTCTTCTCTTCCCCTGCCAAACTCAGAGAATATTCACAATTGTGAAATTTGACAGCATGGTCCCAGGAGTAGGAAAGGAAGGAAGAAAGGAGTGGCAGAAACTTACCCCACACCATGGGGGCCATCTTTCAACCCGTGCAACTCACGTGGATCCACTTCCCAGGAAGTTGAAGGCGCTCAGTGAACAATACTCCCTGGACTCTTTAAAGACAGAACTCTGAACCAGGTTATCTCTTAAGATTTCACCAAGCTGTAAATTCTCATTTTATTAAATTCTGGCCTCAGTTTGTAAAAAACAACTATTTTGAGAAATAGTGGAAAGGGGGAGTTCTTTTCTTAGATGGAAAATATATATATATATATATTTTTTTTTTCTTCTTCTTCTCCCCAAAGCCCCCTAGTACATAGTTGTAGATTCTAGTCGTAGGTCCTTCTAGTTGTGGCATGTGGGACACTGCCTCAGCATGGCCTGATGAGTGGTGCCATGTCCGCGCCCAGGATCTGAACCGGCGAAAGCCTGGGCTGCCAAAGGGGAGCGCACGAACTTAACCACTCAACCCTGGTGCCAGCCCCACATGGAAAATACATTTTGAAGGTATTATTAGCAAAATACGCATTTGGAAATGCTATTGCTTTGGGTCATTTCTATCACTTTATCTATTGCACATTTAGCTTTTCACCTGAACAAGGATATGATCTTATATGAGATGATGATGCCTCAGAATAGAATGTCAAAGTTAGCCTTTGGGACTGGTGACTGAAGTGACAGATATTTTCTGTTGGAGACAGTTGACTGCACTCACCTACCCAGAGTGCCCAGAAAGAGTTGACAGAAAAATCAGGAAAGAACGGAAATTGTGCTACCTGTTGCCCATGGTTGATGAACACCTTATTGTCATCGGGAACAAATTAGAGTGTTGCAAAGCAACAGGTCCGTCTGCAAATGCAGATCACAGTTTCATCAGGCTGGAACGCATGGACAGTAGCTGAGGAGGATATTTCTATGATGTTTCTCTGGAGACTTTAAGTAATAATTCTGATGGGCAGGTTGGTCTGATGAACAGGCCACTTTCTAACTTTGGGGAATTGGGGCTTATGGCTAGAAACTTTCTTGTGGATATTCTACACCGTGGCATGGGTCTGGCCAACCATGGTCCTCCATTCTCGTGGCCATGGCCATGTAGTCAGAGAGCCATGCAACTAGTCTAGACAAGTCACTGTGGTTAGCGGAATGGAGTTCTGTATTGGTAGCTCCAATCAAGAATGCGTGAGTCGCATGAGAGAGAAACATTAACAAGGAAAATGGTGGTGCTAGACAGATGCAAATGGCCGGTACCTCCTATAGGGAGAAATGCGATAACAAAGTGTGAGCCAGAACAGGGGAGGAGAAACAAGATTTCCGTTAGAGCAAGACATAGAAGGGGGCCAGTGTGTGAATTATGAATTGATTCACCTACCTGTTAATAGTGCTTATCATGTGGCGGTGAGGGGTAATTTTGAGGAACCTATCACTTTTTAAGCCATATAATTCTGTAGAATTTACGTTCCCAATGATATTTAGACATTTTTTGCAATCAGAAAAACAGACTCACTTAAGAAATATTTATTTAGTGCCTGCCTATGTATCTAACCGTGGGGATACAATGGCGAACAAGACAGGCATACCCCCAGGGAACCGACTGCAGAAGACTTAAAGGGAATTTCTATTGTGGGCCGCCGGAGGGCTGCATGCTCGTCTGTGGAACAGCTCAGGTGCACACGGTTTGGACTTAGGGGTTAAATTGTATAACATAAGTAGTGCAGTGTGCGTGTGTCCAAAAGCAGTGACATAGTCAATGCTGGCTTCCTTTCCTGTTTCTGGTATTTTCTAAAGTCTTTGGACATTAGTCATTCCTGAATTAAGCAAGTACTGAATTACCAGGAAAATTATCTTTTGGAGGATAATGACATTGCCCCTGTCCCTTAAGACCTAATCGAATTCATTAAATACACTTAAGTAATTGATGTGGAAGTGGAAAGTGTTTTCTTCCTCAGAGGCTCAAGGACTCGGAGGACGACAAAGGTAGAACGGAGGCTGAGGTTGCCCTAGGTCCGGGCAAGGGAAAGTGCCTGAGCTGAACGGGGGATTTTGTTCATTATTGACTGGGTAGCTTCTCTAAAGGTCATAGCAGATTTCTCCACTAATAGTGGCTTTTGTACCCAAAATCATATTGAAGGCAATGTCCTAAAAGTTCATGCCTGAACAAAATCATAGGCAAATTCTGCAGGATAGTGTCTCTCTTGTACTTCAGGGTGAGCTGCATGGCAGGTTAGGGCCACTAGCCATGTGGCAGCTCTAGGACTAAACTAAACCAGGAGGGGGTGTTAACCAACATGAGGCAGGTGCAGAGCTGTGGTGGAAAAACAAAAGGCATGAGGCAAATCCAAGGTTAAAGAGAGGATGGAGATGAGAGTTGGGAGCATCCCGAGGTCAGTCCAGTAAAATGGCCACAGCAGCTAATTAAGTTCTCAGGGCTGTGTGGGCATCAGAGAATGCCTGGGGGTGGGAGGGCTGCTTTGAGAAGAGCATTCGCTGGTGGTTCAAAGCTGTTCTGTCCAATTCAATGCCTGGCAGTGAAGAAGGCATTGGGGGCTGGCAGAGAGAATTTTATTTTTGTAGAGAAATTTAGCAAGATAATTTAAAAGGAATTATAAAAATGCCCTGGCTGCAGTGTAGAAACTAGACCAGACCAGAGCAAGACCAGAGGTATCTAAAGAAGAGGGCCTGCCTCCTACGTACTCTTTCTAGGGAAGAAAATGCAACCACTTTTTCTCTGTCTTCCAGACTTGAGGACCGCAACAACTTCCTTAAGGAAATTCCTAGTTATTTCATCATGACGTTTCTATCAGCTAGCAGATTTTAGGATTCTTGTTTGGAGAATACTGGAAGCTATGTGTTTGCCTTGTGAACCATGTATTCCTAAGCTCAGTTCAGGGATGTTCCTAAACATCCCCATATTTTACTTCTAAAATGATGATTCTGTAATATAAACATGCTTTGGCACCCAATTTATCACGCCACTATGACAAATGGACTGGAAAGAAAACATGACTTTTCATAACCTCTTTCTCTCCCAGACATTCTCTTGATATCCCCGACTCTGGCCCTGTGACAACTATATGTGCTTATGAAGATTTAATCATATTACACATAGATAAAGTATTTCATCTAGATCTTGGCACTTAGTAGATCAACAAATGGTAGCTATTATTGCCTATCATCATAAGCATCAGCATCATCATTATCATCACCATTTTGGATGCAAGTCTAGCAAGCAAACATCATGGCAGTGAGAGGAATATTTCTCGAACCTCTCCTCTCGATGTGGTAGGAATTATATGGAAGAGGGGGTGCTCCCAACCTGTGGGACTGCTCCGCGAAGGTACCCCTTGGCGTGTCGAGCTGGAGAATCCTGACAGCACTGCCTTTGACTACAGTCTTGGGACTGTTCTGCAAGGAGGTTATCTTCCACTCCGGGGGCTAAACCAGAGTGGTGCATGCACTTTGGATAGGGGTTGGGTTGTGGTTAGTACTTCCGCAGCTTCATCTCAGATCGCATTTTCACCTCTTTCAGCCACACTGGCCTCCTTTGAGCTCCTTTAGTCCACAAGTCATTTCCTCTCCAGGGACCTCCCCTGTGCTAGGCCCTCAGTCTGGACTGTCCTGCCCCTGGCTCTTCACAGGACAGGCTGGCCCTCTTCATCTATCAGGTGTCAGTTTATCTTTCCCTCCTCAGCCAGGCCTTCCCTGAAAGTCTCACCCAAGTGGTCTCCCCCTTTATGCTCTATCACAGGAGTCTCTCTACCACTTGCATAACACTTTTCCCAAGTTGCAGTTAAATTCTTGTATTGCTTAATAAAAATCTGTATGGCATATTGAATATTTTAAGCTGAAGGAGTTTGAGAAAACGGCAGAAGCAGCAAGGTCACTCCAACCTTCTCCCCCGCGCCCACACCCTTACTCTTCTTCTCTGAAGTAGGTCATAAAACCCTTATGTGAGAATTGCCTTGCCTATACCCAGAGGAAGGGCGCACCCTCGTCTCCAGAGACAAAGGGGCGTTGAGAGGAATTCTAACAAGCAGGCCTCGCTCAGTCTCCCCGAGTTGACCACGCTCACCTCATACTCTCTGACATATTTCTCTGCTACTGTCCACTCTTCACCAAACTTGGCATACAAATACCCAGTTTAACCATTTCTTCAGATCTTCACTCCCTGAGGAAGGCTCCTTTTCAGAAAACTTACTCTAAATAAATTTCTATGGTCTTCTCCTGTTAATCTGTCTTCATCAGTTTAGGTCTCAGACCCAGCCAGGGACCCTAAAAGGGTTGAGGAAAACTCTTTTCTCTCCTACAATACCCTAGACTGAGTGGCTTATAAACAACAAATTTATTTCTCACAGTTCTGGAGACTAGACTCTGAGATCAGGAGGCCAACATAGTGGCGTTCTGGTGAGAGCCCTCTTCGGGTTGCAGACTGCTGACTGCTCCTTGTGTCCTCACAAGATGGAGGGCAGACAGAGGAAGCAAGCTCTCTCAGGACTCTTATAAGGGCACTGATCCCATTCCCGAGGGCTCCACCCCCATGACCTCATCTAATCCTAATTACATTCCAAAGGCCCCCCCACCTAATACCATCACATTGGGTGTTGCCTGGGAAAACCAAGTGACCAGTTCCTGCGGACCTTGAGACCCATGGGAGGTTACAGATCCTCCGCTGGAGAAGGAAGCCCCCGGCTCCCTAAGGAGCTAAATTCAGTTGTAACTCCTTCTGCTGGGAAAGCAAAGTCCCTTGTCTCAGTTGGCTCACTGTCCAGACAACCTAGAGCGAGTGCCCAGGTCACTTTGGGATAAATCTGCTCATTGCATCAATGTAGCATGTTATAGTGACTGGGATATATTAGATACTCAAATGTTTTTCCAATGCATGAAACAAGTAATGAAGGAGCCCAGAAATTCTCAGAAATTAGAACTTTGGGTTACTTAGATCCCAACAGCATATTCTTCTAGGCTATCCACTAAAAAGTAAAGGTCCTACTTTATATCCGTATGGGAGGATTTGCTTATGACGTATAGCCTGAACATCCCTGAAATTTCACAGAGTGTCCTGGGAATTCACAGTGACCATCACTTTTCCTTGGAGAACTAGAAGCATCCTGGAAGCCATGTCATGATACAGAGGACTCCCAGATAGGTAGGGCCTTGGAATATTTGACCAGAAACATCTACACTTCCCAGAACTCATACAATGTATGGAAGGCATCATTTAGTATGTGAATGTTGCCTGTTTTCACTTTACGATCCACATGGCTTCCTGATCCTCTCAGGGCTAGCAGGTGTCGATGAAAATAATCCATAACCAATCTATAAATGAAAATTTGGGAGAGTTTATTCTGAGCTAAAATGTGAGGACCATGGCCCGGGGCCTTTTTTCCCAAAGGAAGAAAGGGCACCAAAGAAGTGGGGTGTACAGCGTGGTTATACACTCCCAAAGAGGTGGTTTCACATATGATTGAAATGTCCCTTTTACAATAGCTGAAAGGCTGCTCTGTTGGCACAGCGATTGATGGACACAGCAGGTAGGTCTGCTGTCTCGGTGAACACAGCAGGGCGGCAGGTCTGTTGTCTCGAACTGGTGGTCACAGGTGAGCTGGGCGGTCAAAGGTGAGCGCAGCAATCACTTCCTAGCCTAAGGAAAGATGTTTATCCTTAAGGAAACGCCAATGTGCGGTGAAGTTGCACCTTTATCTTAAGGGCATTTGTTCTTGCCATAGTAAATGTTTAAAGCAGATACACAATGCATGCTTGATGGCCATGTCATGGAAAAACAAAGTCAGGTCGAATTAGGCTTATGCCAAATGGCTTCCTCATATATTCCAATATATCCTATTGCTTGCCATTTCTATTTGTCACAAATTGGTGAAAAAGAAGTGCTTCGCCTAAGGGAACCTCAAAAATTGTTCTTATACTACGGCTCGTCTCACCAATAACTAAGGTACCTCAGGGCTCACTGAAAACTTGGAGATGAATAGATTTCTTCCACCCTCGGCTCAGCCTCTTAATGATGATAACACACCAGAGCTTTCCAGAGCAAATGATAAGATACTGCCAAGTTAGCACTTTGAGGGAATAGGAGATGGGGAACCAGGGTACTAGAAAGACAAGGGAGAGAAAAGGGTTCATTGTGAGGGAAGGGAGTAGAGAGGAGGGAAAAGGGGGGTGCATTTAGTTGAGGGGAGTGATTTACAAGTAGAGGACAATTGTAGCCAATGGGAGCAAAAGGGAGACTTAGAAAGAGATAGGGGTGCTTCATGGACGGCAATGCACTGAAAATTGAAATTAGTAATTGAATCAGGACTCTCTCCAGTTCTTTCTTTGTATATCCTTTCTTCATTCTCTCTCTGTTCTTCAGTCTTCTCTACTTCCTAGTCTACCTGGAGGAGCAGGACTGTCCCGTGGTAGCTTAGGTTTGACTTAACACTTCAAGTCACAGCAGGGCTTTGGCTTGAGTTTCCAAATTCCTTCGATAGGATATATGGCTGGTCCAGCTTGGGTCAGGGATGCAACTCCAGTCCTACCACAGAGAGCTGGAGAGCTGGCTCCTATAGCAAACATCTCCTGGAAGTCCATCCCTATTGGCAGGTGGTTAGGGGGCAAGGGGATTTGGTCTCATCCAGGCCTGAGCATCTGCCTGCAGAGGAGTCATTTCAGGCAGTGGATAGCAAGCCTTCTGCAGGGGAGGAAGCAGGGCGAGAGGGAACTTGATAGATGAGCCATGTGCTCCCCCTACTCTAGCTGCCTTCCTTTATCATCTGTTTTTATAAGAGTTAGCCTTTGAGCAAGACTTTCCCAAGACTTACAGGATGAAGCAACTGCGAATGACTGGCTAGGGCAAAAAATTTAGGGTAGAGACCAAGCAGCTGTGTCTTTTCTTTTAAAAACAAAGCAAAACAAAAACTTCATTGAGGTATGGTTGACATACAAAAAGCAGTACATATTTAATGAAGACAATTTGATTTGTTTAGAGAGAAGTAAACACTCATGAAACCATCACCACAATCTATTCCATTTACTTATCCATCACCTCTAAAAGTTTCCTTCCACCGTCTTATTTATTATTATTTTATGATAAGAACACCTAACATAAGATCTACCCTCCCAGCAAATTTTTTGGAATGTAATACAGTATTGTTAACCATCTGACAGCAGTTTCTGACGTGGATTCATTTGCTGGTTTAGGCAAGGACATAGTTTCAGACTGCCGGTGTACCCTCATTCATCCTTTCCTATCCTCTATGACCAAAGGAACACATTTGAAGTTGGTTTCCGTAGGATTAGAGGTGTCTTCCCAGAGACAGTAATTGTTCCTTAAAGGACTTGAATGTGCTCTTTCTCTGGCCTCATTGACAATAGGCTCAGGCAAATGTTTTAGGCCAATCCTGGAGTTACCTGGGACATTCTTTAATCTGCTGGCCCTAGAACTTTTCTACATAAAACTTCATTTTATCCTTTATTCTGTGACATCTGCTTTGGCTATTATCTCCAGAAGTTAAGCTATGTCAAAGGTTTTTTGAAAAATAAGTGTATTGCCCTCACTGACTCATTGTCATGCGAATAAAACGATCACTTCAAAGGCTGCAGCAGGTATTAAGAATAGCTTTTTTTGGTTGAATCCAGGCTAGTGAATCTTAATCAAAATGTTCTTCTTTCTCATGACCTCCACCCATGTTTCTGAAGTGCCTTTCAAACAATTTATTTTAGAATCTTTGTGTTTCATTTAGGTCTCTATGGACATCCTACATTCAATTCAGAGAGGCGTTGTTCGTGCCTTCCTGAGGGCAGTCACAATTCCTCTTCTCATACCCAAATTTCCCCAATGCAGTTTTCTCCATTCCTTTGTTTAGTGTTGGTTTCCACTGGGGTTTTTCCCTAGGACCTAAGGAAAGTGAGGAAGGTGTGCATGTTCCGGTTTGTTGGCTGTTTAAGGGGGTGGTGGGTTCCCTGGTAGGTTTCTTCTCTAGGAATAAAGATCCAAATGTGAGGTCCATTTAATTTCTTCCTCTTAAACAGTCTGGACTAGGCTTCCCTACTTCCTTTTATGAATGAAAAGGGGATTTATTATTAGGACTGGAAAAGATATAATAAAAAAGAAATAGGATGTATGTTAACTCTAATCAAGGTGATATTTTCACTCATCTGGTGCTCATCTTGGCCTTCCTTGGAGGCTCTTTCCTGTCTTTGTGGTTTGGTACCTATCCTTGGGTTGTAGTCACTTGTGGTCTAGCACCTGTCCTTGGATACAGTCAAAAGTAGAATCAGAAGTTGAGGGCCTCCTGGGCAAAGTGAATGTATCCATTCCCCAACCATGGAGCTTGCCTGAGGCCTTTGTAGGCACTGTTTTATAATTTCTCCGAGATGTGAAGATTTTTAGGCCCATCACTGGCTAGAAAACTTAGACCATGTTTGTCATAAAAGGAAAATAAATTTAGTTGCAACATATTTTGGTATGCAAGCAGGGAAGATGTAACAGAGGCATGTGGGTGTCAAAAGCAAACATCTCCAGTTGGCCAAGACATTTTGCAAGAGAGGAAGACATATGGGAGGGGACCAGGAGGCAAGATTACAGATCAGGTAGGCAGGCCTAAGGAAGGGTCTCAAGAATCACGGAGTATCCCTCTTCTCAGATTCCTGATTACTTTCTATCATTGATGTTGAGCTGGTTTTCCTGGTTTGATCTGAGACAAAGTGATGAGGATCAAGGCTGCGTCTGCCCTACATACTAATCTATATCAACCTCCGGGAAGCATAGGACGTCCTGACCTGATCCAACCTGATTCCTATCCAAAGTTATAGGACCACCCAATAACCAGACCCCACCTGCAGTGATACCATTTTAATTACTTTTTTTTTTTTTTGCATAATCTTTTCTTTTTCTTGTAAAGAAATAACTCATATACCTATGCCTTATAAGTTTAGCCCTAACCCTCAACCCATTGCAGCTCTTTACTGCCCATGGGTCCTGTCCCCGTGCCTGCAGCTCTTCACTGCCCATGGGTCCTGTCCCCATGCTATTCTCTGAATAAAGGAGCACTACTACCAGACCTTGAGAGTCCAAGAAATCTTTCTTTCGACTCCTTGGCTCGCTGAGCCTGCATCAAAAGGAAGCTGCAATATGATCATGCTAAGGTGAACATACAAAATACAAAAGCTCTCCTTCTAAAAACATTACTTCATGTTTCCTCAGACACTTTCCACATCCCTCCCCTCCTGCACCTCCTTCCTCAAGTTCGTGGAGGTCTGTGATTTCATCCATCCCTAGCAAATTCTATTCCCAAGAAAGGAAATTATAAACTTGATTATATTGAAGCCAAAAGTCTTACTCCCCTCTGCCCTCAACCCCAGGGCATTTGCCATTTGATAGACAGAAAAAATTTAAGTCAAGGAACCATAGAACATCAGAGTCTCCATAGTTCAAGTTTTCTTTGGCTACCTGCCTTTTTCTGTTTTCCACGTGCCAATAACATCTGCTCTCTAGAGTTTTAGTTTCTTTTTTCCCCAGCAATTAACTTACTTCTTTGGTTTACCTTTTTTATCTCATTAGATTGCAACCAAACAGTTTAATTAAAACAGACTGTATGAAGTTAGAGTTTTATAAGTCACAAAGAGGCCTACTTTTACACAGAAGCACTTCCTCTACACAGCTGTCACCCTAAAGGTAATGAGCTCCCCTTTACATGCCTAAACCCCTCTCGGTGCCACCATACCTACCTGCTCAGCCTTGAGCAGACTCAGAGCCTCCCAGGGTTGTGAGGTCAACGCCATCTCTCAACTCCTACCCTATCTCCCAGTGGCCTAGAGCACTCTGTGTTTCTAAGTAGGGGAATGTCAACAAGGCAGTGCTGATTATATCAAATATTGGATGGTTCTCTCTTCTAGGAGCAATGAGATGGTTTTACGTTGTGAAGGCACTGATACCAAAGAGAAGACAGGCACCCAAGATGGGAGGACTGACTGATTGCTAGGGAGAGAGAAGGTGGGTAGCTAGATATTAATGAAATTTTAAAGGACTGATAGAATTCTCTGGAAGCCTAGTAAGTAAAATAGAAACCAGTGATTCTCAGCTCTGGGTGCATTAAGGAATCACCTGGTACTTCTTGAAATACTGACATCTGGGCCCTGTGCTCGTGGGGTCTGATTTAATTAGTCCGAGTAGAGGCCTGAGGCTCAGTGTTGTGAAGTGTGCAGCTGAAGTTGAGAAACACTGACCTAGGACCAAAAGAATCTTCAGATTTTTCAGGACACAGGCAGAAACGGCTCTTCAAACTGAGGGAAATAATAAGATTCTATCTTGCACTTTACAAATCTGGACTCTATCTCAATGGCAGCGGCAGGGGGTAGGGGGGCGGTCCTAGAATCTGATTCTATATAAGTATCTCAGTTGATGCTAATTCAGATGGTTCATGAACTTTAAGAGAGCATCTCCTTTCTATGCGTCCATTGTTTATGATGAACATATTTTGTTTCAGCTCCATAACGATCCTATGAGGAAAGCAATATTATCCCATTTTACAGTTATGGCAAGTCCAGTAAAGGAGATTAAATCACTTGTCCTAGAACACAGAGCTAGTAAATAGTAAAACAAGACATCACACATGAGTGTTTAGTTGAAGTGCTAAAGACAAGGACAACTTTAACCACGAATTCCTTTGCCTAAGCTTTTCCATGCTTCCTGTTGGCACACTAACCAATCCCCAAGGGTCATTAGCTCTTGGCTCAAAGAGAGTAGAAGAGAGGACCTAGCTGAGAAGCAGAGAGAAACGCAGCTGTTGACATAGCCTGGCCTAGGCAGGGAGAGGTTCTGGGAAATGCTGTGGCCAGAAGTCTCTCCTAGTGCTGCAGATTCGGAGGAATTGTGACGTTAGCCAACCTGGCTGGTAAGAAAAAGTCAACAGTTTTAGAGCAAATTTGAAAGCCTCACTGCTTTAATTCTTGTATTTCCTGCTGTCTGTCAAATGTCAATCCTTGTCCCAGTAAGGAAATATGCTCTCTACTGGTAAAGAGGATCTGAAAGCTCTATAAAGACCCATTTGTGACTATAAATGCACCCGGGGAGGCAGGGCGGCATTGTCAGAGCAGTGAGGGTTCGTGAATGCAGCAGGAGAGTGAATTAATGGTAATGATCTTGTTGGCTGTGTGTCTGACTTCTGAGCAAGAGAAGCACATTTCCTGTTAGTCATTTCTTCTCCCTCCCTCATCAGAAGGGAACATTTTCCCTGAGTTCTACACATTTTAGCCTAAAACAAAACTAGCTCAGATGTGGTTCCAGGTTCTCTGTATTCTGAACTCTGTATTCTACTGCTTGCTTGATACTTCCCAGTGAATGCCTCAGAGGCAACTAAACTTGATCATCTTCTAGCACATTCTCAATGTCAGAGAACACCATTGTCTCCCTAGTTGCTCCTAGCAGGAGAAACAGAGAAGCCCACCTTAGCATCATGCTCTCTCAACCCACAGCTAACCTAGCTCCAAGTTCTCAGGCTGTGTCCCCATAAGTACTTCCTGGATCTGCCTACTTCTCTCTATCCTTGCTGTCCGTGCTCATTCAAACTGCCATCATGATGTGCCTGGATCAGACAGTAGTCTTCCCTCACTGCTTTTCCTGCAGCCACGCATGGCCCTTCCATCCATTCTTCCCATTTTGTCAGATGAGGGAGCTTTTCAAAATGTTGACATTTATTTTAAACCTGTGGATGTTTTTTATTGTTTTTAGAATGTAGGTCAAAGCCTCCGACTCAGCCTGTGAGGGCTGGCCCCTGCCCACTTCTCCTGGCTTATCTCCCAGCTCTCTTCCCCTGGCTTGCTCAACCCCATTCACACTAATCTCCTTTGTTCTCTTGGAAGTTTCGCACCCGTTCCTCCTTTGGGGCATTTTCTCCAGTCTTCCCGCTGCTGGGAATCCCTCCCCTTTGCCTCATTAATGCTTCCTCATCCTTCGGATCTCCACTCAAATATCATTTCCGTGAGCGTCCTTCCTGCCACTCCTAAATGAGCTGGGATGCACCCTGGCTCCCCACAGCCACCTTCCAACTGCTTATAGAAGCGTGAACTGCCAGGGCAGGGTCTCCACCCACTTTGTTCAGGCTCTATCCCCATGATAACTCACGTGATTAGCACACTCCAGGTACTCAATTAGTATTTGTAAATGAAAAAATAAAAGAATCATAAATGATGGACATTACAACACCCACCTGCCATTCTTACATAACCACATGAATGCATTTCATCCAGCTGAGCTAAAGATGACTCCAGCATTTCACTCCTTGAAATCTTAGTGGCTCAACTCATATTTTAATATGATACCTGGCTGGAATATGAAAAGACTCTCATCAAAGACTGTTTACAAAATGCTCTCTACTATTTTATCCCATTTGATCCTCTTGAGGACTTTATGAAGCGAGTCAGACTGCTATTATTGTCTACAGAAGAGGAACCTGGAACTCAGTGAAGTTGACTGATTTGTACAAGTTCAGACAGAGAGATGAGGCATGAAAGGGAAAAGAGTCCTTGTTATATGATTTCTATCTAGCACAAATGATAATATTCATAGCAATCATAGCCTACTTACTGAGTGTTTGAAATATTTTAGCTGCTGCGCTCAGGGCTTCTTATAGAATGTCTTACATGTGCTGTAAAACTCTCTGAGGTAGAGTGATTACTATCTTTTCTTTCCGGATGAGGAAGCTGAGCCCTCGAGAGGGTAAGGAGCCTGCTGTAAGTGATAAAGACAGGGTAAGAACCCAGGCTCTCTGGCTCCAGCTCTCTGCTCCTGACCACTGGCTATTTTGCCTCATCTATGTTTGTACAGGAGCTCCCGGCTTCCTGGTCACCATTTCCATCATATGAAAAACACATGCCTTTGATAAAAAAAGGAAAGTACATCTTTCTTTTTAGTTCTTCATTCACCTTCCTTTGTGGTTCCCTTTTTCCTTTGAGCACGCCCCTTCCTGTTTTTGCTGGGACTCCATTCTTCCTGGAATGCAGTAAATTTCGTTGCTGTAGCTGCAGCAGCAACAACAAAAAACAAACAAGAAAACTCAAACTTTGCAGAAGAACACCTCTGAAATCTATGTCCACAGATTTTTCTTGTTGAGAATATGATGGTCTTTTGCAAAAAATTGCTCAGTTTGTCTCTATTCCAAACTTTAGTGAGCAACTGCCAAAGATGATATTACTTGTTCTGGACTGAAGCCATCTTAGCTGTTCAGGTAAGCTCATTGGTGGAGTAAAAGATGCTCTGAATTGAAATTCAGAAGACTTGGCTTTTAGGCCTCACTTTGTCATTTAGCTGTGTGACATACAGCAAGTCATTTAACCTCTCTGAACCCAAGTCTCTTCATCTATGAAATGAGATAATAGCTTTCCCTTGTGAACAGTCATCTTGAATTGTAAAACATCTTCCTATCATAAAGGAATTACTGTGTCATACTTCTTTTAGGAAAAGGAAAGAACATGAAATAGAACATTTCCGTTAATACTTTCAAGGAGAATGCTAGAGAAACACTCCTCTATCTAATTAGCTGGCCAGTGCATTGAATACATTGAGTAAATTTCCAAATGGCCGATGTGTGATGGAGCTCAGGGAAGGTGGGGGTGGGGGGAAGAAGAAGGAAAAAAGTGAATAATTTCTCTTCTTTAGTCTTTGGATTGAATATGCTGGCATAGCAAGAGTGAGGGGCTTATGTGAAGCTTGCTATTCTCCCTTCTCAGCAATCCTTAGGGATAGGAAATTGATTTTTTTCTTATGTTTCAATTCAAATTTACTGACAGTGCCTGCCAGGAACACCTTATTGAGGCCGTGCCAGGCTCCCTGGGAAACAGGCCGGGATGAATCTGAAAGGTTGGGAGGGTAAGGCGGCCTTACTTGACACGCATTTGCCCTCCTTTCCCTAGACCTGAATTCTGATGATGGGAAAGATATCCAGAGTAAGGGAATTTAGAAATCTCGGCTTGGGGACTCTTGCTGTTTTCCTATGTTTTCACATAACAAAGCATGGGGGTTGAAAGCTGACTTTCTCATGATGAGAGGCAAAAGCTATAAGAGTTAATTCACAGAGTTCACCCACCAGCTCATGTTAGGTGTAGCAATTTGTAAAACAGGCCCTGTTCTTCACCATCCTTTCTACACGCGCCTTTCAGGTCTCTGTGACTTTGGAAGTGCCAAGGATCTTTGAAGATACCTTTTGAACTGTCAGAAGATGTTGAACAACCTTAGCGACACTCTTGCCTGGGAACAGGCTGGGCCCTAGAGAAGGTCTTTAGGACAGAGAAGTACCTGTTAGTAAATTCTCCAGTGTGTTAGCACAGATTTATTTTCAATTTACACCAGTCCATGGGTCATATTTCATATTTGTTCCTCCTTCGGGGCATTTTTGCCAGCTTTCCTGCTTCGCTAGTCACTGACATTTTTCTGGATACTTCTGTTTGTAATATAGTCCTGTGATTGTCTCTGTCACTCTCAGTCTAAGACGAAGGCTTGGTGGTTTGGACTTTGCTGCCTCAGAGGCCAGATTCATGTGAATCTAGCACTTGCTCAGCCTTTACGAATGTTCTGGGCACTTTCATGCACATAGCTCCTTAAAATTGTTTCATGTAGTTTTGCAAGGTACCTCTTACCGTTTTCCACTTTTTCCTGAGAAACTGAGTCTTAGAAGGGTTAGCTAGCTTGCCTAAGTCACATGACTAATGCCTGGCTGACCAAGGCTTATGCCCAAGCGTTCTCAGTTTAATCCCTGTGCTTTTTCCTTAAGCCACGTTGCCCAGCAGGTGACTATGATGAGCTTGTTGTCAGGATGTCCTGTGCAATCTAACTTTGTGGAGCAGAAGGTGAGGGACTCTCAGGCTTTCACGTGAGTTTCTTTCTCAGAGCTCGTTCACTCACGTTTTGACTACAAGGTGCCCTTGAGGTTGTCAGCTCCTGGAGCCTGCAAACTCCTGGCCCATTTAACACGCTGTTCTTGTGACAAATTACTTAACGGCAATCTATTGTATTTCCCTTCAAGCATTGTACTGAGCGCTGAGGATTGAGCAGTGAAGAAAAGACAAAGTCCACGCTCTCAGGAAGCTTTTTCAAGTATAGGAGACAGGAAATAAATAACATCATGTCAGATAGTGATAATCCCTCTAGGATAAACAAAGCAGTATATGAGGATTCCCAATGATGAGGATACTCTGTTAGATGGAGAAAAGAGGGAAAACCTCTCAGAACAGGTGGCATTTGAGGCTAAACTTGAATAATGTGAGCAGCGGGTCTCATGAATATCTAGATGGAAAGTGTTAGAGGAAACATGCAGTGCAAGGGCCCTGAGGGAGAAACGTATTTGATGTGCTCAAGGAATGGCCAGAAGGCTGACTGGCTGGGGTGGGCGAGGGAAGGGTAGAAGGAATCAAAATAGGAGTGGTATCTGGGGGAAGTGGGCATAACCATATAAGACATTTTAGACAATGGTGGGGGCTTAAGATTTTAAGTGTGATGGCAATCCATTGGAGGGTTTGAGCTGAGATGTGATGTACTGTTTTTATTTTATTTTTTATAAGATTTTATTTTTCCTTTTTCTCCCAAAGCCCCCAGTACATAGTTGTGAGTTTTTAGTTGTGGGTCCTTCCAGTTGTGGCATGTGGGATGCCGTCTCAGCATGGCTTGATGAGTGGTGCCATGTCTGTGCCCAGGATTTGAACCGGTGAAACCCCAGGCCACTGAAACAGAGCGCGCAAACTTAACCACTCAGCCACGGGGCTGGCCCCTGATGTCCTGTTTTTAAAAGGCTCTGTCAGCTGTACTGATAACAGACTGTGGGGTGGTGGGCTGTGAAGGAAGACAGGCCAATCAGGAGGCTGCCACAGAAGACCAAGTGGACACGTTGGTGGACTTGGGTGATAAGAAGAGCCAGAATTAAAAATGTATTTTGAAGGTAGGCTACATAAGATTTGCACATGAATTAGATCTTGGGGGTTTGCAAGGGTTAGTTCACCCGCTCTGGCTCAAGGCCAACACTCTCATCTGTGTCCTTGCAATTGGTGGCTAAGGCCCCTTGGCTATGACCTGGTGAACTGTCAGGAGGTAAACATCGTGGTGTGTACTCATTCTCAGACCCACAACTTCTTGATCTGGGACTATTAGATCCTCTCCTTGTTGAGGGTGTCCTCTCCAGGCAGGTGTAACTTTGCTGCATCTTCTGTTAGGCATTGCTGTCTGCTATATGTGGGAAGCTGAGATTACTAAGATACACATCACCTGCTTTCTGCCCTTATGCGCTCTTAATCCAACAAGAGAGGCTATGTTACAAGATGGAGTGAACGAAATGCTATAGTCGAGGTGAAGAGTGCTCTGAGGAAACAGAGATGTGAGTGAGTGATTTTAACTTTGCTCAGAAGACTAAACATCAGGCTTTGATAGGGGAAGTGGTAAGGGATCTGAGCTTCAAAAGAGACCCTCCGCTTTCACATCCATGGCTGCTCATGGCCAGTTTCCTAATTCCTTGCCCTGGCCCTGTCTCACTCTGTGGCTATTGGCTTCCTTTATTTATTGTTCCATAAATGAGTAATTCCTCTTCAGTCTAGAGGCGGGGGTGGAAGAAGCGTGCGTTTGTCTCAGTGACTAAGACTGCGTGCCAAATTAGAATGGAGGCCCGAGGCTATTCTCTTGCCCAGTGACTGTAATCATCGAGTGAGCCTTCACTGCCTAGTGACTCATCAAAGCCACGACAGTGAGGGAGCCTGTTAGGACTTTATACAGTAACATGAAACTTGTGAAATCCCTAACCCAGGAAGCTTGGGCCTTGGGGCCTCCAGAAGACCCTATTAACCTTGCTCTGGGGGCTGCCTTATAGATTTCTGACCTGCCAGGGAAGAGCACTTCCCGTCATTGCTCATCTCAGACTGAGGCAAGTTCTGTGTTTGCTTATTTCCTGCAGGGCTCTCTCCCCCTGGTTCACTGTTTTCTCAGGCTTGACCAAGCATTCCTTTGTCATAGAGAGACAAACATTGTCAAGACAAAAGGCCTAAGTTTCCAGATGCTGTCAAGGCCCAGATAGATTCTCATGCAGAATTGTAGATCTGTTTACAGTGTCCATGCTTCATGCAGAGTATGAATTTGTTGTTATATTATTATCAAGGGTCATTAGCTGATGCTGATGTTGATATGAGAGACTCGTATTTTTGGGAAAAAGCAGTTTGCATGGACTTTTCGGGAGTACTTGCCAGCTAATTTTGTTGTGAGTTGTATGTATGTGTCTCTCCCCTATTGGACTCTAAGATCCTAGAGGACAGAGAGTGTGTCTCACTCATTTTTTTCTTCCGGTCTTAGAATAATTGTGAACACATCATGCTTCAAATTGAATCTTGGTTATTTTGTTAAACTCCTCTTTGCCTTAGTCCTTTAGATATGAAATAGAAAACATACATAGGTTACAAAGTTGTTGGAAATCTTAAACAAGATAATACATTTATAAATGCACTTAGCACTGTGCCTGAATTCACAGTGAGCGCTCAATAAACAGGATGATTGTTATCGTATGGTAAGTGCTCAGTAACTTCATATTGAATGGGCGGAGGCTTTTGGAGACTAGAGTTCTGTTGCAGGAAGTGAGTTCTACAACTGCCACACAGGAACAAGGCAAGTGCTAGGTGCCCTCATCCCAGGCCTGCTCCTTTTCTAATAGGTAAGAGCTGGGCTGTGGTTGGTGAAAAGTGTCAGGTTTGTTTTGATTCTGCCCCAATACCAGGTCACTAGCCTACGAGAGGAATTTGCAAACATTGAGAAACTCCTTCTTCCTTGTAGCATTGATATTGGCTCAAAACAAGGTTGACATAAGGGAAGCCATATTGTAGAAAAAAACCAAATTGTAACTTTGAATGACTTCTGATTAACTCTGACTTACCAGCCCCTTTGAATCTTTGCTTTAGTTTGCCTAGATAAGTAAGGGTCTGTCTTTGAGATTTGCAGGCTCTGCAGATTTTATGGCCCCTCCTAGCTGCGATAAGATGATAACTTTGTTCTTTTGAGTTCTTTAGGAATGTGAGGACCCTGGGCAGAGAGTCTATGCTGATAGCCATCATCAATGACAACTGAAAGATCAGGGTATAGGATGTTGCTCCAGTCTCTGATGTATACCCAGTAAAATGTCCAGTAAAACAAAGAATATCAGGAACTAATACTAGATGTCTGTCCCCAACCGGAGACCAGCCCCTTATATAACCGGCCTATAGTCTTTGTTCTGTAAGATGGTTCTTTCAGACGTAAGTTGGCTCTCTTCCCTCTTGCTAGCAAGCTGTAACAAAAAACCCTTTCTCTCCTACCACCTTGCCTCCTGACTATTGGCATGTCTTGAGGCGGGCAGATGACCCACCTTGGGCGGTACCAGCACGAGGAATGTCAAAGGCTGGAACTGGACTAATGTTTGAGTTCCTTGTCTGGGAGGCTCGGTCCCATCAGCCCAAGTCATGGAATGGAGTAGAATAGGTTGACACTCCATCTCAATCCATTCCCATTTCGCTTACTTACACTTTTTTTCACGTGACTTTTGGTTGCTGAGTAGTGTCTGTCTAACGACATGGCATGAACTGCTATGAATAACGATAACAGGCAGAGCACATCTTCTCTGGTGTGAGGGTTTGGGTCTTCTTTAGGGTAGACCTCAAGTGACTGCGGGGTGGGAGAGGGGAATTCTGGATCAAAATAAAGCAACTCCTGTGGTTGCTTGTCTAGGGCACTCAAATACTACACTTAGATCAGGGTATGTGTGAATGTCTGTGTTTCACGACAGGGCCAGAACCCAAGAGTGTCCAGATGGGTCCTCATGTCAGCTTTACTCTTGGCACAATTTAATTGGAGGTAAAGATGACTCCCAGTTGTAAAGTTCCCGCTATATACCTTACCTGGTCTAACCCTCACTGAAAGCCTGGAGTAGGTATTATTATCTCCTCTGTCCACATGAAAGAACAGAGGTTCAAGTAACTTTCCCAAGGTCATAGGATAGAAAGGATTTAAACTCAATCCTATAAGCTCTAGCCATACCACTTACCTCCCAGGAGGCCTGTCATTGATTAGAAAGTGAGCTTGCAGTATTACATGAAAATAATTTTAGTTTATTACAAGACTATTGAGCCTATTCCAGTCCTTTGACCATTCTCTGGTCACTAGTTTAATAACTTTTGTTAATAAAGGAAATGAAGTATTAATAATTTCAGAACAGCAATTTTCTGGGATTCTTCCGGTAAAATGAGACTGTTTATCTCTTTTGTGCTATGCAATACTGAAACATTCTCTAGTTGATACAGGGACATGTAGAACTATTTAAAAAATTCAATGCCTTTCACCCTTTTGGAGCTGTGATATGATTTATATATAGGCCAATGTGTGTTGACCTTCAACGTATTCACTGTGGGAGGTCAAATATTTATTTCAACTTACATCCTAGTTTATCCCTCACTTTGGAAATTATTTTCAAACCTAGCTAGCAGCTATGAAAGAAAATCTGTCCTATTTAAAAAATAATTTCTTCTATTATTATTTCAAATACATGTGTAACATTCACTAAATTAAAGATCTGTTGCCCAGCTCATTTATATTCCAGATCATATGCTTTAGAGATGATGTGGGAAACTGAGATCTGTTGATTAAGATTCCTCCATTTACTACATATGGCATGCCTAATTAAAAATTGGGGATATTTTTATCCATTAAAACTCACCCACCTTCTTCCATTTTAGAAGACATTGTTAAGAGTGTTTCACCTTCAGATATGTCTAAATAAAGTTTAATTGGATCCAGTGTGGAAACCTACAACCTGTGTTACTGCTGATGAGCAGTGCTGCAAATCCTACTTTTGAATTTTTATTAGATCAATTTCATATTTGCTAAATGGCACACATGAGGTTTTTGTCACAATTTCAGTTCTTGAATTATGGAAAGAAATAAGACCTTTTTCTTATAAAGATGAGATAAAGACAACTGTCCAGGATATTATCCAGAAAGAGGCTCTGTAGTACTGAAAATTGTGGGCTGTGGAGTCAGACCACCTGATTTAAGTCCTGACTCTGCCACTACTGGTTGGTTACGAGTCCTTATGGAGCAACGTGACCTCTCTGTGCCTCCATTTCCTCATCTTTTTCCTGGTCTCTATTTTTGCTATTAAGAACTCTGTTATCAGTTTATTTATTTGCTGGGGAATCTGTCTTTTTCTCTTCTGGTGACTTTAAAATTCTTATGTTCAGTATCTTTGATAGTCTGCTATTTCTCTGTGATGAATATAGATGTAGATATTTTGTTTATTTTACTCAGAACTTTTGGTGTTTGTTCAATCTGAGATTTCATGTATTTTATTAATTTGGGAAATTTCACAGTCATTACCTCTTTGAATATTTCTCTGCTTCATTCTCATTCCTAATATTCCTCGTGCACATATGTTGGATGTTCTTCTATTCTCCATATCTTTCAACACTTCTTACGATTCCATCACTTTATCACTCAGTGATATATCTTGGGTTATTTACTCAGCTCTATCTTTGTTAATTGATTTTCCCATCGACTATATTGAATTAGTTTCTTTTTCAATCAATTGGATTTTTAAAAATCAATGAATATATTTTTCAATTCCAGAAGTTCTATTTTTTTAGATTTCCTGCATTTTTTATGGTTTCTTATTCTTTATGATTTCCATTCTTTCTTTTATCTCTTTAGGCATTTAAAATAGTCTAAGCTTGTTCAGATTATTATTTATCATTCATAGGGGCTCTATTAATCTTACTTCTTCTGCTGCTGCTTGTTTTCTATCATGTTTTATAAATTTTGACTGTGAATCTCTTGCATGTCATTTTTCTCCCTGTAGGAATTTCACATGGCATTGGTGCAGAGCAGTTTTAAATTTTCTTTTGCCATATGTCTCAGTGGTATCAGCTTGGATTTTCATCACTCATGGGCACTATAAATTGGAATCCATACCCTAGATTATGTAGGCTTGAGATTTTGCTGGAAACTTTTTTTACTCACCCAGAATCAAAGATAGCAAAAAGATTATTGCTGTCTCCCTAAGAGAGCAGACAGAGTTTATCTAGCTCCCCACTTTCAGAGGGTGTAACACTTTGAGAGTCCTAGCTTTATACCTTCCAATTCCTGATCTCACACTGGTCTGATCTCCCTACATGGACATTAGGACCTGGGACCCCAGCAATTAGAGATCTCCTGAGTCCTGTACCTCCTGTATACCACTCATGCTGACCCCTGGCCATTGCAGGGTCAACTTATGTGTTTCCCACTCTTTTAGTTCCTGAAACCTAGACCTTTGACTTTTTTCTAGCTACCTCAATAACGTATTTAAAAATGCTTTTGTTTTTATTTTATCCAGAATTTCTAAGCATTTGCAATGGGAGTAGTTATTATTGGTTCAGCCCATCATATTAATAAAACCATATGGCATTTTCTTGAAGGTTAAATTAGCTTTTGCATGTGTGAAATTTAGCATAGTACCTGACACTTACTCAGCTTGATGATATTTTCAATATTAGCCATTGCTACAGAATGATTTGCATAAAGTCAAAATGAAACTCAGGCTACTGCTGAAAGGAGGAAGAAGCAGCTTGAGAATATTTGTTTTTGGTTAATTCCACACAAAGTCCTTTGATAAGTCAGGATCGGGTATTGATAAGCATATATAAAGTTCATAGCACTGTTCCTGGAAGATCTCAATTTCCTCATCACATCCTCCCAATTAACATTGGATATCTCCGGTGGCTTCTTGTTTTCATCAGAACCTTCTCTTAACCACTTTACCATTTTTCATAAGAGTTTTTATTTTTTTTTAAGGATTGGCACCTGGGCTAACAACTGTTGCCAATCTTTTTTTATTTTTTTTTTTCTGCTCCATCTCCTCAAACACCGCTGCCCACTCCCCGTACACAGTTGTATATCCCAGTTGCAGGTCCTTCTAGTTGTGGGATGTGGGATGCCGCCTCAACGTGGCCTGACGAGTGGTGCCATGTCTGTGCCCAGGATCTGCACCCTGGGCTGCCGCAGCAGAGCGCGTGAACTTAACCACTCGGCCATGGAGCTGGCCCCTCATAAGAGTTTTATGAAGAACATGGTTGAATTCTTTGCTTACCATGGTACATGGTGTCAAGTATATCTTTCACTAAACTACCCGTAAAATTAACATGATTTGCAAAGGTGACAGAAGATTTTTTTTCCAATAAAATGAAATCCAAGATAATCTCAGGGCAATGAACAAGGAAAAGCATCAATGTTAGCGCCTGCTTGACTATGTCTGTCATTTATCACAATTAGTGTCACAGGGCATTGGTGTTAAGCAGATAATGATAGTTTTCTTTGGCAATTAGTAAAGACATATTACAGTGTTCTGAAAATAAACAATATTTAACTCCATAAAAAGCTAGGGAACATTAAGAAATGTATTCTAGATTCTTTAATGGAAAGTGTTCTTTTAGCTTTTATGAATTTTTCAAATTTTTGTCATATGTATATTGAGGAAAAAGTATTTTTAATAAGATAATATAGAGTTATTTATAATTACTCCCAAAATGGAACTAACCTACAAGCAAAAAATGAGAATAGTTAAGTATGTATAGTTTATTCAAACCGTAGAATATTTCATTCTCGTTAAAATAATGTTAATACAAACAAAAATGATACGGTAGTATCACCAGGCTATATTCAGAATAAAGTGATTCACTGAAAATGGTTTATTATTAACAACAAAGAATAAAAATAAACCAGGCATTCTATTCAAGAATACAGAAAAATTAAAAATTAAGCTAAGGAAAACAGATGGAATCAACAAAGACAAAAGCAGCAAAATAAAAATAGCCATGAATAGGCTTTTTGGAAAGACCAATAATTAACCAAAATCCTGGCAACAGACATAAAGGAGAAGGACCATACTTACATAGTGTTTGAAATGAGAAAGAGGATGTAGCCAGAAACATAAAAGCAACTAAAAAAAAAAAAAAAGAAAAAGAATGAAATTGAAACTATCAGTGAAATAGATTTGAAAATACCAACTAAAAAATTCTTAAGAAGAAGTAGGAATTGTAAGTAATGTAATAACCATGCTGGATTTTGTAATTTATCAAGGATTCACCATTGATTAGGCTCCAGCCTGGAACACCTCGCAGGTGAGTTCTTTCAGACTATTCTTAAACTGTTGAAATGACTCCAGATTTCTGATAGGAATCTTCAAGTTAAGGCATATTTATTTTCTTCTTTTTCTTAAAACCTACCAGAAAGAGAAAGGAAAAAGAGTCATCGACCATCTACAGTGATACAAGGAAACGGTGTCGACTACCCCCTCAGACTGCAAAGCACTGTCCAAATGTGATATGTCTACTGAGAAGAGAGCTTGCTGAGAGGTGTTCTCAACCTTCTGCAGGATACAGATTTCTCCTAAAGTTAGTGCTGTAGTCCTAAAAGGGGAATTCGTGAACCTCCGTCTACAGCTAGAGGAATGGAACAGTCCTGGGAGATGTGGAGACTTAGTTCAAAACCACAAAAACGCAAGGAAGGACAATTGAACAAAACACCTTGTTGTGTCATTTTTATTGTCTCTAACCAGCCCTCCGAATTGAGCTGGGTGCCTGGAGTAAGGTAGAGTGACCCAAGGAAAGGAGGGTAGCGGTTGCAGATTGCATCAGAAAGGTCAAAGGGCAATACTAGTTAGCAACAGTGTTAACCTTTATCCAACAATTAGTATGTAGCAGGAGCTGCTGTAGGTTAAATCTTATCTTGTCTAATTTTCGTAACCTATAAAGGGTTATTATTACCATCCCCATTTTACAGATGGGAAAACAAAGACACAGGGAATTAAAAATACCAGTTCCTTGATCTTGAGCTAGTAAGTGGCAGCATTGGGATTTGATTTCAGTGGGTGACTTCAGAGCCTATGTTTTTAACTATAATCCTCTGTGCCTTCCCCCCTCCTCCCTGCCAGCCCTACTGTTTTTCCCTAGGACACTACAGATTTAGTGAGAATGTAAAGGAGATAACAAAGGAGAAGCTAAAGATTGTCAGCTCACACCTCCTTCCTGTATAGAATGTCCTTCGTCTGGAATCTGGCAGAAGAATCATTCAAAGAAGGGTAAAAATCTTAAGAAAAAATGAACAATAAACATTGTAAAATGATTTGCTCCAAGAAACACAGGAAATGTTCAGTTCAATAGTTCTCTATATTCTCACAAAAATTACAGATAATGTAATATTTCCAAAAATGAGATAAGCTCAGGGAGAAGATTATACAATAATAGGATAATCTGAAAAGCAAGTTGGAAAAGCTCAGAAAGGAAAAGGAAGTGAAACCTAAGACATTACAGAATGAAAGCAACAAAAATAGAAAAAAGGAATGAAAACTCTAGCAAAGATAGGGTGGATGGCTTGGAAATCATATAAAACTAAAAAAGAATAAATGCATTAGAATAATATATAGCAAAGGTAACTAAAGGAGATCTAATATATGCACAACTGGTATTTTAAAAAATGAGAACAGAACAGATGGAACAGACTCAAATATTCAATACTAAGGAGGGTTCAATATTAGAAAAAATAATTAGATGTCATTTATATTATCAATAAACAAAAATAAAAAATATCTTTATAGATGCTAAAAAGGCATTTGATAAAATTTGAAACACATGCTGATTTAAAAAATAAGTTTAGTCAAATAGGATTAGACGAAAATTAATTTGTATTGTATCAATCTCATGCTATTGGATATGCTTAAGGGTTGGAAGACTAGATTTATTCTCATTAAAACCAGAACAAGAACAAAGGTTCTGTTATTATTTAACTTTACTCTGTAATGTTAGCCAACTCAATTATATAAGAAAAATACCTAGAAATGTATTAAAAACATACATGGTAAAGGAGTAATATTATAACTATTTAAAAATAATGCAAATTAAAAAAAATAAGCATATCAGTGAAAGGATAACTAATGTCTAAAAATAGAGGAAAATATAGTGAGTAAGTCTATGAAAAATTCTTTAGCCTTTATAGTAATCAATGGCATACAAATTAAGATAATGAGAAATGATTTATTTTTCCTACTGGAATAGAAACTAAATTTAGTAATGATATCTAAAATTGCTAAGGGTTTGTGAGACATTCTTCAGTACTTGTGGTAAAAGTACATATTTGTACAGCCTTCCAAAAGTCTTGAAAATGAAGTCTTAAAGAAGTTATTACAGTTTGACTCAGCAATTTCACCTCTAGACATTTCTCCTGAGGAAATAATTGGACAACATGTGTTCAATATAAGCCAGGATCTACCTTTAAACTTTTTATTTCAGTTCTTTAATAGCGAAAAGTTAGAGGTACCTAGGATGTTTACAATCTATTGTTAAATAAGAAAAACTATTCAGAAAGTTTTGTATAATTTTACCCTTTAAAAAAGTTTGGAAATATGTATAACAAGAATTTTTATATCTAGGTGGCAGGATGATTGATTTTATTGCTTTTATTTATATTTTCTAATTTCTTCTTCAATGATCATGTATTTGTATAATAAGTGTAAAAGTTATGTTCATAAGAAACTTTTCAATATATCATGTTATATAGAGAAAACAATATAAACATTTCTTACTCAGTTTGATTCCAAGTGTCAACCAAAATGCTTAGGAAAAAACCCCTGGAATTAAACTAAAATGTTAATGGTAGTTGTTTCTGGGAGATGAAATTATGAAGGATCTTTATTCCTTCTTGTATATATTTGTCTCCACTGTCCTAAAATAAATGTTTTCATTTTTGCAATTAAAAAACCCACAGAATTCCAAAAGCCAAGCAAGAAAGATGAAGGAAAGTAACCCTTATCCTATTCATTAAATTAAAATCTGTTCCTCCTTTGCCCTAGTTCATTAATCTCTAGCTTTAAGTGTGACCCCAGTAGGGTACTCCTTTGAATCACATTGTTTTCCCATCCATATTTTATATTCCCTCCAGGAGGCTTATTCTGAGGAAATGCACCAATTAAGACTATAAATTCAGAAATGGAAGTATAAAAAGAGCCCTACCTCGTGGTATCACGCTTCTGACCACTGCAATTTTCAGATGTTCTCGAGGATCAAAGACAGGACTACATCTGTCCATGGTTTTCACTTCATCACCTTGAGCTTGAAGTAATTAAATAGGAATAAAGAGATAATCTGCTTGTGTTGAAATAAGGTTTGAAGGAACTTCAGATTCCTCCTCCATTATTTTCTTCTTTACTTGTAATGCTATCTATTTAGCTTACTGTTTTTAAAAAATGCTAGGTGTTTATTTTAAAAATGCAAACAATAGAAAAAAACATGATACAGGTAAAAAATCACATTAAATTCCAACATAGAAGTATTTGTCATTAACAATTGGTGAACCTCACTCAAGGTATCTCTTTGTGGATGTGTTCAGAAAGAGAAAGAGACTGGATCAATAGCAAGAAGTAATTTAAGGAAAAATGGCATCAGTCTGTACACGCTATTTTTTTTTAAATAAAAATTATTGAACTTACTTTAACTTAAACCAAAGGAAAAAAGTGAAATGGAAATAATTTCTGAAGTTCAAATTAACATTTCATCAGCAGAAGACATCATACGTCCTGAAAGACAACACTAATGTTAAGGAAAAACAGATTAAGAAAAACTTTACAGGATAAAAGTCACACATATATAAATGTATACATATATATGCATGATTATATATATATATGCATACATATTGTTTAAATATTTTATATTTTAAAATGCATATTTAAAAACATATATTTTTAACTTTTCTCCCAAATTACACTTTTTTCTTATGGGAGACTTTTCTAACCTTTTGTGTGTCTGTCTATCCTACTAAACGTTTTAGAGTTTGGAGTTAAATTGAAGAAAGAAGTGGCTATCTTAACCACTGGAGGCCAAGGGTTTGATTTATTTCCACAGTGAACAGGATGCAAGACAGGAAAGACGTGCCCATCAGCACGCACCACCACTGCTGGATTCCAGTATTCCTGCGTCTGCTATACACAGGCAAACCAGTCAGCCCCTCAGTGCTCACACCACGGGTGACACTTGTCAGGGCTGACCTTACAGTGCGTCCGATGTGGCTTACATTTATTTGCACATAAAATCCTAAGGGAAAAAAAAAAAAAGTAAGAAATCTCATATTCCTCTAATCCTCTTTCATGGTCCCAAGATTCACTAGCTATACAAGCAGATGTAGGTTTTTTTCCTCGGTGTGGTCATCCACCACTTTCCAGGCAGACCTAGATTCTCCAGTAGTTCATAGTCAGAGACTACAGTTTGTAAATGAAAGCTGGTAGCCTGGTGGAGCAATAGTGGGAGAACTTGCCTGCATTTATTGAGTCTTTGCAAAAGGGAGAATTGAAGAACTGCCTAGATGGTAGTTTATAATGTTAATCCTTAAACTGCTCATGCTTCACCTGGAAGCTTGTAAAATATATTGAGATTCTTTGCCGGCTCTCTCACCAGGGCTGACACACTTAGCCCCCAGTGCTGGAAATACTGGCTTCCGGTAGAGCAGGCCACACCCTTCACTGAAATTGCCCTCAGCTTCAGGGAACTGCCCACCCAAGGTGACACACCCTCAAGGAGATGGCCTGCGGTCTATGACTGACCGAGGCAGGACACAAAGGCCCAGCCCCAAAGCTCAATTTGGGATAACTCTGAAGGGTCACTCCAGCTCCAGAGCTCCCTGTGGGATTGAACGAGGTTCAGTTGCAACAGCGTTGTACGTCAACCTCACCTTTTGCCAGGTTTTGCCTTCCTCACCTGACTACAGCTTTATCTCTTGAGGGCATTCCCCAAAATACCTCTGCACAAAATGTAAGACAACATCCTCACTACTGAGAGGTAAAAGATGGGAAATAAGTGTGATGTACATAATAAGTTTTTCATAAAGCTGAATTTTATTTAATTTCAAGGATTTCCTTTTACTTCTTCTTTTTGGTGTGTGTTAAGATGTCCTTTTTTAAAAAACAAATTCATGGTGATGATGGATCGTAATTATAATGTATGACCATGGCTCTGGAATTTCTTTCCAAGCAATAAGACCAACAGGCAGATAGGGAATGCAACATGAATTCCTAGGTACACATGTATCCGTGCTGTTTTGACCATGTCAAAGGGCATAATGACAGGCAACCGTGGCCAAGATGACTTTGGCACACAGTCTCGGGCTCTCCCTTTGAGTGACCAGCTAATCTCTTCCCTTATGATTTTATTCTTCCTTCTATTCTCATGCTCCTCCCCTCAAAGCTCATTGTAACATCATCAGCATGAGTAGCGGTGCCACCTAAGTGGCGGCGAGGAGGACAAGCTGGAGAGGTGCTATGAATCTCTGTTTACATGGCCAAATGCCAACTGAGTTGGTTGCTCAGGTGACTCAAGGTGGAATCCAGAACAGACACTCCTGCCTTCTCTCTCTTGTGTCTTCATATATCATCGTGACTCTGGCATGCTCTATTAAGACACTTTGTACATTTAAGTTCAATTGACAGCATACAACATATTTTCAAGAACATAAAATAACAGAGTTTCGCATTCAAACTTTTTGATGCCTACATTTTACGCATGTATTACTTAAACTAATACGTTTCTTCCCAAGCCAACAGGCTGCCAAATCTGCTTCTTTCCACAAGGCCAATGTCTTTGTGGTCCAACCGATCTCTTCCAAGCTCACCTCATCTCTCCCAGCCCCAGTCACCCTCACTGAGTCTGGGTAGTCGGTCTTCCACTGTCTTTCCAGTCTGTCGTTATGCCCTGTCTCTTTTAGAGCTTTCCCTTTGATTCTCAAGAGCCTTTTCGTCTTTCAGCAAAGCCCATCTCTTGCAATTCAAAAGTTTTGCCTTCCGGAACTATTGCTTCTGCTAATAGCTTTAAAAATCTATTTTAGAAGTAAAACATCTCAACAATTATGGTTTTTCTTGCTTTTCCTGCTATAAGGAATTTTATTATCCTAGAAACAACGTGGATGCTTCTGACCCACTAGGAGAGAGATCATTGTATGCAAGGGAGTATAGAAAACAATTCTGATACATTGGGCAGCATAAATCAATCAAACATTCAGGAAGCTGTGTTGCAACCCCTGTGCTGCTATGTCTTGTGCTTGGATAGACAGCTTCAAGGTGTGTAGTCACTACCTGTGATGCATGTGGAACTAGTCACCCCTCTTGTAGCTCATCTGTTAAAAGTTTCCCAATATTCTTCCCTGTTGAGCCAAGACATAGCTTCTCAAAATCCCATTCTTTTCAGTCTCTATCATTTGATCAGTGTTGAGTTTAATCAAGATTAACTCTATTACCCATCACCTTGGTCTTCTGGGTGCAGGTTTAAACAGGGTTTGGGAAGGGAAGCGTGAATACAAATTCAGGGGATCTCCGATGAGATTTCTCTCCAATATTTCCTAGTGGTGATTCATGGAACCCATGGGTTTTGCAGAATGTATTCAGAATCTCCATCTTTCTTAATTCAGCCCATAGAGGGTTTTAAAAATCTATAACAAAGATGCAGATGAAACTTTGTAACTAGCTATAGGAAGCCATGTTCTAACTAAGCTGCTTTCCATTTTCTAATTAAACCCTAATTAGAACTCATAATTTAACTGAGCTGTATTAACACTCCCTGAGCTATGAAAGGCTTACTATGGTTGTTTAAAACCCATGGGTGTTGAGATAATAGCAAAGCTGTCTCACCTGAGTGTGGAGAGATTTAAATATAGAATAATCTCCTGTATTTGGTGGTGACTTTGAGACATGTTTCATAAAATGGGTTTTCCATAGGCTGTCAATTCTTTCAGCCATCTTTCACTCTGTTCACAGGTACCATTTTAAAATATAGCCCTGATAATCTCAAACCTTTGCCTCCATCCATGGCTTAAAACCTCTGTTGGCTACAAAATATAGTCGAAAGTTATTATTACCTTATACATGTGACCCTGCCTAAACTTCCCAAACCAATCTCCTCACAAATGCCCTCACTCTTGACCTCTCCCTCCACCAAGCTTACTCTTGGGTCATACTTCAACACTTGCCATGCCACCAACCCAGAGATATTGTCTCTCCTCCATGTTTTCACACATGCTTTTAGAGTTGGACTGTTTTTCCTCTCTTTTCTGTGTCACAGCTACTAAGCATCTTTAAGATGGTGCGGTAATGAAGTGTGGACTCTGGATTTAGGCAGCATTGGATTTGAATGCCCGTTTGTACGGTACTTACTAGCTATGTGACGTTATACAAGCTGTGCCATTCTCCTCCACCCTGCCACAAAAAAAGGGTTCTTGTGTTCTGCTCAGATGAAAAATAAAAGCAAATAGAGGCAATTACATGTTTATAGTCATGATCAAAAAGGAGAAAATTGGGTGAAATTGGAGATTATTACTTACAGTTATGATGTGGCATGGGAATAAGTGTTTCAGGTTCCTATCAACTTTTCCATACCACAAAGTGGCAGGCATAGCTATCCGAACAGCTTGAGAAATGTGATTTCATTTCAACAGGTCAGTTGTAAGTGGCTTCCTTGGGGATAGGTGATAGCCAGTGTCGAGGCCCTCCAGCCAGATACTACAAGGAACACACCTGCAGCTGAAGTTAGCTTTATCACTCAGGAAGAGTGTGTGAGAACCTCTTAGAAGTTTTGGGCTTTGGTTGGGTGGTTTTAGGAGGGTCTAAGGAAGTGGAGGTTTGCTGTATATTGGGTGCTGTCAGAAAGCAGAGCAATTCTATGGTTGAGTATGTCAATCAATCTTATCTATAGGAAGGGCAGAATAAATTAAGGAAAGCAAGGGATTGTGCTGCTTTGAATGGTTTTAAATTTCACATGAAGAGCTTCATATATATTGTTCAATTTATGTCTTTTGTTTGATGTGTTTGTGAGATTTCATCCATGTTGAAGCACATAATCCTAGTTCACCCATTTTCTTAGTTATGTATCCATTCTCTTACAAATATGCTCTAACTTATTACTGATTTTCCTGTGTTGGACATTATAATGCTTAGGGGTTTTTTTTGTTGAAAACAATATCACTATGAATACTTTCGTACACATTTCCTGCTGTAGAGGTGGGTGAAATTCTCTCAGATTTATATGTAGGAGTGGAATTTCTGAGTCATAGAGTATGTGTCTGAAACTTTAGTTCTTGAAACTGATCACATAATTTACCCACCCACCAGCAGTGTAGGAAAGTTCCCCAGTCTCCATATTCTGCCAATGTTTGTTATTGTCCGACTTTAAAGTTTTTGTGATATGATGGAGTGAAATGATATTTTGATTTGCATTTATATTTTCCTATTTACTGTCTAAATTAGGCAACTTTTCCCATAGTATTTGCCATCCAAGTGGTATTGTTCATCTGAATTGGTGGCTCATATCATTTGTCTATTCTTCTATTTTTGATTGTGTGCCTTTTTATTGATTGGAGAAGGTCTTTGATTGCACTGCATGTGATATTTTGTTGGTTGTATGGTTGCAAGTCCCATCTTGTAAAGTGTGGGTTATTTTTTCCATTTTATATGGCATTTTTGATGAATGGAAGTTTTTAAATTTTAATATAGCCAGATTATTCCAGTTTTTAGTTCTGTGTAAAGAGCGCCCTGTAACTTAGTGGCTTAAGACAATGACAGTTATGTTACTATATCCCATGGTTTCTTTTGGTTGGAATTTGGGAAGAGCTCACCCAAGTGCTTCTGATTTAGGGTCTTTTGTATGGCTGCAGTGGGATTGTGGCTGGAACTGGAAGTGTAGAAAGCTGACTGGGCATTTCTCTCTTTTGTATTCTCAGAACTTCCCTATATGTAGGGTCTTGTTGGGTTTCTTCACAGCGACAGCGTAGGATAGTCAGGATGCTTTGACAGTTCAAGGCTCCCGTGTGTGTGTTTCAGCAAACAAGGTAGAAGCTGCATTGTGTTTAATGACCTAGTCTTGGAATTTGATTGTGTCAATTCTTCTGTATTCTTTGATCAAAATAGTCACCAAAGCCCACCCATTTTCAAAGAGAAGGGACATAGACCTCATTTCTTTTTTTTTTTTTTTATTTTTTTTTTATTTTTTCCTTTTTCTCCCCAAAGCCCCCCGGTACATAGTTGTATATTCTTCGTTGTGTGTTCTTCTAGTTGTGGCATGTGGGACGCTGCCTCAGCGTGGTCTGATGAGCAGTGCCATGTCCGCGCCCAGGATTCGAACTAACGAAACACTGGGTCGCCTGCAGCGGAGCGCGCGAACTTAACCACTCGGCCACGGGGCCAGCCCCGACCTCATTTCTTAATAGAAGTGTCAAGGTCATGTTATAAGAAGAGCGTGTGGAATGCAGAATATTGTTGTGGCCATATTTGGAAAATATGATCTGTCAAACAGATTTATCAATATTTCCCCTCAGAGTTTTTTTAAAAAAAATATTGATTAAGAAATCCTTCACTAACTCAAGGACATAAGGGTTTTCTCCTATATTTGTCTTTATAAGTTTTAGAGTTTGCTTTAGAGAATTATGCCTTCAACACATCTGGAATTGATTTCTGTGCATTGTGTGAGGAAATAATGTAACAATTCTAATTATTGTAGCACGTATTAATTATTTTTCCTTTTTACTGGTTGTCTGAAATCCTGGATTCATTATAAATCGTGTATGCATGATTCTATTTTGGAGCTTTCTGTTCTGTCACACTAAAATTTGTATTAACTGACATAGCTTTTGAAAAAGTCTCCCCACATTGTTCTTAAAAACTACTCTTTTTATTCTTTGTCTTTTGTCCTTTCATATAAATTAAGAACCCAAAAATCACATTGAAAATTCCTTTTTAATTGAACTGAATGTATAGAATAGTTTGGGCAGAATTTTTATCTTTATAATATTGTTTTCTATTATATATAAGTGTGGTAATTGTCCTCAGATATTTATTATATAATTCAAAAAACTTTATATTTCTTCTTGAAGGTCAGGCATATCAAATTATTTCTAAATTGTTTATTTTTAAAAATTTTCTGTTTATTCTAGTAAACAGAAATGCAATTGATTCTTATAAGTTGATGTTATATTCAAGATCTTTGCTAAACCCAATTTCTAATAAGTCTAAAATGTCTCTATCTTCTCCTGGGAGTTCTAGTGAAAAATGAAAGTTTTCTTTCTTCCTTTTCAATCCTTATACACTACTTTTCTTGTCCTATCTCACTGGCGAAGATCTCTAATATAACACTGGAACGAAGAAGTAGTGATGAGTATTCTCGACTCATTCCTGATTTTAAAGCAAGTGGCTCTAAGCAGTCCCGTATTAGATAAGGTAGTTGCTGTAGGTTTTTAGTGCATACTGTTTATTTGGTAAAAGAAGTTTCCTTCTATGCGAAGTTTATTAAGAGCTGTTAATCATGAATGGTATTGACTTGTATGGAATTTTTTTCCAGCATATGGTATGATTTTTCGTTAGTGGCAATTTACTAGACTTTCTATATTTAAACCAACCCTGAATATCTGTTATAAATACAAATTTTTATAACATGGATATTTATTGCTAAATTTGGTAAAGTAGTATTTCATGTAAGTTATTTATATTCGTGTTCATGAGATTGATTGGCCTACAATTCCTCCTTCTTGTGTTGTCCTCACTTGGTTTGTTTTTAAGATTATACAATGATCATAAAACATGTGAAGAGAGTGACATCAGTGAAAATAGCAGAGTAAGGGATCCCAAAAATACATCCCTCCATGGAAGCAATGAATACAAACTGGCAAAAATGTCCAGAATAGGCTTTTTGGAACTCTGGAAACTAACCAAAAGCTTTCAGCAACTGAGGGAACACTTAATAAAGAAAACCTGATGAATGTTGGTAAGAAGAGAACCTTGTGGTGTTTTAACTTACCCTGCTCTCATCCTTCACTTCTTAGATCAGGAGTGGCATTCAAGATAGCCCACATCCCCTCTATAGACATCTGCACCAGAGGGAACAAAATGGACCTTCATCACAAATAATTGTGGTTTTTGTTTGTATTTTTCAAGAAATGTATCCACTTGATGTAAGTTGTTTAATTTATTGGCTTAAGATTATAATATTCCCTTTTTGCCTTTTATTATCTATAGTAATTTCACCTCACTCAATGCTGATATTTTAATTATATGTATCCTCTCTTTTTTTCTTCAGTACTCTAGCTAGAGGTTTATCAATTTTATTGATCTTCTCAATGAACTAGAATTTAGTTTTATTGACTTTTCTCTACCATTCCTTTGTTTTCTACTTCACTGATTTCTGCTTTGATTTTTTTGTTTCCTTTCTTTTCATTATTTTTTGCTTAATTTTCCCTCTTTTTTGTGTTTATAAAGGTGAATATGAGAATATTGCTTTGAGATCTTTTTTCTTTTCTAATGATAGGTGTTTGGTGTTATAAAATTTCCTCAATACACTGCTTTAACTGCATCCCACAGATATTGATATGCTATGTTTTCATTTTCATTCAGTTCAAAATAATTCCTGAATTCCTTTTCACTCCTAGCTTTATTGAGATATAATTGACATATAACATTGTGTAAGTTTAAGGTGTACAATATGGTGATTTGAATCATGTATATATTGTGAAATTATTACCACAATAAGGTCAGTTAACACCTCCATCACCTCACATAATTACCTTTTCTTTTGGTAGTGAGAACATCGAAGATCTACTCTCTCAGATTCCAAGTATATATTACAGTATTATTAACTATATTCACCATGCTGTACATTAGATCCCTAGAATTTACTTAACTTATAACCCAAAGTCTGTAACCTTTGACCAACACCTTCCTATTTCCTCTATGCCCCCAGGCCCTGGCAACCACCATTTTAGTTTCTATTTCTATGAATTTAGCTTTTTTAGATTCCACATATAAGTGAGATCATATAATGTTTGTCTTTCTCTATCTGACTTACTTCACTTAGCATAATGCCGTGAATTTCCATCCATGTTGCTGCAAAAGGTAGAATTTCCTTCTTTTTTATGGCTGAATGAGATTCCATTGTGTATATATACCACATTTTCTTCATCTGTTCAACTGTCAATGGGCGTTTAGGTTGTTTCCATGTCTTGTCTGTTATGAATAACGCTGCAATGAACATGAGAGTGTAGGTATCTCTTTGAGACATTGATATCATTTCCTTCAGATATACAGCCAGAGGTATAATTACTGGATCATATGATAGTTCTATACTTAATTTTTTGAGGAATCTCCATACTGTTTTCCATAGTAGCTTTAAAATTTACATTCCCACCAACTGTGCACAAGGTTCCTTTTTCTCCATATCTTTGAAAACACTTGTGTTGAAGGAGGTCTTCAAGAGGACATGACTGCCAGTTGACCCATGAGCTGAACTTGGGTAATCAGAGGCTCCTTATCTCCACCCCATCCTTGCAATGTATGTTCCATCCACCATTCCCACAGTGGGGTCCATTTTCAAAGATGCAGCCTTAAGAGAACAATGTGTTGTTGAGACCATCTGGACTGACTATGTGTCTAAACCCAATTAAGGCCTCTATATAGACTTTTAAAATTTCGGCAGGCAATATGGAGATCTACTTATCTTGCAGCTGCCCAAGACAAGCCTCATATATAAGTTCCCTTGCTTATTTAAACTGCCAACTACAAATCTGGAGTGGTCTGCCCCTATCTTCAATCTTTCCTTGCCCTCCATGTAGAAGGGCCAGTTTGAGAAACAACAATTAGCAAACCAATCATCATTTGTTCTAAAGCATCTCTGCTCAAGATGAATTATTTCAGTTTTTGTTTCTCTGAAAATATGTATTTGAAGGACAATTTTGCTCAATATAGAGTTCTTGATTGGTAGCTGTTTTCTTTTAGAAATTTAGGGGCCGGCCTGGTGGCACAGCAGGTAAGTTCGCACATTCTGCTTCTTGGTGGCTTGGGGTTCGCCAGTTCGGATCCCGGGTGCGGACATGGCACTGCTTGGCAAAAGCCATGCTGTGGTAGGCGTCCCAGGTATAAAGTAGAGGAAGATGGGCACGGATGTTAGCTCAGGGCCAGTCTTTCTCATCAAAAAGAGGAGGATTGGCAGCAGTTAACTCAGGGCTAATCTTCCTCAAAAAAAAAAAAAAAGAAATTTAAAGATGTCGCTTCATTGTTTTCTGGCTCCCATTGTTTCTGTTGAGAATTCAGGTGTAAGTCTTATTGTTACTCCTGTAAGGATGATGTGCCTTTTTCAATCTAGATTCTTTTAAGATCTTACTCTGTCTTTGGTTTTCAGAGCTTTTACTAGGGTGTGCTTAGGTGTGGTGGTTCTTCATATTTATTTTGCTTGGGGTTTGCCAAGCTTTTTCTATCTGTGGGTTGATGTCTTTTATTAGTTTAAAAAAAAATCTCTTCAAATATTTTTGCTACATTCTCCTCTCCTTCTGGGATTCTAATTTTATATATATATGTATGTTGTTGTAATTATATATATATGTTATTTATATGTTATTGTAATTATATATATGTTATATATATATTATGTATATATATTATATATATATGTATGTTTCTCTTTTCTTTATTTTGCGCTTTTTTCTCATTGCTTTCATTTCAACTATCTTCTATTGACCTGTCTTATATTTCACTAATCCTATCTTTCGCTATGTATAATCTGCTATAAACCCATCATCATGCTATTAATTTCAGATGTAGTAATTTTCATTCCATTATATCTTATAAATTTCAATCATCTGTTATAATTCTCCATATTTTCTTCTATTTCTCTATTTTTCCTCTATTCAAAACATGCTGTTAATCCACTTATTTAAAAATCTTCTCTGCTAACTCCAATATATCAGTTTGCTTCTACTGTCTTCTTCCACTTATATGCTTCTGCTCTTTGGCATGCCTAGAAATTTATATCGAATGTAGGACATTGTATATAAAACTTACAGGGACTCCAGATGAACTTTCAGTTAAATTCCACAGCAGAGGGTTCATTTTCTCTTCTGGTAGATAGGTAGACTGGATACAGGGTACTTTACTGCAATCAAGGTCTGAACTGAGTTGACCCTGGATTGGAGTTTTGGTAAGGCTCAGTCTGTTTCTGTCTAATCTCCCAATCTTTGAGTATAGCCATACAGTGTTTTCAACTGATAAAATGGTGTGTATTCCTAGAGCCTCCTTCTGGTGAATACTCCCCTTCCCTATCTGGAGAATTTGGCAAATGTCTTGAGAGCAAAACCAACTGTGTGTGAGGCTTAAATTTTACCTCCACAGACCCTCAAACTGCTGAAAGCTCTTCTTGTTTCCCTTTCACCAAGCTCCCCAAGATTTATACCCTGTGCACCATATCATTAATAACCCAAGTAAAAAGTGTCTTTATGTTGTCACTCATCTCTTTGAAGCTCTCCCCTTTCTGGAATGCTGACCTCTCTTTTTCTCAATCATTTAGCATCTCTAATACCTTCAGTCATATGATTTTAAAAGTTTATCTGGCATTTTTAGTTGTTTTTCAGAGAGCATTGGTCTGCTGCAAGTTATTCCCATCCTTTGAGATTTTAACTTAAATTATTATTTTATTTTTATGTGTCCTTTATCAAATTTATCTGGTCATTATTTATAGACTCTTGATTCTTGATCTTCTCAATTATCTCTTTTATTTTCTATGAGCATTTTAACCATAATATTTTTTTTTCCTGTTCTGTACTCGATAATTTAATTGTCTGAGGTTCTTGGAGGTATAATTGTTATTTGTTACTCCAGCTGACTCTTACTGATGGTGCTTGTTTTCTCTTGCAATGGGTAAATTTTGATTGTGAGCCCATGTTTACCTGATGACATTAAACCTTAATCTCCCTATGCAGCAAGGGCCTTATGTTGAAGGTGCATTCTTCAGACAGGATTTATGTTTGCTTCTGTCATTTTAAGTTCCCTCGACCAGTCTAAATTCAGTCACCAATTTATGGCCGTTGTGGTGGTTGAACAATGGCCCCCAAAGATGTTCACATCCTGATCTCTAGAACCTGTCAATATGCTCCCTTATATGGCGGAAGGGATCTGGTGGATGTTATTTTGAGTTAAGTATCTTGAGATGAGGAGAGAATTCTGGATTATCCAGGTGGACCTGATATAACCACAAAGGGAGGCAAGAGGCCAGAGAGAAGAGAAGATGCTTCACAGTTGGCTTTTTGTTTTTGTTTTATGAGGAAGATTGGCCCTGAGCTAACATCTGTTGCCAATCTTCCTCTTTTTGCTTGAGGAAGAGTGTCATTGAGCTAACATCTGTGCCAATCTTTCTCTATTTTATGTGGGATACTGCCAGAGCATGGCTTGATGAGTGGTACCAGGTCCACACCCAGGATCTGAATCGGAGAACCCCAGGCCACTGAAGCGGAGTACACAAACTTAACCACTATACCACCAGAGCAGCCCCCACAGTTGACTTTTAAGATGTGGGGAGGTGTCATGAGCAGCATCTGGAAGTTGAATGAGGCAAGGAGTGTATTCTCCCCTGGGGCCTCCAGAAGGAATGCATTCCTGATCTTAGTGTCGTTTTAGTTTCAAAAGACCCATTTTGGACTTCTGACCTCCAGAACTCTGTGAGAATAAATTTGTGTTGTTTTAAGCCACTAAGTTAATGGAAATTTGTTATGACAGCAGTAAACTAATACAGCTAGCTTGTGATTACAAATTATCTGGGAGACTCCTAGTTTTTTTTCCAATCCAACTGGAGTCCTGGGCTGGACTAATCTTCTTGCCACTACTCCTTCTATGGTCCTGGATGCCTGCAGAAGTTCCAGTCTAATGTCCTAACTTGTGAGTGTCCAAGATTTTTTTTTTTTCATTCTGCTACCACTGTTAAAACCAAATATTTAGCTTTTTCATGTCAGCACATGCTCTCAGGCAGCCTGGCAGTCCTTTGCTCACTTCTTTCTCGTGTTTTGAGTTGTGTCTTATCCAGAATTTCTAGGTGTTGGTATCAGGAGAGAGGCAGATCCTAAAATAAATTGCTTAGAACTCTTCTTTATCTGTAAATTGAACATTGCAATAGTATCTATATAATAGAGTTGTAAACATTCAACAAATATTTCAGTGATGATAAAGATGATGATTCTGATGATGATTCTGACAACTTACGGTTTCTCTCAGCAAGCCAAATTAATCATTCTCTGTTCGGCTTCCACACCAAATTCATAAATATAGAACTCTATTTTGTGGTGATATATGACCCACTTTGACAAAAATTGCATTAAAGACCATATTTTGTATGGAGGGTTCTCAAATTAGTCTGGCCTCTTTGGGAAACAAAACGTAATTGAAACTATTACTCGAGGTATGTCCATTTCAGATTTCCACCTATAAAAATATCTGAAGCAATTTCTTCCTTAATTTGAGACTTTAAAACACAAGAACAAAAGATTGATTTGGAGTAATGGAAACCACATTTTCGAATTAAAATTTTGTGGGAATTGATTTGTGATCTTCACCTTCAGACCACACTCTCCATTAAAAGGATATTAAATCAGAAGCAAGACATGAACGGGGGTAAATGGGCTTTCCAGAACGCTGGGAATCTGGAGGCAGAGACATTAATCAGGGACATTTGGAGAATGACTCTAATTTCTATGTTCAGAGGGGGGCATAGCTGGATGATACTGAATTTTAAGAGCAAGAGGAGCTTGCTATAATTCTCTGAAACAAAAACGCGTAGACATTTGGCATCAGTCCTATCCAAAAAGAGAAACCCAGAGTATAAGGCGGTAGTGGGCTAGCAAGAATTGCATTTCTTACATTTGGGGAGATCCTGGCTTGTAAGAACAATGTGACTCGGAACAATGTAACTGGATGTCTTACAAGAGCTGAGGCCCCCCATGATTAGAAATGCTGCATCTGTTCCTGTCCTGAATTGCCATCCTACGTTTGGTATGTTTTTTGTATTATTGGTTAAACAAATTGCAAACTTAATGTAATCCTACAGTAATCTTCACTCTATGAGAAGAGCTGCAGAGCTTTATCTAGTATTCTGTACAGTCATTTTAGCTGTAATTACATAAATAATATCTAACTGCTATGAATAAAATATAGTTCTGTCCTTTTATACTACGGGATTGACTTCAAATCTCTCTTGTAAATAACTGCTAAAACTGAGCAGTGTGGGCAAATGAGTTCTGTCTTTTCTGATGTGATTAGGCTTTTTTTTCTGTTGCTATTCAGACACTGCTGTGTAATTCAGGGCTAATATTTGTATCTCATGCTGTATCATTTCCATTTCAAATAATATAAATGAACCTCAAACTAACTTAATTTTACAAAGGAACTTTTTTACCTTATGTAGCCAGAAAGTCCATGAACAAGCAAGACTCAGGGATGGCTGGAGATGGGTGCTCAGATGAGATTGTCCAACAAATCTTCTTTTCCTCTCTCCCTCCATTTGTCTCCTTCCTTCCTCTTTTCTCTCTCCTCTCCTTCTCTTTCTCTTCCTTTTTCACATCTTTACTCTTTTCCTGAAAATGGACTTCATTTTCATGAGCTCTTTTTTCTCCTGTGGCAGGAACGATAGTGACCAGAAACTCAGGATTTAGATGGTACTTATAGCTCTTGACTCCAGAGCAAAACTGATGCTCTCTCTTCAGTTATCCACGTGTCAAGCCTGAGATATGATCTGACTGGGCCCCAGTCATCTAATCCCTGTGGTCAGATGTGTGAAGTGCTCTTTTTTGGCCAGGTCAGGGACTAATGACTATCATTGCGGGCAGGTGGGAGCCAATGTGAACCCCATGCAAACTACAGGAAGATGTGCCCCACAGCTAAGTGGAGGTCTTTCATAAGAAGGTAGAAAGTTATGCTCAATCAAAAACAAATAGCACAAATAACCTACACAGTTCTCTATGTCCAGTACTCTTGTTTGCTGAATAGTCTTTATATCGGGCCCTTATCACATATGCAGAGTTTTCAGCATCTTGGTCTATAACTGTTTAAAGTTCAGATTTTAAATACTGTCTTCATCAATTCTCTCCTCATTATTTTCAATAATGTTAGTTCTATAAATATGTGTCTGACTGCATAGAAGTTAAGAAGGTCATTTCTCCTCTAATGTACTTTGCAGAAATATCTGCTGATGATTACTGTGAATGACATCTCTCTCTCCACTTGTGGGTTGTGCAGGTTCCTGGGTACCTCTACAGTTAAATCTTCTCTGGGGAGGGCTGGCCCTGTGGCTGAGTGGTTAAGTTCACACACTGCGCTGCAGGCGGCCCAGTGTTTCGTTAGTTCGAATCCTGGGCGCGGACATGGCACTGCTCATCAGACCACGCTGAGGCAGCGTCCCACATGCCACAACTAGAAGAACCCACAACGAAGAATACACAACTATGTACCGGGGGGCTTTGGGGAGAAAAAGGAAAAAATAAAATCTTTAAAAAAAAAAATCTTCTCTGGGGATGGATTTCAGGCAGATGCAGCTGGAGGACCAGAGGGCTCTTTGCCAACAACTGACCTGAGGCAAGTTGCAATCTTCCCAAGTTGCCTGAGTCTGGCTTTTTGCATAATCTGATTCAGATTTTGTGCGCTTTTCATGTTTCCATGTAGAGATATTTTTAATTAGTATTAGTCACAGTAATTACTAGCTATTCACTTTTTCTATTGATTTCTGTTGCTTATAAAGTGCCTCATTAAGTGCCACTACAGTTTAGTTTCCCAATTCTGAGAGCTGGCAGAAACAAGCGTCTCTGTGGATGAGCAGTGCATAATGAGGGCATTGCTAATTTGGATTGGTGGTATTCATTTCTGGTCCAGAATTCAACCAGTGCGAAACATTCACAAGTTGTAAATTTTAAGGGTAACCTTTCTTAAAAATGAAATAGAGTTTAGTTCCTCTAATGATTAATGCAATGATTCTTATTTTCAAGACCCAACAAAGTTAGAAAATGAAACACAGTGGTTTCTCTTTTAAGATGACTGAAAAGTGTGCACACGATACGTTTGTGAATTAGTGGAAGCACGTTCGTTGCAGTGTGCTGAGTGTAGGGTTGAGACAAGCTGTCCAGGACGAGGTGGGAATCCAAGCAATGCTGCTGCCTTAGCTTAGTCCCTAAGCCTCTAGGGTCAGCTGTTCATCAGTGCGTGGTGCAAGATCCAATCCTTTTGATAAAAAGATTAATTTGACAGTTAAGCCAAACGATTTTACTGCTTATCCCTTCATGTCTTCTCTCTTGAGGGCTACAATAGCACTCGTAATTCTAATAATATTGGACTTTTTGCTCATTAAAATAGAATTTTTGATTAAATAGATTTTATTATATTTTATTTGATATAATTCATATGGTACACAAAAATTTAGAAGAAGCTTAAATATCCTTTTCAGATTATCTTAACTACTACTAAGATTTTGATGAGAATCTTTTCCTTCATGTCTTGTCTTTTTTGTTCTTTGCACACACACACACGGAGGCTCTCACACATAATTTTATATAAATGGGATGATAATGCTGATTTTGTCATTATTATCTGAAAATACCGTGAACGTGTTTGTTCACTTCATCTACTAGACTTTTTACGATTAACATCATGTTTTGTAGGTTCAAAAAGTATTATTTGTGCTGTGATTGAATTTCATTTATTAATGATTTTATTTTTTAACCACTGCCATCTGTCTGGTCCAGCAGTTTTGTTTTCCCAGGACTTTCTTGCTTTAGATTGTCTCTATATTCTTCCTCTCTCCAGCTAAGTCCTGAGTTAGGTCATTTTCCTTTATGTCACTCGCTGAGGCTCAGGTGAGCACAGTTCTATCAGTCATGGTAATGATGCTTACTAAGCCCAGGAGAATCTGCTTCGGGGCTGCCTGCCCAGTGGACTCGACTAGCCATGCCAGCAAGCATCCTATTCTGTCAGTCTCTTCTCAAGGCATCCACAACATGCTCTTTCGCTTCCCTTCTCTTCCGCTGTAAAGGCCAGCATTTTTCCAGTTTTATGAGTATAAAGGACTCATCCTGTTTGTTTCCTTCCCCAGTTGCTCTGAAGGGCCACAAATACTAGAATTCCTCCCAGAATGTTCATGTGGGGCTAGCTCTGCCCTTCCTTTCTGGAGTCCTTAGCACTCACAAGACAAGTTCTCTCCTGGAAACTATTGCTGATCACTCTTCCAGGCTCTCAGGCTGCAAGAGATGGAAAAGTTCCACCCAGCTCTGTACATCTGGATCCTAGACCTTCTCTCACCCTCATGCAGTAGTCAGTTTCCAACTCCAGCAGCTGCCTGCTTCAGGAGAAGCAATCCGTTGGAGTTGTCCTGGGAAGGTGGCTGGCTCTCTTCAAGTCTCCACAATTCCCAGAATCTTCTCTCTCCAACCCTCCCCTCCCCCACTCACGTATAATATAAGGAGAGTATTTTCTTGTTTAATTCTTTCCACAACTCTGAGAAAAATATTTTTATTGTCACTAATTAGTTGCTTATGAATCTTCTCCTCCAGGAGAACTTAGAACTCAAAAAATAAATGCTGAAAGAAGCAGGAAAGACTAGCAGGGGTAGAAGAAGACATTCCTTGATTCAGAAGGTGAATTGAAGTGCTGGCATGATATGCCATTCCATTGGAAGGTAAAATCTTCTGTCCAGTGTCAACTTCCCAAAAGATGATAAGAGGTGAAGTTTCGAAATAGTTTATGGAGCTCTGAAGGCTCTGTGGAGGCATTCTAGCTAGAAGGCCTTTTTCTCTCTTTCTTGCATTTCCCCCCCACAGGTTCTCCCCTAAAAGTAGGAATGTGCTGTCATTGTGTTGGAGAGGAAGACATTTCCTCTACCCACTCTAGGTCCTTCTGGCTGGGCTATGAATTAAATTCACATGAGACAGAATAACAGGAGAAAATTAAACAAAACTTTGTAACATGTATACATGGAAGAGGCTCAGGAAACTCACCAAAATGGCAGAGGATCTCATCTTAAATACCAACTTCAGCTGCAAAGGAGGATGTTGGGGGTGGGTGGAGTCGGTTATGGGAGATTACCAGAAAAGCACAGTAAACAAGAGTAAGGTTGTTATGCAGATTTAAGTCCTTGAGTTCCACATTGATGAGAGTTTCTAGAGGTAAGGTCATCCCCCTTTCTTCCTGGTACAGAGAGGGAGACACCTCTACAGATGGAGATTTCCCTTACAAATGTAAATGTCTCTTACAAAAGGTAACTTCTACTTTTCAGAGCTTCTCTCATGTCTGCAGTTTTTAAAGGTAACCAGCCCAAAATAATCCTCGTGCCAAAGAGGCATATCTGGGGGTGGCCAATTCCAATCCCCAACAATTCTGTTCTAGACATCCTAATAAATTACGAATTCTTTCCTACTAAGTTTCCACAATGCTACACAATCATTCTCAATACGTAACTGGAAGCAGCTGCTACTGTCCATCAGAGTCTGGGCTTGAGATTAGACTCTGCCATCCTTGAGGTATGGTCTCATTCATTCACTTGACTTCCCTGAGTCATTCAGCTTCTGAGTTTCAGAAATGGTGAGGGCATACCTGTATATCCTAGCTTTACTATGAAGATCAAATGAGAGTCCACATGTGAAATCATTTTGAAAACTTCTTTGTTTGGTGGAAGAACACCCTTAACCATTCCTTTCTCCACAGACTTTCTCCTGCCTCTCCAGACTTTATTGTCACTTTGTTATTCCACTCTTGTTACTTTGTATTACATTTTACAGGTTTGTCTCCTCCAATAGATTTTGATTTTTGTGGGCAGGGAATGTATCTTATTGTTTGCTCAGAGCCTAGGACTATGCTTGATTACAAAATGAATGAGTGGATGAATGATTGAAATTAGCCATGTCAAACTCCTGTCAAAACCCCTTCAATGACCTGAATTGCCCTTAGAAAAGGAATCCAGCCTCCCAGGTGTGGTCTATAAAGCACCTGGGGAACAGGTCATTGCTTATTTTTCCAGCCACATCTTGCCACTTCTTGCTCCACATCCCTCTACACCAATTCCTAATTATTTTTTTCCTTTTTTTTTTTGAGGAAGATTAGCCCTGAGCTAACATCTGCTGCCAATCCTCCTCTTTTTGCTGAGGAAGACTGGCCCTGAGCTAACATCCGTGCCCATCTTCCTCCACTTTATATGGGAGACTCCTGCCACAGCATGGCTTGCCAAACAATGCCGTGTCTGTATCTGGGATCCGAACCAGCAAACCCGGGGCCGCCAAAGTGGAATGTGCGAACTTAACCGCTGCGCCACCTGGCAGGCCCCACCAGTTCCTAATTCTTGACTGCACCAAGCGGATACCACTCTGTTTACTTGTAGGAAGATCACTTTTGTATGCGTTATACTCATAAATATTTCCTTCTGAACATCTCAGAATACTGATCCATGGTTTAAAGAAAATCAACTCCAGACAGCATACAACCATGCCGTGAGTTTTGAAATGTGCTTGGCAACAGAGGTTCAGTTCATGCTTTAAGAATAAGAAAGCACAATGTCACCCAAATCTTTTGTGGAAAATTTTCTCATCTATAAAATGAATAGATAATCTTCAAAAGACCTTTCCAACTCTGAGTTCATGATTCAAAGTAATTTTTGAGGGATAATAATGTTTTCTCTCTCCTTACTTGTTAATTCTAGGCAGTATGGAACTAAGGGATAACATTACACAGTGAGTTAATTCTACAGGTCATTTCTTTTTAATGAGTTGATGAGGCAGCCACAATGCCTAGCATTTAACCTCACAATTTTAATGGGGCTCATATTCTCCATCTTTAGGAGAAATTCAAGGCTCAGAGAAATCAATAATAAAGAGCTTATCAGCAACTAATCTGCTCCTTGGGAATGAAAATAGATATGCCAGCCCGGGGTCGGGGGAGCTAGCTTTCTAAAGCTCAACAGTTTCCTCACAGATGTGACTTCTCTTTGTCATAATCTGCTATCCATTAGGAGGCTTTGACCTTTAACTGACTTTGCTTTCTTCCTTGCATCAGCATCTGGGAATTTTCTTTCCTTTTTACCTGTAGACACTTGATCAGACTTGGGTCAATCCTGTGGGTGATGGCCTTCTGACGGGCCTGCCCAATCATTTGTGGAAGCTCTAAGTAAGCACCCTTCTCATTCTTAAACTTTTTCTTGACTGGAATCACTAACTTTTGTTTTTGTTTCTGTTTTCTTAAAGATATTCTAGTGTAAAGCAGTTTGGCTAACAGTAACAAAAATCTGGGTTTCATTGACTATTTCTGTGTCCTTGAGCAAGTAGCTGAATTTTCTTGAATCTGTTTCTAACTTTAAAAAGTCTCGTAAGTATTATGAAGTCAAGTATTCTGACTCATTTCTAGCGCCTGGTAAGAACACAATAATTTCAGATTTGTTGTTCCTTCTGACCCCTCCCCACCCTCCTTTTAATCATGGATAGATTCTCAGTCTTCGTTTTAGCTCTACAAACTTTTACCTCTCTTTGCATTTGTCTTTAGTTCAACCAAAAAGATTGCTATACTTAGTTAAAATCTTTAATTTAGGCTATTTCTAAGTTTGAAATTTGGGCATATAATAAAAAAGATATTTTATTTAAAAGAAAACAAATTACTATTTGTATTCCCAACCCTAACCAAGCACTTGCCAATATTTTTGGGTTAAGCCATTGCTTCTAACTGGTCTCCTGTTAGAATGAATTTGAGGAGAGTTGACTGTAAGATTTGCTCTCAGACAAAATGAAATAGTTTTGATCTATCAAGAGGAAATCTAATAGATGGTTGGGAGCAGAGATGCTGGTGCTGGATGACTGGGGTCCAAATTCTGGTTCTATCACTTTTTTGGTATGAACTTGGAAACGTTACTCAACCATTGGGCCTCAGTTTCCTTATCTGTCAGGTGAGAATAAAAAATTATCATAAGCATTAAATGTGTGTGTATATATAATACACATACACACACACATACACACCCACCCTAGAAGAGTTCTTGAATGAAGTAAGCTCCATGTAAGTATTGCCTGTTATCATCATTATCATTGTTCCTATTACTATTTCTAGTTTATGACACCCAGTGTAACTGATAAAATAATAGTGGATTAAACAATATAGAAGGTTTATTTCTAGTTTACATAAACATCCAAGCAGGTAAGTGGTCAGAAGGGAAGACTATCTCTGTTCTAAGAGGTTGTCCAAAGACACAGATTTCATCTAAAATACATGTTCACAGTCCCTTTGCCATGTAAGATAATATATTCTTTCCAGGGACCAGGGTCTGGGTGTAATTTGGGGACTGTTATTCTTCTCACCACATTGGACAAACTTCTTTTATTCATATCTTAATAATTGTGGTCTGAAAATTGATTTGAGGAAGTATAGTATTTGTTTCATATGTGTTGAAAAAGTTTAAAGGAAGAGGTAGGGTAATAAGACAGTCGTCACTAAGGTATGATAGCATGCAGAAACTAGAAAGGAAAAGAAAAAAGTCAGCAGCCTGATGCAGACTCAGATTTGGTAATAAATGTCAGTGTATGTAACTTTATCCTATCCAGGACCAAACGTTGGTGAACCAAGGCTTTTTTTGGCTCAAGTGTATTTTACCTTCAGAATATAAAACTTAGTTTTGGGTGGATATATGATTAAGGAAATTAAAGTAAATAAAGTTGCAAAAATACAACTACAGGCCTGTCTTTCTCATTTCTCCATTCAAACTAAGTATGAACACTCAAAGCCAATTTTTCTATTTCTGGGTAACTTCAAGATCCTCGTCAATGTCCCTGGTTCGCAATGTGGGGCCAACTGCATGTTTTCTTCCTAAAACTGAAATTTCACAGAAATCTCCCTGGCATGTAGAGTGTAACCAGGGCCTTCAAGTTGCATATATCTTCTACACCAGAACCTGCAATCCCAGCAAAAATCTTGACACTTATAGTATAACAAATCTGAATTTTAGTTGTAAATTGGATAAAATAATCATTTTGAGTCACTGGTTATAACACCAGTAATAAAACCTGTTTGTATTTGCTGTTCTGCTCGGCCAAACATTTACCAACTTTTCAAGGGCAAGCATACAAGAGCATTGGGTTTGATGTTTGTGTAGAAGATAGAGCCCCGGATGACATCAAGATGAGTTAAATTCACCAAAAAAATAAATAAATAAAAAATCTTACAATGCCTTTCACACAGCAACAGCTCAGTATTCTTTTATCCCTTATATTGGTCTGTAAATCCTCTACAGGAAAAAACAAATTACCTTAGGATACAATGGTCATGAATTCTTCATGTGAAGGAATGTCTTCAGTTAGAATATCCTTGGAACTAATTTCTATGTATTTTATATTACTACAAAATAGTTGATAACCAGATTTCTTTAAGATAAAGTAACGAATAGAATAACGTCCCAGTTTACAGCCTGCAATGTCTCGGGGATCCGGCGTTCATCTCAAGAAAGTGTTTGACTTCTTGTCCTAGAATGTGTGGCACATTCAATTGTGTAGTCCTAAAGCTCTAGATTCAAGGACTCATAAGAAAACAGGGGTGGAAATGATCTCGGATGTTGTAATCAAGTGGTTCCGAAGTCCAGCTATACCTCACAATCAGTTGGAAATAATTTTAAAAATACAGATTCCTGGGACCAACTGCAGACCACTGAACAGGAATCTCTGGAAATGGGACCAGGGGATTAAAATATGCAGCAAAGTCTCCAAATTACTGGTCAAAATCAGTCTTATTGACAACATTCCTGACAATAGGTTATCAAGCTTCTGCTTGTACATCTCTAGTATGGGAATTCTTTAGCTCCTGAAGCAGCTTCTCGCATTTTCAGAACATACTAGTGCTAAATATCATTTCTTGGCATTCAGTCCTAATCTTTTCTATATGCTCCTCCTCTATGTATCTCCTGTGTATTACAGCAGCTAGAAAGCTAAAAACTGTATTCCCAAGATTTCCTTGCAACTCACGATCTGGACGTGACACAAATTTCACTGATGAGCTGCATTTACGTGAGACTTGAAGGGAGAGTTGAAGAAGAGGCCTCTTACCTGTGGCTCCTGGCTGTCCACACTAACTAGCAAAGATGTGATTTTTTCCGCAGCAGATTCCGGTGTTCATTTTCCCGTCTTTTGGCTGTCAATAACTAGTGGCTTCTTTACTTGACTCTAATCTCTGGATTGCCAGTCTGGGTGTCTGTTCTCCAGCAGTATTCATAGGCTGCTGCACAGTGAGTGGTGAGCTCCAGACACAGGCCAGCACAACTTCAGTGATGGCCTCAGAGGTGGCAGCTTCCTTAGGGGGACAGTTCTGAGTTGTTCTGGAGACATTCCAAGAGATTAGTCCAGAAAAGCCTGTTCTTTCAGCTTTTCCAACAGCTTTGTGAAGACTTAATTCCCTTTCATTTTATAAGAACACTAGAGTCCAGGGTGAGAACAGACTTGCTCAGAATTATACAAACTCGCTAGTAGTGGAGCCAAGACAAGAACCCAAGCCTCCTAACTCCCAGGCAAGGGCTTTTCCCCTTGAACACACGCATCCAAGGGAGAAAGAATCCAGGCAGGGCTTCCTGTGTCACTTCATGAGTGTGAGTGGTGTGGGCATGTGGGTGTGTGTGCATGTGTTTGTGTAGACCTGTTCCCAGAGCATCCGTATGTATCAGGGAATGGGAGGAAGTGAGTTTGAGTTTGCACGAGTGCTCATTGTTGTCTATCCTTTATGTGTCATTTACTACCTGTAAATAAAGAATTAACCTCTGTCATCTTCCTTTAATATAAAAGCCCCAGGGTGACAGAGCATCCAACACTCAACATTTTAGTATAATAAATGTATCAGATTGGTATCCCTTCCATGCAGATGTCAGAGTAATAGAAAGAGGGTGGGAATGCAAGCGGGATTTGATTCTGAAGGGACGCAAGAGAAAAATCAAGGAAAGACAAAGCTACGCGTCTTGACCTCTACCATCTTCTTCACTGCTTCCCTTGACCTGTCTCAGCATCTTCTCCAAGGCAAAACTGACAAATGCAATCAAGCTTTCAGGTTGCCTAATATTTCATGTAGAGAAATTCTCACATTCTATAATTAAATACAGTAATATGATATACCTGGGGTAATTTCTTCAAGAAAGGGTTAGCAAACCTGCCAGGTAAGCAGAAACGAATGCCCTAAGGTAAGGGAGCATGGATTAGTAAAAAAAAGAAAAAAAAATCACAAACAAATCTTAGAAGAAAATGATTCAGTTAATACTCTTTGCAAGGATTTGCCGGATCTGCGTTTATCAAGTATCTATTATGTGCAAGACACTGTCAACAAAAATATTACACGAGCCCCTGTTCAATGCCCTTCAGGAATCAAAAGTTTCTGGCAGTTCTCTAGAATGTTCACTAACCCTAGTCAAGAAGAAAGTCTGGCTGGCTGGGCGAGAATATTTCTGGGTGAACTCACGACGGCCCTTACTGACCACAGCTTATCTCCTGAAGTACTCACGGAGTCTCTGTTCAATTATTTGGTATAGAATTTGGCCTGAGATCAACAGCAAAACACGTCAGTGAACGACTTGCCAAATATTTGCTCTACTTTTCTAAAATCAGATAATCGTCTTTTCTGTCTTTTGTTACTTTTCTAATCCTTGGTGATTTTTAAAGATCCCCTAGAGTGAATCAATAAATTAATTTGCAAGGTTTCTTAGTAGCCTGATTTGTAGTTAAGTAATTAATAAAACATGTGCTTATGAGGACTTTGTGCTGGAACGGGCGCTGAGGCTTCAATAGTGAACAGAAGACAATGCTTATGCTCAAAGATTTGACCTTCTAAATGAGCAGTAATTAATTACAGTAAATGGTGATGTGACAACAAGCTAGCGCAGGGTGTTGTGGATGCCTAAGGCAGACGGAAGTCCTCCCAGAAACAGTGATAGAGCCATCTAGGCCAGACCTCATGCAGAGCACCCGGAGGTCTTTGTAGTCCCCTCACTTACTTTAGTCCTCAGTGTCCTTATTTCAGTGCCAGTTCTCCCTTTTCTGGCCATCATTCTTGAAAGAAGAGGGAAGCAAAGTAACAAGTCAGAACTTTCATTTTATTTTTTCTCTTCATTTAACCCTGTACTGTCTTAATCAGTGGCTTATCAAATTTTTATCTTCTTTCTCTGAATATAGTTAAACTCTCCCCATTCCCCCTTTTTTTGTTGCTCGAAGCATTTTTACAAGCTTTGCTCATCAGAGAATCTCACTTTCTTGACTCTTGGTCCTGGTGGGAGCCATTCCTTTATGGTCAAGCAGTCTACAGATACTTTTTGAGCATCAATCACATAGGGATAGTCTCTGTCCTAGGAGCCAATAGGGATGCAGGAGGGAACAAAACCAATCCTTGCCCTCAAGGAACCAATATTCTGTGAGCAGAGAAGACAAAAACAGAGTAAAAAAAACATATGATGCGTTTAGCAAAAACATGTTAGCAGGTAAGCAAAAAGTGTTCTGGAGTTGAAATAAAGCAGGGAGCAGGGGATAGTGAGTGTCAAGGGTGGGGCTGCAATTTTAAACGCAGGACCAGGGAAGCCAGCATTGATTAGGTGACATTTGAGAATGGCCTGAAGGAAGTGAAGTGTTATATTCGCTCTACCATTGTCATCCTTATTTCTCTGCTCTTTCTTTCCTCTTTTATGCATAAACTAAAAGAAAATCAATTAAAGATAAATCATTGTTTATTATAAAACCTTATCGTACAAAACAATAGAAAATATATATGAAGAAAAAGAAAATTGAAAATGCCCACATTGCCACCATGTATCTAGGTACGTGTTTGTGTATGCATGTGTGTCTGTCCGTGTGTACATAAGTAAAATGGGATCAAAATGTGCTTTTTGTAAACTGTGTTTCTCACTGACGTTATGCCATGCACATCTACAGCATCATTTAGAATGATTAAATTAAACAGTCCCCTATTGTTGGGCATTAAAAGTAACTCTCAGAGTTACTCTCAGAGGGGACAATTTATAACTGTCTTTGAATGTATTCATCACTAAATATTTCTTAGCAGAAATTTCTAGAATAAAATTGTTGAGCCAAACACACATTTTGACAGCCAATATAGTTTGAAAATTGCTCTTCCAGAGATGAAAGAGCCCAAATTGGAGGATGGTGCTCATGTGTTTCCCAGCCTCAGAGAAAGATGTGGGCCAGAGCTGCATGTGGCAGTATGGAGTCCACTTCAAAGTGAAGGTGACATTTCAGTTCTTACCCCCATTCGAGGGGGCAGCTGGAGGCTGAGGACACGCGTATACAGAGCTAAGGGGACTCCGGGAAATAACTGGAATTAGAGAGGGACTAGTGGTTCTTCTAGACGTGTCCTTTATTTTCCCATTGTTGGCAAGGCATGTCTGCCTTCATGAAGGTACTTTTCAGGGTTTTAGGATGTGAAAATAATGATCTTTGTAGCTGATTTATATACTTATATTTATAGATGCACATTCCAGAAGGACAAAATCTCCATGTTAAAACACCTCACTTGAATTGAGTTGTTTTTCTTAAACAAATATAACCTCAAATATACTTAGCTTTATGGTATCTTTTAAAAGAACTTGATGTATTATTTTGGAATTCCTTTGCCATAAAGATGTGAGTGGATTGAAAGTCTTTAAGCCTAAGAAAGACTGACTTAGGAAGTCTGTAATGAGAGATTCATAGAGTTCTTAAAATTGAAAACCAAAACTATCTTGAAAGGGTGCCTTTCAGAAAAATAGTGGGTCTCTGTCTCCTTTCTACCATTCTGGGTACCCACCGTACAGAGAGAGGAGAGGAGACTTTGGTGCAGAAAAAGTTCATTGTCGTGGTCACAACTGATGAATCCTGTGTGGACCTGACAAACAGGAAACGGACAAACCAATATGAAAGTCTTAAAAACGACCTTTTGAAAGGCCTTCAAGAATAAAGATGGTCTTAGCTTTGTCTGAGCTTCATATGTGAAGTTGCCTGAGACTAAAGGTTTTTGGCGTTCAGTCATGACCTTCACCTCCTCCCACCTCTACCACCTATTAAGCTCTTTACAGCTAACCTGTTGCTTTGGAAACTGTTGTGGGAGTGTGAGGATTTATACAGACGCAATAAGAGGTCCTCTCATCAGTGTGTGCTCTGCTTTGAGTAGAAAAGAACTACAGCATCCATATAGAGCAATGTTCCCTCTTGGCTGTGTGGGATGAGCCTTTGGGTCAGCGAAAACCTAGGTGCAAATGTAGAGTAGCCATGTACTAGCCTGGCAAATTACTTAACCTCTCTCAGCCCTCATTTCCCCCAAATTACCTGGGAAATGTGCTTAATAATAGTTACTTGGCAATATTATTGGAGGAATGAAAATACATGACCGTACAAAGTCCTGTCTCTTCGTAGTTTCCTTCTGATTCTGACAAATAGGATTCGGAAGACGTAAACACAGAAGGACATTAAGGTATATATTTTCTCCAGGATTGGAAAACTTTTTTCTGGAAAATATTCTTGTCATTCAGGATCTACCCCAAAGTGTTTAATTTTCCTCCTTATAGTAACGTATCAATTGTAAAACTTTCGAAGTTTTATTTTATTGACACGGATCTGATAACTCATAATTGCTGAGCTAAACAATATTAACTTAGAAATTCTGAGATTTTTAAAGGAACTTAACTGCCATGAGAAAGTGCTGATGCAGGGCCAGCCAGTGGCATAGTGGTTAAGTTTATGTGTTCCACTTTGGCGGCCTGGGGTTCGTGGGTTTGGATCCCAGGTGCGGACCTACACACCGTGCATCAAGCCATGTGGCGGTGTCCCACATACAAAATAGAGGAAGACTGGTTCAGATGTTACCTTAGGGCCACTTTTCCTCAAGCAAAAAGAGGAAGATTGACAACAGGTATTAGGTTGGTGTTAGCTCAGAGCCAATCTTCCTCACCAAAAAAACAATTCAATAAAGAAAGAAAGAAATAAAAGCTGCTAAAAGTATACAAAAAGTACTGATGCAAAGATCATGTAGCTGTTGCTAACTAGCATTATAATCTGGTTTGCTGCTTGTGTTAACTAAAAAGATTGTCAGTGCTTATGCAGTGAAAGTTTCTTGTTTTCCAGGCCTAGATAAAATTACAGAGAGAAGAATTAAAAAGAGGGAAACTGAATGTCCTGAGGGAGCTACATTTGAAAATAAAACTTAGAAAAAATTAACCCAGAGTGCCCCGTTATTACCAGGGGGTGTGTGTGTGTGTGTGTGTATGTGTGTGTATGTGTAGGCATGAGCATCTCCTTGTTTGTACAGGCTGTTTACACACAGTACAACAGTTAAGAGCTCAGCTGGCAGCATCAGTTTGGCTTCTAAACTCAGCTTGCCACCTACTGTACATGCGACCTTAGTGATAGTACTTTAACTCTCTGAGTTGCAGTTCCTTCACCTGTAAAGCCGGGTTTCTAATAAAACCTGACCACTAAGCGGTTGGGGAATATAAATGAACTAATGCATGTGAAGTGCCTAGCACATTGAAAATACCCAAAACTATTAATTGGTATATTACCATTAGGTTATTAAGTTGTCATTGTTATTTAGATATGTGTAGGCCAGTGTCGGCGATCTGACTTCTAACTTTAGCATGGAGTATCCCAGTGACTCTCCTGCAAACTTTTCCCTCTTGAACTTCCATTTCCTTGATAAGAAAATGTGAGCGTTGGTCAAGACGGCCTCTGAAACCTCTCCGAGTTCCAAACATAGTCTTCCTTTAGCTCTATAATGTAAGAAATGTTTTATGGTTTTTAACATGGATTTTGGTGGATGACTTTCCTGTTATTGTAACTTGGGCGTGTTGGAAGTGAGCATTCCCTTCTGTATGATTTATTTCGTCTTGATTGTATGTGTGCCTGTGTTCATCCCTTTCTTCAGAGAGAAAGAGATGGAGCTGTCTATAACTAGCCACAAAATATCAATTGTAATCGTAAAAAGTTGTGTGAAGAAGCCACCATATTGGAAGCAATTCAGTATTATTTCAGGGAATTAAAAAGACAAAGATTTTGGACGCAAGGTTCACGTAGTGGAATCTGTGAGGAAGGTGAGGGGTGGACACTTACAGCAAGTGGGTTGAGCCCAAGGAGCTTTGTTTTGAGCTGATGTGTGCTCATCTAGCATTTCCCACTCCTTTAGCCTTGAGGAGCGTTTACCGTCAGCTTCAGGAAGATTCAGGGTGTCTCGGTCATGGGACCTTTGAGGTGAGTGGGAGAACTTGAGGCAAACGTGTTAGTGGAAAGCAATCTGTAGATGATTTTTCCTCTCAGCAGAATTTCTATTTTAAATTTTGCATTTTTTTAATGTGTGTGAAAAGTACTTTCCCTCTCAGTCCTCTTTCCTCTCCATTTCATCAACAAATGCGTTTTTTTTTAAATCTGTGCGTGGTCAACTCTATCAATTCCAAATTAAAACAGCTCCAAATCCAAATAATAATGTTTGTTTTGGTTTTTCTGGGTTGATATGAAGAAAATTAGTACAAACTGTCTACTTTGATCTGCATGGAGGACTCTCCACTGCATAGTCTACTGGTCTCTAGCCCTCCCTGAAATTTATTTCCTTAAAACAGATAAAAGAAGCTTCTAGATCTTTCTAACCTCTGGATCTGAATGCAGAACACCTGGGTTCAAATTTCAGACATCACTTACTAGGTTTGAAATTTGGAATAGATCACTTCTCTGCACTTGGTTTCCTCCTCTGTAAATTAAAGGTAATTGTGGGAGTCTCTTCACAGGGAACATAATCGGCATTTACTGTTAGTTGTTACTGTTGTTTTATACACACACACACATACACACACGCACAGCAATCTTGACTGCATCTGAAGGTCGTGTTCTCTCAACAGGGATTGCTGAGTCAGATTCTCATTGAAACACACAGCATGTTAAATACAATCACTATCTTTTCTTGGACAACAGCTCCATGTTTTTATAGTATTTAAAATACTTAACTATCTAAGGACATTATGCTCCTCAAAGAGCTTAGTACAATGTTTACTGAGTATCCATTCTTTTCATTTGATCTCATTTACATCTGCAAGGTTCAAATACAAATGATTCTTTTTTTTTTTTTAAAGATTGGCACCTGGGCTAACAACTGCTGCCAATCTTTTTTTTTTTTTCTGCTTTATCTCCCCAAACCACCCCCTGTACACAGTTGTATATCTTAGTTGCAGGTCCTTCTAGTAGTGGGATGTGGGACGCCGCCTCAACTTGGCCTGACGAGTGGTGCCATGTCTGCGCCCAGGATCCGAACCCTGGGCCGCCACAGTGGAGCGCGCGAACTTAACCACTCGACGATGGAGCCGGCCCCTACAAATGATTCTAAAACCAATTATTTCAAATATATATTAGTACATTAGAGGTATGAAATATAGCAAAATAGAATGTTCCTTCTTGTGTGATTGAGTTTTGTCTGAAACCACATTGAGAATTCCCTAAATGTACTTTGTTTACTCCCATTACTATCTTTACTGTCATGGTTTGTATCTGACAACTCCAATCAATGTGTCTTCTAGGCACAATAATGAACCCCCCTCCCAAAAGATGTTTATGTCCTAATCCCCAGAACCTATGAATATGTTATCATATGTGGGGAAAGGAACTTTGCAGATGAGATTAAATTAAGAACCTTGAGATAGGGAGATTATCTTGGATGTATGGGTGGGCCAATGTAATCACAAGGTTCCATAAGAGGGAAGCAGGAGTGTCAGAGTCCCAGAGAAATTTGATGATGCTACCTTGCTGGCTTCAAAGATGGAGAAAGGAGTCCATGAGCTAAGGCATGTAAGTGGTCTCCAGCAGTTGGAAAAAGGAAGGGAATAGATTTTCCCTTAGAGCACCCAGAAGGAAACCAACCCAGCAAAGACTTTGAATTTAGGACTTCTGACTTCCAGGGATGCAAGAGGATAAATCTGTGTTGTTTTAAAACATGAAGTTTTTTACAGCAATGGGAAACTAATACAATGTGGTAGCACCTTTGTTCACCTGTGTAGAAGGAGTATTCTAGAGGACCTCTATGTATCATGAGGAACATAATATTATGGTCAATGATTGCGTTTTGTGGGCCATTTAGTGTCTCAGGAGATTTTCTTCTTACAATTACAAGTTTTTGTCTTCTCTAAGACAGTTTTATGAAGCTTTTATTTTTTGGATGACATGGCATGCTCAAAAGTCTTTCTCCTCAAAGCATAAAAGTCACATTTTATGGTCTAAAGTGTCCCTATTTTCCCATAAAAATTTGCATCTCCTAGAAATAATATATTTTCATTGGTCTCCAGAGATGAGATCATACCCTAAAGAATACTCTAGCTTTTGAGAGGAACGAAAGTCTGTGGTGAAGTACAGGAATTGCTTTCTCATGGACTATTCTTTTTGGATTTCTTCGCTGGGCTTACAGCGTCCTCTTTGCCTGAGAGTAAAAGAGTCACCCATTTTGATTGCCAGGGCAGTGTAGGGCATCAAATTGCAACACCTGAACCACATCCTTGAATGATGGCTTTTGCACTAGAAACTTAGCTATATGGCACTGTGGTCCAGTTACCACCTCTATCCAGGTACTAGGCTATCTAGAGATGCAGAGAGTTTTAATCAAACACATGCTATTGACCATTCTGCATTAGTTTCCTGACTGATGGTGAAAAAGCCATGTGCAAGCTCGTTAGAACTAAAGTTACTGAGGCAGAAAAGCTGCCATGTATCCCTCTCCATACTCCTCCTTTGCTTCTAACTTTGAAATCCTCTAACACAAGTCCTCTTTCTTCTTTGTCTCACCTTTGGTCTTACATTATCAACATCAACATGGAGATTGTCTTTGCAATCTCAACCTTCATGTGTTCAGGGTTGCAAGTTCATACACTTACAGGGGTCCAGTAGGCAACACAAAAATGGTAAGTGAGCCAGGCTGAGCCTAGCGAGTGGAGGCGATTGTGGTGAACTAGAGCCCATAAACTCTCTCAAAAGGGCTGGCTGCTTTCTGTCCCTGCTAACTTTTGGCATGTTGAAACACAGGAGGAGTCTTGCCAGATATTCTGTTTTTTAAAAGAGAAGCCAGGAATCTTTATTTAATATCACTCAATGTTTAAACTCTGTAGGCCAGAACTAACTTCTCCAGAATGGATTCAGCCTGTGGGGGATAAGACCTTGGTTTATAATATTTTTATTTTATTTTTACTCTAGATATTAGTATTTTCTGTATTCTCATGTTCTTTTCCCAGGATGTCATTTATTTATTTATTTATTTATTTTTTGCAGAAGATTAGCCATGCACTAACTGCTGCCGATTCTCCTCTTTTTGCTGAGGAAGATTGGCCCTGAGCTAACATCCGTGCCCATCTTCCTCTACTTTATACATGGGACGCCTACCACAGCATGGCTTGCCATGCATTGCCATGTCCACACCCAGGATCCGAACCAGCAAACCCTGGGCCACCAAAGCAGAATGTGCGAACTTAACTGCTGTGACACTGGGCCGGTCCCTATTTATTAATTCTTGAAGGATTGAAGGGTTCTATGGCAGCCCCTAGGAAGGTCATTTAAGGAGACTTTGGAAGTATCAAGGTAGGATTCTTTGAAAAAAATGCAACTAAGCTGAGGTCTGAGGGATAGTTAGGAATTGGTTCAGTAAAACAGGGGAAGGTATTTGTGTGGGGTGTGGGAGACAAAGTTCTAAGAGAAAGTAGTATAACAAAATCACAGGGACAAGAGAGGACATTACACTTCAGAAGAAGCCAAAGACGTTCAACTTGGCTGGAATTTAGTGTGAGAAAATGGAAATCATAGAGATGACCCCACAGAGGTAGACAGGGACTAAAATGGGAGAACCTCCTGTGCTGTAATGGAACTTACTTTTAACCCAAGGCAGAAAGGAACTCATCCAGTTCTTTTCTCTCTCAGGCTAGCATTCTTCTCCATCCCAGGAATGCTTCTCTAATTTACTTGCTTTACTCAAAGCTGTTAGTGATTTTCTACAATAACACAATTGTATAATTGTGAGCAAAGAGACTACTAGGGCTTGGGGTGTAAGGCAATCTGAGAATACCCATCACTGGAGCCAGGTATCTCCCTGGAGCTGGGGACTCAGTAATTAGACTGAATTAAATGCAAAGCAGTCTGGAGGCCCCACGTGAAATGCAGAAGAACGCTTCCTTAGAGCAAAAACCCTTTGGCACATTAGTTTTCATCCTAATCCTGGTGGCCGTTAGACTATCAGCAGAAGGACTATGAAATCTGTGATAGTATCTGTGGTTTTGGATTTATGGTTGTGTGGCTCAAGAGATCCACGTATATATTAGCTGTAGCATTGAGAGAGGCTGGCACACTGAAATGTTTCTGACCTATTTCCTAAGGCAAAGGAGAATGGCTTCAAGTCTCTGCAGTGACCAGACATCTAGAAAAATAAATAAAGGAAATAGCAAATTAGAAGACCATCTGAGACAGTAAAACCAGGTCCAGCAGCAGCTTGGACATGTAGAAGTAGGTCATCCTATTTCTAAAATAGAGAATTTTATGTCATTTTACCATTTCAAGATGCCTTATGTATAACAATATCCTAATGGCTATTTTCTGAGTAGTATTCTAATAATTTTCCTAGACTGAAATTGTTAGAAAAATGATGACACCATGTGAGAAAGATATTGCCTGTATCATTGAACAAGCCAGCTAGCTGCTCTTTTTCATAAATGAAGACATTGGGTGTAAATTTGTTTGATATTAGCATAATTTGCTATGTTTATATTTTCAATATGCAGAAAATAGCATACCAGACTCCATTATGAGTTACAGAATGATTTCATTAGCATAATTGAAGCAGATGCTATTTCTTGAGATAATAGGTAAACACATGAAAATATATTAAGCTACCATCTCTGGATTTTTCTCGGGTTACAATATGTTTGCGAGCAAACACCTTTAACTATGAAGTCCAGGAGCATAAGTCAACAGAATAATAAAATAAATTTTAAAAATTGTAGCCAAGTTAGACCTCTTTTGGGAAGCACCAGGTTGGAAAATTAGTCATTTTTCTTGGCAAATTAGCAAGAGATAATTGGAATAAATTGTTTCCTTGAGTATCTTAGTATAGTGCCTACATATCTGTAAATATCTAGAAGTTATCCTAACACTATATACATATTATATACATATTTTCATATACATATGCAAAGGTACATATTTCTCTAATTAAAATATCACAGAGTCCCTTGTCATAAATGATATTTGAATTTATCTTTAGGCACTTATGTGTCTAAATCTGATCCCTTACCTTAATTTCAATGCTTTTTATAAATTATTCCTCTCATCATATATATAAAGCTAAATAGCCTTATCTCTCATTCATTTCCAGAGAAATCTCTTTGAAAAAAAGCAAATTGGTCAGCTCAAAGAATCTCTCAATGATTTGCTTGTTTATAATATCTGTATCTTTGGTCCACACTTTTTAATAATAACTACTAATTTTGATTACTTTTGTGCCAGGCATTGTATACATATTATCTCAGCACAATCACCTTGAAAAATAGATATTATTTCCCATTTACGAACGCAGAAAGTAAGACATAGAGAGGTTTAAAAGCATGCTCAAGGTCATGTAGCTAATAAGTACCAATGCCAGGATTTGAGCTAATGTCAACCTCACACCCAAGCCTGGGCTCTTAACCTCAATGATCCATAGTCTCAGCTAGAATTTCCCCAGTCTCTTCCCACCTTTTGGAATCCCACCTTTAATGCTCAACTCAAGCCCCAATTTCTTCAAGATGCTTTCCTCTATAAAGTCAATAAACATTATGCTTTTGCCTTCCTCAGTGTCGTTGACAGTGGATCTCAAACTTGTCTGCATGGTGCAACAGGTTGGAGGTTCTGATACCCTATGTTAACACCATGGAATAGTACTATGTTTAATTCCATCAGAACAATTAGAAGCACTTTTGTGAGTGTAAAATATATTTTTTAATTGTAATATGAATATAGGTCTCCTTATCACACAAAAATCCCCAGCAAACAGATGATGTAGATTTAAGAAATCATACTTCTACATATTCCCATTAATATTTGGTTGAGTCTCATTTTATCGTGATATTTGTTAGCACATTCAAGCAAGCTGTTAAAAGCAAGTACATATGTTTTAAAAAATGTATTGGGGAAAAAACTAAATTTGAGAAAATGCTATTAGTCATTTCCATTGCTTTGACTTGGAACAAAGCCACCATATTGTATTTTTTTGATAGACTAGCTTAGTGTTGCTCAGAGTACCTTAGAGAACCAAATTGGAAATTCACTGGCATGTTGTGTGAATTATCTGAGACAGAGATTATAATGCAATTATAAGTAGAATTTTTTGAATTCTTTCTTGCATAGATAGTTTTTATTTTTATATCTGATGCATGTGTATATGATCAAGGTGCTGCAACAAAGCCTTTTATCTTAGAGCAAGAAATGCCTGATGTTCAAGCTGGATTTCAAAAAGGAAGAGGAATGTGAGATCTAATTGCAATTATTCACTGGCTTCTGGAGGGCTCCAAAGAATTTCAGAAGAAGGGTAGTCTATGTTTTACAAACTACAGTAAAGCCCTTGTGTGGATATCAAAAGGCTCTGGGTTGCCATGAAAGAAATGGGTGCGCCTCAGCACTTGATTGTCCTGATGCATAACCTGTATAGTGGTCAGGAAGCCACTGTCAGAATAGAATATGGAGAGACAGAATGGTTTTCTATAGGAAAAGCTGACGGCCAAGTGTGTATTTTGTTTCCTTATCTGTTTAATATGTGTGCAGAGCATAGCATATGAAAAACTAGGCTAGATTCAGATGAAGGCGGAGTGAAAATTGGTGGAAGAAATATCAACAATTTAAGATATGCAGACGAAAACCTCTTACTAGTGGAAAGCAGCAATGACTTGAAATGACTTCTGATGAAAGTGAAAAAAGAAAGTACCAAAGCAAGACTGCATTTGAACACCAAGAAGATAAAAATTGTCACTACAGAAGAAGTATGTAACTTTAATGTAGACAATGAAGACACTGAAATTGTTAAAGATTTTGTTTCCCCTGCTTCAGTCATCAATTTAAATGGAGACTGCAGCCAAGAAATCAAGAGAAGACCGAGACTTGGAAGGGGAGCAATGAAAGAATTAGGAAAGACCATCACGTGTAAGGAAGTGTCATTAGAGACTAAGGCCAAGATTATCCGCACCCTCACATTCCCACTTACAGTGCACAGGTGTGAAAGCTGGACAGTGAAGCAGGGTGACAGCAAAAAACTGATTCATTTGAAATGTGGTGTTGGAAGAGAACTCTACGATATCCTTGACTGCCGGGAAGATGACCAAGTGGGTCCTGGAGCAAATTAAGCCTAAACTATTGCTGGAGGCAAAAATGATAAAACTGAGGCTGTCCCACTTTGGGCACATCAGAAGGCAGGATCCTTTGGAAAAGACAATCATGCTGGGAAAAGTAGAAGGCAGCAGGAAAAGAAGACGACCAAATATGAGATGGATGGACTTCAAAAAGGAAGCCATAGGCATGAGTCTACAGAAACTGAGTAGGGCTGTTGAGGCACTACGTGGTGGACACCATTCATTCACAGGGTCACCAGGAGTCGGAGTTGACTTGATGCCATGTAACAACAAATGTGTATATATCTTTTTTCTTTCAAAGATTTTATTTTTTTCCTTTTTCACCAAAAGCCCCCGGTACATAGTTGTGTATTTTTAGTTGTGGGTCCTTCTAGTTATGACATGTGGGACACTGCCTGAGCATAGCTTGATGAGAGGTGCCATATCTGCGCCCAGGATTTGAACTGGCGAAATCCTGGGCCACCACAGCAGAGCGTGCAAACTCAACCACGCAGCCACGGGGCCGGCCCTCTAAAGCTGTCTTTTAGTTTCAGTATTGCTTTTGTTTGCAGTTTTCTTTTCTTTTAAATCTACATACAGTGAAATGCACAAATTTTATGTGTACAATTCAATTAACTTTTCCAAATATGTGCACCAGTGTAACCACCAATACTATTAAGAGATAGAACATGTTTGTCATTCCTTCTCATTCCTTATCTGAGAAAATTCCTTCTCAGTTAATGACCCCTGCATCCAGAGGCAACCCTTTTCTAATTTTTTTCACCATAGATTAGTCTTGCTTATTCTAGAATTTCATATAAATAGAATCATACAATATGTGTGCTTTTTAGTGTCTGGCTTTTTTTTGCTCAGCATAACACCTGTGTGATTTATCCGTGTTGTTACATGTATCAGTCACATTTCCTTTTATTGCTGAATAGGATCCCTTTTATGAAAATACCACAGTTTATCTATTCTCCTATTGATGGGTGTCTGTGTTGTTGCTGGAGGAGGTCACTGAGAGGGCATGACCACTGGTTGACCCATGAACTGAACCCTGTCAGTTGGAGGTTCTTCATCCCCTCCTCTGTCTTTGAATGTACGTTCTGCCCACCATTCCCACAGTGGGAACCATTTTCAAGGATTCAGCCTTGAGAGAGCAAAGCGTTGTTGAGCATCTGGGCTGAGTACATTACTGAACCCAGGTAAGGTCTCTATATAAACTTTGAACATTCTGGCAGGCGGGTTGCAGTGATCTACTTGTCTACCAGCCACCCAAGATGAGCCTTGAACATAAGTCCCCTTGTTTATTAAACCTGCCACCTACCAATTGGTAGCGGTCTGTCTCTTTCTTCAATCTCTTTGCCTTACACGTAGGGGCCCAGTTTGTAAACCAACAGTTGTTTATAAGTTTTTTTGCTATTGTGAATAGATACGCTACGAACATTCCTGAGCAAGTCTTTTCATGGACACGTGTTCTCATTCTTCTTGGGAAATAGGGATGGTATATGTTTAACTTTATAAGAAAGAGGTAAACTGTTTTACAAAGTGGTTGTACTGTTTTGCATGTCCACCAGCAGAGTATGAGAGTTCTGGTTGCTCGCAGTCTTCCCAAATTTGGTTTTGTCAGTCTTTTAGCCATCCTGGTGAGTAGGTGTTGATATCTCTTTACGGTTTTAATTTGCATATTTCTGAGGACTAATGACAGTGAGCACTTTATTTATGAGCTTATTGACCACGTGTATATCTTTCTTTGTGAAGTATCTGTTCAAGTTTTGCTCATTTTTATAGGGTTGTTTGTCCTGTGGTTATCGAATTGTAGGAGTTATTTATATCTTCTGAAAGTAACTTCTTTCTCAGAAATAGTGTTTTACAATTATTTTTCCCACTCTGAGCCTTACCTATTCATTTTCTTAATAGTGTCTTTTGATGAACAGATTTTTAAATTTTGATGAGTCTAATGTAACAATTTTTTTCTTTTATGATTATTGCTTTTTGTGTCTTGTTTAAGAAATGTTTGGATTGCTTCAGACCACAAATATAGTATTCTGTGTTTTGTTCTAGAAGCTTTATTGTTTTAATTTTTATATTTAGGTTTATGGTCCATCCCCAAATAATATTTTTTTTATGGTGTAGAGTTCACAGTTTATTTATTTATTTTTTTAATATGGATAGTCAATTGTTAAAGCACCATTTTTCTTTTTTTAAGATTGGCACCTGAGCTAACAACTCTTGATGATTTTTTTTTTCTTCTGCTTTTTCTCCTCAAATCCCCCCAGTACATAGTTGTATACTTTTTAGTTGTGGGTCCTTCTAGTTTTGGCATGTGGGACGCCGCGTCAGCATGGCTTGATGAGCGGTGCCATGTCTGCGCCCAGGATCCCAACCTGCGAAACCCTGGGCCCCTGAAACTGAACACGTGAACTTAATCACTCGGCCACAGGGCCGGCCCCATAAAACACCATTTTTTTAAGAAAGACTTTTTTCCCCAAGGTTATTAAATAACCTTAGTGTCTTAGTTGGAAATTAATTGACCATATAAGAATTGGTCTATCTCTGGACTTTATTAGGTTTCGTTGATCTATTTGCTTATTATCAGGCCAATATCACAATATTCTTATTATTGTAGTTTTATGCTAACGTTTGAAGTCACGTGATGGCAGTCCTTCAGTTTTATTCTTTCTTCCAAGACTATTTGAGCTATTCTGTGTCTTTTGAATTTTCATATGAATTATAGAATAAGCTCATCAATTTCTATAAAACGCCTGACTTTGATTTATTTCGTAAATGCTTATAAATGGCCATCTCCATGTTGGCATTGCTTCTTCCTGTGTGCATGCCTATCTCCAAATTTCCACTTTCATAAGGATGCCAATTCTATTGGACTTAGGCCCATCCTAATGATCTCATTTTAATTGGATCACCTCTCTGAAGACCCTACTTCCAAATAAGGTCACATTATGAAGCCCTGGGGATTAGAACTTTAATATATGAATTTTAAAGGGACAAAATTCAACCCACAATACCGCTATTGGCTTTTAAGTTACTATTTCTTTGGACTTACTCCTCTTGGTTGCTCTGGGAGTTATAATATACATTCTCCATTCATCACAGTCTATGTAGAGTTAATATGTACAAACCTTTGGTAGCATAGTGCCCTTTAACCTTCTACCTTATCCTTTGTGCTATTGATACCGTATATTGCATATACATATATTACAAACCTTACAATACCTTGTTACAATGTTTTCTTTAACATTCAAAGGCTTTAAAAAGTTCGATGAATACAAGTACAATATTTTATATTTGCCCCTTACACTCCTGATGCTCTTCAGTCCTTCATGTAGGTCTGAGGTCCGTACATTGTGATTTCTTTCAGCCTGAATAACTTTCTTTAGCGTTTAATTTAGTATAATCTACGTCAATGAGTTCTCTCACTTTTGTCTTTATTTTTCCTTCATTTTATTTTATTGAAGATTGGCACCTGAGCTAAGATCTGTTGCCAATCTTTTTTTTTCTTCTTCTCTCCAAAGCACCACCCCCCCATGCCCCCCTGCCAGTACATGGTTGTATATTCTAGTTGTGGGTCCACCTGGTTGTGCGATGTGGGACACCATTTCAGCATGGCTTGATGAGCAATGCTAGGTCCTTGGCCAGGATCCAAACCAAGGACCCCCTGGGCCACCGAAGCAGAATACCCCAACTTAACCACTTGGCCATGGGGACAGCCCCCTCCTTCATTTTAAAATAACATTTTCTCTGTCTGTAAATTTCTGTACTGACAGTATTTGTTTTTTTCCATTGTCCTTTGGCTTCCATTATTTCCGTTATTTGTAGGACATAAGCCATCATTCATATATTTACTTTCTTCTGTGTATTGTGTTCTCTGGCTTCTTTAAAGATTTTCACTTTATCTTTGGTTTTCACTAATTTGACTGTGTGATTTTCTTTGAATTTATTTCCATTTTGGCCCATCAAACTTCAAGTATCTAAAAGTTTATATTTTAATCAAACTTGGGAAATTCTTGGCCGTTATTTAGGCAATTTTTTTTTCTCCAATATACTATTAAGCTCACCTGGTGAATTTTTCATTTCAGATCTTATGCTTTTAGTTCCAGGATTTTGATTTGGTTATTTGTTAGTTTTCATTTTTCTGTTTATCTTCTGTATATCTCCATTCCTTATGACTATAATTTCCTTTAAATTATTGGATATATTTAAATGGGTGCCTTCATATCTTTATCTGCTAACTGTAACATCTGAGTCATCTCAGAGTTGGTTTCTCTTGGCTGTTTTTTCTCTTGACTCTTGGTCAAATTTCCCTGTTTGTTCACATGTCTAGTAATCTTTCTATAATGCATATTGTGAGTGATGTATTGTAGAGACTCTAAATTTTGTTATTGTCCTTTGAAGAGTGTTGATTTTTGTTCCATTATGTTCTTAACTTGGTTAGACTCAAACTTCAAAATCCATATTCTCTGTGATGGTTAAGATCTGAAGTCTCTACTTAGTTCTTTCAGCCTTTTAGCTGTTGCTTTCTACCAGGCTCCTTGGGATCTCCCATGTGCCAGCCAAGAATTTTGGTGGTATGTATGTATGTATGTGTATGTATCTATGTATATATTTCTTTGTTTATCTATGTTCCCATCTGTCTATCTATTTATTTATGTTTTGGAATTCCTGATGTGGCTTCCTCCCTTGTAAATTCATCCCTCACCTTTCAGAGAATTTTTCAGCCTTGAAATTCATCCCCTGACTCTTAAAGCTAGCAAGACTCTAGCTTTTTGCTTGAGTACTAGATATCTTACTGATTTGGGAATGTCCATCAGCAGAAAGTCACATAAAGACAGGTCTCACTCACTGTAGTTTCCTTATTTCGAATGTTGACTTCTTTCCAGGTTTTTGACTGAATTTGACCACAGTCATATTTTTAAATAGTTGTGTTTGTTTTAATTTTTTTCCTAAGTTTTTAATTATAGTCTGTCATAAAGTTAGTCCAATACAAGCTATTCCACCACCACAGGAAGCAGAATTCTACATGTCTTTTTGACACTAAAACAGTGTAAACTTTTTCAGCACAAGTATTGAAGCATATATATTTCTTTCAAAGTCCTAAAAGAACCCATTCATTTGCTATGTATACCCTAGGACATTAGTAAATATCTGCTGAAGTAAATGAATCTGGCTGAACTGAATTATTTGGTACAGCTACATAACAATTTAATTAAATTGTTATGAAAATATCCCATGATGGTGTGAGTTGGGGGATTTTAGAAATTCAAGACGCTTAGTATAAGCTACTGTTTTTAATATAATAGCTTAAGTTATGTTTGCCACTATTTGTAGACCTGAATTGCTGAATTAGGCTTAAAATGTTGGATTCTTTCTCCTGGGGTCGTGGCTGAAATTCAAGATGTTGTCACCACACGAAAGCTTGTTCCCTAATTGTGGTCATATAAGTGCACACCCTAACTCTGTGATGTTAGGCCAACACTAAAAATATGTCAATATTGTTAACAATTCCCAATGAATGCTAGTGACCACCTGGAGTTCAGGATTAAGGAAGATTCTAAAGATTTGATCTTAGAATGACATGAGCAAGTTGTCCTGTCTTCCATAGGCTCGGGAATGGAAAGTGATGCCACATATGCCATAGGTTTCTTACTTTGAACTAGACTTTCTACTGCATTAATTATTGAGAGACATAGACTACGTTGCACAGTCCAGTTGGTTTATTTTCTCTTGGCTCCAGAAGCCAGAAGAGAGTCCCAGTCAATATTCTACCTAACCAGTGTATAAATATTGTTTGCTTATGTGAATGGTAACTGCAGTTTTAAACTTAACAGAAATTGTAGGAAATCAAAAAAGATCTATTTTTAATATTTTTGCTTCCCAACATAGTTTCCAGGAACACAGTATGGTGAAAAATGGGAACTTGCTGTTTGCATTATAGAGTTTACTTATCTGCTGATGCCCTAATTTTACTCAGGAAGGGAATTATTGAAAATTCTCTGCCACAGGCAAAATAAATTCTCAGAAATATATAATAGCAAACACAGTAAACCCTGGGGCATCGACAACATTTCTGTAGCATAATGTTGCTTTTAAATGTGCTTTTTAATTTTGCAATTATGCATACCCATAGGGAATGCTCATAGCAGACATTGCTTTTAAAGGAAAGGGAATAAGATCTTATTCTAAGGTAAATCAAGGAATCTTGACAATTTTGAAATGATTTGCTTGATTTTAGGAATTTTAGTCTGCATGTTCACTTCCCTATACTTCTAGAAATAAGCTGATGATATCCAGTGTGCGAGTCACTCTTCAACAAATTTATCTACTGCACATAGTTTCCTTATAAAACATTCAGAAAAATGAAAGTAAAAAATGTTGACATCTAACTGCCTTTTAGAATATAATTAGAGAGGAAAGAAAGGAATATGATTATTTAAATTTATCTGGAATAAATAAAAACATTTGCAAATATAGTTGAACTCTATTGTAACTCTTCTTCATTCACTCATTTGTTAATTCTACAAAGATTTTTACAGAGCACTAAGTATGTGCCAGGCACTATCCTATATGAAAAGATGTGGTTGATGCCCAATGAGATCACAGTAGAGGAGAATGCACATGTAAACACATCATTTAAATGCAGTAAGTTGCCTGCTATAATAAAAGTTTATGCAGAGTGTCATGTGGTTATTTTTGGGAGGTAACACACTTTGTTTCTCATGTGTCAGAAGGTGTTAGAAAGGGATACAGGGCCTGATTCTAGCTTCTGGTGAGTCTTTATCCAGGATTCAAACAATGTTACCAAAAAACTTGTTCCTCCCTATATTTGGCTCTGCTTCCTTGTTGTTGGTTCCATTATAGGGCAAACTTTTTAAACCCTAGATGAGTTCTGGCTGCTCCTGGGGCTGCAAATTTTCTTGTTCACATCCAAATAGAAAGACAATATTCACTTTTTCCAAAAGTTGAAAAATGTCTAGGTCTTGAATCTCCAGCTGCTTTGTTGGTCTGACTTGGATTAGGTGCTCATTCTTGAGTCAGTCACCATGCTGAGGGCAAGCCGTGGTAGGCAAGGGGTAGGTGGAATTGGAGCAGAGTGTAGGTATAAATTCCCTATTCTGAATGGGTTGGCAATTTGGGATACTTTTGAGAAAAAGAGAAAGGATAATACACACTAAGGAGGCAACCAAACAATGCCAACTGAAATGCACTTCATCCTACTTCAAAGTGGTTTTATGCCCACCCCTCTAGCCAGCTCCAGCTTAACAGAATGAAGGCTAGACTCCACAGGAAGCATGCAAGAACCTTGGGAAACTGTGCTCTGTATTCCCTTCCTGCTGATACCAGCCAAATTGATGCCGGTCTATTATCTTTCCACCTGAAGCCAATTCAGTCACCAAGTGATCAAATGGTTAACTCTGGATTCATTCATTCATTTGATATTTATTGATCATTGTATTTTGTACTAGGCAACGTGCTAGGGCTGTTTAACAATGTTTAGCAAGATATAGTTTCTACACACAGAGCATACATTCTAGTGGAGGAAGCAAGTAGATAAATACAAAATAGAAATAAAAGGTTGATGGTGGAAATACAGAGGGCTAAGGAAGCACTTAGATGGAGCCTTTGACCTTGGCTTGGGACATTCAGGGAGCTCCTCAGAGGAAGGGAAACCTGGATGATAGATCAAGGATAAATAAACATTAGTAAGGTGCAGAGGTGGGAGAACATAACTCTAGTCAGAGGGAATTTTTCACACGGTGAGCCTTGTGCTTCTCTGTCTAAATATCTTACCGCAGATACCACTGAATAACTATCTGGTATCCATTCTCTCCTTTCATCAAGTGAAATCCAGTTTTATTCTAGACTGAAATGTGCCCACTGTTAACTTAATTAAACCAGGAAGCTATTAGACTGAGGTGGCTGTGATGCTGTGGTGGCTTAGTTAAGGAAACCAAAATCTAAGCTTATAAATGCCTCAAGGTTATGAAATCGAAACCTAAGGACAACCAATCACAAACAGCCATCTAGGTTTCGAGCTATAGCCAATCAGCAATTTCCTTGCATTTGCTGCATTTCCTTCCCATTTTTCTCTATAAAAGTCTCTCCCTGAGAGCTCCTATCAGTGGAGAGCTCCTAGCAACTTCCGCTTTGGCGCTGCCCAATTTGAATGGATTTTTGCTCAAATAAACTCTTACAATTTTTAATATGCCTCAGTTTATTTTTTAACACTACTGAAAGATATTTACCCTGCAAGACTCCCTTCTAGTCTTTCTTTGACAAACAAAAACCAAGCCAAACAAAACCAAAACTTAAAAGTAAAAAACAAAACCCAAAAGCAGTGTTTCTAAAGACACAGAAAAGTCTTTTCAGGAAATAACTTCCCTAGGTGAAGAGATTTTCAAAGTTACTTTTAAAGCTAACTAAACAGATTTTTAAAGTTTTGTTATAAAATTAACTTGGCTAACCAAAATTCATATTACCAAAATACTTTTTTTCCCATTTAACTTCCTTGACTTTAATATTTGTTAAAATTCAGATTCCCCTGGAGAACTTTGTTTATTTTATCCTGACAATTGAAATCCATTAAAAATGCTCAGTTAATGCTCTCAAATAAAAAGAATGTGCATTTCAGTGCTTTGAGTCATAGACCTGAAAACGTCTCTAAAGTCCATTAAATCCTTACCATTGTGCTTAGTAGGCAGATCTCCTTTTGACTAATGAGGTTTTAGCAAAGGCATAAAAGGTTAAGTGATTAGCAAGGGAGAGGCTGGGATAATGAAGGTGGGTACTGTTGCTATTCTTTTTATCCTAAACTGATATTTGCCTTAACTCAGTGTTTCTTTGCATGACAAATAGTACTCCTCAGACTTTATGAAAGATTTCACTGTGGTTCATTCAGGCAGAGGTCTCTGCTTCCCACAGTTATTGTAACAGACACCAGTCCCCAGATACTTAATTATTCTTAAAATCATATATAGAATGATAATGCCATTTATGGCCCTTATTATAGTAAAAGGAATATGATTCCTGGTATATGAAAGATACTTTATCTTCTTTGAATTCTTGTGATTCATTTGGATATCAAGTTTAGAAATTACTCTGCATAATGATGGGAGAAGAATTTGAAACTCTTTCTATCAACAATCTTTGATGAGAGAGGAGAGGAGAAAAGGAGTCATAAGTAGATGGCAGATCGCATATTCTCCAATATGACTAGAAAGACGGTCTACTAAGATCGTAGATACTTGAGTGATCAGTTTCTTGAGGAAATCAGTGTTTTCAGTGTCTTCGTGGGCAGGAGCTATCTCCTGCATTTTTCTTTTCTTCAGAGACTAGCACAGTTTCTCATTAAATACTGAAAATTTAATGAGAAAATCTACTAAAAATCGATCACATTCACTCCATCTTCATCTTTCTTTAATTGGTCGTTCACGGAAAGCTAGGTGGAGAAATGAGGTTTTCCTACAACATTCTCCAGGGACAAGTCTCCAGGCTCCTGAGTGTCTAGAAGCAATTGCGGTGGTGACAGTAGTGGCAGTGGTGATAGCAGCATCCCAATTCCCCTGGGGATCAGGTATGGATATCAGATATGTTGGTTGGTTCCTTCGTTCAAAACACTAAGTGGTGGTCATGGTAGTAGTGGTTTTCCTAGTCACGCATTCCTACAGGCCCTGCCTAGATCCTGGGGAAGAGTCTGGTTCCTTGCCAAAAAGCCTGTGTATGATTTTTCCGGCCTGACCATAGGCAATTACAAAGGCTTTACACAGCAGATCTCACCGGGAAAACTGCTTCCCCTCCTACACATAAGACTTGCTGCGCAGCCAGTGCATTATATTCTCTCAGGGGAGTTGCAGTCAAGGACTCAGGCCCCCTGGCGCACCATGCTCTTAAACATATTTACATTCCTAGGCCAGGTGACCTCATTCAGAAGTCTCTATCTGGCCCTTCTTGCAGGGGTCCTCTTCAGGTGCTTCCTTACCACGGAGAGGAGGGGAAGCCTTGAAGACACTTTCCCCCATGCTGACTCAGTACTCAGTGTACTTTTCTACTCCTAGCCCTCTTTTCCCACTCCACTCCCCTCCCCCAGAGTCCATAAAATTGCAGGAGCCTTTTGTTGAGTTCCCTCAACAGTGATAGGATCCCCACATCTGTACTGGGTCTACCCCATGTTCTATTCTGCTCTGCTCGTCTACCTCCCACCAGTGCATCTTTCCATGAGAGAAAATGGAATGTCATGGGAGAGCCAGCTGCATTCTCTGGTTTTAGCCTCTTGCTTATCTTATCACAGTAAGTGATGAAAGGGTTGGTTGCTACTTCCATTTTGACTTGTTGCTTTAATCGGCTTCTCTGAAACCTAGCAGCTCAGTTCTCTCAAGCTCTACTGAGATCCTAAACTGCCACTCTAGGCTATCCAATGGTTTTGTTTAAAATAGCTTGTATAAAATCCCTTGCAGTTTAAAATCATTAGAGTGGTTTCTTTTTCCTATGTTGAACCATGACCATTACAGGATTTGTTGCCAAGAAGTGAAGCTGCTTTGGCTTAGTGGTCAAGCAAATATTGTAGGCCAGAAAGCTGTTTATCCTTGTCACACCATGACAAATACTTGGTAAACCGAATACCGAATTAAGGTATTGGCAGATTTAGTTTCTCCTGACAATGTCTTCTATAGACAGCCAACCCCCATCTGATAGGAAACTGGTGGGTAAAAACATCAGAATATGGTTGCCAGCAAATTACTAGCAAAGTTAACAAACTACTAAAGAATAGACAAATAAAGTTACATATTTTTATTAAATGCAAATAGAAGCTGGAGAGAAAAGGGAATTCGCAAAGTAATTGAGGATAAATAAAAAAAGACGTAAGAAAACGGAAGAATCTCTTGACATAGTTTGATTTCATCATCAATGGTCTCCTATTTTAATTTAGATCTTATTTGAAAAATGGCTTTCAAAAGATCGGATGCTTTGACTTTCCATTAAATAACTAGAAACCAAAGGGCTTTCTTCAGGCTTTGGACTAAAGTAGTGATTTATAACATTTGACAATGTCTGGAGACAGTTTTGGTTGTCACAACTGGAAGAGGGGGTATGCTATTGACAGCTGGCGGGTAGAGGCCAACATCCCAAAATGCACGTTCTAGCCCTCACAGCAAAGACCTATCCAGTCCAAATTGTTACTAGTACAAGATTGAAAAATCACTGTGTGCGAGAGAGATAGGTGCATTGTCAACGTGCTCCTGGTTTGTGTATTGCTTCTGCCTCTTAAAGTCTTTGATATGTACATATGGGTTAGTGCACATGCTACATTGTTTTTGCTCAATCAGCTGAGATGGCCTAGAGGCAATAGTAACAATGAACACAGCTAGTGCCCACATCTTGGTTTCTAATTCCCTTCTCCAACAAAAGGAACCAGGAATCCTTGGAGAAATGATTCATTCTAAGACTGGTGTATGACATACATAAGATGAACCTAGAACATTTTATAGTGCCAGAAAGTAAGAAAGTCCTCAAAATAAAATGGAGTATGTCAAGGAGACAAAAGAACTAACTGAAAGAGATCCCAATAGTCAAAGCTGAAACAATTTGAGCAACAAAATTAAGTAATACTGTATTATAGTGCAAAGTATAAAATAAATATCCATGAGTCCATACTGATATAAGTAAATGATGGAATAAATAAATAAATGGGAGAAGAAACAAATCTACATAAAAGAATTTCAAATAACTTATGTAGATTCTTTGCCCTGAAAGAGGTGATCGTAAGTCTGTACTGTGTGCAATGTGGGCTGCACACAGTGACCTCCTCCCAAAGAATACAGTCTGGGAAGGGGAACGACAGAATACCTTTACAGTGGAGAAACCCGACGTCTACCATCTCAGCCAGGGATCAAGGTTGTTAACCTTGTTGTTCTTGTTGTAACACTATCGGTGTTACCCATAGTGATAAATCATGTGGATAGCGTGATAAATCATATGGATATTGACATGATGTGATGAAAACTGATGCTTTACCTCTGTGGTCTTTCTTCCTCAAACCCATAACTTCAGTTTAATCATGAGGTAAAGGTCAGAAAAATCCCAACTGAGGGATATTCTAAAGAATACTTGACCTGTATTCCCCAAAATTGTCAAGGTCATTAAAAACAAAGAAATTGCAAGAAACTGTTAACAACCAAGAGGAGCCTAAGGAGACACAATAACTAAAGAGCATGTGATATGCTTGATGGGATCCTGGAACAGAAAAAGGATATTAGGTAAAAAATAAGGAAACCTGAATAAAATATGGATGTGAATTAGTAAAAACGTATTAATATTGGCTCACTGTTACAAATACGCCATATGTAACAGAGAATCTCACTTTGTATGTTGATGTCTGACTCCGGACAACTTTTAAGCCTTACCCCTCCATCTTCCCCTTCTGCTGCACAACTGGGCAAGCTAATAAGAAAGTGTGGATGCTCCCTACTATGATGCCAGTGGGAGATTCCAACCACATAAGCTCCCGCCCACAGACGGGAACTCTCACCCTGATCTAATCCTCTAACCACAATAAAAACCCTGAGCCAGTCTCCTTTCCTGGCTTTTGCAAGCCATTTGGAACCACCTTGGAAAACCTGCACTCCTCTCCTCAAAAAACCTCGTTACATGAGTAACACATTTTTCATAACCTTTTTGTGTGTTTGTGGCATCATCAGTCTTGACATCCAAACCAAATTTGGAGAGGGGGTGAAGTCCATCTGATTTCTTCAGAGTCGCCACAACACTAATGTAAGATATTAATAGGGGAAGCTGGCTACAGGATATATAGGAACTCTCTCTCTATGTGGTTTTTCTGTAAAACCAAAACTATTCTAAAATAGGGTTTATTTTGTAAAAAGTCTTGCACCATAGATCAAGATGACAGAGACATAATGTACCCTGTCTTTGGGGTCTGTTATGAACTGAATGCTCCTGTCTTCCTCAAAATTCATCGGTTGAAGCTCTAACCCCCAATGTGATGGTATTACGAGGTAATTGGGTTTAGATGAGATCGTGAGGGTGGAGCCCCCATAATAAGAGGAAGCAGAGACCCCAGAGCTTCTTCTCTCCACCATGGGAGGACTCAGTGAGAAGGCAGGTGTCTGTAATCCAGGAAGAGGGCCCTCACAAAGAACCGAGTCTACCAGCACTTTGATCTTGGACTTCTCAGCCTCCAGGATTGTGAGAAAGAAATGCTTGTTGTTTAAACAACCCAGTCTGTGGTATTTTGCTACAGCAGCCCAAGCAGATTAAAACAGGGTCCATGGAAATTTCTAGGTGAGGCTTCTTCTTGAAAAGACCATTTAGTGTTGCTGGAAAATTCTTGTCCTATGTATAAGTCAGATTCACTTTAAGCCAAATTTCACTATGAAGTAAATTGGGTTTCCTTGTGATTCACTTTTATTAGACTTGTTTTTTTTAACAATACAGGAAATAGATCTATCTCTTCAATCAGTCATAGAGATGGCAGTTTTAGACAAAAGGCTACCCCTTATACAGTCAGCCAATGTGCTTTGTTCTGGAATAGTAATAACTTCGCGATTGTTGCTCTGAAAATGTCTTAAACATATCTCAGTAAACACGTTCCATTTGTGCTGCTTTGGTAAAGGGCATATGTAGCTCAGAGCAGAGGTCTAATCATCAGGCAGAATAAATTGTTTTCATGGCATATTGCTTGCATTTCTATTAGCGTTTGTTTATTTGCACTTTACGTAATAATAATGACAGTAATCTTACATTCAAATACCCGGAGATGTGCTGTGCCCTTTCCATGCATTATCTCCTTTAATCCTCACAGTGTCTCAGAAGAGAGGCATCCTAGTTTATACATGAGAAAATTAAAGCCTAAGAGAGGTTAAATGACTTGCTTAAGGTCCCCCAGCTAATAAGTGGCAAAGCTCAAGTCAATCCTGGATCTGTATGACCACAGACCCTGAGCTTTTCCCTCTAGATTATAGCACTTGTTATTTACATATCGATGTCCTGCAACTAGATTTGAATTCCTCAAGAGCGAGAACTGTGTTTTATCCACTTTTGATCCCTGCAGTTTACTTAAAACTACACCTGGAAAACATATTCACTACATTCATTCTTGACTTTCCCTGAATACATAAACTTGATTGCCTTACTTAATCACATATAAGAATAATCCTCTCAGCTGTTTTCAACTTCTTAAGTAATCATAATTTTTCTGGGTAATTAATACTGCTAGAAGCCTGAGCTTACGGAATTATATAGAAGAAAACTCATTCCTGCTTGAAACTGGATAGTCATTGTATGTGCCACCGAAACCCAGTTATGTTGTAGCCCTGTGTTACTGCTTGGCATTCTCTTTCCCCTGGGCTAGGAAAGCCATTCTTGTCCTGCTTCTTAAAACTCAGGTAGAGGAGAGGACGTTTTAAGAGCTCTTGTGGGAAAGCATGTGGAATTATTATTGTTTCTATATAGATTATGAATGACACCCTTTCTGCCTAGAATCTCAAGGCCCATTCAAGTTGCTAATAGATACCAGGCAGCTCTCTATTATGAAGGAACACTGCAGTGTGTAATAACAATTTTATAACTTAGAATATTTCTGTGTCAAGAGTCATCAAATTGACATGAGAATTGTGTGTCAGGGTCTATGGATTTATTTGTATTTTACCCTGATACAATGAATCTGGCACAAAGGACCATTCTTACTTTGTCTGAAGAGGTGCTTCATCACTATAGATGTGATGTGGATTAAGTCCTGCTCACTGACATAATCAAAAGAAGACAATTCCTTTGTTATAGCCGGTTATGTTCTAAGTGACGCTGCTCATCTTCACATTTCTGAAGAAGTTTCGGCTAAATCCAAAGCATGCTCCCTTGTCCGTGGTTCTCTCTCTCTGGCCTTGCATTTGGCCATTGCAGTTGAAATTCATTGCAGCTCTTTGAACAAATTGAATTAAATTGCTTACATCTTTGTAACGCGTATAAACTCAGACATCCTTGAGCAGTTATACTCCTCAATATTCAGGACTCACAATGGGGCCAGTACCTGAGGCTTGGGTGGGTGTTGAGTGGTGAGCGAGCATTTAGACATGAAGCCAAAGTCCCAATTTCTAGACTCCATTTTGTTGCTAGCTAGCTCTGTGATGGTGGGAAAGGCCCTGGCGTCCCCCTATGCGAAATTCAAAGTGGATGATCTCTGAATCTAACATTTTATAGATCTGAAATTGTTTGGTAAGAATGCAGGCATGTAAGGCACATCATGGTCTGTGAGGCTTTTATGCCCTGATTTCACTAATAAGAAATTTGAATTTCCATAGCTCTGAGTTCTGGAGAAAACAGACTTGTCTGAAAAGAATTTGTGTACTTAGATTTGGATTTGGGAAGAATTACATTAAGGAAGATGTGTAAATTTGGTGTTGTTTGTAATTTCCACAGAAATATGGAGTAATAAAGGGAAATTGATAGTAGGAAGCAATGTGAATCTACTGGGTTAAAAAAAACGAAATAAAACAATTTTGGGCTCAATTAAGAACCTATCTACTTAATCAGTTGACTTTCTGCCACTGAAAGGCCTTTTAAGGCTCTTCTTGCTCAACTACTGCTTCAGAAAGTGCCTGTTTTGGAGCTGCATCCTGGGTTCTCTATGCCCCTACTTGGAGAAACAGATTTACCTGACAAAAGTAACTCATAGAAAGCACTAAGCTGTTACACAGGTGTGAGAGAGTCCTAGAACCAAGGGGATTTGGGGAAATGAATGGTCAGAAAGGGTTTTGGAGATGCGTATTGGATTTGAAAGTGGCTTTTTATCCAAGAGAGGAAGAATAGTAGAAGGATATCAAAATTCTCAGCTCCTGGTGTGTCCTTGGGTGAGCAAGCGTCTTGGCAGGTACACCTAATTTGTAGCCTATAGAATTCCAGAACATTATGGCATTTCTGCCCAACTACACAACAAACGCTAATGTCAATGGTAAAGAGATAAAACAGTTTTCCTGCTTCTTCCAAGACTTAAGACATTCTTTGATGCTTTTAGAAAGCTGGGAGGCTGAATACAGATGTCAATGTTAAAATTAGAATCTTCGATATTTATTGAGAATTTTCTGAGTGCCAGAACTGTGTTAAAAACCTTTCGCGTGTTCTTTCATTTAATTCACTCATTCGTTCATTCAGTAAGTCAACAAACATTTATTGAATGACTGTATACTGGACACGGTTTGGGCACTTGGAATTCAACAATGAATAAAATATAAAAATCACTTTCTTCATGGACTTTATATTCTAATGGGTAAAGGTGAGGAGAGACATGTATAAACAAATATATTTGTAAATTATGTAGTGTATTTAATGATGATAAATGCTTGAAGAAAATTAAAGCAGGAAAATTAGGAAACGTTGTAGTGTCAATATACACACACTTAAATAGGGTGGCCGGGCAAGGACTGATTGAGAAGTTGACATTGGAATCAAAACCTGAAGGGGGTAAGGGACCAAGCTGTGCTAATATCTCAGGGAAGGACTTCCAGGCAAGGAGAAAAACTACTGCAAATTCCTGAGACAGGACTGCACTGCTCTGATTAAGAAACAGTGGGGAGACCAGCGTGTCTGGAGCAGCAAGAATGCTGGGGGTGTGTAGAAGGACACAAGGTCACAGAGAGAATATGGGGCTTGGAAGGCCACGAATGGACTGCGAAGGTAGCAGAGTGTTTTGAGCAGAGGAGTGCCATGATCTGACTTAAGTGATGGCAGGAATACAATAGATGCTGTGCTGAGAATAGGCTTTTTGCGTGCAGAAGTGAAAGCTCAGAGATCAGTTAGGATATTATTGCAAAAATCCATGTTGTAGTGTCAGTGCGGTAGCAATGAGGTGGGCAAAAGTGATCAAATTGTGGATATCTTTGAAGGTGGCAACTACGGGATTTGCTGACATTTTGTATATTTGATATGAGAAAGAACAAGGAGTTAAGGATGATACAAGGTGTTTGGCATGAGAAACTACAAGGCATTTGCCTTGAGGACAGACAGAATGGAGTTGCCATTTAATGAGATGAGGAAGTCAATGGATAGAGCAAGTTTTGGGGGAGTAGGAAATCAAGAGTTTGGTTTTGGACATTTCAAATTTGAGATTTCCAGTAGACAGTTGTATATACAAATCAGTTAATCGTCCCAATGACCTTATGAGGTAGGTTTTGTTACTATCCTGGTTATATGCAAGACGTGTAATTATTATCCTGGTTACATGTGTCCAAGAGCACGTTGGTAGTAAGTAGTAGAAGTGCCATTTGAATCTAGGCAGCATGAACCCAGAGCATGTTCCTTACCTTGGGGATTCCCTGTCTCTCCCAACTCCTTCCATGCTAGCACGAGAAAATAACGTACAGTCACTGTGAGTGAAGGAAAAGTAAATAGATTCACAGACAGAGGTTTCCCAAGAATTCTCATCATCTATATTCAAATACTCACTTAATACTCACAAATACTCACATAATAGTTTACCTAAGTCTAAATGGCAGTTTTTATAAATTAACATTTAATAAATCTTTGGAAGAAATGCTTATTCAATATATCATATATCCCAAGAGTTCTCTGTAGGGCTTCATTCATCCATTCATTCATTCTGCCAGTCACCCGATGGACATTCATTGAGCCCCTAGTGTGCATCAGGCATTACAGTGCAGAGAAGATTAAAGTTCCTTCCCTCAATAAGCTTACACTCTGGTGGAAAAGATCAACATAAATCAAGTAACTGCACATGCAAATGTAAAATTCAACCATAATGAGAGGTAGAAAGGTAGAAAATTCAATTTTAATGAGAGCTGTAGGGGAAGAAGATCCTAAACAAAAGAGAGATTGTATGCAAAGATCAGATGTACAGAATGAGGGAAGAAATTTACAATTGTCCACGTGCTAAATTGCATGGAGAGATTCCTGAAAGAGTCATGAATTCCGTGACTGTAGCTAATGTGTTCTCCCTTTCAGATGATGGAATTCATCTCCTGTTTTTGCTTTCAGTACCATTTCAGAATAATTCTTTTCCCTACAGGTTAACACACAATTATTACGTTGATGGGCATTTTGCCTGTGGCACTATTATGCTCAAACTCATAATGTTGAGTTCCATGTCTTATTTCCCGGCATTTATGAAAGTAAGATATTCATTCAAAAGTAATAACACCAGTTCTTTGATTCTGATATCTAACTCACCTACCAAATCTTTTCTAATTTTCTACTTTTTTCTCTAGTTTCTTTACTACAGAGTATTGTCAGCCCAACTTCATTCACTGATCAGCACAGGGGAAATATTCTCACAAACTCGGGACTAATGAATAGATGTAGTCTGATGCAATAATAATGATTTAAAAGAGGAATGTTGATAATACCAAACATTTATATAAAAATTTATAGTTTATGAAGTACTTTCACATACACTATTTTATTGAGCCTCACAAACCCCATGACAGGGATTCTAAGCCCTGAATGTACATCAGAATCAGCCCAAGAAATTTTAGAACATTTGGGTGTCTGGGTCCTACCATAGACCCAACAAGTTAGAATCTTCAGGATAGTAGGGCCTAGTATGGGTAGTTTAAAAAAATTACAGCATTTATGAAATATGGCCAGGCCTCATGAAATAGTAAAGCACGTCCTACTATTTTCATGTTATAGATGAAGAAATCAAGACAAAATAATGTTTACAGAATCATGTCTTTCCAACCCAGTGATTCTTAAACTTCCAAGTCCTGATGCCTCTTTTCTAACAAATATTTTTCAATTCTTCTTTACCGTCTTGAAGTTTGTACATTATAACATATATACAAAATATAATTTAAAGATTTGGTAGGGAGTTCTGCTTCTAGCTAAGAGGCAAAAGGATGTGAAAGACCTTCATCACTACCAAACGACAAAAAGTCTTGAAAAAGAGAACCAAAAAAATCACACATTTTAAAAAGCAATCAAAAAGCTGTAGGCACAAAGAAATCTAAAAAAAAAATTAAATACTAGAAAGACAGGTCATTGCAAAGTAAGAAAGAGACAGAGGACATTTTTATATCTGAGGCCAGTTGTTGAGGTTAGGAGCAGGGCAAGTAGAGGAGAAAATATGCCAGAGAAAGACAATCTTTACTTATGTTCAGAGAAACTAGTCAAACTTTTGGTGAACCTATGGTTCCTTAAGACATGAAATCCGCCAATGAACTTATGAAGAAATAGAAAATCTTAATAGTCTTATGTCTATTGAAGAAGTTGGATTTGTAATTTGAAACCTTCCTACAAAGAAAACTCCAAGCGCAGATGGGATCACTGGTAAATGATATCAAAGAAAAAAATATTGTCCTACACAAACTCTTTCAGAAAATAGGAGAGGTGATATTACTATTTGACTCATTTTATCAGACTAACATAACCCTGATACCAAAGTACATGAAAACATTTCAAATGAAGAAAACTATAGACCAATATCACTCATAATAATGATGGAAAAGTCCTCAGAAAGATAATCCAATAATAGATAAAACATCGTGACCACTTGGAGTTTATCCCGGGAAAGTGCAGTTGGTTCAGCCTTCAAAAATCCATCGGTGGAATTCTGTATCGGAATGACCACATTAATAAAGTCAAAGAGAAAAAGTAAATGGTCATGTCAATAGATGCAGAAAAGATATTTGACAAAATCAACATCTATCCATGCCAAAACTCTCAGCAAAACATGAGAAAAGAATATCTTCAATCCCAAAATTGCATAGATGAAAAACCTGTGGCTAACCTCATGTTTAATGGAAAAACATTGAATGCGCTACTCCAAAGATCAGTAACAGAGCAAGGAGGTCCATTTTCATCCCTTTTATTTCACTTTGGTCTGGAGTGCTCAGCCAGAATAACACTATAAATAAAAGAAATAAAAAGCACAAAAATTGAAAGGAAAAAAAAACTCCTCTCCTTATTTGCAGATAACATGATTGTTTATGTATAAAATCCTGAGGAATCTACAAAAAAACATAGAATTAGTAAATGATTTTAGTAAGATTACTGGGTCCAAGGTCAATATTCAAAAATTAATTATAGTTCTTTATACATGCACAAAAATAGAAAACAAAATTAAAAAGCGGTACTCTACTATGTATAATAACATCCATGAAATACTTAGGATCAATGTTAAAGACCTCTACATTGAAAACTACAAAATATTGCTGAAAAAAATTAAAGACTTAAATAAATGATCATCATTTGAAACATCTAATATTGTTCAGATCCCATTTTCCCCCAACTTGATCTATGCATTCAAGGCCACCTTAATCAAAATCCTAACATGCACTTTGGAGAAATTGCCAAGATAATGCTTAAATTTATATAGAAATGCATAGGTCCTAGAATAGCTAAAACAATTTTGAAAAAGAATAAAGTTATATGAATTATACCACCTAATGTCAAGACAATATAAAGTCACAGTAGACAATATGGTATTTATGTCAGGAGAAACACAGTTCTGCATAATAGAATAAAAAGTCCAGAGATAGAGGTATACGTATGTGATCTATTGATTTTCAACAAACTTCAAGATAATTCAATAGCAAAAAGCTTTTTATTTTTATTAAGTGATGCTGGAACACTTAGATATCGTATGCAAAAGAATTAACTTCAACCTCTACCTCATGCCATACATAAAATTTAATTGAAATAGATCGTAAATCTAGACATAAGAGCTAAGACCATAAAACTTCTAGAAGAAAACAGGAGAATATCCTTGTGAACTTTGGGTGGGTAGACTTTTTGACAGGATACCAAAAACACCAAATATTAAAAATATAAATTAGTCTTATCAAGATTAAAACCATCTGCTCTTCAAAAGGAGCTGTTAAGAAATTGAAAAGATAAGCCATGAACTAGGAGAAAATATTTGCAATGTATTTACCTAACAAAAGACTTGTATCCAAAAACAATCTACATAATGCCTTAACCGTAATCTAGGGAGAAATAAAATAAATAATTTTAAATAAAGCACGTGTTACAATGCTTAAGTGAAATAGTCAGATGCTTACAATTAGAGGTAGAATCATTCTGAATGTGACAGCTGGGAGTTCAGACTGATATCAGAAAAAGGGTTCCTGTCTGTGACATGATTTTCAGAAAGGAAGAACAACTGTTCTAAGTCTCTGAACAGAATCAAATACTCTCTTATTTTTGTTTTCACAGTAGTTGAATTCTAAGAAATTTCAATGTATACTAAAATTAGGCAAAATATGTTTTGTGTTTATGTGTAAAATGCAGTTAGATTCTTGGCTTGGATTATTATTAACAGATTTTCACCCACAAGAAAGTCCTGTGGTATATTCAAAAGTGGCACTTTTTTTTGTGCAACTTGGTTAGTTTATTTGGCAATCAACTTTAACCAAGGTTGTAGGGAACCCTGTGCAACTCATTACAGACCCCAACTGCAAATTGTCTTAGCAATAAACTAATAAACACGGTTAGCGTTCTTTAATCATTGTGACAATCAAAAAACAGTCCCCCCACAAATACCTAGGGTGGTACCATCCCTAACGGGAACCACTGTTACATTAATGCAACCAAGAAAAAAATCCCAAAGATTTCCTGGCACGGGCAATACCTGAATGGGGATTTCTCTGCTCCCATTGCCTTACTTCTTCCTGTAGATGAATGCGTACATAAAGGCCTACCAGTTTCTGTGTTTCAAAAAGACTTATTTATTTATTTTAGAGATAAGGATGTTCTAGCAAAATGATGGCGATCATCTCTGCTGAATTGTTGCCTGGCACATATGAAGAAGCTAGCAGCCGCTTCCTTGGTTGGTTGCCTGTAAAAGCTGACAAATTGAACACTTTCAACTTTGACAGTGAATGAAATACATTTAGAGAGGTGCCAGGTTAAAAGCTGGTCCCTACGAATGGCTAGGCGTAGATGAAAAGACCCTACAGGCTAGACCCATGAGCCCCACTGGGCTTCGAGTTAACAGTGCCTGGGCCCTGCTCTCCCTCCTAGTTTGAAGAATGCCCCCAGAGCTTCTGTGCTTGGTAATGGCTGTGCATACAGGCTTTGCTCTCCGGAGTGACCTCTTCTTGACAGAGATCCAGAAACAGTTCTTCTCTTGGCTCTCTGAAGTTTCGTCACTAACATAAATCTCATGATTTCCATCTTGATGGTGCTACTGAATAAACCAGCTAAAAAATGCCACGGCTTTTCCATTGGGCTTATAGATATCTTTATGCTTTTGATACAAATGCACTTAAGCTCCAGTTGCAATGCACTGTAGACAGTCCTTCAGATGGTTTTGAAAAAAAGGGCAAAGCAGACAATTTCAGAAATACACTGCACATTGTTCCAACTACAGCCCCCGCTTTGAAAATACCACTTCTGACTGAGACCTTCATCGGCAGACTCTGTCATGAAAAACAGTGACTCATTCCAAGACTGTGTTCTTGGTTTTTTGCAGATATTGAAGTCTCAGTCATACGTATCCAACAGAATCAAGCTAGCAATAAAATGATCCAGAATGGTGGGGAAAACTCTATTTCATGCATCTAGAACCAGGAAAAAGTGGTGATTTGAAAATCCAGTGCCTATGCCATTTATGAAGAGAGCATCTTCATTTCCCTTTATACATTAAAAATGTTTTCACAGATGCATTGAAAGTCAGGGCTGGAGGGGTCCATAAAGTGTCACTTAGTGCAACGTCTAATCTGATACTTAAATATTCTTTGTAATCTATCATACAGACTAAAACAAACCCCTTGCTATTTGAGAACATGTGAGATTTATAAACACAGCAGACCTTTGGAGTCTGTGATAGAGGTAGAACCCCAAAACCTGCATTTTAAAAGTGTTCTCTGTCAAATACTAGAATTCTTCCTCTCTGGTACCAACAGCACCCTTAGCTCCTGATTTGTTGTGGTTTCCAGACTTAATACATCATGTTCATTTTTCTTGTCATAGGAATCAGTTTGTATAAGTCCTCCTTCTTAAAAATTGACTTCTAGAACTGAACATGGTTCTTCCAGGTGCCTTCTGACTAGTGAACAATAGAATGGGACTTTCATCTTTCTCTTGGTAGAACAGTAATTTTTCCTTTTAGTTTGAGTGGCAGTTATTTAAGGAAGGGACCCCCTTAGTTCAAAACAAAAGAATTAAAGCAAATCTAGCTTTGGAAGGCAGGCTTACAACCAATCTCTGCCATTTTCCTGCCTGGGTTTCTCCTATCGGAAGTGAGTCAGAGGGATTGACAAGAAGAAATCAGTAATAAATTTCTTTAAGATGGCCCATTGACTAATCATCATTCAGGTCTTCAATAGTCCATCACTGTGTCAGCTACTGGGAACAGTAGGTCACGGAAGGTTAAAAATAGCATTAGGATGTGACCAAACGTCAGGGTAAAAGAAGGCACCTATGGTTTGTGTCTTAGATAACTTCATCCATATGGGGATGCGCAAGTGTCGTGCACCTCACAAGGGACAATCTTTACTGAGCTCTGCTAAGCAATACCGTTCAATGAGCTTGGATCAGCAAACCCACCTTTGCCTCTCTCATGCGACAAAGAACTGTGACTAGATTAAAACAGCCTACAATGTGGGGGAATTAATCCTCTAAAATCTTGGTCTGTTGTGAATAAATCATGTGAAAGCCAGAGAAAGTTTAGATTAGATTCAGTCACTTATGTTCTAGTTTCTAACCTTACCCCACAAGATTTTTTGTCATTGCGTGGTATGTTCCAGAGAGCCCTCAGGGTTAAGGAATCTGTAGGAACTTTTTCTTTATTTTTCTCTTTTTCTTTTAACTATTGGAACTGAGGCAGAGAGTGGAACGCTCTGACTATAGTCCTGAGTGCATGCCACATAATCATAATTAATTCGTGCAAGGCTTTACTCCCACTTATTTAATTTTTCCCTTCTAATGGATTTGCTTTATATTCTTATAGATATATGTGTGTTTATATATTTATGTACATATATTTATATATTTAGGGGTATACATTTTTATATATTTAAATATATAGTCATATATCTAAATACACGTATATCCCTGTAAAATCTATGGTTTTGATTTGTATATGTTTGTTCTTAATTCACATAAATGGTATTGCACTATAAATCACACCTAATAGTTTGCTCACTTCTTGCGTTAAAGGTTGGTCAACATTATTGTGTGTGAATCTAGTTTGTTGCTCCTGAGAGCTTCATGGTCTTCTGTGATATATAACTACTCCATTTTACAAACTTCATTCTAGAAATAGACATCGAGTATGCCTCCTAATTCCTTCCATTATAAACAATGTCACGATGACCGTGCTTGAACACACACCCTTAAGAATCTCTGAGAGAACTTTCCCGAGATCTACATCTCCAGGAGCTGCATCACAGATTCATGAAGCATAAAATACTCAATTTTCCTGGACACTACCATACTATTTTCCAGCACAGCTGGATCAGTTCACTATTGTTCCCATTTGTGGTACACAAGTTCAGGTGCACGACTCCCCAACATTAGATATTACTCATCTTTCTAATTTCTGCATTCTGATGGGTGGACATTGATTTTCCATTGTTGCTTCAATTAGTATTTTTTGATTAATTGCATCTTTTGGTATTTTTTCTGTACTTGTTAGTCTCATGAGCTTCCTCTATTTTCTCCTGTGCTTTCTGTCTTCTTCGCTATTGTCAAGAGACTTTTTTTTTTAATAATCTAAGTACTATTTCCTTATCAATTTTAAAGGTGCAAATATCTTCTCTGTCTTCTATCTGCCCATTATTTTATAATGCCCTTTAAGGAATCCTTGGTTTTAATGTAGTCATATCCATTCTTGCTCTTGTTCTTATTTTTTTAACTTACACTCTTTTGAATAATTGTTTCAGATTTCCCTCCAACCTTGGTCAAAAATATATTCTCTCACGTTTTCTTCTGTATGACTTATGGTTTTATCTTTATATTTGGGTTTGAAATTCATTTAGTGTTCACTTGGCATGTGATTAAAAAGTAAGGGTCAAGCTCCATGGTGGGTTTTTTTAACATCATCAACTAAACATTTCATCCTTTCCTCATGCTTTGTGGTGCCGCCTTTATCATATGTCAAGTTTTCATATGTGCAGGGGTGTATTTCTGTTTCTTTTATCGTGTTCCATCAGTCTCCTAGTCTAAAAAATCTATTTTCTGTTTCTGATATCAGTGTCATATCTTTTTTTTTTAATCACTGTGGCTTAGTAATATATGTTAACTGTTTGTAGGATTAGTCTTCCTTCTTGTTCTTCTTTTTCAAAGTTCACTTTGGCTTTTCTTCCACATAAGCCTTAGAATGAGTTTGTTTAATCCCTCCTGCTGTACTTTATATTGCTAGTGTGTTGAACTTACAGATTAATTTTGGAGATAATAGCTGTCTATGCCAGATTAATTATCACGTGCATAAACATGGTGTATCACTCAGCTTATTCTAATTTTCTTTCATCTCCTTAAATATAGTTAAAACATTTTCTATGAAAGGCTTTGTGCATTCATTATTAGGTTTCTTTCTATATATTTTACATTCTCTGTTGTTATTGTTAATGGCATCTTATTTTGACACTGAGAGTCCATTTTGTGAAATGAATCAGTTAAGTCAAAAGGTCTTATTTGTGGAAAATGTCCTGGCAAGGAAAGTTGTCCTTTAGTAACACTTACATTTGTCCCAATTCTTATATTAAACCCCTTATTTCTACAACACAGACTGTTTTCCTGACTGAACTTAGACTGATTCAGACTGATATACCCATAGTGACATCTTCTACTTGAATATGTGAAGAAATTCTTGAGAACTTTCAACCTAAATTGCTTCCTGAAGCACAGAAAATTTCTTTACAAAGCTATAGGAATTAGTAGAGTTAAGAAAGAAGTAAAGTAAGTTTTCTGGCCTTGGCAAATCTGTGGGGCAATTCATGTCCTAGATATATAGATATAGTGGCACTATCCAATTTGCTCATATTTTTCGTGGTAAGAGGAAAAAAGAGAATGATAATGTTATTTGAACTTTTTTCCCTCACAAACCACAAAAGGACAATTCTAACATTACGTACTTAAGAAATAAGATTTTTGTGTCCTGCAAGACCGAACAATGAATTAGAAGAACAACACATTGTAGTAGAGTGCATTATTGGCCCAAATGCTTCACTCTTCCTGATATCCACGCCCTTTGGTACATAACTGCAATTCCTCTCACAATTCCTCTCCCTGTCGTTTGACTTGGGGTTCTACCATGTGCTATTTTTTGGTCAATGGGAATTAGTTGGAAATTATATACAAGGGCTTAGAATGAGTTTGTACAAAGCTGTTTTTTGTCCCTCTGTCACCATCACGGGAAGAACATGCATGGGTTAACTTGTGGGAATAGGGGGCTGAGTCCTGTTGGCCAGCTTACAGACTGGCAACTTGATAGAGCTGCCCTGCCCAGACTGGCTTAGATCAGCTGACCTGCAGACACGTGCGCAAGCTCACAAGCTCAGGTTAGCAAAGCTATTCCAGATGCCACCAAAGAATCAGAGGCCCCTCTGTCACCTCAGCTACCCCGGCTGACTGAGGATCCACAAGTACGACTGCTTACTGCTCCAGGTGACTGAGTTTTAGGGTGGTTTGTTCATGTAGCATTATCGTGCAATAATACTAATTGATAATGCACCATGACAAAACTGCTTTTTAACAGATTGCCAGTTTGGTTTAGCTTTAGAAAGCATAGTAAAATAATTTACCTCATCTAGATAAATGTATAAAAAGAGTTAATAAAACTCAACACCCTCTCATTAATTAAAACAAAGAAAACTTTAAAACTCTGCAAACTAGAAATAGAAAGACTTTCCTCAACCTGATCAATGGCATATACCAAAAAACTTACAGGATACCCCATATTTAATGGCAAAACTTCAGAAATGTTTTGTTTAAAATCAGGTGAAAATGAAATTTCTCATTATCTAACTTCTATTCGACATTATAATGGATGTCCTACCAGTATAATAAGGAAAAGAAAAGAAAAGAATGAGAAGAAAGATGGAAAGGAAGAAATATAGTGTGATTATCTATAATCGGATATTATTGTCTCCATAGAAATCCCAAAAGAATACAAACTTTTAGAATTAATAAGAGAGCTCAGCAAGGTTACTGAACATATATCAATAAATGAAAATAATTTTTTTCCTATATACAAATAGCAAAAGTTCAATTAAATATAAAATATATATACTATAGCCACAAATATAACATACCTATGAATGAATCTTCAAAAATGAAATGTGAGAACCATAGTGAGAGATTTATAAAACTGTATGGAACAATATTTTAAAAGACCTAATGCATGGAAATTTATTCGATGTCCATGGATAATAAGATTTAATATCATTCGTATGCCAGTTCTTCCAAGATTAATCTGTAAGTTCTATATAATTCCAAAATAAAAAAATTAAAAAACCTAACAAATCTTTGTCAACCTGAGTTTAAAAATATTTACAAGAAAGGGCCAAGAGTTGCTAAGATAATTTGTAGAAAAGGAAATTCATGGGGTGATTTCTCTTTCTGGAGAGCAAGAGTTATTAGAAAGCTTTAGTAGATAAGATAATGTGGTTTGGACAAGCAGAGTTAAGGAAAAGAAATAGGTCCATTGAACATAAAAACAGCTCCAAAATAAATACACACTTATATGGAAAATTGATGCTGTATATAACATAGTTCTTTTGGCAAATCAGTTGGAGCAGGATGGGCATCTTAATAAAGGGCCCTAAGAAAACAGGTTAGCCCCCAGAAAGAAATATAGTTATATCTCAATATAAGCCATACAAAAGATCAATTCTGGGTGGAATAAAATCTAATTGTGAAAGCAATATTTAACAACTTTAAATGAAAATATACCATTATATGTTTATGACAAGTTCAGGAAAGGATTTCTTAAACAAGACAGGAGTAAACAATGAAGAAAAAGAATAATACATTTGATTATATAAAATTAAAAGCTTATGTGTATCACAACACACAAATAAAGCAAAAAGGCAAGTACTGACTGGGAAAAATATTTGCAGCCTATTTATCAAAGAATTAGTCAGTATCTAGAATATTTGGATAAATAACATCCAAAGAGAAACTGACAAAAATTATAAACTGGAAGTTCGCAGAAGAGGAAAACTACATGGCTTACACACACATGAAAAGATGCTCAACTTCTCTAATAATCAGGAACACAGCAGCTACCACTTCACAGTTACTGGATTGGCCAAGTGTCGGCAAAAATGTGAAGAAACAGGAATTCATCCAATATGGATAGAAATAAAAAAATGAGCAATCACAGTGGACAGCAATTTAACAAAAAAATGGTAAAGATGAGATTGCATGTCCCCTTCCAGGCAGCATTTCTGCTTCTAGGCATATATACTTGAATGAAACTGGCATGCCTGCCCAGGAGACATGTGCAATAATGTTCATGGCAGTATTTTCTTGAAGTATCAATGACTTGTAAAAAACCTAAATGTCATCAAGTTGAGAATGGATACACTTATTGTGCTATCTTAATACAATGGAACATTACTCAGTAGTGAAAATGAATTAGAGCAATCTGTCAATATGGATATGGCTCACAAATATAATATAGAGTGGAGAAGGCAAGTTGCAGAAGGCTCTATCCATTATGACATCATATGTATAAAATCTAATGTTGTGGCAAAATAGTATATGTTGTTTAGGAATACATACTCACGTAATAAAGTGTAAAGATATTCATGGAAAAGATAAATACCCAATTCAAAATAATAGTCACCTGCAGTCAGGGAGAGGAGTTTGAGTACTATTGTGGGGGTGTACACATGGGCTTCAAGAGTATTGGCCACATTTCAGTTCTTAAGTAGGTGGTAGATAATAGATGCTTTATTTTTAAAAAACATTTTTTGTGTGTCTCAAAGTTTCATAATCAAAAAAGCCCTGGTGAAAGGCTAACTGTTTTGTAGTTAGACTCATAAAGTTATTTATCCTGAAGAGCCTTCCCTTAGGGGAAATTTTCAGATGCTTTTTTTCCGTACAAGGGGGCGAGCTGCTTGGGGATTAATCAATTTCTACTTCTCCATTAGACTGTGAGTTCCTCCACTGAAAGAATTATGCCCTATTCATCTTTGTATTCTTCACTCACGCTAATCCTGACAACACAAAACAAATATTTTATGAATGAATAAATAAATCAAGTAGACTTAAAGGTTAGAAACCATGGGTATAAAACCCCAGATATCCATGTACCAGCTCAAATTATTTTGGCAACCAGATGGAAGAATCATTCCAATGTTTTCTCTCATCTCTCTCTAGAATTGATCTTATTTTTTCCTGAGGGCAAATTTGATCTGCTACTCCTGAATACTTATTACCATGATGTTTTTCTTGTGTTCCGTGGAGCACCATAGTTCAGTGAAATATGAGTAGGTGTGCTTCAATCAAAGGACTTTGTGGTCAAATAAAATTAGAAAACACAGAATTTAGAAAGTGAAAATGATCTACAAAAACCCTGCAGCTAACATAATACTTGATGGTGAGAAACTGGGTGCTTCTCCCCTACAATTGGAAGCAAGGCATGATGCCTCCTCCTATCACTCTTATTTAACATTCTACTGCGAGTGCTAGCTAGTGTAATAAGACAACAAAAGGAAATAAAAGATATACCTATTGAGAAAGAAGAAATAAAACTCTGAATGCAGATGACATGATTGGCTATGTAGAAAAATCCCAAAGAATCGACAAAAATCTCCTGGAAATAATAAGTGAGAATACAAAGTTGCAAGTTACAAGGTGAATATGCAGAAGTCAATTGCTTTTCTACATACCAACGATGAACAATTAGATTTGAAATTTAAAAATACCATTTGCAGGCTGGCCCTGTGGTGTAGTGGTTAGGTTTACATGCTCTGCTTCAGTGGCCCGGGGTTTGCAGGTTCGGATCCCAGGTGCGGACCTACACGCTGCTCATCAAGCCATGCTTTGGCAGCACCCCATATACAAAGCAGAGGAAGATTGGCATGGATGTTAGCTGAGGGACCATTTTCCTCAAGCAAAAAGAGGAAGACTGCTAACAGATGTTAGCTCAGGGCCAACCTTCCTCAAAAAAAAAAAAAAAGAAACATTTGCAATAGCAACAAAAATGAAGAAATGATTAGCTATAACAAAATATATAAGACCTATGTGCAGAAAATTATAAGACTCTCATGAAAGAAATCAAGGAAGATCTAAACAATGTGAATTATTCTCTGTTCATAAATTGGAAAACTCAATATTGTTAAGATGTCTATTTTTCCTGGTTAGATCTATAGATTGAGTCAATGCCATCCTAATAAAAATCCTAGCAAGCTATTTTGTAGACGGTGTAAAGCTAATTCAAAAGTTTATGTGGAAAAGTAAAAAGACATAGAATAGCCAAAACAATACTGAAAAGAAAAATTAAGTCGGAGGACTCACACTATCCAATTTCAAGACTTACTATGAAACTACAGTAATTAAGGTAGTGTTGTATTGTTTGAAGAACAGACATATAGATCAATGGACAGAAGAGAAAGCTCAGAAATAGATTCACAAAATATAGTGAACTTATCTTTGACAAAAGAACAAAGGCAATTCAATGGAGAAAGGATAGTCTCTTTAACAAACGGTACTGGAACAACTGGATATCTACCTGCAAAAGATAAATCTAGACGCAGACCTTACATCTTTCACAAAAACTAACTCAAAACGATCAGAGAGCTAAATATAAAATGCAAGACTATAAAACTCCTTGAAGATAGCATAGGAGAAAATCTAGGTAATCCTTGGTTTGGCAATGAGTTTTTAGATACAACCCCAAAAGCATGAACCAAGAAAGAAAAAAATCAATACATTGGATTTCATTAAAATTAAACACTTTTGTTCTGCGAAAGATATTGTTATGAGAATGAAACACAAGCCCAGATTAGAAGAAAATATTTGCAAATGCATATCTGATAAAGGACTTGTGTCCAAAATATGCAAAGAACTCTTAAAACTCAACAATAAGAAAACAAGCAACCCAATTAAAAAACTGGCAAAAGATCTCACAGATTCCTGACCAAAGAGGATATGCAGATGGCATGCGAAAAGATGCTCCACATCATTTGTTATCAGGAATTTCAAATTAAAACACAGTGAGATGCCACTGCACACCTATTAGAATGGCTAAAATACAAAAATACCTGACAGTACCTATTGCTGGTGAGGATGCAGAGGAACAGGAACTCTCATTCATTGCTGGTGAGAACGCAAAATGGAGCACCTTCTTAGGAAAATATTTTGGCAGTTTCTTACAAAGTTAAGCATAGTCTCACCAAACAACCCGATAATCACACTCCTGGTTTGAAAACTTATGTTCACACAAAAATCTACCCCTGAATTTTATAGCAGCTTTATTCACGGTCATCAAAAGTTGGAAGCAACCACATGTCCTTCAATAGTTGAATGTGTAAACAAACTTCAGTACATCCACACAAAGCAATATTATTCAGTGATACAAATAAAGGAGCTATCAAGTTACAAAAAGACATGGATGGACCTTAAACTTACGTTTCTAAGTGAAAAAGCCAGCCTGAAAAGGCTACATACTGTATACCAATTATATGGCACTCTGGAAAAGCCAAAAGTATAGAGATGGTAAAAAGATTGATGGTTACCAGGGCATGAGGGGGAGGGAGGGAGAGTTTAATAGGTGAAGCCAATGTTTTTACTGTGGTGGAATCATACTGCATCATATTATAATGGTAGACACATCCCATTGTATAATTGTCGAAACCCATAGAGCGTTATAGTTCAAAGAGTAGGCATTGATGTATTCAAATAAAACTCATTTAGGAGGTTGAGGATCCCAGAAAGGAATGCAGACAGTGACAGGAGAACTTAACTGTAATAAATTTACGAAACCATCTCACTGAAGGTGGTGAGAAGTAAAGGGATGACCTAAGGAACTTTGGAAATGATAGAGCCTGTAAGACTAAAAGAAAAATAAACTGTACGTAAGCACTGTACTCGGGCTGATAAAGTTGTTTCCCATGGGGGTACAGGTTGATGTTTCCAATGCTATTATACGTGTGACGAAGACCGTCTCCTTAATCAAACTTTAGTCAGGCTCCTGTGAGCCCTCTTCTTGACTAGGCCTCAACCTTGGCCTGTAAAAACTGCAGACTCACAACACAAATGTTCCTCCTGACACACACGAAGAGACACGAGCAAACACTACCATAGTTTCTGACAACTCAAGGCTGCTTTCCTAAGATGATGCCTCCAGCCTCATAAAATTCCTCCATGCTTTGGAAAGATCGAGGCTGCCAAAGGAATTTGCTGTTTGTTCCATTAAACACCTGAAGAGAAGGCCCCCGTCCCCCAGTCTCTGTGGCAGGGTCGGAGCCTAACTTCGATAAACGCCAGTTAGCAAACCCAGATGGCCTAATCACATTGACCAGCCCCTCTTTCTGCTTTCTGTAAATTTCTGCTGTCCTGCCTCTGCTGGACCTACTTACTGACCCTCCGTATTTCCTCATTCTCCCTTTAAAATGCCCGATAACCTCTGCACAAATTGCAGCTGGACACCTCTGCACAAATTCAGTTCATGCTGGACTCTCTTCCCTATTCTAATAGTTAATACTGAAAAAAATCTGTCTTTACTACTTTAAGTAGTGTCCAGCTTTGTTTATCTTTGACACATGAACACTGGAATTGAACAGTAGGTAAATGGATGATATGGTAGGTTAAAAGAAGGCCATCAAATATGTGAGGTCTTACTCCTAGGAACCTGTAAATTTTACCTTATTTGGAAAAACTCTCTTTGCAGATATGACTAAGTTAAGGATTTTAAAATAAGGAGATCATCCTGGATTATCAAGATGGGCCCCTAATGCCACGTCAAAAGCATCCTTATGAAAGAGAGGCAGAAGGAGATTACATAGACAGAAGAGGAGCGGGTGATGTGAAAATGGAGGCAGAAATTGGAGTGATGTGACCACAAGCCAAGGAATACTGGCAGCCACTGAAGCTGGAAAAGACAAGGAGTATATTCTCCTGTAGAACCTCCAAAGGGAATGGAGCCAGGCCAACACCTTGATTTTGGCTCAGTGAACCTGATTTTGGATTTCTAGTCTCCACGATAAAAAAATTATCCTGTTAGAGAAAACATTTCTGTTGTTTAAGCCACCAAGTTTGTGTTAATTTATTACAGCAGCCATAGGAAACTAACACAAGATAGTGAATAGTGGGAACTAAGTTTCTCATTATTGGAGGAGGAGTTTACAGATAAGCAAGGGGAGGAAGCTAGAATGATCCATGTGGTTATGGATTAGAGTTGGAGACATCAGCACAGCCACAAAGTAAGGAGGTGCCCACAAAACAAAACAGAACAAACCCCCCATATTGATGGAGGTATGTCAAAGAGATACAGGTGACAACTGAAAAAGCTCTCGATGGCCAAAGTTGAAAAAATTTGAGCAAGAAAATAAATAAGTATTGGATTAGAATCTAAACTATAAAATAAATATCCAAGAGTCCATATTGTTATAAGTAAATGATTGAATAAATAAAGGGAGATAGACAAATATCCCATGTAAAAGAATTCTAAACAATTCATGTAGATACTCCGCCCTCAAAGAGTAGGAACATAACTCCACACTCCTTGAGTGTGAGTTGCACATACTGACTTCTTCTAAAGAGGAGAGCACGGAAAAGGACAACAAAGAGTAACGCTACGATGTAGAAACCTGACAAATGCTACCTCAGCCCAGTGATCAAAGTGATAAATCTGTTGATTATGCCATTGACATGATGTGATAAAAATGGCACTTTGCCTCTGTGATCTTCCTCCTCCAAACTCATAATCCCAATCTGATCATGGTAAAAACATAAGATAAAGTCAGTAGGGAGCATTCTACAAAACACCTGACGAGTATTCTTCAAAACTATCAAGGCAATCAAAAACAAAAAGTGAGAGCAACAGTCACAGCCAAGAGGAGACAAGAGACAAGACAACTAAATGTAATGTGGGGTCCTGGATGGAATCCTGGAATAGAAAAATGACATTTGGTAAAAACTAAGGTAATCCAAATAAAGTATGGACTTTTGTTAACAATAAGGTGCCAACATTGGTTCATTAAGTTGTAATAAGTGTATCATACTAATGTGAGATGTCAATATAGGGGGACCTGGGTATGGGTTATATGAGAACTCTCTGTACTATCTTCTCGATTTTTCTGTAAATCTAAAACTGTTCTGAAAAATAAAGTCTATTAAAAATGGAGGGAAAAGTCAAAATATGTTTTAAACTACCAGTTTTCTCAGAAGTATCTCTGTACTAAAGTAGCATTCCAAAATTTTCAAGGAAAAAGTTTTGGAAATATAAGTCTCTACTTTTCCCGGCTCAGTTTAGGATTCATCAAAGTTAAGTTTGGAACACCTGTGTTCCCAAATGAGAATGACCCATGCAGTGATAACTGGTGACATAAAAGGCATTTTGTCTTCTATATTTATGTCAAGAACTCTCCTCTAAACCATTCCCCTGTTCTAGTACTTTCTGCTTTCCATATAAAAAGTGAGAGATGAATACCTAAAAATAAATTAAATAAAACTAGGCTAAAACAAGCATTTACAGTAAAGTCTTGCAAGTCTGGCTGGCATACCACTCCAAGGGGGGTGCTTTGTGTGAATTAAAAATAGTTAAGGACAGTACGAAGCTCTGCAAAAGCAGGTCTGAGGATCTCAGTAGGGAAGAATTCCCAAAGGGAAGGTTTGCCACAAAGTGGCTAGAGGGTGAGGCTGATGGCCCCATTCGAAAAGTTAGGAGTCTTTAAGCTCTTACCTTTCGCGCTGTCCTTCACCCTGTCTCATTGCCAGTGTGCCCACAATGTCTCCCACGCCCAGGAAGAACACTGCACTCAGCAACGAGAGGCTCGGCCGCTTCCTTCTCGGCATCTGTGCTCCTCATCAGAGACACTCAACTCCCTGGGACATTTGTCTTGTGAAGGTCCTACCAGGGCTGCCGAAGGAGTAAACGAGCCGGGGGTGAAGGGAACGTTCCTCTGGTTGAAACGAAATCATCACCATCTTCTCATTTCCATTTTCACCCTCTGACTGATTTGGCTAGTATGGCACAAATTCTGATATTGTGTCAGGTCCCAAAGGTACCCTGGCCCAGAGGAACGAACAACAAAGGAAAAGTCTAGTAAACAGATTCTGCTTTTAGGTCAGCTACTTAAGAATAGATGACATTTGCTGAGGACTTAATATGTTCCAAGCACCACAGGAAGAGCTGTGCATTTGTCATTTCATTTAATTTCACAACCCTAGGAGCTAACCCTATATACCCAGTCAACGGACAAGGAGTAAATTGATCCAGGCCACACAGCAAGGAACTGCAGAGGCAGAGTTCCAACGGAGGCAGCTTGTCTCCAGAGCCACATTCTTACCTATCAGTGTACATGTCTCTCTATACAATTCGGGCCTCAGTTTCCTGTTTTGAAAAACAAAATCAAGGCTAAATAATTGAGATGTAGTCATAGTTATTAATTCTCTGCTATCCCCAACAGGCATAAAGTTTTGAGGGAGGTGAGAGATAAAACTGTTTTTAAAAAAATCAATATATTCCACTTGACATTATGGAAGGATTTTACTACCACTAAAAGAATCAACCATCTAATAGACTAAAATGCTCCCAGGCATTCGAATGGGCTTTAGGACGGTGCCTTACCAGGTATATGCTCATTAAGAATTGTGACCTGCCATGAAAATCTAGAAAGAAACATGCTCTGATTTTTAATAAATGAATGCGATTGGGTGAAAGATGCACTAGGTAACATTTTAATCTAGATAATCTCAGAGCCAAGCAGTTTCTTATTGTTAAACGTAAAATTATTCAGCATACACAAAAGGGCCAACTCTTGTAAGATGAATGACTTAAAGGGATTTGATTATTGCTAGGAAGTAATTGGGTGCAAGTAATTAACGGCTGAGGAATAGGAGGAAAGCAGGGCATTGTTTAAAATGGAAGCTTGTGCGCTAGGTGGAGAGGGTGCAGATAAGTCAGAATTCAGAGACATTTTTAGACATTTTTCAGTGGAACTATATCCAGGGATGCCTTACAGGGAGGGTTTCCTCTTTTGCCACGAGTGATAAGGAGTCGTGTAAAGACAGGCGGTGGGAGTAGAACCTGGTGCAATCATTTTGACTCTTTGTTCCTCTCTTCCCATTCTGTCTGGCCACGTTCCAGGTTTTCTTAATCCTCTCCTTACGCAGCACATCAGCAGCATTTGACACAGTTGTTCATTCCCTCCTTTTAAAATACCTTTACTTCTTGCTTTCTGGCACACACTCTCTTAGTTCTCTGAACTCACTGACTGCTCCTTTTCAGTCTCCTCCACTGATTTTTCACCTCCCTGAGCTTGCTCAAATACAAAATAAGGGAAATCATGCAAAACAATACTTAGCAGAAAGATGGGATGTGTGTGTGTGCTTTGAGAATGTCTCAGTGATTTAAAATGTTGGATGAGGGTTCTCATAGGCCGTATATAGTTGGGAACTATTCCATATATGTTTTGCAGTGAGGTAGAGATGCTACAAGCACATTTTGGGGAGTGGGTAGTCATATATCTGAAGAGATGGGCCCAGTGATGAACATCTTACTGCAGTCTTAGGCCAACGGGCTCAGTTCTCAGCTGTGTTTTCTTCATCTATACTCGCTCCAAGAGTGATCCTATTCAGCTTCGTGACTTTATATATTATCAATTCACAGATGATCCCAAAATGTATATCGCCAATCAATACATTTACCTAAATTCCAACATCCTATATTCGTCTGCCTAATTGACCTTTCTTCACTTAAAGAGACTTATGTCCAAAATCAAACTCCTGACTTCCACCTGCTTCCCACCTACTCCTCCTACCGATTTTCCCAAGCCAGTAAATAGGAAGTTTGTCCTTCCAGTTGTTCCGTCAAAAACCTTACAGTCAACCTTGACTTGTCTCTCATCCCACTTGACATCTGAACACCCATTAAATCTTTTCATTTCTAGCTTCATAATATATCCAGGATGTGACCCACTGTCACCACTTCTGCTGCTAACACCTTAGTCTGTGCTACTGTCATTTCTTTTGTAGATTACAAATAGCTTCCTAACTGCTCTTCCTGTTTCTTCATTGAAATCTATCCCTAACAACACCCAGAGCCAGATTATATCCTTTCTTTGCTCAAAAACCTCCAATGGCCTCCCTAGTTATTCAGAGTAAAAGACAAATTTGTTTCTGTGATTTGCAAAGTCCTGCCTTCCCGGGGCCCTGTTTCTGCCCGAAGCTCGCCTCCTAGCCTTGTTTCTGGCCCACCTGCTCTAGCTGCACTTGTTTCTTTGCTCTGTCTCAGTGCATCAGCCATTTCCCGCCCTGAGTCTTTACACTTGTTTTTCCTTTTTCCTACAGTGACATTTCCCTAGATATCTGCCATGCTTGTCCCCTTACTTTACTCACATCTTATCTTAATAGTGATAACCCTACAAGAAATAGAAATGCCTCTGTCCCCAACCCTCTTTTTCCACTTTATTTTCTCCTTAGCATTTATTACTATCTGCCATATTTCACATTTACTTGTACATTAGCTGTCTCTCTTCTTTTATTAGAATGTAAGCTCCAGCTTAGTAACCGTGTGACGTCTCAGATTGCTTAAGCTTTTTCAGTCCCAGTTTTTTCATACACAGAATATCATGAAGACCTCATAAGAGTGTTGGGAGGATTGAATGATATGATGCATGTAAAGCACTTAGCACAGAGCCTGGAATGTTGCGGGCACTCAATAATTAATCACGGTTGCAGGTCGCTCACACTCCAGCAGGCAGCTATGTCCCAACAGCCTGGTGAAATCTACAGAAAGGTCCTAGGGAGTGACTTACTCTATACAATAATTACCAATACTGTGGAAAAACCATCTTAAATTTCATTTCCTCCCAGAACTGGATTAGGAGCTTTGTCTCTCTAAATGACACAGTATATTTGAAGACTCTAATAATGAATGAATTACAACCACATCTGTATTAGCCTCTGGGTTAGAGCTAAGGTACAAGCTGAAAAAGTTGTACTTTCAAACCACTTCCATAAGCAGCTGGTCTTGGGAGCGCATTGAGTTTGAAGGATCAAAAAATTCCAACTTGAGGTCTGGCCTTGCAGGCCAGAGACTTTTCACAGCCAACCCCTTTGATTGATTGCTGAGGCTTCGCTTATCCTGTTTGATCAAATGAGTGCATTTAGATGCAATCGACTAGAGCTTGAGAGGTTTGGATGGAAGGATGCTCATAAAATATGTCTTTTTTTGTTGTTTCATCAAAGCTCTTAATTCTGCCGCTCTGAATTCTCCCACTTAGAATCATTTTGGTGTATTTAATTATTTGCTTATGCTGCATTCCCAGCAGGGTTGTGCCCCTTCCTTCTGTGCCTTGATCCCTGAGACACACATAGGTAGTATGTGTGACAACTCAGACCTTAATACCCTTCTACCTCCCCATGACCTTAAACATTCAGCAGATGAAGCAAGTTCCTGCAAAGCCAGCTGACCTAAGAAACTTTCTGGGTTCCTCTTTAGAAATAGATGTATTTAAACTCAGTTAATGTTATTGCAAAATCCATGCAGGGATATTAGATAATGAGACATGGCAAGGATACCAGGAGGCTTTCAGGGGTGCTGAGTAAGTGGCTCGGTACCAGGCATTTCAAGCGCTTGTGCCTTGACTTTTGCAATCTCTCCCTCTTCCTACTATTTCCATCAGATGTAATTCTGCCCATTGTTCAAGGTTCAGAGTCAGCACTACTTTTTTCTTGTTAGTGAACTGCTCTCATTTTGCTGAGTTCTATATACTGTGTGTATGCCTCTCTTATAATAATCGTATGAGAATTAATGTCATTTTTCTACCCTAGAGCCTCCTTGAGGGGAGGGACCATGTCTGATGCATCCTTGTGTGCAGTTCCAGCTATGGGAATCCTTATGTATTCATGTCTTTACTTCAAGTAGCTTGACCTCACTGGTCTCAGTTGTAGTCTTTAACTCTAGGAACGATTTCCTTTGGGCTGGGCTAACTGGATTCTCACAATATGAGAAGAAATATCTACTATTTTCAGTTGGATTTTTGGTTGTGAGAAGATGTGGAGCTGTTTTGTGCCTTTCTCGCTCTTCTTTGTCCTAGTCTTTATAGGGTTCCAAGGTTGGATAGAGAATCTTGTCACAGAAGTTCAAGGACCTGTCTCCTTGCTTATCTTTCAGTTCTCTGGTTAAGGATCCTTTCATCTTGAGCATCAGGGAAGAGATGCCAACCCTTTAGGTCATATCCTTGAAGATGACAGCACAATAAAGAACCAGCTGGAAGCCCCACTGTTTAAAAATTCCTGCTCTAGAGCCTAATTTTAATCAAATTCTATACTGTTTATTTTTCTCGAAAGTTACAATTGTTATTTGATTCTAAATCAATATTGCCCATCATATGTATAACAAAATAATTCATTGTTGGTCGACAATTTCTGAACTTGTAATTTAAAATGGCACAAAAAATTGCTGAGGAAGAGCAATGCTTCACTTATTTAGTAAGTTTTACAATATAACAGCTGCTGTACATTTGGGGGGAATAAAGATACTGAACAACTGAAATTTTCTGCTTAAAATCATACTTTCCAACTTCCACAGCTGGGCCTTTGACAATGCTCATGTACAGTTATGCAATGTTTTGGAGACACTGACAGAAGCATTTATTCCTGCTTTCTTTCTACTTCCGAGTGCTGTTTCAAGTATGTTAGCATCAAAAACGTAGGAAAAGTATCACATTCTCTATGGAGTTTATCTGACATCAGAAAATATAAAAGATAAAAGTAAAGTAAGTAGATAGGATACATAATTGTTTTGAGTCCAGCTTTAGAAAAATACCACTAAAGAGTACAGGATACATTTTCTTCTCAATACTTTCCCTGTTCTTTAGACTAAATTTTCTTGTTCACTCTTTCTGTTGCCTTTTACTCTCTTTCCCCATTTTTTTCTCTGTTTATGCACCACCAAATACACTCATGGTTAGTATTCTCTCTTCCTCTATTTTTTTTTTAAATCTAGAACTCCTTAACTTCTTCCTCACCCCATGCCGGCCGTTGCAATCTGGCATCACTTTCAATATGTTCTTCTGGCATCAAAGCACACATCACAGAACCTCAAATCATTCGGTCCAACCACATCTTCATTGTAAGAATTTTTCAATATCCTTGGGATCCATTCTCCTCTCAGCCTCCCACTTCAAGAGACAAGGCTTTCTACCCGTAGGTGCCTCTAGTTTCTCCATACTTTCTTCTTTATGTTGAGTCCAAATGTTTTTGCCTATCACTTTACCCCCTTGCTCCTAGTTTTGCCATCTGGAGCCACGTGGAGCCAGTTTAACTGCGCTTCCATAAAGCTTCAGATGTTTGCCATATCCAGTCTTCCTTAAATCTTCTCTAGGCTTTGCATCCATAGTTTCTCCAAATTGTTTTTATAACCTAGTTTTGAGATCCTTTATCACCTCATCATCATTTTGCCAATATCCCTCTAAATGGGGCTCAACATTCCAGGTGCTGTTTAATCTGTACAAAGCCCCAGGAAATTATTAATTCCCTTGATCTAAAGTTCCTTAATCTGCCTTGGTTTAGGATTACATTAATTTTCCTATCAATTGAGTCACGTTTTAGCTCATAGTAAACCTTGCATTCATCAAAGCCACAATTCTTTCTCTCAAGAATTATTTTTAGGTATGGTTTCCTTATGTTGTGTTTGGGCAATGTAATTTTTGAAAAAGAATTGAGGGACTTTCCTTTTGTTAACTCAGTTCCATCATTCTAACCAATTCATTTGAAGTCATTTTGAAATCATTTGTCATCCAAGAGCAATTTTTAACCTTTAATTTAAAACAATTAATCAGGAAGCTACACTTTTACTTACTGATGCCTACAACTTAACTTTAACTCAACTTCTTAATTTTCCACTCAAAAAATTGAAACACAAATGAATAAGAACATTATTTGTTAATTTAAATGAGACACAAAATCTCAAACTCTTCATTTAAATAAGAAACTCGGTAGAGTCATTTTATCTTACCTCCTTTAGCTGAGGGAAGAAAGATGTGCCTAGGTTCTTGTTCTTGCTCAATAAGAATTAACAAATAACTATACTTTCTAGAAAATAAAACATCAACTTAAATGTTATGATCAGGACAAGACAATACATCATTAGGTAATACAAGGAGGCCAGATATCTACATTTGCCCCACCAGCTCTGCTCTTCAGCGTTCTCTCTACCCTGATTTGTGTCTAAGGAGGCCAACCTGTATGGACTGCATCAAGGGCAGTTTGTCCTTTGGCTCTGGTTAGGTTCAGGGGGAAGGGATTACAAGCTCGAGATTGGTGGTACTTGGGGATAAGAGTAAGGACAGGGTATTAATTCTTCTGGCACCCTCTCTGTTGGGTCCCCAAGTCCTGGTTGTATTCCTCTGCTAAAAGTCACAGCTCTCTCTATCCAGGTTAGAGGAATAGCCCCTTCCCCAACCCTTCCAATTTTCTCACTATTACTTACCCTGGGGCACTACTCTGTCTCTCCTGAGTTGCCCTTAACCTTGCCCACACCTTTGTACATAGTCTCTTCATCAAATTCTCCTCCATTATCCCCTTGATTATGCCATCTGTTTCCTGCCTGGACCCTGCGTGGCATGGCAATCCATCAGAATTACAGATTTTTGGAGGCTGAAGGTAACTTTCATGAGACATAGCTACTGCGCAGAGTTTTTACAACTGGCATGCCTCTACCGACATTTGTCAAGGGATGACTCAGGTCTTCCGGGTTTTTTCTGAAAACTGTTGGAGACTCTTCATGCACCAGCAAATTCCAACTTCCTTTGGCCTTCACTTGGCATGCACTTTTGTAAATACTAACACAAATGTCTACACTGGAATCCCCTGTCAGTAGTCGGTGGAAGATGCTCATGCAGCTAATCCTCAGGATACGCTTTTATGAAAATGAGAGAAAAATATACTCCTAGACTTGAAGACTCTTGAGAAAATGACAATTGACCCCAGAGGTCCGTGGATGCTGTCTTAGTTTGTTTGGGCTGCTGTGACAAAATACCACAGATTGAGTGGCTTATAGAGAACAGAAATTTACTTTTCACCTTTCTGGGGGCGGAGAGTCTAAGATTAGGGTGCCAGCATGATCAAGTGAGAACTCACTCCAAGGTTGCAGACTTCTTCTAATATCCTTACATGTTGGGAGGCATAGGGATCTCTCTGAAGCTTCTTTCACAAGGGCACTAATCCCATTCATAAGGGTTCCACCCTCATGACTTTAGCATCTCCCAAAGGCTCCATCTACTAATGTCGTCACCTTTGGGGATTAGGATTTCAACTATGAATTTTGAGAATGCACAAACATTCAGACAATAGCAGATGCCCAGTTTAAGAAACATTGGCACAGAGAGTGAGCACATGAGCTTTAGAAACTTGTCAGTGGTTGGATCTCAGCTTGGTCACTTTTAACAATGTCATATCAGGTAACCTTCTTGATGTTTCTGAATCTCAGTTTCCTTATGTGTGAAAGTGAGGTAATAATATTACCCACTTCATTGTTTGGTGGATTAAATAAGACTTTTTTTTTTAAAGATTGGCACCTGAGCTAACAACTGCTGCCAATTTTCTTTTTTTTTCTGATTTTTCTCCCCAAATCCCCCCAGTACGTAGTTGTATATTTTTTTTACCTGTGGGTCCTTTTAGTTGTGGCACATGGAACGCCGCCTCAGCGTGGCCTGATGAGCGGTGCCATGTCTGCACCCAGGATCCGAACCTGCGAAACCCTAGGCCTCCAAAGCGGAGCACGTGAACTTAATTACTCGGCCACAGAGCCGGCCCCTAAATAAGATTTTATATTTGAAAATCTCAACACAGCCTGGCATTTTGAAAGCATTCAACAGATATTTATAAAAAACAAGAAAAATACTTTGATAGTAAGATGAGGTCAACTACCCATTCGCATGTCAAAAACAGACACTGGTCTTCAGTTCCCTCATTAATAAAAAGGAAAGAGCTAAAGAAAGGGTGGGAATGGGGTTGTGGCATTGGTTAGCAAGTTTTTAAAATAATGGCCCACTTTAGATGGGACGTAAGGTCCCGTAAACCACCTTTCCCACTTGTTCCCAGTCTCCCGTGCAAAAAGATCTTCGTGATTATACAAAGCATTGGAGAGGAAGTCTAACCATTAAAGAACACGTAATCAATAATTTAAAAGAATTCTACAAGTTATTCTCCAAATCTGTGCGTTAATGAAGAAGAGCAACCATTGGAAACCATGTCCAACTCAATACAGTAGGATTTCTGATGAGCTACCAATATTACCGGTCCCTAAAAATTTCAGGAATTTCAAAATCTGTGTGGACAAACTTATCAAGCAGGTAGTTGACTGATTCTTCAGTAGAGAACTTAGCAAGTGTTCTACTGCTCTAATTTTAAGTTATAAGTGCCCAATTTATAAACCAAGGTTTGCTAAACTTAATTTGTTATAGTAGGTGTATGGATATGCCCATCGTTCTAGAGTAAGGACCGGAATTTTCAGTTTGCTGCTGATGTGGGGAGGTTCTTTTAGCATATTAGTGGGATATGAACTAAGCTTTGGGAAACATTGTTTTGAGGCCACTTTCTGCACTAACACTCCTGCGAATTTACATACGGCATTATTGCTTCCATTCCCTCTCTATCCAGAGCAGCTTCTGTATCTGTTTGCTGGGGCTGCCATAACAAAGTAGCACAAACTAGGTGGCTTAGTCAAATGTACTTTACTTTTAATTTTACCAAAGAAACAACAGAAATTTGTTGTCTTACAGTTCTGAAGGCTAGACGTCTAGACTCATGTTGTCAGCAGGGTTGGTTCCTTCTGAGGGCCATGTAGGAGAACCCGGTCCATGCCTCTCTCCTAGCTTCTGGTGGTTTGCTAGCTATCTTTGCCATTCCTTGGCTTGTGGATGCATCGCTCCAACCTTGCATCTTCACACGGCACTCTCCCTGTGTGTTTTACATCATCTTCCCTCTGTGCATATCTGGCCTTGTGCCCAAATTTCTCCTTTTTATAGGTATCCCAGTCCTATTGGATTAGGGCCTTCCCTAATGACCTCATCTTAACTTGATTATCTCTGTAAAGACTGTATTTACAAATGTCACATTCTGAGTTACCGGGCATTAAGACTCCAGCATCTCTTTTTTTAGGGACACAGTTCAACCCATCACACTCCCAAACACACACAGATTTTAGGGAAAGAGAAAGAGGTTTTTTTGGGTCAGCATATAACTTGCTTTTGACAACTTCCCTGGGATATGGGAGAAATATTTATTTAAACCAGGAGCTGAGCTCTAAATATGGGGATAGAGTAGGGTGCTTTCTCCCACATAAAACTGAAGTCTGCCTGAGAATCATCTCTGGCTTTTGGGGTGGATCACTATGTGAAGAGATATTCCAGGCAGTCCTTCAAAGAGAAGGCTCCCTGAGAGGGAACTCTGCTGGTTCTAGACTGTCTCTCTCTATGGTAGCCATTGGGAACACACGTGGTGGACCTGCAACTACTGGGAACATAACTGACGAGCTGCTGCCTCTGAGTCTATAATAGGATCTACCCCCTGCTTCTTACGTGCAGCTCCTGGCCAACCACTGACGTATATAGTGATACTAAAGCAGGCGTATTTCTGGGGGATATAGGCCTCCCCTACAGATTTAAATTTTAGCTTGGTTCTCCCCAATGGCCTTGCTGAACGTTTCTTAGAAGTAGAGTAATTTAGGATACTTCCACCCAATTTCCGTCCCTTACTCCTTCACCTGGGGCCAGACTTACACCATGATTTGACGCCTCTCCTTGCCTCTTCTGGCTCCTTTCCATTTTATCTCACAGACATTTCCCCTAATAAAAATCCTGTTTAATCTTGTCTTGGCACCTACTTCTAGGAGGACCAGGCTTAGCATGCCATAATTCCTTGGAATGGAGCTTTTGCCCCTTTTGTCTATGCCCTTGGATTAAGGCCTTGTCTTTTTCTATTTCTTCCCTTTATATCGGAATTTAAGAAAATAGTACACAACCATTATAGCAGATAGTCTCGAAATAAAATAATGTCAAGAGCAAATCAAACTCAAACTGTACATGCATCTTTCTTATATGATCTTAACTTTTCTAGGAGCTTATTCAGACTTTTCTTCTTTTTTTTCTTTTTTTTTTGGTGAGGAAAATTGGCCCTGAGCTAACATCTGTTGCCAATCTTCCTTCCCCTTTTTTTTTCTCCTCCCCAAAGCCCCAGTACATAGTTATATATCCTAGTTGCAAGTCCTTCCAGTTCTTCCACATGGGCTGCCGCCACAGCATGGCTTGATGAGCAGTGCTAAGTCCATGCCCAGGATCAGAACCTGCGAACCCCGGCCCACTGAAGCAGAGTGCATGAACTTAACCACTATGCCACCAGGCCAGGCCCCAGACTTTTATGCTTCTATATAGACTATCATTAGAAAGATCACTTTAAAAATCACAAAAATGTGTCTATCAGATATATATATATCTCCCCTTTCAATTGAATTGTTAAACTTTTCCCCCAAAGAGCTTTTAAATAAAGCTCTATATCAGGTAAAAGATGTTTTTGTTTAATTGTATAATCACTACCAAAGGCGATAGGATATATTATAAAGAAAATCAGAAAAGTTGTAATCTTTTAAGCATTCTATTACTAGATGCTGAATTGAAGAACCCAGATAGCAATGCAAAGAAAAAAATCTAACATACAATTAATTAAATTACGTGAAACTTATTTTAAAAGCACTAATGAAAGATCAACCTTGTATTGCTAATAAAAACTAATAAAAACATGTCAAAAACTTGGGTCTGTTGCACATTGCAAGTGTGTTTTATTCTCCTAAATTCAGTTCTTTATTTAATTTACCCTAATGATTTTCTGAAACACTTTTCTGCTTTTTATCTTTAATCCAATTTAGATTCTGTTTTTAGTCTTTACAGTGATATTGTCCTGAATTTGTTTGAGCTGTTTGTCACAGCTGTTATCAATTTGATCCCATATGCTTTCTACCTTTTAAGGATTCTTCACAATTTCTGTGGGCCTGTCCTGTTATGCTTTATCTATGTCTATATCATCTATATCTGTCTGTATCATCTATAGCTATATCTGAATTAATATGTAATCTGAATTAATACATATTTATATACATGTATCTTTTGTCTCACTTCAGAGGATTTGATGCAGAATAGAGTATTGGAGCAGGTGCTCCGTCCACAATCTTGATTTGCTGTTGATGGTATTTTCACATTTGAAGACACTGAGACATACAGAATGTGCTAGATTTTCTGTTGGCAGTTTAGCAACATTTCCCCCCGGCTCTTCTCTTCCCTGTGCTGCAGAGCCTTGAAAGCCTGGATGCTAGATTCCCCAGAATTCCTAACAGGAGGGTACCAAGTTATATTATCCCAACAAGGGCACTTGCAAGAAAAGAAGAAGCCACTATTGCACCTGATGCAGTGGCGCAGGCACATGGATTGCAGAGGTGACAGATGTGAGGTTTGATGAGTGACTTCCCTGTGTCGACCTGTGGATCAACAGTGATAGTTTCCTGTGATTCGTCTTCCTGGCTCTTTGAACACCAGCAGTAACCTCCCTGACCCTTGCTTCATCTGTCATCCCAATGGCTTTGTAACTCTTCATTCTCTGTTATGTGTCTATTTGAAATATCTTAAGCAATTTCTACTTTCTTGACCAAACTGACTGATACATAGACTTTCAATAACTTGCCCGAGGTCCCACAGTTCCTTAGGATTTGAACTCAGCTTTTGACGTGTATGTTAGTGAGTTCTGGATCTTTTTTTCAGACTCTTCTGGGATGCTCTACATCCCTCAGTGGTGAACAGCATGTTTGGAGTTTTATAGGGGGACGAGATGATATATATTTTTAATAATCCTTCATATTACTTGGAGCTTTCTTAGTCCCATTTGGAGAAGTCTGGGGGTAAATTAAAATATATAACTACAAGGGAACAAGAAAGAGAATTCTTTGAAGGTTTGACTTCCCCAATTTGTTATTTTCATAACCATGAGTTAAAGAGGGAGGATAGGAGAGACTATTAAGAAAGGAAAATAAGAAATTTATTGTGATTTGAGGTGATATGACTATTGATCCAGTTTTAACCAGCCATCCCTATATTTGTATGTATAGGTGAGCATTTTTGAAATATTCAATTCTAGTCATTGTCAATATTTGTTGAACATTAGCCAGATGAGACTGATTTCATTTCAAGTTCACATCTTTAGTTTGATTTAGGAAGAATAAGTTAAAAATCACACTAGTGGGGCCAGCCCTGTGGCTGAGTGGTTACAGTTCCGTGTGCTCAGCTGCAGTGGCCCACGTTCACCATTTGGATTCTGGGTGTGGACCTACTCCACTCATCAGCCATGCTGTGGAGGCACCTCACAGACAAAATAGAGGAAGATTGGCACAGATGTTAGCTTAGGACTAATCTTCTTCAAGGAAAAACAAATCAATAAATGAAGAGGAAGATTGGCAATGGATGTTAGCTCAGAGTGAATTCTCCTCACCAAAAAAAGAAAAAAAAGTCATGCTGTTGTTACCACTGGTAAAGATCTGTCATCATTCTGTAAAAGCTAACAATTAAATTTAGAAACATGCTTATTTGTATGTTACATTGTTGACATTTCAGAAGCAGTCTATTTTATTTTCTTGTAAATAACTAGTCTGCAGCAATGTTTTACTTTTCTATTCATCCTTGTGTTTTAAAAATTCTGTGAAAGGACAGAGCGAAAGTTGGGTTACCAGTGAAGCAACTCATTTAATTAGAAAATAAATGCCTAAGGTTCTGCTTTGAAAATCCATGACCAGGCAAAATATGAAGATGAAAGGAAGAAACCTAGAAATGCACTTGTGTTGCTATGGGGACAGGATTTGTAGATGGCCTTAGAAAGAGAATTAATTTGCTTGGATGTTTCTTTTGTGCAGTTTTACTCTCAGTTTGTAAGCGCCAAATGTTGTATATTTGACAACAACAACAAAAAGGACTGAAAATGGTTATTCTAGTATTTACAAGGGTCTTCATGATGGATCAGATAACAAATCACACAGGCAATGTGATTTATACCCAAAATAACCCAACCAAAACAAATTTTGTGTGTGTGTGTTTTTCACATTTTTCAAATTATTCAAACAATTTTCAGACTTCAATTTCTTATAGTGATGGGCCAGGTTTTCAGCCTAGTCCCCTCCCTTCCACCTCCATACACATATTTCACACATTCACACCACAAAGAAAAATTGCTGGAGAAAACATTTTTTGAAGATATAATTAAAATCATCATAAAGCTGATGAAACAGCAAAGAATTACCTGGTTAAAATGGAAGGAACAGTAAAAACCAAGAAAGATAAACTGACTCAAAGCTACTCTTGCTCAGAGAGAGTTGTCAGCTTGAAGTTTGATGTAACAGTACAAAAGGGTAAGGGGAACAGAAATCAAATTCCAGAACCCAGATATGGAGTCTAATAGAAGACTCTCTCTGCAGTAAACTGGCCCCAGTTAACTATAAACACAGAATAAAAGTGACCTAGAAGTAAGCCTGGCTCTACCCAGCTCTATGGTCCTAAAACTTGCCTTGTAATTGAGCAGAGCAGTGGGGAGAATTCCTGAAAACTTGTGACCACAGACCTGGTCTTGCATATATTTTTGGGCCAGATTCACATTGCTTGATTAGTTGAGAAATCTGCAAGCTGCAAATTAAGTTTACTGCAGTCCCAGACTGATAGTGTTTCTAGATGCAGACACAACTGCAAAATTTCTCTGGAGAGATACATCTTCATTCTAGGCTTCAGGTTATTGCTACACATATGTTTTCAACCACATTGAGCAGTACTAGTCAAAGATAACCAAGAGCACAAGAAAATAAGGCACCATGAGTTGGGCACCAGCAGAAATAGTAAAAATATACAGATTTTCAAACATTCAAATATAAAATTAGTAGGCACTTAATACAAAACACTTATGTTCCTATGACTACATAAATAAAGGGAAGGCTTGTAGATACCTACAGTGAAAAGGAAACAATAAAAAGTGACCTAATTAATTTCAAACAACCAACATGAAATTCTACAAATTAAAATAACATTTACCAAAATGAAAACTCAAAGAGTTGATATAGCAGTAAATTAGACAAAATCTAAGAAAGAATCAGTAAACTGGAAGATAGATGAGGAGAAATTACTAGAAATGTAACACATAGAGACAAAAAGATAGTGAATATGGAAAAGAAGTTATGAGTCATGGAAGACAGAGTGGGAAGTTCTAATATATTTACTTGGAGTTCCAAAAGGTGATAAAAGAGAGATTAAGACATTGGAATTTTATTAAGGCATCAAGTTTACAGTATGTTTATTTACAATTTTTTCTGCCTTTGTGAAGAGACGTGAACAGTATAATCTGTGAATATATATTGTTTTAAGAACACTGCAACATTATTTTTTAAAGAAATTTACAGTGTAACACATACTACTATATTACAATATTGTAAATTTAAATACAGGCTAAAACTATTTTTAAAATATTGATTATATGAACAATAAACATCATTTAATAAATTGTAACTACTGAATTTAATATTTAAGACATTGAATTATAATTATTGTCTTACTGAAATGTACAAACTCAAAACAAGCACTAGAGCTATTTCATATGGTGCCTTTTCTGAATTAAAACATTCTTCCTGTTAAAAAGAGAAAACAAGTTACTTGCACTTGAATACACAAGTAGCTTTTCCAGTTTATTGATCCACTGAATTAACAAGTGTCACATTTGTTTTTTTCCCTGTTTTGTAAAAGCATTAAGTATTTTTAAAAAACAGCTAAGGTTACTAAAATAATTGACTGTAGATGTCTAGGACAGCTAAACCATTGACTTTACTTCAAAAAGGGACTGGAAAAGTCATGAAAAATTATACAAACAAGACAGATAGTGGAATCGCAAAGTAGCTGGTGTTTTAACATGATTGTTCGTGGGAAATCTCTTATCTGGTATGCAGAATGTCTGAAATGTGTCAACGTCTGTGATGGTAGATGCCATAGATTCTAAGTCACAGAGGTAAAAGGAATTGATGGATAACTTAATGTGACCAAATAATTCCGTTACTTGGTTTTTGCTGTTTTGTTTTTTCCAAATCTTTATTTATTTATCTTTATGTTTGACATACAATAAACTTCATAGGTTAAATTGATGAATTTTGGCACACATACACACTCATAAATCCATCATCACAATCAAGACATCAAACATTGTTATCATCCACCAAATTTCCTCGTACTCCTTTGTAATCTGTTCCTCCATTTATTCCTTGGCCTTGAAAATATTTGTTTGTAATGATACTTGGAAGCTTAGTATGATGACTTATTCCTCCAGAGAGGATTTATTTTCATTTCTGGAAGGTCCTTGTGGGAAATCCTACTCTGGGATAACTTTTTGAAGGATTTTCTTTTTTTGGATGACCAAGTTATATGATTTTTAGATGCAAATCTGCCTGACAACTGGCTTAGTGTTTTTTCTTTCCAGCATTTTTTTTCCTGGATCATTTGGTTGTTTTCCCCTTCTCCGCAGTACGACTCTCCTTGAAGTTCCCTCTGGGGATGAGTGTGGGCAGTGGTTGGGTCACATCCTTGGGTGAGGGGCATAGTTGGGGCACATATTTCATTCCGGTTCATCTTTGCCTGAGAGGTTAGTCCTCTGAGGTTCCATCTTAACGTGAAGAGGGTCTCCTACTGGTCTTTCGACCTTGGGAAAGCTCTAGGTTTGACCCCTTTCTTTTTCTGCTGTACAACGTTGTCAAATCTGGCGTTTAATTTTGCCAGGTTTCGTAAATGCCATAGGAAAAATAGCAGCTTGAGTGCTCCATTTACACTTAGGGTTTCATGCTTTTCCTTAGAATTTGAGCTGCTAATATCTTATTATCTTTTCAACTCTTCTATGCTCTTGAGGAGTTTTTTAAAAAGCACATTTTAGCCAGTATTTTTAGTTTTTCTGCAGTGAGCAGATTGGTTTGATAATCTAGCCCGCCATTTTCTGTGAAATAGGACTTCTTACTCTGAATTTCTATGATAGTTCTAACAAAGAAATTTCCCCTTTTCCACCTGAATGGTTTTATTAAAATTCGTTTATTCTATTCACTTTAGTCTTGGAATGTTCATCAATTAAAAGACACAAAGTCTATTTTTAATATGTGAGGCTCTGTTCATTTTTTTGAAAAGTTTTTCGTTGTGCTCGTATTTGACAGGTTTATCCAGAGTCTTGCTACTGAAAACCAACCACAAAGTACATGTGAGCTAAGCAGGAATGCCCGTATTTCTCTTCAATGGGATTATCATTTAATCAAGATTTTTCTTTCATTTCCAACAAATCAATCTTTAATCAATAGATGGCACCAGAACAGGTTATCAGCTTAAGAATAGTTTGTGGTGACTAAGAAAGAGATCTAATTTTTTTCATTAAGTGGGGGAAGAATTTGGAATATTCTCTCCTAGCCATAAGATTTTCTCATTTATTTAAACAGCCAAACCAGTCACATTTGGATCAAGTAATCAGGATCTCTTTCCACACATATTAACACACTTTCAGATAAATTTTAGTTGTGAATGAGGTTTTGGCCTGCTGTTTATGAAGCCGTCCCAGAGAACCATTTCTGAATTACGAAAGTGCACAGTTCTAGGGGTCCAGACTTTAGTCCTAGCTCCATCACCAGTTTCCACTCTCTGAGACTACATGCTCTCGTCCAGAAAGGAAAGGCAGAGATCTAAGCTGGCCAGTTCAGATTCAGCAGGATCTGTTAAATATCAGTAACTGCAGCCTAGATTTCATGAACTGGAATCCTTGGGGCTGGAGGACTTTTTAGGTCCAAAGGGCTATCTCACTTGTTTCTTAATTTAATCCTCACAACAAACCAGAGAGCGGATATCAATATCCCTGTTTCACTGATGAGGAAATTGAATCTTAGAGAAGTGAAGCGACTCACACAAGGTCACACAGCTAGAAAGAGGAAGAGTAGAAACTCAGAGCCAAGTTTTCTGTCTCTAGGTTGAGCCCACTTCCCACTACACCAGAGCTATATAATATCTGTTAAGCTGTTGGTAGATCAGGGAAGACTAGACTACAGGAAGAAAGTACTTTGCAAAATAACTATTAACATTATTATCAAAATAATATTTTGAACACATTGGGATAGAACAATGTAGTTCCCTAAAACAAATATTATCCTTCATATATTAATTTTGGTTACCAGTTACAAAACAAAATAACTTCCACAAATCATACTACTATTAAATCTATCTTTTCAAAACACAAATATATTCCTGACGTTATATTGCTTAAATTCTGTACCTATTGGCTACTGAATGCAGTTCAAATTTCTAATCTTAACAATAGGAGTCAATTTTAATTTGACTCTGCCTAACTCTCAGCCTCATTTCCGTGCATATAAATTGCCATAGGGATACCAAATATCTCATACTTTCTTAAAACTCCTATGCTGTCTTACGCCTCTGTTCCTTCTACTTGGAATGCCCTCCCCTAAACAGCTCGCCTCACCCCTTTCTCCACTGCCCCTCCTTTGCCTGGCCAATGAGTTTCTGTTCTTAATTTAAAACTGCTCAAATGTCAGCTTAGCTGGGGGACCTTCCCTGACCATGTAGACACAATTTTCCAAAGCTCAGCTCCTGGGGGTACCATGTTTATACTTCAATTAACCTTTAGCTCACCGTGCTGAAGTTATTTCCTTACATATTTGTGTTCCCCACTGGACAATGAGTACTTTGAGAGTATGATGACGTTCACCTCTGTATACCAAGTGCATGGCTTAAATTAATTAATTAATTAAAAATGTCAAACTCATACACATGGGCCAGTTTTTTTTACATGCTTGTAACTTTAAAAGTTTGAATCTATTCTCTCTATACCCCTCCTCCCTTCCACATCATCAGGCTATGCCTAGAGCTGAAGAGAGGACACAGATTACCCTCTATACTCTCAGCATATGTGTAGAAAGAAGGGCACCACAGATTTACTCTGGAGACAAATTGCCAAGTCTGCTTTTGTGGAAAGTGAGATAAGTAGGATCTTGCATCTTTTAGGAGAGGGAGGACATTCTACTGTATTGAGCAAAACATGTGCCCAGATTCCTTCCACCGAGGCAGTCTGATTGCAAGTGAGGGATTATGATGTTGTGGGGAGGCCCAAAGTGTCAGCATAAAATACTGAAAAGAGTGAGGGAAAGCTTTGGTCAGAGAGGGTCCAGCACTGCTAATGGGGAAGAGTCTTTGCCTTCATTCAGTATTTCCACGAAACTCTTTAAAACCTTATTCATTTTTCTAAATAGGCTTCCCTCTGGGGACAACCGCTGACCGTTGACAGGAGGATTAAATGAGATCGTGGGTGAGAAGGCCTCAGACTCAATGTTTGACATGTAGCATGCTTGAAACAAATGGCAGCTGATTCTGAATCACTATAAATTAGCAAAGTGATTTTCTGGTTTACAAATCAGCCTTGAGTGAGCCTAAGTGGCGTGAACCGCTCTCCTGTGGCTTTAATGAGTCAACCTAGAAGGCCCTGGAATATCAAAAGGTATAAAACCTTGGCCTACAGGAAGAAACACCTGCAGCTCAGCCCAGAACAGCTGGCCCTAATGTGACAGTGTGGGCTTGATGACAAGGACCAAGCTCGGCTCTGCACACTGCCCTTTAGCTCATAGCAAGACCTCTGCAAGAGACTTCCGGAGTCCTGGGAAAACCAATTATTTTCCTGTCCTCTGCTTTTGTTTGATCATGATCTCTTTCTCATCCTCAAAGTGAGCCTGGGAGCATGAGATCTGAATAAGGGAACTTGGAGGCAATAGATGCGAGTTCAAGCAATAAAATACTAAAATCATAGAGGCTCAAAAGAGTTAGGAGGTGGAGCTGCCCAGGAGCATAGAGGTTAAGTTTGCATGCTCCACTTTGGTGATGGGGGTTCATGGGTTCAGATCTAGGGTGCAGACCTACACATCACTCATCAAGCCATGCTGTGGTGCCATCCAATCTAGAAGAACTAGAAGGACTTATAACTAGGATATACAAATATATACTGGGGCTTTGGGGAGAAAAAAAAAAAAAGTTAGGAGGGACAATGGCCCAGTCTAATCCTCAAAACTCTTCCACCTTCAATGAAATAAGCAAGACGTGCTAGTAGACACATAGTTCGGGCTTGGATTATTCCAGGTATTTAAGTCCTTGGAATGTTTATGTGTTGCAACATTTCTAGTATTCAATAATTATGGCAGATTTTGAAGTTTGATCAAACACTCTTACCTCAAATTTATGTTGCAGAGTTTAAGAAACAGGCAATGTTACGGTAATCATATGTATCCTGAATACCTCCAAGCTCTCCAACCTCCCAAAGGTACCATCTTGCTTGACATTCACATGAAATAATTCAAGCTTCCAATTTAAAAATTAGGAGAAGTCCAAGACTCTCAATATTTCTGCAGGTTCCCAAGAAGATGGACTAATTCTGGCCTCAAGTTACCTGTAACTTCCTGCTTTGGATCAGTCATGGAGAACTTCCCACTGTCACTTCACCACGGATGCTGCCTGCTCCAATTCTGTCTTGTCTCTTCTCCCCTAAATAGACATGAGCACCCCTCTCCTTTGTTATCCAAGGCACTGCTGCACTAATTCAATGCCACTATGGTGACAGAGCGGTCCTGAAGATTTGGGAATAGTGGAGGGCTTTTCTGCCCAGATGCAGAAACAACTAAAAATCAAATACCAGTCATTACTGTTGTAAAAGTTTCTTGCCTCCCCACTGTTATTAACCAGTTCTCTTCTTAGCATCTGTCTGTTGTTTTGTTGCAGGAAACTATTGCTCTACCTTACCCTCTCTTCCTTGAATTGTAGGCTCCAATTCTTTATTTCTCAGCCAGCTAGCCACTACTTGGATATATAGAGAGATAGAGATCGATTATCTATCTATCTATCTATCTATCTATCTATCTATCTATCTATCTATTTATCTATGTAACAGGATATTAACCATGGCTTTTCCTTCTATCTAGGTGTTCTAGAAGAGATTGCCAAGGCTGAGAATAGTAGCTGCCGGGTCATCTGTACAGGCACGCTAAGGTTGTGGGTAACTGCAGGAGGGTACAGTAGAGACAAGCAGGGAGGTGTTTAACACTGACCACATGCCTCCTGAGGGATGCTTTAGGAAATGACCTGGAGAGCTTGACCTCTGCCTGTTGTTACTTGGGAACCTGATTTGTACCTAAAAAAGATAAAGGAATGAACTTAAGGGGAACTGTTTGTGGTAGGAGAGCAAAGACACAGGGCTACATTCAAAAGAGTCGCGTCTTCTAGATGTGGCCCAGATGTAGATTGATGTAGGAGCTGAACTTGATCACATTGAAAGATCCTGCCCTGAAGATCTCCTGGAGAGCACGGTATCCCCAAGAGGGGAAATATGTGTGGGGCGGACTACGCGATACTAGGGCAGAGGGGAGAGTCATGAGCAACCAGCTAGAGGTGGCAGAGGTGGTATCTCCTGTGACAAGGGGACAGCAGGGGAGAAATGCACAATAATGGGGGTTTCTGAAGACTCCGCATAAGTGCCCCATGAGGAACCATGAGAGAGGAAAGGGAGGAAGGGAGGCTGTCTCAGTGGCCACCAATGTCAGGGGCAACCATACCAGTCACGTAAAATCTTTCCTGCCTCATCTCTCTCCTCTCAGCCTCCTCGAGCCCTAGAAAAACCAGGGGCAGCCTAGAGAGTAAAAGAAGAGGAGAACAAGAGCAAAGACCAGAAGCTAATCAAGCTCTGCTCGCCTCCTGCAGCTCTCCAAGCTAATCAGCCCAGGTCCAGGGTGGTAGGGAAGGTTTGACTTATATGAGAGAATAAGGCTTTGATATCAGACCAAACGAAACTGGGTATTTTATATCAAGAGACTATTCACTTATATGTGAGAGTGACAGGAAAACCTGTTTTATGTTTTTGCGATTTCATCCAGAGGCAAGAAAATGATTGACAAAACTTGTTGGAAGGCAGTGTCATAGAACAACAGAGAAAACTAATTTATAATTTCACCTCCGCTGAGTACAAATCATTCAATAAAGCAGCTTCTCTGTCTTTGTCTTTCTCCCTCTGTCTCGCTGCCTCACTCCTTCTATATATCTCTCTCTCCTCTTTCCTAGCTTCTCTCTCTCTTTCCTCCAATCTCTGTCTCTGCCCCTATTTCTGTCTCTGTCTCTCACACATTTGTAGTTTTATATTTTTTGTGCAAGTAAATTTATCTTTCTTTGTCTCAAGTTCTTCCTTCTAGACAAGCATTGGGCCTTTAATAACTCAAAGTCCACATTTTTGTTTGTTTGTTTACTTTGGTTAAATAGCTTTGCTTTGTTAAATAAAAGAGCAGGTCCCCCTCCCCCCCATATGAATTTTAATTGAATCCTGGGCTCCCCTGTTGCATGAGCTGCCCCAGTTGTCTTCCCCCACCAACTATACATCTTTTCGTTCTTCCGTGTTACATGTCTATTGAATACTGTGTATGTGAGCATGGGCACAGGATCCCCTGGGATCATTTTTTGATGATCCTTGATCTAAACCTCTATAAAACTTCGATGTATATTACGATTGTGATGAAGGCCTCAGAGTGAGTCTGCTAACCTGGAATTGCATAAATGATATGAATTCAGTTCTTACCATGGCCAGATACTGAAAACATCTTCATAAAGTGATGCCCTCCTCCTGACTCACAACACATACCAAACCTCAGGAGTTGGCAGAAATTCTAAGACAAAGTCCAGCAGAAACATGGCGTTGCTGCTCTCTTTGCCTGTGTCCTTGGAACTTGTGCTACAATGTCACGGTTGCTACTTTCAAAAATTTATGGGCCATCAATCCTTGCAGACCACTTAGCTGGCCCTCTAAGCCAGAGATCTCCTACTGAGCCTGCTAGGAAGAAGGTCATTGACTTTTTCATTTATGCCATATTTCCTGCCATGGTCACCTTCCTTCCTGGCCTATTTCTTCCAATAGTCCTTGGTGAGTCTCTCAGGTGACACAGGCCTCTAGACCTCATTCTTCTTTTTAGCACGTTCTTGTATTTTAGCTTTTTATTTATTCATGTCAGTGTGTAACAGGCTGCAGAGAGCATGTGGCCATTTTAACACAAAGTACTTCCTTTGTTATGGCAAAAGAAACTCTTTGAGAACAGAGCAAATATTTGATTTCAAACAAAGGTTGCAAATAGGCAGGCATGAACCAGAGACATCTTTTGTTTCACCCACACAGTAACTGCATATGGTTTTTAAAATTCTAAACGTCTTATAATGCTATTCACACTCCAGTTCACCTCCCTTTCCATCATTCCTTGGTCTGTTTTGTTTATTTATATTACCGGCCTGTCTTCTGTGGATATTTGGGTTTGTAGCTTCTGGAATAAAGTCTTTATTGACAAATCTGTCTGTATAGACAGAATAATGCTCCCCCGCCCCAAGATGATAGCATCTTAATCTTCAGAATCTGTGAAGATGTCACCTTACCTGGAAAAAGAGACTTTGCAGATGTGATTAAATTAAGGAATTTGAGATGGAGAGATTATCCTGGATCGTCCTGGTGGGCCCAGTGAATCACAAGAGTCCTTGGAGAGGGAGACAAGAGGGTCTAAGTTAGAACAAGGAGATGTCACAACAGCAGTACAGGTTGGAAAGCTGCACTTTGCACAGAGGAAGGAGCCACAAGTCAAGGAATGCAGGTGGCCTCTAGAAGATGGGAAAGCAAGAAAACAGATTCTCTCGTAGAGTCTCCACAAGGAGTACAGCCTTGCCAACACTTTGATTTTAGCCTCATAAGACTCATTTCAGCCTTCTGACCTCCAGAACTGTAAGAGAATAAATTTGTGTAGTTTTAAACCACTAGGTTTTTGGTAATTTGTTACAACAGCAATAGAAAATGTGTGTGCTATCTAAGAGTTAAAAAGCAACTGCCTAATACTCATTTATACCAGTGTCTTCTCCACTTGCTCTTAGCAGCCATATCAATGTCACTTTAGTGACAAAAGAATGCATTCAGTGAGGTGAGACTCAATGGGTAGGAGTTTGCTTCCTTTCTAAAAATACAGCTTATGACAATAATTGTTTCCTTCCATCTATTGGACAAATAATGACTCATAAACTAAAGTTCAAAGAGCCATAAGGTAGTGGCTCTGTGGGCTTCAGACTCTTACCCTCAGCATTCTTTTACCTAGTTAGCAGCCAGAAATGGGCTAGCACAAATCTTTTTCTTCTTTTATTTAGACTTTTGACATCACCCCCTAGTTGTTTCCCACATACATGCTCTATCATACGTATGGACAGATGACAATTCATCTTCTGTTTTCCATCTCTCTTCTCCCTACTTGTTGTTTCTTGCTCACCCTTCCTCCAACGTCATCTCCTCAAGGACACTCTGTTGCTTTTCATGCTTGAAACTTATTCCTGTTAATGAAGACAAATCTACATTTTAGCGAGTGGGATGTGGGCTCAGGAGAAGGAGCCTCTAGTGCTCATTTTAAAACGCCACTTTCCATGTTAGGAATGATAACCAACTAAATAAAGGAGATAGGTAGGCAGGTTTTATATATTACCTCTCCAACGGTGCCAAGGAAGATGTCTTTGCATAGACTATTTCTTCATTTCTTTCAACTGCCAACTGTGAGATGTAATTTGACTTGGCATATGGTGGCAAAGCCATGAGACAACAGAGACAAGTACAGTTTGGGTTTTCAGCAACATTTGCAGATCAACAACCCTGGGCCTGGATTTCAAGGGAGACGGTGATAACAGATGCCATCCCTGGAGGGTCTCCAAGTCCACCAGGTGTAATGGTTAAAAAAGAGACATAAAATAGGAGTGTAGGATGAAGCACCTATTGGCATGACTCCTGTTGTTATTGGCTGCTAGAGAGTTTAATTTGAAATAGTCAACAGAAGGATATAAAACTGGGTCATTTCCCACGGCCAGGTATTTAAAGCATGTAGGAAGCAGATTGCATAAATTTGGATGGAAATTTGTCATTTTGTTCCATTATGAGAAAAATATCTTGAATTATCTAGGGTTCTTATGTAGCAGACTCAGGCAATCACCACTTTCCTCTTTGTTTTACATCATGTAGACCTGGTCTAACCAAACAATGGAATGTCACAGGGCAGGATCCCAAACCAGCTGCCTCACACCAAGTTAGGTTGGGGATGTATTAGTTGGGCTAGTCTAATATTTTAAAAACGTATAATTGCCTTTAGGTCAGGCATATGCAGTGCAAACCATTCCCTCTTCTCTTATACAAAGTTGTTTTTCATGTTTACATTACTTGCCTATGATACACACAACAAGGATACCCCAAAGACATCCATGTTCAAATTACCAGAATCTTTGATTATATCACCTTATATGGCAAAAGGGCCTTTGCAAGTGTGCTTAAATTAAAAATCTTGAGATAGGAAGATTATCCTGAATTATCCGAGTGAGCCCAATGTAATCACAAGTTCCTCATAAGTGAAAGAAGTGAAAGAGGTGAAAGAGGGAGGCTAGAAAGTCAGAATCAGAGATTGAGTAATGCTACATTTCTGGCTTTGAAGACGGAGGGAGGTGCCAACAGCAGGGATTACAGCCAGTCTCTTGGGCAAGTCAAGGGAACAGATTCTCCCCCAGAACTTCCAGAAGGACATCAGATCTGCTGACACCATGAGTTTAGCCCATTGAGCCCTGCTTTGGACTCCTGATCCCAATAACTTTGAGATATTGAATTTGTGTTGTTTTAAGCCACTATATTTGTGATAACTTGTTACAGCAACAATAGGAAACTAACACGTTGCTTAACCCTAAAGTTTTTGAGTTTGATAAAATTGAATTCGAATTACAGTAAATGTTACGGTAACAATAGGTTACATTTTGAGTGTTTACTATATACTGGACGCTTTCTGTGTACTAACCCATTTACTCCTTGCAACAGTTCTGTCAGGCAGGTACTAATATGAATCCTACTTTTTAGATGAGAACTGATGCCCAGAAAGGAAAAATAAATTGCCTAAAGTCAGGTGACAGTGGCAGGGTTTGAATTTGGGTAGTTGAGCTTTAAAACTCATGCCCAGGCGTACTTCCTCCATTTTAATGGGCATTAGAAGACCTGGGCAGGTCCTAGTCATCTACCATTAACTTAAGGAATCACTTAACCTTTCGGAGCCTTAGATCCCTCATCTATAAATCAAGGGAGTTGGAGTAGATAAGAGTATTTTAAACTTTTAAACAGAATTCTTTCATCCCCACCAAACGAAATCATGCATGGAACTCCATTATAAGACAAGTGAAACAGACAAGAGGATTGCTGCTCGAGGTGAAGCAAGGGAAGGGAGCTGCATCTCGCCCTCCCAAGTTTGGTCCCTGAAGTGTCACATCAGAATCCAAGGGCCCCCAGGGATCGCGATCTGAGAAGCACTCGACCACATGATGTCTAAGATCTCTTCCAAAGCTTACAGTATCTAATTCTACACATGACGTCTTAGAAAAAAATTTGAGAAGTTGAATAAATAAATTAACAGAGTAGCAAGTTATGTAATACGGACCCTCTGGCCTGGTGAAATAAAGGCTCTGGGTCACTTTTTCTCTGATTTTATTTCATGACCTATTTCCATTTTTGGTCTTGTTCATGTGAGTTTGGAAGCCACAGTATGCTGGGCACATTCCCTGTTCCTCGGTGTTTGGCACTGTCCCGTCTTCTAGCGCTGAACTAGGTCCCGCAGTGGACAAATCTCCAGTGTAAGGACAGAAACAAAACCATTTCAATTTTGTATGTGTTTCTGAAATCCAGTCAACTCGTGGGGCTGCTAAATGACCTGAAATAGCCCATCAATAATAACACACATTTGCCTTGGCCCTTGGCAGAGGCACACACATGACAGAACTGAAAGGGACTTTGGAAGTCATCAAGGCAAAATCCATCTTTGCATTCCCACACCTGTTCTTCCCATTTTACCCCTGTCCCTTTCCACAGGAAATCTCATAAGACTGCCTTTAAGCAACTTAACTGAGAGGCAAGATTCCAGCATCAAATTTTCAAAGCAACTCAGGCTATTGGAATAATAGCTGGTAGCGTTAGAAAGCTGTTGAAGTAAAAATAATTCCTTATTTTTTCAAGTCAACCTCACTCATATTTTTGTGCATGTCTGTGTGAGGAAGATTGGCTCTGAGCTAACACCTGTTGCCTGTTTTCCTCTTTTTCACTTGGGGAAGATTGTTGCTGAACTAACATCTGTGCCAATCTTCCTCCATTTTACATGGAATGCCGCCACAGCATAGCTTGACAAGCAGAGTTAGGTCTGCACCCGACAGCCGAACCTGCAAACCCTGGGCTGCCAAAGTGGAGCGTACAAACTTAACCACTACACCGCTGGGCCAGCCCCCTCATATATGTTTTTTTCTTGGTGAGGAAGATTGACCCTCAGCTGACATCTGTTGCCAATCTTCCTCTTTTTGCTTGAGGAAGATTGTTGCTGAGTTAACACCTGTGCCAATCTTCCCCTATTTTGTATGTGGGATGCCTGCATGGCATGACTTAGTGAAGTGTGTAGGTCCACACCCGGGATCCAAACCCATGAACACTAGGCTGCCGAAGTGGAGCATGTGAGCTTAACCACTATGCCACAGGGCCAGCCCCCAAGAATGATAGTGATGTGATCAGATTTATGAATCAGGAAGATAAATCCCATGACAGAATGGAGCACAGGCTCCCATGACAGTATGGCTGTTTGATGGGAAGGAGTGCCATGGCTAGAAAAAAAGCAACTATTAGTGAAGCTACTATAAATTACTCAGATGAGATATGATGAAGGTCTGAACTGGGGTAGCAGAGTTGGTAATAGAGAGGTAGGAGGAATTCTAGACATATTTAGCTATAATTCCAAGAACTTGGTGATGGACTGAATATGAAGGGTAAGGAGAAAAGAAAGACTCTAGGATAACTTCTTGGCTTCTGGTTTGAGATACTGGACATTCATTAAAAGGAGCAGAGAATATAAACGGAAGGATTGTTTTATTGAGGATGACAAGTTGTTTTAGTCATGCTGATTTTGAGGCATCTGCAATAACTAAGAAAAGAAATTGATTAGCTTCTTAGATTCTGGAGCTCAGAAGTGAAGTTTTGTCAAAAGCTTCAGGTTTTGAAGTCACAAACTTAGATTAGTTTAAGCCATGGGCATGAATGAGATGGTCCAGTTTCTAGGCTACTTAAATACTAGGCTAAAAATATGGACCATTTTTTGATGCACATGGGACACAGTGAAAGCATTTTTCTTTGGGGAAGGTGGAATAGGCTGGTAGTGGTGAAATGGGCTAAGATTTTTACGTGAAGTAATTTTGTCAGTAGCCTACTTGATAAACATTGGAAGTCCTCCGAAGCAGATTATTTTTCTTAACAAATGAAAATTTGATGAAATAGAAGAGGTGCCTTAGGATTAGTCAGTGACTCCTCGGGGGAGCCCGAGGTACTTTGCACCTTATAGATGCGCAGGCAGGATTTGTATTAGTGCTTTCATTGGGAAGAGCATAACATTTAACAACTGTAAGTAATTCTGCACAACAGAGGTCTCAGAGGCGCTGCTCTGAAAACTACCTAGCACCTGTTTAATTAATACAAGGGAACAACATAATTGGGGATTTTCACTTCACAGAATCTGCTCCGTTCTCCATTTCCCCTGTATCAGAAAACTGTCATTATAAATCAGTCTGAGAGTTGAACTATTCACTCTTCATTATTGTAGTTTATATTTGCAACAAAAAGCTGTCAGTGAAGAATGTGGTTATTGTAAAAACGGATTCTTTAGACTGGAGGGCAAGGCCATACACCTAGGAATCTGAAAAGGTTAGCAAATCCTTTTCTTGCCTTTTGCTTTCATAACGACTCATTCAAATTGCTGCAAGAATTCATTGGCCATGGATGTCCAGCTAGAGTGAGTGGAAGAACTCTGCAAAACCAAGTCCAGTCTCTTAAAACTAATGCCTATACCTGGAGCCTTCACTGGCGTCACTGACATTCTCCCAGTGATCCAGGTTCATAAACATTTAAAGATTATTTCATTACTGAGTATGGCTACAGTTTATTTTCTGTAAAAATTTGGCTACATGTAAAAGAATGAAGAATAAAATAAAAATCACCTATGCTTTATAGGGACAATTATTTTTAAGAGACTAAACAAGGTAAAAAATAGAGATTGTCATTGACTTGGAATATTGTTTTTCTCCTTCGATGAACAGCTAAATACTACTCAATTTTTGTGTCTTAGCTTAAATACTTCTTTCTTTCTGTCCTTACCAACCTTGGCTCCTTTTGCTAACATTACTGTGTTTCAAGAGAGCTTATATACTCAACAGAGACAATGGAAGAAAGATGGAGGGCAACCCTAGGTAGGCCATGTTATATTTGAAATGTCTGATAAACAACAGGCAGAGATTTGAAGTATGGGGTTGGACACATTGGTTTGGAACTCAGTGACGAGATCAGCCTTGGAGGTAGGCTAGTGATCTAGACAAAATCCCCAAATGTGAGAATGTAGGTAGAAGAGAGGACCGTGAGGTTGAGAAACATTTAGATGTTGAACAGAAGCTAAGCCTGCATGGAAGATTAAAAAAGGGTGGTTGGTGATATCAGAAAATCCAAGGAGGAGGATGCACCAATTCTATTGAGACTCTAGAGAAGTCAAGAGAAATGGTAACAGAGAAGCTTACCTCCTCTGGAGCACTCTTTTCCTCCTTCCTTGCTTGGCTAACTCTCATCCCTGTGACTCAGATGAATACCACTCTTTCACTATGTAAGTTTCTCCCCACACACTCTACTTTCTCTAAAACAGCTCTTGTAACTGCCACTGCTAGGCTCACTATCTGTCTCTTTTATTGGATTGTATGCTCCTGGAGGGCTGTGGCCCTGTCTTTCTTGTTTACCATTATGTTTGCAGGACTCCGCATTGCAAATGTTCCATAGTAGCTACTAGGAAGTGTTTGATGAATGAATGAATGAATAAATAATGAACAAATTTATTATATTTTTCTTTTGTTCCCAGGTCAAGAGAGTGTAAACAACTGTCTTCCCCTCTTCCACAGTTCATTTCATGTTGCTTTCAGGAATTAACACCACTACCATTTCTAATTCAATTCCTTTTCCCTGAGATGATTTGCATCTCCCATTTTCCCTCACTTCCTTTTGATTTACCTCTTTCAGGCCTTGAACTGACTAGTACTGCACATGTCTTGAAGAAAAACCCTGATTTTCAGCTTATAATATAATGCTTAGGCCATGTCTATATTCTTCTTTTTTTCTGTTCTTATGTTACTTTTCTCTACCGGTGTAGGCTCAAAGTGGTAGAGTGACAGGAAGCCCAGAGTGAGAAGTAAGAAGCACAGACTCTAGTTTCAGCTCTGCCAGTAACCAGCTGTACAATGTAGGTGAGTCAGGATTCTGGGCCTGATTCCTCATCTGTGAAAATCTGTAAAAATGTCTTCTCACTCTATTAAAAGGTCCGTATCTTTTTATTTTTTGAATTCACACTCAGCATCTGTTGAGTATTCTATATTGTACTCTGCTGACAAAGAACATTTTAAAAATGCTTCAGTTAATATATTCAAGAGGTGGAATTTATAATTTGCTTGGCTTTATAAACTTATAAGACCGGAAATTATCTTAATGGTTGGTGATTCCCAAACCCTCATGTAAATGTACACAATTGCGTATGATCCTTTTAATGTGCTGTTGAATTCAGTTTTCTAGTATTTTGTTGAGGATTTCTGCATCTATGTTCATCAGGTATTGTGGCCTGTGGTTTCTTTCCTTGTAGTGTATCTGGCTTTGGTATCGAAGTAATGCTGACCTCATAAAATAAGTTTGGAAGTGGTCTCTCTTCTTGAATTTTTTGAAAGAGTTTGAGAAGGATTGGCATTAACTCTTCTTTAAATGTTTGGTGGAATTCACCAGTGAAACCATCTGGTCTTGAACTTTCCTTTGTTGGGAGATTTTTCATTACTGATTCAATCTTCTTGTTCATTATTGGTCTATTAATGATTTCTATTCATGATTCAGTCTTAATAGGTTATCTGTTTCCAGGAATTTATCCATTTCTTCTGGGTTATCCAATTTATTGGCATATAATTATTCATAATATTCTCTCATGATCCTTTTCATTTCTGTGGCATCAGTTGTAACATCTCCTCTTTCTTTTCTGGTTGTACTTATTTGGGCCTTTTCTCTTTTTTCTTAGTTAATCTAGCTAAGAGTTTGTCAATTTTGATTATCTTTTCCAAAGACCAACTCTTAGCTTTGCTGATTTTTTTCTATGATTTTCTATTCTGTATTTTGTTTATTTCTACTCTAATGTTCATTTCCTTCTTTCTGCTAATTTTGGGATTAGTTTGCACACATTTTCTTTTTTAAAAAATTAATGAATTAATTAATTTATTTTAAAGTATGCTTTTTGGTGAGAAACATTGGCCCTAAGCTAACATCTGTTGCCAATCTTCCTCTTTTTTTTTTTCTCCTCAAAGCCCCAGCACATACTGTATATCTTAGTTGTATGTCATTCTAGTTCTTCTGTGTGGGATCCTACCATAGCATGAGCGGTGTGTAGGTACACACCTAGGATCCGAACTGGCAAACCCTGAACCGCTGAAGCGGAGCACACGATCTTAACCACTTGGACATGAGGCTGACCTGTACACATTTTCTTAATAACGTGTTTAACATTCATCAGGTGTTTCTTTAACACTCCCAATGATAGAAAGCTCACTATTTTAGATTTTTCTTCTGTTTATCTTTAAGAAAAATTTCCAAAAGTTTACCATGTTTTATTAAATGTATATTAAAAATTCAAATACCTTTATAATTAATGTATTTTATTAACTCTTCCATCCTTAAGCATTGTAACAACCACTATAATTTCTAATGCAATTTATAGTTGATGACAGTTCATTTGATTTTCTATTTATAAGTTCACTTTCATTGATGTATTTTAACTCCTTTACCCAAATAATATTTTATGTTGACTAGGATAACTTTAATAATCCTGCCACATTAATAAAAAACATATTTCAATGAAATAATAAGAAAATTAGAGTCTCAAAAGAACTGCATTTTAAAGCATTTGGGTACTTTCAGTTGGGATATGCAACCTGACACGGGAGCTTCATAAAATATGAAATGCCAAAAGTAAATATGCTGCGTCATTAAAGTTCTTTCAACTAGTTTTTTCGTTCAGCATAATTTTTTTAAATAGCGAAGTCATATTCATATTCATTGGCCAATGGTCCATGCCAACCTATGTGCTAAGTGTAGCACTTAATAGTTTGCAATGATGAAATTGTTTTCAGGTTTCACAACCTGAGAAAAGATGTTTCATGAAAATTACCTTAGCAATCAATGATAGAGTTAAGCTTTTCAGACCTTGGAAGAGATCCTAATGTTTACCTTTTTCTTATTACAATTCAGAGAGGCCAGTGAGGTAAGGAAATTTGTAAAAACAACACGGCCATTAGTGTCTGTGACAGAACTGGAAGCCAGCTCTTCTACGTCCAGTGTTTGTTCTGCTCTGCTGTCCACATGAGATGAAGGATCTAAATATGAAAGTAAGCTTGTGTGGGGCTGTATAGCAGGGGCCAGCAAACCACAGCCCGCAGGTCAAATTCAGTCTGAGTCTGTTATTGTGAGTAAGGCTTAATTGCAACGCAGCTATCCTTGCACATCTTATCTACGGCTCCTTTTGTGCTACATCTGCAGAGTTGAATAGTTGCAAAAGAGACTCTGTATGACCCACAAAGCCTAAAAAATTTACTTTCTGGTCCTTTACAAACAAAGTTTGCCAAACCCTGCTTTACAGCTCCTAAAGATTTCACATTTGTTATTTTATTTTGTCTTCATAACAAATTTACAAGATAAGTGTGGCGAGTGTTATTATCATCTCTATTTTATGCATGATTGATATTCGGGACTGTTAAATGACGTTTTGGAGGTCCTATAGTTGTTTGGTGGTGGGAATGGGACAAGAACATAGATTTCCCCGATCCCTCGGCCACAACTCTTTTCATCTTCCAACTTTCCTAAATCCCTCAAGCAGAAAATCTTCGACTTCTTGCTATATAACAGTGACACTGTGATTTATAATAAGAAATATCTATTTGGTCTTCATCCCCATTTCTGGCACAGTGCTCCTAAAACCCTTGGAATTTTCTAAGTGAGGAGAGCAACAAAAGTTTCTTTTGTTATGTTAATGAGGTGATTTTTGGAAAGACCTTAGGTAATCTAAGGATCATTGTCAGGGGAACCAATGACGTGATGAGGAGTACATATATCAAATCAGTATGTTGTACACCTTAAACTTGTATAATATGTCAATTATACGTCAATCAAACTGGGAAAAAAAGATAACAGAACTATTCCACCACCACAAAGAGTCCCCCTTGTGCTTCTTTATAACTATGCCTACCCCTCCTTTCCAACATCCGTATTCCCTGGAAACCACTGATCTGTTTTCCTTCTCTATAATTTTCTTATTTCAAGAATGTTGCATGAAAGAAATCATACAGTATGTGATCTTTTGATATGTTTTTTTCTCATTCCACACAAGGCCCTCCAGATCCATCCAAGTTGTTATATAGATGAATAGTTCATTCCTTTCTCTTTTTGAGTAGTATTCTATTGGTATAGCACAGTTTATTCATCTATTGAGGGACATTTCGAGTCTTTCTAGTTTATTTGCTATTACAAAAAAAAAAATATGCTATGAACAATCATGTGCAGATTTTTGTGTGGAAGTTATTTCTTTGGAATAAATGCCCAGAAGTACAATTGGTGCATTTTATGGTATGTGTGTGTTTAGTTTTTAAAGAAATTGACAAATTACTTTACAGTATGGCTGTGCCATTTTACATTCCCACCAGCAAAGTCTGAGTGTTCCAATTTTTCTACATCCTCACCAACATCTGGTATTGTCACTTTTTTATTTTAGCTTTTCTAACAGGCATATGGTGATAACTCTTTGTCATCTTAATTTGCATTTCTCTAATAGCTAATAACATTAAACATCTTTTCATGTGCTTATTTTCCTTTCATATATACACTTCATGTCTTTTGTCCATTTTCTAAATTAGTTGTTTTGTTGGTTGGTTTTTACTGTTAGGTTTTGAGAGTTATCAAATTATAGATTTGAATCCTCTTTTGGATAAGTGGCTTGCAAATGTTTTCTCCCAGTCCAGAGTTGTCTTTCATTCTCTTAGTTGGTCAAAAGAACAAGTTTTTAATTTTGGCCAAGTCCAATTTATTGGTTTTTAAAATATGGACCATGCTTTTGGTGTCATGTCTAAGCATTTTTCACCAAGACATAGGTTGTGACAATTTTCTCCTAAAAGTTTTATAGTTGTATATTTTACATTTAAATCTATGATCCACTTTCAGTTAGTTTTTGTAAAAGGTGTGAGGTTTTGGTTGAGGTTCATTCTTTTTTTCCTACAGTTATTCAATTATTCCAGGACCATTTGTTGAAAAGACTATCCTTCTTCCATTGAATTGCTTTTGTACCCTTGTAAAAAATCAGTTACCCGTACATGTGTGTGGCTGTTTCTGAGTTCTCTGTTCCCTTCCATTGACCTCTACGTCCATCCTTCCACCAATACCACACAGTTTTGAATTCTGTAAATATATAATAAGTCCTGAAAGAGTAGACTGATCCTTCCCATTTTATTCTTCATTTCCAAAATTGTTTTAACAATTCTAACATAGTTGCCTTTCCATATAAATTTTAGTATAGTTTATATGTATTTACAAACATAATCATGGTGGAATTTTCATATGAATAGTGTTGAAACTGTATATCAATTTGGGGAGAACTGACATGTTTACCATGTTGTCTTCTAATGAATAAACATGGTATGTTTCTCCATTTATTCAGATCTTCTTCAATTTCTTTCATCAGCATTTTGTAGTTTTCAGGATCCTAGTACATATTTTGTCAGTTTTACATTGAAGTATTCCTTATTTTGGTATTGTATTTTTTTGTTTTCATATATTCATTGCTAGTCTACAGAAACTTAATCGATTTTTGTATGTGGATTTTGTATCCTGTGACCTTCCTGAACTCACTTATTAGCTCTAGAAGGTTTTCCTTTTTGTTTTGTAGATGTTTTGGGGATTTTCTACATAGACAATGTCATCTGCAAGTAGGAACAATTTCATTTCTTCCTTTCTGAACTGTATATCTTTTATTTCCTTTTTTTGCCTTATGTCTGTATTTACCTAGCTAAAACTTTGAGTATTATGTTGACTAGCAGTAGTAAGAATGGACATCTTTGGGGGCTGGCCCCGTGGCCGAGTGGTTAAGTTTGCGCGCTCCGCTGCAGGCAGTCCAGTGTTTCGTTGGTTCGAATCCTGGGCGCGGACATGGCACTGCTCATCAAACCACGCTGAGGCAGCGTCCCACATGCCACAACTAGAAGGACCCACAACAAAGAATATACAACTATGTACTGGGGGGCTTTGGGGAGAAAAAGGAAAAAAATAAAATCTTTAAAAAAAAAAAAAAAGAATGGACATCTTTGCCTTGCTCTCAAACTTAAGGACACATTCAATCTTTTTCATTAATATGATGTTAGCTGAAGGTTTTTCTGTAGATGTTTATTGAGTTGAGAATGTTTCCTGCTATTCCTGGATTTCTGAGAGTTTTTATTGCTTTTGTCATGAATAGGTGTTGAATTATGTCAAATACTTTTTGTACATCAATTAATATGATTACATGATTTTTCTTCTTTAGCCTGTTAATATGGTGGGTTATGTTGATTGATTTTCAAATATTGATTGAGCCTTACTTCTCTGTAATAAACCCAACTGGATCATTTTGTATAATTTTTTTTTATATATTAATGAGTTCCATTTGCTAATATTTTGTTAAGAATTGTGCATCTAAATGCATGCGGGATATTGATCTATAGTTCTCTTATTTTGTTCCATCTTTGTCTTATTTAATGTCAGGGGAATACCTATTTTCATGGAATAAGTTAGGAAGTGTTCCCTCCTGTTTAATTTTCTGGAAGAACTTTGTAGAATCAAGGTTAATTCTTTGTTAAACATTTGATAGAATTCTCCAGCTAAGGCTTCTGGGTCTAGAGATTTCTTTTTTTCTTTTTGGAAATTTTTAATTACAAATTCAAATGATCTATTCAATATATTTTTACTGTTACACATGTCATATCTGTTTCATAGTTGTTAACAGTTTAATACTCTTTGAGAAACTGGTACATTTCATCTCATTGTCAAATTTACGTGTGTACAGTTGTTCACCTATTCTTTAATTATCCTTTTGATGTCTGTAGGATCTGTAGTGACACAGCTTTTTTCATTCTTGATACTAGTAGTTTGCTTCATTTTTCTTTTTTTTTGTTGCCAGTATTGCTAAAGGCTTATCAATTTTGTTGATCATTTCAAAGAACCAGTTTTTTTCCCATTAGTTTTCTCTATTATTTTTCTATGTTCATTTGTATTTACTTCTGCTCTTCTCTTTATTTCATCCCTTTTTCTTGTTTTGGGTTTATTTTGCTTTTTTTTTCAGATTTCTTGAATTGGGAGCTTAGAATATCGATTTGAGGCCTTTTGTTTCTTCTAATGTAAGCGTTTACTACTGTAATTTTCCCTCTCAGGGTTGTTTTAGTTGTGTCCTACAAATTTCGATGTTATATTCTCATTCTCCTTGAGTGCAATATCCATTTATCTTAAGACTTCCTCTTTGACTCATTATTTAGAAGAGCATTGTTTTATTTCTAAATGTTTGAGTGTTTGGAGTTTTTCCAGTTATCTTTCAGTTATTGCATTTTATATTGGTTCTATTTTGGTCAGAACACACTCTGTGTGATTTTAATTCTTTTAAATTTGTTGTGGTTTCTTTTATGGTCCAGGATATGGTCTATCTTAGTATATGTTCCCAGGTACATGAAAAGAATACCTAATCTACTGTTGTCACATGGAGTGTTCTATAAATGTTGATTAGATCCTACAGTTTAATGACATTGTTGAGTTCTTCTATACCCTTGATGATTTTCTGTCTAGTTCTATCAATAGTTGAGAGAAGATGCTGCAGTCTCCAACTAGAACTATGAATTTCTCTCTTGTTTTCTTTCAATTCTATCAGTTTTTCTTCACATATTTTGAATCTCTCTTGTTTGGTGCAGACAAATTTAAGATTATTATGTCTTCTTAGTGAATTTACCCTTTCATTATTATATAATATCCCTCCTATCTCTAGTAAATTTCTTCGCTCTTAAATCTACTTTATCTGATATTAATATAGTCAATTTACTTTCTTTTGATTGTTTGCAAGGTATATTTTTCCATCTATTTAAATTTCATCCTATCTATATTGATATATTTAAGGTGAGTTTCTTATAGAAAGATATTCAGGTTACATTTTCCTTTGTTGTTTTCATTGACTGCCCATCTCTGTTTTTTAATTGGTATATTTAGACCACTTTTAATGTAATTATTGATATTTTAGGGCTGCCATTTTATTTTATTTTTTTATCTGTTCTCTCCCTTTTGTATGTCTCTCTTTGCTTTCCTGTGGTTTATTTGAATAATTTTAGGTTCCCATTTGATTTATTTGAAGGGTTTTTGAGTATATCTCTTTGTGTAGGTTTTTAGTAGTTGATCTAGGTATTAAGTTATATATGCCTAACTTACTATAGTATCCTGATGTCAACATTTTACCAGTTTGAATGACATGTAAAAAATCTTGCTCCCTTTTACATCCATTTACTCTTAACAGTTATAAAATAATTGTCTTAAATATTTCTTATACATACTTGAGAACCACTTCATAGTGACGTAACTTTTGCTTCAACCATCAAACATAATTTAGAAAACTCAAGAGGAAAAGCCAAGTTTATTGTTTTTATCCATATTTTTCTGTTTAGAAAGCTTTCTTAGCCATTCTTTTAGGATATGTCTGCTGGTGACAAATTCCCTTAGTTTCTCTTTATCTGAGAATGTCTTGTTTTTCCCTTCATTCCTGAGGGATATTTTCATGGGTTACAGAGTTCTGGATTGACAGTTCTTTTCTTTCAGCCCTTGTAAACTCCCATGCCACTTCCTTCTGACTTCCATGATTTCTGATGAGAAATCTACTGTCACTCAAATTGCTTTAAAGTCTTTTTCAGATAAGTGTAATACCTGAGCCATCTTGGTGATGACATCTGTTGATTGACTTTTCTTTAAGTTATATCTTCCTGGTTCTTGGTATAAGAGAGAATTTTGTATTGAAACCTGGACATTCTGCGCACTATATTATAATACTGGAATTATCTAAATCTCAAGTGTTATTAGGCCTCCTCTAATACCACTCTGGTGAGGGAAAAGACAAAGCTGCCTTATTACTAGATGAGGGATGGAGGTAGAAATCCAGGTTGTACATCCAGGTTACATTGATATCCATTCAAGAACAGCTCTTTGTTACTGCTTCCCAAGTGGCTTCCACTGACATTGTGGAGTAGTGGCTTTGTTACTGCTGTGCCGTGGTGAGGGTCAAGGGGTACCTCTTTACCATCTGGGGGGAATGAAAGTGCAGCCTCTTTACTTGGTCCCCATGGACACTGTGAGGGGTGGCCTTGTTATCTCCAAGTGGAGGTGAAAGTACTGACTGTCTACTCATCCTCCTCTGACGCTATTCCAGGAAGGAGGGTAAGGGTACCTCATACCACAGGGTGGGAATGCAAGTCCAGGTTTTCCATGTGGACTCCATTAACACTGTGGTGGAAGGAGGTCTTCCTTACTGCTCACAGAGTTGGAAACCCTGACTCCCACTCGTCTTTTTCTGACAGAACCCAGAAGGGGAATAGGGTGCCTTGTCTGGGCTTAGTAATGGTAGAAGTCTAGGCTCTCTACTCAGCCTTTGCTGGTAGGATTGGGGGTAAGGCTATATTTCCTGTCTGTAGTGTTTCACTGGACTAGTACACTTGTTGGCTAAACGCTTTATATCTTGTTAAGCTGCTCCTTTCCTACTCTTTGACTGTGGGGGACCAAAGCTCTTATTTTCTTGGGGTTTCTTTCATCTGTTTCAGTGGCATTTCCTGGTTGCTGGCTTCTCCTCCGTACAGTCTGGGATATTTGAGTCAAAAAATACACCCAGAGATCTCAAAACTATGTCACTCCTAAGGCCCCTAGCCAGTTTGCCTTCTTTACTCCACCTTTCAGAGTCTTCTTAGATTTGTTTTGTATATAAAGCCAATGGTTTTTAGCTGTACTTAGTTGAAGGACTAGAAAAAGTACATCTACTCCATCTTTCAGGAAGCATAAGTCTTTATGCTTATTGTTTAATTTTCTTTAATTTTGTTTTGTTTTTCCCTGTACCCTCCTACAGAGCTCTGCCATGCATGACTGTCCCTTCCAGTGCTCTGTACCTCTCTTTTTTTTTCCTATTCCTGAAAGAATTGTAATAGACTTCAACCATACAAAGTTCTTTCAATATTTAAGAAAAGACCTGATAAGTTAATTCAATCTAAGATATTAATGACTAAGTCTGACTTAATATGCTATACAACCAGATCTATTCTCATTTTAACAGATAAGAATTCCTAAAGCCAAGCAAATTAGTCTCAATGCTCGAATTAGCGGCCCCATGGAAGGCCTGTCAAGGTAGGTCTTATGGTCAAAGATATCTTCTCTTGGTAACCTAAATCATTTTCTATTTTGGCCATATTTTTAGGTGAGGTAGCTGCGTAATATAAGTCAGATTCTTAGATTCAGTATTAAATCTTTGCCCTTTAGATATGTCCTCAAACTAGGAGCTTTTCCCTAGTAGCACCATAGCATCATTTTTCAAACACTGTCATTTTTTTGATCAAATACTCTAACTAATATTGCCACAAAATGGTTATAAATAAGTAGTTTTAATGCATATTTTTTGGCTCATGGAAACTGACGTTACTGCATTTCACTGCCTATTAAATAGACATATTAGCTGAACATTAGCAACTTTTTTCTCCCTTACTTGCTCTCTCAGGGAAAATTAGGCCCTGAAAAATGAGTGAAATATAATGCCTGTGGCAAACCTTGTCCAAGTTGAATTTTCCACAGTGATAATTAGTAACCCATGAACGTGACATAAAGACTTCCAAGGCAGTTACTTCATCTAATCTTCCCGAGGAGTAAGGTGTGCCTTAGAATAAAAGATTTGACAAACTACCATTCTTTGCTTGGTAGCTCTGTTGTCTTCTCTCTTTGATCTTCCTCTCTTCTTTCTTCAAAGGGACGAGCCAGGAACAGGCTCTGACATGATGGGTTTGGTAAAGCGGATTTTGGTGGTGACACAGCGGTTAGACATGAAAAGGCTGGAGAATGATCAACAGTGTCCTAGGAAGCGCTGAAATTCAGAAATGGGCAAGTGGGCTTCTTATTACATGGGGAACAAAGCCAAGAACATTCGGAGCCAGTTTTACATTAGAATCTAGTGAGGAGAGAAAAACAAAGGGGAAAAGCCAAGAAAATTCACAGGACTGGAGCTAAGAGGCCTAATACTTATTTTTCACTGATAGTTTGTGATTAGCCTAATTTAAATGCCCAAGACTAAATCCTGTATGACCTTAAATGTGTTTCTGGAGAAATATTCAAACTTTTCCAAATGTAATTGTGTAACTCTGTGTGCATGTCTTTGCGTGCATGTCTTTGCATGCATGTGTGTGCAACATGCGATCACAAGCACATTCACATGCATCTGTGCATGTCAGGAAGGTGTGCAGTGATAGTGGAGATATAAGACTCAATGAAAAAATAAAAAATAAAGTTGAGGAAATTTCTTTCATCAATATTTTTAGCAGGATTCTAGAAAAAATGGAGATTTTTAAGTTCCTGTTGGTTATCAGCATTTATAAAAAAGGGTCATATCAATTATGAAAATAACAGCTTTAAATCAAGGATTTGTTTAATTATGAGGTGATACTATGGTCAAATAGAGATATTTTAAGTGGATCACAGTCTGTCTTTGCATCATGATTAGTAGCATAAAAATATGCAGAAATATGTTGGCCAATCTTCAAAATCATGACCTCCAATATGATAAAAACCAGAAAAGAAGCAATTAACCCAGAAAACAAAGATTTAATACTGATCTAGAAATTGTCACTGATTACTTAGGATGAAGTCATTCCAATGCCAGTTCATGTAACAATGGCTCAAAAATTAAGCAATTTATAGTATGTAGCAAATGACCACGGAAAATCAGGTCTTTTTGATTGATTGAAGCATTACAGAAATTTCTAATTTAGGATTTAGAGATTCAGGGACTTGAGTGCTTACCAATATAAGAATTATCTGTCCTACTTCTAAGCCATCTAGCTGTTAGTTTGACTCTTAAACTGAAGGAGACTGTCCTTGTTTGTAAAACAAATAATTCCATTGTTAAATAGTTCAAAACTTACAGGATAAATGTCCCTCCTCATATCTTCACATCTGTAAATTTGGCCCCTGGAGAGGAATTGCAGTTGTAGTGGCCAAGACACTGGATCAGTAATTACAAGTTCAAGTTAGGATTCTGGCTCTTCTATTCACTAGCTTTGCTCCCTTGCAACCCTTAATCTCTTTTTGCCTGTTTCCTCCTGTATCAAATTGGAAAAACAAAACAAAACATTTCTAGTCTATGGGGTTGTTTTGAGGTTTCAAGAAATACTGTGAAAGTGCCTCAGAAATCAGCAAATGTTAAATACACAGAGGGCATTATTGCTCGTTCCAACAGACTAACATAACATAAGTCTACAAGCTCTTCCACATTTACAATGTGACTTACTTTTAGTAAGCCAGTTATCATAAGATTATGTTCAAAAGGCTCAAAAGTCACCTAATACATAAGTAATTTCAGGATTCTGCTGTGGCTTAATTATAAGCTCACAAAATCTGTTATTTGGAGAATTTTGCCTTTTTTTCTCTTTACAATTAAAGTATTATTTGCCAGTCTCTATCCATCTGGCCATGTCCCCATTCTCCGTGATCTCTCAAAGTCAAGAGTACAAACTTTCAATTATCAAATGACTAAGTTCCAGGAATCTAATGTCCAATATGGTGATTACCGTTAACAATACTGTGTTATATACATGAAATTTGCTAAGAGAATAGATCTTAACTGTTCTCACCACACACACATACACATGGTGAGGTGATAGAGGTATTAACTAGCTTGATTGTGGTAATCACTTCACAATGCATATGTATGTAAAATCATCACATGCATATCCTAAATATATGCAATTTTTATTTGTCACTTATACCTCAATAAAACTGAGAATAACAGTGGCTCTACCAGCACATCTACTCTTTGAGAGATTTGTCATTTTTAAAGGACTAATAACTTCTTCCACTATTTTACATGTTTGGGATTTCCGAGTCTTTTTAAAACCAAATTTCAGCTAAGTGGGAAAGCATCAGAGAGGATCCAAATCCTTAAAATAATTTCAATGTTCATCTGAAAATCATTCATCCAGGTTGAGACAGAAATAAAACAGGGATTGTGCTTCTCTATCATCGCCGTGACTTCTGAAAACTCCTTGGTATGGAGAGACCATGGGTCAAAGGGACTACAAAAAAACAAAGTTCACATGGTGCTTGCCTTATTCATATCATTCAACTGAAGTCTTCAGTCTATATTCTTTATCATTCAGAGAAATGACTAGTATCTCCCAAGGTCCAGGGTCCTGTGATGGTATCTAACTTGATGTGCTAGTCTAGATGTGTGGCTCCTTCTGTGACTCAGGTGCCTTGTCCCTGCCTCGTTTTAACCCAGATATTCTTCCTAGCGCAGGGAGAAGAAGACAGAAGTGGTTTAACATGGAGGTAGACCAGGCAACCTGTCACATATGTAAATGGGTGTTTTGAAAGGTATTAATTACATCTTTACATCCATGGATGCAATATTTTACAAATATTTAACTTCTTTAAATCCTGTAAATAAGCTATTAATATTATAGTATCCAATTATTGGTGAAGAAACTGAGATCCAGAAGAATTAAGAGACCTTGGCTCAGCAGGGGAGTGACAGATCTAGGTCTCAAGCTCTGGTCATATGACCTCCAAATCTCCGACTCATCTGACACCACTGATTCCTTAAACACGCACTGCACTGAGATGTAGCTTGCATTGTTGTTGTTAGTTTTAAAAATTTCTAGCATTTTTTAATTATTCTTATTTTATTTATAGTCTCTCAAACTTGGATATGAGAACCATGCTTCTATTTCTTTGTTTTTCCCAAAGCACTTGACATACTCCTTTGTAAGTAAATGTTTGCTAAAAATTTTTTTATTGTGTCCTAGTTGATGTATTAACTCATTAGCATCAATTTCTACTTAGCAGAGATCAAAATGTATGCATTTTGACAGGTAAGAGAGGTATAAAACTGGAACAAGAAACATGGAGAGAAAAAATATGCAATTCTGGGAATTATGAACTTAAATTTATAAGGGGATCTGAGGTTGGGCTCTTGGAGGAAACCCTTAAGAAGAAAGATTATGTGAATAGTAAGAGGGTATCTGAGGCAGAAGGGATGCATTTACAATATTTTACCATTTGGCCAGTAAACTTTAGGCATAGAGAAGAACTTCAAGGGAAATCTTTGAGTTAGGGGATGTTACTCCAGTTTTAACAGAGGAGATGCCACTCCTCCCTCCTTTCATCTTCTTTTTCCTTCCCTCTCTTTCTTTCTAAAATTAAAATGATGATAATGTTTAATGTATATCTAGTTATAAAAGTAATATATATTCAAAAATTACAGAAAATACAACCAAATTATACAAAGAGGAAAATAAAACAATCTCTAAAATGAATTTCAGAAAATAACTACCATTCATATTACATGGCTCTTCAGACTTTTTATATGTATATAGATATATACAGGGTAGAATTTAATACTATTTTATCAAGGTCTGTTTTAACTTATCACGATCACTTCTAACAGTTGCAGAAGATGCCATTGCATGCTGCAGCCCATGTTTAAAACCAATCCCCTATTGCTGGGCGTTCAGGTTGTTGTAATGAACATCTCCATACAAAATCTTTGTCAATTTGTTTGATAGTTTTCATACAATTCACAGAAATGGAATTTCTGGGTCAAAAGAAGTGCAAATTTTGAAGACCTTTCAACCATATTTTTAAAAATTTCCTTTAGAAGTCTGTTAACATGCATGTCCTTGTACTCTCTCCAATACAGGTTATTATCAAACTTTCTAATCTTCACAACTATAAGAGCCAATAAAAAAAGGTTCAATTTGTGTTTATTTAATTTCTAGTAAAGTTTATTACTTTGAAAATAGAGATGGGACATGTTTTACATTTTTATATCTTATTTTGAGAATTTTCTATTTATATCATTGTTGTAGAAATTATATTTTTCCTGATTTATAAATACACTGCATAAATATTTATGGCTGGCACATGGAACATTCCCCAGCATAGATCATCTGCTAGTCCACAAAACAAGTCTCAGTAAATTTAAGAAGATTTAAATCATATCAAGTCTCCTTTCTGATCACAACAGTAAAAGACTAGAAATCACCTACAAGAAGAAAACTTGACAAAAACAAACACATAGAGTCTAAAACCTACTACTAAACAACCAACGAGTCATTGAAGAAATCAAAGAGAAAATCAAAAAATACCTTGTGACAAGTGAAAAGGGAAACACAATGTTCCAAAACCTATGGATTCAGCAAAAACAGTTCTAAGAGGTAAGTTTATAGTGATACAGGCCTCCCTCATGAAACAAGAAAAATCTCAAATAAATAATCTAACCTTACACTTAAAGGAACTAGGAAAAAAAGAACAAAGAAATCCAAAGTTAGTAGAAGGAAGGAAATAATAAAGATCAGAGCAGAAATAAATGAAATAGACTAAAAAAATTTTGTTTAAATCAATGAAACTAATAACTGGCTCTTTGAAAAGATAACATTGATAAGCCTTTAGCCAGACTAATCAAGAAAAAAACAGAAGGACCAAATAAATAAAAACATAAATGAAAGAGGAGAAGTTACAACTGACACCACAGAAATACAAAGGATCACAAGAGATTGGACAACCTAAAAGAAATGGATAAATTCCTAGAAACACACAATTTTCTAAGACTGATTCAGGAAGAAATAGAAAATCTGAACAGACCAATTACTAGTAATGAAATTAAATCAGTAATCAAAAAACTCCCAACAAACAGAAGTCCAAGACCAGATGGCTTCACAGGTAAATTCTGCCAAACATTTAAAGAAGAGTTAATACCTATCCTTCTCAAACTATTCCAAAATGTCGAAGAGGAAGGAACACTTCCAAACTCATTCTATGAGGCCGGCATTACCCAGATACAAAAATCAGACAAAGACACTACAAAAAAAGGAAATTAGAGTCCAATATCTCTGTTGAACATAGATGCAAAAATTCTCAACAAAATATTATCAAATTGAACTCAGTAATACATTAAAAGGATCATACATCATGTTTAAGTGAGATTTATCCCAGGATGCAAAGGTGGCTTAATGTCTGCAAATCAATCAATGTGATACACCGTATTAATAAAATGAAGAATAAAAATCATATGACCATCACAATACATACAGAAAAAGCTTTTGCCAAAATTTAACATCTTTTTACAATGAAGTCTCAACAGAAAGTGTATAGAGGGAACATACTTTGACATAAAAACAGCCATCTCTGACAAACCCCTAGCTAATGTTATACTCAATGGTGAAAAGCTGAAAGCATTTCCTCTAAGATCAGGAACAAGACAAGGATGCCCCCTCTCACCACTTTTATTCAACGTAGTACTGGAAGTCCTAGCCACAGTAATCAGATGAGAAAAAGAAATGAAAGGCATCCAAATTGGAAAGGAAGAAGTAAAACTGTCACTGTTTGCAGATGACATGATATTATACATAGAAGACCCTAAAAACTCCACCAAGAAGCTATTAGAACTAATAAATGAATTTGGTAAAGTTACAGGATGAAAAATTAATATACAGAAATCTGTTGTGTTTCTATACGCTAATAAACATTTTATCAGAAAGAGAAATTAAGGAAAAATTCCATTTACTATTGCATCAAAAAGAATAAAATACTTAGGAATTAATTTAACCAAGGAGGTGAAAGACCTATACTCTGAAAACCATAAGACATTGGGATGAAAGAAATTGAAGATGACACAAACAAAAGGAAAGATATACCATACTAATGGATTAGAAGAATTAATATTGTTAAAATGTCCGTACAACCCAAAGCAATCTAGGTTCAATGCCATCCCTACCAAAATATTGATGGCATTTTTCACAGAACTAGAACAAATAATTCTAAAATTTGTATTGACCCACAAAAGACCCCAAATGGTCAAAGCAATCTTGAGAAAGAACAAAGCTGGAAGTATCACACTCCTTGATTTCAAAATATAGTACGAAGCTGTGGTAATCAAACAGTATGGTACTGGCACAAAAACAGGTACATAGATCAATGGAACAAAATAGAGAGCCCAGAAATAAACCCACACTTACATGGTCAATTAATCTATGACAAAGGAAGTAAGAACATAAACAGGGAAAGACAGTCTCTTCAATAAATGGTGTGGGGAAAACTGGATAGCCACATGCAAAAGAATGAAACTGGACCACTTTCTTACACCATATACAAAAATAAACTCAAAATGGATTTAACACTTAAATGTAAGACCTGAAACGGTAAAACTCCTAGGAGAAAACATTGGCAATAAACTCTGATGTTAGTCTTTAGCAATAATTTTTAGATTTAGCTCCTCAGGCAAGGGCAACAAAAGCAAAAATAAACAAATGGGACTACATCAAAGTAGAAAGTTTTTCCACAGTGGAAGAAACCATCAACAAAATAAAAAGGAAATCTACTGAATGGGAGAAGATATTTGCAAATGACATATCTGATAAGAGGTTAATATCCAAATATATAAAGAACTCACAACTCAATAGCAAAAAAACAAACAATCCCATTAAAAAATGACCTGAATAGACATTTTTCCGAAGCAGACATACAGATGGCCAACAGACACCTGAAAAGATGTTCAACATCACTAATCATCCGAGAAATGCAAATCAAAACCACAAAGAGATATCACCTCACACCTGTAAGAATGGCTATAATCAAAATGACAACAAGTAACAAATGTTGGCGAGGATGTGGAGAAAAGGAAATCCTCATGCACTGTTGGTTAGAATGTAAATTGATATAGCCACTATGGAAAACAGTATGGAGGTTCCTCAAAATATTAAAAATAGAACTATCTTATGATCCAGCAATTCTACTTGTGGATATTTACCCAAAGAGAAGAAAAACACTAATTTGAAAAGATATCTGCACCCCTCTGTTCACGGCAGCATTATTTATAATAGCCAAGATATGGAAACAACCTAAGTGTCCATCGATAGATGAATGGATAAAGATGTGGTGTATATATACAATGGAATACTACTTGGTCATAAAAAAGAATGAAATCTTGCCATTTGTGACACCATGGATGGACCTAGAGGGTATTATGCTAACTGAAGTAAGTCAGACAGAGAAAGACAAATACTGTATGATTTCATTTGTATGTAGAATCTAAAAAACAAGACAAAACAAAACAGAAACAGACTCATAGATAAAGAGAACAAACTGATGGTTGTCAGAGAGGAAGGGGGTGAAGGGTTGGGCAAAATAATTAGGGAGATTAAGAGGCACGAACTTCCAGTTATAATATAAATAAGTCATAGGGATGTAGTATACAGCATAGGGAATATAGTCAATAATATTATAATAACTTTGGTGACAAATGGTTACTAGACTTATCATGGTGATCATTTCGTAATGTATATAAATATCAAATCACTATGTTGTACACCTGAAACTAACATCATATTATATGTCAACTATACTTCAATAAAAACATCTACAAAATCAAGAATATGAAAATAAGTTTAAAAGTTTCAGAGCAGTCAAAATAAATGTCAAACTAAATTCACTTAGTCATTCAACATATATTTATTGAGTGCCAGTTATGTATCAGACACTCTGGTAGGTTCTAAGGATGCAAACGTGGGCCTGCTATCTTAGATTTTTGAGTGCAGTGGTTGATGAACATAAAACACAGTCCATGCACTGAAACAGTTATACCTGATTCATTGCAGAGCTCCTTAAATGATCGCCTAGAATCTACGTGCTCTTATTTTAGACAAATTATAAGCTCAATTATCCATTATTTCTTCAAAAAAATACTTATGGCTGGATAATCTTTTGAGATATACATTTTATTTTATTTTTCTTCCTGCACCTTCTTGTCACCCTGCCCCCATTCTGTCCTCCCTCCAGTAAGCAGGTGTATGACTCTGTGCTTTATAGGAGATATCAGGTGTAGAAAAAAGAAGTAGATTGCAAGAAATTCTGATTCCCCTTTCATCTGCCCCCACCTCAAATCCTCAGAGTCATCGAGGAGCATGAGATTTGTGGGAAATGGCTGAGAGCCCAGGAGAAGTGGGAAGGAGAGAGAGTTTTCTCTTAAACCAAAAAAGTAATTCTTCTGTCTGGGGTAATTAGCAATATTTGACGACAATCAAATGTTTATATCCAAATCTATGAGTGAGTGTAACTAACTTTGGTAGCTAAGTTTACAGGAAGCAGTTCTTTTGTAGCTGTCCCCAACATAAACACATCTCAGAGACTTGTTATATTATTGCAACTGCTGCAGTTATTTGTTTAATTCAATCAGCACAAAGTTAAGGAAGGTGATTGCTGGGAGACAGGGTGGTGATGGAAAGGACACTCTTGAGGACACCAGAAAGGTCATCTAACGTCTGCTGCTGTCTCTTCCACTGATTGACTTTGGACAATCATGGAACTTCTTAAGACTTTCCTTATTATGTGAAAGATACATCCAGTAACACCAACAGGAGAAAATCAATTCAGATTTCTTGGAATCTGTCATGTCACTTATCAGACATTGATTGAGTGCCTGCTGTGTACCAAGCACTGCTGCAAGCACAGAAGCTACAAGAAAGAATCAAACATCTCTGCCTTCAGGGAATGTAGACATATACACAAGGAATTATAATACACTAGAAAACCCATCATTTTATGCGATATTCTATATTTTGATACGCATTTATATAAAATATTTAGTACAATTTCAGAGCAATAGTATTTAGTGCTCTAATGATGAGAACAAAGAATTGTAGAAGAACCAGAAAAACAGAAACTGTCTATAAATTATAGAAAATTATTTCTCTCAAACACTAATGGTTTAGTACTACTGGATTTTGGAAAAATAATTGTCTTATTCAGTGCTTGATGATCTAATATGTGGGCAAAGGTTTATGCTCAGGGAACCAGCAAAGCAAAGGTAACCTCAAAATAGATGAGAAAAAACATCTGTTTATAATTTAATATTAAATATCTCAAATGAAAGGAAAAAAGTAATCATGAAGGATAAAACGAGATTTTATTGGACTTTATCACATTTCATGTTATAATTTAGAATCTTTTTACTTCGAACAACCAATGGTTGGGGCACCAAAGGGCTTCATCCAGCCTTGCTGACTGCTGGTACCCGATTTAGTGACAGTCTGTCTATTCAAGGATGGGCTCCTCTGAGACATGGATCACTCCCTGTGATCCTTGTAGTTTTATTGGACACTTTATCCAAGCATTCCTACTGTCAGGCTAGCAGATGTAGGCGTAGAAGAGGAAACTAAAAAAGCCCAATTTTGGAACTTGCTGGCAAGAGTTTTGTGGCACGGGGCTGTTCAAATGAGAACTTTCCTTGGTCTCTCTATATTCATACGAGTAGTTCATAATTGGCCTCATATCTAAAATTCACATGGGAACCTTCATTCCATTAGGGTTACTCTCAATGTGTCCAGACTCTCTGTTTCCCAAGTGAGAGTCTAAATAACTCAAAGATTTTCCAAAAGTTTCATTCTTTGCGAAGGTTTGCTCAGACAGTATTGGCAAGGTTAAAATCTGCAAGCTTGATGACTTACATGCATTTGAAAAATCAATTAAAAAAAAGTACCTCCTGCCAGCCACTGGAACTGCAGATGAGTTGAAATCCTTTCAATTTCTCTTGCTGTTCTAAATGGGTCTCTAGTGTTTTTGCACTTTAGCCAAAAGCTTTTAGGTTTAGGATAAAGCATAAAGCCCTCTGAGTGACAAGATAAAATGTATGTGCATTTCCGATTGCATATCTTCAAGCCAGATTTTTTCCATGTTTAAAAAGAAAATGATAAAAATGAAAGATTTAAGAAGGCCCTGGTCACATGTAGTGAAAATTGCATTTTACTCAGTTAACATTCTCTAAGCTGAACATATGACTGAATGCTACATTATTCAAGTAGCTTCTTATTTTTAGCAATCAAAAGAGATTTGATGGTCTATATTAGCTTGAATACTCTTTTTAGCAAATTTACAGAGTTATAAAAAAATCTAGGAAAAGTGGGCATTTAAAGATGTATACACATGGTGTTCTATTTTACTTCCTTGCAGGATGGTGCTTAACTCGGTGTTTTCTTGAATACAAAAGGACGATGGGCAGACTTAAACTAAGGCTGTGCCTTATGCACCAATGGGGAGGGCAGTGGAGGTGTGGGTGGCAGGAGCAAGCAATAGCTGCTGTGCCCAAGGTCACGTGGCAAAAAGCATGTATTACATATCTTATTTAATCTTTATAATAGGCTTACAGATACGGGCATTACAATTATTATTTTACAGATAAGAAGTCCAAGGCTTAGAAAAGTTAAGTTACTTGCAAAAATCATGCAGCAAACACATGGCAATAGATTTAATCCCAGGTTTAGTCTACTTGGGAGCCTATGTGCTCCATGCTGCTTTTCTACATCTGCCCATAGCAAGAGATTAGCAAAATGGAAATTCTCCCTCTCTCTGCTGTGTCCCTCACAGAATGATCATATGATTATTCTGGTAGTTTAGTGGAAAGCATGCCAGATTTAGTATCAAAGGAGCTTGGTCCTGACTCCACTGGGTCTTGACCCCACTACTGACCAACCACATGATCCTGGCCAGGTAGAACTTCTCATCTGCTTAGTTCAGTGCTGGTTGTAAAGAAGGTGAGAGGTCAGACGTCATGCTGCCTTCATTCATCTAAAAGTGAAATCTGCTCCTTTTCTTAAGTTTTAATATTAGGTCTTGCCTACTCAAAGGTTGTTTCAGGATCAAACCAAATATGTACTGCTAGTCATTCATATATTTCAGAGAAGTCTTCTTTTTCTCCCTTTCCTTTTCTCTCTCTCTGGAAAGTTGTGTTTGTGTGTTTGTGTATGCACGTGTGTGTGCAAGTGTGTGTGTTTGTATGAATATGTAATATTGGAGTCATTTAATACACAGAACTCTATATTCTGCTAATTTCACTTTATGTTACATTGAATTTTTTGATGCTCTGATTAGTTCTTTAGATATTCTTTAGGAACTACATGAGTCCCCTAATTTTGGACATTAGATTACTTCCAACTTTTTAAAGATTTTATTTTTTTCCTTTTTCTCCCCAAAGCCCCCCAGTATATAGTTGTATATTCTTCGTTGTGGGTCCTTCTAGCTGTGGCATGCGGGATGCTGCCTCAGCGTGGTTTGATGAGCAGTGCCATGTCCGCGCCCAGGATTCGAACTGACGAAACACTGGGCCGCCTGCAGCGGAGCACGCGGACTTAACCACTCGGCTACAGGGCCAGCCCCTACTTCCAACTTTTTACAACTCTAAATGATGTTTTAGCAAATATCCTTTCATGTTTGTGATTGCCTAAGATTTTGATTACTACTTTAAAATAGATTTTTTGGAGTAAGTCAAAGGATATAAGCTTTTTAAAGGCTCCTAATGCACGATGGCTAGTTTCACTCCAGATAGTTTATAGGAATTAATCTTCTCATCAGCAGTTTCTGAAAGTATCAGTTTCACTTAATGCTTGTCTAAACTGAAATTTTTTACAAGCCCAATTTTTTTAGTAGATTAAATAGACATGAAATTCCATTTCAAAGAATATAATTGGACAAACAACATAGGATACAAGAAAATAATTATAAAAACTGCCCATAATTCACTGTAAGTGTGCATATAGGTGATTAACACGGAGAATCACTATTATACTCCCAACTTTTTGTTGTTCCCCTCTGATAACAACTATACGAAAAGTTTGGAGTAAAGTAGTGATTCCCCACATTACATGCTATACAAACATGATCTACATTGAATTTTATCATTGTTTTAAATCATAGCTAAATTGGGGAATAACAGATTGCTGTCTGTTTGGTTTGATTTGTAATTCGTACATTACTAGTGATACTAGCATTTTTGATGTACTTATTGGCTCTTTCACTTCTTCTCAAAAGATAATATTATTCAGTGGTTGAGAGTGTCGTCTTTGGAATCAGTCAGCCTGGTTTAAATGTAGGTCCTGAGATTTGCTAGATATCTGACCTGTATCAAATTATTTAAAGTTTCTGTGCTTTAGTTTCCTCACCTAAAGAAAAAAGAGTGATTTTAATAGTAGGTATCACATAAAATTAAGTCATATGAGTAATCGGCGTATTAACCCAAGTGCATATGAGAATGTTTGGCATATATAACATACATAGGAATGGGGTAGTAATTTTTAACAAGTATTAACTTGATTTCATTCATTTACTCATTTATTTGTTCATTTTGTACATGGATTTGTTGATGTCCTTTTGTCTATTTTTTATTACAGTGCTCTCTCATAATGATTAATAAAAAATGCTAAAAACACGAACTTTACAGCTTGCTGTTTTCACTTTTGGGGGAGTAGGTGGTGAAAGGGAGAGGTTAGAAGGAAGATGCTATTCAAAAATAGGGCAGAAAACCCATCTTCTTTTTTCTCTTTTTGACAAGATATCACCTTTCTTGCTACTATACTAACTAGTGCAACGCAAAGAGTCTGGGACAACACAGGTAATCTGATCTGTGTATGTAGTGAATTCAGCTATCCTAAAGACACCCAAGGTATCTCAGGGCACACAAGGTATTTCTGTGCTCTTTTGATAGACCTCACTTTTTGTATAAGCGAAGGACGAGACTCATTCACAATTTAATAGGGTCATAGAGCTAATGTAAGTCAGATTGCACTAATGATGGAGTTAATGATTTTGGCTTGTCAGTCTGCTTCTGAGGTTGGTATCTAATATGTCATCATACTGTACAACTCCCATATGAAGTGGTTGCTGGGCAACCAGACTGAAATTTGGTAGAAATAGTAGGCAATTCTTTGAATCACGATCCCACCTGACCATTTTCACTCACATATTTACTGTTCATCACCATTTCCTTCCATTTGGTTTTCTGACTGTCTAATGCCAGTGTTCTCCAACTAAAAATACTTTCAATTTAATGAGATCTCCAATTCTCACTCTGTTCATCCTCATCAACAAAACTACTACAGGGCTGCCAAGATCTGTTTTTTCTGTCAATGAGATTATAACCATGACTTGACTTAAACTCTGAACTAGAATTAGAGCCTCATGATGCTCTAGAGCTACCAGCCCTCTGGATGGCTGCAAATCCAGGTGGCTATATACGCCCCTGAGGCACTTGTTTCTAAGCTGCACAAACTAAGTTTTTGTTGTGGTGTTGATCTAGGAAATGATACAGTGAACTAGAAAATCAGCGATCCTTTGATTAATTTCATCCCAGTAGCCTCGTCCAGGCAGTCAGTCACCATTCTCCAGATATTTTCTAAGTGTCCGCTATGTGACTAGCACTGTGCTAGGCTCTGAGGATTCAGTCGTGAATACGACAAAGCCTCTGCCTTCAACTTGCTTGTTGGCAGGTGGAAGAGACAGACAAGGAGAGAAACTTTTACCATGCAGCGGGACAGATGCTATGTGAACACAATGAGGGGCACTTACCCAGGACTTAAAAGGTCAGGGAAACTTTCCCAGACAGAGTGACAATATGAACCATGAAGTATGAGTGAACCGTGAGATTAGGAGACCAGAGAATGGAAACGAGTTCCAGGCAAAGGGAACAAGATGTACAAAGACTGAAAGAGAATTCACAGCAGGGGTGGGGATGTGCAAGCGACTGAATATGACTGGAGAATGATTGGAGGATGAGAAAATTCAGACTGTGAGCATCTGTATTTGGCAGGGAGATGTCAGATCTATTGACTAAGCTTCTGTCTCATGACTTTAGTTTTCCATCCCAGACAAAAGAGAATGTTTTATGTCCCTTGGTTACTGCCCTAACATTTTGAGAACTGTATCCCGTAGACAGTAGGATGCCATATGAGCCAAGCTTTTCCGTATATATTTCTTGTCTTCAAGACGGTAGCTTTCTGCTTGAGGTTTACACGTGGATTCTCCACATTTCATTTACTTAATCTATGAGTAAACATTGTGCTTTCAGTTAGTTATCTTCCAACGGCTGCTTTCTCAATCGTGCACCCAAGACATCGGATATACCCTCGGCCTTCACTCCTTCCCTTTGCAGGATGCCATCATATAGGGGGGCAGAGCACATATGTGGTTTTCAATGAAAGTAATTGCCCACAAAACTTGTTACTGACGGTCCACTAGCAACTGACAGTTGCCAGAAACAAATGACTGTCCCTTGGATTATCAATCTCTACTGTAAAAGCAGCTGAGACAGATCAGTTCTCTAGCAATTCTCAATTTTCTGACTCGGGAGAAAATAATAGTTGTGTTCAAATGAGCACCACACTTTTGAATGGGACTATTACTGCAGGATTGAGAAAAGCAATGTTTATTCAGACTCCCTCTGCTGACGCTGTGGTCACCCAGCCAGATTTCTTTCATTCAGGTATAAGCACACAGGAGAAGCTTGCTTTCTTTTTTTCAGTGTGTACCTTTCCTAGTCTTTCAATCAACAAGTTCAAGAGAGTGCTCTAAAAACCCGTGTTTTGGAGCAAAATATTAGCTGGAACAGTGATTTCGCCTTCATTTATCCCTAAAGCCTCCTCTAATACCCTTGAGTTAAAGAGCAGAAGTCAATTCACAGAGGGGGAAGCAGATGCTATTAAATGACTCATTCAGGATAACACAACAAGTTAGGGTTGGAGCTGAAAATAGAGCAGACTCCCCAGGATTGCTGATTGAACAGCAATTATATTTGACCAGAAGTTAGTGCTTTGTACTCTGGTTTGCTTTCTGCAAATGCTCCCAAAATGTGGACAGTTTTCCTTTTGTTAGAGACAACAATTGTCTCAGAGGATAAAATGCCTGTAATAATAGAGGCTATGTTATATCATTTGCTTTGTGCTAGGCACTGTGCTAAGTTCTTTACATGTACAATGTCATTTAATGCTCACCATTTACTATCTATGAGGTAGATATCTTTATCCTTATTTCACAAATGAACTGACTGCATCCCAGAGTGGTTAAGTAACTTTGCTAAGGTCACACAGATAATAAGTTTTGGGACCAGGAGTGCAGAGACTCACCCATCATTTTCATAACTTTATCCTAGTGTTTGGCACATTGTTTAAATATATGTTAATAAATAACCATAAGCTATGGAAATTGGAGATAATTTTGGTGCAATGAGCAGTTTTATGTCATCCCCATAGCCTCATCCTGCAGTCTATGCAAAACCCACTCAGTCTTATTCTTTTTACCTGAACACATGGAGCCTCGGTGCCTCCCCTTTCTCTTTCTATGGCTGTTTTCACTGTCTCTCTGCGTACCTTTGGGCAGTTGATGTTATGGCTATCTCTTTCTTTACTCAACTTACTGCCTTTTTTTTTTTCCCTATCATGTTCTTCCTCCTGCCTGACTTCTATTTTGGTCTCCTTCTCTTCCCCAAGATCAGACCTCAAGATTATTTTTGGATTCTCTTCATCAATTAGAACATAAATTTTGGAAGCAGACAGTCCTGGGCTCAAATCCCAACTAGCTAGATTCTAGCTGTATAATTTTGAGCAAATTGTTTAACTTCTCTTTAGCTTGCCTAAACATCTACAATAACCCAGTTTACCAGTACAAAATCTAAAAAGTTTTGAAAAGAAATATACATACATAGCAAATGAATGTTTGGCCAGTTTATGATGATTACTGATGCACCGTTTCTAGTGTGTGTTTTTTATCCCACTAAATATGATGACTCATATGTTTCACTACAAATGTTGTTTTATTTGCCTCCACGATGCTGTACCAGACTCCACTTGATGATAGAACACGTGGTAAATGCCCCTTATTTCTCTTAAAACCCAAACCATTCTGAATTCTGGAACGCATATGGCTAGAAGGATTTTGGATAAGGGATTACGTATCTGGAATACTTTCTTTCTTAGGGTTGCCAGGATTAGAAATAAACCGTAGCACTATTTTTAAACATATTGGCACACAGTAGGCACTTGGTAAATTGTGGCACTTAATTCCAAAATGTCTCTTGTAAATTCGTATTTCTGTGTTCAGCAAAGAAGGAAAAACCCAAGAAGGATTATGAAAGAGCAACAAAGCAGAGAGAGAGAAAAACCCTGATTCGCAGCTTTAAAAAAATCACTATTCTATAAATTATTTTTAGTTCCCTCATGACTCTTGTTATGCTTCAGAAAGCTATTGTCTTTATTAATGTACGCTCAAAACCTAAAAATTATTTCCAAGTTTGATTTGATACCTGCTTACCTCTTAAGGAACGATTTGGTCACAGAGAAGACATTGATGGGGAAGACATGTTTAGTTAGACTTGAGTTCTCTGCTCTGGGAAATCACTCTATAGAAGCCGGGATTGCTTTAAGCATAACTCAGTATTTTGAAGTGGAAAGTTAAGTGCTACAGCTCATCAGGAAGAAATTACACATAATGGCATCAAGTTCACCACCGCTAATAGGAAACATGGTGTCCTCTGGTGGGTGATAAAATGGGATAAATGCGAGACCATGCTGCCTCTCGGAATAATTGCAGTGACTATGCATTATTTATTGTGAGGTTTTAAAAGAAGAAAAAGTAAACTTTCTTTATGGCTGTTGTTAAAGGAGTGAAAAACAAAAGAAACTACTGCATAAAGTGCCACAGCCGTCTATGACAAAATGTGATTTCTTTCTGAAAAACAACTGGAACTATTGTTGGAGGAGCAAACTGATTCTACTGCCCAAAGATAATTGCTCTAACAACCCCCTTCAATGTTTCTGTGTATTATCTTCCCGAGTGGTCCTAAATCTCAGATCACAGGTTGCTTCCTGGCGATAAAATAAGTGGAACACCTACACCAAGTGCCTTTTTGGTACCCAGCGTTGCGTTAAAAAGCGGAGCAAGGAATTCGCCAGAGAAGAAAACTTCTCAGCAGGCTAATTTCCACCTATGATGAAAACCCAAACTCAGTTACTGCCCAGGCGGTGTTTCCCTCATAGGAAACCTGCAGTCAGTCTGTTTGCCAGTCTCACAAAAGTAACTCAGTTTCCAGCGGCTATAAAAGGGCAGCTTCTGCGAGCACCTTCGTAATCAGATACTTGCTGTTTGAAGCAACCGTTAGAGCCAGAACTCAAATCTGTAGTGTTTGGAGGAAAAATACTTCACTAATCTTCCCACATTTAGCCAATCAAAAGAAAAACTTGAAGATAATATTTCCTATTAATACACCCATTCTGAGCACAACACCAACATTTCCATCTAATTTTTATTTTGGTTCCAAACAATGTTATCTAAAAACAGTTGATAAAAAGTCTGACTAGAAGGATGGAGTTTGGTAAAAAGTTAAAAATAACAAAGATGGCAAAATGGATTTAATGTGAGGTAAACTAGAGAGAGGTAAGCAAAAGGTAATTTTTTTCTTCTTGATGATTTTTGTTTGCTGATTTCTAAAGACATCTTGGAAGGAAAGTAAACATTATTCTCCTCAACATCAATTATTAGAAATTATCTCTGTTTTGTTTTTTCTCAGGTCATCTCTTGATAACCTGTGAGATCTACTATGGACTGAATTGTGTCCCCCCAAAATTCATAATCCCCAATGTGATGGTATTTGGAGATGGGCGTTTGGGAGATAATTAGTTTTAGTTGAAGTCATGAGGTTGGAACCCTCAAGAGGGGAATAGTGCCCTTAGAAGAAGAGTCACCAAAGAGATTGCTCTCTCTCTCTCCCCAGCCATGTGAGGACACAGTGAGAAGGTGGCCATCTCCAAGCCAAAAGAATCTTCACCAGAATCTGACCATGCTTGTACCTTGATCTTGGACTTCTAGTCTTCAGAACTGTGAGAAAATAAATTTCTCCAGTTAAAGCCACGCAATCTATAATATTTCATTATGGTAGCCTGAGCAGATGAAGACAGATACAAACTGGGTCAAATCTGAAATTTAGTTCACATGGACACTAAGACCAGCCCTATTGGATTGTGTTGTTTAAAATTTTTAGGTAAATTGTTGAACAGTTGAACAAATATGAGCAATCAATTTTTTGGATAGAGAGAAATAGAAACACCATGTTAAATCAAACGAATATCTTTCAGACATCTAATGATTGACGTATATTTACTCTGAAGACACGCTTGATAGATATGACATCTTAAAATGGGAATATTTGAATTGTTACGTAGATATACCTTAAAAGCAGGAGCAAAGATAAATTAAATCACAAAATCATAGAATGCCAGAATTAGAAAGAGTCTTCATATTTGTCTACCGTAGTGATTTTCAACCTACGCTTGAAGTTTTGATTTGTTGGGAAGAAATGTGGGCCTTTTAGTTGACTCAGATCAATCTTGTGAGGTGAGGCTCCTTCATTCCACCTTTAACCAGACTGTCAGTCTGGTTAGTTTTACATATTGGGATTCTACAAGACTTCACTTGATGAAAGTACTCTCAAACCTTTTGCTCTACTTTAGCCTTTCGTTTTGTTAATGAGAAAATTTCTGAAGTTAAAGGGCTCATCTCTTTCTTTCTCCAGTCCATTCAAGCTTGTTCCTTTCAGCTTCCCTGAAGAGACTGACCTTCTTGTTGGCTTTAGCATCACCACAATGCTATGGTCTTTTTGGCTCCTGTTTTCTTTCCTCCTCATCAAGAATCTATTGTCTTGTAAGTGACATAAACTTAAGCAAACCTCTTCTACTCCCACCCTAGGCAAGAGGATGGCTTAAGTCAGAGGCTGGCAAACTACAACTTGTGGGCCAAATCTGGCCTCCCACATATATTTTGTAACTAAAGATTTACTGAAACACAGCCACCCTCATATGTTTATGGATTGTCTGTGTCTGCTCTCATGCTACAATGGCTGAGCTGAGCACTGCGATAGAGACCATATGGCCCACAAAGCCTAAAATATTTACTCTCAGGCCCTTTGCAGGGAAAATTTGCCAACCCCTGGATTAAACTATCTGGAAGGCTGTCCAGCCTACTGCTTGCTTAAAATTGAAAACTATAGTTTTGGGTCAATTTGATTCTGATATTTTTCCTTTTTGCTTTGCCAAGTCCTTGGTTAAGTGATCTTCTATTAGATTCTTTACCAATGGAACAATCGCCCTACATCTAAGCAAGCTTTCAAAGCCTTCGGAAAGCCTAGAAAACATCTTAACGTTATTTCTGTTTTTGTTATTTCTTTGATTTATAGTCAACCATTCAATATTTGGAGAATTAGTTTCCAAGTGTTGTTGTCGTCTCTTTTTTCTGGGATATATTGTTTGACATACGGTCTAAAAGAAAAATTTGACATCGTGATGATGATTTCATGTATAATTTTTTGTTAATCTGTCGCGAATTGAAATGATTTGCACCAGGCTTTTTGCCTAGATCTCGCTGTGCTTTGTTGGGACATAGCCAAAACTGTTTTCTTTGACCCCATACCAACAAGCTTAAGTCTACAGACTAACCAACAAGGAGAGGAAGTGAGAGGAAGGAGGATGCAGTGGTATGGACAAGGGCTTTAGAACCAAACAAATCTTTAGAATTCCAGCCCTAGCATTCATTAGTTCTGTACTTGGGGGCAAATTATTTAGTCTCCTGAAGGCTCAATTCCTTCATCTGTAAAACTAGAATTATAGTTCCTACTTCCTGGTGGTACTGGAAAGATTAAATGCAATCATGGGTGTGGAGTTCTTCCCTAATGTTTGGCACAGAGATGTTCACAACATTTTAATTACCTTCTTTTCTTCACTTCCTCCCTCTTCTATCTACCAGGACTGTCCAATTAACTTACTAACACTTTAGAATATGGAAATTCATCAGTACATAGAGATAGTAAAAATTATGTGAAATAGTTGTTTGTGAAAAGAGTGAATTTATCTAGCTTGGATTAATAAAAAGATTGACCATCATTAAATCCCTTTTATTAATGTTGACAAAGCTCAGAGTTTTCAGTTCAGCCAATAGATGGGTCCAGTCATGAAGTCCAGGTCAAACAACACCATGGCACAAGTCACAGTCCGTGCAAACATCATTGAGGGCTGTATTTTACATGCATCAGTTGAGCTAGGGAATAGAGACAGTATATGTATTCTTGAAAGGGACCAAAATGTGTGACTTATTGCCTTGATATTTCAGGTGAATATATTTTTTACTATAGACGTCCAAGAATAATTATTTTTCATTTTCATTGGGGCACATAGTCCTCATGGCTTAACTGATTGGATAATTTATAATTAGATATAATTTAAGTTTACTATTTATGGCTCACTTAGGAATCACATGGACTTTGTGATTTTATTATCTCCATCAGAGTTTTCGCTTTCTTCCTCTATAAAAATTTCGTTAATTCTGAGCCGTTCCTGAAAGGGGAGGGCAGAGAGAAAACAATCTCTGTTCACACTAGTTCAGTTCTCTCCCCATTGCTGTTCTAATAGAGCAGGATTTGTGCTTCCATAGTGATTCAGCAGCATCTGCAAACACTAGCTATGCTTTGATGCTCTGGCTCTTAGAATAGAAGTAGTAAAGGAGTACTTTGTTTAAGAAGTACAATAAGGACCAGTGCCCATTTAAGTTAGATAAATATGGCTTGTATGTTCTATGAGTTACATTTGCTATAAGAAATAACAGGGGAAGATGCTTTAGTATTTCTCCAAACTGATATAAAACCAAAAGTTTAATGGGCTTGAATCTTTGTCAATATAAAATAACAAATAAAATTAAAAGATCGACATGGGTGACTTTCCTAAAATTAATTTATTTTGTAATTTACCTTTATGTCTTCTCTATGTCCAGAATTCAATGTCTTTTGCCTCCTTTTTGGTACATACTCCTTTTGAAGTTGCTTTTGGTAGAAAAATCCCATTTAGTTGTGTGTGGACCACCAAGGGTCTTATGTGACTAGAATGGCTGGGACCAATTTTGCTGGCCTCATCATATCAGATATAACAACACAGCTGTGTATACATTCTTCAAATGGATTGTCTTAGCAGCTCTGGGGGTGAGCTACTGCATGGCGGAACTCGATAGATAGTCAATCAGTACTGCATAGATAGAGTAGAATTGACAATGGCCTTCTGTTTAGGAGACACTGAGACTGACCTTTCTCTGCAGCAGACTTTATTAGTTGTGCAGTATAATTGTTGTTGAGGGCTTAACTATAACCAGAAAGTCAGCTAATATTTTGAGACTGAGGTCAATGGATAGTGGCTGCAGGTTCTTTATAGCAGATACCTAAACTACTGGTGCTTGGTCATTAATTTGGACTCCCCACCCCTCCTTTTCCCCCAGTTTAACTATTTATGTATGTCTCACGCCATTTGATGCCACAATTAGCTTCCCTATATCTTTCATCAACTAGCTTGTACCTTACTTTTCAAAATGCATTAGAAAGTTCTTATTTTATGGCAGTGCTTCTCTAATTAACCTTGGGGACAAGACAACGAAATTTCAAGGAGACACAGAGACTGGAGCTGGCTATATGCAAACATACGATCTCCTCTCTCTTCCTGGTTATGTGGCGTCTAGTGGAGTAGGTTAGTTGGTTAGGGAGGCAGGCATCTTACCTAGGTAATTGGATATAGTTACAAGCACCAACAGATTATATATGTGCAGCTGAATGGTTATTGGCTGAGATAGAGTTTGTGAAGTTCCCTGATCAATCTGGAGCTGAGAAACTATTACTTAGGATAATGCTAGCTGCTATAACAAACAAGCTCCCAAATTGCATTGGCTTAACACAAAATAAAGTTTATTTCTCACTCATATGACAGCCCAATGCCTGTGTTTGGCAGGGGCCTTCTATGTAATCTATTCAGGGACCTAGGCTGGTTCTGTCCTCTGCTTTGGATTTCCCTTTTCTTTCATCCAGGGGAAAAAGACATGTCCCAACGTGGGAGTGATACACACCACTTTCCCCCACATTCCACTGGAAAGAACTAGGTACAAGGTTCTACCTGCATGGGCAGGGAGCCTGGGAAATATAGCCACTAGCTGGACAGCTTTTTCCTAGCAACAGCTCTACATGCAGAAGGAGGGCATGAATCGTTGATTGAGAGTTAGCCATCTTTGCCACAACAACAGATTTGAGTAAAGTTGAATCAGGAAGGGAACCAAGATGGAGATGCACAAGGTAGAAAAAGGGGAATCTGAAGGAATTTCCTAGATCAGAGTTCAGATGATTGCAACAAGATTTATTCAATTTCTGAAATCTTTTAAAATGTTCTGTGAACCATTAAAAGAGTAAATGTGGACCAAACATGAGAATTCAAAAAATATTCTTTCCCTTCTTTCATTCTCCTTGGCCTAAAGTGTGCATCTTCATCTTTCCACCCCTCTTTACATAGTTCCCTAGAAGTTAAAGCTTTTGCAGAGTCATCTCTTCCCCATCATTACCCACATTAACTTTTAAAGAAAGTTCAGCTTAGACAAGTTAACTGGCTCAGGCTTTCCCATCCAGATTGCTACCATTACTGAGTACTCAGCATGTGCCAGTCCTTTATGAACATAATCCCACGAATTCTCTCAATGACCTAATGAGGATTTTATTTAACCTTAGCGTTATTACTAAAATAGGCTTTAAAGACCTCTTATAGGAACAAAATGATCTTCTTAGACTTTGCTTGTAAACCCAAACCTGAAACACTGTCAAAGGGGCAAGCAGATTTTCTCAGATGGGTTAGAATTAATTTTGAGAAGAATGATCTTACCGAAACAGAGCAAACAGAATTTAAAAAAAAGAATATACTAAACCGTGGTAATAGGAAGCCAACCTAAAAAGGAAAATGGTTGATGTGCTGTACCTTCTTTAAAAAAGACTCATAACTGCTGTCATAACCATTCAACCCAGTTAAGCGGAGAAAACATACTATGCTTCTTCTCTTGGGGTTTCGTTTATTGCTAAACCATTATTGTAGCAGTTGCAGAGATTTTACAAGGAATAAAAAAGTCATCACAGGTCCACACTATGCTATGACCCAAGTGGTTTTTATGATGATGCTCTTCAAGTATGTGTCCATATGCCTGCAAGTGAATAAAGCATCTTGACACGCACTTCAAAAAGTAATATTTCCAATTTTATTTCTCTTTGGGTAAATGCTAAAATGTTCATATTTTAGGAACGTAAATGTTCAAATGTAAAATTTTAAAATGTAAAATGTAAGTACATGTATATACTAATTTTGAAATAAAGTCTAAACTGTTAAAAGTAGTTATTTATGAATGGTAGACTCACAGGTAATTTATTTTTCTTATACTCTCCTAGGTTTTACAAACTTTCTAAATGGCTATTTATTACATTTTTAGGTCAAAGAGTATAAATATTATCAACAAGAGGAAATCTCATTACAGACCTGATGCTGCTTTTTTGGAACTCCAAAGGAAATCGCTATTTTCCGAAATTAGGTAGCTCATTTTTCAGAGAAGCTAAAGAAATGCATCCATTCAAAATAATGGCTTTTTAAAAAGAGTATTATTTTAGATTTTTGATCATTTACTAAATTCAAGTTTTTTATACCTTCAGTTGAAATTATTTAATAGTAATTTGTAGAGTGAGGTCCATGTTGCATGGCCAATCTGATAGATTGATGGACAGTGTGGTAGGCCATCTCTAAGATAGCCCCCAATGATCCCTGCCTCCTGGTTTTCATATCCTACTATAATCTCCTCCTCTTGAATGAGGACTGGACCTAGTGACTCACTTCTAACAAATAAAATACAGCAATAGTGATAGAATGTCACTTCTGAGATTAGAGTATAATGAGGCTATGGTTTCCTCTTTCTGCCTCTTCCTTACCCACTCTCTTTCATTACTAGTTCTAAGGGAACTCAAGAACCATGTTGTGAACTCTTCCTTAGAGAGGACCATGTGATAAGGACTTCATGTCTCTGACCAAAAGCCAACAAAAACCTAAGGTGGTCTGCTAACAGCCATATGAGTTAGCTTGGAAGCAGGTCTTAACCCAACTGGACCTTGATCTTGAACCAGAGGCACCCAGCTAAGCCATGCCTATATTCCTGACCCATAGAAATTTTGAGATAATAAATATTTGTTGACTTAGGTCACTGAATTTTAGGGTAACTTGAACATGGCAATAGGTAATTGATACAAATTAGTATTGACTACCTGGAGTAGGGTGCTGCAAAGGTTTTTGAGGCTTTGTCTACTCCTTAGAAAAGTATAGTCCATCAATTATAATTGTCTGCCAAGGCCACAGGACAGAGGCAACATGATACAAGTGCTATTCTTTTACATTCATGTTCTAGTTGGCCTTGATTATGATGAACAGAATGGTTGCCATCAGAATAGACTCATTTGGGACTTCAAGGAAACACCCTCATGTTAATAACACCTATTATTCTACTGTCAATCGTTAATATCATGATATATTAATTGGTCAGATTGGTCTGTGTGGGTCCTGATTTGGGTCTATCTCCTAAGGAATACTGATTGCATGATTCAAGGAGGCAGACAGGATTAGAGGCAAGATTCTGGGCAGCACAAACCAGCCCAGGGGTACTGGTGTTTCCTGCAGTAAGCCCCAGAACAGTGAAAAAGAGTGGAGAGAGAATGAAAGACAATTTTCCTATGCTGATTTGCCTGACGTCAGTCCCAACTTCTGGGAAACTTAAGAGCTCATGGCAAACAAAGTGGACCAGAAAAGATATCAGGACAGCTTTTACTTGTATTCAAAGGGTGACTGGCTCTGAGGAATTGCTGCTTTCCAAATATTGATAATAAAGTATTCCTGGAAGATCTACAAACCCAGAGCTCGTCAATACATGTCCTGGAGCTCTGTTGCAACGAGAACATGCTGCCTTATCCTGGGGCTTCGGTGGGGCCGGGGGGTTCCAACAAGGCTCTAATGACCATTGGCTTGTCATCCAAATGAGTGAGAAATTTTAACAAGGACAATTATATTGAAAGAAACATTATTTGTAAGACTCATTTCATAGATCACTCAAAGTTCAGGCATGTTCCTTTTTATGGGGAGGGGTATGCTTTGCACAACAAAATGTCCTGTTTTTGAAAGTCTGATAGGAAGTTTTCTGTAATTTTTTAGGAATGAAAATAAAAAGCTTTCTGTGAGATATACCTGAAGACTGCTGAGGATATACTTACATAGATGAAGCATGAACACTGCTAAGAAAATGTTTATGTAGCTGAAGTATGCTTAACCTATTTTTTAATGTCTAACTTGAAGACTATCCCAGAATTTAAATTACTTTATCAAGATACTTAGAGTACTTTCATGGACATTATGTAGAGAAAAATAAATGTGTGTGTGTTTATTTAACCCAGATAGATTATACTTGCTGAGTTACTCATGTTTCCTAAAGAATCAACTCATAGGAGCTTTCACATTTTTATGTTTAAAGAAATTCAGAAAATCATAAAAAATGTGTAAGAAATTTGAGGTTTCAGTAATATTTATATTCTGCTCTCTTTTGTTAAACTATGCTGAATATAAATATGAATATTGTGAAGGACCCCCATAGGAGATTTCTCCTCATGACAAGAACATTCCTTTATTTCTTTCTGTTAAAAATATTTTCATTTATTCAATCTCAGAAACCCTTCCACATAAGGGGAATATTTTTCTATTTCATTTTTCTCTCGAGCCCTTTCGAAGTTCCTGGAGACTTTTTGTCATACAAGCCCATTGGGACACACACATGCCGACACAGAAACACACACACACACACACACATCCTCATACAAACTAAGAGAAAAAAGTCTTATTTACATGAAGTTGAGAAGAGAAATACTCATAATTTCCTTAGCTTGATCCAGGCAAACACAATGAAGAAGAAGAAAAGAACCTAGTGAGTAAATGACTCTTAAAGCTTGTAGTGAAAAGAATGAGGCCATTTTGAGTCTGAATCTGGGTTTCTGGCCTGGCTCTGACACATTAATTTATCCGTCAGAAAACTTAAGTTTTCTTTATTTTACTGATAAGAGAGGTAAAAGATGCTTCCCTCAACAGTTTTAAAACACACGATTTTTTTTTTAAGTACAAAAATAACATATTCAGTTACTTGCCTGATGTTTTCTCTGATTGTTTCCTGGATAGACTCTCAAATGCCAGCTGGTTTGGATCGAGAGTGCTTGCTCTTCACCCCACGTTTCTCTTGCCCAGCCTCTCTTGTCCCTTTCTACCGTTTTGATCATCTATCTCTTCACAATAGAGTCTGTCATTAGCAATTGGATTCAAGTTTTAGTTTCACCTTGAAGTGTTTGCTTCACAAGAATTGGTGGAATTACAGATGATTAAAATATTCAGCTATTTTCTGGACAATTAAGACAATCCCCAAACTGGTAAAACAGATACTTTTGCATCCTCATTCTTGTGGAATCCTGTGGTTCCAATTGACTCAATATTCCAATCCTATCCATTCCACCATATGCACAGTTTATATAGTCCATGTCTTCCTGACCACAGAACATACTATTTCTCAATAAGGCTTCAAAGGAAATCTATGCATTTTCCATACCACTCAGAGGGATGAGCTCTGGGTTTGCTCCGGTTGGTGCCGCCTGAACTGTGGGTGTTTTCTGGCATTATGAAGAAGTGTTAGACGCTCAGCCAACCCAGTAGAGACAAAATTAGAGTTGGAAAGGCATGGAATACTGTACTGTAGTACTAAGAAAGCAATAAAATTACAGAATAGTTTTTAGTTTTCAGTACAAAAAATCCTGGCCCCAAATGAACTTCATTTCTTCAAAATCTATTTGAACAGAAGCAGAAATAGAGAAATTTACCCATATTCTCTCAGTGGAGTCAAAGTCAAAATGTCAAGATATGAGGCTTGATGTCCTTCGAAGTTCCTAAATGCTTCATTTATAGGTTTCAATGGACTGAAAACCCAGTTGTGGGGAGGAAGAGGCATAAATCAGGTCATTACGTTGGGACAGTAATACAACTATTGCCCATTCCAATTAATGGCACCATCATGCACCTGGTTGTTCAGCTCCTCAAACTGGAAACTATCCTCATACCTCCTTCTGTCCACTCTGAAACCCAATTAACCTTCAAAAAATATTAATATTACCTTGAAAATATATCTCAAACATATATATTTCTCTGCATCTCTACTGTCACCACTCTACTTTCATCTACCAGCAACTCTTGATTGAACTATTGTCATGTCTTTCCATCAGTCTTCATGGTCAATTCTTTTAAAAAATTGCTTATTTATTTTTGACGAAAATCGTATATATTTAAGGTGTACAACATGAGTAATATACATATAATATAATATATTGAAATGATTACTGCAGTCAAACTAATGAACACATCTTCTCACATAGCTACCTTTTCCTTTTTTGTGATGAGAGCACCTAAAATCTACTTTTTTAGCAAATTTCTGGTATTCGATATGGTGTTATTAACTGTAGTCCCATCCAACCCACACAACGTCCCAAGATCTTCTAAAGTGCCACTCCGATCATATTGCTGCTCTGTTCACTGTTTCCCGTTGTTCTTAGCATCAATGTGGTGCACCTGCTACTTAGTGGCCAGTCAGTAAAAGAATGACTGAAGGAATAAATAGATTTTGGCTAACCATAGTTTGTGGTCTAGATAAATAGCGTGAATTTTTTGAGTTTTGGAATAAGGAAAAATTCATGTACCCGAAAGAGACTTTCTGGCTCTAAACTATATAAAAACTACCCCAAATCATTATTTTTCTGCGTCACTTACTGCAACAAATCATCATTTTGCTAGTGTATTCCAGATAGTGAAACACGTTGTTGTGTATGTTGTTGCTCTCTTGTTTATATAGGGAGAGTAGAAGAATGGTCTTAATAGTTCATGCATAATAGTTCATGCATAGTTTAAATATTTTAGGCAAGAGTAATAAAACATGGTTTTTACTCCTTTTTTCATCCCTACCTCTCTTCACTCCTTTCCTTTTCCCCAGAGGCAAACTCTTTCATTTTTTTCAGTTGATACTTCAACTGTTTCTATGTAGTTGATATGCTTATACTGATATTTCCCTATTTTTTAAAAAAATTTCTAGATTATCTCTCAATGTAGAGAGAACTAAAATTTAAACCTCATTTTATAACCACCTCCGAGACACTTCCCTTCTCCTCATTCACTCAATACAATCATATCAGAATTTTTGGCTAAATCAATATTCACTGTTTACATCATCATGATGACAAAAATACTATTTCCAACTGAGTCATCTAATCTATTACGATCCCATTTCCTTTCTTGCCTACTTCCTAGAGTCAGTAATTGCAATGTTTTTGTTATTGTTCTCCATGGGCTTGTCACTGCTACCCCATGTTCTCTGACTGAATTGAAAACTTCTTCTTGCTGGAATCAAACACACAAGAGTGGAATCTTCATTGGTTCCATTTTTTTTCCCTTTAAGAGCAATCTATTTTCCTGCACAATCTGAAATATTTGATTTTTAGGCCTGCTCCACAGTTTTTATCCCAGGATTTCCACCTACCATCATCCTAGAACTATCTTTCACCTCTTTCTCCCTTTTTTTTCCCTCTCCTGGGTTAGATCTTTTGTTTCTTGATACAATACCGTTTGTCCGGAGGAGCACATCCGCTAGGAGCTTTCTGATCTCGTGTACCTGAACACGTCTTTATTCTACCCTTAAATGTCAAGCTGGTTTTGTTGAGTCTGGAATTCCAGGCTGAAAATCATGTTCCCTAGAAGTTTAAATACATAACCTGGTTGTTCTCTAGCTTCCAGTATTCCTGGTGAGAAATTGGACAGCATTCTCATTTCTGATTATTTGCCAATGATCTATGTATTTTTCTTCTCTGGGATCTTTTCAGATTTTCTCTTTAACCCTAGAGTTCTAGAATTTGACAGTTATTGCCTTAGTGCCTTAGTGAGGATTTTTCAATCATTAAGCTGAGCCTTTAATTGGTATTTTCCTTCTAGAAACATGGGTTCTGTGAATGTTTTTTGTATTTTCTTTTCAATATTGTTCTACCTTGCATTTTTCCTACCTTGTTTTTCTGATATTTGAACTTCCCAGTTGATCCTAGTTAGAGTTGATCCTTTAATTTTCTTTTCTTTTTAAAAAATGTTACTGTTTACCTCTTTGTCATTTTGTTCTACTTTCTGAGAGAGATCTTTAAGATCTTCTCAATTGCATCTTCCACCATGTGTGTCTGTGTGCATGCACCCGTGCATAATCCTGCTCTCGCATATTTTTAATTTCTAACAGCTCTTTTTGAAATCTTATGATTGTTAATTTTTATAGCATTTTTGCTTTTTCTTTGGAGAAATTAATTATAGTTTTGGAAAAGTTTCCCCCAGCTATTTGCTATGGCTTCTGAATTCCCTTTCTCATTGTTAGAAGCTTTTTACTAATATTTGGTTTGTGCATATGTGTATATTTAAGAGTGAGGTACACACACACATACACACACAAAGCTGGTGTGATGTTTGCTGTGCATAAGCAGGGCTTTTCAACTGGCGAGCTTCTCTGTAGAATGATTAGGTGGGGATCCAGTCATTTTGGGATTCAGCTTTCTCTGCTCTGCTAACAGGGATTTCCACCCTCTAAAAATCTGGCATTTCTTGTCTATTGTAGTCCCCTCTCTTGTGCTCTTGGTAATTGTCAGTTTAGGTTATTTACTTATTTTTGTATATTAGCAATGCCCTGCATTATACATTTCATATTCAATAATATGTATAGGGCACTATATTTCAAGTTTATATGGTATGGCGGAGAAAATCTAACAGGGAACTGTCAGTTCTACTTGAAGAGAATATGAGGGTGCCATGAAAACACTTCATAAAGAGATTGACCTTTGGCTAAGTCTTGAGAGATGAAGACCCTGGGCCCATAAGAGGCTGAAGAGCATATCATATATAGTGCAATGTGAGAATGAAGGCCCAGGACATCACACAGCATAGTCTGTGCACATAGTCATGGGACAGCATAGTCATGGGATAGTGTAGCCATGGGACAGCATAAATTCAGGTAGTGGGTGAGAGCGAGAAATGAGGTCCTGGAGTTAATCAAGTTCAGGTCATAGAACTCCTCATGCTCCATTCTGAGGCCTGTGCAGAGCATCATGGGTAATAAAAAGGGAGTAAGACTTCATTTCTTCCTGTAGCAGCTCACAAATTAATGGGAAGGGAAGATATGAAAAGAAATATCAATAATGCTGAGCATAACTGTATGTATAGAAATGTGTTTTCCAAGGAGAAAGAGATTGTATTTGATTGAAAGAAAAGCTTTTGTGGAGGAGGAAACATTGGTAAGTCCTCAAATTTAGATAAAGAGAGGTTTCCCAGAACCATCTGAGGTGGAAGGGAATAAAATGAGAACAGCCTGGCATGGAAAGGCTAATCAGGGATGAGTAGGCAGTCCGATCCTATTGGTGCACAGGTAGGCATGATCAATCCAACAATATGGGCTAGGCCACGGGGTGGATAGTCTTGGATGCCAGGCGGGGCTGTCTGAGCTTAACTGTGTAGGCCAAGAGGCTGTGCGCACACAGTGAAACCTCCTTAAAATGACAATTTTTGTCCCTAACGAACACTCTTATCTTTCTTCCTTGTTTCTAGTGAATGGCCTTCCTCCCTCTTTAAGCATGAAACATTCTTGAACAACAAGTAGTTTCTTAACTTGTTTTCCTCCTTATGTTCATCGTTCTCTTCAATTCCTTCTTCACACCTTATCTAGTGAAAAGAAAAATGCAAACTGACTAATCTAATCTCTCTGCTTTTAATGACCGACCTCTGCACCTGCTGTAAAACACGGATTCCCTGCTGTGGCCTCAGGACCCCAAAGGCTCTAGCTCCTCACTGCATCTCGGGCTTCACGTTATCTGACTTTCCTTTTTTCGCTCTCTACACTCTGATCGAGTATCACATTGGTCTTCCTTCTGTTCTTTTAACATGACAAGCTCACGCTCATCTCTGGGCTTTTGCACATGCTGTTCTCTTTATCTGGGATGCTCTTTTGCCAGCTCTTTGCATAGGTGGTTCCTGTGTGGTTTTTAGGTATCAGATAAAATATCATATCCCCAAAGTGAGTGAATTTGGCCATCATATTGAAACTACTCACTACCTCTTCCTCCTCTTACTCTGCTGCATTGCCTTATTTATTTTCTTTGGAGCACTTTTCTTAGTATGTAATTATGTTACCTACTTATCTGGTTTAATTGGTAATTATCTATTTCTCACCCCACTGGAAATTACCCTTCAAGAACCTTGTGTTTCGTATTTTCTGCTGCATCCCCAATGCCTAGCATAGTGCTTGGCACATAACACATACTCAATAAATATTTGTGGAATAAAGGAATAAATGGATAAATGATTACTTGAAATGTCTCTCCTCATTCTTGTTACATTAATTCCCTAAATATTCAGTGAATCCTTAAGAACATTTTTCTTTAACCAAATCATTTCTTTCAATGTTTTTATTCTACTTTCTTCTCTCTTTCTATAAATACTTGTCTGCTATACCACAAGCTCCATGAGGGACAAGATCACGTCTTTGTCTCTAAACACCTTACCATTGGTGTCTTAACCATAGTAGATGCTCAAAAAAAGATTTTAAAGATGCCTGCATGATGAAGAAAGGTATGTAAGGGAGTGAAAGGTAAATGGTGCGACTCTTTCTTGCATAGAAGGCAGGAAATTTGTTTCTAATCTTTCATAAAACATTTAATACATTATTATTATTGTTGTTGTTAATTATTCTTTGTCCTGGCTCTGCTGATAAGCAGCTCTTTGACCTTGGTTTATGTTTCTGAATTTCAATTTTTTCTTCTGCAGTGTAGAAGTAATGTTGCTTAGAGTGTGGCCTATGGCCCAACTATATCACAATTCCCTGGAGTGTGCATTAAACCCTCATTTTCTTGGTCTCTCCTGAATCTCCTCCTGTCCAGCATCTCTGGGACTGGGGTATGAGAACTTGAATTTTTTGTTTTGTTTTTTGGTAAGGAAGATTGTCCCTCAGCTAACATCTATGCCAATCTTCCTCCATTTTGTATGTGGGATGCTGCCACAGTGTGGCTTCACAAGCGGTGTGTATGTCTGTGCCCGGGATCCAAACCCACGAACCTTGGACCACCAAAGCAGAGCACACGAACTTAACCACCATGCCACCAACCAGCCCTGGGGATCTGAATTTTTATTTTTTTAATTAATTTATTTGTTTTGAGGAAGATTAGCCCTGAGCTAACATCTGCTGCCAATCCTCCTCTTTTTGCTGAGGAAGACTGGCCCTGAGCTAACATCCATGTCCATCTTCCTCTCCTTTATATGTGGGACGCCTACCATAGCATGGCTTGCCCAACAGTGCCATGTCTGCACCCGGGATCCGAACCAGCGAACCTCAGGCCCCCAAAGCAGAATGTGTGCCATTAACCCCTGAGCCACCAGGCTGGCCCCAGGAATCTGAATTTTTAACAAGCTCTTTCAGGGATTCTTATGGAGACTGAAGTCTGAGAAACACTGGTGAGGAGTTGTATTAAACGCTCTTCTTCTGTGATTCTGAATTCTCCTGTGTAGTTGAAATAGCTTATATTGGCCATCTGGTGAGAGAAAGAGAAAGCTATATTCTTTTATTATTGCTCATGTAGATTGCTGTTGCAGGAAGTTTCCTAGTAATTCTTGTCAGCTGCTAAGCAATGTGTAGTTTCTTGTAAGTAATGGTCTATTCTTTGCATTATATTGCATTAAATTACATTATTTCTCATACTTTCTGTCTCAGGGAAAAATAAAACTGTGGTATGGTAATTTCTCTTAGGAAATGTTTCTGCTTACATAGATCACATAATTCATGAGTCAGATTCTTCAAATATATAACTTTTGGGGAGTAACCCATGTATTTTGAGAAGCTGCAAAACTTCTTCCAGCTGTGGGTTCAACTTGGTACACTGATGTTATTTCTTCTGCAACAAAATTACAACAAAGGACTGTGGGAATTCCATGGTCAGTGGGGACCACTGAAGACCAATTAGGGAAATGTGAGTCTCCAGTGAGGCAGAATATATGATACAAAAATGAAAAATAATCCCAAAAATTCAAACAAGGAGTGCATTCCCTCTGCCTGGCAAATTGAAGGAAGGTCTTGGGTAAAGAGTAAATTGGATGAGCAATAACTGCCGACACATTTCTCTGGAAGGCGAGGCGTAAAGAGATTGCAAACTGAACAGTGGCCCAGGTGCAGGAGTTGGGTAGAAGCGGGCTTGGGAGGAGAAATTCCTTTTTCTGGAAGCCCAGCTCAGAGGGGATTAATTTCTGTCTGCATCCATGATTCAGCACATTTAATAGAGTTCTAAAAAATGTTCATAAGCTGAAAATGGAAGCAAAGTCACTCTTAAGAACCAGCATGGACATTTGAGGAAAGGATACTCTAAAAAGGCCTTGGTATGAGGGGAATGTTTTTCATTCTCATTATTTCAGATTAAGACTGGCCAGGAATTTATCGTCTACATGCCATCCACTCACTTAATGTTTGAGATGAACACATGCTTACACATGTAATAGTTTCTATTTATTTAACCTCTTAATATGACTTGGCTGAGAACTCTTGTCTTACGCTTCAGATATTTCCAGGAATGCTGAGAACTACTCAAAAACAGCTCTAAAAGTTAATCACATTGGGAAACTCATCAAAACACTTATTTATGCATAAAGTGAATAATTACTAAAAATAATGACAATGACCCTTAATATTAATGCCACAATTTTAAAATTTATAAAGCATTTATAATTCACTTCTGTCATCCTCGGTTCCCATGATCATCTCATTTAATCCTCACCACAATCTGGTACACAATCTGGTAAGGCAAGCCTTATTTATCAACCTTCGAAAGGTACAAATGGTTGGCCCAAAGTAAAAATACTATTTAGTGATTTGGATGGCTAAGAGATATATCCACCTTTGCATCAGAGGAGGTTTACACCCAGTCTCCTTTATGTTTTGAAGGTATCTAGAAGTTGTGAGGTCCTGGATAGCAGGCAGAATTTTCCCTTTTGAATTCTGGGTCCCATCCTCAATGGTCTAGGGTAGAAAATTTGAGGGAGAAACAGAATGTAGGAAAAATGTTGGGACTATAAATTAGCTGACACACAAGAGCATCACTGGGAGTTTTGAAATTTTTCAGAGTTTGATAGCTCCCTTTCATGAATATGGAAATGGACAGCTGAAGTGGCATTCTGTCCATGCCATGAGAGTTAATGTCCAGATTAGAGGACCAGACATAGCATCACTTTCCAACAACAACTTACCTGGGCAGACTGCCACTCAGCGGTTAGATATTGGACTGTCTCTGCATTTTGGTAATACCACCTGCTGATTTTCCAGTCCATTTTTTAGGTTGTACTGAAACTCCCTGGATACTCGTGAGCCTAAGGGGATCACAGGATAGCTCATGGAAAGTGGGAGCAAGAGTTTTGCTCTGATGTGCTGCTCTCATGTGCTGAGGGCAGAGCTTGAAGACCCACATTCTAGCAAGGAAATGGCGCACGATGTGAATTCCAGGCTCAAGAAAGGGAGAACGTTGCTGTATAAAAAATGTTTGGAAAGGATATCTTCAGAAACTAGTGAAGGTCATCGAGTAAGGACAAGCAAAATGGAGCTATCACTTTGAGAGAGAATCTAATCAGATGATTTGGAAGGTTAACAACATGTTACAGTGTATTTATGACTTTCAGCTTCCAGAAAAATTAAGCCACTAAGTGAACACCAGACAGCAAATCACTGGAGAAGCCAGGAGAAGAATCCCCCGCCCAGAGTTCTGTCTCCCAAGGTGAGAGTTTCATCCATGGGCAAAATCACAGGTAGCAGTCTGCCCAGCCCAACAGAGAAGCCCCAGAGTGCCAGCCTGGCTCTTTCTCAGTTCAGAAAGACATGTTAATTAATGAAAGACTTATACCACTAGTCCTTCCACTAAAAGCCTCAATTTCCCTTTTTAATGCAGAGAACAGAGCATAAAGAGCCACAACTACAAGGCAGTGTAGAAATAGATGAGCTGTAAAAAAAAGTAGTTCTTTGTAAATCATGCATCCTCTGTTTTCAATGTGACATAGGTCATTTAGATGAAAAAATCAGAGCTCCAGAAAGTCCTCTATTCCTGAAGCCTGTTTCCCACATGGAAACCCAATCACCTCTACCACGGTGAATCTGGGTCCTTGGCAATGGCTGGGTATGACTTACGGGTCTTAGACCTCCAAGCACAGCAACACCCAGCAGGAGCAGATGGATTTCTAAGCAATCAGACAATAATTTCCTAATGAAAGTGCTGGGAGCTAGAGCCAAGCACGTTTCATTTCTTACCCTCCCTAGAGTGCAGAGATTGATGAACAGAACATGAGGTTTTCCAAGATAATGTATGCAAGCAACCTGCTCACAGCAGGCTTCTCTCAAGTGTCACCATCTCTCTCTACTTGGTGAGTGGAGCTGGCCATCAGTGAGACTATCCAACAGTGACCCACAAGGTGGGACAGAAAGCTTGAGAGGTTAAAGCCTCTGGTGGACAGCACAGAGGATGATTTAAATGCGCCATATATTTCCTTCTTTACCTTAGGTTTAGTATGACTAATGCATGGGACTTTATCTGCACTTACATTTAAATGAACAATGCTTGTAAACGCACCTGAGAAGGTGCCTGGCCCACAAAAGCACTGCTATAATAACAATTACCATTGGTAAAATCTGCGATGAATAGAATTAGAGCTAGTGCTACTCTTAAAATTATAATAATAATTATTATTACAGTCACTATGACTATTGTCAGGTTTATTGAATAGAAAATCACAACGTAGTACAAGAAAGAAGAAGGATGACACATCCAAAACTAAAAGAAACTGAATTTATAAAAGTCAATTCTTTTCCTCCAGCTTTATTGAAGTATGATTGATAACTAAGAGTTGTATATATTTAATGCATATAATGTGATGTTTTGAGATATTTAGTGAAATAATTTCCACAATCAAGCTAATTGACATATCCATCACCTCCCATAGTTACCTCTTTTTTTGTGGTTAGAACACTTGAGACCTATTCTTTTCCAAATTTCATGTATACATATATTATTAACTGCAGCCACCGTACTGTACATTAGGTCTCCAGAACTTATTCACCTTATAACTGAAAGTTTGTACTCTTTGACCAACATCTCCCATTTCCCCCACCCTTCAGCCCCCAGCAGCCACTCTTCTACTCTCTGTTCCAATAAGCTGTTGTTTTTAGATTCTATGTGCAAGTGAGATCATACTGTATTTATCTTTCTCTGTCTGACTTACTTCACTTAGCATAATGTCTTCTAGGTTCATTCATGTTGTTGCAAATGGAAGGATTTCCTCCTTTTTCATGGATGAGTAATATTATGTACATATATCACACTTTCACACTTTATCCATTCATCTATCAAGGATATGTAGGTTGTTCCCATATCTTGGCTATTGTGAATAACACTGCAATGAGCATGGGAGCACAAATATCTCTTCAAGATACTGATTTCATTTCCTTTGGATGTGTACCCAGATGGGGGTTGCTGGATCATGTGGTAGCTCAATTTTTTAGTTTTGGAGGAAACTTCATACGATTTCCCATCATGGCTGTACCAATACACATTCCAATTAACAGTGCACAAGGGTTCCTTTTTTTTCTACATCCTCACCAACACTTATCTTTTGACTTTTTGATAAAAATAATCCTAAAAAGTGTGAGGCCATATCTCCTTGTGATTTTGATTTGCATTTCCCTGATGATTACTGATACTGAGCATCTTTTCCTATACCCATTGGTCACGTGTATGTTTTCTCTGGAAAGATGTCTATTCAGGTCCATTGCCCGTTTTCAATTGAGTTGTTGGGTTTTTTTTACTATTGAGTTGTATAAGTTCCTTATGTTTTTTGAGTGTTAACCCCTTATAGGATATATGGTTTGCAAATATTTTCTACCATTCTCTAGGTTGCCTTTTCATTTTGTTGATTGTTTCCTTTGCTGTGCAGAAACTTTTTAGTTTGAAGTAGTCCCACTTATTTATTTTTGCTTTTGTTGTCTGTGCTTTTGGTGTCATATCCAAATAATCTTTGTGAAGACCAATGTCAAGGAGCATTTTCCTTTTGTTTTCTTCTAGGAGTTGCATGATTTCAGGTCTTATGTTTTAGTCTTTAATCAATTTTGAGTTTATTTTTGTATATGGTGTAAGATAAGGGTCAAATTTAACTTTTTTGCATGTGGATAGCCCTTCTCCCCACCTTAGATCCAACTGGAGAACCTGAAGTGGCCCTGTGACCTGGTTTCAGGCTCACTCCACTGCCAGTCCAGAGTCAGTCCTGCCCTAACAGGGACCCAGCAGGAGACATAACCAGGTTGCTCCCCCATAACAGCCTAGCTGGCCACTGTGGATCCTGAAGTGGCCCTGTGACCCAGCTCCAGTCCTGCTTTCAGTCCTGCCCATCCAAAGACACAGTGAGAGCCACACCCATCCATGACCCAACTGTGAACCAGCAGCAGCTATGTGACCCGGATCCAGCCCCATTTGACTGAGATGCCAGAGGCAATCTCATCAGTCAGGGGACCCAGCAGGAAAAGGTCTTTATTTGCTGAAACCAGTCGGCAAAAACAGAAGGAGGTGTTTGCTCCTCAAAATGCACAGATACCAATGCTAGGCTACACAGATCAGGAAGAATCAGGCAAATATGATGCTACCTAAGGAAACTGATAAAGCTCCAGGATTTGACCCTAAAGAAGCGGAGATCTACAAATTGCCTGACAAAGAATTCAAAATTGTCTTAAGGAAGTTCAGTGAACTACAAGAGAGCACAGATGGACAACTCAACGACATCAGGAGAAATCAATTCTTAAAGCACCAACATCTATGTCATTGAGCTTTGGCAACACACCAGTTTCCTGAGAAAGTCCCACTCAGTGATGGGGTTTCTAAAATTGTAGCAACCTTATGCAATAGATATTTTTAGAAGATAAATCCTTTCCTATACCCTTCCAATTCTATAAAATACTGACTATCCCTTTTGCCCTCCCTATCACCCTTATTCCCCTGGGACCCTCTCTCCTAACCCTGTAAAGGAGCATGAGACGCTCACGCAGGACCTGATGCCTTATTTAGAGTGGGTGCAAATACACACCTGTAAATTGCCAGTGTGCTGGGAAGCAGCGTGGAGCGCTGGTAGAACATGGGCTCTGGCTCACGACGTTCCCCAGCTATGAATCAGGACCTGAATGATTTTAGGTGGGGAAGACAAGAAGCAGGCTCTGAGATGGAGAGTATATGCAGGATGCTTATTAGGAGGAGCGCTTGAGATGCACACTTGCGGGAGGAAAGAGAAGAAGCAAGCTTGGGCAGAGGGTGAGGTTGAGCTGCCACTCTGGTCCAGTGACAGCCTCGGCTGACCCCACAGGGAGTTCTGGAGCTAGAATTGCCCTTTGGGGTTGTGCTGAGTTGAGCTGGGATGGCCAGGCCTTTAGAATCCTCATTCCTACATAGATCAATGATGGACACAGATGTCCCTGGAGGGAGGGCAGCTGAGGCAACCCATGAAGGCACTGAAGCTGAGGATGGTCTGATGACACCACTGCCAGATGCAAGAGCATCAAGTCCTTCATTGAGAGGGACCTAGGAAGTGCATCTCTTTGTCTTCCCAGAATGGCCCCGATGATCTCAGTAGGCTGGGAATGATAGCCGGTCTGGCTGAATTCAGGGTTCTTCTGCAGGATTAAATTCTGGGTTCAGATGAAAGAGATAATTCCACAGGATAATCGATTTGTCACAAGGGTAAATTTTTTATGGAACCATTTGGTGCTCAGAGCAGTAATTTGACCATTTCATCAACCAGGGACAAGTATTTACTAAGCTCCTACTGTGGATTCGACACTGAGGTGGGTTCTGTGTAAAACACAAAGTTAAATGAGGCTAGTCAGCATCCTCTTTCAGGGAGTTTAGAGGGGAGATAAAACGTGTTACACAACACCAGTGCTACAAGACAGTAAGTGGTAAGTGCTGCCAGACAGGTACAACAAAGTGCTGGAGGGAGGTGCAGGGGAGGGAGCATCTTGATATCAAAACATGAGTGTCATGATGTGAGCAAGTCAGATGGCTCTGGAAGCTATGTTCGTATTTCCGGATGTTGCAGAGCAAGTTTTCAAACAGCAGGCAGCTATGATGTTGTGGAGTTTAGAATCCTTAGGTTCAAATGATGTTTCTGCTCCTACCTCATAGATTTGAGGCAAATTGTTTAAAACTGTATAAGCTTCAATTTCTCTATATGTCAGAAGGAGATAAGGCATATCTTGTACGTTGTTTTTAGGATGTCATGAGGTAATTCCAGGCTAGGTGCTGTGAGGATGACAGAGAATACAGTTGCTTTATAAAGAGTAAAATGCTACACATACATGAGGTGTAATTAGGTTACTGAGTTGTAGTTCGTCCATCCATGAGATTCATAATGAATTTCCCCAGATAATCAATTTCATGGGATATTGTTGGATGACATACCACTCTCCAATGGCTTTCTGGGAAACTCTTGGGAATACCTGAAACCTAAGACAAGAGCTCTCAGCATAATGCTAGATTAGACAGATTAATTAATGAGATTATATAGTAAGCGTGTCAAATATTAGGTGGAGAATACTTTTATAATGATACTGATAACTCTTGAGAAAACCCAAGCATCCTGATATCTTCCTCTTACCCCAAATCCTGTTGCTCAGTCCTTTTCTGAATCAAGCATGCCAAGTCTTGTGGATGCTGCTACTTCTGTGATCAGTGTCTCAACCTTTACCAGGACTCTATTAAATGTGCTGAATATCGGAAGCAGGAAGAAACTTCATTTTAGCTGAGTCTCCAGCAAAAGATCATTCTTCTTCTCTTAGCACTTGCCACACTACCTATTGCTCAAGTGCCCAAAGGAGCAGGAATTGTTCACCCCACCCCACATTACTCTGAGTATTATTATTTATTAGCATCCCCGAGTTAGCGATAGATTTTGCACCGCATTCCCTGGTCCCTTGCTTTTTGTCCATACCTTCTTCAAGGTAGTGGAATAGGGTGAGTCCCCTTTTAAGCTCTCTATTCTTAAATCTCCATCAATTGCCCCACCCCATACCACTCCTTGAAGGTTTGTTATTTGAGATGGACGGTTGTCATTTTCTAAATCTGAAGTAATGTGTTAATTGAAGGCATCTTTACCAAGCATTGCTGTTTTTATTTATCTGTGATATAAAGCATAGATTAAAAACAATAACTGCGTGCTTGCTCAGCAAATCTGGTTCACAACAAGTCCCATAGACTCTTCTTTCCAACCAGGTTACTGCTCCCAAACTGCTGCTATAAAGAAAATTTAAAGGCACCACTGCCTGAAGGTAACTGTGTTTATTCATATTTCTCAGTTCTAGTCCCACACTTCTCCCCTCTGGCTGCACTGAGACCGAGAATTACCATCTGTGATCATGGCTTCATGAGACCAGTCCTCCAGTGCTGTGAGAAGAACCCAACCTCTTACCCAATTTGTTCCCACAAAGTAGACTGCAGAGTCAGAAGGTCAAGGGACTAATCATGGCAGAGAGAACACGATCACGAGGTGGAGGTGGGGGAACACAATGCACAGCATGCAAATCAGAGAGACCGAGAGCTCTGTCTCAAAGACATTCCTATTAATCACTCAAATGGCAGCAACACGTTGCAGAACACATTGGAGGGAGATGAGATGTTCCTCTATAATTGTATCAGATGCTCCATTTTTCCATGCCAACAGAACTCTACATTTGTCCACGTATCCACCTCTATACCAGAGATCCATGCACTTCTAGTAATCTGATGACATCCCTAGTTTCAGTGACAGGTCTTGATTAGTCTTAGCCAGCAGTTCTCAAACTCTTTGGTCTCAGGAACTCTTTACACCCAAAGAATTGAGGACCGCAAAGAGCTTCTGGTTTGTGGTTAATATCTATCAACACTTATCATTGTAGAAATGAAAACTTAGAAATATTTATTTATAAATGTATTTTAAAATAAAAATAAATCCCTACATATTTACAAGAGTAGCATTTTCAATGAAAATGGCTATATTCTTCAAAACAAATAAAATCAGTGGTAGGAGTGGAAAGATTTTACATTTTTTCAAATATCTTTAACATTTGGTACAATAGATTCTCATATTAGCTTCTGCATTTGATCTGTTGCAATGTGTTATTCTCATTAAAGTATGTGAAGAAAATCTGTCCCCTCAGAGATACGTAGTTATAAAGGGAGAAGTATTTTAATAAATAACTTTTTCAGGTAATTGTGGCTATTCTTCTTTGATATTACACTAAAACTTGACAAGTGGTAGTTTTTCAAAGGTTAGTTGATGAAACTAAAGCCACATTAATGGACTTTTTTTATCTGTCATATTAAAACTCATTGACCAATCTTACATGTTAAATGGAACTTTCAACCATGCATAACTTTGTAACATCATGCATCAATCATTAGAAGAATGTTGGTTTACAAAGTTATGCAGTATTTCCTCAAATGTTAATATTTTAAAAAATCACAAAAATCGCATTCATTAATATTACAAACATCTCATAAGAAAAATCTTTAAGTATTGGGAAGGTGTGAAGCTCATGGTGGCAGAAACTTAATTCCGGAATTCTGATTTCCCCCTGAAAGCTTCAATTTTTTCATTGGCAATAAATACGATCAAGGATTGTTTTCATTTCCCTTTCTTTTCCTTCTTCTTCTTTCTTTCAATGGCAGGATCACTTCATTCATTATCAAGGCAAATCTCTGTTAAATACCCATGTCTGAATAACCATAGTTTGTCTATCATTCTTTTTTGTTGTTGTTCAAGAAAAAATAATATTCCATAAAAAAGCGGCTAGTTCAGCTTGCAATTCAAACAACTGCACACATGATTTTTTTTTCTTGAGACAACCACCATATTTTATATGTAGCAGAAATATTTCATGCATATACTTGCAATTCCATCACATGGAATATTAAAAAGATGTGGACTAGAAGGTCAAGATTGATTAAATTAATAATTTTTACTGCCTCATCAAGGGCATTCTTGAGTGAGATGGTATACTTCTTTACTGCAAGTGCATGGCAATAAAGAACATAATGACTACTAATACAGTAAGGTGACTCTGCTTCAATTGATGCTAAGATGTAGCCATTTTATCCACCATTGGTTTCACACCATCAGTGTGAATGAAAACACAGTGAAGAGGGCAAAAAGTATGTTAGCATTATTATGAAAATGTTTTTGACCTCATGGATCCCCTGAAAGGACTTAGGGATCCTCAGATATCCACACGCTACACATTGAGAACTGCCATTCTAAGTTCTTACTACCCTTGCCAGTTTTGGTTTGGGAATGGATATGTGGTCTGATTCTGGCCAGTGAGACTCAAAGGAAAGAAGTCTTCTGTGGGGCTCAGGAAGTTTCCCTTTCTGAAAAAGAGATGTGGGGAAGTAAGGATCCTCTTCCTGCCTCGGATTAGATATTGTCAAATCTGAATGTGACTTCTGGAAATACTAGAGCCATCTTGTGACCACAAATAGAACTAACTATAAGATAAAAATGCAGAAGTTAGGAGAGTAGAGAAAAGAAAAGAACCTGGGTTCTTGGTGAAATTGTTGAGCTACTGATCGAAGCATACCTGGGACTCTCATCTTCCTCTGTACTTAATGAGATGATAAATGTCTTTAATTTTAAAGAGAATTTGAAATGAAGTTCCCTTTTATGTGCATGCATAACAATAAATTAATTTGAACAAGTGTATATGCGTAAGTAATATGGAGACTGAAGCAAGATTAGCGTGCCCCACAGAGAACAGTCTGAGGAGAAATGATGAGGGAACACAGGCAGAGTAGAGAAAAGATCAAGGAGACTATAGTATTTGCTTAGCTATCCTAGTTAGAGGTGATCACAGATTCTTAGAGATAAAAAATGGAGACTGAGATCAGATACACTTATATATTCTTTATAGTTTTCTTGGTATACATAAATTTTGAAAACTACAAATAGCTCCTATTCAAAGCGTCAGTTCTTTTCAATAAACCCTATTGTCACTTTCATAAGATTCTAAGCAAAAGCATTCTTGTAGGCACTAATTTATATGTAGATACTCAGGGCAGAGGCTCAAGTAAGCAAAATAAAAAGAGTACTTCCTTCCTTCAAAAATGCTGTCTGAGATTGCTATCGTAATGGTAAAACTTAAATGTGAACTTCCACATATAGGTTGCAAGACCATAGAGTTACCAGAAATAGGAGGAAGAAGTTTTGATGGTCAGTGAAAAGGGAATTGATTCTGGTTATGGTCAGATTGCCAGAGGAAGTGGGTCTGGTGGGTTGCGTAAGGAGTTGTCTTTGGGCTTTCAAGAGGCACTGTGCTTAGGAAGGGGGGCAGCAATACCCTAAGTATTGAAAAGTTCTTGGCTCCTTCTTTCCATTTATGCTATTATATTAGTCAAAATATGATAAATTACCCTTTAATGACAAATAAACTTTCCAAAGCTCGGTGGTTTAGAACCACAAAGTCATGTAAAGTCTAATGCAGGGTAGGTGGCACTCTCCTCCATCGATTTGAAAGATTTCCTCTGTCTTGCAGGCCACTATATTAAAATGTGACCTCCTCATTTATTGCCAAAGGAGACTAAAAAGGTGACACTCTGGCTTTAAAATACTTTGGCCCAAAAGAGATTCATATCACTTCCTCTTTTCTTTCACTGGCTAGAGCTAGTACATGACCCTACCTAACTGCAAGGTGGCTGGAAATTCTAATCTGCCCAGGAAGGAGAAGAAAAGGAAATGGATGAGCACAAGTAACCTCCACTGCAGTCTGCCTTTTTGATCACCAAATAACTGGCTTGTGTCTACATGAAGAACACACTCCATCATTTTCTTAGGAAGACAAGTCCCATTCAGGAACTACATTCTTTGCATAGTATAAGATCTCCAGGCAATATGGATAGTCTTCTCTATCATGTCCAGAAGTGGTATGTCTTGGTCTGGTGACCTATGAACTAAGAAGACAAGTTTATTTTGCCCCCTACGCTCCCAATATACATTAGTGGAACAGGGACAGGAAAGTACAATAAACATTCCCATTTAGAAAGAGAAAGAGTAGGAAACTCACAGTAGTCCCTGGTCCATAGCAGTTCTGAAATTCTGCATTCTTTCCACTCACATTTCACTGGCTAGGATTAATCAATGGTCCTGACTACCTGCAATGGCCTGTGAAGTACTGTCTTTCAGTTAGCCCAGGAAGGAGAGCAGAACGAAATGAGAATGTGCACTAGAAATCTCTACCACAGTTATGCAAATTCAAAGCAACATTTTAAGGTAAGCCACAGAACTTACATGTATATGATATTAAAATAACTTATTTTTAGATTTTCTGATTGTAAAATTTTGGAATCTTTATCAAAGCTAAACTTCTTTTCGTGTTTTATGCACTTTCTTTACTTGCACCCAAAGCATATTGCTAGTCTTCCTACTGGCTAGCTCCGCTGAGGAGAGGGCACGGAGGAATATTAGAGAGAAGGTATGATAACACATCTATTTTAGTAATTTGCCTAAAACGAGTGCTAGCAGGAGGCAGATGGCCAAATCATCTACATCTCAGGGAATTAGTCATCTCGTCAACTATAAAGCTAGACCTAGAAGCATCCATGTCCTCAGAGCAGTGTCACTTAGACATCTTAGACTCTTGTATAAGGAAGTGTGTTTCAGGCTGTACATGTAAGAATACTTGTATAAAAGTGTCTTAAATAAATAATAGACCTGGAGGTCAGCGGTTCCAGGGATAATTCAGCTGCTCAATAATTTCATTGAATTCTCTTCTCCTTTTTCAGCTGTGTTATCTTCAACATTTCAATGATGCCTTTCCTGTTGCTAAATGGCTAGAGCAGCCCTAAGCATCACATCCTCACAGGACAAAATCTAAAAGCAGAAGGAAGAAGTGGTAGCATAGGATTATCTCCTTTTCTACCTCTATTTTCGTCACAGAGAAAAGCCATTTCCAGAAGTACTCAGTAGTCTTCTGCCTATGCTTCGTTGGCTAGGATGGAGTCCTATGCCTTTTCCTATGTGTAATCATGAAAGAAAACAAAATGGAATTTCTGATTCCAATTTGGCACACTGCAGAAGCCTCCAAATGAGGGTCTGTCGAAAGGAAGAAGAGGAAATGGCTTCTGGGAGCCAGTCAATAGTACTAGCCACAACCCTTTTCCATCTCAAAGCCACTATGCAGGGACTGACAGCTGAGTGAAAGAATCAGCAGTAATCATGCTTTATTAAGCTATCTGCTTCGTTATCATCAGCCTCTACTTTAAGTTGGCAACTGCATAGCTGGAGTATAGCAAATGCTTTTAGGAACAATTATAGATGACCTATATAAAAGCACACTTTAGATTAAGGTGTCAGTGTGACCTGCAGCACTCAAGCTGGAGATTTGAAAAGTAACAATCAAAGGATGTGAACGTACAATGGACCATCAGAACTCATCGGGCCCCACATCGCCATTCGCTAGTGAGGCAACTGAGGGTAAGTGAGTATCCCGAGTCACACATTGAGTTCGAGGAAGAACATGTCTGGGCCCTTCTGAACAATCACTCAGTGGGTTGGGTACAGTTGAGGCAATCCGTTTACCCACTGTAAAGACGCAAGAGTTCTACATAATGGGCCACAGAGACTGTTCCGTTCTTGGGACAACCTCTTTGCTCTGCTGGGAAAGAGGAAGGAGCAGCAGCTTTCTGGACTTTGGTCATTAGGTTGCTCTAGATTTCAGGGACCTGAAGACTGGACTTCTTGGCATATATTTGGAAAATTCAGCCAGTTTCCTCCATATTTTATTTTCCTCCCAGAGCTCCTTTTCCCTGTAAAGCAGGAAAGTCCTCAATACCTTCTGTTATATATAAGGCTGAAAAATTGCAGATGCCTTGGTGCTGAAAATAAAATTCTTGAATTTTTACGTAGTGTATTTTTTTTCTCTTTGCCTCCATGTACTCTTTTTCCCACTGTTGTCTCATTGATAATACTTTAAGTTGGGCAGAAATAAAGAGGCATCTTAGAAATAACAAGGAAATATTTTCCTTGGAAAATGGAAAGGATTATTCAAAATTTTTACTCACTCTTTTTTAAAACATGTTTTCCTGTAGTTTTTTTTTTTTTGTCTTAAGCCTGAAGAGATGTATTTGGAGACCGCGTAGGTCTCTTGTATGGGGGATGCCTTTGACTCTGAAAGGCCAACAGAGGCCAAGGTGAGGCTTCAAGGACTGGAGGTCGGGAGCTGCCTTCCTACAGTCTTTCCCTGAACTCTAAGGTTTAAGAAAAAGAAATGAAGGGGAGCTTCTATATTGAGGATGACAAACAGGTTCTACCTTTTTGCCAGCTTTGAGAAGTTTGAAATGAAGAACTTGAGCTCTGTGTTGAGAAGGATTGAAAGAACTGTGCTTGTCTGGAGAGAATGCTGGCAAAGATGGAACAAGTAGAACTCTCCTACACTGCTGGTGGGAATATAATTGACACAACCACTTTGGAAAAAAATTTAACATTACTTCATCAAGTAAATGTATGTAGCTTCAGGTCTGATAAGTCTACCCTTAGCAATCTACCCTAGGAAAACCTTTGCAATGGCACCAAAGGATTCATATAAGAACACTCATAACAGGATTGTTTGTAATGGTCCAAGCATGAAACAACCTAAGTGTCCATCAAAAGCAGAACTGATGCATAAATTGTAGTTAATTTATGTGGTGGAATAGTACGCAGAGATGGCTATGAAAGAGCAATAGCTTCATGACTCAACTGAAAAAGTTCCACAAACATTGTGTTGAGCAAGAGATGCAAGTCTCAAAATAAAACATAAAATAAATTTGCATTTGAGTAAAAGTCAAAAACAGGCAACACAGAAGTAGATTGTTTAGAGATGTACATGTACATCTTTGTAAAACTACAAAGAGAGGAAGTCAGCACATGGTTTTCTCTGAGAGGAGTGAAACATGGCACATGATCAGAGGGCAGCCTCTAAGGTACCACTGATGTCCTATTTCTTAACCTGGGTGAAGCATAAACTGTTGATTATTTTATATTATTATGTCAACTACACATATATATATATATATATATATATTTGTCTGTATATATGATACGTTTTAAAACTTAAAAAAAGAAAGAAATTTACCATGGGCACCAGGATGAGAAATGGTAATGCAGGCACCATGTAGAGGCAGAAAAGGGACAGAACTTTGGGAAAGAAGGTGTGTTTAAGGCTAAATGTAATGTGTTTGAGGGTTCCCTAGGATCTGTTTCTCAGGAAGCCCAAGCTTCTTAGTTGGTAGCAGAGTATACCAGGGCCGGAAGAAAGAACATCTTCCAATATTTACGGAGGAGAAAAGATAATTTGTAAGTTTAAAGGAAATATATATTCAGTGTTTACTGTGGGACAGAGCATTCTTAACAAGCACTGTTGCAGATATATTAAATTGATTACTTTTTCTAATTATACTTGCTGAAGTAGCATATTTATGTTGGATTTTCAACCAGAATTCCCCAGGATAATTAATCAGAGTTTGTCCGCAATTCAACTGAAGATTAGAAGTGTGCCTGATTTCTTTTTCTTCTAGATTTTTCTGCAGGGAAGGGAAATATGAACAATCTTCTTCCTGGATTGGTGGAAGGTGCCAAGGGAAAACAGAGCTTTCCAGCCGCCAGCCACCTGCCTCATTTGCCTCTTCCCTTTCTTCCCAGTGACCACAGGTCTAAGATCCTTTCTAGGGGGCTTAACGTTTTGCTTCTATTCTCCAGCTGCATGGTCTTCGCAGGGTTGTGGGGATGGTGATGTAAGAGGATGCTGGATACTTCAGAGAATGAGAAAGGGACAAAATGAGAATGTTAAAATCTCTATTTTAACACTTGCAACTAGTCGAAATTATGTCCTCTGTAGATGAGATTGCATCCTTAAAGTAGCTATTTCTCACTTGTTTAAGAGAACATAGAGCTTTTAATACTGCTACTTGGGTTACAGGAGCGAGAATACAATTATTAAGAAAGTGACGGGATTTGATATACAAGATTTGTAGGTCACAGATCTGCTACATGAGTCTCCCAGAATTTTACTCATGGGTCTTTGGAGCTGGAGAACAAATACTAAATCTTCTGGAAAGATGATTTTGAACTGCTAGTACTGCAGACGATGCTTGATAGGCCATTTTTAGGAAAAAAATACGCTATTTTGTGGACTCTGAAACAATTTCAAGAAATGCTTCATCAACACTGAACTAATTTGAATGCTAAAATACTGCTATGCTCAACAGTGGGCAATTGATTCTCAGTAAAAATTGGTTACTACATTGGGAACAAAGGAGAAAAGCCTTTTTCCTTCTGTAATCAAAAGGAGCCTGAAGAGTTGAGCTGGGAAATGAGCGAAGGGCACGTTCAGATGTGAATTATCTGACTCTTGTAATCACAGAATCCCAGGGCTGGAACAGACCGTGGGAGGATCACTGACATAGTAACGGACTTGTGGAGGCACAGGCGATTGTTAAAAAGTCCTGGACCCTCCTGACCAGCTGAGTTGGGCTCCCTGAGGGCGCAGTCCAGGAACCTGCATTGGAACAAACTCTCCAGATGATTCTGACACAAGTGCCACAGAGCATCTTCTGGTCCCACACCTCATTTGTAGGTGAGAATAAAGCAGCCAATCATCTAACTCAAGGTAATGAGAATGTACTACCTACTAGGCACAAAACTATAGTCCTAGCCCTTTAAGGGCTTGTGGTTTAGCTGGAAAGACTAATGCGCTAAGTTCTTTTCCAGTAGATTGAACAAAAGACAACTAGAGAAAAGGCTTCTTCTGCAGTATTGGGAAGAGGATGAAGGGGGCACAAAGTTAGAGTTAAGAAAGGTTTCACAGAGGAGATGGCATTTGGTGTGGCCCCTGGAGTATGTGTTCTGGGATGAGTGTGAAGTGTTTTCTAGAAACACAGCTTGCATGGGGGCATGAGTATCCCTCTTTGGATAGCATTGATAGATTAGTGTTCCTAGAATGTAGGATTTGCTCATATAGTTATTGTTGTTAATAATAATAATAGTAACTATCGTTTACCAAGGATGGAGTAGGTACCAGACTTGATCTTAAATGCTCTACGTCATTTACTCATGCCCATCCTGCAAGTTGATATAATTATCCCCATTTTACAAATGCCAATGTCAGAGATGGTGAGTGACCTACTCAGGATCACACTCTTAGTCTGTTGCAAGATTAAAATTTGGGAGTGGGAGTATGAGGGTGAGATAGATTATAAAATTCCAAAAAAACACTGAGGAAGAAAGAGGATTTACATGGTTTGAGTAAATACCTGCCAAGCCACTCTGTCGTACTTCATTTATGGAAAGTGTTTGGCTGAGGAGTTTCACAGCAGATACACACGACATGCAACTGCCTTAAGTCTCAAGGCTGCATTAATTTTCAGAGCCCAAATTTCCCATTCTGACTAGGAAACACTTTTTTGCCTCCTCAATTCTGTTTAAAATTTAGGCCAGTCCACTCGTTTCTGTAACACAATCTTATTACGAAACTGTTTCCACTTACCCCTTCAGGGGCCTGACTCAGAGGGTGGGGCTGCTTGGGGAAAGGGCATGTGTGGTTAAGAAAGGTGTGATATTGTGATTTATTTTGGTCTTGGTCCCTGTTTCTGGCACAGAACTCCTAAAACCCTTGGAATTTCCCAAGTGATGAGAGCAATAAAGTTTTCTTTTGTCGTGTTAGTCAGGTGGCTTTTGGAAAGCCCCTAGGTAACTAAAGAATGGGCGCTGGTTGCCAGGGAAGCCAATTATGTGATTAGAGGGTTGGAACTTGCAGTTGCCCCCGTCCTCACCTCCGTGGAGGGGACAAGGGCTGAAGGTCGAGTTCAATCACCAACAGCCAATGGTTTTGTTTTGTGAGGAAGATTCACCCTGAGTTAACATCCATTGCCAACCTTCCTCTTTATTTATTTATTTTTTTGGCTTGAGGAAGATTAGCCCTGAGCTTACATCTATGTCAGTCTTCTTCTACTTTGTATGTGGGATACCTCCACAGCATGGCTGATGAGTGGAGTAGGTCCGTGCCTCGGATCTGAACACTCAAACTCTTGGCAGCTGAAGTGGAGCCAAGAGGCTGGCCCCCAATGATCAATGGTTTAGTCAATCACTCCTATGTCATGAAGCCTCCCTAAAGACCCAATAGGAGGAGGTTCAGAGAGCTTCCAGGTTGGTGAACACGTGGAGATGTGGGGAGAGTGGCCCCTCAGAAAGCACGGAAGCTCTACACCCTTTCCCCATACCTTGCCCAGTGTATCTTTTCCATCTGGCTATTAAGTGAAATATTTCTCTGAGTTGTGAGAGCCACTGTAGCAAGTTAATCAAACCTGAGGAGGGGTCATGGGAACCTCTGATCTATAGCTGGTAGGTCAAAAGTACAGGTGACAACCTGGACTTGTGATTGGTGCCTGAAGTTGGAGAGGGCAGTCTTGTAGGACTGAGCCCTTAACCTGTGGGATCTGACACTATCTCCAGATAAATGGTGTCAGGATTGAGTTGAATTGTATGATGCCCAGCTGGTGTCAGAGACTTGTTTGGTGATGAGGAGAACCCCACACACATCCGAATTGTTGTCAGAATCATTAGTAGGATGTACTCTGCCCTTTCCAACCATCTTCCCTGATTATGGAAGGAGGAAACAGATCTTCTCTCTCCAATAGCCAACATGGTGGCAAATTCACCATCTCCTTCAGTGGGTTGCTGTGGCTTCTACGTCTACTCCTAACTGACAATTTGTCCTCCTTGTGCCCTCCATATCTGAATGCTGGATTGCTGAAGACAGTTCACCTGTGGCTTGTTCAGGGGGCTCCTCCAGGTGAGGTCATTTTCCTGTACTGTTCCCTGGCATGCGTGTCTGCCAAGGACGGGCTTCTTGCTGACCCTCATCTCCCCAGAGGTGAATCTTCTTGAGAGCTTCTTGCTGCTGGGGTCCCTTGCTCTAGCTGGAGGCCCTCCTAGGGGAAGCCTGATACTTTGTGCAGCATCCATTCAGACCACAGGAGACTCAAATATTCTCCGCACACCAAGTCGTAGTAATTCCCTTCCATTTACACCCTTTGTCTTCTGCCTCTTTTCTTACCATAGCAGCATCAAATATTCAGGTGCCCTGCAGATTCAGTGACTCAGCAATCTTCAGTTGCTGTGACCAGCGACCAGTGACCCTACCTATTGGGGGAAAGATTTGGGCATACTCTTTGAGGGAGAAAGGGGTGCCAAGTCCAACGTGTCCCCTTCTCCCATGGGGAGAGAAAGATGAAGATGTAGTGTGTTAGTCTGCTAGGGCTGCCATAACAAAGTACCACAGGCTGGATGGCTTAAATTAATAGAAATATATTTTCTCATAATCCTGAAGGCTAAAGTCCAAGATCAAGGTGTCAGCAGGGTTAGTGTCTTCTGAGGCCTCTCTTCTTGGCTTGTAGATGGTCATCTTCTCCCTGTGTCCTCTTGTGGTCTTCCCTCTATACCTGTCTGTGTCCTAATGTCCTCTTCTCATAAGGATATGAGTCATGTTGGATTACGGCCTACTCTAATGACCTCGTTTTAACTTAATTACCTCTTTACAGGCCCTCTCTCCAAACACGGTCACATTCTGAGGTACTGGGGTTAGGAATTCAATATATGAATTTTGAGGGGATACAACTCAGCCTATAATAGACAGTTGGTACTTTATGATCTCAGCTTGGGGGCACGCCCCGGCCTCAGCCTTCTTTATATAGACAGATCAGGTGAAATTTTCATTACTTGATTTTGGTCAGCTCTTTGGTGACACAGCAGATACCATAATAGCAGTTGTGCCTCTAAATTTAGAGGGTGAGATGTTTAATATCTTTTGCTCCCTGCTGAGGCCCATCTCCCTAGGCATTCCCACACCCTCCAGTTAGAAGCTGGGTGGAGGTTTGTAGCTGTAGAGTGACTGAGGAAGCAGGAAGGGCCTCTCTTGGCGATACATCATGTGAGCGTTTTACATTTGTATTCAGCTTCAGCATTTCCAAAGCACTTTCACGTTATCTGGGTGGTAGGCAGGGCAGGCATTCTTCCTGTCATTTTGCATACAAAGAAAGTAAGACCCCAGAGATACTAAGTGATTTATCCAAAGACACAGGATACAGGGCAGCCTGGCCAGGACTAAGTCTCTCGATCCCCACTCAGAGGTGCCACCTTTGCACACTATGGCAAGCTGAGCAGGAGAAGGGGGATAGCAGTAGACAGGTTGATTTTCAGACCTTTACAGAAGCTACTGTATGATCAAGAGAACTAAAATTAGCAAAGAGATGACTTTGTGTACAATGAACTTTCTCTGATGCGTATTAATGCCAACAATATTTATGTAAGATTAGAAATTGTGTTCTAAATATATTTGTTAATATGACACTGAAAGAAGATTATTTTATTACTAAGTTGGTGTTTTATTTTTAAAATATGTTGTGATATTTAAACAAAAGCTTTTATCAAAAAAAAAAGTATTTATCAAAAGCCTTTAGAAAAACTAATTTATAAAAGGCTAACTCTCAGACAGGACAACTTCATTATTTGCTTTTCAGAGTAAAATGATGGCATCTGCTAGGAGAGGGAGGTTCCTTTGTTGGTCATCCATTCATTCATTTATCCATCAATCAGTGGGCTTGTATCAAGGGATCACTGTGTGTAAGGTACCAGTTGTGCATCACTTGGGGAGAGTTTACATGAAAGTAGAGCTACCAGAGCCAGCAGAACATTTATGTCACTGGAAAAGAGATTGTCACACACAAAAAGCATCACATTGCTGGAGTTTGTGGTCAGGTTGTGAAGTAATGCTAGCATTGGAATTTTATAGATTAATTTCTATCATTTTGATACAATCCAGTCATATTCTGGAAGGATAGATGCTATAGGTCTGAAAGATGCTCTTCCCTGAGTTGGGCCCACCAAGCCCTGTCTGATCACTGTGTTCCATCCTTTCAATCTAAGCTTCTACTTTATTCACCCAGAATCTTTTTGTAAGCCAAGGGAATGTCAGCAACAGAGGTGGGTCCAGAAAATCTTGGACCTGCGTGCTCTTATACAGCAGGATGCCTCAGGGGTCAAGGATAGAGGCACATGGCCTCTTTCCCTGAACCGAGGTCACTCTCTCTGGCCGCCACTGCTGCTCTTGCTCACTCTTTCACTCCACAGACTCAAGATCCCACCTATGTACACTCCTTGCCTTAGCTGACTTGCCTGGATTGACAGCCTGACTCCTCCAGTTATGTTCTAGGGGGGGGGGCTTCTAAGATTCAACTTGATATAACTATAGCCAACTTGAGGATTTTTGTCCTCATGGTGAAAAGTACAGTATTCTCTTGGAGAAAGGAGTCTCAAGTCCAATAGGAGAATTAAAGTAACACTGTTACCACCCAAGAGGGGTCATCTGCCCGCCACAAGATATGCCAGTAGTCGAGAGGCAAGGTGGTAGGAGAGAAAGAGTTTTATTACAGCTTGCTAACAAGTGGGAAGATGGCTGACGAATATCCGAAAGAACCATCTTACAGAACAAGGACTACAGGCCAGTTATATATGGGCCTGGTCTCTGGGTAGGGCAGACATCTTGTTTCTGGGTTGGGTAGACATCTCATCTTAGTTCCTGATAATCTTTGTTTTACTGGATATGCATCAGAGACTAGAGCAATGTCCTATACCCTCATTGAGCTTAAAGATAATAACAACAAAATCTTTAATAGAAAGATTACTGTTTACGTGAGTGATGCCCACAACTCCCCACTGTCAACTGTAACCCAGCATAATCATATGCTGGTAACAGGAACAAGATTGTTGTCTGTCTGGCTACTTCCTGCTGAATAGGGTCAGCATAGGGGGACCATTGAATGAAACAGTTTTGCCACTGTGACTCTGGAGAGCGAGTGGTTGAGTCGCCTACTCAGATAGTTTTGAAACACGTTTGATCCCCAATTTAATTATAAGAAATAGCCAGAGTTGACACACCAGATCTTTCAGTTATCATTGATGATGGCTATCAGCACAGATGCTCTGCCCTGGACTCATCACATTTCCAAGAAACTCAAAAGAACACAGTTAACAACCTATTGCAGCTGGGAGGGGGCATAAAATCTACAAAGCATGTATATCTCCTGGAGGTGCATATCCCGCTGGGTTAGTTAATCAGAGGTCACTCAAAGTTACAATAAAGTTTCCTTTCTACAATATGGCTTCCTTTATGTCAACCTTATGTTGAGCCAGTATCAGCACCTTATATTATCAAAGACAAATAGTTAATTAAAAAGCTCACATAGGAGTGTGTTAGTGTATAGTTCTCTCAGTTATCCCATGGCCTGAGAGGCTTCTGGATGAAGATATCAAGTTCAAATAAGGATCAAAAATTGGAAGCTTAAACACCTTAAGTTTAACAAGGAGACATATCTGTTCAGCTAATTGTATTTCTTTAACTTTTGCCCTAGTATGCATTTTTTTTTATCTCAGAGAAAGTGGAGAAACAGGAAAAAAAAAAAACCTCTTTGCTTGCATTGTTTTCTAAATTTAAAATGTCAGCAAAATGATCAATTTCTCTTTATATTTTGAATATATAATTCATGAAAATGTACAGTTTATACCACAATACTAGAAGACAAAAGATATCAGTTTTTTAAAAAAGAATTAAATCTTACAGAGAACCTTTTATTTTAATACTTTATTTTTGAATTTCAAATTGAACTATAATCGATGAATTTAACATTGTCACAATGCACATAATATATGAATAATAGCAAGGAAACTTACTAGCTTTAATAAATTATGTCATTGATTTTCATTTCATGAGATTGAAAAACCGTCAAAACATTAATACAATATTTGACTTTATTTTGTGGGTATTTATTGCCTTCATCAATACAAGATTTTAATTTATCAATGAAATGATTTTTGTAACTTTATGAAAGCTAATTTACCACCCCTTTTTGCTAGTCATTGCATGCTGCCTTATGAGAATTAAATGAAATTCTTTCAACAAATATCATTGAATGAGGAGAAAGGCACTATTCTGGAAGCTAGAGATACAGCTGTGAAGAAATAGACAAAAATTCCTGCCTTCATGGAGCTTATCGTCTAGAGCGGAGACAGACTAAGCAGCGGGGAAATGAAGCAGTTGTGGAGAGGGTCGGGAGAGGCGCAATTTTAAATGGGATGGATGGAGAAGGTCCCACCGAGAAGGCAAGGATTTGAACAAGGTAAGGGGCTGAGTCATGGAGCGACTTGGGCAAAAAGCCTACCAAGCAGAGGCAGTAGCAGGGGCAAAGGCTTTGAGGCATTGCCTGCCTGATGAGCTGAGGGAATAGCAACGCCAGAGAGGCCAAGTGAGTGAGGAACAGTAGTCAGAAATGAGAGAGGGGCTGCCCCCGATCCCTGTTCATATTATTTTAGTAACTCTGCTATTACTCTCACTTGAGCTGCATAGACAGCACTTTGAAATGACTGTAAATGAATTCTGAGTGAGGATTTTGTGTTGTCTTCTCTTTAAACTGCACCTGCACCCTCACTGGCTGCCTTTCAGTAGCGTGAGCACGTCAAGCTTTCCACCACCTCAGGGCCTTAGCACACGCTCATGCTCCTCCCTGAAATGCTGTCCCTGCCACTTCTACTCCCTCTCTTCTCATTCCTCATTCCTCTTCCACCTTCACAACTCAAGATGAGCATTAGCTCCTGGAAAGTCCCCTGCTACCCCCAACACAGGTTTGCCCTATTTTCTCTCAAGGTTCTCTTTTTCTCTTCCTCCATAGGCTATATTATAATTTGCAAAAACATGTTTCCAGGTTTTTGTTGTTAAATTGTTTCCAATTATTAAGCTATTTATTTACCTGTTATTTATCATAAGCTCCATGAGAATAGAATAAATATCTGTTTTATTGTTAATGCTGTTTACAGAGTGCCTAGCACATCATAGGTACTCTGTAAATATTTGGTGAAGAGACGAAAGAACAAATGAATGAGTACATGAATGAATGGAAACAATTTGAAGGATAGCAAAATCAGAATTTGTGTTGTGGTTTTACTGCCAAACTCTGCTTTTCTGATAGGGAGAGATCTCAAGACCCAGATGGTATTTTAGGATCAAGCACAAGATTCCCAGACTGAAGTCTCATAGACCCCTTGTCATTCACATCCCTGAGAACATTCTCTCTTAAATGACCCTCCCCATGTCCTCTCAGCTGAGGGGGTTCCTCCCTTCTATTTGAGGCGGAAGTATGCTGTGCCTCTATAGTTACACTAATCAAACTCGTTATGTATAATTTTCAGTGAATTCCTCCAGTACTGAGTTATAGATACCTCCAGAGCAAGGACCTAGTTTTATTTGGCGAAGGATGGGCAGTACATGGCACACGAAGGGGACCAAAGTTTGGGGAATGAAACCAGTTATCTGCTGTGTTCCTGCTATGCACCAGGCATTCTGCCAGGCACATTTTCTCTTTTTTTGAAAATGGCTTCTGAGTTAACCAAAGCCACTTATATATGCCTGTTTCAATTCCCCTGAGTCCATCACACATTGAGACTGAGTTAAATATGTATTAACTCTAGGCACAGGCCTATTTACTTGGGTTCTGGATACCAAAGAAAAAGAAAAAATGACATCCCTTTCCTTTGGTTTTCTTAGGGTGGACAGAGCTGGACACAGAGCAAATGCTGATGACTCCTCTTGGATTGAGACTCGGTTGCTGCTGAACCCTGATTTTTCCATTACTTTGCTTCTTCTCAAAGGAGAAGTGTGGATGTGTGAAGTTGGTTCTCAGAGAATCAGATGAATGAGGAGACATGCATTGAGACAGCCCCACGTCCTAGTTGCTCTGCCAGAGCAAGGCTATCTTCTCAAAGGTGTCCCAAATGGTATTATTTTTAAAATACGGACTGTTTTCAACTGCTTTAATTTACTGAGGAAGACATGATTGGGTATACTAGAAATCAGAATGTCTAACTAGCAGGTTTGTGCCGACCACTGTAAAATTGTCTCCGATCCATAGTATGTAGGAACTCAAAACACTCATTCTCTATGGGGCTGGCCCCGTGGCTGAGTGGTCGGGTTCGCGCGCTCCGCTGCAGGCGGCCCAGTGTTTCGTTGGTTCGAATCCTGGGCGCGGACATGGCACTGCTCATCGGACCACGCTGGGGCGGCGTCCCACATGCCACAACTAGAAGAACCCACAACGAAGAATACACAACTATGTACCGGGGGGCTTTGGGGAGAAAAAGGAAAAAATAAAATCTTTAAAAAAAAAAAAAAAACACTCATTCTCTGAGCCCCGAGAATTAACAGCTCTTGTGTTTCTCTTCTTCTAATGAGGACGTGTGACTATATCACTGTTTTGTAGAAGGAATTTCCTGGTACAAGGGTAACAACTGCTTTACTTTTCCTCATCTCAACCAATATTAGATAAGCATAAATTAAACTTTAGGAACTATCCCTACAGCAAATATTCTATTCTATAATGCTACAATAACTTATTGGTTAGGTATTATATATATTCACTTCTATTTTATAACGAGAAACTGAGGCCCAGAGTCATAATTAATATTAAATAGTACCATCTGAATTCAAGCCCAGATCTATCCAGTTCCGAACACCTGCTCTTTCTGCATATAAAGCTTCTTCCATGATGGATAAATGGATGAATGGGCGGATGGATGGATGAATGAATGAACACATGAAGCAACTGTATATGTATACACGAGTCAGAGTGGATTAGGTGGATGTAATTTTAGCACAAACCTATGGAAACTAGTAATACTTCATTTGGGTCATAGTTTGTGTATGAAGATTTTAATAATGCTAGATCTATTTAATGGAACTATATTTTTGAAATGGAAATATATCAGAAAATAGTTGAAATCTTCCCACACAGTACACACCACACCATGAGCAATTGAACTTTATTAAAATCAATTTAGAAATATATATGTTGGCTATAGCAGTCACTTAGTCTGATCTAACCTAATGGAATCCTCCACGTGTTATTAGTGTGTAGGTTGTCATTTTCTGATGGTTTTGTTTGCACTGGAAATAAAATTTGCAAATCTGAATTTTCACCCACAAGATGTCAATATTCTTTCTATTCAAAGCAGGAATGCCACTGAAAATGGATGGCTCCAATTACAATACTCTTGGGGGCTAGTTAGAAGGTCTGGGGGTTTTAAATGCACATGAGCAGAAGCTATTTTTCCCTCGTGTGCTCTACTCTGCTATTTCATTGTGTCATCTAACGTGTATGAGCTCCACCCCCAGATAGTAAACTTCTTGAGGGCCTTTCCTTCCTTTTTATGGAGCATCCAGTATATCACTTTCACATATTGGAAGCTTAACTAGGCTTATTGAATGGATATATCTCTCAAAGCTAATGGTAACCCTTGGTGTAACAACTGGACTATAACATTTTAGAATAAGTGAGCATCTGCCCAGAGAGGGAAATCAGTATAATATGGAAGTTGAAGGAGATACTTCCAGGGGAAAGAGAAGATAGGAGAAATCCAAAGATGTATTCTCGTTACAGACATCACCCTATTTTGAATTCCAATGCTGGGCTGCTAACTCCTTTTCCCTTCACATCAATTCAGCCAAGACATAGTCTGGCCCTTAGTTTGAAGTTATACAGCACTGCCAGGCTCCAGGACAAGTGTGGAGGTAATTCCCAGCAATAAATACTGATTTAAAAAAAACGTTTACAGGTAAATTTCAAAGGCTGAAGATAAGTAAGGAGGCTAGTATGGCTGTCAAGAAATATAAATCATATATTCTGCTTTAGTTTCTGTCCTGAAGATTTTATTGGAAGTCAGAGAGTGGTGAAATTTTTGAATTGCTTCCTCTCATGTAACAGTAAGAATAACTTATACTGCATATCCTTTTGGCATATATTGTTTCATTTGAAACTTGCAAAAACCTAACGAGATAAAGAAAGTGGGTATATTTTCCCCATTTAGACAAGAAAAACACTGAGGTTCAGAGAGGTTATGTAACCTGCCCAAGCAAGTTTATCTAGCGTGAAAGAAGACTTCTGACTCTCAATCCAGCTCGCTTCCTTCTCTGCCCTGCTGGCTCTCTAATGGGGCGTAGGACGATCATCATTCAATTTTCTGTAAGGAAGCAAGATTATGTACTCATTTTCTCTTGCATGCTTTCTCTTGCCTCTCTCTCTGCCTTGCCGTCTGCTATTCTGTAGACTGTTTTCTCTTTATACCAAAGGAATGAACAGCAATGTTCAAAGGAAAACTTTGTTGCTTTTTTAGCTGATTTTGGAGCATTTGGCATAATAGTTTGAGAGGCTATTTGCCTGTTTCACCATTTCACCATTATAGAGAGTGTTTTGGAAAAATACAGCTCTTGGGGATGTAGATCGGAATCACTCACTCGTATTTGTGAGATCAAAACGACCCTCGTTAAGGCTGTCGAAAATGAAGTGTAAACGGCATTCAACCTGCTGCATTCATTTGAGTTTTGCTGCCCAGCATGGCAAAGGAGAACCTTAGAGGAATTCCTAAAGACAGTAGGAAAACTGCGATGAAAAACGCAGTATTGAACAGCAGAGGAGCAGAAAAGATGAAAGAGGAGTTGGGAGGATAGAGCACAGGAGATTAGCCCCGCCAGTGGTTCCTCTAGGCCTGGGCTGTCCAATAAAGTAATGATGGGGTTCAGGGCAGGCCGCCCCGAGATGTGCCACTCTGGTATGCAGATTATTTCCAGCTGCAGACAGTAAAGGCTCAGAAGACTCAGGAAGAACATTCGACCCCCACCCCTACCTCCACCCCCCACCCCCGCCAAACTGCCTAAAAGAATTTAACATAGAAGGCATGTTCCAGGAAGCTCATACCATATGATAGCCATAGTATAATATAAAATAGGTGTGGTAGAAAGCCACCAACAAACCCATTTTTTGGCCCAGCAAAATTTGTTTAACAAACATTTGCATTTCCATCTCCATGTAAATTGCCTTCCTTCCCTCTGAAATCCCAAACTACTACCCCCAACATCCTCCTTCTCTTTAGCTGAAGATATTTAAACTGACAGCTTCGGCCAGATAGCCGAGTTGCTCAGTTTTTCCTGAGTTTCTCCCATGTATACATGTTATTAAACTTTGTTTGATTTTCCCCTGCTAACCTGCCTTTTTAATTCTTTGACCAGCCATAAGAACCTGAATGGAAAGGGAGAGGGGAATTCTCCTTTTTCCCCAACAGGAGCCACTAATCACATGGACCATTTAAATCTAAGATAAAATTGTATCAAAAGTTCAATTATTTAGTCACACTGAGCACATTTCAAAGACTCAATAGCCTCATGTGACTAGTGACTACCATATTGGATAGAGCAAAGATAGAACATTTCTCTCACTGCAGAAGTTTAATTGTAGCATGCTGCTCTAGGCAGATGAGCAAAGCAAATGACTGCAGTCATTTGAGTAGGGGAGGAAGAACGAGTCATCCTTAAGGGGTCCTTCCTTCCTCTCTCCCTCTTTCCCTTCCTCCCTTTTGCTCTTCATTCCTTTATCCCTTCCTTCCCTTTCTTCTTTTCTTCAACAAATATTTAGTGAGCAATTGCAATGAACCTGGCACTATTCCAGCATTGGGGCTACAATGGTGAACAAGAAAAGGTGTGGTTCCAGCCCTCAGACAAGTAACAATTTAGTAAGGGATTCAGACAAGTGAAAACTAGCAATCAAAATTTTCTCTTCTCTGCATGTCCTGGCTGGCTCGTCACCCCTGAAAAATAGCTTTAACATCCTGTCGCTAAGATGAGGTCTGCACAGCAAATAACGGTAAAGTTGTTATATAGATTTAAGTCACTGCCTTCTCTATTGTTAAGAATTTCTATAGATTTAGAGTCATCCTCTCCTTTCAGCAATGGAGAGGAAGGCAGCTTGATGAATGAAGATTTCTCTTCTAAATGTAAATTTCCCTTACAAGTGAGTAACCTCTAGTAGGTTTTCAGAGCTCTCCCTATGTCTGCTGTTTATTGTTAATAATCATCAACTCAAAATAACTTTTATGCCAAAAAGGCATATTTTGGGGTGGCAAATCCTGTTTCTGGAGCTGTGGTTACAGCTTGCTTATTGACTAGATTCTACATTCCTTTCTGACTGTGAATATGGAAAGACCTGCCTCCCCAGCCATGTAACTCTCTCTTCCTCTCTCTCTCTCAACCTCTCTCTCTCTCTCACACACACACACACACACACTCATGTAACTTTCCCTGCTATTGTCAGGCAAGACCTTAGAGTGGGAAAGACACATTACAACTCAATACTACCTGGAGACAGAATCAGATAGTATAAAATGCGTGGGCTTTGGAGTCAGATAGACTCTGTTTTAAATCTCAGCCACACTAATTCTATTGGCCCGTGTTGCTGAAAGAAAACAGTCAATAGCTATTTATTAGATGAATGACCAAATGAACTCACTTTTCTGAGCCTCAGTTTTCTCATCTGTCAAGAGGAAAAACAATAGTACCTACAGCAAAGAACTGTTGGGAGGGTTAAATCAGATCATAGAGAGAAAGTGTCACCAACTAATTACCCCAAGGAACTCAAGGGAGATTTCGGAAGCATTTAACTGTTTCTCCAAATTGCTTTTTTTTTTTTTTTACTATGTTAAGAGAGGCAATCACCAACCACCCTGAACAGACTGAGCCCCACCACCAGAGCGCCTGTGCAGGTGAGCTGAGAGATGACCTAAAGTCGTCCTTTACTTAACGTGTGGTGTAGGTGGAAGCATGTTTTCCAAGTGAGTCTTTGCCAGCGAATACCCAACTCTCCCTTTTGAATATTCATTCCCCATCCAAAATAAAAGGCCCCTGCTGTCCCATGCTCAGGGAGATCCTGGAGTTTGGAAATTATTCCCAGTGGTCTCCCATTTGATGCAAATAAACTTTACTTTGTGTGACAACTACCTCTGGTGGAGAGTCTGATTTTAACTTGCCAGTTAGCAAACCCACTTTGGTTCAGTAACAAAAGCACCTAGCACATAGTAGGCACTGGATAAATGACTTTCCTATTCTGCTTTCCGGTTGTGCTCTCCCTTAGGAAAGGATAAACATGAATGATGAAGAGAAAAGGAACGGAACCCAAAGGGAAGGCTGAGCCCAGCCATCTCAATGTATCTCAGCTTCTTCACTGGTGTCCCTCCCACATCAATGTGAAGCCCCAAAGAACAAAATCTCTGATAATGTTCAGTTCCTAAAGATGCTGGTAACATTCTCTACTAAGTTCAGCACAGAAAATTTAGCTGGAATCTCTTGTTTAATGAAGTAATTAACATGACCATCTCTTCAAGTGTTGCCATAGTAGTTCCCATGGTGATGAAATGAAAATGCAATTTGAGTAATTCACCATAGATAACTCTTCCCAGAAAAACAAAAGGCATACTTTTAGGATAACTGAATCATTTTGGTGATGCCTTAGTGCAACCTGTTACTCACTTGAATGATTTAGACAAAAGGCTTTAATGAATAGAAGATTAGACTGTTTTCATTTGCAACCAAATACATTCCTAATGTGTTAATTAACATTTTCTCCAAATGCAAAAGAAAAACATTCCACCTGAGAAGACGGATAAGAATCTGATGTAATGCAGACTCATCTGGCATTCACAAAAAATCTTTGAAAAGGTGAGCTAACCACAATATTCAAAAAAGAAAACTCTAAATTGCTGAGTCATAGGCAAGGTCATTTCTGGTAAATAATGACATGGATAAAGAAAGAATGGCCATTTTTATAGGTATTTTAATATATCGTATACTTGTCTTCCAAGATTTAAAAGGGGAAAGATTTATACGATCTGAAGAGAAACCAGAGTATTTGTCTTCCAAGATTTAAAGAGGTAAATAGGAAACATCCCTTTGAAATGCTTTTTAAAAAATTGGAAAACGATTTCAAATACTAATGCCAGAACATTTGTACAACAATATGCAAACGAAAAACCAAAATACTATCTGGGGAAATGATAAACATAAAAATATAATCCCAGGGCCAGCCCCATGGCCTAGTGGTTAAATTTGGTGCGCTCCACTTCAGCAGCCTGGGTTCGGTTCCCAGGCATGGACCTTCATCACTTGTTGGAGGCCACGCTCTGATGGCCACCCACCTACAAAATAGAGGAAGATTGGCACAGATGTTAGCTCAGGGTGAATCTTCCCCAGCAAAATAATAATAATAATAATAATCCCAAAGTCTCACATCACTCCTTCAGCCCATGTGTCTCCCAAGGTACCAAGACTAGTCCATTTTTCCTTCTAGATACCTCCCCATTCCACAAGGTCTTTCCTCGATGTCATCTTCACTTTCAAAGAGCTCTGGGTCTGTGAACTGACTTAGGTCAGAGAAATGGAAAAGGAGCTGTGACTCTCATAGGGCCTCCTTTTTTCACTAGCTTTGAAGTTTCTGGGGTTTCTGTTCCTGTCGATACAAATCAAGTAGGACCTTAGTGGTCTATTTTAGACCGAGGTATCCAATGACCAGATGAAAATTGTTTTAAGATCCCTGTGGGTCAGACCATCCTGATTATGATGGCAGATATATGCTGTATGGCACATACATGGCTATGCCTCTTGTGATTACCTGATATTGCTTGTTTTTTTGCCACCTCAGAACTGTCTCATTTACATTGAAATCAAGGGGCTCATCTCATCTTTAGTGCCTCTCATTGACGTTGGTTTCATCTTCAAAAATGCTGACAGTCCCCTTGCTATTGTTCTTCTCAGGGAATTGGTGACACATCTAGTTTCTGGGCCTTATGGGGAGCTTAATTGGGAAAGGAATATGGTTGGTCAGATTATACAAAACAAGGATACTCCAGAACTTCCGTTTTCAATCTTTGGATTCCTTTCTCTACCTTAGTCCAAATAACTACTGTATTTCACATTAATATTATGTGGACACCATATATTATTCAGGATTTCATTAACCAGCTGAGTTAAGAATTAGAACTACTTTCAACTGTCTGATTAGTGTGTTTAATGTAGAATCTCTGGTACTCATATCAATAAATCCAGGTTGATCCATCCTTAACCAAAACCTCTTAAAATCCATTTCCATACATAGTCTCAAGAGCCTAGCATATATAAATTAGTAGAGTACTAGGAGTGTTTGTGGATAAGCCTTCTCTTCCATTTCTTCCTTGACTTGACCTTGGAGACAAAGAGGGAAAGAGTGAAATATGAGAAGAATTGGCTCCCTTCAGAGGGTAACTCCCTTAAACGAGGGAAGACAGTATCTTCAAGGAAGGGAGGATGGCCTCATTGATGCAGAGAAGGCTGGTAGAGAACGCTCAGTGGGACGTGAGGATTCACAGTACTCCAAGTTTTTTCAAACTGCCTATATATTCCCAGCAGTACCACCAGGCCCAGAACAATGGCAGTGAATTCAACATATATAATTTTCTGAACCACCCTGCAACAATGGATAAAACATTCTGCCAGCTTGGTCATAAACAGTCCCTGGGTTGCATTCAGGGTCTTTATCTAAGAATTTTGAGAACTGTTACTCTCTTTCAGTTAGCTTTCTAGTAAAATGATAGACCGACATCTTACTCTATGGTCCTTGACTTTCACATTCCTTTCACTTTTCTACTGGAATGGCAACCTGGTCCTACACAGACTTATCCTCATGGGGCATTTCATTCCAGGTAAACAGCGATGATAACTTAATTGGATGATTTATCATTACATTCTGGGATTATTCAAATTCCCATGCTAATGAGATTCTCTCTGACTTCAGGCCCACGTGGTTCACATTTCCAGTCAGGTTTTTCCTCTGCTCTTTCTCTGAGGATGTGTTTTCTGTTACCTACTGGCTTGTGCCAGTTTTGGTGCGAGGATTTTGGATTGTAAGCAGTAGAAACTGGCCTGACCAAGTAAAGCAGAAAAGAAATTTATCAGAAAGAATTAATCAGGAGGTGGGAAAACCAATCTTGGAGAGTGGTCTGGAGCTGAAGGAGGTCACCTCTTACCCAGTCTAGTTATGATGCTGCCAAAGACACTGCCAACACTGTCCATTGACTGCTGCTGTGTCTTAATCCTCAACACTGCTGCTAGAACATTCTCTACAGTCTCAGTAACAAACTTTATCACAACAGACCATCTTTGCACCCATTTTTCAGATTCAAAGAGCTAGACGACCATCTAAATTGTTAAACCTTCCATCAAGACTCATACATCGAGGGAGTCTGCCAAATATATAAGGTGCTTTGCTGTTGTATACACACCCTTACCAATCTTCTGTTTCTCACCAAATAAAAAAAGCTTCTATCATAAGGTATCTGCGGACTTTGCGGCTCCTCTACTGTCATTTAATCAGTATTTCCGCCAAAACATGGAAATGGTTGAACCCTTTGCCTTATGCTCCCAGATGATACTAAAAGTAATATCAGTTGGTCACATGTGCACAGGGAAAGGGCAGCAAAAACTTGACCCAGTTCCTCAGAGATATATCATAAACTCTTTGAAGGTAGAAGCTGCCTTGTGTCAGTATCCTTATTACCTGGTGCTTGAAACGTGTAGGCACTTAATGTATATTTGTTAAATCAATAAATGAATAACTGAATGCTAGATACACCTAAGGCCATTATCTTTTAAAATGAGGATTGGGATTTGTATCTTATACTAGGTCCCATAAGCTATGGCAGTGGAACCTCAGTTTTTAGATCCCCTGCATTAGAATTATCTGGGGTACAGGTTACAATGCAGATTCCTGTGATGCACCCCAGATCTAAATTAAATCAGACTGATTATGGGTGAGGCTCAAGAATCTACATTTTAATTAATTAATTAATTTTTTTGAGGAAAATTAGCTCTGAGCTAACATCTGCCACCAATCTTCCTCTTTTAGCTGAGGAACATTGGTCCTGAGCTAACATCCATGCCCATCTTCCTCTATTTTATATGTGGGACACCTGCCATAGCATGGCTTGACAAACAGTGGTATGTCCGTGTCCAGGATCCAAACCAGCAAACCCCAGGCCACCAAAGCGGAACATGCGAACTTAACCACTGAGCAACGGGGCCGGCCCCAGGAATCTACATTTTAAAGAAGCACTCAAAATTATTCCTATGCACCTTAAATATGAACGCTAATGCTCTTTGTCGGAGTTATTACGAGGGACTGGAGTTAAAGGATTCTAGTTAGCAAAAATTAATGAGGGTTGGGAATACAACTCTATAAAACCTCATTTATAAAGCTTTGGTGTTTATCTTAATGACTGATAGGTGACTCTTAGAAGATAAATTTTTCCTATTGCAGACTTAGTGTTATATGGGGAGAAAACTTATAAGTGAGAAAGAAAGTTGAAGCCCAGTTTTATCTTTTTAATTAGGCTATAATTCTCACGTCTCTTTCTTGTCTGGGCTGTAATCTGAAGCAAAAGAACAGAGAGAGAAATTCAAGGGATAAATAAAGCTACTTTGGCCACCCAAGCTAGGAACGTTAATGAGCTCTCCTCAGTTTAGAGTAGGGAGGAAGACAGTGGGCACCTACAGAGAAAACGTTACAGAGTGTTTTTTGACGTGACCAAAATCCACATGGATGGTCACTGGCATAGGACCTTCAAAAATATGGATTGAGGGGAAATAGGCAAAAATAAAGCTTTCCTCTACCTTCTGGAATGGCAATCTTCCTACAAGGGTGTTTCAAGTCTATTCTTGCTCTCTCAACAGAAATAAAAGAAAAAGGTCAATCTCATATTTATACTATATTGCTTTCCCACTGACAGAACACTCTTGGAAGCTCATTTGAGCTTCACATCTCTGCCAGGGCAGAAGGGCATGCCCATTTTACAGAACTGGAAAACAAAGATAACAAATGTGCAGAGAGTTTTTTTCAAATTGCTACAATTAAATGAGGTGCAAAACATAGAGTTTGACTTTTTAAAATATATATCTATATTTTTTTAAGAAATATGGACAAACACTAAAAGAAAGTGAAATTGGCCACCCTGTCATCAATTTCAAACTTTAGTCTGTATAATTAAGAAGAGAGAATGCCCTCCTCCACCTGTCTTGTTTGACAACCAGAGATAAGTATAGTAAGCAATTTGGTCAATTTGGTACTCTTTCATACATTTCTCTACGCTCATACAGCCATATCCATCTATATGCACACACATACATTTTCTCATACACATGCATGCAAACACATAAACACAGACGCACCTTTTTTTCAAAACACAGAAGGGACTATGCTCTGTTGTTCTATGACATCCTTTTTTTCCGGTATGTTTTCACTACCCTCTGAAGCTTCTAGGAAAGAGCAAATTTGGTTGCTTAGCTTTGTTCTTTTAATGTTCTTGCCAGACAGTGATTTTGGGATCTTGGCCGTCTGCAAATTGCCTTTGTGGGCCTCTAGTTTGCTGCAGGAGAAACGCTGGGCATTGCTAGTGCTGCCACAGTGTCATCACCAGCTTTTGCACAGCATCATTTGGCTTCCTGCCCCGTTGGCTCCTCTGCTGTAGTCCACTTGGTGCTACCCTCCGTTTATCATGTCCAACGTCACACTCTAAATGGCGCTATCTTTCCTGAACTGAGTACAGCAGCTGCTACCCTGCTGTTCCTCAGTTTCCCAGGATGCCTGCTGCTTCTGATGAACACCTGTCTTCAGAAAGAGTGTGGAAGCCTACGTGTCAACCTGGCTGGCCAAGCTACCATCAGTAAGGGACCAGGCTGTGCTCCTCTTCAGCCCATAGCCCACGATGCTTTGCTATATTTTTTCTTAGCCTTAATCAAGAGCTTCTAATGCACAAGATTTAGAGTTTCTTTGTAATTTCATCAGCCAATACTCAATAATGTCCAGGATTCCAGCCAGCCAAACAAAGACCAAATACTTTTGGCTACAATCAAATGTCCACTTAGGCAGTTGGCTACAAAGGCACTATAGTGCTGAGGATTTGGCTCCTGGTGTGGTGTGGTGTGGTGTGTTGAAGTAGGGTGTGTATATGTTTATGGAGTCAGAAACACTCTTCTTTGCATTTAGAGGTAGGATGCATATTTCTGATAAATTTCTAGAAAAATAAAATCACTTAAAAACTTACCAAAACGCAGACATTTTCTGTTTATATCAAATAATTCTATTATGTAGAAGACAGAAATGAGGTATTTAGAAATGTAGGGAATACACATGAAGGGGAAATATCTTAGTACTGTGTGATTCCACCCAGCTAAAGTTTGCCTACCTTTTGAAATTGAGACACTAACACAATATTTGTTTGCTCTTTCATAAAAGCCTTTTTCTAGAGTATTCTAAGAGAGATTTATAGTCACAAGAGATTAAAATTTCTAGAATGGATAAGACGATTTGGACTTACCTCTCATTTGCCACAGTGGGTCAGGCTTGGTCAATTTCTCTCCCTGAACTTCAGTTCCGCTATCCCAAAATTCAGCAGTTTAGGTTTTCCCGGGGAAAGCTGTTAAATTCCATCCCCTTCAGCTTCTAATACACACGGTGTTTCTATCTTTGCCTAGAGATTATTTAAACTCTGGCTCCTTTAAAAGGATGCAAATTTATTGATGTGTGGTTGGAGCTATAGAATCACATGCCTGGATTTAGGGAGAAAAGGGTTGGCATGGGCTCTTCAGTGCTATCTGTGAATGCAGTTGTGACTCACACTGGGATTGGATACTGAAGTCATCTTCAAAGGAGAACCATCACATATGGTCAAAATTACCCTTGAGAATACCTTAGGAAGTCATCACATCGGAGCCTGACATATTGTCTCTCAGTACATCCAACTTGGCCAGTTTTCCCTGCAGCAATGGAACAGATTGAGACCCAGATGAAGCGGTTGACTTTTGTTTAAAGGCAATGTTTTATGGAAAATACATATCCTTAAATATGAGAATCAAACTCAGAAGTGTTAGTTGGTCATGGATAAAGTCTGCTTGATAACTAAGACTCCAAGGAAACAGTCTTATGCAGAGTCTGGAGTTTGCTATCACTGAGTGCAGTGATAGGCTCAATAGCCTGAAATAATTAAATGACTCTTTTCCTCAGTTAGTTATTTTTAGCCAAGTGTGTATAGTTTAATTTATCTAAGAAATATGTGTTTATTTTTACTGTACTGTACTGCTAATACTGGCTTAGCTCAGACCCCATCATCACTTGCCTAATTCTTGCAATAACTGCCTAACCTCTACTCTTTTTTTGTGAGGAAGATTAGCCCTGAGCTAACATCTGCTGCCAATCCTCCTCTTTTTGTTGGGGAAGACTGGACCTGAGCTAACATCCGTGCCCATCTTCCTCTACTTTATACGTGGGACTCCTGCCACAGCATGGCTTGGTAAGCGGTGCCATGTCCACATCTGGGATCCAAACCAGTGAACCCAGGGCCGCCAAAGCGGAATGTGCGAACTTAACCATTGTGCTGCCGGGCCGGCCCCCCTAACCTCTGCTCTTGATCTTTCCCTTTCTCTTTTCTTTCCTCTAACCAGCTGCTCTCCTGTCACCATAAGTGATTTTTCTAAAATGAAAATCCATTCTGCATGAAATCCTTGCAGTGGCTCTCATGTCTATTATAGCATTTTCCGAAGTGTGTTCTGTGGAATAGTAATTAAAGAATATACTTCATAGCAGATTAAGGATTTCATGGGTGAAAGATAAAGTTACAAAAGGATACATAGTCTATCTCTTCATAGGAAATTAAAATTCATGTTAATACATTAAAAGCTATCAAAAGTACAGTGTTTTTTGTTTATTTGACTATAATTTTTTTCAGTTGACCTAATATCATTCATTGCACAGGAAAGTAAGACATGTTGGAAGCACCAATTTACAGATAAAATTTAAGTCCCTGAGCACAGTATTACAAGGTCTTCCGTGAGCCGGCCCTGGCTTACCTTCAGTACTGCCCTTAGACCGGGGCAGCTTTCAGCCCTGACCTAGTCTTGGGCTTCAGGAAGCCCGTTGTGCTTCGGAGCACCTTACACCTTGAAATTTTCTAAATCCCATTCCTGGAAATTCCAGAACCAGCTGGGGTGGAAATACCATCTAGATGAGGCAATTTGAAGTCAGATTGGGACCCCTGTGGACCCTGGTCCTTGTTTATTTCCTTCAAGGTCCTCTCCAACCTATGAGAGTGATCAGATACCCCCATGAAACTCGGGGACTCAGGCTATGGGGTTGTTCTGGGACATGTGGCTGGTCCTGATTCCAGGATCAATCTTGTTGACCAGCACAATACTTCTTTGGTACGATTGCATGAGAATGGGCCACCAGAAGAAGGCTGATATGTTGATGTTCAATGACTGTTCTCATGTTGGACAGAGGATGGGTTCAAGGCTGTGGGCTATTGACAGTACCAGTGTTAACCTTTGGGCTTGAGCTGCAGGTGTAAAACCCTTTGTTGGTCCTCATCCATCTGTGTTCTGACTGCAGTACCATGTCTAGTCTATAGCACCCGAGGGTGGCAAGAGTTGTGGCAGGTATCCTTTACCCTATGTGTCCCCTCACTGCTGACACACTGCACCACCCCTAGGCTCCATGCCACATGTCAGACAGTTCTTTGCTGGTGGCTGCTTGTGTCTCATCTGTGGGCTTTCATGATGGCAGCACCAAGGTATGCTTCTGATTTATATCCTTTCTTATCCACACCCATGAAGTGACATTATGTTCTCCTTGGTCAGTCTTGAGCTGGATAAGGGACAGACATTACTTATATAAATGGAAATACTCTTCTTACTCAGCCTCACCCCTGTCCATATTTTCTGCTTTTGGCAGTGTGTGGGAGACAGGGGTGCAATCCACATAGAACAATCACATTCTAGGAATGCCATGATTATGGCCTGAAGTGTTGAATAGGAGGCAGGGGAGAAGATGTATTGTTCTACCACACACTCTGAATGATCAATTTATTATGGTCATAAAATTATCTTTCACATTTTCCTGTGTAAGAGTCACATTTGTGGTCATCACCAAGGAAGCATAATAGCAACTTTTAAGAGAGCCCTTGGAAGCCAGTAGTATCCACAGATGGCATGAGGGATGATACAGAATCACGAGTAATGGTATAACCAGCATTAAATAGATGGAATTAGGGAGCTTCAGAGACAAGAATGTCTGTAGTTTTTCAATATAAGCAGGTTCTGAATAGCTATGGCATTATGGACTTATAACAGAATCGCTACATTTTTCTTGCAGTAGAAGAGATATAATTACACAGGAGTGATGCATTTGACAATATAGAACATGAAAAGGTGGTTCCTTGATGTGAGCAGGAAGAGATGGTGCCTGAACACCACAAAGAACCTTCACATGCACTGAGGCACAGTAAGCAAACACGTAAGGACCTCCTTTCTGTCCATTACTCTAAATCTTCTCCGATAAATCACTATACAAACATGGGTCCATGAATTTTGTAATATGGCTTTAATCAACTTATTTATATAAACAGGAGCCCTGCAAAATACCCAAGGTCCTCACACTCTAAGGGCAGCCTCGCTTACCTTGCTATACTCATCTCTTGCTGTGCCCATGCGTACACTTCAATTGCCAGGAAACCCAAACTTTTGATTCCATGCTTTTGCCCATGGTATCCTCTTCCCAACAAACTCTTATTCTTCCTTTAAGGCTCAACTCAGGTCTCACCTGGTCTTTGAAGACCCCATGGTCTTCCCACCCAGATCCCCTCAGGGTGTCTCCGCTGTGCTCTTATAGCACACTTGGCCTGCCTCTACTCTAGCATTCACTGCACTGTGTTAGCATTGTCTGTTCATGCCTGCCTTCCCCAGATGATTAACGCTAAGGCAGAAACTATATATCATTTATCCATTTATGCCTAATATATCATTTACCCATTTATGCCTAATGCATTATCATGGCCAGGTAATATAGAGAAACTAAAATGAATTTAACTGATGATCCCATGAAATCACAATTGCTACAAGAGACTCTGATCCCAATAGAGAAAGCCAGTTGTGTGATGCTGACATTTATGAATTCCCTTGTCCTAGCCTCAAATCTATGACACAAACATGCTTAGTTTTGTGTGGTAGCTTTATATTATGTCAACTTATGTAGCTGGAGCTATCTTTCTTTTCCTGCATAGTTTCAGATCAGAGTTGGCTGGACATTTGTGTAATATTTGGAAGAAACAAGTGAAGCAGCAGCGACCACTTACTGAAGGTCACCTGGTTAGATGGAGTGGGAGACAGATGCGGAGTTACTGGCAGGTTCACGCTTGTCCTCACTCACTCCTCAGTGAGAGACACAGGGATGCTGATGGGCTCCAGCTTGCACTTGCTCCTCCCTGTTCTGCGTCCTGCTCTTCTTCCTCGTTGGCAGCCCTGGTGACCAACTGTAAACCCAGGCTCACCGTCGGAAACAGAGGCATCTGCCAGCCCTCCTTTATGGTCCCCTCTGGCAGCTAGACATGCTTGGCTTCAAAGATTTCCCTGCCGGCTCTGGCGTGTCTACCTCCACCTGTGCTTCAGCAGGGCTGGTTCGTGGCTTGTCTCTGGTCCTCCAACTCTCTTTCTGGGACCTTAATTCCCCAGTTCCTCCCACAGCCACAAACAATTCTTATCATAATCCCTTATTCCATAACTCACAGGGTCGACCTCCCGGACTGAAATCAGAGAAATTCAGTCTCTTTGCTTCTTACTACTCCTTTAAAAGATTAATTTGCTATCCTTTAGAGTTCAATTGACATATGATACTGGAAAATGAAAGATGAGGAAAGGGTGAGAGAAAGGCTGAGATCAGGAAAGGAAGGGTGAGGACAAAAGAAATATGATATTAAAAAATGAAATAGAAAGGAGAGAATGGCAAGACAAGTTTGGGAAAGGAGAAAGGCAATTTAAAAAGAGTATTAAATGGCTCCATCCCACTAGGAATTTATAATCTGTTTAGGAAAAAAAGGATTACCACATACATAAAAGTATAGTATGTGTTTTCAAAAGCTAGCTATCACGTATATTTAGTATACAGTACTTCACTCTAATGAAGCGTGCACATGCACACACACACACACACATGAAGTAATATTATCTCTAAGAAAGACTGAGAGACAAAGATTGAATTTTTCTTCCTCATAGTAAATATTGCAGAATCTCTTACTTTCAGATTAATCATTTGATGAGATATTAAGTGCTTTTTCATTTCCTACCTGAAAAGGTGGGTATAATACCTACCCGTATTTTCTATGAATGCCATAGACTGAATGTTTGCTGCCCTCTGAAAGTTCATGTGCTAAAATTCTAATCCCCAATGTGATGGTTATTGGAGATAGGGCCTTTGGGAAGCGATTAGGTCATGAGATCAGAGCCCTCACAAATGGAATTGATGACCTTATAAAGGAGACCCAGAAGGCTCTCTTGTCCCCTTCTGCCTTGTGAGGACACAGTGAGAAAGCAGCTGTCTATTAACCAGGAAATGGGTCTTCACCAGACACAGAATTTGCCAGCTCCTTCATCTCGGGCTTCCCAGCCTCCAGAACTGTGAGAAATAAATGTGTATTGTTTACAAGCCACTCAGTCTATGATATTCTATTATAGAAGCCTGAATTGACTAAGACAATGAATAAAGCATAATAGATTTTAGACTTAATGAGAGCCCAATTCTGAGCAGAGCTGTATTCAAGGCATAGACCAGGAACAGAAAGTAACTTTGAGTGTCTTCACAGTGACTTTTGAAAAACACTAATGGATGCAATTCATAACCTGAAGAAACATTATCAAATCCTTTTTTATCTCTATCCTAACTTGCCACCTGGGGATCTCTAATTTGTCCAACTCCAGGAATTATCCACCACATGCTCGCTCATGTGACTTTCCTCTCCCCAACTTCCCACCAACACTCTCCCTTTCCGTGTTTTGACCCCTGCCAGGCCTTCATGATTTCTGCTGCCACTGGAGGGCTGAGGGTTATCATGGGAGAATGGCAGGAAGACACAGTCACTCTGTCATCCCTGATTCTCCATCACCTCCTCCTAGGAGTGGGCATACGGAAACCCATGAGAAACACAGTTCTGATGTTCCGTTAGGTCCCTTCTTGCAATCTTTGTAGTTAGGGAATGGAGAGTTTCCAGTAGGTAAAATGGTGGTTGAAGTTCTCAATTTTCCCCTTTCAAAGGTCTGTGACCCTGAAAAGGTGAGGAATATGATGTATTTCCTAATTTCTCTACCTAGGTGAACAGAAGGCTACTAGTTGTTTATCACTGCTCTAACTGAAGGCAGCGCTCTCTCCAGCTGTTAAAATTGCAGGCAGACTGTGCCTGGTTATCTAGCGGGTCCCACCATGCAACGGGAGAGGAAATAGAGGGCAATGCTTATAGCAACACAGACAGATGGACGCAAGGCCCGGAATTCAGCCTCCAACCTGAGCTCAGGGAAGCTTCCAGGAGTCTGTCCCCAAATTGGGATGAAGGAGTTTTCTTACTGCACTTACCTAGACCTTGCCTGAGGAGGGAAGTTCTGATTTCTAGAAATCTGATTTCCTGCAGTATCCTGGCTGCCTGAGTCCTCTTGGCCATCACTGAGCAACACTCCGACATTCTGCCTTGTTCTGAAAGTGCTGACATCAAATGCTTCTTCCATCTCTCTGCTCTGATTAGCTTCACTTACAGAGAGAATTCCAGGAATCCCTTTAGGTTACCACGAATTAACAAAATTGCTTAGTGAATCTGAGCTCTAATTTGCTCTGACTATTTGCTCCAGAGTTTTTAAATTTTTGTTTCTGGATTTGACGCTCTGAGCATCATTTTACAGCCCTGATGGAGAACTCACTGTTGGAATTCTTCCGTTCTAAACACTTGGCTGTAGCAATTCTCCCCTGTCCACTGACCCCTGGTCATAAGTGAGTCTTGTCAGCTCCTGCCACTGGCTGCCTCTTGTTCTAGGAGCTGCTGCGGTTCCACTGTCTCCGTGGCTGGGTGGCTGGGAACAGCCTTGAGGGCATGTGGGCTAGCACTCGGCATGAGCGCTTCTCAGCCTCTGAGGACTTCAATTCCCACCATCATATTAAGGACATACTTAAACCATGACTCAAAGGCCTTTTCTCTGTCCTCTGGCTTGTTTCTTTCTGAGAATTATTTATTGTTTCTGGAGGAAGAAAGTTTATAAGCATGGATTGAAAGGGTGTTTCGCTGAAGTTCCACAGGAACACCTAGTCCTCAGGGAATCCTGTCTCTACTGTGGCAACAGGGCTGAAGGTACAGTCATTCCAAAGGGGCCTGACTTTGACCTCCTCTTGCTGTCCTAAAAGGGCTCTTATATCTTATGAAACTGAGGATTCATGGAGTTCAGATTAAAAGCTACCCTCCTTCCAAGTTTACAGTTTCATACAACGTTGTGTGAGTCAGTCTACCTACAGCACCCTGTCCTCAATTGCACATTCTTCCCACTGACTTTGTACTTATATTCCAAGAACCATAATGACTCACATCTAATTAAGCCCTACTCTCTTACACCTGTGTCCAGTGGTCAGGCAGTCATAGTGGAAATGCACCCTTGGCATAGATCTGTGGTGATTTTACTCATCAGAAGTGTAGCTGAGAATTATAACTTAGTACAAAATCACAGGCAAGGAATGAAAGCCTATAAAGAAAACAAAAAACAAAACAAAACAAAAAACCTTGGCGTCTTATATAGCCCGGTCTCTGCACAGCATTACAGTCCAAAAACACAGTCTAACAGCCAAATGTAATTAAAGAAGACTTCAATATTGCTTAAACATCTTGAAATTATAATTTGTAATCCACAGCAATCCTTTCCTTTTCCCGTTTCCCCACCTCTCTCGGCCTTGGCACTACACAGCTGGTCTCTCACTCATTTTTGCTAAATGCCCCTACTTTATTCTCACCCTAGTCCACATTCCTCAGTCTCTCTTTCGCCTTCCCTCTGTCTTCCCTTCTTCTCACAATGCTACACCAGCAGCTAGCCCAAGTGACTGACCACGAGGATTTCTGGTTCCACCAAAGGTCATACCACGCCATGCTGAGGTGACTGAAGGACTCTGTGGTGTCAGGCCTCAAGTCCCCCTCCGTGGACAGAAATCCCAGAGCCCTCTGGGAAATTTCATCTTCACTCACTCTAACTGGTTTTCTTACAGGCAGTTCCCATGGAATATTTTTGCAGAATAAAATTCTTCATCAATGCATATATTTGCTTCACATATTAGGAGAAGTAAATACAAACCTCAATCGGAGATTCACCTGGAGTGCAGGAGTCTGTTCCTAAATTCATGATTTTCCCCAATTTTTATCCTGTTGCTTGTTGATTTTGTGAGTTATCATGAGGGTCAAAGTGTTTCCTCCATAGTCCATAGGGAGTTCATGCTTTCCATAAAAATCAAGATGAAAAGCCGTTTGGCTTTGGGGGAGGAATGACGGAAAAGAGCTAAATAAGACAGAACTGAGCTAGTAGGAGGAAAGAGCAAGGAGATGCACAGATAGCTGGGACGTTCCCTCGAGAGGACAGTTGCCTAATGTTATAAAATTTCTATAGGGAAGCATGCCAATTTTTCTTCCCATGATGTTGTTAGAAGTAGAAAGGAAAAAGATAAAAGACCAAAAAAAAGTAGATTAATAAGCTCACTTCACAGAATCTCAAAATGCAACAATGACATAATAATGGCTAACATTTTGACCATTTACTGTAGTCAAAGAGTGTAACCTATACTATTTCATTTAACCCATCTAACAACCATACAATTAAGTGCCATTATTGTTTCTTTATTAGAAATGGGGAGACTGAGTCAGAGAGAGAGGAAATAACCTCTCCAAGATCATGCAGCTATTTAACAGATCAGCTGAGATTTAAACTTGTTCTGTCTGACTCTGAAACATGATAAATAGTACTGTGCCGTTTTTCTACCTTGCCTTCCCAGGGAACAAGGAAATTGTAGTGAGCAGATGACAGACTGAAGAGCATCAAGTAAGGAGCCAAGAGAAGGAAGGAATAGAAAAGAAGAGTCGAGGGGCTGACCCCACAGCCGAATGGTTAAGTTCGCCTGCTCTGCTTTGGCAGCCCAGGGATCCCTGGTTCACATCCTGGACGTGGACATGGCACCGCTCATCAAGCCATGCTGAGGTGACATCCTGCATAGCACAACCAGAAGGACCTGCAACTAGAATATACAACTATGTCCTCGGGGGCTTTGGGAAGAAGAAGAAGTAAAAAAGAAAAAGAAGATTGGCAACAGATGTTAGCTCAGGTGCCACTCAAAAAAAAAAAAAGAAAAAGTTAAAAAAAATAAAGAAAAGAGGAGTGACAGATTCCTCACACAAGTGTCACAGATGATTTCTAGTTGGATGGTCTGGGGCACTCAGATTGATGTTTTTAATTCTAATTTTGTTTTTTTTTTTTGAGGAAGATTAGCCCTGAGCTAACTACTGCCAATCCTCCTCTTTTTGATGGGAAGACTGGCCCTGAGCTAACATCCGTGCCCATCTTCCTCTACTTTATATGTGGGATGCCTACCACAGCATGGCTTTTGCCAAGCGGTGCCATGTCCGCACCCGGGATCCGAACCCACAAACCCTGGGCCGCCGAGAAGCGGAACATGTGAACTTAACCACTGTGCCACCGGGTTGGCCCCACTAATATTTTTTAAATACAAAGTTCATGCATTTGTGGGAGCCAGTTAGTCCAGGTCTCCTTTTTCTAGATTAACAGAGTGTAAAACGTGCCCTCTGGAGTTACGGAAGGGGAAGAACCACGCTTCCACGGCTGGTCCAGCTGGTGAAGCCCAGGCGATGACCTCCTCTTCCTCAGCCACCTCTGCATCCTCTCAGCCAGCTGTCTCACCAGCTGGTTGGAGAACAGATGCAAGTTATTTTTAATGATTTTTTTCTTTCACTTTTAATAAGAGTTGTAACATTTTATGTCTTTTCTTACAAGGTCAACTAACTGACAGGAAAAATGGAAGTTTGGGTGAACTGACTTGTACTAATAATAATGTTGAAGTAACGTGGGAATGTCTTCAAAATAGGTGTAAGGATTGGTACTTTCTGTGTACTTCTTTTTCTTGCGTGCAATAAGCTTTCTTTTTTCTGTTTTATGTGCGGACATCTATTTGAGGGTGATGCTACATCTCTGGTACCTCAGTCTATAGCAGCATTAAAATGTGATTGCTTTTATAGATCTGGAGAGTCTTACTACTGACATCACCAGTATCAACCCAGTGAGTTTAAACTACAAAAATAAAAAGCACGAATGAGTTTTCTACTCCTTGATATCCTGCTACATACTGAGCACGAAGATGGATGCTAAAGACAGTTAAGGCTTTCATTTCATGTGACTTCCGAAAGGCAATGTATTATTCAGTATTTTTCTTCCTTCACAGTCTCTCACCATTCAGCAGATTCTTTGCACGCATTTGTTCATTCACTCAGCCTGCCGAGCATCCCCCGTGCCAATGAGACACTAGCAGTCTGAGGGTGGATCTTAAAGTGTCTTAATATTTCTTAAAATAATTGACAATTTTCATAGCAAATATTTTACTGTTGCATAAATTTTCAGAGTTCATCTCTTGACTAAGAATGAGATATGTTCCTTCGGGAGCAAACGTCATTTCTGGAAAGGTAGGTAGGTTGGTGTCTTAATCTACTCAGACTGTCATAACAAAACACCATAGACTGAGAGGATTGAACCAGAGAAACTTATTTTCTCGGAGTTCTGGAGGCTGGATGTCCAAGATCAAGGTGCCAGTGGAGTCGGTGTCTGTGAGAGTCCTCCTCCTGGCTTGCAGAGAGAGAGACAGAGAGAAATCTCTCTCTTTCTCTGTTATAAGAACACAGTCCTCTGGTCTTATAACAGTCCCACCCTTATGACCTCATGTAACCTTAATTACTTCCTAAAGATCCTGTCTCCAGATATAGTCATATTAGGGGTTGGGGCATCAATATATGAATTTTGGGGAACACAATTCAGTCCATAACAGTTGGGAACACTGTAAAGGCATTTGGCCAACTTCCTACCTCAATTGAAACAGTATTTGAATCTTTCAAATCTTATAGATTAATTTAAACTTTTTCCTAAAAAAGGTGTAAGATCACCTGGTCTAATCTCCCTCTTAAAAATGGAAACTCTTTCCCCATCCAGAATGTTTCTAAAGAAGGTACTTAGGATTTCTTGATCCCTGTGTTTCTTTGTTATCTTTTATTCTATATGAGTAAAAGTAATAAATTCTTTAATGTCTTTTAAAAGTCCTTCACTATCTGAACAAAACCAAAATCACCTTGCAAAGACTACCTTTTAAAAATAGGAAGTTTTATAGCGTTTTTTAGATATATTTCTCAATTGAGTGAAGAAAAATGTGACATTAAATCCTTATTCTTTGGCTTCACTTTCCCTTTCAGTCCAAGGGACGAGAAACAGTACTAGCTAAGCAATCTATCAATGGGGCACTGGCCGGGGACTGTGGCCCGCTCTGTGCTATCATTACAAGTAGTCAGAAAAGGTTATCACGACTTAAAGTGAGCACTGCAGGTGGAGCTGAATGGATCCATAAGTCAGTGCTGCTTCATGATTCCTTCTCAGGTCATTCTGCCCTGTGAAGCTTAACGGCATCTGACGTCACAGGATGGGATTCTAACCTTGAACTGCTCCACAGGCATTCCAAGTTATCCAGAATTGCTTTATCTACATTAGCTCCACTGTTCAAATCTAATGTTTACTGATGGTTTATCATAAACATGGATTGATCTCAGTCAACAAACGCTTACCCAACATCATCTCTGTGCACTGGAGGGCACTGGGGATGAAATGCACACGTGACACCCAGTGACTTCCACAGGAATGAGGAAGAAACCAGAGAGCCCTGGTCAGTCTAGACAAGACTACACCTCTCCTTTGCCCCAACTTTCGCACACCTAGACACTGCCCTTTCCTACTCACTGATATTCACAGACTGGTCATTACTACCTACCTCAGCACCTTCAGGACTGAGCTCATTGTATCTTTTATTTCTGCTTCCAGTCACCCAAAGCAGCTCAGGACTCCCAAGCCACCCTTTATCCTTCAGAGTCTCATCCCCGTAGCACTCCATACAGACCCCTCCTAACTCACCATCACTCTACCTCAGTTCCTCAAATCCTTTCATTATATAGTCAAATTCAAGTTCCATCATGAGCAAAATCCTCGATATCTTCAGCCTCCTCTCTAAATGTTCCCTTTGCTGTCTTGTTCTGACTAAAAACTGGATCACCATAACCACACTGCTTCCCTTGAAGAACCTCTAAGTGGTGGATATTTCTCTCCCAAGTCTTCTTGCCATTGGTCCCTGTGGAAGGTTGCCTTACTCCTTGCTCCTAATTGCCACTTCAGACCATTCTCCTTTCCTCTTCCCTACTCTCCCTTGCCTGCCCCCCACACACCACTTTGTACTACACACCATCAAACTATAACATCCACTCTCTCTTTGCTGTGATCATCTACAGACCCTGGGTTACTCCTTTTCACTGCCTTAAGCTTTTAGTCTCTGCCTCAATGAAGTCTTTCCAATGCCATTCTTGTCATCATTTTTGGCGATTTTAATATCCATGTAGATGATCCTTTCGATAACTTAGTCTCTCCATTCCTTGACACTCTTAAGCCCTACTTCACCATTTAACCACAAGGTCACACTTTTGACTTCTTTATTACCATAAACTACAATGCATTTACATAATCTTAATTTCAAGTATCCCATTTTCTGACCACAACATCTCCAGGACCTAAAATCTACTGAAACTCCCACATTTTCACTGTCCAATGTCATCTCTGCATTCTCGTTTCCCTCCTCACGTAGCTTAAATTCCCTAGTCCATCATAATCTCTCCCTGCATTCTCTCCTGACTCCCTTGCCACTGTCTCCCTTCATCTGGCGAAATCCCAACTCTAGTTAAATCCAACGTTCTTCCTACTCTTTTCTGCCCCCGTACAGTAGAATGGAGCTGGAGAAAAATACATATCCTTGCAGACTTGCCTCATTTTAATTTTATAAAAACTCTACTCATGTCTGCACCTTAGCACAGTTCAGTAATATGTATCTAGCCACGGTGGACATAGTGGCTCGTTCATTCCCCCACAGTCTGTTCTAGGCAACTATTTCATGCCTTCACTACTGTTCTTAAACCTTACTCTTGGTTGATGGCATTGCTTCCTTTTTTAAAAACAAAAGAAGTGTCCAGAAGAGAACTTGCACAAGATTCCACCACTGTATCTGCCTTCCTGGCTACATCTGGGCTTCCGCTTGCCATGCTGCCTTCTCTTTTTCAACTGTGGATGAACAGCCCATGCTCTTGCCTGAGGCCAATCTTCCACTTGGAATTGGATCCCACCCCATTTCCTCTTGAACTCACTCCAATAAATATTATAATCCCCCCACTCCAGCAAAACTGCTTTTGTCTGGAATTTAGATCAACAATGATCTCATGTCAGTAAATCTAATTTCTAATTTAATTTCATTAGTTGCTCTTTACCTCTTCCTTGCAATATTTTTTTCTCCTTGGCTTGCCACACTCTTGGTATTCCACCTACCTCGCTGCTGGTCTTTACCAGTCTCCTTTTTCTCGTCCCTTCTCATCTCCCTGACCTGTCAACTATTGGTCTTTGCCTCACTGTTACTCTCTTGATGCTTGCATCTAGTCTCACGGCTTTAAAGCATTTGTACTCTGATGACTCAAACTTTATCTTCAGCTGCACCTCTTCTCTGGACTCAAAAATTATATCTCTCACTTTCTATTTGAAATTATTTCCATATCTTATGGTCATTTTAATATTAATTTACCTGAAACAAAACACCTTATTTTTCTCTCAAATCTTTCCTCTGATGGTTTTTCTTATCTCTGTAAATGCAACACCATTTCTTTAGTTGCTCAGGTTGAACTTGAGCCTTCCTTGATGCCTCTCTCTCATACCCGACATCCAGTCCATCAGCAAATTATGTCATCTTTACCTTCAAAACACATCAACAAAGCTCCACCTTTCACCATCTTCACCACTTCCATCCTGAGCAGGCCATTATTGTCTCTCCTATAAAGCATTGTAGTAGCGTCTTAATTGATCTCCCTGTTTATCTCCTTGCAAACAAAACCAGAGTGGTCTTTTCAAGTTTTAAGTTAGATGATGTCACTCTTCTGCCAAAAACCTCGAATGACTTCCCATCTTAGAGCAAAATGCAAAGCACTTACAGTGACTTGCAGCATTTCGTGTTTCGCCCCTTACCTTCTAACCAAATTTCTGACTTTTATCCCCTTTGATAACTCAACTCCAGCCACACTGGCTGCTCATTTTTTCTCAGACCTGCTGGGTACTCTCCCACTTCAAGGCTCTGCTCATACTGTCTCCTCTGCTTGGAACGCTCTTACCCACGTCTGCACGGTTTGCTTCCTCACTGCACTCTGGTCTTTGTTCATGGGTCACCTTCACAATAAATTCTTCCATGACCATTCTATTAAATTGCAATTCCCATTACCAACCTCTTCCCCTGGGATTTCTTATTCCCTTTCTTTATTTTTTTCTATAGAATTTATTACCATCTGACTCTCCATACATTGTCTTTTCTTATATATGCAGACATAGAGATAATTGTGTGTATGGCACTAGAAAAGGAGGTTTGAATGAGCAGGAAGTTTTTATTCCCCTTAAATTTTATATTCCTTGTACCTTTAATAGTTCCTGGCATAGAGTAGGCACACAATAAATACTTGGTGAGTGACTAAGCAAGAGGTTGGCAGTCTAATTGGGGGAAAAAGTGAATTAAAATACTAAACTGTGTGTTTCAGCTTGCATAGGGGCACCGCTTTGACAGTTCACTTTTCAAACGTCTTTTGCTTCATTCATAGGAGCATATTTGTGAAGGAATCGAATCAGAACCTTTAGCTGTGATGAACCACGTGCCCATCAGTCTCAATGTCCTACTGATGAAAATTAGTAATTTTTTGTCTTAATTTAAAGACGATTCTTGAAGGACAGCAGTGTTTATTATCCTGTAGACAAATTCTCCAGCAGTAGCATATCTTTTAGATTGTGTTGGTGTATTTCTGGTGTTGGTCCCAGTTTCCTTGACTCAACCCTACAAAGTTATAAGGTGTATATAGGCATCTAAGATACTGCATGGGTCATGTATAGCGAGCATAAGTCTCAATATTGTCCAAGAAAATCCTCACACAAGGAAGGGGAAAATGAGTGGATAGCATTGATCCTTTGTTTCATTCACTCACTCATTCAGTAGATTCATTTTCAGTTTCTACTATGTTTATTCACTGCTGGAGTGTGCTAGGTCTGATAACACTGCATTTAAGGGTCAGAAAGGCTCAGTTTTAATTCCAACTCTTACACTTTCTCTCTGTGAATATTTCCCAATTTTTCTCTCTATTCTTTATAAGAGGATTATATTCCCCCACTCCTAAAAACAGGCTTGAACATGTGACTTGCTTTAGCCAATGAAATGTGAGCAGAGTGTTGTGCTAAGTCCAAGCAAAAGCTTTAAGAGCTATGTGTGGTTCCACCGTCGCTCTTTTACCTCTGACATGCCAATGAGACAGGGCTGATTCTTCAGCCTAGGTCCTGGAATGAAGGAAATATGGGATAGAGTCAAAGTTCATTCACAACTGCCCTGTACTTGAGTGGGAAGCAGACACATATCACTGTAACACACTGAAATTTGGGATTCATTATGCAGCATGACTTAGTGGCTTGTGACAAGTGTCACATTTTTCTGATTTATACCGTGGGGACAATAATATCTTCCTTGTCAATCTCAGAGAATTAGTGAGAGGATCAAATGAGAAATATGAGTGTGAAAAGTTTCATAACATTCTACTGTGCTATTCAAATTATTGTTGGAACTCTAAGCATATGGTGTTCCAAGATCTAGAGGTATCCATGTTTCTTTACCCCTGTAACCCTAGTCTTTCATTGGAAATAGAACACTTGAGACACTTTGCATAGCAAATTATGTTTTTCTCATTCTTATTTACTTAAAATAGTAAGGCTCATGTTTAGACAACCAATGAAGGATATTAGTGAGATGTAAAAACCATATCCTTAAGGCTTCATTCCTCTAAGATGATGCCTACCTCACCTCTCTGTCCACACACATTTATTACAAAAATCTCACCTTTCTTTTCCCCATACCACTGCATTATGTTGCTTTTACAGGATTTCTAATTTTTCTGAAGTCTTAGAACTCTGAGTTAACTTGATAGGGATCCAGAGAAGCATGTGTCAGTGGGTGTGAGTGGCAGAGGTTACCGACTGCTGAGTTAGTGTGGGCATGAGATTAAGTGAAGCTTCAGATTCTGCCCCCACTTCCCTACAAAGGAAAGGCCCGTCAGTGGGATGGAAGGAAATGTTGAACACTGAGACCACTGGGCTAGTCCTGGTTTGGGGTGGGGAAGCATATTATTATCTCATTAATCTTCACCACAACCTTACTATCTACATGTCATTATTCTCATTTTGCAAATGAGAAAACTGAGGCTCAGCATGGTGAAGTTTCGTGTACAAATGGGTTAAAGCCAGAAATGGTTCCACGACCCAAGGCTTTCCACTCCAAATTCCTAAGTCTTTCCCATCACCATGCTTTAGCTGGACATTTCGGTTTATACGTGGTGTCGTGGAAACTACAAAGCTAAGTGTTAATTTTGGCCACAGCATTTCAACACCTTATTTTTTAGCATGCAAATAAATCCAGCTTCAGTGAGAATGCCTGGATTTTGTTTTGTGGCGGGGGATTTGAAGAGCAGGCAGAAAAGTTTGGATGGGGATTGTGATTCCAGTTAATAGTTTTAAAATGTAAAATGAAAGTTTCGTCAGATATGAGGGAGAGCATAAATCTGTTACAAAGCACAGCTGAAATGGGACTGATAAGAAAATAGGAAAGATTACAAAGTACTGGACTTTAAGATTAACTCTTGTTAAGTATGGAAAATAAAACAATTACTAAGAATAAGGGCAGTGACTTCTTTAATGGAAGATAATATTATTATTATTGTCTGACTTAGTTTTTATCAATATTTATCTGTCTCACTGAGGGACTACTCATACTTCTCGTCATGTGGCCTGTGTCAGCCAGTAATCCAGGCCAGCAGCCGCAATATTTTTGGTAAATAGAGAAGTCAGACTGCTCCTGCTTGTATGTTAGCCAGGAAGTTATCTCAAAGTTTGCCTGAGGAGGCTCCGGGCAAACAAGCATCCTCTGAATAGAAATCCTGGAAGACAAAAACCATAGACAAAATGGAAAGAATTTGATTAGGGTGCTTTCAACTCATGTGAAAGTGTTACATTTTGTTAAAAGTCAGCAAGTAAATCCTTTGCTAGAAGACAGCATGATGCCATGAAAAAACCTTTGCAGTTGAGAAGATGAATTGAAATCCAGCCTCTCCCATGTGCTAGTTTTGAGATCCCAGGAAGTCACTTGACACCTATTGACCTCTCTCATCAGTTAATGTGTGAAAGGTATTTAGAACGTTGGTCTATAGTAAGCACATAGAAAATGTTACCAGTTATTATTGTTAATTATTATTATTTGTATAATATATCTGTTAACATCTACTTTACAAGTTGTTGGGAGTATTAAAGACCTTTTAAATAAGATAACTAAATAGTCCTGAGCAGGGCTTAATGCAATGGGTGGGCTACATCAGTGTCTACTGGTTCCTTAGCCCCGTTACTCAGAGAATCAGGAAACCAGAGGGGGTCCTGGATTTTGTTGTAAGTTACCCAAATGATTCTAATATATGTATACACGTCTGAGAACCAGTAACCTAATACACTAAGAACTCTACGAGAAAGATTAGCTATTATTATATTTATTCAATACCTACCATGTTCCAGAGATAGTGCTAAGTGCTAAAGAAAATTTTGAAAATAAAGAGAGATGGTATTTGTCCTCAAGAATTTATCATCTAGGTGAAAATAAAACACACATATTAAAAGATACTCAATACAATAAAACAACATAAAATGATTTGTGGGTTATACACATCAGACTTTGAAAAGCTCTAGAGAGCTTGAGAAAAGATAGAGGACTTGCCGTACTAAGGTAGATACAAACTCAAAAGGTGGAATGGCAGGAATGGCTTCCTGGACCTGTCCCGAAATTGCACATTGCTTTTTTCTCCTTAAATTTGCCATTCAATCCTTTTATGGTTTTAGACAAAGGATTAGCTTAAACATTTTGAAGAAGATTCTTTCAGTCCCTATGAATAGTGATGATTGCCTATAGAAAACTCAATCTAATTTAAAATATATTTATTTTCATCTTACATATTAAAAAAAAGGGAAACATACATCCAAGGAAGCTCACCCCTTCCTCAAAGAGGATTGCAATTATCATTTACAACTGAGGAATTTCTTAACATTTCAATATTCACTATAAGACCTTATCAATAGACAAGATTGAAACATAGTGTTAGTCTAAAGATAAATTTAGATTTGACTCATAGTCTTTCTTGACATATGACAAAATATGTTGTTTAAAATTTACATGATAGAGAAACATTTTCAGAGCAGAGAAAATAAAGAAGTTTAAACTTAGATGAGAAGACTTATGTCACTAAGACTTATTCTGATGACCGGAACTCAATCAGTACAACTTCAGAAAAGAAAGTACTTCTTGGCATCCACTGTTATTAAAATAAGGGACTTTTGATTTACTTATCACAAACAAAGATGCAGCCCACATCTCTGGGTAACTGATTGTAAAAACTGATGACCAGAGAGCTCACTGCAGTCTTGAAGCCCTTTCCTCTGAATTTATAGTCCAAAAGCAACAGAGTTGGTTATAAACCCCAAGGAAAACTTGAGTCATGGAAAGTCTGTGTCAAAAATCTGCATTCTCTTATTATGAGCTCATTTAAGAAGAAAGAAAACAAAATGAAATAGTAGTGAGAGGAATTGAGGTCTTGCACTGACATGGTTTTTCCCACTATGGAACCACGCTGATCAATGATTTTTGATGGAAGAATAGTCTTCTTCCACCAAGGAGACTTATCCCCTATGCCTTCAGGAAAGACACACTTGGAATGGAGGTGAATGGAGGAGCTCCCACCTCTCCAGCCAGAAAAATGAATCAATCCTGCTGAACAATGAGGTGACAGGTGGCCCTTATAGGGTGATGCCACTTTTTGTAATGACAAAATCTAGGATGTGACCACGTGAGTGGGTGGTAGAGAAGTGATGGGGGAAGGAACAGTTAGAAGTGAGGAAGTCACAAACTGAAAAACCAGCGTGTTGGATGAAATGCTGAAGTCACCAAGGTGGGAGTAGGCAGAGTTGGTTGGAATGAAAGCCCCTGTCCTCACTTCCGCATAGAAACCAGCGCCATCAGGTCCATTTAACCGTTTGATTTCTCTTTGCCCCAGTATCTTCCCCATCTATTCTTTCTGGCTGCTAAATTCATGTTACTGGAAACCATATTTTGCCATTGCTACCCTCTTGCTCAAAACCTACTGTGGCCACTTATTGGTGGTAGGCGTCAGAAAAAAAGTTTCTTAATCTGTATTTCTAGGTCTTCTGAAACACGTGTCCTGTCCACCATGTCTAAATTAGCTTTTCCCTGTACTTTCTAATCTCTATTTTCTTATCTAGCTAATGTTTCTTTAGAACTGTGCAATGCACAGAGTAGGCCCTGAGAATCATTGGCTATGTGAATGAAGGAATGGCCAAGAAAGGTAGTAATAGAAACCTTAATTAAGATGATTCCCTAGGAATTGTTTTGAAGGCAAACCCTACAGGGATTAGTGTGTTACTGACTAAATACGTTAGCGAAAGCTGTGGTAGCACAGAATTTGTTGTCTAGCAATTATTTGATTTTTTTCCCCTTTCAGGTCATAGCCCTGAATGAAATGCCAACAGATGCTTCTCTACTTCCAAAGGACTTTCTTTTCTTTTCTTGCTGTTTATCTCTTAAGGGTTTACAGGTAGGCTCTCAGTAAAGGACCAAAGACTGGTTTGTTCACTTCCAAGCACCTTACCTCTTCATCCTCATCCCTACGTTTTTGATCTTCTCAATCTCAGCTTTATGTGTTTTCATAGTTCTATGTACTCGCTTTCTCTGCCCATATACAACATCTAGGATTCTACATTCACTGGTCCAGTTAGACTCATCATATTGGCTGTTCATCAATAATTCTTGAATAATACAAACATTTAGCATATTCTTATACCAATGTACCTGATGATTCTTCTCATTGGGGTAACTATCTATCTATTCTGGGATGGGTTTTTTTTCCATTAAAGATGAAATGTTTATTTTTTCTGATCATAGTTTTTATCTACTTCTACATGTTCTTCATAGAAAATTAAGAAAATACCTAAAAAAGTAAAAAACAAAAAAAAATCTCACTCACTATCCTTGTACCCAATGATGAACATTGTTTTGTTATATACCTTCCCAGTCTTAATCTTTCTATTTGTTTATGTAATGTGGTGAGTAATTAAGAAATAAGTGCGTGCTAACATCTCCTTTCCCCTACTTCCACTAATAGGAAAAAGAATTGATTTCCCTATTACCTCCTCCCAACTATTTGAAAACTCAAGAGCTTTGGGGCTTGATTGCCTTTCTGCGGATTCAATCTGACTCTAAAAGGAGGAGCTTGAGAGAAAGAGTCAGAAGCAAAGGGCCAGTGGAAATTTAGTGCTTCCTCCTAGACTGGGGAACGATGAGGAATGAGATCCCCATACTGGGAAATAGTTATAGGGTTCCAAACGTGTGCCATAGGGGAAGACCGTTGTGAGAAAGATCCCTGAAGCTTTCGGAGGAAGTAGTGTCTGAGACAAATGGTAGAGACTGTATCCTGTAGCCTAGGAGCAATGAAAAGATGCTAAGTATCAGGGATTAATAACTTGATCTCTACCTCTATTTTCTGGCACTTTAAAGTGAATATTATTTTTTAATTGAATATTATTGTTTAAATTGAATATTATTTTTGAGTTCCTTTGAGCTTAGCAGGAGGCACTAACAATGACGGATTACATTTTCTAACGGTCCAGTGAGTGGGGCTTGGAGGACATTAAATTAGAATTAGAGAAATAAAAGAATGTATCATTTCTTACAGCTAAAATTTATTTCTGTCTCTCTCTCTCTGTCCCTCTATTCCTCTGTCTCTGTCAGTCTTCTCTCTCTCTACACACAAACACACATACACACGTGTACAGTGTCCATGTGCATAAAACAAATTTCAATTCATAATTTATATACCAATTTTAACTTGCTTTTAAAAATTAAATATAATGATCATTTCTTAGCTCCAAGTACTCCTAAACATAATATTTCATGGCTGCATGGTTTTCTACCATCTATGTAGTTGTTGCATACTTTATTACCAATTCTCCTAATGGTTGACGTTCTCCTAATGGTAGTGGAACACGGTTGTTTCTAATCGTCCCCTATTACAGAAGTGCTGCAATGAACACTCCTTTCACATAAAGTTTTGTGTGCAGCTCTCACTGTTTCTTTAGATTACATATATCCCTAAAAGTGGGATCGCTGAATGAAAGAGAATATATTTAGATTTGTTCGTACCTAATTCCAGATCACCCTCCAGAACAGTTGTAATAACTTATATCACACTAACAATGTATGAGAGTGCCATGTTTCCCCTCATTTGAGAAGAGATTGAGAATTTGAACCACATCACTTCTGAAGGAACCACTTCGGTAATCTCTGACAAACTCTAAGCAGAATAATGGGTAGAGTAATGGTGCTGATGTTGTCTGAGTTTTCAAAAAGGTAGAATGTCACGGATTCTGAAAATTGCTCAGTAAAATTGATGTTGATCTCTGGGAAAAAATTCTAGAGTAGATGCATTATTGGAAAGCTCGTGACTGCTTGGACTTCGTCTGGCTTTGGCAGGTTTACTTGATTGACTAATCAGAGCAGCACCATGGCCAGTTTAATGACATTTTCATCTTCTAATAGAAATCCATTTAATTAGATGCTGTAGGACTGACTACATCTATTTAAAGAATGCCCCTTAATATTCTTCCTCGATTTGGAGATCCAGACAACTGTTGTTTCAAGATATTCTTGAATCATGCAGGATGTTAGGCAATGACTCATTAATAAGATTGTCTATATCTTAGACAAATCAGTCATTGAGACTGATTGGCCCCAAATAATAACGTCATGAGTAAAAACTGTGGGGATGATATAAAAGTGAATAATTGACTAAAAATGATGATTCATTGATTATCTTTAAAAAGCTATGTTAATAATATCAAAATCTTCTCTCTCATACAATTGTGAGAAACTTGAAAATGAAACTCTGGTACATGGCCCATTAGAAGTTGTGGAAGCACACCAACTCCCAAAATATATTTAGCTTATTTAGGTACAGATGGGAATAGTGATAACTACTTAAAGAAAAATCACTTTAAAAACAGTGATCATGTTTTTCTTTTGAAAGACAGAAGGTTTGACAAAGATGATGATTTGGGGTATATAGTGGAAAAGTTGTTGCTTACCAGAGAAACACTTGGCATTGGTCTCTCAGGTTCCAAACAGCTTCCAGAAGGTCTGAGTCTTAGTAAGAATTCAGCTAAGAAAAGTTACTGAAAGTGATCCTCTAAAGGGGACAGTTTGTAATCATATAAGTTGTTCTTGGATAATTGTCAAGAGACTTATTATGGCAATTTAGGGACTCCAAGAGTCCATGGAGATAATGAAAGAATGGGTTTCAAATCTTCCGTGAGATGAAAATTTAAACAGATATATTTGAACCGTAAAAGTCAAGATGAAAGAGGTTCTAAGAAGATAGAAGCAGTAGAGGAAGTTTTGTTTAAGTAACTTCCCAATCCCCATAGGCATACCAACTACATAACAAAACTAAAAACTGTGGATAAGAAAAATAGTATTCTCTCTAACCCCCAAGTATAAGTTTGTGGTAAAAAGCCACCAACAACTTCTAGAACTTCCCAGTGTCAGCATTTCTGAAGGAAAAAGCAGAGAGAAAAATGGAGTGATCTAAGACTATAGAATCCCAAATAACCCAGGTACTCGCCGAAAAGCATAGGGTGTCAAATTGAGAACAACATCTAAAGCTAACAAGGGTTTTGACCACTCCAAAAATAGAGATGCATAAGGGACCCATAGTAAAGTTAAAGAACTCAGGGCAATGCAGCCCCTACGAACTCTTGACACTGAGCAGGACTCCCTTCCAAGAAAGGGCTCAACACCGAAGAGAAATTGCTGGGAGTCGAATCAAAGTAGAACAGCATATGAAGGAAAGAGAAGACCAAGATAAAAATTGAGAGAGAGATAGAGCTAGGAAACTTCAGAAAGAAAATCACCATATTCTTGCACACTATGTGAAAACAACCAAAAAAAGGAGTTTTGTTAAATTAGAAGAGCTATCCCGGATTATGCCTTCTAAAAGTCCAAAAAAACTGATTGCAAATAAAACCGACCAATAGATCATATTGGGACCAAATACCATGCAAAATTACTATAAAAAAAGAATAGAGAGCAAAATAATATTCCATAAACAACTAAAGCATGCCAGATAGGTGTACTCATAAAATAGATTAAAATTACAATTTAGTATTTCAAAACAAACCATATTAGGTAGAATGATATGAAATGAAGAACAACATAAACCAGAAATAGAAAAACTCAGAAATGAGGTGACAACTCAATTAAGGGTTAGAAGTAAGGGGAAAATAATTTTAGAAATTAAGACTGGACTAAAAAATACAGTGGACAAAGGTGAATAAAAGCAGCAAATAATGTCTTAACAGAAATTCGAAAATAAAAATGAAGAACATTCATAAGAAAATAAAGAGGTGAAAATAATTTGAGAGAAAGTAACCAGTATTGAAGACAGGCAAAGAAAATCCAACACACAAATAATACGCATTCCTGAAGTAAACACCAAAGCAAGGGAGAAGAGTAAATGTGGAAAATTTCAATTCAAGAAAGGTTTTCTGAATTAGAAATAAAATATCTGTAGCCACAATTTGAAAAAGTATACTGTGTACCTATGAATAGCAACCTAGAGCAATCAACACAAAGACACATTTTACTATAAACCTTAAAAAGAAAGGATATAATACTTTGGTTGTCTAGGCAAAAATAGTAAATGGGAAGTAATATTATATTATCATCAAACTTTTAAACAACTCGTACTTTACGCCAGAACAAAATGGATTAATATATTTTAAATATTTTAGGAAAAGACTTTATATCCAGCAAAGCTGATTTTCAAGTATAAATAATATGTCTGCTCTCAGCATACAAGAACTCAGGAAATATTGTTGCCATATATCCCTCTCTGAGGAATCAAATAACAAACTTCAGAGAACTGATATGTATAGAGATATGCCAATATAGGACTGGTTATGAGCATCAAATATATACTTAATTATAGAATTAATGCTACATATAAATAGAAGGGAGAGAATGTAGTACATAATGGCTATATTCTCTTACAATACAAATATGATACAACCAAAAAAAATGGGGAAATAATGTGGCCAGCTTGCTGGTGTAGTGGTTAAATTCACACACTCCACTTTGGAAGCCCAGGGTTCACAGGTTCAGATGCTGGGCACCGACCTATGCACCACTCATCAAGCCATGTTGAGATAGCATCCCACATACAAAATAGAGGAAGATTGGCATAGACGTTAGCTCAGTGACAGTCTTCGTCAAGCAAAAAGAGGAAGATTAGCAACAGATGTTAGTGCAGGGCCAATCTTCCTCACTAAAAGAAAAAAAAAAAATATATATATAGGGGAAATAAGAAGAACCAAAAAAGTTTAAACTGTTTCAGTAATCATAACTGGTGATATTATTAATATTACATATGTAATATGAGATAAAGCAAATGAGTAATTATGAGAATATTCTTTTTCTATCATCTCCATTGTACTTGAGAAACAGAATTCTTGGTGAGGAAGTATGGTGTTTTAGATGTAACATAGAGGTTAAGTTTAAAAAAACAACGTACCTATTAAGTTCAAACTTATTAATATTTTTAAATTCAGCATGCTCTCTCTTATTTCAAATCTTGATACAAATATTACCTTGTCAGAAGAGTGAATCGGGACTCTGCAACATGCCCCACATCCCCATCCCTTTTGTTCTTGTGTAGCGTATATCCATTTCTAACATACTATGCAATTTAGATACTTATTATGCTTATTATTTACCGCTTGTCTCCACTGCTAGAATGTGAGCGTAAGGAGCACAGGACTTTTTCTCTGTAATTCAGTGATGTGGCCCGAACATCTAGAACACTTAGAAGGCTCTCAAAATATGTGTTGCATGAATTGTCGAATTTCATTAAATTTCGTTAAATTACTAAGAACTAAAAGTTTATTTGTTTAAGTAGTTTGGATTATCTTAATAATATATATACCACCTGGCTCATGTAGTAAAGAAAACCATTTCCAAACTCATTTGAAAGCCTTTGGAAATACTTTCACTGGACGTTAATTTATGCGCTTCCGTCTAAATCCAGAGAGAAATAGGCTATGGAGATGCTCCTTCAGTGCCGGAGGAGTGTAATGAAAAGAGTAGTCAGGTGAGTAAAATGAACTCTTACCTCTTGGATTATTACTCGCAAAGGCCAAAAGCAAACAGTGTAAAAATAAAAACAAATTACAGAACACAAAAGAATCTGGTAGAGCAGTGAGAATAAATATACTTCTCTATACTCTTTCTAAGAAATTATTTTTAAAATGCTGCTCTCTCAAGGACTCTTTTTGTAAAGCAGCAAAAAAGCTATTTGCAATTGGTATTGCTACAGCGCTCTATTTTTGTAATCTAATTTTGAGAATATGTTGTTTTACAATGTATGTTCCCAGTAGAAAGATGATTTATGCTCTTGAGTCAAAAGAGAGATTTATTATATAGTGTTTCAATCTGGACTCTTTATAATAATGTAAAAGAAGTTTTCCGTTCCCCATTTAAAAAATTTAGATAGTTTGTTTTCCCATGTATGCACATTGTCCATTTTTAAACAAGGACTTAATAATTGTAGACATTTGTCAGTTTTTTTGGCCACCGAGCATCAGAACCTCATGCCAGCTATCTGTAATTCATCTCTCTAGATATACTCTCTACCCTTCCTGGCCTGCCGTCTGCGCTGGCAGTCTGACCATATGGACTGTCTCAACAGGTTCGTATTCCTCTAGTTTCTGGTTAGGTTTGGCCAACAGGGAGCCCTGGCAGGAGATCAGAACGAGGTAGGGGAGTGAGGGCAGTGTATTTACTTCCCTTGGCTCCTTGCCTGAAAGGGTGTCTTCAGCTGGCTGCCTTCAATCAAAGCCCCCATTCCTCGGTCAATACTCCTCTCAAGGGTGCTGAGGCTACAAATTAGCTTATGTGAAACTACATTTTAGTGCTTAAATCTGCATTTCCTACTGTTATTTAATTTGCATTCCCAGCAAAGTTGACCATAGTTTCATGTTCCTATTTCTTTGTTTATTTTTCTAATTGGGTTATTCAATTGTAGAGTTTCCCTAAAGATTCAGAATAACAATTCTTTTTGGTCATAGGCATTGCAAATAACTTCTTTCAGTCTTTGACTTGCTTTTTATGTTCATTTGTGGATTCTTTGTAATAAACAAAGTTTTAATTTTAATACATTAAAGTTACCATTATTTTTCTTATGGTTTGCCCTTTGTCTCTTGTTTTACTTAAGACTTCCTTTTCTATCCATGTGGAAAGATGTTTTCCTATATTTTCTTCTTAAATCATTAAAATTTTTTTTTTACATTTGGAACTTGAAACGTTTATTCATTCAACAAACTCTTCTAAACTCTGCAGAAATAGCAATGAAGAAAATAGATAAAACTTCACCTCCCTGTTTTCCTTAGCACTATTTTGAACTCATCTGCTATACTGGGCACCATGTTGAATTTTTTTTTTTTTTTTTTAGTGAGGAAGATTGGCCCTGGGCCAACATCTGTGCCAATCTTCCTCTATTTTGTAGCCTGGTTTGACAAATGGTGTGTAGGTCCGCGCCCAGGATCCCAACCCATGAAGCCAGGGCCACTGAAGCAGAGTACAGAAACTTTACTATACCATCAGGCCAGCCCCAATGTTGAATTTCAAATGACGTGAGATATAGCATTAGAAAACCTTAGACTTAATTCTAATCTGCCACTTACCTGCTCTGTATCTTTGACCGAGTTGCATAATCTCTACTAACCTCATGTATATTCATCTACAAAGTAGAATAATAATAAAATTTCTCAGTAGACTAAAAATTAAATTCTTGTAATTAGACTTTACAAATTGTAAAATTATAAACATAGCTTAATTAATATTCTTTACTGAATTTCCAGTCAGGGATTCCCTGTTAAAAATACTGACAAGCATTAATTTTCCATTCATTCATTGAACTAATATTTCTTGATTGACTTCTATATGCCAGTTTCACTAATAAAAATCTCTACTCTCTCCCTGAGAGTAAATTTTAGAGCCAGGTTAGGTGAAGAGGAGAAAAGCAATAGCCATCGTTCTACTTCAAAATTGCTACAAATGAAACTTTTATTTTGTGTCTATATAAGATTAAATATCTGTTAAAAATATAATAAAGCATTATACTTATTATTCACATGATTAATTTATTATTCACATGTTCTAAATGCTTTTAGTTTCTTAGAGCCTGTTTAATCATCTACATGATTTTATCCAATTATCTATCCTGCTGCCTATTAGCGTGTAAGGACTGTAGACATAGCCAGTACACCGCCACTTTGAAAACCGTGTGGTAAAATTGATCCTCTCTGGTCTGCAAGATGCCCAAAATATCTGGATCCACAGCAAGGTCAACTAGCCATTTTGGCTATCACATAGACTGATTCGATTGGCTGAGGAGCAATTTTATGAACTCTGTAGGGAGCATATGTTGCTATGACTGAAAACATCAGCTGCCAAGTGGTCTACTTTGGTCATTCAGTCTTAGATGAGAAAGCACATACAAATCAGCGTATTCACATTGTTACCATGGTGATCATCATGCTAACTGGAAATCCTGAAAGATGTTGATCATGAGGTTGTATGTTGTTTGAAAACCATGAGCAGTAAAACATGTTTTTATCACAGATTTGGTCTCACTGGGGGCCGAGTTATGTCCCTAATGTGTGGCCAGATGTTTTATATCACTTTCTTTTCATAAAGCAGAAAATCTGCTACACAGGCATTTCTACTTTCTAAATATTAGCATACATATGTTTCTTCAGAATATTTTAAACTGGGCTCATGTAGCTGTTTGTGTTAGGGAAAAATCTCTGAGTCATATCAACCAAATCTCTGAAATACTGTTACATATTCAAAATTTAGCATCTTCTTACAAACTTTATTCTATTATTTTTTTTGAGATATAATTGACATATAATATTGTGTAAGTTTAAGGTGTATAACGTATTGATTTGAAACATTTATAGCAATATGATTACCACCATAGTGTTAGTTAACACCTCTACCATCTCAAGTAATTATCTTTTTTTTGTAGTGAGAACATTTAAGATCTAATCTCTTAGCAAGAGATGTATATAATACACTACTGTTGACTATAATCACCATGCAATGCACTAGAGCTCCTGAACTGACTCATCTTCTAATTGCAAGTTTACATGCTTTGACCAACATCTCCCCAATTTCCCCAATCCCCAGTCCCTTACAACCACTATTTTACTCTCTGCTTCTACAAATTTGGCTTTTTTTAGATTCCACATATGCATGATATCATACAGTATTTGTGTTTCTCTGCCTGACTGATCTCACTTAGCATAATGCCCTCAGGGTCCATCCATGTTGTCACGAATAGGAGAATTTCCTTCTTTCTCATGAATGAATGAAATTCCATGGTACCTCTAGGCACTGCATAATGACATTTTGGTCAATGACAGGCCGCCTACAGGACTGTGTTCCATAGAATTAGTGCCCTATAGTCTAGGTGTTTAGTAGACTGTACCATCTAGGTTTGTGTAAGTAACTCTATGATGTTTGCACACGACGAAATCGCCTATCCATTTCTCAGAACACATCCTCGTCATTAAGTGACACATGACTGTATATATATATATACCATATCGTCTTTATCCATTCATCAGTTGATGGATAGGTGGTTTCCATATCTTGGTTATTGTGAACAATGCTGCAATGAACATGAGAGTGCAGATACTTCTTTGATATCCTGTTTTCATTTCCTTTGGATATATACCCAGAAGCAGGATTGCCATATCACATGGTAGTTCTATTTTTTCAATTTTTTGAGAAAGCTTCATTCTGTTTTCCATAGTGGCTGAACCAATTTACATTTACATATTGAACAGTGCACAAATGTTCCCTTTTCTCCGTATCTTTGCCATTACTTGTTATCTCATGTCTTTTTGATGATAGCCAGTCTAACAGGTGTGAGGTGCTATCTCATTGTGGTTTCGATTGGCATTTCCCTGATGATTAGTGATGTTGAGCATCTTTTTATGCATCTGTCAGCCATTTCTGTATCTTCTTTGGAAGAATGTCTATTCGGCTCCTTTGTCCATTTTTTCATTGATCATTTGTTGTTTTGTTAGTGAATTGTATGAGCTCCTTATATATTTTGGATATTAACCCTTATCCAATATATGGTTTTAAATACGTTCTCCCCTTCCATAGGTTGCCTTTTTATTTTGTTGATTGTTTCTTTTGCTGTGCAGAAGCTTTTTACTTTGATGTAGTTCCACTTATTTATTTTAGATTTTGTGGCTTGTGCTTTTGACATCATAGCCAACACATTGTTGCCAAGATCAATGTGAAGAAGATTTTTCCTTATATTGTCTTCTAGGAGTTTTACAGTTTCAGGTCTTTTATTTAAATTTTTAATCCATTTTGAGTTATTTTTGTGAGTGGTGTAAGACAGAGGGAGGTTCAGTTTCATTTTTCTGCATGTGATTATTCAGTTTTTCCAACATCATTTATTTATTTTTTAACTTTTTATTGAGATTATGATAGTTTACAACGTTATGAAATTTCAGTCATGTTGAAGGTGCACCACTTCACCTTTTGTGCCTACCCCACCACCCCACCTTTCCCTTGATAGCCACCAATCAGTTCTCTTTGTCTACATGTTTAACTTCCACATATGAGTGGAGTCATACAGAGATTGTCTTTCTCTATCTGGCTTATGTCGCTTAACATAATACCCTCAAGGTCCATCCATGTTGTTGTGAATGGGATAATTTTATCCTTTTTTATGGCTGAGTAGTATTCCATTGTATATACATACACCATATCTTCTTCATCTAATCATCAGTTGATGGGTACTTAGGTTGCTTCTGCATCTTGGCTATTGTAAATAATGCTGCAATGAACATAGGGGTGCATGGGACTTTTGGAATTGCTTATTTCAAGTTCTTTGGATAGATATCCAGTAGTGGGATGGCTGGGTCATACGGTATTTCTATTTTAATTTTTTGAGGAATCTCCATACTGTTTTCCATAGTGGCTGCACCAGTTTGCATTCCCACCAGCAGTGTATGAGGGTTCCTTTTCCTCCACAACTTCTCCAACATTTTTCACTTTTTGTTTTGGTCATTTTTGGCATTCTATTGAGTGTAAGGTGATATTTTAGTGTAGTTTTGATATGTATTCCCTGATGATCGGTGATGATGAACATCTTTTCATGTGCCTATTGACCATCCATATATCTTCTTTGGAGAAATGTCTGTTCATGTCCCCTACCCATTTTTTGATTGGGTTGTTTGATCTTTTGATGTTGAGTTGTGTGAGTTCTTTATATAGTATGGAGATTAATCCTTTGTCGGATATATGACTTACAAATATTTTTTCCTAATTAGTGGGTTGTTTTTTTGTTTCGATCCTGTTTTCTCTTGCATTGAAGAAGCTCTTTAGTCTGATGAAGTCCCATTTGTTTATTCTTTCTATTGTTTCCCTTGTCTGAGAAGACATGGTGTCTGAAAAGATCCTTTTAATGCTAACATCAAAGAGTGTACTGCCTGTATGTTCTTCTAGAAGCCTTATGGTTTCAGGTCTTACCTTTAGGTCTTTGATCCATTTCAAGTTTATTTTTGTGAATGGTGAAAAAGAATGGTCAAGTTTCATTCTTTTACGTGTGGCTGTCCAGTTTTCCCAGCACCATTTGTTGAAGAGACTTTCTTGTCTCCATTGTATGCCCTCAGCTCCTTTGTCGAAGATTAGCTGTCCAGAGATGTGTGGTTTTATTTCTGGGCTGTCAATTCTGTTCCGTTGATCTGTGTACCTGTTTTTGTACCAGTACAATGCTGTTTTGATAACTGTAGCTTTGTAGTACATTTTGAAGACAGGGATTGTGATGCCTCCAGCTTTATTCTTTTTTCTCAGGATTGCTTTAGCAATTCTGGTGTTTTGTTGCCGTATATGAATTTTAGGATTCTTTGTTTTATTTCTGTAAAGAATGTCATTGGGATTCTGATTGGGATTGCATTAAATCTATACATTGCTTTAGGTAGTATGGACATTTTAACTATGTTTATTCTTCCAATCCATGTGCATAGAATGTCTTTCCATCCCTTTATGTTGTCATCAATTTCTTTCAGGAAAGTCTTGTAGTTTTCATTGTATAGGTCTTTCACTTCCTTAGTTAAATTCACCCCGAGGTATTTTTTTCTTTTTGTTGCGATTGTGAATGGTGTTGTGTTCTTGAGTTCTTTTTCTGTTAGTTCGTTATTAGAATATAGAAATGCTACTGATTTATGTAAGTTGATTTTATACCCTGCAACTTTGCTATAGTTGTTGATTATTTCTAGAAGTTTTCTAATGGATTTTTTGGGGTTTTCTATATATAACATCATGTCATCTGCAAACAACCAGAGTTTCACTTCTTCACTCCCTATTTGAATTCCTTTTATTCCGTTCTCTTGCCTAATTGCTCTGGCCCAAATCACCAGTACTATGTTGAATAAGAGTGGTGATAGAGGGCATCCTTGTCTCGTTCCTGTTCTCAGGGGGATGGCACTCAGTTTTTGCCCATTGAGTATGATGTTGGCTGTGGGTTTGTCATATATTGCCTATATTATGTTGAGCTAATTCCCTTCTATCCCCATTTTGTTAAGTTTTTATCATAAATGGCTGTTGGATCTTGTCAAATGCTTTCTCTGCATCTATTGAGATGATCCTGTGGTTTTCGTTTCTCAATTTGTTGATGTGGTGTATCACATTGATTGATTTGTGGATATTGAATCATCCCTGTGTCCCTGGTATGAATCCCACTTGATTGTGATGTATGATCCTTTTGATGTATTGCTGAACTCAGGTTGCCAAAATTTTGCATCTGTGTTCATCAGCAATATTGGCCTATAGTTCTCCTTTTTCATTCTGTCCTTGTCAGGCTTTGGTATCAGCATGACATTGGCCTTATAGAAAGTGTTAGGAGGAAGTGTTCTATCCTGCCTAATTTTTTGGAATAGCTTGAAAAATATAGGTATTAAATCCTCTCTGAAAGTTTGGTAGAATTCCCCAGGAAAGCCATCTTGTCCTGGGGTTTTATTCTTTGGGATGCTTTTGATGGCTGGTTCAGTCTCTTTCCTTGTGATTGGTCTGTTCAGATTGTATGTTTCTTCTTGACTTAGCTTTGGGAGGTTGTAAGAGTCTAAGAATTGATCCATTTCCTCTAGGTTATCCATTTTGTTGGCATATAGGTTTTTGTGGTATTCTCTTATAATGCATTGTATTTCTGTGGAGTCTGTTGTTATTTCTCCTCTTTCATTTCTGATTTTGTTTATCTGAGGCTTCTCTCTTTTTTGATTTGTAAGTCTGGCTAGGGTTTGTCCACTTTATTTATCTTCTCAAAGAACCAGCTCTTTTGTTTCATTGACCCTTTCTATTGCCTTTTTTGTTTCAATAGCATTTATTTCTGCTCTGATTTTTATTATTTCTCTCCTTCGGCTGACTTTGGGCTATGTGTGTTCTTTTCTAGTTCAGTTAGGTGTAATTTGAGATTTATTATTTTGGATTTTTCTTGTTCATTAAGATGTGCCTGTATTGCAATGAATTTACCTCTTAATACAGCTTTTGCTCATATCCCATATGAGTTGGTATGGCGTGTTATCATTTTAATTTGTCTCCAGATATTTTTTTATTTCTTCTTTAATTTATTCAATGATCCATTGCTTGTTCAATAGCATATTGTTTAGTCTCCACATCTTTGTCCCTTTCTCAGCTTTTTTCTTGTAGTTAATTTCTAGCTTTATAGCATTATGATTGTAGAAGATGCTTGTTATTATTTCAATTTTTTAAAATTCATAGAGGCTTTCCTTGTTTCCCAACATGTGGTCTATCCTTGAGAATGTTCCATGCGCACTTGAGAAGAATGTGTATTCTGCTGTTTTGGGATGGAGTGTTCTATATATGTCTATTAAGACCAACTGTTTTAGCTTTTCATTTAATTCCACAGTTTCCTTGTTGATTTTCTGTCTGGATGATCTGTCCAATGATGTGAGTTGCGTGTTGAGGTCCCCTACTATTACTGTGTTATTTTTGGTATCTTCTTTTAGGTTTGTTAATAGTTTCTTTATGAACTTTGGTGCTCCTGTGTTGGGTGCATAGACATTTATAAACGTTATTTCTTCTTGATGTAGTGTCCGTTTGATCATTATATATTGCCCCTCTTTATCTCTATCTGCCTTATCTTGAAATCTACTTTGTCTGATATAAGTATTGCAACACCTGCTTTCTTTTGTTGGCCATTAGCTTGGAGTGTTGTCTTCCACCCCTTCACTCTGAGCCTGTATTTGTCATTGGAGTTGAGATGTGTTTCCTGGAGGCAACAAATTATTGGATCTTGTTCTTTAATCCATCTTGCTACTTTGTCTCTTTTTATTGGAGAGTTCAATCCATTTACATTGAGGGCGATTACTGATGTATGAAGGCTTATTGCTGTCATTCTGTCACTTGTTTTCCGATTTTCCTGCATTTCCTTTGTTTCTCATCCTGTGTGTTTTGGTCTGCCCATTGATTTCTGCAGTTTCTTATACTGTGTTTCTTACTTTTTTCCTTATTTATTTTTTGTGTCTCTGTTCTGCTTTTTAGTTTAGTGGCTACACTGAAGTTTGCATTCAGAATCCCATGCATAACGTAGTCCATTTTCTGATGACCTCTTATTTCCTTAGTCCAAACTGATTCAGTCACTTTCCTCCTCCCCTCATAAGTTATTATTCTCATATCTTATTCCAGCTTATGTTGTGAGTTTGTGGTTAAAGTGACAAGATTGTTTTGGTTTTTGGTGTTTTCCTTCTCTTTATGCTAATGCTATTGTTGAATATTTGCTATCCTGTTCTGATTCTATCTATTTGTCTCCTTACTCTGTGTTTTGTGACCCCTTTGTCCCTTTTTTTCCTTTTTCAGTTATGAGGGCATTGTTGAGGATTTCTTGTAGGGGGCGTCTTGTGGCTATGAATTCCCTTAGCCTTTGTTTGTCTGGGAAAGATTTAATTTCTCCCTCATATATGAAGGATATTTTTGCTGGATAGAGTATTCTTGGCTGAAGATTTTTATCTTTTAAAGTTTTGAATATGTCATTCCATTCTCTCCTAGCTTGTAAGGTTTCTGCAGAGAAATCTGCTGAAAGTCTGATAGGGGTTCATTTGTAGGTTATTTTCTTCTGCCTTGTTGCCCTGAGTATTCTTTCTTTGTCATTCATTTTTGCCAGTTTTACTACTATATGCCTTGCAGTAGGTCTTTTTACATTTACAAATCCAGGAGATCTGAAAGCTTCCTCCACCCACATTTCTCTCTTTCCCTAGATTTGGGAAGTTCTCTGCTGTTATTTCTTTGAGCACGCTTTCTGCTCCATTCTCCTTCTCTTCACCTTCTTGGATACCTAGAATTCTTATGTTGCATTTACTCATTGAGTCAGATATTTCTTGGAGACTTTCTTCATTTCTTTTTAGTCTCAGTTCTCTCTCCTCTGTCTTGAGCAATTCAATATGTCTATCTTCAATTATGCTGATTCACTCCTCTACAGTGTCCACATGAGTATTCAGGGAATCCGCATTTTGCTTTATCTCTTCCATTGAGTCTTTCATCTCCAGTATTTCTGATTGATTCTTCTTTATGGCTTCACTCTCTTTTCTGCAGTAGCTCCTGAATTTGTTGAATTGTTTCTCTATATTCTCTTTTACCTCATTGAGTTTTTTGATGATAGCTATTCTGAATTTATTGTCATTTAGTTTACTTATTTATGCATCCCCAGGACTGAATTCTGGGTGCTTGTCATTTTCTCTCTGGTCTGGAGATTTGATGAATTACCTGATGCTGGAACTATGGGGTTTTCTCATTGTGACATTATTCGGTTGCAGTTACAGCCTATCACCACTGGGTGGGGTTCTAGAGCCACGTACTCTGAGCCCTCCTCCTTCAGCTGAGATGGCACATCACAGCATGGTGGTGGGGGGCGGGGGATGTTTTTTCTTGCACACAGTCCCCAGTCAGCTCTTGCTATCTGGTCTCCTGGGGTCTTGGCTTGATGAGGTCACCCCCAAGCAAAAGCTTTTGCCCGTTAGAGGGCTTCCCTCTAGGCTGCAAGGGTGGAGGGTGTCCTGGGTGATCCTGCTGACCCACAACCCCTCTCCTACTCCTTCCCTCATGGAACCTCCCATGGCAGATCCCAGTCTCTAAGGGAGGGAGCAAAGTTTTCTCTTACCCCATTCCAGCTCCTCCAAGGGGAGCTCCAGCCTCTCTGCTCTCCATCATTTGGCTGCCATGACTCTCTGAGGATTCCTGTGTTATTAGGATATTTTCTGTTGGAATATGATTACTCCTTTTTGTTGTATGTTGGAGGGGAGAGAGTCCTGGGCAAGCTCACTCCACCATGACACTGTGGTCACACACCTCCAACATAATTTATTGAAGATACTATCATTTCCCCATTAAGTATTCTTGGCTCCTTTGTCCAATATTAGTTGACAATATATGCATGGGTTTATTTCTGGGCTCTCTGTTCTGTTCCATTGGTGCATGAGTCTATTTTTATGCTAGTACCATCCTTTTAACTCATATAGCTTTTTGTTATAGTTTGAAATCAGGAAGTGTGATGCCTCCATCTTTGTTTTTTCTCAAGATTGCTCTGGCTATTTGGGGTCTTTTGTGGTTCCATACAAATTTTAGGATTGTTTTTTCTATTTCTGTGAAAATGCCACTGGAATTTTGATAAAGATTGCATTGAAACTATAGATGGCTTTGAGTAGTATGGCCATTTTAACAATATTAATTCTTCCCTTCCAGGAACACAGAATATCTTTTCATTTGTTTATATCTTCCTCAATTTCTTTCACCAAAATCTTGTAGTTTTCATTGTACAGATCTTTTACATCTTTGGTTAAATTTATTCCTGAGCATTTTATTCTTTTTGATGCTATTGTAAATGGGATTGGTTTCTTTATTTCTTTTTCAGATTTTGTTGTTAATAGGAATGCAACTGATTTCTGTATTTTGATTTTATATCTTTCAATTTTACTGAACTTGTTGATTAGTTCTCACAGTTTTTTGGTTAAATCTTTATGATTGTGTATATATAAGATTGTATCATCTGCAAATAACAATAATTCTACTTTTTCCTTCCCAATTTGGATGCCTTTTATTTATTTATCTTGCTTGATTGTTCTAGCTAGGACTTCCTGTACTATACTGAATAAGAGTGATGAGAGTGAACATTCTTGTCTTGTTACTGATCTTAGAGGAAAAGTTTTCACCTTTTCACAGTTGAGTGTGATGTTAGCTTTGGATTTGTTCTATGTGGTTTTTATTATAATGAGGTATGCTCCTTCTACATTCAATGTATTAAGGGGTTTTATCATGAAAAGATGTTGAATTTTTTCAAATACTTTTTCTGCATCTATTGAGATGATCATATCATTTTTATCTTTTATTCTATTAATGTGGTTTATCTCATTTATTGATTTGCATACGTTGAACTATCCTTGCATTCCAGGGATAAATCTCACTTGATCATGATGTGTGATCCTTTTAATGTGTTATTTAATTTGGTTTGCTAATGTTTTGCTGAGAATTTTTGCATCTATATTAATCAGTGATATTGGTCTGTGGTTTTCTTTTCTTGTAGTGTTCTTATCTGGCTTTGGTTTTAGCATCTTAATAAATAGTTGTTAAATGAGTTAAAGAGGTCAAAAGTATTAACAGTGTAAGAAGAAATAGTTCAGTGCTGTGCATGCCTGATTATCAGTAGAAATAAATAATGAACACGTTAGTTGTGATATTTTTGATGTTCCTATTCTATTCTTCATGCTTCTCTAAATTTTTTGTATCATTTTACATAATATATTTGATTCTTACAAAAATTTGATGATACATTTAAAGCAAGCTCTTGTTATCTCTATTTTGTAGGTGATAGAAATTTCCCTATGTTTCATTCAGAATCGGTCAAGTAATGCTATAGTAACAAATAATCATAAAATTGCAGTGGTTTAATAAAAACAGTTTATTTCTCATTTATGCTACATGTCTAACTTGAGTTGTCAGGGCCACTGCTCCATTTTGTCTTCAGAATGGGAAGCAGATTGATGGACTCTTCATTCTCTGGGGAATGGCAGGGTCAGGGATGGGCAACTTGCACAATCCAAAGTGAAAGGTCCACATTTTATCACTCAAAGCAAATCACAGACCATGTGCAATCTCAAGTAAGCTGGGAAATACAATCTTCCCCTGTATTCTGAAGGAGGAAAATCAGAAATACCACATGAATAGTGCTTGGCTGTTAAGAGGGATATCAGGACTCAAGCCAGGATTCCTACTATGTATACTTTCCATTTTTCCTGACAGCATAAGCCAAAGTGCCTAAACTGTTGGGGGAGATAAGATAAATACTCTTCATATGAGTAATTAATTTAATGAAACAGGAGGGAATTGGTATTGTAATTCAAATATACCAGGAACTTATGTGAGTTGCAAATAATGGGGGGGGGGGGGAGAGGTGGTGAATTTGAAATTGTTCTTAAAATACGGGTAGAATTTGAAGAGATACAGCTGGGGAAAGGCTAGTGATAAAGGCATTTTGGGTGATGCTGATAACAAGAAAGGAGAAGAAAAATTTTATGCAAAGGAGTCACTGAAGACTTTCATTTAATTTATGTGAACTCAATTACAAGAAATCTGGTGGTGTGAGAGAGAAATATAGAGGTGGAGAGAAAAAGAGAGAGAGAGGAAGAACTCAAGCCACATGGGTGATTCCATCCCCCATTGCACTAAGTGAACCATGTGTCTTGGTAAGAATGTGAGAAGAGAGACTTGAATCTACATTTCCACCCCTTGCTCTCAGTCCCCTCCTGTCTCTCAAAGTACATATGAATATCACAGGAAATTTGGCATGATCTACTGTTAGCACATGTTTTTCATACAATCTGATCCCTAAGCCTAAGCTAACTACTTCACAACTTGCTCAACTGAAGGAGCAACTACTTTTTTCAACGTTAGAAAATAAACTAGTTATGTTGAACCTGTGTGTTTATTTATAAACCTGAGAGATTATTTCTCAATCTAAGAAACAGTGTCTTCTAAGTGATTTTCAAAGGTAATTTGGCAGTGATGTTCAACTTATGTTTTGACTTTAGAATCTAACCTCCACAGACTACGAATTCATAACTCAACTGTATAAGACACCAATGTCCAAAGGTTGGAGGGGAATATTAGAATTTCTATTTATATTTATTACTAACCTTATTTTTTTAAGTATATGTATATTTTTAAATATATCTAGCATATTAACACAATAGTACATGTATAATATTCATAAGAAAATAAATACTCATATATTGGGGATACCCACTCAAAAATATGAGTGAGTGATCAAAAACATTTGGAAATCACTGGCAGCATCAGTTGTTCAGAAATGTAAATGAGCACAGGTGTCAATATAGCAATCAATAGACTTCTCTGAAGGGGAAGAACAATCCACATCAGAAAATTCTGTTAATTGGGAGATAAGTTTGTATAAGTAGGCTAGGAGTAGATACAGGCAATGCTGGAAGCTAATATGGTCTTTATATTACCTTCAGAAACTGAAAAAGCTGCATGTGTCAAGAAATTATTCAGATGGTCAATGCCAAGTTATTAATCTAAGAAGAATTCTCAGGTTACTCTTCAAGGTTTCCCATCACAGGGAAAAAATACTGCAATCAATTAGTGATGTCTCCCCTAAGCACTGGAAAGGGGAGTAGAAGCAGGGGTACCATATTTAAAAATCCTGTTGGTACCTCAAATCCTTCAGTTAAATAAATATTTGTAGTTTTTGCTTGCAAAAATTAGCAACAGGTCTACCTGAATAATTTTAAAAACCATATACCTTAGTTTGCTTGTATAGACATGCTTATTATCTTATACTTTATAAGTGAAAGAAGCTGATAAAATTCCAATCTGATGCTGAATTTCTATTACACAGACCAAAAAGATTTAATATCCACATCATTAATTCAATCTATGTAGGAAAATATATATATAATTTAAGGTAATATGGGGTTGTCCTTTAAATATGAATTATCCAAGTTGACCATGGATACAGTCTAATTTAATCATATATTGTCCCAGAGCCACTCTGTACCATTCTGGTGGGGGACATTGATAATGGGGAGTCTATGCATATGTGTGTGCAGAGGGTATACGCAAAATCTCTGTACTTTTCCCTCAATTCTGCTATATATTTTAAAATGCTCTAAAAAAAAATAAAAACATACAACAAAATAAATTTTTTTCCAAAAATCAGTATCAAAGCCAAAAATCTTTTCATCATATTGATTGCTTAACACCAAAAAATTCACATAAGCAGAATAATTATTATTGGTACAGTATGCATTCATGAGCTTTAATCACTTTCTTAGCTGTATCTTTCTCTACTCCCTTTTCATGGGTGCTTTTCTGAAGGATGTATTTTTTTCAACATGGTCTTATTGTTTTAAACTTTTTATAAAACACCTATAATCTTCAAAGTCACATTTTATGTTTAATACGTTTAAAATTGTTCATACAGGCAATTTACTTTTCTTATCAGAACATAAAATTTCTAATTGAGTAGACATTCTTTTTACAGGTTATGGTAGCTGGTAAACTCATAGCACATTCTGCTAAATGACGAATATTCTCAATTTTACTTTTTTTATTATTGAAATACGTAAATGTTTTCCCCTCATTATTTTCACAGCTACAGTCTTTTCTGCCTCTATCCAGAGTAGTTTTTAAAAGAAAAAGCTCATCAAATAAATCATCTTTATTTATACTTCTTGAGGATATTTCCCAATTTAGATGCTGAAAAACTTTAGGCCTTGTCAATTATACCCCATTCCACTTCAAAATAAAAATTTATCCATAAATTTATCTGTTTTCAGAGAAGCTCCCTTAAAAGGCATCTTCCCACAAGCTGAGATATCAAAAGTAAAATGACTGAAAATTAAAATTAAATTTCGTACATCATTTGAGTTCTCATTAAAAAAAAAAGTTCAGTATCCCTTTTTCTTTTTTGGGATAAATTTCAATATCTTCCTCTTTACAAGCTTTATTTTCAGTAACTACTGTTTGCTGAAAATTTCAAAAGCTGAAATTTTCTGGCAGTCCATTTGTTAAATAGTTCAATGAAAGATTTCAAATAATTTTGGAGAGGGAGCCCCAAAAAGTACCAAATTTATAATCAAATATTACAAAATTTAGAATATTCGCAAAATTTATCAAAAAATTGTTAAAGAAGTTCACATCATTATAAGACATTTAGATTGACTTTAAAAGTAGGTCTTCAAATGTGCAAACATTTCAAAAATCCTTTTTTTCTTTTTAAGATTGGCACCTGAGCTAACATCCGTTGCCAATCCTTTTTTTTCTTCCTTCTTCTTCTCCCCAAAGTCCCCACGTACGTAGTTGTATATTCTGGTTGTATGTCCTTCTAGTTGTGGCATGTGGGACACCGCCTCAGCATGGCCTGATGAGAGGTGCCATGTCCGCGCCCGGGATCCAAACCAGCGAAACCCCGGGCCGCTGAACTGGAGGGTGAACTTAACCACTGGCCATGTGGCTGGCCCCTCAAAAATCATTTTGATGATTGTAGCTAGAGGGTGAAATTGTGTACTGTCATGTGGAAGTTTCTCTCATATCATCGTTGTCTTCGTCACACAATTGTGTAGTTCAATTACTCTAATTGTGCGTGTGAATTAGATTAACACATAAATTATGAGAATGAAATATATTGCTGTAATTATATTATTTAATTATAAATTACATAAATTGCTTGTAAAATTTCAACAACTTTTATTTCCATTGATATACCATCAGCTTGCTCAAATGCAAATGTGAATTATATCTGAATCACAACTTATTCGAAGTACATTTCTGCCACATTTATTAAGAATATTATTTTTACCATGACATTGTAATCCACTAAAATTTATTATTTGGATAATTGTTATGAAAACAACTTTATATTTAATTCTTTAACTTTTTAATTGAATTTACAGTGGCATATATAATAAAGTCAGATGTCTTACTTTTGGCATTGTAAATTTTTTAAAGCTTTACTTTTGATTTCAAGAATTGGCATAAAAATTGAATTATTGAAATTAACTGAGTTTTTTATTTGAAGTATGCAGATGCCACTGGTTTAATACTAGCATCATTTAACTGTTCAAAAAATCATTCTTCTCCTAAAAGAGCCAATGTAGTAATGACCATTACTTCAATTTTATTAACAATTTAAGAAACTTGGGTTTGAAAATTGCAAAATTAACTTTAAAAACAACCCAGTCATTTGGTTTAAATAAAAAGTCATGTTTCACAGTGGCCAGCTGCTTGTGATAAATCGCCATCTTCATGGACAACCTCCTTAAAATACCTCGCAGTAGTTAAAGTTGATGCTAACGCTTTTGCAGCAGATGCGTCTTCTCTGGTTTTCATTAGCTTGGTGAATCTGCCATGGCACCATGGTGTTCGGTGAATGTCAACAAATGTTTCATGCATGATTGTCGTCACCTTTCTTGAGAAACAAAAACAAAATTCAACTCTTACATTTTTATTAAATATGTACTTTCTCTTTCTTTGGCTCATTGCTGCCACAAAAGTTTATCGGAAAATAGACGTAACCAAAAACCAAACAGGTGTAGATTTACACGAAATAATTAGTGGTAAACTGCTACAAGAAGCTCACAGTACTCTCTATTCACCCCGCAGCAGAAATGCTCAGCTTCTTCTCGTAGAGACTTCATGTATATCTAACTTATATCTTCTCCTGCCCCCATGGCCCTTGCCAGCTGGTGGTTTGGTACCTGTATGCTTCTTCCTGGCCTTGGCCACAACTGGCCAGCAGGGGCATCTGCATCCCTTACTTTTTTCACTACCACTCAAGGCTGGAAAGAGTTAGCCATCCCACCTACTAGTATCTGATAGTAATTTCTTTTATTGGTGATTAGCCCACATGCATCGCATCTGTAAAGGTGAGAGAAAAGTGTTAGTATTGAGTCCAGTGTACTGAGTGGAAATTTCTGGATACTCGCAAGGTGTATCTTTAAAAATATAAATGTAGGGGCCAGCTCGGTGGCACAGCAGTTAAGTTCACATGCTCCACTTCGGTGGCCCGGGGTTCGCCCATTGGGATCCCAGGTTCAGACCTACGCACTGCTTGGCAAGCCATGCTTGGCAGGCGGCCCACATATAAAAAAAAGTAGAGGAAGATGGTCAAGGATGTTAGCTCAGGGCCAGTCTTCCTCAGCAAAAAGAAAGGATTGGCGGCAGATGTTAGCTCAGGGCTAATCTTCCTCAAAAAAAAAAAAAAAATATATATATATATATAAATGTACTACAATACTTTCACTTCAGTTTAAATGGTTGGGTATATTTGTTAAGAGTAAAAATTTTTTCATTAGGCTCTAAGTACAAACTTTAAAAATTGATCATTTCTCAATGTCTCATGAAAGCTGATTCCTACCTTGTCAATTCTATTATTAGAAGCACTTCTGCCATGCATAATTAACAGTCATTCTTCAATACAATTTTTGTATTCTGGTCATTGACTAATCTTGAACAGTACAACTTCCAGCATCATATAAATACTCCTTTCCTTTGCCAAGTAAACAGTGACTTTTCCTCACTGTATATTGTAACCTGAGCTCTTCATTTAGAAACATGTTTCTGAAGAGCTCTCTTATTCACTGGACTCTAAATCCACTATGAACGCTTTAACGTTGCCTGTTGGTCTTCCCTGAACTCTCACCTCCTTAGCCTCTGTTCTCAGTCCCACTTGGCAGTCATTTGATTTCTACCTCTCCCAATATGCTCAAGTTTCTCTTTGTTCTTCTTCAATGTAAAAGGCAAAACAGGAGTTAAAACAATTCCTGAGAATATATCCCAGTGACCTCTTACTAGTTTTAAAAATATACTCTATGCCTAATTTTCTCTTCTGGTTTATTTTGATGTGGAGCATTTTATTTATTCTTAGCTTTTCCCTCTGAGGCCAGCTAAGTTTGTTTTTAACTTTTGCCCTGTTTTTATAGAACTTGATGCTATATTTGACAGATAATTCACGGTCAGATACATTCAGTTGTAGTCTTATATTCCAAGTTGGTAATCTTACCCAACTTTGTATTTTTAAATTTAGTGTGGAAGATGCCATATAATCTTAATTAGTATATTCCCCTGGTCCAAAGAAAAACAGCTGTGACATTTGTATCTTCTTACTCTGTAACATGGATGCATATATTATGGTCATTACTGCTTAAGAGTTTAGGTAGAGTTCCACTCATTAACCACAGAGGATGTGATCAAAGTGTCAAAATGAAGATTCCTTTGATTCTTTCTCTCTACAAAGCCAAAAAGAGAATGAAATTGTTCTCATGAGACTTGCATTCTCTATGCATAGGTTTCCCAGAAACATGGCTATTACCAAACAAATTTTCCTCCTTTCCAGGTAAGCACCTCTAAATGTTTTATGGAGAAAGACAGTAAAGATTTTGGAAATATAAACAGACTAGTTTTTTTTAAGTAAGTAAATTTGAATTGAGATTTTTGATGAATTTCTATGGAACAAATGGACAGAATAATCTAGTTAAATCACACCTTGATTTTCTCCAGGGACCTTCAAAACTTAAACACAAGTGATTTTTATCTTAGACATGGGTTTGGTAAGTCTCAGAAGAATAGCACCATAGCAAGGAAGAAATGCCTCACAGGTGAGAAGTTTTTTGTTTGTTTGGTTTTTGGTTGTGGGGTGTTCTTTGTTTTTAATATGTTAGGAAATGGATGCACAAAACTGAAAAACAGGTCTGGCCAGCACCATAGGAATATAGGAAATGACAGTTATGTGGTGGCAGCATGGTGTAAGGCACAAGGACAGCAGGATTACGTATCAGATGAAATTGAGGCAACTTCTCCCACCTCTTTGAGCCTTGTTTTCCTCATCAGTAAGATGAGAAGATCGTACTTATAGAGTAATGTATAACTGTAACGAATTTTGATGAATGCAGTGTGTCAAGGTCATTAACATTTTTGAGCAGAAACAAAGAAAAAAAGGAAAAATCCAGGATCAATGCTAAATCAGATGCGATGCCAATATATGAGCCATAAATCAGGTAGGATGCCCTGTGAGCAGCTAAATGTGCCTGCTTTTGTGAAGTATCCTGTTTAGGGAGTGTCTCTTGGTGGTCTACGGTCTTTTATTCTTGGTCCTTTTTTGGATAATTTCCTCTCATGCCACCAGGACCATGTCCCACAGGACAACATTAAAAGATAGTAGGTCTGGGATAGCTCTGTTCTAGCATTTAAGGAGAAATGGCCCATTCCTTCTTAAATAATCACAGTTAGACCTCGGGAGCTAAGATTAGGAAGTGGACCAAGGGTAGAGAAGGAAAGGGGCCCTCTAGGCATGCTGTGGCATAGGCTTTGACAGAAAGGAGAAATTAAGTCACCAGGTCAACGGCTTCTATTTGAGAGTTTGAGACCAAAGCCACCTAGATTTAAGGGTGCCAGATAGAAGTCCTGTGTTAATAATAAAGTCCTGTGCCATCACCTGGAGGCTCCCACCTGCACATCTTTCTGATGAACCTACAGCAGCTAGAGTTTCAGAGTAACTACTCAAATCTATCATCTTCACCCGCAAAAGCCTATTTTACCTCAACATGGCTGGAAAATGGCACAAATAGTCTAAATTTGAATCCAAGACTCTGATAGAAAGAGAAAGAATCAAATGATGAGTTTGTTCCAAGTCCCAGAGGAAAGGCTGGTGCTAGGATATATTTTAATAAAGAATCTGCCTTATATATTCTTCTGCTTTTATTTTATGTGTAATTTCTACCTCCTATAGCCCTTCACCTGAGGTCCCCAGAAAGCCTGTGCCATCATAATACCTAAGATATTATGACGCTATGATGTCCCAACCTGGGCTACCCTACTTCTCAGAAGTTCACAAGTTCCTAATTTCCTCCCTCCTACCTCCTCTCAAAACCCCTGTGTTTTCTCCATGGCTGACTCAGATAAGGGTAAAAGGAAAGAAGCTGATTAAATCAATTCACAGAAAGATTTGAATGACTGATCTTTCACACCCCTCCAGATATTTGCATTTTTGGAAGAGGAAGCTTGTTAACTCAAATAAGTCTATCATCAGCGAAATTTTTAGACAACTTATCAAAGAGAAGAGGGAAAAAAAATCAGGCTTTGACAGGAAAGGAGATTTATGGAAGAGTAGGATAAACTAAACTCACTTTTATCTGGCCTTCTGATTCCCCAGTATGGTTTTACTCTGCTCTCAAAAAATTTCTCAATATACCACGGTTAATAACAACAGTTCTCATGTGGCAGTCCAAGTGAGGGTGAACAGGCACATGTGTGTGTGCGTGTGTGTGTGTGTGTGTGTCAGGGAAGCAGGTTTGATGATAGGAACAACAGTAACGAATTACATATAAATTGAGGCTTGCCCACCATTGATATCTGATGGTGGTTAAAAATAAAAACAATTCTAGCACTTACACGAAAGGTCTTAAATGTGAAATAGATCTTTTCTTCTGATTGACTAATTATGACACCTGTCAGTAAGAGATTGACAGCACAGGGCAACATTAGAACAACTATATTGGTTAACCTTTGCTGAGCAAAAAACCTCCCCCAAAATATAGTGACTTACAGCAATAATCATTTATTTTCTCAAGATTCTGTGGGCCAGCAATTTGAGATGAGCTCAGCTGGAAGGTTCTTATTCTGGTTTTGCCTGGGCTCACCTATGGGGCAGCAATTAAATAGGGGCTGGATGGTCCAAGGTGGTCTCCTTCAACATGTCTTCTGGTAACTGGGTTTTTGGCTAGACACTTCAATGCTCCACATCACTGACCCATCACTGATGAAGCTTAGACTCACATGACGGCAGCATTCCAAGAAGGGAAGAATGGAAGCTTCAAAGCCGCCTGTGGCCAAGGCTCTGAATACACACAATGTCACTTGCTCACTTCCATCACATTCTATTGGCCAGAGCAGTAACAAAGCCAGCCAGAATCTAGGGATGGGGAAATAGCCCCACTTCCTGATGAGGACCTCTGCAAGGAGCCATTTTTTAATCTACCCTAAAGTCTTAGGAGTAGCACAAAAGGTTTTAAATTATTTTCTATTTGAGGTGGGTTTTTTTCCTCTTCTTCTCAGTCCAATAAAAGGATTCTCTTTTTATACGTAGAAAAATCACACTGGGAGAGCTCATGTTTCATTTATAAACTGGGCCTGTGAGAACTGAGACCTTAGGTTGCTCATTATTCCATTTTAGGAAAAGTGAACAAAGCTAGACTTTATAGCTTTTAGAACATTTCAAGAATGACGTGATATGTGTTTTCCAATAAATAGTCTCTAGTGGCACTCTCTGGAAGAACTATAATCACTAGAAAATTCGTTGTAAATCTTCTAAAGTTTTAATTTTAAACTATTTGAGCAGATGTGCTAAGATATTTGCTTCACACAGTTCTGAAATATTGACTTCTTTAAAGGATGCGATTAGCTTGTATCCCTTGGGACATAGATTTATGTTTCCTACCGTCTTAATAAGGCTGTGAAAGCTAGTTTGTCTGATTGAACATCTTATTTCCATTTTTAAGACTAAAAGGAAAAATGTTTAGGGGGCTATTTTATTAGTGTTTGTAAGGAGAACATTTATGAGAGGCATTGATTTCTTGTGGTAAGCTTCTGGTTATGGTTCATGAAGAAATTTAACAGCTACAATTACGTCCTGGAAGGTTGATCTGGGTGTCCCAAGATCAGCTCTGAGAGACACATAACCTGGCTGTGCCCGTAAAATAACAGGATCAGGGATTTGGTTTAAATCAGCGTGGCACTAGAGCCAAAGTAGCAATTTTGAAGAACAAGTAACTAACTTGAACCTCACCCTCCAAACAGTGGAGATAGTGGGTGTGAAGGGAACAGGGCTGTAATGAGAAATAGAGGAAAGGAGCAGCCCCTGGATGCAAAAGTGTCCTTGTACCTTCAGACTCTGAGCTTGAACTCCAATCTCCATCTCCATCTGTTTTCATGCTTTCTGGAGCTCAATGCCTTTGGAGCAAAAGCTCTGATTAGAGACATGACAGCTTCTATTCCCCATAATGCAAAACTTGTGACTATAATCCAGTCCTCAAGGAATCTTTCACTCCTTTTTGTTTTGTTTTGTTTTGTTTCCACATGAATTTTCATGCTCTATCTTTTTTTTTGCTTTTTTCTATTTCATCATTTTGGACCATTTAGTAACCAAGGGAATGTAAATTAAGATCATAATGATTACAATTTTGCATATAATATATTGGCAAAATTTAGAAGTTTTATAATATCAAGTACAGTGAATACATAAATCAAAGAGCACTCATAAGCAATTGTTTGAGTAAAATGATACACCAACTATGAAAAACAGCCAGATATTGTCTTAATGTTGACAATGTGTATATGCTCTTACACAAACATCCCACTCCTAGTAAGGTAGTGGATTCATAGGTTTTTATTTTGTTATTTTATTTCAAATTTTACTTATGTTAAGTTCTTTTGCCAGCAGTAGATGACTGGATTGATTAGGGCCAACTTTTTCAGTTGCGAAAACCTACAGAATCTGTCCAAAATATATAAAATATCTAATTTAAGTTACTGGAGAGCTATCAAGGAAGTGAGAATTGTCAGTCCATAGTCTGTAAAAATAGGGAAACTAAGAGAAGTATTTAAACACTTAGAATACCACTTACCTCTTGGGTGACTACAGATTCTTTTTAAAAGAGCAATGAATAAAAAGGTGAAAAGCTGAGTACATTTTTCATTAGTCTGTGGAGCAAGAAGGAAAAAAATAGAAAATCAAGAAGCATGAAGGAGAAAGGTCATTGGTTAGTATTGTATATTTCAAAATGAGATTCTGATGGGGTACACCCTGCAATTTACCATGAACAGCAAATAGAATAGCTCTCAGAAGGACTGAAGGCTATCTTTAAATAATCTCAAACCATGTTTAGTTCAGGTGTCTGGCCTCTAGCCCAGCTGCCTATAAGAAGCAAAATAAATTATTTCTGGAGAAAAATAACATCATACAGCACTTCAAATTATCTGTAAAATTTTTGACATGCGATGTTCAGCCCTTAATCAAAAATAATGAGAATTGCAAGAACACAAAATTGATCAAAAGTCAAGGGACAATAAATATTAGAACTAGACCCAAAAGAAATATAAATATTGAAATTATAAGGCACATACTTAATAAAAACACAAAAATATGTCCAAAATGTTCAAGAAATTAAATTACAAATAGAGAATTTTAAAAGAAAACAAAACTAAAATAATAAATAGCAATAACTAAGAAAAATACCAAAACTAAAATTAACTCAGAGGACGAGTTTATAGCATAGTGAACTTAGAAAAAGAAAGAATTAATAAATTGAGAGATAGGACTGACAAAAATCTAACCTGAAGTATGGAGAGACAAAGGTTGGAAAATACAGAAGTGAGTCTAAGAGGCATATGATACACAAAGGAAAATTGTCACAATGAGTTCACTGGTGCTCCAGAAAGATAATAGAGAAAGAGTAAGGCAGAATTAATATTTAGCAAAACATTGACTAACAACTTTTTAAAACTGACAAAAGATATCAATCCACAGGTTTAATAAGTTTTATGAACCCTAAGTAGGTTTCCAGGTAGGAAGATAACCAAAAAATGCATATGTAAGTGTATCATAGAGAAAGTGCTGAAAATTAAAGATATATAAAATCTTTTAAAAGCAACCAGGAAACAAAAGAACATATTACCGGAATAGGAGCAACAATAAGATTAACAATGATTTCTTAACAGAAATAATGGAAGCCATAAGACAATGGAACAATATCTTTAAAGTAGAGAAGGGTAATGCCTACCAACCTAGAATTCTATATCAGCAAATACAGCCTTTAAAAGTGAAAGAGATATAAAGAAATTTTCAGAGCAGCAGAAACTCAGAGTTTTTACAATCAAACTCATACTAAAGAAAATATTAAAGTGTATTGTTCAAATGTAAGACACGTTATCCTCAAAGAAAACAGAGTTCTGCAAGAAGGAATAAAAAACAAAGAAGTGGGTAAATATATGGTAAAAACAAAATGAATATGGACAATATAATGCAATAATAATAAAATATATTGTAGAATTTAATATATAAATTAAATTGCATGCAGTAATAGCACAAAAACTTGTGGGTAACTGGGTGAAAGAAATTAAATTGCTCTTTGATCCTTGCATTTTCTGGAAGATGGTAAATTGCTAATTTTAGAAAATTTTAATAAATCAAGGTCATATATCATAATCTCCACAGTAATCACCAAGAATAGTAAAAGAATGTAGAACTAGTAAACTATGAAAGGGAAAATAATAGAAACATACCAAAAAAATAAAAAATAAACCTATATGGAAGAAGATAAGAAACCACAAGACAGGAGAGATAAATAGAAAATAAATATTAAGATGATAAATTTAAACTCAAGCACAACAAATATGGAATAAATACCACATTTAAAATATAATAATTGTCGAGTTGGATAAAAGGAACAAAATATATGCTTTTTACAAGAGTCATAATTTAAATGTAAGAATACATGAGTTTCAACATAACAGGTAAACTCTAAAAATTAACAAATTAAAAGTTATTGTGGCAATACTGATATGACAAATTTACTTCAAAGCAATAAGTAATATTAGAGGTAAAAATGGGGATTCATAATGAAAAAAGAAGACACAACAGTTTAAATTTTTTTTTGCATTTAATGACATAACCCCAATATCTATACACAAAAATTGATGAAACTAAAAGACTAATAAAATTGATAAACTTCTGGAAAAGTTGACAAAGAACAACGGGGAGAAGGCATAAATAGCCAACTTGGGTACTATAATATAGTGAGATGACACTCAGACAACCTATGATACTTGTATTTCAAAGTGTAAATAATGGAGACAGGAGGAAACAGAACATTTGAATAGTTCTAGATCTTCTAAAATAATTGAATAACCCTAATTCTTTGAAGAAAATTTAATGAATTTGTGAAAATCTAACCAAGAAATCCCCCAGCCCAGATGACTTTACTGGTGGATTCTACCAAATATTTACAGAAGAAATAGCACAATCTTGCCCAAACTATTCCAGAAAGTAGAAAAATAGATAATACTTCCCCACTCATTTTATGAGCACCCAGGGAATTAGTGTATTATTTGTATTATTAAAATTATTGAAAAATATATATGCTTGTGTAGGTAGAAGATAATTCTAGAAGGAGACACAAGAAACTGCTAATAGAAGTTGCCTTCAAAGAGAAGAGCTGGGGGCACTGGTGTGGAGAAAAATTTACTCTTTATTATATACTTCTTAGTACTATTTGGATACAGATGCATAGATTATGTTTATAACTCACGTTTAATTTTAAAAAATAAAAGGATAAGTAGATAATAAAAAAGGGGACTGCAGTTTCTAGTCCAGCATGTAAGCAATTCAGAAGTCACTACTCCATCCTAACAAGTGAAAAGCTGAACAAACTGAAAAATCAACAACTCTTCTTAGATATGTAAGAGAAAAGACATCATAGAGCAAATCACTGCCTCCAAAATTGGAGGGACTGGCGGGCAAATTCGGAGAATCACAATTCACTGGATCAGAAACCACTACCTGGATAGGGAAACCTGAACTGTAATTATTGAATTTCTGGAAGCTCAGAGAGGACAACTCTGAGAGTTAAAAAAATCCAGGGGAGCCCAGTCATAGGAGCCCACTTTGGTGAGCTTTACTTCCTGGATCCCTGCTAGGTTCTCACTGTGAATGTCAGAGAAAAACTCCTTCATGCTTCCTGAAGTGAGAGAGGAAAAGGAACCATTGTGAAATCCAACAGAGCATTCAGTCCTTCTTTACCAAAGTCTACCCATGGGAGAAATTATTCAACCAAGCCTAGTCTGCTGAGGTTTTATTAGAGCCTAACTAACCTGGGGGAAGAGAAATACCCAACTCCAGCCCCTTCTAGCCTTTCACATGGGAAAAAGAAAATACTCAACTCCAGCCTACATCAGCCATCTTGTCCCATCTAAGGGGTGGGGAGACTGAGAAGCATGTATAAAGTTCACAGTCCAGAGGCAAAGGCTCACTAAAAGACTGACCCTAACCATAGGACTAAAGAATGCTTCCTTTCGCCACACCCCTGAGCAACACATTACTAAGGCCTATTCACAATGGTAAACTATGGACTTTGGGTAATAACGTGTCAGTTTAGGTTCACCAGTTGTAATAAATGTGCCACACTGGTGGGGGCTGTTGAAAATGGGATGCTATACATGTGACTGGGCAAGGAATATATAGAAAATCTTTGTGCCTTCCACTCAGTTTGGCTGTCAGCCTAAAACTTCTCTAACATGCAAAATCTACTAAAATAAAAAAGAATTAAAAAGTCTCTTTCTGCATTTTTACTTACCTTCATGTACATGAAATGTTGAGGGATTGATTTATGATTATGCACTCTGCTGGGGACTCCTGGACACAGGAAAGATGGTAGAGGTAGCTGACTGGCTGATGTCTCAGCTACAATCTTGAAGCTGGAAAAGGCCAAAGGAGCATAAATTATTCACCAACCTCAAGGTCAGACTAGAGACTTGAGACATGGCTGTGCACAAGTGTTGATTGTGTGACCCACTGCTCGGTGTCTGCTTTCATGGCAAAACCTCTAAAGGCACCAATTTGCACTTCGGTTGACATTAAATTCTGGCTTGTTCTGTAAACAGAAGCTTAAGGAACTGTTGAAGCTTTTCCTGTGTCATCATACGATAAATCTGGCTTCTTTTCTCCCTGATAAATGCAACGATGTATTAATTCACCCATGATTCACATGGGAGAAAAATAGAAATTAAGATCAATGAATTGTTTTTATAAGCACTATTTGGATTGCAATCCTTTTCTGGTTCTGAGATGATTTCTCAGGATGAATAGCTCACAGACCTGGTCTAACCACCTCTCCTACCCCCATTCCTAATGCTGTTCTTGGCAACTGACCAATTGTTTAGCATTCAGCTGTTTTGACAGCTGATAGGAAAGTACTAAAAAAAAAAAATGGTTGGTTGAATGATAACTAGAGTTGCCGGATTTAGATTTTAAAATATAGAAACAGGGAGGTAACAGTCTGGAAATATGGAATGTGGAGGGTGGAAAGAATTCACAGGGCATCCAAATGACTGACAGACTGTGTATCAACTTTGAGAAGGAGACAGACTGTCACATGTGTGACAAAGACAAGTATTGAGAATGAGGCAAGAACTTAAGAAAAAGGGGTGGGGGAGAGAGCAGCATAGAGGTCCAAATGGGTACTGAAAAATTTCACATATTAAAACATTTATTTTGTTTTTAGGAGAGCTTCAGGTCTATCATCCCAGATTTTATATATAATTCTAAAAATCATTGTTAACCTGTGTAAAAGCACATAGCAAATTTGAGTAGAGTATATGGACTTCCTTCAGCAGAATCCTACAAAAAGAGTGAGCTGACAGACTGAAAATAAGAGTTACACAAAAAATAGGGAGAAAAGCAAACACATGAACCTTCGAAACAGAGCAATTTCAGGTTATTTGGTATAGGGACAAAAGACTCCAAACACTTAATTAGGGACTAAAGGCATCATTGCATTGAAGCTGCCAGAAATATTGATTCTGAGCCCATGCAGAAAAAAATAAATTATCTACACCATAGCCTATTTAAAAAGACAAAAGCATATGGAACTCATTTTAGAAATGTTTCCACTTCCAGAATAATTTAGGTATAAAAGCATTGTCATTACAGACCTGCTCTTTCTACAAAAGAAAAGGAAAAGTCAAAGATGGCTACATTTACTGAACACCTACTTTCTGTATGTCATACGTTAGTCATAGGAATGTCATACATTAATGCTAATCCTCTTAATAATCTTGCAAAGTATTTGTTATTACCCCCTTCAAAGATAAACAAACTGAGGCTCAGTGAAGCTGAATTTTATAGCTTGTGAGTGACCAAGCTAGAATTCAACCTCATGACTGTTTGACACCCTGCTCTGGTTGTCTCTCAACTAGAGTATCCGTAAGGATTTCTGAGGGCTGAAATCTTACTATTGCAGCAAGTAACCCTAAAAATAAATGTAGGTTGTAGACAAAGAATTTTCTTTGTCTTTCCTGTAAGCACAAGATGTCGTAGAATAGTGATAAGGTGGACTCCCATGTCAGCCCACCTGGGAGGGGCTACGTGCCCTGCTTTATGCCAACATGTGACCTGGCACAGTAACCATTTCAACTCCAGCGTCTCCTTCCATCAGCACTATTGGGCAGCAAGAACACCTACTTTATAAAGACTAGAAGAGATTCTCCAAGTGACATCCTAATTAGCACCTTAAGATCTCAATAAAGGTTGGCTAATATTACTTTACTTTTGAACACACATATGTGAGCACCTCCTTCCTTCTGGATAATGTTCTTAATCAAACAAAGATAATTAAGGCCTCCAGCCTTCAAGTAGCTAATATCTAGTGGAGGAGAAATGCAAACAAATGTAATAACTTATTAGAAGGGGTACAATACATAAGTGCATATACATATTTGAGAGAAAAAAAGTCAAAACATATTTAGTTTTCGTATTTACCCAAGAAGGCTTTCCAGAGAGGAGCGTCTTTCCCTCTTGGAAAGTGACATGTGGCATCTAAATAAAGCAGCTCTTCCAGGGCATATGTGCTGTTGTCTGCTTCAAATACACTTTCTTGGAATGATTCACATAAGGATGAAGTCACTGCTTCTATTAAAATCTCTCAAAGTCCTTTTCCCATTATCAGGTGACATTAAAACACATTTTTGCTGTTTCTTTTGCTGCTTATTTGCAGAAAGGAAAATGTCAAGATACAATTAGTTGCAACTCCTGTATTTCCCAGATACAGTTCTTGGGAATCTAGCAGCAAAAGCAGAATCTGCTTTTATTTCCCAATTCAGTGTCACACAGAGGCAAGGACAATGATGGGATAGGACTCCCTGCAGCAAGGGCCCTTCTCTGATAGAAAAGCAGATGCTGCTTCCTCGTGGTCACAATAAAGTGGGAAATACTAGCCTTTGAGTTGAGTACCGCAACCTGAAGGGCACGTGGCTACATGGCAGTTAACTGAGTGTCAGCCCTCCTGGGCTGTGCTGAAAGATGCCTCGTGGTCCTCTCACAAACGTCACTATCACTCTAGGCAGTCCTGATCTAGGCTCTAGGTGGAGAGGCCTGATGAACTGACCAATCCTGGCCCTCGAATGGACCATTTGCGCTGAATCACCTGCTCTGGCTTTCTTTCTACATTGAGCAAAGTCACTAAATATTGGCCCATCTCCACTTCCTTTTGTGCTAAATCCCTGTTGGAGACAAATCTCAAACCAAGGAAAAGGAACTTCCGCTGTAGAGTAAGGTCGAGGGTCAGAAGGAGGGGCGCCTTCCTCAGAGGGGGAGATGTCCCACGTTTAGCTTTAGATAGAATGGCATAATTTGAGGCTAATGAAAAACGGTACGTCAGCAGGGTCATCGTGTTACTACAAAGGCTACCACCACTCACATTTTAAAGGAAAAATTTAAAAGAGGAGTCCAAACTTCAGGTCCAACTTCATAAATAGTTTCAATATCCGTAACCTGTATGCTTGAGACTTTAGGACGGCATTTTCCCTCATCTTTAAACATCTATAGAATCTAGGATTCTTTTCACATATATTTTAAAGCACTTACGCAAACATCGTTTTCTGTTTAAAATAGTAAATGTTCACTGTAAAACTTGAAAAATTGAGAAAAAGTATAAAGAAGAAAACTAAAGCCATCCACTATTCTACTCCTCAGAGAGAATCACACTTAAGAGTTTCAACCTTAGAAATTTTGAAAAACAATTTTAAAAAGTCGATTTATTTAAAGAAGCCATCTTACGGCTTGATTTTTTGCTTCACTTCCACTGGAATAAAAATCAAATAAAAACTGCCAAAAATCTATACCATTTGTAGGGAGAAGAGAGTGAAAGTCAAAAATATCAAACTTCGGGGCCGGCTCGTGGCCGAGTGGTTAAGTTCGCGTGCTCTGCTGCGGCGGCCTAGGGTTCGGATCCTGGGCACAGACATGGCACTGCTCGTCAGGCCATGTTGAGGCAGCGTCCCATATGCCACAACTAGAAGGACCTGCAACTAACTATGTACCAGGGGGGATTTGGGGAGATAAAGCAGAAAAAAGAAAAGATTGGCCACAGTTGTTACCTCAGGTGCCAATCTTTAAAAAAAAAAAATATCAAACTTCAATAAATATATGAAAAATTCCTATTTATTTTTTCTTTCTATTTTTCCTCCATTAGGAAGCCCAAATGCTTTCTGGCTGATTGCTAACATTAACTGAGCAGGCAGAGAAGAGGTGGCAAATACCCAATCTGTAGACACTTACTTCTTCCCTGTGTCAGAAACAGCCTTTCTTTTCTAATTTTTGGCAAGGAATATTGTCCCTGAGCTAACATCTGTGGCAATCTTCCTCTACTTTGTATGTGGGATGCTGCTACAGCATGGCTTGGTAAGCAGTATATAGGTCCATGCCTGGGATCCGAACCTGTGAACCTCGGGCCACCGAAGCAGAGCACATGCACTTAACCACTATGCCACTAGGCTGGCCCCAAGGCCGCCTTTTTTTAAAAGGCCATTTTTAAAAATCTAGTCATTGTAGGAGCTGCACAAACTGGAAGAAAGAAACCAACACTACCCTCCTCTCAAAAAAAACAAAACACCAGCAGGACAAGATGTGAATGGATTTTTCGTAATCTTTGAGAAACAAATGTGAGACACAGCTGCAAGGAAACATCAAGGAAAGAGTTCTCCTGGTCTTAGGGACAGGCTATATTTGCACATTGCTGCATGGACGTAGTACTTTGAATTGTTTTTTTTTTTTTTGCCTTTAGTCATTTTATCTTTTTATTGAGGTAACACTGGTTTATAACATTATATAAATTTCAGGTGTACACCATTGTGTTTTGATTTCTGTGTAGACTACATCATGTTCACACCTAAAGACTAATTACCATCCATCACCGTATACATGTGCCGTGTCGTTCCTTTCTCCCTCCTCCCTCCCCCTTCCCCTCTGGTAACCACCAGTCTAATCTCTTTATCTATGTGTTTGCTTGTTGTTTTTATTTTCTACTTACAAGTGAAATCATGCAGTATTTGACTTTCTCCCTCAGACTTATTTTGCTTAGCATAACACCCTCAAGGTCCATCCATGTTGTCACAAATGGCAAGATTTCCTCTGTTTTTATGGCTGAGTAGTATTCCATTATGTATATATACTACATCTTCTTTATCCATTCATCCATTGATGGACACTTAGGTTGTTTCCAAGTCTTGGCTATTGTGAATAATGCGCAATTAACATGGGGTGCAAATATCTTTATGTATTCGTGTTTTTGTCTTCTTTGGGTAAATACCTGGAAGTGGAATAGCTGGATCCTATAGTAGTTCTATTCTTAATTTTTTGAGGCACCCCCTACTGTTTTCCATAGTGGCTGCACCGGTTTACATTCCCACCAGTCCCTTTATTTCTTTAAAGTATGTTTACAGATGGTCTCTTGGGCTATAGTTCATCAGATCTCTAAAGATAAAACCCAAAATTTTGGGGCACCATGCTTTCTGAGGTGGAAGCTTTATAGTGTGTGTCTGAAGAGTTCTATTGATTCTTAAAGAGGTTCTTGATCAGGAGATCACACCGACTTAGAGGTTTTGATGTTTGAGGTGTAGAGATGGCCTGGCATGGTGAAAAGAGCCTGGCAGACTTGAATTCAAGCTCTGTACTTCTATTTGCTAGCTTTTAAGAAAATTATTTAAATTCTGAGTGTTTTTCCTCACATGCATAACAGGAATAATAATGCCAATTTTACACGGTCGTGTTGAGAATTTGAAATAATGAATGCACAATGACTAACATAAAGTAGATATTCAGTAAGTAGAAAATATATTAACATCTTTTACATAGGACATTTATAATCAGAGAAAAACTGACCAATCTTTGTGGAGAAAAGGAAGTTACTATAATAGGAAATCTCCAACAAAAATATACTTTCCTCTGCCTCTTTCTTTAACTCCCATCCCTTCCCAAAGCCATTGGTAGGTCTGTGGTGGGCAGTTGGGGAGCTCAGTGACCCAGAGAGGGATGCCAGTGTGAGCAAGAGGATGAGGAGGGTGTCTGTGTGAACAGTGGCCAGGCCTGCAGAGTCAAAGCCTGAGAAGGGTGAGGAGGACATGCACGCAGGGGACCAGCCTAGCAGAGATGTCAGAAACCAACAAGAGTGAGGGGGTCATGCACAGGGGTTTGGTGTTGACAAATATTTTGGAGAAAAGAAAAAGTTCCATGGCACTTTATGTCCAGGAAATGCTAGGTCTACAGGTTTTTTCTGCAGAACCCTTCAGAGCCTTTAATATACTAATTTATATTTCAGCTCTTCAATAAGCAGAGTCCCGTCCACGGAACTCTTCCTTTAATTCTCTTACGACCACTTATCTGTGATAGAAGACCAATGTTTATTTTCAAATCCATCACAAACTGATACTTTTGTAAAATACAATAAAAATGAATTAGTAAAAAAGTGAAGTAATAAAGACTTCAAAACCCCCCAGTGTTTATGAGATTCTAGAGATATAGAATTACTCTGTCGAATTGTGGTGAATGTTTCTAAATGCCATTTTCAATTTCTGCACTAAACTTGTCAGGACCAGAATTGAACTGTCTGCACGTGGGCACTGAACAAGGCTTTGAGTAAGACTGCTATTGGTCACACCCAGTCCTCTTGGTTTACAGATGAGGCAACTGCGGCACAGAGAGACAGAGTGACCAACTCAAGGACACATAACTACAGAGGGGGACAGCCATTTCTAATGCCCGGGACTCCTGACTAAAATCAGAATGTTCTCTAATATTCCTTGTCTTGGACAATAACCTCTGGGAAGGCAAAGACCAATTGCGTCTTGTCATTCTATCAATACTTGTTAGTATGATGCTTGACTGTGGTGGACTCCCAAATATTAAAAGAATACATAAGTAAATGTCCAAGTGAATGTTTGAAACACTACCTCTATTAACTGTCTTCAAATTAGTTGCCTATTTTAATGTTAATATTTTCTCCACACTGGTTTATCTGTGCCATTGAGTCTCTTGTGTCAAGGCATTTGCAACGGTATCTTCCTTCATAATTTTCATACACCTATTATAAGGCAATTTTAGGTGGAGAAAAACGTCAAGCTCAAATCCAGAACATGGAAACCTAGGAAAAAGTCTGGAAGGCAAGCAGTATGGGACGTGAGAGCGTGAGACAGGTAGATCATAGGCACAACCATTGTGTTTGTGTTTTTCAAGTCTTTCGAAATTAAATCAGTATTAGGGAAAGTTAATTAAACTCTTTCTCCTCCTCTGACCTGAAACCAGGTGGCTGCTTTCAGATAACAGCCACACACAGAAACAGTTCCATCAAAGGGAAAGCTGGTTCCCAAGACTTAGAAGTCTCGTCAAAGGAATAATTAACACTTCTTCACAAGCTGAAAAGGAGCTCTCTCACTCCCCCTTCCCCAAATTAGCCTATTTGTGAGAATGGTTAGCCGAGGGGAAAAAGGTCCGATCTTAGTCTAAGCAATACAAATATTTGTCTGAGCTTTATTACTCAAATTAAGAACGAGAGGAATTTTTGCGTTGAAGAACAAAAGATCTCATGGCAATTCTTCTAATGCTGTATTTCTCTCTGCCTTTAGCACCGACAACCTTAGGCACATACGTAAAAAGCTTCCTGCTGAACAGCTACCCTTCTTGTGCCACCTCTTTTCCAAATGCCACACGGGGAGTTTGGCTGAGTTGCATTCATCACTGACCCCACACAAAGCATGCAAATTCTTCTGAAATAAGGGACCCCCAGCATGTCAAGGAGGAAATAACTGTTTTGCTTAGTCTGACAATTTGTAAAATTGCATGGAAGAGCTTCTCTCTTTGCAGGTATATTTTTAGCCAGAGTGGAAGATAAATGTTATCACTGTGGACTTGCTACCGGGTTGATGCCTTAACATATCCTTTCTCGAGCACTTCTTTCCTCTCTTCTAGCTTTTTCCTCCCCAACTGTCTCCTTCATTCCAGCCACTAACCTGAGGCCCAAGAGCCTAGAAATCCTATTAAAGTGATAGCAAATAATCCCAAATCACCTGCTAAAAGCTAAGGGATGATCCACTCTTGGAGAGCACCCTGGAGATGAAGTTACTATAAGACCTAAATAAATCTTCCTCTTAGTATTTTCAATTATAAAATGAAAGTTTTAGACTCAGTGGTTTCTGAAGTCCCCTCCTAATTCTAAAATATTACAACTCAATGGGGTATAGTATACTCACTTATCATAAGTCAAGTTTTCTGGAACACAGTGTGAAACACAAACATGGGGAGAAATCACTTCCAAGTACCAAAATAATTGTCATTTTCACAACGTCTCTACTTTAAATCTGTGTATTTTGGTCTCAAGTCTTCTTCCTCAATTACCACAAAATTTTTAAAAATGGGACTATTTTTTAATCACTCTGTGTGTGTCAGGCACTCAACTTAGCTTATTTCATTGAATTCCCCCAGTCCTATGAAGGAGGCATTCTACAAATGAAAAAGCTGATGCTCAGAGAATGGTTTCAGCCAAGGTCATTCAGTGGTAATTTAATCAAGATGACATCTACCTTGTACTGACAGAGGTTAGCTTCAAAACCAATAAAGTATATTGAAATACCAAATCAAAATATTTGTTTTTTTAAATTATAAAATAAACACATGGTCATTGCAGAAACTTGGGAAAACTATTAAAAAGAAGAAAATAAAGGTTAAATTACTCTAACAATCCAGAGAAAATTCTTACTTACACTTAGATGTATTTCCTTCCAGGTATAAACATACAAATAGGTGGGTTATTTTTATAAAAGTGAAGCCAATTATCTTTCCCCTATGAATTGTAGTTCCTGAGTTAGTTCATTTTTCAGCATCACACTAGAAAGAGCAAACTGAAAGGAAAATAGTGGAGAAAACAATTAAAGATGGACAAATTGATAGAAGAATAAACGTCAGCATGAAATTGAAGAAAGATAAAGAGAAAGGGAAAAGGGGGAAAACAAACTAATTACTCCACAGAAAAGTCATTCTCCTATGTATCGATATCCTGGAGATATCAAGAAAAGATTAAACTAAATTGTGTTCTTTTTAAAGGGGTAGAAAAATACATAATTTTAAGAGACTTATCAAAGAAGAGCTAAGACTTAGGAGAAAAAAATCATCACTTCATGATGTCAGTTTCTGGAACATTCTTTCTCTTGGTCCTCCTCATCTTCCAACAAAAGTGACAATTTTCCCAATAGCCTTGTACAGGGTCTTTGTTCTGGAGAAGAGGTCTATTATCTCTTGTCACCTTAAATCCCACATCACTTGTCTATAGTCTACATAGGTCAGGCCTTAGGAAGTAAATTACAAAACAGCCAGTTTAGGAAAATAGCAACTTCCATTGGTGAAGGAGGAAGTGAGGGTGGGGATTTATGCTTTAACCAGTCTCTGGACATTTCAAATTGATTCAGGCAGTCAGCTAAACCATCTCTTTCTAATTCATGGGCCAGAAAAAGTAAAATCTTCTACCATTATAAGCCTCCGGTAAACTAGTAGAAATTTACATCCAATGGCCTAGGTCTCAAAATTCTTCATGTCAATAGCTGATCTGTGACATCTCAGTTTGGAATCAAGCTGTCAATCTTTGTAAATATTAAAATATTAAGGTGATTGATGTATCCAAACTTCAGGACTGGAATTGAAATTTTCTTTGGATAATCAGCAAATCCTCCATGACAAGTCAAGTTTGACCTGAAAGACCCTTATGCAGGTACTATGCTTTGGATTTCCTGAAGTTATAATACCCTAAAGGAAAGGTACAAATCCACAGTTGGGCTCCTAAATGCCATAGAGAAATAGACACACCTCATTTCTCATAAAAGATAAGCTCTTAATATTTAGTCATAATTTGAGAATTACACAAAATCATATGTGAGATTTGTAAAAGGCAAACTCCCATCAGTATTAACATTCCTAAAAAGAATTATTTCACAGGAACAAAAAACCTTTTGTGATGCAAACAATCACTCCTGTTCTTTTCCTTTATCCTTTAAAAATAAATTCAAATTTTTATATGCTGGGTTCTTTTAGAGGACACTTGACTTTCTTATCAGCCACAGTTTAGCCAGCTTCTAGGAGGCAGCTGTGTGCCAATAAATCTTACTAAAAACTCTTTGGTTTAGAGAATGCAGACAGCCCTCTTTGCCATCTGCACCCCAGAAAGGCTAGCTGCGGGAGCGTCAGGGTCACAAGCTATATCCAGAAAAGAGCTTCCTACTGCTCCATGTTTTTCTATTTTCATTTGTGGAAGTTTTTCTCCTCAAGCTGAACCTAACGCTGTAGAATTACTCACAGCCTTCAAGGAGCATCACATTTAAATCATGGCCTATAAATGTTAGAGTTGAAAGAGACTTCAGCAATGAGGAAGTCCAGCTCCCAGTTGTTTGAAATTGGAAACTGAGCTCCAGAGAGATTAAGATAAAGTGTCCATTTTTACACAGGAAGTTATCAAAAGAGCCACGGTCAAATCTGGGTCTTCTGATACTTAAAGGTGTGCTCTTCCTAATACTAAATGCTGCCTCCTTTGAGGCATTTAAATCTCTGTAATCTAGATCCATTTCTATGCCAACATCGGTAAATCACAAATGATTAGAAAAAAGGTGGCAGACTCAAACACCAACTCATGCTTTTTAATTTGAGTGGTTTTCTAGGTTCATCTGAAATAAAACAAAACAATATTTTTTAAAACTCCTTCCTGTTTACAAAATTGAGAATTCCTTCTTGACACTGGTGTTCATGTTCTATGTACTTTCCAAATACGGAGATCCTAAAATACGGGCTGGCTGAACTTTTAAATATAAAGAAAGTCTTGCAGTTGAGAATACTCTCCAACCAAATGAGTTCAGTCTGCTTTCTGCTTCTGAGATCTGGGTCTAAGGGGATTATTTTCAAAGATGAGCAGGAGACTAAAGAGAAAGACAGGCTTCCTGTTACCTACCTTGAGTTTGAGAGTCTTGAAAACCTTGTGTGTAGCATTACAAAGCTGCCCTGGAACATGAAAAATACAGCCTCTTCTCACCAGTGCTGAAGGAGGCTTCTTCCGACTCCAGCTTGAATGTTTCTCAAGACGGTCAGTTAAGTGAAACCATCTTTTCCAAAAGCTTGAGTAAACCTGAGAACCTCCCCACCAATGAATTAGGTAGGAGGAAAGCGGGCCCCAGTGGCGAGTATCATGAAAAGATTCAGTTCTCAGACTTGGCTGCTTATTGGAATTATTTGAAGAGCTTTAAAAGTACTAGCTGCCCATAAAGGTTGCAGATATTCAGTGCTATTATAGGAATTTTCATGAATACGTTTGAAAATCCTGATCTATGGATTGAATTCCTGTTTTGATTAATTGATTTGTAAACCTCTGTCCCTTTTGTGACTCTGTTCTGCCTTTTGGGATTGGAGTTTCATTGTTTACCCAGATGCACAGATACTTCCTGGTGAGTTAGAATGCATTTCCTCTACTATAACATTTCTCAACCCTGCACATTGAGAATCATTTGGGGAGATTAAGATGAAAAAAAAAAAAAAAAACTGGTGGGAATTGGTCAGGGGTTGAACCAGGGCTTAAGCATTTTTGTAAACCTCCCCATAGTAGCCAGCCTCCAAGATGGCCCCCACTGGACCCACCTGTTTGTACTTGCATCTTCATTTAGCACTCCCACTCCCACATGGTGCCAAGGCTGTTCTACATGACCAATAAAATAGTGCAGACGTGATGATATGATTAGGTTATAAAAGACACTGCAGTTTCCATCTTAATGTTCTACCTCCCTCTCAGATCATTTGCTTTGGAAAAGCCAACTGCCAAGTCATAAGCAGCCCTGTGGCGAACCCTACATGGTGTGGAACTGAGACCTTGTGCCAACAGCCAGGTGAGTGAGCTTGCAAGACAATTCTCCAGCTGTATAAAGCCTTTGAATGACTGCAGCCTGGTCGACATCTTGACTGCAACCACATGAGAGACCCTGAGCCAGAATCACCCAACTAAACAGTTCCCAGCCTCTTTGAAATTGGGTGAGAAAACGAGTGCTGTTGTTTTCAGGTGCTTTTAGGGTAATTTGTTATACAGCAACAGATAACTAATATACTCTCCATGTGCTTGTAATTAGCAGCCAGGATTAAGCCAAGATTAATCATTAAAACGATTGAAATTTCTAGATAGCTTATTATTATGGTATCTAATTTAATTCCATTATGATAAGAGAATATATTGTGTAAAATTTTATTTAAAAACATTTATTGAGAATTTTTTATGCCCCAGCAAATGATATATCGTTTTGAAATTGCCATGTGCACTTGAAAAGAAGGTGTGTATTTTGCATCTGTTGTGCATAATGTACTATAAATGTCAATTCGATCATGCTGATTGATAGTATTTTTCAGATCTTCTATGTTTTTACTCTTTCTCTGCCTAGCTGTTCTATCAATTTCTGAGAGAGGATTGTTAAAATCTCCAACTATGATAATGGATTTAACTATTTCTCTCTTTAATTTTGTCAATTTTACTTCCTATATTTTGAAGCTGTGTTGTTAGATGCATGAATATTTATGATTGTTGTGTCTTCCTTAAGAATTCACCATTTTCCCTTATGAAATAGCCAAATATCATTCTTTGTCTTTGGTAATAATTTTTATCTCTGGTAAAACTCTTTGTAAAGCCCACGTTATTTTAATATCCCTTCTTTCAATATCCCTAATTTTCTGATGCTTATTATTTTCATGGTATATCTTTTTATTATCAATTTATCCTGCCTTTATATTTAAAACACATCTCTTATAGAAAGCATATAGTTTGATCTTTTTAAAATCAATTTTGACAATCTGTGACCATTAAAGTGTTTTGTCCATTAAATACAATGTAATTGCTGATATGTTTGAATTGAAAATGATTAGGTCTATAATTTTACTATATGTTATCTCTCTATATCATCAGCTTTGTTTCCTATTTCTTGTTTCCTGCCCTTTTTTAGGTTTTGCACATTTTAAAGCATCCATTTACTCTATCTGTTGACTTGTTAGCAATAGATAATTGAATTTTTTAGTGGTTACTTAATGATCACAGTATTCACTTTTAACTTTTCACAATCTGTCTTAATATATCACTTTGCATAAAATATAGAAAGTTTATAACCCATAAGTCAATTTACCTATCATTTTTATGCTATAATCTTCCTATGTATTATGTCTACATGCATTATAAAAATCCACATAAGAGCAATTATTTACTTTAAATAGTCATATGTGTTTTTTAACAATTAAAAATATATTTTATATCACAGATATTTACCATTTCTGACATTGTTTATTCTTTCCTGTAGATTCGAGTTTCCCTCTGTTATCATTTCCTTCAGTCTCAAGAACTTTCTTTAATGTTTTTTACGTACAGGTTAGCTGATAATAGATTTTTTTTTAGTTTTTCTTTATTCAAAATGTCTTTATTTCACCTACTCGAGCTATATTTTTAATGGATCATTCTCTGGATATAGAATTCTGAGTTTTACAGAGATTTTTCTTTTGAAATTTTAAAATATTGTTCCACAGTCTTCTGGGTTCCACTGATTCTGATGAGATGCCAGCAGTCATCTCTGCTGTTGTGTCCTCTCTATAAGGTATTATTTGTCTCTGGCTGCTCTCAAGATTTTTCTCAATTTTACTTTTCTGCAGTTTGACCAAGATGTGCCTGTGTGTGATTTTCTTTGTATTTATACTGCTTGGGGTTTGCTGAGCTTCTTGAACCTGTAAATTTTTCTTTCACCCAATTTGGGAAGTATTCAGCTATTATTTCCTCAAATACTTTTTCTGGCTAGCTCTATCTCTCCTCACCTTCTGGGACTCCAATTATCCAAATGTTAGATCTTTCGATATTCTCTCAGATTACTGAGGCTCTGGTCATTTGTTTTTCAATAATTTTTCTCTCCGTTCTTCAGATTGGATTTTTAAATCTCTCTGAAGTTCACTGATTCTTTTTTTTTTCCTTTTTTGCTCATAAAGTCATCCAGTGATTTTTTTTTTAGTCCATCATATTCTGTTTTCCTGTTTAAAAATTATCTTTTTGTTGTTTATTTCTTTGCTGAAATGTCCTATTTGTTCACTCATTGTGAGAATATTTTCTTTATTTCCTTGTGTATAGTTGTAACCTCTGCTTTAAAATCCCTGTCTGATAATTCCAATAGCTGAATCATCTCATGATTAGTCTCAGTTGATGACCTTTTGTCCTAAGTGTGGGTCCTGTTTCCTCTTTCTTTATATGTGGGTTAATTTTGGATTATTTCCTCGACATTTTGATGTATACATTGTAGAGATTCTATATTGTGTTATGTTCCTCTGAGTATTGATGTTTTATTTTAGTGGTCAGTGCACTTGACTAGACATAAACTTCAAACTCTGTCTCCTGTGGTGAGCAACAGCTAAAATCTTGCTCCAGTTTTTTCCGCCTTAGCTTTGTTGCCTGGCTTCTGCTGTATGCATGAGTAGTTCAGGAGTCATCAGATATTTACACAGAATTTATATGCTGATTTTGGGGTTCCTCTACTGTTCCTTTCTTTTTTCTTGGATTCTCTCCTCATTTTGCAGCTGATATGGTTGCCCCCAAACTCTATCCTCTGATTCTCCCAGCTAACAAGCCTGCAAATTTTTATCCATGTTCTATCTGTCTTACTTGATTCAGATGGGACTTGCCCTTTGACAAAAAGCCATAAAAAATGAGAAACTCTGAGGATCTCAGACAGTTCTTCCCCCATCTTCCAAGTGTGGACTCCCTTCCATTTATGCCTGTTTCTTGTCACTCTTCAGTGCCTTCAGGTGGTTGGTTTATATATTTTGTCCAGTTTGGAGTTATTACCTGTGGGAAAATTTATCTGATCACTACTGCTGTGCCATTACTAGACATGAAACCCTAGCTTTTGTTTTTATTTTTTGTATTTTAAACAGAACACAGTCCATCTGAAGCACTTGGAAGTTTGTGCTGTTTGTTGTCTCTCACTCATGGTGGCTTATTTTATACGGTACTTCATAATTTGTCATTTTGAATTATATCTTTACACTCAATCAGACTTTTTTTCAGGAATTACGGGTGACCTGTATTGAGACATGAACCTCAAACACAATTTGTGTTTCCTTTGCCCAGTTCCTTGGGTTTCTGTTAGCCTTGGTCCATTTAAATTAATCTTTTAGATTAAAATATCCTTTTTTTTTTTTTTTTAAGGATTGGCACCTGGGCTAACAACTGTTGCCAATCTTTTTATTTTTCTGCTTTATTTCCCAACCCCCCCCCCCCCCCCCCCGGTGCATAGTTGTATATCTAGTTGCAGGTCCTTCTAGTTGTGGGATGTGGGACGCTGCCTCAACGTGGCCTGACGAGCGGTGTCATGTCCACGCCCAGGATCCGAACCCTGGACCACTGCAGCAGAGCACGCGAACTTAACCACTCGGCCACGGAGCCAGTCCCTAGATTAAAGTATTCTTGACCATAGAGGGAACATAAATTTGAAGTCAATCCCATATTAGGACAAGGTCATGGTTACAAGAAAAAAAATCTTCTATCAAAGCCCATGCTGAATTGGGAGAGTTTTAGAGTATCTTCCTTTGCAATGCATAGATATTTTTGTCTGAATTCTTTTTACTAAGGGTTTAGTCTTCCAAGGATCTCAGCTTAGTTCAAGAGTCTCAGTAACAATTCCTCTGCTTTACACAAGCCCAACACCTTATATCATATCTTTGTGTGGCAACTGAAACCCCAGTCTCTTGTTATGGAAGTTACAAATGCCAACCATTTGCAAGGCAGCCATAGCATCAACATTAATTTCACACTCTTCTTTCTCTTACTATGTGGCCCTTGGGGATTTCCTTTACTTTCACTTATGATTTTAAAAGATATTCTTTATACTTATCATTTCTGAGTGTTTGCAGTTTTTAAAACTATTTATTTTAAATTTTCTCATAAACAAACATTTTAAGAAAAAGCCTCTTTAACTTTAGCGAACTTCCATTTTAAAAGATCTCCACCTTAGAAAATCAAAATGATATTGTACACAGAGAGATTGAACTGTAATGCTCTGAATGATTACTTCTGCTTTTTGGAGGTGGGGTATACATGAAGGATTTACATAAGAAGTGCCCCTACAATGCTGAGTACTTGTTTCCAGCTTTTGATCTGAGCGAGAAGTGATCCTTTCCACTAAAATTAGTTTAAATTCACCTCTCATTTACAGACTGTGATGATCATAGAAGAGAAAGCAGGAGTGCAAAGAATTTGGACAGCCAGCACAGTATTGATTACTTTGGAAGAAACAAAGACTTCTACAGAAATTGCTTCATACAGGTTCAGAACAAAATGATTCTGCTTTAACCAAGTGCCTATGTAAGTTCCAGATTTTGTAAATATTGGCCCTGAAGCAATAAGCAATATACCTGTGCAGAATTCACTGGACAGGACAATGGGGCTCAGAGTTTGAGAAAAGAAGAATGAAGCCTGGATGAGAACCGTCTCTTTTGCCCCTCTGTTGGAGGATTGACCCAAGTTCTTTATTGCAGAATTGTAAATAAATATATCCATTAAAATCCATCTCTAAATTTAAAATACTTCTCTAAATGTATGTTATAAATTGATTCTGGACCATCTCTAAATTTAAAATACATCTCTAAATGTATATTATAAATTGGTTATGGACTAAGAGAATGGTTTGAAACACACTCAACCAATCCTTTCGTCATCTTCCTAAAGTCTTGAGTTTAAGAATCCACATTAGGCATTTTTATAGAAGGAAAAATACCCTTGATTCTTGCTCTTATAGAAGACAATCAGACAAGGAGCCCTCCTTAGAACACTTTGTCAAAGAAAAGCTTATTTTTCTCACAGTACACAGAGCACCACACACTGCATATGTTATGAAAGTTTATACTTTGCAGCTAAAGTCCTTAGTTAAGACTAAGTCCCTACTTAATTCTAAAATGTCCTGGAGTCCTCCTTGATGGAAAATGGCAAATGATAAACCTGATGGATGCTACAGAAGAAAGCATCTATGTGTTCTCTAGCACCAAAGGCCGAGTTCTGATGCTCATACACGTGGCCTACAGGGGAGTTGGTGAGTCCGAGGCTCCCTCTGCACTATCTGGTATCAAAGTCCATCCAGGAACGTTGACTCTTTGAACTAAAAATCAAATCAACGGCTAGACTATATTAGTCACTAGGATGATCCCAGTGGTGAAATACAGCTCCACTTTGAAATCATTTTTAATTATCATTATGGCCATTTTTTGCAATATACTATTTCATTTAATATTCTCAAACACCTTATGAACTTATATATTAGCAAATTGAACTCAGAGAGGTAAAGTATTTCGCATAAATTTACAAAGCTTAAACACAGCAGAGCTGGGATGTAAAACCAACTTTCTGGTTCCAAAGTGCTCTCTTAACTTTAAAACCTATATAACTAAGCAATCTATTAAGATGCTTACACCTGTTAAGATGTAAAGTTTCCTTACTCTCATATTGAGACACAAGGAAAAGAAGATAGTTTCGGTGCCAGAGACTTCCTGTTTCTCCCCAGTATTCATTCTGGGGGAGGGGTCATTCAAGGGGTCTATTTTCTTTCTTCCTCATTGCTTTCTGCTCTTTAGGATGTGGAGAAAATAACTGGAGCTCCAGCAGTCATCTTTGTCTCTGAGGACGGGGTCTCATCCTAGGGATTATGGGGGTAAGGAGCTGGAAGAAACCTGACTCCAACAACTTCATGGAGATGCCATACCAACCCTAACTCTAGATTTCTTTTACACAAAGAGAAATAAATTTCTACCTCTTTAAGCCACTATTCTTTGGGTTATTTCAGTTATTGCCATTAAGTCTACTTCTAACTAATAAACTCTTATTTCTACAGACTTTTTCATGTCTCCAAGTTGCAGAATATAACTTAGGTAGCCATCTTGCAATTGTGAAGACGAAAGGAATACACTAAGGATGACAAAGCAGACAAATGTCAAATACTTGGGTCTTTGAGGATATTGATGTGCTAAGTTAACCATTCCTGGAGTTGCCCTACTTCTGGAATTTATTATGTGAAATAAAAAGTCCACCCCTTTTTAAATGTCCGTTAAGCTAGGGCACTCTATCATTTGTAGATGAAGGCATTCTTGATGCTACATTACTACACACAGAATAAAATACAAACTACTTATCCAAATCTCTATGGCCTCTGTGACCTGGCTCCCACCTACCTTTCCTACTGTCAAATGCCACATGCTCACTATACTCGATGAGGGCATTTATTTTGTCTGTCTTTTTTTGTATCCCCAGCACCTAGAACAGTGCCTGACTCATTGTTGTTACCCAGTAAATATCTGTTGAATGAGTGAATTAGTGGATGAATAGTGTTTCCCAGAAGTGATTATTTTGCTAGATGTTTTCTTGGAATTTCTTGATTACTCTACTTTTTCTTCCTACACAAACATTTGAGTTTAGAAGCATCAATCCCAAATTTTCATCAAAATTATTAACGTGCTATTTATGTTCTCCCCAGCACTCTCTCTGCTCTCCTCTGTCCGTTCAATTTCTCCCTCATTCTTAAACGTAAGCAGTGATCATGTCAATATAGTAAACTTGGCACTTTCCTGAGCTGGTGGAGTTAGATGAGAGTTATTTTGAATGTTCCTCAGACTTACAGTTAAAACATGCCACAAATCCATTATTGTTACAAATCCAGGAAAATGAAATTCAAAACCTCAGAGAATTCCTTGCTTTAAGCAGAAAATATGTTCTCATCTGGGTGAAAGAAAAAGCAATCAGTGCCTCCAGCTGCAAAAATATTGATCAGTTCCTTTGCTATTGATCCTCATGACCTGGTAATGCCAAGGACAAGAATATGTCTTCCCAGACACTATTATGTGGCTCGAGTGCCTCATTTTTTCTTAAATGTGATTATGAAACTACTTTGTTTGTGTGAGAAGCTCTGATAAAGAAACCAAACCTCACACATGTTTCTACAAGCCATAGTCATTGCTCCAAAGGGAGCACTCCATCATTCTCTAGGAGCTCCAATTACCAGAGTAATGAAGGATGCTTCTGCCCGGCTGCCATCCTTGGCTCTTGCAGGTAGCCTGGACCACCACTCTCCAACCTCAGCCCAAGGAGACTGTGCAGTAAATGGATAAATTGACTTAAAAGGACTTTAGAAATAATGATGCCAAGAGGATACAAGGAATTTTCATCTTAGTGCCAGTTTCCTTCTTTGGCAGAGCACTGTTTTGCAGATTATGTATATCAAAATGTTCCTAAGTCTGTTGCCATCATTATCTTTCATTCAATTAACAAAAGCAAAACAAAACATAAAAACCTCGGATAGGCACTGTTGTTCTCTATTTCATAGCCACAGATTGCGATTAATAATGATTTGCAGAATTTTTTTTGTTTACCGCTCCAGATCTACTGCTCTCTACCCTTCTCCATCCTGCCCCATGCCTTAGACGGCTGATGACATCATGGACTCTCATGCCCTCTGACTTTCAGCTGGCTGTATGCAAAGGGAGACACTGGCAGGAGATCAGAAGGTGAGAAGAAAGAGAGATTGGAGTATGTATTCTTCTAACATCTTTTTTTTTTTTTTTTGAGGAAGATTAGCCCTGAGCTAATATCTGCTCCCAATCCTCCTCTTTTTGCTGAGGAAGACTGGCCCTGAGCTAACATCCATGCCCATCTTCCTCTCCTTTATATGTGGGATGCCTACCACAGCATGGCCTGCCAAGCAGTGCCATGTTGGCATCCAGGATCCGAACGGGCAAACCCCGGGCCACCAAAGCGAAACGTGCAGACTTAACCACTGTACCACCAGGCCGGCCCCTCTTCTAACATTTCTTGCCAGGTCTCACGGAGGTCTTTTAACTGGTCCCTGCCCGTTGCCCTAGGGGTGGTAGCAATTTCCCCAAATTGCTGATTCCAGAGTTTTTATCTTCCTTGTCAATGTGCCTTAAACCTCCTACAACTTTCTAAATAATCTCTTTCTAAAGCTCTTTTCAACTTGCTAAAACTCTCTACTTTAGCCATCTGTCTCCTGCTAGGACATGACTGACTGAGTAGTCCAAGGTCTGGATGGTAAGACGCCAGTGGCAGAGCTAAGCTGATATTTAGGCTGTCTGATTCCAGACCTATGAGCTTGTGCATGAGAGGTGACTTTCTCTTCTTCCTTCTTCCTGTCTTCTTCTTCCTCTCCCAGTGAGGAGAGGACACATGTTGTCCAATTGTGAGAAGAGTTTAATACCACTCTTTCTTAGATAATATTGTGTTCCTAAGACAGGAGGCCAGCAATGATCATGTTATGCTTATCACAATGTGTTTCTAATAGCACCTATGTTAGTCAGGGTTCTCCAGAGAAATAGAAACAAAGACCATATGTGTGTGTGTGTGTGTGTGTGTGTGTGTGTGTGTATAGAGAGAGATAAACAAAGAAATTTATAGGAATTGTTCAAATACTTACGGAGGTCAAGAAGTCCCATAATCTGCCATCTGCAAGCTAAAGGACCAGGAAAGTCAGTGCTGTCATTCAGTCCAAGTTCAAAGGCCTGAGAATCAGGGGCCAATGGTGTAAGTCCTGGTCTGAGTCACAGATCTCGAGAACCAGGAGTGCTGATGACCAAGAGCAGGAGAAGATGGATGTCTCAGCTCAAACAGAGAGAGAGAATTCTCTTTTCCTCCACCTTTTTGTTCTATTCAGGCCCTCGATGGATTGGACGATGCCCACTCACATTGGTGAGGGCAATCTTCTTTACTCAGTCTACTGACTCAAATGTTAATCTCTTCCAGAGACACCCTGACAGACACACCCAGAAATAATGTTTTAGTAGCTATTTGGGCATCCCTTAGCCCAGTCAAGTTGATGAATAAAATTAACCACCACAACACCTAACTGGTCACATCCCTAGCAACCATTTGCTCAAACTGTGACCATATGTAGAGCCAACATATGGTATAAGATACAAGCATCAGGCTTGGCATCGGGGGTCTACATTCTAGTTCTAGACTTGTAATTTTCCAACTTCAACCACTGCAACTCTATGACTTGGGTCTTTTGTCCATACAATAGGAATAATGTATAAGTTCTACCTAACTTATGGTGACTTTGTGAGGTTAAAATGCTGTCAGAAATATGGGACTAGAAGGAGGAAAATGACTCATCTAATAGACAGTTCATTCTGACTGCAAAATTCCTGAGTGCGAGAACTGTTTTTGTTTAGCAAAACCACCTTTGGTTCTAGAGTAAAAGCCCTCATGGCCTGGTCAAGATGGCAGAGAGGGAGGCAGAGAGAATTAAATTGCTCTGCATAATAAAGCAGGAAGAATTTGAAGCTTCCTTGGAAAGCCTGAGTGTGTGAGGAGATAATATGGGGAGTCCAGAGTAGGCAGGGGGAGAGGAAGCAGAACAACATGGCAATGAGCCAAGGGTTTCCTTGGAGTAGCAGCCGGGACAAAGTCTTTAGTGAGGGACAGTGGTGGGGTTCCAAGTATTTAATATTCCTTCCAATCATTTGTATTCTGTGATGTAAATCACCTGACTCCCCAAAACTTCAGGAAAAATCACGTGGTGCTTTGGGAATTGAAGGAATGTGGGGGTTATCCTTTGGGGAACCCTGACACAGAAAAGAACCTGCCTGCATGGGAAACAGGGCTGTGGTTGCATGGGAAGTAGGGATTGGGACCTTGTGGGATATCACCTGACCTAACATGAGGTGTGGAAGGTTAGAGAGAGAGCCTGTGACTCCCAACTGCTTTTTTTTCCTTTTTGCTTGAGGAAGATTAGCCCTGAGCTAACATCTGTGCCAATCTTCCTCTACTTTTTATATGTGGGTCGCCACCACAGCATGACTGACAAGTGGGGAAGGTCTGTGCCTGGGATCCAAACTGCAAACCTGGGCGACTGAAGTAGAACGTGACAAACTTAACCACTATGTCACAAGCTGGCCCCCCAACTGATTTTTAACAAATAATTAGTGAAATCAGATGTCAGACTGTTTGGAGATCCATGTTGTAGATACTCAAACCCTTGTAAGTACCTTCTTGCATTTTTTAATGTGTCAGGAAGGATTTTGTTTCCCGTGTGCTTATAAATCAGTAAAAATAAGGAAATATCCATTTTGAAGGTCTCTACCAAAAGACAGCATTCAGATTATGTATATTTAAATTTTTGGGGGTGGAATTTTGGGCTTACAAAGTTTTGCTCTACTGAGCATGTACATTTTTGAGTCCATTTCTGGTTTTTGCATCACGGCATTGATCTATTGGAAGGAAAGAGGAAGGAGGGAAGGAAGGGAGGGGGGAGGGAGGGAGGAACGAAGAAGGAAAGAGGTCCTACTGCACCACCATCAAGAGCAAGAGATGTCTGAATGATATCATATGGAGGAGAGCTGACCTGACTGTTTCCAGAGAACATGCTTGCAACACAAAAGAAAAACTGGAAGCTAGTTAGCAGAAGGAAGTAATTAAGTCTTTATTTTAAAATTTCTAAAATGTAGATTGTTTAACACTCATTACCTACTGAACTTAATAATATTATGGGATCACTTATCAGACTCAATAGCAGGCACCCATCCACTTCCTATTTTTATTTCCATTTTTCAGTTAAACACTTTGCATGTAAGCTGTATAAATAACAGACACTATTTAATTTAGGTACCAGAAATGGATGCTTAATGTTCCATTAAATTAGGAAGTGAAGCAGTGTGATTTGGACTGTGCCTTGTTGGCCAGAAATAAGCAGAATTCAGGGAGATTGCAGACACATTTTGTTAGGTGCCAAAAGATTTGCCCATAGTTCTAAGAGGAAATATCGATATATATCATGTGGAAATGTATTGAATGCTAAATTAAAACTGTGTGACTGTATGTGACTTCTCACATAGCCATAGCAGTAAGGCTGCACTAGAATGTTTTTGCAGTTGTGAATCCTAGATAGTAACAGAAAATTCATGCTGAGACTGTTATGGAGCAATATGGTAGGAATTAAGAGAGCATGCATTTGGGGCTTTGTAATCTTTCTTATGTGGGTTCTATTTCTGTCTCAAATATTGACTGAATACCTTTGAGCTGAATGCCTTTGGGCAGGTCACTTAAATTCTTTGGGTTTCAGAGTTTCATCTGTCAGATGGGCATAATAACGTCAACTTCATGGATTGATTTTTTAGGATGTTATGGATATAAAACACTTATCACACATCCTTAACATTTAACATACCGTGCTAATCATCACTACTATTTCTTGATTCTAAGGACTTTTCCAGCTTTAATATTGCATGACTAATTCTCAACCAGCTGGAATGTAGAGAAATATCACCCTGCCAAGAACTCCTTTGTTCCGTGTTCCTTCTCGCTCCTACTATAGTCATATTACCTGTTTGCCCCAATCTTTGAACTCAGGCCTCACACTCCAGGACCAGTTCTTGCCCTGGGCAGGAAGTACTAGACAAGTAACTCAAAATGGAATGAATAGCAAGCTGACTCTGATACCCTGTCCCTGTTACTTGGACTTTTGTGTATATATCTAGATACTCTGTCCGGAGCTTCTGACACCTTTCTGCCAAGAACCATTTCTTGATTTCCTGAACCTTTTATTTCCACTCCTCCTACGTTTTTCTTTCTGTGCCTCCCTCCCATTCAAGCAGATGGTAAGCTTTGTGATCAATGCATCTGGTGATAGATAAAAGTAGTCAGGAAGCAGAAAGAAAAAGATTCTTCTGGGCTTTGGTTTCTAAAAAACCTAAACTCATCCAGTTGACTCTGAAAGAACATTTCAATTAGAGAGCAATAAATATTTCCCATATTCTACCATATGACAGAGGAAAAAGCGAGGTCAGAGGAGGGGAGATCTCGAGAGTAAAGCCACACCTGAAGGGCCATAGCAATTGAAATGAGGAGCTGTCCACAAGAAGCCACCAGGAGAGGCATTATGTGAGCACCAAGGCAGAAGTTGGAGCTGATTCCTTAACAGCAGATGACCACACTCCCCTCAAGGAAGCCCCACCCCTTACATCCAGCCAGAGAGCAATGCTAGCCATCTTTCCCGAAGACCTCTTCATCCATGAGATGCTCCCTTCAACTCCTTGGCACGTGTCTTCTCAGTAGTGGTGACCACAGTCTCTGCTTAGGCTTCCATCACTCCCATGTGAGTTTGAACAAAACCCATTGTATTAGTTTTCTATGGCTGATGTAACAAAATACTATACACTCGTTGACTTAAAATAATACAGATTTATTACCCTGCGGTTTTGGAGGTTGGAAGTCCTAACATCAAGGGGTCAGAGGGCTGTATTGGTTTTGGAGGCCCTAGGGGAGAATCTGCTTCCTTGCCTTCTCTACCTTCCAGTTGCAACTCACGTTCCTTGACTCATGGACCTGCATCACTTTGACCTCTGCTTCTGTCATCGTCTTTTTGTCTCTGACTCTGACCCTCCTGCCTCCTTCTTATAAGGACTCTGGTCATTACACTGGCCCACCTGATAATCCAAGATATCTCCCCATCTCAAGACTTTTAACTTAATCACACCAGCAAAGTTCCTTAAACCATGTGAGATCACAGGTTCCAGGGATGAGGATATGACCTCTTTAGGGGCATTATTCAGCCTGCCACACCCATGTACCAAGATCACGGGACATCAGAAGCTTGTTTCTCTGATCTACTGCTTTCCTGGTTACGTCTTCACATTTCTTCAGGTTCTTGGCATCTGGCTGAGAATTCAGCTCTCCCTCCTAGTGTACCACCCTCCTGGGTAACTGAACTGCCAGGTGGACAATCCAACACCAGCGCCTCTCCTTTCATGGGCACCCTAAACCCAGTGATATTTGCGTCTACTCTACTTCAGTAAGCCACATTGCTGGTCATACCACGAGCCTTGTCAACATCCCCTAAAACTGCTCCAAATCAATTCACTCATAATAACCGACTTTTTGACCACAATATCCTATCCATTCAGTATTTTTTTTTAATACCCCCTTCCCCGTGAATCTATGTTCCTTCAGATCACAGAGACCTCCAAATATTTTTATCCTTTCTTTTTACCCACTTGTCTAGACCCCACCAGGCTTCACTTACTCTCCACTCTGCCAAAGACTCATGGCTATTCCACTCAACAACTCTCTCACTAGCACCTTCAAACATAGTACTCTTCTGCTGCTGAACCCATTTAGCCATTTTGGATCAGTTTTACAAAATATCTTATCCATTCCACACAGGCTGCTGAGTGCTACTGGGGGAAACTGTACACCTGATAGGCCCCATTCAGTATTTTTTTTTTCATTTTTTCATAGTCTTCTCCTTCCCTTGACCTCATCCAAATCATTTTAAGTTTTCACACTTTTCTCAAACCTACCATGCCTATCAAAAGTTGACTTTCCTGAAAAATGTCAAACACACTTCACCCTGCAACAAGACCTCATCCATTGCCAACATCACCTCCCTTCCTCCAGATTCAGAGGATGGGGTTTCTCTCCATCTGGTGTGGGACAAAGCCTGCTCAGTGTGTGGTCTTGATACCAGCTTCTCTCATCTCTTCTAGGATAGTTCTCTATTAGTTATGCCTCTCTTTCCTCTATTTTCAACACTATCATCTTTACTGTATCCTTTATCTCACTCTGTAAGCATATTAAAGTCCCATAAAAAAGTTGGACAAAGATGAGTTCAGGTTGAAACACGTTGATTTTGCTGTTCCTGTGGAACATCTAACTTCACACATGCAGCAGGATGTAATTTAATTATTTTAAAAAATCTTGTCATTTTAAGTTCCACTCTAGCCACCGCTCTCCTTAATTTTTATTACACACTCTATGATTTCTTCCATGCTCTCATTCTTCTTTCAAACTTACAATCTAGTGGCTTAAAAATTTCTTAAAGGAGAGGATACTTCAGTTCTTATTTTAGTGGACATTTTTTGTTGTCTTTCATTGTACAGGCAATGCTTTTCTTTTTGGATACTCTTTTCCTGTACTTTCTGTATTATCTTTCCAGTCTTATCTTATCCTAATTGTATCTTCTCAGTGTCCTTAATAGCAATTCCTTCTTGTGACTACCCATGAATGTCTGTGCTCCCAAGTGTACCACTGACTCTCAAACCAATACCTCCAGCCCTCCCTTGATTTTGAATCTTACTAAACAAATTCCTGCTGGCCTGCTATAGGTAGATGTCCCATAGACACATGAAACTCAACACATCCAAACTTGACCTCGTTATCTTCCCTTGCAATTTTGCTCTCCCTTATGTGTTTGGTTTTTTTTTTTTTTTTTTGAGGAAGATTAGCTCTGAGCTAACATCTGCCACAAATCCTCCTCTTTTTTGCTGAGGAAGACTGGCCCTGAGCTAACATCTGTACCCATCTTCCTCTACTTTATATGTGGGACGCCTACCACAGCATGGGTTGACAAGTGGTGCATAGGTCCGCACCTGGGATCCGAACTGGTGAACCCTGGGCCACCGAAGTGGAGCACCCGAACTTAACCACTACGCCCCCTGGCCCGCCCCCTTCCCTTACATGTTCTTTATCTCTTTTATAGGCACATTCATTCTCCTGGTTATCCAAGGCAGAAACTTTGGTGATATCTTGATCTTTTTGATCTACCTTATTTTCTTTCCTCATTTATAATAAATCATAAACTTTCACTACTTTTACCATATGTGCGTGCGTGCATGTGTATGAGTATATATGTATACGTATATGTGTAAGTATATAAGGCTGTGACTCGCTCCATTCCATTTACCACCCCATGAAAAGAGTCATCTACCTAAAATCCAATCTGTCTTTATCAGTGCAGATGTTAAAGATTTTCCTGGTCAAGACAATCTTCCAAAAACTACCCATCACTTCATAAAATTGGAGCTCTTTGACGTGCCATTTAAAGGTTCTCTGTGACATGGCCATTACCTATCTCACAGGTTCTTCCCTGCCACTCCTTGCCTCTCAATAGATCAAATTGCTTATACTTCCCCCAAACACTATTTCGTTTTTTGCCTCACATCTTTCCTCATTCTATTCCTCCTAACCAGAATTCCCTAGACCCTTTATTTTAGCCAGTTTCCTAAAACAACAATGATATTAATCACAAACTTTTTCTTGTTAATTCCTGCTGTATACAAGACCTGTGCTGCCTATTTTACATGGATTATATCCAATTTGCTATTATTAGACTCATTTCACAGATGAGGATGTTGAAGCTCACAGAGGTCAAGGAAATTGTCCAAGCTCTGTTACTGGCAGAGCTTGGTTTCAAACCCAAGCATGTCTGATGCCAGAGTCCGTGTTGTGAAGCCCTGCACCGAGCTGCCTCTCCTCATTTTGGTGCAGTCAGGATTTTGCTCAGAGCTCATGCTTCTTTAACGTGGCTCTGAATGGCAGATGGATAGAATACGGCATTTGTGATGACAGGGAAACGCTATATTGTCATTATAGGCCTATTCAGAGAGGAGAAGTGAACTCAGTCCCATGTCATGACCTGCACACATTCTCTCCCTGCAGCTTGCACTCTGCTGTCACTGTCACCAAAGCATCTCGAAACTAGAAAGTACCAAGGTGACTTGTAAAGAATCAGTGCTGCGCTGTGGCTGAGTGGGCTTATCACGGTCCTTATTTGTCCACATCTGTCTCAAATATATTAGCACAAAGATTCTCTAGATTGATAATAATGCCTAGGGAGCATATTTGATTTTTTTCTTGTTTAATTTGTCTTTTGAAGGAAAACTTTGATATTTTCCAAGAGATTTAATACTTCATATGTTTCTGTAAACGTTTCATGGATAGTAGAATAGAATTATCTATTTTGGAGGTACAAAGTTGGTATACAACTAGATAGGTCTGTTCGATCAAATTTATATTTTGTGTAACTCAAATCCTCTATACCAACACTGTCCAACAGAAATATAGTGGAAGTCACATATGTAACTTTAAAATTCCTAGTAGCCAAATTTAAAAAGTAAATAGGTGAAGTTGACTTTTATAATATATTCTATTTTACCCAATATATCCAAAATATTCTGTCAATATTCGATCAGCATGAAAATTAATAATTAGATATTTTACATTCTTCTTTTGGTACTGTCTTTAAAGTTCAGGTGTATGTTTTACACTTAGAGCACACCTCAGTTTGAATTAACATATCAAGCGCTCAGCAGCCACATGTGGCTAGTGGCTGCTATGTTGGACAGCACAGCTCTATACCCTTATATTTGGTTTTCTAATTGGTCTGTCGATTTCTGAAAAAGGCCTGTAAAATCTCCCATTAAGTTTGTGGATTTTTGTCAGTTTTTATAACAACACTTTTCTAATAATTTTTACGGCATACATTTTGAAATCATATTGTGAAATGAATAAAGGTTTATGTTGTATTTTCTACAGAGATTATACCTTTCCTCAACATGAAATGTCTCTCTCTTGTCCAGTTCAATTGTTTAGGGCCTTGAATTTTAGGTTTTCTTTTAATATTGCCACTCCTCATTTTTTGTGATTTTTATATGCTTATTATATCTTTCACTCCCCTGCACATTCTACTTTTCTCTGTTATGTTTTAGGCATATTTCTTAGAAAAAAGAATAGGATGGGGTTTTTAAAATGTAATCTGAGTTTTTCAGCCTTTTAATGGTACAATTTAATCTGTGAATAGGACTGAGATTCCTACAACAACTAGAATTACACTCTCCATTTTATATTGCAATTTCTATCTTCTTTCTTATCACTTTTGTTTCTTGTTCACTTTTTCTTAGATTGATTGAATTATCTTTGTTCTGTTTTTCTACCTAGTGATTTGGACATTTCCAATCTTTTCTTTTCTTCCTTTTTCTGAAGGTTACCCTTACATTTTTCACACAAAATATATAAACTTATATATCCCTATGCATGTCTATAATTAGTGTCTTTACACACTTATCACCCTATCATTTCTTCCTCATTTTACCTTATATCTACCTTAACTTTCCACCCAGCCATCCTTTCTCCTCCCCACCTATTACATTAAGATCAGCTGGTATTTTATTCCCAGGTGTGTGTTTGTTTGTTTTTACATTGTGTGTTGATACTTGTTTAGGATTAACTATGCATTTTACTGGTTTCTTTGCTCACTACTGTTTCTTCACTCCCTTGTTCTTGCATTCATTTTTTATTTTGCTGCAATATAGTCGTAAACAATTCTTTAGCAAAGTACTGTGGATAGTCAACCTTGCAAATTTATATCTTTACTTTGACCTTGCATTTGAATGGTAATGTGGCTGAGTATAAAACTCTAAATTTAAACTCCTTTTCTCTCAGAACTTTAAAGATACTTTTTCACAGTCTTCTAGTGTCTAGATCTGTAAAGAATCTAATATTAATCTGATTTTCCGTTTTTTGTAAATAAGCTGCTTTCCTTCCTTCTGAAGTCTTTGAGGATATTCTCTTTATGTTTGAATATTTGAAATTTCATCAAGATTATCTATCTATCTATCTATCTATCTATCATCTATCTGTCTGTCTATCTACCTATCTATCATCTCTCTGTCTGTCTGTTTTCCCCATTCACCCCATTTTGGCACGTGGTGAGATCTTTCCATCTGTGACTTTTCTCAGCTTGAAAAAACAATCATCTTCTGAAAAGTACTCCTCCTAGCTTCACTTTTTGATGCTTATGCTTTTGGAAATCCTTTAGAGTTAGATATTGGACCTCTGGAATAATTTTCCACATCTCTTCATTTTCTCTATAATTTCTTAAATTATTTTGTCAATTTGCATTTTCTTCTAGGAGATTAACTTTACTTTATTTTCCAGATCAAGAATTTCATCCTCAGACTTGACTTTAGCTCTTTTACATTTGAGGGAATTATGTTTTTAGTTTTCTAGAATGCTATCTTGGTTTTTAATAGCTTACTTTGTATTGCAACATAGTTTTATATCATGACTACAATGTGTTTTTAAATTTCTATGAAAAATATATAACTGCTCTATTTGCTATATTATCTCTAGTTCTTTTCGTATCGGTTCTGTTCATTGATCAAAACCCTTCCCTTTTATCTGATTTCTCCCTTTCGTCTATACACATGAGTTAGTTTAGCACCTGGATAATTAGAAAGAGATGGTGTGGATTTCCTCAGTGTTTGACTAAGTCTGTTTTCCTGATAGTTGCCTCTCTCCCTGTATAGGAAAGGCTTTGTACAAATTTACAGAAAGTCTGGTTCCACTCAAGAAAGAGCAAGTGGGAAGAAGAGAGTCAAGTTTTGGACCCCTTCAATTTTCTAAGTACGAAGAACTTGCACTCTAGCATAGAGAATTCTGGAGTATTTCTCTCTTGGATGGGGCTGCCGTTCCTTTACATAATCCCTCCCTATCTATTTGAGGATTGGGAGTCACTTCAAACTCTTTCATGCTTCTTTCCCAGCTCCTAACATTCACAAGGAAAGTCCTCCTCAGACATGTGGTTCACTTACTTTATCATAGAGCTCATACTGCTTGCTCAAGTGTGGGGATTAGCAACTAGTGTAAAAGCTGTCCCAGAAAGATTTCAGCTTACTCTTTGTTTGCAAGTGAAGTTAATCAAATAACTAAGATTCTAGGACTCTTTCCTGTGTTTGGTATTCTTCACTCTTGGAGTTGGGCTTTGTTCTTTACAGGAACTTATTCATATCTGGTATCCTCATTTAATCATCTCAACAACCTAGCAATGTGAGTAGAGCAAGAATTATGGTTCCCATTTCGCCAATAGAACTGAAATTCAGAGAGGTGAGTAATTCACTCAAAGCTGGTGTGGTAGAAAAGAACCAGTTTTCTAACTCCTTAATGGGGGCTCTTTTTTTACAACCAGTACTAGAAAATCTAGAAAGAGCAATACCTTACTTAAAATGCAATGCAATATAAACAGTTCTGACACTCTGAATTAGCCAAAAGGGAAAAATTGAATCTGAGTGATCTCTTTGCAGCTTTTCTTTAGAAGATAGAGCCTGGTTTGGAACAAGGTTAGAATACTAAGGAGGATGAAAGAAAGAAAAATGAGCTTCTAAATTGAGATCCCTCAGATTTCCAGAAATATGCATGGTGACAATTTGCAAAGAACATAAAATTGCAAGCAGTGTGTGTAGTTGCAATTTTAACTTCCAAGCATTTGTCAATTTTAAAACATAGCAATTTCAATGACATTCAAAGGACTGTAAGTGCTCATGCATAAATTGATAAGCAGCTTTGATCTGGCTAAAGGTTTTTGGAATAATACAAATGTTTCCAATTATACAGTTGGGTAAATTAGAGGAATTTTGTGTGTATTTCTGAAGTGTCTGGCCTATGCCAAACTAGAAGGACCATTGAAGAAAAAGAAGCAAAGTAATTCAAATCATATTCCATTAGCAGATGGTAAGGATGACTCATGAATGTATCTTTGGTTTATTCCTTCTTCAGAGTCAGGGTTATAGTTGTGATGTTCACAACCTTCCTCCAAGGTTCCTGAGGAAGCAGACTTGGGACCTGTGTGCCAGTTTGAAAAACACATAGTGGGGCTGGCCCTGTGGTGCAGTGGTTAAGTGCACATGTTCTACTTCAGCGGCCCAGGACTGGCCAGTTCAGATCCCAGGTGCAGACATGGCACTGCTTGGCAAGCCATGCTGTGGTAGGCGTCCCACGTATAAAGTAGAGGAAGATGGGCACAGATGTTAGCTCAGGGCCAGTCTTCCTCAGTAAAAGGAGGAGGATTGGCAGCAGATGTTAGCTCAGGGCTAATCTTCCTCAAAAAAAAAAAAAGTAAAGAAAGAAAAACACATGGGGCTATGACCCTAACAAAGGGAACCAGGGTCATTCCTGGTGGGGGTGCCAAGCAAATGAAAGCAGGGTGAGGAAATGGCTGTCCTACAGTACATCCATGTGAGCCCCCCTTAAAGGGACATGCTCAGCCCATACAGGTGTAGGTATAAGTTCAGCCTCTGAAATTTGTCCACCTACTCCCTTTTTGCCATCTAAGCCTTACTTTCATCTTTCCCTTTTTCTCTCACTTCTTTTTTTCCTTTGACCTTACCTCTTAATTCCTGTCTTGTAAACTACTGGCTTTGAATACCAACACTGCATTTATTACCCTGGCCCCACCTTGCTCTCCGCTTCCTACCACAGGGCATCAAGCTGGCCTTCTAACCTCATGCACTGACATCCATGATGAGAGGCACTCCAGTAACTTTCTCCCGCTTTACCTCAACCTAGAACTGACAAACCAGTGCCTCTACCTCTCCAGAAACCTATAGCCTCTCATTTCATATATATGCTCTTAGCTCGGGCTACTGTAACAAAATACCATGGGCTGTGTGGCTTGAACAACAGACATTTATTTCCCACAGTTCTGAAGGCTGGGAAATCCAAGATGAATGTGCTAGCTGATTCAGTTCCTGGTGAGGTCCCTCTTCCTGACTTGCACATGCCCAAATTCTCTCTGTGTCCCCACATGGTGGAGAGGGAGAGCTCTGGTCTCTCTTCCTTTTCTTATAAGGGCTCTAATATCATCACAGGGTCCCCACCCTCATGATCTCATCTAAACCTAATTACTTCCCAAAGGTCCCACCTCCAAATACCATTATGTGGGGCTTAGGGCTTCAATATATGAATTTTAGTGGAAGCAAACATTTAGTCTATAAAATATGCTGAGCATCCTGACTCCTGATATAATCTCCCAAAGACTTCCCTTATCCTACCACAACCGGGTACAGGATCAACCACCTAAGTTCTGAAAGTGGGCTAATCCAACACAATCATGTCCTGCAATTCCAAAAGTCCCTACAATGTTAGAGACCACAGTGACCTTTTTCAGCCCAGTTCCAGCCCTTAATGGAGAGAGGTTATTGGCACGTTAGAACTTATATTATTCAATCTTTTCTACCAAGTGATCCAGGAATAAAGCTGCGATAGGAATCAGGAGACTGTGTTCTGGTCCTTCTACTAGCCAGCTATGTTACCCTAATTATACAGACTGCCAAACACTCCATTGTGCTGGGAATATTCCTCTATCTATATCTCCCATCATAGATTTTGTGCTCCCCAGGTACGAGGGCCAGCAAATCAGCATCTTGTGTCCATAATATCAAGAAGGTAGCAACCAATTTTGTTGGAATCAATGGATAGATTGAGAAATAAAATGAACTGATATATTCTTCTCTGGGCTTCATTTCACTTCCTTCCTTTCTTTTACTTCATTGATTCAATTAACATTTGTCAAATACTGTATGTCAAGGATTGTGGTAGCAGCTGGAATATATGGATTAATTTTTGTCCTTTAGGATATAAACTTTCAAATAACAAGGATAAAGTGGTAAAATAAAAAAAATGACCTCTAAATTCTTCTCAATTCTAAAATGTTGAGATCCACATATAAAATTCTGGCCCTCTTAGGAAACTCTTCCAGAAAGACTGCGGGTAAAAAGAAAAAAGACAGAAAAAAACCCTAAAGCTAGAATTGAGTGGGAGGTAGCTGAAGCAAGATAATTGAGGGAAGTTTAGTTAGTAGTTACACTAAACATTATTGGAAAACTTTTTTATTGTGGTAAAATACGTGTAACATAAAATTTGCCATTTTAACCATTTTTAACTGTATAAGCCAGTGGCATTAATTACACTCACAATACCATGCAAACATCATCACTTATCTATTTCCAAAATTTTTTCGTTGCCCTAAACAGAAACTCTGTAACCAGTAAGTAATGACTCCCATCTCCCCTTCCCCACAGCCCCTGGTAGCCTCTAATCTGCTTTCTATCTCTATGAATTTGTCTGTTCTAGACACCTCACGTAAGTGGAATCATACAGTATCCGTTCTTTTGTGTCTGGCTTATTTCACTTAGCATAATGTTTTCAAGGTTTTTTTGTGTTGCAACTTCATTCCTTTTTATGGCTGAATAATGTTTACTATATGTTATTCCAAACTTTGTTCATCCATTTATCTGTTGACAGGCATTTCAGTTATCTCCACCTTTTGTCTATTGTGATAACACTGCAATGAATGTTCGTGTACAAGAATCTGTCTGAGTTCCTGATTCCAGTTCTTGTGGATATATACCTAGGAGTGGAATTGCTCCGTCATATGGCAATTCTCTGTTGAGCTTTCTGAGGAACCACCAAAGTGTTTTCCACCGAGGCTGCACCATTTACATTCCCACCAGCAGCGCACAAGGGTTCCAATTCTTCCGCATCTTCACCAATACTTATTTTCTGTGTTTCTTAAAATGATTATAGCAATCCTGGTGTAAAGTGTAAAGTGGTATCTCATTGTGGTTTTGATTTGCATTTCCCTAACGGCCTGTGTCAAACTAGCAAAAATAGGAACAGTCTTTGCACTGCCTTAGAGAGCCTCTTCCTTGATCTCCCCCACCCTATCGTCATGTCAAGAACCCCTCGTGTATGGATCACACGCAGTGGCAAATTAAAAGGTAAAGTCTACAAAATTTTTTATAAAGCAATGTAGTTATTAAGAGCACAGCTTTTGGAGTGAACAAATCTGGATTTGAATTCTGGCTTTGCTACCCACTAGCTTTGTGACCCTAGACAATTATCTAATGTCTCTGAGCTTCAGTTTCTTTATGGGAAAAGTGGGGATTATAATAGCTATTTTGTAGAATTATTGTGAGAAAGAAGTTTAGTTGTGTATATAATTGCACAATTATGTTTTATTTCCATTACAATCCTCCAAAATCCTACCTATATATAATACAGTCATGTGCTGCATAACAACATTTTGGTCAATGACCAATTGTGTATGTTACGGTGGTCCCATAAGATTAGTACCATATAGCCTAAGTGTGTAGTAGGCTATCCCATATAGGTTTGTGTAACTACACTCTATGATGTTCACACAGTAGTGAAATCGCTTAACGTGTTTATCAGAAGGATCCTTGCTGTTAAGTGACGCGTGACTGTCTACATATAGCAAATGCCTGAGGTAGTGTATAGCACACACTCACTCAGGGATTGCTAATGCTGTTGTGGTTGTTGTTGCCAGCAGTCATAGAGGAGAATTTGCTATCCAAGCACATTCCATGAAATTTATAACCATGAAATTTAAAACCTGTAAAAATTTTCGGACAATGATATTAGCATTGCTGATGTGGAAAGAAAATTTGGTGGAAAAACATTTTCAATGATGATTTCTAAAATTTTGTCCTAATAACAACAGATCTACACACTAACATATAGCTTATGTTAAAATACTGCCCTCTTAAACTTACTGTCAGGGGGCTGGCCCAGTGGTGCAGCAGTTAAGTTCGAACATTCCTCTTCGGTGGCCCGGGGTTCACTGGTTCGGATCCTGGGGGCGGACACGGCACAGCTTGGCAGGCCATGCTGTGGTAGGCATCCCACATATAAAGTAGAGGAAGATGGGCATCGATGTTAGCTCAGGGCCAGTCTTCCTCAGCAAAAAGAGGAGGATTGGCAGCAGTTAGCTCAGGGCTAATCTTCCTCAAAAAAAAAAAAAAACAAAAAAAAAACTTTGTGTCAGAAAGTCCTTCCAATTATGCAAAACTTTTAATTTTAAAGGTAGTTGTCATAGTAACTGCCATGCACTGCTGCAAATGGTCCTAGAGCGATATGCAAACATTTCCAATGAATTTTTCAATATGTTGCAAAAACAGGATACAATATTTAGCAAAAGTGGTGCAAGTCATGGTGAAGGGGAGTCCTCCGTGGAGAACTAAAATTGTACTGAGGCAGGAATTTTAAATGGGAAGGATTTTGATGTATATATTCTAAGGAAGGGTCAGGAAAGCATTAGTAACAAATCCTTCTGAAAAAATCAGTGAATGATTGAGATCAAGCAATAATCACTCAACAATTAGGAGGAAAATGATAAAATGGAAACCAACAGAATGAGACGGAGCAATTTCTTCCGTGTTGTCAGGTTAGAAGTTGCTCAGGTATTACCATCTGGTGATTATAACACTGAGTTCTCATTATTTTATAACAAAATATTTGCCCTGGGGAAAGGTTGAACCCTTAGGGCCTGGGGACCGAGGCAAGGTTAAACAGACTGAAAGTGGCTGTTTGCAAGTGAAGCTCAGGCTGCTGTGAGGAACAAGCCAGGATTTCAGCACTTTGTTGGTCAAGGTAACTGATGGTGGGATGTTTAACCTATTAAAGCCATTAACCTAGTAGAAATCTTAGCTTCTCTCAGATTTCTAGAGCCTGTAACATACTATGTTCATTGTGACTCTCCAAGAGTTAGAAAAGGTATTGGTAGGGGCCAGCTGGGTGTCATAGTGGTTAAGTTCGCACGTTCTGCTTCGGGGGCCCAGGGTTTGCCGGTTCAGATCCCAGGTGCCGACATACGTGCTGCTTGTCAAGCCCTGCTGTGGCAGGCATCTCACATATAAAGTAGAGGAAGATGGGCACGGATGTTAGCTCTGGGCTAGTCCTCCTCAGCAAAAAGAGGAGGATTGGCAGCAGATGTTAGCTCAGGGCTAATCTTCCTCAAAAAATTTTTTTAAATTGTTTTAAAAAAAGTATTGGCATTTCTTAAACCTAGAGACCACAATGCCCACGTTTCTTGGAACATTTAAAAAAGCTGACTAGTATTGGGGCTGGCCCAGTGGCATAGTGGTTAAGTTTGCGCACTCTGCTTTGGTGGCCTGGGGATCGCGGGTTCGGATCCCAGGCGAGGACCTAGCACCACTGGTCAAACCACACTGTGGCAGCATCCCACACAAAACAAGGGAAGATTGGCATGGGTGTTAGCTCAGTGACAATCTTCTTCAAGCAAAAAGAGGAAGACTGGCAACAGATGTTAGCTCAGGGGTGGTCTGCCTCACACACACACACACAAAAGCTAACTAGTGTTCCTTCGACACAGTTTGAGATTCAAGGCTATAGTTAGATAAACAAACAGAAACTAAAGTTCACTTCCTAAAACTGCTTCATACTCTCCCCTCCATCACCTCACACGCCAATACACATCAAATATAGTTTTAAGGTGAATTCTATATGAACTTATTATGTAAATTTACCAAATGATTTCCATAAAAAGGAAGAAAATATTATCTTTTTCTAAAATTCAGCTATTATTTCTGTTATGATGTATTTGTAATTGCCTGTTATATAACAAACTACCTCAAAACTTAGCAGCTTAGAAGAATAAACATTAATTATTTCACAGTTTCTGTGGGTCAGAAGTCTGGGCACAGCTTCCCTGGGTGTTTCTGACTCAAGGTCTCTCACGAAAGGCAGTCAAGCTGATGACCTGAGCTGCAACCTCATCTGGATGCCCGTCTGGGGAGACACCATCTGTTTTGAAGCTCACTCACATGGTTGTTGGCAGGCCTTGGTCACTCACCATGTGGGCCACTCCACAGGGCTGCCTCACAACACGGCAGCTGCCTTCCCCCACGACAAGTGACCCAAGAGACTGTGAGAGAGGACACATTCAAGGTGAAAGGCAGTCATTTTATAACCTAATCTCAGATGTGTCATTTCATCACTTCTGCCATATTCTATTCATCAAAAGTGAGACAAGAAGTCCAGCCACACTCAAGGAGAGGGGATTACCCAAGAGCGGGAACCACAGAAGGTGAGGATCATTGGGGCCCATCTCCAAGGCTGCCTGATGCATATGTCCCCGGGCTTTCATATAAACTCTACCTTTTAGTCAGTATCTAACGTATGTCAAGCTCTGCACCTGCATTGTATACGCGACCTCTAATCCTTACAATGACCTACATAGCAGAATTACTATCTCTAATTTGTAGAAAAGGAAAATGAGGATATGAGAGTTTAAGTAATTTTCCAATGATCATATAATTTATAAATAAAAGAGACAAAATTTGAAATAACCTCTTCTGATCCCTAGTCCAGTGGCTCTTTCAACCATGTCTCCACTACTTTAGGTGACTATGTTACTGACTGCATTATCTGAATATATGTTAGTATGTTTTACTTGTCAAGCTCCCAAATGCCAATGAAATCATAAAACTAAAAGTAACATAGAACGTTGAAAAGGAAAAGGAATATTTCTATTATTCTGTTCACTGAAAATCTTGCCTTGAGATGAAAATTCATTATTGGTAATCCTTTAATGGAGAGGTATTTTATTTTATTTTATTTTATTTTATTTTTGTTCATTTTTTTTTTTTTTTTTGAGGAAGATTAGCCCTGAGCTAACTCCTGCCAATCCTCCTCTTTTTGCTGAGGAAGGCCGGCCCTGAGCTAACATCCGTGCCCATCTTCCTCTACTTTATACGTGGGACGCCTAGCGCAGCATGGCATGCCAAGTGGTGCCACGTCCGCACCCGGGATCCCAACCGGCGAACCCCGGGACACCGAGAAGCTGAACGAACGTGTGAACTTGACTGCTGCGCCACTGGACTGGCCCCCAATGGAGAGATATTTTAATTGTGATTCCTTAATTATACAAGGCAAATAGGAATTTTGGAAGTGATGATTCTCCAAATGGAGAAATTTTTAATTTATCAGAGCATGACATAACACATAGAGAGAAATGGTTGAAGATTCTGCTCCTTGTAAAGTACAAATGCATGCAGCTCAGTTTAAGAAGTATCTATTACATAGGATTCATGGTCAATATTCCTATCAAATATTCCTTGTCAGAAAACTAGGGGTCCAATTTTCATTGGAATCAGTATAGAGCAGAAAAGTAGTTGTTGTGTTTATCCTATGAGCTTTTCTCTGTACTATGTCTGATTGAAGAGAACAGAAATAAATAATACTGTCCAGAAACAGAGAATGAGTTGAAAGCATCAGAGAAATGTGTTTTTCTATCATCACAATTGGATTTCACCAGGGCTGAAATCACTCTCCAGAATGATGATATCAGTGATGGCAGAGGCGTAACATGTCTCCTGGCTTTCTAAACTACAGATATGCACTACAAATCTAAATTAGCTCAAAGTGTCCTGAAATCGTTGGGAGAATGTGTTAGGAGTTGGAAAGAGAGTGAGTATCATTCAACCTAAGTTCATTTAAAAAATCCAAACATGACACAATTGACTTTCTTGTCTTAACTAATTTAGTTCATTTTTATAAAAGATACTAAGCTACTGTGGATGAACTCAAGGTTTAGGGAGAGGCCAAAGCAAAACTAGGACATGAGTTAAATTTTGACTTCTTGCCCCATACCCATATCCCCACCACTCTCACTCTACCCTCTACCTTGGCCACCGTTACAAGCTGATGCTACAGAGGATGACCTTCTATTCTCAACACCTTTCTGCTTCCAGCAAAAACTGATCTCTCAGATTCATTCTCTGGTAGGACATTAAGAAGCACTTTTAACCAAAGAACGTCTTAGTTGATAATGGCAGAATGTTCTTCCCCTGATGGTACCAACATAACTCTTTATAGAACAGACCTCATTTATTTTGTAACTGATGAAAGTGACTCTTATTTGAGTAAATAAGAGTAACCTTCTCAAAATATTCCCCTCAAAGGAAATGTGCAGAGGCCAATGATTTGATACTAAAATCTGTACCTGAGAATGAGGTATCTCACCAGGTTAGTAAAAAAGGGAAAGAGAGGAAGGACGTGCTCAGAGTGAAATAGTGGTCAGGATTTAGCATGAGCATGAATATTGTCTGTCCTGCTACAACGTAACAGTGGTTGCTAGATATCATTTAGGCAGCATCACAGTATTAAAAATTACATTATGAAAATAATAGTTTTGTTGGAGAAAAAGAGGTAGAAGCTAAGGAAATTTTAACTTTCAAGGATAATATGATCTTTCCTAGAGGGATTTAAAAATGATGTTTTTAAGAAGATAAGAATGTGTTCTTATTTCAAGCTAAAGTTAATAACGTGCTGATGAAATTTGACTAAAACAAATCTAATTAATATAAAAAAGTCTGGGATAGTATGTTAGATTGGCAAAATGCACTCATTTTTTAAAATATCTAAATCAATTGCACCACAGAACCCAAGGTCCAATGTAAATTAAATAATTCCAAGTGAGCAGCTGCTCAAAAACCAAGCAGCTCTATGTTACTATGTCACACGCATGCGGCAGCATGCCCCTGTCAAGCATTTAACTTATGTCTTTAAAATGTTTTCTCTTCTCTGCTCTGTTGAGAGAGTTTAGAAAGCCCCCACGTCATCCTTGGGAATGAGTCGTTTCATTGAGACAGGAGCTCTTTCCTTTCCAGAAGAGAGTGGGAATTTAAGAACTCTCTGGAAGTTAAAAGGCCTCCTGTTGTAGGGGCAAGGAGGGTAAAGAGACCTTTGTGTCTGAGAGTCTGAATAAGATGAGCTGCCCATCCTGGAGAGGCAGTTTCCCTAAAGAAAAAAGGAAGAGTAGTTCCAGTCCAAAAGCAGCGGGCTCTTGACCCACCTCTCACAGCACTCCTGGAACGGCCAGCACCTCAGGATGGCTGTCATTGGGACTGAATGAGTCAAGAACTAACAGCTGTGACCTGGAGAACCAAGATAAGAGATGCTCTTAGTGGTTCCAGGCACAGAGGGATTTGAGTAATCAAAGATCACTGACCACCTGACCTGACAGGATAGGATGAATTTCCAGCCACGACATCATGAGGCGGCCAGAAGTGATGGCAGGGCCAGCTGACGAAATCTCAGACCTTCTCCCTTCATCCCACAACTGGGTACGGAAGTGGAGTAGCTCTCACACCTCACGGATTTAGTAAATTTTCTAGTTTTTTTGACCATTCAAAGGAAAATGACACTCAAAAAAAAAGATGCTAGACCTGATGCCAAATTGATGTATCAAAGTTTGAGTTTAATTTGATTTGTAAAATAAAAGAGACATGACGGCATTTGAACACCAGATTTGTATAGTGACTGTTTTTTATACCTGTATTTTTCTATCTGAAGTGTAATCATCCCCACAGTAATCACTTGATAGATTCATATATTCCACATGCAAAACATGTTTCCTAATTCAATTATCACATTTCGGCTAATATGCGTTATTCAAATACCTGTCAATGCCCTCAGGCAAATACTATCAGGAGCACATTCATAGTTGAACAAGTCAAGTTTATCGCTTGTTGCAGGGAGAGAGGATGTACATCACTGAACCAGAGGGAGACTCAGAAAGACAGTGTTAGGTTAGAAAGGATTCGCTATAAGATTTGGGGTTGCATTATGTGATTTGGGGAAGACTTAAGGAAATGGGGCTTAGTTCTGAATTACGTACTCTTAGGAAGTGGGAGTAATTTTAATTATTTATTTTAATTCATCTTCTCTAGAAGGAGGGAGGACCAGACCAAGGCAAAGCTGTAATTGGTAAAGAAGCAGTCACTCATATTGACCAACATAGAAGGATGTTTGGCCATTTTTGTGGCTAGAGCAATGTTTGTATTTTGCTCTGTGTTCAGATGTGATTATCGAGTGGTCATGTTTTTGTCTTGATTCATCATGTTCACAGTAGCTTTGTCTGATGTTGATATTCTGTGAAACTGTTTATGTTCAACAAGAGAACATCAAGGCCTAGAGGGTAATACCCAGCCAGCTCCTGGATGTCAGGGGCTGATTTTCTCTTTCTCACATCTATACCAATGATGTGCCAACACTTAACCCAAAGCATCAGGGCTGGGTCATATATGGGAGGGAAAGTCAGAAGTCAGGAACCAATAATCAGATAGTTAGAGAACCTGAACAACAGGTGGTCAAAAATAAGAGTGTGGTGTTACGGGCTGAATCATATCACCCCAAAAAGATCTGTTGATTCTCAGACTGTGGCCTTACTTGGAAATAGGGTCATTCCAGATGTAATTAATTAAGTTAAAATGAGGTCATGCTGGAGTAGGGTGGGCCCTTAATGCAGTTAGACTAATGGCCTTATAAGAAGATGGCCATATGAAGACAGAGACACACAGGAAGAACACCTTGTAATGATGAAGACGGATATTGGAGTTATGCAGCTGCAAGCCAAGGATCGCCAAAGATTGCCAGCAAAGCACTAGACACCAGGAAGGATTCACCTACAGTTTCGGAGGGAGCATGGCCCTGATGACACCTTGATTTGGGACTTCTAACCTCTAGAACCATGAGACAATAAATTTCTGTTGTTGTAAGTTACTCCATTTGTGGTACTTTGTTAACAGCAGCCCTAGGAAACTAGTACTGATGGGCTAGAATAACTCCCGACAGGAATATGGTGCTTTATTGGACGAGACTCTACCAAGTGAGTGTGGGTCTAGCTGGCCTCAAGGGTCAGAACCAGCAATGATCTAATTCTAAGATTTGGGGAACAGTTGCCATCTTGGGGCTACATTAAAGGCAGTCTTAGCTGGAGATTCCTTTCCTAGGTTCACTTGAGTCATTTTCTTTAAAGAATTGCCTAATGAATGCCAGGTTTAAGAGCGGTTTGCAGGCTTGGAAAACCTGGGATAGGGAATAGTAGAGGCAGAACTGGAAGTATGACCTTTCTGCCTCCATGCTCCTCTCTCTCTCGGTGTCCCTGTCACTGTCTCTCTCCCTGTCTCTGTCTGACTCTCTCTCTGTCTCCCAGCGTAATTGACCTCCTCCACCTGCAGACTGTATAATCTCCCTCTTAGCTCTTCTAGCTCAGCAACCCATCACATCTGCATCAAGGACCCTAATTTAAGTGCCTCTGTGTCGAGTTAACCTCACTGCAGGCCTTTTTTGATTTTATATCTATATTGCTGCACCAGGAATGTAAACTGTTCCCTTAGTTTGTGTCTTACTTTGTTCCAAGGCCAGTGACTTCTTCATGACTGAAATTTCCTGGAACCTTATAAAATGTCCGGTACATAGAAGCTCTCAATAAATGACAGCTTTTATGGGGAGCAGATTTTACGGTCAATATATAGATTGCAGATAATGAAAATGAGACTTACATGCTAAGTGAGCCAGCCTAAGGTAATAAAATTAAGAAGGAGTGTAGCTTAGGCTTGTATCCAGATCTTCTGACCAAAACCCAAGGCTCTTTCCGATAGGCTGAAGATTCCTGAATTGACCTTCGGTTGCCTACAGTTGAGTCTGATCCAAGCATGAGCATTTCTCAGTAGGAATCTGGTTTCCAGATCTTGGTCTCTCCTAAACCAACCTTTCTCACAGCTGAACAATTCCGGAATTTCCTATACTGAAAACAAGATGGTGGACCAATGGAAATTGAATTCATCTATTATGACCTCCACGTTTTGACAGGAAGCCTATAAACATATATTTGGGAAAGCTGGAGTTCTGGGAATAATTTAAAGTCCATGGAGTTAGAGGTTAATTATGTTATCTAACTATTCATAGGAATTTGGGTTGAACTTGTCACTGACTTTAAGCTCCCACTATAGTAAACCTCTTGTAACTCCTTCAACGTGCTGTAGTAGAAGCTACTATTCCAATTTGCCCTACATTCTTATCACCTTTCTTGTGGTAACAATTCTCTCCTTATTTGCCAAATTGATGGGCACAGGACCCAGACTGGGCTAGTTCATATCCTTCACCCAAAAGCCTAGTTCAAATGTTGGACATTTGAGTCAAAATAGGCCAATCAGAATTTTTTCATGACAATTTTTTCAAACTGGAACCAAGATGGAGAAATATTTTTCTCTCTGCTTGAAATTCCATAATTATATGAACACAGAGCAGCTAGTGACCAGATCCCCTACCCCATGGGAGAAACTGTTCTCGGAGAATGAAACCAACAGTTCGAAAAAGAGAGAGAGACGTAGATGATGGAGACTCTAGTCCTAGTTATACCTTCCCTTATTGAGGCTTGATTTCCCAGCTCTTCCTTCAATTAAATTTCAAGTAAATTTCTGTATTAGTTTCCTATTGCTCCTTTTATAAATTGCCACAAACTCAGTGGCTTAAAACACAGATTTATTCTCTTACATTTCTAGAGGTCAGAAATCCAAAATGAGTGTTACAGGGCTAAAATCAAGATGTCAGCAGGGCTGCATTGCTTTGGGAGGCTCTAGGGGAGAATTTGTCTCCTTGTCTTTTCCAGCTTCAGAGACTGCCCATATTCCTTGTCTCATGGTCCCCTTTCGTCTCCAAAGCCAGCAATGGCTGGTTAATGTTTCTAACTCTGGTTCTTACGTTTCCGCCTCCCTCTTCTCCATGTAAAGACCTTTGTGATTGCATTGGGCCTAGCTAGATGATCCAGGATAATTTCCTTATCTTAATTAAGTTTAGCTTGGCAGCAACCTTAATCCCATCTGCAACCTTAATTTCCCTTTTCCACAGAACACAACAGTCATTATTCTGCCTACTTACCACAATTTCCGGTAAATATCCTCTTTTCTTCTCAAATTAGGTTTTCTGATTTTTTTCACTTTCAACCAAGAGATGAAAAGACACAGATGTTGTGCTATTTTCTGCTTTCCTAGCTCTCCTGTGACTATCATGCTCTTCTTGGTGCACCTTGAGAATGTATATTGATCTGTCAAGAACATACTAAAGCTTCATCTCCTCTGTGTGTATGTTCCCTGACTTCTTCAGGTTGAAAGAATAACTTCCCTTTTTTTCCACTCATCATATCTTGTTTCCACTTTCGATGCTCTATTGAAATTATTTCCTTACGAGTACATCTCTGTTAGGAGCCTATGATTTACTTGCAGCCAGGAATTATGAATTATTTATCACTATATCCCCAACATCCAAAACATAAAATCTTACTTGGTGCTTAATAATGTTTGTTGAATGAATAAATTATCTATGATGTGGTGCTCCTTTCAGTGATTTGAAGGTTAGCATTTTTCTCACTTTATGAGAAAAATAAAATAGCTGCAAGGTTAGCTACTAGATCTGCAAACATTTTGTTTTGCTCAGAAAAATATATTTATATGCTAACTAAACCAGCATCTTCCCCCTAAGACTTTGCCTGAATGCACAATAAGATGAGTCAGTCTTTCATTGGTCACTATATTACTGATCAAATGGCAAAAGGCTAATCTGATCTAGTCATTTAAATGATTAAAATCACTAGACTGTGTGCAGAGTTGCTAAGGTAACAGCATCAGGCCACTAGGTGATCAATTCTTATTTAGTAACTGACCATTACGGTGGCTGACAAAATCAAATTGACAAATATAGAAATCGATTGATGATGTTGAGAAGCAGGAATGAAGTTATGCCAAGAGATAACGGCCATGTCTTTTCTATGGTTGTGTCAGTTCCAGGGGGAACAAAACGTTCCATAAGGAAACAACATAGACTTGCACATACAAACGTGAATGGACAAATGTGCTCTGGACCAGTGTGGCTGCAAAAAAGGAGCCATTTCTTAAAGAATAGAAAGAAAAACTTCTGGACACATGGCAGACAAATACTAGTTCTAAACATTTGTGTAATAAATTCAAACTAATTCATTGCAATTCATCAAAATAAATAAAATAAATTGCAAACACACTTTAAAAAAGAAAGTCTTTTTCAATCATTTATGGTGGACATTCTGCTTAGTGTTGACTTTAACAATTTAGAATACTAGCTTCAGGGCTATAACTTGGATCTGTTGTGACAGGGTGACTGATGTTTTACAGGCAAGTTCTGAAAAATAGCATCTCTTCAAAGATCTAATGCTCAGTGATCTATTGTGCCATCAAAGGATAAGTTACAGCCATCTAGATGATGTATCTTTTAGGAGTATTCTGGCCAAAAATATATCTATTTTGTTGGGAGGAAAAGCTATATCATTCTGGAGAAAACTGCCCAGTGGCATCTGGGTGTCATTGGCTGCAGATATCATGTGTGCCTGAGAACCTTTTCTAGAGCGTGAAAGGCTAGGACTCCCATTCTTCCTGGCTCCAAAACACCGCTAGTGCGCTGCATGCAGGTGTGGGCAACAGGACCTTTTGTGAATGTCTGGGAGTCAGAAACAGTCTGTTCAAGTATGCCAGTGATCCAGCTCACAGTCATTCTTATCTTTAAGGGATATGAGAATCCATCGTTTAAACAGTACAGTCAACTCCTTATGAAAAATTAGTTGAGGTGGAAGCAACGAGGAAGAAAAATATCCAATCATGCCATTCTCTTACTTCTCTTAAAATCCAAGGCAGGTTGGAGGGGAGATGGATCTTGACCAGGCAATTTCTCAAGTCTTAAGTCTGAACATTCTAGTTCTGTGATGTATAAAGCACCTTATTTCATCCTGCATTACAAATAACGCAATGGAAGTGCTCACTGATCAGAGGATAACACATTCTATTGAAAATTAGGTCAATATGAACAAGCACTGCTGACATGTTGAACAACTCCAAGGATGTCATTATCATCTATGTGAATTATATCACAATATAATGTACGTGAATGGTGCCTTCTTGCATTGTGCGGTGCACAACCTGCACGGGTGACCTTCTGTTGAAGGAAGTGAATTGTAACAGTGTTTGAAATATGAAAAGACTACAAGCAATCTAAATATCCTTCAAACTATAGATCACTAATAAAATATATACATGCACACACACATACACACACTATACATATAATACATAGCCCCTGGATCCATCATTTATTAGCTGTGTATCCTTGGGCAGCTTCCTAAATCTCTCTATGCCTTCATATTCGTCTGTAAAATGGGGATGATAATAATAGAATCTACCTCATTGTCACCTGCAAGGATTAATTTAGTTAACATTAGTAAAGCACTGAGTAGGAGTCATATATTCATGTACACATTCCTGCTTATTTGTGGAGAAGAGCTCTGTACAAATAATCAAGAAGCTGGTATGAGTGTTCACCTCTGGGGAAGAGAATAGAGAAATGGAGGAAGGGATGGGAGGAGAACATACTTTCATGGTATATCCTTTTGTACTGTTTGACTTGTTCCCCTTTTTTGTCAAATTTCTTCAAACTTTTTTTCAAACATTAACAAAACTAGATCAAGAAGCAGACAAGATGTGCCTTTGGTGTTTCCCCTTAAATGTAGTTCTGTGGCTTCTCAACCTTCTCCCCCATGAAGTCCATGAGCCTACTCTCAGAACCCCGGGCAGCCCCACATCCATCCAGCACTTTAAATTATTGTGTTATCACCAACTATTGCAAACCTCCTGCTTTATATCTTGGCCCTTCCCGGCCTCAGATGTCAGCCAATCCATCAACAAACCGATCCACACTGAGGCTTCAGAAGGACGGAAGTGGAGCGCTGTCCCAAGGTTTCACATGGTCATTTCTTCCAGGATTTCCTGGAAACCAGGCCCCTGACTTTTTCATCTGACTCATTAGTTTCTCAAATAGTAAATATTTCAGGACAATAACCCAGTGAGAGGAACCATTTGGCACTTTGAGCATAGTTAGCAAATTACTATTAGCTGTGCTGGAAAACTATTCAAACCTATCTAATATGTTTTAAATATTCACGAGAGAAAAAAAACCCTGCCTCCTTTCTGAAGACGCTATGAAAAGGCAGTTCTGCCAGACGCATCTTGCAAAATTGCAGGGCCCACAGGTACGAAAATTCATACATACAATAAAGACTCATAGAACAGGAAAGATAGATAAGAGTTTTGAGTCAATGACTGACTGCAAGGTCCCCAGGCAAGATTTAGAAGGAACTGGATTCTGATTGGAAAGTGTGTGTTCCAGAGGCTGCTGACATGCCCTTCCCTGGTGTGCTATAGCCATGAGGATACAAATAATTAAGAACCAAAAATACTACTAGTCATTGTAAACAGCCATCTCTTAGCCTATACACTTTACACGTATTGTTTTTAGTCACTATGATGATAGGGGAAAAAAAAGGGGATATTTCATTTTACAGATGGGGAAACTGAGATTCAAGGGGCTTAAATAATTCCTTCAAACTCACACATCTGGTGAATAGCGTGGCTCTGAACACAGGTACTCTGGTTCTGGAGCCCACTCTCTTATCCACTAGCGACTGACTGTAAGCTTGTGCTGGACATGGAGATGTGGCCCTCAGGTCCTCCTTAAAGGGAGGACTTGCGCCCAGTTGCTGAGAGTGCTGCAGGCGGACAGCCTTCAACACCAGCCTTTCAGGGACTGTACTTGCTGAAGTGAGCTGCCTCACTCAAGGTTGCTTTCTTTTTGGGTAAATCTACTCCAATGACTGATGGAGGCAGGGTGTATTGGAAAGCCCAGGGCTTGTGTTAAGAACGTGTAGACTATGACCTACCGAATGAAGCAGCGCAAAGCGACCCACACGAGTTGGTAGGTGGCACACACACCTCTCCCAAAACCCCCAGGCTGTTTGATTGAAGGTGCAGCTTCAATATACACCCACGAAGGAAGTAAAGTCACAAGGTTTATTACTTATAGATAGCCACATGGGAGCACAAATGAGCAGGAAGGAAGGGCACTCGTCTGTCCCAGGTCACGAACAAGCAGCAGGGGAGAGCAAAGTAGCAAGCATCTATTACTGATAGAGTCATTGGGGTGGTGGCTGCTGATTTTTCAAGGGCTCAATTCTGAGTAGTCGATTTAAAAGGTGACACAGGAAAAGCAAGGCAGGAACTTGTAGCAGGAACCTTAACTTGGGGTCCTTATCGAAATGTCCAGATTTTTGGGGTGAGCAGAGTTGTCATAACATAAAATGCCTAGGCAGCAACTCGAAATGGCTGTTTTCTCATCAGGCAGGCTTATAAAGGCCCAGCCATATCTTCCCAACGCTGGAAAACCCTGATGAGCCCTTTTAGCTCTAAGCGTACTCTGGGGCCTGTGTGGCAGCTCGACTTCTTCCTCTGCCTCATCCTTCTTCCTCCCGTTCCTTTCACAGGGCTTGATTCTCCCTAATAAACATCCTGCATGCTAAGCCCCATCTAAGATTCTTCTCCCTGAAGAAACTAACCTTCCTTAAGGCAAGATGCTTAATTTCTATGAAAAAAAAAATTACCTATGGAAATGTAGCTCAGGATAGGCAATACAGAAACAGTGGACAGATGAATGGATAAGCATCCACAGGGTACCAAAGCCACATATAATCTTGGGAATTTCTGCTTAGCATTGCATCATTTGGAAACTTAGCTATATCAATGGCAGGCAGAAAAGTAGGCTCAGCAGAAAGCACACACAGGAGCTCATCCGATAACTCGGACCAAGAGTCTGCCAACTTTTCCACTGCTTTATACCTGGACAGGCAATCATGGGAAATGGCACCTCCACAGGGGGAATTCTGAGAAAACATTCCCCATGCTTAGAACTGTAATCTGTGAAGAGGTGTTAGAAAATGTCTGACGGTCAAACAGTAATGTAAATTGTGGCTCTAAATGGAAATTTCTATGAAGATGCCAATTATTTCTCACATTTCAGTTTACACAGAAACTCAGTCACAGTTCAGTACCCTCTGACAGTTCCAAAGCTGTGTTGGAAGAAATATTTTGCACATAGGGAACTTAAAAATTAAATAAAATTCTGAGACGATACTGTTTTTGAAAAACAACAAACAGATATTAAGTATATTTGCTAAAACTTGAAAAGTCTGCAAGAGGACTATCCTCATGGAGAGATGGCTCCTAACAAGCTTGAGAGTCAACCCAAAAGGGAGATTTTAGTTATGGCCAATGGAAAATTCAGCTATGACTATATAAGAGAGGGGAAAAAGATAGCCGTCTAGTCAATTGAACGTGAACAAAGAGCAGAGCCAGCTACCACTTCTCCTGATATAAAGAATGAAATATATTAAGAAGACTATATGTCTAATATCCTTAATATTAAAAGCACTCATGAAAATCAATAATAAAAATATTAGATAAATTGGCAATTGCCACAGAGATGATTCAAAACTCATGCACTAAAAGAAAACACAGAAGATTTTTCAAACTCATGTGTCATTTAAGAAATGCAAAATAAAGTAACTATATATTTATATCTATAAAAATAGATATCCTATATTGGTAAATATTATTAAACAATTAGCAAATATTTTTTAAAAAATAAAAACCATGATAGGCCAAGTAAAATAATCATTTTTATATACTGCTCAGGGTAGCAATTTGACACTGCAATATATTATTTCTTCTATCTGATGCAGTGATTCCAATTCTGTGAATTTGCCCTAATTAAACAAATCAAAATATGGAGAAATACATAACAGAGAAATTAATAGGGGCATTATTTATAATCGCAAAAAACTAAACATAAATTAATGATCCAGATAAATAAATGGTTAAGTAAACTGTAATACATTCACTTAATTAACTCCTGAAAACAATATTTATGAAGTGATTTTAATATGACATTAGAAAATCCAACTATGTTAAATAAACAAACAAAGCTTAAATATGGAAAAAAGACTCAATGTAAATACAGAAAAATTACTAGTTATTTGTTGGATTAGAACTATGCATGTTTTTCTTTCTGTTAAAATATCTGTACTTCTAACTTTCTACAATAAACTACATTGCAATTATAATTGGAAAAATAAAATTAATTTTTCATGCTACATCCCTAACTGCATTAAAATCACCTAAAAAGACAAACAAACGCAACATAGAGTCAAAATGGTATATGTGTATTTCCAGCTCCTAAGCTTTTCATGTCTTCAGCGGAAAAACCACTGATATGGTCACTCTACTAATACAGAGACGGTCATCTGAGCGCTGTCTCTGCGGATGGAGACAAATCTGTTAGTTATGTGGTGACTGGTCAGTTTAGTTGATGAGATCAAAATCATAATTCAGTCTCCACGTAAGCTTGTCTCCTTTGTTCTTTCTCTGAAACCCCTTCTGCTCCGATGATGGTAGTTCAGGCAGCAGCTTATCACTCATAATCACTACCACCACCACCATATGGATTATCTTCTTGTAAATTCACAATCTTGTGAGTTGGATGCTATTTTTATTACCATTTTATAAATAAAGAAATTGAGACATAGAGAAGTTGAATAATATCCTTAGCATGCATGGTTGGTTAGTTGCAGAGCTGGGATATAAACTAAATCTATTGATTCTAAAGACCTTATTCTTAATCTCTATAGGAATATGACCTTAAATTATAACGGATGCCACAAAATGATTATTGTGCCAGACATTGTTCTGTACTCTGCATAAATTATCTCAGTTAATCTTTGCAGAAACCCTGAACATATTCTTTATCCTCTGCTGTAAATGAATGTTGAGTGATTCTGCAGGAACAAATAAATCTTCAGATTTCAATGCCTTAACACAACCCAGGATTGTCACCCCAGCACTGTCTAATGTGTGTCAGGTGGCTCTCCCATGTCACCCTTCTCCACTGGGTGGTTCAGGGATCCATGCTTTTTTCATCAGCAACTCCAGCTCTGCAGAAGAGAAGAAAATGAGCTGAGGATCTTGGGAAGATTTTAGGGGCAATGTCTGGAAGTATTCATATTCCATTGGCCAGAATCTCTCTCACGGCCTCACCCCAACTGCAAGTTGGCTGAGTAAATACGGAAAGACATGGAGATTTTTCTTTGATATTTGATAAGCATAAAACAGATTCTGCTGCAGAAACTAAGGTTCAGAGAAGTGAAGTGACTCACCAGGTCACAAAGCTAATAAACAGTCAAACCCAAATTCCCACCAGGGCGTCTGAGATCTGTGTGCTTGGGCCCTTAACCTCTAGCCACATAGTCTCTACAGAAAATGGATTAGACGTGGGTTTTAGAAATGTTGTCACAAAAGGCCCTTCGTTTTCAAACTAGCAGGTCCCGGCCAAATCCCTCATTTTGACTCTGTCCTCTCTATTTCCAGTTCAGGGACTGTGGTCCATTGTATCATTGTCCCCAAATATTCCCCCCCTTCTATATAGGAAAAGTATATAACATTACCCCAATCTCGTACATGACTTGAAGGGTTTCTGGGTCGGTGACAGATACTTCATTAATCTAATATCAGGCTTAGTGATATGATTTGCTTTGGCCAATGCAATGTAAGCCATGTTACATACACCACACCTGAGAAGAATCGTAAAAGTGGTTGTGTTTGAACACTGCCTCTTGTGTCTCCTTTCCCGCAAGAATGCCATGTCCCAAAAAGGAGCTTCTCCTTCGGCCTGGACTCGTGGTAAAGGCAGGTTGCAGCAGAGCTGGTGCTGACTCACAGCTAATATGAAACGTGCATAAGAAATAAACTTTTATGGTTGGAAACCACTGAGATGTGAGGGTCATTAGTCACCACAGCAAAGCTGATTACTACAAAGACAGACTTCCAGCCTCAAGTCTTCTCACTCATCCACAGCGCACAGCTCTCTCTCAGGCATCTGAAGGCATCTCAGGCATCTGAACCATTTGAGCCCTGGGCCACACCCTCAAGGATGTGAAGTGCCAGTTCTTTATGAGGATGGTTTCTGGGAAGATGATGGCATCAGCTGAGCTTGATTATTCCTTAACAAACCTGAAATACTGTTATTACCTCTTAATTAAATACTTTTCCTGTATATAATTGCTTGATTAAATTCTCAGCATTTTATCATGGGCTACTTCATTTAGTTTGCCCTTTCTCAAGATTTGAGAATCTATTTGTGTCATCCACAGTTCCTTGTTCATATTTTCTGCCATGCTCACTTTATAAATCTTTGTTCTGAGGATCTGTTATTCCACAATCCATCTTCTCTTATAATCATCAGAGAGTGGAAATAAGCAGAATCTTATTTTCATTTTTATGAAGAGCAGCTAGGTGATTTTGGCCCTTACTAGTTCTGCATTTGCCCAATCTGCCCTTTTTTATGAAAAGAAGTTAAGAGACAAGCAAACATGTTAATGTTGGGTATTAATTTTAGAAAACATCTTCTAAGGCACATACTCAGGTAACTAAAGATTCAACATAGTTTATCTACTATCTTTTTTTTAAATATGTATATATAGAAAATTGATATTTTAACTATTTTCTGTCACTGTGCTAGGTATCAGGTTTATAATGGTGAGAAAGATTTACTCATCACTGTGAAGACCCTTACAGACTTGGGACAGGTAAACAGGGAATTTGAGTCCAAACTTAAGTGCCAGGATGAAGGATATTTAGGCTGCTATAAAATCACTAAGGGAATGTGTTCAATTGAGCTGAGGCTCAAAGAGGAGTGAGAGAAGCAGGCAGGACTCCTGGATAAAGCCGTAGAGAAGCTTTGCAGAACTCCTGGATAAAGCCGAAAAATGCTTATGAATTAGGCGTGCAATGTGATGGAAAGTGTAGAACAAAGAGATAATGGTCCAGCCAAAGGGTGGCAGGTACACAGGCCTGAAGGCCAGGAAATACACAGAGGCTTCTGGGATTTGAAAGTCATTTTTCTTTTTTTTTTTTGAGGAAGATTAGCCCTGAGCTAACTGCTGCCCATCTTCCTCTTTTTCCTGAGGAATGCTGGCCCTGAGCTAACATCCATGCCCACCTTCCTCTACTTTATATGTAGGACACCTACCCCAGCATTGGTGTGCCAAGCGGTGCCATGTCTGCACCCGGGATCTGAACCGGCGAACCCCGGGCCTCTGAAGCAGAGTACGCACTTAGCCGCAGCACCACTGGGCCGGCCCCGAAAGTCGTTTTTCTAATTGAAGGATAGACTGAAGGGGTAGAGAGGCATGTGTAGAGAGTGGGAATGGGACGTAGAGAGGACTGATGATACATGATACTGAAAATAAGCATGGTCCAGACCCTACTGAAAATTTTGAACTTTATCCTGAAAGAAATAGAAAGTCATTGGTGTGTTTTAAGCAAAGGAGTAAAATTATGAGCTTCTCTTTTTAATAATCTCTTAGATTTCAGAAGAAAGGATGAATTAAAGAAGGGCAAGCCTGGTGACCAGGTAGAAGGATGATGTGTTAATCTAATCAGAGATGACAATGACGTAAACTACAGCAATGACATCAGGGATGGAGAAATTGGGTTGAGTACACATATATCCCAAAGATAAATTTTGACATGCCTTGGTGCTCAGTGAAATAATAAGTTAATAGATGACGTTTAAGCCACATAAATATTCTGAAATGTCCTGTGCCTGTTAGTTTTATAAGTGCTTGTGATTTTGCTTAATTTCTGGAAATGTATAATGTAATTATCAGTTAACAAGAATGGTCAATTAACTGTTAGTGTCCATTACTTAACTATTGTGACTAAATGAGAGTTCACTGTATATGTGTGAGCCAAGTAGTAATATATGAAACGAACGGAGATTCATGAAGTGAAATTGTTGTGGGCAATCACTTGCAAATGACTTAGTTAGAAAAAAATCTATTTACGGGGCCAGCCTACTGGCATAGTGGTTAAACTTGCACATTCCACCTCTGTGGCCCCAGGTTCTCAAGTTTGGATCTTGGGCACAGACCTAGCACCTCTCATCAAGCCATGCTGTGGCAGCATCCCACATAAAATAGAGGAAGATTGGCACAGATGTTAGCTGAGCGATGATCTTCCTCAAGGAAAAAGAAGATTGGCAACAGATGTTAGCTCAGGGCCAATCTTCCTCACCAAAAAAGAAAATGTATCTACATTTTAATAACACATTGATTGATGAGAAATATTTATAATGGGGAAAGGGGAAAAGAAGAAAAAAATTCTGTTAATTAAACCAACTAAGCACTTATTCCCAGTCATTAATAAAATAGAATCCATGAACTAATTCCACAAATATACACCTAAAAAATATGCAAAGTACATGGTAAGTGTCCAATAGACATGGCATTGAAGTAAACATGGTTAATGTCTTAGATGGATTCATATGCTACTGAAGCTTTGCAAATATGATCAGCCTTAATCAGTACTTTTCGAACTTTAATGTGCACACATTGAGTAGCAAGGACCTACAGGATGTGTTAGTAGATACTTTCCCTTAGTCGTGTCCACAGGTAGAAAAATCTGTATTACTAACATTTGCTTCTGTTCACCTTATGTTACTGGATCCTAAGTTGACAGCAAAGCTGGAAGAGTCTGCTCTGTTTTATGCTCGACATCCGCTGCACAAATCTAGCCTCAGTAAGCAGATTGTGAAAATGATTTTGAAAGTTGAAAGCCTTTTTTAAGCCATTCATTTTTAGCATCTTCCACATGTATGCATTTATGCCTATGCAGGAGTAATCACTATTCACTCAATTGTACTTTGAAGAAGGTAATAAGCGAAATTCATTGCAAGGATGAGAATAAAATATCAATTGCTTTCTTTGTTCACTCCCTAACCACGTCATCTTGTAGACGGGATTAAAGGCCTCATACAGCATTCAGAAACTGAAGAGGATGAAATTCATGCATCCTCGAATTGATCTGGATCATTTCTGTTCAATTCACCAATCAAGGAAAGGATAAAAAGGTAGTTGACTTTATGGGTCTGCAATTTGCTAGCTGTTTTAGAATGCCTGATTTTTAAACTCAAATTGCTGCTATATTTTCAGTCTTTAAAAAAAAAAGATCTTTTCACAGAAATAATGACTCTGGCGTGCATCGTATGGTAGGGTATTGTACTGTTTAGGATTACAAAAGTACACCGACGATTTATAAATATATTCAAAGAAAGAAATAGCTTTTGTTCCTTGAGTGTTATTCGTGCATAGAGTTATCCTTCAAAGCCCCCTTAGAAGTGAATACAAAGTTCCAAACAGTAGTATTGGCCATATAGTGGATTATTTCTATGAGATCAAAACATTTTAAAGTCATCGACATGAGGATTCACATATAAGACACTGTCAGCCTTTGAGCTGTGTGTCATAGAATTTATCAAAATTAAGGACACTCCCCCTCTGTCCATGGTCTTACTTTGATTCCTATAATCACTGTGAGTGAAAAGTTTTCTTAACCCTGGTATTTCCTATTCAAAATGCCGCAAAGAAACATTCAAATGCCCACACTGCTTTCAAGACTTGGACAAAGCTGGATTTTTATTATCCCAAGATCTGACCTGGATCCTTGCTTGCAATGTTGCACTTGGCAGTCTGAGTACAGTGAAAGGGGTTTGCCCACTACCCAAAGCCAAACTCTAAGCAAGACTAGACAATGGCTTCTAAGAAGGGAGGTGCCTGTCTGCTTTTCTTAACCCCAAACTGGGAAGAATTTATGTTCCTGTGGTAGGGTGACCATGTGATTAATATTTCAAACCCAGATCCTTTTGAAAAAGATAAAGGGAGTTGCTATTCACAATTACACCAGAACAACAGGCAGAAACCAGGCCATCTTGGGCAACTGAGGCATTTCATTACCTTCATCTGAATTGCCATCCAGCCATCAATCTCTTACCTCTTTTGGGACACTAAAGGATAAGTTTTCCTGCCCATTCTCTAACTAAGTAGAGAAGACAGTGAGTGTTTTAATATGTGACATCCCTACGTGGACGTAAAGGCAAATTTATTATGACTGCTTTTTATAATTTCCCTCAATTCAAGCAAATTGAGGAATGCATAGGCTATAGATCATACAGGCAATCTTTCATGAATTTTGTATAATTGGGCTTTCGATAAAAACTAAGGTATTAGATAATGTCAGGTCATTCCTCTGAAAAATGTTCAGAGTTCATACATTTTGTATTGTCAATTCTGGATGGTTCCCTGGTCTTGGAAAATTGGCTGACCATAGAGGCCGGCCTGGTGGTGCAGTGGTTAAGTCTGTGTGCTCTGCTTCTGCAGTCCCAGGTTCTCAGGTTCGGATCCCAGGCACAGACCTAGCACTGCTTGTCAAGCCACACTGTGGTGGCATCCCACATAAAATAGAGGAAAATTAGCAACAGATGTTAACTCAGGGCCAATCTTCCTCACACACAAAAGAATTGGTTGACAGTAAAAAGAAAGAGATTGATGGCTTCTGAAAACTAAGGCACCCAACCAATGCTGCTGTGTGTGTAGAGACCATACCACCTTCATATGTTTGTGGGAGCTAATTCAGAGAGGAACACTATTTAATGCAGCAGAGTTTTAAGTCAGCACCAATAGGGAAAAAATGACTGTGCAAGGCTCACAGTTCCAAACCACAGAGTATGATTACAATGATGATTAAAGCCAGGATAATTTTATATGGGAGTCACCAATCACCCTTAGATTCACCAGAGGAAAAGCTTAATGATGAACACATGAAACCATCTCACTGGGAGACATATGGTTTTCCAGTAAATACTCCAGTATAATTGCATTACAAAATATACTAAATGGCCCAGCGCTAGAGAGTTGGTGGTGTAACTCAATAACATTCTCAAGCATATCTGAAAAAATGTTGATTTCAGGCTTAAGTAATTGATCCCAGGCAACTCTTTCAGTTGACCTTTAGATAACAGGATGAATTTGTTTGTTAAATTCCTGACAATAAAAATATTCTTTTAGTTTACAGGAAACCAAATATTTCTTCTCAACATCATGGGAGTATCTATTCTCATCATCCCCAGGTAGCTACAAATCATGAAGAAACAAGTTAAAAAAAAGGAAAACTTGAATAATAACTGCCTTCCATTTCTCAAAATTATTAGCTTATCTGTCAAGGGACAGTTTCTGATAGTTGTTTTTCTTAAGATCACATTAAGATCCACCCAAAACAAATGGTCTTGTCTAGATTAACTGTCAGCTCTGCATTTACTGGCATTATCTCCAGAACACAGGCTGTTACTTGGTTGATTCACTCAAACAATGAATTATTTGAGGAAAGAAAGAAAATCAGTCAACCTGGTTAAGGGAAATGAGTAATTGTTTGAAATGACCAAGAAACGTGGTGGTAATGAATTATACAGAAGTCCCACATGCAAAGGGCCTTCATGTATAATAACTCCATGAGTAAATGTGCCTAGTTGCTGTGAACACCAGGAAACAATGGTTTAATATAGCTGGAACTCTGTAAATATCTAGAATCATGTTTTTATATGACAAGTATTTTGTTTAAATTTGAGAGACCATATTTGATTTTTTTTTTTAATTTAAGGAATGCTTGCCATATAAATTCTCAGCTCTATTTGTCTCCACATCATATAGGGTTGTGGTGTTTATATGTTCATGTGGTTAGAAAAATAGGGGGGGATGTGACATCTTAGAACTTAGCAGAACCTTTCCTAGAGGCTAGAATTTAGAGACTTTGGCCAAAATATGGGAGATAGAGCAGAGTTGTTACCCAAAATGGGTATGAGATCAATTTATAGGGTAGTGCCATGGACTGAGTTGTGTCCCCGCCTCAACATTTATATCTTGAAAACCTACTGCCCAATGTGATGGTATTTGGAGATAGAGCCCTCAGGAGGTAATTACATTTAAATGAGGTCATGAGGTATTAGTGTCCTTATAAGAAGAGACACTAGAGAGCTGGCTTCCAATCCCTCTCTCTCTTTCCCTCTCTACCATGTGAGGACACAGTGAGGAGGCAACCATCTGCGAGCCAGGAAGAGGGCCCTCACTAGGAACCAAATCTGATGGCTTTGATCTAGGACTTCCAGTCTCTGGAACTGTGAGAAATAAATTCCTTTTGTTGAAGCCACTCCATCTGTGGTGTTTTGTTATGGCATCCCAAGCACAATAATACAGGTGGATAGCATCATTTTAAAAGACAGAATACAATAGAAAATATCTGTTTCACATATATTAAGGGTAATAAAGATAAGGGATTTTCTTCAGCTTATGTTAGTGCATAAATATATGAACATAGGGTTATAATGGCAAATGTATTTCTTTCTATGGGATACATTCAAAAATGTTTGTGCATGTAGTGAGGTGTACGGTATATAGTGGATACAGAGATGAAGAGGATGATAGGGTCCTTTTCCTAAAATTCTTTGTTATCCAGATGGGTCAGATAACCATCAAAGTGACTTTGGCCAACAGAATCTCGAGAGCAAATATAGGGTAAAATTCTAATAAAATATCATAGGAAGAGGGAGCTGTCACATTACAGAAGTAATAAATAAGAAGTCTTGGCACTATAAATGGTTGAATATTGATAGCAAGTTGATTATTGATTAGTTGGTTATCTGCATTTCACAAAGACTTGAGGCAGCTACTTACCAGAACTTACGTGATCTATCAGCTGTCTAGGAGTGCCTTAACTAAGTACCACAAACTGGGAGGCTTAAAACAGAAATTTATTGTCTCACATTTCTGGAAGCTAGATGTCCAAAATCAGGTTGTAGACAGAGTCATACTCTCTCTCTGAAACCTGTAGAAGAGAATCCTTCCTTGTCTTTTTCAGATCCTGGTGCTTGTCAGCAATCCTTAGCATTCCTTGATTTGTAGAGATATCGCTTCACTCTGCCTCTATCATACCTGACCGTCTTCTCCCTGTGTGTTTCTGTATTCACATGACATTCTCTTCTCTTTTAGGGACACCAGTTACATTGGATTAAGGGCCCACGCTACTCCAGCATGACCTCATCTTAATAATTACATCTGCAATAACTCTATTCCCAAATAATGTCACATTCTGAGGTACGGGGTGCTGGGGTTTCAACATGTATTTTGAGGGGACACATTTCAACCCGTAACAGTCTGCCCTCTGCCCATCCCCAAAGTCATGTTCTTCTCATGTACAAAATACATTCACCCCATCTCAACATCCCCAGGAGTTTTAACCATTCCCGCATCAACTCTAAGTCCAAAACTTCATCTAAATATCTGTCAACTCAAAATCCCAAATCTAAATCTAAATCGGTTATGGGTGAGACTTAGGTTGATTCATCCTGAGGCAAAATTCTTCTCTATGTATAGACCTGTGAAACCTAGAAAATAAGTTATCTGCTTCCAAGAACAATCCTGGGATGGGCATAGGATAGACATTTTCACTGCAAAAAGGAGAAATTGGAAGAAAAAAGGGGTTCTGGTCAGAAGCAAGTTCACCACCCAGCAGGGAAAATTCCATCAGATTTCAAGTCTTGAGAATTATCATCTCTGGCTCCAGTCCCTGTCCTCTAAGTCAGCTGGGGTGGCCTGGCCCTGGGCAGTTATCCTGCCCCCTCGGCCCTGGGTGGCAGCCCCGCCCTCTGCAACAAGGAGGTGGTGGCCTCTCTCTGGCCCCAGGTTGTGGCAGCAGCAGCCCCAGTGACCTCTGCATCCATGGCTCTACCCTTGGAGTCGTCCTTCCTTCATTTCCTCCTGTCTCAGTTCCTTTCAGTCTAGGCTGGCAGTGCTTCTGCAGGTATAATATTCTTAAAATACTTGTCAGTCTTCCCTGGACATTGTGGAGATTCAAACCACTAGACACAAGAGCTCTCCATGGGTCCTTCCTCAAAAACCCCATTTCTATTATTGACTTCTGCCAAGGAAGTTGACTGGATCCATAAGTTCCAAGACTAACCATTTTAGAGAAGTTTGTCCAGCTACACCCTTGGCTCTGTCACAGAACAGGCTATCCAGGTAGGCTGAGAATTTCCTAAATCATCAAGTGCTGGTTCCTTTTTGCTTAGCATTTCATTCCACCTTTTACCTCTTTCCTCTCACCTTTTCTTGTAAACAGCAAGGAAAAACCAGGCTGCAGCTCCTACGCTTTTCTTAGAAATCTCCTCAGCTTAATACCCATGTTCTTCATTTACAAGTTTTATCTTCCACCCAACAGACATGTTCTCATAATTCAGATAAATTCTCTCTCACATTATAACAAGGATTATTTTTTCTCCAGTATCCAATATTCATGTTCTTCATTTCTGTCTGAGTCCTCAGCAAAAGCACCTTTAATGCTTATATTTCTAACAATATTCTTTAAATGATGATCTCTGTATTCTTTAAGACAATAGAAGTTTCCTGTAGCTCTCCTCACTTCTTTCTGAGCGTTCATCAAAATCTCTTTTAATGTCCACGCTGCTATCAACAATCTCTTCAAGGCAATCCAGACCTTTACAATCAAACAACTCAAAATTATTCCAGCCTCTACCCATTCCCCAATTCCACAGCTACTTCCACATTTTTACATATTTGTTACAGCAGCACCTGACTTCCTGAGACCAAAATCCACATTAGTTTCCTGGGCTGCTGTAACTAAGAACCACAAACTAGGGAGCTTAAAAGAACAGAAATTTATTGTCTCACAGTTCAGAAGTCTGGAAGTCTAAAACCAAAGTATCAGCAGGGCCATGCTCTCTGAAACCTGTGAGGGAGAATCCTTCCTTGCCTCTTCTAGCTTTTGGTGTTTGCTGGAAGTCCTTGGAATTTCCTGTTTGTAGGCGCATCACTGCAATCTCTGCTTCCCTCTTCATACGGCTGTCCTCTATGTATGCGTCTCTGTCTTCACATGGAATTCTCTTCTCTTATGAGGACATCAGTCATAACGAGTTAAGGGCTCACCCTACTCCGGTATGACTTCATCTTAACTAACTACGTCTGCAATGACCCTATTTGCAAATAAAGTCAGATTCTCTAGTACTGGGGACTAAAGCTTCAAGATGTCTTTAGAAAGACACAATTCAGCCCAACACTGAGGATATTGGATAACTAGCAATTAGCTGCTCCTCTTCCTTTTCCTTTTTCTCTAGGAAACTCCAAATATCAGAAAACAGGAGAAGCGCTTTGATTTGCTGACTCTCAAATAAATGATTTTTTGATCAATTTATTTTGCCACTCTCGCATTTTAACTGCTGTTCCTGATCTTGACTATAGGGTTGCCCCTGATCCAGATAGTCGTTCCAACCACACTTCATTTGCATGTAGATGTTAACCTAGGAAGAGAAGTTACACCTTCTAAGGAAGACTTACTCTATAGTAGTGCTCTTCAAAGTATGGTTTGTGGGCCAGTGGTGGGCCTGAGTCCCCTGACAGTAGATTCCCCTAAGAGGACATTAAATGATTCATTTCTTCCTAAGCTCCAAGCTCTCTTTCCATTAGATAATGGGAATCAGTGGGGATAGTTATTGCACGCGAGCTTTTCATTCATCTAAGTGGGTTGTGGCATTCTAGATTTGAGGCGAGTGGTAGAAGTTTCCAGGTTTGCCTTGAATATAAACCATGTTCTCTAGTCCAGCTTAATCAGAGATATACTTTGAGATATAAGGCATTTTCCCATATTAATAAAGTTATTCAATGTTTTTGGATGTGTACTTTATGGTCAGAGCAATAAAAGAGAGAAAGAGATCTCCACGTTGAGAGAGAGAGAGAGAGAGAATACCAGTACTTAGAACAAAATACAGATGAAATTTATTCTGTAGGTTTCATAGATCAGAATTAGTTATTAGTATGAATTCACTACTTTAAAAATAACAAAATATATTTCCAAGTTTTGCCTACTGATTGAGACTAGAAGCAATGCCACCCCAACACCAATGAGCACAACTAGCAGCCAGAGTTTGGTTTCTAATTATTGTTTCAAATTAAAGAGAACCAAAGATCCTTGAAGAAATGGCTGCTTCAGGGAAGGGACAGGGAAAGTACAAATAAACCCTGGAACATTACGCTATGCCAAAAAATAAGTGCTAAAAAACAATGGTATCAAATCTAAAGGACCCAGGAATCAGCTTTAAGGTGCTTCTCCTGAACAAATTAGAGACAAATTTGAGTTTTAAAATGATTAATAATTATAATGGAATATAATACATTGAATTTTTAAAAGTCCATGAGTGCATACTGATAGTAAAAATATACTACACAATCACAGGAAAGTGGGAGAAGTGAGGGAGGGAGAAAGAGAGAAAAGAGGAGCTCTTTTTTACAGTAGAATTCTTAATATTGTATGTGAAAGAAATGAAATAGTTAGAAAATCACCATTTTCAATCACTATAATAGTAATTGATCTAAGAGATAATCACTGTGGTTATTAAAACTATTGGCTAAAATATTATTAAGGAACAAGATAGTTCCATAGTGCAAAAGCATCTCCTCACGTATTTCTGTTAGATACAAGAAGATGCTTATTAGATTGAGTACAATAAAGTTCCTGTACTATCCTTCATTCTGTTTCTTCAGTCAAGTCCTGCACTGCTTTCATTTTTAATTATATGATCAAAGCCAATGTTACCAAAAATGGGACAAAATGACATCATAAAATTCCAGGTTCAATGCTATGAGAAGGACACAACGATACCTATGTAGAATTTCTACCAAAAAGTCATTGCTTGGATCTAATCCAGGGAAACCATCAAACAAATGCAGACTGAGGGACTTTCTACAAAACAGCTAGCCTGTACTCTTCAAAAATGTCTAATTCAATTCAAAGAAAGGCTGAAAATTGATCTAGATATAAGGAGACTGAAAAGACGTTACTACTGTGTTGAGTGTTGAGTGTTGGATCAAAAACTATAACTTTCTATAAAGGCTGTTATTGGGACAAGTGTTGAAACTTGAATATGGACTGTATAGTAGAGAATGGCATCACATCTATGTTGAACATCTTGGTTTGATTACTGTATTGTGATTCTGTAAGAGAATGACCTTATTCCTAGGGGTGAAGGGTCATGACATCTGCAACACTACAACATTCTCTCAAATGATTTAGCAAAAATTGTATGTGTAAACTTTTCTGTGGGTTTGAAGTTTTTTTGAATAAAAAGCTTTTCCAAAAACTTACGACTGAGCAATTTTGGATTAAGGAGACGTATTTAATTATTCATTTCTTAGACTACCTTTGTAATGTCAAACCTGTCACTTCTTTCGTCCTCAAGCTCCCACTGTAAATGTGTTTGGCTGAAATAAACTGGCACCCATTTGATTTTCACAGTAACAAGTCAAGGGAGATGGCAAGTACTGCAGCTCAAGCAAAGAGAGAACCGTCCAGCTCTGAATTAGAGAATCATACATTGTCTGGACACTGAGTTATAGAAGATAAGAAGAACCAAGCAAATGTTCTGAGCCCAAGCCTGAGACCAGGTGGCTCCCTTCTAAGGAGGAGACACTGTTTTCTGCTCTCCTTTGATAATCCAGGCTTTGTGGTTGAAGCCTGGGCCAAGGGTAGCACCAGGCGTTCATAGGTATGCAGGGAATTTCCTTCTGCCTAAGGCAGGGGCAAAGAAGTGTGGATAAACTTTCATTGGGCAAACGCTTCTTCCCTGATGTTGTCTCTACTCCCCTTTCTTGGACATTTCATTTCTTCAGCAATACATATCCTTGAGATGGCTACAAAGTCTTGGAGCTCTTATGTTCAGGGATGTAAACATGTTTGAGTCCCTCCTGTCAAGGTCTTCCCTGGCCAGGTTCATGGCCACCTGTAGGACACAGCATCTGTTCATGGCAACTTCCAGAAAAGGAAATAGATGAATAAACAATGTTTCAGTTGAATAGGCATATTCAACATGCACTATCTGCTGTTATATCTTCTCTCTCAGTCTGTAACTACAAACTCTGTCTCTTACTTGGGAACCACTAATCCAGCCTCATCACTAATCCTACAGCTTTCAGTTGAACTTTTTTGCTCTTGTTCCTTAACCATAGGCTGCATATTTATCCACAGCTCATAGGCCTACCCAGGATCTGCCCTGGTGGCTTACAGGAGAGCACCATATCATTCAGTAAGAAATTTTAAAACTCGATTGAGTAAGGGAAGGAACAGTGGATACCTCTATGAAGTGTACCTGAAGAGGAAGCACACAAAAATGATACATACATATTCTAGAAAGACACATTTTAAAATTTTTAACTGACAAAGTATTTTGAAATTATTTTCTTTTGAAAGAAATGAAGCTGACAGAATGCCAAAATAAATATATCTGCTGTGCAAATTGCAGGCATTCTGTGAAATTTCTTCCAGGAAAAAAGCAAAACAAATAAAAATGTGTGCAAGAAATAGTAACTCAAGAAACAAATAACCAGTAAGGGGAAATTTCAGGAAAACAAATGGCTGTCTCCTCTCTTTCTCCCTTTCTCTATCCCTGTAAGCATATTGATGTGGTGTCCATCCATAAACATGTGTGTGTGTGTGTGTGTGTGTGTGTGTGTATGTGTGTGGGTGGGTGGGTGGGTGTAACACAAAACCAGTTCTTTGCTCCAAAAATCACAATGCTTTCAGCCCTGCCCCAATCCCAAACATATCCCAAGTATTTCTGGTATTCTGCAAACAGGATTCCACAAGTGGTACCAAATGATTCTTCTCCTACTGGCATCATTGCCCCTCCTCCAGAATAGTTTTAATTCTGAAAAAGAAAACAAGTCCCTTATTGAGTGTTGTTAAAGAATAGTCTTCCCAATATAAAATTATGACTCATATATATATATAAAATGAACACATGCCAAAAAAATTTTTCACACATTAATAAGGGAACAAGTATGATATTAGAACTGGTTCAAGTAAGGATTTGATTTACAAAGATTTTATATTCTCTACTGAACAAAGCTCATTTGCATTGCCATGAACAGGAATCATTTGCACAGCTAAGAAGAGGAAATATTTGCATCCATCCATTTTCTACAAGTTAATGTCTTTCTCCAGAGAGTTGTATAAGAGCCTAGTGGAAGACAAAGGCACATATCCCCATAAGATCAGAAAATCCTCAGAGACTCCAGTATGCCACAATGGCTACCTAGTAATCCTTTTTGTTCATTCTAAAGTCTTCAACTTTTCCTTGTAGAAAAATGGACAAAAATAGATAGATGGATGATGGATGATTAGATAGATAGATGATTGATAGATATAGATAGATGATAGCTAGATGGATAGGTTTTTGTTGTTGTTGTGCTTTTTTCTGAGAGAGATTAGCCCTGAGCTAACATCCGTGCCAATCTTCCTCCACTTTATATGCGGGTCACAGCCACGGCATGGCTGACAAGTAGTGTAGGTCCACATCCAGGATCTGAACCCATGAGCCCAGACTGCCAGAGCAGACCAAAGTTAACTTAACCACTATGCCACGGGGCCAGCCCTGATAATTTTGGGGTTTTTTGTAACTCAGGGACTGCTGATATAATTCTATCTTCAATTATTTATGAGAATGAAATCACTTCATTCTTAAAGTCAGGTCTCAAACATCTGCTCAACCATAAAGACTCTACATATGTCTTACCCTGAGCAGGGCTCAGTGCTCTCACATGTTGTGTAGGATTTTTCATTCTTCTTTTCTAAAGGAAAATCAAAGGCATTTATGTCCATATCATTAAGGAGCCTCACCATATTCTCATCTCTTTCACAGTCTTAAATGCTTGAGATATGTGTCCTTGGTAAGCTAAGACTGTCATCAGTTCTGTTTCATTTTGGTTTTATCTGATATTACAGAAGGTGAAATTAGTCATATATTTGAGGAGATTTTAATTAGGAAAAAGAGAGAGTGAAGTTCAGCAATCCTAGTTAATCCTGAAAATAAAAAGTATGATAATAACCAGAGATTCCTCTGAAGGTTGAGAGTTGGGGAAAGTGCTGAAGTTATGAATCCACCACAGAAAGATCTGGCCTTGCCTGGCACCAGGTCATGTCTAATAATGTCCACTTTCAAGATGGATGACAATGACTGATAGACTTCTCTATCCCTTTCAATCAGCATCCACTCAACATTATTTTCAGGGGGAAAAAATCACTTCAGGTCTCTCTTCTGCATAGGTTGCTTCCAAAATCCTAGTTAAAACATTTTAGATGCTACATTAAAAACAATAGAGTGGTATGATGTTTTACCATCAGTATTCTTTTCTGTGAAATTGCCTCTAAATTACAAACTTTCTTTGAGCTAAGAAACTCCACCTCTGTAGTTTATTTAATGCATTATAGCTGAATCTTCTTTAAAAGCCTTGTGGTGGATTTTAGCCCACAACAACAAAATAACTTGGTGATATGCCTATGGAATTGGCCCACATTTCAAGAAATAAGAAGTGATATTTACAGGAGGAGAATGACAAAAGGCCTTTACTATGAGAATAACAGTTCAGTTTTCCAAGCAATCGAAAGTAGAAAGAGGTATAAAGAATTTTAACATCTTTTACAAAATGCTTATGAAATATTTCTCCCCTTTGTCAGATTTTGGCTTTTTCTATAATGGAAGCAATCAGTATTATTTGATGGAAAATTGCATTTATGATGATAAATGTCTTTTCAGATGCCTAACATATCTCAGCTTTTCTCCAGTTACTAATCCATCTCAATTTATTGCTTCATATGATTTAAAAAATATAGTTAAATGTGATGTTAATGTCCTAGTTTGACTATCTTGTATTTGATATATGGAATGTCACTTACTTTTCTGGAACTGATTATAAATTAGGCATAAGTGCCTTTTCGGGAGTCACAGAATCTTTGAAACTCTCATATTTGATTAGTGGTAAGTGACAGGTTATATTTCACTAACTGTATTGATTATTAAATGAAATCAATCTCCCTATTTCTCTCCTTTGTATGGGCAGAGATCCTGAGAATTGGCCCAAAGTGTGATTACCCAGCCTATATTTCCATGTGAGTGATGATGTAGGTAGATGCATACAAGAGGCTCTGAACCCTGGGCCCTGCCCCACACAGAGCACCTCTGTGAAGCCGACTTGGGGTGACCATAAAAGCGTCAGGAGAGGGTGCTTCCTGATGCACAGCTGTGATGGAGAATGAGCACTTTCTACTCTGGGAGGGAGATATTTCAGGTACCACTAATCCTAGAATCTTGCACCAAAATGCAAGAACTTTAGACCCCACAACACATTCACACACTGCTAACATTACTCAGAGAGCATAAGTCAGAGAATGTACAGTGCAGGAGAGGGAAGCTATTTCTAGTAACTGGTGGTTACAGCTGGCTTGCTATAGAACATGTGTTGCATGCTATTCCTCTTGTTCTCATACCAATGAATGGTATAAGTTGAATTTGGGAGAGCCAGTTGAAGCCCTCTATGGAAAGCATGCCCTTTGAGCATCTATAGGAGGAGAGAATTCTCTATAAAACAAAGCCTAGTCAAAATGAAGTACCCATTTTTACAGAGAGAAACATGGCAAATGGATGGACTGGGACAAAGATCAATGAATGATAGAAGAACATGGATGACATAGAAAGATGAGGACACCAATGAGACAAGGTCAGAGATACTTCTACCAATCCTTGGGGAAAAGGGGTGAGAAATTAGCATTAAAACCACACTATTCGTTATACATCATTTGCTAGGTTAGCTATATGGATCTATAGCATAGAGCTCACACCATAGAGACGGCTTGGTTATTCTCAGCGAATCTTTTTATTGTTCCCAGTGGAAGATCCACAACTGAGAGCAGTCAGGGTTCTGGTTCCTAATGAAGATCAATCACGGTGCTAACATAGCCAGACTGTTTCCTGCCTGGGAGTGGCACACTAGTTCATAGTCCATAATAGCACCTGGAACAGGAGAGAAAAGAGGTAGAGACGACTGGATCCTGTTTACAAGAGGGGTCTTGGAATAGATATGCTCCCATGAGTAACTGGTAAAGTAATGTTCAACACTGAACAAGCTTCAACACAGCTCGTTCAAATAAATGTCATTGTTTCAACTGTTGAACTGGAAAAATTGTACAGCCAGTGGAAATAAAGATGAAGAGAAGTTGTATAAAGAAGGATGACAAGAACTTTTAAAAAACTTTATCAAGATGTGAGTACTAATAATTCATTTTTTATTAAGACATACCAGAATTGGTCCTGCTTGATTTATTACACTAGCAAATTGTTGTTTCATCCAAGTATAGGCTTTCAAAAATATAAAATTAAGAAAGGGAGGCAAACAAAACAACAAAAATAGTCTCCTTTCCCTTCAGTCCTGGGAAAGCTCAAGGGAAAATATTGCATGTCACACAAACTCTGGAAAGCTATAGGCCTTAGACAGATGGTTCTTTCTGTTGGAACTAAAGAAACTGCCTAGCTGTACGATCTCCAAAGATGCCTTCTGCAATACCTGTCTCTTCTCTGTAATCATCTTGCATTGGGGGCTTTTATTATGTTATACTTTTGTTTCCATGATTTGGAGGAAAAAATTTTATTCTAAAGTTATTCCCCTAAAAAAACCAAACAGCAGGAAGCACAAGTTTTGGAGTCTATAGTAGACTCTGATAATATCCTTTCACCTGCCCTATGCATCCATCCTTTCTTGCTTCTGCTTGCTTTGCTGCTAAAAGCTCCTGCCTAAGAGCTTCGCTCTGGAGAGAGGGAAGTGCCTAGGCCAGCCTCAGATGCACTGACGAGGGAGTGCAAATCTGAGCTCCTTTGCCTCAAAGCAAAATCTAAATCTGAGGCTTCATCTAAAATTCACCTTTGCCTGGTTTCTTGCGCCTCCCTATCCTGCTTCCCTACTCCTGGGAGCACTTCCATCTTAATCACTTGCACTCAAATCTTTGGCTCAGGGTCTGCTTCTGGGAGAAGATCCCGGAAGCAGAGTCAGGAAATCTCAATTTGAAACCTGGTTAGGCTCACCAGCTGCGAGGCCTTGAAACCTGTCATTTAACCCCAGGCACATCATTTTCCTCCTGTATTAAAAACAAAAACATCCATATCTTTTCTTAGTGTGCAGGGCTCTTGTGAAGATGAAAGGAGGTGATACATGTGAAGTAGTTAGCATGGGCCCTAGTGTGCAGTAGGCACTCAATAAATGTTGCTGAATAAGAATATTTACCGGCATGTCTTGGCTTCCACTATTTTAAGATCGACAGTATTATTTTTAGTTTCCCCCTGCTCCTCACCAGCTGGTATGCTAGATTCGTTATTTACTGCACAGAATTTATATGTCTTTTCCTGAGTTACTCAGTTCCTGTTCCCCTGTTTTCTCATTGTGTTTAGCAGACTTGAAGAGAAGACAAGTTTCTATAGTCACAGGCCAGTGGCTTTGACTCCTACATGGGGCTGGGCTGTATGAATGATTCTTATCATTCAAATGCAGAACTATAAAATAAGCTAACAAGTAAACAAAAGAAATCCAAAAGTTGCTTTTGTCTCCACAAAATGATGACTCTATGTTTTTATGAAAAGTGCAATGAAAATTTGGACAATTATCTGGGAAATTCAGGACCAAGAAAAGCTAAAAGGCTAAACTGCTCTTTAATTTTCTCTAGTTCATTACTTGTATAGGCTGTGCCTTTAAAAAATATTTATATAATACAGTCCTTGACACCCTGAGACTCTTTGTCCTGGGGAATATAAAAAAACTCCTCCTCTATTTCTGGATTTGGCTTATGCTCTGAGCTTAGAGACCTGAGAGCTAAAACATAGTCTGTGAACTTTCTCTGAGGAAAATTAAAGATCCATTTTCCACTCTTCGAGGAGACGCATCTAACATAAAATATGGGCATGTGAACAACACTCGGTGGTTTGTGATCCTTTAGGAAGTTACCCAGGCTCATTGGCATAATTATTTTTCCTTTATTCTTGCAATAGCTAGGTACAAAAATCAAAAAAAAAAAATTATTTAATATTCTCTGGTCATAAAATTTGGAAGGGCTTAAGACATCCTAGCGGCTTTGAAATGTCACAGTCCTTGAAATAATTTGTTTTGAATATGGGTTTTTAGACTGTGTAGGAATTTGATGGCATTGATTTTTCAATTCCATTGTAAACAGTCTTCCTTTTATGAATTTTATTAGCATACATTATTGAAATGTTTTTATTTACCCTCAGCTGTTGACAAAGAACCTAAAAAAGGAAAGGTTTATGAGCATAAAATTGTATTTAAACTGTGATACAAACGGTAAGGAATAATGTTGCCCTTTGAAAAGATAAAACTTTTATAGTTCCAAAAACATTATCACAAGGGCAAGTTACAATGGCTAAGTGGTCTTGCCTTCCATTATGGGATCCAAAACAAGTGATAGAAAATGAGCATTTGAGAATTGGCCATTATTTTTCGGGCTTAGCTTAATCTTTCACCCAACACAAAATTGATGGGGTGTCTGATTTGACCATTTTTCTGTACTGTCCAGGCAAATTTCCAAATCTCCTAATGGAGCCAGAAGGAGCCCCCTATGACCTGAGGTCTGTCCATCGAGATCTCATTACCTTGGCCTTGCCCATCCTGGACTTTCTCTCACCTTGTAAAGAGGCAGCAGAGCTGAGTGATGACACAAGGGGCTAGTGACATCATCCAGAGTCAGGATAGACAGTGTGAGGAAGGGAGAAGAGCCTTTGGGAGTTTTGGGAAAACCAAGGTTTTGAATCTTCAGAGAGCGCTCCAGGGATCTATGCCCTTTATGAGAGGAATTGTCATTGCCATTTTGAGGAAACTGGGGAGAAATGACCGTGATGACAGCGATGAGTGAAATCTGGTGATCGTCTCTCCTTCCACATGGTTTTGTTTGGTGCAGTGAGGATGACGTTGTTATGTGGAAGGGGCATGGTCTTCAGAATTCAAACAGACGAGCGTTCAAATCATACCTTTGTACATTCCATGTTGCAGACTCTGAGCAAATTGCTTGAGTTCTCTGAGAGTTTCTATAAAGATTAAATGAGAAAAACTTGAAGCTCTTAGCAGAATAATAAGTGCTTTGGACTCAACAAATATATACATTGATGTAGTTGATTTTCTCTGCTTAGCCAGCTTTATTGGATGGACTTTTCAATATTACTGTGGAAAATGAAGAGGTCATCCAGAATCAAGTCTTGAATATATCTCATTTTAACTTTTCAAGATATAAAATAAGCAGAACCTAGCCATACTAGGTGCTTCTTAAACTTTGGAGGAGAGGAGGAGGAGGAGATGACCATGGTAATGTTTAATACAGTAGTGAATAATTATTAAAGTTTATTGATCACTAACTTTTCCACACACTAATCACACATCCCATGGTATTTTCTCTTTATTCTAAACATCTCACACACACACACATACACATATACTAAGAAATAGATACTATTATTATCTCCAATATAAGGACAAGAAACTTGAGGATTAGAGAGGTCAAGCAACTTTCTCAAAGTAACATAGCTAGAAAGTATCAGAACAGGGATTCAAATAGAATTCAATGAATACAGAGACCAAGCTCTGTGCCAGAAGGCTATGCTGCCTGCCCACTTAAGTGTGAGACAACCACCAGCTTCGTGTGGAGGTGCTGATTATGATCTGGAGCTAGCCAGAGCATCAATAGCAAGTTTTCTTTACCATCAGCTTTCCTTACCAGTAGAGTATGCACTGAACAAAAGTGGGCCAATGCTGTATGGAGGAGTGGAATATAAGTGCAGACTGGATTACATTTTACAGCACAGTTCTCATAAATCAAGAAGCTGCCAACTCAAAGCAATAACTTGGATGGATTTCTAAAAGTCTGATGTAAAATTGCCCAGTATCATGACTCAAAGATGACAGCTGTGGAGAGAGAGTGGGAGCAAACCTGTGAAGAGGTGATCAGCTTCCCTAAGAAAGTGAGGCATGGACCAAGAATAGTCTAATTAGTGAAGTGCAATGATTCTCAAAATCGCTTGTCTACCTATTATCGGAGAGCTTAGTTTCCTCTTGAAAGAAACATGAATGATTTTGTCTGAAGAGAATATTTAAATGTGTACAGGATCCTCTTTCATATTACACTTTTATGGTACTTTTTTTTCTTTTGGTGAGGAAGATTGGCCCTGAGCTAACATCTGTGGCAATCTTCCTCTATTTTTATGTGGGATGCCACCACAGTATGGCTTGAAAGCAATGTCTAGGTCTCTGCCTAGGATCCAAACCCATGAATCCTGTACCGGCAAAGCGGTGCTCACAAATCTAACCACTATGCCACTGAACTTAACCACAATCTACCCCCTATGGTAGATTTTTAATTGCAGATGACTTATCGAGAATAAGGTTGCTGTGATTTCTGTTCTGAAAGCCTCAAGTCCCATCTAAAGTATTTCCACACCCTTTCATGGTACGTGGTCAATCAAATGAAAATCGTTGCATGAAGGGATTACCTGGGATAAAGAAATCTGGGTCCTCATCATAGTCCTGACCCAAGCTGACTTTGTGATCTTTGGAAAACCTCTTTCCCTCTCTGGGATCAATTTTGTCATTTATCAAGGGAAGAGGTGGGTGAATTATATAACCTCTAATATCTTTTGATGTTTAGTACTCTGTGGGTCTTGGATATCTTCACCAGAATGGTACTCATCAAAGATAAGCTTCTTGAAAGGTCCTGTATGCCAAGTCTTGTTGTAGGGGTTGTTATACGTTACCTTATTTAAGCAGAGGATTCCACTCTCTTCACTACTCACACTGTGGGAGAAATGGTCACAAAATAGGAGTCCCCACTGTCCACCCCCTGCTCTACTAGTGGTGGCTGGCTCCCAAATTGATTTGACAGTGGACTATTTTAATCTAGACAGTTTTGCAATGCTTGGATTCTAAATTCTATACACATCTTGTATTATTTAAGGCAATCCCAGCTGCTGTACCAGATAAATCTAAAACCTCAGTGGGTTATCCCAATATATGAAGTATTTCTTTCTCATGCAACAGTCCTATATAGATATTGGGTGAACACCTTCCACACAGTGACTCACGAATCTTAGCTCATTTCCTTTGATGGCTGTACCATCTTCAGCACAATGATTCCAAACACACTGTGGAAGGAGAAGAGGATAGTGGAGAAGGAAAAACTGCTTCTTGACCACACCTTTCTAGAACCTGTGGAACAAATGTCTCTTCTGCTCACATTTCACTGGCAAGTACAAGTCACACGTCCATACTCAGATCCTGGTGAAGAGGTAGAGCTGAAGGCTGTCAAGAGAAATGTGGCCCCTGGCTGTCAACTCCTTCCCAATAGCTCCTCCACACTGTGGAAGGGGGGCATGAATTTTGGTGAACAGCTGGCCATCCCACCAGGCAGTGATTTACCAGACACCTTCTTCAGTAAAGAGAGTAAGGCAGTGATTCCTAACCCAGGGTTCAAGTCCTATCAAAAGCTAAAATGGAAAATTAACTTTACTCGTGAGGTAAATTTTTTTATTAAAACAAAGATAGATTCTAGATTCAAATGGAAATTTTGAATGCATTTTTAAACTACAATAAGATTTCAAGGAAATGACATGTTTCCATCATTGCTCAAACACACAAAACACACACACATAAACACACACACAAACACACACAAGCATCCATCATCCTATGCTGTAAGTGGAAAGGTTTGAGGAATACTTACATAATTGCTGAAAAACAAAGGTCTTAAATCTTAGCATTCTCTCTTTTTTTCCATTTTTAAGTATCTCCTCTCTCCCTTTGATAATGTAGTTTTGCCACCGATTTCAGAAATAGGAGGTTTCTCCCCCTTGCCCTCTCCCTTGTCAAAGAGGAAGCTCTGGCCTTGGAGGCCGTGGTGGAGGCTCGATGCTTTATTTGCCCCTGTTCAGAATAATTACTGAGGAAGACATGGGAACATACTTCACTGAATCCCTTACACCATACCCACAGCTTCCTTTCATAGGGAGGGTGGTTCTCTCTTTCCTTTTTCTAAAAGTGGACAGATGTCATAGAGAAAGGAGTAAGTTGGCAATCCAAAATCTCATGGCATGGCATGTGAAAAATTTATAGTCCTAGACTGATTTATGCTCTGATGTAGAAGAGAAAGTAGGAGGTGATGGGGAAAGATATTATAATACAAAAGGATACACAGGATAGATGAAGCCATGAGCAGACTGAAGCCTGGGAGTGGTCTTCATTGGGGAGGGGACAGCGAGCTGCCCTGGTGGAGGTCACATGGAGGCAGGGTGAGGACTGGGGACCCCACTAAGGCTCCTTTTCCTTCTCACCAGCTGCAGACAACTGTGGTATTGCAGTCTCCCACCTCAAGAGAGCATGTTAGGTTCCTGCCTCACAAGTGAAATTTACTCACCTATAAAACTTGCAATAGGCAACATTAGTCTTGAAAACAAAATTTTCTCAAGAAAGAAAAAGGATTCTCAAAGTTCATCTAATTCATCTTGACATATTACAAGAGAAAAGCTTTGCTAGAAGCTGTAGTATAAACAAGTAGTTAGGCAATGTGAGGAAACTCCCACCTGACAGAGAAAACAGGTGAAAGCTTTCTGGTTCTAGAGCCTGTGGAGGCTTATGCAAATCCTCCCTCTGTCTATACCCCTTCGAGAAAGAGGAGATGATATAACAAGCCCAGATATGTTGTGAGTAGAGAAAGAAGCTGAGCTATGAGGGGGCTGTGCTCCTCTTCCTGAGAGAAGACAGCCTCAGAGGAAGCAGTCACGCAGAGTTAAATGATCTTGGCGGGGGGTGGGGGGGTGGGTTCGGGTAGAGAGAGGGCTGTAGAGAGGGTACCAGAACCTCATGTGGCCTCACAGAAGACAGTAAGGTAGCTGATGGTTCTGGTCCAATAAATGTGCCCACCAAGGAGTCACTGTAGCGGGGCAGAATGAAGGCTTCAAGGCAGATGGGCCAGGCCTGATGACTGGTCAGCAGGGAGATGGCTGAGCTCCCAAGGAATGTTGCCAGTGTTAAGAAAATAGGACATGAGTTCACTAGCCATATACCTCAGATAAAAGCTAGTCACTCAGTGGAAAAGGACAAGGACATCTCAACTAGAGGTCAGTAAGAACTACAGGACAACACAAGGACCCATACACTCAATGACTGCCTCTGTCCTCCAGAGGACGTGCAAAATTTGCCTTTCTCCCAGACGCCATCTTGGAGAGGGAGAGGATTTGGGATGAAAACTTGAAAGGCAAACACAGCCTGATAGGGAGATGAACCTTGAATTTAAAAGAGATTGAACTAACCAGGAGGAAACTATTTAACACTAGCAGAGACTGACATACATTGAATTGTCAAGAGCGAGTTTCTTCCTACAACTCCTAGCCCCTTTGGAAGGAAATCTTTCAGATTAAGATTATAAATATATACACACACACACACACACACACACACACTGGAAGTATGTGTATATATCTTTATGTGTATAGTGCCTCTTTTTTAGACAAAGTATGTTGTGTAAAATTTTGACCCTGTTATATCTGTATAATTCACATCTAGTAGAATGCTGATCACATAGCACATGCTCAGAATATATTTGTTGAATAAAGATTTCAGACATAATGTAGACTAGTCCATTTTCTTAAACCGAAAACCAAGCTAGCAACATCAAGTACCACTTCTGTGTACAGAGGTAACTTCTATAGTTACATGTTTCTGTATATGCATAATATATTTTTAAACTAAAGTTGGAAGCCAAAAATATTTTACAACAACTGGTTGAAAGCATTTACAATGGCCGAGGCATAATATTCCATGTGAAATAGAGAATTAAAGTGATATCCAGAAAATAGAGACCCAACCTCATACACTCCTCAATTCTGCAACTATTTTGGGAAGACTATAATATTTCGTCTTATATTTTCTGCTCCTTTTTTCAACTCCGTAATTTATTTTGTTACAGAGTTTTGATGAGCCAGAGGATAATTCTGAGTCTCAGCATTTATTATAAATAATAATATAAAAAAATTTGTATAGGTGAAAGCAAGGGAAAAAGTGAGTTTAGTAATATGGAGGCAGTCATAACTTTCATATTTAATATTTTAACTGCAATCAACTGGCTCCTCCAATTTCTTTGCAAAGGAAGAATGAATTTTATTCAATAGCAACTTGAGGCTTTTCATATTTACACAAGAAGCATAAAGCAATATTTTTACAAAGATAAAACAAAAGTTGATGAAGGTTATCTACACCATAAAATATCCAGTAGGAAATTTAACATTACAAACAAAGGCCTTTGCACAAAAAAATAAAACAGTAGCTGAAGTCCTCCTTCAAAACAAAGCAATTTAAATAAACTCGAGGAAATGACAGCTCTAGCAATGGACTTCTGTCTTGACCCATTAACTTACAAGGACAAGGTTAAATAAAATGAAGCTTACAAACAGCACATTAATCTTGAATTGGTTGTTGGTTTGGTTGATTTGTTTGTTTTTGCAAAATGTCACTTCCCTCAGGCACCATGTAGGATGTCAGTCCCGTCCCCTGTCCATACTGACAGTGCAAAGTGGGAGAAGTTCGAGTTATCACCTTCATAAAATTGCCCTAATTCTTTCTTTTTGCTGAAGAACTTAATTTTACTCTACTTCATTATCATTAATCTTCCTGCTCTAAGAGTCTACAATATTATGATTCAAATATTATAGTGGACTTTCTGTAAGAAAAAACCTGCTTCTCTTTACATGTTTCAACTGTATCAACTCATTTGGAGGGTAATTTAGTTTCTTCCCTGTCTACAGTGATCCCTCAGACCATGAACTGTTGATGCTCTGTCTGTCAAGTTATGTGAACCAGGTTAGTAATGGGGTCAGCTTGCCAATGTGGAAGTGTCAATTGACTGCTTGACAGTTTTCCTCAATAAACCCCCAAATGATCAATGTGCTATCCCTCTGAGAAAAATCTATAAAAATCTCTTGTCAGTTGTATAACCATTGTGGCCATACGGGCAAGTAGGAAGGATGGAGAGCGTAACTTTGCACTCGAAGTTCCTCACATCCTACTGCACAGATTTTAGGCAACCATCCAGGATCCTGAAAGCAACTATGAACTGAATTCCTATAAGATCTATAAGCCTACAGAAGATTTGTTTTTCCAAAGCTGATTCTCGTGCTTCTTTTCTGTTGCCACTCTGTCCTTGTGTTCACCCACACTCTTGACTATGAAAATGCGAAGTTATGGCTGCGGTGATAAAGATATGCAGCTTCATAACAACACAGTAAAGTCCAAGGGACAGATAAGAGAGTTTTTCAGGACTGCCCAGAAGGAATGTTCTACAGAAATTTTCTTACCTTTGAATTTGTGGATTAGAAATGACTCCAAGAATTGTATAATCCACCTAGAAAAGGAAACCCAAATCTCCTCAATAGTCCTTGCTTACTAAGTGTGTCCAGGGTGGAGTCACTCACTTTCACTACAGACAATCCAGTCTTGAGGACGTTCTCACTGTTTGGAAACTACTCATGGAACCCAGGTGTTCTAGGCATCACCAGCCACCTGAGCACCACTACAGTTACATCAATCCCTTAAAACTCCTGCTCTAAAGACTCCCTGTTGCTCTTTAGGTGGAAATATTCTTACCCAGAGAGGAAGGTTAACTTTCCCCAAATATTGCTGGAGATCCTTCAAAGTAATTACACATATAATCCCAATGTTTCCTAAGTCTCAGAAATTGTGGACCCAGCTACGGTCACATTCTCTTTAGAGGTCCCCAGGTTGGCACGTTGAAGGAGGCAGTGACATCTCAGCATATAAACCAAGACACTGCAACTGCTTCTGTCATGTTCCCAGTGTCACCTGGAGTCCCTGATGACCTCCTCCAGATCACAAAACCCTTATTCTCTGTGTCTGGGTAGGAGAAACATAACTCGTTTCTTGAGGGGTACCTCTTTCAGCGGGAGTTCCCTCAGCAGACCTATTAAGATCTGACTGACATAGTTCTGTCTTTCATTCCATTACCCCAGGAGTTGGAGGGCCATATGCTGGTTTCGGAGAATGTCAAGCACTAGAAGAAACCAGCAAGAACTTGTTTCTGACATAACTAAAAGGGACACCCCTATGGGTTGTGGAAGGGCTGTTGGTGGATGCCATGGAATGAAAATGCCTGTGTAGTAAATGTTACATCTCCCTGTTACTTATCCAGGATGTGTCAGGAAATTGTTTACACAAAGTTATAAAGTATGAAAGCTGAAGCAGCTGATCTGTGGAGAAGCTGAGACACTGAAGGATGATACCCCAGGCCATCCGGAGCGAGCGCAGCTGAGGCTGCTCAGTCAGCTGTGAATGACAAGAAAGTTTGACATCACCTCTGGCTCTGAGGCCGTCTGTCCCTGGGGGTTGGTTGGACAGATTCCAAACTCTTCCTCCAAAAAGCTCACATCACAGATGGACAGTATGGACCTGGGGAAGCTGACTCTGACAGGCTTCCTTCCAAATAAAAATGCATCTTTGTGGTGGGTTCCTGAGACGGGGGTGGAGACTTCTCTGGTAAGTGTCCTTCTAAGCACATTTGAAAGTATTTACATTTGTAAGACTAACTACTGCATAGTTTTGTTGTTTTAACTGTGTGTGATAAGCACATTTCACCTGTATCTGTAACCAGAGTACCCTCTGATCCCACTGACCCCGGGCCCTGCCACCGTGATGTGTGCCTTTGTCTGTGTGTGCGTGCCAGGGCGCGTGCACGTGCACGTGTGTGTATATATATGCGTGTGTGTATTTCCCACTCAGCTCTCCTTCTAGGAAAGGATTTCAAGTCCCCTCCTCATTTTGATCTCTCTGGAAACCTTTTTCTATTTTAGCCAGTTTCTGACTTTTTGAGAATCTCTTAGTGACTATTCAAGAGATTGTAAATTAGGCAAGTGAGGTTTTCTTCTTACTCTTAAGATTCTATCATTTTAAAATCTAATCAATCAATGGGTATTTCCTTGGCACCTACTTATACCCATCAATGTCACAGGCCCATAAACAATGAAAAGACATGGAAGGTGTGGTCCCTGCACTTAAGAAACCTACAGTCTACTTGGAAGAAATGTTTAGAACCAAAGTGAGGAAATATATGATTAAGTACCCAGGGCTTGTTAGAAACAATGGCCAGTACAGGGTTTCAAAAGAAGTGGAGTCTACTATGAATTTTTGGCATAATCAAAAACATTTCAAGAAAGAGGTGGAACTTGACTTCAATTGTAAATTTGACTATGGTTTTGCCAATACTGAATCATGTGGAAGTCTACAACTTGAAGAATGAATTCGTTTGGGAAATAGGGACTTGGTGGGGTGCTACCACAGTCATTCAGGTGTAGGACAATGAGTACCTGAACCAAGTTGTTGGCAAAAGGAAGAGGGAATGAGTGGGTGCTGGGTCTGTTTCCTGTAGATCCACTGCTTACCCTCCCTCCGCTCTGCTCTGTCTCACTTTGTTTCACAGGCTTTTGCGTCAGCTGCCTTCCATATCAGTTTGGCGAGTGGAAGGACTGGCAGGTGTTTGTGGAGCAGGAGAAAGAAAGAAAGAAGGAACTCAGGTTATTTCCTCTCTACTTCACTATCCTTGGCATTGTCTCAGCAATAGCTACGTCTATTCTATGGCTCTAGCTCCTGCCAAATAGGCCTACCGTGGGTTCTACCTTCTGACTGGTGGCTCTAGGTCCCTGGGCCACAGTAACCCAAACTCCTTCCTTTGTGTCCACCCCAACTCCGCCTAAGGTTGGTAGCAGCTTCTTGCTGTTGCTAATCTCTGAACGATCTTACTGCTCCCTATGCAGCTTTTTAGTTTCACCACTGACGATACCAATTCAGTCTGTTAAATTTTAAATACTTACAGTATTTCATTTTTTGGTTGGATCCTGACTTATATAGAGGGTAATGGATGGATAGAAAATTTCATGAGCCAGTAGAACTTGCTATTTGATTGCATATAGAAGCCAAAGACAATGGCTAATAAAATATGACCCCAGTATCTTTGTAATCAATCATTTTCAGTGCCAGGAAACCAACTCAGAAGACAGAGCAGTTAGTAAGAAATGAAGACTACCTTAGGCTTTTCACCATGAAGTTTTCACTAAGAAGTTGCTGTGAGTCTTGGGCAAATTTTAGACCATATCTACAATAGGACATCAGACCACTCTTCTGAGCAGATTTTGGGGGAGGGGGCATCATAGTTGATGATGCTGTAAATTATTTAAATAATGCAGCAAAAACATCTGGATTCTCAAAGTTAACATAAACAAAACCAGAAGAGTGAGGATGAAGAGAAATGGCATAAGATACAAGACAGGAAAAGAAGAAACTCAGCAATGCTAGAGATGATAACCTCTAGACCAAGCATCACCAAGCCACAGCCCATGAGCCAAATCCACTGGCTGCCCAGTTTGTAAATAAAGGTTTATTGGAACACAACCACACTCATTCATTAACATATTGTCTATGGTTGCTTTTAAGTTATAACAACAGAGTTGAATAGATACAATAAGTAACCACATATCTCTCAAAGCCTAAAATGTTTACCCTTTGGTCCTCTAAGGAAGTTGGTCAATCCTTACATGCCAGTTTCTCACATTCAGCAGTCCACATGCCCATCCTGATGAACTCCCAGCTTTTCAAAGAGAATTAATCCCACTTACATCTGTGCTCTTGTGGCCCTTTTCATATACGGTTTTTATAACACCAATCACATTGTAATCCTAGTCACAGCTGAGATTGTGCTTGCTGCCACCATCTCCCTCTGGATTATAATAAAAACCGCATTGTTCATCCATTTCCATCTAACCCCTGCACAAACTTTCAGAGCAATCTTTTAAGAACATGTCAAGCTATTCCCATGTTCAACAACCCCGCCCCCGCCCCATCACCACCAGCAGCTCCTATCATATTTAGGATAAAATTCCAATGCTTTACCATCATCTTGAGGTCCCTGCCTACACCGTTGACCCTATGTCCTATACAGTTCTGCTCCAGCCATGCTGGCTTGTTTATGGAGCCTCCAACATGCCAAACGTGTTCTTCTCTCAGGGTTTGTGAAATTGCTGCTCCCCTGCATGGAAAATTCCTCTTTCAGATCCTCGCAGCTGGCTGCTTCCTGATATTCAGATCTCAGCACAGAGTCACCTACTCAGAGAAGCCATCCCTAATAATTCCAGCTAAAGGCCTTTTCCCCCTTGCTCATTCTGCATTAATGCACCCTGCTTTATTTTTTTCATAGCACTAATGGCTATCTGAAATTATCTTGCTTATTTGTCTACTTATTCATTGACTAGTTCCTACAATGCAAGCTTGCCAAAGTAGGTCTCTCAGGTTCATTACATTCCCAATGTCTAGAATAACTCCTGGCACTTAGGTGCTCAAAAAAGATTTGTTGAACAAGTGAATGAATGAATTGTGTAATAAGTATTCATTTATTTGCATTTTGCCTCAACCAAACTTCAAGCCCTTAGAGGTCAAGGATCATATAATTGTTATATCCTCAGCACATCCTATGGTTCCTAGAATTCAATTAATATATTTAATAAACATTTGTTGAATAAAAAGTGAGCTATATTGAGTGAACACTTAAAGACAATGAATACGCATGCAACCATAAAGAATTGGTATTTCATCCTAGAACCATAAAAACTACAATTGAATCAGTTTAAATATTAAGATATTCTTATGAGATGACAGAAATTGATAGAATTGAACTTTACAAGTTTTGAAAGATTTCAGATAGTGGTCATGGTTCCAATTTACCTAATTGGCCAATTATTTTTCCCTTCAAACTCCAACAAACATCTGCAAACATCTCTGGATTGTTTGTACTAGAATGAGCTTATCTATAGTAAAATATAGTAAAAGCTACAAATCCTATCAATAGGTAAGAGAAATGATTGCAAACCTGGCATCTTCAAAAGTGGTGTATTTCAGACCCAATCATGGAGTTAGATATCTGACAGCATTGCAATGAAACAAAATAAGAAAAGAGTCTATTTCTCTCCAACGTCTGTCTTTGATGACACTAATCATGTGTGCTTTTGTTAGTTCAGGTTTGGCTAAAGATGAATAGGGTGTAGAGTAGAGAGCTGAATGTCTCTTTTTCTTTTCCTTTCTAAGGTAATTTACCTCCTGAAGAAAGAGAAAAATCAGTATTTGCAGGTGCAAACTCATTCAAAGTCAGCTATCCAAAATCTAAGTAAGGATGCTACCCCTTGAAGTTCAGATCCCAGCTGTTGAAACTAATTACTAGTGACTGAAGAAGTGGTCCTAATTCCTTAAGAGTGACACACACTAAACAAAAGAATAGGAACCTTAGAAACAGCCTAGTTCATATCTGCTCACATGCACGTGTGTCCAGATCTGATGCAGTTACGCGGTAGCATTTCTGCAGTTGGAGAATGGATAAAAGTGTCATCTGGGGAGGCAGCTGTTGAGCCTGGCAGGGCACAGTCACTTCTCAGGGTCACGGCATTCCAGCATCTGCTCCTCAGCTTTGCAGATACAGAAAATGGAATATGTCAGTGTGTTTGTAGTTGATTAATCCCCGAGACTTTACAGGAGACTGATGTACAAAGCAGAGAGCCAGCTTAGCAATTTACCCTAACAGAAGTAACTGCCAAGTGGTTCTGAGTTGATGTCAGCAGGAGAATGCAGTCTCCTAACGACATGAGGAGGTAAATCATAATCAGAAGTTTGCTGGGTGAGCACGGACTGGGAGCAGGAGGAGGAAGTTGGATGACCTTAATAACCAGTGTCACTAGGCCTGACACATCTGTGTCTAAATTGAGATTTACCTACCAGGAAGGCAGGACACTTGCATTCTCTGGCCACATTGACACATTGACGATTCTTGCTCACTGGCCTTCTTTCTTCTAGATTCCTTGCTGGACACCCACACATTCTCTCCTCACATACATTAATGCCATTGAATAGGATATGTCCTTTTTTGCATTCAATGAGGGCTCATTATTAATAGTAATGAGCTAATATTTATTGAGTGGTAATAAGTGCTAGATGTATGCTAACAACGCTACAGTCAATTCTGTTTGAATGCTTATTTTGAAAAGACAAACTTGTTCCAAAATGATTGATATATTAGGGAACAATTTGAACATAATGTGGATTTCATTTGCTCGTGCACAATTTTGTCTGCAAGAAGCACTAGGTGAAAGCAAAAGACTTCACTCAGATGAAACAAGCTGCTTAGAAATACACCAAGTGCACACAGGCACATACTTCAAACACATGCCAGCTGCCTCAGTTCCCAACATGTTATGAGTCAACTCATCCCTACCTGGTGTCACAACTTTTCATGCAATTTCAGATAACCCCCATCCACCACTCCACAATAACTTACAGCTGCAACCCTTCTGACACCCAGTGCCACAAGCAAACTCCAGGTCTTTTTGTTGATATAGGGCCATATTTATTGTAATATTTATGTATTTCTTAACCATTTATCATGTAAAATTACACAACCATTTTCAATAGGGCCTCTGCTTTTTTTAAATGTATGTCACTGGTGTTTTAATGTCGTGCCTCTAACCTTATTTTTCTAGTAAGCCCTGTAGTTTTTATTGTGTAATTTTGCATAGCAGGGTGATTTTTACGAATGGATATGCTGCACTATAGCAGAACTGACGGTACCTTGTTATCTTATTTCATTCTTACAAAAACTATCATTTTTCACACGAGGAAATTGAGATTCAATGATTTTGGTAATTTATCCAAGAACAAATAGCTAGTGAGTGGTAAGCATAGCTGATAAGCCAGCCAGCAAAGATTCAAACTATCTGCACTAACATAGTGTGAAAGCCGTGGGTTCCTGACTTGATATGGGAGCCAGCCTGTCTCATAAGGCGGTTTTCGCTGAGAGCTCGTAGTAGCTATCAGATAATCAGAGGCAGTGTAGTGTAGTAGTGGAGGGTATGCCCTCTGGAGCCCTACTACCTGGGTTCATATTCTGCCTCTGTCACTTATGACCTGTGTAACGATGGGCAAGTTATGTAATGTGGCCTATTGTTGCAAAATGTTCCCAAGAATGTCCCCCCTTGTATCCTCATCATTTGCAATATGATTTGCCATGAAGAGGCTGATTCCATTTTCCTCACCCTTTGGCTCTGGGCTGGCCTTGTGACCTACTCTCATGAACAAAATATGGCAGAAATGACATTGTAGCAGTCCCAAGTTTAGGCCTCAGGAACCCTTGAACATTTCAATTTGTTCTCCTGGAACATTGCCACCACCGTGTGAACGAATCCAGACTAGCCTGCTAGATAATGAGAGCTCACACGGCTCAGTCACCTCCGTATCCCCAGATGATTGAGTCAATGGCCAGAAATGTGAGTGAGGCCACTGTAGACTCTCCAGTCCCCAGTGAGCCAATAGCTAGTTACAGATGCATGAGTAAAGCCAGCTGAGATGAGTAGCGCCAGGCCCAGATCAGAATCATTTCCTACTGTTAGATGTTGGGGATATTTGTTACACAGAAAAATGCCACCTGATGCATTTAACTTCTCTGTATATCAGCTGTCCAAATTGTACAATGGAAGAGTGATAGCGCTGTGAGGACTAAATGAGTTTTATATATAAGAGATACTTAGAACAATACCTTGGTGTTAAGCTCTGTTCTAGTTATCTGGTATAACAAAAATGATGGCATAAAACAATAATAATTCAGTATTATTATTATTCTCAAGGTTCTGAGGGTTGACTGGGCTCAGTTAGGTGGCTTCTACTTGGACTTCCTCATTGAGTCACAAGCAGACAATGCTTAGGGCTGGGCTTCTTCACTCACATGGTACCTGAGCCAGAAGACTCAAAAGTTGGAGACCGGATCAACTGGAGCTCAGCTATCTCTGTCTCTGTTTCTCTGTCTCTCTCTTTGGGATCTCTCCAAATGCTGACCTTGAGTCAGCTAGACTTCTTACTTGGCAGCTGAAGACTATCAGAGTGGGTATCCCAAGAGAAACAGGCAGATGCTGCGTGACCTTTTCTATACTAGACGCAGGAGCCATGCAGTGTCACCTTGCTGCATTCTGTTCATTAAGGTAGTCACGAAGTCCTGTGCAAGTTTGAGGAGAAGCAACACACACTCTCTGTTTTGATGGGAGGTGTGTCAGAATTTGCAGATGTGTTTTAAAGACACCATGATCTCTTGAGATGCATCCATAATTACGTCATTCTCACAGCAACCCTAATAAGCTTAGTAACAATAGTATATCCATACTTTTTTTTTTGAGACAGTTTTAGGTTCACAGCAAAATCGAGAGGAAGGTACAGAGATATCCTATAAACTCCTTGCCCCCACACATGCATAGCCTCCCCCATTATCAACATCCCTACCAGAGTGGAGCATTTGTTACAAAACAAATGTTGATGAACCTACATTGACATGTCAGTATATCCATTTTTAACATGAGGAAACCCTGCCTCAGAGAGATTAAATAATTTGCTGAAAATCACAAAACTGGTAATTCTCAGAGCTTTCACTCCACCCAGGATGATCTGAGCTAAAAGCCTGTAATTTCAACCTATACGTGACACTACTAATCTCACTCATCACGTGTAGATTTCATTCCCATCACATTAGCAGGCAAAATAATCACTGAGCTGGGAGATAACCAACTGTCACTCCCACATGGGACATTGTAGACGCTAATGTACACATAAATAGCCAATCAAGCTAGTTTTTCTGGATTCTCCTCATAAGCTTGTTTACATTCCACTATCAGAAAAATTGTTAGTTTATTGGAAAAGTGAAGAAGACAGCTGTGAGGAATCAAAATTGTGAATTCTTTCTCCCTTGTGGCAGAGAGACTCATGTATCTCCTAACTGAAAAGTCTGTTTCTTTTTGGACTCTCTCAGGCCAAGCTTATGTTCTCTGAGTGTGGTAAAGTGTAGGAAAATAGAGAAATCAGGCAACAGAGAAAATAGAGAAGCATCAGACCATGGGACAGTAAAGAATCATATCCTACTAGTGGTTTAGAAATCAGGTTTACACGTATTATTTCACTTCATCTTAAGAGGAACAACAGAAAAAGAGAAGGCATTAATTTATTCAATATCCTTGAATGGAAGAAACAAAATCACTTTCCCATAGGCACACAGATAGGAACCACCGAGCTGGGTCTGTAACCCAGGCATGGAGTCGTAGTCCTAAGCACTGGCCACCACCCACAGGATGGGGTGGAGGTCACTTACTCTAGTCTTGTTGAACATGTCACTTAGCTTCTTTCTGCCTAAGTTTCCATATCTTTATAACTTGAGGGGGTTGTTCCAAATGGTTTTTAAGGTCCCTTCTCTGTCTGATATTGTATAATGTGTCATGGTAAAAATGTCATGGCTTACATCAAGATGAAGTTCCGATGCCAGCAAATAGTAAGAATGAGCCTAATGAAAATTATCCTTAAAAATCTCTAATGCAGAAACTGATATACATCGCTCCTTAAGAACCAATTTCCCCCATATTTTCCCTTTTGGGGTTCCTTAGTTGAGTCCCAGATGAAGTCAATGATTTCAGTTAAGGGTCCCTTGAACTACATTCAGCATAGAGATACGCTTAGCCTGGAAACTGAGACCAGCCAAAGGGGCAATTGATTCATTTCTCTGTCTAACAGTCACAACCTCAAAGGAATAACTGGCAGATAAAACCACAGAATGAAATTGCTATTTAACATTGGGTTGTTGGGTTTCCTTTTGTTGGTTTGTCCTTTTTTGCTCTGTTTGTTTTTCTTTTTTTCCTCTTGAAAGGGGGCTAAGCACGTACAGATGACTTAACCAAGTACAATTCAATACTACTATTCAATAAGAACAAATGAAGAAGTAAGAGCCACAGATGGAGAGGAATGATAATCATAAAACTATATACATGATGAAGCATATGAACTGAGTGAGAAAAACCTAGATTCAAAATCCGATTCTTCTTCTCATTCCTTGGTAATCTTGGAATTGGAATCTGCAAAGCTGATACAATAACACCTGTCTCATGGAGCTGTAAAAGGAGGAGGAGTAAATGGAATAATATGCAGAAGAGGCTTAACATAGAATCTGGCACACAGTCAGTGCTCAAAAAATGTCACTTATAATAATTATTTTGTATTATCACCAAAGGGAGAGAATTTGGGCAGGAAGACATGATATAGCCACAAGTAGAGAATGATGTAGAAGCCAGAAATAAAGCCTAGGAATATAGAAAAATATGTTCTCCCATCAAGAATTATCTCTTCAGATGGGGAGAGCAAATGTTTCCAGCAGATATGTTGAGAACAAGGCACTTGAGTGTGTTGCTGATGTCTTAACCTTTCCAAGGCCCATTCTGCATTATTTCCAAAGCAAAACAACAACTAGAATGGACACCCTGGGGTAGCCTTTATGGCACCCCTGTGATAAAGTTAAAGGTGAGAACAGAAGTTTCTTTACCTCTGCATTAGGCAGGAGCCACAGTCTCAGGGTGGGGAGGCCTAGGACAAGCATTCGAAGGCTGAGGTTCTTTGAAAGAGCTTGGCCATCAGAGACATCTCCCAGGGAGGTGGGGGACGGAGGTGTTAAAGAGATGAGTTTTTTTGACTCCTTGGGAACTCCAAGGGCTGGGGGAAGCTACAGTTTTGAGTGAAAAACTATACCCCAAACACGAGGCTAAGGAAAAGCAAATTCTATAGCACTTGCAATTGGGGAAACAGGAAGCAGAGAAACTTTTTCCCAGTGCTTCAATAGGGGACAAAAATCATTCAAATTAATATGACTACTTCACAGGGGCATAGAATGCCATTTCTCCCTCCACTCTAGGGTTTGCTGTAGCTGGGAGACCCCCATATCTTGATTTGGCCACTTCTCATAACATAACTTCAAGTATTATTAGGGGAGCAGATCGTCAACTATTTTTCTTATTTTTACTCAAGACCTCATTCAAGGAAGGAGTCAGATGAGGTAGAAGAAAAAAGAGAGTGAAAGGGGAAGAAATCTGTGCTCTCACATTCAGACTGAACAAGCCACCAGGCACTAGTTTGTGGAATATTGTGTTTGCCTGGGTCATGAAGATCTGATCACATAGGGAGCAGCAATGGGAGATAATGTATCTTAAGAGAAGTGGTCAGTGCCGGTGTCAATAAGGCTGGGGTGAAAATGAGTTGTCTTTATCCTGGGAAAAAGGAAGAGAATCTTTTTTTTTTTTTTAAGATTGACACCTGAGCTAAAAACTGTTGCCAATCTTCTGTTTTTTTTCTGCTTTTTCTCCCCAAATCCCCCAGCACATTGTTGTATATTTTAGTTGTGGGTCCTTCTAGTTGTGGCATGTGGGACACCTCCTCAGTGTAGCCTGATGCGTGGTGCCATGTCTGCACCCAGGATCTGAACTGGTGAAACCCTGGGCTGCCGAAGCTGGAGCGCATGAACCTAACCACTCAGCCATGGGGTCAGCCCCCAGAAAGAGAATCTTTAAACTCTGGAGGCTAAAGGATGTTGCCCCCTGATTCTGAGATAAAAAGGTATGGAAATATGTCATTGGAAGGAGAAATAACTCTCTGATACATGGGTCCTATCAAGAGCCAAGACTCCGAAGTTTGAGTTTGGGGCTAGTGATTCCTTCAAGTAGCCATATAATATGACAGAATAAGACACTCTCAACCCTGTGCCTGTGCTCTTCACAGGCATTCATTTCAGTCTCATTAAATGGGCTTTGCTACATGTGGTAGGCAATGGAGTTCTTCACACATATTCCTATTCTATGACTAGGTGTGAAGATTGCCCTTCCCTACCACCTTTGAGGCTGGAAGTGGCCCCATGACTTGCTTTTCCAATAAAAGTGAGCAGAAGTAACATGTGTCACTTTCTGGCAGAAACTTTAAGAGTCAGTGTCTGATTTACTACATCTTCTTTCCTTGCCTTGGTGATTACAGAAATAAGTATCAAGATGGAGCCTCCATCATCCTGGCTACAATGAGCAGAACCCACCTGCCAACTTGAGATGGATATATAATGTGAATGACAAACAGACATCTTGGGTAATTAAAATTTGTATGAATTTTTTCCTGTAGCTTAACCTAAGCTAACCTGACTAACCCAGAAACTGGTACTGAAAGTGGGGTGCTCCTTAACAAGACCCTAAAACATGGATGCTTACACTGAAATAATGTTTCCATTGGCCTGGGTTCTGAGTGACCAAGATGAACAGAACATGCAGCATGAGAAGAAGAAGTGGCTTTAGGTTAAACTGTTAAGATTTTTGGATTGTTTGTTAACTCAGCATAATCTAGCCTATCTTGATTAACACACTATACTTTGGAGTAAGTTAGTATGGCGAGAAGAAGCTGTATCAGCTATCTATCGATGCATAATAAACCACTCTAAATCTTAGTGAAATAGGCTATACAGGAGCCCTCTGGAGTACTGGAAATTTTCTATATGCTGTTTGGGGAGGTAGTTACATAAGTGTATAGATATAAATAGAGATAAAGACATGCAGAAAAGTACATATGTGAAAACACATCAAGATGAGCTCTTTAGATTTACTGTGTGTATGTGTGTTACACTACAATAAAAAAGGAAAAAGCAGTAACAAGCTAACACTGAGTTGACAGGAGATCTCAACATGGAAGGAGCCCAGGTGGAAGAAGAGAAAGGATGTTAAAATATTCTTGTTCTGAGTCACTATTAATATTCCCAGAAAAATATGGTTAAATATGTGAATTTAAGATGTAAGGATACAGTATCTTCTTCATATCTGTGGTACAGGCAAAGTGTTCATAAATCAAACACAAAAGAACTAACCATAAAGGAAGAGATAAAAATCGAGCTACATTAAAATTAAGTACCTCTGTTCATTAAAAGACACAAAACTGGAAGAATATATTTGCAATACATACATCCATATACAACTTATATCTAGAATATATAAAGAACTACACAATTTACAGGGAGATGAAAAGAGTTAATATTTGGTAAACAAATGGTTGTTGGACCATCTACAGGCAAGTGGACACAGAGGGGACTTTGATCAAATGGTCCTTTCTAGGTTCCTCCCTCTCTACCACACCTAGTTCATATGTTACTATAGTCATCTACAGTGATAACTTCGTCTTGGAACAGCCCTTCTATCTGAAATTCTTTTAGGTGGTTGGGAAGAAGCTCAAAGTTTCTTGTTGAGTCTTTTGTTCTTAAAAATAATCAGCTCGAAATAATCCTCGAGCCAAAGAGACAGATTTAGGCTTGGCAAATTCTGCTCCCCTACACATTCTCAGGTATATATACTCAACTGAAATGTGAAATGTATCCACTATAACACAGGTACAAGCAGGTTCACAGCATCATTATTCAAAATGGCGAAAAACAACCTAAATGAATCATCAACAGTTAATGGTAAAATGGAGGAAAGGAGAATAGGAGATATGATTTCCAAATCCCTAAAGGGAAAAATTGGCAAAACAAAAAAATCAATCAAATAAAAAACAGAAAAATGAGAAAGAAAAACGAGAAATGGTAACTAGATAAGAAAAAATTAGATAATGAAACTAAGTACAAATATAAAAAAATAACAATAAATGTAACTGAATCAAAATCTTCTTTTGAAAGACAAAGATCTCAAAGAATCTAATGAAATAAAGAATATCTATTGATATACTGTCTAAAAGAGACACACTCAGAACAATGACGTCAAAAGCTTGAAAATAAAAGAAGGGAAATGATATTGTAGACCAACACCACCAAGAGAAAAGCAATTACAGTAATTTTAATTTTTGTCAAAATTAGTTGTGAGGCAAAAAAAAAAAAAGAACTTCAAAAAGAGAAAGAAGCATATTTATTATTGATTATAGGTATGATCCACCAAAAAGTTAACTGTTATGAACCTTTATATACCTCACAACATGGCTTCAAAATATATAAACCAAAACTGATAGAAATACAAGGAAAACTTGACAAATCCACAATCATTGTGGGAGATTTTAACAGAGAAATCAAAGTGAAAAAAAAATAGTTTCTAATGTCTTTGATTAACACAATCACCAAACTTGATCAGAGAGAAAAAATTGCTCAGCAGAAAATATGGATTATTCTCAAATACACATGTCAACGTCAGCAAAAAATTAACTATTTATTAGAAAGCAAAATCAATATATTCTAAATCAGAAGTCATGCAGGCCATATTTCCTGACAATAATGCAATCAACAAAGAAATCAACAAGAAAGGGATTTTGCAAAAAACCTATGTAATATGAATGCGTATGTTGGATATTGACAAATCCCTCACATTATACAGCTTTACTATTTATTGAAATCCATTTCATAGATGAGCATGTTTGCTTCCACTCATTATTTCCTCAAGTAAGGAGGGTCAATATCCTCCCCATTTCACAGCTGTGAGATTGCAACTAGAACCCACCACCTATGCAAGTCCCAGGACTTGTGTGTATTATTTCCTCTGGTTCAGTAAATCTCACTGCCTCCCACAATGACCTCCCTATGGGTCAGAGTTACCACAACCCCGTGAGTGTATGACATCCATGCTTCAAAATCACTGTCTTTGGTTAGCATGTCTAAATTTAGATGATAAGATATTTGCATCCATTATTAAAAATAAAAGTGAATCTCATAAAATTACTGAATAAACCCCAAATATAAGCTACCTAAACCTTTATCCTTTTGCCAAAGATTCTTCAAAACCATGACCCCCTTCATGCCTTTAGTGAAAATTTTGTCTACACAGAGCCACAAGTAACATCTAAGCAATAATAATATTTTCAGCGTTTGTCATATCTTCATTTTTCCACATTTCCAAGTTCTATTCTAGGGTCAAGGCCGACTTTCAGTTTCCCTGTTCCTCCCAGGTCTCTCCTTGGGAAACTTTCTGTTAAAGTTGCTTTGCAAGTTGTGGAGAGGAAGGAGGAAGTTTCCATCCTTTCAGACACCTTGAGGAATTCTCTTTCGCATTTCTGCTTGCCTTCAGAATGGAGACTTAAACATCGAAAAGGATAGCTTAAAAGCTTTGCAAATACCTAGTGACCAGGACCCTTTCCATTTAACTTGTTTCAATCTGCAAGTCCTGCATTAGTCTCTATTTTTATATCAAAGCAACTTACTGTCTTTAAAGCTTTCATTTCTTATTTTTGTTTTATTTCATTTTATTTTCTCTCTCTCATTGTTTATTTTCATTTTCCCTATGTCTTTTTTCATTACCCTTCTCCAACTCTACATTCATCTCAACTAGAATTAGGGAAGTAACTGGAGGGAAAGAGAAAAAAAGGAAAAAGAGAAGAAATGGAAACAAAGTAATTATTGTGATAAAGTCTTTAGGGAAAATAGGTAATGTGAGAACAGAGGAGTGAAGAATAGAATTTTGAATGGATTTTACTGTGCAGAATGGGAAGAGACCACGAAGAAAGAAAAAGCAAAGCATCAAAGTGAGAGTAAATAGAGCAGAAGGAAAGAGTAAGATGGAGTCAGGAGCTATTCGGTGGTTTGGTCATCGATTAAGTTTATAAAGTGTTCCTATTGGACAAACCCTGGCCTTGGGAAACAGTGCCAGGAGAAAAGGCTTATTCGTGTAGCACATCACTTTAACTTCTCGTTGCATTTGCTGCTTAGTGAAAGTGAAATGCCTGATTCTGCTTACTTTAATAAAAACAGCTTTGACACAAATGAGCAGTACATTTGATTGGGACAGCAACCAAAACAATGACTCGTTTTCATCGCACATGCAAATCTTAGGATTGAGCTGACAAAACCATTCTGTTTTATAATTACTTTTGCGTTGAATGTAGCATACATTTGGAACAATATTTCTCTTTGACTCAGATCAACACAATTTTTTCATGCATGGAAAATGCCAGCCTACCCACCTTCTTCTTTCCTTTTCTTCTGATATTTATTAAATGGCCAGTGTATGCACACCTTTGTGCTCCACTCTAAAAATGGCCCCAGAATGAAGCCAAATGAAACAGACTAATTTTTTGTACCCCTGCTTAAATTTTAGTTTTAGAGAAAACAAATAAATAACAATGTAATGTGGTATGCAATCATAGTGAACTATATTGGTGTTATCTGCCTGGCATCTTTTCTTTTACTTTCTAGGAACAACGCCCCCCTCTTCCTTGGAAGAATTGTCCCTCTCTTGTCCTACGTGGTTCCGGCATAGTTACCAGAACACTTTTCTGCTTCCTCTATCCCCGTTCTGTGGAGTGGGGCATTGACCCAAATATCACTAATTTGTTCCTCCCTTCATTGGACACACACTTGCAATGCAATAAGGGAAAAAATAGATATCATTTTATGTTATTTGAAAGTCCATGCTTAACTTGATTTTCTTCTGTAACGTAAACCTTATCATTTTTTGTTAAATATTTTAACACTCAGCCAATCCTTTTTTAAACAACTAACCATGTGAGAATTCACAACAGCAGGAAGTTACTCTAGCCTTCCTTAATCCTTATAGATGCTGTACAGCTTGAACATACCTGCTTCCTCCAAGAGAAGACAACTGTGCACTAGTTACAGCAGATACCTGGGTTTTCTGGAGGTGGGAGACATTTATGAATTAGTGGCTAAAAGTGATAGATGTATTATTAATAGGAATGAGAAGACCGGAAACAACAGGTGAACTCTGGATTCATGCTCTGTTATATTGAACTATATATAGTATATACATATTGTTATAATGGGCTAGCAGAACAGTTAGAGTTCAAAGTGTAGTTTTCAAAACAATCTTTCACAATTCAAAAGAATACTTGGGCATTCTATTCCAACAAATTCTTTTCATATCCAACTTAATCTTGAATAGCTGGAATTTTTTTTATATCATTTAGTTATTCACCCAGAAAATTGCCTAACTGTCCTATGGCTGGATGTATCCACAAGAGGTCATTGAACCCTGGAATTTACAAGCCTGGCTGTGCACCAAAGTCATCCGTGAAATTTTTTAAAATTTTGATTTCCAGATCCTTCCCTCCTTTACTTTTAACATGCTCCGTGTGTAATTCTGATGTATCCCCAGCTTGAGAATCACTGGTTTAGTTCATCTCTCTCCTATTTATTCATCTTCAATCTTGAAAAATTACAATTTCAAAACTTTGGATGCTTATAGTAAGAATCATCTTCTTACTCATCATGTAAGTACTTCGGTTTAAGAACACAAAGGCTCTTCTTGATGATTATAAGCTGTTGAGACCATTTTATGGTGTGCCGTAGATTACTAGAGCATTTGTGTATGGGCTGCAGGGCTCTGTGTTGTATGATGGTAAAACTGTGAATCAGATGCCCCAGGTGTTTTAACTCCTCCTTATATGTAAATTGCTGGGTAGATTTCACTTTCAAAAAATTGTACTAATTCTTTCAGATCAGTTGGACATCACCTAATAAAATTTAGCGTCTGCAGTCAGAGTCAAAAAACGTTAACACTTTTTCTCAAAACATATTGAAATTAAGATTTTGAGAATAGTGAGTTATTCAACATCTGGCCTCTGGCAGGAAGAGAGGAACTGGAGGTTCTCCTCCACTAAGAAGAGGAGGAGCACAACAGGAAATGAACAGGCAGGAGGAGAACAATCCGTTTACATCTCAGCAGAATTTGTCCATCCTTTGAACCCTCTTTCCTCCTCCCACAGCTACACTAAAATCGTTCCTCAATCACACAGCGTTCTTTCCCACTCCAATGCCTTTCACAGACTGTTCGACATGCCTTATGAAAAACTGGTCTTTTAAGACAAAGCTGAAATGTTACCTCTTCTTGGAGGTTTCTTCAGTTCTCCAGGTCCCTCCTCTGCCCCCTCAAAGTCTCTATGTAGCTTCCATGACAGTGCAGTGTAACTATTTGGTGTCACAGCAGCCTCCCCTTTTGACTATCAATCACATGAGAGCATTTCTGTATTTCCACTTCCTACCACAGTGCCTGACACCAGAAGGTGCTGAGTAAATGCTCGTCGAATAGATATGAAATGGCTTGTTTAATTAAATTTCCATTCTACTGGACCTAATTCACTCTAATCACCTCTTAAAGTGGCAACTAGAGAGGGCTAGGTTGCCGCCTTGGGGTCCATGACACTGCAATAAATCTGCTGACTTTTGGAAACAATACCCCTAAGTCTCTGTCTGGCAGCTGCATTCAGCAACTTGCCAACAGAATTCTGTGACTGGGTTGCTGAGGTTTGGACCCAGGAAGAGACAGAGAAGAAACCTAGCATGAAAAACCCAGGAGTGCATAGTTGCATGACCAGTTTCAAGACCCAGGCATGTCAGCTGTACCCTCGCAATAGATATTGACACTGACCCCAAAAGTAGAAGACGGCAGGAATCAAAGGTCAGGGCCACAGCCGTGGATCCCAAGAAAGGGACTCTATAGGTTACAGAGAATAGGTACTGATGATCCAGGATTACTAGGACTGAGAGATTATAATAGCCAGGACTCTAGTCACAAGCGATAAGTTCCCAAAAATGCGTATAACTGCAAAAGAAGACGTGGAAGAATATACGTCGCTCCTCTAGGATCGCAAGCCCCCTATGGGTGCATTTATGATTTATCATGTTGTCTGTTTTCCCTGCTCTACTGAGCCCCTCAAGAAAAGCCACTTCGATTCATTTCTTTCTATCTCCAACACCCACCAGGAACCCAGCAGATTGTCTGACACTTAATTTACACTTAACATATTTTTGTTATTGAACTGACCTCTAAGAATGGGGAAGTATCTAGCTTATACCCTCCAAGTCCTAGAGCTAAAGACAAGATTTTAACCTTGTAGTAATGATACATTCAAACAGTGTTTTATCTAGTGCCGGAAAAAGTAAAACCTTATTCAATTATGCTGTGGTTTTGAAATGAAATCTACCGTGCTGACTGCTCCTTGCTCCAGACAAGCTTGGGCGTGCTGGCTGATATTTGGGGCAGCAACTCCGATACAGTGTAAGATTTCTGAGTGGCAGAATGAGACCAGCGTTTTGCAAAAGTTAGCTGCAATTTTACTGAAAAAAAGTTATCTGATGAGATTGAGCAGTAAGTGCATATGCATAAAAATGCCCCAGCAGTCAAAGAGCTGTAAAGTATCCACTTTTATCAAATTTACTTACACAATAGAGACAAAAAAAACTCTTGCTTTTCTTCAGCCTTGTATGTCATTAAATGGGCACTATAAAATCTTGTTGCTTTCCCTTTTTGCTTTTTATGATTACCAGTCCAGACATAAGGTTATTCTTAACAGTAAATGGACATTCCATCCTATGGCGTTTCTTGACAAGAAGAATGTCCAATTCTATGGTTAGCTCCTCATTCATTTTACATGTATTTAATGCCTTGATTGCCTATTTTATGGCAGACATAGGGTTTGGATATGGTAAGATGAATAAGTCATAGTCCTGGTCTTCAAGGAGCTCAAAGTATACTAAGAGAAAACAGAAAAAACTGTTACCATATGATATCATAAGTGCTTTGATAAAAATTTTACAAGGTAAGATATTACTATGGAGGAAAAACCCTCTAACTTTGCCCATGTGGGAGGATGGGAATTTGGGACATCTGGGCATGTTAATAAGGAGGTGTCATGGGAAATTCACTGGAGTATATTGGGAATTTCAGAAGCTCTCTCACTTGGGGATCTCCTAAGCTCAGGAGGTTTCTATTCGAATAGTAAGTTAGTGAAAGAGTTGGTTGTTGAATCCCAAATCTACATATTTCTAGATGAAGTGAAGATCTGGAATTTACTCATTTAGCATGAGCTATACCCACAGTCTGAATGAAGCAAGCCAAATGAATAAATTATTAATTTAATCCATATAAAAGCAAAGTTCTTTAACCCAATCTTCATGGAAATTGTTTCTCTAGACCTCAACCACCTTAATTCCAGATTTACTCCCTTCTAAGGACCTAGTCAAAAAGGCAATGCAGATCTACTGGTAAGGGTATAAGCGTTGATGGGGTTAAAGTTGTTAAGAATTAGGACACAGTGGTGGTAGGAGACATGGATGTACAACTTGGGAAAACAGGCAGAACAATGATTAAGAATAATGCTCTTTGGAAAGTTAGAAAAATGGTGCACCTAAAGGATGGGTGATATGATTTGTTTTCCATTATAGCCCAAAATACAAGGTTGTTTGCTCTTTGACCCAAGTGTGGCTATTGAACTCCAGGCATAACAGAGGTAGGAAGAGAGAACACTGGTCCCATTCATGGAACTTAAGAACATTTTGTAGTTGCCAGGGATACCAGAAAAGGAGTAAAGATGGAGGAGCTTTTTCCTAACTGGAATTTCCTTGATTTTTCTTTCTGACTATAAGTGGTTCTCAATTCCAACATCTACTGAAAAGAATTCTAAGGATCGTTACCCAGTATCTTTACAAAAGTGATTCAAATCCATGAAGTAGATCCTAAAACAAATCTGCTTGCTAAAGAAGTGATTCCAAGTCCTGGATGTTTCCAAACATGTAAATAGTTATCACAAGAGATATTCAAATAAAATTTCTTAAGAATAAAATATTTTAATTTAAAACATTAACATGTATGATATAGTACTTTGAGGAAGTGTATATTTTAAAGACAAGAAAATATTGAAATGAAAAATGTTAAGATGCTACAACTGCAAAATCTTTAGATTCTAAGGAGATTCCAGGTCCATGTTCTAGAATAAGGATTCTGGTTATGCCCAGGATGGCTACTGTGGCTTACAGTTTGAGGTGGACTGGGAGGCTCTGAGCCGCTCCAAAGTGGAGGATAGGGGCCAACGGGCAACTTTGTTATACAAGAAACACGTGTTCATTGTAGAAAAGGAAGAGAATACCAAGAAGCAAAAAGATAAAAATGAAACACCTATAACCCCATGACTTATTAGATAATCATTATTTGTAAGCTTTTTAAGTATATTTTGTAGACATTTTTTGTATCCTGTAGTTGCAAAAAAAAGAAATTACACCTACATACTTTCGTAATCTGTTTCCATTCATTTAACAATACATTTCAAGCTGAACAGTATAGCGTTGTAGGAATTTATACTATGATTTATTTACCCAGTACCCTATTGTTGGATATTTGGATTGCTTCCAGTGTTTCTCTATCATTAATAATTTTACAACAAACATTCTTGTAAGTGAATCTTCGCACACATCCTAAATTCCATTAGAATACATTTTTAGAAGTGGAATTGAGGGGTCAAGGGACAGGCATATTTTAAAATTTTCTCAAAATATTGCCAAATTTTCCTGTGGAAAGTTGGTATCAGCAAACTCTGAGACTGCTCATAGCCATAGTCTGGTTATTTGTATTCATGGACGCTATTTTCTTGTCCCAACTTGTGGCACTCATATTGCCACAATATTCCAATAACCTCTGAAGGATTCTTGGATGTTCCAAAGCTCACCAGAGTGATTGAGAATAAGGTTCATTTCCTTAGAAACTTCTTTCTTTTTTCTAAATACTTACCTATGCCTATCATGTGATCTTTTTCAGATTTCCCCAATCAGTTAACAACTGTTTAACACAGTTGAGCGTATTTCACTAACAGCTGTGATTACAATAGGCTACAATTTATGCTAAATCGTGTGTGAGATTTCTTGATGACAAAAAATGTATATTGAGAACAGATTTTAAATGATTTAGTGTTTAAACACCAGCACTCACACACTGAACAATTTAGATTATGCAAAAATTTGGTTCAGGAGAGAGATGCTTCAAAACACTTTGATTTCTCTTTAAGGCTAGTACTTGAACATGTTTAAATGGTCATTTCATTAAAATCAATTAATTTGTTAATTTCCTCAGGCAGAGGAAAACATTGAGAGGAAAAGTCGATTTTCAATCTTCAGGGAAAACGACAGCAGTGCCATGTTTAACAACCAATTACAGAAGTTGTCTTCTGGAATACCTGGGCTGCAGTCTCCACCTACGTTCCTTTGGCTTCTTTTTATTTTCTCTTGATTTTTTTTTAAGAAGAAAAAAGGAGAAATTAGAAGAAGTGATTCTGTCTAAGAAAAGGAAAGAGTTCAAAAAAAGAGAAGGCTTCGTTTTGAAGCATCCACAGGACACCATGGGAATCTCCCAAACACTTGGAAAGATCTCATTCCCAGACATGAATAAGGGTGAATCCTCCTGGATACAGTGTAAGACAGGGGGTGGCGGTGATAAAATCACATTATATTTTTAAAGTGGGCTTTGTGAGCTGCATGTCCTCAAAAAGAAAAAAACCTAAGGAATGGATGTGAATTCAGCAGGTAGAAATTGTGTCACTCCCTTTTATTGTTTATGGTCTTTTAATTATGGTAAGATCTGGTTTCTGACCCCAAAGTGCACAGGTTCTATCATCTTGGCTGTCTGGTGGACATTTGTTCATCACATACATTCCAACCCAACAGCTAAGGATGCAGCTACCATGACCCAGGACTGAATCGGATGGAGGAAACTGCACGGTCATGTGCACCACAGCCAATTTCACTCAGGCTGTCAGTCGTCTGATTTTCCAGACAGTTCTTGAACCATCCTATAAGCAGCTTGTTCAACCACAAACATATTTCAAGCCTTTTCTCTTTACCAAAACGATTCTCTATTTTCAAAATCTCACAGACTCCAATTTCCATTTAAAGTTATACTTCAAATTACATTCCACCAAATTAAATTTTAATTTATAAATCTTCCAGAAAAAAAGCATCTAAAAGAGCTATCAGATGGATAACACTATTCAGGATCTTTACGAACACACTTTTTAAATTTAGTGTAAAAATAACACCACATAAAATAAGCCTTTTTCTTTTCCAAGTTGTTCATAACAGTAAGTCATAAAAATAAATCACAAATGCAAATTCTTTCCTTCAATGAATCAACCATTCTTCACCTGCAAAATGGCCTTTATTTCCTTGGTAGCAAAATCAAGATGATACAAGAAAAAGCTGTGTTAAATTTGTCTCCACAAGCTACAAAATAAACTAATTTTGATTGTTTACTAATTTTGCTTGTTGTAAAGATATCCAATGTCATTTAAAAGAGGAAAATGTTTGTCACAGAGATAATAGTGGTAGTCATCACCCCTTATGTGTATATTAGGTTAAAATGTGTAACTTAAAGCTGTTTATTATGGGCCCAGCCCAGTGGTGCAGCGGTTAAGTTTGCATGTTCTGCTTTGTGTGGCCCGGGGTTTGCAGGTTAGGATCCCAGGTGCAGACATGGCACCACTTGGCACGCCATGCTGTGGTAGGCGTCCCATGTATAAAGTAGAGGAAGATGGACATGGACGTCAGCTCAGGGCCAGGCTTCCTCAGCAAAAAGAGGAGTGGCAGTAGTTAGCTCAGGGCTAGTCTTCCTAAAAAAAAGAAAAAAAGCTGTTTAAGCTGGTAACAGTTCTGTGAAGCATTATTTTTTTCCATTTTACATGAGTAAACAAGCTCAGAGATGTTAAATTGTTTGCCAGCATGTGAAAGAGTCATATATGAACTCAGATACGGCTCTAAAACATGTTGGAGCAAATGTGTCAAAAAAGCTGTGTCACCGAGCTTTCTATCAGGTCTCAACTTCTCTGTGGTCACCTCCACATTCCTCTGAAAGTGGTGATGCAGTTTAGAAAACATCCTTCCTTTTCACCGATTTGTCTATTTACAAATTAATTTCTTCAACAAATAATAGGTGATTACTGTATTTGGCACTGGAGAATCAAGATGACTAATTATATGGTCATGACCCCCAAGATCTCAGTTTGGTGAGCAAAATATGCAGATTTTTAAAAATTAGTTAAAAGAGGCTAAGATAAGCGTATGTGATGGCAGAAGGTACCATGTGCTGTGGGAGCTCAGAGGAGAGGAGGAATAAATTAAAAAGACAGGAAAACCTTCACCAAGGAGACATGGGTTTTGCTGGATTTGGGAGCATGAATAAGAATTCTCCAGCATTTTTGACCCTCATTCCTTGTCTCTTAATAATCTAGCATGTAGTTAGACAAATTCAAAATAGCTTTCACAAGTTATGTCTTCTTTACGCAAGTTAAAAATTATAAATAGTTTCAATGGGTCTCCCTTAGTTATTCAAAGACATGGGAATAAAGACAACTTGTCCTAGAGAGACAGTATTAGGGTTCTTCAGGCAGTACTGGTTGATAGTTAGAAAAAGAGAGTCATTTCTTTCTTTCAGAGGAGTCTGGGGGCCCTTAGTTTGAGGCAAAGTTTTGAGGGTTTTGTTGTTTTATGGGTTTTTTTTTTTTAAAGATCGGCACCTGAGCTAACAACTGTTGCCAATCTTCTTCTTTTTTTTTCCTGCTTTTTCTCCCCGAATTCCCACAGTACATAGTTGTATATTTTGGTTGTGGGTCCTTCTAGTTTTGTGTTTTATGGGTTTTGTGGGAGTTTTTTCTTTGTCTAGATTTCATTATTAGTGAAGTCTAGTTTCCTCAATGTCAGAGGAATTGTCTAAATCTTTAGGACTAAGGAATGCATCAAATCAAGAGATGATAAGAAAAACAGTTTCCTTATCAAAGTTGTGTTTTGCTCTTCATGTTTCTTTTAGTCTTTACTATTTATGTAACGCTTCTTGTTATAAAAGAGGAAAATCTTTTTATAGATCTGCCAAACAGGAACTCTAAAAGATGTAGAGATTATGTCACTCAAGGCTTTAGTGTTTGCAGTGGGCTTTGCAATGTAGGTGCATAGTAAATGTGGGTTGATCAAACAGGAGGTCCCCAGCCCAAGCTCCCTCCTGTCACGTTTTACTTCCATTCTCAGACAAATTTGCCTACTCTGCCACCTATCGGCAGGAGGAAACATTGTATGGCTGAGCTCATTCTAAATGCTCAAACTTCAACTCAGATGAAGATTATTAACTAAGAAACTGGTGTCACCATCAATTATCTCCTCCACTCGATATGTTACAGATCAGGGAAAGAAAATACTGATGGCAAAGGTGAGTTTGGAGTTCGGAGAATTAACAGAGCAGTTACTTCTCTGTGCATCACATTTACAGTACTATACTGAGCATCTTCACGCTCATTTTTCCTCCAGTAAGTGCTTCAGCCTCTGTCAGCTTTAGTTTCCTTCTATATCAGAAGGAGACAGGGATATCTTCACTGGCCAACTCACAAGGAGTTTTGGAGACAAATAAGAAAAAGTTATGTGACCACTGAACTCTTTATCTGCATGGGTTTTCTCCTGTAATCTTCTTCACTTCCCTTGTCAAAAAAACAAAATCCTTTGAAATAGCTATTACATTCATTTTCCTCATTTTCCAGAGGAGACAACAGCATCTCAGAGAAGTGATGCTCCGTGGTATGTGAGTGAACTGGAAGGGGAAAACACACATCCAGCCTTATGGTCAGAACTGAGACGTAGCTTAGAGACTCACAGCAGAACAGCTGAAGTCCTGCACCTTTTCTTATCTTTATAGTGGCTCTTATCCCATTCTGAGCCATGGAGTGTGTATGTGTGTTTGTGTGTGTGTGATTCCTTACAGAAACGTGTTGCATATTCTGCACAATGTATTATACAGAATGGATACTTTATAAATGTCAAATGGATGAACTGGTGAGTGAAATAACCTGAGAAACTATTTAGCACAATACATTTACTGTATAAATGGGTGAACTGAGGCCCCAGAAGTCTCAGTAATTTGTTCAGTATCACAGAGTAAATCAGAACTGGGGTCAGAAGGCATGCCGAGGTTCTGAGTCAAGGCCCCTCACATTTTCCTCCACTGTTGCAGTGGGAACTCCAGATTGCTAAAGTCGCAAAGTAGATCAGTCTCCTCTGGTCCTTTGAAGTTCTGGAGACTATGACCTTTTCACCTTTTCCGCACAACCCAAATGAGTCATCAACGGCTCTGTTGGATTGGGGTGGCGGGGCTGCTGCAAGAGTGGAAAGTGATGGAACTCACCCTACTATAACAGCGGAAGGGAAGAAACCAGGCACAGGCAACAGCCAAACCTGTAAATGGTTTGTACAGAACCAAGCACAGCAAATATGATGATCTATGCTGGACATGACCATCTTTAGTTTGGATAAATTCCAGCTCTAGGAAGGTAACAAGTTTGGATAGAATTGCTTATGAGAGTAAGCATTAGTTGAAGCAGGTGGTTCACCACAACATATTTCTACCACAGGAAAGACAATTCCAGGAGTGTCTTTTCTCAATCATCACCTGTGTAAAGAAACAACTTTACCATATGTATAGTGCTGGTGCCAGCTCCGGGAATCTTGGCTAGCTATATTTCTAAAAGCAGCCTGTCCTAATGTACACACAAAGGAACACCAAACATGATACATGTTAATGATGGTGGGGCAAATTTACTGTTAACAATAATTTAAGGGTCAGATTATAATATCAATTAGGGCAATAAATAACATGGTGATAAATATACTTTATTTAATCATCACAACAACCCTATGTAGTTGATTAGTATGGCAGATGAGGAAACTGAGGTTCAGAGAGGTCAAAGGATTTGCCTGGGGATGCACATGTAGGAGGTGGTAGAGATAAGCATAGAATCCAAGCCCTGGGCTGAATCCTGAGCCCTTGGGCTGAACCAAAAGTCTATCAAAACCAGGCTTGAGTTTCTGATACCTGTGCACTTGACTTAGCCCTTCTTCTAGACTGCAAGCCCTTGGAAACCAAGGATCAAGTCTCACTCTGTTTTCTCAAAAAGCAGTTGTCAAAATGCTGTGTAGAAATGTATTCTCAAATGGCAGGATGGCCAGACATTGAGATTTTGCAAGTCAATAAGTAGATAAATGGGTAGTAGACAGATAGGCACATAGTTACATAGTTAGACAGATGGAAAAGGTACAACTATTTGGAGAACGGGAAATGGGAGGAGGAAAAGAATCAGTGGACTAGCGGAGGGAAGAAAAAAAGACATTTCAAATTTAATACTTGAGTTCTAACTTATATCAGCAAACTCTAGTAATAAGATACGCCTTTGCAGAGAAACGGCTAACCTCTCTCCTGATTTACACAGAAAAGGATTTATTGCTATTCTCGTCTCTGTAAAGCAATGTAAGATCAACAGGATTAGTGGCATTACATTGTGCTCTCTGCAAAGTTTAATGCCATTCCAAGCTGTTAAAAATTTATAGAAACAAATAAGAGAGTCCAACGTCAGCTGAAGCTCTAATCTCCTTGAAGTAAAGAGTAGCTCCTAGGTTACCGTTTCCCTTGCAAATATAAACTCAAGTGATTGCAGTTTGCAGATGGCACTAATGTTCCTCTTGAGCCACGAATGGAGAATGCTTCACTGGGCCTATGTGGAAGAGTGACTGGAGACACTGGCCTATGGCCATCAGTCCCATTTCTTCAATAAGTCTATAAGCAAGGAGTTTAGTGGTGGCAGTAAGATGATCTTTCCTCTCCAAAGGTGAAAGGAAACTGAAGATAAAATAAAACTGCCCTGTGAACATTAAAGTACGAAATTATCCCATCAGAGTGGATAGGGAAATTTACTTGAAGGAGGCACAATGGCTTCTAGGCCATTAGTATTTCTTCATTCGCCTATTCATTTGTTCATTCATAAGTTTAGAAGAGAAAATGTGTCTCTAAGAAGGGAGATTCATTAGCAATGGAAGCCTAGAAAACCAAGTATTTCTAAGATAAATATGTGTGGTGTTCCACCTAGGGGACAGGAAATCTGTCCCAAAGACCCCAATCCTTCTGGTCCCAGTGACAGTTCAACCCTATCATGAAAAGAGATATGTCAGTTCATTCCAACATGTGATTTATTTGATTCTCTCTCCTTATCATACATCATAGAATCTAAGACTCAAAGAACCAATTCATAGATGTACTTTATTTCATATCCCACTAAAGAAGAAATACAAGCTGCCATTACAGCATCTTGTAGCTTTTGAGTTTCTGTTAACAACACACTTGACTCATCCCTTCTGCCAGACTGCAACTTCTCGGAAACCAAGGATCAAGTAGGCTTACAACTGAAATTTGCTTTTATTTTATCTTAAAGCAAAGTGCTGGTTTAGGCTTTATTTTATATATCTTCCTGTTGCCCACTACCCCAAAATCTACTCCCCACCTTTCTCCGTGCTGAGTTCTGAGGCAGAAGGCTGACCTGGATGGGCTACTCAGAAATTCTCCAAGTGTAGTCCCCAACCCCCTGGGCCTCCTCAAGACTTTTTCAGGAGGTACACAAGGTCAAAACTACTTTTATAATAATACTAAGACATCCCTTGCCTTTTTCATTCTGTTGGCATTTGAACTGATGGTGCAAAAGCAGAGGTGGGTAAAACCACCGGAGCCTCAGCGGCAATTAAGGCAGGGGTACCAAACAGTGCTAGTAGTCATTGCATGCTTCATTCACCAAGCACTCTCAATTAAAAAATGTCAGTTCAATTTAAGAACATTCCATGACAAAACAGCAAAAAACAGTATTAATTTTATTCAATCTCAATCTTTGCATCCATATCTTTTAATTGTCCTTGTAATGAAATGGGAGGATGCATAAAAGACTTTTGCTGCATACAAAGCCGATGGTTGTCTCTCGGAAAAGCATTCACAGGATTGTTTGAGCTGCAAGCTGAATATCTGCTTTGCTCATGAAACACGATTTGGAAAGAAGACTCACAGATAAACTATGATTATTCGGAATTGGTATTTGGCAGGTATTTTCTCAAAAATAACACAAGTGAGTCTGTCACTTCAAGGAAAACAATTGTATTTGTTGCCAATGATAAAATTTGAGCTTTCAAGCAAACATTAGAATTTTTGAAATTATATCTGCTACAGTGACATTGACAATTTCCCAGAACTTAGATTTTCAGACAAGATCAGTGATGATATTAACAAATGTGATTTTTTTTTATATTGTATATTAAAATGTGTCAACATTTGGTGGATCTGCATAATTCACTAAATCAATATTTTCCAAATGACTAAAGCATAAAACTACAAAATCATGCATGGGTAAAGGTACATTCAAAGTGTAAGATAGATCAATGAATGTTAACGTAACCAAGTACAAAAAGTTCATTGATATAATTTCAGATTCTACATCACAATAACCTTTAAGAAACTACTTGTCAAGCTTCAGTATGTTATTGAAGAAGAATATCCATGATTATTTGAAAAGATACCTAAAATACCCCTTACTTTTCCAACTGCATATCTGTAGGAGGCTAGACTTTCTTCATACACTCCAACCAAAACATCACATTTTGAATTCAGAATTCAATATGAGAATCAAGTTGTCTTCATTTAAGCCAAACATTAAAGCAGTTCTTCAAAATGTAAAATAATGACACTCTATGCATGATTTTTGGAAATATATAGCTATTTTTCATTAAACTATATTACTTACATTAACATGCAACGGGTTTATAATTTAATTGAATTGTTAATTGTTTTAGTTTCTTAGATTTCATTTCCAATATAGTAAATATCGATGGATATAAACTACAAAAACAGAAGTTCTTTGGGGTCCTCAATAATTGTTAAGAGTTCAGTGGAGTTCTGACACCAAAATGCTTGAGAACTGGTAGATTACATAAATGGATCCTCTTACCTCTGGCTTCCAACTGGGTTTGACGAATGGGAAGCCGCTGTAAGAGATCAGAGAATGAGAGAGAGAGAGAGAGAAGTGAAGATGTTTACTCCCCCGAGCTCCCTCCCTGTGAGGTCACTTGGGCTGGTCGCATCCCTCCTCCTCTCATAGTTACCGCCCTAGGCCCTGTCACACGACTTTCTCCCTCTGGCTTCTAGTTGAAGCCCCTCCTCTTGGGCCCAACAGTGACAAAGGCTTTGTTATTGCCAGTCCCAGGTCACAGCACTATCTCACTACCTGTGTGTTTCACTCCACATATTTTAATAGTTTCTTGTTGAGTCTTAGCTGATAGAAACCGATTTAGGCATTTTTATCTTGAACGTATATAAACAGAAAATATAAGTGAAATAAAAATGACTTGAGATTTCTTTGCAATACAAACCTGATTCCTCCTAATCACTTATTCGTTTTTTTAAGATTGGCACCTGAGCTAACAACTGTTGCCAATCTTCCTCTTTTTGTTTTTTGTAAGGGTTGGCACCTGAGCTAACAACTGTTGCCAATCTTTTTTTTTTTTTCTTCCTGCTTTATCTCCCCCCGCCCCCCGCCCCCCCGTACACAGTTGTATATCTTAGTTGCCGGGCCTTCTAGTCGTGGGATGTGGGACGCCGCCTCAACGTGGCCTGATGAGCGATGCCATGTCCGCACCCAGGATCCGAACCCTGGGCCGCCGCAGCGGAGCACACGAACTTAACCACCCGGCCACGGAGCCGGCCCCTTCCTAATCACTTTTTTGCCTAAGAGTCACTGATGTTCTTTTCCATCTTCTGTGCCATCAAGGTCATGCTGAGTTCACATTTCTTTCTTTCTTTTACCTTTTTTTTTTTTGGAGTTCACATTTCTTAAGAGTTATCCTCCTTTGTCTCCAAATTTTCTCCCAAGGTGTTGACCCATTTTGCAAGTTTCGATGCTGGCGCTTTTGGTTTTATGCATAGGCAGATTTTAAGCCACATCTCCATTGCTCCCCGGCCAACACAATTGTAAGACACTATTGTCTAATACATATCACAATTTTGGAGATATTAAAATGCAATATGTGTCTTAGAATTAATGAAATATAATCATATAATTCCACTCTCAGCAAGCAACCTTTTAATTATTTGGCTTTGCATGAAACTTCATCCACTCCCAAATCCTTCCATTATTGTAACAGTAGTTCATTCATTTCACAGGTGCTTTAGAAATCAAGATCAACTTGCAAAACTATAAGGAATTTTGAAATTCTTGGCTCTAGGGAAAGAGAGGAACTACCAGTCCATAGCTCAGTCACCAACTTGCACTTGACATGTTTTAACAGATGAGTCAGGCTTTCATTTTGGGGCTTTCTCACTTCCAAAGAAGATAGGACTCATCTTTCCTGAGCTTTGAGGATGCCTGGTCCTTTCTGGTGAGAACTGGTATGTCCCAAGCACAGCCCCAGACCTCGAAGTGGGTTACTCACCCCTCAGGCTTCCATACATAGGAATTCCCTGGCAGGTCTCCACCCCACAGACCCTAGTCCTGGAATGGATTCCACAAGAAGATTGTCTCTGAATTTTTCTCAGTTTTTGCCTAATGTTTACTTCTGACTTGCCTCATTTTTTTTTTTTTTTGAAAAAGAATACGTCATTCTGGACAGCCAGTACAGTTACTTCTCTTAATTAAATTTATTCTGTTTACCTCAGGCCTTTTCTTCATAATTAGTTTGCAATTGCTGCTTTCCAACATCAGTCACCTTTTCTCCATATCCCTCTGAATCTAAGATGCATAATCCTTGTTTTCCAATTTTTGGTTCATACACTTCTGGTCCATCATAAAGCCATCATCCACAAAGCACTATTTTTCATCAATAAACTCATTTTTCATATAGCAAAGAAAGGAATGTGGCTAAAGTGCACAAATGATTCAATGCAAAGCAACATTGCTTTTAACATTTATTCAATGATTACCAGGCACCAGGTATTATTATGCTGAGAACTGTGCATGATTTTATCATACAATCCTAAATAAAAAACAACAAAAAAACTTAATACAAAACACTGAGGCTTAGAGAGGTTGCTAATTCATCTAAAGTCATGTAGATAAGAGATCCAGGAGCCAAGATGGAGTCCGTTTGGGCCACAGAGCCTAGGCTCTCAGACTTTGTTTACTAAGCAGTTACTTTGGGCAAGACACTGTTCTAGGCACTGGGAGGGAGATAGGAAAGCAGGGAAGATACAGTCCCTCCTCCCGAGTTGCTTGTGTTGCATCAGGGGAAAGCAGACAGTCTGTAATAATATCGGCAACTAGCAGAATGCAATCTGCGCTCAGTGAAGTCCTGTGCAAACACTGTAAGAGCAGAGGAGGATTCCGACTGAGGAGACAGAGTAGGGCTTCAAGGAGGGCCGGGCATTTGAACTGGACTTGAGTGCTGGGTAGCCTATAATGAGAAAGCTGTTAAAAGGAGCCGAAAGTAGGCTGAGTGCCTAAGGGTCTAACGGAGGGAAGAAAAGGAAGCTGAGAAAGAAAGAGTCATTTATTATTGCCTGTCACTATTTGTGATTCTGCCTCTTAGATTCCTGCTCAGTCCAAAGTCAGAACTCAGACAGGACAGCCCACTCCTCACAGCAGCCCGTCAGGCTGATCTGCTAGCTGCTGCCATTCCCCAACCAGCCGCAGCTATGCCCTGGGGCCAGAGGCTGTCAGTGAATTCCTGATGGTTTCTCCTGTCTCTCTGCTTGTGATTCCCCCACTTCAGCTCACATTCTGGCTGTCATTTCATTCTTCACACTGGCCGGTCTGAAGGAGGTGGACTGCGCTGAACAATGGAGTTATCACCCTAGATTGGCAGAACAGCCGGGCCCTGCAGCATCACTGGGACCAGGGGTGAAAAAAAGAAAAAAGAAAAAGGGAAAAAAAACCCACACACCTGGCAGCCTCTGGGCAAGTTTTCCCTGCTCCGCTCAGCTGGCACAGAGTATTCAAAGGTTGGCAGGCCTCCGGTGGGGCAGGTGTTCTCCACTCCCTGCAGCACCCACCTCTGCCTCTGTCTTACACCCCGCATTTCGCACACTTATTCCTCACAGAGTTCCTCAGGCCCAAAGGCGCTGAGTTCTGATTTCTGAACTGATCAACGCTTGACTTTGACAATAAGAGAACCAAAGACCAAATGCCTTGATTGAGATAATTTAGTTAGTTAACAGCAAAACTGAGAATTAAAGCCCAGAATTTGCTCGCATTCCAATATTCCCAGCTAACCCACATCTAGCAACCTTGTAAGTGCAGCGGTATTCAATATTCAAATGGCCACAGATCTCATACATGGAGTCAACAAATAGATACCTCCGTCCTTTTGCTTATGTAGACTTGCCACCCTATTGACAGCAGTCATTGAATTTTGTTTATTGATATCCAGCTATGTTCCAAAAAAGACTTTCACTGTCTTTCAAAGATATATAAGATACATCAAGATAACAAATTACAGGTAGATGATAAAGAGGAAGCAAGGGGATACAACAGTAGGCAATCAGGCTGATGTAAAACACCTACCAGGAAGAACTATTTGCTGACCACAGGAAAGTGGCGCATTTGCCTCCAAATTTTCCAACAGTCAATTTTTCTTCTAATCCGTCATAAAATTCTGCTTCCCAAAGATAAAATCAAACCAGTTGCCGAGAAGGAAAACAATAGCTTTTCATAAAGAAAGCCAAAAGTTTCACTGAAGGGGTCTGGCATTGAGTGATGTAATGAACCAGGCCTGCAACACCCTCCAGCGGATTTTTGTGTTTTCATCTGGCGATTACGCAGCATAATTTACTTGCAGTGATTCCTAATTCGTGCACAACAAATCCCTGAGGAAACATGAAGTTTTTGCAAGGGTTCCTGAAGTAGTGTCCATAACTTTATTCGGTAAATAATTGTCTTACTCATGAATGTATGAAAAATGTTCAAATATGTATAGATGCTATTGTGATTATAAAATACATTTAATTTAAATTTGGTACCAAATTCACGGAGCTTATTTTCTCATTCTCTATTTGACAATAGACACTAACAGTACATTTATTGTAATGGGGCGATGGTGAGTGAGGGGCTTCACGTTACTCTGCGATGTAGAAAAGAACTTCATCTTCAAAGACAGAACGAACACGATATGGTTATTTGCAGCCACCATCCATTCTGACTGGTCAGTGCTAGTGCTTTACCAGCTGTCAAATATCAATGTTCTTGTTTTTAATAAATACTAATTCTATTATCCCCTTAAGAAAAATTGTGAGGGATTAATCTACAGGACTTAATAGATTATCTATCCTACGAGCTTTTCTCTGTAAATATTTTTCTCTTGACTAAGAGTTTGAATAAAGCACAAGAGAATTCAGATTTGTAGTCCTTGATGATTACCTGGCTTGAGGTACTTTCCTCTTGCTACTTAAATTTGAAATGGTGTGTTTTAACTTGCAGCTGAGCCAGGAGATCTGTTGACATCCTTTTGTGAAATTCGAGAAGCCTAACGTGGATAAACAAGTCACCTCCATTCTAAGAGGGGATTCAGGCAACGTGTAGGAACCAAGTTGAGTTTTATTCATCTTTATACCTGCATCCCTCTACCTTAACCCCACAGACTAAAAGGCAACCATATTCTGGATAGAAATGGCCAAAGTGATCCAAATAGAATAGTCAAAATTTCTTAACACAGAATACTTCACAGCCAAGTGAATGCAAAGGGCTGTTCCACCACTTTAAAATATCACTCATGGAATACCTAATTTTGAGGTATGTTATATCCTGCTATTTCCTTCATGAAAAACATGTGCCAAGAGCACAGAGTGAGGTGACTTGCTGTGTGAAATTGTTAAATATGAACTAATGAAAAATCGGTTGCTCCCTGCAAAACTGTTTCTCATTTTAGCATATGCAATCTGTAGTCTTTCTCTTCTGTAATAATTAGACGGCATGTCGAGCTGTCTGCTAAGATCTCTCTTGGATCATGATGTTGAAGACTCAGCGGCCCTATATAAAAGAACGTTCATCTCAATGTGTTATCAGATGATAAAAAACTAATTATAGGGAAGGGAAGTCAGAACATAGTCATACTTTATCTCACTGGAAAAGCTTGCTATTCAATTAAGGGGCGCCTCTACTCACTGGATCTCGTGGAATGTGATGTTTCAGATTCTGTACAAGCCTCGGTTTTGATTGTTGGAGGAGAGAGAGAGGAAGGTATTTTGAATTGATTTAACCAACTTTTTGTTTACAAACCAAAAGCTAATGTAAGGTCAATAAAAACGACAAGTAATTCTATATTATTCCTGATAGATTTCTACGTAAAATGAATACATCTCTATGGAACAGCAATGGCTACACCCCACCTCCTCCTTATCGAAAACATTAGCATAAGAAATTCAGACTTATAGTTTCAAGAAGTAAATTGGCCAACATTTTGAAAGGAATGTCTTTTAAGTAACAGGCTTTAGTTAGAAGTTATAATGTTTGTCTCTTCAAAAAATGGAGTCTCTTACATTCTGGGCCTAACCAAGTTCTGCCATACCTATAATTTGCTAAGGTGAATAAATCAGCAAGAAACACGTGCTCTGAACTTAGGCTGATGCAGGCAGTATTTCCTGGGTGATTTGTTTAATTCAAGCTTCATGATCACATGTACTGGGGAAGAACAGTGAGTCAGGGGTTATGGAACTTGCTCTAAATGGACCTCAGACATGCAAGGCAAAACTTGCATCTTCTGGGATAGAGTCAGTGGTTAAATTTCCAAGCAAGAGTATTCTTCCTATGCATTACTTCCCTTTTTCTATCAAAAACACAGCACAGCCAAGGCCAGCCCTGTGGCCTAGTAGTTGAAGATCCAAGTGCTCCGCATTGGTGACCTGGGTTCATGGGTTCGGATCCTGGGTGTGGACATACACCATTCATGGACAGCCATGCTGTGGTGGTGATCCACATATAAAATAGAGAAAGTCTGGCACAGATGTTAGCTCAGGGCTAATTTTCCTCAGGCAAAAAAAAAAAAAACAAAGAGGAGAATTGGCAGCAGATGTTAGCTCAGGGTGAATCTTCCTCAGCCAAAAAGAAAAAAATACAGCACTAGTACAATGAGATACCACTTTGTACCCTTAGGGTGACTATTATCAAAAAACAAAAACCAGAAAAATAACAAGTGTTGGTTAGGATGTGGAGAAATTCAAACCCTCATGCATTGCTGATAGAAATGTAAAATGGTGTAACCTCTGTGGAAAACAGTTTTGTGATTCCTCAAAAGGTTAAACGTAGCATTACCATATGATCCAGAAATTCTACTTCTGGGTATATACCCAAAAGAATTGATAGCAAGGACTTGAAAGATACTTGTACATGAATGTTCACAGCAGCATTATTCACAACAGCCAAAGGGAAACAACCCAACTGTCTATCAACAGATGAATGGACAAACCAACTGTAGCATATCCCTACAATGGAATATTATGCAGCCATAAAAAGGAAGGAATTCTGTTACATACTACAACATGGATGACCCTTGAAAACATGCCAAGTGAAATAAGCCAGACACAAAAGGACAAATATTGCATAATTCCACTTTTTATATGTAGTACCTAGAAAAGGAAAATTCGAAGAGATAGAAAGTAGAATAAAAGGTACCAGGGGCTGAGAGGATGAGAGATTCAAGAGCTATTGTTTAATAGGTACAGAGTGTCTGTTGAGGATGATGAAAAAGTTCCGGAAATGGGCAGTCATGATAGTTACATAATTTTGTGGATGTACTTAATGTCACTGACTTGTACACTTAAAAATGGTTAAAATAGTAAATTTTATGTTATGTATTTTTTACCTACCACAATTTATTAAAAAAATACAGCACTAGAAGCCACCATGCCCACCTCTGACTCTCCCATCCCCACTCACATAGAATCCATGATTCTATTAGCATTTTCTGCATTCAATCCTGGGGCCACTGAAAGCACCCCAAGAATCTCTGGGACTGCCCATCCTGGGCAACCCTGGCAAATGCCCTGGGGAGACAGGCACGTCCTGACAGGAAACCCTGTGATGCCTCCCAGGTGACAGTTTCAGGAGGCCACAGGGCTCTGGGCCCCGCAGTGGTAGACAAGTTATTTTGAATCAATGGCTTGAGTTGTGTATTGGCAAGAATTGTGTGACTATTCAAATTCAATGGGTTTAATTATGTTATAAGAGAATTAGGTTATGAGTACGCACCTGATGGAATAATTTAAATCTTTAAAGCGCTTGAATGTTATTGGTTGAAAAAGTGGGAATTTGAAACAGTCAGACAACCCAAACCTCCCTACCCCCAGCCCCAGGAAAATTTGCCCCTAAGGCAAAAGTTATCTATCAGTAAACAAAAGCATCCTTCACGGAGATCCATTGGCCTAAGCAAAGTAGTCCTTTGATCCCATCTAGAAGGCTAGGCAATGAGTGCCTGGATCTAAAGGAATATTCTCTGCTATCTGCAGCCCAGTGGCAGTCAGAGACCAAGTCCATCCTCAGACCAGTGATTGCTCGTCGTGTCCCTGACACAGATAGGACACTTTTATCCTCTCTGATTTCCCCATTTCTCCTTCCCATCTTGGGGGTAAGGGGCAACGTCAGGATCCAGGAATCAAAACAACAAAGCACACAAAAGTGCAACAGAACTACTGGCAACTGTGCTTTCCTTTGCCATGACAAAGGATGTATTCTGGTAAGACGCTAGGAACAGACTAAGAACCTAGCAACTCCCTCCAAGGTACACAAGCATCCCAGTGCAAATTAAAGTACTTGTCACCCATGTGATAGCTATGTGTCTTCCACCTCTCTTACCAACAGTGGTAGTTGAAACAGGAAAAACTCCTCACCACCCGCCATGCTCTGAGGAATCTTTACTTGGTGTCATGGCTTTTCTTGATGGGTGAGAAAATACCTGTAATCAATAGCAACTCCAGTACTGGAGTAAGAGGACCCCAAATCAACAATTCTTAGAACAGAAGGAACTCTAAGTCTATGTAGTCCAACTTTCTCGTTTTACAAATGAAGAAACTGAGACGAGAAAAATTGAAAAGACTTGCCTAGGGGCACACTTTTCATTAGTGGTGGATAAGGGACTGACCCTCAGAAGTCCCCGCACTTTGTTTGGTGAACTTTCCTCAAGAATATGCTTCTGCTGTGGATACAACAGAAGCATCCGGCCCTCTGGAAGGTAGTCATGGCTTTGGTAGGTTTATTTCATTTGAATGATAGCCGAAAGTAGGAGGAAAATGTGTTTTTCTCTCTTCTAGCTGTTTACTCTGAGTCACTGTTCAGGACAGTGGCCTCTGTTTGAATGATTCATATCATGACAGCCATTACAGACTTGATACTCTTAAAATGTCATTGAGCCTATGATGTATTGGATTTTACTTAAAAAAGGGAAAGTGCAAATTGTTCAAAAATGGTATTTTTCTATCCCTTTGTGGCTGGGATTTGATAAATAATATCATAAGAAATTTCAAATGGCAGCTTTCAGTTCTTTTTTAATATCAGAATTTGACTAGTAATACAGATTTGACTTCCTAGTTTGTTTCGTAAATCTAGTAAAATATGCTCACAACCGAGTTTGCAGTCTAGACTCCACCGGTTTACCAATGCCTTATGATTTGTTTCTCATTCCAATGGACAGTCTTCTCTTTAGAGTCTCATATGTTACCAAGAAGCAAAAGACTAGATTGAAGTCCAAGCTTTAATTTTACCACCTCTACAGGCTTAAAAGAGCCATTATATTTTCTGTACCTTGGTTTTCTCATCTCTGAATTTTTGATACCGGTCCCAATCCCAGTCCACTTCATAAGCGATGCTGTGTAGACTGGCTGAGATTAACCCATTCAAAAATGCTTTAAAAAGAATAAAGAGCTATACACCTTTAAGAAAATAGATCTCTTAATCACCTCCCCCCCACAGAAAGCTTGAGAAAATTATTCAAGCAGATCATAAAGAACTCAAGCACTGTGCTAGGGTAGGTTCCTTCAGTGCGGAACCAAAAGGAAATATAACATTTTCAATAATGAAATCATCTGTTGTATAAGCATTTAGGGAAGCTGGACGTGGATGGAGGTTGGAAGTTTGGACAGAAAAGCAGCAGGGGGCAGAAGCGGGTGACAGAAGCAGTGTGGAGATTGAGTAGTAAGGTTACTCTAGATAAAGGACAACCGAAGGAGAGGGAAAGAAAAAATATTGACATCAATTGGTGACTTACTAGGAAAGCTGGGAGAATCAGTGTAGGCAAAGAGACGGATGCCTCCTCCGGCACACTCCCTTTCTTTTGGTCCTTCTTAGTCTTTATACCTATCTTATGAGTGAGTCAATTAATAAATATTTATTAGCGAGCACTTATTGCATGCTGGATTCTGTTCAGACCTTGGGAAAATTAATTAATGAATAAAACAGATGAAATCTCTGACCTCATAGAACTTGCATTTTAGTACCAGGCTTGGGGAGGAGGAAAGATATGAGCAATAAACAAATTAAAAAATTAGACATTTCCTAAAGAGGTAATTTCAGAAAGTAATCAGTGTTATAAAACATAAAATAGGACAACAAGATGGAAAATGGCAAGTGGCAGAAAGGGCACTGAATTAGCTAGAATGGTCAAAGAGGGACTCTCTGAGATGACATTGAGCTCACAATTCTTTGGGTGCAAGTGATAAAAATCCATATCAAACTACGTTAAGCAGAACAGAGGTTTTATTGACCCAAGAAGGTGCATAGGATACCAGAGTAGCCCTGGGATTGAATGAGCAAGAGTAGGGTCCAGGGCCTTGGGGCCTCAGAGATGGAGAATTAAACCCAGAGAATACAACTTTCCTTTCTACCTCTACCTCTCATCCCTCTAGCCTCTGAAGCCGCAGATTCACATCCCCCCATTTAGGCATAGCCAGTAGAAAAAAGAGTGTCTTTTTCCTCAGAGATGACCTCTCAACCCAGGAAACAATTTTGGCCAGATGTGAGTTACAAGGTAATCCCTATGGCTTGAATGGTGCTGCCAAGTGATAAGGAAGTAATGGGAGGAAGGAACATTTTTCCAGAGAAGAGGATGGAAAAGCTCTGTGGGCAAGACAATAGCTAGCACAGTTTACTACATTCCACCCCTTGACTTCCTAGCACACTCAAGTTACCCTTCTCCCCTGATATTAAACTCAAAAATGCTCACCTATCAAAAGGCCAGTATCCATGTACAACAGAAAACACATCCACTCTTTTGAAAGGGACAACCCCAATCACCTCTTTTAACATTTTGAATCCCATGTCTTCTCATAGTCTTGCCAATTAATAAAGTTAACCACCCCAACATAGCCAATATAAAATTATGGAGGAATATATAGTGTCTGCAATAAAAGCTCCCATTTGGAAAGCACAGAAAGGAGAAGCGACAGCAGCTATCTCAGATCCACAGTGCATACAGGATATTGCTGAACCAGAAGATCAAGGACTCACCTTCCCTGTCACAGAATAAGTCCTTGGAAGAGTTTCTCTGCCTGCCCCTGGATACTTAGCACAAGAGTTGACCATAACCATTGGCCTCCTTGGATAAGCCCAAGACTGAATTAGGACTTGATATCTCTTCTTGGTGTTACAATGATTTATCCACTTCCCATTGGTACAATTACAGCTGTGGTAAGATACATAGGGGTTGAGTAATTATAGGGCACCCTTTGCCAGCCTTGGGATTTCTTTGTCAATGTAATTTCCATAAAATTCCAACTGATTGCTGATCTGTTTGATTTTTATACCCTCCACTACTTAGTCACCAGTACCAGAAATGTTGTCAAAACATGACCTTAAATCTTGCCTCAAGCAACAGTTTCTATGTTTATCAGGACTCTGAGGGGATTTGGGGTTTGTTTTTTTTTTGTTGTGAGGAAGACTGACCCTGAGCTAACATCTGTTGCCAATCTTCCTCTTTTTGCCTGAGGAAGATCATTGTTAAGCAAACATCTGTGCCAATCTTCCTCCACTTTTATGTGGGATGCCACCATAGCATGGCTTGATAAATGGTGTTAGGTCTGCACCCGGGATCCTAACCTGCGAACCTGGGCCACCAAAACAAAGCACCGAACTTAGCCACTACGCCACCAGCCGGCCCCAGGACTCTGAACTTTTTAAACATGGAAACTAAGGATGTGGTAGCCTTTTCCCTTGACTTCAGCTGACGTTCCCTATGTCCCTAAAAATAAACGTACTTTAATCACGGCATTAGCCAGATCTCATTCAGTTGCAAGAAATAGAAATAAAACTCATACTGACTTAAAGAAAAAATATTTTATTGGCTTCCTAACTAGAATGTGTCCTGGGAAAGGCCATGGGAGCAAAGAAAGAAGTGCGAGAATTGAGATCTTAGGACTTTATCTGACTTTCTTCTTGGCTTTCTGGTTGGCTTCCTCTGTAGACTCTCTCTGAGATGGTACACAAGATGTCTATCAGTGGTCTCAGCTCCAAATCCCCATTCAATAAACCCCATCAGAAAAGAAAATGATTTCTTCCAGTTTCAATCCTGATGAAGAGCCGTGATTGGCCAGACCTGGGTCTGATTCCCACCTCTCTGGTGGTTATCGGGAATGTAGAGAGGATGGACAGAGTAGGTCAGCAGAAGAAAGATTAAGGCAAAGTGTGTTGAACAGACAAATATGTTAGCCACCACTGTCCACTGTATTCACAAAAGTCATCAATCAATTAGACACACCTATATGGTAGAAAAAACGTTGTGTTCCACAGTTAGAAACAGACATTGTCGCAAAGTTAGATGAGTCCTTCTGGGCTTCAATAGGACATTAAGGATCTAAGCAAAGCCTGAACCTCCATCACAACTTCCTATCATTCACCCATTCATTCATTCATTTGTTCAACAAATAAGTGGCTACCATCTCCTAAGGATTGAGTTAGGTGCTGGCTGTGCATCAATAAACAGCATCAACATGGTCTTCACCCTCATAGACAGGGAGTCAAACAACTAATCAAGTAATCCCATTAAGTGAAATAAGTGACATGATGAGTAATGTACCTGATTCTAGAGAGGACATTATCTGGGGTGAGGATAGAGATGAAATGTTCAAGGAAAGACTTCTTGAGGGAAGTAATATTTAAACTGATACCAATCGGATGAGTAAGGGTTAGCCAAGTCTGAGAGGCAAAGTGAAGCCCAGATAAATATGCAAATGCCCAGTGTCCATAAGACCATGGCTCATGTGGAAAAATGAAAGAGCTAATGATAACCAGCCACGTATTTCTGCTCAATAGCATTATTTTCACTTACTTTCTTCTGAGAAGAGCAAAACACTCTAGCACATCTATTCCCGCTTGTCTCTACTGCTTTCCCTCCAGGCCCCTTTTTATTATCCCTAAAGCTAGAAGTGGCACAAATGAGGAAATGTTGCAGTTTAGGAATCAATGGTGGTAACCAAATAGGTTTCTTTTCCATTCACCTCCAACCTACAATTTCTAATAATATCCTTTCTGCCTTTAGTGTCGCTGCCCCTCCAGTCCCGTGAAATGGCCTCTTACTCTGAGAACAACGGATAGGCAATAACAGATGGCATTTTCCCTAGAAATGCTAGCCTTGCCTCAAATGTGACTTTCCCTGCAGCAGATTGATGCCCAGCAGAGCAGTCGACCTGCATCAGAATTGTGTCCTTCCCTACCTCTCCTTGCTAGATATGAGATGATCTGTTACTAAGCTCTGTCCAAGTCACTGGGGCCTTGCATGAAAAATAAATAATTGAGCATGCCTGAAATGAATAATCTATTATCAGGTGCATTTGCATAATTAAGCTTGCTCCAAAAAAAAAAATTGGCAGAGCACAAACCGGCAAAGCATTGCATAATATCGACCATAAAGCCCTGGTATGTGAGTCCAGCAAAACACAATGAAGTCAGAGCTCTGTGTGTACAGATTAGATAAATGCATCCGCTCAGCGGCTGGAGAAGAAACTACATGCTTAGAATGTTTTTAATGTAGGTTCTTCTTTTCATTCAGAATAAGATGACTTCTGACCAAGAATGTGGGCTTAGGAGAGGCAGCTCCCACCCCCCGGCACAAGGCCAGGCTGGTAGTCAGAAGACCTGGAGCCTAGGCTCAGTTGTATCTCTGATATGTTCCATGGCCTCTAGGCAGACACAGAAACATGCTTCGCTTCTGTCTCTTCATTTCTAAAATGGTATAACAGTGGTTTCTCTACCTACCTAATGGATTACAAAATGCACAAAGAAGACACAGAGATATCCGCTCTGGCTCCCACCCCACTGTGGGAACACAAGCAGTTTCTAGATGCCCACTGCTTCACCCTGGAGTCAGTGGTGGGCACAGGTTTGCTGTATACCGTATGGGATTTCATCTTGACCTGAAAGAGTTTCCCTCCTGATCTTTCCCCTCTGCTTGTTTTCTCATACTGGAGAAGAATGTCAGAGCCAGCAGCAAGCAGAGGCCTGGGGCTCTAAATGAGTGTTTCTTGTAAAGGAGTTCCTAAGAGGGGCCTATGGGTGAGAAAAGCTGTGTGGTCTCCTCTGATAACCCATAAAGCCAGAGTTCAGAGAGTCAAGGAGAATATATCAGGGTATCCTAGTACTGAGGGAAAAACTGTCAGCGCATAGAAAACCCCAGATTTCTCTATTTTCTTCTCAACTTGAGCCTTTCTGCAATAGCTAGAGAAGAAAGCAGGCAGCAGGCCAAGATTTATATTACTACTATTTGTTTGGTTTTATGAGAAGAAATTCTACTTAGACATAAGCATGATCTATCTGTGACTTCTGTCACCCATCGGGTACCAGGGCTGACTTAGTTTCCCTCTCCTTTCTCATGCTTCCCACTGAAGCTGCCTTCTAGGTCAAAGAAGACAACCTTTTCAAATAATGAGCATCACTTTTCTATCTATACTGTATGATAGTCACAAGCCACTATTTTAAATGGCACCATTGTATTCATTATTGTCTGCTAGGAGGCCTCAAATCAGTGAAAATATCTTCATAAGAGTCCATCTTCAAAAGCCTCTTTTCCTCAGTCTCTGATCAAATTCAATTGTCCAAATCAAGTTGTGGTCTTCTGCTGTGGAAATGTGTGTCCTTCAGCAGAATGAGTAACTGTTGGGGGTCTTGCTATGGACCTAAGGGAAGAACAAGGGAGTGGAGGATGATGACAACGGTAAGCATGGGATCTGTTCAAGCCATGCAGGACCTGGTGGGGAAAGTCAAGGTGGTAGGAGCCCTGGTCAGAGGTCAAAGGTCTGCACTCTGAGTCCTTCAGAGTGAGTCTGTGTCTCGTTGAGAGTGAGATGGCATCTCAAGAGGCCCTCTGTCAGCCTCTTTAAAAAGTGGCCAGCAAGGGGCCAGCCTGGCGGCGTAGTGGTTAAGTTCATGCGCTCTGCTTCAGTGGCCTGGGGTTCGCGGGTTTGGATCCCAGACATGGACCTAGCACCACTCATCAAGCCACACTGTGGCAGCATCCCACATAAAACAGAGGAAGATTGGCGCAGATGTTAGCTCAGTGACAATCTTCCTCAAGCAAAAAGAGGAAGACTGGCACAGATGTTAGCTCAGGGACAATCATCCTCACACACACACACAAAAAGTGGCCAGCAGGATACAGCTGAAGAACTGGAATGGGAGAAGAAAAATAGAGATGTGAGAAAGATAAGGAAAGAAACTAATATTGCTGATTTCTTCACTCTGCATGTTCTACCCGCTACAGGAGCTGAGAAGGAAGGAGAAAGAAAAGGAAACCTCCGGCAGAGAAGGGTAAGAGAAGGGCACGATTATGGAAAGATCCACTGTAATGGTCTAAATAAAAAGGGATGCAAACTACTGCCAGGCAAGAAGTTACATGGTAGGAATGCCTATTACTGATTCCACTGGGAGGGACCCAAGAGAGCTGTTTGCAGTAATTCAAATCCCTGGAAATAAGTCATTCAATGTGAGCCACAGAGCATTAGAAAAATTGAATTTTGAAGAGAGTATTAAAAGAAAAAGAATGAGCCAATGAGAGAGCACACTTTGAAAGCTAAGGTTAAAAACATTTTTCTCTCCAGGGAGGAAATAATTGCTGTAAGAGGCATTATGACTGTTTTCAAAAACATTATGTTGGACTGGCATTCTCAATAAAAGGGGTGGCAGACTCAGAGTCTAAATCTGGGAATGAAAAACTGAAAGGCAACAATGAGAGGTATTCACCAGACACTTTCAACTTGGAGGTCCAAGATTAAAGTATTATTAAGGACAGTAAAAATATGCTAGAGGTGGGGATTAAAGACAATCTGAGAGCTTTGTCTGAACAGAAAAAATATTTCTGGTGTAAAAAATATTCCTCCATGTTTGTACAAAATTCCTTCCTTCTTCGACACTCATAGATTCTAGCCATTGCACCATTTACCATTTCTCATCTCTGATCTGCTTACCTCCCAGCCTACTCACTATGTTCACCTAAGCGTTGGCTGTGGCTCATGGTTTTCCTATCCACCTCATGGCTGACTATCATCTTGAATAATTTCACTTTCCTCCAGACACCTGCAAGGTAGGCAAGACCTTGGCCTTCTCAATTCTTGGGACTTTCAGCTCCAACTCCCTTCTGCGGCACAGACCCATATCTACATTATGGCTTTTATCATCATTGTAACTTTCTACCTGTGAAATTTCAATCATCCGTTTACTCATTCATTTTACAAATGCCTGTTGAATACCTACCTTGTGCCATTTACTGTGCAAGTCACTGTAAAAGCAATTATAGTTGGAAAAAAACCAAACTATCTCTTCCTTCATAGAGCTTATAAACTAGTGAAGGAGACAAAGAAACTAACAGGCAATTATAACAGAATGTGATTAAACGCTTTGCTGGGGCATGCTGGGGAGCCTGCAGGAAGAGCATCTAATCTGGATATAGGTTGTCATGCAAGGCTTCCTGGTACAACTGTTGTTTCAACTGAGACTTTAATAATGAGTATGAGTTAGCCAAGCAAAGGTAGGTGATATGTCGGAGAGGCACCATGTTCTAGACAGAGGAAATAATATTTACAAACATTCCAAGATAAAAGAAGGCATGGCGTATTTAGCGTTCTGGAAGTTGTTCAGAATGGCCAGACTTGGTAACTGATGGACTGTATAGGTTGTTGAGGGACAGGATGCACAAGGATGATGCCCAAGTTTTGGCTTGAACAGTTAGGTGAGTGTTGATGTCATCTACTGACAAGGGAATGTCAAAGGAAAAGCAAAAGTAGAGGAAAAGATAGGAGTTTAATTTATTATGTATTGAGTCATAACTACCAATCTGACATCTCTGTGGAGATGTTGAATTTTCCTCATTATCACACCCCACCTCCACCCACTGTCATGTCCCACCTCCACCTGCCAATGCACGAGAACACACAAATGCTTCATTACCTACCTAAGTCCTCTCATCCTCTAAGACTCAGCTAAAGTGGCACCATTTCTAGAAGATATTCTATGATGACCACTGCCTATCCATGCTAAATCCTTGTCACCCCATGTTTACCTCTATTGTATCATACTGAGTTGCAATTTCTTCCTTGCTTATTTATCTCCCCTGCAAGTCTATAAATTCTCTCAGAAATGGGAAGTTTGCAGTTCCGTTGTGTGTGTTTTTTTTAAGGCAGTAGCCTTAACAAATGTGTGATTTATGTCTTTCATGATTCATATTGTAGTTTTCTTTTTTCAGCCCTTACACTAGCTGGAATTTCAAAAGCTGTAAGACAATGTATTTCTTTCTTTCTTATTCTAAATCTTCCTTCTTAATACAATACTAAATCATAGCAGGGACATGCTAATAGCATCACTTAAAACACTATTCTGACACAACTCTCGCCTTTCTTTTGAATCTCCATGTTTAACGGATGCTAAGTAGGTACTCATTAAAGTGTAATGAATGGATGATTACTTGCATGAAAAAGCAAAGCAGAGTGAATAAACTAGAATTTGAATAGCTGTTTAGGAGGGAACTGTCTTTGGATAGGAAAGGTGGATCTGGACATCAACATTTTGGAAGGATGCACTGCAACAAAGAATTAGTAAAACTACTGTCCATATGAATCAAACAGGAATTTGGGGCTTCAGGACAGAAAGGAGGTAGCATATGAGCGAGAGGAGACAGGTAGCTGAGTCATTTGGTGGGAGAAAGATGCCCAGTGAGGAAATACTGAAAGTAGAGTGACTGGATATGTCTTTTAAAAGTAGAACTATCTACCGTATGATCTTGATTTACGGCACTGATAGAGTGTACAATCTCTCTGTTTCCCAACCCCTCTGTAGGTCTAGCTATCCTCAAATTCCTTTTGTGGGCAGTTTTTGTGAAAATTCATTCCTTCTTTAGATCAAATGAAATGTTAAGAGAAAGAATAGCCAAGAGAGAAACATGTGAGAGAAGTAAACAAGTAAGGAGTTCGCTGAGAACAGGAACTCAGATCCATGAGACCAAGGTAAGGTGAGCCCTGAGGGATTCACCAGGACTTGGCTGCCCACAAGATATGGATGAGCAGCTGAGGTAATTAATCTAACCCTCTGTGATGGTTAATTTTATGTGCCAACTTAACTGGGCCCCAGGGTGCCCAGATATTTGGTTCACATTATTCTGGGTGTGTCTGTGCGGATGTTTCTGGATGAGATTAACATTTGAATTGGCAGATTGAGTAAAGCAGATTGCTCTTCTCATGTGGGTGGGCCTTATTGACCATGGGCCCATCTGAATAGAACAAAAAGGCTGATAAGGGAAATTCACTCTCTCTACCTGCCTATCTTCAAGCTGAGACATCAATCTACCTCTGCTTTTGAACTTGGACTTAGACTGAAGCTTATACCATCAGCTGTCCTGGGTCTCCAGCTTGCCAATTGCATATCCTTGGACTTCTCAGCCTCCATAATCACATGAGCCAATTCCTTATTTCACATGTATATATACGTATATTTATACAGGCATACCTCAGATGTGTTGCAGTTTTGGTTCCAGATCACCACAATAAAGCAACTATCACAATATAGCGAGTCACACAAATTTTTTGATTTCCCAGTGGATATAAAAGCTATATTTACACTATACTCTAGTTTATTCAATGTGCTATAGCATTATGTCTAAAAACACAAACGGCTAAAAAAAAAACACACATACCTTAAATAAAAAATACTTTATTGCTGAAAAAAAGGCTGACCATCATCTGAGCCTTCAGTGAGTCATAATCTTTTTGCTACTGGGGGGTCTTGCCTCGCTGTTGCGGCTTCTGACTGATCAGGGCAGTGGTTGCTGGAGGTTGGAGTGGCTGTGGAGATTTCTTAAAATAGACAACAAAGGAGTTTACCTCATCCATTAACTCTCTTTCACAAACAATTTCTCTGTAGCACGTGATGCTGTTGGATAGCATTTTACCCACAGGAGAACATCTATCAAAATTGGAGTCAACCCTCTCAAACTCTGCCACTGCTTGATCAGCTAAGTTTATGTGATATTCTAAATCCTTTGCTGTCATTTCAACAGTCTTCACAGCATCTTCGCCAGGAGTAGATTCTATCTGCAGGAACCACTTTCTTTGCTCATTCATAAGAAGCAACTCCTCACCCATTAGGGTTTTATCATGAGACTGCAGCAATTCAGTCACATCTTCAGGCTCCACTTCTAATTCTAGTTCTCTTACTATTTCCACCACATCTGCAATTACTTCCTCCACTGAAGTCTTGAACCGTTCAAAGTCAACCATGAGGGCTGGAATCAACATCTTCCAAACTCCTGTTAATGTTGATATTTTGACCTCTTCCCATGAATCATGAATGTTCTTAATAGCATCTAGAATGGTGAATCATTTCCAGAAGGTTTTCAATTTTCTTTGCCCAGATCCATCCAAGAAATCACATCTATGGGAGCTAAAGCCTTACGAAATGCATTTTTTTAAGAATAAGACTTGAAAGTTGGAATTACTCCATGATCCGTGGGCTGCAGGATGGATGTTGTGTTAGCAGGCATGAAAACGTTAATCTTGTTGTACATCTCCGTCAGAGCTCTTGAGTGACCGGCATTGTCAGCGAGCAGTAATAGTTGGAGAGAAATCTTTTTTTCTGAGCACTAGGTCTCAACACTGGCCTTAAAATATTCAGTAAACCATGATTTAAACAGATGTGCTGTCATCCAGGCTTTGTTGTTTTATTTACAGGGCACAGGCAGAGTAGATTTAGCATAATTCTTAAGGGCTCTAGGATTTTTGGAATGGTAAATGAGGATTGGCTTTAACTTAAAGTCACCAGCTGCATTAGCTCCTAACAAGAGTCAGCCCGTCCTTTGAAGCTCTGAAGCCAGGCATTGACTTCTCCTCTCTAGCTATGAAAGTTCTGGATGGCATCTTCTTCCAATATAAGGCTGTTTTGTCTAGACTGAAAATCTGTTGTTCAGCATAGCCACCTTCATGAATAATCTTAGCTAGATCTTTTGGATAACTTGCTGCAGCTTCTTTATGAGCACTTGCTGCTTCCCACTGCATTTTATGTTATGGAGATGGTTTCTTTCCTTAAACCTCATGAACCAACCTCTGCCAGCTTCAAACTTTTCTTCTGCAGCTTCCTCACCTCTCTCAGCCTTCAGAGAATTGAAGAGAGTTAGGCCCGTTCTCTGGATTAGGTTTTGCTTAAAGGAATGTTGTGGCTAGTTTGAACTTCTATCCAGACCGCTAAACTTTCTCCACATCCATAAGGCTGTTTCGCTTTCTTATCATTCGTGTGTTCACTGGAGTAGTTCCCTTTTAGTTTCCTTCAAGAACTTTTGCTTAGCATTCACAACTTGGCTAACCGTTTGGTGCAAAAGGCCTAACTTTCAGTCTATCTCAGTTTTCAACATGCCTTCCTCACTGAGCTTATTCATTTCTACCTTTTGACTTAAAGTGGGAGATGTGCAACTCTTCCTTTCACTTGAACCCTCAGAGGCCATTTGGTCTAATTTGAATACTGTTTTGTCTTACATAATAGGGAGACCCAAGGAGAGGGAGACAGATGGGGGAAGGGCCAGTTGGTGGGGCAGTCAGAACACACAAGTTCATCGATTAATTTTATGGTCTTACAAGGGTGCAATTCGTGGCATCCCAAAACAATTACAATAGTAACACCAACAATCACTCATCAAAGATCACCATGACAAATTTAATAATAATGAGAAAGTTTGAAATATTGTGAGAATTACCAAAATGCAACACAGAGACACAAGTCAGCAAATGCTGTTGGAAAAATGGTGCCCACAGACTTGCTTGACACAGGGTTACCACAAACCTTCAATTTGTAAAAAACATAGTATCCACAGAGCACAATAAAGTGAAATACAATAAAATGAGGTATGCCCATAGGTACATTTTATATATAAAATATGGAATATATGTGTGTGTGTGTGTGTAGTCTCCTTTTGGTTCTGTTTCTCTGGATAACTTGGACTAATACATTCTCCTTCTTTTTAATATCTGGACTCACAAAGGACTCACTCAGACAAATTTCCTAAGAACTGGCCATAATAAAGGGAGACCAGCCAGAGTGCCTGAATAAGCTGGGAGCTCATTCTCTCAGCCCAAATGAATGCAGGGAAGACACATGGGCCAACAAGAACAAGTAGAACTAGACTTCAGGAACAGACTGAGAAGTACAAAGAAGAAATTTTATGTCCACAGAGGGAAATAAATAAAAGGAAAAAAGGAAAAATCTAGGGATGAACAAAACCTACCAAGAGAAAACAGTAGGGAGAAAATTGTTCTTGCACAAGAATGAAGACAAAAATACTTGCCTCAATAGGAGCAGCTTTGTCAAAAGCCCAGAGAAGAAGAATGAAAGTGGGGAGAAAAGATGAAGAGAGATTAATATAGAGAGAGACCAAAGCCAATGAGAACAACAGACCCATTGTAGGTGGAACACTCGAATCTAAGAGAGGGCAAGAAGCACAGCAAGAGATAAAGGGAGAACAAGAGAGCTAAGAGGATCCTTGACAGAATAAGAAAAATCACCTGAACTTGGGACAAACACAATTTGAAAAAGGAACACGTAACACATGTGGCAAAGGAACTCTAGGGGCATAATATGTTGCCTATGGGGCTCTGAGAGAAGAAAATACTGACATCATTTTTGTGAGAGAAACAAACTGAAACATGAATAAGAGAATTTACTGCTCCCAAAGGACTATATTGGAGGCTCTTCAGTTGTTAATATATAACTTAGCCACATTCTCCTAGTGGTTAACAGAAAGCAATTCAAGCTGGTTTATCAAAGGGAAAAAAATTTTATTAGGAGGATATTGAGTAACACACTGAACTTAGGGATAGCTAGATCTCAGGAGGCATTGGAAATAGTAAATAAATAGTTACCCGGAAAACCAGCCTTGCTTTCTCTTTATCCCTGCATCTCTCAGAGCATTCACTTCTTTTTACTAGGTGGAAGACAGCAGCCTCACCACTTTGTGAGTAGACGTCAGCTCACTTCAAGGAACCCACACAGGCTGACTCACACAGAGAAAATATGACTGGATGTCTAGATTAGGTGTTCTGCAAAGCATCAGATTCAGACAATACAAAATTGTCTGCAAAGACCCCTCCTTTAGGTTTGGATGATTCTCAGAGAAATAAAGTTGTTATGAGCTAAGCATCACCCTAAAGGTCATTACTGCATTGGACAAATGGAAACATCAAAATGAGAAGGCAAAAAAGTAGAAAATATCTTTAAAACATATATAAATAATACCACAATAGACAAGATCTATGTGGGGTGCTAGTAATTAAAATACAGGGGAAAAAAGTAAGCATGTAAAATAGCATCATGTGATAAAAATAAAATCTAACTAATAGTAAAAAAACGTAATTATGTTTTCTGCCTTTGCTGCCTAGCTAGCTGTGGATCTTCAACTAAAAAATGATTCTACTTGGTGAAATGGAAGTTATAATTACCAAACAAGAAAAAAATGGAGTACTTTCTAATTCCAACTCTTATTCTCACTATGATCCTAGCTAGAAGACTGACATCCCATGGGATGGGGACCTTTGCCATGTTATCTTCATGAGGCCAGAGTGGAGCCTTTGCCTCAAGACAAATTATGTTAAAAACAAACAAAATCATAAAATAAATAAAAATTGATACAAGACTGAGAGATAAAGTTTGAGACTCTTAAAAAAGACTCAGAAGAGAATTATGCAGAGAGTTATTAAAGACCATACTTATAAAATAGAAATTGATGAATTTCTTAATAAACACATTTTCTTAAATGATGTTTACCAGAAGAATTAGAACAAAACAAAAGGCCGTGCGGGATATCTTACAAAACAAATTGCTGGCTAGATCATTGTACCTGTATTCAACATAGGAACACACCATCACCAAAGGAAAGGATTTGAGGAGGAGGAAATAGAGAAAACACTTAGTACTCTCTGGACAAGGTCATGGAAATAAATGGCAGTAGCATTTACAGAAGGGTGTTAAAAGAGACATCAAAAAAATAATTTTATATTCTTATGTTTCACTATTTTCTAATAAGAATTTAAAGTGATTTATAAAATTCATGAGCTAAAGGAAGATAAAATAGATTATAAGTGAGTGAGTAACCACAAAAGCAGAGAGGGACATAAGCTTAATCCAAGAATGAGGTTATTTCCAAACTAAGAATGAGGTTAAATTTTGTAACTATGCATTTTCTATAAATGGGACATAAATTCAATGACATCAGGATCATGGCAGAGTGATCTTGCTCGAGACTCTCTCCCCTCCAACATACAACAACAAGGGACATCCATACTCCAACAGAGGACACCCTAACATAATACAAAAACCTCCAAGAGACATACAGCCACACGACAGAAGGCAGAGAGGCTGGTTCTCCCCTTAGAGGAGCTGGAAAGGGATAAGAGAGATCTTTGCTCTCTCCCCTAAAGACTGTGGTCACGACCATGGGAGGATCCATGAGGGAAGGAGCAGGGGAGGGGGATGCTCATTCGCAGGATCACCAAGGACTCTCTAGGGCCCTTGCAGCATACAGAGAAGCCCTCTAATGGGGGGAAAGCTTTCGGGGGGGGGGGGGTGACCTCATCAAGCCAACACTCCAGGAGACCACATAGTGAGAAGTGATTGAGAAAGCCCAGAGCACACACAGGCGAAACTGGCCCTTCCCCGACACACTCCATGCTGCTCCACTGCCTGGGATATTGGCTAGAAGCAGAGGGCTCTCGACCCACACCCAGTGGCATTAGGTAGTGACTGCAACCGAATAATATCAGAATGAGAAAGATCTGACCTTCCAACATCAGACACTACATCAAATCTCCAGACTAGAGAGAAAATGACAAGCACCTAGAACTCAGTCCTGAGGGCACAGAAATATGTAAGCTAAATGACAATAAATAAAAAATAAATAAGGAAAAAACAGGAATTCCAAATAGCTGTCATCGAAAAACTCAATGAGGTAAAAGAGAATGTAGAGAAACAATTCAATGCGTTCAGGAGCTACTTCACAAAAGAGATTGAAACTATAAAGAAGAATCAATCAGAAATATTAGAGATGAAAGACACAAAGAGATAAAACAAAATATGGATTCCCTGAACACTCGAATGGACACCACAGAGGAGCATATCAGCATAATCAAAGATAGACATGTTGAAATACTCCAGACAGAAGAGGAGAGAGAACTAAGACTAAAAAGAAATGAAGAAAGTCTTGGAGAAATATCTGACTCAATGAGGAAATGCAACTTAAGAATTATGGGCATTCAAGAGGGTGAAGAGAAGGAGAATGGAGCAGAAAGCATGTTCAAAGAAGTAATAGCAGAGAACTTCCCAAATCTAGGGAAAGAGAGGTAAATATTTCTGGAAGAGGCTTCCAGATCTCCTAGATTTGTCAATGTAAAAAGACCTACTTTAAGGCATATAGTAGTAAAACTGGCAAAAATGAATGACAAAGGAGGAATACTAAGGGCAGCAAGGCAGAAGAAAATAACCTACAAAGGAACCCCTATCAGGCTTTCAGCAGATTTCTCTGCAGAAACCTTACAAGCTAGGAGAGAATGGAACGGCATATTCAAAACTTTAAAACACAAGAATCTTCTGCCAAGAATACTTTATCCAGCAAAAATATCCTTCAGATATCAGGGAGAAATTAAATCTTTCCCAGACAAACAAAAGCTAGGGGACTTCATAGCCATGAGACTCCCCCCACAAGAAATTCTCAAGAAGGCCCTCATACATGAAAAAAGGAAAAAAGGAAGATAGGGGTCACAATACACAGAGTAAGGAGATAAATAGGTAGACAGAATCAGAATAGGATAGCAAACATTCAACTATAGCATTAGGCTAAAGGGAAGGAAAAAACAAAGACAATCTTGTCACTTTAACCACAAACTCACAACACAAGTTGGAATAAGATAGAATAATAACTTAGGAGGGGAAGAGGAAAGGGACTGAATCAATTTACACTAAGGAAGTAAGAGGCCATCAGAAAATGGACTATCTTATACACAAGATTCTGAATACAAACCTCACGATAACCACTAAGCAAAAAAGCAAAACAGAGACACAAAAAATAAATAAGGAAAAAACAAAGAAACACATCATTAAAAAACCTTACATAATTCAATGGGCAGACCAAAACACACAGTATGAGAAACAAAGGAAATGCAGGAAAACCAGAAAACGAGTGATAAAATGACAGCATTAAGCCCTCATGCATCAACAATCACCCTAAACATAAGTGGATTGAATTCTCCAATAAAAAAAGACATAGAGTGGTGAGATGCATTAAAGAACAAGACCCAACAATTTTCTGCCTCCAGGAAACACATCTCAGCTCCAATGACCAGCACAGGCTCAGAGTGAAGGGGTGGAAGACGATACTCCAAGCTAATGGCAAACAAAAGAAAGCAGGTGTCGCAATATTCATATCAGACAAAGTCGACTTCAAGATAAGACAGGTAAAGAGAGACAAAGCAGGGCAATATATAATGATCAAAGGGACACTCCATCAAGAAGAAATAACACTTATAAATATCTATGCACCCAACACAGGAGCACCAAAGTGCATGAAGAAACTATTAACAAACCTAAAAGAAGATACTGATAATAACACAATAATAGTAGGGGACCTCAACACCCCACTCACATCAATGGATAGATCATCCATACAGAAAATCAATAAGGAAACAGTGGAATTAAATGAAAAGCTAAACCATTTGGACTTAATAGACATATATAGAACACTCCATCCCAAAACAGCAGAATACATGTTCTTCTCAAGTGTGCATGGAACATTCTCAAGGATAGACCATATGTTGGGAAACAAGGTAAGCCTCAATAAATTTAATAAAATTGAAATAATAATGAGCATCTTTTCTGATCATAATGCTATAAAGCTAGAAATTAATTACAAGAAAAAATATGAGAAAGGAACAAAGATGTGGAGACTAAACGACATTCTATTCAACAAGCAATGAATCATTGAAGAAATTAAAGGAGAAATAAAAAAAATCTGGAGACAAATGAAAATGATAACATACCATACCAACTTATATAGGATGCAGCAGAAGTCGTCTTAAGAGGGATATTCATCGCAATACAGGCACACCTTAACAAACAAGAAAGGTCCCAAATAAGCAATCTCAAATTACACCCAACTGAATTAGAAAAAGAAGAACAAACAAAGCCCAAAGTCAGCAGAAGGAGAGAAATAATAAATATCTGAGCATAAATAAATGCTATTGAAACAAAAAAGGCAGTAGAAAGGATTAATGAAACAAAAACCTGGTTCTTTGAGAAGGTAAATAAAATTGACAAACTCCTAGCCAGACTTACAAAGAACAAAAGAGAGAAAGTTCAGATAAACAAAATCAGAAGTGAAAGAGGAGAAGTAACAACAGACTCCACAGAAATACAATGGATCATAAGAGAATACTACGAAAAACTATATGCCAACAAAATGGATAATCTAGAGGAAATGGATCAATTCTTAGACTTCTACAACCTCCCAAAGCTGAGTCAAGAAGAAACAGAAAATCTGAATAGACCAATCATGAGCAAAGAGATTGAAACAGTAATCAAAGCATGCCAAAGAATAAAACCCCAGGACAAGATGGCTTTCCAGGGGAATTATACCAAACTTTCAGAAAGGATTTAATACCTATGCTTCTCAAGGTTTTCAAAAAAATTAGGGAAGATGGAATGCTTCCTAACACATTCTATGAGGCCAACATCAGTCTGATAGCAAAGCCTGACAAGGACAGCACAAAAAAAGAGAATTACAGGCCAGTATCGCTGATGGACATAGATGCAAAAATCTTCAACACATTTGGCAACCCAGATACAACAATACATCAAAAAGATCATACATCATGATCAAGTGGGATTTATTCCGGGGACAGGGGGATGGTTCAACATCCACAATCAATCAATGTGATAAACCACATCAACAAATTGAAAAATAAAAACCACATGATCATCTCAATAGATGCAGAGAAAGCATTTGACAAGAACCAACATTTATGATAAAAATTATTAACAAAATGGGGATAGAAGGAAATTACCTCAACATAATAAAGGCCATATATGACAAACCCACAGCCAACATCGTATTCAATGGGCAACAACTGAACACCATCCCCCTGAGAACAGGAGCAAGAAAAGGATGCCCACTATCACCACTCTTATTCAACATAGTACTGGAGGTTTTGGCCAGAGCAATTAGGCAAGAGAAAGGAATCAAAGGAATCCAAATAGAAAGTGAAGATGTCTCACTGTTTGCAGATGACATGATTCTATATACAGAAAACCAAAAAAACTCCATCAGAAAACTAATAGAAATAATTAACAACTACAGTAAAGTTGCAGGGTACAGAATCAACTTACAAAAATCAGTTGCTTTTGTATATTCCAATAATGAACTTATAGAAAAAGAACTCAAGAATACAATTGCATTTGTAATCACAACCAAAAGAATAAAGTACTAGGAATAAATTTAACCAAGGAAGTGAAGGACTTATACAATGAAAATTATAAGACATTACTGAAAGTAATTGGTAAAGACATAAAGAATGGAAAGAGGATGGATTGGAAGAATAAACATAGTTAAAATGTCCATATTACCTAAAGCAATCTACAGAATCAATGCAATCCCAATCAGAATCTCAATGACATTCTTCACAGAAATAGAGCAAAGAATCCTAAAATTCATATGGGGCAACCAAAGACCCTGAATTGCTATGGTAATCCTGAGAAAAAGGAACAAAGCTGGAGGTATCACAATCCCTGACTTCAAAATGTACTGCAAAGCCATAGTGATCAAAACGTCATGGTATTGGTACAAAAACAGGCACACAGATCAATGAAACAGAACTGAAAGCCCAGACATAAAACCTCACATCTATGGACAGCTAATCTTCTACAAAGGTGCCAAGAACATACAATGATAAAAGATAGTCTCTTCAATAAATGGTGTTGGGAAAACTGGACAGCCACATGCAAAAGAATGAAGGTAGACCACTATCTCACACCATACACAAAAATAAACTCAAAATGGATTGGATTTGAAGATACGTCCTGAAGTTATAAAACTTCTGGAAGATAATATCAGTAGTAAACTCTTTGTCATCGAACTAAAAAGGATCTTTTCAAATACCACATCTTCTCAGACAAGAGAAACAAAAGAAAAAATAAACAAGTGGGAGTTCATCAGACTACAGAGCTTCTGCAAGGCAAAAGAAACTAGAATCAAAACAAAGAGACAACTCACCAATTGGGAGAAACTATTTGCAAATCATGTGTCTGACAAGGGGTTAATCTCCATAATATGTAAAGAACTCACACAACTGAACAATAAAAAACCAAACAAACCAATGAAAAAATGGGCATAGGATTTGAACAGATGTTTTTCCAAAGAAGATATACAGATGGCCAATAAACACATGAAAAGATGTTCAACATCACTAGTTATCAGGGAAATGCAAATCAAAACTACACTAAGATACCACCTTACACCTGTTAAAATGGCTATATCACTAAGACTAACAATAACAAATGTTAGAGAGGGTGTGGAGAGAAGGGAACCTTCACACACTGCTTGTGGGAATGCAAACTGGCACAGCCACTATGGAAAACAGTATGGAGATTCCTCAAAAAACTAAAAATAGAACTACCATACCACCCAGCTATCCCACTACTGGGTATCTATCTACCTAAACAATTTGAAATCAACAATCCAAAGTAGCATATGCAACCCTATGTTCATTGCAGCACTATTCACAATAGCCAAGACATGGAAGCAACCCAAGTGCCCACTGACTGATGGTTGGATAAAGAAGATTTGGTGTATATATATGCAATGGAATACTACTCAGCCATAAAAAAAGATAAATTCGTCCCATTTGCAATAACATGGAAAGACCCGGAGGGCATTATGCTAAGCAAAATAAGCCAGCATGAGAAAGACAAACACCAGATGATCCCACCCATATGTGGATTATAAAACAGTACATGGACAAAGAAAACAGTTCAGTGGTTACCAGGGGAAGGGGGTTGGGGGTTGGGCACAGGGGGTGAAGGCAAGCACTTATGTGGTGACAGACGAGAAATAATGTACAACTGAAATCTCACATTGATGTAAACTATTATGAACTCAAAAAAAATGGGACATAAATTCATCTCTATGATTTTTAGCCAAAAACAAAAATAGGGAAATGATGAATTACATAATCCGTAATGTTCACAGGATACAAACAGGATACAAGCAGGAGAAGCTCAACCAATCCTAGTAAAGTGTGATTGCATCTTATGAGAATTTAAAATAATTGCATCTTATGAGAATTTAAAATAATACAATATAAAACTAGTAACAAATTCCCACTTTTTGCACAAAATTTGAAATAACGTGGTTCCCAAAATTTTTCTCTTAATTCACAAAAATTGCACAATTTCATAATTGTTGTTCCAAGTGAATTATAAACTGTGTTCACGCTATTGCCTCTTAGAGGTAACAGTTTGTGTTGCAAACAGAAATATCCACTATCTTCTGTCATGTTCAATCTTGAGTTATGAGTACATTAAAATATCCATAGGATTCATGGAATATATGATTATCCCTGTCCTCTACTGAAGCTGCCCTATACTGAGTCAAGACAGGAATTTCTATCTAGGGTGCACATAGAAAGATGCCAGGCAATGAAATAGGCACTATCTTCAACAGCATCCTTTCCAGTACACATGACGGTGCATTACATGGGTTCTTTCTTAACAGGTCCCAATATACGTGTTGATTTCCTCACTCCAAAGGTTAGATTCTAAAAGGGGCCAATGCAAAAAATCTAGGATTATAGCGCTTTGCTCCCGTAACTGAATTCATGGAGAGATGTAAGATTATCTAGAAGAAAATATGGACTACAAATTTTTCAGGCTATCTTCCAGAATTACCCAAGATTTTTAGTGATGTCACACAGTGCAAAGCTATAGGTAAAAGTCTTTGGTATCTATATTTTTCCAAGTTCTTTTGATTACAAGGCACTGAAACCTAATTCCAACCAATTTAAGCTCAAAGATAGGATTTTTCAGTTCACTTAAATAAAGTACAGGAAGGATAGAGCTGTCCTCAGGTGCAAATGGATCAAGAGTTAACATGACATCAAGATTCTCTCTTCATCTCTGTCCCTTAGCTCCACATTTCTTTCCATGTTGGCTTCATTATCTTTTACTACTTTCCTCTCCAAGTGACGAGGGCCTGGACTTATATATCAGTGTTGCTCCAATTCCAAAGCAGAAGGGAGTTCTTTCCTGTCAGCAATAGTCATAAATGTCCCAGGGAAGACTCAACTGGCCTGGCTCAGGTCAAGTATCCAACTTTGAACCAATCACTAGTGCCAAGATGATATCTAGTTAATAAATTGTGAGACATCCAGGATTAACTACTGTGTGACCACTTACAATATTTTTGAGCAACACCTAATGGTATGGAAATTGCTCATGATAAAGATTAAGTGGGGGAAAAAAGCAAATTTCCAAAAAGTGCATACTGTATCATCCTAATATATAAATATTTCTTAATAAATATAAATATTACACTAAAAGGAAGAAAGGAACACAACATCTTACTGAAGACTGAATAATCGTCAGTAGCTTTATCCTCTCTTTGTCATACTTATGTTTTCCAAATTCTCTACAATAAATATATCCTACCATTTTAATTAGGAAAAAATATTCATATTTTTATAAAATAATTTAAATTCACACTAATACAGAGACAAATGAACAATTTAATTCCCAAACTTCTACTCTAGTAAACACAACTCAATAAATTTATCATATAGTTCAAGTTGAGCTAATTCCTCATGTACCCAGATATCCACAGTAAATTATGTTAATGATCTATATCAAGCTAACTGAGACAACTTGCTATGGAGACTATTGTCTATTTATTCAAGACATATTTGTCAAGGATCTACTGTGTGCCAGGCTCTGAGCTAAGCCATAAAGATGCATAATGAACAACTCAAACATACTCCCAGCCTCAGGAAATTTATATTCTAGTATGACAGACAAAAGCAAGAGAATTGAAAAACAAAATGACAAATTCTTAGAAGTGCTGGAAGGAGTAAAAAGTTCATCATAAAGTGTTACAGGGTGACATGTTTGTACGGTTAGTGAAAGCCTCTCTTAGGAGGCGACATTTAGACTACAGGGAAAAGATGAAAAGCAAGGAACAACACACATAAAAGCTTGCAAGCAGAAACATGTTTGGACTGTTGTGGAACTGAAAGAAGACTAACGCCAAGTGAGCAAAGGAGCAGGGTATGGGATAAAGCCACAGAGAGATAACATCTATAAGCAGTAAAATCTGAGTACAGCTACCAAAATCATAACTTTGCGTTTAGAATGCTTGATCTGCGGCTCTTCTCCAAAGCAGGGCCAAGTCTCTGTTGAAGCTCCTGCTTGCTTCAACAATGGAACCACTTCCTGTCTGTAAACGAAATGTTTGTCAACAAGAACTTTGATTCTTGATTTTGAGGGAGAGTCCTCATGGATGGGCAGAAGGCAGAAGCCCAGACGAGGGTGAGAAGAGTCAGAAGAAGAAAGAGCCAAAGCAAACAGAAATTAAAGAAAAGAGAGAGAACAGAGATAAAAGTAAAATAATGAAACTTTAGAGTATTTGAGAAATGACAAATAACATTGCGACGCTAAATGGTTACACAATTAACTATAGTTTTTCTCATATAATGGTCTCTTCTATCATCAATTTAATGTCCCTCTAATGTTGTTCTTCTATCATTAGGAAAGAGGCAGGGCATAAATACTTAACATGTGATATACAATGTTTGACTGTCTTTTACACCTGGGAGTGCAGACGAAATGTTAAGTATATCATTTGTAAATGTCTTCTTTTTTTTTAAACCTCTGAGAATCTACATAAAATAAAGTATAGTGCATTAAAAATATAATTATCAAATAGAAAGAAAGATAAAAACAAAAGAGGAGATGAGGCAAATTTTTCTACACCCCCCGCCCCTCCCGCAACCACATACCCTGTCATGGACTTGAGAGAAGAACAGAACCACCCTCTCTGATTACCCAGGTAATGTAGGTAAAATTCTGAAATAGAAACCCCTTAGCTTGTTGAGTATTAAATTAAAATTTTCCCAAGCTGTGCAAACTGTTGTTCAGTGTCTGGTATCCTCTCTCAGCCTTTTTTTTTAAAAAGAAAGATGAAATAATCTAGTTCATAAATTATATAAAAAGAGCTCTTCTATTCATTGAGATCAAAAAGACTAATTAGTTGAAAAACACTGAAAGACAATGAAACTGATCTTTCTTTATTGGTGCTGCCAAAAAAATTAGCATGAGCTCTGAAGTCCTGGGCCAAAGAGAATTCTGAATTGGTTGGAAAGAAACTGAGACACAGATCTAAGTCTTATGCAGAACATTCTACTGCTCCTTTGTGGACCGTACACTGCTCCATTTGAATGAAAGCTGCATGTGGAAGTCACCAAAAGTAAACAGAAGAGGGGAGCTGAGGAAATCGGCTAGCGACTATGCAGCCACTCCCACTAAACTGGAATCTCTTAAACGGAATAAGGAATTATTATTAAGAAATAATATTAAAAATCCTGCAGAGGCTGATATTAATTATAAGAAAACCAAATAGGCCAGATGGCAGAGAACTTTGAAAAGCCCCTTTTTCCCTGCCCTCTGCCAATGCTCAAAAAGCAGAATGGCTGAGAGTGGTCAGTCATTTATAGAACGCCTGTGATTATATAATGTTCTATCTGTTGCCCCAAATAATTGCTCTAAAAACTATCTACAATACACATTCCTGATGAAAATCAGTCATGCTGATATGCTGAAACTGTTGATGGTTTTGTAAATCATAGAAAAATCTCAGGACGTGACAAGAGAAAATAGGATCTGAACCAACCTATTTTCCTCATTTCTTATGTGGTTGGGCATGGTGTGTGGAGAGCTAGAATGGATAGAAAAGTTGGGGAGGGAGGGTGGTTGGGATATTGTAACAAGTTGGCTTGGAGATGGGCATTATCCAGCCCCTCCACATAGGAGAAAACAGGGCCAATGAAATCTCTTAAGGATCTTTCATTTCATTCACAACAGAACTCCAAATGGTCACAGCTACTGAAACAGAAGGAGTAGCGTCTGCTAACTGAAATAACTCATGTTTCTGTATCTTCATTTCCCCTCCAGTACCCAAGTCAAGGCTCTACAGAAGGGCAGTCAATAAGGTTTGGACGAACACATTCATTGAACCAAACTGACAGCCAATTTGCAGCATTCAGACCAGACACCTTTGGTTGCCTCATATGAATGACTTGGGGCTCTTGGCATATGGATAATTACTTCTGCTCCCCACTCCTTAGCACTGACGTACCTCAGGTGGAGTTGCCACAGTGTAGACCTGAGCCTTGTAATGCAGGTAACTCTGATGAAGAGACAAGCACATAGGAAATCAGGCCAGACCTGTGTCCTCAACTTTACATCCTGTGAGAATGCTTAAGGCCTTGAAGGTTTTGACTATCATCTTATAGGCCTTTAGGAGAGCATTATTTTATTAATGCCTTATATTGTTGGAATCCCAATGTGGAAAACCAGCATATGTGGTACTGAGATACCATCGGATTCCTTGATGTACCAGGCTTCTACCATGCATTAAAAATAGGATTCCACATTTTAATGACAACTTCGAAAAATGATCTACATAATGAAATGGATACTCCCTGTCTCGGTGGTCATTCAACTTTAGGTAGGTCTGATGTTTGCTTGTCAAGTATCTCATTACAAGTGTACATAAAGAAAAATACCATGGAGTTTGTGCTATTACTCCAGTCTTGATAATATGTCCAAGTCTGCTAATATGACCAAATCACAACTTCTGAAGCTACAGAGATTTGGTCTGTGTCAGGCCTCCAAGGAACTTATTTTATTCTTGGGGACACCGATGGACATGGGGGTCAGAGAGTATGTTTGCTTTGTTTATGTTTTTTTTTTTTTTGGACTTAACAAAAAACTTTATTCCAAACAGAATTACCAAAAGAAGCATGTTAACTCTGAAAATTTTAACAGATTTCATTTAAACTTATAGTCACCAAACTCAAAATATCAAACAAAATACAAACAAAAACAGCTTTGTGTGCTTAACCACTTTTAATAATGAAACTAAAAAAATCCTCAAATGTCAGGAGAAGGCTGTTGAAGTCTTTGATACGCATTTACATGCACGTGAGGAAACAAAGGTGATTAATTTAAAGGAAGTCAAGTCTGAGTGCTTCCCATCTTCACACGGGCCTCCTGTCCACCGCCCCCTGACCGTGTCCTCACTGCAGCACGGCGTCCACACCGAGCCGGCATGGGCCAGCAGGACTGCCCGCGCGACGCCCTGTAGACCCCACTTCCTACTTCCTGTCGACCCCTCCCACCCCACCCCCCCCCCACCCCCCCGTCACCCCTTCCTCAGCTGCACAGCCCTGTAACTGAGAATCACCACTGTCATCGGGCTAGGGAGTCTCAGATCTGCAAAGATGATACATGTCCCCAGTTCTGCTTTATTGCACAGTTCACAACATACAGCAGGTGATTCTAGAACCAACCATATGGTAAGGTGAACATTGACTACTGAGACAAAACATGAACTCTGCCTCCAAGCACAAATGAAACAAGGACAGAACTGCCACCAGACAGGGGCTGGCTTTCCCCCGTGGTGCAGTCCTGAGGGCTCACGGCACTCGGAGCGTGTCAAATGCAGAGCCCAGAGCCACTTCTGGTGGCAGCAGACATGGAGCACACGAGGCAAGACGAGGCGCCATCTGCGCCGCGTATGTAACAGAAAGGCCACTTTTAAAGCTTTTCAGATAAAGTTACTCGATGTTTGTCTTTTCAAGACTATTACCACACTAGGTCACACTGAAGGTAACAACAGTTCGAATCTCTTATTAACAACACATTTTGGCTTATTTTAAACGCCAGACAAAGCTGTTGGCTCCCACAAGTTCTGAATATGTTGTTAAATTTAAGAAGTCTATATAGGACAACACAAAACCATCCCTGGTAATGTATTTGCAGTTTGGTCTTCAAAAGCTGTAAAAAGTGACAAAGAAATTCAAAAATATGATGAGTTAAAACCAGTAAAAATATCGTTTTTTAAATGCCACATATTTGAGACAGCAGAAACCAAGGCATCCTCCTCTGAATTCATTCGTATTTCCCAGAAGTGCCTTGGAACTCATATTTCTGTCAGCTGCGTGGAGTGTGTAGACAAAAGGAAGCCCTGTAGAACCAAGGCCTCGGCGGCCAGTCCCAGGTGGCGCCCCTGCCCCACGCGGGGCACCTGAACATGCGGCACTCAGGGACACATGCCCGAGAGCGAGGCCGCAGGCCCCACGGTGCCCTCACTGTCCACTTCTGAAACTCAAGCCCCTTCAAATCCTGACTCTATTCAATCAGCCAAAGGATGCTCCTCACACCTATTAGGTGTCAAGGGCTTTTCTAAAATCCTTACATCTGCACCTCGGTTTCTAAAGTGAAGCGCCACTTCCAGCACAAGCCCGTCCGTCATGTGCTGGGAAGCTGCAGGCCCCACCGCCGCCTGTCTGGAAGGAGAGTGCTCAGCGTGTGACAGGCCACACTGTGTTCAGAGGCTAAACGTCTTTTTTGGACTCTCTGCTCAGAAATTGAGGAAACTACCAACTGAGAGCCTGATTTTATTTTGGTCAGTATGTGCACATATTCAGATGCAATTGTCCAGAATGAAGAAAAACCGGTTCATAAGAAGCCCAACTGTCCTGCCACGTCCCATGCTGGCAATCTTAACTACACAATCTGTACAGAGGGGGACTTTTACAAGACTGATGAACCACTTTTCTAGGATGCTTCGTATGTTTTATTAGTTACTCAATCGATGTTTGAGTCATTTTGCCTCATTTGTCTGGAAAAACCATTGTGAACCCTGATTCCTTTGATAAGTAGGCATTGGTCTGTGAGGTGAGGGATGAGTATCTGTCCAGCTCTTACCAACTTCTGGAATTTAAAATTAACCCTTCAAAGGTCTTTACTTAGATCTTATCCTCTCAAACTGTCTCACTGTTTTAATGACAAAAATGGTAAAAACTGGGTTCCCAAAATATAAAAATCCTAGAAAGCTTAATTATTTCCGAGAGTAAAATAAAAAAAGACAGCTAACACTGCGGAGTGAAAGGTGCCCTGAGTTTTCCCCTCCCCTGGAAAATTTAGAAACCAGAAAAATCTGGGCTCCTGTTAACAGACTTCCAAAATAAAATTTTATGAAAGTGGTTTCTTTCTTTTAAAAGGAGAATTTCAAGAGAACAGGATACTTGAACATGACAAACTGCTACTCAAAGAAAAAAACCTCTTCGATAAGTTGGCAACAATCAAAGAAACCAAGCTAAACAGAGTTTGATTTATATGCAATTAATATGAAACTGAACAGGGTGAAATGCCTGTAACAAAATTTAAGTCTCCCCATCTTTTGGCAATGAAATAAGTGAAATTAACAGAAGGATATTTTGGAAGGGTTTAAGGTCACATTCAGAATTACACAAAAAACTTTCAAACCTAGAAGGCAAACTGGGAGCTTTCATTCGCTGCTTGCATCGACCATGTCTAAAAAACAAAGTTTAGATAAAGACTATCCCAACAGGTGCCTAGTTTCAAAACTAACACAAGCAATTTATCATGAAACGCCTACACCTGCCAGCTGCTTCTTGTCGCTGTTCCCCCCGTCCTACCATACACACACTCCAGGTGAATCAAGCCTACTCTGCAGCTCACCTGAGGGCGGAGGAGGACGAAAACGGAGTAATGGGGGTCAGCCTGAGAATTCAGCGGGCCCCAAACGCCTTTCCTCTGGCTGCTCATGGCCACTTACGTTTCAATACAGAAGGTTTAAAGACTTTTGAAGAAGAAAATAAAATCTTGGCTATTAGTTTCCTTGTCAAAAGCCATCAGATGGACAGCTATTAACCAGGCAATGAGTCTCAAGTTCTCAGATAACAATAAAACAAAACAAATCCCTCAACTTCTCCTACTGAAACCTTTTATTCTGATTCGTTGGTGCTTAAGGGAAACAGCGTGCTCATAATTCCTTGTGCCCTGGACTGACGACACCAACTCGTCCTGGCCAATTAGGAATGAGGCCAAACCGCATTCTTCTTAGAGGTCTATTCAAGTGATAAATGGCACTTAACTGACTTCTTTCATATAATCTTTAACAAGAACTCATAAGTCGCATTGATTATGCCCCAAGAGATGAGGGACTGATGGTAACTCAGATGGGCACCTCTGAAAAGATCTGTCAGTTTCCTGTCCCGTTCTAGCCAGATTTTTTGGAAAACCTTGGGGAAAGACTGAAACTCCCCACCAATCTGAGACTGAATGCGAGTTTTTACGACATTAACTGGAAAAAACAAGATTCCCAGCACAGCCCCCAACAGGCCTCCACAGATAAAATCGTTGACCAGATGAGCACTGTGAGTTGTGGCGTCGGCAGATGCTCCTTGATGGGCCCTCGAAGGTCAAAAAAAAGGACATTGCTGAAACCATTACGGAAAAGAATGGGCACCAAGCCTCGATAATACTCTCTCATCCCATGGCATTTCAGCGCCTTGAACGCGTGCTAGGTTTTTCTAAATTTGTCATGATGCTTGTGGTCTTGAAGCAATGTCTGAACTCTTTCCAGTGGAGTGAAGATCGCTTCTGTTGTCCCTGCCAGTACCGCTGCCATGCTACGGGTTGCAAACTCCGGGGTACTGACATGCTTATGGAGAAGGCAAGATAAATCCTCACAGAGCCCAAACATCAGTGCCAGCGTGGTCGCCTTCTGCATCGAGGGGGGAAGGATTCCGCGGTATAAGTTTCGAAATCCATCCCTCCTCGGCTGAAGGACTGCGTCCCGCGTCCCGATCCCATACAGCTGCCGCCGGAAGAGGACCTTCTGAATGGGGAAGGTGATGGCTATATTGTTGAAGGCTGCACAGCAGCCACACAAGCAATGCTTCATTCCACCAACGTGTGCAATATGAGGTGCTATGTCTTGTTTCGAAGATGTTAGGAGTGGCGGCCTCTTTTCATGAGCTTCAGAATCCATGTTGGTTAAGATCTTTCTTCCTCATGAAGGATCTTTTTTAACCTGTAACACCACGTGAGCCTGGTGTTTTGGGAGATGGCAGCTTTTTGATAACTTTCTCAATTTCTTCCATGTTACTGGTCTGTCAGGTTCTCTCTTCTGGAGTCAGTTGTGGTAAACAGATTTCCATCGCCGCAGGCGCCCGGCCCCACGCCCGGCAGCCGCCCGCCCGCAGGTCGGCGAGCGCCCGAGCCGGGGAGCAGCGCCCGCGCAGGCGCCTGTTTATGTTTTTAATTACGAACGGCAGACGTCCATTGAAAAGTAAAATTCAAAACTCCTTAAAATGAGTACATGAAGCCAAGAACCGGGACCCTGAAAATGTATTCCATTGAAGGACGAGACCCTTCTCGGTGGAAGGGATACTGGACAGGCTCCAAATGTTGGAAGTTCAACATGTTGCGACACGTGTTGCAAGTACTGTAACAGAAGGCTCAGGCCTGCCCCTGGGAGAACTGCCTTTCCTAGACCCCAGGGTCCAGTAGGATGACCCCCCGAGGGGTGCTCACTTTAATTCTAATTTTCTATATCATTAAAATTCACTCTAAGGAGAAATTGAATTTTTAAGGTCAAAGAAGAGGGCCCCAAGCTGTGAGGGTTCCTTCAAAAGTATTTTTCCTTCATTCAAGATTCATTTTCTCTTGTCATGCCTTGGACCAGAGAAGACTGGAAGATGCTGCCAGAGCGCTCTGGCATTCCTCTGCCATTTGGGATGAGGTTAGAGAATACTTGGCTCTTTTCCTGGTGAACAATCACTTCATTTCCAGGGGTAAATTGGCTCACAAAGAAAAGTAATATTGCCCTAAGTTCTCAGTGTAAGAAGCAGTGGAGGAAGGAAAATGGGGAAATTCTTGAAATTCTCCCTCCAGCCCATGATCTGTAGAATACAGCCAAGCCAACAGAGTGGTAGATGGTGTTTTGCGTGTGTTTAGTTTCTCTGTGCCTCATGTTTATAGCTCAAAGCTTCCTTGCCCTGGGAGACGTACCCTGCCAAATTATCAGGCAGAGTTTAGCCTGATATTTGTTAAATAGGTTTTCTCTACTAGCCTGTGGATAAATGTAAATAAATATAATAGGATGCATTTATTTATGAAATGGGACAATGCCAAAGAAACTACTGCCAAAATGACTTCCAGGGGATTTAGATTAATTTGCATCACTCATCCTATGCCTGATGCACATTGAAAATGTCTGTGTCTTATCTATAGCAAAAAAAAAAAGAAAATTGTAAAAATCATATTAAGGTATCTAATATATTATCTTTCTGAACTCTTATAAGAGATTTTTCTCACTCTTTTAACTGCTACATCTAAATAGTCAAATGATTATTAATTTTTATAATTATCTTATATAATATGTTAAGATCTTATGGCTGAGAACCATATCTTAGACTTCAACAGCACTCTATTAATAAATTAAAAAGCTCTATGAAAACAAATTATTCAAGTTAGATTCCTTTGCCAAAGTATATACTGGCATTAATATACTGACATTAACTTGGTATTTAAATTGGTTTCTGTGCTCTTTTCTTGAGACAATATCTTGCTTTTACCTCTGTAATCAAAAGTGTCTTTTCCTCAGAGCACATGGTTTAATTATGCATTGGCATTGTTGATGGAAAAGGGAAAGATAGCAAGTAATTTGCTATATAATCACGACTTAGTAGCTCTTAAAATGACAGTGTATTGAGGAACATTAATAGCAATGTCTAAATGTACTAGAGTGCATAGGAAATACCCTGCTAATACTCAGATTCAAATGCTTTTCTTTTCTAGACAGCATTTGAGTAGAAGGGAGAATATTCTCTTAATCTCCATTGACTATTCAATCCTGAATCCAACTGAGGATTACTGAAAGTTTCAATGAAGAGTTTAATAAAGGAGGGTTCTGCCTAGGGACAGGCCATTCATTCATTCAGAGAATATTTATGTAGCACTTAAGGTTCAAGAACCAACTTCTAGGAAAATCTAGAACCTAGAATGGACATCTATTTCTGTGGTCAGTCTATTTTCTCAGAGGTCACATAAAATTGGGAGGTGAAATTCCTACAAAGGCAAAATAACTTGGTGATTAATATTGTGGGCATAGAGTTAGACTTTTGTTGTTAGTGTTGTGAAGTTGGTTCCAACTCCTAGTGACCCCGTGTAAGGCAGAGAGGAACTCTGCCTCAGTCTTGCGCCATCCTCTCAACTTGCAAGGCTATATCAGACAATGCTCCACTGCTATTCATAGGGGTTTCACGGCCAATGTTTTTGGAAGTGGGTGGCCAGGTCCTTCTTCCTAGTCTATCTTAGTCTAGAAGCTCCACTGAAACCTGTCCACCATAGGTGACCCTGCTGGTATTTGAAATACCAGTGGCATAGCTTTCAGTATGACAGTAACACACAGCCAGCACAGTGTGACAACCAACAGATGGGTAGTGTGGTTCCATGACCTGGAAATGACCCAAGCTGTGGTGAGGAGGGCACTGAATCTTAATCACTAGACCACCAGGACTGGCAGAGTTAGACTGCCTGGGTTCAAATCATTACTCTACTGCTCACCAACTGAGTGACCTTGGGCAACGTACAGAAACTTTCTGGGCTTCAATTTTCTCATTTGTGTGATAACAAAAGAACCTACCTCTTAAGGTTCTTGAGCATGAAAAATAACAACATACATTCTAAGTTTTGTTAGCTTTTATTATTCAGAATGCTTAAAGGTATCCCATTGGATTCTGGACCAATCAAGCTGAGCTTCTGAAGCTGTCTTATTTTCATAGTGAGTCTGTATGTAGAGACAATTCAGACAGACTCAATAATGTATGTCATATGCATCCTTCAGATTCTGACTTTAAACCTCTGGCAGATTGGGCAACAAGGCTAATGCGAGCCTATTAACCTCAGTAAATTTTTATAACAAAAAGAAAGTCTTGAACTGATAGGTAAGTGTAGAAAATGATGAGGCGCTCTATTATTTCAGCCCCTGATCAGTCTTCTGTACAAACTCTTTCATTTTTCAATCTCTGAAGCTTTCTGATTTTAAAAAATGTTATGAAGGGGCCAGCCCCATGGCCTGCTGGTTAAAGTTCCACCACCTGGGCTTCAGTAGCCTAGATGCACAGGTTCAGATCCTGGGTGCGGACCTACTCCACTCATTGGCCATGTTGTGGAGACGTCCCACATACAAAGTGGAGGAAAGACTGGCACTGATGTTAGCTCAGGGCTAGTCTCTCTCAAGGCAAAAAAAAAGGAAGAAAATTGGCAAGGGATGTTAGCTCAGGGGGAATCTTCCTCACCAAAAGAAAAAAAAAATATTATGAGCTAACATACATACACTGTGAGAAAAAATTGAAACCCCATGAGTTCAAAGTTATATATCTTTGTCTTTATATAATTTTCTACAAAGGTTACACTTCATTGTCTTTACAAAATAGTTTCACATAAAGTTCAAAACCATTTCCAGAAAAACTAGATACTAGAATAGACTAGGCTGTGCCCAGGAGACATTACAGAGAATAGGGAACTTCAAGATCTTCATCTGATCGTTTTATTTTTCAAGCATCTAAAATGTGACTTGTGGTAGCTTGATCATGGTGGTAGTTCTGTCATGAAGAAGACAGAGGTGATTGACATAGATATAGACTATTTCTACACACATACAAAAAGTGCAGTTTTGAAAATTACCTAGCTCATTTTATTCGATAAATTCTTTTTAAAGTCCTGCTCTGTACTAAGCGCTGGGCTGAATTAAAATACATACAAAGCCATACCTGCCGTGAAGGAGTTTATCAGTCAAGTAGATAAATGGAACATATACATAAATATACACAGCTGTAGGTATGTGATTCATGCTAAATAATCAGCATGAATTAAGACCAGAAAAGCAAACAAGAAAAGAATCTTTGCTGAGATGCTCATATAAGGCTCAGATTAGGCTCAGATGAGCTGTAAGGGATGTATAGAGTTTTCCACTGAGCATGATAGGCTTTCAAGTAGTACTTAATAAAATAAGTTTTCATTCACTACTTGTCATCAACTAAAACGTAGGGTGACCATTCTAAGTGGTGAGACTGGTATGAGTCGAGGCTTATAGAAATCTTATCTATCCTTCAAGACCCAACACCAATGCAGTCTCTTTTTTGAAGATTTCTCTGATTCCCTCAATATTATTTATGACTGATTTCTTCCATTTTTATGGTCTTCTTGGTATGATAGAAATGCCTATGCTTATTTTATCCTCCATCTTTCAGTATCTCATCAGCTCCTTAAGAATAACGTTCTCATCCTGTTCATCTTCGCCCAAAAGCACACCCTTGACACCAGCAATTATTTGTTTAAAGATTGAACGAACCAGGAACAAACTTTAAAGAGTGGTGAATGCTCTAAAGATAACTCAAGGCTTCCACACTTTGTGCTGTGATGTAGGTGGTTTTGGAAGACTGCAAAATTGAATTGGAGCCTACTCCAAGAGCAGCTTAGAGAATGGACTTGTTTATTCTCCAGCTTTCTCTCAAGAGATGAAATCTCTGAATTGAGTCATATCATTTGAACTTGATCCTGATTTATCTTCATGACTCTTGGCTCCACTTATATAAAGAAAAGAGAGGAACTGGGCAAAGACCCAATAGGGTGAATCAATGTCGAAAATCAATTTTGTACACACTTTTCTTCCCTTCAGTAGCAGAATATTTTTATTTTTCTCTGAATTGCTCAAGCAGCAAGGTGAAGTTTTATTTCACTTTTCCTGTGGATATACAACCTCAGTGCTAGTGGAAGTTAAATCTTCAGTACACACACTTCTGCAGAATTTCAAGATCCAAAAACATGTCTCAGAAGGAAATGAAGTGAGAATTATTGGTAACTATAGGTCATAGAGACCAAGAATCTGAATTATTCAACCCTAAAATATTATTTGTTTCCATCATATAGTGTGAAAAGAGAAACAAAAAGTTGGGCAACCAGGGGTTTTGTTTCTGTATGGCCATTTTCCACAATCTGTAGGACCCGGAACAAGTCAATCCGTTATTTATTCACTCAGTTTCCCCATTTATAAAATCTGTTTCCCTTCCACTGCTGAGATTTTCTCACCCTTAAGGTAAAATCTCTCCCCTGCAGCTGTCGAAATCAGAGCTAGAGCATGAGGCTTGCAACATCATGGTCCAGACCCTTATAACAATTCCTACTTTTGCACATCTCTCATACGAGGCTCTGTTTTTTAACTGTAAATGCACTTCACAATTCAGCCTTTTCATTTGGAGGGTTTTAGAAACCAATCAGCAGTTTGAGTTTTTTCTTTATTTTGTAACTTTTTTGGCATTTGAGTGAATAGAACAGGAAACAATTTTATAGCAGAGATAGATCTGTGTAGGCCTCAGCAAGGCTATTAAATAGGCCAAATTAGTTTCACCCTGGTTTACCTTTCTCCTGTCAGTGCACTTTGTGCAGATTCAGCTCTTAAGATTTTGTTTCTCCTAGTCTGCAGTATTCTTCACTTAACCCATTAGTAGACAAGGGGTCTCCGTCTCAAATATAATTGGGCTGAGTATAATACAAGAAAAGGGAGTGGTAGTGTGAAGTACTGAATGTATACCACACTAAAGGCATTTATTTATTTATTTTTCTCCCCAAAGCATATACATAGTTGCATATCCTAGCTGTAAGTCCTTCTAGTTCTTCTAGGTGGGATGCTGCCACAGCATGGCTTGATGAGCAATGTGTAGGTCCACGCCCAGGATCTGAAACGGTGAACCCTGGATCACCAAAGTGGAGCACACAAACTTAACCACTACGCCACTGGGCTGGCCCCTAAAGAGATTTAAATCAATTTAAAATAAAAATCAAAAGCATGCCAGCCAAATAGAACAATTCCCCCTATCCAATTTGGCCAGATCTTGCAATCTCTGTTATACTCTTTAAAATCAGGGACCATCTTACTCAGTTTGTAGCTCCAACATTGTCTAAGAGAGTATCTTTATAGTAAGTGCTCAATAAGTATTTGTTGAATTGAATTAATCCCAGAGGAACAGCCCTAGAAATTTAGATATGCTGACATCTGGTGGTGAAGAGAGGGATTGCTTATGACTACAGGGTAGAAGACACAAAACTTTCTTAGAGCCAACATTTGCAAATTCTTAAGTGCTTCACGTGGGATCTTCTTTAACTCTCACAAAAACTCCAAGAATTAAGTACTACTATTACCACATTTAAAGTTATGAAACCAAGTCTTCCATTAAGAAATTGCCCAAAGACATAAAAAGGGGGACTGAGATTTAGTTGGAATTCTGTCTAAACCCTGAGCTTTAGACTTAAAGAAAAAATTATCTTTAGTCTATGTCACTGCTTTGTATTACAGTGAAAATATATTTATTAAACAACTTCAACTTAGGTTATTAGAACTTTCATGGAATATTCAAAACAAATGTGTTTCTCTTATTCCCCTTAAAAGTTTTTGTGCCTACTCTAACTTATAACTCTCTCTAATGCTTAGTAGGGCATCAAAAGTCCTCCCAAAAGTTGGTTCTAAACTCCTCCTCAGGCTTATTTCCTGCCACCACTGAAATGGAGAGAGGAGGAATATTATTCAGCCATGAGAAAGAAGGAATCCTGCCATTGGCAACAACATGGATGGACCTTAAGGGCATAAAGCTAGAAATAAACCAGACAGAGAAAGACAAATACTGCATGGTATCACTTGTATGTGGAATCTAAAAAAAAAAGTCAAACTTGTAGAAAATTGTTTTCCAAGGGCTGGGGGGTGGGAGAAATAGGGAGAGGTTGGTAAAAGGGTACAAAATTTCAACTATTAAAATGAATAAGGTCTGAGGCTCTAGTGTAAAACATGGTGACTGTAGTTGAAAACACTGTATTGTATAATTGAAATTTGCTAAGAGAGGAGAACTTCAACGTTCTCATCAAAAAGAAAAAAATAAATATGGATGCTGGATGTGTTAGTTAACTAGATGAGAGAAGCCTTTCACAATATCTACGTATAGCAAATCACAACAGCGTACACTTTAAATATCTTACAATTTTCTATGTCAATTATACCTCAATAAAGCTGAAATTTTTTTTAAAAAGAAAGAAAGAAAATGGAGAGAGCACGAAGCAGAGCCTTCCATGACTTGTCTCATTTTCCTTCTAGGTTAAAATTAAAATGTTGGTCTTCCAGACACCTCCTCCCAACTAAACATCTGCTCGTGCTGGTCAGGCTGCCTTTTCTTGAGTCTTTCTCCTACTGAACTCCATGAACAGAAGTGTTATTTCCGTCCCAGACTCACATCTCATTTGTAGGCTTCCCTAGTCACAGCAACCCTCCTTCTACTTTCGCATGCCCTTTCAGAGGCAGTCACTGATTTTCCTCCTCCTACCGGCTACTTAATCAACAGACAACAATTGTGGGTAATTTAACAGCCTTCCTTGGCTTCAGAGCCACCTCAAATGAAAACCACAAAGAGGTTTTTCCCAGATATCCCAAAGGAAGGCCGTGTAACATCATGGTCATGAATACAGACTTTTGAGTCATTGAATCTAATTCTCATTACTTTCTAACTGTGACCTTGCAAGGTTGTTTCCTCATCTATAAAATGAGGTGATGCTATCTGTCGAATGTAACCATTGTGAAGATCAAATAAAATTAGATAATTCACTGACTGTGTTTAAAAATTTGTAGCCATTTTTAAAATAAGCAAGAACAAAAACTTAAAAATAAGCAAAAGCAATATTCCATTCTATAAGGGTACAACAGAACGCAACACTTTTAAGTGTTTTGAGGTTTATTGTTGTTTCAGGGAATGATTCTACCTGAGCCAACATCTGTTGCCAATCTTCCTCTTTTTCTTTCTCCTCCATAAAGCCCCAGTTCATGGCTGTGTATCCTAGTTGTAAGTCTTTCTAGTTCCTCTATGTGAGCTGCCATCACAGCATGGAAGCTGATGGACGGGTGGTGTGGTTTCACAACTGGGAAGCAAACCCGGGCCACCAAAAGGTGAGCACCAAGTTTTAACCACTAGGCCATCAAGGTTGGCTCAAGTGTTTTGAATTTTGACCAAAATAAATTAGCTTTTTATGTGTTATGCTCTGGCCGAGGAAGTGCAAGACTTCCACCATCATTGGAAGCACCATGACATTGGTCATGGGTTGAAAAGCAGTGCAAATATTCTTGACTATTCCCTGCAGCATGCCTTCATCTCCTGGTATGAACATCTATCTCCCCTCTCCCTTGGATCTTCTTCCTTCCTTCCTTCCCTCCTTGCTTCCTGCAGCTGCTTCCAACAAGGAAGCTGGCATTTCTTCATTTGCTAGATGTCCCCAAATCCATGCAGGCGTTCCCGTTGTCCCAAGTCTTTATGTTCTTCGCTGTGGAGCAAAGAGAAGATGGATCTCTTCCTTGGTAAAACTGACCACCTCTCACTGTATAAGTTCCAGGCTACAGTATGCATAAAAGGCCCTTTGGCCGCCACCACAGAGAATTTTGTTTTGCCACAGCTGTATTAAGGAAGCATGACCTCCTTTTCACCTACCCGTGAATTGCCTTCCTTCCCTTTGAAGTCCCTGACTCCCCCCATCCTCAACATCTTCTTTTGTCCGTAGCTGAAGATGGTATTTAAGGAGAGAGTTTTGGCCATTTTGGCAAGTTACTCAGTTTTGCTGGGTTTCTCCCATGTATATGTGTTATTAAACTTTTGTTTTTCTTCTGTTAATCTGTCTCACCTCAATTTAATTCTTAGACTAGCCGGAAGAACCTAGAAGGGTAGAGGAAAATGTCTTCCTTCCCTACAGTAGTTACATAAACCTAAATGGTGTAGCTTACTACACATCTAGACTATATGGTACTAATCTTACAAGACCACTGTCATATACATGGTCTGTCACTGACCGAAATGTTGTTATGTAGTGCATGACCGTATAGCACTTACTTCTTTGGATGGTTTGAGGATGAAATAAGATAACAGATGGAAAGTGCTTAGCTTCATTCCTGACACATGGTAAATACCCAACATATAGTAACTTAGTATTTTTATCCACCAGACACAGCACTACCAGGGCCCTATTCTCTAATCTTGTTCCTCCGTTTCATCAACCAACAAATATTGAAAACCTTCGTATAAGTAAAATGCTTTATTTATCAAGTCATCTGAAAAATCCATTGAAAATATTCTGAATGTTATGAAGTGAAACTGGAAATATTTATAAAAAGACTTCATCAGTATTTCCCCAAATTAAATGCAGTGGAGAATGGATAAGGAGTATATTTTCCATGGCTTTCTGGATAGTACCAAATAACTTGACATTCTCCAAAGAAGATCATCTAGAGATCATTCAATGGCTTCTTGAAACAAAAGTTTTCTTGAACAGAAGTCTTTCATATGAGCTAAATATTAGATGATGTTGAGAAATCGCAATTGTTTGTTAGGTATGATAGATAAGGGTATTGTGGCTATGTAGAAAAATATTATTTTTGGAGAGGCATGCTGAAAAATTTAGGGATGACATATCATTAATTTACTTTAAAATAGGTCAGCACTAATGAATGTCATGTCAATAAAAGTTTACATAAAAATAATTCAGCCAAGAAATGAAGTAAATATGGAAAAAATGTTAAAATTTGTTGACTCCAGGAGATGGATATTTGCATATTTATTGTGATATTCTTTCTACATCTGTGTTTGAAATTTTTATTAAACAGGGAAAAAATAATAAGGTAAGAAATCCAGTGCCAGGCAAAAAGAAAAAGTTTTTAAAAAGAAATCAGTTCTTAGTATCCAATTCTATCTCAGAAAGTGCTTAAATAATTTTTGGCCTGTGTCTGCACAGAGGAATCAAAATTCTGCATCAAACAAAAAGCAGACTGCTCTCAATGATGAATCCTCATAGTCATGCCAAATAAGCAATAGTGACCAGATTGCTTCTATTATTATCTGATTATTATTGGTTCCATTCTCAAGAAGGACTTATTGTCAATCATGTATTTTTATAAATCAATTTAATATATTATTGCCTGTATTCTACTATTTATTTTTCAATTTATTTTATTAACAATATTACTTCATTCTACTTATTTTCATTGTTATTTTCCATTTATGGCAAGTAATTCTTATTTTATATTTACAGTCATTTCCTTTTCAAATAAATTTATTTAAGTAAAAAAGTGAGTTGATATAAAGAAAATTGTTGGCAAAAATTATGATGGTGATAATTGAATGACTGAAGTTTGGAAAACACTGAGCTAAAGAAAAGAGAAAAATCAAAATGAGTTTTAACAAGTTATATTCCATAAAACAGTCTCAAAACTATGCTCCCAGAAAAAAAAAATGCTTTGCGGTAAAACAAGTTTGGGAAACACTGTATTCTACATCGCCCTCTAAGAGATTCACAGTGCAATTTAACATATTAAAAGCTTAGAGAAGGTCTTCAATAAAGAAACTCATTTAATTTTAAGTCAGCAGTTCCCAAAATTTATTTGATTGGAAAACTTACAAAATAAATAAATAAAACTATTAACCTTGAGATTCATTTTAGGAAACACTAGTGGTAAGTGATTTTATGTTTAGGGAGAAGGGCTTGCCAGGATTGATGAGCACAGACATCAGCTGGGGCTTTCCTTTCTTCCTCTCCCCCTTCCTTGATCCTTTCAGAGGATCAGAGGGCAGATAAGCTGATGAATTATCAGGGGTAGGGCTGATATGGAAGACACAAGACCCAGTAAGAGATGAGCTATTGACAAGCTCAGCAGCAAGTCAGATCCCAAAACAGAAACATCTCAGCAGGAATCTCAGTGGTAGTCAACTCTGTATAAGCAGGTGGGAGGGGAGTAGGCTTTAAGGCTGAGTTAAGAGGAAATGAAGGTGCTCTGTAAGTTATAAAAGTAGCTCAGTAGAATTCAAGTTTGAGTATTGGGTGTCTTGCTTGTTTTCAAAATGCATTCTAGACATTAACCTTCAAACTTGGGTTACCATTTTATTTTCTGACATCTGCCTACTTTTTGTTGTGTACTCCAAAATAGTCTAGGTGATGACAACTACTGGCTAAAAGGTGAAAGAGCACTTCATGAAATTAAAAAGGAATTTTAAAAAATTATTTTCAATGTCTGTTTAAAATTTTTCAAATCTGCCTGTTTAATAAAGATGCTTTCAATATCAAAAGGTGCAAAATTCAGAGAGAAATAATTGCATGTAATGAAGGAGAAGACCATCTTAAATATCAGGGAATGTGATCAGTTTGTATGTTCAAGATGCAAATGCAAAGGAAGACATGGGAAAGAATTTCACGCTATAAACCCTGTGATGGTAAACACAATGGCATTGGACCAGGGACACCGAACCTCTCTGGGATGAATAGAACTCAACTATGAAAGTCTTGATGCATTTCCAAACAGAGCAGAATAGTTGAGGAGGCAAACATCATGTTAAAACCTAAAATACATCCATGTGCCTAACACATCGTAAGCATATTATAAATATCAGCCATTAATTCCTTCACAGAAACCATTTTGTCCATTTTGTTCCTGATATTTCTTAGTGTGATGTGCCTGGGAGGACTCACATTCTTCCATTATTTTGGAAAGAAAAAAGAAATAATGTGACTCGAGAAATTGAAGCTGATTCATTGCGGTAGACAACAGCTGAAGAATTGAGGAAGAAAGCCAATATTTTCCCAAAACATTTAAATTAAAGAAATCTGAAGGAGAAGAAAAAATTTGTTTCCCTTGTTTTTCTAAACATGAATGTGCTAGATGCAGAACACACTACGGATTACTGACAATGTGAGAATGAGCAGTGTCAATCACTTTCAGATATCAGGAGCCCTACATGATACCTACTAACCCTCATCAAATCTCGCAACCAACCAGACTTGTCTTCTTCTGGAGTGAGTATCAAGGCAGGTATGTCTTGGGTAAGCTTGGTCCATCCAGAGTGACATAGTGTATGACATGATTACAACATGATCAGGCTTCAGGTCCCTTATACATTGCATCACCCATGCTCAACTCCACCTGGCAGTGAACTGCTGAAGTAAAGAGAAAGCAAATACTGTTCAAGTGAAGTCGAACAACCTTATAGATCTTTTGGAATGGTCTGAGTCTACAAGCCAAGGACTCTGTCTCATTCTTTAGGGCTGTTCCCTCTCCCTCTCGGAGGCGGGGACATGTTCTCTCTTCATCCATTTTCCCATCTGCAAAATGAAAGTGGTGGGTGGATGATACCCCCAGAACATTTCCAAGTTTTTAATGCTATAGAAGTTTCTTTCTCCAATTTCCTTTTTTTTTTTATTAGGCCTCCCAAATTCAGACAGAGCCTCTTCTTCGATGTCACCGTCTTCTGTAATCACTGCCAGCAAAAGGACTTCATAACGGTAGGTGAGGAAGCCGTCAGTGCACAGCTGAGAGTACATTGAATCCCAAATGCAATTACTCTGACATGGCATTTCTGTGCCTTTTCCTAGATTCCACAACAACTAGAGATGACAAACAGAGTATCTGGGCACAGAGCTTTTCTGTAAGACAAGAAAGAATCTGCTTAACTCTTCTATACTGTTCTAGACATTATTTCATGAGTTAAGCGACTTCAGACACACACTTACCTTGGCTGGGCATCAGTGTGTGCTTAGATGAATGTTGGATTGATCGCTAAGGCACCTTTGGGCTTCGACGATACATGATTCTAAGTTGACATCATCATTTCTGGACTCTTTTATTCTAGCTCCGTGGGATATGGTAACACTTCTAAGGTCTTGCCTATTAGCCTAGAGCCTGAGTCATCAGAGCCAGGAGAAGAAGAGGTTCACCCTTTGGGTAATGCTTTTGGGAACTTTGGGCCAAAGATTTAAAGCAGGCTTATAACAGACTGACTGCAGGGTCAGAAAAATCTGCTTTACTCCAGTGGATTGGAACTGTGATCATGAGGGCATTCATTTTCAGCAAGCCTATCTCTCCAAAACCATCAAATCATATCCTTCTGGTTGGGAAAACAAGGTTTTCTGTTTCGTTTTGCTTTTGTCTTTATTTACAAAATCAGCTGCCTATATCTGAATGAAGTGGGGACAAATACAAATTCAAAGCAAGAAGCTTAATTCTCCCTGTTGAAAATAAGGGAAGAGACTTCTCCCCAGAACTCCCTCTACCTAGAGCATTGACTTTAAAAAATGTGTAATTTTAAGTTCTTTCTCTCTTTGAAAAGTATATAAACCTTTTTAGAAACTAAATAAGACTTTTGTTAGCTTTGTGATCTAGGAATGTCCTTCTCAAGGACCTGGGAACTGTCCTTTTGAAATCTAAACATCAGGGGAGACAGACCGCCTACCTCAGTTTCTGAGGAAGGGTGGGAGGTTAACTTCAGTGGGCACCTTGCTACAAGTTGTAAGACTACCTCTTGCCACAAAGATATGAGAGGTTTCTTTTTCCTCCAGGTAAAGCCAATTAGCTAATACAGATGGTCACCCCAAGCACCGGGTGAATTTAAGATGAACTATGTGTGACCAGTGGTGCTGTCACGTCCTCTTACTTGAAGACCAGTGATTGTTTATCTCGATAACAGGTATGTAAAGGGTAATATGTGCTTGGCTATAAAGAAGGGTGAGATTTCTTTCTGTCTTTGCAATCTCTTAGCCAACTACCTCCAATGTGTATCACATTCTTTTTGGATGCTTATTCAGCAATAAAATTTTCTTTCTTTTCCTTCTACCTTTGTGGAGAGGTTTCTGGGTTGGGAGAAAAATTTGTTTTTAATTATATTTCCCCCAACAATGGATATTTTAGATCAATAGTTTTCAAACTGTGTTCTCTAGAGGGGCCTCCTAGGCTGTTGGGGGATTGAAGAGGACAGAAGGACAGACAGGGGACTACAAAGTGGGTGGCCTCTGAATTCTGCACCTGCTTCCACCAGAGAGTATTCTTTTGTGTATGTTGATATAAAATATCTGTGCTTTAGGTAATTTTTGCCTAAGATCAGAGTTTCTCTGGTAAAAAATGAAAATGGTTAAAAATCAATTATCTGTTGTATATATATATGTTTTCATCATCTGTTTCCTCCAATAGGATGTCAACTCCTTGAGGGCAAAGACTTTGTCTAAAAGTGTCCACTGCTAACTTCCCCAAAACTTAGAAGAGTCCCTGGAACACAGTAGGTGCACAATTAACTTGTGGGGAATTAATGAATGACCACAGACAATAAACAATGTGTGCCAGAAAAAGAGTAGAGAATGGACACACGAGTTTATAGGAGAATTGTCTTGGACACACACAGATGACTCTTACCTGTGGTTTCCTGTGGCTGCCTATGGCCCAAAGAACACGTGTGCACAGGGATATAAAGTATAGTAACACCAATGCAAGAGTGCATAAGCTACTGCATAGTAGCTAAAAGCACAGGCTTTTGGATAAGACAGATTCAAACCTTGTCTCTAATTAAATAACTGTGTCACTCTGAACAAGATTCTTAATCTCACTCTGGATTAATTTCTTCACTCGAAAAATAAGAGATAATAATATTGCTTAACTTTAAAACTATCCTTATGTGTAAGCAAGAGGGGCCGCTACCCTGGGTCCCGTATTTTAAAGGACCCTACAGGTCACAAACACAAAACCTATCAATTTGTTATAGAAAGTATGAACATCTCCCTTTCTGGAAGATGCTGTGCTCAACCTGGTCACATCATGACCCTAAGCATCTACTACATGATTAAGACTGGTCATGCCCCCAAAAAACTCTGCCTCACACCCTATGTTTTTGAAACAAGAGAGAAAATAACTTGTTCAAAGTGCCTAGAACAGTACTTGACACTTGCTATTATTCTTGTTGTTTTTGAAGACAGTAGTTCTCTCTTGGCTGTACTCAGTCTTTGGGCTCTGAAAAGCCTGTTAGAAAATCCCACTTGTGGATCTGCACAGCTGAGGACCACACACCCTCAACTCCAGTGGCCTCCACCAAGGCTCAGTCCCCCCACTGGACTCAAAGAACGGCTCGTTCACATCCATGACTGTTTTGGTGGTCTCCTCAACTTTAATATATTGAAATTAAGAAAAACCAGAGACTTAAGACCCAATTGATCTAATTAATCAGACTGTGCTTAGAAAGTTATATTTTTTTCATATTTAAGGAAATGATGGAAAAACTCCTTAAGTCTTTATTAGGTTTGAGACACTGAAAAAGTCTTTTCTGTAAGATGGCATAGGTCAACTTTTTGGTCAAGACCTCAGCAATAATCTTCTGGCTTCTCTCAGAGCCCCTGTCTCACTCACTATCAACTTGTCCTCTTTACAGTGAAATTCCAGTAGGGTGATCATTAGGGTGACTATAAAATTTATTGTCCAACCAGAACACTTCAGTATAAGGGGAGCTATAAGTAACTATGGCAATACAGCAGGCATGAGCCCTGACTGTTCTTGGCAAAGCAGGTATATGATTATCCTATCCTCTAAGAAGATTGTCTGAGCCATTCCCCAGTTTAGGTCACTCCCTCTCCCCCATCCTTTGGTCAATTCCCTGCTTCTAGTTCAGTAGAGAAGGTAGATTTTGTGAGATAAGAATACAAGAGGCAGTTCCACATTGAAGGGTCATTCTCCATTTCTGTGGCTACCACACAATGAATTTTCATTTATAATTTACTCCTTCTTGTTCCAGAAAGATCAAAGGTGGTATATGGCCACTTAAAATTGAACAAGATAGCATAAATTGCGAGTAAGTAAGAAAAAATCATAACTAATATTTATAGAGTGGCTACTCTGGGACAGGCATAACGCCAGGCACTTTACACATTATCTCAGTTGAGCCTCCTAGCGATATTTCAGATGGGGAAGCAGAGCATAAAGAGATCAAGCCCCTCGTCCAAGGTCACACAGCCTGAAAATGTCAGAACTTAGATATGCTTTGTTACAGGGAAAGTGTTGTTTTCTTTAATGAAAATTTCTGCTTTTGTTATCTTTATATTCTGTCTCACTTTTATCAGTGTATGAAACTGGAAATGCTCTTACTTCTAAATAAATTTTTTTCTTGAGATGAGAAAACTTATTATGATTGAATTAAGCAATAAATCAGCATTTTACTTCTTTCTTTACTTCCTTTCTTTCTTTATAAGGGCCCTTTGGATTTCTGTCCTTTAAGGATTGGTAATAATCTTTGATAGTTCCTACATGATCAATGATGAAATGCCTCAAAATGTTTTGGAAAGGAATAAATTTCATTTTTTAAAAAAATTTTAAATTGTGTAAGCTTTCTTTAAGTTCTGGAAAACCTTCAAATTGCCTTCCTAAGGTTAAGAGCAACTCAGAAGCATGTATACTCAAAGAGTTTATATAACATAAATCACGTTCTTCCTGTTTTCTTGAAAGTCAGTAATTTTGTTGATAGTCATAGCCTCAAAAAGTGATGAATTTACAGACTGTGTGTTTTTACCTGTTCACAACCTAATTCATACTGAAGAAGGAAAGTCATTAACCTAAAGTTGGAAGGATGACATGGGAAATGGGAAAGGTTAAAGGTGTGAATAAAGCATCCTTCCTTTTATCAAAGCACTAAATGGTCACATCAGAGATGTGCAGAGTCCTCAAGAACTACCTGGCTGTCAGAAAAAAACGACATCATTTTTCAAAATCCCAATCTCCCGGAATTAAAGTGTCGCCTCATCCGTAATACCCTTGATCTCTAATAACCTCCAATCCCACTCCTGGAGCTTGGTAAGGTAAAGGTGATTGCTTTTTCCTCAACCTCCGGAAGAGTTTATCGGTACCCTGGATGTGTAATGACCTTGTTACGAATGTCATCCGAGTTAGTAAGGAATTCATCTTGGGCTACTTTAATTCTCTTTACCTCAGCATGGTCTAATCATATTGAGCATCTTAAAAGACAAAAGTGGACAGAGAAAAAAGCACTACCAATCATCCATCTCTTCCATTTTTTTTATCCTAGTCTCAGGAAAGGATATGCCAATGAGCCAGGCTTTCTGTTTCTTAAGACGAAGATGGCTTCTGATGGATGCAGTTACGGCCCCCCTACGCTGTGATTAAGCTCTGCCTGACAAAGCACTTGGTTGAAGGGAAGTTGGAAGAATGGGATTGGGTCTCAGGAGGTAAGAAGATGGATTTGGTAGACCTCCAAGGCCCATCATGTGGCTGCAGTGTAGTCTGTTCACGCTCCAGTCCACATTCTCTGGCTGGCTGGCTGTTTCCATAAGAATAGGCCTAATTTCTTTGTCCGTCTTCACTAATGGTTGTATGAGAAACTGAAGTTTACTTGTCACTGACTTAGTTGCTCAATGACTTTTCAAAGAAAGCCCAGAAAGTCCAGTGATTATTAGCTCAGCTGCTTTACCTTGCTTAGAAAGACCAGGTTTATTAGACAATGAAACCTAAAGCATTTATGGCCGTGATATGCTAACCAGTTAAAGTCTGTATTTACTCTATGTACTCAACGATGTATGTTATCAATCAAAACATATTTGACATAAACCTAAAGAAACACAATGAGGGATATCATTTTACCTTTCCTCAAGGTGTGATCATTTCAATGCTTTGATAGAAATATACCCCTATAGACATTTAGGATCTTCTGCTTTATGCTAAAGTTTCAACTAGGCATATGTGTACACAATAGCGTCCTGAATGGACAAAGATCAGATATGTATCAATGTTTATTTTTCCCGTGTTCAACAGCAATGGCTCACAGATTTCAATGGGTTGCAGAAGGAGGTTCATCAGATGGGGAGGAGATTATGCTGTTTTTCAGGAGCTCTGAAAGTGCCCACTTATGCCGGACTCACTCCATAGCTAGAGTCCTGTCCTGTCATTTCCCCACTCTGCCCAGGTATTGTGAGGAGGTGCTATAGTGATTTATATGAAAGTCTTCTGATTCTAGGGCTGGAGAAGACATGGAGTCAACTCTACCATTACTTTTCTGAGTCTTAGTTGCCCCATTACTAACTGACTAACTGTACAATAAGCCAGCATTCACTAAGTGGTATCTGTTATGCCCAGATCTAAATCTTTATTTGTATTGCCTCAGTTAAGCCTTACAAACAACTCCTGGAGGTTGCTCTTATCATGAACCCATCCTATGATAAGGACAACAAAGCTAGGAGAAATTAAACAGCTCAGCCCAGGTCACACAGCCAGTAAGTGGAGGAGCTAGGATTGGAACCCAGGCAATCTGACCCCTCGGATGGGCTTTTCAACTCTATACTCTGTCTGTAGTGGTTCCTTCCAGCAAAGACAACCTAAAAGTCTAAAACATGTACTAGACTGTATTTTTAAATCTTGAAATGATTTCCTTTACATCTTCTATTATCACCAGGTAGGTATTAGTTGCCTGTTGATGCCAGTTCTCACTCTACCCTGCTGACTTCACCCCCTTGGGTCCAATCCTGCTCAGTGACCACATCTGTGGCCAGGATCCCTAGCCTCGGATAATCCATGAACATGCATTCATTGGAAGTTAGCAGTACCTCAGAAACTGAAGAAGCCTATTTGCCACCAGGAAAGCTCTACATCCCAAAATGCTGCTAGACCTTCCAGGGAGAATAAGCTTCTCGCCTTAGATCTGAAAAGCCTGAACTCTTTTTGCCCTACAGTTCAAATATTTGAATTGTATTTGTTTTTGCAGCCTAAATTGCCTTTTACCCTGAGGCAAGAGCAAGATTAGTCAAAAAGCTAATTATGCAGATTTCTCTATTAGATTTCTTCAGCCTAACAGATTCTGAAAGCACTTACCTGTCTACTGCAGAGAAAACATTGATTTCTGTGGTTAGGCACTCATCGGGCAGAAATTTCAGATCAGGCCCCACTGTGTTACACGTGGAACTGAATAATAATGCCAACTGGAATGGTCATTGCAGTGTTCTAATCGAAGGCTGTCTGTTGCTGTTTTATTATAGTCAGGCAGCTACCTACCCGCTTACCCACTGGCCCACGAGCAGGACCAGAGTATGCTAGTAATAGAACAGAATTCTCACTGGATTATTTCTACTACTGGTAGTAGAAATGGCTTTCTACTACTGGCTTTCTTCCTGCTTGCTGTTAGAATGATGAGCTGGTAAAACATTTGAGTGGGTTAGAATGCTATTATACATGATTGTAAAGCAGCAACAACCCAAGAGTCTGTTTCTTTTCAATGTTACGAAACAGATTTTAAAATGTCAGTATGTGTTTTAGAATTAGTGGACACAGATCTCAGACTCCTTAATATTCAAGAGCTAAACTGGACAAATAAAAAAGTAACATCCTAAAGGGAGAAAAGAGGAAACTTAAGCAACACAGCCGAGATCACTGTGAATGTGCTTTTCACTTATCAGCTGAATCTCCACTTTCCATGATCTGCTGGTTTAAGGATGCCTAGGTTGTAGCCTACCCTCTGCTACAAGTTGATTGTATGATTTTGACCAAATCACTTAACTGCCTGACTTCTGCTTATTGATTAAAACTGAGAGAGAGAACTTAATCTCAAAAACATCACTCACCTGAAAACCGGGGCTTTGGGTCAATACAGATCTGTGTTTAAATCCTGGTTTCAACATGTATTAGCTGTGTGACTCTGGTCAAGTATAACTTCTCTCAGCCTCAGTTTTGCCATCTGTGAAATGGGCATTAATATACCTGCCTTACAGGGTTTTATAAGGAATGAACTAGATAATGCACATAAAGGGTCTGGCACAGTGGTTCTAGCCAGGGACAATTTTGCATCCCCTCTCCAGGGTATGTTCAACAATGTCTGGAGATAATTTGGTTGTCACAACTGGGAGATGCTGTTGGCATCTAGTGAGTAGAGGCAAGGGATGTTTTTCAACATCCCACAAGCACAGAATAGCATCGCACAACATAATGTCAGTTTTGTGGGGTTCGGGAATTCCAGAACATAACATTTGGCTTACTGTAAACACTCAATAAATGGTGGTGATGGTGGTTCTGGTTGGCTTAGTGACCAAAAACCTGGAAAGAGTACAACAATCTTGCAGCATGCAAACACTCCATGAGGATCCATTTTCCTTTTGGGGCAGGAGACAGTTTTTATTTCAGGGCTCTCCTATGATCAGATCAGAAGGACTCTGGGCCCAGCATGAGGTCTGTGTCTTGCAGACACCAACAGAATGTTTATCCCATATCCCAAATCCAATTCAGCCAAATAACATAAGGCCCTGGAATTTTCCACTATTCTACCAACTTATTCAGAAAGGGCTTGAAACTTAATTAATTTGCATTAAAATTCCTCCCTTTTCCAAATTAATAATTTACTGTAGGTCAACCATAAATCATTTACTCCAAAAAGTCCTAAGCAGTAATTACTCCTTTCCAATTCAGTGCACTAAATTAGATTATAATTATTAGTCACACTTGCAGCTTCTATTTAGACTCCAACTCCAGCCAACACAAAACAAACGTTTGGAATGTTTATAAGCACTTTCTTTTTCTTTAACTTGACAGGCTTTTTTTGCATTCAATAGAACTCATTACATAAAAGTTGAGTCTGCTTGACATCATGCAAATTGTAAGAATGAACAACCTGGCAGACATCCACACACAAGTTCTATAACCCCCATGGACCTGGCAGGACGAAGAAGGTCAATCATTGAAGGGAAGTAAGGAGTCCTTTGGCCCTAGATTATCCTTCCAAGGGGTCTATAAGGCAGCCTGAAAGTCTTCTGTGTTTATTTGTGGTTTACTGTTAATGTCCTTCTCATCCACTAGACTTCCAGCTCCAGGAAGAAGTCAGATTTCATGGGTTCATACACTCTTTCTAACCAGTTCATCTACTAGCAGTATGGCTTTGGGAAGGTCCTTCTTTAAAACTCAATTTCTCATCTGAAAGTTGTGTATTATATTAATAGTATCTACATCACAGAGTCATAGTGAGAGTTAAATAAAATAATGCCTAGGACCTAGTAAGAACTCAATAAATATTGGCCATTAGTATGTCACTATTAGGGTAAGGACTGTGTCTGTTCACCAGTGTAGACTTAGTCCCCAGGACATTGCTTGCAGAGATCATGGCCTCAATAAACAGTTGTTGAATGATTGAATGTCAACTATTAGCCAATGGGGTGACTTTTGGCAACTTAACCTCCTTGAACCTAGACATGTTAATTTACAGGGGGAGAGGGTTGTTATGAAAATTAAATGAGATCATGTTTGTGTCAATGCCTGACACAAGTATTTGTTTAATGAATGTTGGTTGTTATTATTATTAAAGTTACTACCATTATTAGCTGTGTTATTACCATTATTAGCTATGAACAAATCTCTCAATTCTAAGCTCTGGTTTCCTTATCTGAAAAAATAGACATTGATTCAATTTCTCAGGTAGAAGCAGAGAGTTGGTGTTAGGTACTCAGAGGGTTTACCAGGAAGGTGTGATGAAGGGAGAAAGGGACAAAGGAGTGAGGGTATTTTCAATGGACTGATCATGATGATGAGCCAGGGACAGTAAGGATGGATGTGAAGATGTAAAGGGTAAATGGATAAGGAGAAAGCAGGAGACTCACTGGAATGGAGTCCTCCTGTTCTCTGCCGGAATGGGAGCGCCAGAGTAGGGGAGGCAGCAGGCTGGCAGTCAGAGTGGAATGTTTGAAAGGAGCTTTTGGAAGAGGTGTAGGTATAGGTGCTACTGTCAGTTCTTCCTATAGCACTTTATACACATTAGCTCACAAAAAATATTTTCCATCAAATGAATATTTTGAGCCCTCTTTTCTCTAGAACAGCCTGCTTAGAGCTTATGGGGGACATTTCAACCATAAATGAAAATATTTCCCACACACTCTTTCTCGCTGTCCTACTGACATGTAGAATTAGTGCTGCTTCTCTATCATTCATTCAGCGAACATTCATTGAGGGCCTACTATGTACCAGGAACTGTTCTGTATTCTTGGGACTTAGTACTATATTAATCCCCTAAAACAGAAATTTCATTTTATATGGTTCAACTGAATTTTCATGAACCAAACAAAAATCTCTGCTGTGTGGAGCTTACAATCTAATAGACAGACAAAACGATAATGAAAAGCAGACCTAAGTCATTAATAAGTTAATTATAGTATGTAGAAAAGATAAGGGATATGGAAAAGGTAGCGTAGAGCCAGTAAAGGAGGATCAGGAGTGTCAGTGGGTCTGATTTTAAATGGGATGTTCAGGGTGAGCTTATTGAGGTGACATTTAAGTTGTATTTGAAGGAACAATCCAACACTGTCTTCTCTTGGGGATCAAACCTCCTTTAGCCACTAATGCGGCTGAGAAGCTGACTATTCAAGGCATCCCTCTAGATCTCAGTGTATGAGGGACCCAGATCATCACCATCTGCTCCCCCGTTTCTAAACATGATTTTCTCTCTCAGGCAGAATAAAATTCCCATCATGAAGAAGTTGTCCCAAGACAAAACCCATCATGTGATCCCCCAACACTGCTGAAATATCACTGCCCCTAGTTTGTCAGGATAAAGTAAGTTCTTCAGATGGCCAATTCTCCCTCTCAGGCTCCTGGGATGAGACCAAGTACCTCTGGAAACACAAAACTGGCACCACCACTACCAAAAGGGTACCTACCCCTTCTAAAAACCACTAGGATTTCTCTGGCTCCTAAAATAAGATAATTAAGTGGTAGAATGCCTTGAGGTGTGAAAGTAGACCTTTCAGGAAGAGACCTGGGTCCACTTCTCACCCAATCATATCAACCATAGAGGAGATTGGAAATAAGTGACCATTATCCCTGTGGCTCCCATTGGGCCTCTGCAAGAATAAATGCACACTATTCTTTGGGATATCAATAAGAGTAAGCTCCTGTAACCACCTGAAAGAGATGTCATCAACTGCTACTGGTTTAGCGGAATGTGGAGATCATGAGAGTAATAGAAGACCTGAAGCAAGAAGAGAGAGACAGCAGTGCCAAGAATGCACCCCAGTCCATAACCTCGTCTGGTATGTGGGTGCCCAGACCCTGTTTACTGGCTACTCAATTTGAGACTTATCTGTACATGTTTAGAAGAAACATCTGTAAGAATACATATGTTGGGGTCATTGCCATGGGAAAAATAAGGTAGACAGGAAATATCTGTCCATCTGATTAACTTAATCAGGCAAGAAATCAACTAGAAAGTGTGAGCCCCTAAAGAAGAAATCGTTCTTATCTAGTGTGTAATTAAGACAAATATTTAGATAGTTTAAACTAGTTCTTACATATTTGCATCATCGCTTCAATCCTTTGCTTTCCAACTACATTGTGGATGTTTTTTGAGTTGGGAAGTTTTTCACCCACGCAACTCATTCTTCTTCTTCTTAAACAAGGCCTAAAGTGAAATCAATTAAAAACTCAAGAGTAGAATCACTTTCAAAGCATTTTCAATGCAACCTCAATTTTGATTTCAGAATTCAAGATCAGTTCTGTACTCGTTTAGATAATTGAGCTTTGGGATGCCTGTTACTCTGTGAATCATAGCAAATCTGCTGGGAATTTTCCAGTATGAAAAAGAAAGTGAATTTTAGCTTTTTAAAATCTTTTAAAGAAAATAAAATGTTTTCTTTCAAGTGAATATTCATTTAAGCTAGGTCAAGCATATGGCTTAAAAATTAACTAATAGGATAAAGATCAAGTAAAGATATTTCTTTTTTGAAATGGTACAAAATTAATATTGACCTAGAATAAGCTTAGAAATAATCTAGTCTAGTAGTTCTTGTCCTTTTTTGGGTCAAGAATCCCTCCAAGAATCTAATAGAAGTTGTGTATCCTCTCCCCAGAAAATCCATATATGTATAATTTCAAGGTGTGTATGGACCTAGTGGTTTTATGGTATCTGTATTCAAAAGTCTATAATCCAGGTCAAGTCTTTTTTTTATTAAAAAATATTCATGGAGTTCTAGTTCAAGATGGTGATGTAGGAAGATCCTGAACTCACTTCTTTCCATGGACACACAGAGTCTACAGTTACATATGGAACAATTTCCTCTTACAAAACCTAAAGACTGGCTGAGTGACAAGTACACACTGGGAAAATGAGAAGAAAACCACATCAAGCAGGTAGGAGAGGTTTGGACACACTCTTGCCACAACCCTCACCCCCAGCACAATGTCTCACAACTGGAGGGAACTCAAAACCTGGAGCTTCTCCCTGAGAAGCAAATTTTCAAACCCCACATCCATATCCCAACTTTTAAGACATACACTTGAGGGACGAGCCCTCAACCGTGTTCCAGAGTACTAGTATCTCCTAGAAGGGAGTTTTTACATGTGTCCCGTGCCCCAATTTTTGTAGCGGCCACCTAGGGAACACTTCCTGATCACCCGGCTCTGGAGGCCAGGGAAGCTTTTGTTCCTGGTCCCACAGGACTGTAAGAATTGGTGTCATCCAGAAAGGAACTCATACCCCTGTCTGGCACTCCTATTTTTGTAACTCTGCCCAGGGGACACCTCTACATCGCCTGGCTCTGGTGAACAGTGGGGCTTATGCTCCTGGGTCTCACAGGACTGTAACCAATGGAGAAAGAGTTCTTCAACAGCTCTCAACCTCAGGGCACAGCAAGAGACACAGACCCAGGAGTTCATTCTTTCTGTGAAGGAAGCCTAATATCTAATCTTCATGACTGTGGCCTGAGGGGCAGGCTTCTAATTAGACACGCATCTTGAGACTGACTGTAGTCCTTTCCAGAGATCTTGGAGGGCAAGTGCTATCTTTGCGCTTACCCTCTGCCGTGCTCCAGAGCACCAGTCTCTCCTGGAGTGGAGCTTTACACATATCTGGGGTCCTGATTTTATCTCTGGTGCCCCAGTTTTTGTGGCTGCTTCCCAGAGAACACCCCTCGATTGCCTGGCTCTGGTGACCAGAGGGGCTTTCATTCCTGGGTCCCAAAGGACTGTGGCAATCAGAGAGATGGTTCTCAGTGGGCTACCACCCCCAGGGCATTGCAGAGACAGCAGACTGAGGCGCACTCACCAGTCTTTCTGCAAAGGAGGCCTCTTTGCTTGTCCTGGAGCTTTGGCCTGAGGGGCTGGCTTCAGATTTGGCAAAGATCTAGTGGCCTACAGAGCTACTCTCGAGGGACATAGGCTGTCAACTCCATCTTAGCACTCTCCCTATGCCTTGTTCCAGCTTTCTGATATTACCCAGAAAGGAACTTATACATTTGTGTGGAGACTTGATCTCTGTGACTGCCACCCAGGGGACATCTCCAGATTGCCTGACTCTGATGGCCAGTGGGTGTTATGCTTGCAATCCCACAGGACTGTATATATTTGCATACTTTTAAAAGTTGATGCCTGAGGGTCTGGCATTCCAGCCAGCCTGCATCTAGGTGCTGAGATCCTCCCTATGGAAACATTGACAGGACTTGGCACATCCTCAACTATTGAGAGTTTTTAAAAAATATAAAGGCTGCTTGAACAAGCACAAAGGTTTACAAGACAATCAAGAGCTGAAGCAAGATTGGATGACAAGTTTTATCTCCTACATGAGGCCACTCCTTCAAGTCGGGGAGAGGTGGTTGTTTCATCTACTGTATAGAAACCAACACAGAGAGCCAAGCAAAATGAAGAGACAGAGGAACAGGCTTCAAATGAAAGAACAAGAGAAAAATCTCAGGAAAAAAACTGAATGAAATGGAGATAAGTAATTTACCTGATAAAGAATTCAAAGTAATGGTCATAAAGATACTCACCGAACTGGGGAGAAGAATGGATAAACAAAGTGAGAACTTCAACAAAGAGATGGAAAATATAAGAAAGTACCAAATAGAAGTCACAGAGCTAAAGAATATAACTGTACTGAAACATACACTAGAGAAGTTCAACAGCAGACTAGATGAAGCAGAAGAAAGAATTAGTTAACTCAAATACAAAGCAGTGGAACTCACCAAATCAGAGTAACAAAAAGAAAAAAGAACAAAAAAAAGTGAAGTCAGTTTAAGGGACTTATGAGATAACATCAAATGGACTAGCATCCTAGGGCTCCCAGATAGAGAAGAGAGAATGAAAGGGGCAGAAATCTTATCTGAAGAAATAATGACTGAAAACTTCCCTAACCTTTGAAGGAAACAGACATCCAGATCCAGGAAGCCCAGAGTTCCAAATAAGAGGAACCTAAAGAGACCCCAAACAAGAAATATGAGAAGTAAAATCTCAAAAGTTAAAGACAAGGAAAGAATATTAAAAGTAGCAAGAGAAAAACAACTTTTTACGTACAAGGGAACCCCAAAAAGACTATCAGAGATTTTTCAGCAGAAACTTTGCAGTCCAGAAAGGAGTGGTACAATGTATTCAAGGTGCTAAAAGAAAAAAAACGGTCAACCAAGGATATACTACTTGGCAAAGTTACCGTTCAGAAGTGAAGGAGAGATAAAGAGTTTTCCAGACAAGTAAAAGCTAAAGGAATTCATCACCACTAAACAGGCCTTACAAGAAATATTAAAGGGACTTCTTTAAGCTGAAAAGAAAGGGTTATAATTAGTAACAAAAACACATATGAAAGAATAAATCATACTGGAAAGGTAAATACGTAGTAAAGGTAGATGATTAATTACTTATAAAGCTAGTATGAAGGTTAAAAGACAAAAGCAGTAAAAATAACTATGATTACAATAATCAGTTAAGAGATACACAGTACAAAAAGATGTAAAATGTGACATCAAAAACAAAATGTGGGAGAGGGTAATAACGTTGAGCTTTACAATGGGATCAAACTTGCTGTCAACTTTAGATTGACTGTTATAGATAAAAACTGTTACATGTAAGCCTCATGGTAACCACAAAGCAAAAACCTATAGTAAATACATAAAGATAAAGAGAAAGGAATATAAGAATACCACTAAAGAAAGTCATCAAACCACAAAGGAAGAGAGCAAGAGAAGAAGGAACAATGAGAAACTACAAAAACAGCTAGAAAACAATTAAAAAAATGACAATAAGCACATACTTATCAATAATTACTTTAAATGTAAATGGACTAAATTCTCCAATCAAAAGACATAGAGTGGCTGATTGGATTAAAAAACAAGACCCATCTATATGCTACCTACAAGTGGCTCACTTTAGATATAAGGACACACACAGACTGAAAGTGAAGGGGTAGCAAAAGATACTCTGTGCAAATGGAAACCAGAAGAAAGCTGGAGTAGCTATACTTATTTCAGAAAAAATAGACTTTAAAACAAAGACTGTAATAAGAGACAAAGAAGAATGTTACATAATGATAAAGAGCTTGACCCAAAAAGAAGATATAACATTTGTAAACATTTATGCACCCAACTTAAGAGAACCTTAATATATAAAGTAAACATTAACAGACCTAAAGGGAGAAATAGACAGCAATAAAATAATAGTAGAGGACTTTGATATCTCATTTATATCAATGGATAGATCATCCAGACAAAAAATCAACAAGGAAACATTGGCCTTAAATGACACACTAGAGCAAATGGACTTAACAGATATTTATAGAACATTCAATCCAAAAGCAACAGAATACACATTCTTCGCAAATGCACATGGAACATTTTCCAAGATAGATCATATGGCCACAAAGTAAGTCTTAATAAATTTAAGAGTATTGAAATCATATCAAGCATCTTTTCCTATCTCAATGGTATGAAACAAGTAATTAATTACACAAAGAAAACTGGAAAATTCACAAATAGGTGGAGATTAAATAACATGCTACTCAACAACCAATGGGTAAAAGAAGAAATCAAAAAAGCAGTTAAAAAATACCTTGAAACAAATGAAAATGTAAATGTAACATACAAAAATGTATGGGATGCAGCAAAAGCAGTTCTAAGAGTGAAGTTCATAGCAATAAATGCCTACCTCAGGAAACAAGAAAAGTCTCAAATAAAAAACCTAACTTTACGCCTTAAGAAATTAGAAAAAAAAGAACAAATGAAGCCCAAGGTTAGTAGAAAGAAGGAAATAACAAAGATTAGAGCAGACATAAATGAAACAAGAGACAAAAAGACAATAGAAAAGATCAATGAAACTAAGAGCTGATTCTTTGAAAAGATAAACAAAATTAATAAACCTGTAGCTAGACTCACCAAAAAGAAGAGAGAGGACTCAAATACATAAATTCAGAAATGAAAGAGGAAGGGCCAGCCCCATGGCCAAGTGGTTAAGTTTGTACACTCTGCTTCAGCAACCCAGGCTTTCACAGGTTCAGATGGTAGGCATGGACATGGCACTGCTCGTCAGGCCATGCTGAGGCAGTGTCCCACATAGCACAATCAGGAGGACCTACAACTAGAATATACAATCATGTACTGGGGGGCTTTGGGAAAAAGAAGAAGAAGAAATGAAAAAAAAGAAGATTGGCAACAGACGTTAGCTCAGGTGCCAGTCTTTAAAAAAAAAAAGAAATGAAAGAATTGTTACCCCGATACCAAAGAAATACCAAGGATCATAAGAGACTACTGTAAGCAATTATACACTAACAAAATGGACAACCTAGTAGGAATGGATAAATTCCTAGAAACACACAATCTACCAAGACTGAATCATGATGAAATAGAAAATCTGAGCAGACCAATTACTAGTAAGGAGATTGAATCAGTAATCAAAAACCTCCCAATGAATAAAAGTCCAGAATCACACAGCTTCACTGTTGAAATCTATAAAACATTCAAAGAAGAATTAATACCAGTCCTTCTCAAACTCTTTTAAAAAAAAATAGAAGAGGAAGGAACTCTTCCAAACTCATTTTAGAAGGCTAGAATTACCCTGATACCAAAACCATGCAAAGAGATTACAAGAAAAGGAAGTTATAGGGGAAGATCCCTGATGAACATGCAAAAATCCTCAACAAAATATTAGCAAACTGAATTCAACAATACACTAAAAGGATCGTAGACCATGATCAAGTGTATTTATTCCAAGAATGCAAAGATGGTTCCACATCCACAAATCAGTCAACATGATACACCACGTTAACAAAATGAAGAATAAAAATCATATAATGGTCTCAATAGATGCAGAAAAAGCATTTGACAAAATTCAACATCCATTTATTATAAAAACTCTCAACAAAGTGGGTATAGAGGGAACATACCTCAACATAATAAAAGCCATAAATGACAAGCCCACAGCTAACATCATACGCAACAGGGAAAAGCTGAAAGTCTTTCCTCTAAGATCAGGAACAAGACAAGGATGCCCATTCTCACCCCTTTTATTCATCATAGTACTGGAAATCCTAGCCAAAGCAATTAGGCAAGAAAAAGAAATAAAAGTCATCTAAATTAGAAAGGAAGAAGTATTAAGCATCATTATTTGTATATGGCATGATATTATATATAGAAAACGCTAAAGACTCCAACAGAAAACTGTCAGAACTAATAAATGAATTCAGTAAAGTTGCAGGATACAGAGCCAATATGCAAAAATCTGTTGTTTCTATACACTAATAATGAATTATCAGAAAGAGATATTAAGAAAAAATCCCACTTACCAACAATTGCATCAAAAAAAATAAAAGACCTAGGAATAAATTTGATCAAAGGGGTGAAAGACCTATATATTGAAAGCTACAGGGCATTAATGAAAGAAATTCAAGAAGACACAAATAAATGGAAAGATAGTCCATGCTCATAGATTCGAAGAATCAATACTTTTAAAATGTCCATATTATCCAAAGCAATATACAGATTCAGTGCAATCCCTATCAAAATTCCAACAGTATTTTTCACAGAAATAGAACAAACAGTTCTAAAACTTGGAACCATAAAAGACCCCAAATAGCCAAAGTAATTCTGAGAAAGAAAAACAAAGCTGCAGGCATCATGCTCCCTGATTTCAAACTATATTATAAAGCTATAGTAATCAAAACAGTGTGGTACTGGCATAAAAATAGACACATAGGTCAATGGAACAAAATAGAGATCCCAGAAATAAACCCACACATATATGGTCAATTAATTAATGACAAAGGAGCCAAGAATATACAATGGGGAAATGATGGTCTCTTTAAAAAAATGGTCTTGGTGGGCCAGCCCCAGTGGTCTAGTGGTTAAGTTTGGTGCCCTCCACTTCAGTGGCTCGGGTTTGGTTCCCGGGCACAGAGCTACACCATTTGTCTGTCAGTGGCCAAGCTGTGACGGCGACTCACATACAAAAAGAGGAAGATTAGCAACAGATGTTAGCTCAGGGCAAATCTTCCTCAGCACAAAAAAAAATCTTTGGAAAATTGGACAGCTACATGCCAAAGAATGACCACTGTCTTACACCATACGCAAAAATTAACTCAAAATAGATTACAGACTTGAAGAAGACCTCAAACCATAAAACTCCCAGAAGAAAATATAGGCAGTAAGCTCCTTGACATAAGTTTTGGCAATGATTTTTTTAATCTGACACCAAAAGCAAAAGTAACAAAAACAAAGATAAACAAATGAGACTACATCAAACTAAAAAGCTTCTGCACAACAAAGGAAACTATGAACAGAATGAAAAAGTAACCTACTAAATGGAAGAAAATATTTGCAAATCATATATCTGATAAGGGGCTAATATCAAAAATATACGAAAACATACAACTCAATCACAAAAAACAATCCAATTAAAAAATGGGCAAGGAATCTAAACAGACATTTTTCCAAATAATACATACAGATGGCCAACAGGTACATGAAAAGATCCTCTACATCATTAATTGTCAGGTTAATGCAAATCAAAGCCACAGTGAGATATCACCTCATACATGTTAAAATGGCTACTAAATCAAAAAGACTAGAAATAATAAGTGTTGGAGAGGAAGTGGAGAAAAGGGAACCCTTGTGCACTGTTGGTTGGAATGCAAATTGGTTCAGTCACTGTGGAAAACAGTATGGAGGTTCCTCAAAAAATTTAAAATAGAACTACCATATGATCCAGCAATTCCACTGCTGGGTATTTATCTGAAGAAAACAAAAACAGGAACGTGAAAAGATATATGCACCCTCATGTTCATTGCAGCATTATTACAATAGCCAAGATATGGAAATAGGTTAATCTCAATGTACATCAATGGGTGAATGGATAAAGAAATTGTGGTATATAAATACAATGGAATATTATTCAGCCATGAAAAAGAATGGAGTCTTGCCATTTGCAACAATACAGCTGGAACTCAGGGGCATTCTGCTAAGTGAAATAAGTCAGAGAGAGAAAAGAAAATATCATGTGATCTCTTTTATATGCAGACTCTCTCTCTATACATATTTATAAAAACTAAGCTCATAGTTGCAGAGAACAGATTGGTGGTTGCCAGAGGTGGGGGGCGGATGATGGAAGAAATTAGTGAATTGTCTTGGGGTTTTTTTTAGTTTAAATAAAATGAATTTATTATTTTTTTTTTTAAAAAAAGAACATTTGGGTATTAAAACACTCTATTGTAAAGACATAAGTATAATTAGACTATTATTGGTAATATACCTAAACAATTTATTGCCTACTAAAAAATCCAGGCCTACTTTATACCAAATTCAGAGAATAGTTAGTCTGTGCAATTAGTCCCTTCAAGGATGCATCCAGAAGTTGGTTTTTTCAAAGATTTTGTTTGTTTCTTTCCTGATTTCCCTAGCATTCTCTGACTTCTGAAGTTAACGCTTAGCCTTATCTCATACTTCTACATTGGGGCCCTCTCATTATCTCCCAGCCTTGTTCCTCAGTCCCTCAACCTCATCACAATTTTGGAAGTGCTTGAGGTCAATCTTCCAGGAAAAGTATTTTCCCCAACTTCATCCAACTATCACTTAAACAACACATCACTTAGTCAGCTATCATTTATACATTTTTAAGCTACAGCTGGAAGTTGATGGAGGAGAAAGATTTTCCCTTGGAGCAATGTATATTGCCTCTAGCTTTCCAGGAGAGGGTTGTATTTGCTACCAAAGAAAAGAAGATAAATAATTAAGTTCTAATAATCTCAGCTCTATTCTCATAAATATTGAAACCTTTCACTTCTCAAGCAATTTAAACTCTAAAATGTCTATTGAGAGTCTGTGAGAATCAATTTAATATTTTTATAACTACCTCTGTAAAAATAGTAATATTTCGTCAGGACTTCAGATATGACTATGATTGCATAAATCCAATTTCCTCCTTTCCTGAAAACCATCCAAAAAAAAAAAGGAAAACAAAAATACAAACTATATTTTCAGTAAAACTAGGACATAGATTCCAAAATATTTTGAAAAGGATGCCAAAAACAGCAGAATTCACAGAAGAAACAAAGGAAGGAAACAGAACGAACCTGAGGAGACAGAGCTCAGTGGTGACAGTCTCAAAAACTGCCACCAAAAATACACTTTTTGAAGCTAAGGGGCACACTGGGAAGGGAAAAAAACTCTATCCCATGTGGATAAAAGAGTGCAAAAAAGAGAATAATCTCAAAGTTTTAGAAGCATCTATAGACCTGGTTCAGATCACAGAAGCTAAGGACTTCATGAAGGATCATACAGATAAAGCCATGTGCAAGAGAGGTTTATTCCAAGTATTTAAAATAGTTCAATATTAGAAAGTCTATTAATAAAATTCATCATAATAGGTCTAAGGAGAAAAATAGTAAGATCATCTTCAAGGAGTCTGAAAAAGCATTATAAAATTTAATCATTAAAATTTGATTTAGGGCCAGCCCAGTGGCGTAGTGGTTAAGTTCGTGTGCTCTGCTCTGGCAGCCTGGGGTTTGCGGGTTCAGATCTCGGGTGCAGACCTACACATTGCTCATCAAGTGGCGCTGTAGCGGCATCCTGCATACAAAATGGAGGAAGATTGGCACAGATGTTAACTCAGGGCCAATATTCCTCACAAAAAAGAAAAGAAAATGATTTAAATAATAATAAAACAAAATAGGGAATTGATGGTATGATAGCCTCCAAAGATGACCACTGTCAATTCCTTCCATCTCTATAAATACATCACTCTACCATTGAAAGGTGTTTATTCCTCAACCCTTGAATCCGGACTGGTCCTGTAATTATCTTGACCAAGACGATAAAGAGAAATTGATTTTCTGGCATGTTCTAACCCAGGATTTCTTTCATCTTAGAACCTAGCTGTCAGTGCTGTGAGGCCCAAGCCATAAGGAAAGACCAAAATGAGAAGAACCAAGGCACTCTGGTCAACACTCCCAGCTGAGCTCCCAGATAAGTCAGCACCAACTGCCACACATAGGAGTGAGCCATCTTGGAACGTCCAACCCATTCAAGCCCCCAGACAATGACAGCCCAAGCTGATGTATTGTAAAGGAGAAAAACTGCTCAGCCAAGCCCACTCAACACACAGAAATGTAAGATAATAAAATGATTATTGGGGCTGGCCCCGTGGCAGAATGGTTAAGTTCGTGTGCTCTGCTGCGGCAGCACAGGCTTTCGCTGGTTCAGATCCTGGGCGCGGACATGGCACCGCTCATCAGGCCACGTTGAGGCGGCATCCCACATGCCACAACCAGAAGGACCCACAACTAAAATATACGACTATGTACTGGGGGGATTTGAGGAGAAAAAGCAAAAAGAAAAAAAAATAGATTGGTAACAATTGTTAGCTCAGGTGCCAATCTTTAAAAAATAAATTAATTAATTAATTAAAAAATGATTATTGTTTTAAGCACCTAAAAAAACAATACAATAAGTGAGGTGACTATGAAAAATAATGTAAGCCTGGAAAAAAATAAACATTCTCTGGAACATAAAAAAAAAAAACTATGGTTCAGGAAAGAGAAGGAATTTAATGTCAAACAAGTAGTTAAAATGGAAGAAGAAAATTAGCCTAATTCCCAGAACCACTACATTTCCTAGAATGTCACATTGCCTCTCTGAAAAGGAAAAACAGCAAAGCCATTATCTCTTCTTCTCTTATTTCTCCTTAAGTTTTACTCAAATATAGAAACAAAATAGAACAATATTTCCCACACTGACATAGGTAGAACCAAACTAAAATTGAGTAACTTACGTTAGGGACAAAATGGAGACAGTCAACACAGGAACAGAAAAGAAACGACCCAAGCTTACGAGAATTTACAGCTCTTCCCAGAAATCAGCAGACGACACCAGCCAATCCCTAAATGCCAGGTCTTTTCATGCCACATGGGGACTTCCCTCTTCCCCTCTTCAGCTACCCTGATACAAATAAGAAAGAAGGCCATTAAGCAGCCAATCACCTAAAAGGCCAAATAACTTCCGCTTTTACCCAGTAAAAATCCCTCAGTCTGTGCGAAACTCGGAGCTCATTGCTCCCATAGCTTTGAGGTTCCCAGCTTACAAGTTGAAAGCCTTGCAATAAACTTATCTTTCTGCTTTGTATTCAGTATGCAGTGTTTCTTTTTTGACGCATACCATGGGATAGTTAATATTGGGGGGAAAAAAGACTTTATTAGTTTATTTCTGCTTCTTGGAGACTTAAAAAGAACTTCAACATGTTAAAGGTTCTGAGAAGTCCTGCAATAAACAAACTTTATTTCACTTTGATTAACATAGTGTTTCCCAAGTTATTTGAACATGGAACAATTTTTTCAAGGCATGTCAATTTATTTATTTACTTACTTATTTATTTATTTATTTATTTATATTCCAAAGGATACCAATTGGGGAAACACTACAACTGGTGCACAGGTGCATGTTATTATTGCTTTCATCATTCTTTACAGACTCTTGAACTTTTGACAATGGTGTTAGTGTAGAAGATCACAGCAAACATGAATTACATTTTTTTTTATTGAGGTCGTAATAGTTTATGACATTGTGAAATTTCAGTTGTGTATTATTATTTATCAGGCACCATATAAATGTGCCCCTTCACTCCTTGTGCCAATCCCCCAAACCCCTTCCCCTCTGGTAACCACTAAATTGTTCTCTTTGTCCGTGTGTTAATCTTCCACATATGAGTGAAATCATACGGTGTTTGTCTTTCTCTATCTGGCTTATTTCACTTAACATCATATCCTCAAGGTCCAGCTCTGTTGTTGCAAATGGGAGGATTTTGTCCTTTTTTATGACTGAGTAGTATCCCATTGTATGTATATATATATATATATATATATATATATATATATATATATATGTGCCATTTCTCCTTCATCCAATAATCAGTCAATAGGCAACTTGGGTTGTTTCCACTTCCTGGCTATTGTGAACAATGCTGCAATGAACATAGGGTTGCATAAATCTCTTTGTATTGTTCATTTCAAGTTCTTCAGATAAATACCCAGTAGTGGGATAGCTGGGTTGTATGGAGTTTTTATTTTTAATTTTTTGAGAAATCTCCATACCGTTTTCCATAGTGGCTGCACCAGTTTGCATTCCCACCAGCAGTGTTTGAGGGTTCTCTTTTCTCCACATCCTCTCCAACATTTGTTGTTTTTTGTCTTGGTGATTATAGCCATTCTGACTGGTGTAAGGTGATATCTCATTGTAGTTTTGATTTGCATTTCCCCAATGATTAGCGATATTGAGCATCTTTTCATGTGTTTGTTGGCCATCTGTATATCTTCTTTGGAAAAATGTCTGTTCATTCCTCTGCCCATTTTTTGATCGGCTTGTTTTTGGTTGTTGTTGTTGTTGAGTTGTGTGAGTTCTTTATACACTTTGGAGATCAAACGCTTGTCTGATAAATGATTTTCAAATATTTTCTCCCAGTCGGTGGGTTGTCTTCCCATTTTGTCGATGGTCTCCTTTGCTTTGCAGAAGCTTTTTAGTCTGACATAGTCCCATTTGTTAACTTTTTCTTTTGTTTCCTTTTCCTGAGTAGACATGATATTCAAAAAGATGTGGCTAAGACCAGTGTCAAAGTGTGTACTGTCTATATTTTCTTCTAGGGTTTTTATGGTTTCAGTTCTTACATTCAAATCTTTAATCCATTTACAGTTAATTTTTGTGTATGGTGCAAGATAATGGTCTACTTTCATTCTTTTGCATGTAGCTGTCCAGTTTTCTCAACACCACTTATTGAGGAGACTTTCCTTCTTCCATTGTATGTTCTTGGCTCTTTTGTCAAAGATTAACTGTCCCTATATGTGTGGTTTTATTTCCTGGCTTTCAATTCTGTTCTGTTGATCTGTGTGTCTGTTTTTGTACCAGTACCATGCTGTTTTGATTACCGTAGCTTTGTGGTATATTTTGAAGTCAGGGATTGTGATGCTTCCAGTTTTGTTCTTTTTTCTCAGGATTGCTTTAAGTATTCGGGGTCTTTTGTTGCCCCATATGAACTTTAGGATTCTTTCTTCTATTTCCATGAAGAATGTCATTGGGATTCTGATTGGGATTGCACTGAAGCTGTAGATTGCTTTAGGTAGTATGGACATTTTAACTATATTTATTCTTTCAATCCTTTGCGTGGAATATCTTTCCATTTTTTTATGTCATCATTGATGTCTTTCAATAATGTCTTATAGTTTTTGTCAAATAGGTTTTTCACCTCCTTGGTTAAATTTATTCCCAGATATTTTATTATTTTTGTTGCAATTGTAAATGGGATTGTATTCCTGAGTTCTCTTTCTATTGGTTCATTATTAAAGTATAGAAATGCAACTGATTTTTGTAAGTTGATTTTGTTCCCTGCAACTTTGCTTTAGTTATTATTTATAACAGTTTTCTGATGGACTCTTTAGGATTTTCTATATATAAAATCATGTCATCTGCAAACAGTGAGAGTTTCACTTCTTCACTGCCTATTTGGACTTCTATTTCTTTTTTTGCCTAATTGCTCTAACCAAAACCTCCAGTACTATGTTGAATAAGAGTGGGCACTCTTGTCTTTTTCCTGTTCTCAGAGGGATGGCATTCAGGTTTTCCCTGTTCAGTATAATGTTGGCTGTGGGTTTGTCATATATGGCCTTTATTATATTGAGGTACTTTCCTTCTATAGCTATTTTATGGAGTTTTATCATAAATGGATGTTGGATCTTGTCAAATGCTTTCTTTGCATCTATTGAGATGATCATGTGGTTTTTATTCCTTGTTTTGTTAATGTCGTGTATCACATTGATTGATTTGCAGATGTTGAACCATAGCTGCATCCCTGGCATAAACCCCACTTGATCATGGTCTATGATATTTTTAATGTATTGCTGTATTCGGTTTCCCAATATTTTGTTGAGGATTTTTGCATCTATGTTCATCAGCGATATTGGCCTGTAATTTTCCTTCTTTGTCCTCACGTGGTCTTGGGATCAGGGTGATGTTGGCCTCATAGAATGTGTTAGGAAATGTTCCATCGTCCTCAATTTTTTGGAGTAGTTTGAGAAGGATAGCTATTTAATCTTCTTTGAATGTTTAGTAGAGTGCTCCAGAGAAGACATCTGGTCCTGGACTTTTTGTTTTGGCGGAGGTTTTGGATTACTGTTTCAATCTCTTTACTTGTGATTGGTCTATTCAGATTCTCTATTTTTTCTTGGTTCAGTTTTAGGAGGTTGTATGAGTCTAAGAATTTATCCATTTCTCCTAGGTTGTCCAATTTGATGGCATCTAGTTTTTCATAGTATTCTCTTATAACCCTTTGTATTGCTGTGGTATATGTTGTAATTTCTCCTCTTTTATTGCTAATTTTTTTTATTTGAGACTTCTCTCTGTTTTACTTAGTGAATTTGGTTAAGGGTTTAATTTTTTTATCTTCTCAGAGAACCAGCTCTTTGTTTCATTTATCCTTTCTACTGTCTTTTTTGTTTCAATTTCATTTATTCTGCTCTAACTTTTATTATTTCCTTCCTTCTGCTGACTTTGGGCTTTGTTTGTCCTTCTCTTTCTAATTCTGTTAGGTGTAGTTTAAGATTGTTTATTTGAGATTTTTCTTGTTTGGTAAGGTGGGCCTGTTTTGCTATAAATTTCCCTCTTAGGACCACTTTTGCTGCATCTCATATGAGTTGGTATGGTGTATTTTCATTTTCATTTATCTCCAGATGTTTTTTTGATTTATCTTTTAATTTCTTCAATGATACATTGGTTGTTCAGTAGCATGTTGTTTAGTCTCCACATATTTGTCTCTTTCCTAGCTTTTTTCTTGTAGTTGATTTCTTGTTTCATAGCATTCTGGTTGGAAAAGATGCTTCATATTATTTCAATCTTCTTAAATTTATTAAGGTTTGCCTTATTTCCCAACATATGGTCTATCTTTGAGAATGTTCCATGTGAACTTGAAAAGAATGTGTATTCTGCTGTTTTTGGATGGAGTGTTCTATATATATCTATTAAGTCTATCTGGTCTAGTTTTTCATTTAAATCCACTATTTCCTTGTTGATTTTCTGTCTGGATGATCTATCCATTGATGTAAGTGGGGTGTTAAGTTCCCCTACTACTATTGTGTTGTTTTTGTTAATATCTTCTCCTTTTAGGTTTGTTAATAGTTGCCTTATGTACTTTGGTGTTGCTGTGTTGGGTGCAGATATATTTATAATTGTTATGTCTTCTTTGTGGTGTGTCCCTTTTATCGTCATATACAGCCCCTCTTTGTCTCTCATTATCTGTTTTGTCTTGAAGTCTACTTTGTCTGATATAAGCATGGCAACACCTCTTTTCTTTTGTTTGCCATTGGCTTGGAGTATCATCTTTGATCTCTTCACTCTGAGCCTGTGTTTTTCTTTAGAGCTGGGATGTGTTCCCTGGAGGCAGCATATTGTTGGGTGTTGTTTTTTAATCCATCCTGCACTCTGTGTCTTTTGATTGGAAAATTCAATCCATTTACACTTAGAGTAATTATTGATATATAATGTCTTAATGCTACCATTTTATCAATCATTTTCCGCTTCTGTCTTTCCCTTGTTTCTTGTCCTGTATATTTCTGATCACCAATTCAGTTTGGTAGTTCTCTACGATGGCTTTCTTAGTTTTCTCCTTATTTGTCATTTGTGTCTCTGTTCTGATTATTTGTTTACTGATTACCATGAGGTTTGTATAAAACATCCCATAGACACGATAGTTCATTTTCTGATAGCTTTGTATTTCCTTAGACTAAGCCAATTCCATCCCCTTCCTCTTCCCCTTCTAAGTTATTGTCGTCACAATTTATTCCATTTTGTGTTGTGAGTTTATGGTTAAAATGACAAGATTATACTTATTTTTGATGTTTTCCTTCCCTTTATCTTTAACGTTATAATTGTTTGCTAACCTGTTCTGATAGAGAGTTGCAATTTTCTGATTTTGTCTACCTATTTATCTTCTTGCTCAAGGCTTTGTAACCCCCCTTTTTTTCCAGGTATGAGGGGCTTCCTGAACATTTCTTGGGGTTGGGGGAGGTCTTGTGGCAATTAATTCCCTTAGCTTTTGTTTATCTGGGAAAGTTTTTATTTCTCCATCACATCTGAAAGATATTTTCACTGGATACAGTATTCTTGGATGAAAGTTTTTGTCTTTCAGAATTTTGAATACATCATTCCACTCTCTCCTAGCCTGTAAGTTTTCTGCTGAGAAATCCACTGAAAGCCTTGTCAGTTGTTTTCTTCTGCCTTGTTGCCATTAACATTTTTTCTTTGTCATTGACTTTTGCCAGCTTTACTACTATACACCTTGGAGAAGATCTTTTAACATTGATATAGTTAGGAGATGTAACAGCTTCTTTCATTTGTATTTCCAGCTCCTTCCCCAGGTATGGGAAGTTCTCAGCTATTATTCCTTTCAACCATCTTTCTGCTCTGTTCTCCTTTTCCACAGGGAGGGAATACCTCCCTCTGGAATACCTGTAATCCTTATGTTGTATTTCCTAATTGAGTTGGATATTTCTCAGAAAATGTCTTCATTTCCTTTGATTCTTAGTTGTCTCTCCTCCTCCATCTGAAGCATTTCTATATTTCTGTCTTCCAAGCTGCTAATTCTGTCCTCCATAATTTCAGCTCTGTTATTCAGTGATTCCAGATTTTTTTAATCCCACCCATTGTATTGTTCATCTCCAACATTTCTGATTGATTTTTTTATAGTTTCAATCTCTTTTGTGAAGAAGCTCCTGATTTCATTGTACTATCTGTATTTTCTTGTAATTCAGTGAGTTGTTTTATGATAGCTATTTTGAATTCTCTGTGATTTAGATTATAAATTTCTGTGCCTGCAGGATTGATTTCTGAGTGCTTGTCATTTTCTTTCTAGTCTAGAGTATTAAAATATTTTTTCACATTGTTTGATGGCATGGATTTGTGCTTCCACATAGTGGTAGTATTTGGCCACAGCTTCCACCTGCTGCTACTAGGCAGGGGTCAAGAGCTGCGTATTCTGAGCCTGCCATGATCTGCAGCTGCTTGCTCACAGCTGCTGCTTTTCTATCATATGCACAAGTGCTCTGGCTGGCCAGCTGAGCTGGATGCCAGGTGGGGGGAGGAGCACTTTCTTTTGCCTGCACCATCCCAGGAGCTTCTTGCTCTGCCCTCACCATCTGCTTTCCTGGGGTGCTGGCTTGATGAAGACACCTCTGCAATAGCTTAGCCACCTCTGTGTAGGGCTTTTTCTCAAGCTCTGAGGGAACTTGGAGAGTGAAAGTGCTCCCACAGAGGGCTGCCCCTCCCCCCTCCCTATCATTGCTGTGCAAGGTCCCAGGGTTGCTACCATTCAAGAGGGAGAGGCAATCCCCTTACCTCCTTCCACTTCCTCCAGAGGTCCAGCACCTCCACCTTCAGATGTATGATTGCATGGGTCTCTCAGACTTCTTTTGTCTTGTATGAATGTCCTCTGTTGGTATATGAATGTCATTTTCATTGTATCTTAGAGGGGAGAGTCTAAGGGAAGCACTCACTCCACCATAGTGATGACATCACTCTGAAATCTCTCATTTTTTTTTTATTTGTGGTCTCAAGGGCCCAAAGTGGCACCAGCTCACATTCCTTGGGAAGTCTGCCCTAATTCTTACCACCTAGGCCTTGGATAGGTACTGCTCCACATGGTCAGTTGTCTAGTTATCTATTACTGCATGACAACCCATCTCAAAATTTAATGGCTGAAAACAACTTATTATTATCTCTTATGGTTCTAGGAGTTGACTGGATTCAGCTGAGCAGCATTTTCTTGAGATTTGTCATGGCTTTGCTGTCAAAGAACAGCTGGGGCTGGGGTCATCTCAAGACTTGACTGAGTTAATGTCCAATATGATGTACTTACTTGGCTGGAAGTTGCTGCTCACCATCAGCTGGAAGCTCAACTAGAGCTGTCAACCAGACAACCTACTCATAGTTTCTCTAATTGACTTAGGTTTCTCATAGCATGGTGACTGCAATATGAGAGAGAACAACCCGAGATTCTAAGAAATCCAGCCAAAAGCTGCAAGGTTTTGTAGGGGGTGAAAAATTTTGCTTCTATCTTTTTGGGTTCTATGGCTGATCTAACAATTAAAATGACACAGACAGATTAACAGGAGAAAAACAAATTTAATTACATGTGTACAGGAGACCCACAAAGAGATGAGACTCAAAAGGCAGGCAGGCAGGCAATTGAGGCTTATATAACACTGTGTGCTAAGGAAAGGGATAGAGGTCTGGGACGACAAAGGGGAGGAAGGCCATCCACAGGAAGGCAGAGGAGAAGGTGTTTGGAAAACAAAGAGTATTCTGTTATACAGATAAGTTTCTTAGTAAAAAGTTATCTCTGATCATAGCTCTCTTCCTGGTATAGGCCTCTTTTCCCATGTAAATTTCCTTTATAATTGCAAAAGTCCCCACAAATAGGGAAACATACTTCTTTTAGGCAGTTAAGGGAGAGGTAAAGAGCTTTTCCTGAGTCTGCTGGGTCTTAAATGCCTTTAGCTCAAAATAATCCCCATGCCAAAGCAGCATATTTTGGGAAGACTTGTTCTGAACCCCTTCAGTTTCTTAAGACCCAGGCTGAAATCCCTAAACATCACTTCCATTATGTTCTATTGGTCAAGCAATTCCCTAAGGCCAGACTACATCCAAGGGGAGGGGAATTAGACTCCACCTCTTGATGAAGAAATAACAAGGAGTCTGTAACATTTTATTTTATACCTATTAAACATTTATTACTTTGTATTACAATGACTTGTTTACTTGAACCTCCATCCTATTACACTATCATCTCTTTGGGGATATTACTCTTTTGGGTGTCTTGGTCATTGCTATATCCTCATAGATAGGAGTCCATAAATATTTGTTGAATAAATGAATGAATGAAGGAATAAGTGAGTGAATGAAACAAAAAACATAAGATTGCCTTTAAAAAGTCTAGTTGTGAAAGGGCTAAAGATTTTTTATATTTTTTACATTTGTCTTTATCAAAATGAAATACACTTGAGCATTTTACATATGTAAAGAAAAGAGCTAATAGAGCAGTTGAAATTACAAGAAGGAGAACGGATGGTGGGTAGAGCCAAGTTCCTTATGAGATCAAAAGACACGGTCCATAACAAAGTGGAGGAACTGGTCTCGGGAAAGAAGAGAAAGATCTCCACTAGCACACAAAAGAGAGAAAAGGCTGCATGTGGTAGAGACAAGCTTGTGAGCAGAGAGGGAGGCACTGGGGAATTATGCCAGATGCCTGATCCCCTGAAACTATGAAAAATATGGAAAGAAAATAGAGCTGCATTCTAGTTCTAAATGACCTAGTTTCCTCAGTGACTTATTCATTCAATATTGATGCATGTCAACTACGTATGCATGCTGTAGCACTGCACTATAGTAGAGTGACTTTTACCAATAGTGAAGTAAGCATAGCAATTCCCAAACATTTTGAAAGACTCCTCAAGCTTGATTAAAGAAATATTAAAAAACAAACAAAACAAAACAAAAACTTCACTCTGGTTAAACGTATATCACTTAGACGCAAAATGAATTTGGGGAAAAGTGCTAATGCACATCACTACTGCCTGCCATTTGCACTCCTCATGACTCCTACGTGTTAACAACGAAGCCACAGAGAAATTTGCAGTTGAGCGTAACTTCAGAAAGAACATAGGGTGGGAGTAGGGTGGGGGAGTTCCTGAATTTGACTAATAACAAATGACATTTTGAAAGTAAAATATATACACTAAATTCCCCCTCCTGTAGCCCAGAGTCAGGAAAAACTTAACCTCTAATGAACTTATATTTTACTTTAATTTTTTAATTAAATAAAGTTTCTTTTTCAGTTACCAATAATATCATTTCTTAATTTAGACATGATTAAAACAATTAACTCATCCTGAGTATCTAATACATATACACCTCTCCTTTTTGTATTTTATTTTTGGTATTTTAAAAAATACTTGTATTGTCTTGCTTGTTCAGATTAAGTGTGGAAGTTATTTCAAAACTGCATTGGAAGTAGGCAGGGTATACATAAATTTTTAAAGAAATGCTAAACACAAGTGGTAGAATGAGCTGGCCACTAAGACAGTTGATCTGTCACCCCTGAAGCAATGGTTCTCCTAATACAACTCCACCAAGCTGAACATATAAGAAAAACGGATGACAACAGGACACTGAAATAAGTGCTGTAGGTCATGCAAGAAGTTAATTCACGGAGCTCTCAAGAATGGTAAAATGAAGAAATGCTTCTAAAATTCTAGGAAGCACTTAAAGCAATCCAAAAGGAGCTACCCCATGCATCATGCCATTTCTTTATATAAATGTTAGTCTGATCCTTTAGAATCCATAAGATACTTTTTCTTTCAATTATTCAGTAGAGCAGATTGCTTGAGGCTAAAGTTGCAGACTAACTCTAAACACGGAAATGCAATTACACAGAATTCATAGATTTATTTATTTCACAAGTATTTATTTATTACCTACTATTAGTTGGGTACTGTAGTGGGAACTAGGGATATGTCAAGAGAGAAAAAGACATGATCTTGACCTCATGGAGCTTAGAAACTAAAAGAGCCAGATATTTGGTAGGAGGACTGGTGCACATAGTGGGCTAAATAGAGACCCCAAAGATAAGCCAGGTCCTACTCCCCAGAACCTGTGACTGTCACCTGATATGGCAAAAGATGTGATCACAGTTAAAGATCTTGAGAGAAGGGACTTCACCTGAGTTATCCAAGTCAACACTAAGTGCGATCGCACGCATCCTCACAAAAGAGCAGCAGAGGGAGATTAGGCAGACACGCAGAGGAGAAGGCGGTGTGAGGATGGAGGCAGAGGTTGGAGTGATGCAGCCACAAGCCAAGAAACACAAACGAAGGCCTACAGCCACGATAAAAGAGAAGGGGCAAAGAACAGATTCTCGCACAGAGCCTCCAGAGAGAGTCCAGCCCTGCCAACATCTTGATTTTCAGACTCTGGCCCCCAGAACAGTGAGAGAATAAATTTCTCTTGTTTTAAGGCACCAAGGTTGTGGTAATTTGTTACAGCAGCCCTGGGAAAGTAATACGGGATGCAAATTACTATATAATTACAATTTGTGATAAGTGTCAAAAACGACAAGTGCAGGATGCTGTGAGAGTATAACATGGAAACTTACTTCTCATTGAGTGTAGTGGGGTGGAGAACGTGGGGAACAATATAATTATAGACTGGGTGTATGAAATTGTTGGCGACTAATCACAGGATACACATTGGTATGCATGCACATCCAGAAAAATGCCCTACCAAACACTTGTTCCAAAATGTAAAATCATACGTACATGTAGACAAACAAGCACATTTAAAACTGTTGTGAGTATATATTTTAATATGAACAGATAAATCCCTTGAAATTAACAGAAATAAAGAACTTGCTTATTTAGTTATCTCTACAAACAATTCTACATGATACTTTTTGAAATCAGTGCTGATTATGTTATTCTAACTCTAGTTTAGAATTTCTGGTAATGCTGTCATGGATTTAGTTTAAGTTTTGATCTCCCCAAAACTCTTCCTAAAATACAAATGGGACTAACATGAGAGCTTTTTTAAGAAATCCGTTAATAACAGCACCAACACCACCAGATGCTGGGGAATTGCCTGAACCCTGGAGTGTCACTGAGAGTGTCCAATACCCCAAGGGCAGTAGGAGCTGCACAAAATCAAGACTGGAGTGGCAGAATCAGCAGAAAGTGAAAAGGTCAATCAAGGTAACCAATAAGACGCAGAAATGAACAAGCAAAAAATCCAAAATTACTCACTCTCCAACGTGGAGAACATTCTCTGAGCAGAACCCTGGGTTGAAGGATCTGAGACTGTGGCAAAACTAGGAAAAATTCTCAGAGGCTTCAAGCTGCAAGTGAGTGCAAATTGTACTGTGCACGGATATGGAATAACATCAAAGAAGGTTCTGCTTCTCTAAGTCCTCCAGAAACTCAGAAATGTCCATAAAATAGTCCCTTCTGGAAAGACAGGGCCTCACTCCAAGGAAAGATTAGTGGAAACGGCACCCAAATTGAGCAGGATAGAAACACCAGAGGTAAAGGAGAAAGAAGGTTCCATCCTAGGAATAGGGATCCAGAGACCACAGATGCCGGAAAGTCCCCAAATCACATAGCAATAATGCACAAGGATGAGAGCCTGGAGGGAATCCTCCAGATAGGAAGCTGTGAAAATCACCCTGACCTGGTACCCCTTCCAGAAAACCCATCCCACTCAAACATGCAAAAGAAAAAAGGGATGTGCAATCACTACGTTGGACACTTGAAACTAATAAACGTTATCTGTCAATTAGACCCCAATTAAAAGAAGAAAAAGGGATATGATCTAACACTTCAAGGAGTTATCACAGCGGGGGGGGGGGGGACAGAAAGAGGTGAAAGAATGCTTACTGAAAAAAATGTATTAGGAAAAAATGATGCTTCAGAGTTAAAGACTAAGTTAGGAGAAATACAAGAACAAATAAACGCAAACATCAGAGAAAACAAGCACAATTAAAAGCACAGAAAGGGAATAAAGTGTAAAAAGAGACAGATAAAAGAAAAAGTGCATTTAAAAAAAGAAAGAAAAGACTTCAAGAGAAAATGATAGATAAGAAAGCTAGACAAGGGAGATCTGATACACATTTTATTAGAGTCCCCAGCAAAGAAAACCAAAGCAATAGAACAAATATATTTAAAACTATAATTCAAGGAAACATTGCTGTAATAAAAGACTTGAAAATATATATACGTGTTTATATATTTTAATATTTATATTGAACAGGCATTCCATTACTTGAAAAGTCGACTCAAAATGTTCAATACTGACAAATATTCCAATACAATCATTGGGCTTTAATTACAAGGAAAATATTCTCTGAGCATACTGCAAAAAGTCTAAATCATATAAATCAAAGAAAAGCATAAGAAAATCAGATAGTCATCAGACTTCTTGTCAAAAATATTTTAATCAAGATATCATTCTCAGGGAAAAATGTGAGCCAAAGATTGAATCCTTAGCTAAACTACTCTTCAAGAATAAAGGCCACAGACAACCAGCTATGAACATCCAGGAATCCACCACAGATCAAATTTGACAAAACCACAAAATCGTTTTAAATCTTCTGCATAAGTCTATGGTTAATAGTAAATGTAAGTAATGGAGAAGTAAAACTAAAAGGGCAAAAGGAAGATAAAGCTATAACTAAGTATCATATGTTCTGATATTGTAGAAATAATTCAACTAACTAAAAATGGGAGAATAAGAAAGGCAATAAGTATAAAATAGAATAAGGTCTCTGACTGGCTCTGGTTATTAGGTAAGAATAAAACAATATCACTCGAAACTGAAAAGTCAAGTAACAGATGTTAACTTCCAATTACAAAGATAAAACCCTGAGCAACAAATCAGTGGGCAAGGGAGTGGGAGAGAAGCAATTCATAACTAATGTCAGTATGGCTCACATTAGGAAACCAAGAGCCAATATCTAAATCTCTAAATAAAGAGACAACTGAAGGTATTATATAATGAAATTATTCATTAGTGATAATCACTAGAACAAAAATATACACCTCCCTAAACACCATAGAATGAGAAAGAAAGATTGTCCATCTAGTAAAAAACTTAATTTGGTAAATGTAACATATAGGAGGTACTTATGTAATGTATGAAATATAAAGCAATATGACAAACTGGGACCAAATAAATCATATTCATACATGTAAATAAATGTAAACTATCTATAAAGAAAAAATATTATTAGATAGGTTTAAACAAAATCCAATTCAGTGCTGTATAAAGAAGCATGCATCACATAAAATAATTCAGAAATATTAAAAAATAAAAGACCTTTCATAATTTAAAGTATATAACAAGAACTAGACAGAAACATACTAATGAGCAAGACTATATCACCTCTCTCAGAGCTAAACAGATCAAGCAGATCAAAAACTGCTAGGGATATAGAAAGTGTAGACCCAAATACTGGAAGATATACTTTCTTTCTAAGTGTACAATGAATATTTATAGAAATTGACTATTTATAGGTCTACAAACAAAACCTCAGTAAATTAAAAAATAGTAATAATCATAGTACCATGCTCTGCACACAATACAATGAAACTAGAAGATAATAAAATTTAAAACTCGCTAACAAAAAGGCTTTTCCACCTGAGCTACATAAATAAATAACATGTATTAAACAACCCGTGGGACAAAGAGGAGATACAAAACAAAATTTTCTGGAATTCCTAGAAAACAAGAATGAAAACAAAACATATCAGAATTTGTGGGATATAGCTGAAAATAATGCTCAGAGGAATAATCCTAGCATTAAATAAATGTTTAAAATAAAAGGGCAAAATGTGTAATCCAAAAAGCTAGATGAAGAAAAGCAAACTCTAACAAAAGACATCAGAAGGAAGTAAATAATAAATATAAAAAAAGAATTTAATGATAACAGTCAATAAATAAATAAATAAGCCTGGGGGAAAATCAGCAAAATGAATAAAACTCTAACTAAGCTAGTTTTTTAAGAGGTAGAGTGAAGAATAATCAAAATAAGAAAGGCATAAGAGACAAAAGTATTGATACATATTTTGAAAATCATAAGAGAAACACCCATAAAGACAGAACTTATAAATAGACCAATTTCCATTAAAGAAATTGAGAATGTTTTCAAAAAACTCCTGTGCAGAAAAGCACCAGACCTGAATGGTTTCACAGGGAAATTCTGTGAAATTTTAAAATATGTTAATCCCAAAGGTGTTTAAATTGTACAACAGTAAAGAAAGAAAACAAAAAGGAAAGTCTCCAAATTCTTTTTAAGAAGTGAGCGTAACACTGGTACCAAAACCAGACAAAGATGGCGGTAGACAAATCTTACCTGTGAATATTGATACCAAAAATATCTAAAATAAAATACTAAAAAAGAGAATCCAAAATTACAAGTAAAAAATAATACATCATAACCAAGTGGGATTCATTTCAGAACGCAAAGAGGTTTTAACATCAGGGAACTCATTAATATAACTGACAACATTGGTAGAATGAAAGAGAACATATCGTTACTTCCACAGACAACGAAAGAGCTTTGTGTCTTGCTAGTGAAAGAAATTAATGTCGTACAAGTACAAGTTCTAGAAACTAAATCAAGAGAAAAGACTCTACACATCTCTGCAAGTGTCACCAAGATGAGGAAGGCTGCTGACACTTTAGAAATTAAAAACCGGGGCCAGCCTGGTGGCACAGTGGTTAAGTTTGCACTTTCCGCAAAGTTCGCCGATGTTTGCGGGTTCGGATCCCGGGTGCAGACATGGCACTGCTTGGCAAGCCATGCTGTGGTAGGCGTCCCACATATAAAGCAGAGGAAGATGGGCATGGATGTTAGCTCAGGGCCAGTCTTCTTCAGCAAAAAAAGGAGGATTGGCAGCAGTTAGCTCAGGGCTAATCTTCCTCAAAAAAAAAAGAAAGAAAGAAAGAAAGAAAAAGAAAAGAAATTAAAAACTGAATTCAAAATGACCTAAAAATCTTCTAGATGCAATGGAAGTCACAAAAGTCAACACATACAAGGAAAAATGAGCAAAGACATTCTGAAAGTTAGCTGAATCTCAATATGGCACCGTCTCTTAGGACAGTAACGTAATGCAGTCCAAGGTTCACTGAAGAGCAGAGAAGTAAAATCTCATAAACTTTAGCATGAGTGAAACCTTGTTTGGAAAAGTATCTATGGAGGTCAGGGGTCATGAAAGAGCACTGGAATGAGAGTCAGAAGCCTGGGTTCCAGTTCTGCCTCCACCAGAATGATGAGCTGTGTGACCTTCAGCAGGTCACCTCCCCTCTCTGGACTTCAGGCTCTTCATTTGTACAAAAATCTCTTAGATTTCTTCTAGCTCTTAAATTCTCTATTTCCAAATTCTATATTTAAAGGGAACTGAGAATGTTGTAAGAAAAGCAATAAACAAGATGAAAGGAAAGGAGAGAAGGAAATCACTTTGATAAAAAATGAAAGCCCTGCAAGTTGTTTAGCCTGGAATGTCAAGGCAAAAAGACAAGATAACCATCCCTGAAGGGGTTTTTCTACTTCCAAAATCACCTTCGCAAAAGGCAATGGGCTTTCTGAAGCTCGTAGGACCTAGGAAGAGCCTCATTCTAAATACGATGATTTTCTCCTACAGACTGCAGAGTCAAGCTCCAGGCACAGCTAGGTCCCCAGCGCTTCTTAAACATTCCAACCAAGGCCCCCCTAACTTTGACAAGAATGAAAGCCCATCCCTAGGGAACCAAGGACACAGGGCTAGGACACTGCCAGCAAAATCAAAATGGCTTAAAATCTCCTACTTATCGTAAACTTGAAATACTATTTAAATTCCACTCCCCAATATTTAGATATTTGTCTTAATTATAAGTCATATTTTTAACTGCCAAACCTAGAAAGTGCTCTTTACGGCTTCAACACCGCCAGCACACCCCCGGAACACCAGCCCGTGTACCCGAGTGTGGGAACTGATGACCACTCACAGGCTGGGCAGAACCCCGTAGGGACCGAGAGGATACAAAGGGGAGCGAAGAGGCCGGATTATAACTGGGTCCTCTCCTATGCGGTCTGAGCAGTGGTTCTCCTGAGACTGCTGTGGTGGCCAATAAAGCTTCCCAAGCTTGTGCTCACATAGCTTGTCCTCAGAAGCAAATCCAGTGCGGGTGTCAGTATCCCACTCGGGTTGAAGGAAATCACAGTTCCAAGGGATGTAAATTGCAAACTCTGTGACCCTCCCTGCCCTCCTGTGCTCTAGCTCCCTCTTCAAACATATTTAATCCAACTAGGAAAGCTCCCTACTGGAGCTCCAGGGGCACTCAGTAAGGTATTTTGACTGATTGAATTCCACCAATGACCAGATAAAGATAAGCCTCCTTGGAGGCAGCAGAGGTCCCCTCATCAGGAGGGCCACGTCCAGCTAACCTTGAACAAGCTTTGGTTGTCTCTGAGTTGCAGTTTCTTGTCTGAAAAACAAAGAGTTTGGAAAATTTGTCTCTAAGATCTCTTCCTAAGTGGTCACATCCATGCCCTAGCGATTCTGCCCTCAACCCCTACCCAACCCCACCTCCCAGCGTGCACGCAGCACGCCTGCTCCGGGTAACAGAGGTGGAACCATGCTTAGGTTAGGCCAGTCACAGCACCCCAATCCCTGACCACAGTGGGCGGTCCAAGGAGAGGTCATCAGACCAATTCCAGAGTCCTTCCCCACAACTTTTCTAGTAGAAGCTGAGAGAGAGAGATGCTCTGTTCCTCACTGTTTTCTGAGCTGTTAGACTATGGCCCTGGAAGTGGCCAGCAGCCGTGCTCTATGCTGCAAGGACAGTGTCATTTGATAACAGAAGAAAATGAGGCCAACAAACAGAGATGAGAGACACGCAGAGAAATAACTGGTGTTTTTCAAGATCCAATTTTTATTTATTGACGTAAATGATTTCTCTAGTACTTTCTTTAGTTCCATAAGCTACACATACTGTTGGGAAGAGCAGTCTCGTACAGGCAGTTTTTCGACTCCAGTTTGGCCGCATAAGAATGGGCCTTGGGCCTGGAACATTTTATCCAGGAGATAAAGAGTCCCATAGCCTGAGCTGGACTTCCCACCTTGTGTGGGAATAACTTTCCCTGTTTCAGACTAGCGTGTACCCTTTGTCCTGCTTAAGCATCTGTGTCATATGACATCTGGCCAACCTCAGTACTATCTGTCCCTTTTGGGGAGGGGAGGGTCCTTCTACTGCAGCACAAGAGGATGCATGCAGGCCAATTGCCCTGCGTTTTGGCTGCTAGCAAGGACCCGTTGGCCATGGCGGACTGGTACCCACTATTGGAGCTGATCTCACTCTGCTTCTTCTCTATGTGACTGAAGCATTGTTCCATCCAGTGCTTGACTGCCATGTTTTCCTTGTTAACTTTGATAGCAAGATGCAGCGGGCAGAAGTCTTTGGACTTCTGCTCCTGATACCGGGCAACAGATGCCCTTTGTCTTCCAATAAATCCCATTTGGGCTTTAAGAAGATTAAACTGGGTTTCTACCACTTACAACCAAAAGAATCCTGATGGACATACCTTGATGGACACATCTATTCTTCTTTAGTGATTTCACTGCTTCTGGAACTCGGGGGAACTGAGAGTGGGTTCTCTCTACTCTTCAGTGTGAGGGGTATTGGCTGTGCACCTCCTAGGTGTAGAGGTAGTTAATAAAGAGAAGATAAATAATCATAACTACTTTCATCTGTTGAGAACTTAGTCTACAGCAGGCTTTATGCTAAACACTTTCATGCATTAGCACATTTAAATCCCAACAACTCTATCAAGTAGGTGATATTAAAACTTGCATTTTACAAATAAAGAAACTAAGACTTTGAGAGTTTTCTTAACTTATTCAAGTTCACACAACTCATAAACTGTTCAGTAAGAACACAAATCTTTCTCATTTCAGAGCCTCAGTGTTTAGCTACGACTTTATGCTGTACTCAAGGTGCCTGTGTCAGGTAGACAAAATACTCCCATCATTCTACTGGGAATTTTTCACCGGGTTATGTAGAAGTTTGAATCATTTTCTACAGATATTGTGGTAACCCCCAGGAAAGGAAACTCTGTGAGTTGGGATGGCACTTCAGCTGCTTCATCACTTTCTCTTTAACTTCTACCAAAAACAAACAAAGCAGCCTCTTCCCTTGCCCACGGATGTTGCCACACTTTTACAGGTTGCTATAAATTCAGGTAAAATGGAATGAAAGAAAACTCAGAGGGTCTTTATTGTCGGCAGGTCAAATTCTGTCTTCATTTAGAGGAACAACTGAAATTAAATATCAAAATCCTGAGATAGCATTATTTTATTCAAAGTCAATTTTTCCTGCCCTCCACTTTTAGAAAGATGAATCTCAAGAGAATGTGGAACATCTGGTTAACCGTTTTTCCTGGGAAGTATCGGGAGAAATCAGAGGGGTTTTGAGCCAAAGAGAAAGCATTGCTCTGAGGGAGAGCCCTGAAATGATTCTAATGACTCACCGTGCTTTAGGTCCTACAGCCTAAGACCAAGTTAAATGGACGGCATGAGGTAAAATGGCAGTGTCTGTCCAGATATTCAGGGCGTAATGCCTGTATTTGTATATAATATATTTTTGCTACTATACCACTTTATCATCTTTTCTACAGCCAATAACTCAGCAATAACTTTATGCCAGCTGAGGGGACAATAAATGGCAGACCTCAGTATATTTTATGCTGCATTAGTGCATTGTTTCAGCTAGCTAATGGTCCTGACTTCCCAACCTACGTCCTTGATTGCGAATCTGAATTTATAGGAACTGCTTTCTCCGAGAGCACAGAGCAGCTCCTGTGGCCCATAATACGGCATAACTTCACACCTAAATCAGTCACGGTTACAGGACTGTCGGAATTTGGAAACTAATCTACGTAACTTTTTCAGTATTAACAATAGCCTTCTCCTTCCTGAGAAATGAGCTCTCTAGTTAGAGCCTTCCCCTTTCTACCTCCTTCCTAATACTCACTGCTGTTCTAATTACTTGTTTAAAATCTAGTTTCTTCATTAGACTGTAAACTACAAGGGACTCGGAATCAAGCTAACCTTGTCCACAGAATCTAGCACACTGCCTGGTACACAGTAGATGCTTAATAAATATTTGATGCAGTTTTTACCATTATGTGATCTTAAAAAGTATGCTGGATCACCTTAGTAGTCCATTCAGAAAAACATCTGCTATCTAACTATCCTATCAACATCCATTTATTTAGTGCTTACGATGTACCAGCTACCATGCAGGGCGAAACAAAGATAAGCAAGATCATCTCTGCCCCCAAGCTGCTTACAAGTTTACAAGGAGTAATGAGACAATTGCAGTAGCTGTGATCCAATATGAATAATGTAGGTATTATGAAAGAAATGCAAAACATGTGCTACAGGAATTCAAAAGAAGCAATAGTAAATCTTATGTTGAAATCTGGAAAGGAGAAGGTGGCTTTTAAATGGAATAGGGAGGATGGCTAAAAATTTGAAGATGAGAAGTAAAGAAGAAACAAACCAGAGGGGACAGCAGGGACAAAGCCACAGAGGCCACAAAGGGCAGGATCTTTTCAGGAAGGTCCTGTTTCAGAGAGCTTGGGTGGTACCCAGGGAGCAGTGGCAATAGTCTGGGGGTTATGTTGGAGCTACCTGTGGAGGCCTTGCACGTGAGGGCAAGCAGTGGGGAGCTTGGGATAACTCAGATGCGCATAGCGTCCTGCATAACAATGGCCTGTAGGAGACCGTAGTCATCCTCAAAGGTTTATTACACAGGATGGCCCTGAACCCTTCAATCACTCCCTTCAGGAACCACTTTTTCTAAAGCCAGACACACCTCTACTCCCGATGCTGCCCCCTAGTGGTGTCTCCATTGCCTTTCTTTTCTCTGTTTTCAAACATGAATAATTCTCAGATAGTTCTGGATGCCTCAGGTGAACTGTGAGACGACTCCCTGCTGTTTCTTGAATTTCTAGGCTAGCAGTTTCCCTGGAGACGACGGAAGGGGTTCACTGTGGGTCAGGCATGGAGCTGCAAGGCTTATAAGTTTAGTTTCATTTAATTTTCACAAGCTAATCATTCAGATACTATTACCACTCCCATTTTGAAGATTTGAAAACTAACATCAAATAGCTGGTAAGAATCAGAGATGGATTCAAAGTCAGGTGGGTCTATTCAGAAGCTGAACTCAACCACTATACCATACTGATTCTCTTGAAGTGTTCATTCCCAACAGCTTACTGTCAAAATGTGGGGCTTTATCATTGGTTTGCAATGTCTCTATGGTTATCTCCACACACGAATGGGATTTATTTGACTATATAAACAGAGAAAATCTAACTGCAAATAAACTGGTTTATTCTGCCTGTACACAAAGGATTCCAGGCCAGCCCTGCTCTTCACATTGTCAAATATCGTTTTTAACTCTAGGAAATTTTCCAAATCTGAAATGCTGCTTTTATTTTTCCCAAACCAGATAATAACAACTGTCTTGCTTCCAACAAAAATAGAATGACAGAATTGTGTTTGCTTCTGGCTTTTATTTGTCTAGATTGTATCAGAAAACACAGAGGGAAACAATATTCTCAGAGTATATTAGGCAACACTGCTAGATAATACGTTTCTGAAAAGTAGTGAAAACATAGCCCTGGGAAATACATATATGTTGATTTGCTTGACTTAGTCATTCTTTATGTACTAGAAACACAAAAGGCTATCTATAAAATGTAATAACCGACTTGAACATAATATCTGGTTTGATGTTATTCTCTCAATCCCTGAAATTATAGAGAAATGAAATCCTGAAACGAAGTTTCACTTTTGGAAACCAAATGTTTTTTATTAAGATAATGCTGTCAGCTCGAAAAAGCAGAAGCTAGTCCATTTGAATCATAATACAAAATCCAAATATTTACTATATCAAATGCAGTAGATTTGTCACAACATAGCTTTGTAAATCAAGAATTCTAAATGCCAAGGGGTATTCTTGCACTCTGGTGACAAAACGTACAGGGGCACCAACTCAGCTTCATACCTTGGGTTCACAGTTATGGTTGCTCATGGAGGCATGGACGTTCATTTGGAGAAGAAAGAATGGTGAGTTTTCTGAAAGAACGTAAGAGTTTACTATTATATCAGAGTCCAGAGTCAAGACATCCATGAGAAATAATAATAAATGATTGATAAAATTTTGCCAGCAATAGCATGTTAGCAGAGGGGTGACAAGTAAGGTTTTCCAAGGCTTTGACCTGGCTTTGGTGCTCAAGTTTAAAATTCTACCTAAGATCTCCTGGAGAATAAGCTTTAGTGCCCTTGCCTGGCAGCTGCAACCACAAAGTTCAATATCTAGTCAAGCATGGGAAATGTCTCTGTAGATATTAATATTGAAAAAAACAGATGTTTGCTGGAACACGCATTCTCACCCTTCAGTTTGGCTAAACGTGGCTTGAGCCCCATTTTCACAACTAGAGCTAGGCCCAGTCTTTCCCACATTTCCATGAGTTTCACTTCATGCTTTTCTATACCTCCTGCTTTTTTTAAGGATATTTTATCGTTATTCTCAGGCTTCGTGAATTGAATGCTTAGTTCATTAATTTTCAATCTTTCTTATTTCTGGATAAATGCTTTTAAGTCTATAAAGTTTTCCCCACATGTCCCTTTAGCTGCCTTCCCATTTTAGCTGTGTTCTCATTTCCAGTCCATGTTAAATATTTCATAACTTCCATTAAGCTTTCTTCTTTAACCATTAAGCATTTAGAATCGTGTTCCTCAGTTTCCAACTGTATTTGGAAAAGGGGGAAAGTAATTACTTTGGCCATTTTTAAAAATTGATTTCTGATTTATTACATTGTGGTTAAAAAATGCGGTTAGTAAAATCTTCTTTGGAACTTGCTGGGACTTCCTTTGTTGCCTAGAATGTGGTCGATTTTTTAAAAGCTGTTTCCTGTTTGCTTAAGAAGAATGTGAATTTTCTATATGCTGGGCACAGGGTTCTGTATGTCTTTACCTATTAAATAAAACTTGTTAACTGTGATATTCAAACTTGTATAGTCTTCTACTTAGTTGCTACATTAATTTCTTCTTGCTATTCTGTTAAATATTGCTTTATAGATTTTTAAGATGTATTGTTCAATGAATACAAAATCATTGCTATATAAGCCATGTGATGTTTTTCCAGTACTTTAGTCTCGTGCCTTTTTTACTTCAAAAATTGTTATTATTTATTATTAATACCTACTTAGATTGATCAATGTTTTAATAACTTCTTCCCTGATCATTGATTCTTTTTTGCTTAGCTTTTTATTTTACGATCATTTCAAACTCACAGAAAAGTTGCAAGAAGCGTACAAAGAACTCACATATACCTTCACCCAGATTCCACAATTGTCACCAGGTAACCACTTTTGCTTTATATATATTATTTTCCTGACCTTCTAAGAGTAAGTCACAGACATGATACCCCTTTACCGCTAAATACTTCAGTGTGTGTTTCCTAAGAACTAGAGCATTCGTTTAGAAAACTACAGTACAGTTAACAAAATCAGGATATTAACATTAGGGCAATACTTTTAGCTAACCTACAGTTTGTATTCCAATTTCACTACTTTTCCGAATGTCTTTTTTTTTTTTTTGAGGAAGATTAGCCCTGAGCTAACTACTGCCAATCCTCCTCTTTTTGCTGAGGAAGACTGGCCCTGAGCTAACATCAGTGCCCATCTTCCTCTACTTTATACGTGTGATGCCTACCACAACATGGCTTGCCAAGCAGTGCCATGTCTGCACCCAGGATCCGAACTGGCGAACCCTGGGCCGCCGAGCAGCAGAACGTGCGAACTCAACTGCTGCGCCACCGGGCCAGCCCCCCAAATGTCTTTTACTGCAAATAATTTGAAGATTTTTTTTCTGGTTCAGAATCCTATTGCATTCAGTTGGTGTGTGTGCTTAAACAGAAGTTCCTCAATCTTTTTTTATCTTTTATAACTGTGATGTTAAGAGTACAGGTCAGTTGTTTTGCAGAATGTGCCTCAATAGGGCTTGTCTGATGTTTCCTCATGATTATATTCAGGTTATGTACTTTTGTCAGGAATACCACAGAAGTGATGTTGTGTCCTTGTCAATGTACCGTGTCAGGAGGCACATGATGTTGTTCTGTCCCAATACTAATGATGTTAACTTTGGTCATGTGGTTAACGTCACGTGTGCCAATATTCTCCACTGTAAAGTTTCTATTTTTCCTTTTGCAGTTACTAAGTATTTCGTAGAGAGATTTTGGGGGCTTGTGTTAATAATTTGTTCCTTAACAAATTTTCACCCACTAGTTTTAACATCCTTTGATGATTCTTATCTGAACTATTTATTTCTCTGGTGGCTGCCAAATGGTGAAATTTGGAACCACGGATGATTAGTAAAAGAAAAATAAATAAATAAAAAGAGAGATAGACATGGATGTATGATCACTTTCCACAAACTCAGGAACAAGACAAGGGTGCCCACTCTCACCCACTCCTATTCAACATCATACTGGAAGTCCTAGCCAGAGAAATTAGACAAAAAATACATACATACACACATGCATAAATAAAAAGGCATCCAAATTGGAAAGGAAGAAGCAAAATTATCTATTTGCAGGTGACATGATCTTATATAGAGAGAATCTTAAAGATGCCACCAAAAATCTGTTAGAACTAATAAAAACATTCAGTGACGTTGCAGGATAGAAAAATTGATACACAGAAATCAGTTGCAGCAAATTATCTGAAAAAGGAATAAAGAAAACAATCTCATTCACAACAACATCGAAACCAATAAAATACTTTGGAATAAGTTTAACCAAGGAGATGAAAGATCTGTGCACTGAAAATTGTAAGATTTTGATGAAAGAAATTGAAGAAGATACAAATGAATGGGCAAATATCTCTTGTTTATGGATCAGAAGAATTAATATTATTAAAATGCTCATACTATCCAAAGTCATTTGTAGACTCAGTGCAACCCTTGTAAAAATTCCAATGGTATTTTTCACATAAATAGAAAAAATCCTAAAATTCATATGGAACCACAAAAGAATTGGAATAACCAAAGAAATCTTGAGAAAGAAGAACAAAGCTGGAGGCACCACACTTACCTTTAAAAGCTATACCAAACTTAACAGTATGGTACTGACATAAAAATAGATACATAGACCAATGGAATAGAATCAACCTCCTAGAAAGAAACCCACACTTATGTGTTCAACTGATTTGCCAAGGAAGTCAAGAATATTCAGTGGAAAAGGTTAGCGTCTTCAATAAATTGTGTTGGGAAAACTGGATATCCACATGCAAAAGATAGAAATTGAATCCATATCTTATACCACTCACAAAAATTAACTTAAAATAGATGAAGGACTTAAACATAAGACCTGAAATCATATAACTTCTAGAAGAAAACATAAGGAAAAAGCTCCTTGACATTGGTCTTCCCAAAAGTTTTTTGGATATGACAGCAAAAGCACAAGCAACAAAAGCAAAAATAAATAAGTGGAATTATAGCAAACTTAAAGGCTTCTGCACAGCAAAAGAAATAATCAACAAAATGAAAAAGCAACCTGCAGAACAAGAGAAAATATTGGCAAACCATCTATTTGATAAGGGGTTAATGGCCAAAATACTTAAAGAACTTATACAACTCAATAGCAAAAAAAAAAAAAAAAAAAAAAAACCCTGAAACAATCCAATTAAGAAATGGTCAGAGGAACTGAACAGACACTTTTCCCAAAGATATACGGATAACTAACAGGTACATGAAAACGTGCTCAACGTTACTAATCGTCAGGGACATGCAAATCAAAATCACAACAAGAAATCACCTCACACTTGTTAAAATGGACACTGTGAAAAAGAAAAAAGATAACAAATGCTGGCAAGGATCTGGAAAAAAGGGAGCCCTTATACACTGTTGGCAGGAATGTAAGTCCGTACAGTTGTTACGGGGAATAGTAAGGTGGTTCCCCAAAGAATTAAAAATAGAACTACCATGTGATCCAGGAATCCCTCTCCTGGGTATATACCTGAAGGTGTGAAATCAGAATCTCTAAGAGACATCTGTACTGCCATGTTCATTGCAGCATTACTCACAATAGCCAAGACACGGAAATAACGTTTCTGTCTACAGATGAATGGATAAAGAAGATATGGTATATACATATACAATGGAATATTACTCAGCCATGAGAAAGAAGGCAATCTTACCATTCGCAACAACATGAAAGAAGCCTGAAGGCATTATGCTAAATGAAATAAGTCAGACAGAGAAAGACAAATACTGTATGATCTCACTTATACACAGAATCTAAAAAAGCCAGACTCATAGCAACAAGAGAGTAGAATGATGGTTGCCAGGGGCTGGGAGGTGGGGAAAATGCAGATGTTGGTCAAAGGGTACAAACTTCGAGTTGTAAGATGAATGAGTGCCAGGGGTCAAATGTACAGCATGAGGATGATAGGTGACAATACCGTATTTATATACTTGAAAATTGCTAAGATAGTAGATTTTAAATGTTCTCACACAAAAAGAAATAGTAATTATGTGAGGTGATGGAGGTGCTGACAACCCTACTGTGATAGTCATTTTGCAATATATAAGTGTATCAAATCATCACATTGTGCACAAACTTACACGATGTTATATGTCAATTATATCTTAATAAAGCTGAGGAGAAAAATATCCTCTGCTGTTAGTATAACAAATGGTTTCTTTCTTTTTTAAATGTTGGGGGACGACCGTGTGCTCATTTTGTGGGCTGGTTTGAAGGTATTTAGTGAAAATTTATACGTCTAAATCCTGTGACTTGGAACATTTCCCAGAAAAAAACACACATATACACATAGAGACATGTATAAAAATATTTACTGTAGCACTTCGTAATAGAAAGAGTTTGAAATCATCTTGGTGTTCACTAATAGGAAATGAAAACCAAAATGTGGTATATGCAAATGGTGGAGTAATTAATGTTGAATGCAAAAATGTAGCAAGCAGAATAAGATATTTAACACAATAAAATTTATAATTAAAGTTAAATAGCACAAGAATGGGTCTTTATGATAGGAAGAGATAAAATTTGGGACCAGCAATGATTAGTAAAAAATAAATAAATAAATAAAGAGAAAGGTACAAAAGGATGTACGATAGCTTTCCACAAACTGAGAATTATAAATAATCCAATTTTGTGCATCTGAAGGGTATTTTTTAAAAACTTAAGTGTACACACTAAAAGAATACAAATACAAAATCATTTGCTTAGAAGCTTCTGGTGCCAGTCCCATGGGAGCAGACTTGCCATAAGTGATCAAGAAACAGTCAGCATTTCTTTGCTGCATTCCCTACGCCAGTTCACCTCATTACAGCATTTACCATTTTTACTCATTTAGGACATGATAAGAGAAAGATGTTCTCAGTTCCTGAGCCATCTACTCGAACTAAAACAGTGATCTGGCAGTCATAACAATATAATACCATAGCCAAGCGCTTACCAAAATAAGCCCAGGAGAAACACCATCGAATAGAGGAATAAAATTTGTTTAGCCAGCCCAACGTTATTTGTTAGCCAGCTCTGATTTTTAGAGAAAATATTTGAAATGTCAACCTCAGAATCACCAATCCAAACATCTAATTTCCTACCAAAACTTTGGAGTTTTCAGGTAGATGAAACTCCAGCCAATTTTAGGATTACAATGGGAAAAAAAAAAAACTGGACAAATAAAGTGTCAGCTTCCAGTAGCCAAAAAGAAGGCTTATTTCCTCGTACTCCTTCCTCTTTACTCTGTAGCACCCAGCTACAATACTTGTCTACTTATACTCCATGGACATGTGTAACCAGAACAGGAGGCAGAAACACTGACTCAAGGGGTCCACCGTCTTTTTCATCTTATCTGTCCCTCTCACCTTCACTGACTCCAGGTCAATTTTCTGACCTCCTCCTGCCCAAAATCTGCTTTCTGGTTATTCTTTTCACTTGGCTTAATTGAAAGCCATTTCTGGTCTGTTCATTCCCACCATTGCCTTGGAAGCTTAGATTCTGACCTTGGCCCATACCTCATGCTCCCGCATGTCCCTAAAACAGATAACGCTGCTCACAAATACTCTGCAAAATCTGCTACATCCCAGCCTCACCCGATTCCTAAACCCATTTTGTTCTTCACTGCCCACCATCTGGCCCTAACGAACTGGCTGACAATTTTATTTTTCTGTGTTACAGTGCAGATGTGTCCAAGTTATTTTTTTTTAATCATCAAACTTGGAGAATTAGGATTTAAGGAAAATGCATTGGAGACTCTGTGTGCAGGTTTTTCTCTACAGTGATTTCCAACTCTTGCTAGACAGGAAGAAAAGAAAAGAAGGAAAGAGGGGATTCAAGGACATACTTCGGTTCAAAGTTTAGCCAGTGGCTCAGACACATCATAAACAAAAAGTAATGAGACACTCTCTTCTGTCCAGGTCTTAAGAGGAAAGAAGCCAGTGAAAAAATAAAGCCCATGCGTGCACACACAAGAATACCCCCATCCCTCCTCTGATGCTGCAACCTTGGAGGAGTCGGGCAGTGAGAAGCTGGAGCTACAGAAGGAGGGTGGGGAGAACGGGCTGGGCTCTACAGTTGCTTTTGCTGGCTCCCTATCAAAATTATTCCCGAGGACCAACCTCCTCTCCCATGATTGGAAAGCCGAGTGCCTACAGGATTCTACAGGAATCACTGGCATTACAGCTTCTGTAACCCACATTCTTTGCAAGAAGAAGTGTGCTCAGACCCGTGAGAGCCTTCTACATTGGCCCTGGAGTGGCAGAATGAAGATGTTTAATCCATTGTTGCCGTTCCAATCTTTACTTTTCCATCTATGTTCCCAATAAATAGGGTGCTTTTCTATGTTTTAAGTGCATTGGGTTAAAGGACGCTTGTATAAATTGAATCATGCAGGCGAGCTAGAGAGAAATAAAATAAGCTGCAACTTACTCATGTTAATCACAGAAGTCAATTGCACAGCATGGATGCAGACACAGCCTCAGTCAACTCAGTTTTGTCTTTTTGCTCACTCCGTTCCTAGGGCCTTCACTACCTTTGGGTGGTTCTAGCTGCAACCAGACAACCTGCTCCAGAGAATACAAAGTAATCCTTAGCTTCTAGATAGTGCCCCATTTACCTTGAGACTTGCTTTAATTTTAGACAATGTAAAAGCCTGCAACCTCACCCCTTGGGGCATGGGATTTTTTTTGTCTTTTTCTACAATGGACTGTACTGGAAATGTGGTGTTCTTTCATGAGAATTTGCTGCACGTGTTCTGTAGAGGGTGTGATCCCTAGCAATAGAGCTCTCTTCCCATTCTCTGTGTAAGTCTGAGAACAAGAGCGGAGAGTTTGGGGCATTCATTCATTCATTCATTCAACACCATTTAGAACCTAATGTGTGAATGGCTCTGTGCCCAGTTGCTAGGTGTCCAGAGAGGAAAAGAACAACACAGAATGCTGTGGTTGTGTGAGTGTCTCTGTTGATAGTCCATCTGTTGGCAGGGGAAGCAACAACTTGTCTCCGATTATAGTTTAATATCCTGCTAGATCACAATGCTCTACACACAAGCACAATTCAGATAATGTTATCTGGGTGCTGTTTGCAAGGAAACCTGCATGCACTAAGAGGATTCCATTGACTGTTTGAAAGAGCAAACCACAGGACAAAGAAGCGTGCTGGAAGCAATGCTGATGGAGACGAGAGCCCCAGACAGCAGTCAGCCTCCTTTGTTTGGCAGACCCCTCTCTGAAGCTCTGAGGCTGGGTTCTCCCTTCAGGAGGAATGTGTGTTTATTTTTCTCTCACAGGACTGTGAAAGTGCTTTGTGTTCAGACTGTTCTGTGACTTCAAAGCAATTTGGGAAGCCAGAGTTATCAGGGTCGGCTTTCAAATTGCGGTTGGAGGATAATATTTTGAAGGAGCTATGTATAAAAGCAAAGCCAAACCTTCGGAAATGTTGTGAAATATGTTTTTCGCCTCAAGAGCTAATTACCTCCCACTCCTGGGAGCCCAGGAAGAGAGCTCCGAGTAAATGTCTGCCGCAGTGGATAGTCCTTCATCACAGGAAACTGACGGCTCCTGATCCGAGTGTGCACATTGCCAAAGTAGAAACTGAAATAGATATGTTTATGAGGTGTTTGATTTCGTTTCTGGTTTTTATGCAAAATCTAATGAAGCTTAAGTCACAAGCACGTGAGCACCCTGAAGTCGGCGCTCCCTTCTAGGTGTCGGCATCCATGCCGGTTCCGCCTCAGTGCACTCAATGGATTGTTAGACAGACACAAGGTACTTCTACACACCGGGGGTTGTTCTAGCACTGAGGGGTCAGATATGGTAGCCACCAGCCCCATGTAGCCACTGAGCGTTTGGATTGTGGCTAGTTGTAAGTTGTAATTGAGATGTGCTGTATGTGTAAAAATACATACTGGATTTCGAAGACTTAGTCCAAATAAATGAATGTAAAATATCTCCTTAACAGTTTTTATGTTGATTACATGTTGAAATGATACTACTTTGGATATATCGAGTTAAAGAAATCTAGTATTAAGATGTATTGCACCAGTTTCTTTTAATTTTTTTTTATGTGGCCATTAGAAAACTTAAGATAACATATGTGGTTCAAATTAGATTTATATTGGATATCAGCATGCCGGCCTCTGGGAACTCAGTGGCAAAGAAGACTCATTCTTGCCTTTAAGGAACACCCATCTTACCCATGTGACAGAGAAGTCAACAGGCAATCAGGGCAGCATTTCTGAGGGCACTCTCAAGAGGGGTCCCTAAGCCCATCTTTGGTCAGAGAATGCTTCTTAGTTGTGGAGCAGAATAATGCCAAAGATATCCATGTCCTAATCCTCGGAACCCTGTGAATATAGTCCCTTATACAGCAAAAAGGACTTTGCAGATGTGATTAAGTTAGGGAACTTGAGATGGGGAGATAATCGTGAATTATCCAGGTGGGCCCAGTGTAATCACAAGGGTCTTTAAAAGTGTAAGAGGGAGGCAAAGGGAGATTTGACTACAGAAGAGGAAGTCAGGATGATGTGATGTGAAAACAACTGAACCCCCCGTTGCTGGCTTTGGAGATGGAGGAAAAGGATCATAAGCAGAGGATGTGGGTGGCCTTTAGAAGCTGGAAAAGGCAAGGAAATGGATTCTCTAGAGCCTCCAAAAAGGAACGCAGCCCTGCTGACACCTCGATTTTAACCTAGTGAGACGTGTATTGCACTTTTAAATGACACAACTCTAAGAAAATAAATTTGTGTCGTTTTAAGCAAGTTTGAGGTCATTTGTCATGGCAGCAGTAAGAAACTAATGCATGAGGCAAAGTGGTACCTAAGCTTAACACTGAACAATTAATAGGAGTGATAGAAGAGAAGGATGAGAGGATGCAGAGAAAGAGAAGGGGAACTCGCACAGTCACGTGAACATTTACATCCATCTGCTGCTGGACTCGACAAAACCCCTCCCAGTTTACATCCATCTGCTGCCGGACTCGACAAAACCCCTCCCAGTTTACATCCATCTGCTGCCGGACTCGACAAAACCCCTCCCAGTTTACATCCATCTGCTGCCGGACTCGACAAAACCCCTCCCAGTTTACATCCATCTGCTGCCGGACTCGACAAAACCCCTCCCAGTTTACATCCATCTGCTGCCGGACTCGACAAAACCCCTCCCAGTTTACATCCATCTGCTGCCGGACTCGACAAAACCCCTCCCAGTTTACATCCATCTGCTGCCGGACTGGACAAAACCCCTCCCAGTTTACATCCATCTGCTGCCGGACTGGACAAAACCCCTCCCAGTTTACATCCATCTGCTGCCGGACTAGGCAAAACCCCTCCCAGTTTACATCCATCTGCTGCCGGACTGGACAAAACCCCTCCCAGTTTCAGCAGCTGTGTTCAAATGAGCCTGACGTTTCGTAGTGAATATTGGTTGTCTATTTTGGGGTTCTCCTGTTTTTATGTCCATCAGACACTCCAATGCTCCCCTCTTCTTCATCCCACACGAACACTGATGCGACCCGGGTTTTGAGGCAGCTGATGATTGGTTATGCCTACCATTTGTCTTTGGGGATTGTGAGATGTCTTGTCATCATTTTATTGTAAATGCTGCCCATGGGGTTTTTCTGTTTGTTTGTTTTGCTACCTAGTTGATTACAGGTGGACTGGGGGTGATTAGGAAAGATTATAAGACTACGAATTGCTGCCCCTGCCGTCTTTACAGAATCAGAGAAGAAGACTAAAGCATTAAAAGTGAAGTAATTTGGGGTTGGCCCCATGGTGTAGTGGCTAAGTTCTGCACACTCCTCTTCGGCAGCCCAGGTTTGCAGTTTTAGATGCCAGGCATCGACCTATATCCTTCGTCAGTCATGCTGTGGTGGTGACCCACATATAAAGTGGAGGAAAATTGGCACAGATGTTAGCTTAGGGCTAATCTTCCTCAGTCAAAAAAAAAAAAAAAAACTGAAGTAATTTTGCTCACATTTTAAATAAATGGCAAAATTGTCATAGAACTGAGGTCTCTCTGACTCCAAAGGCCATATTCTTTCTACTTAGTCGTGCAAAAAAATCACCCAGTTCTGAATTTCATATTTTGAGATGGACATTGACAGAGCAAAGAATGATCATAAGTGAACTGTCAAGTTCATTCATTTATTTTGCAGACTAATTGAGCACCCTCCATGTGTTTGGCTCTCTATCAAGGGTTGGAAATTCAATAATGACAAGGCAAATTGGCCCCTGCCTTCATGAAGCTCACATTTTACTGAAATATGAGGAATAGGTGAATGCAGTTAAGGTGCCTGATGCCTGATGCCCAGCCCGTGCCCCAGAACTAGTGAGTACTCATCAAATCAGAGCTATTATTATTACGTATGATTTTACTATACAAGTTCTAGCAAGTATCCTGCTAAATGCATTTACCTGAGAGTCCTGAAAATTACTCAAGTTCTTTGCCTCTGGCCCACTCAAGGCTTCAGAGAGAACTCAAATATTTCACTGAAAAACAGCAAGAATGCCCACTCCCTAAGTTCAAGGAAACAACACACTACACCGATGGAAGTAATTCAGCCCCCAAGCGTTTCTCCCTCCTGGGTTTATTTAAGCCTCCACAATAAGCCTGCGGCTCTTGCAAGGTAGGGAGTCCACGTTATTCTTCTGTCTCTTCTCCCTGACACCTACATGGGCACTGGACACACAGCTAGTACTGAGTGTTGATTATTTGGTTTTCCAAAGTTGGTTTTTTTTTCTTTTTTAAAGATTGGCCCTGAGCTAACAACTGTTGCCAATCTTCCTTTTTTTTCTTTTTCTTCTCCCCAAAGCCCCCAGTACGTAGTTGTAAATTCTAGTTGCAGGTCCCTCTAGTTGTGGCATGTGGGACACCTCCTCAGCATGGCCTGATGAGTGGTGCCATTTCTGCACCCAGGATCCGAACCGGCGAAACCCTGGGCCACCAAAGTGGAGCGCGGGAACTTAACCACTCGGCCACGGGGCCTGCCCCTGGTCTTCCAAAGTTTTGATTCCTCTGAAGGTGACAACTTCAGACGTTGTGACAAATAATGAGAGATTTTCCGGCAAATGTGCTTTGGTGCCCCAAATCATCTTTATGCATCGCATGTGTTGAAAACATATGCCTTTCTTTGAATCCTAGATTCCCCCTTTACTAGCTGTATCAGCATGACCAGTTCACTAACCTCTCTCAGACTATTGCCACATGGGTAAAAGAAGATGTAAAAGAATAATAATAGTACCTTCCTCCTAGTGCTGAGACAATTAAATGAGAAAACACGCAGAAAGCACTCAGAGCCAGTGCCTCCCGTACAAGAAGCAGTCAGTAAATGCTCATTACTATTACATCATTATTATTTTTGATGCTGATGCTGATGATGATGATTACAAAGGCTAGTCTGAAGGCACTGTTGCTATCTCTGGGCTGGTAGCTTTTAAAACTAAACTTCGGAGGCTGAATTTTTGCAATTAGAATTTTATTTTCTATGAATCTATGAACCATAGTTCATTCTTAAAATGTTATAGCACTATGTAACCTACCGTAATCCTCCACGAGCCCCATTAAATGGGCTCTGCTAATTATTAAAGCAGGAAATTGGGTTAGTGCCTGGTAAATTCTACCTCCTGGAGAACTGAGTTTTAAAAAGCAGACAAACCTACAGCTAGAGTATACAGCTATGTACTGGGGGTGTTGGGGAGAAGAGGAAAAAAAAATTTTTTTTTAAATAAAAATAAAAAGCAGACTCACCTAAGTCTCTGGGATGGTTAATTTTATGTGTTATCTTGGAGGGTTTTTTTTTAATGAGATTAAGATTTAAATCAATGAACTTCAAGTAGCAGACTGCCCTTCATAATATAGGGGGCCTCATTCAATCAGTTGAAGTTCTGAATAGACTAAAAGACCAGCCTCCCTGAGCAAGAGGGAATTGTCCAGCAGACTGCCTTTGGACTGAAACTACACCACTGGCTCTCCTGGGTCTCCAGCCTGCCAGCCCACCCTGCAGATTTTGGACTTGCCAGCCTCCATAATTGTGTAAGCCAATTCCTTGTAAATAAATATATATAATCTCCTATTGGTTCTGTTTCTCTGGAGGACCCTGACAATACAATCTCCTAAGAAATTTTGTTATCCATGTTCCTTTTAGAAAAATCCAGAAATGTAGCACCTCTGCTACCCAGAGCTTTGCCTGGAGGCAGAGAGATGAAGTGGGTAAACTCTGCTTTAAAGATAAACATAGAGTTTGAATTCTGGCTCTGCCATTTACCAAATGACTGGCCGTGGGTGAGTCATTTATCTCTCCCAGCTTCAGCTTCCTCATCTGGAAAATAGGAATCAGTGTCTCACTAAGAGAGTGTTTGTAAAGATTGGCCAATGCTCAAAAAGCTGCTGGCACGTGATAGACACTCAACAAATGATACTTAACATCATTTACTAGTAAAAATTGTTTTCTACCCTCAAGTGGTTACGACTGTCACTAACTTGTCTAGATCTCACTTGAGCTGAAAGAAAAGTATACTTCTTGAATCTCAAAGAAAATCCTAGCTTTCTTTCACTAATCAATATTCAACCAAGGACTCTGGCCTATTTTTGTCATTTCTCTGAATGCTGTAAGCCTCAGGTAATCAACTTCATTGTTCAGCTGCATTTCTCTCTACAAAGTTATTCATAACAAGATCACAATTAGGGGCAATTATCTCCAGAGACTGAATTGTAATCACCGCAGAATGGAATTAAATTTCCATATTGTAAAGAAATTTAGGAAGTGAGGCGTCTTGCCACCTTTAGCAAACTATTCATTTGCTTGTCTTTTTGTACAAAATTACAATTTAGAAAACTATTTTCCACCAAAACCCAAATGGGCAGCTAACAGGTTTCCCCCTCAATACTGGTGTTTCCCCAGACAGGACTCCTCGCAGGAGAAGAATTTAGATTTATTGAGCACATGCTAAATTCCAGGCCGTGATCCATGTGTCACACCTTTTATCTGGTTTCATCTTGACCAAACCTCCATAAAATTGGCATGAGAAATTTCAATTTAGTCATTTGAAAATTCAGGCTCAAAGGGGTGAGGTAAACTACCCATTGTCATCAACATTCAAATTCAGTTTTGTCTTACTCCAAAGTCCACTATTACCAAGACCACACCACCTCCAGCAGGTCAGTAGCAACATATGCTCTCTTCTAGAAGATGGTCAGTCCCTGAGCCTAATGAGAATTCCACAGCATGAGCAAAATACTTGGTTCTTCCTGATTGTTAAGTAAAATTTTATAAGCATAACATTTGGCTATTTCCTTCCTGTTAAGGTTTTATATATATACATATATATATATATATATATATATATATATATATATATGTTATCCATACATAATATATGGATAGTAATTCCATAATCCTGATTGTAATATCCACTTGGACATCCCATCCAGCCCTCTCATTCCTTGATCTCCATATCTCCAATGAGTTTTCTCCAGCCTCAGCCACTCAGTTTCATGACCATGAGACTTTGTTACATAAAAACTATCTCACCACTTAGTCATTAACCATGCATCTCAACAGCTGTCCACTTTCCTTTTGCTTTAACAAATATTCCTGCTTTGCGCATTCTTTGACCTCCCTATGACCTTCAATCCATTGATCCTTCTAATTTCTCCAATTCATTATCCCCTTCCTTTTTCACTTCTCATACAACTTAGAGTAAACAGTGTAGCATTTTAATTACACTCTTACCAATACCCTGAAATCTTTTGTCTCTCTCTGTTTGTTTGCACCTCTCTGACAAAACCTTTAACCCTAGGTAAGGTGAGCTATCTATTTACTCCATGTCTATACCTGAGTATCTAAAAACCACTAGGAAAAGGCCACACAACTGGTCATGTTAGTTTCACTAATAAATGTATGATGACCATCCTCAAATTGGTATACAATACTTTCCTGCCATCCTACCACTTTTCTCACTATGTCTTCCTGACCAACACAATTCCAAATCTTCTTTACTACTTTCTGCTATCCTCCCTATCTTACATTCCTGCTCCTACACTCCAGCACATTACATCTCTTATTTCACAAAGAAAACCAAAGCCATCAAACAGAAACTCTTCAACCTCATGCTGTCATCCCTACACACTAGCTGGTTTCTCTTTCCTAGGATTATAAGAGAAGTGGCCCATCTCCTATCCATAGCCAACCTTCCATGGGTGTTGAATTTCATCCTCCCAACTCTTTTCAGGAATTTCATGTGAATGATTATGCCATCTTTCTCCTATACATACAAACTCTTCCCCCTCAACTGGATCCTTTCCATCAGCTTCTAAACAGGGAGAATTGAAGTCTCTTCCTCTTAAAAACAAGCAAACAATTTTTTTTTAAATATCTTTTAAACAAAGTTCTCCTGCAGCCAGAGCTGAATCTCTCTTCTCTTCATTATAGTCAAACTTCTGAAAAAAAAAAAAAAAAGTCCATAATTGCTATCTCTATTCTTCCCACCTTCACTCCTAACCCACTCTAAAGTGGCTTCTATCTCTATCATTCTATCAAATCAACTCTGGATAACGTCATCAATATACTCTGAATGACATTCTTGATCACTTCTTCCTTTTGGAAAATTTCTCTTTCATTGGATTCTAGAATATCATAACCTCCTAATTTTACCCTTACCTCCTTAACTGTATCTTCTCTAGATCCTTGGAAAGTTTAATCTTGTCTACAGGGCTGTTAGATATTTGAGTTCCTCCAACCTCAGTCCCAAGCATTCCTTTCCTCTAACTCTATACTCACTCGCTCAACCTCATTCATATCCACAATATATTTTACAATATGATAACTCTTAAAATCTCCAGCCACATCTCACCTCTAAGCTTCCAAACCATAGAGCTACGTGACATTTCTTTACAACTACCTATTTGAAATTTCTTTTCAAAGGTCTCATCTCTAACTCAACATGTCCAAAACCAAGTTTATAATTTTTTCCATAGCAGTTTATAGGGGTTAAAAGAACAGACTCTGGAGCCAGATTGCCTGAGTTGAAATGCCAACTCTACTACTGACTAGCTAATACTACTACTACTGGTATCCCCGAATGTGATCATCTTCCAGTTTTCTATATTACCAAATGACACTGCCATCCGTTTAGCTACTTGTGCCAGAAACATAGGTGTCATCATTGACAGCTTTCTCCCCTTTACTTCTTGTGTCAAATTGTCTGCTGGTAACTCAAAACCATTTTCTCCCTTCTATTTTTCTCTCCTGGAGGATAAAGGGTAGATAGCTGGGAACTATATTCCCCAGGATATCTGCCCATGGTTTCTTGGTTAGATTGCATGAATAGGGTCATTACCATGAAATTTAGAATGTGGAAGAGAATCAAAAGCCTTTTTATTTTTTCTTCAGTATCAGTAGGCAGCCGTTTTTACAATGGCTTACAGATATCTTCCTATGAATCACTCACCCAGGTACAAGACACATATGAGACCACGGCAAACCTCTCATATGGTTCCTGCAACTTGCTGACTCCCTGAAAGCTAGCAGTGAATTCTGAGATCTAATGATAGTGTTCCCTCACCTTGGTTCCTCCAGCCCTCCCAATGGTTTAATAAACATTCACTCCCCTCTGTTAAATCCCTTCCTGCTTACGATACCTTGGAGTAGTTTCATTTTTCCAACCAAACTCTGACTGATTCTCCTTAAACCAGATCTTGATTATTTTCCTTTTAAAAATATCTTAAATTCTACCACTTCTTTCATTGCTGTTGCCCATACCTGAATCTAAGTTACTATCAACTGTTATGTAGGCTGTTAAAAAAGTCTCCTTCAATGATCTCCTTGTACACACTCTTGCTCTCTCCCAGTCCTTATCCCAATTTCAAACTAAGTGCATTTTGTTTTCTTTAACGTGTAAAAATGATCATGTGGTCGCTTGAAATATTGTCTTTGTTTTCTGTTGCCCTGGAACAGAAGCTGAATCTTTAATAGAACCTAAAATACTATGTCCACACCTACTTTTCCAGCTTCACATAACAGTATTTTTTCCTTGTTCTCTGAGCTCCAGTCTTACTAGCCTTTTTACAAACCCTTCACGTCACCAGATACCCTTCCATCTCAGAGCCTTTGACCACACTGTTCCCTCTACCTAGAATGCTCTTCTCATTCCAATCTCCCTTTTCACCTGCTTAATCTGTACTCATTCTTCAGATTCCAACTCTAAATTAGTGTGGAACATGTTGAGATAAACAACTAGATATTGGAAGCAAATAAAAGTGAGTCCCCATCTTGGATATCACATCAAAATAAATTCTATGTGAATTAAAAATACAAAAGCATAAATTTATTAGAAGAAAATTTGTGAATATGTGTATAGGTTTGGAGTGAGGAAGGCCTTCCGAAGCAAAACACCAAAGACAGAAACCACAATGAAGAAGACAATTAGATTTTACACATAGACTTTTAAAGACTTCTGTATGACCAAAAAAATAGGATAAGGCAATGAATACACAGGAAAAACTATTACAGTCTATATGACAGACATAGGTTAAAATCATCAAGACATATGAAGGTCTTACAAATCAATTTTTTAAAAATCTAAGTGCATAAAATAAAAGTGGAAAAGGTATGTGAAAAGTCACTCACAAAAGAAGCACTAAACATGTCAAAAAAATATGAAAAGATGTCCTGCTTTACCAATAGTCAAAGAAATACAAATTAAATATACATTAGGTTTATCTTGTTTTCTTATTAAATTTGGAATGATTTTTTAAAAAGCTGGCAAGGGCATGTGAAAATGAACACTCACAAAACTGCAGGAAAGACTATAAATATATAAAATCTTTCTGAAGGGTAAATAGGCAAAATGTGTCCAAATTTATATGATATACCAATGGCCTGTCAATTCCACTACTTGAATTACCCACTAAGGAAATTGTCATACACAGTTTCCACATTCCTTACTTCTTCTTATTCTACAGACCCTGTAGTCCCCCTGAACTCCAGGAAACTGCTCTCACCATGGCCACCAATGGTCTCCATGATACTAAATTCACACTTCATCCTTCCAACAACACTTAACCTGCCTCAGTATTTGACACAATTTACCAGAGCAATATTTTTTTCTCTTGCTTTCTGTGAACCTGCACTCTGATTTTCCTCTTCTCTGGGTATTCTTTCTTAGTACCTACTGCCACCATGCCCCCCATGCCACCCTCAATTATAGGAATTCCTCAGACCTCCATTCTGGCCCTTGACCTGTTGTCCTTGAGTGATCACAACTTCTTCCATGGTTTTAATTACCGTCTATATGCTGACGACTTGCAAAGCTCTATCTCTAGCTCAGTCCTCTCATGTAAGCTGTAAAGCTATGTGTTCACATACAGACATCTCCATTTTGATATGTAGATGTAACTCAAACTCAAAGTGTCTAAAACTGACATCTTCTCTGTACAAAGCTGCTTCTCTACCAAGGAAGTGGCAAATAGCTCACATTTCTCACTTATATTGCTCAAGCCAGAAACTTGAGATTCTCACTTTATCCCTCTTCCTCTTTCATGCTCAAAATCCAAACAACCATAGAGTACTATCAATGTTATAAGTAAAATTTTAAATTCAGAATGACGATGTCACTCCCCTACCTAAAATCTTCCAAATCATCCTTAATATACTTTCACAAAATCTAGCCTCTGCCTAACTCTCAAGCATCATTTTGTGCCTCTCTCCTGCTCACTCTACATCCTAGTCTTTTTGGCAGTCAAGACCATGTCACGCTTTCTCTGACTTCTGCCCTTTAACATGCTCTTCCCCTACCTACAGTACCCAATGAACCCAGACCAACTTCATCTGCAAACTTTTTTTGTTTGTCCTTCAAATGTCAGTTTAAATGACTTGTCTCCAGATAGGCTGTCCCTGACACAACAATATCAAGCAAAATCTATTTACAACACATTCCCATGGCACTTTGAATTTCTCCTTTAATAACCTTCATTCTGTTTTGGATTACCTGTTAATGACTAATTTCACTCCTCTACTCTAAGCCTGCTGGAACGGACACTGTCTCTCTTAATCATGTATACACCTCCATTATCTGGAATAAAAAATATTTGCTGACTTGATTTGAAAGACCATCTGCAGAAAGATATATGTGACAGGAGATTGATTATTATGTTTTTATAATAGAAAACAACAGAAGCAACCAGAGTGCCCCTCAATAAGAAAGGATAAGTAACTTATAGTGTACTTACATTATGAAATATTTAAAATAAATCTATATAAACTAACTTTGGGAAGTGATGACAATATATTGTTAAGTGAAAAAGCAGATTTAAAACTCACTATGAAGAATGATATTTCATTTTTATAAAAATTGGACATAGCTGTGTTTGTATATATTTAGGAAAATATTCAGAAGAATATTCACCAGAATATTAACTAAGATTATTTGGGGGGTTTATAGATAAACTATAGTCTGACTCTCTTTATAACAAACACATACTAATCTTATAATCAGGAAAATCATGCTATTTTTAAAATTCAAACTTTTTAATAAAGAACTATGGAGGGGTATTTTGGCACCTCTCTTTTCCCTTCTGGGGAGTCAGAGAGTGCTCTGATTTGTTAGAAAGGTGTTTAACCAAACAGGCAGTGTTCCAGAGGATTCTCACCCTGAGTTGTGGCTGTTAGGCAGGCAGATGGGACGTTGTCATTGCTCCCATAAGAGGCAGTGCTGTCACATGATGAGGGTAGGGACCTAGGCTCCCACCATCTGTTGCTCAACGATCCATTCAGGACTGCCTTGTCGATACTGGTGAAGAAGACTTTACTTCCCTAAATTCAATCCGCCTGGGAAAACTTCTGCTAACAGATCGTCATTTGATAGAAAAATTTAGACATTTCCAGTTCCTTTGAAGCAAGCTTTCTCACATCAGGATTACACCCATAAACACATAAAACTTAGGATCAGAAAGGACCAGGAATAAAGTCTGTCCTTTTGACTTTGAAAAAATAAAAACCAACACATGTTCTCAAATAATATGAATGTCAGAGGCTCAAAGAACAATTGATCCCTTAGCTAATATATGAAGAGTGATCTTTCAATAGAAGCTGTAACATTTCAGTTATTTCTCTCATCAGCATCAAATAATGAAAAGACAACAAACTTTGGGATCAGATGGACCTGCATTTAAATTCTAACTCTTCCACACACCAATTGTATGAACTTGTGAAAGCATCTACTATTCTTTCTGAGCCTCAATTTTTTCATGCGCAAAGTGACATGACAGCACTCACTTTAGAAGGTCTTGTGAAAATTAAAATAGGCAATAATGTAAAACTCCTAGCTCAATGCCTGGTCAATGGTAGGTGCTCAGTGTAACTGTTAGTCCACTATCATCTCCTATTCAGTCACTCTTCTTGAGAAACCTCTGTGTCAACATGCAAAAGGTGTTTTGCTGGCATGGAGATGAAGTATGCATTCCACAAATATTCAAGTACCCGCTACAGACTGTACGCTAGAGATTCAATGGTGAGCAAGAAAGAAACCACCCCAGCCCTTGTAGAGTTGACTTTCTATGCTGAATGTGGTAGGCTGAATAAAGGCCCCCCACAGATACTCACATCCTCATCCCCAGAACCTGCGATGTTACCTTAAATGGCAATAGGGACTTTGCATATGTGACTAAATTAAGGATTTCAAGATTGAGAGATGATCATGGATTATCTGGGTGCCCCAATGTAATCACAAGGACCCTTAGAGGAGAGGAGGGTTAGAGTCAGTAGTAGGAGATGTGACGACAGAAGCAAAAATTAGAGAACCACAAGGAAGGAATTAAAAGCCAAAGAGTGCAGTGGCCTCCAGAAGCTGGAAAACGCAAGGAAATGGATGATCTCTTAGATCCTCCAGAAGGAACCAGCCCTGCCGACACCGTCACTGCAGCCCAGCGAGATGGAGTTTGGACTTCTGGCCCTCAGAACGAGAAGAGAACAAATCTGTGCTGTTTTCAGGCACAAAGTTTGTGGTAGTTTTCTACGGCAGTCACAGGAAAGTAGTACCCTTGGAAGCATTAAACCCCTAATTACACAATAATTTAACACAATTGTGATAAGTGCTAGAAAGACTAAGTAAATGGGAATGAGAGTTTATAAAAGAGAGACATAATCTGGGGAGCAGGACATCTCATTTGGGGGACTGACTTTTGATTTTAGATTTCCAAACTGAAAAGATACTTACTAGGCAGAAGGAGGGAGACAAGAGAGAGAGAATTCCAGGCATAGGAACAGCAAGTGCAAAGATCCTAGGCAAGGAGGAACAAGCTCAGGGTGGCTGAAGCACAGCGAGCAAGGTGGAAGAAGATGGAAAACAGTCAGTCAGGTAGATTGGGGCCAACACCAAGGAAAGTTTTCACATGGAAACAATAACATTTTAGATATGATAGATTCAGAAGACATCATGAAAATTAATTGTACCTGTTCCCTTTAGTTTTTTAATGTGGCTACTAGAAAGTTTAAAATTACACAGTGGCTTGCATTGTCTCTCTATGTGGTGGAACTGATCTAGATGAAACAGGCGTGGGATGACATAAGAAGAGCTTCTTTCTAGCCTTTGCTCATAAAATGCATCAGCCTCATTAAAGATGATAAAAGTCAATAAATATTCCTCAACTTGGATTTAATCCTTGAGGTCAAATTTTTCTCTATCAGACACTGCTAACATTGTTTTTTAAATGTGAAAAAAAGTTTTATATATTTTCCAACCTGCCATGTAGTGTTTACTTTCATTTCGAATATCTCATTGTCTCCCTGGCTAGACAGGAAGCTCCTTGAGACTTGAGAACAAGTCTTTTACCTCAACGTGTCCTAAATGCTGACCGTCTGAACAAGTATTAGGCACTCTGTAAATCCTTGCTGGTTAATTTCCAGAGCCCTTCTGTGTGAAAACTGAAGAGCAACCATTCTGTGAAAAGTGTTTTCTTTGAAAAACTGGGCTTTTATTCTTTGGTGCTGCTAGATTGACTCGAAATAGAATAGTATTTGCCATTCTTGTCTAGAAATGTATCTACTGCTGCTTTTGGAGCCTAGTGAACTACAAAGCTTCTATTGAAATCAAAGCCAAGGTGTAAAGGTAGATAATTGGAAATAAAGGAAACCAAGGACATTTTTGTTTCTTGAAGGGTTTCTTTGGGGCTGACTTCAAAGTTTGAGATTTTTCAATATGCTCATGTATGTTGAAAAAGAAGCAGAATTCTATAATGTTCAAAAAGTTTAAATATGGCCCATTGATTCCAGCTCAAAATTAAAAAAAAAAAAAATTTAACAATTTGCACTGTTCTGCAAGTGACAGGCTTCCTTGGGAGATGGTAAGCTCCCAGTTGACAAAGGATTCACATTGAGTGATATTCTATCAGAAATATCAAGGGAGCAAGAGGGCAAATGAGATGAACTCAGGGGCCCCTTTGAACACTTGGTTGTATTATTCGTGCTGAACTTAATTGCCCAGTGGGACTTTTTAAGGATACATCTTCTATGTCCCAGTATGTTACATAGTGACATGTAGCATCATCGAAACTAGATATTCTGAGAACAACTACCTGAACCAGTTAGGAGAGAAGCATGAAGGGAAAAGCTTTGAACAAAGCAGTCATAAGCACCCACATCCCACGCTAAACTACTCATTGTGCTGAGGGGAGCACAGGTCACTGAAACTGTGTTCCATGCCCAACACACGGTAGGCATTTAAAAAATACGGATCACCTTTCAAGTGGGCATGGTGCTGGCACTCATCTTTTCTCTTTGGACCCAGAGGTTATTTCCTTTCTATCTCCCAGATCTTATTTTGAAGAACAGAGCTCTGTTCAGCTCTCTAAGAGCTTCAAGAAAGGAGGTGGGGAGTTCCTAAAGTAACTAAGAAGATTCCACGGTTATTGTGCCCCCGATGGCCTTTTTCCTGGTCTTTCTTAGGTTGGAGTTTATAGATTGTAAATTCTTCTAGATCGTAAATTTTCTTCTGGACTATGAGTTCCTTAGAGTAAGAAAATGTCTTTTTTACCTCTGTATTCCTTGCCTCATTTTTAATACCAAGCTTCACCAAAGAAAGGTACAATAAATGTCCACTGAAGGTAATAAAACGACCTACATATTCATGTTTGCAAGTGTGCACACACGCATACTCTGAAAGACTCCAGGCTGTTGAAACGTTTAAGGGCTTGGTGACTTGAAGCAGACAGCAGGCCTAACCCAGGACATTACTAACTCTCACATTGTTAATGGATATTCTCCACTAGATTAATCCAAATATCAACAAACCTATCAAAAGCAATACTTCTCAACCTTAGCGGCACATTAGTTTTACCTGGAATATTTTTTAAAAGCTCAATGTACAGACTGAGAGTGAGGTATAATACGATGAGACTGAAGAGACAGTGAAAGAACATTGTGTGCTGGAGGGAAATGAGAGAATTTAGCAGCTGCTTTGAATGGGGAGTTGTGGGCAGAGGGAACAATGTTTGCAGAATCTTTTGAAGAAACTTTACTATGAGATGGACTATGAAAGCAATAGTAAAGGTCTACACTTTGGACTTCCTGTTTAAAATATTTACACATTAATTACTCACCTTTACCTCTCTTCTTTCGTAAAACACCGCTGTATTCCAGAAAAGGAATAAAGACACACACCCATGAGAATAAAGAGAACAGGAAAAGCAAAGACAGTAGGTCTGGAACTTGAAAACATGTGGCGATCTGGAAACTGTATTGGTGAATCATAAAGAATAGAAAGCTAACTGCATGTGGGGAACAAAGCAAAAAGCAAGAGATTTTATAACACATAACGCCAAAGGTCTCAGAAACTGGAGGTTCCAGGACCTCTGAAATATGGTAGATGCAGGGAAGAAGATAATGGTTGAAAGTCCGCATGTGAAGACTTGAGTTTCTTTGCCTCACTACCTCCTTTTCAGAGGAGAATGTGTTGGGCTACATTTTCACTGAGGGCATAGTCCTCTAGGGGTGCCAGCTATGGACAAAGGTCTCTGATCTGAACTACTGTGTTCTCAGGCTTGGGGCTTTGCCAATTGACCCTGAGTGGCCATTAAATAAAAGGCCTAAGTCGTCAGGGATTAGCGAGTGCCCTAGAACTTGCTTACCTCTCTAGACTCACAATGTTGCTTCAGTTCGGCCTCTGATGATTTTCTCTATGTTCATGTCAGCTCAGCCATTCAATTAAAAAAGTGTGGCTGTGTGTGTGTGTGTGCATGCACGCGTGTGTTCCAACATTTTTTGGTGTATTTAATAGGACATTTTTTTTGTAGATAATTAATGACCGTATTTTCAGAAATTTAACTGTATTATTCTTTATACCTTTTGAATGTCTTAAGTATTTCAAAATAAGTTTTTAAGATAGAGTCCTAGAACATCTCCCAGTCTGTCAGCCAGACAACCAACCATACCACCTCCATCCCACAGAAGACTGGGAATGTACTCTCCTGGAGAGGTTGAACAAGGGACATACGGCAGAGGTAAAGAAAGTGGTGATCTTCCAAAAAGTAGCAGAGATTAGGTGACTGCATGGTGAAATCCTAAGTACCTTTGCCATACATGCTCACAGAACGCTGGCCGCCAGGCTCATATCTACAGGCCTGCTTTGGAGCAACCCTCTGTAAAGTCATCAGCCCAAGAGAAAAGACCCATAGATGCCGATATTTCAGGATCCCAACCCAACAGCAAGTCTTTGCTTGATAAACTTAGAGCAAATTCAACCACTCAATCAACTCTATGCACGTACACATGTGCACTGCTTCTACAGCAGAACATCAATCTTGACCATGAAATGACAGCTAAGAATCAGAAGACATTTAAGAAAATCTTTCATATGAAAGGCAGATATTAAAAGAAACAGAAAAAAGGCCTGAGAAAAAGACAAAGCATGAAGCAGAAGAAGACTTACCCCAACACACTCACAATTAATTTGCAAAAGAGAAGATTTTGTCTCCATAAAACAAGAAGAGGAGGCTGTAAAAAGGAACAATCAGGTCAAAAAATAGTTCATAATTTTGGGGGTAAAGAGTAGATTCTAAGATCTTTTAGGGAGGGAAAAACAGTCACATGAAAATATCAGTAATCAGAATGTCATCCAATTTCTCAATTGTGATGTAAGAAGCTGGGATGTGGAATGACAAGGTAGACGACAAGGGAGCAATGCTTTCAACATTTTCAGGAACAAATTTCAAGAATAAAATAAAAACATTAGATTTCTATATGCAGCCAAAGTGTTACTTGAAGGTAGAAGTAGGAAAAGAAACATTTTCAGATATGCTAGGTCTTAAATAATTTACCTCCCAAGAACTCTTTCTCATGAAATTAATGCAAGATATATGACATCAAAATGAAAGTACAATCCCAGTGGGAGAAAGACAGAGGATCCAGAAGACAGGCATTCTACCCAGCAGAGCAGTGAACAAAATTCCCAGGCCAAAGGAGAAGAAGAATCCCAGGGTGAATACTATGCAGCTGCCCAGATTCAAACAGATCAATAGAGAGTTCCAGGAGGAAAAGGTGACACAGTTGTGTTCTAACACACAGAGCAGAGATTTACACTTCTAGTACAAATTATGGCATGAATTATTGATAGGTACATTAAAAACTCAGCAAAAGGATTTTAAAATGAAGCAATTGTTAACTTCAGCAAAAACAAAGTTTAATCATTGCAGGAACTACATGACTCAGCTCTGACTAATAAGGCAAACACTTAATAATGATTTAACCAAAATGATGATACCATTATTTAGGGGGCAGGGAAATGGTGGTGTTTGGGGGGGGGGGGGGGCGGTGCGGGCACAGAGCATAAGACAGCAAATCCTCACTTTTCATAGTAGTTTTTCAACAGATACCAAGATTGAAATATCAATTGATATTTGATATGGATATCATTAGGCATCAATAGAAATATGCTATTTAGAAATTGGGAGATCAACTCCAGAACGTACGCTTCCAAAAACTTTCATAGCCATTGCTTCAGAGGAACCACCTCTTGAGGGAAGTGAGAAGGATAAGAAACCGTTGGTTTCATTATGTCTTATTAAACTATTTATCGCACAACTATGCATATGCATTGATTTTTTTTAAAAACTAAAATTTAATTCTTTTAAAGTAAAATGTATATACACCCTATTCTTCAACAGTTTTGGAATCACATGTGTATTCTACTTGAATGCAACTCCACCCTTTGGGTCGTTGAGGTCCGAGCTTCATGGGGTTTATCTTGAGCATATTCCATGCTCCTGGTGGTGGGCAAGATGCTTTCCTGACATTGGATCCTCACATCAACCATAGGAAGAAGTTCATTGAACTTCCGATAAGGAAATAGAGAATCTGAAACTGAGAATACAAAACAATTTCCCAGCATTCCTTGGAGCAAAGGGTGATTCTGTGACACCGTGCTGGCCAAGGAGATGTAAACAAAAGTCTGCAGGTGGTTCATCTTCCTTCTACCAGGAAGGTGGGCTGCCACAACCTTCTTAAGGCAAGGAACATACAAGCCATACGCAGAGAATGAAGGCTAGAAAAAGCCTGGATCACTGACCTTCTCAGTGAGCTGCCAAGCCATCCAGGACTGTCTACTTCCAGACTGCTTGTTAAGTGAGGAAAATAGAAGATGAGATGATTTATTTTCATTCTAAAGTAAAACTAAGGCTAAGGTAGACTTCTGGTTCTTTAACATCTCACTTCCCTCGCATCCTGTGTGGGGCTCAATGCACAGTGGGTGTTCAAAGATGCTAGTTAGCTAACGAAATTACCACATTCATTTTGCTACCCAAGAAAGAGCTGCACTGAATTTTGATTCCTGGCAATTTAAAAAGATTTTCTGTGTGTTATAATTACTGGCCTGTCGTAGGATAAAAAGTGGGTGAAAGAATTCATTAGCTCATTAAAATACAATGAAAAGAACATAATTAAAATGTTTTGGCAATTTCTGGATCACAGAAAATGAATAATCAGAGGTGCAAAACAAACCTTCAGCCAGTTAGCTGGCTGCAGGAGGCCCACACTTCCTGCTTTCTCATAACACTGTCAACCAGCTGGCTCAACACCCTCTCCTCTACCCCTCCTCACAAGAGACTTTGCTTTAATGAGCTTTGTTCTTAGCCTAGAGACTAGAAGCTGGGGCAGCACAAATCTTGGTAGGGAAGCCCTCTGAAAACCTGAAAAGGGGAATTGGGGCTTCCCACTCTTGTCTCTGCTTTTAGTAGCTTGGTTTTGGCCCAACAACTATACCTGCCAACTGTGCTCTGTGCTTTATACACATCCCATCTAATTCCCACAAAGGACACTGTGGGGGACTGGAATTGGCCACCCCAAGATGTCTCTTTGGCATGAGGATTATTTTGCACTGGTTACTTTTAAAAACTCCAGACAGAAAAAACTCTGAAAAGTGGAATTTACTTACCCTTGGTTAAGAGACATTTATATTTGTAAAGGAAATCTCCATCTGTAAAGGTGTCTCCCTCTCTGTACAAAGAAGAAGGAGGGATGACCTTATCTGTAGAAACTCTTATCAATGCAGAAGGCAAGGACTTAAATCTGCATAATAACCTGACTCTTATTTACTGCACTTGTCTGGTAATCTCCCGTAACTGACTCCCCCCATGCCCAACATCCTCCTTTGTCTTTAGCTGAAGATGATATTTAAAGTGGTGGCTTCAGCCATTTTGGTGAGTTGCTCAGTTTGCCTGAGCCTCTCCCATGTATGCATGTTATAAAGCTTTGTTTAATTTTCTCCTGTTATTCTGTCTCATGTGAATTTAATTTGTTGTCCAGCCAGAAGGACTCAGAGCAGGTAGAGGAACTGTCTTCCTCCCCTACAAGGTCTATAGAATTATCCTCCTTTCATCATGACACTAAGGTCAAGTAATATGCCCAAGTTGCGCAGCCAGCTGATAGAGTTAGAACGCAAACAAAATGGTTGTAACTAGACTCCCAAGAGCCCCTGCTCTTAATCACCATGAAAACCACAATAGTCAAAGGATTCTCTCTCTTAGATTTCCGCAGCATTTGGCCCCCCAGGGGCTAGAATAAGAGGACTCAGCCTGCCCCACCCATCCCCACACCAACAGACACAGCAGCTACCTCTCTGCATGTTTGATGGGTGGCTGATGTCAAGTCTTGTTGTCTTCCTTCCCAACTCCATGAAACTTTACCATCACACCTCCTGCCATCCCTTCATTTCTTTACTCCCTCACATGTCTCCCTCCAACACCAGTTCCTAATGATCACCAAAGGATGCATAGAATCTCTGGATAGCAACACCTAGAGATCTGATGGCACAGAAGGAACAGCAGTTTCTCATCTGACAATGCTAAGAAGAAGAACACGGGATTACAAGCCTCTGGCAGCACTAGCCAAAGTACCATTGGGCAGTTGGACTGGGTCCAGGAAATGGGAACACATCCAATCTCTACTTTAAACAACATTTTTGAGGACATCTCATATTAGACATTATGCCAGGTGCTTTCATATTTACTATCATATAATCCCACTAGGAAGCCACGGTATCTCATTTGACTTACTCACTATCACACCTTCTGTAGCACCATAAACTAAAATTTCGACACCTAGCGCAAGTTTCACAAGGCTTGGTTTACTTTACGAGTGAGTGTTAATAAAATGCTTTATCTTCATGTCATTTAGGTTAATTATTCTTGCTAAGGAGAAACTAAGCTCCTGTTCATGGGAGTATATAACAAATTTTTTAAATGTAAAATCTTTTTAAAAATATTATCTAAAAATTTTATGCCCTCTGTTATTGATGCCCAGATATAGTTCTGAATCTCAAGACACATGACAAAGATAGCTTTAAGGATACCATGGGTTTAACTAAACTTTATATAGGTTTTTTTTCCTGACTAGAGGCCCCTGACCTCACTTTTCTCAGGACATCTACTTTAGAAAATTTGCAATTGTAAAGTCTTTTCCTGCCTCTTTGAGATGTAAATCTTCTTCCAGCCTTTTGCCAGTTTTATGACCCAGGAATGTCTTTCTCAAAGACCTGGGAGCCATCCTGTTGAAACGCAATCATTGAAGGAGATAGCACCCCTACTTCCCAGTCTCTGTGGGATGATAGGAGCCTGTGTTAGTCAGGGTTCTCCAGAGAAACAGAAGGATATAAACCAGTCCCTAGAATAGGTAGTCATATCTCTCACACTCTCCTCCTTGACACAGTCCCAAAGCCTTCAACACTGAAGAGAATAGGTGGAAACCAACAGTAGAACCTGAAGACATGTTCAATCAATCATCATCAAAGCCAGAGACAGAATTGCAGCTGCCCAAATTTCTTCCTGAAGTCTTGAAAAAAAAAAGGTGTCTGAAAAAATAATAGAGCTAATATCATAGACGTTCAGTGAAGATAGACATGCAGAGACAGTAGAAAGAAAAATTTATCAAAGTGTAAAGTGAGCAAGACTGTGTTCTTCCAGAAGCATTGAATAATGACCAGGAGAACTGCTGATCCAGGGAGAGGTCACATGACTCCCTCAGCTCAATGAACCCCTCTGCCTCTTGCTTCTCCACAGTGTGCCCCTCCCATACTACACAGTGCCTGTTGGGCTACTAATGCCTCCATCTCCAAAAGGGCAAGGAAAGGAGAGAGAAGATGAAAGGGATGATGAAATTCAAGTCCTTCAAAGCTAAAAGCTAGGAGAAAGGGGTTTCCTTCCTGGTACCCCTCAGATCTGCTTGGTAGAGTCCAGGAATAGACCCACGTTACTCATTGCTTGTAGACTTCTTGGCATCACATGCCTCTAGCTCAGGTAAGCCTCCTTGGGGTTCCAACAGCCTTGGTGGGGTATGTCAGTTTCTCTAGGAATCATCCAATGGTTTGACATTTCAGCTTCCGGGCCTTCCTCTCCCTAGTCTGGTGGCTTAGTAAAGGTTGGCGCCATCCATAGTTCTTTTTTTCTGTCATTTTTTTAACTAAAAAATTCAAACATCCCCCCAACTCTCCTAGCTCCCCTCCCCAGAAATAACCACTGCTCCTTGCACATCTGTACAGAGAAACTTTACACTCTAAGGTACTTAATAATGAACACAAATGACTCCATACTATATAGAATAATATAACAATCTGTGCCCACAGTCAGTGTATCTAGACACATATAACCATCTATTTCAGATTTACTGTAATCTGTTTTACTATTATAAGCAGACACCACCAGGATGAATTACATTAAGGTTATAGCTATGAATCATCTTGACATTTTCAAAGTGCTAGACAAATATGTTATTTGTTGTTTGTTTTTATTAATAGGATTAAAATTTTATTTCAGTTTCCATAACTTGGAAAATGAATGGGCTTGTACTGCCAGCTTTTGTACAATGGCACTTAAGTCAGCTAGGAGAATTATGATAGTGGAAACTGTTTATCACAGTCCTCCCAATCCAAGCCACGTGACTGAATCAAGCCATTAATAAAAGATAGTATTCTTATTTATTGTGTGTAGTAAACAAAGAAGCAAGTGGTATCAACTTTCCATACTTACCGTAACCCCACCCAAGTCCCAAGAAAGGGTACCTATATAGCCAGGACATTCTCCTCCTTAGGATGTGCATGGCTGGTGACAAATGCATCTTTCATAACCCTTCCTGAAACTTGACTCAGTCCCATTCTAGTAGTCATCCCCACCCCCATCCCTCTACCCTCCCCAGCCCCCATTCCCAAACTCCACCCCCCATCAACAAGGCTTCTAATTGAGAAGGGGAGTCAGAGAAATAGGATCAAGACTCAGAGCAAGAGAATGAGATCCCTGAATTCAGCAGGAGCTCCTCTCCTATGGAGGTCAGCTCTAAAGCCCATGCACAGAGTAAAAACTGCATATGGCCAATTATTCTGGAAGATCCTTTGGGAAGGCACTACCTCGTTGATATATAATCTCTTAATAAATCTGACAGAACAAATCACTGATTCTTTAGTTGAGCTCCAATTGAAATCGTTGGTTTGTGTTTGAAGGCCATGTTCCTGAGGAATGCAAATCACTGAACACTAAAATCATCCTGCGTACAGTGGCATGCTCATGCTAGAAGAGGCACTCAGGGAATGAGGGAAAAGCGAATTCACACCTCCCACTTCTTCTTTCTCCCGGACATATACTCATTGAGTACAATCAGCAGCAGAACCACTAGCAGTGTGAAATTATGTTTCTCCTGAGTTCCACTTCCACCCCCTTTCATATTGCCTGCTGACTTTGGCTGAATTCCTAAAGGCTATAAGCTTAAAAGATGTAACTATACTCCACAATGACCAACAGCCCTGGACGTGTGACTGTGGCTCAGATGTTTTTATAGTGCTCCCTCTGTACCCTGCATTATTGCCCATCAGAGCCCCCAAGAATCTCTCTCTCCTGAAATTACAATAAAAGACACAGGTGTTTGCTGCTTTTCGGCTTTCAATGACCACTGACGGAAGTGGAGGCCTAATTATTACTAGCTGAACACCTGTATCTTCCTTCAAGAGAAATTCACTAATTCTGAGAATCGACACTTTTATGACCAGGTCATGCTAACCAGTACAAAGTTATTTTTATTTTACTGCACATTTCTAATTAAAATAAATTCAGTACATGTTTTACTTCTGCTTTCCCAAGACAAAAATCACCTTTGAGTAACATTCTGAAGCGTACCTGCTTTCATTTCTTCTCCTTCTAAGGTGAGGGAATCACAAATAGAACTTTAAGAAATCTCCCATAAAGACAGAAGAGGGATTTTGTGGTCATGGGAATGCAACATCAAGAGAAAATGTTTGTTTGCAAAGTACATTTTATTCTCTGCTAGACCTGATGGCTGTCAGCAAATCTCACTTAGCCTAACAACTTAAACAGAAAACCTAACACAAGCTATTCTCTGTGACAGTATTTCCCCAAATCTATTCTTTGGAGTACTACTTCTGCAGAATTTTTATAGGTATTAGAACAAGTGACTTTAGGAAACATGTTTGGTTTTGAAGAGTTTCATTTACTGCAGGATTTCTCAGAGCCTTTAGTGTGCTAATATTCATGGTACGTCTCCAAGAGGAGGATATAACATACCCTGCTTCCGAAATGTATATGGCCACCCAACCCTTTTCACAGAACATCTTATGGGACTGGCGTGTCATGGGGCATACTTTTGGGAACTGTTGCTCTGTCTAACATATTGAGGATAAGCCAGCACAGAAATGGTCCAGAGACAATGGGATTGTTCGGAAGTACAAGTATCAACAGCTATCATCTTCCTCAAGTCCAGTTACAGAATTGGGCCCCGCCTCTTGGGGCTGCATGGGAAAGTAGTAAATGTTTGTGGGTGGTCTAGATCAACATCAACAGGGCTAGTTAATGAAGAGGACTTGCTGGGAAAAAGATATCAGAAGACAAAGTTCAAAAGCCAATAAATGTTCTAGGAAAGGGAAGGGGCAGAAGCAAGATGAGAGACAGAATGAGACTAAAAACAGGAAAAGTGATGACAGGATAAGACATACACAGGAAAAGAGGAACATCTCTGGAATTAATTCCACATTTTCTCTAAGCACCCACCAGGCACTCCTTACTGAGTAGATTGGCATTTTTTCCTGGTAGAGACCCTCTAGCTAGGTCTATGTTTCCCTTCATAGACCCCCTACAAGCCTCCTCCCTATTTCCTTGTGGCCCTGCCTGGCTGACCACAGCTTGGCCCAATGATAGAGCTTCCTAAAATCTCACCTTGTCCCAGTCACTGACTAACTCAATCTCAAAGTCAACTGTATACATGCAGATTCTAATAGATATCTCTCCAAGACACGTGATCAGCATGCCAGTGATGAGAAGTATGATTCCAGGTTGCTCCCCAAGTCCCCTTTTGCCAGTTAGAACAAAGAATAAAGCCATAGGAATGGCTATCCAGCATCTGTGTCCCTCCCACATTGATGGACCTCAAACCACCCTCAACCCTGCTGCCCCTGCCTTTGGCTCAGTCAAGACTTCTGCCTGATCCGTAAACCCAAGTTCCAACTTATTTCCTTCCTCAATACTCCCATCTCTCTTGCCCAGAGGCTTGACTTTGATCCCTCAACTTCTGAATGGTACCATTTACCTGAAAGAAGTTCAGAGATTTAAAAGTGGATCCATTATTGCTATGCCTTTCTCACCTGCTAAAATTTGACCATTTCATCTTGGCGGGCCATTTCATTACATCTCTGCCTCTCAGCTAAGCCAGCCCCTTCAACCTGTGACTTACTTGAGTCAGATCCCCAGGGCCGAAAAAGCTTTCTGCTGTCCTCTTCTGCTGGGTTGTTTTCCAAGAGGAGTTTTCTAGCCTTCTATACCTGTCCTGAGAGGCTGGATGTTTCATTAATCAAAGTTTGCTGGCATCCCTTTTATGTTGGGACTCTCAATCTTTCTTCCAAGGTAATTGTGGTATCACTGGTCTCTGTTCCAGGTCCACATAGGAGTTTCATAACTTCCCTAACACATGTGGTATCTCATTATCTGAGATCAGGCCTTCAGCGTCAGCATTTGTAATTGCCCAGAGAACTGGGGCCTTGGCATTCTGATATTGTCTGGTCACCGCCACCTAATTTTACACTCACATGAAAGAAGACATTCACATCCTCTGGTCTCTGACATCTCTTTAATTCTATGGAAAAATACACAGGATCAGTAATATTCCCCAGCTCATTAAAGTCTTTCCATAATAGCACAGAAATCTAACATCAAGATACTACTGTTTCACCACTTACTTTAGATAAGGCACCTAATTTTTCTAAGCCTGTTTCTTTTCCTTTTAAATGGAGATAATAGCAATCTGAAAAAGTTTTTGAAGGATTCAAACAGATAAGGCATACGAAGTATTTATCACATTGCCTTGCTCATGACTAACGTTTATTGACCTCTACTGTTTTAATTATTAGGGAGAACACTAACTTTACATTTGTGGATTTCATAATTTGAAATAAGCACCTAAATTTCAAAGACAAATAAGAAGAAAAATGCACAGTAATTGAAGGTCTGTACGTCTCTGCTCTAGAAAGCCAAGTTCAAAAGTAATTATCTATGGCACCTGACCCACGACTCCTTTACTCCAAAGATTTCCTTCCTGGAAAACAAGAATAATGACAGCAGAAAGCAAAAAGAAAACTGGAAAGTGAGATACGTTAAGAGTACGCCACGACTTGGAAAGGAAGGAAGAAAGGCTTGAAGTACAGGAGAGACGTTAGGGAGAGGTTTGCTATGAAGCAGCAACTAAGCTGGCTTGAAGAAGTCCCTAGCCAGATTAAAGGCAAATCCAGTTAAAAATTGGAAAATATGAGTCACAACTACCATGATGCTCTCTAAACATTTTGGCCACGATGGAACAAGAGAAAGGGAGCATTTAAGAGAAATAACAGAGTTGTGATGCTGCGTTGGAGGAAGAAATTAATGGCAATATAGTCCTGTTATTTTTTTCAAGTATGGCTTGTTCCCAGAGGCCCTTAAAGGACTGTTGTCCGAGCAATCTAAGCTTAGGATCCACCTTCCCTTTCAAAAACCCATTTGTTCAAATAGATTTTCCCCACCCCTATTCATAGCACAACTAAGAATAAATCCCAGAAGCAAAGAGGAGATAGCTAGATACCCCAGTCTCATAGCTGCTCAGCTGTCTGATCCCAGGCTGGACCCAGCAGCCATGGCAGAGAGAACAAACGAAGGCACTGGGGCCTCAGCATCACTCTCCCTACAGCTGTTACCCAGCAAATTGGGGCAAAAGGCAACACAGGCAGGGCTCCCGACAGCACGTCAGAGACCTTCTCCCCTCTCCTCCCACTGTTTCAATATATGGGTTGTGTTGGGCAGTATTTTGAAGCTGAAAACAAGCCTGGGAGAAGAACAAAGCTAGGGGTTCAGGTGTGCCCTCCACCACTGCCAGAGAGGTGAAGGGGGAATGTTAAATATCAATCTTTTCCACGATTGTCACCAGTCTTGCATACTTTGTTTGGCTTCTCTGAAGCAAAGTCCCTATTCACTATCTAGTAGTAAAATGTCTATGTTTACAGCAGCTTTGGCCCTGTGCAATTCCCCAGGGCTGGACTTGAACACTTCTTAAAATGCAGTGAACAGTTACTCAGAATTCCCTAGAGATGTTGCTGCTGGTTTTCTGTTCTGATGGCTGCCACCTTAACACAAGTCTTAACGAGCCCAGGCCTGAAACTTGCCAGCTGCCCCTAATAAGCATGCCGGCCTCTGGGCTGCCGTGCACAACCCCACAAGAGCAACCTCCAACCAGTACCTTCGGGGAACCCTCTTCACACACACTCCCAGCCTCCTGGCTAACTCTTCTCACTTCCTACCTTCCAACTCTCACTCTTGTCTTCAGTTATGTGGATCTCCTTCCCAGCCACACCTCTTTCTCCTTCCAACCTTGTTATCGTACCTGCCATCCCCTTCCTGTGGCAAGCCCCTCCTCCCCGCCTCCACTTCCCCATCAGACCACAATCCTCCTGCCTTCAGAACTTTGCCTGGGACTCGTCTTTAATCACAAGTGAACTTCCTCTTTTCTGTACCTTAGACAGAGTCTAAGAGCCTCAGAACTCTGAGAGGGCTCTGGGAGATCAGGCATTTGCTCCAAAATTTCTCAAAGTGTGCTCATAAACACCTGCATCAGGATCACCTGGGAAGTGGCTACAAATGCAGATTGCTGGCCCTCACTCCAGCCCTATTACATCGAAGTCTCTGGGGAATAAGCCCCCAAATCTTCTTTTTTAATACTCTCCCTAAATCATATTCTCGTTCAATTTGACCTATAGACTACTCCAACCTCCTCATTTGATAAATAATGACTTGCATTCACTCAACATGGACTGTCTGCCTGGCATGTTACATGCATTAACTTATTTATTCCTCATAATGTCCTTATGAGATGAATGCTATTCTTCACCACTATTTTCTCCACTTTATGGATAAGGAAACCGAGTCTTTTAGAAGTTAATTCACCTAAGGACACGCTGGAAGTGGTAGAGACAGGACGCAAACCCAGGTATGATTGAGACCTGGAGAAACATGCTCCTAGACCTAGAGGCTGCAGAATGAAAGGTGTGATAGGCCTGGCATGCCTGGCCCTGGCCAGGTCATGTTTAGAAGTTTACATTCAGTTCTAATCCTATGCTACAAGAGCGGCATTGACAGGGGAGCAAGAGGCTAAGAGCACTTGAGGGGTTCATGTAGATACTGGGCCTGAATCACTGAGAAAAAACCATAACGTCAACTTTCCTTCAACTACAGAACGTTTTGGTCTTGTTCATTTCAGATTCTTGCCTCTCCTTTCCATTTCCTGAACTGGGCAGGAATAGTCACAAGAAGACTGAAAAAAAAAAAAACCAAACCACCACACCCAGAGCAGCCAGTGTTTCCATAAGGGCCTTCATGCCTGGTGGAAAGTGTTTTTGTGACGACGAACAGTTTCATTGCCTCTTCCCTAGGGCCCTTTCCTAGTAATTGCTTTTGAGAAAATTGCAGACTGAGGCTTAACTCAAACACCACCTAGAGATTTGAGTCAGGCCTCCCAAGTGTGATCCAGTTGGTTCTAAGGAAAGCAGCCCTTCTGATGATGCAAAGCCCCTCTGAAAATTATTTAGTGCAGACAAGTTTTCTCCAGTGGCATTGTTTTCATCCCAGCCTATCCCCTCCTTGAGTCTTATAAATGCTATCTGATTGAAAAACAGACAAAGCAAAGGCAATTCAGTAGTTTTTCCTAGTTAATGTGAGGGGTGCATACAAGATCCCAAATAACTGAATTAAGTATTCTCTTACACAAATGGGTCAAGCCAAAATGCTAAAAACTTTTGCCTACAATAAATTAAAATGTGGAAACAAGTCTAGGTTAGTTAGGAAGGGCTTCAGGGTTCAGCAAGTCTTATTTTTATTCAGAGAGCAAAAATAAATCATCACGTCCCTATGGAGTTCTCCTTTGCCTGTAAAAACTAGGAAGGAACACGATCTACCCACTGCCTTGACCCAAGCAGTGCCATCACAAGATGGGCAGGGTAGGGTGGGGCACAGTATTGGTCTGCAGAAGAACTTTGGATGTGGGGGGAAAGGAGACCAAGTTACGGCAATTCATTTCATCTTGAAGTTTCTTAGGTTCAACTGTCCTAAGACTTTTTTTCCCACATACTTATTATCTCTTTTGTGGGTTTCACTTCCTTTGCTCTCTCTTAAAATTCGGCAGGTTTTGGCTTCATTTTTCTATATGTGGGCCTCTTGGGAAATTTTATCTACTCATGGGACATTAATTATTCCAAGTTGATGATGCCCAAATCTTTGCTTCCAGCCAAAACTTTGTCTTCTGAGCTTCACATCCAAAAGTCCAAATGCTTCATGGACATACCTGAACATCCCACAGGCCCTCACATTTACCATTTCCAATCCTGAACCATCTTTCCCAAAATCCAATCCTCCTGTCTGATTCCCACTATCATTGTAAGCACCCAAGCCAGGAATGTGGGCACCACAATAACCCCTTCCCTTTTCCTACCAGCCGCATCTTTCAGCCCACCAGACATATAATGTCTCCAAAATCTTTCTCAGACTTGCCTCTCCCTCCTTTCTAACCTCTTAGCTCCATCTCAGCTCAGGATTCATCCTGCCCTAATGAAATATCTTCACCAACCCTCTCCCTGAGCTCTGTTTCTAGTATCTCACCCTTCAGACCATCCTCCTCCACATGGCCCTGGCCCTGGAGAAATTTGTCTTTTGTAACAAATATTTTATATATATATATATAATGAATAAACATACAGATTATATATACAACTATATATATATATATAATTATCATTATATATACAATATACGCAAATACTAAGGAATTCAAATCAACCAAAATACATGGATTGAGAAGTATGGCAGATTGATAATTGGCCCCAATGCTACACCCCTCTGTTATATGGCTTTACAATCCTTCCCTAGAAGCAGAATATAATCCCCATCCTTTGATTTGGGGCTTAGCCATGGCATCTGTGCTGGCCAAGTGAATGAGGGTGGAAATAACAATATGGCCATGCAGAGCTTAACCTGAGAAGGCCCCTCATGTTTCCTCTTTCCTTCTTGCACCTCTGTCATCCCATGAGAAAAACTATCCAACTATCCAAGAAGGAAGAGAGACATATGGAGCACACCTGGACCAAATCACAGCTCAGAGTTGCCCATAGACATGTGAGTGAAATAAATGCTTATTATTAATTGTCACTGAGATTTTATGATTGGTTATTAGTGGCAATAGTCAACTTTGTCTAAAACTGGACATCTCCCTCTTTGTCTACCTGTCCATATGTATTTACACAGATATAGACTTTTCTAATGGAATCTTTTTATTTCTTTTTCATTTATTCTACTGTGGACATCTTTCTATATCAGCAAAAACTTAAAAATAAAAGGAAGAAGTCTTCTTGTCTGCCATATGAGATAGTGAAAACCAGGCCTTGCTATGGGTACAAATGAAACTTATATTTTTCTCTATCAGTCAAGATGCTTTTGTTTACAAATTTTTAAAAGATTTAATCCAACTTACTTAAACAATAAGGAAATTTATTATCTCACAAAACAGAAAGAGCAAAGATAGGACAGACTCCAAGGACGATTGACCCTCCAGCTTAAACACATCCTCAGGAAACTAGGTTCTTTCCATCTCTTGACACTGCCATCCTTAAAGTGGGCAACATGGCCAAGTAGTTCCAAGTATGACATCTAGACGTATCCACAGAAACCATCTGTTTCTGTTACGTCTTTTACAAAGTGAAAAAAAATGTTGCCCCAGAAGACTTCCCTTCACACCTCATTCCCATTTCTAAATCATTGTGCTAGCGCAATGCTCAGCCTTGAGGCTAAAAACAGTGAATTAATAAAACCCAGGCATGACCTTCAGGAGCTTATCCTCTAGTAAGATGACAACTTATCATGTTACTCTTCACAAAAATATTTAGAATTTCTCATTTTAATATTGGAAAATTTTAGTATTTTAAATGAGCATCTAGTTTAGGGAGAAAAATAAAAAGAAGAAAGAGACTACAGTTAATATGAGTGAAATAATTACTAATGGTGGAAGTTCAAGCACCAAGAGTTATTTTTCCCCCAGTATTCACATAGCTACAACTACTTGCAAATTGATCCTACTCGAAATCAAATCTATGGCTCCATCCTAAAATCCAGATCTCTTACTACACCTTAGACCAGTGCAGGAAAGAGGAATGCAGGTAGAGAGAGAAAATGTAGGAGGAGAAATCCAGGAAGTTTACAGAGAAGGCAGCCCAAAGGACAACAGGAAAGGTTCATGCTTCACATCACCTAGAGGGAGTCAGCACAGACGATCCTTTAGGATTCCAGAGAAAGCCACTTAGCCTTGACTCCCACGAGAAACTCACAGGGTCTCCTGACTCAAAACAAAGGAGTAATATTCAAAATCGTCTGAATCGTATGCCAGCATTTAGGAGCATCCCCTCATTCGGTACTAGTGGGCTCAGCTATACGGGTCATCCAAACACAACCTAAACAAAGCAAGGAAAAGCAGCTGAGGTGTTGGATGACTCAAAAGGCTTACTCTTAAAACTGGATTCAGCTTCTCACCAGCTGTGTGGTCTTGGGCAAGTCAAATACCATCTCTGAACCTCAGCTTCTTTATGGGTAAAATTAGGAAAATCCCAACATCACATTTTTTGTTTTGTTTTGTGAGAATCAATAAGCTAGCATATGTGAAAGCTCCTTGCAAACACTAACTGGGTATTCTTTCCCCAGGTAACAGGCCAGGAGTAGGCCACACAAACTTGCTTCTATTTTGGGCCCAGAATGTGACAGTACTTAATGCCCAGGGTTCTTCCCCGCCTTAGAGACACCATCCGTTCCTCAGAGCTGTGACCTCCCAGACCTCCGTGGTCCTGGCACATCCATGGTGCATGCATATTGTGCTGGTTCACACCAGGGGAAATCTCTCTGTATCACCATATGGGAAGTACCCTAGGTCTTTTGTTTCAGGAGGCTCTGGAGCACAGTGACAGTCCTGGAAGAAAGGAATAAGATTTTACATTGTTTACAAAAGAATAGAATGACCCAGACTCTCTCATAACTCAACACAGAGGGAAATCTTTATTGTGGGCTGTCACCATCTTCGAACTTGTGTCAAGTAATCTGTAGAAGTTTATCTCAGAAGGCCAGTTACTCCACAGTCTTATGTTCAATGATATAAAAACTGTATATAACCCATATTTTCCAAAAGGTAAATATTAAGTTTATGCCCATCTATAATCATACTGGCCCATTTCTCCCTGCCTTTGACAGCAGACCTAGACTAACTTACCATGCCGATGTTCACACCATCTATCACCATCCCTCAGACTGGTTGAAATAATCAAAACCATACCAGAGTATCTTCATAACACAGAGAAATGTCTACAAAATGGTACTGGCTTTCCATATTTCTATAGCTCTCTGCATGTGACAGTTCCGGAAAGGAGAGCTCTTTTCCGAGATAACTCCTTCTGACATTTGTTAGGTCATAAGTTGGTATTTGCAGAACCAGTACGCCATGGCTTTCTTACTCTGGAGGGCAAGTTCTGCAGCTCAGGTGCTAGTGGTCATGGGCCACAGTCCATGGCTGGCCATAGTCATGGCTGACTGAATTACGGAGAGCAGAGCAAATATTTCCATTCAATTATGCTTTAAAAAAATGTATTAATTAATCTATAAGTGGTTTACTGAGGAGTTTCACCTCCTTGCACTACACACACAACAAGATTTATTTTTTTCCCAAATAATTTCCCCAATTTTGTTATGTAAAATTCCCATTTCCTATCCAGTAACGTCATTTTGGGAACATTCTGTAAGTTTCTAGTCCCGTTTAATTTTATATCCCATTCAAAACTCTCTCCTTATCCCCATTGCAGGTTAGACTTTTAGCTTAAGTGAATCAAAACATGCCTCACCTTTTACACATCTTCCCTTCTTCCCTCTTCTAGGCTCTAATTCCTCCAGGGTTAGAGCAGGAAAGAGGCATAGGCAGTGAATTGTCATGGCTGCATAACACATGACCCCCAAAACATAATGACTTAAAACAATAATAATTACATATCATCTTTCATAGTTTCTATAGGACAAGCATTCAGAAGCCATTCAGCTGTATGCTTCTGACTCAGTGTCACTCGTGAGGTGGCAGTCAGATGTTGGCCGGGGCTGTGGTCACTTGAAGGCTAGACACAGGCTGGAGGATCCACTCTCAAGGCGGCTCACTCACATGACTGGTGTGTTAGGGCTGGTTGTTGGCAGGAGGCCTCAGTTCCTCTCTTCACGGGCCTGTGAGGACCACCTGAGTGTCTCACAGCATGGCAGCTGGCTCCCCCAGAGTAAGCCATCCAAGAAATGAAGGTGGAAGCTATAATGTGTTTTATGACATAGTCTAGCAGGTCTCACATCGTTTCTTCCACAGAATTCTACTGGTCACACAGATTAGCCCTGTTTCCATGTGGCAAGGTACTACACCAGACTATGATTACTAGGAGGTGAGGATTATTGTGGGCTATCCTGGAGGTTGGCTACCACCATTAGAAAAGGCAAATGTCTCCTTATTTATCTGAGGGAGGTTTCACTTCTCTTCTTAATGATTTTCTCATCTTATGCTAACACTTTCTGACAGTGAGTGTCTTCTGTGTGGCAGGCATCCTAATGATGACTGTCTTGTGGACTCCTTGCCAGGGTTCTCTGGAGGGCCCTGTGAGGCTTCCCCACTACAGAGGTCCCTGACATGACAGATCTCACTCTGGCTCAACCTCTTTCATCATTTCCTGTCAGCAGTCAACGCTGCAACCTTTTGCTACTGAGGTCCCTACACTCAGAAAGCATTACTCCTGGGTGAAGATAGACAAACTGGGCCAAGCTACCTTTTGTCGCGTCTGCCCAACCATTGGAAAATTTGTGTTTCCTTGACATGACAAGTGTCAGCATGCAGACTCTCCATTGTTGTCCCATCCCTCCAACCCACCCCCTCTCCCTAGTTCTCATTTCCCCTGCTTAGACAGGCATGGAAGCACAGGACAAGTTGTCAAAATTGAGAACAAAAGTACTCCAGTCTACCCTTCTGGAAAATACTACTATCTTCACAGATGATCCTCTTGGATCTCTATCTCCCCACATGCGGGGAGGAGAAGAAAAATTCCTCCCAAATCCCAGAGGACTATGACTCTTCCCCTTTCCCCAGGCTTCTGTCATAGACCAGGAAGGCATTGGTGCTTAGTAGTAATGGGACTGATTTGACTACTTCCTAACAAACAAATCCTGTAAGGAGTTTTCTGACTTCAACTCCAGCTTATTTCCAGCTCTCTCTAGAATGTGGGAGTATTAAGCAACTTTGGTTTGCACTTTTGGCCCTGGCCACAATTAAATGACTACATGAAAAGTTTCACCCAAGTTCAGCATAAGTAATATTCCATCAGCTATGTAAAAGAATCCATCCAATTTAGAGGAAGATTTTCTTTGTACCTGATCTTCTCTTTCTCCTCCTATTGATGCGGGGTCGGTGAGCTGAGGAGTCGAAAGAAAGATTTCTTAGACTCTTAAGATCTGGCAGTAGTGCTCTTTTATTTAGAGAATAGTATAGAATAGCATGGGGACAGGACCCATGGGCAGTCAGAGCTCCTGCTGCTGCCCAGGGTTGAGGGTTAGGGCTAAATTTAAGGCATAGGTATGTGATTCATCTCTTTACAAGACAAAGGAAAGAACATGAAAAAAAAGTTAAAATGGTATCAGTGCAGGTGGGGTCTGGTCGTTGGGTGATCCCATGACTTTTAGACAAGAATCAAATCGGATTAAGTAAAGGTCAGAAGCCACCACCCTAAATCAGTTACATGAGATTGCCAGACAGCAACCAACTTAAGTTCTTGCCTTCTCCATTAAGAGTTTCTAGGGACAAGGTCATCTCTCTTCTTCTTCCTGGTACAGAGAGGGAGGCACCTTTTACAGATAGAGATTTACCTTACAAATGTAAATGTGTCCCAACAAGGGCAAGTTCCATTCCCCAGAGCCTCCTTCCCTGTCCCAGTTTATCAAAAGCAATCAGCCCAAACAATCCCGATGCCAAAGAGACATATCCTGGGGTGGCCAATTTCAGGTCCCTACAAGCTCATCCCCCCCTTCCTTCACAAATGCAAATGTCTCTCAAAAGGGCAAGCAAAATTCCAGTCCTCGGAGCCTGCTTCTCATCTGTAGTTTTAAAAGTAACCAGCCTAAAATCCTCATCATAAACTGTTTTAAAATTAAGCAGCCTAAAAATCTTCATCACTATGACATTTTAGAATGCTTCTCTGATACTTGAGCAAAGAAGACTTTCAAGTCTACCTGAGAGACTTAAACTAAATCAAGGAGAGTGAGTAAGTAAGTTGCATCTCAGATGTCACGTTGTATTATTCTCACTAGCTACTTGGAAAACTGCATAGATCATTGTAAGACTAACTGCAGCCTCAGTGGAAAGGTGGCTTGATCAATTAGTAATGTCTGCCAGGGGTACAAGTTGGAGGGAAGAGGCAACAGTCATAGTGAATATTTGCTAGCCATAATCTATACTCTTCCGATAGTCCTATGGAATTTCCCTGTCTAGTTCATCTTTTGCTTCTGTTAGGGGCCAGCATATGTGTAACTATTTGTTCTAGAATGACCCCTCTCCCAGTGTCCATGCCCATCAACGTCCACAGAGTTTTCACTTTCAATTTTTTACCCAAAATTCCTTTAGCTTTTATTTCAAACACTATTATACATTCTGTGTACCTTTAGCCTGAATGCTGAGACTCAACTTAAATTCAATCAAGTTACAAGGAGTTTCTAATATGATGTTCCAATTACCTTACACGGGATTGTCAATTATGAAGCCCATGAATAATTCCTCCTAACCCAAAGCTTTACTTCACCTTGACATCAGTCTGCAGTTTTTTTAACCTATCTATCTCTGAGTTCCTTTTAAAGGGAAAGCTTCCATAAATATAAACCCCAGGAAAAATTCATAAGACTTTCCCTTAAATGATTGAGGAAAGCACAAGTTTCACTACGGCATGTTTTAAGCAATGCAATATAAGAGCTGAGTGACAAAAATAGTGAGACATCAATTTGTAAGATGCTTCAAAGTTGGGTAAATACTATTTCTCAACTTTTGTGATCAGAATCAGAATAATATTGCTGCCTTCTTTCTCCATGTAATAGCAGTTTACTTATCAGCAACACAAAGATTCAGAGCAACGTTTTCATTCCCCCTACTTACTTCTTTTCTTCACTTGTCATTCCTAGTTGGGGTGGGGCAGTCTTTGATAAGAGAGCTACTGAGATAGTGGAATAACTCTTCAAAGCTAAGCAATGAGAACCCATCAAGAGAAAGTTTTGTTGGTCTTATAGCTATTCCTCCATAAATACTCTGAATGCCTAAAGCCTGCTCCTCTTACAGACAGCAAAGTCCTGTCCAGTGATTATCATTACCTTGAGAACCATGCGGCCACCTCCAAGATGGAGCCTGGACATCAGAGTTGGGCATGGGAAGTGTGCAGAAGCGTTTAAAAAAAAAAAAAAAGATGGAAAACCATAAAGTGGGACAGACAGAAGATGGGAACCAGCAAGAGAAGGGATTTCTTGATATGTAGCAGTGGCAGGTTCTATAAAAGGTTTATGGCAACTTTATGGGAATGTAAAAAAAAAAAAGCCACACATTTTGCAACATTCTTTGTACTGAGTATGTTTTCAACTAGGTGGTAGTATGATTCTTTCCTTTCAGTTAACCACGTGTATGTGTTTGCTCTTCTAGAAGTTACAAGCATAACTGAGGGGTTATACAAGGAACTGGCATGCTAGGTTCCTTGAGGCCTTGAAGCTGACTTTGAAAGTACCCTTTGAGTGGGTTCCACTTGGCTGTAGGCTCCATTTTTTGTAGAAAAAGCTCAGCACCCTCAACATGCCCCCCACCCACAGTCAAGGCCATCTCCAGCTCTTAAAGCCGCCCTCCCACAGTACACGCTTACTCTGTCATCTTCTTCTTGCCTAAGTCTCTCAAACCTCCTACTTCAGTCTTTCCTGACCCAAGCGTTAATCCTTTTGCTTTGGATCAGGTCAAGCTTCCGTGTTGGCACTTCAGATTTGATGCTTAAGAACATCTTTTGGTTCCCCAGCCATTGTTCTGTTTCTTGAGTCAATTCCCCTTTCCTCTGCCCTCTACTAAGGACCAGCCCCACACTCAGGAGCCCCAGCCTGGGCAGAGTCCAAGGACTCCTTTATAACAAGAAGACATACTCCCGAAATATGTAAATTTCCTCATTTCTACATCTCCTGTGGGTTAAAAAAAGAAAGAAGAGAAATTCAACCAACTAGTTATTTGTCCCGCTATCACCCACACAGGCCACGGATGAAGTAAGTGAACAGCTGTTACACTGATCTTTTCTTTTCCAACAGAATTGCCTTTTGGGAGTCATTCTTCTCAATAGTCACAGAATCTGTTTGTCAGAGACTGTGGCTGGCCAGCAATGAGTTAACAAGTTGGGAAATAAACACATCAGTTGAAGCCTAGTCTTTGTCTTGCCACATCAGCCAGTTTATTGTTTCCCACTAAGTTGACTGAGCTGGCTTCTTTTGACAATAAGGAGACACAGCCTGAAAGTGACTTGGCTTTGTTTGGTGACATGACAACTTTATTATAAAACAAGCTCTGAAAGGAAGAAGAGGCAGCGTGGATTTCAAACCCACCCTGCCCACAAAATTAGCCCCTTATGACTCACTTAGGAATGGGATGTGATCTTGGTGTTTATGTTCAGAGAGAACATGGTGAGTTTTTCCATGCAACATAAGAAAATTGGAATAACATGTTGGGGTGGAGTTGGTCATAGAAAGACATCCTTAATTAACCCCATTCTAAAACTGAGTCATTTGAGAGGCTTCAACTACTCATGTGGAAAGAAATCTAAGAATTGTAACCAATTATCAATCAACATTTGCTGAGAGTTTTCTCTGTAACCAGAACTGTAATAGGAGTTCCTGTGGGAAAGGGAAGACCCAAACGCTGACCTCAAATTGCCTGTGATCTCTTGCAGCAAGACAGACAAGATGAAATATGACAAGAGAGGAACATAGGATTGTGTAGACCTCGTATGGACATAAGCTCCATTCTTTACTGGAAATTCAGCTTTACGTGTAGAGATGTTTCACAGTCCTGGCCTCCTACAGATGGTATATGCATTATAGGAACTCTTCATTCTAGAAAATAGAGGTGGCTTCCATTTGTTTTCAGTTCTGTCACCTCAGTCTCTACTCTCATTTACACTTCTTTCCTTTCTTCGCACACTGTCAAAAGTGTCGTCTTTGTGACACAACCACCAAAGAGGTCATGACAATAAAAACTGCTACATACGTCTCTAGACTGCTCTGTACTTTAGGAAGCATTTCACATATGTAATTTCATGTAATGTTCTCAACAACCATCTGAAGAAATAAGTAGTGTTTCCATTTCACACATGAAGACATTGAGACTAAAAGACTTTGTTGATTGTTCTCACTTAGGAAGCTTTAAAAAAAAACTTAATTCCCAGGCCAATCCCAAAAGCACAGCAGATTACTTTACTATAAATTACCAGTCTTTGGAAAAAATTGGTTTGTCCAAGGACACACAAGCCTTAATCTGGCAAAACTAAATATCAAATATTTATCTTCTGTCTCCAAATACAACTAGACCATTCAGCATCCCTACAAGTCTGCTTCACGTAGAGCTTTCAGGTGTATCTCATGTGATCCATTTTGTGCCACACAGCAAAAGCTAATCAAGGTCTGCTGTTGGATCGCTGTGTCAGTATTTGAGAGTCTGTGCATGTGAGTTTTCTCAAACCCAAAATTAGAAGGTGAAGGCCCAGATTTGCAAGGCCCTAACAGGAACAAGATTTGCTCCAGTTTGTCAATATTTTATTGAAAAGAAATGAAGGAGAAAGATTTCCACAAATGGCCAAAGAAGAAAAGCTTTAAAAGGTTGAAATGAAAGACAAGGTTGCTGATGAAGTAGAATTTCAATTGTTTTTAGTCTTCTCAACCCCTGTATCTCATTATATTAATTTAGAGTATGTAATCCATATCTAAGTTTCAAGAAAATTTTTCACAGAAAGGGAACAAAGAATCCTAAAATTTATATGAAGCAAGAAAAGACCTTGAATAGTCAAAGGAATCCTGAGAAAACAGAACAAAGCTGGAAGTATCACACTCCCTGATTTCAAAAAATACTACAAAGTTGTAGAAACCAAAACAGCATGGTACTGGCACAAAAACAGACACACAGATCAATGGAACAGAATCAAGAGCCCAGAAAGAAACCCACACACCTATGGACAGCTAATTTCCAACAAGGGAGCCAAGAGCATACAATGGAGAAAGGAAAGTCTCTTCAATAAATGGTGTTGGGAAAACTGGACAGCCACATGCAAAAGAATGAAAACAGACCAGTATCTTACACCATACACAAAAATAAACTCAAAATGGATTAAAGACTTGCATGTAAGACCTGAAATCATTAAATTTCTAGAAGAAAACATAGGCAGTATGCTCTTCAACATCAGTCTTAGCAGCGTATTTTCAAGTACCATGTCTGACCAGGCAAGGGAAATCATAGAAAAAATAAACAAATGGGACTACATCAAACTCAAAACCTGCACAGAAAAGGAAACCATCAACAAAATGAAAAGACAATCTGACAATTAGGAGAAGATATTTGCAAACCATATATCTGATAAGGGGTTAATATGCAAAATATATAAAGAACACATATATCTCAACAACAGAAAAACTAACAGCCCAATTAAAAAATGGGCAAAAGATCTGAACAGACATTTCTCCAAAGAAGATATACAGATGGCCAACAGGCGCATGAAAAGATTTTCAACGTCACTAACTATCAGGGAGATGCAAATCAAACTACAATGAGAGATCACATCACTCCTGTCAGAATGGCTATAATTAACAAGACAGGAAAAAACAAGTGTTGGAGAGGATGTGGAGAAAAGAGAACTCTCATACACTGCTGGTGGGAGTGCAAACTGGTGCAGCCACTATGGAAAACAGTATGGAGATTCCTCTAAAAATTAAGAATAGAACTACCATACAATCCAGCTATTCCACTGCTGGATATTTATCAAAAGAACATGAAAACACAAATGTGTAAAGATCCATGAGCCCCTATGTTCATTGCAGCCTTATTCACAACAACCAAGACTTGGAAGCAACCTAGGTGCCCATCAAGGGATGAATGGTCAAAGAAGATGTGGTATATATACACAATGGAATACTGCTCAGCCATAAGAAGTGATGAAATCCGGCCATTTGTGACAACATGGATGAAACTTGAGGGTATTATGCTAAGCAAAATAAGTCAGAGGGAGAAAGTAAAATACCATATGATCTCACTCATATGTAGAAGATAAAAATAACAACAAACAATCACATAGAGACACAGATTGGCTTGGTGGTTACCAGAGGAGGAGGGGGAGAGGGAGATGGGGAGGGTGCAAAGGGTGATGAGGCACATGTGCGTGGTGATGGATGGTGATTAGCCTTTGGGTGGTGAACATGATGTAATTTACACAGAAATCAAAATATAATGATGTACACCTGAAATTTATATAATGTTATAAATCAATGTTACTGCAATAAAAAAAATGGGGGGCATGAATGGGCTTGGGGATGATCATACCGGTCAAGGCCACCGTATAGCCTCATGCCTTGTCCAAAGACAGAAAAATATGGGAGAAATTACATCCACTATCCTCCAACCTTATGGCCTTTCCTAATTCTGCCACCCAGAGGAGACACGTTTTCCTGATTGACTTTAAGTGATGGATGTGTTACTTAATTAGATAGTGGGAATCCTTTCACAATGTCTATGTATATCAAGTCACCACAATGTACATGTTAATTATCTTAAAATTTCATATGTCAATTATACCTCAATAAAGGTGAAAAAATAAAAAATAAAAAGAATTAACAATAAGATGCAATATAAGTTAGCAAAGTACTTCAAAATTTTACTATCATGAATTATTTGGGAATCTTGTTAAAATGCAGATTCTGATTCAGTAGATCTGGGGCCCTGAGAGTCTGCATTTCTAACCTGCTCCCAGGTGATGCTAACGCAGCCATAGGCCTGACTCTGAGCCCAAGTTGCTAAAGTAGACCCTCAGACTGTTTAAGATGAGATATGGTCACTGCTACATAAATAACTAAAGCAACACATTGACAGGAATCAAAGACCATCAGAGCAAAACAATCAGAAAAAAAATTTAAGCAATTCTTGTGAAGAAAGAAATCCCTTACCTATTGGTTTGTTTGAAGTGTAGAGTCAGCCAAAGGTGTTTTTGTGTCCCTGACTGACAAGGAAGGCTCTGGGGGCTATAAAATTAAGGCAGTGCTCCTGGAACTACGCAGCTGGGAGAAATAAGCATGTCAAGTATCAACTGATATCAATGCTTCAACACTTTCTTTTGCTGGATCCGCACCATGAGTTACAATTGCAGGATCAATGTGGGGGTGATAATGGGAAACCTCTGGAAAACTGGAAAACAAGAGGAACCAGGCACCACTGTGGAATTGGGAAATAAGATGATGTCCTCTGAGAGTTAAACTCTTAGTCAACTGAAACAGAGATGTGCAAAGTCACCATAAGAAGACAGAAAGCCTCCTAAGCCAATAACACTTGACTCTAATCTAATTGTAGGAATCATCAGGTGTAAAGAAAGAAAGTCTTAATCATAAGAAGGCTGGCACAGCACAGAGGCCTGTGAATGAGCAAGTCACAGATTAACTTTGTCTCTGCTTAACTGAGGAAGAGAAAGCCCTGAGTCAAGTCTATGGAGTCTTCCGTAAACAGTGCCTCTATCAGCATGGTGGAGATGGATATATCAGACTTCAGGACCTGGTGCCACAAAACAGGGGTTGGTAAAGTGTAGTCCATGGGCCACATTCTGTGATTATAAATAAAGTTTCATTGGACTACAGCATGTCCACTCATTTACCTGTCTGTGGCTGTTTTGCACTATAATGGCAGAGTTGAGCAGACTCCACAAATGCCACATGGCCCACGATGCCTAAAATATTTACTATCTGGCCCTTTACAGCAAAAGTTTGCCTACCCCTACTGAAGCATCCCCATGAGTGATGGTTCCTTTCTAAATTTGCTAAAAAAACAAAAACACACAACTTTTTAAGCCTGTAAGACTAAGGGCTAGACATTTAGATTGTGGTGGGTTCACTTTTCTTCTTGTTCAGGTAAGTCCTTAATAATTCTGTGAAGATCTTTAGGAGTTAAATGCAAGCAGTGAGCCTGGGCCCGGTCCCCCATCCCACAAGGAGAACATTTACTTTGTTATCGACAAAAGCAAAACTCACAAATCTACTGCTTACTTCACCAGGGAGCTGGGTATTCTATTTCTTTAGCCTCATTCACTGCTTCGTGGTTGTGTTCCATTTCTGGTTCATACAGGTGCATACCTTATTTTCTAACTCAACTTTCCCTTTTTATCCCTTTTCATTTTTTTTACCTTCTTCTCCCCAAAGCTCTCCATTATATAGTTGTATATTCTAGTTGTGAGTGTCTCTGGTTGTGCTATGTGGGACGCCGTCTCAGCATGGCCTGACGAGCCGTATCATGTCCGCACCCGGGATCCGAACCAGCGAAACCCTGGGCTGCCAACGCAGAGCGCACGAACTTAACCACTCGGCCACAGGGCCAGCCCGTTTTCCCTTTTCATATTTTTTTGTTTATATTTTATACCGTCTTATATATTTGGAACAAAGGGGGGATGTCTTGTTACAAACATGCCATAACATCTTAACTAAAAACCCCACTGCTGACCTCCAATAGGATGTTTTTATTTAGTCTCATTGACTGGATATTTTATTATTCATTGTTCAACCGACGTTTATTGAGTGCATATTACATTATAGGTACTATATTCCACTTTGGAGATTCGGAGGTAACATATACACACCTTTGCTACCCTTACGGAGTTCACAGTTGGAGGTAAGCTGACCATTTGACAATCCACCTCCAAGATCGAACAAAATTGCCAAATTGGCAGCTCCCCAGCTCAGGTTCATTGGCCATTATGGCAAAACTAATCATTTCCTTCAGTTAAACCTCATGTACCTCTTTGCTCATAGTAAACCACCCAACCTGTCAAAGTTTACTTGTCATCTAAGTTATTCTGTTTTATGAATGTCCTGGATACATAGTTCTTCTACAAGACCTTTGATAACATATCTACAAATTAATGTTTTGATAACCAACAAAAACTTCAGCAGTACTGAATTTTTAAGCCCATTACAGTACCTTTGAGGAAGATATTTATATTTGCATTTTGTTGCTCATTGATTGCATTCTGCAAAGCTTAAGAAACAACAGGCACCTACCTCACAGTGCAGCGTCCTTGAGCAGGGTGGCGAGTGAGTGGGCTTCCCCGTGGGTGTCCCAGGCTCTTCCTTCATACACCATCTGCTTCACGCAGACTCGCTACCTTATTGTCTTCAACTCCCAGCTCGGGAAACCCACAGAGCCTCCCTTCCAGCTCACCAATGAATTTGGCACCTTGTTGACCATCAGTACATCCCACTGCCGCTATGAGACAGTAATTTTGTTTCTAGTGCACCAAGGTGGCCATTTACTTTGCAGCATCATTCAGAACACTCAGCAATAACTTTCCTAATTAAGAAAAACAGAAGCAGCATGTGAGCCCTTAATGGAAACATAGCTGAATTAAATATGATCTCTTCTAGGTTTTTCTACATAAAATAATGAAAAATCCTTAGTTATTAAATCAAACCTTATAAATCAAAATGTATGAAATTACTTTTCACCACGTTTTTACTGATAGGAATAAGGACCACACTGTGTCTATTTTAAATTAACCTTAATGCCATCTAGTGGTTGTTGAGAAATTTTTGTCTCAGAAAATTGGTAGTGACTTTAGAAATTAAGAGATTATTCATAACAACAATACTGCTGCTGTGGAAGAGGCTTGTTGGACATTTACAATGTTCCAGGACTCCGTGCTCAGCACTCTGTGAACTTTCTCTCATTTTCTCTTTAGAATAACCTTAACTGGTGCTATAGCCCCGTTATACAGTTGAGGAAACTAAGGCATAGTGGTATTAAATGACATGCCATACTCAGGCTACTGCAAATGCCTAGCTGGAATTCAAACCCAAGTAGTCAGTCCATTGCCTTCACACTCAGCCAGAATGCTACACAACTATGAATCCTCAGCTATGACTAAAAGAATATGGCTAATAAACTAACACACACACACACTCACAAATTCTAATGTGTCTGAAGGAAAGCACAACTCTCACTTTTCCACTCCACAACCAACTCACCGCATTTCCCAATTCCTGGGCTTCTCCTTCAAGCAAGATTTCAATTGCGTGGGGATTTTTACACATTTGAAATTCACATCTGGCATCTCTAAAATGTGACGGATTCACTCACTCATGCCACAAATAGTTACTGAATTCTTATGCACTGGACTCTGCTAGATGCTTGCAGTGCCGGAGGAAGCCAAACAGACACAGTCCCTTTCATGGAGCTTAAGGTGCAGCGGGAGGACAGGTAGATCTAAATGACTCGGAGATACAATTGCATCATGGACAGGGCTCCCGGGAGAAATGCCAGGTGCTGGTGGGTTGTTTTTAGCACGATGACCTTCTTTTGAGATCTGAGTGGTAAGTGAGAAGAGAAGCACAGGAAGACTTCCCTAAAAGCACAAGCCCTAATCAGGTCCTAACAAGTGGGAGTAGGAGCGAGGCAGGTGCAGGGGGACAGGCAGGGCACTCCATGCAAAGGACCTGAGCACCAACAGAAGAGCAGCTTCTACCGCTGTGTGCCCCAGCATCACGCTCACACAGGGCAGGCTCAATAGTAAGTCAATATGCAATCCAGGCCCTCTCAATTCTTTTGCCATAATGGAATTTGGATAAAAGGCCGTAATTAAACCATATTTTTTTAATGCTTTGAACAAGTCATTTTTAATAAAAATACTAAAATTGTGCGATATTGGAACAGTTTTTGAATACCCAAACATAATAGGGACTCTGCTAATTGAAATTTCCATGGGTACTTATGAATAATTCAAATGTCTGTTAAATGAGATTTTTTAGTTTGATTTAAGATTATGAAAATAACATGTGGCAGATAATAGGAATAACACAGAAAGAATAGCGAAAAAAAGAAGAAAAAAAAGAGCTGATGCCCGTACCTTGTAACTCAGAGACAAATGATGTTAACATTTTGCAATGTTTCTTCCCGGTCTTTTTTCTATGGGTATTTAGATTGTAGAAACAATTTTTCAGTTTAGTTTATTCTCTTAACATAATAATTGTTTCACTTGTTATAAACTTTGTTAAGATCATTTTAATAGCTAGATAAGATTTCATTATGTGGATACATACCAGTTTACCTAACTCATTTCCCAACTGTTGAGCATGTGAGTTTTTCCCAACGTTTAATATGTAGCAAATAGTATATGAATAATAAATGGCAAATAACAAATAACATATAATAAATAATACATTGCATAAAACTTATTTCTTTAAAGCATGGTTTATTTACCAGAACAGAGCTCAGTAAATAGTAGACATCATTGTTAAGTGATTAAATAACTTGTATGTCTGACGAGAATTTAGGAAAGTAACAAAGCAAATCACAGAGGCAAAGTCACTGCGCAAGAACATTGACTTCCAACCTCCGCCCCACCACCGCCCGCTACTTCCTTGAACTAGTAGCTAGTTTGTACCTCAGTCTTAACACAAGCTGCAGTAAAGTTATTGGGTATTTTTGTCATGTTGAAGAGTCCCAGCAAGCCATCCTAAAATCCCATTTGTGAAATGATATGTCACATTAACACATATTATGGGCTTAATCTTGTGCTCCTAATTGAATAATTTAATATTTGTGACACTAGCTTGACTCACACAATTATACACACACAGAGGAGTTGTAAGTGAATATATCTCAGCTCCTCTTTACTTTGAACATGCCCTGGTGCTTTTCAAGCTGATATTTAGTGTCACTTATATGAGCCATTTACAAGTTGCCCTTTATGAGCCAACTTCCATCTCTTTGACATAGGATATTTACTTGATGTGAAAGCAAATTGGGATTGCAAGTTTTCTTCTTCTAATTGGGTTCTGTTGAGTAGGTATATGGCCATTTTCCAGATGCTAGGACTCTTGGATAGAGTTTCCATAAGAGGCATTGACAAGAGACAGACAGTATATCCATTGTGCCACGAGTAAAGACAGTGCTAGATGAAAAGTGATGCTCTCAACAGTGGTGGCTGGACCATTCAGCCCCTTCAACAATCCCTTCACTCCACGGCAGCATCTGAAAAGGGTGACTGTGTAGACTGGTCCCCAGTGACTACACAAAGGAATGCCACTTAGCCTGAATCTGTGGAAGCAGGGGATGATTGCGGTTAAGACTGACATTTCAGAGTCAAACTCACTAGGTTTCGTTCTTGGCTCATCCACACGCTATAAATGCTCTAGAGCAGGTAAGTTACTTAACCTTTTTGTAAGTCACTTTTCTTTTCTTGTTTTAAAAAAAGTGGAGATAACAATATTTCCTGCCGTATGGGATAGTTGAGAGGATTAAATGAAATAATACATGGAAAACTCCTAACGCAGTGCCTGGTTCATGGAGAGCACCTGACGAATTATTATTACCATTATAACTATTATTCATTTCTACCATTGAGGTAAATATTTTGCTTTCATTAGATCTGATGAGGGATGTACTTCTCAAACATATTCCTCTTTAATATGCTGTCAAATATCTGTTCACCTTGGCACTAATCTATATTGAAATGCGAACTTGTTGGAAGGGCAGAAGGACAGTTAATGAATACCTTAGAATTACCTCCACCCAAAGAAATACTTTCTTTAATTCATCCCAAAGCTCCATGAAGGCAGGAACATTGTCTGCCGTGTTGATCAGCAGCAAGTACAATGCCTGGCACATGATAGGAACGTGCACAGTATATATTTAAGTGGGTAAATAAATAGTACTAAAACACTCCCAAATTTCACAAACGCCAATTTCTAGGCTCAGTTTAAATTAATATATTTTCTCCTTTTTAATTTTTATTTATTTAATTATTTAATTTTTGATGAGGAAGATTTGCTCTGAGTGAATATCTGTTGCAAATCTTCCTCTTTTTTTGTTTTTGCTTGAGGAAATTTAGCCCTCAACTAACATCTGTGCCAATAATCTTCCTCTATTTTGTGTGGGTCACTGCCACAGTGTGGCTTGATGAGTGGTGTATGTCCACGCACAGGATCCAAGCCCGCAAGCCTGGTCCACCAAAGCAGAGTGCACTGGACTTAACCACTATGCTAGCGTGCCGACCCCATTTCTCTCTTTTTATAGAAGTCACCAGAATGGAACCTTCCCATCAAGCTTTTCCTTGACCAGTGGCAAGTATGCCACTGCCCTTGGCAAACACAAAGACAATCTTGGCTTACTCAACAAAAAGCACCATGTGTCAACCTCAGAGAACCCAGTGGGCATAGGACAAGTTTCACAACATTTTTCTAACTCTTGAGAATGAGTATTACTTGGACTTTTTGGAAGTTTGCAGCTTAGTAAGCAACTCTCATCCCTTGCAAACTGACGGCTGCATTTGAAAGTTGGAATTTTATTAAATCTGCTGTTTTCTGAGCTTGTCCAATTGGGAAATTTGTTTGTAGCATCAAGAGGATATAAGATCCCCAAATGGTGATTGGAGATTTGTTCAAACCATTACAAAATGAGTTCATGTCATTTACCTCTAGCAACAGCCCAATCTATATTACTTTCTATGTCCCCCCTCCTCTAGCCAAGGAACTCTCCTGTTCCCTTACAATTCTCTCTTCCTTGTTTTGTGTTTTTTTCAGAATGCCCAGGACAGAGAAATTTACAGCGTTATCCAATGCATATTCCAGAATATTACCCTCATTCCATAAATTCTGAAGTGGATCTCTTTGTGATAATATTAAAGATGCCCTATATCTAGGGTGGCCATACATCCTAGTTTGCCTTTTTTTTTAATTTTTCATTTCAGTAACATTGGATTATAACACTATATAACTTCCAGGGGTACATTGTAATATATTTCAAATTCTGTGTAGATTACATCATGTTCACCACCCAAAGACTAGTTATAATCATCACCACACATGTGTGCCTAATCACCCCTTTGGCCGTCCTCCCTTCCCGCCCCGCCACCCCGTCCAGCCTCTGGTAAGCACCAACCCAATCTCTGTTGCTATGTGTTTGTTTGTTGTTGTTTTTATCTTCTACTTATGAGTGAGATTGTATGGTATTTAACTTTCTCCTTCTGACTTATTTCACTTAGAATAATACCCTCAAGGTCCATCCATGTTGTCACAAATGGCTGGATTTCATCATTTCTTATGGCTGAGTAGCATTCCATTGTGTATATATTACCACATCTTCTTTATCCATTCATCACCTGATGGGCACGTAGGTTGCTTCCAAGTTTTGGCTATTGTGAACAATGCTGTGATGAACATAGGGGTCCGTGTATCTCTATGCCTTTGTGTTTTCAAGATTTTTGGATAAAAATGCAGCAGTGGGATAGCTGGATCATATGGTAGATCTATTCTTAATTTTCTGAGGAACCTCCATACTGCTTTCCATAGTGGCTGCATGAGGTTGCACTCCCACCAGCAGTGTACAAGGGTTCCCATCTCTCCACATCCTCGCCAATGCTACTTGTTTCCTGTCTTGCTAATTATAGCCATTCTGATGGGAGTGAAATGACATCTCATTGTAGTTTGATTTGCATTTCCCTGATAGTTAATGATGTTGAAAATCTTTTCATGTGCCTATTGGCCATCCATATATCTTCTTTGGAGAAATGTGTGTTCAGATCTTTTGCCCATTTTTTAATTGGGTTGTTGGTTTTTTGTTGTTGAGCTGTATGAGTTCTTGTATATTTTGGATATTAACACCTTATCAGATATATGGTTTGCAAATATCTTCTCCCAATTGTTAGGTTGTCTTTTCGTTTTGTTGATGGTTTCCTTTGCTGTGCAGAAGCTTTTTAGTTTGATGTAGTCCCATTTGTTTATTTTTCCTTTTGTTTCCCTTGCCTGGTCAGACATGGTACTTGAAAATATGCTGCTAATACTGATGTCAAAGAGTGTACTGCCTATGTTTTCTTCTAGAAGGGTCGTCATTTCAGGTCTTATGTTCAAGTCTTTAATCCATTTTGAGTTGATTTTTGTGCATGGTGTAAGATACTGGTCTGTTTTCATTCTTTTGCATGTGGCTGTCCAGTTTTCCCAACACCATTTATTCAAGAGACTCTACTTTCTGCATTGTTTGCTCTTGGCTCCCTTGTTGTAAATTAGCTATCCATATATGTGTGGGTTTATTTCTGGACTCTCTAGTCTGTTCCATTGATCTGTGTGTCTGTTTTTGTGCCAGTACCATACTGTTTTGGTTACTATAGCTTTGTACTATATTTTGAAATCAGGGAGTGTGATACCTCCAGCTTTGTTCTTTTTCCTCAGGATTGCTTTGCCTATTTGGGATCTTTTGTTGTTCTATATAAATTTTCGGATTCTTTGTTCCACTTCTGTGAAGAGTGTTGTTGGAACTTTGATAGGAATTGTATTGAATCTATAGATTGCTTTAGGAAGTATGGACATTTTAACTGTGTTAATTCTTCCAATCCAAGAGCACGGAATATCTTTCCATTTCTTTGTGTCTTCTTTGATTTCTTTCAACAATGTTTTATAGTTTTCGGTGTACAGATCTTTCACCTCTTTGGTTAAGTTTATTCCTAGGTATTTCATTCTTTTTGTTGTAATTGTAAATGAGATTCCATTCTTAATTTCTCTTTCTGCTACTTCGTTGTTAGTGTATAGAAACAGAACTGATTTTTGTATGTTGATTTTGTATCCTGCAACTTGACTGTATTCATTTATTATTTCTAAAAGTTTTTTAGTGGATTCTTTAGGGTTTTCTATATATAAAATCATGTCCTCTGCAAATAGTGATTTCTGCTTTTCTGATGTCTTCTTCTTTTCTGATTTGGACCCTTTTATTTCCTCTTCTTGCCTGATTGCTCTGGCTAGGACTACCAATACTATGTTAACTAAGAGTGGTGACAGTGGGCATCCTTGTCTGCTTCCTGTTCTTAGAGGGATAGCTTTCAGTTTTTCTCCATTAAGAATGATATTAGCTGTGGGTTTGTCATATACAGCTTTTATTATGTTGAGGAATTTTCCTTCTACACCCAATTTATGTAGTGTTTTTATCATAAATGGATGCTGTATCTTGTCAAATGCTTTCTCTGAATCTATTGAGATGATCATGTGATTTTTAGTCTTCATTTTGTTAATGTGGTGTATCACATTGATAGATTTGTGGATGTTGAACCATCCCTGCATCCCTGGAATAAAACCCACTTGATCATGGTGTATGACCTTTTTAATGTATTGTTGTATTTGATTTGCTAGTATTTTGTTGAGGGTTTTTGCATCCATGTTCATCAAGAATCTTGGTCTGTAATTTTCTTTTTTTGTGTTGTCCTTGTCCAGTTTTGGTATCGGGATAATGGTGGCTTTGTAGAATAAGTTTGGAAGCCTCACCTCCTCTTCAGTTTTTTGAAACAGTTTGAGAAAGATAGGCGTTAAGTCCTCTTCGAATGTTTCATGGAATTCACCAGGGAAGCCATCTGGTCCTGGACTTTTAATTTGGGGGAGGTTTTTAATCACTGTTTTTATCTCCTTCATGGTGCTTTGTTTGGTCTATTCAAATTCTCTATTTCTTCCTGATCCACTTTTGGAAATTCTAAGAATTTACCCATTTCTTCTAGATTATCCAATTTGTTGGCATACAGCTTTTCATAGTATTCTCTTATAATCTTTTGTATTTCTGAGGTTTCCGTTGTAATTTTTCCTCTTTCATTTCTGATTTTATTTATTTGAGGTTTTCTCTTTTGTTTTGGTGAGTCTAGCTAATGGTTTGTCAATTTTGTTTATCTTTTCAAGGAAACAGCTCTTGGTTTCATTAATTTTTTCTATTGCTTTTTAGTCTCTATTTCATTTATTTCTGCTCTGATTTTTATTATTTCCCTCCTTCTGCTGATTTTGGGCTTTGTTTGTTCTTCTTTTTCCAGTTCCTTTAGGTGCACTGTTAATTTGGAGTTTTTCTTGGTTGTTGAGGTAGGCCTGAATTGCTATAAACTTCTCTATTAGAACTGCTTTTGCTGTATCCCATAGATTTTGGCATGCCATATTTTCATTTTCGTTTCTCTCCAGGTAAATTTTTATTTCTCCTTTGATTTACTCATTGACCCAATCGCTGTTCAGTAGCATTTTGTTTAATCTCCACGTTTTTGTGGCTTTTCTGATTTTCTTCCTATAGTTGATTTCTAGTTTCATACCTTTGTGGTCAGAAAAGATGCTTAGTATTATTTTGATCTTCTTAAATTTATTCAGACTTGCTTTGTGGCATAATATGTGATCAATCCTGGAGAATGTTTTGTGTGCATTTGAAAAGAATGTGTATTCTGGTTTTTGGATGGAATGTTCTGTATATATCTACTAAGTCCATCTGGTCTAATACGTCGTTTAAGGCCAATGTTTCCTTATTGATCTTCCGTTTGGATGATCTATCCATTGGTGTAAGTGGAGTGTTAAAGTCCCCTACTATTATTGTATTACTGTCTATTTCTTCTTTTATGTCTGTTAGTAATTGCTTTATATATTTAGGTGCTCCTGTGTTGGGTGCATAGATATTTACAAGTGTTATATCCTCTTGTTGGATTGTTCCCTTTATCATTATGTAGTGCCCTTCTTTGTCTCTTGTTACAGTCTTTGTTTTAAAGTTTATTTTGTCTGATATAAGTATTGCTACCCCCACTTTCTTTTCTTTGCCATTTGCATAGAGTATCTTTTTCCATCTCTTCACTTTCAGTTTGTGAGTGTCTTTAGGTCTGAAGTGTGTCTCTTGTATGCATCATATATATGGGTCTTGTTTTTTCATCCAATCGGCCACCCTATGCCTTTTGATTGTAGCATTTAGTCCATTGACATTTAAAGTAGCTATTGATAAATATGTATTTATTGCCATTTTGTTACTTTTTTCTGGGTGTTTTAGTAGTTCTCTGTTCCTTTCTTCCTCTCTTGCTCTCTTCCCTTGTGGTTTGATGGCTTTCTTTAGTGATTTCTTTCCTCTGCATACTTGTTTATTTATTAAGGTTTCTGGTTTGTCATTACCATGAGGTTCCTATATAATAGTCTACATATGTAGCAATCTATATTGAGTTGACTGTCTCTTTAGCTTGACCTCTTTCTAAAAGCTCTACTGTTTTACTACTCTCCTCCCACATTTTATGTTTTTGAAATTGTATCTAATCTCTTGTTTTGTGTGTGTCTATCCATTACCCTCTTATCATTGGAATAGGTAATTTTAGTATTTTTGTCTTTTAACCTTCATATTATCTTCATAGGTCATTGATCTGCTACCTTTACTATATTTTTGCCTTTACCAGTGATTCTATTGCCTGGGTTTTGGATTTTTTTTTTTTCTTGTACCTATTTGTGGTCTTCTCTTTCCCACTTCAATAAGTCCCTTCAGCATTTCTTGTAGAACTGGTTTCTTGGTGATAAACTCCTTTAATCTTTGCTTGTCTGGGAAGCTCTTTATCTTTCCTTCCATTCTGAATGACAACCTTGATGGATAGAGTATTCTTGGTTGTAGGCTTTTTCCTTTCAGCACTTTAAATATGTCATGCCACTCTCTTCTAGCCTGTAGGGTTTCAGCTGAGAAGTCCACCAATAGCCTTACAGGCTTTCCTTTGTATGTCACTGGTTGCCTTTCTTTTGTCACTTTTAGGATTCTCTCTTTATCTTTAATTTTGGACATTTTAATTATAATGAGTCTTAGTGTGGGCTTCTTTGGGCTTATCTTGTTTGGTGTCCTCTGTGCTTCCAGTACTTGTATGTCTATTTCCCTCCTTAGGTAAGGAAAATTTTCAGCTATTATTTCTTCAAATAGATTCTTTGCCCCTTGTCTCTCTCTTCTCCTTCTGGGACACCTATAACACAAGTGTTAGTGTGCTTGATATTGTCCCAGAGTTCCCTTAGACTGTTCTCATTCTTTTTAATTCTTTTTTCTTTTATCTCTTCAGCTTGGGTGATTTCTTCTTGTCTTTCATCCAGCTCACTGATCCATTCTTCTGTATCATCTGCTCTGATATTGAGTCCCTCTAGTGAATTTTTCATTTCCAGTATTGTATTCTTCATTTCTGATTGGTTCTTTTTTATATATTCCAATTCTTTGTTGATGTTCTCACTGGGTTCATCCAGTCTTCTCCCAATATCAGTAAGCATCCTTATGAGTTTTTATTTGAACTTTGTCAGGTAGATTGCTTATTTCTGTTTCATTTAGGTCTTTCTCTAGGGTTTTATCCTGTTCCCTTGCTTGGAATGTATTCCTTTGCCTCCTCATTATGCCTCTTTCTCTGTGCTTATAACTGTGTATTAGGTGAGTCAGTTATGTCCCCTGATCTTGCAGAAGTGGCCTTATGTAAGAGACGCCTTTTGAGACCCAGCAGTGTGCTTCTGTTTTATCACCAGTCCAAATGATCCAGGAGTGCCCTCTGTGTGGGCTACTTGTGTCCTTCTGCTGTGGCACAGTTGCTCTTACTGCAGGTACCCAGGGAGTCTAGTCTTTCCCTTTCTGGCCAGATGTTTGTAAATCAGGTTTGGGGACCCCCAGCACCAGTGGCTACAGGGTCTGATAGCAAACTCCTGTTCAGTTTTCCTGTTAATTGGGTAGGTACCCAGTGTAGCTGATTGCTAGGCTCGGGGGCTTACAGTTCCTGTAGGCCTCAGGCCTGCAAGGCTGTCAGCTCTCTTAGGATTGCAGCTGAGTGGGGCTGGCCCTAGGCATGGGAGCACTCAATTGTTTCAGGTTTTGGTAGATGGGGCTGATACTCTTTGTGGCTGTTTGTGAAGCACAGGTCTTCTGCCACTGATAAGCTCCACCGCCCATAGGTCCACACACACCATCAACACAGTCCTGGCCCATGCACTCTTCCAAACCCCCTGGAGCTTATCCAGTCACCCCACTGCAGAGGCCCCCACCTCTCCACCAATGCCCCCCACAGTTCACCTGGTCCTCACACAGGCCCTGCCCCACAGAGGCAGACACACTCACCTCCCTGTAGAGGATCAAGGCACCCAGTCAATGCAAGCCTACACGTAGTCTGAGGTTTTGCTGTTGGGTGGGGCCAGTCCCTAGGATGGGCTGCCTGCCCTGGCAGAACTGGATTAAATCTGCACACTAGTGGGTGTGGCAGGCCCCTGGGCTAACAGGCCAGGGAAAGAGCTTCAACGGTGTCTGCCAGCATCTGTGTCAGCACACCTGTACTAAGTCACAATAATGGCCACCACCAATGTCTCAGTCTTTGGAGAGGTTTCACCTCTCACTAAGATGCACTCAGAGCCTACTAGGTGAGTCTCTTTTCACCAAAGGACTGTGCAGCCTTCTTTCGGTTGATTTTAGGTTGCTCTCTGAGATGGGTGAATTTGTGCATGGGCCCTTTATGAGCTGGGTGTTTTCGGCTTTCAATAGACAGCTTTTCTGCGGGTATTCCTCATTGCGGTTAATAGCCAATGAAGCCAGATAGTAGGACACTCGTCTCAGTTGTGCTGAGTCTGAAGGATGCTTATAGCAGTAACAGGCCCCTGCTCAGGACCCCAATCCTCCAGGGAGGGCTGTGTAGCTTAGAGTGGCTCCTGCCCGGCTGGCTGTGACTCTCTCAGCTCACAAAGGTAGCTTTTTTTCTCTCCAGAAGGAATTTCTGCCTCTTCATCCTCAGTCAAGACTGTCCCTTGTTGTGGGGGTTCTTTTTATCCAGTTTTCCATTTTCTCTCCAGGGTAATTTTTTCAAAAATATTTTTAACCCGGTTGTGTTCATGGGAGGAGGTGAGTTCAGAGGGAGCTTACGCCACCATCTTGATGAGATCTCCTGAATACATCCCTCGTTTGCTTTGAACAGTCTTACTTCATGACAGTTGCCCTGGGATTCCATCCACCTTAGCATTTTTCCAGATTTTTTTTCATTTGTAATGAAGCACTATTAGCAATAATAGTTGTTTTAAAATAAGCCTGGATGGGATTGGTCAACCTTCACTTTGAGTTTCCAGCATTGGCCATGCTCTCATTTAGCAGAGAGTGAGATGCATCTCCAGGAAGCAGATTTCTCATCTTAACTTGTGGTTAAATCTGGAAGATAATCAGCAATCACCCTCTCTTTTCCTGACCCTTTCCACACCCTTTCAAGGACAGCCCACAGAGTGCTAAAATGAAGTGTGCTTACTCCTTCTGGTTTCTGGAGGTGGTATTTCATGTATTAAGTGCCAAAAATTTCCACTTTTGAAGCTTTTAGCAAATTGAAATTGTTGAAAACAAAGCTTGTGAACAGGAAGACATTTAAGCAGATCCTTGTAAAAGAAAGGAACAAAACAATTTAAGCAGGGGGTCAAATGGTATAGAAGATTCCATTTTGAAATTTGATGATTGCATTTTGGAATATCTTGATTTGGGGAAGAAAATTTGATGGAGCCCTGGGGAGGAGAGAAGAAATAGCTCACATCCCAAAGACAGCTAACCAGAAAGCAATGGGCTTCTCAAAAGCAATATATTTCTGAGTAAAAATTATCTTCTACCTAGAAGTTTAAACCCTAAAATACTATCAATGAAGTAGGAGATATAATAAAGACACTTTAAGACAAGCAAACTCTTGAGAAATTTGCCTCCTATGCACCTTCCTCTGGAAGCTACTCTAAGGTGTGCTTCACCAAAATGAGAGTAAAATTAAAAAGAGAAAGAGAAAGACATGGATTGCAGGAAATAGGGCATCCAACATAGGAGAAGGACAAATGAAATTCCTTGGACGAGAGCGAGGATGGACCTAGATATACAATACTGTATAGTTGGTCTCAAGAGCAATCATCCCAGATTGAATGACACAGGAGACTTCTGAGGGTAGACTGCAAGAAAGAAAGAAAGTTATTGATACATGACTTGATTTGTCGTCTACCTTGTGAAATATTCTTATGAGAAGTCTGAGGCGGATTTAGTTAGGAAGACTTAAAATAAGCATTACAAATGCAGGTATTTATTAACTTAGAGGAAAACCAAAAGTTGAACAAGAAAGGAAATGTAAACCTAATACACTATATGACTGAACTGGGGAAAACATTGATGATTTTTGCACCCAACTGTGATACACCCATTTTGAGGGTTTAGCAGAAGGGGAGAGATGGGGGACATGGTTCTAAACTTATTAAATTAAATTACTAGACAAACCATTGATAATGTTAAAATCAAAAAGCAAAAATAAATAGACACATAAGCACATTACTTAGAAATGGAGGTAAATGCCAGGAGTAACTGCTAAAATAGTTAAAAGTGGTTGTGTCTGGGTAGCACAAGAAAGAGAGGAGGAAGGAAGAAAAGAGGTGGGTGAATACTCTTTTTTTGTTATTATTAACCTTGGAAGACTCTATGACTTTAAAATATTATGTACATGATTATTTTGATTTAAAAATAACTACCTTTCCAATTTCTCCTCCCTGCCTCCTCAACCCTTTTTCAACTATTGATGTACCCATGTCTTGAGTAGATAGGTTTGGAGAGAGAGGCAGGAGACAGGCTGGAAAAAAGGAACTTTGGGCAGCTCAGAGGGCAGGCTAAGGAAGAAGGCAATTGACTCCACAGTTAGCCCTGCAGAGAGCAGAATCAGAGAATCCCTACTCAGAATTCTGGGCTCGGCAACCTCATCAGCAACGCCTTTCATAATGACAGCTAAGATACGAGTTACAGCCTGTCATCAGAGCTCCTCCTGCTAGTGATCTGGAAGAGTGAACACATGTCTTGGCAGGCTCTGGCAGTAGATATCCGTTCTAACTATGGTTGTCAGTCTGGTCTGGTACTCTCTTTTTTGAGATAAGTTCCTGCCTGTGTAACTCTAGTTTCTACATGTCCACTAATTCAGGAGACGATTGTTAAAGGACTGGTTAATGGGATGTGAATGTGTCCCTGGGTCTTTAGCTAGGCTGTCATCCCTCTTAAATTATTAGCTATGCTTTATGCATTTTAACTTTTCCAGTGATCTTTCACTATCATTGAATTGCAGGTAATAAAGGTGAAAAGGCTCCAAAATGCTTAAGAAAGATTCAGTCTGACTATTCTGTAGCCCCAGCCTGGGAGACTGCATCCCGTTCCATTAAAACAACATTTAGTGAGTGTTATCTGGGTGCTGTGGGAGACTAAAAAACATAAGAATTCGATCTGGATTCAGCTCTCTGGTGACTCCCCATCTAGCTGTAGAGAGAGACACGTATACAAATATCTCTTTCTACCAAAGACTCTTCAGTGCTGAAGGAATGTGGGAGAGTGTCAGGCCAAAGTAATTCTGGCCAGAGGCTCTGGATAAGATTTGAGTTGGACCTTGAAGAATGAGTAGAATTTCTCAGTGGAGATGAGTTACATGGAAAGCAAATCGAGGGAATAGTGTGGGGAAAGGCATGGGGAAATGAGAGCATTTGGAGACTGAGAAGTGGAAGGATGGTGTTGGACCACTGCACATGCAGGGACACAAGAGTATACAGTGAGACACAAGGAAACCGAAAACAGAAACTGTTTTGGAGAAAAGATAACGACTTCGGTTTCCTATTCATTAAATTTTTTTTCTGTCTTGAAGTCTTGTTGCCTGGAGATTGAAATAATGCCCAGAAAGAAAGGAGGTGATTGGGAAAGAGAAGTGGTCTGGAATTCAATGTTAGCTTTGTTGATTTTGAGAGTATGGTGGTACTTTAAATGAGGGTAGCTCCAGTAAGTGTGTGTAAATGTGACATAGAGGAGCAGGAGAGAGGGTAGCGTTGAGTTTAGAGATTAGGAAGTCAGTGCTACAGAGGTAACAAACCACCGGAGTGAATAAGCTCGTGTGAAGAATGAGTGCAGAGGACAGAAGAGCAAGAACAGAGGCTGCTAGCAGACAGAAACTAATAAATGAGGACAGACAAGAGGTAGAGATTAGAAGGGTCACAGCACTGCAGGAGAAAGAACGTGTCATGGAAACCCAAAATGGAATGGGTTTTTTTTAAAAGATTTGCCCTGAGCTAACATCTGTTGCCAATCTTCCTCATTTTTTTCTTCTTCTTTTTTTCCACATAGTTGTATATTCTAGTTGTAGGCCCTTCTAGTTGTGGCATGTGGGACGCCGCCTCAGCATGGCTTGATGAGTGGTGCTAGGTCCATGCCCAGGATCCGAACCAGTGAAACCCTCGACAGCCAAAGTGGAGCACTCGAACTTAACCACTCAGCCATGGGGCTGGGCCCTAAATAGAATGTTTGAATTCAGGGATGGTCAACTATTAAAAGCCCTGTAGGCACAACTAAGTGAAGACTTGGGAAAGTTTGTTTAGTCTGGCAATTATGAGATCATTAGTAAATTTTGAAAGTAAAAGTGGTTGGGGGGAGGAGTAAAAGCATTAAAGAAAGGACGGAAAGGGATGAGAGGAAGAAGCAGTGTAAACCTCTTGTTTAAGGGAAGATAAAGTTGATGGAAACTAGACTAGAAAATTAGCCCCTTGGTAACTGAGGTTAATTACATGAAGCCTGTGGATTTAACAACACCTGTCAGCAAACCACGAACAAATGCATCTTCCTGTGGTGATACATAAATATTTCCATTCCGTGTCTGTATCTTCTGATCTTATTGCATCCCCTTTGCTTTTGCTTGCTTTTGCTTTTGTTGATTTACTTTAGAGAGACTGAGACTAGACAGTTTGAGAGATTCATTTAATTACTTCCTCTTTCATATATTGCCATTATTTAGCAATTTCATGTGGTTCAAACCAATTAAAAGGGAGTATGAAATTATTTTGTTACCAGTAATTAGCAGTACAGTAGTATAGGTGCATTCAGAGAACCTGGAACTTCAGACATGTTTTCCAGTTTTGTGGTCTACCAACCTTTTTGACTACAGCCAGCACGGTGTGCCTGGAGAGTGGGAATGACAGCTAGAATGCAAAGATGGGAGTGTGGCTGGAGAGAGGGAACAAGCAGAGAGGGTTAGGAGAGGCAGTCACAAAAGACAAGAGGCCCGAGCACTTTAGGAGAGCCTTACAGGCCATCCTAAGGACCTTGGCTTTTATTCTGAGTGAAGTAGCACATAGCCGCGTAACACTAACAAGTTTCTCAGCCACATCTGTCTTTTATGTCATGTCACTGACACTTTTCTAAAGATTTTTTTCAATATGGTTTTATTATTTTTAAGTTCTTAGAAAATTGCCTGCAAACTTCTTGAAAGTTACACTTTATGATTAAGAAATTAGAAGTTGTTGACGTCTTCAATTGACTCTTTTTGGTAGTAAGAGCCGTCACAGTTTTAATAGAGAAAACATCCTCTCTCCTGGTGCTGGAGTATTTGGTAAACTAAGTGTACATTCTGCCAACTGGTGATGCTCTCAACTCTTCCTTCATAGTGGAATTTTAAATATTTCAGCCCAGATATTTTCAGAGCTTTATCTATTTGTCTCCATTCATAGTACCTGTTATTTCACAAATATTTTTACAGGAAAAACTTGTTGAATGAGTTGTCTCTATGATTATTTTGAATGTGTTGCCATAGTTAGATGCCACAAAATTGTAGATTTTATCCATTTCATTTCATTCCAGTATAGAATATGACTATGTCTTGTTTAACTGAAAGCCCTTTAACTAATATTTTTGAGCAACAATTCTGTGCCAAGCATTATATTATTTCAGTGGTTTCCCAATGATTTTCAGTATTGCAATTGATTTCTGATGCTAAATACTTGAAGTTAGGTCAAACTTCACAAGTTAGGGGCACAGTCTCCCAGTAGACTACCCTCAACTTCAGACCAGCCACAATATTAGGGGTTCTCAGGCCACCCACATTTCTGACCAACTGATTTGAGAATATATACATCTTATTAAGAAGATGGCAGCTCTGATCTCTTGTATATTATTTACTATGACTGCTAAGACTGCTCTTTTTATGTTTTAAGCCTTTTTATCTCCTTAAAAGAAGAGTAGAAAACATGGTACTTAAATTTGTGTAAAATGTGCACGTTTACTTAGATTTGTGTGGGTCTCAAAGACCCCTTCCTTCAACGCATATTTTTGCTATCTTCTCCTCCAGTTCCATGCCCCTCTTTCCCACATTGTAGCCATCCACATCTTACGGTCCAGGATGAATGGATCATTATCCAGAGAGATAATAGACTGCTGCAAATCTCACCCTGTATCCTAATAGAAGCCAACTCATCACCTTGCCAGCTCTCAGTGTCCTCGGCATCTACTTAAGAACACAGGCTTTGTGGATCTCTTTGGGCTTAGGGCCCTCTCACTGCTCAGCATCCTTAGGTTGGGAGTAAAATACCCAGAATTCATGGATTCTAGAGACAGGAGAGTTTCTACAGATGCAATAGATAATTGCAGTCTTGTGATCTGTAGATTTTCCACTGCAGAAGGGCAGCAAGCAGAAGCACTGCCTATCACTGGAGCGGCGACACATTCAAATTCTCAGTGCTTAGCTGGGAAACCTGAATGGTCTCCCAGTTCTATTAACAGGATCATAACGTGAGCTAGTGATTACATTTGCCATCAGTAAAGTGCTCCACTGATTAGGGCCTTTGCCATAATAGTACACTATGATGAAATCACTATTAATAGATTCAAGAAATTGATGCTAGAGGGAGAAAAGACCAATTCATCTCTCATACTTCCTGTCCTGCAGGTTAATGTTTCAGGGTTTCAGAATTCAGAAGCCAAGAAGCTATCCTAGATGCAAACAAAGCCTTAACTCCCACTCCCCGCCCCACCCACTCCTGCACGTGTTGGAAGACCAAAGGAAAAGGAAGAGCCCTCTGGAGACAGAATTACGGTGGACATGGAGGCATATTTCAGCCAAAAAAAAAAAGTTTTATATTCTTTGATTTAGGATGAGGACAATAATGTAGAACATGAAAGATCAAGGTGACAGTCGCAAAGAAAATAGGTAAAGAAATTTGACTTTCATTTTGTCATTATCTTTTTAAATGGAGAATATGTATACTCTTCTGAATCCTGTCATCTCTGAGCATCATTTGGCAATTTTTCTCTTGAGAAATCAATCCTCCATGATCCATCACAATTCTGAGTCATGCTGACAATTTTTACCTGACACCCATCACAAAGGACTCTGATACAAACTTTGCTTTTACCAGGTCCAGAAAAATACCAAATTCTGTAAAAGAACTATTTGAAGAATAAAACCTAAGGAGTTCAATGAAATGTCACCTTCTGATCACTTTTTCCTGATTAATTCAAAGCGCTTGTATTAGATAGATATCTACTCAAAATTAGAAATATGTTAAATATGTCTTTTAACATCTTCCCTAGAAATGCTCTCTCATTAGACTGAGTCCATGTTAGCCAGGTAAACTGGAAAGGAATTGAAGCCATGTTTCGTTTCCCAATGACCCAGAGTTGAGGAGGAAATCACAACAAAAATACTTTTGAGGAAAAAAATATATGTTGGCCTTGAATTTTTCTGTGAACAGATTCTTTAGATCATGTTCCATTTCAGCTTCCTGCACAAATACAGCCAAAGGATTGTAATAGAATTGTTAAAAAATGAATTCCTTGGAACTTAAAACATCATTTTCTAAGAAGCAACCAAAGAATTTGAGCTTCCATCAGTGAAGCTGCGCAGACAGGCGGCCATAAGGCTCAGCCACACACGCAAACGCCAAGCCAGTGGGGTTGGCCAGAGAACACACAAATCTAAACATGAGTCAGCAAATCCTCATATAAAAACCAATCCTAAAGAAATAATCAAGACAGAAAAGGATGTATATTCAGGGAGATTCAGTGAACGTTTCCTTAAATGGCAGCAAAGTTAGAAACCTCCTAAATGTCAGAAAATACAAGATTGTTAAAAAAAACCGTGAAGCAACCATACAATGGAATACAGTGCAGCCTCTACAACTAATGATGCAGAGAGGCACTTTTTTTCTTTGCCAGCTTCAGCCTTCTGCTCTCAAGCCACTCAGAGCGGGGAGCTCTGCAATGAACCATTTTCTTTTTGGGCTGGGATCCCCCATGTTGCTCTTTTATAGCCACACCCACTTCCTTCCTGCCCCAATCCCCACCTTCTGTTCTAGCAACCTCTAACCTGTTGTCCATTTCTATAATTTGTCATCTAGATAACGTTATATAAATGGAGTCATAGAGTATGTAAGCTTTGGGGATTGGGGTTTTTTTCACTCAACATAATCCTCTGGGGATTCATCCGGGTTGTTGTCTGTATCAATAGTTTGTCCCTTTTTATTACTGAATGGTGTTCTATGGTATGGGTGTACACAGCCTGTTTGCCATTCATCCATTGAAAGACATCCGAATTGCTTCCAGTTTGGGGGCTTTTGTGAGTAATGCTTCTACAAACATCCATGTACGGGCTTTTGTATGACCATAAGTTTTCATTTCTCTGAGATAAATTCTTAAGAGTGTAATTTTTGGGTCATATGATGGTTGCATTTTTAGTTTTTTAAGAAACTGCCAAATTATTTTCCAGAGCGGCTGTACCATTTTACATTCCCACTCACAACGTATGAGTGATAGAGTTTCTCCGCATCCTCGTCAGCATTTGGTGCGGTCACTACTTTTTATTTTAGCCGTTCCAGTAGATGTCTAGTGATATGTCCCTGTGGTTTTTATTGGCATTTCCCTAACAGCTAATGATGCTGAACATCTCTTCATGTGTCTATTTGCCATCTGTATGTCCTCTTTGATGAAATGCCACTTCATGTCTTTTACCCATACTCTAATTGGATCATTTGCTTTTTCACCGTTGAGTGTTTTTTAAATATATTTTAGATATTAGTCCTTTATTAAATACGTGATTTGCAAATATTTTCTCTCAGTCTGTAGTTTGTCTTTTCATACTCTTAACCTGGTCTTTCATAAGCAAAGCTTCCCATTTTACCTTCTAACCCCCTTTAACCAACTCTCCCACCCTCACCCACTGCCTCTATATCTATAAGCTATGAATTTTCTTTTTTTGGATTCCACGTATAAGAGAGATCATACAGTATTTGTCTTTCTCTGTTAGACTTATCTCACTTATTGAGGTAAAAAGCATTTCTTATGACTAAGTGAAAAAAGCAAGTTACACTTCAGCTTGCTGAGTATGCTCCTATTTTTGTTGTATGTGAGTGTTATACACTCATTCACATAGAACACATCTGAATAATGTACACAAAATTAATATGATTTTATGTACAAGATAGAAAGATGGGTAATTTTTTTTCCTTTTGCTATTCTGTATTTTCCAACTTTTCTGCAATGAATATGGATTTCGTATATAATGAAAATTTTAACATTTAAGAAAGATTGCAAATATCAATCAAATGAATAGCTGGTTTTCTCAGAGAAGTTGTAAGAAAGGACTTCCTTCTTCAGTGAATGAAAAGCTTTCTTATCAGGAAAAATCTTTTCTTTTGCTACTTCCCCTGAAAAGCAAAAAGCTAATGTGGAAAACCCTGATACGTCTGGTGAGGATTGCTGACCACTTTATGTCTTGTTCAGTCGGTTATTAAATTATGCATTTGTTGACTTTGTCAACCACGATTCGACAGCAGTTGAGAGATGACAGCGGAAGGGCTGAAGGCTGTGTGGTGGTGCGTCTTCTAGGAGAGCTGCTGGTCGGTGGGGCAGAATGGTCTCGGATAATGCCTGCATCAGGTCAGCATATCGCAACCTTGGCAAATCCCAAAGCTTGCTTTTTGTTAATGATACTCAAAAGTGATCCAATCCTGGGAAATAGAAGTTTGCTAAAATTTACCCCAAACTGTAATAGATGCAGACAACTAATTGATTTATAACAAGAAACCCAGCCAAGCAGAGCAGACCGCTCCAGTCACTAGAACAGTACATGCTTTCTCCTTAGACACACTGTATGGGAGAGCAAGAGACGGGGTCAGACAAGTGTTCTGACAGCTGTGAGGGATAAATTAGAGGAGTGTTCACATGTCCTAATTTGCCTGAGACAGTCCTTGTTGATGCCTGCTTTCTGAGTACAACGTTGAATAACACTTCTGTTTCACTCTCAAATCTGTCTCAGTTTGGTTGACAAATTATATGTCAGCCTAATTGGAGAAGAGAGTAGTGGCACTGGGAAATGAGTTGCTACTAGACCATTGAAAAATCCACTAAAGAAACAATGAGAATCTAAACCTCCACTGCAGAAATGAGATTAGAGAGAATGAGATGAACTGAGGTGAAGCAAAATGTAGGTGGTGGAATCTGTGGGAATCTGATGAACCATTGCATATGAGGAGTGAAGGAAGAGTAAGAATCAGACATGACTTGAACATGCCTGCCTTGAAAACTTGTGTATGGTGATTCTAGAAGAATGTTTTGGAAGAAATATTCTGAATTTGGTTTTGAAATTATTGGATTTGAGGTGTCTGTGGGATCTGCAGGAAAAGATCCTAACAAGCAGCCAAAAATAGGTGTCCTGAGCTCAAAACAAGGGTCTAACCAGGGATAGCTTTTACAGTCACCCAAGAATTGACATCTGTATACATGCAGGGCCAGCACAGGAGTATACGCTTGTCTACAGGAATGGAGAACTCGGGGTGGGGGGAGGGGCAGATCTTTGTAGAGAGAAAAAAAGTAATTGAGAAAGAGATAAATGCAATAAGAAAAAATTAAATATACAGGAAAATGATGTTAAATTAATCATTAATGTGTATTGATTACTAAATGCATGTCAGGGAATAGTTGAACACTTTACTCGTAGTATCTCATTTTATCACACAACAACCCTGTAAGGAAGATATTATTTTATGAGGTGAGAGACACACAAAGAAGACCAGAAACTTGCTCAGGGTTCAGTCCAGGCAATCTGATCCTGAGCCCAGGCTCTTCATCGCTGCCTCTACCACCCTTCTCAGGGAACATCTGGGATCATAATTAACACTCTCTGGGCTTGCCTTGCAAATGGGTTTTGCACAGCAATGTTTTCCTGCAAAAGGCAAAGTAAGAAATAGCAGTTTATCACTTCTCCAAAGTGGATATACAAATGGCCAACAGAGACACAGAAAGATACCATCACTAATCATTGGGGAAATGCAAATCAAAATTACAATGAGGTATCACCTCACACCTCTCAGGATTGCTATTGTATACTTTTAAAAAAGATAACAAGGGTTGCTGAGGATGTGGAGAATTTGGAACCCTTGTGCACTGTTGGTGGAAATGTAATACAGTGCAGCCTCTATGAGAAAACAGTAGGGAAATTCCTCAAAAAAATTAAAAATAAAACTACCGTATGATCCAGTGAGCCCAACTCTGGATATTTATCCAAAAGAACTGAAATCAGGATCTCAAAGAGATATTTGCACTCCATGTTCATTGCAGCATTACTCATAATAGTCAAGATGTAGAAACGACTTAAATGTCCATCAACAGATGAATGGATAAAGAAAATGTGATATAGATATATAAATAATATATAAATATTATTTAGGCTTTAAAAAGAAGGAAATCATATCATATGCAGCAACACGGGTGAACTTAGACGACATCATGCTCAGTGAAATAAGCCAGTCACAGAAGGACAAATACTGCATGATTCCACTTACATGAGGAATCTAAAACAGCAAACTTCATAGAAGCAGAGTAGAACAGTGTTTGCCAGGGGCCAGGGGGTGGGGGAAATGGAGTGTTGCTATTCACCAGGTATAACGTTTCAGTTACGCAAGTTAAATTCTAGAGATCTGCTGTATAACATTATGCCTATACTTAACATTACTGTATTATACACTTAAAATTTTGTTAAAAGAGTAGATCTCATATTAAATGTTCTTACTACAATAACAAAAAAAGAAAAAAGAAGTAGTAGTCTGGTAGTCTAAGTATCTAGAGAAATAGGCCTGCTGGTAGTGGAAAGGAGAGGTGACAATTCAGCTGAGGTAGAGCTGGCAGGGATTTTGCCATTTATAAGGACTACTTGAAGGCTGTGTACCTTGAGACCTCACATGCCACTCGGAAAACAGAATAAAGTACCAAAGGTTTCACTTAAGAAAAAACAGGTTTTCAGCCTGAGGTCACTCAGGAATTCTCAGACCCCATGGATTCAATCTACCCACAATTATGGGTATTTATGGGGGTTTTTCCCCATATTTCTTGAGATATAAAAATTATATACGTTTAAAGATTTTATTTTATTATTTTTTTTCTTTTTCTCCCCAAAGCCCCCCGGTGCATAGTTGTATATTCTTCGTTGTGGGTTCCTCTAGTTGTGGCATATGGGACGCCACCTCAGCGCGGCCTGACGAGCAGTGCCATGTCCGCGCCTAGGATTCGAACCAACGAAACACTGGGCCACCTGCAGCGGAGTGCGCGAACCCAACCACTCGGCCACGGGGCCAGCCCCTATATATGTTTAAGGCATACAACATGATATTTTAATATACATTATAAAATGATTACCATAATCAGGCTAATTAACACATCCATCACCTCACGTATTTATGGATGCCTTTTATTTCTTTTTCTTGACTAATTGCTCCGGCTAGAGCTTCCAGTACTATGTTGAACAGAAATGATGAGAGTGGGCATCTTTGTTTTGTTCCAAATCTTAAAGTCTTTCAGCTTTTCACCCTTGAGTATGACGTTAGCTGTGGGTATGTTGTATATATGACTTTATTAAGTTGAGATACACTCATCTATCTGCTGTTGGATAGAATGTTCTGTATATGCCTGTTAGGTTTATTCGGTTTGTAGTGTTATTCAGTCCACTATTTTCTTATTGATTGTCCTGTAGATGATCCATCCATTATCAAAAGTGGGGGGGGGGGGCATTTATGTTTTATAGATTTTCTGTTCAATTTCTTGATATAACTTTGTGGTAGAGTGTGTTATGGACTGAATGCTTATGTTCCTCAAAATTCATCTGTTGAAGCCCTAACCCTCAAAGTGATGGTATTTGGTGCCTCTGGAATGTAATTAGGTTTAGGTGAGGTCATGAGGGTGGGATGCCCATGACGGGATTTGTGTCCTTCTAAGAAGAGGAAGAGAGATCAGAACTTCCTCTCTCCTTGCCATGTGAGGACACAATAAGAAGGCAGCCACCTGCAAGCCAGGAACCAAATCTGCCTGTACCTTGATCTTGGACTTCCCAGCCTCCAGAATTGTGAGGAATATGTCTGTTGTTTAAGCCACCCAGTCTAGGTATTTTGTTATAGCAGCCGAAGCTGACTAAGACATTGGGCATTCACGAGATTCTGATACCATCAAGAGGGCTAGTAAAGGAAATACTCTACCCAGTTATAGCTCCACATAGCTACGTAGGGGAATCCATAAAAAATAGCATGGTGGATTGTCCTATGCATAAGAAGCTGAAGGCATGTGTGTCCATGAGATCACCTAGAAAATGAATGGGATTTGAGAAGAGAAGAGGGCTGAGGCTGGGACCCCAGGAAATAATATTTAAAGAGGAAAGAGCCAAAGGATCCCTTAAAAAGATCTATAAGGAGTGTCCAGAAACATAGGTGCCTAGAAAGTGTAGGTAAAACAACATGAAAATTAGATTAGCCTGTATTATAAAGAAAACATAAGCCAAAGTTTGCTTAGTGGATGCTTAGATCCCACTACCAGATGCTCAGATCCCACTACCATTTCAGGACTGAAACCTTCTTTCCCTCAGCTTCCCAAAGTGTTGACAACTGACAGCTCACAACTGAGCCCCCCTCCCAGTGATTGCTCCCTGCTAAGGAACACCACTCTGCCCAAAGTCAGAGCCCTTTCTGTGGGGTCAGATTGCATCCAAAGACTAGTCAACCCAGGGGTTCAAAACCCAGAGCTTCCTATGGGGTCAGCTGAGGTCTTTGTTGTAACTGCATCACAACCCACCTTCTCCCTCTGACCCATCCTGCTCCTTTCATTTCCCCAAAATGTTGATCCCAAGATGGATCTCTAATTAACCTTCTATACATACATCTCCGTCTCATAGTCTGCTTCCCGGGAAGCCAGATCTGTAACAGCTGCCATCACGTTTATTACAGAACAAAAATGTGACATAATCTGATCTCTTTCCATTATGAAACTGAATTACTACAGGTACGTGATAGAGGAGTGCCTGGTGATAGGAAAGGTTTAACGAATGTTAGGAACTGTCATCATAAGGGAGATAACACTTCCAGGGCTAGATTTAGCACCTGACTGCCAACTAGATACATTTCAGAACAAGCTAAACAATTCAAAAGGAGAGGGGGCCACATTTATTTTCTCTCCTGATTCTAAAAAATGTTAAGACAAGATAGTCTCATTAGAATGATTCACAGTGAACTGCACTTTGGACTGCAACTCCCAGCAGGTATATTTCTATTTGAGTACTAAAAGAGAACGCTATGCCCCACCCACACATCTTTACAGTTTCAGGACCCCTGTCAAATGCCGCTGTCAGAAGTATAAGGGGAAGAGAATGAGTTTTACCTAAATAATTCAGAAGTAATGCACTGCTCTAAGTAACTGACATAAAATACTCTACAAACAAGGTAGAATTGTAGTCACATCACTTTTACTTTTCAGATTGATCCCTGGAGCCCCATCCTCACCATCAGCACCACCACCTTACCCTACTCCCTTTACTAAGACCAGAAAAGCTTAGGGATGCCACCCTCCTCTTGAACTGTCCAAGAGCTGGGAAACCTAAGTTGAATAACAGGGGCACTGAGTCCACCTAGCCCACCTACCCCACCAGGGTGAGATGTTTGAATTCTCTCTCCCACATGGGATCACTAACAGAGACAGCTCCTAAATTAGCCTGACGGAGGCATACCAACGTATAACAGAAACCTGACTCTTAAGCAAATTAAGAACGAACACATGCCAAAGCCTTATTCAACTCATTCATGGGAAAGCTGAGTCCAAGACCATTTGAGAAATTTGGGATGTTTGGGATTTGATATTTTTTTTAATCTTAGAATAAGCTACTAGGTTGGATATAAAACTGACAATGTCCAACAGGGCGTTAGAAACATAACTTTTAGGCTTATCTTTTCTACAAGACAGACTCATTTTCATCTGTACCAAACAAAATCTACCTGTTAACCCAAAGCTTCATAGTATCTGGGCCTTAATCAATAGAAGGTAGTAAGTCAAAACAAAAGTAACACAAGTACTCTTGGGTGACCTTGTTAAGCAATGCTCCAACATGACATTGAAGAACATGCTTCCCTTCCTTTGTCATACATCTAGGTTTGAATAATTGTCAACAGGCGCGCGGCTGGCCTGGGTCCCTGCGTGGCCACATTGGTTCACAGGAATGAAGACCCCAGACTCTCAGCACTAAGCTTAGCTCAGACTAACCCATGCTTGGGGTCCCAAATTTTCACAGCCCAGCTTTGCCACTTCACAATCCCACCCCCATTCAGAGCATAAGCCCACCGAAGGAATACTGTGTCAGGATTGGTTCTAGCGCCACCACTTCATACACCTGGAACCAAAGCCTTTTGCTCTCCCCATGGATTAACCCAAGGAATTGGATAACTTTTCATTTTCAACACAAAGGATCTGACAGTACTCCATTTCCCTGGATAATGGACCTATACACCCTACACTGACCCCTGGGGAAGCTCTGGGGAGATCCAGTCACATCTTTCCCTCTGGGGTGTGGGATGGAGTGTGGTTCCTTTAGTGATTCCAAAACAATTTTTCTGGTGCCTCTCTCGCCAGAAAGGTGAGAGGAAAAAAACTAATCTCTGGAGACACGTGCTGCTAATGAAGGGAAATGAGGTTGCCCTCTGATTTCTCAATAAAGCATAATGGACAATAAAGAGAAAAGCAAAGCCAGAGATGAAATGACTCCTGGGCCAGCAAGATCTAACTTGTAAATGAAATGAACAATTAATATACAGTAGAAGCTCCCTGGACTAACCAAACGTCTCCAATACTGTCTGTAACGTATCTGACTGATGCTCAGCATGCTGAGCACTCACTTCTGGATGACTAGCTGCTCTCTAATATACCAGGCTGAGTTTAAGCACATAAAAGTCAATTATGTTTGGAGCTGGCCCCGTGGCCGAGCGGTTAAGTTCGCACGCTCCGCTGCAGGCGGCCCAGTGTTTCGCTGGTTCGAATCCTGGGCGCGGACATGACACTGCTCATCAAACCACGCTGAGGCAGCGTCCCACATGCCACAACTAGAAGGACCCACAACGAAGAATATACAACTATGTACCAGGGGGCTTTGGGGAGAAAAAGGAAAAAAATAAAGTCTTTAAAAAAAAAGTCAATTATGTTTCTTCTAAAACGCTTTATTTAAATTAAGTCATTTAATTGCGCAGTATGTAAACTGATGAAATCTGAGCATGAAAAGAATAATAATTGTTGTTCCTATTAAGTATTAAATCTTTGGAAAGACTAAAAAAGTTGAGTAGGAAAAAAGTAAACCGTTATCAAATGAGGTGCACGTAAGAAAACTATAAAAAGCCTGATATGAGGGGAGAATCATAAAAACCTAGAAAGATTCTGTCTTCAGATTGCTTCATAAGTGTGCTTACATGGTTGTAAGACACAACCCCCTAGAAATCATAGAAGCCATATAATGGGTATCATTTGTGCAATCCAAACTAATTGTCAAAGAAAATGAGATGTGATGGCCCTGCATCAAAAGATTAGGGGATGAATTTGCATTGCTACCTGTTAATTGAAAAAAATGTAAGTACGTATGCATCATTTTAACAATTCTCTAGTTTAGCCAGTTTTGTGTTTAACTCACCATCTGTCACTTCTAATCTCTCCAGAGAAGAGGAGATTCTCCTACAGAGAAGAATGTGTCAGTCAAAGGGGAGTGGATGATCTTCTGTCACCCGTGGAAATACACAAGAAAGAGGATCAGAGGCCACCGTGAGCAGGGCTGGTCTAAGTAATGGCCAGGGGAAAGTGTTCCGCTGTGGCTCAAGGATGCATCCTGATGAGTCCTATCACCGAGGGCACCCTCATTTAGGAAATGGATGCAACAGTTGATTAGGCATGATGCCGTTACATTTTGAAATCAGATAATTAAACATCCTGATTCTGGTTCCATGACTCCAAGTGAACTCTGCTTAGGTAGGACTAAAGGAAAGAATTCTCTGGCCAGGCTAACAGAAATGTCCTGTCCTGTGAGGGTTATAATTCCCATTGTAGATTAATAAATTGGTATTCTGGATTTATACATTAAACTCTTGTCAGCTTTGTTAGACTGAGTCAGAATCACTGAATCCAATCAACTCTGGGACCCTGAGAAGTCAGTTTTTGATACTTAAATACTGTGAGCCAGTCCCAAGACCCTAGTGAGTTCACCAAATGCCATGTTATATAAATGCCACATTGTGTCGCCCCATCTGGCTTCCAGCCTGCTCTGTTGCTCTGACTTTAGAAACATGTATAGCCACACACACATACATGCACACAGACACACATATACACACACACTTTCATCTAAACACACCTCCCTTCTTTAACCCACCTCACATTTTAGCTGTGTGCTTGTTTCCTGGGACATTTTTCACACTGAGTTTTGTGTTGCTTTTATGCACGTATGTATATATTCTCATACAACCCCTCTGGGCCCCTCCAAAATCACAAGCTATTTAAGGACCCAGCTAGATTGTATACATCTTTCTCACCCCCATTCCATCTCGCACCATGCCCTGAATATGAAGATTTGAATGCAAGTGAACTCGGTCCTATGAATAATTAATTTTTCTCCTATAAAGATATACCTTAAGTTAATAATGGAAATTAAGGGAGAAAGACTATCAATTAAATGTCTTCACATATCTATTTCATAAATCTGGAGTTATTCTTCTGTCATATTATAGAGAGGGCTGCGTTCTTCAAAACTACAATTTTCAGTTCATTTTTCTCCCAGTAACACCAAAATACCTTAATTTCTTGCTTGGAAAAACAAAAGGTTTGATTTTTCCAACCAGCTCTTATATCATTTCTGCCTAAATTGTGTCAGCATAATTTTCCTTGGATAATAACGTTCCTCATCTTAGCAAAGACATAAAATTACTCATACCCAGCGCAGGGCCTTTAAGGTAGACTTTTCTTTATTTATATCTGGAAGACATGGTCCAAAGGAATACCAGCCCTTTAAAATCTGTTGCTATTAAAGAGTCCCCTGTTGCAAGAGAACAGTAGGTCATGGGTCAGTTTTATGGGCTGAGCACTTCAGCTATTTATTGTAATACAATTATCATACCAACTCAACCATTACATGATGCCGGGTCTGCTTCTCATTAGAATGAGAACGTTTAAAAATAGCAGAGAACTGTGCAAAACCTGAAGTCTTTTCAGGAAAGCAAAAATTCACAGGAAGCAATCGTGTCTTCTTCTCTCCTTCCACCCTACTGTGGTTCCCAGGTTGCAAGGGAATAATTTTGTCAAGGAGGCTCAGCAGGAAACAATGGGAACTTCTAAGAACACCACCAGAATAACATGTTATCAGCCGATTTCTTTCCCAGGACATCATCTTTGGTTTCATTAAGAATGGCATTAGGAACGGGGCTGGCCCCATGGCCGAGCGGTTGAGTTTGCGCGTTCAGCTGCAGGCGGCCCAGTGTTTCATTGGTTCGAATCCTGGGCGCGGACATGACACTGCTCGTCGAACCACGCTGAGGCGGCGTCCCACATGCCACAACTAGAAGGACCCACAACAAAGAATATACAACTATGTACCGGGGGGCTTTGGGGAGAAAAAGGAAAAAATAAAATCTTAAAAAAAAAAAAAAAAGAATGTCATTAGGAACTCCCACAACAAGCTAGTCTTTTCCAGAATCTTCCTTATGCTCAACCAGCAACTGGATTGAACTCTTTACTCTGTTTCATCTAGTTGATCTCAACTGAGACATATTGAAAGGTCAACAGCCAGACCTGCTTTCATCAATCTGGGCCATCAAACCAGCCCTAAGAAAGAAGGAAACCCAGTAACTACTCATGACTTAACACTGAAAGGACTTTGTTCTTAGTGCCACCAAGTCAGTTCCGAATCCTAGCAACCCTGTACAGCAGAGCAGAACCCCACCATCTTTTTTGCACCATACTCTCAACTTCCAGTGCTATATCAGACATTACTCTATGCTATCCATAGGGTTTTCATGGCCAATTTCTTCAGAAGTAGGTGGCCAGGTCCTTCTTCCTAGTCTATCTAGTCTATAAGTTCCACCGAAACCTGTCCACCATGGGTGACCCTGCTGGTATTTGAAATACCTGGTGGCATAGCTTTCAGCATCACCGCAGCACACAGCCGCCACAGTATGACAACTGACAGACAGGCGGTGTGGTTCTCTGACCAGGAAACAAACCCAGGCTGCAGCAGTGAGAGCTCTGAATCTTAACCACAGACCAGCAGGGCGAGCTAAAAGGACTTACAGAGTGCAAATAAAATGCTAGGAGGTGTCCACATTTATCAGTTGATAGTATAATTCGGGAAGAAGGAAACAAGGGCCATGAAAACTTTTCTCTGGTCTATCTTCCCATTTTTATCTATTCCTTTCAGGTATACATTATATTTTGAGTTTTTAACATTTGTAAATACGGTTCTGCTTAAATTTAGGAACAAGTTAATTTTTAACATGTAATTCTCATTTATAAATGCTATTTGGTGGGAGCTTGGGGACTATAAGTGTATCCCTGGAGAAATGGCTCATTTCTGGGCTGAGGCACAAAAAGTACAAGATGAGCCTGGAGCATCTTTTTTTGTGCCAGAAAGCAAGAAAATAGTCAATGAATGATGAGAACATGTCATGAAGAGGCTCTCACTGTTCAAATCGTGGAAAATTTGAGCATCAAATATGATTACAAAAAAAATTTACAAACCATTAAATAAAATAGGAATCCATGTGTAATAGTTAATTTTTTATATCAGTTTGACTGGGCCACAAGATGCCCAGATAGCTGATTGTTATTTCTGGGTGTGTGTGAGAGTGTTTTGGGAAGAGATTAGCATTTGAATTGTGGACTGAGTAAAGCAGATTGCCCTTCCCAATGCAGGCGGGCCTCATCCAATTTGCGAAGGGCTGAACACAATTAAAAGGCAAAGGAAGGTTGGATTCGCCCTCTCTCTGCCTGATCACTTGAGCTAGACATCAGTCTTGTCCTGCCCTCCTTGGCACTCCTGGTTCTCAGGCCTTGGACAGGAATCTACACCATCAGATCCCCTGGTTTTCAGACTTTCAAACTACACCATCGACTCTCCTGGGTCTCCAGCTTGCAGATGGCAGATTGTGGGACTCCTCAGCCTCCATAATTACATGAGCCAATATCTTATAACAAACCTCTTTATACATAATCCTATTGGTTCTGTTTCTCTAGAGAACACTGACTAATACACCACAAGTCCGTATATATTAATAAGCTCTGCTTTACAGTAGAATGGCAACTAATAAATGTAGAAAGAGTGATTGAAATGGAAAATCACCATTTGGCAGCCATCACAGAAGTGGAAGGATATTGGTGTCATCTTGGAATACTTCCTACAAAATTCTGATTAAGTACAGAGCAAAAACTGATGGAGAAACTTGGCAGACACCAACGTGACCAGGAAATCAAGTTTCACATCATCAGTGGTGGCACGGGTCAAGAGAGAGCCCCTGACATCGTGCCCTGAGAAGGGCTTATTTCTGTGGTGTGTCCATCAAGAATTCACAACCTAAGCCTGGTCATGAGAACACATCAGACAGTTGAGAGTCATCCTACGAAAAGAAAGGGCTGTATTCTTTAAAACCATCAAGGACATGGAAGATAGGAAAAAAATGAGGAACTCTTCCAGACGGGAAGAGATTGCAGAGACCTGAACACTAAACACACTGCCTGTGCCTGACGGGATCCTGGACCAAGAACACAGGCTGAGAGTATCATCAATTGGAAAATCTGGATGATGGAAATATCAAAGTTCTTTGTACTGTCCTGGCAACTTTTCTGTGAGTTTGAAATTATTTCAAAATAAGTTATTCTTAGAAAAAAGAAGCATTGTTTTCCTCTGTGATATGCTATCTAAATATCAAGCACGTACACGAATGATAAGGAACGAGGAGCTACTGCAGTGAGCATCTCGCCAGCTCTGACCCAAACATGCCCTCCGCTGCATTTTATGTTTTCCTGGGATAGGTCAGTGGTTCATCGGCAGTTAACCCTCAACAGGTTGAATAACTTGAAGGTGCTACCTGAGGAAGGAATTCAGCAGAAATCGATTATTAAGAGCATGACTTGTGAATCTTTAGCCCTAGAAATATCACTGTGCTGCATCCCTTGTTGAAAGAAACAGCCTAATCTATAAAGGGGTAAAAGGCTAACCCACACTCTTGTTACTCCAGCAAGCTCTGGAGAGACATTTGTGCAGCAGGTAGCCCTGATGCCTTAAATACAAACTCCCAGCTCTAGTCCCAATAGGGCAAGGACTAGGGGGAGGTGAATGCCGTGCCCAGGATGCAAAATTTAAGGAGCACTCACTCTCAAAGTCGGCACTTGCATGACCCTAAAAGTTAGGACCTCCCTAATCTTGCATCCTGGGTGCTTACTCACCTCCCTCTAGTCCTGGTCAGAGTCCCAGAGATACTGATGCATGAGGGATGGACTGCAAGCATCCTTATTAGTCAAAAGTCTCCCCACATGATTCCTATAATCAGCCAGAGTTAGGGTCTATTTGTCTAGCCCAGTGGTTGTCAAAGTGTGATTCCCAGACCAGTAGCAGCAGCAACATCACCTGAGAACTCGCTAAACTTGCAAATTCTCAGCCCCATCCCAGACCTACCTACAGAATCAGAAACTCTGGGGGTGGGGCCAGCAATCTGTGTTTTAACAAGCCCTTTCGGTGACTCTGATCTACAACGAAGTGTAAGAAACACTGAACTGACCTGAACTTAGCACAAAAATATGCTGAAGCCCAGAGAGGGTAAAAGATCTGCTCAAAGTCAGTTTGTTTGTGGCACACAGAGGTTGAAGGAGAATGGAGGTCTTTTGAACAGAAGTGAGGATAGCCTCAATGAATATTTGAGCAGAGATTCTCTGAAAATTAGTTATTTCGATGGAGAACTTCTGAAAAAGCAGAGTGAATATTACTGTGAAAGTCAGTGCCAAATAGCTTCTCAAATTTAATGACAAAATGCTTCAAAAGTAATTGGGCCAGTATATTCAACACATGGTTTTCCTTTGAGAGAAACAAATTAATTCACATCTTCCTGTCTGTCCATGGATAGAATTATCTGTCAAAAGACTTACTAGTTACTCAGTAGCAGCCAACTCTACATTATAGACAGATGAGTCATCCATCGGGTGTTATTGATTCTTTTAATGACTCTCTTGGAAACTGGAATCTTCTTCTATAGAACTAACTTTGGAGTGGAATGATACATAGCTGTGGGGAACCATCCTGATTAACTTTGTTACGATGGTTATGTAGGAGATGCATTTATCAGCCCTCTGCATCATTGTCAGTTGGCTTGACCCCACCTCTTATTTCAGCCACTGCTACCTTGACCAGTCCCTTCAGGATTCATTCAGCTCTGCACACATGCAACCTGAGAGTGCCTTGAGCCAGCAGCCTGGAAATGTGGGAGATTGACTGCTGTGAGACCACTCTTGATCAATGGAAGGTGGAACACAATGTTCAGTCCACCTATCGCCCCAAAACACCCCCATGGGCTCTTCATTTTAGATTCACATGAAAACCTATTAATTCTCCAAAACATATGTCTAGAGAGCTAATGAGACCTAATCAGGAGCAAGGGCATATCTAGGCTTTATGGAATCTGAAGTTTATACAATTTGGAGAGTAGGGGCTTTTTAAGAAAACAAATTAGAATAATTGCAAATACAAAACTAGATACAAAAGTAAATGCTTGCTTAGACTAAGAAAAGAAATAAGTTACTAGCACCCTGGAGATCCAGAGGCCCTTCCGTGAGATCTCCTTAGCCAATTGACCAGAAATGCTTATACAGGCAGAAGCTTCCTGATGGCAGCCTGGCTTCTCCCCACTCTATAGCTCCCAGCACTCAAGAGGGTCTGTGCAAGAGAACAGCTCTGAATCTCAAGCTTCACTAGCTTTATTGTCACTCTGCCTCTGATCAAGAGAAATTTCCAGCTATAGCCACACATTTTATGGTCCAGAAGGAAGGCATCACCTGCAGGTGAATGGTGTTCAGGAAAAGAGGGGCCAGAGACATTTCTGTGCAGGAGAAAAACAGGCCTCACACAGCACAGCAGAACAAAGTCTGGGGATCTGTCACCAGTCTTCTGCTTGCAAATGCTCCAGGGTTACAGGAAAGCAGCAATGGAAAACAGCCCCTCTTGTCTCCCTTCCCCCATGGCCTTTAGCAGGGACGTTCTGTCACATGAGAAAAGACACTTCGTTGTGCAGAAATACCTCACGCATGTCAGGACTGCAACCATGGACCCACCCCAGTCATTTGGTAACCAAGAAAGAATCCCACATTCCCAAATGCCCAAGGCGGGTCAGGACCACCCAGAGTTGAGCACTGCTGCTAAGAGGCCAAGGGCTCAAACAGCAAAAGCAGAATTACCTTTGGGGTCGACCTTAGATGTGGACTCGCTGTGATTTCAGAAGACTAAATATCCCTGGCATTCATAAAGGCCTTTGCACCCCTGCTTATCAATGCCTGAGACACAGTGTCAAATTCTCACACCCACTGTCAGAAGTCAGGCCAAAATATAAACACCACTGAGAAAGGTAATGCATTGACTGCACCTCTGTCATCTTCAACTGTAATCTCAGTGACTCAGAACTTAATGTGCATAAGAACCATCTGGGGAGCCAGCACTAATGGTCTAGCAGTTAAAGTTTGGCGCTCTCACCACTTCAGTGACCTGGTTTCATTTGCCGGTGGCGGAACCACACCACCCATCTGTCAGTTGCCATGCTGTGGCAGCAGCTCACATTAAAAAACGCAGATTCCTGATCCCACCTCCAGAGGTGAGTAGCTTTGAAGCGAGACCCAGGAGTCTACATTTTTAGTAAGAACTCCAGGTGATTTTGATGAAAGTTATCCTCAGACCACATCTCAAGAATCATTTCTTTTGGGGCTGGCCCAGTGGCACAGCAGTTAAGTGCGCATGTTCCACTTCTCGGCGGCCCAGGGTTCACGGGTTTGGATCCTGGGTGCGGACATGGCACCGCCTGGCATGCCATGCTGTGATAGGCGTCCCACATATAAAGTAAAGGAAGATGGGCATGGATGTTAGCTCAAGGCCAGGCTTCCTCAGCAAAAAAGAGGAGGACTGGTGGTAGTTAGCTCAGGGCTAATCTTCCACAAAAAAAAATTAAAATAAAATAAATAAATAAAAGAATCATTTCTTTGGTATTTTAATAGAAAAAAATTGGTTTCAATAATAATAATTATCAATAATTCTCCATTATTGACTACTTTTATGTATTCATAAGGGAAGTGTTATTATCAACTTGTTAGAGCTGGGATTGAAATTCAGATGTCTGACTTTCAAACCACTCTCAACAATTACATTGTTTCAAATATTTCATTAAATTGGGGGGTAGCAGGAATTGGAGAGTTTGGGAGTACAGGGGAGAGGAAGTCTTCACAACAGAGAAAGAAAACAAGAAGCAGCAGAAAGAAATTTGGCTGACCTTAAACTCTTCTTACGATCAGCAATCTACTTCAATCTGTGACAAAGTAAACAGGAGCTGTGAACCGGCAAGATATTATGAACTTTTTTGTTGAGCATAAATGCAACTTTAGGGCAACCATGGGTTGTGATAATTAGTTTCTTTGGATAGTTTGGGTAATTAAACCCCCTGGAGAAGGTCTGTGGGAGTCCAGGACGAAGCCAGGCATAGGACAGCAAGGCCACTGCGTGATTTCAGAAGGCTTTTTGCTGAAGTTTTTCCAAGGGTAAAGGGGAGAGCAAGACTGTTGGTTTATGTCACAAGCAGCAATGCGATCAACATTTGCCCTTGTCTTATTCAGGTCTCTTCTGAGCCATTAACCACTGTCAGAGCATTCTTTCATACCAGGGTTAGAGTAACTCTATGCATCTGAAAGTTGACCCCATCCATTGCCTTGTACAAGCTGAGTGGGCAAGCACACTTCCTCCCTATTTGTAGACTCGGTTTGTATTAGAATAATTGCTAATATTTATTAAGCAGTTATATTATGCCAGATGCTCTGCCCAGTACTCTGTATGTAAAGTCTTTAATCCTAACAACACCCAGTGAGACTTTCATTTTATGGGTGAGAAAACCAAGGCTGAGAGAAGTGAGTAATTAGCACAAGGCCCCATGGCTGTCCCTAAACAGCAGAGCTGGAATCCCAAACTCAGTCTGTCCAACTCCAGAACCTGAGTGGGTAACTACGGCACAGTACTGCCTCCTACCAAGAGTGCCTGGAGAGAGACAACAACAGGCGCTGAAGGGCTGGGAGCAGGTATAGAATAGAACCTCAGTAGCTGAACCAAACATGTGGCCTCCTAAGACTCTCTGTGCCCCAAAAGATTTCCTGATGGGTAAGCTCACAGAGCAAGAGGCCAGTGGGCCTTATGCTCTGTCCCATGACCATCTGCCACCAGGTGGCGAATTATAGCTTTCTAACTATACTGCAGGTCTGTCTTCACCAGGACTCTTAGTTGCAGAGGACAAAATCCCACTTTGATGTCATTTAGGCAGAACACAAGGAGTTTATTAAAAGAATACTGACCTATCTCACATAACCAAACGGCAGGAGAGACGCAGAAATAACTGGGCCCTGCCAGCTATGGGAGCCAGGGACATACACACCCTTGAAAGGTTTGCTCAGTTCCCTCTCTCTCCTCTCTTTCCTCCCTCTCATCCTCCCTTTCTCTCCTGCATGCAAGCATCTTTGGCCTGGGTCTCTCTCCACATCCTTCCCTACAGACCAGGGGAAGGCACATGACCACTAGTCCTGCAGTGGCTACCACCAAGAGAGACTGATTCTCATTCTTTCTTGTCCCAACTCAAAAATCCCTGATACGTCATCTGTAGACACACAGCCACTGGAGGCCATCCCCTGTATGCAAGCTCCGTCCCAAGGAAACAGAGAAACCACCCTGTGCTGAGTACTCACCCCTTTGTATAGTCGCTACAAAGCTGATTATAGTTAATTATTTAACTTTGAGCAGCTCAAATTTAATTTCAAAAAGTTATATCATTACACTGGGCTTCATTCAGATTATTAAACAAAAAATAATTCATAAAAACATAATGGTGCACCAATTCCAAGAAAGCACCCTGGGCTCCCTGTAGGGGCTGTTGGCTGTCTCTAGTTCAAGTGAGTATAGGTTCTTTTCTATATAAACCTGGTGATCAGAAGTACATTAACGCGTGGACTGCCTGGATGTTTTACCAATACAGTGCTCCAACACAGAGCATTAAATCTTGGCATATGGTTATTGATATTAATTTAACCTGGGTTAACTGTACCTGGAGACTTTCTTCATCCCTTAACCATGTAGGTGATGGTTGGATTTTGAAGGTAGTAATAAATGGTGGGGGGAGAGGTGACTTAGTGGATTATATAATGATGTCTATTTCTACAATAAGAAATATCTGGACTGATAATGTAACCAAAGAAGAAATTAATGGTAAGTGATAATGCCTATTCACCTTTCATGGATCTCTTAGTCATATATTCTCCAAAAAGCTTTCCACGACCCCCTAACTCTGGGTTAGGTTGGTTTCTTATCTGGTCTCTAGCACATATCTTACTATATTGCAATTGGCCCTTGATTTGTCTTGTCCTCCACTGGCCTCTGTTTAGGTCACGTTTTGGCAAGGGTCACATCTATACGATTCACCATTGTCTTCTCAGTGCTTTACATAGCACCTGGCATATAGTATTCACTCAATAAATATCTGCTATCTTATTAAGCTCTGTGAAGTAAACACAAGTTAACTTTAGGGCTCAGGCAAGGAATGTTATAGTCCTAGTGGCAGTACTAATACCCATTCCAAGCTCCTGCTGTCCTAGGAAACTTTCTCCTATCCATAAATGTTATAGGATAATTGAACAAGAGTAAAATGAATGTGCTATTCATGCACATGTCAGGGAATGTAGCAGATTTACAAGAGTTGGCCCTGAGAAGAGTTGGGAGGTCAACAAAGAAGGGAAGGTAGTATCTATAAATGTCTGTGGGGCCTCTTGTCCATTGGGTTCATGGTCTTCTCCCGTGAAAGTGCCAAGTCAGGCAATAAATATAATCTAACCTTTTACTTAGTTGACATGTCTCCCCTCTGCCTTGCCCCAGTGACCTCACAGTACCTAAGACCCACAATGCTCTTGAGAGGAAGTCTTAATGCAACAAGGAATTTTCAGAGAGCAAGCGGCTGTTACGATCCCATGGGCGGAGAGCGTGAGGGAGACTGCTTGTTAATGTCAAACAGGAAAGTCATCAGAATTCCTTCTCTGCTGTCCTCAGTGGAATAGCCCACTGTGACAATGAAGTTTTGCAAGATACTCTTTTGTTTCTTGAAAATTTATTATTGCCCCCACAAGCAGCTCTAGCTGAAATAATCCCAGTTCTCTTAACCTTTCTTCAGAAGGTCTGTTCAACAATTTTTATTGCTCTCCTCTGGGCACTCTCTAAATTCGTTAGATTTTCTTCAATCCTGAATTGGACAAAGTACATTAATCAGGGTTGCCTCCCACTGCTCCAGGAGTGGGCAGTGGCGATGTCTGATGGGGAACTGGCATGAGATACTGTGTGTGGAAGCACTTTGTGAACTCTTGAGCAGTGCCCAAAGAGAAGAAATTATTATTAGGCTGCACATCTCAGACTGAGTCCCTCATTCCCAGAAAGAATGAAAAAGAAATGATTCTGTCCTTTATTCATCTGTATCTTCAACAAAAATGTGCTGTGCAATCACTTTATGCCAGACACTCTACTAGGCACTAAGGATATAACAATAAGTAGGATATGGCCTCTATTCTCTAGAAAATAATGGCATTGATAATAGAAGCTCTCAAAAACAATCGTAGTGTTGCCAAGAAATATTCCAGATGTTTTTGCATATATCATGTCATTTAAGCCTTACAACAAACCCATATGGTAGGTATTTTTATTCCTAGTATACAGAAGAAGAAACTGAGGCTCAGAGATATCCTACCTAGAGCTGTGCTGAAGAAAAGAAGATGTGAATTTGGCCAAGTTGGAATTTTATTCATCTAGTTTATGTCTTCCCACCTGCTTTTAGGATGACCCCTGTATTCGAAGCATCAGTGCCCTCATGGCTCCCCAGTGCAGAAGAGCAGGCCCGATCCTCATTCCACCCACCCTGGGAGGGCACGTCAGGGGTCCTCCCACACCATCTGCTGAAAACACTCTTGGCCGAGCTCAGTGCCTCTTTCAAAACCCTGCTAACCCTGACTACAGGTCAGAGGTCAGGCGTCTAAGCTCTCAAGAAATACAGACTTAGGTTAAAGAGCTGAATCTGTGGCTCACACAGCTGTTGGTGAGACTCTGAGCATGTTGCCTGGACTCTCTCTGTCTCATTTTCCCATTTGTAAAATTGAGATAACTGTACCCATCCTATTTGATTGTCGTGGTGATTAATAAAATGCTCCATACAATGCCTGGTGTTCAATAATATTAATTGTTGGTAGTGGTATTACTATTATTATTGTTGTTGTTGTTGTTGTTATTATTAGGACAGCACTAGTCAATCAAACAAACCAAAGCCTCTTAATATTTTCCTGAGTAACTCCAGAGATATGGTCTAAACATTCCCAAATGTAAATTCGCTGAACACGGCAGAGACTGGCCAGCTACTCATCCCGTGTTTCTTTTCCTCCTGGGCACAGTGCTCAACTCTCTTCCCTAGCCTCTCTTGCGGTAGGTCGTTAGGTGCACATGAGTCAGCTCTAGCCCATGGAGCGGGGTAGAAAGTATTTTGTGCTTCTTGCAGGCCCAGAATATAACCCTCCTATGCACCATTCTTCGCTCTCTGTATTAGTTATTGATTGCTATGTAATGAATCACCCTAAACCTTAGCAACTTAAAGCTGCAAACATTTATTGTCTCACATAATTTCTGAGGGTCAGGAATCTGGGAGTAGTTTGCCCAGGTGTTTCAGCCTCAGAGTCTCTCGTGAATTGCAATCAAGCCATCGACTGGGACTGTGTCATCCGTAGGCTTGACTGGATCGGGAAGATCCAAGGGGAAGGGAAAAAGGTGCCACCTCTTCAGGCGCATACAAGTTATGTGCACAGAAAAAGACCACAAAGGATATGTGGCCGTTTGAAAACCACCTCATTGTTTTTGACCATCTTCCAGCTGAACAGAGGGCACTACAAGGAGCTATAATAGGTGGAGCTACAAGATGGAAGGAGCCCTGGTTCCCAAATGACCGCCCGGAGCAGTGCCTCCCTTCTATCCACCTGAGACAGTAATGTGAGCGAGAAATAAGCTTCTATTATGTTAAACCACTGAGTTTGAGGGAGTTCTGCCTCCCTGACTAGTTCACTAAATTACAAAAAATGGAGCACGTTTTCCAATAACATTTTGGCAAAAACGTTTCATAGTATGCAAATGTTAGCTAATTACAGTACTTATAAAAGTAATATACAGAGCAAGATTTGTAACTTCAGCACAAAGGTTATGTTTGTAACCCTTCTTACCATCACAAACTCCAGCTAGCTCTTTCTTTTTCACAAAGCACCGAAGGTTCAAGCCCTTAACTTGCATTCTTTCACTCACCAGACCCCAGGGCCCCTGAGTCTTAGGGTCATATCAGTCTGCAGCTTTCCCCACCATGTCCAATTTCTGCACTCTCCGCCTCTGCCTTATTGAGTAATTTCCCCAAAGGTTTTAGTTCAACTGACTTCAAAGCTCTATATGTTACTTCCTCAAGCCTTTGGCAGAAAGAAAACATATTGGTTCCTAGAGTGACTTTGCCAATAAAGAGAAGATTTTCATCCATCGAGCTGCCCTGCTCAGTTCTCTATCCTTTGAAGTAAGAGCTTCTAGAAATCTTAGTTGCTTCAAACTTGGATTTACAACTTTTAAGCCACAATTCTCTTCATTTACTGATTTTTGCAGACTTAACCTGCCTTTGATTTTTTTTTAGAAAGAAAACAGTGCACTTTGATCAAAGCACTTTTTTAAGTGTGTGAAGAGAAAATAACACCATTCTCCAACAAATAAAAATGTTTTCTCCACAATTCCAAGGTAAAGTCAATCTTTGAGGTAGACAGTATTAATGGCAACCCTACACTCCCCTCCCCGTATCCATTCCCTTTGCCGTGTGGATAAGAGCCATTTATTATTAAAACTTAATAAATGATTGTTATTTCAAACCAGTGAGTTTGGGGATAGTTTGCTACATAGCAATAGCGAAGTGATACAGACATCAGAGCCTAGAAGTGGGTGCTGCTGTAACAAATATTAGAAGGCATTAGATTCGGAACTAGATGGTGTGTGGAGGCTGGGAACATGGCAAAGAAATTGTTAAAGTAAGCTAGAGACATGGTTAGAAACTTTATAGGAGCCTAGAGAAATGGTGGCCTGTATTACATGGATGTAAAACATTTGGTCAAACTGTCACCTATGGTAACTTGGAAGATAGAAAATGTGCCTAATAAACTTTGAACTTGTCCAAGGAGATCTCTCAACAGAATGTTAAAAGCATCAGCTGGTTGCTTTTAGCTGTTTATGATCAGGTACTCCATGAGAGAGATGAGCATGAGCAAGAACCAGCAAATTTGCAAACCAAACTGAGAGGGAACATAGCCCAGAAATACAGGGACCTGCAGGTCTGAAAATTAAAATGGTTTCTCATATCCAGTCTTTCCAGCCAGTAAAAGATTCTCAAATTAAGATAAATCCTAGGGACAAAGATGTAGGGCAACGCAATAAGACATGCCCTCAGGGTAAGGATCAAATCAAGAGTTTGGTTGTACATTCCTTCTTGAGACCTCTGGAAGTAATAAAGTATCTTAGCTGCACATAAATGTGTCTCTAAAACTTAGAAGATGGTCCCACAGCAACCAGTTATGCCCAAAATAGGAGTAATTAAATCTAGAGAGGAAAATCTACCTAACGAAGAAGTGCTGGTGTGGCCTTTGGCACATAAAGTGAGCTCAACCCAAATACATAGAAAACCCACAAGGATGCAGAGAGAGCTGTGCTGGTAGAAGGACTGCTGACCTGAGCTCAAAGAGACTGACCCTGCTCAAGTTGTGAAAGGATCTGTGGGTCCCCAACTTTCTCTGGGCAGGAAGAAGGCTAAAAATTTACTCAAAGGATATATTCCCATTCCATTTTCAGAAGTGGCCAATAGGCTTATGCAAAAGGAAAGACATCTCTGAGGGAGAAGCCGGGAGCTGTAGGGAACAATGAACTAGGAGCCACACCAAGGGAGCAGGACCCAGGCCTCAACTAGGACTATTCCCCACCCTGAGAGTGGAAGGACCTGGCAGCATTTACCTGGCGAAATTTCAAAATTGCAGGAAACCAGTGGCTACTGTATGCCTACCATTCTTCCCCTTTTGGAATGGGTGTCTCTTGCACAATAATAGTGTGTTTCACTATTGTATATTATGTGTTAGTGAGCAGAACATTTGTCTTCCTGGTTCATAGATCTTTGAATCAACAGAGACTCATCCAGACCTGAAACCATTCATTTATTCACTCATTTCTTCATTCAGTGCATGTATATTGAGTGCCTCTCATTTACCAGGTACTCTGCTGGGAGCTGGAAGTAAAGTCATAGAGAAAAGGGGCACCATCTCTGTCCTCACAGGGCAATGTAGGAGGGTGGTTTAGAAGTCTGACAGTTCCATTACAATGCCAGCACTTGTACAATCAGGATACAGGGTGCTGCAGGAGTCCCTAGGAGCACTACCCCCCAGGAAAGAGTTCTTGGAGAACAAGACATCTAATCCAAGATATAAAATAACCAAGAAGTTGATGACCACAAGCAGCCTAGGGAGAGGTTGGTGGGTGGAAGAATGTGACCAAGATGATGAGAGAAGACTAGAGCAATAAAGCTTAAAGATAGCCTAAAGCTATATCTCTAGGAAAATTGGCACCTCCTGGAGAAGAAGCAATGATTTATGCTTTGTATGACACGAAGACTGGTCCTAGAAGGCTCTAAGAAGCCTGTTTCTTGGTCTGTAGTGAGAAGCACTCAGTCCTCAATGACAGCTTCCTTGGAATGACAGATTTGGTTCTCATAAACCTGACATGTTCCCCTGGTGGCAGCCCCTCCTATGGAGAATATGAAGGCATAACAATTAACCCTCTCTCTGCTTCTACTGATTCATTTGGAGATTGTTAATTCTGCCATAAGAGGCATAGACAACATCTCTCAGGACTAAAAAGTCCATAAAAGGAAGCTGGAGGACTTGCAAATCTAAGTGGAATTTACATATTTCAACTTAGAGTTGAGAGTTGGGAATTTGCATGAGAATGGAAAAAGTGGGAAATGAACAATGAGCTGCATGGGGGGTTGCAAAATACATTTGCATTTCCTGGACCTGGTAATAGAATGATGGGCTAAGGCTATGATGCACGTAACAAAAGGAGAGAAGATATATTTTCCAAGAGTTGCCAAAGTGATTAAGAGTGATTGCAACTGAAATTTAGGTAGGCAAGAGAAAATGTCCAGATCTTTGTAAAAGCAAATATAATGGGAAGTTCTGTGTATTACACAGGAAAACAAAAAAGAATAATTATGGGACAGAATTCAGTAATCAACAGGAGAAAATAAGCTAGAATGGAGTTAGGGATAAGTTTAGGCCATAATCTGCTGGAAAATGTTCAACAAGCAGCTCTTTGAGAAAAAAAGTGTATTTATAATATGTATTCATAAAAGTTTATTACAAATTTTACTGATATAAAAGATGTATAGTTCACAATCTACAAATAATGATAAAACGTATGATACTCTTTATTATAAATTCCATATAGCCAATTGATTCAGACAAAATGCTTCTGTTGATTCTTGCTGAACTCTTGTATCTACATCCAACCTACGGTTGCAAATGGCACATGAGCATAGTTATGAAATGAATTTTGGTTGATGGTTTCATTTACGTTAACAAGTAAGGACAAAGGCAAAACAACAAAGACATATGTTGTAATATTACTCATTTGTCAATAATGTGAGTGATTTCCTTGATCAACTGGAAAATAGTTTTCAAATATTGGAAGAATATTTTCCCATTTTTTCACACTACTCCCAAAGTAATGGCTACAGACACAAACACACTCTTATGTTTAATCTGAATTATCTACATTTTCTCCATCACCTCCGTAAGTCTAGACAGTCAACAAAAGAATGAATCAATCCCTGACTCACAGAGTTTGCTGATTTCCTTGGTGTAAATATTCCCACCATGGCCAATTTCAAGCTACCAACTTGATGTAATAAACAGAGTTGGGAAGAGACGTGCAGCAGTAGCGCGCCATTATACAGTACTTCTACCGTGCAGGAACAATGGATGTAACCTTTAGAGTGCAACACTGTACAGTACAGTACAGTAAAATGCAATCAAATAATTGAAAAGTGATGAGTTTTGAGTATTTATTATCTTTGTATTTAATTTATTGTATGTTTATGTAATTTAATTTTTAGTAACGGCTATGTATAACAATCAACCTGCAAAATTCCTGAAAATTCAACAGTCAATATGGATTAGCTCAGCCTTATGTATCTGTGGAAAACAGACAAAAAATACTTCAGTTTTTAACCCAAAGAAGGAAATATAACGATAGAACTATTACTGAGGATTGCTGGGGTGGAACTCAGGACAAGAATGCTGTCAAGTTTCTTGACTGAGTATAAAGACTCTACAAGATCTGACCTGAGACTTACTGCTTACTTTCTAGCCTCATCTCTTGACATTCCCTGCCTTCAATTTCATGTTCCAAGCGGCTTGTATTGTATTTCCCAGCCCACATTGAGATGTTTCTACCTCCATGCATTTGCCCATGGCTTCTCCTCTTCCCAGAATACCTTTCCCCATACCCCACCCTCCACTTTTACATAGCTAATTCCTACTCAGGGCTAATATCTACTCATGTCTATAGGCTTTCCTTGAATATCACAATTCCTAGGAACCTTACCTTATCTTACCCTACCACCCAAGTAGGGTCAGAACTGTTCTTAAGGGTTCCCAAAAGTTCTGTGCCGCTCTTTAGCACTGTTTTAGAACACTTTATTGGATGGTCCTTTTGAGCATCTATCTTTCTGAATGAAAGGTCATAGTGCTCCTAGGGAACAGAAAAAGTATCTTATTTATTTTTGTAGCCTTGTACCTAGCACATACTAGGATTCAATAAATGTTTATTAAATTCATGAGTGAATGAACAGTATTCTCAATTTTTATTGAGCGAAAGAGGCCTAAGGGCAAGCAAAGAATAGCCCTGAATTTAAAGAAGACATATCTAAGCCAGAGTATGTACCATTGGTACATACCATCAAGATAAAGTGACTGCAGCTTGCAGCAAACTGTAGGCTTCCCAGCCACACAGAAAAAAACGGAAGATGTGTGCCCCTGGTGTGAATCACAATTCTGGTACAGAGACAAGAAATAGGAGATGGAAGTTACATTCTGCTGAAGACAGAGAATCTGACCAATATTATATCTGCTTGTTATCATGGTATCATCCCTTTGAAGATAAGAGAATGAGAGAGCAAGAGTAACTCAACAGCTAATTTACTCAATTTGGAGAAGTTGAAAGAAAATGAAGATGTAATGGAACTCTAGGAGAAAGTAACCCTGATATGTATAAGCTCACAGTTGTCCTAGAGAAGAGTCATAGTCAGAGTTGGGCAGGTTTTGTATTCAATAAGCAGACAGAGAGCAGATTTGTAAACACTAAAATATAACACAGAGTGAAAGAAGGGAACAGAGATACAGATCTCTTACTCTATGAGAAGCTGAAGTTGGGGGGTTTGAGAATGCTTCACTAAAATGTTGAATTGCATCTTGATAAATGAATAAACTTTCAATATACAAGAGTGGATAGAAAAGGTGTTCCATGCTCCAAAAACGTCAAAAGAAAAGGTAGAGTGGCATATAATTGTTCAGGAAACAAAGTCTGATGAGGAACCCCATTTAACAAAGCAATTAGAAAAGAATATTAGCTTAACAAAATGTACTGTTCATGAACTCTTGAGAATCTTAGTGATTCAAGTTTCCTTTTCTAAATGTTCAGTAACTAGCTTTCAATAATTTATTCTAGAGTCTTTCCCAATATTAGTCTCAAGGGCACCATTCTTCAGTTTGCAGGCTCCATTCTCTTCTCTCTTTTGTGAAATTTGCCCAGAAATTTGCTCCAATATTTTGGCATCTATTCCATGTTCTATAATTTCTCAAAGATTAGAAAGAGTAGGTAAGCAAATTCATCAATGAGTTCTAGCTAAAACCCAGGCTATAAAACCAAAATTAATTAAGAGGTGAACGATACAACCACACACTATAGCCAAAAATAAACATAAAACACCTCCTGCTGTTTTTCATTATATAGAGAAGTTAGACGGATGAATCACTGGATGGATAGATAGATAGATAGGAGATAGACAGTAGATAAATAGATATGGACATATAGATGATGACATAGGTGTAAATACAGAGATATATAGAGAGATGACTTATTTTTAAGCTCCAATCACAAAAAATCTAAAAAATGTGCAAGAAGGTCCCATGTAATTTACAATTAAATTAATGTATGAAAGTAAATATGCAACTATTTTGGGAAAATCCTATAGGAGGACATATTCTTTATTTAGTTCAAGACAAACAGAAATAAATCTCACCTTTTTAAATGGTAGAATCCACGGTGACTAGTATTACTATATTTTTCCAGAACTACCATCAAAAAGCAATTAGGTCCAGTCGACAGTTGTCGAAATGAAAAGTATGTTTTCCGTTAATAGCTGGGTCATTGGCACAGCCACATGAGCAATACGTTTTAGAGACTGTCCTCCACGTGGTATTCACTTTATTCTCTTGGAAGAAAATATTTTCAGTCTCCTCGAAGCATTGCTGAAAGCTTAAAATAAAAATAAAAGGAAATGGAAATAACCAAGATTCCTTATCAGAATAAATACAATACTAATAAACATTAACAAATGAGCACACTCAAAAATCATGTGTACATTAACCCCATGTTTCTGTGTGAATGAGTCAGTGAACATGGGGAAAACTCTCACAGACTGATTTCTGTTCAAGCTATTCTAAGAGCTCCACATCATGGGCAATGGACATTTTCTTGGACTTAATAGAGACATTAGTCACTATAAATGAGAAAAAAAAAATTCTTTTAGAAGCAATTAGGAGGCTGACCACAGGACTAGGAGGCAAAAGATGGTGTCACTGCCCCCACCAGTCTGGCAAATCTCTATTCATCCCTACACTGCTGCCAGGCACCATGCCAGGCAGCAAGGGTTAAAAGATGAATGAGATATGATCCCTGTTCATGAGGAGTTTACAGTTGAGTATTTTGAATAATCTGAGTTGTAAAAACTGGCTAGAATACAGGATACAACGTGGTAAGAACTGCAGAAACACATCGGGGGAGGGAGATCAAGCACAGCTTCAGAGGAGAGGGCCTTACAGGATAAGTGGTCCTTTCCTGAGGAGAGGATGAGGGGAGAACACCACAGTCAGGGAACAGGGAGAGCAAAGACAAGGTTGAGAGAACCCAGGGAGTGTTTGGGGAAGAGAGTTGACAGTGGGCACTATCATAAGGACGAGGAGATTGTCTGTCTGGTTCATTCCATCCCTGATGCACAGCACAGCTTCTGGTCCACGGTGGGGGCCCAACATATATTTGCTGAATGAATGAGTCCAAATTGGCTCAAGGCTATGAGGTATGAGAGAATAATACCTCTTTATTAGGATTTGATAGGGGGGCTTTGCACGTCAAACCAAAGTGTGTTAGCACTGTCCTATAAGCAGTGGGGAGCCACGAAAGGCTTTCCAACCAAGGAGTTTGTCTTTATCTATAAAATATGGATGATGCTGTTGGTGATTACTCACTTCAAGATAATTGTTAGCAACTGAAAATGAAATGCTGTCAACAAATTCATGCTCAAGGCCAACTGAAAAGGATTTCAGGAAGGTTAGGTCCCAGACGGTTGTGGGATTTGGTGGATGGGCAATTGCAGTCACCTTTCGGAACCAGGTTCTCCACTCTGCCAAAATCACAAAGTTGTCCCAGGGCACCGAGCTAGGCTGGCCTGTAAACAGATTCTAGGCAGACTTTATGCAAATGTGCTTTCATTCCATTCTTATTCACAGAGGTACCGTGTGACTCCTCTTTGAGGGAGATGCCCTCTGATAACGTTTTCTTTCAGGGACTCTTCAAGAAGCACACCTTGCTCAGGGGATGACGTGATGATTAAATGAAGCAGCATCCATACTAAATAGACCATCAGTGAGCAGTCATTTAAAATTGCCATTGTGCTTAGTTGTGTTTGTTCACCCAGCTACAGACTGAGCTGGACACGATACTCTCTTTGAGCAGATAACACCCACATGAGCAGACATTCAGAGTGATCTGCACACATCTGCTTGATTCAAGCTCAGGCCATTTTCACTGCCTGGGCATTGAGAGACTGGGCAGGGAAAGGTCTCTCTCATAACCTTTAACAAATAAAGTTCAGCTTTAACCACTTTCATACTTGCAATTCTAGATATGTATTGAGCTTGATTTCTGTGTGTGTGTGCATGTATTATAAAATGGGACAACTGGTTTACAGGAGCATTCAGCAACGAGCAAGGCAATAAAGAGATCTGGATTCTCGCTCTGACTCTGTCACCAACCCAGCTGCACGACTTTAGCAAGTTGTTTAATCTCTGAGCCTGTTTCTAGAAGGAACAAGATGAGGCTCCTTTACTAAAAGTCTATGTTTTGCTGCTTCTGTACTTTGAACAAAACTGAGTAAAGGAGAAAAAGCATGCAATCCTTTTTTATAACCTCAAACCTAGTCACCTTCAACTCTGAGTCTGTTGAAATATAAAACGTCTTTCTTATGGAAATGTTCCAAGAATGACCATTAGGCAAAATGTGCTTGTATGTTGTTCTGAGGAAGCTAGGGAAAGCTCTCAATCAAAACCAGAGCACAGCTCACCTCCACGAGGCTGGGAGAGATGAGAGAAGTAGCCATGGTGTAGCCAGAGACATCCTGTTGGCCCTGCCATTTGCCTGGGATAAATATTGGCTGCCCCCTTTGATGAGCAAGACATGTTGGCACCATTACTCAGCAGTTTTGCAAAGATGGAGAACTAGGCAGTTATCCCTGTCTCCCTGAAAAGGCAACACCTTCCTGCAACCCTGGAAGTTCTCCCTGGAGAAATTTTTGGTTTGAGTCATAGCATATAATATATAGAGTGTATAATATAGTTTTTGCATGCGTTGTCTTGACCTACTTTTGAGGACCTGGCTAGAGGCAACCTTCTTGAACAGATTAGGTTCACATCCCCAATCACCTCCCATACGGGACTCTTATACTCCAGGCCATTTACAACCACCCTAATTGCCCCAGGACCAGGTACCAGACAACCAGCGGCAGCCCCTATACCACCAGAAGCCACTGAAATTATTCAGATTAGCCAATCCTAAACCTGGTTGCACTGCCCTACCCATTCCTTCCCACACAGACCATAATAAAGGCACTTACCCATAGTTCCACTCTCTGCCTCTGCCTCATGACCAGCCCTGATACTTCCCCGTATGGCCCCATATGGTGTGTGGTGTTCTCCCCAGGGAACTGTGAGTATAACAAAACTAAAACTGTTTCTGGTTTCTCTCCTCATCATACCTTCCCCCAGGTGATATGACTAAGACAATCACACATACTTAAACATGGCTAAAGCAAGGATGGGTTTTCTGAAGCTTGGATAGGTGTCCAATGACTAACACTTTGGGATATATTGGTCAACCCCTTGCAAGATGGGACTAATTCTGTGCTGTAATCTGTGCTCTAGAACTTTCCTGAGGGATTAGACTGGAGGTAGTCTCATATCTAGGCTAGAGGGAGAGGAAGAGGCAGAGATGGGGGGAAGGGGAGCACAAGGAGGGGATGAGGGGGAGACAGGAATCACCCAATGAAAGCTGGAACCATAGTGGGCTGTCTCGCAAAGCTGGGGCCCTTGCAGAGACATTTCTGTAGCAGGAAGCATTGTCCAAGTCAGAGAGGAGGGGTTAGAGATACCCTGGCTTCTCCATTTTTCCCCACTCCCACCCCCCACCAATGCCTACCATTGACAGAACCCAGACAGAGCCAGGTGACTTGGGAGTCTGGGAACCACAGACTGTAGGGGTCAGCCCCCTGATTCAGACCAGAGATGTGGGGAGTAGGGGAATAGATGTGAGAGCATGAAGGACTGACTGCTGGGCAGCATCTCTTGAAAAAAATCAGAGTTTACAACACCATCCTGTAATCATGCCAGCATCTGTGGACTTGAGCTGAGCAGCAGCTGTGTCCCTTAGCCTAGGCACACACTCCTCAGTCTGGCTCAGTTTGCACCTCCCCTCCTTCTCCCATTAAGTTCCCTACCCTGAGCCAGCCTTGATGGCCTAGTGGTTAAAGTTCGGCACACTCCACTTCAGCTCCTGGGTCATGTTCCTGGTCACGGAACCACACCATTCATCTGTCAGTAGCCATGCTGTGGCAGCAGCTCACATAGAAGAATTAGAAGGGCTTACAACTAAAATATACAACTCTGTACTGGGGCTTTGGGAAGCAGAAAAAAAAGTTACCTGCCTGGACTATCCAGTCATGTGTCATGGAGAGTAGGAATCACAGGATGCTGCATAGGCCATCTAGTCCAACCTTACCATATCACAGAGGAGAAGAGTGAAGCCCAGAGATGGGCTGGATTTGCCAAATTTGCCAGGAGGCAGAGCCAAGCTGCTTTTTCAGTTTGGCATTCTTTCCTCTTCACACCTGACTGTGGTAGAAGGGACCTAAAATTCTCCCTCGAACCACACAGACAGTGCCCTGGGAAATGACTGTATTTTAAAATGCAAAACAACAATCCAGACTTTTGAAGAACAAAATGGTTGGTTTAAATCAGGTGGAAAACTCACTTACAAAATGGGTCCAATGGGAAAAAAATCTCTAAACCTAATCTAAAGAGATTTTGCCATTCTGTTTTTTCACTACATCTGGACATGTTCTTTTTCCTCTTAAATGACTTTAGAATGAGCACCTAATAATGAAGGCTATTACGATGAAGCTTTTTTATGATCAAAGTAGCTGTTCCCTTGTTTCTGACAGCTACAGTGCTTCTTGTAGGATCTTACTCTATCAGGTGCTTTGGCTTTTCTGGAACACATATGAAAATGGGGAGAGGAAGTCTTTTTCTGGTTACCATATTCACTGTCTTCTTTTTCTATCTTTCACATATTCTAGCACACATAATTTGGAAGAGAAAATGATTTGGGGTAAGTTGAATTTTAACAGCAAGAGTTCTGAAACTTCAGATTTCCCAAAGAGGGGTGAACTGAGTTTAATTGAATCTTATTTGCTTAAGCAAGTTGAGGCGTTAATAGTTACCACAATTCTTGTCAGCTGTTCTCAGCAGGATTTCTAAACCTCTTATCTAAATCAGCCCAATCCTGTCTCTAAGCACAGCAATTTGCCATGGGAAATTTCTGGAAATTCAGCACCAGGTGACAATATTGTGAAGGTCCATCCTTGCCAGAGCCAGGCAACCTCACAGCTTCCTTTCTTCTCATTTTAACTACAGACTATTTATGTAGGAAAATTGTGCTAGTAAATACGATAATCACAAGTTTTTATGAGTTTTGGTTTGCCCTGGTATTTCAACAATAAAATATTAACAATCATTTAGTTTCATTAATTCCAGACTTCTAAAAAGTGGCTCTTAGGATTTTAACAACAGAATCATTAACATGGTCAACAGAAATATTTTGTTGTGGAATAAAAGAAAGAAGATATTCTCTTTGAAGGGAAAAAACTAGTTTTCCTCATTTTCCCAGTACATCTCTTTTTCCTAGGCTGAAAAACCTGTGCCATTTACAGAAACGAGGTTGCAAATCAGCTCAATGGCTCTCATCAGTCACTTATCTTCAATCTTTTTGATAATCTCATTGTTCTTCCTCAGATGCTAATAGCAAACTGAAGATCGCTTTGAAATAATTGACTTTTGCATAATAACGTAGCTATGTTTTGAGGAATCTCTGAAAGGAAAACCCACACGCCACCAAATAATACTCTAGTCCAAGATCCCTAAGGCCAGATTAAGAAGTCTGTCTTTCTCAACGAGCTTCCTATTCTCCACCAACCCCAAACCAGAAATCTCTGACCCCATTCTGAGACCTTATTTCCCACTCTTCCCAGGCTAGCTGATGCTCCTTTACATAAGGATACTGTTGTAGAATGCACTGGGATTTGTTTTAACCAGGTATGGTAATACACGCAGACATGAAAATGTCTGCCATGAAGGAAGAAGTGTATACTCACAGATCCTTGGAAACAGGAGGTATAGTCCAGCATGGCACAGTGTGGGGGCCACCCAGGGAAGCACCAGAGTCAGTCAGGAAGCAGAGGGAGCAAGGAGAAAAAGTAAGAGCCTTTATTATGGTTTCCATGAGAAGGAAAAGGTGAGGCAGGATAAGCAGGTTTAGGATTGGCTAGTTGAAATTCAGCAGGATTTGGGGTAGAGCAACTGTCTCTAGTTGTCTCCTATCTGGCCCTTGTATGATTAGGGCAGGTGGGTAGCTCTTAAGAGCTCAATAAAGGAGGAGATAGTTGGGGGCTCTGGATTTGTTGGTTTGCATGTGCTGGCAGGCAAGTCATTTACGACCTCTAGGAATTGGCCAGCCCTGAGAGAGACAGTCTCTCCAGGTCAGCAAGGTCTCAAATGTCAAAGCATCAGATACACTTAACACAGAGAGTCTCAACTCCTCTCAGAAGTTGAGACTTCTCTTATCAGACAAGTGCTTAGCTGATCTCCCCGCCTTCACTTGTGTGATCCCTCTTGCTAGGTTGCTGTTTCTTTTCCCTACCACCTACATTAATCCTCCCCCCCTTCAATTCTACTCTTTCATGAGGCATCCCCTGACCACTCTTGCCCTCATTATCTCTCCCACATCTGAATCCCTACAATCCACACTTAAGCATACACACCAATTGGGAATAGCTATTGATAAGCGGGCAACTTTGACCAGACTGCTTCTGAGAAAATAGGGAAAGAACAGCAGATTGCTGACCAAAACATATGTAAACCTCTGAAGTGGAACCAATATCCAGCCCCTTCTTTTTTCTGATCAGCACCCCAATATTGTTTGGTGGCAGCAATTGCCCAGCCCCTGGGGATTAGTCATGGTTGGCCATACCAACAATGGCAATCCTATTCCTCATTTTCCCAGCCTCCTTGCAACTAAATATGGACATGGGGGATAAGTCTGGTCTTGGAGATCTATGTGAAAGTGGCCGGATAAAGGATCATAGATGTCCTGATCCTTGCCCCCTTTTTCCTGATGACTGGCCCTATTGCTGCCATCTTGCAACCATAAGGCAACATACAGGAAAATTAAAAACAAATTTGCTAAGAACGACAGCATAGAAAGGTAGGAAGGGCCTGAGTCTCTCGTGATGGCGGGGTTGGAAGGAGGAGCCTGCACCAGTAACCACTTACCCCTGGAATGCCAATTAGCAAAACAAAAACATCTGAATAAACTCTATTGCTTTAAGCTACGAATGGTGTTTCTAACTGCTCTAACCTCATTTTCCCAGGAAAACACCAGAAACTTTCTTTGTCTGTTAAATTATTTTTCTGTTCACTCTAACGTGAACAAAAAAAAGAAAACATCTTGTTGTTCACATTCCTACATCATTAAAACAAAACACACAGGATTGGAATTTTCATTGGTTTAACAAATTTGCTGAAGTGTTTAATTTACTATTGTGCCAGAAAAATCTTGTAGCTGCATCCAAACTGATTATTTGTTACATGGGCCATTATTTGGTGACAGTGCGTTTTATTTTCCAATTACATTTTGTTTAATAAGTAAGATATCCATTTACAGAACTACGGCTGCTGCAAAGTGGTTTTATTATTAAAGATCTAGGTCCTTTAATTTATTCACACATAATCCATTATAGTATACAATTTGGACAGACTGGGGTCATAATAATGTCTCTTTTAATGTCAGAGTAAAACAAAACAAAAACAAAGAAATTCAATAGATTACAGACACAAATTTAATCTGTCAGCCTTAATCTTAAAATTCAGATAAACCCTGCTTTACCCACCTTAAACAAGTGAATCAAGAGTGATTAGAAGTTAATGAATTCATTGCGTAGTATTAAGTAGGTGCTACACAAAGTAAACAGCTCTAAATAATATAATTCTGTCTCTCAGGGTACTCGAAACTTCAGCAAGCGAGTTGAGTCCAAGCTGACTCCCAACCAAATTACCCAAACCTTATATTCTATAATATACAAGTTCAGCTATCCAAAATAGAATAATGAAACCCAAAAGAATTATAAACACTATATGATTGTTTGACAATCTGACCAGGTTTTCATAAAATCTTTAACTGAATCAATCACAAAGTTGTTGATAAAATAAACTAGTCAATTCAAATACCTAGCTTCACCACTGCTTTTCATTGTAGTGACCAGTCACTAGACTAAAGGGTCCCCCGTATAAAGTGCCTCCCGTGTAGAATGACCTGGTAGGAGCTGTAAAGAAAGGCTATGGAACCTACCTGGCAGTGCACAGACTTCAGAGACAGGTAGACCAGGGTCTGTTCCATCTTTGCCACCATTCTCTGCACAAGTCATTAACATTACTGGGCTTCAGTTTCCTCCATTGTTGAATGGGGATAACACTACCTTTCAAGATTGTTGTGAGGACTGTTTTATAAACAGAGTGGTGGTCCCACAGCCCCATTCAACTTAACTGTAAAGCACATGAAAATGAAAAGAGTCATGGCGATGCCAGTGGACTATTTGTGGTACCCACAACTGCAGCTGCCATGCTGGATGCATTATCCTAATTAGCACAGAGCAACACAGACTCTGGACCTTAGTAGGAAGTCATTGTTCTTGTACACGTGTTCTTTTCAATCCCCATGGTAAAAAGATCAAAAGTAGTTTGCTTTTTTGTGGGAAGGACAGCACTACACATCCACCAAAGCAAGTCACCTCCTGCTGTCTGTCACAATGGAGTCCACAAGGACCTTGATCGTCTTTACTTTCTACAGAACATCATGCAGGCCCACCATATTGATGACATCATGTTAACTGGCCCCGGTAACAGCTAACTAGTAGTCAAAAGAACTCTAACCTTAAAGTCAGAACTCGTGTCAAATGCTATCCTCTTCTACTAGGCAAAGAACTCTGTGACCTTAGGCAATTTTTTTAACCTCATTGAATTTCAACTTTTTTTCTTTAAAATGGGGGAAAAGCACCTATCTTAAAGAATTATTAAAAGAATGAGATGAGATAATATATATGAATATACTTAGTTTAATGCCTAACATACAGTAGATACAAAAAAAGACTAGTTAAAGAAATGGAAGCTAGTTATACTGATATGAAAAACAAACACCTTGTCCCCTCCCCCCCCCCCCACCACCCCGTGGCATACTGGTTGGGTTTGCCCACTCTGCTTTGGAGAGCTGGGATTCATCAGTTTGGATCCCAGGTGCAGACCTACACACCACTCGTCAAGTTGTGCTGTGGCAGGTGCCCCCCATACAAAATAGAGGAAGACTGGCACAAATGTTAGCTCAGCAACAATCTTCCTCCAGCAAAAAAAGAGGAAGATTGGCAACAGATGTTAGCTACGGCCAATCTTCCTCATGAAAAAAAGGACATTAAATAGTCTTAATCCATCTATTCCACAGGTGTGTATGTGTGTGCACGTGTGTGTATGTGTGTGTGCTTCCCTTCTAAAGATTTTGTGTGTTTTTGATTCATATTTTCCTCATAAGTTTTACTACATTAAAACCAGAATTTTGTTTAACAAAAAAATCTCAAAATGATGACAAATGTGGGTCCCAATTGTAACCTTCAGACATTATTGGATGTCAATCTCTAATCATCTAACCATTTTTATTTAAATTGAAACTTCTTTGAAAATCCAGTCAAGTTCCATCCGTAGAAGGCAAACCAATGTTTTTAAATAGCTTGAATGTCAGAGATTTCCTGCCCAGGGCATCAGCTACATAAAATGAACAGACCCTCCTCTGACATGTTGAATTAGAATAATTTTAGACCCTAAAGAATTCCTTCATGTAAATGCAAAGCTTTCAGAATATCACAAAACATTAATCTTGTAGTTCAAAAACAGACTTTAACATTTAAAAACAAAAGATATCATTCTGTTTTCCTGAACCAATATGCTAACAGCACACTTTTTCTGCAAAGATAGACCTCTAATCATCATTTCAAAGATTAGTGAAAGCAGGTCATTTACTCCCTAGTCCCAGCCTAGGTGGGCAGCAAGGCATGATAAGAAGTATAGATAATTTACATCAAATTAATACATCTATCTAAGAACCTATTCTAGGATTTTTTAAATCATTTTTATTTCCAGAAGAAAAAAAACCAGAACAAAGTATTTTAATGAATTTTTAAATGCTTAAAGGAAACCTATACTTGGGTGCTTCTGGGAGCAGGAAATGGTAGTATGAAATTTAAATCAATTATACGCTTGCAACGGTTTAGCAGGTAGAGAAAAACAAAGTATCTCCACTTCAAAAATAGTTTCAGGGTATGGGGATATTTGAAAAGAAGAATGTAAAGTTGAAAAAATAATATTACATATGTTTAAGTGGAACAAAATGATACTATTAATTTCTCAGATTAGGATGCAAAGTGCTCTTACAGTTTTAATACTTTTAAGTTACAACTTGTGGCACATGTATCTAAACAGTGGTACTCAAATACTCTTTCATCCCCAAAAACCTAAGGACACACTCTCAAAAGTTAGAGTCTCAAGGTTGTTGAAACCTATGTGACTATTTAGAGGACAGAGTTCCTCCAGTGATTCTGATGTGCTCCCCCTTCAAGGTGGCCTATTCTCTCAGCCTAATCACCAATGCGAGCCACTGATCAAAATCCTGAAAAAGTCTATATTGTATATGTTGACACAGAATAGCCAATAACCATTCTATAGATAAGAGAGATGGTGAGTTTTACTTGAGCCAGGGTGAGGATTATAACCTGGGAAGGCCTTTTCCAGAAAGGAAGAAAATGGTCTGGAGTAGCATGGTTTTCAGTATAGTCTTACACCTTTTTAGAACAAAGGGCATACATTAAACATGACCAAGAGACATATTCATCAAAATTTCAAAGAGGTATTCAGTTACAAATTACCAGGTCAACATGAGAAAGGGACTAATATGGGTGTTAGCAATAGGGCATTACCAATAGGGCATTATCAATAGGGTGTAGGAGGGGAAATTTGCATTCTTAAGAAAGTTCATTCCTTACTTTAATGAATAAAGCAGATGTACAATGTATGTTTGACAGTCCATAAGTCAGCCTTCTTTAGTTCAAGCCAGATCAGTTTTGAACCGGAATAGTTACACCATATACCTCAATATGTGAAAATCTCTTGTCATATACATTTAAAATATTCTGTAGCAAGAATCACAGATTTTTGAAAATCTTGGAATCGTACCTTTAGATTGACAAATAAAAATGGCAAGCAATAGGATATATTGGAGAATATGAGGAAGCCATGTGGTATAAACCTAATTCTGCCTGACCTTGTCTTTCCAAAAGGGCCTGACCATGGCCGTTGAGCATGCATTGTTATCTGGTTTAGAGATTCCCTATGGCAAGAACAAAGGCCCTTGAGATAAAGGTGCAACTTCCCTCCCCCTCCCAACGTTGGCATTCCCTTAAGGATTAAGCATCTTTCCTTAGGCTAGAAACTGATTGCTGCGCTCACCTGTGACCGCCCAGCTCAAGACAATAGGCTTGCCTCCTGCTCCGCCCTCTGAGATAGCAGACCCACTACCTGCTGTGTCCATCAAGCTCTGTGCTGACAGGGCAATCTTGTGACTATTGTGGGAGGGACATTTCAATAACATGTGAAACGTCCTGTTTGGGGGTATATAACCACTCTGTATACCTCACTTCTTTGGTGCCCTTTCTTCCTTCAGGAAGAAAGGCCCTGGGCCATGGTCCTCAGATTTCAGCTCAGAACAAACTCTACCAAATTTTCATTTATAGATTGGTTATGGATTATTTTCGTCGACAAGATATACAAAGTGCTAGATGGGAAACTTCACAGACCCTGCCCCTGGTTGGGGAGCCCTAGTTGTTAAAAGTTCTGTGTAATGAGACAGAATCTGCCCAGTTCATCCTTCTAGTAGAGTACCCCAGTTTACTCATTATTCTACACGAGGGAGCTTCAAATTCTCAAACAGAGACAATTTTAGTAGAAGGAATGTGGACTGTAGAGTCAGAGAGCTCAAGATTCACATTCCAAGCATTAGTTCTGTGACTTTGGGCATGTGACTTAACTTCAAAGTCAATTATCTAATCTGAAAAATTGGGATGATAACCACCTCCTCTGCAGGATAGTGTAGGGGAGGAAAAATAATTTTCCCTTACTCTTCTGAGTCCTTAGCTGAGATCCCTATGATAAAAGACAGATTAACAAGAGAAAAACAAATAGAAGTTTATTAACATGTATATTTTATGTATACATGGAAGATACCAGGGAAAAATGAGTAACTCTCCAAAGTGGCTTAGAACTCTAGCTTAAATACCATCTTCAGGTAAAGAATAAAGAAAGATATCGAGGGGAGGGAGGCCAGTTATGGAGAAGTTACCAGGAAAAGCAAGGTGAGCAAGAGCCAGGTTTGTTACACAGATTTAAGTCAGTGCCTTCTCCATTAATAAGATTCTCTTGTGATTTAGTCATCCTCCTCTTCCTGGTACAGAGAGGGAGACATCTTTACAAATGGGGATTTCCTTTGTAAATGTAATTTCCCTTATAAAAGGGTAACTTCTACTCTGTTTCTGGAGCTTCTACTGTATCTGCTATTCCTCATAATGATCATCTCAAAATAATCCTTATGCAAAAGAGGCATATTTGGTGGTGAATTCTGCTCCCCATCATTCATGAAGAATTAAATGAGATAATGTCAGGAAAACATCCAGCACAAATACCTTTGACTATTCTTCACCTGCTGTAATTTCTGGATTCCTCATTTCCTTCCCCTATACCAATGCTCTAATTGGGCCACTCTCTTATGGTATATCTCAGTTATAATAGGGATTACTTAACATATTCAACAGGTACACAAAGGAGTGTCTATGGCTGATGGAGAGCTTTGGGCCAGGACCCTTTCGTCCCAGACACAGGAGTGGGCAAACATTTTCTATAAAGCCAGATAGTAAATATTTTAGATGCTAAGGGCAACACACAGTTCCTGGGTATTTTTGGTGGTTTTCTTTTTTTGGTTTTGCTTTTGTTTCTGAACACCCCTGTGGCAAAGACAAAATGCACCACGCAATTAAGGTGATGATTTTATTCAGGCTATTGTAATAGAATCCATGTTCATTGATGAGGAATGTCTCAAAGAAAGGGAAGAGGGCCCGAGGTACACCGGGGAGTCATCCCTGAATTTTATGGAAGTCTTGAGGAAGGATGGAGACGGGTCTTATCTCACAATATGCCAGGGCAGGGTGGTCATCTGCAATTAGCCTCAGACAACAAAAAAGGGAGAGATTTCTTCGCAGTGGCTTTTTCTAGGAGCACAGGACTCAGAGGTGAAGTACATTCGACACTGTCACCTTTAAAAATATAAAAACCATTCTTAGATGCAAACCAGACAAAAACAGGCTGTCAGCCAGATTGCAAACACAGTTCGCCATACCCTGTTCTGGAGGATGGTTAAATGGACCATCCTATCGTGCAGACCCCTCCCCCAATCTGCCTCATCTAGGCCCTAAATGCAAACAATTACTTGACATGTGATGAGTTTTTGCCATGCCCCATCACCATGCCAAGAGTTTTATGTGCACCATCTGGCTTAATCTTCACAAAAGCTTCTGAGGTAGGTACTATGTCAATCTCCATTCTATAGAGAAGAAGGCTAGAGTGTAAAGAGGTAACAAAAGTGTTCAAGGCCACCCAGCTGGGAAAAGTCATGGCCAGGCTCCGACTCAGGCGTCTTTAACTCCAATGCCAGATGTCCTCACCACTAAGTAGTATGTCCCCTTCTAAATTCTCGTCATCATTATGTGATCAGCCAGTTGTCTCAACGCCCCAACTTTCTTTTGCTATGTAGACTCAGCCGAATATGGCTAGGTTGGTTGTTGTTGGTTTGTTTTTTTTTTTTCAATTTAACAGCTGTAAAACCTTAAAGTGACTTCAATTTGAAAACATAGTTCTTTATTTCTTTAAACAAGCAAGAATTTAGTACATAACACATTCACTCAGTTACTAAATTCAGAGAGCAGCATGTGATAAAAGTCCCAAAATGCTCTGTAATTCTTGCCAAAACATCTTGGGTACAGAGCTAGATTTACAGAAAATTTAAGAAATTTATGAGCATTATTTGCAGAAAAACATTGCCCTCAGCAGGTTATAAAATGTTATCAGTGTTCCTGATTCTAATCAGAAGTTTCTTAGAAGAATTGAATCCATCAGAGCTGAACAGCAATGTTTGGCACAATACCAAATCAAAGCGGCTTGGTTCAGATGGGAGCTGGATGCAATTATTTCCAAATGTTTTTCTGATATCTACCAAGGAAGGGAGCTGCCTATGAGTAATGGCCAAAGTACAGCTGTCCAGAGCCACCACTGAGTTGACTGGACATCTCCTCTGGAAAGCTTCTATACAAAATGGCACACCCAAGCCAAGCATGGAAAGAGAACTATATTCAGGATGATATCGGCAAGAAGGCTATGTTGAGAATGATGCATTGCCAGAAATCTGGTGTGTTCTGCGTTTTACTTATACTCTTTTGTTGCAAGTAGCAGAACACAACTCAACAGAAAAAAAAAAAAAGGAAGGGAAGGAATTTCTAAGAGAGAAACAAGGGAATCTCATGGAGCCTAATAGCAGAAATATAGCTGGATCTGAAGAAGGAACTGGAAGAAGGGACAGGAAGGGCCTTAGGAGTGCCTTTCCATCTCTCATTTGTACTTACCTATTCATTATCTTCATGCTTCTCTCTGCTCACTATCTTTCTTGGCTTCCCATTCTACATGGTAGGAAATGTGTCCACCCCACATCTCCCAAGTTTATATGCTAAAGGTCCAGCCACAGAAACAGCCTCAATTTTAAATTCCCAGGAGAAAAAGCCCAATTTTCACATATTAAGTAAATTTCTATCCTTTGTGCAGCCAGTGAAGACCAAGAGACCTAGGGTCACATGGGACAAAAATTGCAGCTTGGAAACTAATCTTTATGAATCATGGGAGGAAACAGAGAGAAGACCAATTCTCAGGGAAAAAGATGGTTATTATCTCCTCCTCTAGACAAACAATTCCAAAAGTTCTATACACTAGCCAGCCTCCAACATGTGTTAATGCAGAACCTACTATGTACCAGGGTCTCGTCTCACAAGAGTAGAGGTAACCTGTGAAAATTAGTAAATCACCTGTTATGGACTCAATGTTTGTATCTCCCCATCGTCTCATTCATTGACCTCAATTCATAGTTGACCTCCTAAACATTTCTTGAGTCCATCACTTCTCTCCAATCCCGCTGCCCCCATCCTAATCCAAACCACCATTCTCTCTCATCTGGAATTCAAAAACCTTCTACCCATCTGTCTCCTCTCTCTCTCCATCTCTAGTCTTGCCCCCTCCAATCCTCTCTCCACGCTTTATCCAAGAGGAATGTTCTAAAACACAAATCTGATCAAATCACTGCCCTGCTTAAAGTTGTCCAGAGGCCCTCATTGCATTTAAATTAAAGGCCAAATTCCTTCTTATGGCTTAAAAAGACGCTCCAGAATCTAACTTCTGCAGTGTCCCCTCCATTCATTCTCTGCCTCCCTCTCTTACCCTCCAGCCACACTAACCTGCTTTCAGATCCTTGAAAATGCCCTGTCTCTCCTCTCCAGGCGTTTGTACAAGCTACTCCCTCTGCCTTAAACACTTCCTTCTGTTTCTCTCATCCCTGTATTTTTTCAGATTTCTCCTCAAACATTTTTCTCCAGAAAACCTCCCAAGCTCCCTAAACCTGTGTTAGATGCCCCACCTATGTGCTCCCATGGGACCCTACACTTTTCCTAGCATGATACATAACCAGATTGTTGATTTATTGTTCTCCTCCACTGGGCTATAAGCTCCATGAAGGCAGGAATCCTATCTGTGCTGTTCAGCATTATATCCAAGTTGTCTACGACAGACTAGGCACTGAATAGGTATTTATGGCATGAACAGTCTGAAATCTATCTGCACATTTCTCTCTTGTTCAGGCAGAAATCTTTCCAGAATCTTTTACCACCCTCCTCCTCCCAGGGCCCACACACACTGGTCATATGGGTCTTGCTCAGCACAAACATCAACATAGTCCCCTCATAATGGCCCCACCACAGTTAGGGAAGAGCTGATGGACAACACATTTAAACTAACCACATGCTTCTTTCTCAAGCCTGCCTGGCTGCTCCCATCCCCAAGCCTCGATGTTCCATGCAGCGCCTCAGCTTTCCCTGGATTGCAAATAGGTCTCCTGAAAACATCACACATCTCTGACTTTGTAAACATCCCAGTATCTTTCAAAACCCCTTCAATATCTCAGAAATGGATCTGGGGGAGTAAATTGTACATTCACATAGCCTTAGAGCTAAAACAAATAAATAAATAAAGGATCTTATATTTTCTAGTCGAGGAAACCAAGACATAGGGAAAAGATATGTGTTGCCCCAGATCATAAACTTTCAAAATAAGGAAACTCGGAGGCCCAAGACTAGAATTCATGCCTTCTTACTCTTTCAACTACAGCAGGACTTCCCCCAAAGAAAACATGTCAGTGTGAACTTACTTCCCAAAGCTCTCCCTGAATGTCCCAGGCCCGCATTTCCAGGTGGGCATTCTCTCTTCCATGATGCATGACACAGATCCCTGCTGTCCTCCTGGCTGAAGAACTCTTCTCCTCGGCCTCAGCTTTGCAAGCAAGTTAGTTCTAAAAACATTTTCTGACTGACAGGAACATTTTGCTGAAAAGTAATACAATTAAGGCACACCCTGGAAACCAACGTAAGGCTGATTGTCCGAACAAATTGACAGGTAACTTTAGAAAAATTGCCAGTTAATCTGTTTTTGCTTTTTTTTAAATTGAATTCTCAAAGATGGAATTGGTTGCCTCTTTCACTGAACTTTTTCTTTTGTTTTAATATCATATTGGCTCACTGTTAGTAAAAGTGAAGCATTTTATTTCCCAAATCCCCTTCTTAAACTGGTTTATCTTGTGCTCCAGTAGGTAACATTTCCGCTTTCCAAGATCTTTGAGGAGTTTAAATGGCTTGTATCATTTTGCTTGGGATTTTTGTTTTCTCTAGAATTAAAGGATAAGTGAATTCGATTGACCAGTACCAGATTAAGTATTTCAGGGATTTGCTCAAGTGTGTACACAATGTTTGGTATATAATCCTGATGACCCAAACAATTTAGCTGTGAACATAAATATGTAAATACATCTGCCTACACATTTAGGCAACTAATTTTCCCCAAGAATCAAATATGGAATGTGAAGATTCATTTATGCATTCATTCAAAAAACATTTTATTGAGCATCAAATAGGAACCCAGTGGCCCTGTGCTAGTGATAAAAATAAAAAGAATTTCTGCCCTCAAGTAGCTCACTGTCTAGAGTGGAAAAGACAGTCAAATAAACAAATGATACAGTAGGTAGGAAACAGAAGAGCAGTCTCTCTGTGTCTCACTATGGCAAAGCCTTTATTGCACGTTGTTCCAGAGTGGGGTGACAGGGGCACCTTTCATTCTGACTGAAATCCTGGCTCACAGTGTGAGATAACATGCCCAGAGACACTACTGATAGGTCTAACATGTGCAAAAACATTATAAATGATGTTTATATTTAGTCCTATCTCAATTTTCTCCTCTCCCTGCTCCTAGCTCTAGCTATAAAACTATTCCTCTGTTCCCATCTGGCCTTGACTAAAAAGGGTTATGATAGCTACCATTTGTTACTGTCCGGCAGCCACTGTACTATGTTCCTGACATGTGGTTGTGCACTACATCCTAACGGCAACTACTAGATAGTGTCACTATCCTCATGTCATGGATAAGGAAACCGAGAAACAGAAAGGCTAAATAATTTGCACAGGGAATTTGGACCCAGGTAGTCTCTTCAGAGCCCAATATCTCCACTTCATTATTTCCAGGAATCTGATGCACTAAATCATTTTCTAGCTGATAGCTAGTTTATGATATCCCATTCCCTTCCCCCCAAACCCCCTCCCCCCAAAAAGGTATTTTTGTTCTAAAGAAGCACTTGAATCCATTGTGTTGGAATGTCAGGTATTGTGGAAAGATGGAAAAATTAGTAGTTAGGGAGAAGGGAACAGATCCTGATACTGCCCCTCAAAAACCACTAAATAGCTATCTGACTTGTACTTTTGTTTCCAGTTTTATTGAGATATAATTGATATACATCACTATATAAGTTTAAGGTATACAGCATAATGGTTTGACTTACATATACTGTGAAATGATTACTGCAATAAGTTTAGTTAGCATCCATCATCTCATATAGATACAGTAAAAAGGAAAAGCACAAAAAGAAAGCAAAAAAAATGTTTTCCCTGTGATGAGAACCCAGGATCCACTCTGTTAACAACTTGCATATGTATCACACAGTCGCCTGTTGCACGTGACATGCCTGGTACTTCTTTATCTATTAACTGGAAGTTTGTACCTTTGACCACCTTCCTCCAGTTCCCCTCCTCCACCCTGTGACTTGTACTTTTAAGAAGCAAGCAGCTGAACAAATTTAGCTTTAGATCAATATGCAAATGGATTACATAACAATCAACAAGGAGATGCCAAAGTCTGCTCCTGACTCACTCCGTCCCCTCTTAAGAGCTGAGAGAGGTGCCAAAGCCTCCAGCATAAACCCAATAATCTCAGCAATTACTGTGCCCACATGAGCGGCATGAGTCATCCTGGCTCATGCAAGATCAAAGGTCTGAGGGAACAACCACATTTTTCAGGCACTTTCAAATCTTTCAGGTAGGGTTTTTGTTTTTTGTTGGTGGTACTTTGTTTTTGTTTTGTTACCTTCATTGTACTTCTTCCCAGGTTAGAAGGGTAAGTATTATAGGATCCATCCTTAAGACAAAGAAACTCAGGAGCAGCGAAGCCTTACCCCATAGCATGTGATCATCCAACGGCAGAGCCTGACTCTCAGCAGGAACAGCTCTCCCCTGTGACTTGCTCTTCTCCTTATGAACCGTTTCTCATCCTTCAAAACTCAACTCAAATGCCACCTCCTCTGAGAAGACTCCCTGGGAAGAATTAGTCATTCTTCTTCGTGCTTCCAAATCCCTCTGGTAGGCCTTGCGTAGTGGTTATAATTGGAGGGAGCTCTTTAAACACTCCAAGTGCTGAGATTCGGACAGGGGTCAGCAGATATAGAAAGCAGGCCAAAGCCAACTACTGGTTCTTGCACAACCCTTGAGCTAAGAACAGTTTTTATATTTTTAAAGTGTTGTAAAAGAAGAAGAATCTGCAAGAGAGCCTGGATGTGGCCTGCACAGTCTGAAATATCTCCTATCTTGCCTTTTACAGAAAATGTTTGTGGAGGCCTAGATAGCAGAGGCGCTGTCATGGATCGTTATGTGAAGTCTTTCATTACTGGGCCCCCACCTACCACTCTGCCATCTTCTCACTAAACTTGATGCTCCAGACAAATAGAACCAATGGAAGTGCCAACTATATCAGACATTTTCACACTTCCATGTTCTTTGCTTAGGATGGGCCCCCCCCCCCCTTTTGGCTTGCCTGATATTGTGCATGTGTGTGTGTGTTTATTTTGACCTCATTTTGTTAATTAATTTATTGTTGGTATAGCTAATTTCATTTGACTTCTCCTTATTATTTAGGTGCAGTTTACAAGCAAAAAAAACTGCACTGATCTTAAGTGTGGAGTTCAATAAAATCTGATAAAAACATACATCCTATCAAGATATAGAACTTTTTCAACACCCCAGAAATTCCCCTCCCATTCCTTCCTGGTCAGTTGCATTCCCCACTCTAAGCCAAGCGCCAACCAATATTCTGCATCCCTATCTCCACAGATGAGCGCTGCTGCTCTAGAACTTCATCTTAATCAAATCATACAGCATTTACTCTTCAGTGACTGGCTTTTTCAGTCAGCCTGTTTCTGAGGTTCATCTACTGGTGTGTTGGAAATGGTTTGTATCGGTCTGCGAGAGCTGACTGCCAAACTTTCAGGAATTTTGAGAACTGATTGTTAAAAATAACTACCTTTACAAATTAAATTATGTAAACTTACAATTAAATAAATTATATTTAAAAACAAAGATAATACTGAAAGTGCACCATTTCCTCATATTGTACTCCATTTCACCGCTATTCTTTCTCTTGAGGTTATTTACATCCATTCTATCTATGTGCTACTGTGCACTTCTTCCCAATTCTGGGTTCAGTGTCATCACATTGGGAGCTTGAAATTGGCCATGATGGGAGTAATTATACCATGAAAATAAGCAAACACTACAAACCATAATTTTTCTTACTTGTTGGAGAGCCAGTTATCAAGCCTCTACCAGCACACCGCTAGCTACATCTATGTTGTTGCACGGATCAATAGCTCACTCTTCTTATTGCTAAATAGTACCCCGTTGTATGTTTGTCTTACAGTTAGTTTCTACTGTTGATGGATATTTTAATTGTTATTACTTTTTTGCTAGTATGAATAAAGCAGCTGTGAACATTCTTATATAAGCACTTTTCTTGGCTTGTGTTCCCATTTATTTTCGAGTTCCTATTTTATTTTGTGTTTCCACTACTTGGGAGAGTTGAAGAGTAGGCATATGTTTGACTTTATAAGAAACTGTCACATTTTTTCCAAAGAGGCTGTACCCTTTTAAAATTCCATCAGCAATTGTAATATGTAAGAGTTCCAGTTGCTCCACATTCTTAATACATCAGTATCCTCAGTTTTCGTTTATGGCATTCTGTTGTGTATGTAGTGCTATCCCATTGGAGTTTTTCATTTCCCTGATGAATAATAATGTTGAGAACTTTTTCACACATTTATTGGCCATTTGTATATCTTTTATTATGAGGTTTCTGATCAAGACTTTTGCCCATTTTTGAGTTTTTTGTCTTTATAATATTAAGGAGTAGGAGTTCTTTATATATACTCAATAGAAGCCTTTTGTTAGATATATGTTTGTGAATATTTTCTTCCCATCTATGGCATGCCTATTCCTATTATTAATGATGTCTTTTGATAAACAGAAGCTTTTAATTTTGCTGAGTACAATTTATCAATTTTCTCCTTTATAGATTCTGCTTTCTGTGACTTATCTAGAAAATCATTGCTTATTAAAATTCATGAATATTTTTTCCTATGCTTACTTCTAGAAGCTTTTATAGATTTATATTTTATACAAGGTATGATCTATCTTGAATTAATTTTTGTGACTGGTGTGAATGAGGAAACGGGCAAGGTTCATATTTTTCCTTATGATATGCATTTCTTCCAGCACCATTTTTCCCATTTAATTCCTTTGGAAACTTTGTCAGAAATTAATTGACTATATTACTGTAGGTATATATCTGATCTCTATCCATTCCTTAATCTATTTGCCTATCCTTCCACCAATATTACACTGTCTTGCTTGCTGTAGACTTTATAGTAAGTTTTGAAACACCTTTTTTCTGTCCTTTTTTTCAAAATTAGTTTATTCTAGGTCTTTTGCGTTTCCATATAATTTTTAGAAGCAGCTTGTCAATTTCTGAAGTGAAAAACCTGTTGAGATTTTAATTGAGGTTTCACTGAATCTATAGATCAATTTGGGGAGAACTGACATCTTAACAGTACTAAGTCTTACAACTCATACACATATTATATCTCTTCACTTATTTCTGTCTTCTGCAAAGTCTCTCTGCAATATTTTGTAGTTTTCAGCAGAAGGTTCTTAACAGATTTCATCATATTTATTCCTAAGTATTTTTTTATACTGTTGCAAATGTTCTGTGTGTTTTTTATTTCATTTTCCAGTTGTTAATTGCTAGTATGTAGAAATACAATTCTTTGTATTATGATTTTGTATTCTGTGATATAGTTAAATTCATTTATTGGTTAAATTCTTTCTTACGTTTTTTCTTTTTTCACTTTTGGTAGATTCCTTAAATTTTTCTATGTACACAATCATATCAAATATGATTAAAGGCAGTTTTAGGTCTTTTCCAGTCTGCAGTCCCTCTATTTCTCTTCATGCCTCATTGCACTGACTAGGACCTCCAGGACTTTATGGAAAAAGAGATAGTGAAAGTGAACATCCTTGCCTTATTCCCAGTCTTAAGGGTAATGAATTCAATCTTTCATTATTAAGCAGAATGTTAGTTGTTGGCTTTTTATAGATGCTTTTTATCAAACTCAGGAAGTCTTCTTATATTCATATTTTGCTAAGAAGTTTTATCTTGAATGGGTATTGAATATCATCAAATGCCTATTCCATGTTGTAAATTGGTACACCCACTATGGAGGTTCCTCAAAAAATTAAAAATAGAACTATTGTATGATCCAGCAATCCCACTTCTGGATATATATCAGAAGGAATTGAAATCACTATCTCAAAGAAATATCTGCACCCCCATGTTCATTGCTGCATTATTCACAATAGCCAAAACATGGAAACAGCCTAAGTGTCCATTGACAGATGAACAGATAAAGAAAATGTGAGACATATATGTATGCGTATATATATACATATACATATATATACTTTCTGTTCAATGACTGCAAGTCTCTAGTGATGTTCCATTCTTTCATTCCTGATATTGGTTATTGTGTTTTCCCTCTTTTTTTGTTAATCAGTCTAGATAGAGGTTTATCTATTTTATTGATCTTTTTAAAGAACCAACTTTTTGTTTTGATAATTTTGTCTGCCGTCTGCCTATTTTCTATTTCAATGTTTCCCATCATATCCTTATTATTTCCTTTCTTTTGTTTATTTAGGCATATATTTTCTCTGATTTTTCTAACTTCTTAATGTCAGGAACTTAGAACTTAATGTTAAATTCTCCTTCTTTTCTGATAAAAGTACTAATAGCCATAAATTTTTTTCAAAGCACTGCTTTAGCTGCATCCCACAAATTATGATATGTTGGTTTTTATTTTCTAAATTCCCATTGATTTCCATTTTTACCTCTGGGTAAGTAGAAGAATGCTGTTTAATTTCCAACTATTTGTGGACTTTCCAGATATCTTTCAGTTATTGATTTCTAATTTAATTTGTGATGAGAAAACATAGTCTGTGTGGTTTCAATCCTTTGAAATTTATTGAAACTTTTTGATTACTTACTATATAGTCTGTCTTGGTGAATGTTCCACACATATTTGAAAAGAATGTATATTTTGCAGCTGTTAAATACAGTTTCTACAAATATCAACTTGATTAAGTGGGTTGACTGTTGTTCAAATCTACAGCTTTACTGATTTTTTTGTGTTAAATTCCCCAACTATAATTGTGCATTTGCCTATTCTTTTATTTTTTTAAAGTATGATTTTTGGTAAGGAAGATTGGCCCTGAGCTAACATTTGTTGCCAATCTTCTTCTCCCCCATTCCCTTCAAAGCCCCAGTACATAGTTGTATATCCTAACTGTAAGTCATTCTAGTTCTTCTGTGTGGGATGCCACCACAGCATGGTGTGATGAGCCATGTGTAGGTCTGTGCCCAGGATCTGAACCAGTGAAACCTGGGCCACCAAAGCAGAGCGTGTGAACTTAACCACTTGGCCACGGGGCTGGCCCCCTGTCTATTCTTCCCTTAAGTTCTTTCAGTTTTTTTCTTTCTGTATCTTGAAGCTGTGTTACACATAGGATTGTAATTTCTTCTAAATGAACTGCCCATCTTATAGTTACAAAATGTCCCTCTTTATCTCTACCCATACTCTTTTTCTGAGTCTGATATTAACATACACATGTTAGTTTTCATGCTTCTTCTTTGTATAGAATACTGTTTCCATCCTGTTCATTGTAACCTCTCTGTGCCTTTATATTTAACACATCTGTTATAAGTAACATATAATTAGGTTTTGCTTTTTAATCCAGTCTATAGTCTCTATCTTTTAATTTGAGCATTTAGTTCATTTACATTAATGTAACTTGATATGGTTGGTTATAGATCTACCATCCAACTATTTGTTTTCTGGGTTTTTTTAAAAATTTTTTTCCTTTTTCTCCCCAAATCCCCCAGTGCATAGTTGTATATTCTTAGTTGTGGGGCCTTCTACTTGTGGCATGTGGGATGCTGCCTCGGCATGGTTTGACGAGCAGTGCCAGTCCGTGCCCAGGATTCAAACCAACGAAACACTGGGCAGCCTGCAGCGGAGTGTGCGAACCTAACCACTAGGCCATGGGGCCAGCCCCTGTTTTCTGTTTGTCACATCTGTATTTTCCCTCTGTAGTCTTCTTTCCATCTTTGTTTGGATTAACTGAGTAGTTTTTAGTGTTCTGTTTTATCTTCATTTTACTGTGTAGTTATATCTCAGTATTTTTTGCTTGGTTTTGTTTGGTTTTGTTTTAGTGGTTGTGATGGTAAGTACAATATTGACATAATACTATATCACTTCATGTATAATACAAGAACTTTGCAATGGTATATTTCTTTTCTCTCCTCTTTCCCACTGTGCTATTATTGGCATAGATTATTATGTTCATATGTGCTATAATCTCCATAACACATTGTTATTATTTCTACTTTAAAAAACCAAAGAAATTAGTAAATTTGAGGGTAAGCTTTCTACATCTACCCACATATGTAATACTTCCTGGACCTCTTCATTCCTTTGGGATGATTCATTTTTCTATCTGGTATCACTTTGCTTCTGTTTGAAGAACTTCATTTAAATTTCTTGTAGCACAAATTTGCTGAGATAAATTCTCTCAGTTTTTCTTTATTTGAAAACATCTTTATTTAATATTCCTTTTCAAAGGATATTTTCACTTGATGTGGGATTCTACATTGACAGCATTTTGTTTGTTTATTGATTTTTGTTTATTTGTTTTGTTATGATTCAGTTCGGATTTGTTTTGGGGAGTTTTCCTTTCTAAACACTAAGAATATTTTTTCTTTGCTATCTGGTTTATATTGTTTCTGAAGAAAAGGTCGTAGATATTTTCATCTTTGTCCTACTGTATGTAATGTGTCTTTTTGTTTCTGGCCACTTTTAAGATTTGGTTTTCAGGAAATTTAGCATAATGTGCCTTGGTGTGATTTTCTTTAGATTTACCCTTCTTGGGATCCATTGAGCTTCTTATCTATGGGATAGTATTTCTCATCAAATTTGGAAAATGTTGGACCATTATTTCCTCGAAATTTTTTTCTTTCCTCCTCCTTCTGGGACCCCAATTACATTTATGTTAGATGACCTGATTTTGGCTCACAGGTCACCAAGACTTTTTCATTTTTTAAGACTTTTTTTTCTCTAGTTTCAGTTTGCACACTTTTTGCTAACCATTTATGAAGGTCTCCAGTCTTTTCTTTTGCAGTATCCAATCTTCTGCCAAGTTATTCCAATTATTTTTCATTTTGCACATTTTTTTCAAATTGAGAATTTCAATTTGGCTCTTGTTTATAGTTTTCATTTTTCTCCTGAGATTCCAGCCTGTTTATTCTTAATGTTCTTCCATTCCTTTAAGACTTTGCACATATTTATAATAGCCACTTTAAAGTCCTTGCCTGCTAATTCCAACATATCTGTTATTTCTGGTTTTATGTGTATTAGCTGATATTCCCCTGGTTATGTTACTACTTTTTTGCATATCTACTACTTTTTGTCATAAGCTATATATTGTGGAAACTACATTATTGAGTGTCTGTATTTTGTTGTCTTCTTTCAAATGGTCTTGAGATTTATTCTAGCATGCAGTTAATTTACTGACCAATTTTTCTTATTGAAACTTGTTTTAGGCTTTGTGAAGTTATGTCTAAAAGAGCCTTTTGTCTATGGTAAGAGTAGCCCTATTCTTAAAGTATGGCCTTTCTGGGTTCTTAGTTCAATGTCTGGAATGTTTGGCAAGATCTCCCATTCTAGCTTTTCAGAACGCCAATATCTCCCAGTATCATGGAACCTCTGGAATCACCAGTCAGCTCACAGCCTAGGAGCTATTTTCTGCCAGGTCTCATGGAGTCTGACCCTGCACATACACAGCTAAAAATCTGTCCAAAGACTGGAAAGAACGTCTATGCAGATTTCTAGAAATCCTTTTCAGAGCAGTTTCCTCCTCTCAGGTACCCTGCCCAGCAAATTCCAGTCATCCAATAGCAAACTCTGATTTCATCAGAGCAAACTCTGATCTCTGTTTGCTCCACCCAGGGAGACTACCATCTCTGTGTGGATTTCCCTTCCTTGCACAGAGATTGGAAAGTGCCCTAGGCAAAAGGCTGAGGTGAATGGAAACTTCACCTCATGCATTTCACTATTCTCAAGAGTCTATCCCTGTGGTTGTAAATAGTTGATTCATGTTATTTTTACAGTTTTATACTTTTTTTTTATCACAAAAGGCTAAATGTTATACCTGTTACTCTGTCATGGCCAGAACAGGAAGTTGGAATCTTCTGATCTTTTGAGATTCAGCTCAAGACTTTCTCCATCCTTAGTGCCCTGGAAAAACTCTGTTTGGTTCCCACATTCTACATTATAGATAATGCTTTGTAATTTGATTTATATACATCTCTGTCTCTTCCTTTTAGGCTGTGAGCCCCTCATGAGAGCGGACATTGATTAGCAAGGTATAAATATAGTAGGCATTCAATAAATGTACTGTAATGATTTCTAAAATAAATTGGATAAGTGCTTTCCACTTAAACTATAGCATCTCTATTCGCAGAATTAACATGTGTCCTACTTATATGAAAACTCTTTGCACCAGCTAAGAAAGCTGATGGGAACAAATCAGAGACTAGAACATCAAGATTTATACAAAGAAACACAGATACTGCCCTCAGTCTGAGGGATAATGCCCAGGGAACAGCCAACTTGCCCTCACATAGGAAGGAGCTGAGGGGGCCTGGCTTGTGCTCTGGGACTCTGGTCCTGAAGGCTGAAGGGAGAGGAAAATTGCTTTTGATTAAGGTAGAGAGAGCTGTCTTTCTAACTTGCTCCGACCCAACCCCTGAGAACTTGTTCACACTGCGTATTAGAGATTAAAAACTGAAATAGCAAGTAAAGCTGTCACATAGGGGTTCAGAGCTAAAGACTGTTGAGATAGACTTTGCCCAACATCTTTTTTTTTTTTAAAGATTTTATTTCTCCTTTTTCTCCCCAAAGCTTCACCGTACATAGCTGCGTATTTTTAGTTGTGGGTCCTTCTAGTTGTGGCATGTGGGACGCCACCTCAGCACAGCCTGATGAGCAGTGCCATGTCCGCGCCCAGGATCCGAACCGGCAAAACCCTGGGCCGCCCAAGCAGGGTGCGCAAACTTAACCACTGGGCCACAGGGCCGGCCCCTGCCCAACTTCTAATATTTGTCTAGCACTTAGCATTTGCTAAGCAGGTTACTGTTGAATAAATGACTGAGTGACTGAACAAATGAAGAAATATTTAAACACTACTTCCAGAAATGAAGACCTCTGCTCAAGGTGTTCAATCAGGCAATAATCTCTTGCATTCAGATGCTACTCCAGAGTCCACAAAATTCTTCCAAATGAATATTACTTGTCAGTCCCCTATCAGGGTATCACCAAGTGACCTGCCCTGAAACAATGAGAAACAACCTTTATTAAACTACTCTGTTCAATTCAGAATTGAACAAAATCTAGTGAACTCAGAGAGGATCCATAGGAGAACAATAAAAAAAGAGATCAAACAGAGCTTCTGAGGAAAAGTTAAGAGAATAAAGATTATGTCAGCTAGAAGAACAGAAGATGACTATAAATTTTCAAGCAATGAAAGAACATTACCTGAGCAATGGTAGTTAGCCATGAGCCAGTTCCACTGAGGACAGAAAAAGAGGAAGCGATTTGCATTAAATCTAAGGGAGAAACGAGAGCAACTGTGGTTTGGGACTAATAAGAATAATCGTACATGTACCAATTTAAGGAAGTCTGTGTTTACATGGCGCATATAATGTAGATTCCTTAAGTTCTTTTTTAAATCAGAAGAGTTTTTACTTATTTTTCAGAATGTTTTCCATGTCACAGTTCTACATATGTGGAAACTTCTTTGCAAGGTAAGGCAGCATTTGGACATGAGACTTCCAAGGCTGAAACTCCCGTACAATGAAGTTGGATTTTATTAGTGTACCATAACCTGAGCACCCTTCAGACACTCACTTTATTCTGACTTCTATTTTATCATGAATAATAATATTACAGAAAATTCAGTGAGTGTCTACCATGAAATTTGTGATCATCAGGCTAGTGAGCCTATAGCTGTATATATATTTTTATGCTCTGAGTGAGATATAGTTATCTACGTTTGCACAAAAACATATTCTACTGAAAAGTGCCTCTAAAGCAGTTGCTAAGATACAGATTTGTCTGGAGCAATGAAAACAAGAATAAGTGATTTCATACCGGAGAGAAAAACATTAAATTCCAATCAATTAAATCTAGGAAAAGGGAAAATTTCAGACTACTTTGGCATTGAGTAGGCCAAACATTGGAAAGAGTAGCTGAGTCTTTTACCTGTCATCCAGATGTTCTGAAAGTCAACAATGTTGGCCAGCAGCTGGCCCCATGGCTGAGTGGTTAAGCTCGTGCATTCTGCTTCTGTAGCCTGGGGTTTGCCAGTTAAGATCCTGGGCGCGGACCGAGCACTACTCATCAAGCCATGCTGTGGTGGCATCCCACAAAGAGGAAATAGAATGACCTACAACTAGGATATACAACTATGTACTGGGGCTTTGGGGAGAAAAAAAAAAAAAGGAAGATTGGAAACAGATGTTAGCTCAGGGCCAATCTTAAAAAAAAAAAATTGTTGGCCAAGAGAAAATTTAAAAGCAGCTTAAAATAAAGTCTTGGAGACAAAACACCTGCTAGGGTTTATTATACAGTGCAGAGCACTGTGCAGATTTAAATGAAGAAGTGATCACATAAAATTCTGTGGGGCATAAATGGTTGGAAGGCTGCTGCAGAGGCAGCCCTTGGATGCTCATTGAAGGATGCTGGAATGTTATTAGCAGAGTAACAATGCTGGAGACTTCCAAAGACTTATATGGTAATATAAAAACAACGAAGGCTTTATTTGGGAATCAGAGAGCATTCCATTTGGCTGAACTTCATTGTACCTACATTTGTTGGGAGCTACAAAGAGAAGGTGGAAGCAGATATAGGAAGCCCCAAATCACCTATCCATGTCATCTTAAAAGAAACTTCCTTCATTGAACGAGTAGTACATCTAGGTCACACTAAGCAAAGAGCTTTCATCTTGAGTACCAACTCCCGTGAATGGATGGAGAAGGACAAGAATGGTTTGCTGAGAAGGATTCTGAAGCCATGTCTCTGTACAGTGGGAAAAATACTGTGATCAATTAATGATGTCTGCCATGGTCACTGAAAGGAGTATTAGTGTAGAGTCCCCGGGTATTTAGCTATGTCACCTCCATGGGCTCTTCTAGTGTTTTAAGAGTCTAAGATTCTAGATTTTAAGGTTCCATGCACTCTGAAAAGCATGTGTTTTTGTTGCAGACATCATTTATTTCTCTATTCTTAAAGTTAGTTCCCATTTTTATTTTGTGGAGAGTATAAGAGCCACGCAGTTGATTTGGTCTCAAGTGTCTTAGCTCATTGAAATTCTATTAAAGTAATAAGAAGGCAAAAAAGAGAGAAAAGAAAAATTGGAAAAGGCCAACTTCTGTTGAATGAAATGTCTGAAAAACACCCGTAGTTTCCTTTTTCTCTCAACCTACTATATCTATTGCATTATCTTCAGCGAGTGGTCCAGGAAGAGAAAAAGGAATCATGTTGCCTAGTGGCCACTCCATTTATTCTACCTGCCACTGAAAGAGACCTGCTGTGACACTGGCACCAGGAGTCGCCTTTTTTAAACAGAAGCTACTGGCCAAAAAAAACAAAGGAAACATGTATTTCCCAAACAAAGGATGTGTTAGTTCTGGAAGGTAGTTCTCTTCTCAGCTGCCAATAAAAAGAAGGCTATTTTTTAATTAACAGCTCAATTCTTCAGATATCAAGAAAGTTAGAAACAATAAAGTCTACAAAATCGTGGGCTGGGTGCAATTGTGTGCCTGGACATCCTTTCAACCATTCAAATTCAAAATAGCAAGACAGGGGGGTTTTGTCCTTACATTTTTCCTCTAGTGGTATTAAGTTCTTTCAGGATTAGAATGCGATCTTTAAAGTGTCTACCTTCCTAAAGTCAAAATAATAATAGTATATCAAGGCATGCCAGCGGAAAACTTCAGCTTGTTCTCTCCTTCCTTCATCTCCTCCATCCCTCCCCACACGCATTTTCAGCTTCAGAAAAGAGAATAACGAGCAGTACAAAATACCCTTGGAAAGACCCATTGACTGTCCCACATGAAAAGAATCTATGTAAGTCCAGTTACCTGGATGCAGGAATCAGGAATGCTCACCTCCTCAAGGCTTATCTAAGCAGTGTGGGGAGCAGATTTAGCTGTCAGCTTAGAATGCTGGTTCACCGAAATGGAAAAGCTTGATGCAGGAGGTGGGCAGGGGGAGGGGGGTGGTCTGCCCATTGACTCAAATTCTCATATTTATTGAAATCATATACTGAACCTATATAGTATGCTTGACGCTGCACTGTGAAGATGCAACATGAGGAGTCCTGAGGTCAGGGAGCTCCCAGTGTAATGGAGGAAATGAAAACACAACTAAAGTAGCCCAATGCAATGCGAGAATGGTCGCCACTGTGCCTGGGCATTCCCTGATGGTCTTTTGGATCAGGAAAGGCCAGAGCTGTGGGAGATATTTTAGAAGTGAATGTTCAGCCCCCTGAATTCAAAATCAGGTCTGGAGGTCTTCTTTAACAGTCAGTGCTGTAGAAACACCCACCACATACAAATTTAAGGATCGGAATTTCATCTAAATGATGGAATATTGCAGTCTTTAAAGTTTCATATATATATTTACACACATATGTATATATGTTGTGTGCATATATGTATATATTTTTAATGGAAGGGGAAATGTTCAAGCATGTAAAGTAAGAAAAATTGTATCAGGATAAAAACTGTACATATGTAATATATATATTATATTTGGGTCAGTCTCAGCCTATCAATAGAGCTGCTATCTGGCTAGTAATGCCTGGTGGCACTCACCTGGGCCTATACTCATTGTGGCAGGCCCCACAGACATTTCCCCTTTCAGAGCCACTGTTTTGGCTGGACCAGCTCTTGTGGTTCTTATTATAAGACACCCTCAGGTAGAGACAGAGAGAAAGAGTGTGCACCTGGGGTTCTGCCTTTATTGGGGTCAAGGGTGGGATGCCTAGGGTTTTGTGGGTTCAATCTTTATTGGTAAATTTAAAGATCTGGAATTTAAAAGTGTGGGAAGGGAAAAGCAAGTGTCAACAGGTCAGTTATAAAGGTCAACCAGAGATTTCTAAAAAGGGGAACTTCACTGGTGCGGAGGCCTGACTCTGTCGATGAAAATAATCCATATCCAATCTGTAAATGAAAATTTGGGTGAGTTTATTCTGAACTGAAATCTGAGGACCATGGCCCGGGGCCTTTCCTCCCAAAGGAAGAAAGGGCACCGAAGAAGTGGGGTGCACAGAGTGGTTATATACCCCCAAACAGGGTGTTTCACATATGATTGAAATGTCCCTCCCACAAGAGTCACAAGATTGCCCTGTCGGCACAGCCCTTGATGGACACAGCAGGTAGTGGGTCTGCGATCTCAGAGGGCGGAGCAGGAGGCAAGTCTATTGTCTCGAGCTGGGCGGTCACAGGTGAGCGCAGCAATCAGTTACTAGCCTAAGGAAAGATGCTTAATGCTTAAGGAGACGCCAACATTGGGAGGGGGAGGGAAGTTGCACCTTCATCTCAAGGGCCTTTGTTCTTGCCATAGGGAATCTCTAAAGCAGATATACAATGCATGCTCAACGGCCTCGGTCAGGCCCTTTTGGAAAGACAAGGTCAGGCCGAATTAGGTTTATACCACATGGCTTCCTCATATTCTCCAATATATCCTATTGCTTGCCATTTTTATTTGTCAACTCTATCTAGTTGTGTAGCTGGCAATGTGTTTTTTGAGATGAATGCCTTTGAAGTGGATGCCTCTGTAAGTAAAAACTTGTCAGGCACTTACATAACAATTGAAAACCTAATTGTCAGGTGCTTACTTACACTTCGAATGTGAGCCCAGTGATAAATTTCTAGCAGGACACTTATAACCCGGCCAGGTGTTTTCCCTTCCCCCAACTTCCAGGAATGGCTGACCCACCCCTGTCATTCCACCACAGCCTGTGGAGGTCCAAACGCCCGCCCAGATTTCTGCAGCTTCCCCTGGGCTTCCGTGCTCTGGCCTCCGGAGCTCCAGCTTCCCGGACACCATGTTTACGCCGCTTGTTTTGACCTAGATGTGAAACTAACACCTCTTCCCAGCGCCGGAAAATACGTTCACACACTGCAGCAAATGCCTCCCCAGAGTCGTCTGGCTTCCCCAGCGCTGCATCCCTTTTGTCAGAGGACACCCAGCCCCCGCACCCAATCTCTTTCCTTCCTGTACCAAGGGACAAGATGTTCTCCCAAGCTGAATCCAGAAAATCTATCAGTTTATTTTCTAAAAAAAAAAAAAAGAAAGAAAGAAAAAATTTCAACCCAAAAAGGAATTCGGATGCCAGCTGTTACTTTAATTAAAAAAGAAAAAAATTCAACTCATTACTGGCTAAAACGCTAACAGAGGAATTCCAGAGTTCAGGGACTGTGGGGCAAATTATTCGTTGTGGTGGTTTTCAGTATCTTCCATATTTATGTGCATATTCCTTTTCAAATAAGAAACACAAAAGAAAAATGGTGTTATTGCTTAAAGCACTCACTTCTGAGCGAGGGTGTGAGGCCTCTGTGGGGGAGGATGGGGAGGATGAAGGTGCCCAGCTCCTGAGCACCCCCAGGCAGAGGAGCCTGTTCGCGCCCTCTGCTTTCCAAGGTCTGCTAAAGCTGCTCTTGCAAAGGTCACCCCATCCGTCCCTTCGAAAGCCAATGAATGGCCTTTTCTCATCCTCATCCTTCTCTCTTGGTGCCTGCTAACAGGAAGGCGGGGAGGCCGTCGCATTCCGGGTGTAAAAGACCCTGCCAGGAGGGGGCCCTGGCGGCCAGGAGGGTGCAGGAGCGGGAGAGGCGCGATGGAGCACTTCCTAATAACCGTCGTCACCTGGTGGGTTCGCTAACCTCAATTGCAATGAGCGCAGCCACAGTGTTTGCTGCCACTCATCAGCACAGCTGCTTAATTGCTTGAACGAAGCAGTTTGCCTATTGGGGGCTACAAATTAAAAGGTCGTGTTCAGTTTGTGTGTTTCCTGAATTTTAATTTAATTTGCAGCGTTAATCCTTTTCAGGATTCACTGGCACAGACAGCCGCTGTTTGCTAAAGTGAGCAGGACCGCCTCAGGCCTCTTCGCTGCTCTCCTCCCAGCCCAGCGGAGCCTCAAATTAGTTGGGGAGGGGAGTATACACTCAGCGCTCAATAACCACAGTACTTGATTGAAAACGTGAACTAGTTCCCACAATTAAGGGCGACCCAGCAAGATTCCAGCATTTCCAGGATTCCCAGCTGCTCCAGGAAGGGAGCAGCTGCTGGGTCAATGAAGGCCTGAGTGAAGATGCTGAAATGTTGCCAGGTACTGGAAACCTCCAGACTAATAATAGATCTGAGAAGGATGAGCGAGACCGAGGGGAGCGAGGAGGACCACAGAGACTCACATTTCCTGGAAGCTCGGTGGAATATCTTCACTCAAAAGGCTTAGGAAGGCCCCTGAACCCAGCCTAGCTCTGGCTCTGAAGGATCACACATCCTATCGCTGAGCTCTAGGGAGCAGAGCAGGGGGGACAGGGCCAAAGCTGCCTTCTCTCTGCAGGTGCAGCTCTTGGCCAGGAGACTGCAAGTTTACAATGGGAAGAGAAGAAAGAATATGATACCCTTAAGGGGTTCTCATTCTGCAGATTTATTTCGCAATTCATGTTTATTATCCACATCTATGCAAAATAAACCATTTTATTGATCAATTTCACTAAATTGCAACAAGTTTTATAAGTTCTCTTCATTGGTTTTTTAAAGTGGCCATATTATTTTTCAACGAGCTCCAGCAATGACAGGCTTTCAGTAAATGTGACTGACTGTATATCCCTACTGTCACCAGTTGGGTCATTCCAACCTGAAGTCAAAACCGGAATCTCCATCAGAGACAGAGAAGAAAGAAGCAAAACCTTGTTTCTCTGGCTCCAATTCTACCCACAATAGCGGAATCCAGCCCTGCCCTAGCCCACACCCCACTCTGCAAATACGTCTGGGAACTCCATGGAGTGTCCTCGGGGTTTCTCCTCCCTGTTCCATGTGCCACGGCCACGCTCCTGCCCCTGCTCCTTCCAAAGCCCAAGCCAAGCCTGGTGTGGGCTGCTCTGGTCCTTGGCCAGGCTGCCTGCTCCCCGGTGAACTGGGACAGAGGTTTGTGTTGACTCGGCATGTGGCCGAATTACCACGTGTGGAAAGTGCAGTAACGAGGAGGTTTAAGGTTCTTTTATTTCAGTCTCCATCCTCAGGCTCTGGCACAAGCGCCGAGCACAGGGAGGATGGGCAGGCGGATCTAGAACGCAAAATGCTCCCACAGCCTCCCCTCCCTTTTCACACTGAGCCGTGTTCCTCAGACCAAATTTGTGTTCTCCCATCCTCTCTTCCCTTCAATTCTTTCCAAGAGACTCCTAGTCATTTCCACAAATGGCCCCCAGAAGGGCGCCACCCCATACGGGGGCACAATAACCAGTAACACTTGCCTCCAGGCAAAGCCTCCCCCTCCTGCACTCCTGTGTGTAAACTTTCCGATTCTCTCTCCTGCCAGCAGAGGGAAAGGGTCTGGATAGAGATTCTTGGGGATGGGAGCAGGGTAATGCCCAGAGAAAGAGGGCCTCCCTCAATCTTCTCCTTCCAGAGAAAGTCAGCCCCCACTTGGCAACCACCCACCACCACCCCTAGCAGAGACAAGGCACAAAAGTTTCTGTCAGAAGCCTTTCACTCTAAACATTGCCCTTGCACAGTTCACAGGACCCAGAAACACACTGTCACTTTAAGTTAAACACTACATTTATACCCAAAAAGCAGAAAAACCTTGTGTAAATTCTTGATTCAACTCAAGTCTTTTTTGGAAATCAGTCTCTTTTCTGACATTAGACATTCTGTAGAATTCACAAAATCAGATTAAGTACCAAGAGTCCTTGAATGCCCCATGGCCTGGTAGAATCAGAGACTCATCTTAGGTTAGGTTCTGAAGTCCTGTTTCTCCTCCCTATGCACACACAGACATGCACATACACACACACACAAGTGCACACACACACATACACAAGTGTGCGCACACACTGACTTTTCTCCTATTTGAAATATTTCTCCCTCCAGTCACTCTTGACCTTCTACAGGTCTCTCAACAGTTCCAGCCTCCCGACCTTCCACAGAAGAGGGAGAATCTATTTGTACAGCATCAGATCAGATAGGCATAGTCACTCCAGTTGCTTTGGCCCATTGACACAACACTCTGAATGAGGAAAGAAATTATTAGACCTTTTGGTGCCTTTGATTCAACCGTAAGAGTAGAAGAAAAGAAAGAGAGAGAGAGCATAGCTAGAGGGAGATAGATAAATGAAGCTCAAAAGCAATTTGGGCTGGATTCTGAATCAATGGAAAATGTGGTGAAGCTGCTTAAGAAAGTATGTCTGTCTTAGTCCGGTCAGGCTGCTCTAGTAAAAGACCATAGAGTGGGTGGCTTACAAACAACACATCTCTCACAGTTCTGGAGGCCGGGAAGTCCCATGATCTAGGTGCCGGCAGATTTGGTGTCTCGTGAGAGCCACTTTCTAGTTCACAGACAGCCATTTTTTCATTGTGTCCTCACGTGACAGAAGGGGCAAGGGAGCTCTCTGGGTCTTCTTTTATAAGGGCACAATCCCATTCATGAGGGCTTTACCCTCATGATCTAATCACCTCCCAATCGCCCCACCTCCTAATGCCATCACATTGGGGGTTAGGTTTAACATATGAATCTTGGGGGGTGAAGGGAGACTCAAACATTCAGGCCATAGCAATGTGTGTCACTCAAACCATAGGAGTGGCTGAGCACTGGTTTGGTCCTCTATGCTGTATCCACTGGAGGAAAACATACTTGCTTCCTAATTATTACCACAAACTTGGTGGCTGAAAACAACAGGAATTTATTATCTCAAAATTCTGGAGGCCAGATGTCCAAAATACAGGTGTCCACAGAGACACACTCCCTCCAGAGGCTCTAGGGAAGAATCCTTCTTTGCCTCTTCCAGCTTCTGGTGGCTCCTGGCATCCTTGTCTTGTGGCTGCATCTCTCCAGTCTCTGCCTCCATCTTCATATGGCCTTCTTCCCTATGTGGTGCAGCCTAAATCCGGGATGATCTCACGTCAAGATGCTTAATTTAATTACATATGATCTATTTCCAAAGAAGATCACATGCACAGGCACCGGGGGTTAGAACTTAGATATATCTCCTAGGGGCCACCGTTCAACCCATTACAGAACGTATTTTCCCCTAGCCAATCTTCCGCTTGCTCTTTGAAGCAACCCAGGGAAGATTATACAAAATGCACTTAAATCCCAGATAACCTGAGAGAGAGGGTTTCTCTCTCCATCTCTAAAAAAAGTGACTCTATAAAAACAACACTGTAGACAGAGCCCGTGTTGTTTTAAGCTTCTCTAGCACCCTGAGGCTCAGAGCAGGGTGCTCGAAACAGATGGCAGCATTTCCCTTGAATTTTCTGGTGTTAACAGAGATAAGATAGGGAGAGATGAAGGTTGAACAAACAGATTATAAAGACCTCTTCCCATTTACTGCCCTCCTCTTCACCTCCACTCCAACCACACAGACATCATCTGAACAGAGAGACCAAAGTCGAGTACGTGGCAGGTAAATATTTCACAGGAGAAAGCATAAATGAATTTATAAGCAAGTGAATGGTTCTTCTAAAGCCCTGAAATTTTCTAGTATGTAATCATAGGCAAAAGAATCAACAAGGCAGATAATTTGATCTAATTTGACCGGTAGTTTTTAAATGCCTACTTTGCCTTCTACTCTGAAGTTGGGAGTGAAGTGAGATATGCCACAAATACTGGAGCATCGTCTAATGATGGTGGTGGAGCTGGTGGTAACAGCGTCAGTCAATATTGGTTAAGTTCTACGATGGGCCAGGCAATGTGCTTAATGTGGAATTATTGAACACACTTTGGTAAATACGTGCTTCTTTATTAATGCATTAAATAACAAAATCTAATGGCAGGCCTAATAATCACCATAATTTCAAAGTAACAAGAAGCATAAATGGCATTTTGAGAAACCTGTGACAACTTGATGTAACATGACTGTATCTACGATTTCTATTGCTGACAAAGTTATAGGTTCTGCTCCTACGACTGAGGGCTGTTGCTACATTCTTAACTGAAAGAAAGGCTACACTTTAGAGGTTAATAAAATTAAAGAGGTAGTTTTCTTTCCCATCCAAGTTTTCTCCATAGATCTGAATTTTTCCCATGGATCGCTTATCCATGGACCCCCCGATCTAGGTACACACTGAGCCAAGCTTTCCCTTTCTCTTAGGGGACCTTTTTCTGAATAATCTGTCTTCCCCTAGAAATGTCAAGAGTACTGGAGAATCACCAGCAGTCAGATCATTTTCTCATCACCTGGAAAGCAAAGTCAGTGTTTCAGAGGTAACTACTGGACAGGAGACTTCCCCTCCTCCACACAGGAGGGGTGGTGGCCACCCACCCCATGCGCTCAGCCATCCTATCCCACAGGGTGTCCTGGAAGACATCAGTCCACTGAAATACTTCAATCCATGGTCAAGTGAGCTTAGGAAATGCTGCCTCAGCTCTCTCCCTTTGAGAAATTCACGATGTGTATTAGCACGGTAAAGGCTCTTTGAGGCACTGCAAAGTGGTTTACGTAACCCAAACATGACCCGACCACAGAACTGCCCTCCCTCCTTTTTGCCGTGGTCTAACTAGCAGTTTCATAGAACACAGAACACACCTTGGGAAACACTAATTTGTGTAGTGTTAAAAGTACCACAAAACAACTCCCCGACCAACCAAAATAAACTGGCTCCAAATTAAACCCCTGGGTTTTTCCTACAACAAATCCAGAACTAGCTCCAGGCAGAAAAGAGAAACTGTGTGCCTGGGTAGTTTTGGTTATGCCCAGCAATGCACAAACACAGTTGAATGAAACCATGGCTCTTCTATTCCATGAAGTTCTATAGTCAACGTCTACCTAGTGAGTGAAAACCCATTTCATAATCCCCGCTAAACCACGATAATCACAGAAGTTTTCAATACAGCTGTAGTGATCTGATTTATTAATTAGTACTCTTGTGTCAAGTAACAGAATCCACTGTAGGGACTTAAACATAAAGGCATCAGAAGGTGAAAAGGCATCTCACAAAACTCAAAGATAGGAATGCAACCAAACTTCTCTCTCCATCTCTATCTCTATTGCTGTCTCCTCTCTGACTTGCTGTGTCTCTTCATTCTTCACTCACTCACTCACTCTAGTATGCTTTTGTTTTAACAGAAATGCTCACATTCGCTTTCCTTCACCCAAGCTCCCCCCTACCTCCCTGCCCAGCATTGACTAGCTCCCTCTGATTTTCCAGTCCATATGACAGAAAAACATGGCTACTGTGAGCTTCTGAGTTTAAAGTTACAACTATGACAAGAGAGACTGAACTCTGCCTGGTCCAGTGTGGGTCAGGCACCTCCCCTGGCCTGCCAGGGGCCATCCCCATGATATTGTGAGGAGCGGATGAGGAGGGGGAGCCATTTCCACAAACGGGGGTGGCAGGTAGTGGCAGGTAGTGGGGCAGGATGAAAGACAGACAACCTGCGTCTGTTACATCCGGGCAATTGCTTGAACAGAGCAAAGACTTGCTTAGTTGATCGTACACGTGCTATTCATTCACTTACTGTTAACAACCTAAATGTGGCTTCAGGCTGAAATACAATAAGAAATCTGCGTAAGCGGCAAAATGTGTTCATTCCCTCTTCTAAACCCCGGGACAAAGGCGTGTTAGAAACAATTAAAATCAGCAGGATAGAGAGTGAAGAAGGAATTACTCAAATGCAATTAATAATCATTAATAATTAGTAATCGTTCCACCCACACACTAGGATTCTACCTTTGTTGTTAATAAGCTAAGTACTCAAGGGTTACATATTTTTCTGTGTTTTTTTAATTTCCTTTCAAGTATTCTGTAATTATTCTCAAGTTAGCCTTCTGTGTGAGCATGAATCTCCAGGGGAGAGTCTTATTCTCTCATAGCATTTCACAACGTGATCCCAATACACCCCCAGGTTCACCTCCACCACTTCCCACACCCACGTGTGTTCCAGCCACATGGAATGTCTTGCCCCTCCCAGATCAATGGGACATACTTGTGCTAAAAATTATTCATTGTTTATCTGAAATTCAAATTTAACTGTATGCACTCTACCTTTATTTACTAAATCTGGCAGCCCTAACCAAACCACACTGTGCTTTCAAACCAACTTGTCATTGTCACATAGTCTTTTCCCTTGGGATATACTCCACCAGTCCCCTCCCCTTGGCAAACTCAGTCTTCAAGAACGAGTTCAAATGCCCTTTTCTCTGTAAAGCTTTCCCTATTTTCCTCACGTAGTTGGACCATCCTGCAATATTTTCTCAAATATCTATTCAAGACTTAGAACAGTGAACTGGCTACCTGTGTCCCTGACTGACTGTGAGCTCTTCAAGGGCACTGCCGGGTCAGAGCATCTTTGAATGTTCATGCTTGGTATGAAGTAGATGCTTAATAAATGTTTGTTGAAGGGATGAATTAATGAATTTCTTTGTAAATAAACTATTGCTGTTATGTATTATAGCCACCCTACTCCTATTTCCCCCTCACACACTGATTCATCTCCTTAAAACAGTATTTTTCAAACCTCAAGCCATTCCTTAGTAGGAAGGAAAATCAATTTAGTGGGTAAATACCAGCATGAAACAGTATAGAGTGAAGTAGAGGGAGACAGAGTGTAGTAGAATGGAGTAGATAATCGAGCGTAGCACACACAGTAAAGTTAAATCTTGTTTTGTTAAACTGAAGTTTCAGTTGTGTGTGTGTGTGTGTGTTACTAGGTTTCAATGTAAAATTTATTTCTTACTGTAGCTTACAGTCAAAATAGTATGAAAGCCACCACCTTGTTAGGAACATCAGGAGTAGCTGTGAGTCTCTGTTACTGTATCTTGTGATTTCCTGGCACTGCCTTCAAACACCTTCAATGGCTCCCCATTTCCTGCATTCAAGGCCTTCTATAATCTGGCCTCAACCTATTACTTAGCCCTTTCTTCCCGCAAATAACTACTCGAACCATCCACCTCAGAAAAATGACCTACTGCTTGCCCATCCCACCTCCCGAATGGACAAGATACACTCCTTGCTTCATAAGTTTTGCTCACCTTGTCCCATAGTCACCCCACTCCCCCTGCCATCCCTAATGGCCCCTCCTCTCTGCTTTCCTAAGGCACACACATTTAAAGCCCGATTCATGTTTGTGTGACCTTGGGCAAGTTACTTCCGACCTGAGCACTGGCTCCTTACTGATAAAAAGAGGGGGATTGATTGAAAGGTTCTCTGACACACCCACTAGCTCCAACAGAGGGTCATTCAACGATTCCAAGTCCCATTGTCCTCAGGACAGTAGTAGAATGACCCCTGCTTCCTGACAACATCCAATCCAAAGCAAACTCCTATTTCCTTAAAGGCGCCACAAAATCACCGAAAACAAATCAAATCCTGTATTAGGTTCTTTCTAACACCCTCTCACTGAGAAGCTCCTTGGCTCTTCACCATGTGCTTTCTCCCTTGCTGCAATGAGTAATGAACCCAACTGATTCAACTACTGATGTGTTCTGGATGGTCTTTAGCTAGAAGCCATTGACACTGGCTCATGGCAAATACATACTTAATGTTTACTGCAAAATAGCATTAAGATTTTTGTACTACCAAATGACTCCTTGGTTTTTACATGGTGAAAATTTTCTGAATTGTGTGGCAAATGTTGTTTGGTGAGCACAGAGTATACAGTCTAGGTTACATGTGTCAGATTTGCATGAAAAGTGTCAGGCCAAGTGCAACCTACAAGTCCTTTTAATTGGCTGTGGTTTGTTCTCACAGTCACACAAATGACAAATATTTCAAAAACTCTAGCCCCACTGCTCCATGACTGATGTCAATGAGCCACAGAAAACTGAAACAACGAAATGCATTTGGGGTTTTGTTTTTTTTTCCAGAAACCACACTGAAGCCTTTTAGAGAGACATGCAGTGTATAAATATATTTCAGAATAAAAAATGCTATAGATTTGTGTCACGCTTCATAGATTTCAAAGTTCTCTGATATTACTTTCTGCTGATGTCCAAGCCCACCAGTCATGACTAAAATTAGCTTACTTAGCATTAGTGCTCATTCTGAAAAGAATGCATATAAATCCGGGAAACAAATGTTTTCTTTTCCCAAAAGTGTCTACGTGTTCTTTGCAAATGCTGAAAATCAACTTATAAGCATATATGTAACGGGTGCTCAATCTACTCACACAAATTCTAAATTCCTTTCAACATCTCCCTTCCTCTCAATAGTCTAATGCATAGTAGAGTCTAAAAAATAAATGGATACATGTTTAAAAATAAAGTACTAAGTGACTACTACATAGATCTCCTTATTTGATCTTCACAGCTACCCAGCAAGGTACATGTGAGGATATTAAAATTAAGCAACATTTCTGTAATGGATTGAATTATATTTCTTGACCATCCCCCATTTTTTTTATGTTGAAGTCCTAACCCCCAATGTGACTGTATTTGGAGATAGGACTTTTAAGGAAGTAATTAGGGTTAAATGAGATCATAACGGTGGGGCCCTAATTCTATGGGACTAGTGTCCTTATAAAAAGAAAAAGAGACATCAGATATCTCTCCCTCCAAGTGTGCTCACAGGAGAAAACCATGTGAGGACACAGTGAGAAGGCAGTGGCTGTCTGCAAGCCAGGAAGAGGCCTCACCAGAAATAAACTCTATCGGTACTTTGATTTTGGACTTCCAACCTCCGCAACTATGAGAAAATAAATATCTGTTCTTTAAGCCACCCAATCAGGGGTATTCTGTTTGGCAGCCCAAGCAGATTAATACAAATTCCAAAGTCAAAAAGATAATAAATGGTAAAGATAGGATCTCTAGACACCAAGCCTAGTATTGTTTCTAACACACCGTGCAAAAGTGTTTCTAAACGTCATTTCAAACCTGACCTTGGACTAATTATGTACTTTCCAGGAGCTCAGAGAGATCAAAAAGAAACACATCCCCTTTGCATGCAACTCATATACAGTGGTTTGCTGTCTGTTGTTTCGGCATAATTTTTCTCATTGGAAGTGACTAGAACTGGGGCTGTAGCTCAGCCTGCTGGAATTCTACCTTGCCCAGCATCGGGAACTACCCTCAATGCTTTCTCTTCCATTTTAACTTGACCTGGTGGCAGCAGCCCTGAGGCCAGAGGCTGCAGTATAGACAGGCTGGGATCGAAGTTTTGTCCGGTGTCAGGATCTACTCCAATCTTTCTTTTGCTTTTCTTTTTACTTTACATATTGGTAGGGGCCCTGAGGCTAGAGGCTATAACACAGACTGGCCAGAATCCAGTTTGGGCCCAGTATCAGGATGGACCTCGACACTTTGACTTTCAGTTTTGCTTTACCCAGTGGTAGTGCCCCAAGGTGGAGGCAGAAGTTCAGACCAGCCAAAATCCAAGCTTGGTCATCAGGATCTACCCCTACTCTCCATTACTTTTATTTTAGCTATTATAAATAAGAATAATCAAAGAACTGTGTATTCTGCTTTCTTCTTATTACTTCGCATGTCCATATGCATCCAGTGAGCCAACTCCCCAGAAACTGGATCCATCATTTCTAAATGCCACTGGCAACTTTTACTTCAAGTGCAGAACTTAGTCTAACTGATTACAGCACAGCTGCAATTCCATACCATGGATGACTCCATGGCCATCCAGGAATCAAAGTTTGTCAAGCCTTGCCCTCTCATCCTTTCTCTTCCCAAACCACATGTTTCAGTGAGTCAGGGTCATTCTACTGAATCCCACTTCTGACACCAACTACCTGCAGTTAGCCGAAATGTGAGGTTTGAGGTACAGTCTTTCAGAATGCCAAGTCTCCCCAAAACTTCTGACACCACGTGCAATAATTGGCTCCAACTAAAAAGTTAGTGGCCACAGTCTTCATGAGTGTCTTCACTTCTGACACCAACTGCAAGTTCAGGGAGTTCTCAAAGCCATCCTCGGCCTTGATCATGCATTCAAAGGACTCACAGAATTCACTGGAAGCTATTGTACTCATAGTTATAGTTTATTACAGAAAAAACATGCAGATGAAAATTTACCAAATGAAGAGACACATAGGAAAGAGTCTGGGAGGTTTCCAAACGTAAAGCTCTGCTGCCATCAGGATGTACTCCTCTCCCATCACTGATGTGTAACAATATGTGTGAAGCATGGCCAAGCAGAGAAGCTCACCCAATCTTCAGTGTCTAGAGTTTTTATGGGGACTTCATATGAAGGCATGATTGATTGATTGGCCATGTGGTTGAAGTCAGCATTCAGCCCTCTCTCTCCCCCTAGAAGAAGGGCTGATTATCATGTGGCCCAAGAGGCCCACCAGGAGTCACCTTGGTCATATTAGCATAAAGTATCAAGTGTGACCCAAGAGGCCCACTGTAAGTAAAAACAAGGCATTCCTATCACTCAGGAAATTCCAAGGGTTTAGAAGTTACCTCCCAGGAACCAGGGATAAAGGCCAGACCTCTCTTTGGGCAAGGCCAAGTTCTTTACTACACCCCATTCATCTGCTTATGCCTCACAGATATCTATTACAAAAGCAGTTACAATGAAAAATAAAAATAGTAGCTACATTGGGAGTGTACTAGCTGCCAGGCACTCTGCACTTACTTTTGTCTAATTCTCAAGACAACTCTGCAAAGTTGGTCTATCCCATTTTACAGATGAGAAAATCGAGGCTCAGAAAAGTTGCCCAAAGTTTTAGAGACAGAAAGTAACAGATTTGACCATGTTGACGTAGTCCCGCCTTGGGCTAATTACATCCATGTTGCCAACTACATTCACTCATTCATTCTGCAAACATTTATTTTATGTCCTCTATGTACCAGGAACTGTTCTAGGTGCTAGAGATATAGCAAATAACAAAACAGACAAAAATCATTGCTCACATGAAGTAGATATTCTAATGCGGGAGAGGGACAGAAAATTAGTAAATAAGCAAAATACATATTTTGAATGGTGATATTTCTGCGGAAAAAAAAGCAACATGTACACTTTGTTTGGACCTTTATTCAAACATATCAACTGTAACATGACATCTTTGAGACAACTGGGAAATTTGAATATGGACTGGTATTATATGATCCTATTAACTTTGTTAGACTTGATGATGGCATGATGTCTGTGTTCCAAAAACAGGTATTCATCTATTAAAGATGCAGACTGAGGTATTTATGGATAAAATAAGATTGCAAAAATGCTGATAATTACTGATGTTGATGACCAAAATGTGAGGAAGGGCCTTTATACTAATATTTATAGTTTTGTGTATGTTTAAAAATTTACATAACACAAAGTTTTTTAAAAAAGAAGGAAACCAATGGATAGGGGTGGCAGATAGGTCTTACAAGACCAAATAGGTAGATCAGGGAAGGCCTTACTAAGAAGGTGACACTGGAAGCAAATACTTGAAGGAGGTAGGGAGGGGCCATGTGGATCTCTTGGGAAAGAACATTCCAGGCAGAAGTAGGAGCTAGTGCAAAGCACTGAGGTGGAGTGTGCCCGTCAGGGCATGTTTGAGGAAGAAGCAGCCCAATGGCTGGAAAGGAATGAGCAATTGATAAAATAGTAGGAGCTGGCATCAGGAGTTAACAGAGGTGAGTGGCGAAGAGTGAAAATGCATGCAGGGCCATATCCAACAAAGAATTCATACCAAACTCTATAAAGTGTACCCACAAACCAATAAGAAAAATGCAGGCAACTCAACAGAAAAAAATGGGCAAAAGACTGAATAAGACTTTTCACAGAAGAGGAAATAGCTAATAAGCTTATGAGAAGGTGTTCTACTCCATTAGGCATCAGGGAAATGCAAATTAAAACCACAATGCTACACCACTACACACCCACTGAAAGGTTCAAATTAAGAGGCAGGCAATACTAGGTATCAGAGAGGAAACAGAACTCTCATCCACTGCTGGTGGGTGTGCTAAGTGGCACAAACAGTGTCTACTAAAACCAAAAATATGCATACCTTTAAGCAATCAATTCCATTTCTAGGTATATATCCAACAGAAAACCATGTAAATGTCCACCAAAGGCTGGAACAAGAATGTTCAGAGCACTGAACGCTGAACAGCGAGAACTTCCCAAATGCCTGGTAACAGCAAAATGGATAAACAGGTTACTACCCAGCATTCAGAATAACAAAGTAAACAATATAGATGAATCTCACAAAAATAGTGAGCAAAGGAAGTGGACACAAAGGATTTAATACTGTGCGATTCCATTTATGTAAAGTTCAAGAACAAGCAAAACTAACTTAGGCTGTCACAAGACAGAATGGTGATCACCAGTGCGGAGGAGAAAATGACTGGAAAGGGGGGCCGAGGGGACTTGGGGGAGCTGGGAATATCTTGTTTCTTGATCTGGATGCTGGTTAAGTCCACGAGTTCAATGTGTGAACAGCCACCAAGAGACACACTGATGATTCGTGCATTTTTCTCCATCTGTATTATACTTCAAGGAAACATTTTTAAAATCATGTAGGGATATCTTGGTTCCCTCCTCTGAGGTACCAGTGACATGTCCAACACCCAGATGCCCCTACCCCCATCCCATGCTGAATAAGAGGGACACAGGGCACGGATTGTCGGTTTAAAAAGGAGAAGAAGACATGCTTTTCTCAGCTCACAGCTGCAACCTCTACAGTTAAAGACACTGAAACTAACATAGCGAGTTCTCCAGCTTCTGGAAGGAAGGAATCAACACTTAAGAACTGGGGCAAAACTGTAAACAAAAAATGAAGATATGACAGCTATCTTCCCCTTAGCACTACAGATGTTGACAAGGTAACTTACTGTGTCTTATGCAACAGAACGTTTTGGTATAGTACCATGATACCTGTTAAGTTTGGCACCATTTTGACAGCAATTTTTCAGAGTTTAAGGGAAAAGGGACTGAATATTTAAAGTATAGGCATTATGAGCTCTTTAAAAGCCAAAAATTACAACTTTTCAAACTAGAAATGAAACGGCACGGAGGCATCCCACAGGTTTTAACTTCTAATAAGGTAAATATTGATTACTGTAACCCACATAAACAAAAAGCTCTCTGGGGTCCTTAATAATTTTTTTTAAAAAGAGTAAAGGGTCTCACTTGAGCCCGGAAAGTGAGAAAATCCCTGTGGGTTATCGATTGTTGTGAAAACCACTTGCTGAGAGTTCTGTGTCTTCCTCTCCCTTCACGAGGAGCTGCTGTTTGGGAACTCCAAGTCCCTGGCTGGGCCGAGGTTATCAGTCCTTCTAGCTCAGGAAGCTACTTTTCAGTGACCTGAGGGACTTTGACCAAGTCTCTAGCTTGTTTCCTCCATGGTATTTTGGGCCACTTTGGTAGTTGGGGTTTTCTTTTCTTTTCTTTTTCTCATTTCTTTATTCTTTCATCTTTACTTTTATTATTTTTAAATTCTTTTTACTCAATATTTTTAAATTTAGTTTGTCGGTATTTATTTTTCTTTTTTGTCTGGCATTGTGGTTCCCTTAGAAAGACCAGTTCCTCCTCGTCTCCAAGCGCGGCAGTGAGTCCAACACGCTGCGGCCCCTCAGTCACCGCTGCCGAGAGGCTCATGCGGACGGCGTCTCGGGAGACCACTGGGGAGAGTCACGGCTGGGCTGAAGGGGGCGCAGCACATCCTGACTGGGGAAGCGAGAGCCGGGAAGGTCAGTAAGGAGACTTGCCTCCTCCAGTCCAGAGACTGTCCCACAGGCAGGAATCGTGAAGGCTTGGATCATCCCAACATAGTGAAGTATCTGAAGTGACCGCGGCTGAGGAAACTCTCTGCCTTGTTAGGAGGGGCGCTGGTGGAGGAGGGGTGTTTGAGTCCCTAGGGCTCATGGCAGCAGGAAAGACGAGAGGCTGAAGGCAAATTCCACCAGACGGTGTCTGCTGTGCAAACTGTCACCAGAAGCGTATTGTCCATAGAGACAAAGGCAGGAAAGGTGCTCGTGGATGCTGCCATGAATGTCAAACTTGCATACTTCAGCTTCAGCAACAAATTCACCTTTTACAACAAGCTGGATACCTTCTGTGGCAGTCCCCCTTATACAGCCTGGGAACTCTGCCAGGGTCAATGTCTGACCTGGTGGATATATGGAGTCTGGAAGTTATTCTACATGCACGGGTTGATGGATTCCTGCCTTTCCATGGAGAGAACTTCTCAGAGCTGTGGGAGCGGGTACTGATCAGCATACATCACATTCCTTTCTAATCAATGGAATGTGAAAATCTGCTTAAGAAATTTCTCATTCTCAATCCTAGCAAGAGAGGCAGTCTAGAGCAAATAGTGAAGGATCCATGGGTTATTGTGGGTCATGAATATGAGGAAGTAAAGCCCAACGTGGAGCCACTCCCTGACTACAAGGACCGCCGCAGGCTGAATTCATGGTGTCCGTGGGTTACACACGGAAAGAGAGATCCAGGACTCACTGATAGGCCAGAAATACAATGAGGTACCGGCCACATACCTGCTCCTGATCCGAGGAGAGGGCCCCCCTCCACCCCGAAGCCTCAGCCTTCGGCTGACCTGACAACAGCAGCGCCCCTTCCCCAGCCCCGAGGAACAGCACAGGGCTCTGCCAACCGCAAGCAGCACAGTTTCAGCAGCCCGCCATTCACACCTTTAACTGCTACCCTAAGAATACTCAGAGGAGCCACGCAGGTCCTGAGGAGGATCAGGGGACAGGGCCACAGCACAGCCCATATGCCTGCCAGCCCCCTACCCAGCCGCAGGGGAAGACCACCCCTGTCCCCCTGCCAACAGCGACCTCTCCACCAGCACAAATCAGAGCAGGAATTCCCCACTCTGGGAGGGGGCCAGCCCTGGCCAGGCCTCCAAGCAGAGCGGCACAGACATCCTAACCGTGCCAGGGCCCGGGTCCCCCATGGCTTCTGCTTCCGCCACAGTCTCCCCCACCTGCACCAGGAATCCAGGTGGGCCTCTGGGCTGCACCCCATGCAGGGCACCTGCGAGGATGAGGCCAGCACAGCCCCCAGCCGGCCCTGTGGCCTCCTCTAGCCACAACGTCAACATCCGTGGCGGAGTCTCAGGGGTCCAACGGGAACTCCGCCCACACTGGCGCTAGACCCAGAGATTTTGCCCGAAGTTGAGACCCCAGCCTCTCCCTATGGCAATGGCTACAGCTGGCATGGGCCACTGGTTGCTTCTTCAGGAAGTTCAAGATCAAATCCACAGGAAGAAGTCTGTGTTTGAGGTTTGCCGGAAGGAACCTGAGTGAACCTGAAAGCAAAGACAGAGGGACGACACGCCTCCCTCGCGCGGTGGGCAGGGAGGCAGGGATAAGAAAATCCAAGGCTTTCCAGCGGCCAAGCCGGCTCCCTGCTCTTCAGGTGGCGGATGAAGGTCCCAGCTCCGCGAGCCAGGCGATGATGCGGGAGACGCGGGGCTCCCCGCAGTGGGGCTCGCGCGCGGTGGGGCCGTGCACACGCCAGAGCGGCTCCCCCCGGCCGGCCAGCGCCACGGCCTCCGGGAGCATCGCTCCAGTAGAACCAGCGCCTGGGGACAAGAGGAGAGGCCGCACTCGCCCGCCTGGGCCGAACGCAGCCTGGCCGGTGCTTCCCCGGAGCCCTGCTCTCTGCCTGGCCGTCTCTGTCTTCTCTTCCGCCTGGTGAGGGAGGACAGATGGCTCTGGAAGACAAGCAAATACAGTTCCAGTGAGGACAGGCAGAGGCTATGACTCAGAGCTCGCTGGAGCGGGGGTCGGCCGCCATCTCTTGGTTTGGCAGAGGCTCCAGGCAGGCAGGGCGATGGGAGAGGTTTCTCGTGAAAAGGCAAGGCTCCACGGGTGCAGACCGGAGGCTGCTGGCCAGCGGCCACCTTTCCTCCCTGCTCTGTTGGGACAGACTGGATCTGTGGGTTTCCCGGGAGGGTGGCTGTGGGTTTTCTGGGAGGGTGGCTCGGGGCTGGAACCTGCTCAGGCTGGGTGGTGGAGTTCTGTCAGACCCTCCCCAGGCCCACCTCCCCTTCTCCCTCTCTTCTCCTTTTTCCCCTCCAAGCAAACCACCTGGGCTGGCCTGCCCCTGACCCCAGGCACCTGGGCAGGTGGGGCTGGTCTGCTCTGGAGCTGCAGAGGTGAGGGGCGGAGGCTCTGGCCTCCTCCCACCCTGAGCCTTCTGCCCTCCCTCCTTCCCCAGAGCTGGGCATTGCTCCACAAGGCGCTGTGCTAGGGGCATTTGTCCCCCTCCTCAAGTCTGTGCCATCGCCTCCCCACCACCCTCCAGGGCTGGGAGTGTGGGGGGGACTTCAGGGCCAGTAGGGTCCTCTGGGCTCCCCAGGCTATTGTCTCCCTGGTGACAGGGACAACGAGCATCCTCCATTCTAGGACAGCCTGTATCTGAAAGCACCCCCAACCCGCCGTCCTCCCCACAGCTTCCCCTTGGTTGGCATTGATCTGGACACCAGCTGGTTTCACCACAGTGACCTTGTCCCACCCCACCCTGCTGCCTCATCTCTCTGTCACCCTAGCCTGACAGTGTCACCCATCCTTGGGCTGGGGGACAGGTGGGGCAAAATGGCACCTGCCTCCTACCCTCGCTGCTGGTGTAGGAATGGATGGTTATGGGCGCTGGCTGGTGGTGGTCGCCGCATCCTTCAATTTATTTCTCTGCTCTTTCTGTTCTTGAGAAATCAGGGAGGGAGGTGTAATGCTGCCCCTATTCACCACCACCAACATCCCCCCAGCTCTGCTGTCAGTCCAGGCGCAGCAGCAGGTTGAGCCCTTGAGTCCCACAAGGGAGCCTCAGTAAGATAGCACTCCTGCCCGACACCCTGACCCAGGCTCCCACTGCTACCAAGGACTCTCTCTCCTTCCACTCCCTATTCCTTCCCTGTGGAACAGCCTGGATGCCCTGAGGCATCCAGGAGAGCATGGCTTTATTCCCAAAGAGGGTGGGGGCCAGGGCACCCCAGCAAGTGGTCCCTCACCACCCAGCATCCCCTCTTGCACTTAGTCTTTCATAGGGACCAAACACATAGTAAAAAGAATGTTTGGGAGGGGAGCCTTTAGACCTCTATAAAGACTTTTAATCTGAGAGGAAGGGGGAGACACTGGAGAGTTTTCACAGAGAACTGACGTAAGCTGACTTATGCTTTAACGGGATCCCTAATTGATAAAGTGTTTAGGGGAACAAGGGCAGAAGTAGGTAGACAACAGGAAATATTGCCGTAACCCAGGGGAGTGGTGATGGTAGATTGGACCAGGGTCATGGAAGCAAAGGTGGGAAGAGGAGTGTGTCCCTGTGGCTGGCAGCTTGTACCTGCTGAATTAGCAGTCAGCTGGCCTGACTTCTGATGGACCTCCAGCAGGGCTCTCTCTGCCTCTCAGGCTCAGTATGGTCTTCCATCCTCTTCTCCCAATCTCTTCTCCCAGCTGATATCAGAAGATTCAAGCAGCAGAGGCCAAAGGGAGTAATATAAGATGTAAGTTACTAAGCATGGAACTAAAGGAGAGATGAGACAGAGGAAGAGAAAGGCCACGCATTCATGAGTCTTAGTTGCAAGCAACAGAATCCAACTCAGGTTGATTTCAACAAGAAAGGAATTTATGATAATGATACTGGGTAGATCACAAAATTGACAATATGGATGGTGAGCCAGCGTCTGTGAAACACAGGATCAATGCCCACTACGACATGGCACAACTCATCAAGTGTGGACATCCCTACCACCACTGGCAAGGAGAAGACTCTACAGCTTGTACTAATTTCTCTAGCAATGGACACTGTGTACCACCGCTGGCCTTGCTCTCTCTCCTGCCCTCAGAACTCAATCTGAGTGGAGGCCCCCAGTCCCTATTTTTTTTAGTCACTGCTTCCTGACTCCAAATCAAATAAGTCACTTGACCAGGCCCTACCTGCAAGGGAGTCTAGGAAAGCAAGAGTTTGGCATTTTTATCTCCCATTGGGTGAGGCAGCCTCTGCATCCCACTATTAGGTTAGGAAAATACCAAACATACAAGGGATTTCAGATGCTAAGCAGACCAAAATATTAAATGTCCATAAGAAAAAGTATATCCGTGGGGATCAGTGAATGTACTATGATTATAAAATTACCGGACTGATTCCCTTCTGTGGATCTAATCCACACTACCAGAAGGAAAATCCAAAAGGAAAATTATAAAAATGTCCCATCTTTTATTAAGTGATTTACCCTCCTGAGAAAACTACTTTAAATGGTTAACATTCATTTGGATATTTGTTTGACTATTATTAAGAATAACATGATAAAATTTTTATTTAAAAAATGTTTGCATGGCCTAGATATATCTATGTACACATATAGATATATAAATAAAAATATCCATATATATATAGAGAGAGAGAGACAGAGAGAAAATACTAGAACACTGACAATATCTTTTAATAGCCACCTTGATCCAGCTGTAACTAGAGCTGAATAAACTCTTAGAATTCCCAGGTATTCAAAAAAATAAATTACCTTTTGGGTTTCAGTTAGTTTGAGGTGAGTTTCTGTTACTTGTACCCAAGAGATTCTAGAACACGAAATATATGTATTTAAATATTATTGGCAGTTAACATTTGTTATTAGTTTGGCCTACAGACATAAATGGTCTTATATGAGAAAACTTTAAGTAATATCATAAGTAAATGGAGTAATAAAAGGTGAAATGTTATAGATTTATTTTTATAACCCTCATATCTAGAGCTATGACAAATTTTATATTTTTAATTTTTCCATAGTTTTTAAAGTTTAGTTTTTCCTAATGTGTAGGTGGGACATAGGCATGTTTAACAAAAAGAAGAAAGAGGTCCTGCAGTATTTTGAAAAATTGTTTTTAAGTTCCAAGCAAGACAGGTTCTATTTTTTCCTGGAAAGGAACTTGTTTTGACATAGATTTAATGTCAGTGGGTGAAAGAAATAATAGATTTTAAAACTTAAGCTATTTATAACATGTGAGAAAATGAGTAAGGAAGATTAAATTTGTGATTTAAATAAATATATAGTAATCGCATAAAATTAGGCTCAACTAAGCATCTGAATCTAGCACTGATGCCCTCTTATCCTCAATACACACAGGCGCACACACGCATTAAACAGGTACTTTGCTCAAGGGTTCTAGACACAGATTAGACTTAAATAGTGCATTAAAATGTGTTTAAGAATTTTATGGGGTAATTCTCACCAATCATCAAAAAATGAACACGGACATTTGCCTCCCCTCCTTCCTATGACTCCACTAAAATAATAGTAACTGGATTAGGTTGAAAGGTCAAACCCCAAGGATAAATAGAAGTGGCAAGGAGACAACAGCACAATTTTGGAAGCAAGAATGCGGATGTATGAGCAGTAACTTTCTAGCAAACACGAGAAAGCCAAAACCTAAGCCGGCGGTGGCGGAAGTATAAGCAAGCTCGTTGCTGCCGCAGGTGAAAGGGAGGCGTCAGGGGCCCTGTGGGAAACTCAGGGGAGTCGCTGGAAGTCTGAGTACAGATGTTAGAGGCGCCTTCCCCTCCCCACGGCCGGCCGAAGACCAGAGGTTTACTCTCTGGAGATGTTAATTCAACAGAGCTCTGGACTTTAGGGCCCTGGTCTCCCCTGTGGGTGGAGAGGCTGTGCTGAAAACGTGAACCAGTGAGAGTCCTCACACCAAACACTGACCCTCTGGCCTCCTTGTCCACTAGGCCCCCCGAATATTGGGGGTTAATTTAGGGTGCAGCTTTCAGGCTACCTTACTTTCTTCTTTCTGTTTATATGTTTTTTAATTCTTTACAGTGCACATGTATTATGCATGTAGTTCAACAAAATTTAAGGGAGGTATAATACATTGTGAAATAAACGCTGAAAATTGATATGATAAAATATATATTTCTGGATTAGGGAGATAGGAGAAGGGGATATGTGCCTCGTTGTAAGAGAGCCAACTCCTCATCTTCCAGAGTAGAAAGGAAGCAAAAAAGAAACAAATTGAAAAATTAAGAAAGAGTATTAGAGACATGTTATAGAAATGTGAAGGTAAATAATAGAAGAAACAGTTAAAAGAGATGGAAAATTGTTGCCTTTGGAGAGTGAGAACCAGTGGTGGTGAAGATTGGAACAGGGTGCTGACTTGCATTTTATGACGTATAATTTTGTGGCTTCATGCAGGAGAACATATGTGACTTGAATGAAATTTAAAGGAACTATAAGCATTGCGGAGTGTTAATATACTTACACAAAGAATCTTCCATTTTTCTAAGCATTTATGTATTAAATTTGCAAAAGTTTGAGAAGTACAAAAATGACTGAATTTCATGTTAGAACACTTAGAAGCCATGAAAGACATGCTCATGGGACAGTGAAGAGATTGAGTGGACTGTAGGGCCAAAGTGAGATTCTTACATGATGGAGATGAACAGAAATACGTCAGAAAGAGAAGGACTGAAAATGAGGAAATTGAGAAATGCTAAATCTAATCAAACAGAAATGCCAGGAACAGTCAACATGTTATAGACGGTGTGGAAGAATATAAAATAGGTCATAAGTATGAGTTCTCCATGATAAGACACTGACGGAAGAGCTAAACAATAGAGTTAACAACTATTATGGCCTGTCAAAATGGCATATGTTAGGTAAAATATGAGTGTATAAAAAACCTGGAGGATATTTGAAAATCTATTCCTAGAAAATTACCTCCCAAAAAATTCAGAATGGATTCTTTTAAATCTGTAACAACTTTCCAGTGACAACATGTCCGTACTACAATGCCATACACTCACCCATGGATGGTTGAGCTGTGCGATTTTAAAAACGAAAACAAGAAAATGGAAAAGATACTCTTCACCAAAACAAAAGCAAATGAAATGGCTCTTCTCTCAGACGTGAATCAAAAACTTAGTTATGTATAAGAAAGAGTGTTTAAAGAAGACCATGCCACTTTACTGAAGTAGGGAAAGAAAATTCTACTGACCGTAGCATATTGAAGAACACAAAAATCCAGGAAAAACGGAGAAGAGGTATGATGAACGTATCAGTGAGCAGTGAGGCACAAGCCAAAGTTTTTAAGGTCACCCTGCCTGTGGTACTCAAGGTAAATTTGGACTTCACGGGGACTGGCATGAGTTTAGAGGCCCAGGAGACCCTCAAATGCTGCCCAAAATACTAAAAGAATCGTTTTCCCTAATAAACTTTATAAGCCAGATAATGAAAGACAGTTACTCATGTACCTACTTTCTCAGACCACACCCTCATATTTGACATCTGAGTACTGGATAAAGATAAGAGCTATCATTTATTGTGTGTTTCCTGTGGGGCAACCACATGTATTAGGTCCTTTACTAATTCGACAAATATTTACTGAATGTCTTCCAGGTGCCAGGCACCAGGGCTGTAGCTGTGAACATGACAGACGTTATACCTACCTTCCCAGAGTTTACGGTCTAATAACATATAGGATTAGACCTTACACAAGGATGGGAGGAGTTGGGGAAGGAAAGAAAGTCCAGACTCAGGAGATAGAAGGTAGAGGAGCAGAGAAAAGCCACAGTTAGCTCTCCTAAAGTAGTCATCTGAGGGCAACACAGAACCTGCAGGGAAATGGGAGGAAGAGTTCATCTAGCTGTAAGAATGGGACTCAGATGGAAGGTTCTTGCCTCTGCATCTGACCCTTGACTTAGGGTTGCTGTTGGTCAGCAGTGCAGGCCGGGAGGAAAAAGAGCTGTGGTAAAATGAAGAGAGCAAGGACAAACTAGAACCCACTAGGACCTACATCTGTCCCTCCCTGCACTAACCACTGCCTACAGGGAATAATGGCTGCTACTTCACCCTCACCTTCCAGATCTTGCACAGGTATCTCTGTTGGCCAACTGTTAACATGAATCATAAAGGAAATGTAGTTCCAGCTTAGGCCAGTTGACAGCACTGTCCCACCTTTTGTCAAATTGGCATCCTATTCACCTCTTTTAACCACATTTAACTTCCAATAGCAAAATCTTGCATCAACTAACATGATACAGCTATTCCTGATACAACTGAAAACACCCTAACCCTCTCCCCAAAAGACGATATGACGTCCCGTATGTCACTTTATCTTTGGGGAATGTCCATTCCTTTTCTTGCTAAATCACACTCCCCTTTTAATAGCCTGAGAAATAAGCTGAACTACTAACACACTTCTTATTCACTAACAGGAGAATGAGCAGATAGAAGAAAGGAGGAGTTGGTATTATATAAAATAATTTGCAAGATCAGTACCTAAACAAGATCTAATCCTTCTGCAATATTTGAATGGTTTCTGGTGGGAGTCCAAATCGTGACTGGCTTTCTAAATGGCGGTTTGGTAACGGATCAAAGGCCTTAACGGCTGCGATGGGCGCGAGCGGCTGGAATGCCGAGGGGCCGAGTGTCCGCCGTCCGCCGGCTTGGCCCCGATGTCCTCGCGGCCTCGGGCCCCAGCTCCCCGGACTCCGCGCAGCGGAGATTGGCGGAGCTGCGGGAGGCCTTGAAGCGCCAGGAGCGACTTTGGCGCTATCACCTCCAAGTTTTCTTTCGAGAACTTTATCCTCATGAAATTACCAGGGATGTGTAGCTTATATCAGTTTTAAAAAATTGGAAATAACCTAAACACCCGAAAGCAAGGGGGTTAGTTAAGTAAATCATTGTACCTCCAGTTGACAAAATCATAATGCAACCATTAAAAACGATTTTTTAAATATTGAATGACATAGAAAGATTTCATTATTAAGTGAGAATAAAAGCAGATAGCTAAATAATATGCACACTTGGAGCACATTTTTTGTAAAATTATTTATGCAAAGGAAAGTAAAGTCGAAGGTACCTATATTGGACCTGCATAATAACAAAAAGACATTAATTATAATTAAATAAATGTAATTTACAGAAAAGAATTTACTGTGAGGAAACAATAAACTGAGGAAAATATTTGCAAAACAACAGATAATCTCTTTAATATATCACCAATTTCTTCAAATCAATAAGAAAAGGATTAACAATCTGATAGCAAAAATGAAGACATATTTAGAAAAGGAAATAAAACTGATTTTTAAACATATGGAGCGTTCAATCTCACTCATAGTGAGAAAAAAGAAAATTGAAACCAAATCCAAGTACCAGTTTTTAATCTATAGGTTTGGCAGAGATCAGAAAGTTCAACACATTGAGTTGGCAAGGATTTGAGAAAACAGGCACTCTGATATATTGCTGGTGGGAGCAAAAGTTGCTAAAACCTCCATGAAGAGAAATAGGCAAATCAAAATTTTAAATGCATGTGCTTTGAATCCAACAATTTCACTTAAAGGAATTTATCCCACAGTTATATTCAAGCATGTCGTAGTGACATATGTGTAAGGACATACATTGCACCATTTTTTTAATAGGAAAAAGGTAGAAACAACTTAGGGACTGCTTAAATTATGGCACAACCATACAATGTAATATTCTAGATGGTTAAAAATAATAAGGTGCTTCTTCATACATTTATACGGAAACGTCTCCAAGATATATTAAGTGAAAAATTCAAGGTATATAGTGTGATTGAACACTACCATTTTGTAAAGATAAAATAAAAGTTGTTTGTGCATGTACATGTGTGTGTGAGTGTGTGTACACACAGATCATATACACATTGACACCTGCATGCTTATATGGGCATAGAACATCTCTGGAAGGGTGCAAGAAAAAAGCATCAATTGGTTCCCTTTAATGTTGAAGGCAGGGTAGACAAGTTCCCAGCAGCTAATTAATTCTTGCTCCTTGCCTCAAACTCGTTCCTCCTTTTATTTCTTCATTTTTCAAAAAGGCACTACACTTATCCCATTGTGTCAGAAAAGTGGGAATCAGGTTTTTTCCTTCTTTGGTTCTCATGTACCCACCCCCATTAAATCAATCATCAAATCCTGCTAATTTTGCCTTCAAAATATATCTCAGCTTTGTCTACTTCTGTGGCAGAAGACGCTAGTTTTTCCCCAATGTTCGTTGTTCCCTTTGTCCTTCATCATAAAACCCCGAGTTTTCAACTGGACCTGTCCTCCCTAGAATGGCCATTTTATTTCCCAGCACTTTTCAACCACATGGGGCCATGCAACTAAGTTCTCTCCAATGAGCTGTAACTAAAATCGTCATGTGTGATTTCTAGAAGTGCCCTTAAAGGGAGGGGATATACCCTTTTCCTCCCTTCATCATTAATGTTGACTGTAATGAAAACAACATGGCTGGAATTAGAGTAGCCATCTTGGACCAGGAATTGGAAGTCACATGCTGAAAAAAAGATGGAAGGATCTGGTCCCTGGTATTGTGAAACTATCAATCTAATTCTAGAGAAACTATGTGTAGACTTCCATTATGTCAGAGAGAAATAAACATCTGTCTGTCCAAGCTACTGTAATATGGGATTTTCAGTCAGTCACAGCTACTCGTAATCCCAAATGATAAAATGTCTCCTCATTTCCACCATCAACCACTTGATCCAAGCCCAACCCATCTCACCTGGAGTCCTGCAACAGCATCCCAACAGTTCCCGTCACATCCAGTCTTAACCTCTCTCTTTAAGTCTACACACTCTGACCAGAGTATTCCTATAAACATTTACACATGATTAAATCACTCCTATGTTTACATTCCTTTAATGAATTCCCATTAGTTTTAGAACGAGTTTTAAATTCTCAAGACAGCGCATTCAATCTTACGTTGTCTGGCTCCTAAAACTCAGCTCATCCCTTGCTACTTTGCCATCTCTCACATTAAAGCTTCAAATATCCTGTTCTCTCTACTGTTTCCCTCAGCTTAAATCTCTCCCCAACCCCCACTGCCTAACTCACTCCTACTGAGCTTTCAGGTCACTGACAAATTGTAACTTCCTCAGGGATAATAGTGAGGAGCCACTTCCTCATGACATCTTGCACTATTCTTTATAGTTCTTCTCTCATTTCCACCTACATAATCATTTGTGTAATTATTCTTTTAATGTAGAGGTTTCAAGTGCTGTATAGGTCTAAAGTGCCTACAGATGCATTCCATGGTCCACACAGTATTTTTTTTTTCATTAAACTTGAAGAACTTCAGTCAGTACATCCTCTTTTTTGGTTTGTCACAGTTTCCACCAATTCATGTCATTTCACCAACATAGGTCCCTTTCCTGTGTCCTCTAGGCCTTTGTATCTTTGGCCTGTTTTCCCTCCTAAACTAGAATCTCCATTAGCGTAAGGATGTGCCTGTCTTCCACATCATTCTATGCCTCTATCTTAATATGCTTGGGGCATGTTAAGATGCTATAGAAATCCTTGTCCAACGATTGAAGGCAATGAAGGAACTGCCCTTGCCGCCATTATTAGTAGACTTTTTCTTTTTATATATATACATAAGATACTATAGAAAGAATAATGCGGGGAAGTATCCATTTGGTAATTATTGCACACCAAATTTTGAACAAATCTAGCACAAGATTCTAAACTTCAAAGCAAACTTTCATCTTCTTTTCTACTAATGGACTAAATAGAAAGTCAAATCATATATTTATTTATGCTTTTGAAAGTTTTGAGAAGGATACAAAAACATTTCATCTAGGCCATTCTAGTTCTCATCTCAAGGAGTTAAGCACCTCAATGTCAGTGAACCCAACTCCCAACTGCCTTTTTAAACTCAAGATGCTCTAAAATGTATGTTTCTAAAAAGAGTCTGTCCCTACTGATGACAGCACCAAAAATAAATACAGATCACAATGGCTGAAAATTCTTACCACATCGAACATGGTGCTTAGTACAAAACAGGAATTTTTACTTTATGTTAATAATTAAGAAATGAAGACACAGAATAACATGTCCCTGTACTGTCCGGATATTTTATTTTTATGTTTTATATTTCCTCATCCCTTGAAGTGGCAGGAGTTTGAGAGTTTGTATTAATTTTCTTATTTTTGAGGTTATGAATACCAGAGACTCTTCTAAAGCCCTCCTACGTCGGAGAGCATTGGGGCTGAGTCACTTCTACAAATTAAATTCCGGGTTCTCCACCCCTACACACCATTATACATTTTCACTGCTTTGAAAATTTCTTATTCTATCTTAACACACACACACACACATTTTGTTAGGTTTTCCTCTCTTGGTGAAGACTGCAACCTTGTTACTATCACTAAGCATTTCAGAGATATCTAAACTCTGGAAGAAAATACTAGAATCCTTTTAAAATTTTTCCCCTATGCCGAGAGAGAGAGAGAAAAAGAGAGTGAGAGAGACAGGGAGAGAAAAAGCTCAGTTTAAACTTAAAATGTAATGTTCAAAATCAAAATTTTAAATGGAATATAGTTTCTCAAAAAAATCCGGATGTAAAATATTTCCATGAGCAAAACTGTAAGAATACTTATTTTTTTGTCATTAAAATGAAGTAAATTCACTGATGTTAATAAAGTCCATCATAAATTTGACAAAACTCATGTCAAGTTTTTTTTTTTCATCAGTATAATATCTCATCAAGTAAGAAAAGCAAAACATCACACCACTAGGTTCGTTCTATGTTTGTTCAAACAGCTAAATGGTTTGGTGTAACATTATGTATTTTCCTATTTTTCTTCCTCTCCCTTGTACTCATCATACTTTGTTAAATTGATTTGAAGACCAAAAGCAATCACTTTCTGTAACTTCAGCTCTCTATTTTAAAATATCTTCACTGGCCTTTCCTTCAACTCATTGGAAAGACAAATCACATTGTCTAAAAGTTATGAATTGTGTGCTACTGTGGCTGACTCTATTTTGCTGAAAGCAATCTGTCCAAAAACTCTGTGCCCTTCAAAAATGAGTTTCCACAAAACTCAGTTTTTAAATTACCCTCACAGTAGTTTTCAGATGATAACTTGTTCCGTGTTTCCATTAGATGTCTCAGGAAATCCAAAGCCATTTGACTCTGTCGTTGATACAATCACTGATAATAATAATAGCTAGTATTTATTGAACACTTACTCTCCTCCAGGTGCTGTGTAAAGCATTTTATATGTGTAATCTCATTTTATCTTCCAATAACCCACTATTAGTCAAGATTCTTTTGTTTTCAAGTGGCAAAAATCCAGCTCAAAAATTTTTAAGTAAAAGAAAAAGAAGAGGCTCACTCACCTGGAAGTCGTGGAGTAGTTGGCTAAAATCATGGCTGGATCCACAGCCTTAATGATGTTATTAGAACACTGTTTTCCTTGAAGCTCTACTTCCCTTGAATTGCTTTATGTTCAGGCTATTCCTATGTTATTATGAGATGAATGTCATTAGCTCCATTCTTACATTCTTTCAACATAACAACCTGCTATGGACCGAATTGTGTTCCCCCACAAATTTATATGTTAAAGCCCTAACCCGAAATGTGACTTTATTTGGAGATAGGGTCTTTAGGAGGTAATTAAGATTAAATGAAGTCATAAGCGTGGGGCCCTAATCTGATGGGATGAGTGTCCTTATCAGAGAAGAAGGAGACACCAGAAAGCTCTCCCTCTCCACTATATGAGGACACAGGGAGAAGGCAGCCACCTACAACACAAGAGGGCCCTCGTCAGAAACCGACCATCCTGGCACCTTGATCTTGGATTCCAGCCTTCAGAACTGTGAGAAATAAATTCCTGTGGTTTAAGCTGCCCATTCTATGGTATTTTGTCATAGCAGCCCAGCTGACTCATATACAACCATGGAGGGGCTGCCCCAATAACCTCAGCAAAAGTCCCAGAATTGATTCTGATTGGCCCTGTTCAGGTCACATGCCCACCACTGAACCAATCACCCTGTCAAGGGTTTTCACTACCAGTCCTAGATCACCTGCTGACCCTTGGAGCTGGTATGTGAGATCAGTCTTGTGTGAACTATTTGGACCAAAGTTAAGGAGAGGTTATTCCTGAAGGAAAATTACTATCAAAAGAAGGAGAAAGTGATGCAAAGAAAAACAAAAACAAAACAGGAGCAGGTAACTTCAGAAACACTATGGAGAAGGTATTATTATATCTTACATTTTCTGTGAGAGGAAGAATGCTGTGTACGTTAAATGACTTGCTAAAAACACATGTCTAGGGGCTGGCCTGCTGGCATAATGGTTAAGTTTGCATTCTCCACTTCAGTGGCCAAGGGTTCACTGGTTCAGATCCTGGGTGCAGACCTAGTACCACTTGTAAAGCCACGCTTTGGCAGCATCCCACATAAATAGAAGAAGATTGGCACAGATGTTAGCTCAATAACAATCTTCCTCAAGCAAAAAGAGGAAGATTGTCAAGAGATGTTAGCTCAGGACCAATCTTCCTCACAAGAAAAGAAAAAGAACTCATGTGTGGTACATAGGTGGGATGTAGACTCTCAAGTCTTAACTCTGAGCCACTGCATTATTCAACCTTCCTGATGATGAAGACCTTAGGGAATGATATATAACGCTATTTGAATCCTCTTCATGGCCAACTTGCCCCACTTCCCTTTATCACAGGGAAATTTAGCAGAATGCTAAATAAGTAATATGCCTCTTTCCCTGTAATTTTTATCAAAATGATAAACACCAAAGCCTCCAGCCAAAACAAAAACAAGAAATGATAATTTTCTGGATTGGATCAATGGTCCATTCAACCCAACAGCATCTTCAACAAGACATTTAGGATGTAATTTGCCCCTGAATGCGATCTTAACAGGAACTGCATTTCCCAAGCATTTCAGGGTCCTTTAATCATAGCTCTTTTATCCTTGAATATATCAAAACATTTATAATCTCATATTTCTTTTGGCTTACTATCCACCACAGGAAGTAGTATTTCCTTTTATTTATCCTAATCATGCCTTAATTAAGCTCCAAAGAAGGCTGCACTCTCTTGTATTCAGGATTTGGTGAAACAGTCTCTCTTCATACCCAGATCAGACAGTTAATGATCTTATAAATTAGCTGGGAGTTTATATCCCAGTGCACCTCTCCTCCTTCCAGACTAGATCGTGGGCAGTTAAGCTTATCCTCATGAGATATCCCTCCCATGACATCTTTCCTGAAAAACTATACTTGGTGTTTGAGATGCAGCTCGTAATCATTTAAGGGAAAAGATGCTTTAAGACAGGGCTTCAATAGAGGCAGGGACTAAGCTAGCTTGGTGTCTCCAATGCAGAACAATTAGGAACAGAAATAACTGAGCGGTGGAGGAGACGACAGAGAAGGAGGGAGGGGGTTGGTGAGCACTAGGCAGCTGAAGGGATCCTCATCCATTGGATTTATAATAAAGCTAGATTCCATAGCAGAGATGCGAGTCTAGAGTGTTCATGAAAACTCTTCAAACTGTTTAGTTATGAGCATTGTCAAGGTTTATTACTATTTTGCTGCAAGGGCAAAAGCTTCTAGCAAAGCCATCAAAAATCCATTCTTGTAGGAAAATAAAAAATTTTAAAAACTGCTTGTTAAGTCACTAGATTGTTGAGTATCAGTCAGCAGCGTGGATAAGTGACTGGTTTCCCAGAATAAGATTTTGTTCTACTAGTGTTAACCAGAAAATTAATTACGCAGTTTATCGGGAATGTTCATTTCTTCCCAGAAAGGAGGTTGCAAATTTCATCATGTAAAAAGATTCCTTCCCACACTAGGTTTGGGTCAACTTCTCTTTTATAGCAGTCAGTGTTTTAAGGTAGTGGCCACAGCATTCAGGTGACAAAGTTAAAAACTGGAAAAAGTATAGCAGAACGGTTCTGAGTGTGGGTTTTGCAGCCAGATAGACTTGAGTGTTCAACTTTAAGCCTTAGTTTATGCGTGTGTAAAATAAGGGTAATAATAGCTACCTTGTTGGGGAGATATATCAATAAATACTGTTTCATTCTTGTTTTCTCTGAATTTTTACAATTGATTCCTTTTATATGATCACTTTTATAGTCATGATAATAATAAACAATAATACTTACTATTATAAAATTTTCGTAGCAACCAGGACCTATGTTTTCACCAATCATGGCCCCTTTCAAGGTCTTGAGGTAACTTTTAAAAATTTAGAAAATATTTGGGCACCAGAATCTTAGGAAATACTGAACACTGAGTTCCCCACACTCCCAGAGTCAGGCAGAGTCCTAGACCAAATCCAATTCTGAGTGAAGTTGTCACATTCAAAAAAAATTCGTAAGTAGAACTGACTGTTTCCTCCCATTAGCCCATTGTCATGGTAATCCACTAAACAAAATAGGATCAAAGGAAATATTTCTAATGCTTTCTTGTTCAGAGGTCTTGGTTCAGAGGTCTTTTCTGTCTCCTGAGTAGACCATTAGCAAGTTTCTGTTGCCTTCTGCCAAACATCAAAAATCCAGATCAACTTAGGTTTATACATCACATAAGGAAACACACTTTCTTCCCCTTTTCCACCTTCAAACTTGTGTCTGGGGACCACAGCAGACCTGAGGTTTGGTGGCCTGCTTGTTCAACTGTGGAGCTTTCCTCAGCATGAAGAAACAAAGGGAATCCATCTGGCCATTGTCCATCCATTCTGGGAGGTCCCTGAGCAGCCAGGACGGAGGCATGGCCAGAAGTCTCTCAACTATGTCAGGCTTCTGTATGATTAGTCATATTGCTCCTCAGCAAAAGCAATGTCCGTATTTTAAGATGGACGTTGCACTTAATGGGAGTGCAAACATTGCATTTTTCAATGCAGGTTAAATCCTTTCTGTTTTACAATCAGTAACTCACTTTACCTATCTCAACACTCATCATACTTTATTGCAACTCCTTGTTTTATCATGTGATGCTCCTGCTACACTGCAAGCTGGGGGCTCAGGAGGAAACAATGCCTGCCTTGCTTAGTGCTATACATCTGGAGCCCAGCGCATTGACTGATAAGCAAACGTGCAGAGCACAGGTGGTCAAATAAATATTTGATTGTAATTGATTACTTGAAATTGTGAAAGACAAAACACACCAGAAAATTAAGGAGACAATTTTATTTAGGTTATTGCAATAGGGAGAATATTCATTTTGTCAAAGAAAGGGAGGGGCTCTGGGCTTTTAGAGTTAGGAAACGAGGGAGTCGCCCTCAAGTCTTATGGGAGTCGTGAGGAAGGATGGTGATGGGTCCTACTTTGGCATATGTGAGGGCAGGGTAGTCCTTGGCAGTTAGCCATTTCCCAGAACACAAAAGACTAGGAGGATTTCTCAACTGGTGCTGCTTTCAGGAACACAGAGCTCAGATAAAATTCAACATTGTCAAAAAAAAGTATGTAAAGCATTTAGCACAGAGACTAAGAACACGTAGCAGGCACTTTTAAATGGCAACAATTATTGTTTAGAGTAAACAGAAGAGTAAAGGCTACCCTTCCTAGGACACTGTCACTAGGAGTTTCTTTGTTGGCAGCTGCTCCCACCAGTGCCTGAGGTCCTTGGCTGCTTCTCACACTAGGCTGCCCGCCAGGCTCCTGGTAACTTAAATGGTCCTCAGTGGCCTCCTCCCACCATTCTGGCTGCCTACCCATCAGTCATCTCCCTTGGAGGCCTGTCCCTACCCAGCACAGTGCCCAATGGGACTCATATAGTAGGCTTTCCATAAACACACACTTTAAATAAACGCACGGCCAAGAGCCTGAGCTTTAGAAAATCTGCTGTCAGAATAATAATTGTCCTCGTTTTCCCTCTTGATAATGCACATATTTGGCTGTAGAAGCCTTTGGGCTTCTGTCATTTGGCAAGAATTTACTGTGACTCCAGAGTCTTTTTCCTGTGGCATTTTAGAATCAGCCTTTGAAAATATTTTGAATATTTCTGCTCTAAATGCACTACGTTGCATATATCCACACTTAATCTCATCTACCACTTTTCTACCCATTACCACAGCCTCCTAAGTTTTCTCTGCAGTTGGTACTCATCAGCTTGGCTTTTCCCTACTCAGAATAGTTCAGTGTTAGCTGCAGATTTGCAGATTTCACTGTGCAAGTCCTTCTGAGGATCATTTATAAAGGTACTAAATAAGGCTAACCCAGACCAATCCCTGAGGAACCCTACTATGTTTGCCCTTTTCCTTCCAAACAAATATGCATTTCTACCTACTCATTTTGTTTCCTGTCTCTAAGCCAGTACTGAATCTGAGACAAAAGGGCCTTACTTGTTCTATGGTGACAATTCCCGTTAAACTGTACTTTGGGATTTCACAAGGCACAAGATGCCACTGGAGAGACAGAGGCAATTCTTAGTGCGTCGATATGACATTTTCCTCCTTACTGTGCCACTTAAGAACCATTTAACCCAAAGGTTAAATGCTGTCCCCAGAGAAATTCAGACACAACAGATGGCCAGCAGATTTGAGATATGATGGAATATTCAAAACCTAAATTTCATCAAGAGTATTTATTTAGGGCTGGCCCAGTGGGGTAGCAGTTAAGTTCACATGTTCCACTTTAGCAGCCTGGGGTTCACCAGTTTGGATCCCGGGCATGGACCTAGCACTACTTATCAAGCCATGCTGTGGCAGGCATCCCACATATAAGGTAGAGGAAGATGGGCACGGATGTTAGCTCAGGGCCAATCTTCCTCAGCAAAAAGAGAAGGATTGGCAGCATATGTTAGCTCAGGGCTAATCTTCTTCAAAACAAGAGTATTTATTTAGTAGATGAGGTTTCAGAATTTTGAAGACTTCAGTGTGAAGATGTGCCCATTTAGGAATGTTGCTTCCTTTGTAGTGAGGCTTTTTTCATTATTTTATAGAAAGCTTGAGGGCTCTATGTGAACTTAAAACTCTTATTATACACAAACCAAAATTATGCTCTTTGACTCAGTTTGCACCTGTGCTAAATTTGGCATTTGTTAACTCTTCTGGATTCACTGAGGACTCAAGAACTACTCCTGTTCAGAGTCTTCTCTGCTACCTCCACTGCAACTAGAATGCCTCTCTGTCGTTAAACTGCTCACACTGCACAAACTGATGTGTTTATGTATTTCGCCCCTACCAGAACATGAGCTTATTTATGGCTGGGATCACTTTGTATTCATCTCTATATCACAGGAGCCTGGCACATAGTTGATGAATGAATGAATTGATGAACAAATGAATGGCCAAACAAACCACGCAGCACTCTTCCGCATCCCCAGTGTAACCACACCACTTCAGATGGGAGCCATGAAATGGGAACAAGCCTTGTTAAGGAAACCTGACAAGTGTTCAGTGTATTTCACCCCTGCAGAGTGGAAAGAGCACAGACCTAGGCAAAAATCCAAATTAGCACATGACTGAGTAAATTCCAACCCCATTTTTCTGCCCATATCACTTCTGTTGTTCTGCCGACAGCACTACTCAAGATAGGAGCAAGGGCCCTCATGCCAGAGACCACCTGTCTGCTAGGGCTGCCATAGCAAAATACCAGACTGGGTGGCTTAAACAACAGAAATGTATTTCTCACAGTTTTGGAGGCTGGAAGTCCAAGATCAAGGTCTTGGCAGATTTGGTTTCTCCTGAGGCCTCTCTTCTCGGCTTGCAGATGGCCATCTTCTCACTATGTCCTCATATGGCCTTTTCTCTGTGCACACATCCCTGATGTCTCTTCTTCTAAGGACACCAGTCCTATTGGATTAGAGTCCCACCTCAATGACCTCATTTAATCTTAATTACCTCCTTAAAATTTCTATCTCCAAAAACAGTCATATTGGGGTTATGGCTTCAACTTATGGATTTTGGGAGTACAAATTCAGTCCATAGCACTATAGCCCCAAGGTGGCCTAGGCTCCAGAATGGTTTCTTATCCTTGTCACTCCTATCCTCTATCCAACCCAAATCAAAACTCCCACTTTTAGGGTATTTTTTTTAGTCTATTTGCATCCATTCGTTTAAAAAATATTTACTGAGTACCTACTGCATGCCAGGCCCTTGAGATATATCAGCTAATAAAACAGATAAAGATACCTGATCTCAGGGAAATGCCATGGGGGTTGGTGGTAACAGACAACAAATAATAAACATAGTAAATTATACAATATGTTAAAAATCTGTAAGTGCTCTGCAATAACGAAGAAAAAAGTAAGGGAGATTGAGGGTGAGGTGAGGAGGTGTTTTGCAGTATTAAATAGGGTAGTCCAAGTCAGCTTTATTGAGAAAGTGATATTCGAGAAAAGATGTAAAGAAGGTGAGGTATTAGGCCAAGCATTTGTCTTGGGTGTAAAGAGATGCAAGAGAGATAACCAAGCAAAGAGCCACACCCAGGGCATGCCTGGCCTAGAGAGGCAGCAAGAAGCCAGTGTGGCTGCAGAGAGAGATGGGAAGAATAGTAGGAGATGAAGTCAAGGAGGTAAGGAGTGGCAGTGGGGAGTGGCAGTGGGCCAGTATAAACCTTTTGACTTTTACTTTTAGCTTAATTGGATTTTCAATAGAAAAATGACTTGATCTAACTTACGTTTAAAAAGATCACTCTCAACATCAAAACATAAAATGGGGTGACGGGGTGGATAAAAAGGTAGAGTTGTTGAATGTGATCAAAGTTAAGCTGTTATCAGCAAAAAATGGACTGCTATATATATAAATGTTCTATCAACCAAGTATACTCTATCCGGCAACATTGAACTTCAGAAATTAAGGGATAAAGACTTTCCCAGAAAAACAAAAGCTAAGAGAGATCATCACCTCTAGACCTGTCTTACAAGAAATGCTGAAAGAAGTTCTTCAAACTGAAATGAAAGGGCACCAATTAGCAACATGAAAATATACAACACACTGGTAAAAGTAAGTGTATGGTCAAATTCAGAATACTTTAATATTGTAATATGGTAGAGTGTTAACTACTTAACTCTAGTATAAAGCTTAAAGGATAAAAGTATTAAAAATGCCTATAGCTACATTAATTTGATAATGAATACATAATATAAAAAGAGGTAAATTGTGACATCAAAAACATAAAACAGGGAAGGAGTAAAAGGGTAGAATTTTTGTATGTGATCAAAGTTAAGCTATTATCAGCTTATAACAGACTATTATATGTATAATATGTTTTATGTAAGACTCATGGTAACCACAAATTAAAAACCTATAGTACATAAACAAAGGATAAGAAGTAGGGAATCATGGCACACCACTACAGAAAATCATCAATTCACAAAGGAAGGCAGCAAGAAAGGAAAAAAGAAGGAAACTACAAAACAGCCAGAAACAATTAGTAAGATGGCATTAGTAAGTGCTTACCTATCAATAATCCTATAAATGTAAATGGATTAAATTCTCCAATCAAAAGCCATAGATAGAGTGGATAGATGGATAAAAGACCAAGACCGAACTGTACACTTCCTATAAGAGACTCACTTCAGCTTTAAGTACACACATAGGCTAAAGGGATAGAAAAAGATATGCTGTGCAAATGGAAAATGAAAGAGGGCAGAGGTTGCAATACTTCTATCACATAAACTGACTTCAAGTCAAAAAATGTAACAAGAGACAAAGAAGGTCATTATATAATGATAAATGGGCCAAGTCTTCAAGAGGATATAACAATTGTAAATATGTACACACCCAACATAGAAGTACCTAAATATATTAAGCAAACACTAGCAGATCTGCAGGCAGAAATAGACAACAATACAGTAAGAGTAGGGAATTTCAATAACCCACTTTCAACAAAGGATAGATCATCTAGACAGAAAAACAATATGGAAACATTGTACTTTAACTGTACTTTGGACCAAATGGACCTAATAAGACACATACAGAACATTCTATCCTACAGCAGCAGAATGCACATTCTTCTCAAGCACACATGGAAGATTCTCCAGGACAGACCATATGTTAGCTCACAAAACAAGTCCTTGCAAATTTAAGAAGATTGAAATCATACTAAGTATCTTTTCTGAATTCAATAGTCTGAAACTAAAAATCAATAACAGGAGGAAAATTGGAAATGCACAAATATGTGGAAATTAAACAGCATAATCCTGAACAACCAATGGATCAAAGAAGAAATCAAAGAGAAAGAAAAATCTTGAAACTAGTGAAAATGAAAACAAAACATACCAAAACTTATGGGATACCACAGAAGAAGTTTTAAGAGAGAAGTTCATAGCTATAAACACATACATTACTAAAAAATGAAATATCTCAAATAAAAAACCTAACTTTACACCTCACGGAACTAGAAAAAGAACAAACTAAGCCCAAAGACAGCAGAAATAAGAAAAAAACAAAGAGCAAAGTAGAAATAAATAAAATATAGACCAGAAAAAAAATAGAAAAGATCAGCAAAACTAAGACCTGGTTTTTCAAAAAACTTAACAAATCTTTAGCTAGGCTAACTAAGAAAAAAAGAGAAGATTCATATAAATAAAATCAGAAGTGAAAGAAGAGATATTACAACTGATACCACAGAAATACAAAAGATCATAAGAGACTACTAAGAACAATTATATGCCAGCAAATTGGATAACCTAAAAAAAAATGGATAAATTCCTAGAAACATACAACCATATAACCTAGAAATATACAAGACTGAATCATGAAGAAATAGGAAATCTGAACAGACCAATAAAGAGTAGGAGATTGAATCAGTAATCAAAAACCACCCAAAAAATAAAAACCCAGGACCAGATAGTTTTATTGGTGAATTCTACCAAACATTTAAAGAAGAATTAATGCCAATCCTTTTCAAACTCTTCCAAAAAATTGAAGAGGAAGGAAGACTCTCAAAATCGTTTTATGAAGCCAGCATTACCCTGATACCAAAGCCAGACAAGGACACTATAGGAAAAGAAAATGACAGGTCAATACCCCTGATGAATATAGATGCAACAGTTCTCAACAAAATACTAGCAAACCAAATTTAACAGCATAGTAAAAGTATCATACACCATAATCAAGTGGGATTTATCCGTGAGATGCAAAGCTGGTTCAACATACACAAATCAATAAACATGATACACCACATTAATAAAATGAAAGATAAAATATCACATGATCATCTAAATAGATGCATAAAAAATATTTGACCTAATTCAACATCTTTTCAGGATAAAGAAAACTCTCAACAAATTTGGTATAGAAGGAATGTAGCTCAATATAGTGTAGACTATATACGACAAGATCACAGTTAACATCATACTCAATGGTGCAAGGTTGAAAGCTTTTCCTCTAAGATCAGGAACAAGACAAGGATGTCCACTCTCACAACTTCTATTCAACATAGTACTGGAAGTCCTAGCCAGAGCAATTAGGCAAGAAAAAGAAATAAAAGACATCCAATTAAAAAGGAAGAAGTAAAATTGTCTCCACAGATGGCATGATCTTATATGTAGAAATTCCTGAGACTCCACCAAAAAATCTGTTAGAACTGATAAATGAGTTCAGGAAAGTTGTTGGATACAAAATCAACATATACAAATCAGTGCATTTCTATACACGGCAATGAACTCTTGAAAAAGAAAATAAAGAGAACAATCTCTTTTAAAATAGCAACAAAAACAATAAAATGTTTAGGAATACATTTAACCAAGGAGGTGAAAGATCTGTATACTGAAAACTATAAGACATTGAAGAAGATATAAATAAATTGAAAGATATCCCATGTTCACTGACCAGAAGAATTAATATTGTTATAATGCCCATACTATCCAAATCCATCTATAGATTCAATGCAATCCTCATCAAAATTCTAATGGTATTTTACACAGAGATAGAAAAAACAATTCTAAAATTCACATGAAACCACAAATAGCCAAAGCAATCCTGTAAAGAAGGACAAAGCTGGGGCATCACCCTTTCTATTTCAAACTATATTATAAGTCTATAGTAATCAAAACAGTATAGTACTGGCATAAAAACAGACACACACACCAATAGAACAGAAGTGAGAGCACGGAAGTAATCCCATGCATATAGTCAACTAAGATTTGACAAGAGAGCTGAGAACACTCAATGGGAAAATGATAGTCTCTCCAACAAACAATGTTGAGAAAACTGGATAACCACATGCAGAAAAATGAAACTGGACCCCTATCTTATACCACTCACAGAAATTAACTTCAAATGAATTAAAGACTTAAACATAGGACCTGATACCATAAAAGTCTTAGAAGAAAATGGGGGAAAGAAGCTCCTTGACATCAGTCTTGGCAAGAATTTTTTGGATATAACACCAAAAACAAAAGCAAAAATAAACAAGTGGGACTACATCAAACTAAACATTTTCTGCACAGCAAAGGAAATAATCAACATAATGAAAAGGCAACTTATGAAACGGGAGAAAATTTTTGTAAACCACATATCTGAAAAGGGGTTAATATCCAAAACATATAAAGAACTCACACAACTCAATAGCAAAAGAAAACAAATAATCTGATTAAAAAATTACAGAGGACCTGAAAAATAATTTTCCAAAGAAGATATACAAGTGGCCAACAGGTAAATGAAAAGATGCTCAACATCACTAATCATCAGAGAAATACAAATCAAAACCACAGTGAGGTACCACTTCCCAACTGTTGGAATGGCTACTATCAAAAAGACAAGAGATAACAAGTATTGACAAGGATGTGGAGAAAAGGGAACACTTGTGCACTATTGGTTGGAATGTAAATAGGTACAGACACTATGGGAAACAGTACGGAGGTTCCTCAAAAAATTAAAAATAGAACTACCATATGATCCAGCAATTCCACTTCTGGTTATATAGCCAAAGGAAATGAAGCCTACCTTGCAGAGATACCTGCACTTCCATGTTCATTGCAGCATTATTCACAATAGCCAAGAGATGAAAGCAACCTACATCTCCATCAACATAAGATGCATGGATAAAGAAAATGTGGAATATATATATAACGGAATATTATTCAGCCATAAAAAGAAGGAAATCCTGCTATCTGTGACAACATGGGGTGGAACTTGAGGGCATTATGCTAAGTGAAATAAATCAGACAAAGACAAATACTGTATGTTCTCACTTATAAAAGGAATCAAAAAAAGGCTGAACTCATAGAAACAGAGAGTATAATGGTGGTTGACAGGAGCTAGGGGGTGGGGGAAATGGGGAGATGTTGGTCAAAGTTTACGAACTTCCAGTTATAAGATGATTAAGTCTGGGGAACCTAATCTAAAGCATGGTGACTATAGTTAAGAATACCGTATTATATACTAGAAAGTTGCTAAGAGAGTAGATCTTAAATGTTCTCATGACCAAAAAAAAGGTAATTATGTATGGTGATGGAGATGTTAACTACCTTATCGTGGTAATCACTTTGTAATACATATGTGTATTGTATGAAATCATCACATTGTATTCCTTAAACTTACACAGGGTTATATGTCAATTATACCTCAATAAAGCCGGAAAAGAAAAGATTGCTGCTACTGTGTTCAGAAAATTTTAAGGAGGAGTGAGTGGTGGGCTAAGGAGAGAAGCACAGAGAGCTATCCAGACAAGAAGTCATGGAGACTTGGCAGCAGTGAAGTGATGCAAAGTGATCAGATTCTGTATACATTCTAAGTACGGGCTGAACCACCAGAATTCCCTAAGGATTGGATATGAGGTATAAGAAGAAGAGATGAGTCAAGGAAGACTTCAGGAAGGGGGCGTCTGTAGAGGAGCAGTTTTTCTTAGGGAGGGTGCATTTGAGGAGCAGGAGGTGGAATCAGAAGTTCAGCTTTGGACATGTCAGAGGCATCTACTAGACATCTGAGGGGACATATGTACCAGGTGAATATATGTGTCAGGATTCAGGAGAGAGATTAGGGCTGGATCTATAGATTAAGTATGATTTTTCCCTATGTAGGTGGTGTTTAAAGGTCTGAGGTGGGCTGAGATCCCCAAGTGAGTGAGCAAGCCAGGAGAAGACTGAGAACCAACGATGGGACAGGAAGAGGACAGGCAAGAAGAGGAGGGGCCAGCAAGCCAGCCAAGAAGTGACCACTGAGGGAGGCAGAACACCAGGAGAGCATAGCCTCAGGTATTAAGAGGTGGCGTCAATATCAAATGATTCAAATGTGAACGGGTCAGATAAGACAGTGATTGTGCATTGACAATTAGATTTAGCCACATGGAAGTCATTCCACGCTAAATGAAGACTAAAGGGCCCTCTGAGACTCCATTCTTCCCTGGGTATTTGCTTATTAATGCGACTGAATTTTCAACTAATTAGTGACAATTTGGGCATTTACCAAATGTCTCCTGTGTGGGTCAGGCAGGATGCTACGATGCAAAGATTCAAAGATAATAGGACACGGTCTCTAACTTCACAGATCTGGCCTTGTGTTGACTGCAAATACTCAATTACAGTGCAGAGTGATGCAAAAGCCACAGGGAATCCATGAAGTGTAGTAGAAAAAGCACTTCCATGTCATCTGGAGTCAGGTAGCCTGGGTTTGAATCCTAGCTCCATTCCCCGCTAGCTGGGTGACCTCAGTCAAACTGGCCTTCCTGAAGTCAGTCCTCACCTGAGAAATAACATCTTTCCAGAGCATTCTGGAGACGATTAAATGAAACTAGGCATTTAAAACACCCAGGAAGACACCTGACACAGAGGCTGTGCTCAATAAATGCCATCCTTCCTGTTGTAGAGGATAAGCAGTGCACTAAGGAGGCCCAGAGGAAAGGGGTCCAACCCTGAGAACCTTCTAACCCTACCTCAGGAAGTGGTGAAAATGTCACAGAGGAGGTGACATCCAAGCTGGGTCATGAAGGATAAGCAAGATTTTGTCAGGTAGAGGAAAACAAGATGCTCCAGAAAGAGATTTCTTGATCAGAGTGTCCTTTTGAATCCTTCCTAGTCTAGCCTCTGGAACAGCTTTTGACAGGATTCAGAAAGACCACTCATCTCAGAAATCAGGAAAGCCAGGACAGCACAGGCCTGCCATCCACACCTCCTTCACTGTGCAGGAAACACACCCACTGGCCAAAGAAGAGCGGGAGGTTGAAGCAGCCTTTGAAAGGGGAGAGATGAATGTCTGCAACCTTCACCTTGAACAACTCCAGGGGGCACTGTTCACATTGAACTCTAAGTTCACAGCACCCCCTTGAGTACATTACAAGGAATAGCCCCTGGGGTGAGCAATACAGCTGCCCTACAGAGGAGCACTCACAGCCACCGACACTCATAAAAGCCAAGCTGTGGGCTCCCTAGACCCAAGAAGTGGTGTGACCCAAAACCCAGAAGCTCCTGAAACATAGACTCAGGAAACCAGAATAGCTTTGTAGCAGCCACTGACTGTGCACTGCCAGGTGCTGAGCATCACTGAGGGCCTACGGGTACAAAGGTAAATACAAGGGAGTTACATCTAGGAGTGGGAAGAGGTACACTGGCTATGCATGCAGGTGTGCAAAAATGGAATGTTCTAGATTTCTCTAAGTTGAAGGTAAATTTTCAGTAAGATTATACTTCAAAAATGTTTAAAAACCATCTTCCCTTACCCCTTCAAACATTTCCTCTTCCAACTCCCCTGAGGTGGCCACTTTGGCGGGGCTCTGTTTCCATCTTCCCTTAGGTCCACTCACTGCTGCATTTTACAAGTGGACTAAGCTGGGAGAGTAAAGCTACACCAGAAGAATGAATCACCTTCAGTGGGACTTCCGGTATTGCTGGCTTGCCTGTGGTGGGGAATTTTTGAACAGGGTCTCTTCCCAGTGTAACCTAGTTTATCTTAGTTGACACACCTGCATTTACTTGCTTCTGGGCCTCAAACCCCTGACAAAGAGTACCTTCACCTGCTCCTCAGCTTGACTAAACTTTAGACCCATTTACTTTCTGACTGTAGGCCCCTGACCACCTCCCTTTTCTTAGAGCATTTACTTTAGAAAATTTGCAATTGTAAATTCTTTCTCTGTTCCTTTGAGAGTAAATCTTCTGCAACATAGGAATCTTTCTCTAGGACCTGAGCTAGCCCTTTGAAACGTAATCATCACGGAAGACAGGCCCCTATCTCCCAGGCTCTGGGGGAGCGGAGGAGCATAACTTCAATAAGCACCGATTAGCAAACACAGTTGGTCTAATCCTGTTGACCAACCTCCTCCCTAACACCCTCCAGGACTTTTCCACTAGCTCGCCTCCATGTTTCAGGTCCTCCGCCTTTTGTTTCAGTGGAGTTGACTTCATTCTCCCCTATTGCATAGTCTGGACCTCTAGTCTTGAATAAAATCTTCCTTGCCTTTTTAACTCTACTCAGTGCAATTTTTCTTTGACAATCCCTTCTCTTTAAAGTAGACCTCCTCTGCTTGAGGCTCTGGGCATTGCCCGTCCTGTTATCAGCAGGCCAAAGGAAGTCCCAATCATAGCAAAGTTTCCCAGAGGTTGCTTTGCAACTTAACTAACAGCAACAGCCTAGGAGATGTGCTTAAGTGCCTTTTTCATGAGCAGACACGTGGGAGAACAGATGCCAAATTGTATTATGCTGCACGAAGATGACCTCTTCCTTTGTTTCTCTTCATCCAAAATTTCCCAGTTACCCAAAGCTCAATTCTGCATATTCGTAGAAGTAAAATTCCATTTCTATATTCTTCTGTCCTAGTCTAAACAAACCATTTTCTGCCGACCAAAATCTGGCAAAGAGACTGCATGAAAGAGAGGTTCTGGTCCTGGTTCTGTCACTAACTGGCCGGTTTAATCTTAGGAAAACCTTTGCCCTTCTCTGGATATTCTTTTCTTTATCAGAGTAGTGCAGAAATAGAATGAGACCAAGGATTCTCCATCCTTCATTTCTTATGTCCCACTAATTACCGGGTCAAATAAGCTGACTCCCACTGTGAGAGGTACCAAAGCCAACTCTCTCCAAGGAGACTATTTATTAGTTACAGGCCCCCCTGTTGCTCTATTTATCATTTGCTATGTGTTTAAACATTGCAGTGGTAGAGCTGAGAATCAATTTTATTGCTATCATCTCTAAACACAAGAAAAATAGTAACTCAATTAGCAGTTGAAGTTTGTAATAATTCCAGTGGCATATATGTTATTGCTACAGTAAATCTAAAACATAAAAATATTTTAATTTTAGTAGTAATATGTATATTAATGGGAGAGAGTGATTACGAGAAATAAGAGATCCAAAGTGAATAAGCTATAGCTAGACATATCATACTCATCCATGAACTTGGGGTTTGAATAAGTTACATTACAGGAAAGAAAAGAAAAAGAATGACTATTTGCACTCTCTTCCCCTCCTCCAACAATTCTGACCTGGGCCCTGCATTCTCCCTAACTCCCCACCCACCTCTCTCTTTTGTGCTTTATTATGCAGATGGTGACAATGGTGAGAAGTCAACAGGAAAGCCTAGATTTCCACAAGGAAGGGAAAAAACAGTTATGAGAGAAAAGAGTGAGAGAAGACGGAAAGAGAGAAATGAATTTGGGTTTGGAAGAATATTTAGAGTTGGGAGTTGAGAGAAAAGAGCTTCTGGATGCAACTTCTGTTCATGAGGAATATTTTGAGAGGGACAATGATTGGACAAATACTTTAAGTTCTGCTGTCCATTAGGAATGTTGTTTGCCACCTCATTAGACTGAGTAAAAATTTTGTTTAATTACTCATTTGTTGTTGATAACAGATTTCTTTAAAATCATTCCCATATATAACCTGTGCACTAAACAATTAAGAAGCACAAGATTACTTTGTTATGTTTAGGTTATAATTATAGATTTTTTTTAATCCTAAGTACCATTATTCTGTGAGTCTGTAATTTATATTAAATACATTGGCATTGACCACCTGCTGGTTCCAAGCTATACTCCTGGAGTGATCCATCACACTAGGGAGAACACCGCTCCACAGGTGGTAGCTAGTGTTTGAAACACTGTGATGGAAAGTCACACCTCAGAGTGCTCCTCCAACAGTATCGACTACCTTTATCAACTCCAGGTAGTGGTAATGAGCTGCGGTTTTTCACTAGTATGAATGCTCTTCAAGATGTGTGGCTTGGCTAAAAGTATTGTAAAGGCACTTCCTGCTCTTGCACAAGTAGGGTAAATAAATCTAGCAAGTCCAGCGATCTGTATCCTTTGAAATGTACCCCAGGCTTGATTCCAGACAGAACAGCTACTGGTTCAGAGGATTCTTGGTGTCAATATCCACCTATAAAGCTAGCTGAATCTAGCTTCCAGAATATTGCTGCATTTTCCTCTCATGGACCTTTCACACCAGATATGGTGACAAAGATTCTCTCCTTGACCAAACTCCAGATAGACTCCCCTGAGCTTTTTTCAACTAGGCCCAGAATCCTACTAAGTCAGTTTAGCCAAAATCCCCCATCCTCCACATCTGATCAGTCTTGATGTCTAATCAGGTTCCTCATCTTCCACCAACCAGGTGATGTCTTATCATCCTAGCCTGCCTTCAGCAAGAATCCTATCAGGTCAATTTAGCTAGAATCCCTCCCTTATCTTTGATGTTTCCTCTTAATAATTTTCCATCCACTGACCCCAACACACATTCACACCCTGTTCTTTGGTTACAAATTCCCACTTTTCCTTGTTGTATTAGGATTTGAGCCAAATTTCTCTCCCCTACAGCAAAATCTCATCGCATTAGTCCCTATATCTATCTTGATAGTCCTGAATAAAGTCTGCCTTACTATTTTAACAAGTGTCAAGAATAATTTTTTTAACAATGGTCAGAGAATCTCAAAGATCAGATCTGATCATTTTGAGGCCTGACTGCTACTAAATGTATGTGGCAGGATTTGGTCTGAAACTTGCTTTCATCATAATCTTGTAGGAAGTTGTAAGCAAGAGCATATAACCCTCACAAGTTTCAAATCATTAAAAACATTTTCCAAAAAGAACCTAATGGTTGCACATGAGCAAATTAGTTTGGGTTATTTCACAACACCTCAGCAATGATACAGATTAAGCATCAGAATCTTGGAGATCTCTCCAGCTACAACATTCTACAAACTTAAATGTGCACAACATCTACCTCCCATGCCTGGAAGTGGTTATATAGCCATCAATGTGCTCCATGTCTTTCAATCTTCATTTTGATGTTGATCTTTTCCATCAATGGAAGATAAAGAAACTGACTAGGTTTTTTTCCAAAGCCAGCAATTCCCATTTTCAAAGGTGCTATTAAGTAGTAATGGCATAATTGATGTTAGCCATCACTGGAACTCAACAATAAGGCCCCCCAGAGAGTGAAGTGGATTTGTTCTCTTGCCTCCCTGCCCAAGAAGGCTTCTCCCTTGAGTCATGCCACCTGAGGGGAGGTATTGTTTGAAGAGTGAAGCTGTTCCACTCCATTCCTCCTTACTTGTCTGGATTGAAAGCCTCTTACTGATGTCTCCTGCTGCTCTTTCAATGGAGAGCCCTTTCTCCTGCAGCAGCAGTTCTGCCACTGCAGGAGAAAACCAGCTGGAGACCAGGAAATGGGATTTTAAACTCTCTTTGGGTACCTGGCACTGACAGGTGAAGGTGCCTACACGAACTACTGGTTATGTTTCCATGGAAACATGAAGCAGTTTGGACATGCAATGTTAGCATTAACCAGCACTGTTCCATGGACAAGCTATCTCTCTCTTTTAAGGAGGAGTCCCAAATGCAATTCAAACCAATATTTTATTGAGCTACTATGATGGACCAAGTACTCTGATGCTGCAAGAAAAAAGGTGAATAAAATAGGCATAGTCCTTTGCCTTCATGAAACTCCAGGCTAGGAGACAGGAGTGTGTTCTGAAAAGACAGATCCAAGGTACAAAAGAACATAAACCAAGCCAATTTAATCATTCCTCAAGGTGTGAAATGGAAACTTAAAAGATGAGTAGGAGTAATAGAGAGAAAGAGAGAAATATATAAATAAATGCATATACATGTGTCAAAGATATATACTTATTTTTAGGGTTTTTTTGCTGGGAATGAGTGGTCAAAATATTTGAAGATCATTGCCCCAGAGCAAATGATTCCCTCACTTCACATTAGAGTCATTCACAGTGCTTATTAAAAGGACAGATTCCCAGTCCTTATCCCTAGTAATTATGTCTGGTGGATTCGGTGTGGGGTCCAGGAAATTGTTTAATAAGCACTCCAGGTGATTTTGATGAGTCCTTCTCTGCAGACCAGTTCCCTAGAAAGCTGATTTATTTCCTCTGCCCCTAGTCCCAAAGGAGGACTTTGTCTGAGGCTACTCCACATTTCAACTTTGGGAGGGGAGTGAATTTTCTTTGTTTCTGTGTTTTGTGGTGTTTGATTATTTTGCTTATCGGTTATCCAAAGTGACCTCAGTGACCTCTCCAACTTCTGGATTTCCTCAACGATTAAAGAGTTCTATTTTGTAACTCTAGAGGCCTGCTTAAAGCCACTAACCCCCTACCTTGACTTTCCTTCTCCTGATCTCAGCCTGTAGTTCCAGAGTTCATTGAAGCTGTCTCTTTCTCAACGATTTGCCTTGGTCCTTTCCAGTAGGGTGACCAACAGTCCCAGTTGGTCCAGGACAGTAAGGTTTACGAGAACTCAAGACTTTCAGTGATATGGCCTGGAAAAGTCCAGGTAGACGAGGAGGAATTGGTCTTGGTAGCAAGAAGCTTGGCTTTCAATAAACAGCTGTGTACTTGAAGCGCCAGAATGGTAAGTCAAGGCTAAAAAAAAGGAGTGAATCCTTCCCAGCAGGATTGGTTTCTTTAGTGCAACCATTTTTAAGCCTTCTTTGTTTTCATCCATCTAACTTCCACCAGGATTCATGAAAACAGGAAAAAGAACAAGGCTATTAACTAGGATTTGGAACTCTCTTGACAATTTTAGCTGCTGGCTGCCCGCTGAGACTTGGAAATGCCAAGTTTTACACGACGCTCATGCTGTTTGGAGGGGGAGAATAATTAATAAACCAGTGTCCATGTTCATAAGTGGTGTCAGTCAACCCAATAAGATCCATCTCTTTCTGGCTACAGATAATTAGGAGTAATGCGTCTTCAGTCCTATGGCTTGAAGGGTTGTAGGGGATCCAAACACCAAGCCTCCTGCAGAGAATTGCTCTGTTCCTTGTAATCTATGTTAAAGCAAGAATTAGAAAGAGGATGATGTGCGAAAACCCTTTCCCTCCAACTCGAGTCCGGTCCCTGCGACTCCAGGCTTATTAGATTGCCTAAAGGGAAAGTGTTACTTTCTGCTCAGGGAGGAAGAAATGAGCCAATGTTCATTGAGAATCATCTGTGCGTTAGGACCTGCCACAGCCATTTTAAAAGCCCAATCTTCCTTCATCCTCAAATTAACTCTAGGAAGAGGGCATTTACAATTCCCTTTGACAAATGTGGAACTCAATGCACAGAGAATTTAGTCAAGGTTACACAGCTAGAAGTTGGAACAGAGATCCAACTAGCAGAAATGAACTGCACTCCCTGAGCAACAGCTTCACCTGGCACGCTGGGCTTCTCCCCACAGGTGTCTGCACCTTCCCCATGTTCAGTTTAATTAACATGGAGCAGGCGAGAAGGAAACTTTTTAAAACCCAGATCTCAGCAATGGGAGCTCCCTGGATCTCTCACTTCCTCTGAGCAGCACCTGGATTCTCAGACAACAGGACAGTATGCAAGGGCTCTCTCAATGTTGTCTCCCAAGAAGCAGCCCATTTTGACCCTGATGTTTCCTGACTCTGGCAGGGACTCAACATTGCTTTCCCACAGGGCACTCTTCCCCTTGCCCAATCCCAGTCTCCTCATAGCCGTCTCAGCTTCTAGCTGTTTCACCTGCTGAATGTTTGCAGAGGATTTCAAAACGGTTCCTCTGCACCTGAGATTATTCACTTAGAGGGTCCCCCACCCATTACACTCCTGCTTTTTATAAGGCTTAAGAAAAAACGGTGTTTCTACCTCGATTTACAGATGTCTGAAGAAGCTTTTTGGTCTATATAGCTCTATGTGCGTATATATAGAGTTCATAAGCCAAATTGTTCATCAGGGTCCTGAAATTCAGCCAGGAATTAATCTATGGAACCCCACAAAACACCACATCCACAAGCTTTCTCTGGTTTTTTCATAAGCTTTTGTCCACCCACTCTGAAATTTAGGGTTCATTCACATCCCCTCCAAGGCGCTCATCCTCTCTCAGCCAGAGGCCAACTCAAATACCAACTAGAGAACCCAGAAAAATCCCCATTTCCACTTCAGATGCTCCTTATCCCTTTTCTCCAAAATCTGAGCATAATGCAAATGGCATTTCCAGCAAGAGCTCTGAGTATCTGGTTATTACCCTCATAGTCATAATAAATTAAAATGTACACAAGCTCTTTATTTCAATAGTTCCTTTTCTGTCTAGATCAGGTCTTGGGCTTTATAATGAGATGGATAGCAGAGATTTTCAGAGTCTTATGTTGTGAGAGCCATGGAGAAGAAAGGCAGGAAAAATCTCTACTTGCAAAATAGAGGAGAAACAAGTATTTTGGATCTCTCCGCTTTTGGATAGCTTACTCTTGTGATGACATATTAAGGTTGGGGCCTAGATGTCAAACCTAATCTATCCATTAACTTACATTGTTCAAATTTCTAAAAAGCAACCTGCCCTCTACTCGCCAAAACTAAGGAAAATCCATTGCATCAAATTACATGCTCACTATGAATTATCTCTTTAACTTGGGTATATTTATTCAAGCTTCCTGTTTGCGTTAGCAGAAGATGTCCCAAAGCACACTGGACCCATGGATTGTTTCCTCAGATACATCATCTCCCCTGTTGGACAGCAATGTCTTATTTCAGACAGCATCTAATTCAGAGCAAAGGCTCACTTCTTTGAACCTGCTCCTAAATCACTTACCAGAAGCCCAAATCCTACATGTCCATCCTGAGACCGCCCCATTCTCGCCCCTGCCATGTTTCTCCATGACATTCATTCTCTCTCATTACAAGTCAGTAAGCCCAATGCAGTTTGGCAATGGGTGTGTTCCTGTGGCTTTCCTCTGGAGGGCGCTGGAGGAGTGAGGGTGGGAGTAAATGGGTTCCAGGGCCAACTCTGCTGCTCAATAACTCAATCCTTGAATAAATCGCTCCCCTTCTCTGGGCCTCATTTCTCACTGGTAAAATAGAATAGCAGATGTGACTTAGACAGTCATAAATAATTTATACGCAAGCATAAAATTCACTTCATTTTTATAAATACTTGAATTTTTCTTTTATGAGTACTCATTCATTCTCAGCAATGACAAAACTAAATTTAATCCAATCTGGAAAACTCAGCCCAATCCAGCAATTTTCTTTCTATCATTTCTTGTTTAAACTGTCATCTTCTTAGGTAAGATCATCATTATTATCAGGCCCCATGCAGTCCTAAGTTCTCTACCTGGCTTACTTGACCCCTAGCAGTCTACCCATCAGCTTCCAGGGCACCTCACACTGGACTCCAGTCGCACAGGTCTGAGTCTTATAGAGGACAATCCAAATGTCTGGATGTACGGAGGTGATAAAAACGTTACTCATCAGGTTCTTGGTCATTCCTCTGCTCATTTTCTCCCACCCAGTGAGGTGTCATAGATGACCCTGCAGAGAGAGCCCTGTTTCCTCCTCCATCACACCCTGTGAATGGCCCTGGCTTCTCCCACCAGGAGCACAAGCCTCCAGCAGTGGTGAGGGGACAAACAGTCCCTGTTCCCCACTCACTTTCCAGCTCACTCAGGGCCCATGGGAAAATTGAAGTGTGTCTGCCATGCCATGCAGTAGAGACGCAGCTGTCCCCTTCCCTCTCTCCCTGGCTCTGTCACACAGCCCTCCTGGCTCAGCACTCACAGAGTTCCAGAGGAGCAGCAAGCAGCAGCCCATATCTCCAACCCCCGGGGGATTCTCTTGGGCTTCCTCCCAGGCCCAGTAGCCCCCTCCTTTCATAAAAGGAAGAAAGAGAAAGAGACTAGGAACCTTGGGTCAAGACACAACCTCTGCTTACTCCAGAAAGCCCCTCGCTTCCTTCCAGCACTCTCTACATCTTCCTTTCTGACAGGGAAAAAGGACAAATCAGTCTGGGCCCCCTCACTATCTTTGCCTCCTGGTCCCCATCTGAGATGGCCCCTGAGATACTGAGGTAGAACCCTAGGGCCTCACAGAATTCAGCTTGAAAAACCACAGTTTTTTCCCTCCTCTGCTAAAGAATTTTTGTGTCATAACATAAAATAAGCCCTGAAAGGTCCTGAAATGACACTGCTTGGTGCCCAACTCTCTTTTCACAGCCAGATTCAAGAGCTAGCCCCACAGTGCTCTCCTCTGCAGGAGCCTCACTGGGAACTTGGAGCTGAGCTGAGTGTCTGAGCAGTACTGTGTGACTGTGCACGTGTGTGTGTGTGTGTAATGAGTCACACAGCAATTGTAGAGGCTTCCCCCACTACACTGCTATGTGAAGTCGGATTAGAGAATGTTTTCTTCCTTCTGTGCTCTCAGGAAAGAGACAGGAATAACAATAACAATGGAAAGAAAAAGTTCGGGGTGGCTCTGCTTTTCTTTCCACCTGCAGAACTGAAAAACTGAGTAGCGTTCATCGGGTAAAACCTGTTGGCACAGCTGTGGTGTAAAGGTGAGAGAAGAAGCGGGACTGACAAGAAGATGATCAGATCTTGGACGACTAAGAAGGAGAGCCAGGAATGGTTAATTGCAGCATGAGAAAGTTTGACACAACACAAAGTGAAACATGGCGATAACAGTGAGTGAAGTGTAAAGATTTTCTCTATGAACTGACTGAAGGGAAAAAAAGCACCGATGTATGTTCATCTTTAGATCCAATATTTTTAATTAAACCTAGGGAAACCTAGAGGACTAACAAAATGGGGCAGGCTAAATAAATCATAGCACGTCCATCTGATGGAACACTATACAGTCTTTAAAGATACTGAGAGAAAATAGTTAATAAGATCAGAAGATGCTCACTATATCTTGTTAAATGAAAAAGCAAGCCACAAAGCAGTATGTACATTTGCTTCTATTCTTGTTGAAGAAAAAAATATATAAGCATAAAAAAATCCAAAAGGATATACTTTAGATGTTTATTTTCCCCCACTTGGGGAGGTAGAATTACATATGATTTTCACATTTTAAAATCTGTATATGTTTAAATTTTCTCTATCAACATATTATTTTGTAATCCATAAAAGAAAAATGAAAGCGCTTTTTTTTTTAAAACCAAAGCAAATTAAAAAAATAACTGGTCTTTGAGAGCCATGTCAAAATGTTGACATTTGTCAAACATGCACCTGAGAATTGTCAATAGCAGAAAGACAAGGACAAAGCAGCGGGCTCACAGCTTGCTGGGAGCCTTGGAGTGGCTAAAAAGAAATTTTGCTGAGTCACACAAAATACTAAAGAGAGGGAGAAAGAGACTTGGGAAAAGAAAATAGCAGTAAGGCAGGTGTGAAATGACCAGAGCTTAGAAGAGGATTAGGCAGAGAAAGAAGGAAGGAGAAAAGTCAGCAAATCCTGCAGAGCAAGAAATGGCAAGATTTGGTAAAATCTCAGTGTGTGGGTGGGTGAAAATGAGAATGATATCCAAAATGACCTCTTCTGAGGATGTGGGGACACAGCACGCTGTGGGAGGAGGCTGGGTCTCAGGAATACCTTTTTGGAAAAAACATGCTATGAATTTATCATCCCACACTCAGCAAAGGCAGGGCTTCTTATACATAGAAATATTCTAAATCACCTAGACAAATCCAGAGGTAAAAACAAGAAGTAGAGAAATCATCTCATTATAAGTTTTAGAAAAAAATTTGAAAGGAAATAAGGTTGTGATGAGAGCAGGTGGAAAAGAACAAGAACTGTGAGTCGGACCAATGTTCACTGAAATGTTTTCTAAAGTTGGAAGCAATAACATGCCTGTCACATAGTAAATCTCAATAGAGGCAGATAATTACTTGTACACAAGTTTTAGCTCTCCTACCAAATTAAGAGGTCTTCCTAAAGTTTTCTCAGTATTCTCCCTCCAAAGTATCTAAGATATTGCCTTGTCTGTAGTAAGCGCTCAACAAATGTCTGTTGAAGGAATAAACGAAGGTAGGTAATAATTCTATTTTGTCCTTCCTAAATGCCACCTTATGGATAATCATACCTGTCTTTCCTTATCTCTCTAGCCGTTGCCACTATAAATAGGAAAGGACAAGGTAGGATTAACCATAAACTGGATGGTCACTCCCTGTGAAATAAATTCTCTTGGACTCACACACCGTCACAGGTGGACGGAATTTCAGGAATCATCAAGTTCAGTGGTTTTCAAGTTGTGCTCCCTTCTACGACCTTGGAGTGGGGAGTGACCCATACTTAGCTTCGATCAGAGCAACTCAGCTTTTATCTGTTTTACGTTTTGGGCTTTCTAATACAGTTTCATTTGTGCAACGTTTTTGAACTAAGTCAAATCTGAAAACCACTGAATCTGAAACTCTCTCATTTCATAAGGTAAGGAGACAGCAGCTGAGAGATCTCCGCAGGGCTGTGGCTGGAAACCAGTTATTCTGACACTTTTTCCAAAGTTCTTCCTAACTCCTAATTTGAGGTAGATTTTTCAAGTCACTTCCACGTAAAGTTGCCAGATAAATGATGCCCATTAAGTCTGAATATCAGATAAACAAAAGATTTGGTATATCTCAAATCCAGCTGCACTTGTCCAACTGTCCAAAGACCAGGGTCCACAAATGCTCCATCTCAGAAGTTGCTGCAGCACCTAGGCTTTCAGTGTATTGCTACCAAGAGACTATTGTTTAACTCCCAGTTTGAACAATAAAAACCCAGCCCATAAGTCATACTCTCCAGTGTGCTGTTATGGAAGGAGTCAGCATCAAGCAGCCATTAGCAGCACAACCCTAACCATTCATTAGCATAAAATGAGGGCTCTCCTGTTAAAAGTGGAAGGCAAAATTAGTTACTGTTACCTTAAAGATAATGCCCCACACATGTTCGCAATTTAGTGGATCAAGTGGATGAGCCCATTTGGGATTGATGTGAATATGTATCTATGTAAGGGAGCTGTAACATCTGTGCTGTTGGCCTTTGGGGCCAATTACACAATCAAATCATAAATCATCAATTGCTTCCAGGTCTTAGGCATCAAATTACATTTCTTCCCATGTAAACTAGTATCTCTTCACTTCCGGTTCCATTCCGTAACGATCTCCACTACAAACTGCATTTGCCAAGCATACTGCTGGACGCCGAGTTGACACTACATACTACATACTACATACTACAAACACAATGTAGTATGTGCTGAGTGCTGTAATGAGGGTAAATAAGCACAAACCAGTGTGAGCACAGGAGGGGCATGTGAGACAAGCAAATTGGAAGTTAGACAAAGATGAGAGGGTGAGGGGGAACCAGAGGGACAGGACAGCATGAGCAAAGGCACAGAGGCACGAAATGCCATAGTGTGCTCAAGGAGCTATGAACAGTTCAGTGTTGCTTGAGTGGAAAGTTCAGGATGAAGAAAAAAATGATGATGTTAAAAATCTGAGCTGACTTTAATCATAAAATAGAAAACTACTAGAAAAGCTTTAGGCAGAAAAGCAACATGGTCAGATATAGGTTTGGGATAAAGTTGTCTGGAAGCAGAATGGGAAGGGATGCAGGGCGGAATGAAGGGCAAAGGGGGAAATGTACAAAGCCCTGCATCAAAAAGTTTTCATAGAAAATGGAGACAGTCTCAGCTAGGATAACGAGAAAGGGAAAGAGAAGATGGTTTGAGAAATATTTAGAAATTCATGTAATAAAAGCATGAAAGTAAGAAGAGCATGAGGAGCAGCACCTATAAAGTTCAACATTTACAGGGATTTCCTTCTTCCTATTTCTTAGTCAATTACCTTTGCCACTTAGAAGGACACAGTCACTGTCCCCTGGGCTGCTCACAAAGCTGGCACATGACACAACTCCAGGGGACACAGTTCTATGTTGTGCTCCATGGAGGGCCATCCTATGCCTTTATGACCTTTCCAAGGCAACATCGTATGCCTATATTATCTTTCCCCCATATTGCCAACAAAGTGCTCCCAGTCCTTTAAACAGCCCCCGAATTCCATGAAATCCTCCCACGCTGGACCACAGAATCGCAATTATTCTGAATATTCTGGCCATCAGATTGCAAATTGCCACTCTGCTTAATCAAAATGTAGAAATCTTACTCTTTCCCAGTTCTTTTTTCAGTTAGATACCTTTGTTTGTCATCTACCTTTAAGACCAAATTAGGCCTGTCTTGATGTAAACACCTGCTGTCTATTGCTGTCTCGTTTATTGTTTCTGTTGTCTGTGTGCTTTGACCCTGTGCACACCCTGAAGAATCAGAGGCTGTGTCAGGTAGGGTGACAGGACATCCTGGATTTTTTAGTACGTTCTGTTGAAAATATTCACCCAATAACCAGGTGATATATCAAACTATGCATTTTGGCTCAGAAAATGTGGTTAGGGGAGGAAGGCTTGGTAGATTACCTGGTATTTACAACTAGGCACTTAATATATGCTTTTTAGAAATAACAAATGAAAAAGGAAGTTGAGCTTCTAAATTGCCAGCTTTTTCCTAAAGCTCACAGGGCTTCCTTAACTAGAAAGTTTAAAAAAATAACTAGAAAGGATAACATCTAAGGTCAATATGATAAATTATATTTATGTCTATGTGCCAATATAATAACTTTTCAGAGATTGATCAGTTAGGAATAAATTTATCTGCAAATCACAGGAAGCCTTTTTTCCTCCCTTAATAAGTTCAGAGATAGGCAGTCCCAGACTAGCACAGTAGCTGCCCAGAGGGACACACTGAGACCCAGCTTCCTCCTACCTGTCCTCTGTGCCATCTTTAGTTATACTGGTTTTGTCCTCATACTTGTCATCTCATGGACAGTGATGGTTGCTCCACCTCCAAGTTTCATGTCCCCAAGATGGGGGAAGAAGGGTAGGAGAAAGGGAGAAGAGAAATTTGTCATTTTATTGTGGAAGGGAAGCCCTCCTCAGTGATTTTCACTACATCTCACTGACCATCTCCAGACACAACTGGACAGAGACCACGCTTAAAGCTTTTACAGCTTCTATGGTAGAGCTAGGCAAGAGATGGGAGAAAAGAAAATTGGGAGCTGCCAATCAACTACTTCAGGCTTAAGAATCAATCTAAGTCACATTATTATATTTGCATATCTCCTAAAATCTTGTGAGCATATCTTAAGCTAATTTGCTTGTGCTGATGTTGATTTCTATTTGCATGATTCTTGGAGTGATCTTATATCAAAATTTCCCACTCTGTAAGAACAATATTACCCTCCTTTTTGATATGGTCTGTTTTATCAAAGTGAGCTGGGAAAAGGATTGAAAATATTTCTAAATGCTAGTTCAGGTAATCGGGTGAACAAGATATATTTTTAGCCATGTTATTTTTTAAATTAGTTCCTGGAATTTTCCCCAGTTGTGGCAAGAATATCCTTGGCTGGCAAGCAACAGTTCCAAAGATAATTTACCTATCTTCCCACATGTTTGCCCTGCTTGGTATATTACATAAATTGGAGTTGGTGCAGCTGTAAAGTAAGAGAATGGGTTTTGTTAGTATGGAGCCCTTTTCACGGAGAAGTGCTTTGTCTCCATCTGGTGGACAAGCTTATCTTTGCACTGTCAGCAGGAGTTCTCAAGCCTGGCTGCACTTTAGGTAATCACCAGAGATGCTTTGTAAGCAATCTCAGTACCCAGGCCCCTTCCCAGACTAATTCAGTCAGGTCTGGGATAGGACCTAGGCATCAGTATTTTTTAAAAAAAATATACGTAGGTAATTTTAATATGCAATTAAGAATTAGAAGTTCTAAATCGGTGATGACTATTGGACAATCATTCCTCCTATTAGAACATCTTAAGGGAAAAGAGCAATCTATGTGGGTAAATTCTATAATCTTCCAAAGGCCCTTTTCCACCTTCCAGACGGGAAATCGGAAACTTGTTGCTAAGAATATAAGAAATCTAAACCAGGCTGGCGCTGTGGCCGAGTGGTTAAGTTCGCGTGCTCCACTTCGGCAGCCCCAGGTTTCACCGGTTAGGATCCTGGGTGCGGACATGGCACCGCTCATCAAAGCCACACTGAGGTGGTGTCCCACATGCCACAACTGCAAGAACCGACATGTAAAAAAACATATACAACTATGTACTGGGCGGGGGGGGGTGGGGGGGGTGGGGGGGGTGGGGGGGGGTGCTTTGGGGAGAAAAGGAAAAATAAAATCTTTAAAAACAAAACAAAAAGAAATCTAAACCTAAATCACTTCCTGTGTGATTCTCCCTATGATGAGACAGAATGTGTTGAACGAATACACACACATACAATCAGACTTGTCACTGGGCAAAACTGTCAAGTAGTTTCAATCTGATTTTGATACCTTATGTGTACACTGACACGGGGTAAACGAGCACATCTGAATGGCGACAGATGGAAACTAGACTTTTGGTGGTGAGAAAACATTTTCAAATCCCTCATTTGTTTTCTATTAAAAATTTCAAACATTAATTTTAACTTTAACCAATAATCCATGTACATATTTTATATCAAGAATGCCTTTTTGGTGTTGTGAGTGGTTACATATTTTATATCAAGAATGCCTTTTTGGTGTTATTCATTGCCAGTTAGTTTTAAAATGGTCATCTAAGGACAAGGAGCATCCCAAAGTAAACAATACGTGGAGTGATAATACAAGGGGCTAAGTGTTAGTATCTACACTGCATTCTTGAACCACTAACTACTAGGCCACTGGCCTAACTGCACTAGTTTCACAGGACTAGCAACCACCAATCGTCATATTGCTGAGTTGGGGTACAAACTGCACAGAAATGATAGATCTGAGCTTAGATTGTATATAGAACCTAATCATGCCAAGTCCATACCATAAACCCATTTGTTACTTTATGTGGATTTCTGTTCTCGATACACATGGAAGGTATAACCAAAGAAAATAAAAAGTGAGTTCTAGAAGCAAAAGACTAAACTTCTAAAAAGCTAACCATTAATTAGACTAAGCTCTGCTAGCTCAAGCCTTGGGTTCGGAAAGCCAAAGTGGAGGTTCCCATTCATGGAAGTTTAGCCTACGTGGCCACGAAACAGGTCTAAGCAAAGCCTAAATTTCCTTAAGGAGTTCCATGTTTCAGTAAAGTAGGGACTTTGTTGTGTGTGTGGAACTCTGAGACAGAGTTCAGATATTGGTTCAAAGGTGCTAGTCACCTATAATAAATGAAAGGCTCTGAAGAATCAAATTAGCCAGTAAAATTCCAGTCTAGCGCCCCATCTGGTCACTCTGGGATTTGGCCAAAACAGATATGCTGACAGCATCCATGCCTTACAAAACATGTGGAGGGGAAGGGAAATGCCCGTCTGGATCAAACTGCAATCACGGCAATTGCAGCCGCAGTGTTGGCTGTAAGCAGAGATCAAAAAGCTAAAGTGCTTCCATCTTGCTCCAAAGCAGTGACGGGAGGAAGATCAAGATGAGGGAAGCCAGGCAGTGGGAGGTGAAGGACAATGTGATACGGTAAATCACGGTAAGCACGACATCACGCTCATCGGGGCCTCCTTCTGGCTGAGATTCAAGACTCCTGTAAGTGAGAATATTCAGTATATTGGACTGTGACTTTACAAAAGGACCAAGTGATGAACAAACCTCCTGAAAGCCATAGGGACCAAACATGATAGGCTTAACATGCCGACCAATATTTTCCTGAATTTCTTTGAAGTTGTCCCCTTGACTTTTAATAGATCCTGCGCCCAGGACCCAAACCAGCAAAACCCTGGGCTGCTGAAGCGGAGCTCACGAACCTAACCACTTGGCCACCGGGCCAGCCCTATTTTTTTTTTTTTTAAACACATAGATGTCATAGGTCAGATACTTGGTTTACTTACATTTAACAGTGACTTATGAATTATTTTTACAGTACCTGTTAGGAAATACAATTAATTTTTACATATCTGTTTGGATTAAAGCTAAGATCCAGGGAATAAGTATGTACAGGTCTCCTAGTTGCCTCTGATCTCATCTCCTGACCCCAGCCTCAGGGCAATCACTGACCTTCCTTCTCTTGCTATAGTTTTGCCTCTACTTGTGGCTTCAATTTGCCTTCCCATGATAACCAATGACCTTGAGTATCTTTTCATATGTATACCGATCACTGCCTATATTTTCTTTACTGAAGCATCTATTCATCTTTTACTAGATTTTTATTGGATTGGCTGTGTTCTTATAACAATTTTAAGAGTTCCTTATAAATTCTTGTACATACATCCTTTGTCTGATTTATATATTGCAATATTTTCTCCCAGTCAGTGGTTTGTATGCAATGTGTTGTTTTTCTCAAGTTTGCTAATATTTCTGCCTTCAAAATTTTCTCTTTATTGTTGGTTTTCAGTAGTTTGACTATGATTTTCCCAGGTGTAGTTTTCTTTGGATTTATCTTAATTGGGGTTTACAGAGAGCTTCAAAGTCAATGTTTCTTCATAAAACTTGTAAAACATTTGGCCATTATTTCTTCAAATATATCTTTCTGCCCTATTTTCATTCTTTTATTCTTTTAGATCTCCAATTGCATGTGTGTTAATGCATTTGATATCGTTCCATAGGACCCTGAGGCTCTGTTCTTCTTTCTTCAAACTTTTTTTTCTTCAGATTGGGTAATTTGATGTTTTCAAATTCATTGACACTTTCTTCTGACATCTCCGATAGACTGTTAACTCTATCTAGTAGATTTTTCATTTCACTTATTTTACTTTTCTGTTGTAACAATTCCATTTGACTTTCTTTATACTTTCCATTTCTCTCCTGAGATTCCACGTTTTCACTCATCAAGATGAAATTTCCTTTAAATCCTTGAACATGCACATAATAGCTGTTTGAAAGTTTTTACAAAACTCAACATCTAGGCTGTGTCGAGGCTTTTCTTGACTGCTTTTTTTGTCTTTACCATGTGACTCATTTTCCTTTTTCTTTCCATATGTAGTAATTTTTGATTGTATATCATACATTATAAAAGAAAGACATGTTGTAAAGAATCCTTACTTATTCTATCTTCCTCTGAAGGGTGTTGATTTTTGTTCCAGTAGGCATTTTTATTACTGACTGATGCCTTTCAACTTACATAGGCTTGGTTTTATAATGTGTTAGTATGAATCTGTGGAAAGCCCAAGGTATTTTTCAAGCCCTTCTAATTTGGAAAACTGTCTCCCTCACAGATCTTGTTGAGGCTTGACTTCAGTCTATATTCTGGGATGTGGACACATGAGAGTTGAAACAAGAGGCAGTGTCACCTTGTTCAACTTTAACTGGGAACATGCATTTTTGGTGACTCAAATTTTTTGCCATTCTGCGCATGTCTGAGAATGACTAAAAAAGTGCCCAGAGTTCTGATTTTGTGATTATAAATTTTAGCAAGCAAGCAAACTTGCAAATATGGAATCTGTGAACAATGAGGGTCAACTGTGTACATATTTTCAGCATAATGAAACCAGGTAGCATAATAAAAACATTTTAGTGCTTAAAGAGGTTAAGTTTTAAATTAACTATTTTGATGGAAACTTTCCCTAAACATGGTATAAGTGTCTCTTAAATTAGACACCAAAGATAACTTTTCCTCCTGACTCAGGGTTATTATAAACAATAGTAAGCAATGCTAAAACCCAATGAAACCTTTAAGGTTTTAGATATATAAATGAATACTCTTAGATTAAAAATCCCCAGTTGGCAACAATTCTTAAGGCCTCTGCTTTGTTTTTTGCCTCTTATTGGTGTTTCTGTAAACCAAAGTTCAATATACCTTAGCTGTAAGATCTTGACAAAGTAAACTTTGTGGGTCTCAGTTTTCTCATTTACAAAATGAAGAAAATGCACTTCTAAGGTCCCTCCAGGTCTAAAATTCTATCTTTTCTAGCTACCAGTGTTTTCCGGCTTCTAGATGCTATCTTTTCTAACTTTCTGTTTTTGATCTTGTGTGTCTTGGAAAAATCAAAAAGCCAACTTTTCAATTATTAAGAATTAAAAGACATTCTAATTAAAGACTTGAGATCTTTTCTAAATTATGTGCATATAAATTTTGGCAACTAGGAGACCTGTACATACTTATTCCCTGGATCTTAGCTTTAATCCAAACAGATATGTAAAAATTAATTGTATTTCCTAACAGGTACTGTAAAAATAATTCATAAGTCACTGTTAAATGTAAGTAAACCAAGTATCTGACCTATGACATCTATGTGTTTAAAAAAAAAAAAAATAGGGCTGGCCCGGTGGCCAAGTGGTTAGGTTCGTGAGCTCCGCTTCAGCAGCCCAGGGTTTTGCTGGTTCGGATCCTGGGAGCAGACTTGGTGCCACTCATCAGGCCATCCTGAGGCGGCGTCCCACATGCCAGAAGTAGGACCCACAACTAAAAGTATACAACTATGTACCAGGGCGCTTTGGGGAGAAAAAGGAAAAATAAAATCTTTAAAAAATCTTTCCTAGGATCCTCAGTGATCCCATGCCTGGGATAACAGGAAAATACATACGGTTTGAAAAGAAGCTATTATTAAAAAGCCTTAGAAAAGTAGACGAGTAAATTTATTGCTGACATATTCTTTATTGAATTAAAATTATACTATGTATAAAATAGCAATGTATATACAGAGCGATTTAATGCATCATATACAATTATCTTTAAAAAGTCAAGACGTAAGTTACAATGATTATGACTATAAAATTTATATTAAAACATTCTCCATAAGTGACTTATTTGGCTATTTTAGTCCGAAGTCGTCGTTTGAGAATCTGATGATCACTTTCTTTCACTTTATCATCCATCAAAACCTGAAATTAACAATTTCAATATTTTTAATGAATGAAAATAAAAATGAAAGCTTAATTATAATTAATAAAATTATATTTCATGTGCTTAGTAACTGAAATAATAGGTACATTATATTTTTTGTCCTCTTGGACTGTAGATATAATATCTTTTATAAAAAAGCATGCCTAAAACAATAGATTTTGTAAAAGATTCTTTCAACATATCTAATTCTAGAATTAAAATAATCTACACTCTTTATTGAATTCAGGATATATATAGTTTGAAATAATTACTGAAATATTTGCAGACAAGTGCCTCAAATAACTTTAAGAAATGATCATTCGCACCAACAAGTATATATACCACTCAGAAAGCAGAAAGAGTATTATGTTTCAGAAGAGCAACAAATTTTTTTTTTGGTACAAGTACATCCTTATATTAAAGAAGTATTTGTTGTTTATCTGAGACTTGAATTTAACCAGGCATATTTATATATGTTTATATTTAAATATATTTATATGTTTATATTTAACCTGTATTTTCTCTGGCAACCCTCCCCACAATTGAACACTTAAATTCAATATTGTACGAGATTGGGGAATAGAATCATAGAATCACTGATACGTGTCAAAATTGAAAAAATTCCACAAATACTTGTTTGGAAGTGATGAAATGTATTTAGGAAGTCTGGACAACGAAATTATAATAAACATTTATTAAGCTGTTAAAAAAAAAAAAAAAAGAGTATTATTTTGCAACTAAGAAAAGAAATAATTTCAGCCAAGGGAGGAAATGATGTACTAACCAGACAGATGGTGAAAAGTGACCAAGAGAACAGTACTTCCAACAGCATGTCCTAATTGACCCTAATTCTTTACCACTTGCCTTCAACTGTCTATCTTATATCTGATAGCTACTGTTGCAAAAGGTCTTTGATTTTTCTTGGCCACTTCCTGCTGAAGGCTTTTCCTTTAATTACTTTTCTATCTTCACTTTCACCCACCAGGCAAATGCAAGCATGACAGAAAATTAGAACTTTCCCTGTAATAGCACAGTCTGTTCTGAGTGAGGAGAATGAGTCATAGAGTCAGTATGACAAACTACAGTCTTTTCTTAATAGAACCTGGAAGGCTTAGAGGGAAGGTGGGAGGAAATGACTGAATGTCAATTCCATATTTTTATCAGGCATACTTATGTCCAGATTTGTACAACTCTTGTGATAAAGACAACGAGAAAAATAGATGTTAGAAGCAAATAAATTACTAAATAGTAATAAATCTATTCTCAGAACTAAAATTCCTCTGATGAGTTTACAAATGTAAATGCATATGACACTCATTACATTAATGCAGCATATATAATTACTTTAAATTTAACACATCTGATACCAAAAGTATAACACTCTAAAGCATGCTTTAAGAGACTTGACCTAAAGAATAAAAATTCAAACCATTCTAAAATATTGTTATGAATATTTCAGAATTAAAAAGAACATGAACAGTTTTACTTTTAAGAAAACTGAAATAGTAGCTTACCACTTGGCCAGATATATCAATAGGAGATGAAATTTCATTTGTGTATAATTTCCGTTTAGCCCGTTTTGGTCGAGACACATTTTCTTTACTTACTTCTACATTTGAGAGCTTTGAAGAACTCATCGTTTCAATTATCTTCTTTGCTATGAAAAAAATACATTAGTTAAATCTGAAATAGATAATTTTCTAACTGCAAAGGTTTGACATCCTTAATGAAAAAAGAACATACCAAATTAAAAAGTAAAGCACTGCAACTTATAAATGGTGAAAATACATTAATAAATTCACAAAGAAAAAAATTAAATGTCTAATAAACACTGAAAAAATGATCAACAGCAAAAACAAAAAACCAAATAAATAAAGTATCATTTGACTAATGTTCAACATAGTGAAAAGGTTTGGTAAATTACAATACAACCAGTAAAACTCAAGCGTCTTTAATGACTTGGACGAGGTTTATGCTATTTTAAGAAAAAGAGCAGGATACATTTTAGTGGACCACACAACATTAAAAATAATAAGATGGTAGGTCTAGTTCAATACCTATATATCAAGATGTCTACAATGAATGTTAAGTGAAAGTAGTTTGCAATTATGAGCCCTTTACTTATAATTCACACACACACACGTATAGAAGACAACCAAATTGTTACAGTTGATTGCCTCCGGGAAGCAGAACAGCAATTTTTTAATTTCTGACTTTGCACATTTGTTTTATTTTTTTAACAGATACACATTGAGTTTAATAAAAAACATATTTCCATTTGAGAAAACTCCTGGATAGAAAATATATATACATAAAATATCAACTATATGTTTTAAAAAATAGAAAAAACATTTAAGGAAATATGTTAGATTGAGGGTGTACTTGTCAAGGGCTGAAATGAGCTTGAGAAAGCTGAGCTGCCATATGTCAAAGTAGCTAATTACAACAAGCCAATAGGTCACACTCAAGCCTTTAACCACTTACTGAAATAGAATAAACAAGAAGCTAAACCTGAGAAAGTGCCACCTCCCACCCTCTTCCAGATTCCTCCATGGAATGGTGCATGGTCAGGTCAGGAGGATCAGCAAAGAAGAGGGGTCAACTCATTGCCAAGGGAGCCCTGAACAAAAGGCTCTTGCACTTGTAGTTTTATGGACCTTAGGGCTGGAGGCCAGGAGGAAGGGCTAGGAGGGGAAAAGTAGAGTCACAGTGGAGAAAACTGTCCTCCAGGTTCCCTCCCCTTCCCTGTTCTAAGAAGGTCTCCGGCAGAAGCACCTGAGGAAGTTCTCTGCTGAAGGTCCCCAAGAAAGAGGATCCAAATGAAGGCACCTGGGCTAGGAACGCAGACATGTTTAAGAGCACCGCTGGCAGGGCCCCTGAGTCTTGACTGTAACTCCCTTCAGGGACTGCAGTGCACTGGCTGTGTACTAAGTTTGGTGTGCAGAGGGCAGCTGTCCCCTCTGAGGCCTAACAGGTAAAGCCTTTGTAATTGCTTAAGGTCCACCTGAAAAATACCACATAGGATTTTGGCCTGGAGCCTCCAAACGCCTCACCACTACCTGCCAGCCACTATACTAAAGCTGAAGATGGGAACTAGACTGACATTTTTTACTTGCAGAGTTTACATTCCAGTGGAAAAGATAATAAGAAAACAAAAACTTATAGCTTAAATAATTCAACTTGCACTTTGAAAAGATTGTTCTGGCTGCCATGTACTGAATGGACAGGAGGCAGACAAGAGGGAAAAGTTGGGAGAACCAATGATACTGAGTAATGGATTAATGGTGGTTATCAGAGCAGAATAATTTGAAGAATTAATCTCTATTTTCTTCTCTTTTCCCTATTATTTCAAAGTGATCAACAACAGACATGTATTATAGTTACAATCCAAAATAGGAATATCTTATATTCCTAAAAAGAAGTTTTAAAAAATCCATGAAGGGTATAGAGGTAGGGAAGCTGTCAGGGAGCTGAGTCAACCAAGCAACGGAGTCATTACCATATGCATACCTCCCTCCCCTTGAAAACATATTTCCTTTCAATATATAAGTGATGGTCAATTTAAACAAAATACATAAGAATCTAAAATAACAAGTACTGCCTCTCCAAATTTAGACATTTAAGAGTCTGCTGTTTGTCCCTCCAGATATTTCCTATGCTTATACAAACTATACCTTTAAAAAAAAGTACACATTTTCTGAAAAATTTACACAAATGGGTCTGATAAGTCTGAAGTTCACAAATCGTGCATAAGACATGCCACAGCAAACTCACAGAAGCACCTCAGAATATTTTAAATGTTCAAGGAAAACAGTGACACGCAATAGCTCAAGGTAGTTCACAATTTCAAAATGACAGCACACTGCATTCTTTTTGATGATGACACATCTTTGCAACCTGAATTTTCAGTAGTTGTTCGGCCTTAAGTACTAATGGATATATATTAGGTGTTTGTTTGGGTGCAGGGACACAATAAAAAAAATTTACTGAGACATTAAGGGCACTGTGAACCAAGAAAGTTTGAGAACCTCTGTGGTAAGTTTTTACAGAAATTATTTTTACACAATCTATTTGATTCAATTAAACTGTCCCCTGCTTTTAGTCTCTTTCCCTCCTCATTCTCCCTGCCTCCAATGTCCAATTTATCCTATTTAACCTACTGCTACCACTCAGGTAATCTCACGAAAACCCACTCCTCCATCTGCCCCCTGACACCCAGTAATTTCTCCACATTCTACATGCCAGATGCTTATTGCCACCTGCAATTGCCTGCACATTCCCTACACTTTCCTGATACTCTACCTGTGTTAAAACTGTTCCCTCTGGTAGATGTGCATGTGTGTGTGTGCGTGTGTGTATACATACGCATGCATGTTTACATATATGTGTATACAGAGTATACATCTTAGCATATATTAATATATAGGTATTAATATGTCTACATTGTATTATAAAGAAAAAAGGATTAAGCAACTGAACTCAATAGATATTTATAGAAATATATGTTTTTGATATATATGAATAGGTAATGTTTATCTATGCATAGAAAAAACAGTAGAAGAATATACACCATAATACTAACAGTGATGATCTCCAGAGGGTGTAATCCTGCCAACATTTCAATACCCAGGTTAAATCCCATCTGTTCTATAAAATCTTCTCATAGCCTCCCAATCAGAACAGCTCTCTTCCCTCCCATACTACCATAGCACTTTGCTTGTATCTCTATAACCACATTAAGCAGCCTGTTCTGGATCAATTCCTTAAACATAGGTCTTTCTCTTCAACTACACGGTGAACACTGGGCATATCATCCTTTCATATTTCCTCCCACAGTACCTAACATAGGACAATGTCTGTTTGAAATATAATAATCACTGTTGTTGAGTTTACACATCAATCAGATATTAGAAAACACCCTATACCTAACATAAAAGGTCATTTAATTAATTTTCTGCAAACCTTTTGATTGAAGAATTGTTGGAGAATGTTGTAAGAAGTCTCCAAATTTCTGTAGCGTTCCTTCTTTTTTCTTAGTGGCTGAGTTTGTATTAAGTGTGGATGCCTGACTCCGTAAAGAATATGTTTTCTTTGATGATGGACGTGTGGAAACCTAATAAACAAACATTTTGTTGTTGTTGTTAATGAGAAATGCTAGAAGGAAATATTTATAGCCACAGTTAAGGCCAGACACAGGTTATGAATTCTCAGGCAGGGAACCAGGGATTAAGAATATGAGGAGAGGAATGAAAGAGAATAGCAAAATAAGTGTGACAGGCAGAGAGCCAAGTCAGAAGTGAACACATCAAGAAGTGCCTGCTACTGGCCAAATGCTAAAGGTTATATTCTAAGCTGAATAAGAATAGGAAACGGAAGATAAATGAGTTACAATTAGACAAAACTGGATTTCTAGATAATTACCAGTCAAATTTGATATCTTTATTTTCATCTTCTACTTTATAAATGTTATGAAAATGGTCAATTTTGGACAAATTAAAAGACAAACCTTTTGTTCCTTTTTGACAGAAGAATCGCTATGCTCAGAAATAAGGGATTTCAAATTAGTTCTGGGTGTAGCATTCTTCTTATTTTCATATTTCACAAAGTCCTAAAAATAATGAATTTCAGCCACTGGTTAATTTCTTGACAATATTTTCTTTCTCTAACTCAAAAAAACAAAAAACAAGAAAAACAACGTAACGGTTTGACCCCAGGGAACACTGGCAATATTGGGATATTTTTGGTTGTCATTGCTGGGAGAAAGGGGGTTTTATTGGCAACTAGTGGGTAGAGCCAGGAATGCCACTAAACACCCCTTCAAAGCCCAGGAGAGCCTTCCAAAACAAAGAGGTATTTGGATCAAACTGTGCTGAAGTTGAGAAATCCTGAGTGAAGGTATGAATTTTTTTTCCAATTTCATTGAGATATTATTGACATATAAGTTTAAGGCATACAATGTGATAATTTAATATACATATATAGTGCAAAATGATTAAGGTATGAATTTTTCACACATATCATAAATAAAATTATATGAGCTAGATGAAAAACAGCAGAAGGGATAACATGTTTTATGTGAACCCCATCTTTAAAATACAGCACAGCGGGGGGCTGGCCCCGTGGCTGAGTGGTTAAGTTCGTGCACTCTGCTGCAGGCGGCCCAGTGTTTCGTTGGTTCGAATCCTGGGCACGGACATGGCACTGCTCATCAAGCCACGTTGAGGCAGCGTCCCACATGCCACAACTAGAAGGACCCACAACGAAGAATATACAACTATGTACCAGGGGGCTTTGGGGAGAAAAAGGAAAAAAATAAAATCTCAAAAAAAAATAAATAAATAAAGCACAGCGGGCCAGCCTGGTGGTATAGTGGTTAAGTTTGCATGCTCCACATCAGTGGCCTGGGGTTTGAAGGTTCAGATCCCAGGTGCAGACCTATGTGCCGCTTATCAAGCCATGCTGTGGCAGGCATCCCACATATAAAACAGAGGAAGACGGCCACAGATGTTAGGGCAGGGCTAATCTTCCTCACCAAAAGAAAAAAAAAATACAGCACAGCAATATACCTACCCTCTCCCCAATTCCCAAATCATGCAGAGCATCTATGTCTAAGACCTCTAATTGAAATTTGGCAACATCAAAAACAAAAACAACAAAAATCTTCAGTATAAACACAGGTAAAATGTGAAAATTAAGAAATATAATCTGTCTTCCCTACTACATCGTCACGACATCTTACTCTTCTTTTCCCCACATAATCTCACTTAAGACAAAGACTTTCATAGTATGTGAACTGAATTGAACTGGTGCAACTCCTAGCTATACCAAAGATAAAAGCATAAAAAGGAGGGGGGTGGGGGAGGCAAGAAGAGAAATAGAAGAAAAATCATGACTGCCCCTCAGAATTCAAGTTACAAAGTAAAAGCAATACGAGTCATAAGAAGCAGACTTCCTGAAAAGTGAAAAGCTGATGGGAATCATACGAAGACATGCACAAAGATTTTAATTCCATCACACTTGTGGAGTTCTACACAGAGCCCTCTGGAGTCTTCACTGGATGAGAATATAGCACTGTAAAAAGGATTTTCATGAGGCCCTTACAACTCAGTTTATTACAGCAGTGAACAGCTAGCAAAATCAGTTAAAATTTTTAAGCTTCTACATGCTTTATCTACAATAATCTGTATATTTATTCTGAAATATACATAGGGAGTATATGCCAATAGTAAAATGAATAAAATAATTATATTTTAATCCTCTGAGTACAAGACCGATTTTTCCTTCCTTGAAAAAAATGAATGAAGGAAAAGTCAACTTAGCACAGAGGATGATGAAATTAAAATATTTAGTATTTTAATGGTATCTAAAATGTATTAAATAAAAATTAAATAAATATAGGATAAAAGTTAACTAAGGCTCTACAAAACAATCTCTAAAAGTGTTCTATGTGTAGTGGGAAATACACTAAATAATATTCATTCAGCAAACATATTACCTGACAGAGAGCCTCAGGAGTATGGTTAATACTATTTCTGCTCTTCCACCAGCTTGAAAATATACTACTCTTTAAAGGAGTAAAAAATAAAAAAGTTGAATAAAAAGTTATTGTGCTAAGAGTTTATAGTTTTAAACCTAAAACAAGTTACTTTCAAAATAAATATTACCATTTATTATGTACCTACCACATTTGGAGCAAAAGCTAAGCATTTTAAACATATTATCTCTAATCCTTTATTTGCAAAAGGAAGAAACTTGAGGATCAGAAAGTTTATGTGATTTGCCTAATGTGCATGGCTAGGATACGGAGAAGCTTTGGTAACCCTACAGTCAGAAAGCTGTAGTAAGACAAGTAAACAGTTTTTAGCCTACCAATAAACAGAGGCCCAAATTTTAATACTGGCTGATAGAAAAAGAATTTCTCTTCCAAAACCTGCTATGATCATAGAAACCTAAGATTTCAGATAAGTGACAAAGAATATACTTAAGCAAGTTAGCCATTTCAGTTTCTCTAATTTCTTAACTATTTTTCTCTTCCATTGGAGGGAAAGTGACTAAGTTTGAACAGGACTCATATATTGAAACAGCTTTCCAATAAAATCTACCATCATATGACCCATCACAACTTCACTGAAGCAAGGGATAAGCTATGTATTTTAATATCCATAAGCTTTTTGTTTGAGGACTTTAAACCACAAACTACAGTGACATTCTTAAAGAGTACAAAATATGCCATATATTATGATTTTAGTCTCTAACAACAGTGCTCATGAAGAAGAAAGCAGTGTAACAGAGTTTAACTATATATTACAACTGAGCTTAATAACAATAAGGTTTGCTTGTTAAATTCACTCATGAGTTAAGTTTTTACCTCCTCCATTTCATTACTCTTCCTCTTCCGGGTCTTGGAAATCTTAACCATCATTGGTGAGGTACAACCAGGGTGTTTCACTGACATTTTGTTTGGGTGTAAGGGTGTAAACTGAATCTCTAACTCAGGTTTTGGAAATCGAGTAGTTTGATTATTTTCTGTTGACACTTCACAAGAGTCAAGGACTACAGATCCATCCTACAACAGAATCAAAAACGGAAACAAATCTTATTTGCACAATATGAATTTATACAATGCAAAGAATTAACTCTCTCAAATACCTATTAAAGACAATGAATTGGAAAAGACAAAAAGTGTGCGGGTCAAATTTGCCACAGCAAAGACAGAAAGATTTAGTTATCATCTACCCTCTCCAGGTTTATACATGGATGTTAAAACTGGGGGAAACTTAGAGATCAGTATTTCCCAAACTCATATGATTGTTAAGAATTATCTAGAGAACTTGTTTAAAAGATTCTTGGACCCTACCACAAACCTGCTAAATCAAAAATCTCCAAGGAAAGAGTCTAGGATTTTTAACAAGAATCCTAGTTATGAAAGATTAACGTTTGCTGCAAATTCTTTGCTACTCTTCCCATTGAGAGATGGAGTCTCATTCCCCTCTCCTTGAATCTGGGCTGGCCTTAATGACTTCCACAACCAATAGGATGTGAAAGAAGTAACTTCATGATTCTTCTGAGGCTTCATCATAAGAAGCCTTGTAACTTCTGCCCTGGAACACTCTTGGAACACTAACCCTCAGGACATTCCCCCTCAAAATGCCCCAGCTCAGAATCCAGCCACTGTGCTATGAGAAGCCCTAGCCAGAGGGAGGCCACATACATGTACAGCTGAGCTCCCAGAATCAACTATTGGCTCTGTGAATGAATCATTTTGGACTTTCAGCCCAGACAAGCATATTAATTTCATGAAGGCAATAAAAATATATAAAACAGCATTAACAATATGGTTCTTCAAAACTGTGGAATATTCAATAACTGCTGGAATTCTTAATAGGACACTGGAATCAGGAGGTTTTAGGACAGCAGACATAAATTTACAGAGAAAGAAATGTTCCATTATATGTGACTACCTATGTAATCAAAAATTAATCTTGTTTATGTATCAACTTAAAACTTTTCTACAAAAAATATGATTTGTATTAGTCTCTAAAGTCAATGATAATAATTTGAAACTCAACCAAAAACTATCAAAGAAAGGCCAAGGGAAAAGGAATGGCTCATGTTATTTCCCCAGATTAAAATGTCCTTCCCTTGCCGTTCTCTGCTTGGTAAACTTCTATTCATCTTCAAGACCCAGTATGATGTTACCTTCTTTAATCCATCTCTACAACCACTCAGGCAAATTTCATCATATCCTCCTCTGTCAGTGTTCCTTCTTAGCGCTCTTCAATAGCACTTAGTCCATAAGGTAGGATCAAACAGGGTAGTCAGTTATTTAACTGTCTTACTAGATTCCTCACTCCTTGAGGCTGGCAACCAGGTCTTAGTTATGTTTCTATCCTCAGTGCTTAGGCAAAGCTTCCCAATACTGAATGCTCCCAATAAATGGGTTTTAAATATACATTAAAAAAATAATTTTATCTTCAAAACTTTAAATGACATAGAATATTTATCTATCTCATATGCAATGTGAGAATCTCTATATTATCCAAGGTGATTCAAAGAACCCTAGACCCACTGCATATTAAGGAAACTCACTGTGAGTTATCGAGATTTGGTGACAGAACTATTAAATGGGTAAAATTTCAAAAAATACTATTTAATAAAATTCTTATAAGAATGAGGGTAAACAATCATCCTTATTTTCTCTCTTGTGGGATTTCCTATATCTGACCACCAAGTTTGTTTATAGTAATAGATCTGTTGTTTGAGATCAATATCATTTTGAGAAGAGATTAATATCCTTTGGGGATTTAATCTCCCAAAAGAATTTCACCTCTCCTCAAAAACCTTTACTTTTCCTTTCCACAGCTGAGAGTACATAGAGCTAATTGTACAGCAAGCTACCCAAAACAATTGATTAAATTACACTTGCAATTATTATTTGGTAATTGATGGTCACTGATAAAGAGGGTAAAAGAAGTGGACTACATTACCAAATACCCACCTCTACTTCATTCTTGGAAATTTCAAAACTTGTTGATTGAGGTTCAATTTCAACTCTGCCAGGATCCGTTGAACATGGCTTAATATCCATGGTTTGTTTTTCCTAAAGTAAGGAAATGTTAAAACAACTAATCATTGGTCCTGAAAATATATTAAAACATTTCACATAAAGAATATAAAAATCAAGATTTCGGTGGACTAAATAGTGGAAATGATTAAAGGCTTCTTCAATGACCAGGTAACTCTCCTTCCTCCTCTCTTTCATCCTAAGAGACTCAGGAAAAGCTGGGCAACTTTCTAGCTTCTTCTGAGTCTGATCAAAAAGAAATGTGAAAGATTACTTTCAACTACCACAGTATTTTACATATATTCCCTCATTTTACTTTCATTGCAACTCTCTGAGATAGATTTGGCAAGAATCATTATTCCTACTTCTCAGATGAGGTAAGAGACCTAGAGATGTCAAATGACATAGCAAAGGTCTGTACTGAGTTGCAATCTGAACCCCAACAATTGCTTTTGATAACAGAGTTCTGAAAAGCTAGAGGCTTCTTGGGAATGTGACTATACCATTAGAGTAGAAAATAACACATTGACAACTAAACCTTTCCTTGCAGCACACTCTTCATCCCACTTTCTAGGTCATAGGGTATGTTCTATTCCTAAACTCTACTTAAGGTGTCTATGAAGAAATATCACATTACATTTTTAAATTTGATAAATTCCAAGGTGGGCCTTCTCACCATTACCAGCAAAATCAAAAGTTAAATATGTCACCTACCAATTATTGCCAAATAAGAAAGATTCTATTGAATTTGTAATGGAGAAAGCAACTAGCATGTAGTGACTTCCACTATGGTTAAGAACTATGCTAACTGTTCTACAAATACTCTCAATTGATTTTCACAACTCTACTAGGAAGACATTATTATCTGTTTTAGATAGTTCAGAAATGCTAAGTAATTTTCCCAAAGGTCCCAAAACCACAGTGACAGCAGCTGATACCTAGTTTTTCTAACTTTTCAGTCTGTGCTATTTACACCACATGATAATACCTGATTTTTGAGCAGTCTTTCTCTTAGAATCATGAAGTCTTTTGATGTAAGAGACAGACACACACACATTTCTTTTCCTATTGTCTGAAGGCTCGAGAGCAGCAGATTTTTCAGCACAGATCATTTATTCTGGGAAGACTAGCTTCAGATGAACTCTGATTCATTTAACTGGGAAGTAGCTATCTGTGAAATGCAATCCTCTCTTCATCCATGGTTCCCAGATCCAAGGTAACATTACAAAAATAACTCCTGAATGACTCACGTCTCCTTATTATTATGCTTATTTTCAAAGAACAATTTGTATCTTAATACAATAAACTTAGTGTGCCTCAAGTATTTAAATATTACCAAAAGTTCAAGTTGAATCACATTTCTACATTTTAAAGGTAGATTAGACACTAAGTCACAAATTTTCTAATATTCTACCAGGGAGATATGACTACAATACTGGAGAAAGCGCTATTTCTCAGGCATTGACAAATCAATCATAATAATAACTCTGAAAACTCAGAATTCACAAGAAATATCCAAATAATATTTACAACTCTGATTCCTCTCTGGTGTACTGAAACTTACTTTACCCTTTCAGAATTAAGCTGTTAAATAATTTTGAAAAATTCCTATGTTCAATTAAAAAAAAAGGCATTGTACAAGAACAAGATTTTACTCACAGTTTTCGAAGCCTCTGATGTGATCTTTTTCAATTGGTCAATTTCATTATCTTTCTGTACATTACTAGAAATCAGTGCTTTCAGCTGTATTTCTAATGCTGCAACCAGTTGATCTCGCTCTTCTCGCCACTTTTGAAGGTTACTATCTTTCTCTGACAGCTGTGCTGTAAGTATATCCTAATCAGAAAATAAAGAAAATTTTAAAGTAAACCTTGAAACATTATGAATCTAAGACTTTTTTGAAATTTTTATTATAAATAACACCTAAATACAACTGTGAACAAGATGTATAACAAATTACGTAGTTAAGTCTAGATAAAATATTTGCTTATAAAACAAAATATATAATGCCTTTATATACATTAATGTCCACATGATATATTTATCCCTAATCCACTTCATTCCAAAAATTAGCTTATTGGTCACTTCTTTCAATAAACAATTACAGTTTTTAACCTAATACCAGCATTTTCCTCATATTTGGGAAATGAGAAGGTAAAACCACAGTAAAACAAATGACAAAACTAACAGCAACAAACAACAGAGAAATAAAAATTAAAAATACTATTTTCAATGAGTTCAAAAATCATTAAGTACTTACTGGCAAATTAAAGAAAATTTGTGTAAGACCTAAACATGAAAAACTACAAAACATTCCTTAAATAAATGTAGAGATAATCTGTGTTCAAGGTCAAAAGACTCAGTATCGTTAAGATGTCAGCTCTGCCCAAATAGATCCATAGAGTCAAGGGAATTTCAAGCAAAATCCAGGCAGCGACATGTGTGTGTGTGCGCGTGTGTGTGTAAAATGGAAAAGTTGACTCTAAAAGTTATATCGAAATGCAAATGATCTAGAATAGCCGAAATTATTTTGAAAATGAAGAAAGCAGGAGCAATCACACTATGTCACTTCAAACCTAATAGAATAATCAAGACAGTGTGATATTGATGTTAAAGAATTCCAGAGATCAGTGGACAGAAGACAGGGTCCACAAACATATGGTCAACTGACATTCTACAAAAATGCCAAAGAAATTCATTGGAGGAAAGGACAGTATTTCAACAAATAGTGCTAGAAAAATTGAATAGCCAAATGAAAAAAAAGAAATGAACTGCAACCCTAATCTCATATGATACATAAAAATTAACCCTTGGACAATTGATTTATGACAAAAGTAGCAGAACAGTTTTTGGAAAAGAAACAGATTTTTCAATAAATATTACCAAGGACGTCAGAGTCATGGCAGAGTGAGCTTGCCCAGGACTCTCTCCCCTCCAACATACAACAAAAGAAGAGCAACCATATTCCAACAAAAAAATATCCTAATAGCAGAGAAATCCTTGGAGACCCACAGAAGCCAAACAACGGAGGGTGAAGAGGCTGGAGACCCCCTCGGAGGAGCTGGAACAGGGTAAGAGAGATCTTCGCTCCCTCCCCTAGAGACTGGGATCTCCACGGGAGGCTCTGTGAGGGAAGGGGAGCGGGGGAGGGGCCGCGAGCCTGGGGGATCACCCAGGACTCCCACAGCCGTGCAGCCCAGATGAAAGCCCTCTAATAGGGGAAAGCTTTCGCCTGGGGTGACCTCAGCAAGCCAAGACCCCAGGAGAGCAGACAGCAAGAGCTGATCAGGAAAGCACTAGAGATGGTGCCCCTCCCTCCCCCAACCCGTCCTGTGCGCCACCATCTGGGCTGAAGGCAGAGGGCTCAGAATACGTGGCTCTCAACCCCCATCTAGTGGTGACAGGCTGTAACTGCAACCGAATAATATCACCATGGGGAAGACCCGTCCTTCTTCCACCACCCATCAATTCATCCAATCTCCAGACCAGCGGGAAAACAAGCACCCAGAATTATGCCCTGAGGACTCAGAAATAAGTAAACTAAATAAAAATGAATTCAGAATAGCCACAGTCAAAAAATTCGAGGTAAAGGAAAACAGAGAGAAAAAAGTCAATGAGTTCTGGAGTTACTTCACAAAAGAAATTGAAACTATAAAGAAGAATCAATCAGAAATACTAGAGATGAAAAATACAGTGGATCAGATAAAACAGAATACGGATTCCCTGAGTGCCTGTGTGGATGCCACAGAGATGCAAATCAGCATAATCGAAGACAGACAGGTTGAATGGCTCCAGACAAAGGAAAGGAGAGAATTAAGAATAAAAAGGAATGAAGAGAATCTCCAAGAAATAGCCAACTCAATGAGGAAATGCAATATAAGAATAATTGGAATCCCCGAGAGTGACGAAAAGGGGAATGGAGCAGAAAGTGTGCTCAAAGGAATAATAGCAGAGAACTTTCCAAATCTAGAGACTGAGAGAGAAATACGTGTGGAGGAAGTTTTCAGATCTCCTAGATATGTCAATGTAAAAAGACCTACTGCAAGGCATATAGTAGTAAAACTGGCAAAACTGAATGACAAAGAAAGAATACTCAGGGCAGCAAGGCAGAAGAAAATAACCTATAAAGGAACCCCTATCAGACTTTCAACAGATTTCTCTGCAGAAACCTTACAAGCTAGGAGAGATTGGAATGACATATTCAAAACTTTAAAAGATAATCTTCAGCCAAGAATACTCTATCCAGCAAAAATATCCTTCAGATATGAGGGAGAAATTAAATCTTTCCCAGACAAACAAAATATAAGGGACTTTGCAGCCACGAGACACCGCCGCCCCCCCCCCCCCCTGCCCTTACAAGAAATCCTCAAGAAGGTCCTCATATCTGAAAAAAGAAAAAAAGGGGAAATGGGTCACAAAACACA